>NW_023425377.1:117976315-120476315 GCF_014108415.1 Molossus molossus | reverse complement strand
AAAGTTAAAATTAACTTTAGCTCAAAATAATCTACATATCACAGAGGCACATCTTTGGGTGGCTTGTTCCGAACCCACACAGGGCTTAGTTGTATTCTTAGGAAAAGCACGAAATAAATCGTAATTCCCTTTATTCGTTAATCTTGGGTACAATTGTCTTCGGATTTTAGAGCTATTTCAGCACATTCATTTTACAGGTAAAGAAACTGACACCTGGAAAGGTTAATGACTTACTTCAGTTAACACAGGACTGTGATTTGTCCCATGTGATAGAATCAGAGATGAAAGTTAGAAATCGTCACAACACATCCCTCTTGAGTCTTTGTTCCTTGGTTCTATTAATATCTCGCCTAACAGGTCCCAAGACCTCTCATCATCTTAGTTGCCCTTTTCTGTAGTCTCTGTTTAGACAATGTCATTCTCAAGTCGAGGTACCGAGAATCCGACCAAATGCCACAGGTATTAACAAGTTAGTGCAGGGAACAATGTGTGTTTTGAATTCTGGATTTATTAATATTTTATTAACCGTTTGGACAACCACTTCACTTTTTAACTCATGTCTTTGTCAAATGTAATTTTAAAAAGTTAAAAAACATGACTTTTATAGAAATACAGAATGAACACAGGTCAAAATGTAGTCAACTCATGAATTAATGAAGAAAGCATTAAGATGATAAAGCTGATTTAAAAATATTTGAGGAATTGAGACTTACGTATAAAGAACTACGTACCTTTTAAACATTTAAAAAATTTTTTACATATTGATTTTTAGAAAGAGAGAGGAAGGGAGAGAAAGAGAAACACATCGATTTGTTCCACTTATCTATGCAGCCATCGGTGGATTCTTGCACGTGTCCTGCCTTGGGGGTCAAACTTGCAACCTTGGCGTATCGGGACGATGCTTGAACCAGCTGAGCTACCCAGCCAGGGTAATAACTACACACTTTACTAGCAGACAGAATGGTTTCTCCCCACTTTTGCCCGATACATGTTGAACAAATAGTGAAGGAGTAGCTGTTTGCACCGTTGCCGAGTTATGAGCCCACATGTCTCGTTCTAGCTCTGCGATTGGTTCCAGTTCTAATCTGGACCCATCCAAAGTAAGCTGAATCCAGTTTCCATACGACTGACGCTGAGAACAGTTACCCCGTCCGCCAGGGGTCTTCTCTGGTTCACATTCAGTAAGCATGCCCCTCACTGGGAATGGCTTCGAGACCTGTCATTCTCATGATCACCTCCCTGTGGACACTTTCTAGTTTGCCAGCGTGTCCACGTTTGACTCCCAGTATCAAACACAACAGGCAGTCATCTTGCTCAACCTGTTTTGCCAACTCTGTGTTAAATAACACAGGAAGTTAAAGGAAAATAAACATCCCACATCCCTTTAATGGACTGTCTTAGTCTCTTCAACTTCCTGGAACATCTTAGAGTTCTCAGTGAGCTCAGGGGCACCCAGTCGAGAGACAGAAACCACACCAATTCCTTGAAGAAAGGAGATTTAGTACAGAGATGTGTGAGCAAGGCAGTGAGTTGTTTCCTGGGTAACTGAAGGGGTAAAGAGGAATAAGGAAGCATCACAGAGGAGAAACTGTAGGAAGCTGCTACCGTCCTGTTAGCTTCGCTTGTGTTCAGTGCGAAGACAGGATGAAACCTGCAAGGGTTTCTTTAGGGGACATGCCTGTATGAAAGGAAGCCCGGAGGGAGCCGGGAGGCTGGGAGAGTTGTCAGGCTGAGATGCAGGTATAGTCTGGGTGAAGGAGAAGGGGATCATATTTTCTAAGGACGTTTCTGCCGAGCCGTAGGCAGGTCACTGTGCCAAAGGTGCGGGTCAGAGGAGCCCGGTGGCTCTCAGATCTGCTCCAGTGCTCCGGCAGTGATCATGGGGAACTGGAGGAAAGTATGTATGTCCCTTTGCCTTTCTACCCTTCCAGGTTCTTGGCTGGGGCTCTGTAACAAAAGACAGATTAATGAGAAGCCAAACAGTTTATTTAACACCAGTTTTACCTGACACAGAGCCTTCGTGAGGAAGGGAAGACCCAAAGAAGGGTTAAACTGGAACGTTTTCATGCCAGGTGTGATGAAGAGGTGAACATTTGGGGGAGATGTCACAGGGCGAAGGGTACAAGCCATGGGGGTTAACGGGAGGACAGTAGGGAAGCCTGTTCATTCAGATCCCCCCTGGTGTCTTTGGAGATAAGGATGCTCCTGTCCTCTGGGTGTGGGAAGGGCACCTCTCATGTGAGGGTCTTATGACCTCTTCAGGGAGAAGGTCAGAGAATCCTTCCAACACCTGCTGTTTCTCAGATCCCTTCAGCTTAAGATATTCAGTGTGCGATGCCACATTTGAGGTAGCCTGTCCCAAGCCCCATCACCATCAGCCCTGAAATGTGTAGCGTCACGTTGAACTCACAGGAGGCCGGTAGCTACTCCTTTTCCAGCATTTCACGGATCGGGTGTCATCTCGGGCCATCTTCTTCTACATTTGTGCCCGTCACTGATGTTTTGTCTCTAATCCCAAACCCAATCTCTGATGTTCTGCTCTGTGTCTGCTTTACCAGTGGCTCCCTGCGAGGCTCTGCCCCGGGGGTGCGGGGCTGGACGGGAGAAGGGCCTTGTTCCGCCCCATGTGTTTCCTCTTGGCGGCCCCTTGGCTTCCTGTCTGCTTGGGGTCCTGTCCAGCAACACCCCTGGAACCTGAAGTAGCAGTTTGTCCCCGGGGCAGCCGTCCAGCCCCCGACGCCAGCAGCGGGTGGGAGCCCTTTCCTCAGACGTCTGAGTTTTAGCTTCTCAGGATGCTCTTCCAAGTTTTGAAGTTTTCATAATCCCAACCCCTTCTCCTTCCTCCCCTGGCTCCAGGGGGGTGTGGCAGCCGTGAGCATGCCCTCCACTGACCTCAGCTATAGGGAGTGCAATGAGGGTTGCTAGATCTCACAAGCAAAAATGCAGGATGGTTGCCAGTTAAATTCGAACAACAAATCACTTCTTTTTTTAAATATATTTTTGTTGATTTTTTAGAGAGAGAGGCAGGGAGAGAGAGATAGAAACATCCATGGGAATGGGAAACATCAATTGGTGGCCTCCTGCACGCCCCCTATACTGGGGATCGAGCCCACAACCCAGACATGTGTCCTGACCAGGAATGGAACCGGAACCTCTCAGTCCATGGGGTGACACTCAATCCACTGAGCCACACCGGCTGGGTAACAAGAACTTCTTAATATAAGTATATTCTGTGCACTATTTGGGTTACACTTACATTAAAATTTTTATTCACTGTTTATTTTAAATTCAAATTTAAGCGCATGACCTATATTTTCATTCCCTTACATTGTTTTACAGAAAGATGCTGGTCACCAACTCCTAGCTACCATTTCAGGCGGATCACATTAACAGCCAGCATGACTGCAGATGTCTTTGCCTCTGCTTTCGAAATTTCCTTCTTAAAAAACAAGTGAGCTGGGATCCCCAAGCCCATGATGAAGACTGGCAGAGGGATAGGGAAGGTTCATGGTCTTGTGTTATGTAGAAGACAACAATTAACCCAAAGGACACCACTCAACCTCATCACCAAGGGAAGTAGGTGTCACTAACCCCAGGTGGCCAGTTGACTCGAATCCCTTAGGAAATGGAAAACCTTATGAGGCGGTACCATGGAACGTTAGGGAAGAAGATACGTCATACTTTTATATCCCTGCGGTTTATAAAACGTTCTCCCAGACACTGTCATAGTGTGAGCCCTCTATATAACCACACCTGGAGTGGGGTGCTGACCAGTGACCTCGATGCAGATTATAACGAGTAATCTTTGGAAGTTTTTGAGTGAAAAGGTGATAGAGTCAGATCTGTGCTTTAGAAGAGAATCTTACCAGAGGTCAAAAGATGCGAATTTATCAGTAATTCACTCAAGAGGTAATGAGGCCCTAGACAACGCCAGTACCTCCGAGCTAACGCCAATCCAAAACCGAAGCATTTTCTCCGAGACAGAAGGGGTTTCAGAGGTGGTAAGAGGTAAATGTTTCGTGGATAAGAGGTGGCTTGCGTCTAGTTTTCGGTTTCCTTGGCCCTTTTTTGGCCTTCCTGTTCCATTCACATGCAAATAATGCACATCAACCTTTCCCATGTGAACAGATGGACAGAGAAGTAGAGATTCAGAGGATTTGGGGTGGGATGTATGTGATCCAAATGAATGAGAATAAAATGTAAATAGCTGGGTAAAAAGAATTCTCTGATTGTACAATAATTGGTATTTTCATTTCAAGGGTTTCAAGAATAGAACAGTCTCCTAATTGTTTCCTATATTCGTTATCTATTATCATGTAACAAATTTCCCCCCAACTTAGCAGCTCAAACAACAATAAACATTGATTATCTCTGGCAGTGTCTGTGGATCAGGAAGTCTGGGGCGCCTGGCAGGGTGTTTCTGCCGTGAGGTCTCTCCCGAGGCTGCGGTGTCGGAAGGCTTGACGGGCTGAGGAGCCCCTTTCAGGGGTCACTGGTGTGGCATGGCTGTGGGGGAAGGGCTCAGGTCTTCTCCACAGAAACCTCTCCCCAAGTGGCTCCAGTGTTCGCAGGACGTGGCAGCTGGCTCCCTGGGCAGTGATCCCAGAGCGTAAAGGCGGACAGAAGCACCCTTTCCAGTGACCCAGCCCTGGACGCCCTGTGGCATCTCTTCCACCCGCTGTCTCCATCGGACAGCTCGCTAAGGCCAGGCCTCATCAAGGGGAGGAGAGTTGGGTTCCGCCTTTGAAAAAGAGGTGTGTTCAAGATTTTGTGAACATCCTTTTTTTTTATCCTCACCCAAGGGCACTTTTGCATTTTATCTTCAGATAGAGCGGGAGAGAGAGAGAAAAAAAAACATTGATGTGAGAGAGACACATCGAGTGATTGCCACCCACACAACCCCAACGGGGGCTGGGGACAAACTGCAACTGCGGTACATGCCCTTAATGGGAACCGAACCCAGGACTCTCTGGCCCGTGGGCCGACGCTCTCACCACTGAGCCAAATAGGCCAGGGCCAAGAACATCTTTTAAAAACACACACACAACCCTGGCCGGTTTGGCTCAGCGGTTAGAGCGTCAGCCTGCGGTCCACAGAGACCCGGGTTCGGTTCCCGCTAAGGGCATGTACCTTGGCTGCAGTTTGTCCCCGGCCCTGGTTGGGTCGTGTGGGTGGCGGCCACTCGATGTGTCCCTTTCACATCGATGTTTCTCTCTCTTCCTCTCTCTCTTTCCCGCTCTATCTGAGTAAAAAATGGAAAAATGTCCTCGGGTGAGGATAAAATAAATAAATAAATAAATAAAAAATAAAATAAACACACACACACACACACACAAAAGAAAACCCACACTTCTTTAACTAAAAACAGGTTTTAAAATTTTGTGCTCCAAATAAAATTGCCAAACTCATTGAAAGGTTTCACGAAAACAAGACACCTGGGGATTGATGTCTCTAGTTCTTTGGTCAACAACAGCCTGTCAGTTGCGCCGAGATGTCTCAGGGTTGTGTAGTCATAGACGAGGGGAGCGTAAGCTTGGAACCCAAAGAAGAAAAAACACCCAAAGCACAGTGGTTTCGTCATGTGAATTATTTTGTTTGAATCCCCAGAAAAGGGACATTTTTGAAAATCAAGCATCAGTGTCAGAGGAAGGAAGAACCCTAACTGGTTCCCAGGGGTCTAAGCTGCAAGTGATGGGATTTCGATAACTGGATACGTGTCAGAAATCAGGAAGACTGTCCCTACCTGGAAAACGGAAACATCCTTACTCCAGACGAGAAACTTTTCTGCATTTATGTCTTTGTCTATTTATCGCTATCACAAAATATCACAGACAGGGTGGCTTCTAAACTACAAACATTGATTTCTCTTGGTCCTGGGACAGCTAAGATCCAATCCCCGGCAGATTCTGTGTCTGGTGAGAGCCTGCTCCCCAGACCGCTGTCTCTTCACTGCACCCTCACAGGGCAGCCGTGGGTGAGGGACCTCCCTGGGGTCTAATCAACTCCCAAAGGCCCCACCTCCTAATGCTGTCCCCTTGAGGTTTAGGATTTCAGCCTAAGAATTTGGGGGACGAACATTCAGTCCATTGCAATTTAGCAAGGGGAACAAAAGGACTCCCCTGGATTTCGAGAGTGCTGTCTGGGAGGAGGGTTGCAAGCCAGTGCCCTGACGGCTTTGGGTGCTTTCCACCGTCAGCGATGTGTCGGCTGAACTTGGAGCCCTGACCTGTTTCGCTTGTTACCGCTTTCCCCGTGGAAGTTCTGCAGGTGCCGTTGTGAGACCTGAAAGACAGATAACCTCCTCTTCTGCCTCTCGGTTTGATTCTTGGCTTGTCAGAATTTCTTTGCATCTCCAGAAAATAAAACCCCAGGAAGGAAGGCGAGTCGAGCCACAAAGCAGAATAACAACTGCCTAGAGCAGCAATATTAACAAGGACCCTCTCGGACGGGCATCGCGTTCCTCCCTCGGGAGTAAGGAGGAACGTAAAATCCACGGCTAGGGCTCTCTTCACGGAAGGAAGACAAATTGGGGGTCGGGGGAGACTTGGAGTCTAGGAGAGCGTAAAAGGAAGACTGAAATGGATTTAGAGAGGCCGAAGAGCAGTCAAGGTCATCTTGCACTGGCCGAAAACTGGATGTCTACTTGTACGTCAGGGGCCTTGAGGCAAAGGCACTGTGGTGTGTGTCGTACACGTGCAGGAGAAGCAAGCCCTGGGAAACCGACTGCTAAGAGTTTAAGGTCTTATGAGTATTAGGGGATCCGGAGGCAGCCTCTTCCACTTGGCCTCTGTACCTGAGTTTGTTCTAGAAGCATAAAGACAGCATGGGTCCAAGTCAAATCAATCTTCAGCCTCCCCAAACCAGACTGGATTTTAACGTTACACCATCTGTGCGAGTGGTGGGATTCCGTCGATGCTGATGAGCAGCTCATAAAGGGCTCCGCCTACAGCCGTGCCAAACCTTAACTTCCAGGACCCGGTCACGACTTTTTGGCAGACTCCTCTATGAAGAAATTAAGGCTTCACCCTGCTCTAAACCAATGGCCTTCCCTTGTCGCCGGCAGAGGTCTGCCTGCTCACTCTCAGGGAGTTCAGTTCTCCCTCTTCATCACGTCCCTGCCACTGTTGTATTTCCGTTGGCTACCGCGAGCGAAAGCTCAGGTCGGAACCTCTAAGCAACGCTTTTAGGAAAGGTCGTTTCCCTCCACTCACTTCAGTGAGGAGGTCCCTTCACATTGGACGTTGAACAGTCTTTTCTTTTTAATTTTGTTTCCTTTATTGATTTCAGAGCGAGAGGAAGGGAGAGGGAGAGAGAGACAGAAACACCAATGAGAGAGAACATCGCTGGCCGCCTCCTGCACGCCCCTCAATGGGGATTTATTTGGCCCGCAACCTGGGCATGTGCCCTGACTGGGAATCCAACTGGTGACCTCTTGGTTCATGGGTTGATGCTCAACCACTGAGCCACACTGGCTGGGCTGACTAGTCTTTTTATTTTACTTTTGTTAATCCTCACCCAAGGGTATTTTTCCATTGATTTTTAGGTAGAGTGGAAGGGAGGGTGGGAAGGAGAGAGAGAAGGATCAATGTGAGAAAGACACAAGGATTGGTTGCCTCCTGCATGACTCCGACCAGGGTCGGGGATTGAACCTGCAACCCAGGTTTGTGCCCTTGACCAGAATCAAACCTGTGACCCTTCCGTCCCCAGGCTGTCACTCTAACTGCTGAGCCCCACCGGCCAGGGCTGACCGCGTCTTTAAAATAGTGAGCAACCAGCGTGGAAAGGAGAGAGAATGAGCCACCACAGACAGGTTAGCTTCCAGGTGACTGTGTCACAGTGTGGTGCAGCCACCACAGGCAGCAAACCTCCTTGCCGCACACCCAGATCCCTGCTGAGTCATGTATGACCTTGGGAAGGTGACTGAATGTTCTGGATCTCAGTCTTCTCTCAAATGCAGAACTTGGACTAATTAACGTACACTATAATTCTTTTTTTTTTTTTTTTTTTATAAATTTTTTATTCATTTTTTTGTTACAGATATTTTTACCTTTTTACCCCATTGGCACCCCCCTCCCCACCCCACCCCCATCCCATCCCCGGCTTAGTTGTCCATGTCCATTGGTCATGCATACATGCATATAAGTTCTGTGGTTTATCTCTTCCCACCCCCCACCCCCTCTTCTGAGGGATGTCAGTCTGTGCCCTACTTCCATGTTTCTGGGTCTACTGTATTCCTCAGACTGTTATGTTCATTATATTCTGTATATAAGTGAGATCATGTGGTATTTGTCTTTTTCTGCTTGGCTTCTTTCACGTAGGATAATACTTTCCAGGTCTCTCCATGTCGTCTCAAAGGATAAGAGATCTTTCTTTCTTACCGCTGCATAGTACTCCATTGTACGTACACTATAATTCTGAAACAACATGACTACATATCAACGAGCCTCCACAATCCTTGACCATGTGATAATCGCCACTATCCTCGAGGCCTAACAAACTACGCTCTGTGCCTGGACATGGCCCCTTCTAAAACCAGCGTGAGAACTCTTCCAGAAGGTACTTGGGAAATACACAGGCAGTTGGGAGGCAGCTGCTCGGCGGCTGGTTGTCCGGCTCCACAGAGCGACCTACCCCTTCCTTCTCTCTCCACTCCCTCAGCACTGCCTCCCCCGATCCCCAGCGCCTTGCCAGGGCCTGACGTCACAGAGAGAACCCCCAGCTTCTTCGGAGCCATCACCTTGCAGACAGGGGGGGTAGCAAGGTCTCTTCTTTTCAAAGTAAGAGTCACTTGGTGGCAGAGGTAGAGATTGTTTTTAGACTTAGTTAGTCCCTTTTGCTTCTCAAAATAAACATCTCTGTGCTCAGTTAAAAGCTTTCCAAGATGTTCACAAGAGAAGAAGAGATTCTTGCCAAAAACTCAAGCCCAGCCAGACAGGGATACTGAAGTTTTGCCGCCTGCGGAACACGTGGCCAGGCAGGACCCTGGCACGGAAACGGGAATCTGCCTACAGGATAGCAGCGCCGAGCTCGGATGGTTCCGAACCACGTGCGGGGCGCCCAGGCACCGTGGACCGGGTCCACCCGTTCCTGGTTTCAGCTCACAGCACACTCGTCTATTTACAGAACGTACACCTCGGCAAACCTTGGTCCTTCTGGTTGGAGGGTACAGAAGAGGCTGTTCTGCCTCTTCTCACAGTTCTAGTTCTGCTTCCGGTGCTTGGCAGCTGCAAAATCCTTCGGAAGATGAGTCCCAAGAGCCCTGCCTGCGACCTTGCAGAGCTGTGACCTTGGGCAAGACACCGGACCATGTCTGAGCTGCAACGCGCTCAGCCATAAAACGGTCAGAAGTAAGGCCTGTTGACTCTCCTTTTCAGAATGTTTCGAAGACCCAGGAAAACGACAGAAGTGAAAACACTTTGCACATTCAAAGGCTCCGTGTGAACACAAGGTATTTGTCATTGTCAGAGGTGCCCTCTTCTCTGCTCTTTCCCGAACCTCATCTGTGTCTGTGTCCTGGGAGCTTCCCCGTGGTCTTTTCTTAGTCCAGCATTCTCTTCGTAATACCCCGCTTGTTAAACGTGGACTTGTTACCTAACAGGCAACTCGCTTTCCTTTCGGAGACCAATCTACAGCCTTTAGTGGGACCTCACGTACTTTGCAGTCAGGTGTGGAGCATGGACTATGAATGGGCAGGGCCAACCCTCGATAAACACACCGCCACGTCTAAGCATCTCAGCCCAGTCGGACACGTTGATCTGGACTAGATCAGCTGTGGCTGAATCTTCTCTCTCTGGCCTCTGCTCCTTGAAGTTCAGAGAGATCCGGACCATTTGAAGTACAAGTTGAACGTTAACATCCCTCAATCCTGCTCTTCTGGAGAAAGCAGGTGATTTCATCCGAGCCTCTTTGAAATTGTTTTGCACACCCCTTTGTGGCCTGGCCCCATCCCTCCGTCTCTTTTTGCTAATTCCATACTGGATTCAGCGTTGAGGTTCCGCCAGTGTGGGATTCCCTGTGAGACCACGGGAACGGATTCCCCTGCGTCCACGGAGCTTGACCATCGGGACTGAGCGCTGAGACCAGCTGTGGCAACGTGACTTACTATTTGCTCTAGGAAATTCACCCAGGGCAATAAACTGACAGAGTAAGAAAAAATTTCACTTGTTTGCATCAGGAAATCCCCCCAAACCAATTTATTTCAACAATAAATTTCTCATCTGAGCAAACGGCCCTGTTCTCAGGACAATAGATTCCTTACCTGGGCAAATGGTTCTCTTACCAAACAACTGCTTACTTATCAGGACTTGCTCAGGAGCCCCTCAGAGTTGTGTCCATCAGTCCCAAACTGTATCCTGATTTTTCCCAGCCTCAACCTGATCCCCACTTTAAAAGACTCAGACCTCAAACCCTATACACGTGTGCCTCTGACCCCCCTCTGAGATAGTCCCAGGACTCTATTGGGGATGGTAGTTACCTTCACTGAAGCAGGTTGAACAGCCTTAGCCATGCTTGATCAACAGGTCATTCTGGCGGCTTCTCGGGGGAGTTTGTAATGGACAATTTCGTGCCTTAATCAGCAAAGCAAGAGAAACACAGAAAAACTTTTTTTTTTATTAAATTAACACCTGCCATTTCATTTAAAAGGGCCTCTGTAGTCATCATCCTGTGAAAACGCAGAATTTTGTTGGCGCGCCTTATTCTCATGACGCGATTTGAAATGGTTCTCATTTTGAATTAGATATGAGGTAGTACACCAGAAGTGTTTTATTGCTTGGACCTTCTAGAGGGTTCCATTCAGTCTTGGGTCCCTCCAAAGACTTTTTTGTCCCTCTCTAGTCTAGTCCATCGTATCTCCAGTTTAGGCTGGAAAGTGATTAGTTGCTTGTTCATGTGTAATTGGCTAATATCTGAGCAACTCAACTGAAAATCTTGAGAGGGGCTGTATTAGAGCTCACGCTAAGCAACGTCGTTTGTTATCTGGCTCTCTTACCCTGTTAGAAGCCTGGAAGTTCATCAAAAAATGTCACATGTGGAAATGAGCGTTTGTGGCAGTTGTTTGCATTCATGAAATAGCAGTCGTTCGGAGAGAGGAGCTCGGGGCGTCAGCAGCCGACTCGCAGTTCAGTCTGATCGCTGCCGGCGGGGCACTGGCTGAGTTTATACACGAGAAAGGGGAACGAGTGTGCCAGTCAGGACAGTTGTCCGAGTCATGACACCATGGAGCCTGATGTCGTGCCGCCACAGATAACATGTTTCCTCAAGCATTTTAGGCTTTACGAGGAAATATTAAAACTCAGGGTCTGTCTGTTGCTGTCTTCAGAAGACTTATAATCTTCCTTTTAAGTGGGCATCCCATGGTAAATTTGGTCTTAATGTTTTCCTTCGTGATGCCTTTTTTTTAGATTTATTTCAGAAAATCCAAAGGTTGTAATATTTTATTTTTTGTTAAACCTCACCCAAGAATTATTTCCCATTGATTTTTAGAGAAAGGGGAGGGAGAGAGTGGGGGAGGGAGAGAGAGAGAGAGAGGGAGAGAGAGGGAGAGAGAGGGAGAGAGAGGGAGAGAGAGAGACAGGGAGGAAAAAGACACACATCGATTGGTTGCCTCCCACATGAACCCTGACCGGGGCTGGACTGGGGATCAAACTTGTAATATTTTATTTATTTATTTATTTATTTTTATTCATTTATTTTTTTATCCTCACCCGAGGGCATTTTTCCATTTTTTGTTCAGATAGAGTGGGAGGGAGGGAAAGAGAGAGAGAGGAAGAGAGAGAGAGAGAAATATCGACGTGAAAGGGACACATCGAGTGGCTGCCACCCACACGACCAACCAGGGCCGGGGACAGACTGCAACTGAGGTACGTGCCCTTAGCGGGAACCGAACCCGGGTCTCTCTGGACTGCAGGCCGACGCTCCAACCACTGGGCCAAACCGGCCAGGGCGGTTGTAACCTTTTACATTAGACTCTTATGCATGCAGAAGTTCAGCAAAGCCTGGTTTCCTGGGCAGGGAAGCTGAGAAGCTTCACATGTCTCGTATATTTGTGTGCTCAGCAGAGACCACGATGCTTTCAAATACATTATGTTGATTTTGAGAACAATCATGTTTGGTGGACAATAATCTGCCTGTTTTATGCTGGTAAAGCCAAAGCTCAGCGTTAAAGTAGTCCATTAAAGACCTGCGGGTAATCGAGGTCTGCCTGAGTCCCAAGCCTCATCTCGTCTTTGCCTTACACAGTGTCACAGACATTAAGTTCTAACCACTTCGGAGTTGCTTTATCTTCCAGGCTTATCATTAATAAGTATTAGTGAACGATATTATTTTCAAAGACTATATAAGGGTTTTTTTAAAGGAGAAAACCAAACTCAAATAATATCTTTATATACTGACATGCTCATTGAGATTCAGGATCTTACTTAAGCCAGCAAATTGTTATCCTAAAATGAAACTGTGAGCCAGACTCTAATTCATTAATTTGTTACTTTGTCTTCTCTGTTTGAAAACATTAATCTCTGTTTCTGATATCTGCATATTCATCTGAATGTATTTTTCAGTCTTTCACCTAAGGACTTACTATATTTGTTCATTATTCATCCTACCAAAAAGTTGCTTTTCTAATCTTGAAATTATAATTTGTATTCTATTACATGCTATGAAATGGTCAAAGGGCAAAATATTGTTTTTCAAAAATCCACTTGATTAAAACTGAAGTGTTAAGAGACTGACAAGATTAAATTGTTTTGAGCTATTCTTCTTTTATAAATATTATTTAACAAGTTCTCGGACTGATCAGAAGGGTTTCTCTTCTGCTACTTATTTTCATCTTATACTTTTTTCCTTCTTGGTCTGTTTTCTACCCCATTTTATTCTTTTTTTTTTTTTTTTTTAATCCTCATCTGAGGACCTTCTTCTTCTCCTTCTTCTCCTTCTTCTCCTTCTTCTCCTTCTTCTCCTTCTTCTCCTTCTTCTCCTTCTTCTCCTTCTTCTCCTTCTTCTCCTTCTTCTCCTTCTTCTCCTTCTTCTCCTTCTTCTCCTTCTTCTCCTTCTTCTCCTTCTTCTCCTTCTTCTTCTTCTTCTTCTTCTTCTTCTTGTTCTTTGGTACGTGCCCCTAGCGGGAACCAAACCCAGGACTCTCTGGTCTGCAGGCCAATGCTCCAACCTCTGAGCCAAACCAGCCAGGGCCATTCTTCCATTTTTTGTTCAGATAGAGTGGGAGGGAGAGAAAGAGAGAAACATCAACGTGAAAGGGACACATCGAGTGGCTGCCATTATCCCCAACCAGGGCCGGGGACAAACTGCAACCAAGGTACATGCCCTTAGCGAGAACTGAACCCGGGTCTCTCTGGACCACAGGCCGATGCTCTAACCACTGAGCAAGACTGGCCAGGGCCTCATTTCATTCTTATAACTTCTTACTGTGGAAGATGTTTACTGCACCCTGAAAATGCTGCTCGGCCATCTCTGTCCTGTTTCTGGGAGCGTGATGCCACTGGCGTTTTGATAGTTCATAGCAGTCATGACCAGACATCCCCCTACTTACTTTTTCTTTCTACCTCTTCCTCTTGATTTTTCTTAAGCCCCTATATGGAGGGAAAGAAAGTTGATTTTAAAAGGGATGATCATAGCTTTCAGGAAAACAGCAAACATGTAGCCCGACTGCTCCGCAGTAGCAGGGAGCCTGGGATGTGAACCCGTGGGAAGGGCACACATGGCTGGAGGAGAGGAGTTTCTATTGGCCCAGCTCCTTGGGAGAGGTTCTGGGAGTGGAAAGCCCGACCTTCTTGAAACGAGGAATGCCTTTTGGGATTCCCCACACAGACCCAGTAAAGGCTCACCAGTCACCTGTGTGATTCCATTCAGCATCAGAGCAAGGCAGCAATCTCTCGGTTCTTCTTCAGTAGATTTCTTCTCGTGTAGCAAAAAGCCTGAACTGATGACTTCCAGACAGGTACTTAAAATGCTGTTCTGAAGGGGTCCACACACTGGCCCTTGGCCTGTCTTCAGTCTCCCTCCCATCTTCCGACTTCTCTGCTCTCAGCATCTCACTAGCAAATGTGATAAGTAGCCTAAACGGACGCCAAGCTCTTGATGAGAGAAACAAGTCACCAAAGCCCAAAATAATAGTACTTTGTGGAATTATTTTTTATTTCACAGGACTGTCAATATTATCCATGAATTTGTTAACTAGTAATTATTGGAAACCTATATGTGCCAGGAACTCTTGGGTGATGGGGATGTAGCAATGGACAAGACAGGCAAGACTCCTGCTCCCATGCAGCTCCTATTCCAGAACAGTGGGGGATGGGAAGGAGTCAGGCAATAAACAGGTACACAACAAATGAGCAGAATATTTTCAGATAGCAAAGACAATAAAACAAAGTGATATAATAGAGCAAGACTCCGGACTGTGAGTGGGTGGTCATAGAATTTCTTCAACCTTGTGGAGAACTTTAAGACCTATCTGTTTTCCTTTCTGGGAGCAAATGCCCTTAGGCAATGCACAACCGACATAAATGTACATGATATTGCTTTCCATGAAACTGGTATACAGGGCAATCAGAAGGTGACCCCTTGTTTCTCCGACTGGGCAGAAGAAAGTCATCTAGGAAAGATGGGCTCTCCTCAGGGAGCATGCAGGTGACCGAGCCTCTTAGTTATGTAAGTGAGGACAAATAATTACCACTCCCTGGGGGAGGGTATGGTGACAATTTAGGAAACCTATCAAAGGCAGGTCTTACCACTTGGTAAGAAGAGCTGTTTGCTGAAAAGGATCATCTTTCTTAGGGAATTTCCCTAGTCTCATAACTGAACTTGAAAGTCAGAGAAACTGATTAGTTTGGAGGGTCCTAACTAAGGCTTAGGGTCACAGAAAAGCAATAGCACACCTGGCATGGAGTTGGCTTGAGGTATAGAAAGGTGAAACCAGAGAGTATTGAGGGAGAGGAGAGAAAAGAAGTCAGTGGTGTGGATCCATAAGATGGTAGATCCTACATTCCATCTGTTAGGATTGGGTTTGCATACAAGTAAGAAAGACCCCACATAATGGTTTAAACGAGATAGTTTGCTTCTCTCATAAATAAAGTAAGTCCGAAGGTAGATAGTCTATGTCAGGGACCCAGGCTGCTTCTATCTTCTTGTTCTGCCATATTAAACACCTATTCCCGAAATAACATCTTGGCTCCAGATTATATCCATTGTTTAGGTAGAACTAAGAACTAACTGTGCCAACTTGGCATGTCTGCTTACATCTCATTGGCCAGAATGCAATCATGTGACCTATGTGCAAGGTAGGCTGGGAAATCTAGTCCGCTTGTTGGATGTCCATGCACTCAGTTAAAATCAGTTCTGCTTTTACAGAGAAGCAGAGAACGGAAGCTGGAAGGCAACCGGTGGTCTCTGCCATGCCCTCCAGACCCAGATCTCCCTGTCGGATCTGGGGATGAGGGTGTCAGTGCGTAATTGAGAGTTGTAATACTTGGGGGCCAAATCTGCCACTTACTAGCCATGTAACTGAAAGGGTTAGTAATGTTTCAAAGAGTAAACTTAAAAGTTTGCAAAAGGCAAAAACCGTGGCAATTGTGTTGCTTGCATGACCTTTGCTCAGCCTTTTGTTGAGTATGGATAAGGTTTATCTGGATTATCCTCAAGGCAATAGATAACCCAGCAGATGCCAGACAAGCTATCAGACCAGCCCTACTGCAATTTGGACAGTGGGCCAGATAAAGTACATTAGTAGGAACTGTGGGAAGCTAAAAGTAGTGTATATAACTGACACCCCAACCCTAACTCGAGGCTGAACCCTTTTCAGCCCAGCCCGCCTACACCCAGGTGCATGCAATCAAGCCATTTTCTGGTTTTGTTGGTTTGTTTGTTTTTTATCCTCACCCGAGTACATTCTTCCATTTTTTGTTCAGATAGAGTAGGAGAGAGAGGAAGAGAGAGAGAGAGAAACATCTACATGAAAGGGACACATCGAGTGGCTGCCACCCGCACGACCAAACAGGGCCGGGGACAAACTGCAACCGAGGTCCGTGCCCTTAGCGGGAACCGAACCCGGGTCTCTGAACCGCAGGCCGACGCTCTAACCGCTGAGCCAAACCGGCCAGGGCTAAAGCCATTTTCTGTACATTGGCTTTGCGTTGTGGGCGTGATCTCCCGCCGGCTCAGACCTTTTAGTGACCATGAGCAAATAACACATTCTCATTTAGCCTTAAATTCTTGAGCACTGGGAGAAAGCAGATAATATCTAATAT
Source organism: Molossus molossus (assembly GCF_014108415.1). Lineage (NCBI taxonomy): Eukaryota > Metazoa > Chordata > Mammalia > Chiroptera > Molossidae > Molossus > Molossus molossus. The sequence goes on along the minus strand of NW_023425377.1, from coordinate 120,460,059 downwards.
ACAGGATTTCCTCGTGGTTACGGAGTAATATTTATTTATTTTTATTTATTTGTTTTTATCCTCACCCGAGGATATTTTTCCATTTTTTGTACAGATAGAGTGGGAGGGAGAGAGAGAGAGAAACATCGACGTGAAAGGGACACATCGAGTGGCTGCCACCCGCACGACCAACCAGGGCCGGGGACAAAGTGCAACCGAAGTACGTGCCCTTAGCGGGATCCGAACCCGGGTCTCTCCGGACCGCAGGCCGACGCTCTAACCGCTGAGCCAAACCGGCCAGGGCCGGAGTAATATTTATAAAAATAAAGTACCTGGCATGTGAGTAGCAGTTAGGAAATATGACTTTTCTTTCTTCTATTTGTTACAAATATTCTTCCCAACTCTGTCTGTTGCAGCTCCCTTTCAGTGGTTTGTTTTGTTTTATCTTTGAAGAAGGTCTCAGGGTGAGCCTGTTTGTCGCCCCTTGTCCCCGTCCCCTTCTCCAGTAATCCCAAACTATTTGCTCAGGGCGCTGCTTGCGCCACACTAGTAGAGCTGGCTGGACTGTCATTCCTGAGTGGCTCAGACACGACCTGGACTAATGCCCTTTTTGGGGTGGGATGGCGGAAAGACTGGACAATGGTAAGGCTGCCGTGCAGTAACGGTTGCCCCCTCTGAATATACAGGTTGTATCCTGTTCAGACCACCTGCCCCAGGGCTCCAGCAGGGGCTGGCATCTAGCCCTGTGCCCTCTTACATCAACTGGGAAGAGGTTTCTTTTCTAACTGATCTGCTCCAAGGGACAGTTCACATGCCTGCAGGGACCTGGTTTTCTGAAGCCCACAAAGGAATCTTTCCTGATGGCTCCTGCCCTGCAGGCTTCCTCCCCCAGCCCTTATCAGACCAGGCCTGCATTTCAGCCATTCCGTTCAGGGTCCTGGCCACCTGCCCACTCCTTATCCCACGAGGGGCACAGGACTGGAAGTGTTCCTTCCGCGTGGCCCTCTCCCTGCTGCCTCTGTGGCTCCGAAGTCATGAGTGCGCATCATGGTCACTTGGCTGCAACTCTTTTTCTCTTTGAGAAAGGAAAAGGCAAAAATCTCTGTGGCTTAAAAGTAGAAGTGTCAAGATGGTGTTACAATTATAGCACCAAAGTCTGGAGAAATGTCTCAGACATGGAAAGCATTAAAATATAGAAAGCTGGTTTTCTAAAATAGTTTTATGGCACTGATTTAAATGGTTTGGATTTTTTCCCCCTTTTCTTTTTAGGTTTATTTTAAAACTTTATTTTACTTTTTTCCTCTTTTGATTGTAATCAGTCATCTCAAGACAACTGGAGAGGCCTTTGGGAACAGTAGTTCTTAAATGACGATGCGATAACAAAGTGACTTCAAGAGGGGAAAGAAGAAAGGAAGAAACTACAAGTGCCGTACAATGACCCAGAAAGTAGCTGTGCGCACGCAAGGAGTTTCAAGGCCATTTCTCATCGCTTGAAGGCTCGGAAACAACGAGGAAGAAAATCCCACGACCCCAAACAACAGCGATATTAAAAACTGTCACCCAAAGTCTTTCTTCCCAGAGGAAAAATGTCAAGGATATTTCTAAGTTAATTGGACAGACTGTCAATAGTGACCGTCCTGTTTAGATGTCTCCTTCCTTTGAAAGACTTTTGGGTTGATATCTCTGAACCAGTCTCTTCACGAAGATGTTTGAATTCAGCAAAAATGTGTGGCAAGTGAGATTTCGTTCCCACATTTAATGATCTTAGAGCTAATTCTTTGGAGCTACCAACGATGTTGGGTCTCCTGCTCGAGATGAGGTCAGGGTCGCCTTATCTTGAGTCCTGCCTGCAACTCTAGGCAGGTCCTCCTGGCTGGGCACTTTGTCGATGTCTGTAGCTTTATGAAGGATTTGCAATGTTTTTCTTTCTGGTTCCACCGCTTTCTCCTTATGTTAATGAGTGCCACCCACAATGAAAAGGAACATTTCTGAACTAGAGAAAGGAAAATAAGGTGAGAAACTGATATCACTAGCCATTTCTTCAGCCGGTAGCGTCTACCATAGCATTTCCCATTCATAGGAGCATAGCCTCCAAAAGTGCTCTCTTTTGTCCCACATGTACATTGCAAAAAGATAAAAGTCAAAATTTTAGTTTAAAGTTCATTTAAAAAATATATTATGTAACCAACTTGTGAGAGCTGGTATTATAACCGGAGGCAATTCATGTAAAATAAATAAATAAATCTAGTGATGGTATACTGGAAAAAGGATAACAGACAGATCCATGTAGAATGCAGACTCCGTGATAAATGACTCTTTGAGCAAAGGTGTCAGGAGGTTCACGAAGCAAAAAGCAAGCTGTAAACAGCGGGGGGCAGCGGGCCGTCTTCCTATGCATGTTACCCTGGGCAAAGCCTGCAGGGCATCGATCATCTCAGTCACAACACACAAATGATAGGACACTTCTGTGATAAAACCTGACTGAAAGGAAAATTGACCTATGTGTATAAACAGAAAGGTTTCAATGATACCCCAAAATATACTAATTTGGGTGGAGTGGCGTTAAGTCCTGAAGGAAATATAATGGGGCACAGAAAGCATCTATTTATTCATTCATTTAGCAAAGATGTTTTGAGTATCTACGAAGCACCAGACACTAGTGTGTCCCGGGACTACAAAGATAAAGAAAATATGGTCTCTGCGCTGTAAATTTCAGGTTTTATTAAAGCAAATGCCGTCTACATATACTCCACAGACATGCGTTCATATGTGCACCAGAAGATAGCACAGGAATTTCGCTGGAGCTCAATTTGTTATTCCCCAAACTGGAAACAACCCAAATGTCCATCAACAGGAGAATGGATAAACTATGGGGTATTCATACAATGAATACTGAATGAAAATTATAGCACCTGCAGCAATATGGGTGAATTTTACAGTGTTGAGTGTAAGAAGGTAGATAAAGAAAATCATATTGCATGATTCTGTTTATGGAAAGTTTAAAGCAGGCAAAACTAAAATGGGGCAAAAGGGCATAGAATAGAGCTTACATTGGGGCTGAGGTAGCAACGTATACAAGGGAGGCTTCTGGGAAGTGTTTTGTTTTCTGATTGGGGTGGTTGGTACACACATGTGATCACTTTGTAAAAATGTCTTGATCTATATATTTATATGCATATTTGCATTTTTATTAAAAAGTGTATTCAAAATAAATGCCAGCTGTTTTAAAGGGCTGGATATTTTTTTTAAATAATAATAATAATAATAATAAAGGGCTCTATATTAATGTATGTTGGTGGTTGGTAGTGTTTTCATTCTAGAGCCCGTTCTTGGCCTCCCAATGACTTGCCTCAGGTTTCCCATGTAGGCCTCTGTGCAAAAGAGAATGAGTATCTGGAGTTATAGTGGAGATGTCATTAAAGACCTTTAAGGAATTACTGCCTGTCTTCCAATTTTGGGTAAAGATTAACCCCTTTTTAGTCTACTCATAATGTAACAGCTACTCTAGAATATTTAGAATTCTGCTAAAAATAAATATTCCCGAAGAGCAGATTTGGCTAATATTTTTTTAGTCGAGTTCACATCTCAAATAGTTATTTGATGTCTGCTTTCTTCATATTAAAAATCTATGAAGAGGCCTTTGTCAGAATTTTGGATTCTGAGAGATATCTGGTTGGGTCCCAAGAAACTCACCACTCTGCTAACTACTATTTCGTAGCTTTTGCTTCTATGGACAAAGGCCCTGGAAGAACCTACAATGTGTCATAGAACAAGGTTAAATTTTCATATGGTGTTGGGGAGAGCACCGTAATTCACATTTGACCAGGGCTCGGACCTTGAGTTGCCTTTTCACCTAAGTCTACGTGTGTGTTCTCAGGAGGAAATGAACTTTCATGGGTGTTCTGGGGGTATGAGAACTCCTGTTTCATCTACGTGTCTCAACTTGGGGCCTCATGCAGTGTTTAATTTATAAATGGTATTTCATAAAGCACAGAATTCAAGAGCCAGAAAACACTGTGTTACAGAAGGAGAGAATAAGCAGGAAATAATCCTTCAACAATAGTGAATTATATCACAAAACAATACTGAAATGAGCCCAACGTATACCATGGCCACATGTATCCTGTAAGTGCTACGACATAATTTCCTTTAAAAACAGAGAAAGACAAATTTCATATGATCTCACTGATTTGTGGAATATAATGAACATAACAGTTTGAGGACAATCCCCTAAGGAGTGGGGAGGTGAGAGAGGGATGAACCACAGAACTTATATGCATGTATGCATGAACAGTGGACATGGACAACAATCTGGGGAAGGGGCAGGGAGGGAAGGGGGAGGGGGGAATCAGTGGGGGGAAAAAGGAGAATCATTTGTAACAAAAATTAATCAATAAAAAAAAGAAAAAAAAAAATCATACAGCCTGAAAAAGAAAAAAAAAAAAAAACTGGATGAATAGTTCTCAGCCTACCAATTCCAAGGAGCAGGTGAACTACCAGTATCACATCCTCCCAAGTGCACCAAAGCAGCTATTAAAAATATGTTTAATTATGGAGATTTTCAAACACCCATAAAAGTGGAGAGAAAAGCATAATGGATCCCCATGTACTAATGACCTAGTTTCAATAAAAATTAATATTTGATCAATCTTGCTTCATCTGCCTCCTCCCCCCATACTCCTTCCTTTCCCAGCCTCCCTCCTTCCCTTTCTTCCTTCCTTTTTCCTTTCCTGCTGCTGAAAAGTTTTAAAGAAACTCTCAGATATTATGTCATTTTCCTTGTAAATACTTTAGTAAACATCTCTAACTAACAAGACATTGTTTAAAAACACAACCAACGCATTATCACACCTAACAGGATTATGAATGATTTCTTATTATCTAATGCTCAGGCCATATTCAAATCTTCCCAGCTGTCCCAAAGATGTATTTTCTAGTTGGTTTGTTTAAATTAGGATTTTTAAAAAGGCCACATAACGCCCTTGTTTATGGTTCTCAGGTCTTTTTTACTCTATAAGAGCCTCATTCCTCCCCATTTTCATCACCTTTTCCTTTTTATGCATTAATCTGTTAGAGGAACGGGCTCCTATTTACGTAGGATGCCCTCCATTCTGGACTGGGCTGTTTCTTTGTGGTTAACTTGTTTCTCCATCCCTGGTAAGTGCTAAACTTAGAGGTTGGTTGGATTCAGGTTCAATTCTTTTTTAGCAAAACAGTCATTTTAAGCCTTCATTTGTTCCAGTTTACTATCCTCTTGGGCTCTGCATAATTTCCTTCTACGTCTTTTTGGGGGGTTTTGTTTTGTTCTGCATGGCACAAATATACCTGGTTTTATTGCGCTTCACAGATGTTGCATTTTTTACAAGCAGAAGGCAGGACCCTCCACCACCCAAAAGATGACGACTCGCTTCATTGCGACACACGCTCTATTGCAGCGGTCCGAAACCGAACCCGCAACATCTCCGAGGTACACCTGTACTCCATTCTGTTAGTGGTCACCCAGCCACTAACGTGTCAGCAGAGCTGAGAGGGAACCTGGACCTTGCGCAGCCTCCTCCTGAGCCCCCTCTGTCAAGGAATGCCTCTGAAGGAGGGGGTGCCCGTCCCGGTTCCCACGTCCGTCCCTCCCGCAGCCGTCTTGGAAGTGGTGCAGGGCCTCGAACAGCCCGCGGTAGGGGCAGTGCCCACGCTGGGGTCCCAGCTGAGCGTCTCCTGTGCCACCGGGCAGCTACTCCCGCAGCAGAGAACAACGCCGGTGCGGGCGGAGGGAGGGCCGGAGGGAGGGCCGGGGGAGGGCCGGGGGAGGGCCGGGGGCGGGCCGGAGGGAGGGCCGGAGGGAGGGGGGGCCGGAGGGGGGGCCGGTGCGGGCAGAGGGAGGGCCGGAGGGAGGGCCGGGGGCGGGCCCGAGGGTGGAGGGCCGGAGGGAGGGCCGGGGGGAGGGCCGGGGGGCGGGCCGGAGTGGGGGCTGGAGGGAGGGCCGGGGGGAGGGCCGGAGGGCGGGCCGGAGGGCGGGCCGTCTGCAGTCATCCGCCACCGTTCTCTCCGCTTGTCCTGCGCGCTCTTTCAAACCAGCTCGTCACATCTCCACTGTGACTCTTAATGATCGCGCCTTTCCCTGGCGTTAAATTATTTTTTCTCTAAAGTCTGGCAAAATGTTGATAATCGTCGAAGTCAGATCATAAGTAATGGGGTTCGCTATGATAACCTTTCTATTCAAACAAAATAGGAAAACTGGAGAAGTGTTGTTTTCTCCTCTCCTTATGCTGCGACGTCGTCTTGGACTGGACGCCTCTGGGGAGCACAGGCCTGCTCTGGGGGGGGGGGGCAGGCCACTCTCTTTGGTGCTGTTGTGGCCACTGCACCCGTCACTGTGGTTTCCAAAGCCGCACCTATGTTCAGAGACACCCAGGAAAGGACACGAATTCAGCGCCTTCTAGACCAGGGGTTACTGCGAAGCTGAAGAGCCAGAGAAGATGACGAGGCCCCTGTCTGAGCCACGCGTGGTGCCACAAAGTGAAGCAGAGACTCCTCAGGCACGTTTCGTCACATGAAAAGAAACGTAGCCGTTTGCATGCAGTTATGAACCTTTAAAGGCAAATAACTGAGCATCAGAGAAGCATAATAGCTTCTTTACTGGAGCTAAAGATGCTAAGACCACTGTGGGAAGGAAGTCTCCACCACCACCCGCTCCGTGTAGTTGGATTTTATTTCAGAGTAATTCAAGATGTAAGAAATGAAATGTGGGTCATCAAGTGCTCCCTATCCAAAGACTCTGTTTCCTGGATTCTGGAATTTTCTTCTCTACCTTTTGTTTGTCTGTCTGTAACTTCTGTTGTATAGGATGTTCTATCAGTTAGCGGCCTCTTCCCAACACGTGGCTTTACACTCGGTGGGCTTGGGGGGCTTTACCTTCTCATGCATCTTATGAGGCCTCTTCACTTGCTTTAGCTTTGGAATTTCTAATATTTAGTTGCATAGATTGAATCCCATTATAACGAGTGTGGTGGCATTTTCCAGTTAATTTAGTGTAATGGTATCATGAAACAATGAATGTGGAGCTAGAAATCAGTCTCATTTTATTTATTTATTTTTAAAATTTTTTTTTATGCTCACCTAAGAACACTTTTGCATTTATCTCCAGACAGAGCAGGGGGGAGAGAGGGAGGAAGAGCGCGCGAGAGAAACATGGATGTGAGAGACACATGACCCCAACCAGGGCCGGGGACAAACTGAAACCGAGGTACATGCCCTGGGAACCGAACCTGGGTCTCTGGTCCGCAGGCCGGCGCTCTAACCACTTAGCAAACTGGCCAGGGCCATAGTCTCATTTTAAAAGAAGTGATTAAGCCCTGAACAGTTTGGCTTAGCGGTTAGAGTGTAAGAAGGAGGTGGAACGAGGCGGTGCAGGGTCTCCAGAAGGGCAGGCTTATTGGGAACCAGCCTGCCGGCTACGTCTAGGAGAGCAGCAACCGGCTTGTACAGACCAGGGATTTCTAAACTCAGGGCTGCGGGGGTGGTCGTTCAGCGGAGGAGATGTGGTCGTCTTTGATTGGTCGGGCCGGGGTCTCCCGAGTTCTTGATTGGTCGGGGGCTGGGGTCTCCTGAAATCATTGTTTTTCTTGTGGTGCGACCGTTTGCGGTTTTGGGTGGGTGAGGGTGGTGCCGTCAATCCGTTCCTCCAGGCTGCAGTGATGGGTTTTAGTTTCCTGGAATGAGAGGCTTAGGGAAAGGTTAAATGATAAGAGTGATGGGTTTTGGTTTCTCGGAATGAGAGGTTTAGGGCAGTAATATGGAAGTTAAGAGCTAACAGTGTCAGCCCATGGACCAGAGAGTCCCGGGTTCGGTTCCCCCTAAGGGCACGTATCTCGGTTGCAGTTTGTCCCCGGCCTCGGTTGGGTTCATGTAGGTGGCAACCAGTCGATGTGTCTCTCTCACATCGATGTTTCTCTCTCTCTCTTCTTCTCTCTCTCCCTCCTGCTCTATCTGATGATAAATGCAAAAATATCCTCAGGTGAGGGTAAAAAAAAAAAAAAAAAGAAAAAAGAAATACCAACCGCTTCCTATTTAAAATAAATTAATTAATTAAATAAATAAAAGACACGATTAAACACCAAGAGGTTAGGTGTCGTTTTCTTACTGTGGTTCTTTATGTTTTTGAGGTGGGGAGAAAGTGAACACGTTAAAGACAATGGCAACTTGTACACTGGACGAAAAATTCCCAAGTGCTAAGACAGCTCATCTCTTTCCTTACTCCCACGTGCAGTATTAATAGCTTCCAATCAGGGACTTGTGCTGGTCAGAGTCGGTCTTTCCTGGATACAGTCATAGAAAACACTCATTGTTCAGGATCAGTTATGGTGACCACAGCAGCAAAATGCTTCGTTCTGCTCAGTGACAGAACTGTTCGACTCAGTAGGACCTGTACTAAAATTCTGCCTGTGTTTGTTTTGGATTTGAAAGAAGTAGACTTTCCCAGCATTTTCACTTAAATGCACATAAGTTTGCAGAAGTGAGATGCTCAGGAACGTGTTTTACATTGAGCAAGAGTTTCTGACACTGGTGTACCTCAAAAATGTATTTTATGGTGCTAAAATATTTATATTAGGGCTTCGAAGTATTTCAATAAATTCCCATGACTCCTAATCAGCAGGAAATATTTATATTTCCCTCTGTTTTTACTCTCATCCAACGCTTTTAATTTGACTGCTGTTGGACATGTTACAAAATGAGTGTAGTCAACCAAAAAATTTGGATTTCATTGGCTTAGATTTTAATTTTACACATGTCTTATCTTTATACTTGTTATGATTTTCAATATACAGCAGTAGGAAACTATAGGGCGATTTTTTTTTTATTCTCACCCAAGGACATTTTTCCATTTTTTGTTCAGATAGAGTGAGAGTGAGAGAGGAGAAGAGAGAGAGAGAGAGGCATCAACCTGAAAGGGACACATCGAGTGGCTGCCACCCGCATGACCAACCAGGGCAGGGGACAAACTGCAACCAAGGTACATGCCCTCAGCGGGAACTGAACCCATGTCTCTCTGGACCACAGGCCGGCGCTCTAACCACTGAGCAAAACCAACCAGGGCTTTGGGTGATTTTTTTTTCCTTGTGTAAAACAGGGAAATTTGAGACTTGAAAAGCACTTTTCCTGAAGCGTACATAACTTGGGTCTTACAGCAGTTGAATGTTATGCTGTATGTTACCAGTATGTTTGTGTGTATACACACATGTATATGCATATAAATATATCTAAAGACATGTTTGCCTTAGTGAAATCATTGAGACCTTTAAGAAAGGTATCAGACGGAGACTCCGTGGACTCTGATGAGGCATATCAAATCCTAGTGTACTTAAGCCCTGGTGAATAACAATAACAGAACCAAGGTGCAGAGAATTGTTCTATACGATCAAAGAACAGAGGCTGGGATGGGAAAACAGCAAGACGAATTTTGTTTATATTTCCATAAACTACAGATAGTTAAGAACGAACTAAAACCTTCCCAATATTTACCATTTCTGCAATGTATGTTCCATTATTTTGTTTGTTGTGTCGAACAGTCTTAAAATGAACGGGACTCTTTGCAGGAGAGGAATCGGGAGGCATGGACGTGTTATTGTATGTCCTGCCCCAGAGGAATGATCAGAGGCAGGACAGGTGTTTACAGCTGCAGAAAGAGGCCCTGTGCAAGGGGCTTTGTGAAGAATGAAAGACCGTGGCTTGGGATGGAAAGGCCTTGGGGAAGGGCGCAGGCGTCCTCAGTAGGTGAGGGTTTGGGCGTGGCCCTCAGCCCGGCTGCACACTGGCACCGCCTGGAGCCTTTGCAATGTGTCCGAGCTAGGCTGGTTTAAGCAGGTTGAGGTGGGTCCAGGCCTGGGCGTGTTAAATGCTCCCAACTATTTCCTGGGTGCTAGCAAGGTTTAGAACCACTGAGTTAAGGTTTTTCTCACTTCACATGTTTATTTTTGCAAGTTCAGCATCTGAGGATGTTTCTTTCTGGTTCATAGTGTGCAATGACTAAATCATGCTGTTACGCGAGTAACGATCCCTTAGTTCTGTGGGTCAGGATCTAGCTAAGCTTAAGCTACAAAAAAAGTAGAAAAAAATGTTAGCCCACTCAAATATTTTTAAAGAAAAATAATATAAAGTTTACTTTAAAAACAGCTAAGTACAGTTAGACTTACTATACCCCATTTAAAAGTAATACTTAAAATAAGCTTTAGCCCTGGCCGGTTTGGCTCAGCGGTTAGAGCGTCGGCCTGCGGTCCTGAGAGACCCGGGTTCGGTTCCCGCTAAGGGCATGTACCTCAGTTGCAGTTTGTCCCCGGCCCTGGTCGGTTGTGCTGGTGGCAGCCACTCGATGTGTTCCTTTCATGTCGATGTTTCTCTCTCTCCCTCCCATTCTACCTGAACAAAAAATGGAAAAATGTCCTCGGATGAGGATAAAAAAAAAAAAAAAAGCTTTAAAGGAATAAATACTAGAACCAAAATGGTACCTTTATACTAATCCCTAATTGTTACCAATTGGTCTTTGTTCTTAGCTTGGTTATTTATAATCAGACTACTTTGTTATTATTTTTTTTAATCCTCGCTGGAGGATATGTTTTTATCGATTTAAGAGAGGCAAAGGAGGGGAGAGAGACAGAGACAGAGACAAAGACAGACATTGATGTGAGAGAGAAACATCAATCCATTGCCTCCCACACGAGCCCGGACCAGGGATCAAACCCGCAACCTAGGTAGGGGCCCTGGCCAGGAATTGAGCCCGCTTCCCATAATCAGACTACTTTAGAATGTTTCCTCTATTCTCTAAACTTTTGTCTCAGAGATAAACCTCTCTATATTAAGCATTAGTGCAATCTTAAATGACTCTTTTCATCCAAAATAATTTTCTACTTTTGGGAAAGAAAAATCAGTTACTTGTTCATTTTTCCAAATCTATTTTATTTCCTTTTTTATATCTCGTGTAGGTAAAAAATGTGATGCATTCTTTCACATTAACAGTCATAATGCAAATTTATTTCTGATATGTCTGCCATGTAAAAGAATGAGTTTACTCGCTGCAAAAACATTACACTTAAAAGCAACATTTGGTAAAAGAGATGACAGAGATAGAAAATTACTGTTTTGCAGCCATCATAGAAATAATTGATTCAGACCAGAATCATCGGTGGATGCTGAAACCATCGAGTTCAACTTTGGTAGGATACTTATTTAGTCTTAAAGGACTTCCCCACAAATTCAGTGACAAAGGGGACAGAAGAGTGACCTCACAGGAGAGAAAACTGGAGGACAGTACCTTAACCGAGACAGAACGGGGGTGGGGGGGAGGCCCAGACTGGTGGTGTGTGCCTCCTGCGGTGATACAGTGAGGAGGACACAGCGTCACCCATGTAGAGTTCCTACCCCAAACCATAGCTGGAAACTAACCATAAAAAAGAATTGGATCAGCCCTAATTGAAGGACCTACTGTCACTGGTCTACACTCTACAAAATTGTTCATGTCATGAAAGGCTGAAGAACTGTTTCCGATTTAAAAGGGATGAAAGAACACGACAAATAAATGCAGATCCTGAGTTGGATTCTGCATAGAAAAGATCGTTATTTTTCTGTGAATGACATTAAAGAGGAGTTTGTATAAAAACATTCTACATCAATGTTAAATTTCCTGAATTTGATCATAGCCCTTTAGCTATGTAGTACAAAGTCATTTTTATGAAACACATGCTGAAATTATTTAGGGGCAAAGAATTATGATGTCTGCACTTTATTCTAGTAAGCTTTACTAGTTCATCAAAAGTAAGAATAAAATTAAAATAATGATACATGTTAAGAGAGATAGAGAGAAAAAACTAATGTGGCAAATTGTTAACAATTGATGAACCTAGATGACAGGTTTATGGAAGTTCATTGTAGTGTATACCTGTATGTTTTGAGTATATTTGAAAACAAAACATTTGGAAAACCATGTAAACACAATACTCAGTAGCCTCATGAAGAGTCACACAGCTTTACCAAGGTGTGCAGTGTGTTTTCTTTTTAGTTCCTTTTCCTTTTGCCTACTTTGCTTGAACAAGTGTTTAATGATCTGTGAAGAGAGAGTAAAGCTCTAGGAAAGCACCTTCCTTTTTTTTTTTTTTTTTTGAGTTTATTAATTCCTTTTTGTTACAGATGTTTCTCCTTTTTCCTCCCAGACACCCCCAATCAAGCACTATGTCCATTGGTTACGCATACATGCATAGAAGTTCTTTGGTTTATCACACACACACACACACACACACACACACACACACACACGGCCCTCTCCTCTGAGGTTTGTCAGTCTGAACTATACTCTTTTCTAGGTCCCCAGGTCTGTTTTGTTCATTATATTCCATAAATTAGTAAGATCATGTGGTATTTATCTTTTTCTGATTGGCTTGTTTCACTCAGCATACTACTCTTCAGGTCCCTCCATGTCGTCTCAAAGGATAAGAGATCTTTCTTTCTTATAGCTGCGTAGTACTCCATTGTATATATGTACCACTGCTTTTTTATCCATTCGTCTACTGATGGACACTTGGGCTGTTTCCAGATCTTAGCTATTGTAAATAGTGCTGCTGCCCTGGCCGGTTTGGCTCAGCGGTTAGAGCGTCGGCCTGCGGTCCAGAGAGACCCAGGTTCGGTTCCCGCTAAGGGCACGTACCTTGGTTGCAGTTTGTCCCCGGCCCTGGTCGGTCGTGCGGGTGGCAGCCACTCGATGTGTCCCTTCCACGTCGATGTTTCTCTCTCTCTCTCTGTTCCTCTCTCTCCCTCCCACTCTACCTGAACAAAAAATGGAAAAATGTCCTCGGGTGAGGATAAAAAAAAAAATGGCTCAGTGGTAAATAGTGCTGCTATGAACATGGGGGTACATATATTCTTTCTGACTGGTGTTTCAGGCTTCTTGGGATATATTCCTAAAAGTGGGATCACTGGGTCAAATGGCAGATCAATTTTTAATTTTTTGAGGTAACACCATATTGTTTCCATAGTGGCTGCACCAGTCTGCATTCCCACCAGCAGTGCACTAGAGTCCCCTTTTCTCCACACCCTCGCCAGCACCTGTTTGATGATTTGTTGATGGCGGCCATTCTGGCAGGTGTGAGGTGATACCTCATAGTTGTTTTAATTTGCATCTCTCTGATGATGAGTGATATTGAGCATTTTTTCATATGTCCCTTGGCCATTTGTATGTTCTCTTTGGAGAGGTGTCTATTTAGTTCCTCTGCCCATTTTTTAATTGGGTTCTTTATCTTCCTTTTGTTGAGTTGTATGAGTACTCTATATATTTTGAAAATTAACTTTCTATCTGATGTATTGTTGACAGTTATGCTCTTCCATATAGTGGGTTCCCTTTCCACTTTGATGGTTGTTTCTTTCACTGTGCAGAAGCTTTTTAGTTTGATGCAGTCCCATGTGTTCATTTCTTCCTTTGTTTCTCTTGCCTTAGGTGTTTTATCAGTGAAAATTCTGCTGTGTGTGACGTCTGAAATTTTGTTGCCTACATTCTCTTCTAGGATTCTTATGGATTCACTAGTCACATTTAAGACTTTTATCCGTTTTGAGTTTATTCTTGTGTTATGGTATAAATTGGTGGTCTAGTTTCAATTTTTTGCATGTATCTGTCCAATTTTCCCAACACCATTTATTAAAGAGGCTGTCTTTACTCCACTGTATGCTCTTGCCACCTTTATCAAATATTAATTGAGCATAATGTCTTGGGTCTATTTCTGGATTCTCTGTTCTGTTCCACTGGTCTATATGTCTGTTCTTGTGCCAGTACCAGGCTGTTTTGATTACAGTAGCTTTGTAGTATAACCTGAAATCTGGTAATGTGATCCCTCCTACTTTGTTCTTCTTTTATCGAGATTGCTGTGGCTATTTGGGGTCTTTTTTGTTCCATATGAACTTTTGCAATATTTGTGCTAGTTCTGTGAAATATGTTGGTGGTATTTTGATGGGTATTGCATTAAATCTATAGATTGCTTTTGGTAATATGGACATTTTAATGATGTTAATTCTTCCAATCCATGAACAAGGTATATGCTTTCACTTTTTTATATCTTCCTCTATTTCTTTTTTCAACGTCCTGTAGTTTTCTGCAAATAGGTCCTTTACTTCTTTGGTTAAGTTTATTCCTAGGTATCTTACTTTTTTTGCCAGGATGGTAAATGGAATTTTTTTTTAGTTTCTGTGAGTTCATTATTGGTGTATAAGAATGTCATCGATTTCCTGATGTTAATTTTGTATCCTGCTACCTTGCCAAATTTGTTTATTAAATCTAGTACATTGTTGATGGAGTCTTTACGGTTTTCTATGTACAATATTATGTCATCTGCGAATACTGACAGTTTCACTTCCTCCTTTCCAATTTGGATCCCTTTTATTTTTTCTCCATGTGTAATTGCTGTAGCTAAGACTTCCAGTACTATGTTAAATAAGAGTGGCAAAAGTGGGCATCCCTGTCTTGTTCCTGTTCTTAAGGAAAATGCTTTAGTTTTTGCCCATTGAATATGATGTTGGCTGTAGGTTTTCATATATGGCCTTTATTATGTCCAGATATGATCCCTCTATTCTTACATTGCTGAGTGTTTTTATCAGAATTGGGTGCTGGATTTTGTTGAATGCTCTTTCAGCCTCTATTGATATGATCATTATGGTTTTTAGTTTTCATTTTGTTTATGTGGTGTATCACATAAGGCTGGTGTACCAGCCTTACATCCTTGGCATGAATCCCACTTGATTATGGTTAATAATATTTGTAATGTATTGCTGGATTCAATTTGCTAGTATTTTGTTAAGGATTTTGGCATCTAGATTCATCAGGGATATTGGCCTATAGTTTTCTCTCTTTGTAGTGTCTTTATCTGGTTTTGTAATTAGAATTGTGCTGGCCTCGTAGAATGAGTTTAGAAGTCTTCCTTCTTCTTGAATTTTTGGTAATAGTTTGAGGAGAATGAGTGTTAGTTCTTTCAATGTTTGGTAAACTTCCCCGTGAAGCCGTTCGGGCCTGGGCTTTTGTTTGCTGGGAGATTCTTGATTATATCTTCAATTTCCTTAGTTGTTATTGGTCTCCATTGGCGTATAATTATTCATAGTATCTGTTTACAATCTTTTGTATTTCTGTGGTGTCAGTTGTTATTTCTCTTTTGTTTCTGATTTTGTTTATTTGGGTCCTCGCTCTTTGTTTCTTGGTGAGTCTAGCTAAGGGTCCATCAATCTTATTTATCTTTTCAAAGAACTAACTCTTTGTTTCATTGATCTTTTGAATTGTTTTTCAGTCTCTTTGTTGTTTATTTCTGCTCTGACCTTTACTATTTCGTTTCTTCTATATGCTCTGGGTGTTTCTTTTTGTTTGCTTTCTAGCTCTTTACGTTGTAGGGTTAGAAAGTCAATTAGAAATTTTTCTGGTTTCTTCAGGTAGGCCTGTAGTGCTATGAACTTCCCTCTCAGGACTGCTTTTGCTTTGTCCCATAGATTTTATGTTGTTGTGTGTTCATTTTCATTGGTTTCCAGGAAGTTTTTATTTTCTTCCTTGATCTCTTCGGTAACCCATTCGTTGTTTAGTGACATGCTATTTAGGTTCCACGTGTTTGAATGCTTTTTGTAATTGATTTCTCATTTTATGCCATTGTGATCTGAGAAAATGCTTGATATAATTTCAATCTCCTTGAACTTTTAGAGACTTAGTTTGTGTCCTAACATGTGGTCTGTCTTTGAGAACATTCCATGTGCACTTGAGAAGAATGTGAATTCTGTAGTTTTGGGGTGTAATTCTTTGTAGATACCTATTAAATCCATTTGATCTAGTGCATCATTTAGAGTCTCTGTATCCTTGTTTTTTTTTTTTTTTTATCTTCACCCAAGGACATTTTTCCACTTTTTTGTTCAGATAGAGTGGGAAGGAGAGAGAGAGAGACATTGACATGAAAGGGACACATCGAGTGGCTGCCTCCCACAAAACCCAACCAGGGCCAGGGACAGACCACAACCAAGGTACGTGTCCTTAGCAGTAACCGAACCCAGGACTCTCTGGACCACTGAGAAAACTGGGCTATCCTTGTTAATTTTTTGACTAGAGGATCTATCCAGTGATGTCAGTGGGTTGTTAAAGTCCCCTGCTATAATTGTATTGCTGTCAATTTCTCCTTTGAAGTCCTCCAGAATTTTTTTTTTAATCCTCACCTAAGGATATTTTTCTATTTATCTTCAGTTAGAGTGGGAAAGAAAAAGAGAGGGAGAGAGAGGCAGAGAGAGAGAGAGACAGAGAGAGAGAAAGAGAAAGAGAGAAACATCAATGTTAGAGGGACACATTGACTGGTTGCACAACCTCCACCAGGTCTGGGGAAGAACCGCCACTGAGGTACGTGCCCTTGGCTGGAATTGAACCCGCTACTCATTGATCCATGGGTCAACACTCTACTGCTGAGCGAAACTGGCCAGGGCCCTCCAGAACTTTTAAAATATATTTTGGTGCTCTTCTATTGGGTGCATATATATTTACCAAGGTTATATCTTCCTGTTGGATAGATTCTTTCAATGTTATGTAGTGGCCTTCTTTGTCTCTAGTTATAGCTTTTATTTTGAAGTCCATTTAATCGGATATGAGTATTGCAGCCCCAGCTCTTTTCTCCTTTCCATTTGCTTGGAAGATTTTTTTCCATCTCTTTTCTTTCAACCTATGTGAGTCTTTTGTTGTAAGGTGGGTCTCTTGTAAACAACATATATATGAGTGATTCAGTCAAATCTTACTTTCCTGGGTAGATTGGCAAGCCCAGGAAAGGTTTAGTTATTCTCTAGCTTTTTGCCTGGTGGCTATTAGTCATAGTTATTTGATGAGCCTTGGGTTGTAGCCCTAAGCTGAATGAAAAAACCCTCAGGTGTTCAGGGTAAGAGGATTTCCAGAAGGTGGGGCAGGTGCTTGCTGGCTGTTAATGAGCCTCAATTCTCATTTCTTTGGCCTGCCTGGGTGGTGTTAAATTTCTTATGGAGGGGCTGTTGCTTCTCCCCAGGGATCTTGGAAGGGGCTCTTTGAGCAAGATGGCCACTGTCCTGCGAGGGAGTGATTCAGCAAAAAAACTCCCATTGCTGCCCCAGCTCTCCCAGCTCTCCAAGCTCCTGAGTCTCTCCACACAGTTCCAAACCAGTCTGCCCTCCCTCTGCTGGAGACCAAGGTAAGTGGCTGTAGCTAATTTAGTGCTCAGCCCTGGCCCTCTGTGCTGTGGAGCCAGCTTGAGATTTTAATCCCAAGGGAGCTCCTCACAGCTGAAACAGCTGCTGTCCGTGGGCTCCCAGCCCACCCTCTCGCCTCTCACACCTCCACACTTCCTACCAGGCTCAATTTTGTGTCCTCTTTCTGACCATGGTTATATGGGTCCTCTCCAGCTGCTTTTCTGTTGTTGTTGTTGTTTTATTCCCCCAACAATTTGTCTTTATTTTAGTTGTAATTCCAGTTTGGTCCTGGACATGGTCTGTGTAGCTTCCATTCACTCAGCTGCCATCTTAGAACTGGAAAGCATCTTACTTAAAGGAAATCTTTTAAAAGTTGACAAATCCTTTTAGAGTTCCATCACCATCTCCTAATTTATTGGTGTAATAAATTCAGGGTTTTGGGTAGTTAAGTTTTTCTTTCCTTTTTTTAAAATTATAGTAAATTATACATAAATTTTACCATTTTTAATGGCATTAAGTGCATTATTCACATTGTTGTACAACCATCACACCATCTATCTCCAGAACTTTTTCATCATTCCGTACTGAAATGCTGAACTTTTAAATAACTCCCCTCCACCCTTGTGTATATCTTTATATATTCTAGATATTACTCCCTTATCAGATATGTGATTTGCGAATATCATCTCCCATTCGGTGAGTTCCCTTTTTACTCCTTTGATGCACAAAAGTTTAAAATTTTTGATGAAGTCCAATTTGCCCATGTTTTCTTTCGCTTCCTGTACTTTTGGTATCATATCCAAGATATCACTTTTATTTTGCTTTTTAACGTGACGAATAGCCCTGGCTGGTTTTTTAGTGGTTAGAAGGTCAACCTGTGGACCGGAGAGTCCTGGGTTCGGTTTCTGCTAAGGGCACATACTTCAGTTGCAATTTGTCCCCGCCCCAATTAGGGTCACACATGGCAACCAGTCAATGTGTCTCTCTCGCATCGATGTTTCTCTCTCTTCCCCCCTCTCTCCCTCCTGCTCTATCTGAAGATAAATGCAAAAAATGTCCTCGGGTGAGGATAAAAAAAATAACAAAAAAGATAAAGTGACAAATAGGCGTAGAATTTTTTCTTTGTGGTTTAGAATAAGAATGATAATTCTAGTTATTTATAATTTCTGAAATGTGCAACCCATACATTTTGGCCTCAGCAGTGTGTAACTTCAAAACGAAGTTACATTTCCTTTTTGTGACTAAATTATCACCAATCCATTTGATGCCATGCTTTTAAGTCTTCTCTCCACTATTTTTGGACCTTTCTCAGGGGAGTTCCTCATGTGCTCCAGAACAAATTACTCAGTTGTTTGTTCATTTGTTTTTGTTTTTCTGTTCAAGCCTTTTTTTTTTTTTTTTTTTTTTTTTTGCCTGTGCTGCTAGTGACCCTGGTGAAATGTCCGTTCTGCTGGGCAAGAGTTCCAAAGCGTATCTGCTACTGAGATCTCCAACTTGCCCCCCACCCACAGAGAGGAGGGAGACCTCATCTCTCCCTCCCCTCAGCTGGTGCCTTGAGCTTCCCAGTGCAGATGCCTGTCTGACTTGTCTGCTCCCAGGTGGGCATGGAGCGTGTCCCTGTAGGTGGCAGGAGGGGGACCTGGTGGGCCATCTGCTTTATCTCTGGGTGGGAACCTGGAATGCTGTTAAGGAAAAACTTATTCTGACACTTATTAGAACAGTAGGGAAAACTTTATTCAGAACTGTTGCAATAGATGTTAACACTAGGGCAATAAGGAGAGAGGTCAGGGTGAAATTGAGAACAGCAAGGACACGTGGAGATTTATAGCCAAGGATCAGAGTGTGGGGGAGGGGAGTCAGTGGATGAAAAATGACTGAAAGGAGACATCAAAGGTGGAGAGATTCTTGTTAAACTGACCTAACTGCATTCTTGCTGAAGGAAAGTCAGGCCGATCAGGTATCAAGGGTGGGGATGAGGAATTTGATGGGATTCAAAAGGTTAGACCACATTAGGAGGATTCTTGCTCCCACTGAGTTATATGAGCCCGCAGGGGTCCATGTTGAGGCCTAGTCAAGAAGAGGGCTCAGAGGAACCTGTCTGAAGTTTGGTCAGGAGAGTCTTTGTTGGTCCCTCCTCCTGTTCAAGGGAAGGAGAGACATTCTTCCTTCCTTTAGACAGGATAAGCTCATGTCCCCATGGATTGCCTTTTGTTCATTAAGGCAATTCTGTTGAAACTCGGTTGTAGGGCAGCCAGTTGAGAAGATTTGTAGATGTTATGCTTGAAACATGCTTAGGCAGTGGAGAGAGGATAGCAGTGGCAATCTGGTGGATTTCTTGGTTCGCAGTCTGAAGGTCTCGCAGGGAACTGGGCAGTCAGGTCTCAGTTCTCAATGGCTCTAAGGCAGGAAATGCTAGAAAAGTAAGAAACATTAATTGGGAGAGTTGTAACTAGATAATTGAAGGAAACTAGAATTGAAAATTTGGTGAGGACTGAAAAAAAGGTACAAGAAAGCTGGATCTAGTCCAATTGACAGAGAAATAACAAAACCTCAAAGATAATAAATAGGACCAGAATCTGATAACCCACAGAGGTCTGCTGCAGTTTTCCTGTAATTTATGAAACACAAGTATTTCCTGTGGTTTATAAAACGTGAAATTTCTCTCTGTAGTTGTTTTCCTTTCTGATTCTTGTTTACAAAGTAAATCTGGTCTCATTAGATTTGGCCTGATTATTTACATAAATTCAGCAACAATACAATTGACCACACAGATCATTTTAAGTCTGTGTTGCTGGAACTCTTCATAAAGAATCTCAAATTAGCCCTGGCTTGTGTGGCTCAGTTGGTTGGGCATCATCCCATGCACACAAAGGTTGAGGGTTTGATTCCCAGTCAGGGCACATGCCCAGGTTGCAGGCTCTGGTAGGGAGCATACAGCAGGCAGCCGGTCAGTTCACTCTCATATCAATGTCTCTCTCTCAAAATCAATTTTAAACATTTTTAAAAAGAATCTCAAATTGGACTTTTAAAAACCTTTTGAGGTTAGGAAGCCAAGCCAAGAACTTGCTACCAAACTTTACCTGCAATATCTATAGATTTGGGTGAGTTCCTCTTTTTTGGAGATCCCCAAAATATCCTAGGGTTCCTGGGCCTGACAGGAAGGGACTTTCATACTCGCCTGTAAGACTTGGTACCCTGTAATTCAGGTTACCAGGCTTGTTTTCCTAAGAGGACTTTGTAAGCACTGGCTCAGTGGAGTTAACCTTAGTGCCTTGCCACTATCTGGTCATGTCTGATTCTGTGCACATCCTTCTCAAAGATGGCACTCCGGTCAAAACTTGCTATAGCACTAATTTTTCCAGTTATGTTCTGTTACAAGGAGGGCAGATTCTTACTGAACTCATGCAAATAATTATTTCGCCATGTAATCAGTAAGAATGTCTTAATTCTGATGGGATTAGGCAGGGAGGAAAAAAATAAATGTTCAATTTCTGTTTATAAAAGTATGATCAGCCCTGGCTGGTTTGGCTCAGCGGTTAGAGCGTCGGCCTGCGGTCCAGAGAGACCCGGGTTCGGTTCCCGCTAAGGGTACGTACCTTGGTTACAGTTTGTCCTCGGCCCTGGTTGGGTTGTGCGTGCGGAAGACAGACACTCGATGCGTCCCTTTCACGTCAATGGTTCTCTCTCTCTCTCTCTCTCTCTCTTCCTCTCTCTCCCTCCTACTCTATCTGAACAAAAAATGGAAGAATGTCCTCCAGTGAGGATAAAAAAAAAAAAAAAGTATGATCACTAAATTGTTGTGGGTTTTGCTTGCTTAAGAGAAAAGAGAAAGGGGGTATGTTACATCCAGAAAACAGAACGTTAGAAACGTAGCAGAGTTCCTTAACCAGACCACTTAACCCCATGCAATGAATTCTTGTTTAGCTTGATCTTAGAGGAGCAGTTTTGTGAACCTGTTGCTTCTCAGCTAGAGTTCTGGAATCCTCATCATTCAATGGTATGAAGGTTGTACTAGTGGAACCTCAAAAAGCCTGCACCCCGGAGCGCCTGTCATATTCTGTCCCCCGGATCTCTGAGACCGTCTCTTCTCGTCGAAGATGGAGCACTCTGTTCTGTAGTTAGATGATTGCAAACACTTCCATGAAATGTCAGAGTGTGACAATAACTATCTGTGGATGACAAATGACTTAAATGGCTGTGGCTCAAGATCTGATATGAGCTCATTTGGCCAGGGAACTTGGCTATTTCTGTGGCATCCAACATTTCAAAATAATAACTGGAATTATGACTGATAGCATATCGGACATATCATGGGCAGCAAGAGTATCAACAAATTTCTATGAATGTCATACCATTTCTGAAGTATTTATATTAATGACACTTACCCATACAGATGTAATCTAGGGAAGGTTAAGCACCCCTTTTTACTTGACAATTATTTTTAGGCCATTCAACATGCAAATAAACCTATTTTTTTAACATCGTACTTTTTACAAGATGAAAGAACAAATCCTTGGAGAGAGAAATGTCAAAGTTCATTCAAAAGATCAAGATTTCATTGAGGATTTGATTTGGGGAAGGCAAAATTGTCGAGAATGTCAAAAGGTTTAAATACTTAATTAAGATCCTAGGTCGCTGTGAAATAATGCTGAGCTTCCCATTCAAACAAAGTGACAATAAAATAATTCAAACGTAACTGTAGGAGGTAACTTGACTGTAGAAAAAACCTTAGCTTTTTTTTATAAAGTGAAGACTTGATCCTCTGAAATAATCAAGGACATGATAAAGGTGAACATAATGCACATGGCACATGAAATTATTCTGATAAGACAGAGTCTTGGTTTCCTGGGCATATTATGCAAAAGGTAAAGAAAAACCTTTTATTATCTCTTATTAAGAGCAGACCAATAACCCAAGAACACTATAATTTTTAATGGGAAGAAAAACAAATTCTAACTTTGCATTAATGTACTTTTGGTATCAAGGTTTATTTACTTATTTTTAAAAACCTTGTAAATAAACCATTTGATCTGAGCCAGCTTTGACCACATGAGATAAGATTTCTTTTCTAAGATTCTTTGTCTACAAACCTACATTTTATATTCATTCAGTTTGGCCTTACACTTTTCATCTTTCTCATCCTGGAGCAACTAGTCCTTTAATTTAGGACAAGATTACTCTTTTTCCACTAACAAAAACACATCCTACATTTCTTGCACTTTTCATTCAGAGCTGTTTCTCTTCACCCTTATTATTTGTAGTAGTTTTATTTACATATACTTATAATTTTTAAATTTTCAGCCTTGAGTAACCTTTTTTTTTTTTACAGAGAAAATTAGGAAGTCGATAATTGTGAATTGTCTGTCACATACCACCCTTCTGTAACAGACTAGCAAATATTACAAATTTATCATCTGTATTAGTCAGGGCTCTCCGGAGAAGCAGAACCAATAGGATAAACACACACACACACACACACACACACACACACACGGGAAGATTTATTATAGGAGTCACCTCACACCATCATGGAGGCCAGGAAGCCCCGTGATCTGCTGTCTGCAGGCTGGAGACCCGGGAAAGGCAGTGGGGTGATCCAGCCCAAGTCTGAAGGCCTGAGCATCAGGCCAATGGTGTAAGTCCTGGTCCGAGTCAAAAGCACAAGAACCAGGCGCTCTGACGTCCAAGGGCAGGAGCAGTTGGAGGTCTCAGCTCAGGCAGAGGGAAGGAGCTTTCCCTCCACCCCTTTGTTGTGTTAGGCTCTTTCAGGTGATGTTCACCCACCTTGCGGAGGGCCTTACACCGTCCGTCAGTCCAAATGCTCCTCCTTCCAGACGCCCGGACACAGCAGGGGCAGCGTTTGCCAGCGCCCTGGACATCCCTTAGCCCAGTCGAGTTGACACATCAAATTAACCATCACACCATCTCACGATTTTTATAGGTATATGCTTCCTCATGGTACAATTTTTCAATTTGACCAAAAGAACATGTTTATTCCCAGACCCCAATACACTGAGCTTCTCTGTAACATGTAAAATGAAGAAGCAGAAGTATATAAACATGAACCTATGCTTAGTGATTAATGTTTCGGTAGTTTATCTTACTTAGAAATCATCTAGCTAATTAAACATCTATTACTTGATTTAGCACAACCCTAAGATTGCAAGTTACTGGAAAGACTTTGGAAGCGATGTTCAGGCCGATTGTATCATATACAGAGCTGGCCAGCGTCTCACACCGTTTCCCTGTTCACTGGTTTTACAGCATGTACACGTCAGGCAAGGGTCCCAAAAGCAAAGCCTAGAAAGCCAAACACACAGGATTTTGGTTTTAGTGCTGTGTTTGATACACATGAAGTAATGGTTAGGATATCAATAAATTCATTTTTACTGCATCCTTACTTGTCTATTTTTTAAGTTGAATTGATAATTCTTACAATCTTAAACATCTAGAAGATATAGTATTACCTTACTTGACTAGTAAACACGAGCAAAATAAAAATATTTGCTTGCATTGTACTTAAGGCTGAAATTCTGAAGACGTAGTCTTTTTTTATCAAACCATACCAGTCTTATTTATTCAAAGACCTATTCAAATCACATGAACCTGAACAACATTTGGGCTAGCTTTATAGAAGTACTTAATTTTCTCTAAGCCCATTTGTTCTTTTTCTTGTTTTTCTTTTTCTTTTCCCTGTAAGTCAGTTTGAATAGAACTCCTTTATGAGGTTTTGTAAATTAATTTGGTAATACCATTCAAAGGTAGAAAAAGATCACATATACATTATATATATATATATGTGTATGTGTGTGTGTGTGTGTGTACTTAAACATAATATATCAACAGATATAAATAGAGACCAAATAACTTTTATTCTAAACTTTTAGCCATGAGTCTGATAAACACAGTAATATAAAACCCACTGGTTTATAATAATTGAGGCTCTTCTTTGCTCTACTTCATATTTTTATCTGAATTATATTTCTGGAAAATGGGACAAGTTGGGGTTTGCCTGCTTGACAGAGGAAACATCAAGGGTGTGGGGATCCTTCCCAAACAGAGTGAGCAGGATTCTTGCTATAATCGGGCTCTGCAGCAAAAATGTGGGCCATGGTTGCGGCCGAGTCCAGAAAGGATCAGAAGAGACTGTCTGAAGATGGGTCGAGGAGAGAGCCTTTGCCAGTACCTGTGAGCGTCCGAACCTGCCGTGAGCACCCCAGTGCCAGGGAGCCTGCCACCAGACAGCAGATACAAGCACCACGAGAAGCAGAGAAAGACACTAGAAAACAGGAAAAGGCTCTACATTTCAGTACTTCTAATGGCATTTTTCCTGCTTTTGAAACAACAGGCTCTGCGTTCTCATTTTGCCCTGGGCCCACAACTTGTGTAACCAGTCTTATCTACGGCCCAGGTAGCATGAAAACACGCTCATCTGTTTCCCAGGGATTTCAATCCCTCAGGCATAAACCGGAGAAAAGTTGAGCCTGAAAACCCTTCTTGCCTCAATCTGGCTTCCCGACCCCGCTGTGAACAAATGCTCGGACAAGGCAAACCGCGTGTCTCCCAAGAAAGAGAGAATTGTTTGGCGTGGGGCAGTTGAAATTCACATTCTGGGGGGAAGTGTTTTCTCTCTCTGGGGAGGCAAGGTTCTGCTGATAATGAACTAATCTAAATGACTAAGCAGAGCAGGGACATCATGCGTTGTTGTAACTGTAACTCGCTGCTCCAGGGCTTCCCTTGAGGGTTGATGTTATGGTCTGAATGTTTATCTCCCCCGCCCAAATTTGTGTGTTGAAATCCTAACCCACAAAGGTGATGGTATTAGGAGGTGGGGCCGTTGGACATGCGTAAGTCTTGAGAGTGGAGCCTTCATGAATGGCATTGGTGCCTTGTCACAGAGGCTCCAGAGGGACCCTCACCCCTTCCACCGAGTGAGGACACAGAAGGCACCAGCTGTCATCCAGCAAGAGGGTCCTCACAGGAATGTAGCCCTACCTGTATGTTGATCTCGGACTTGCAGCCTCCATAACTGTAAAAAATAAATTTCTATGCTTCATACTAAGCCTGCGTTATTTTGTGATGGCCGCCTGAATGGACTAACCCAGGTGGGGACATTTGTATTCCTAAAAGATTTACTGAAGTGGTCGTTCCTGAACAAAAATGAGAACTCGGCGAAAGGACAAATTCTCGTCCCCTGCCCCCGCCTCTAGGTTGCAGATTTCCCACGTCAAACATGCTAGGGCCCCAGCCTCCCCCAGTTCCCTGACAGCAACAACTTTTGGTGCTGTAATTACTGTACTAAGATTCTTTTACTTCATTGTCACCAGCCTTTATAGTATGTGCCTTGTCTGTGGGGCACACTTGGCTGCCTTCTGAACAGTCCCTTTAACTGTCTTGTTCACCTTCTCCTTTTGTGGAACAAGACAAACATCACCGGAGAGGGGAGAATGGGTAAATCATTAATGCAAATAGTATTATTTCCTGACCTCTCCTTTCTATCTACATTTTAAATCTGTATAAACATACCTATATTGGTCGCCAGTTAGTATAACAGTAACAAATGGATTGAAAGGCAGTGTTTCCCTTCTAAAAAATTCCAGCTTTGTGAAGACGTCATCTGCAGCAGACAGTGCACGGAGTGATTATTCCGACGACGGCCCAGTTCTCCCCTCTCAGAGCCGTGTACAGAGAACGGCTCCTTGCCCCAAACCCATGCCTCAACTTCCCCTTTCTTTCTCCTTCACCCAATAATTTCCCATTTTAAGCGGGTCTTACAGTCCGTTGATGTGAACGTTTGATCTCTGGAGTTTTTGTGTCTGAGAATGACATTGTGCCTGGCATTTCATTTAGTTTTAAAGACATCGAAGCCTTACCCTCCGACAGCAGCGCATCTCCTCCAGGCGCTGGCTGGACAGGGTGGTGGCTCCGCGCCTCGCCCGCCCTGAGGCCTCTGCAAGGGCACATCTGCGTTCAGCGACCGACGTGGTGGGTCGGGCTCTTACCTCGGGGTGGGATGAGAGTGATGGCGTGGGCGCCACGGACTTTTTAACCCTCCTCAGCCCAAAGGGAGGGCAAGATGACGTTTTCAAACACCGTGTTGGAAATAGCCTGTGGTGGGAACCGGAAAGGATGGTTTGGACTGAGGGGGCCTTTCCGTGTCTCTAAAATCTCTTTTCCTACTCCTTGGCTTTGAAGAATCCCCGTGATTTTGCCTCCTCTGGTGGGTCACCTTTTGATGATTCTCCTGTTATTACAGATGACCCACATCGTATGTAAGATATGGTACAAATCTATCAAATAAGACTTTTTTAATCGAGTCAATTTGATGCATTTAACAGGTCCAAATGCCTCTTCAAGGTTGTATATCATGCAGAATGTTGTAGGGGAGGATAAAGAATAAATAGAGATGAACAAGAGGGTGGACTGAGTACATGTGTTTGAACGTACTGGAGGACCGAGCTCGCTCACGCTGCTGGGGGTGACGTGGCAAAGTGGAGGGAAAGGGGAGGTCAGAAAACAGCGGTAACGGTAAAGACACATAGCGATGGGTGTAAAAGTTTGGGCGAAATGATGGTTGTATTTTGTGTTGTTATACTGATCTCTGATTACTGATCATGAGCTTCAAGGTATTTATTTTTATTTTTATTATTTTCCTTTATTGATTTTTAGAGAGAGAGGGAGAGGGAGAAAGAGATAGAAACATCGAAGATAGAGAAGAGAGAACATCGACTGGCCGCCAGCATGACCCCCATTGGGGATTTGGCTCACAACCTGGGCATGCATGTGCCCTGACTGGGAATTGAACTGGAGCATGGGTCGATGCTCAGCCACTGAGCCACACCAGCTGGGCAGCTGCAGGGTATTTAAAATAAAATTACATATCAATCTTCTCAAACATCTTCTCTTACCATTTAATTGTCCCTTTATCCTATCATGATCTTGATATCTATTTGACATGAGTTTTCCTGAAATCTGGCGCGAATCCTTTTGACTTGGGGACCACGTGGGTGCTCACCGTTTTGGGGTGGCACAGCTGGAAAGCACAGAGCCTGTGTTCTTCAGCAGATTTCTGCTGGGTTGAAAGATTTCAGAGGGCCGGAGGAAAAGAAAGATTTACTTTTGCTTCAAGTTGCTCCAGGAATAGAAATGTAGGTTAGGTTCTCTGTAAGCTGCTTTTGAATTAAAGTTGCGCTTTAAGAAGTAAATGGAGCCCTGGCCAGTTTGGCTCAGCGGTTAGAGCGTCGGCCTGCGGTCCGGAGAGACCCGGGTTCGGTTCCCGCTAAGGGCATGTACTTCGGTTGCAGTTTGTCCCCGGCCCTGGTTGGTCGTGCGGGTGGCAGCCACTCGATGTGTCCCTTCACGTCGATGTTTCTCTCTCTCTCCCTTCCTCTCTCTCCCTCCCACTCTATCTGTACAAAAAATGGAAAAATATCCTCGGGTGAGGATAAAAAAAAAAAAAATAAATAAGAAGTAAATGGAGTCAGACTGATTCTAGGGGACATGAAGGTTTCTGGGATTCCGAAACGCTACTCATCTTCAGAAGACTCAAATCAGGATAAGCCTGGAAATTGACTACAGAAAACCCTAAAATAGCCCTTCCCTCTCTAGGCAACCTCAGTTTCTTCCAGGACCAACACGGAAGCCAGCCAGGCAGTTATTGGACGTGTAATCCAGTCTCGGAGCAAAAATGTGAGAGTCACTTTGGGTTAAAGGGCACGGAATCCTGTTGGTCACACTGTGATGGCTCGGCACGTTATACTCTTTGAGGAAGAAGACTCCAAAAGGAAATTCCTCAACAAATCACTTCCCCGGGTGGGCACTGATGCTTGGAAATGTCATGTTGCTGGATGCTCAGGCCGCTGAACTTCACGTCAAAGTACTTGTGTGAAATGCCCTGGTTAGGGTCCCTCGTGCAGAGATGCCTCTAAACATTTTCATTTTCTTGTAAATAATTACGGTAAGGGGGTAAAAAGACCAAACAGAAAGTAAGAGTTGAGTGTTCAAAGTTCTTATGCCCCATCCAAACCCGCTTTGTAAGTCTCTGTGGAAGAACCGGAAATATGGTCTTAGTGGCCTGGGTGGGGACTTGCATTATCCGTGTACAAAGCAGTAGGTGGAAAAAGCTTCGCGCTCTGCATCACCCAGTGTGCTTTATACATTTATTTAGAGAAGAATAGTTTAGTTTTAATTATTTATGGTAATAGCTCTCAGTGCACCAGTAAACGTCCTTGGGTGCATATTTTGTAAAACTAATGAAGTCTTTGTAATGCGAGCCTACTCTTCAGCCTCAAGCTGCCCCCTCTTTGCTGAAGAACCCAAGCAGAAGAGTGTGTCTGTGTTGGTGTGAAGGGGTGTGTGTAAATTCCCAGGCTTGAGATTTAGCAAGATGCTACTGAACTTGATCATGGACTCTTGAGAATTATTCATGGATATACTCACTACCCCCCTCCCCCCATCGCCTCCCTTCCAAACATAACATTAGCAACTGGACCAAAGGAAACATCGCCATGAAGGAGATGAGCAGCCTGTCAGAGTATTTTGGGCGTTGTTTTCTTTCAGTGTTTTTCTGGTTGTTTCTCCCTCCGTTGCTGCAGTCTTAGGGCATGTGAGAAAACACACTGTCCATCTACTCTTTCTCTCTGGCCTGGGTTATATAGACTGTGCTTTGTGGGCAAGGCTTATTGTACCAAGGAACCTTCTCTCTTCTTATTTGCTTCTTTCTTCTGCTTCTCTCTCTTTATCTCCTCTCCCTAGGATTCGTGCTTTTTTTTTTTTTTTTTTTGCCCCTTCTGGGAAACTTCTACACACCAAAACCAGACAGAATGTGCAGGGGACAATGAGCATGCATGTGTCATCCATTTAACTAACAATTTGAAGGGCTCAGATCTCCAAAATTACAGGTTCTGTTTTGTACTATTTTAGGCGCCCGCCATGGAGCCTCGTTAGGGATCCAGCGAACCTTGATGATGACAATGGTCGACGGTCACATTACATTCAATAAAGCAAACCCCCGGCACACTTTGATTTAACTTTTGTAGCTTTGCTATTTGCAGGTGACCTAAAAGGTGCTGGTGTGTTAAAGTTTGCACTAGGAATTCCTATTTCATAGGGGTTTTGTGACAATTAAATGAGACGATGCCTTGAAAGTACTTTTTGGGAAAGAATCAGTCACTTAGCTAACAGACAAACCTGGTCACATCTTAATTACTGATGTCAGGGATTTGGAGACTCAAGAAGTCCCTCAAAATTTTACTATAAACGTGTTATTCCATTTAGTTTTACCATCACTCTTAAGCTCCAAGACAGAGGCTGATTATTAAGAAAGCTGTACAGAGATTATCATGCTAAGTGAAATAAACCAGTCAGAAAAATACAAATATCACATGATCTCACTTATATGTGGGATCTAATGAACAGAATAAACTGATGAAACAAATAGAAACAGGCATGGACACATGGAACAGACTGCCACATGCATGCTCATTGTCCCCTGCACATTCTGTCTGGTTTTGGTGTGTAGAAGTTTCCCAGAAGGGGGAAAAAAAAAAGTCATGAATCCTAGGGAGAGGAGATAAAGAGAGAGAAGCAGAAGAAAGAAGCAAATAAGAAGAGAGAAGTTCCTTGATACAATAAGCCTTGCCCACAAAGCACAGTCTATATAACCCAGGCCAGAGAGAAAGAGTAGATGGACAGTGTGTTTTCTCACATGCCCCAAGACTGCAGCAACGGAGGGAGAAACAACCAGAAAAACACTGAAAGAAAACAACGCCCAAAATACTCTGACAGGCTGCTCATCTCCTTCACGGCGATGTTTCCTCTGGTGGTTGGGTGACTGGATGAAAGAAGGTGAAGGGATGCGTAAAAAATTAAACATTTATGCATAACCCAGAGATACAGACAACAGTGCGGTGATGGCCAGAGGGAAAGGGTGGGTGGGGCTGGAAGGAGGTGGAGGCAGGCAAAGGGGCTGGAATTGGGACATCTGTAACAGTGTCAGCAATAAAAGTAAAGTTTTAAATAAATAAATAAATATAAAAAGTAAAACTGATAGACGGATAGAGGAGTGGATAGATGGATAACTGTGGTAAAGTCAATATAGTAAGATATTACTGGTCACATCTAGATGCTGGGCATATGTGTTCACTAAAATTTCTTCAACTTTGCTGCATGTTTGAAAATTTCATAATATAATGTTGGGGGAAATATGCTCATGTAATTAAGTAATCTTATAATTATTAATTGTATATATGTATGTGTATATGTGTGTGTGTGTGTGTGTGTGTGTATGAAAACTGTATGGAAGTCTTCACTCCCAAATGAGAGTCCAAACATCATAGTCACTGAGACAGAAAAGTTCTACTAATACCAGAATTATCCACCTGTAGATTAGACATGGCTTCTGTGTACATGGCAGAGACTGATCAGTTCTACAACATCATCCAACAACAAAGTCTTGAAACTGATCAAGCCTGTGGACCTAACTGCGGTTTCACAGGAAATATAAGAGACAGTAGAACGTTAAACAAACAAGCACTGTGAGGATGGAGCAGGCAAACTCTAGACTGTGGGAAACTCAGTAGGTCAAACAACCACGTTTCTTCAATTAAAAAAAAACATTACAGGATAAAACAAAGATAGCAATGGAAGGGAAACAGAGAGAGGAGAGACTTTAGAAACTTGTTGAACAATTGCAATGTAGGGATTTCATTTGAATACTGAGCCAAATGAATACACTGTAAAAAAAGAAAAAAATATATAAGACAAGTGAAGACAATTGCAAAAGTGGGAACACGGACTGGAGATCTGATATGTTAAGAAATTTTTTTAGGTGCAATGAGAGTATTATAATTTTTTTAAAGAAAAAAAAAAAGCCCTTATTTTTTAGAGATATATATGTAACATGTGTGAAATGATTTACTGTCTAGGATTTCTTAAAACCAGAAGTGGAACAAAACTGGCTATTTATGTATACCTGATGAGGCCAGGCAATAGATAATAGATCCATTGGGAGGTTTAAGATATTGTTGCTATTTGTAGAGTTTAAGAAATTCCTTCTTTCTTTTCTTTTCCCTTCCCTTCCCTTCCCTCCCTTCCCTTCCCTTCCCTTCCCTTCCCTTCCCTTCCCTTCCCTTCCCTTCCCTTCCCTTCCCTTCCCTTCCCTTCCCTTCCCTTCCCTTCCCTTCCCTTCCCTTCCCTTCCCTTCCCTTCCCTTCCCTTCCCTTCCCTTCCCTTCCCTTCCCTTCCCTTCCCTTCCCTTCCCTTCCCTTCCCTTCCCTTCTCTCTCTCTTTCTTTCTTTCTTTTCCATTAATGGAAACCACTGGGGGTAAAAAAATGAAATCAGTATAGGAGGAGGGGAGGACACAGAGGGCCCAGGGGAAAAAAAAAAGTCATCAATGTGACAGAAGGCAGGAAAGAGAGGAGCAGAAAAACGTTGCCCAAGCGGTAGTCTCCAGTAAGTGGACGCTCTTCCCTGAGCCTTACATAACCCTGTTCAGCCTCCGCGGTGAAAGTGCACTTTGAGCGAGGACACGGCCCTAATCCCGGGCCTGGGGGTGGCGAGCCGCGGAGCCCCTCCGGGCAAAGGTGCGCTTGGATTCTCGGGCTATATTAGGAGCCGGGGCATCCTTTGACCGCGGGCAGCTCCGGGACAGCTGGCTGGGGCTGGAGGTGCCGTTTGCTGCCACAGGAGAAAGCAAAGCCAACTGGATCACATGGGGAAGTAACCTGAGCCGCCCTCCAACCCGGTGAGCTAAATTTGACCTCGCCTGCCACTAGCCTGGCCCTGCGGACGGCCTGCGGCTGCCAGACGGCGGCCAGGCCCTCCGACGGGTGCGCAGCGGCCGCTCTCTCCCAGACGTTTGAAATAGGATTTGGCAAGTTTCTAGCAGGAGAGATTTTCAGCCTATTTGAATGGAAATAAATGTCAGGAGAGAGGGGAAGTGGGGTTGAGCCGTGAGGACGGCTGCCGGTGGCGACTGCGTGCAGCGCACATGGGCTCCGGAGGGGAGAGTCTTCCCTCGCCCTCTCCAACAGTGTTGTGCATTTAAGCCCCGCGTCTTCCCAGGTTCGTCCTTTCAGCTGCTTCTAGTTATTTTCCCATATGGTCTCTGATATTTCCCCCCTTTGATTTCTTTTTTCAAAGCAGAACCGTGCTTGTGTTGCGCCGTCCACTAAGCACTGCGTTCATTCCCGTATTTCTCCGTGGACGCGCGCGGCTCCCGCTGCCCTCACCGGCGCCCCGCTCCCGCCACCTCTGTTCAAACTTGCTTTAGAGTGAACAGAAGCACAAGCAGAAACACAGCTCTCCCCCCTTCTTTCTCCTCTGCCTGTCCATGCCTTACTCCGTCTGGACCTCAGTGGCATCTTCTGTCCTTGCCCTTGGCCTCTCTGGTCCCTGTGAGCCCGCGAAGCATCGAGTAGCGGGAAGGTCAGAGTGGGGTCGGAGCGACGTGGGGAAGCTCGGGCAACAACTGCTCCACGGGGGAGGTGGTTCCCTTGTCCATTCTTCTGTGCGAGGTGCAGTGTCGGGATCTTTCTTCGCTTTGCTCATAAAATCTCCGAGGGCTCCCAAAGTCGGGTTGCCTTCTTCTTCCCAAACTTGCTTCTCAATTCTGTTATCACCTTAAGTGGCATCTGGCTGAAAATGAGAAAAAAAAAAAAGAGGTCAGAGAAAGAAATAGAATGAGGAAAAAGCAAAACAGACCCGTCTTACTTACTGAAACACAGCTTGGAGTTTGACAAGCCCTAGCTAACGTTTTGGTGGGAAATCGAAATCCACCAGCACAGGTACGGAATAATCAGCTCATAATGATGGCAATCTAGAACTGATCCAAAGAGAGAAAATGATATGAAAGAAAGTTAAAAAGAATTATTTTAAAGGAAGGTGGGAAAAAAATGTCCCAGAAAGTAGGCCCACAGATTATTTATTTAAGTAGAAATAACTAAACTTACTACATAAACACTGTTCGAAGTACTTCATTTATATTCACTCATAGTCTTCTTAACACATGTGTGGGGTAGGTACCATCACTAGTCCTATTCTGCAGCTGAGGAAACTGAAGCACAGAGAGATTAAATTTCTTACCCATGGTTACACAGCTAAGTGGTAGTCCTGGGATTTGAATCTAAGCAGTCTGGCTACATTGTTCACGTAATTAATGGCATTTTGTGGTGTGTGTGTGTGTGTGTGTGTGTGTTTTAAATAGAATCTCTACATGCTTTCATGAATAAGCTGTAAATGAAGTTTAGTTCTCTGATATTTCAGTACAGAGATGAGTTTCAGGATATGAACAATCTAAAACTTTTGTGTGGACTGGATCACATTCCAAATCTTTGTTCATGTCCATGATTCCAATAAAAGAATAATGAAGAATGCTTAAAAATAAGTCACCAAGTTTTCAACGGCAGTAGTAAGGAACAGAATAAAATTGTTAAATGATAGTTTTCTAAGAAAAACATTTCATGTAAAAAATGATAATTAGAAACATAACATAGAACAGAATTCAAAAAAAATTTAAAAAGATTAAGAAGAGCCCTGGCCGGTTTGGAGCATCAGCCTGTGAACCAGAGAGTCCCAGATTCAGTTCCCACTAAGGGCACATACCTAAATAAATAAATAAATAGTCCAGAATTGTAACATTAAGAAGAGGAAGAAGAAGAAGAAGAAGAAGAAGAAGAAGAAGAAGAAGAAGAAGAAGAAGAAGAAGATCTATTAAGGTGAAATTATAAGAATCCAGAGTATATGTACCAGATTAAAAGAAATGATTTCAAAAATCAATATGCACATTTTAATTGAGAGGAACTTTTATATAGAACTATATAGCTATGACATGGATGTGCTGTGGATTGCGGGTGAATTGTGAAGGTGACGGAAACTTACCAACGCTGGCATTGGCACAGATGAAACTCAGATATACAAACCGAGTTAGGAATTACCTATTGCTCAGAGAAGGAATTTTCTTCTTTTTTTTTTTTTTTGTACAGATAGAATGGGAGGGAGAGAGAGGAAGGGAGAGAGAGTGAGAAACATCGACGTGAAGGGACACATCGAGTGGCTGCCACCCGCACGACCAACCAGGGCCGGGGACAAACTGCAACCGAAGTACGTGCCCTTAGCGGGAACCGAACCCGGGTCTCTCCGGACCGCAGGCCGACGCTCTAACCGCTGAGCCAAACTGGCCAGGGCGGGAATTTTCTTTGATATGTAAGATTTTGACTATGAGCCAGACAAGGGTGTTGAGCCGTAGTGTGAGCTCTTGTGTAGTAAGGCTGCGGAAACGCTGTCTCTCTTGTGTTGTTTACAGTGGATTGCCTATAATCTTTTCATGGTTGGTAATGAATTTGCTGGGATAGCCGAGTGATTAGCCATTTTTACCCTGCACAGGTCAACACTCCATCATTAAACTTTGGACATAGATTTCAGTGGGCGGGAAGGAGGAAGAAGTTGACAAGTTCCTTTTCCAACATGCTTCATAGCAGGTGATGTGAAAGAGTAAGCTGAAATCGAACCTCATGGTTAAGTGTCTTTTAGACTCCAAAGTTTAGGAGATTGTTCCAGAACACTGAGGGTGACTTCCACCCACCTCTTCAGTAACTGGTCCCTGGTTCTGCTTCATCCACATCAGAGGGTGTTATGTGTGGCCTCTGGGCTTTAATAATGGACTTGGAACGTCTACCATGGTCACATCCTTTTTTTCTTGCTAATGTAGGGTTCAGTTAGTGGCATTATGGTACACAGTTCTTTTGCTGTATTGTACGAGTGTATATGTATGCACGCCTGTTGTTTTTATTCCATATCATAAATATTCAGGAAATTTTCTTTCCTGACCCATCAACTTTTTAAGTTTAATTTCTTATTTCTTTAATTTTTAAAAAGTTAATTTATATAACTCAAATTTTATTTTTAAATTTTACTTACTGATTTGAGAGCGAGAAAGAGAACCATCGATTTTGTTGTCCCACTTATTTATGCATTCATTGGTTGCTTCTTGCTTGTGCCCTGACCAGAGGTCAAACCCACAACCTTGGTGGATTGGGACGACGCTCCAAACAACTGAGCTGCTACCTAGTCAGGG
This sequence comes from Molossus molossus, assembly GCF_014108415.1. Classification (NCBI taxonomy): domain Eukaryota; kingdom Metazoa; phylum Chordata; class Mammalia; order Chiroptera; family Molossidae; genus Molossus; species Molossus molossus. Next base: position 120,424,809 of record NW_023425377.1, on the reverse strand, counting down.
CCTGTAACTTAAATTTTAAAAAATAAAAAAGTAGATACAGTAAGAAAGAAATCTCTGTTCCCATTACATCCAACTAGTTCCTATTCCTGCAAACAACCAATATAATTAGATTTTGTGTATCCTTCCAAAATTATTTTATGTATATACAAGAAAAAAATATATATAGACACACTTTTTCCCTCCTTTCCACACACATGGCATTCTGTTGTATCCACTTTGTAGCCTACTCTTTTTTTTTAGCTTACTCTTTTCAGGCAACAATAAATTTTGATATCTTCTATCACTTTCCCACCCTGGCTGTCTCTCCTCACCTCCCCCCTCTTCCATTCCTCGTCCCTAAAATGCACTTACTCTTTGTGTACTAGATTCTCATTGGTCCACTCGCTGGTTAGTTTTTATTGTGTTAATCCTACACATTTTCCACTCAGTGTTATTGGTGTATATGTAATGCCCCAAATAATGTAATGTACACATATCTTTTTTGTTCTGTTTTGTTAATCCTCACCCAAGGATATCCCCCCCCCCCCATTAATTTTAGATAGAGTGAAAGGGAAGGAGAGAGAAACATTGATGTGAGAAAGACACATCAATTGGTTGCCTCTCATATGACCCCAAGTGGGATCAAAGATCAAACCTGCAACCCAGGTACATGCCTTTGACTGGTATTGAACCCACGACCCTGGTGACCCTTTGGTCCGTGGGCTGATGCTCTAACTGCTGAGCCAAACCAACCATGGCCACATGTATTTATGTCTTTTTTTTTAAAACAGAATTTAGCAAACACCAAGAATAATTATGACTTTAATAAATAAATTTTCCTGACTTTGACTTCTGACTTTTTTGCCACCCACTTAGTGTGTCAAAGGTCACAGGAGCCAACTGAAGAACTCCCAGCAGCCAAAGTTGGAACAATTTAAGCAACTAAATAACAAATTAGCATTGGATTATAACCCAACATATAAATACCCATGAGTCTATACTAATATAAATGACTGAATAAATTAATAATGGGGAGAAGAGACAAATCTCATGCAAAATTCCAGAGAACTTATATAGCTAGATACTCCACCCAAGAGGAGGGGAGCATAACTCCCCACTCCTTAGTGCGGGCTGCTCACGGTGACTTCCTCCCAAAAGAGACACCATGGAAGGGGTGGGGAGCGACTGCGCAGGGGAGACAGCTGACCGATGACACCTCGGCCAGGTGGTTGAGAGCAGCATCAGCAGTTGCTGTGCTGATAGTGTGTGTCCTTAATATCGTGTAATGAAAACGGTACCACATCCCAGTGACCTCACCAACACCCAATAACCCCAGTCCAAACACGAGAAAAACATTAGACACATTCCATCAGAGGGGTGTCGCACCATGTCCCTTACCAGCCCTCCTCGGAACTGCTGTGGTCCTCACAGGCAAAGTCCGAGTCACTGTTACAGCCAAGACATGGCAACTAAGATATAATGTGATATCCTGGAACCAGAAAAGGACATTAGATAAAAATGAAAGATATTTAAATACATATGGCTTTCAGGCATTAATAATGTATGATTACGTGTAACCATACTAAAGTAAAATATTAAGAATAGGGGAGCCCTGGCCGGTTTGGCTCAGCGGTTAGAGCATCGGCCTGAGGTCCTGAGAGACCCGGGTTCGGTTCCCGCTAAGGGCACGTACCTCGGTTGCAGTTTGTCCCTGGCCCTGGTCGGTTGTGCGGGTGGCAGCCACTCGATGTGTTCCTTTCACATCGATGTTTCTCTCTCTCTCTCTGTTCCTTTCTCTCCCTCCCACTCTACCTGAACAAAAAATGGAAAAATGTCCTCGGGTGAGGATAAAAAAAAAAAGACTAGGGGAAACTGGGGGAAGCCGAGGTGGGGATGTTGTATGGGAAATCTCTGTGCTGTTTCTCAGTTTTTCCATAAGTCTAACACTGATCTTTGAAAAAGGGTCATGAAGTCAGTGGTCAGTGGAATACCTTGCAAAAACGTGCCTGATTTGTACCCCTGTCCTCCCCTATGTACAACCAAAGACTTTCCGTTCCTCCCTTCTAGCCGGGCATTTTGTTTGTTTTTAATTTTTTTGCTCAACACAGAAGAGCTCTTTGCTCAGAGACATAGAACGTGTTTTTTGCCTCTCACTTTGGTGAACTTGCCGAAGTCGAAGGCAAATGCCCTTGAGCAGGTAATAGAACTATGTAGCAAGTTTGAACTTGAAGAGGCTCCCAAAGCAGCTGAGAAATGGCCAGTTGTGTTCCGCGATGGCCAGTAGCTTCTAAGCGCAGGAGCAGTAGTGGACCCAGCCTTCGCAATCCTCCAAGGTCAACCACATGCAAGCAGAATGACAGTTCCCGCCAATCTGATGGAACATCGACGCGTCTATTACAGGATCTCTGACAAGTGTTCAGAGAGAATTACCTGCTGGGCTTTCATCTCCTGTTCCTAGCATGGTGTCTGGAACCCAGTAGGTACTCAAATGTTCATTAAACCAACGGTAATGTGCTCTTAGAGTTCAGTGCAGCCTTATAATACTTCACATATGGTTCTAATAAAGTAAAAAGCTGTATAGCCTGGCTGGCGAAATAATTGTCACCCCTCCCCCAGTTTTATTAAATATCTTTTGATTCATGAAATTTATATTTTATTAGTTCATCTATGAGTTGCGAATCTCTGAATAACAGAACTGTGTCTTTTATTACGGGGAATGTTGGACCAGATGTCACTTGAAAGGTATCTTTCCCTAAGTATGTATTAATGTGCTAGCTTGAACTCAAAACTGGCCTATCAGGAATGGTTAATGTTTTCCTCATGAGGAACCTTGAGGCAGTTGAATGTTACAATTTTTGTGTGTATTTTTATTAGCTACAGAACCTTGCCAATTCACTCATTCTAATCTGCAAGTCCTGTAATTATCACACAAAAAAGTACTCTGGCAAATTAACCCCACTTCTCAAAGCAGGCTTAACAGGAAAGAGTTATTTTGAAAGCTCAATGAATTCTAAGCACTGCTTTACCAAATTTACCACAACACATTTATACTTTGAGATACAGCCCTAAAGAGTTAAACAAGCCTGGTGGCATTAAATGAGCACGTTTCTAGCCTTTCCCTTTCCCTACTGACTGTATTACTTAAGATGTATCTGAGGCCCTAGCTGGGTAGCCCAGTTGGTTAGATCGTCATCCCGATACACCAAGGTTGCAGGTTCCATCCCTGGTCAGGGCACATCCAGGAATCAACCAATCAGTGCACAGATAAGTGGAACAACAAATTGATGTTTCCCTCGCGCTCTCTCTCTCCCTTCCTCTCTCTAAAATGAAAATAAAAATGTATCTGACTTGGTGCTGGCACAGGGCCCCCTGGAGGCATGCAGCTGTGCTGGAGGGGAGCAGAGGGAGCCCCGTGTGTGTGGGTTAGAATGGGCAGCGTTGGAGATATGTGTGACTTGAACAATAGCGCCATTGGAATATCACTGACAGAGTGATACTTGGTTATAATGAGGGGTTATGCAGTGAATCTGTGGATTCAAAGTAACCATTAATTGCTTAGCATAATCTAAGACTCAGACCCATAATAAAATAACTACAAAGAAACAGAATCAAAATGCAATCTTGGATGTTGTGACCACTGCGGCTGGAACAATAGGGATAATCATGTCAGCTCATCTCTAAAATAAGTTCTTGCAGAAGTCGGTGAGTGCAGACTCGTAGAAAACTAACTTCAGAAAGGATTCTCTCTATAATAAGGGTCAGATTGTTCAATGAAAATGATCAAGACACTCAGGGATTCCAGATCCCGCCTAAACCATCACAGTCACCTGTGACATTTCTAGAGCCCTGGTCCATTCACTCTTCTGCCGTCGGCCCCACTCAGGGCCCTGGGCTGGCCTTGAAGTTTTCCCCTGGTGGGCCGGCCAGGCTCCAGGACAGGCCTCTCCAAACACAGCTCCCCGGACACTGCAGGCCGCTGGAGGAGCTCCTGGGAGGCCGGAGAGTGCAGCGGAGTGTCCGGGAAGATCAAGCCTGAAGAGAGAGTAAGATGAGGAGAGTGGAGTCATTACTCACCTTTTCAACCAACTCTCTGAAGTTGGCCGGCTTCACACTAGACCTGGTGATGAATGGTAAAGAGATAGCTCTCGCCATTCAGCTGCTGTAAGTAGAAGGAAACGTAAAGCTTCCCCTGAGCATTCTCTTCCTGTTCAAATGCTTCAGAACAAGTCTCTGCTCCGGCGGGGAGGCTGATGCGGTCCTCATCCTGCGCACAGGCCTTGCCAGGGGAGCGGGGGAGGGCGAGGCGGGTCCTGTTGGACAAGGGCCTGCGGTCCTCTGCTTTTTCACAGCCATCTCCCAAAGGGAGAAGTAGAGCCACGTAACCCCTGGACAAAGTGGCAGGCCCGACAGGCCGTCCCTGTCGGAGAGCACACACGAGCGAAGAAAACACTGAGTTTTCTAAGACAGTCCGCAGTTCCTGGAGAAGCAGCTGTCTGCTCCCTGGCCCTCAGTGCCTCCCACTCCACACTCCTGGCGGTGCTGGAGCTGAGCCTGCCCCCATCAGACCGTGTCTCTCTCCGTGGGTTTGAGCTGGGCCACTAAAGAGAACCAACTAGGGCCCTGGCCAGTTTGGCTCAGCGGTTAGAGCGTCGGCCTGCGGTCCTGAGAGACCCGGGTTCGGTTCCCACTAAGGGCATGTACCTCGGTTGCAGTTTGTCCCCGGCCCTGGTTGGTCGTGCGGGTGGCAGCCACTCGATGTGTCCCTTTCACATAGATGTTTCTCTCTCTCTCTCTCTGTTCCTCTCTTCCCCTCCCACTCTACCTGAACAAAAAATGGAAAAATGTCCTCGGGTGAGGATAAAAAAAAAAAAGAACCAACTAGGTGCTGATGGGCTCCTGACATAGGGCACAGTTGACCTTGAACAGTGCGGGGGTCACAGGCACCGACAGCACTGCAGTCAAAAATCCACTTGTGACTTTTGACCCCCCTAAAACTTAGCTACCATTGTCCCTCAGTATCTTTGGGGGATTGGTTCCAGGATCCCCTGCAGATACTAAATCCAAGGAAGTTCCTTATATAAGATAGTGTAGATGAATTCATGCAGTTGGCCTCCTGCACCCACGGATTCCCAGCCACAGGTCGAAAGCACTGTTTTCGATCCACAGTTGGCTGAATCCAGGGATGCTAACCCCAGACATGTAGAGGGCCGACTATATATTTATTGCAAAAAAAACTGCGTATAAGGACCTGTGCCGTTCAAACCCGTGTTGTTCAAGTCAAGTGTAGTTGGGTAGGTCCATGACCAACCAAAGCAAATATAAGCACATATGTCAGTGGACTAAAGAAGCTTGCGAAATAAGGAGATGCACAGACAGAAGCATAGACCTGAAGCCCCAGGATCCCAATAGGAAGATGGGCCTGGGGACCTGAAGGTCCAGTTCCATGTTCCGTGTGGTCTAAGTGATCCTCGCCTCCGTCCTTGGATATCTGCGAAGTGGTTTGTCATTCTCTCTTCTTAACCGAATTAATTCGAGAGAGCTTCTGCTCCTGATTAGAGGAATGGGTATTTCAAGTTACCATCAAAACCATCGATCAATACACACGTTTATGGATGTCTGTTATGTGTAAGACACCTGCTAGACATACTGGCGAGAAACTGCTGTTGCCCTCAGGGAGCGTGGGGCTAGCTGAGGGATGAGCCCACCAGCGTGAAACGATAATTAACAGTGGAAGACCACATGCAGTTAGGGACCACATGTGTCTCCAGGACTTTCTGTAACAATCAATTTTCATGGTACTGAAAGCAGAATGGAAATAAATGCTGAGGAAAGAATGGCTACTACTTAAAAAGAACTGTACGACAGTGAATTTTACAAATAAACTCGCTTTTATCGGAACTGCATTTCTATGGAAGTATTGAAGGCGCATTTTAGCAGGATTTCAAAACTGCTAACCGTGAGTCAAAGAGGTAATGACTACCCTCAGAGTATCTCGAAAGTGTTTGGTCTTAACCACAAAGGGTAGATAAAGTCCCTGACGTGTCCAAAGTGAGCTCTTGGGTGTTTCATCAATATGGGCATCGTGTTACCAGTTGCTTTAAAAATGTACTGGCTGGCATTGTCTTCGTGCTGACAAAACATTCACTTAGAGAGAAACCTTCAGTGGCCTATCTGATGTGAGTGGATATAGGGATTAATTTGTCCTGATTTGTAGAAACACCATCTTCTAGGGTTTCTTCCTGTAAGACCTTTTCACTTAGAAGTGGAAAGAAACTCTGTAAAGACAACAAGTATATCAGGATTTTTTAAAAGTAAGTTTTCATCAAAGCATTATTATTTTATTTTATTTTTTTATCCTCATTCGAGGACATTTTTCCATTTTTTGTACAGACAGAGTGGGAGGGAGAGAGAGAGAGAGAGAGAGGGAAATATCGATGTGAAAGGGACACATCGAGTGGCTGCCACCCGCACGACCAACCAGGGCCGGGGACAAACGGCAACCGAGGTACATGCCCTTAGCGGGAACCGAACCCGGGTCTCTCCGGACCGCAGGCCAACGCTCTAACTGCTGAGCCAAACCGGCCAGGGCTCAAAGCATTATTATTATTATTATTATTATTATTATTATTATTATTATTATTTTGTTAATCCTCACTCGAGGATATTTTTCTATTGATTTTTAGATTGAATGGAAGGGAGGGAGCAGGGGTGGTGGAGAGAAACATGAATGTGAGAGACACACATCAATTGGTTGCCTCCTGCACAACCCCAACTGGGGCCAGGGATCAAACCTGCCTTTGACTGGGAATTGAACCCTGGACCCTTTGGTCTGAGGGCCGATGCTCTGATCACTGAGCCAAACCAGCCAGAGCAAAGCATTATTTTTAAAAAGAAGCCCAGCTAGTGTGGCTCAGTGGACTGAGCTTCATCCCATGGACTGAGAGGTCCCAGTTGGATTCCTGGTCAGGGCACGTGCCCAGGTTGCAGGCTCCATCCTTAGTAGGTGGTGTGCAGGAAGCAGCTAATCGATGTATCTCTCTCACATTGATGTTTCTATCTCTCTCTTCCTTCCTCTCTCTTTAAAAAAAAATCAATAAAAAGATTAAAAAACATAATAATAATGGCCCTGGCCAGTTTGGCTCAGCAGTTAGAGCATCAGCCTGTGGACCGGAGAGTCCCGGGTTCAGCTCCCACTAAGGGCATGTACCTTGGTTGCAGTTTGTCTCTGGCCCTAGTTGGGGTCATGTGGGTGGCAACCACTTGGTGTGTCTCTCTCACATCGATGTTTCTCTCTCTCTCTTCCCCCTCTCTCTCCTTCCTGCTCTATCTGAAGATAAATGCAAAAAAGTCCTCAGGTGAGGATAAAAAAAAGAAAGAAATAATGAAGGAAGATCTGGAGTAATAAAACTGGATGCGTGTCATGTCAATGTGGAAATTCAGCACATGTATCATAATCTGCTATTTAGCCCCCAAACCGTGTTCTTTTTCATCCACTGGGTACACGTCTATTAGTTACAAAACAGTAGGAGTCATTCACTTGTGTTCATGTGCCAGTGCTGATAGTACGGTACCTGGTAGCTAGCTGGTGGTCCTCAGACTGGAGTGTGTGTCCGAGTCACCCGGAGGCTTGTTGTCACCTGGATTTGCTGAACACCACTCAGGGGTGCTGATGCAGTGGGTCTGGGGATGGCCTGGGAAACTGCGTTTAACACGTTCCCAGTGATACCGATGCTGCTGGTCGAGGGGCCACACTGAGAACCCCTGAACGAAACGACCATGATACTCACGTAAGCTTCAGCCTGTCACTAGCCTGCACCTCCATGACGGTTCTGCCTGGGAGCCCCGTAGAATCGCACGGAGAAATGGTCTGTGTAGTTTTCTTATCAATTCTATTGCTCAGAAGTCATACAGTGGTTTGGGGGGTGCTATCTGTCATTCGGGTCAATTCATAATTTCTTCATCTTCCTAGAAGGCCTATTGCCCACTGATGGTGACTGTTAGGCACAGAGGTTCCTGTAGCAGGTGTCAGGGACTTCCGCCAGCAAGGAACCATGACAGGTGGAAACATTCTCACCAAAGCTCAGATTGGTTCCTGCCAATTGTCCCAGTGACAGGGCTGGGCAGTCCAGTTTCGTGTTTCGAAAGGACTGTCTGAAGAAATAAGGTACTGACCCGTGGAAACTGGAAAACATTATGCTGAATGAAAGGTCACATGTACAATTCCATTCATATGAAAATCCCAAATGTGGAGTGATCAGTAGTCCTAGAGCTGAGGGGTACAGGGGCTGTCAGGAGGCAGGGGAGTGGGGAGGAGGTGTCTTTTTGAGGTGATGCAGATGTTCTAAATGGTGGTGATGGTTGTATACGTCTGTGAAGATACTATACATTATTGATTTGTACACTTTAAATGGGCGAATTGTGTGGTGTGTGATTTATATCTGAACAAAGTGAAGAAGATAAACTTTGAGCACACTTTGTGCACCCTGGCACCGTGGCCATGTCTCCTCCTCTCCTGACAGCTGTCCTCAGTTTTGTGCACACGTGAGCTTCGGCGCTGTCACCGGCATGGACGCCCCGGTCTCAGACACACTGCAAGGCACTGGTGTTCATGGCCACGGCTAAGAGGGAAGAAGGGACCCCAAAATATAATTCAGCCTTTGTTAGCTGTTACTTTCCTCCTAAGTGAGAGACAGAATGGTATTTAAAAAGCACAAAATATACAAGACTAATCAAAACGGGGGGGGGGGGGTTCCTGGCTTTATTAGAAGGCGATTTGTAAGATTAAAGTTAAGTGTCCCAGCCCTGGCTGGTTTGGCTCAGCGGTAGAGCGTCGGCCTGCGGTCCAGAGAGACTCGGGTTTGGTTCCCGCTAAGGGCATGTACCTTGGTTGCAGTTTGTCCCCGGCCCTGGTTGGGTCGTGTGGGTGGCAACCACTCGATGTGACCCTTTCATGTTGATGTTTCTCCCCCCCCCCCCCGACTCTATCTGAACAAAATATGGAAAAATGTCCTCGGGTGAGGATTGAAATAAATAAATAAATACAGTTAGGTGTCCCAAATACGAGAACTAGGAAGAAACCGCTGAGGCCTTCACTCCAGGGAGCACGGTTTAACGGGGAGCGTGAGGCTGAGGCTCCAGAAAACACCATTTTACATCCCAGGCTGAAAAACAGTGTAAAGAAGCTGAATCGTTAGTGTAGAGAAGCGTGCTCTCAAAACCACGGGAAGACACTCGTGTGTGAAGAAAAAGGCCCCAGCAGCCTTGGTCTCGGACACATCGACAGGAAAGCAAGTGCTTCAGAAAATGAAACTGACTCTGGAGGAAAATTATCTCAGAGTTAAATATTATTATGTTCACAAAGCATTTTCTGAGTACATATAGCCCCCCACATTTTGTCAGCTATTGTCCTGGGCTCAAGCAATACAAAGAAAAGAGATGTCACCCAACTCTCGAAGCACCGTGTGGAAACTGGACAACCAGCGGTCATAGTACTTCCTGGCGACCACTTTGATAAATGGCACTTTGGAAGCACAGAAGAGAGACACGTAAATTGCACTGTGGGCTCAGAGACAGCTTCCTGTAGGAATCGACCCTTGGGCTGAATTTTGCAGGACAGGTAGGAGTTCGCTAGCCGGAGAATGAGGGGAGGGGATGGGGTGTGACAGGTAGGACTTGAGAGCAGGTGGAGAACCTCAGCTTTGGAAGGCACCGTTTGAGTGGCTTGTCCCTTCCATGATCCCAGCACCTGCAGAACGGGTCCGCCACGGTTCTAGCTGTCCCTGGGAACCCTGACCCTTGGGGTCTGGTGACTCCACTTCCTCCTTTTATTCCTCCAGCCCTGGGCTTGCTGCCAATCTCCGGTCGCCTCCTCATCCCGACTGACTTCTTCGCTCTTCCATCACCTCTTAACCAGTGCATAGTACCAAACGTCCTGTGCGCCAAAGACCAAAACACAATACAGAACAAATGAGGAGGTGTGGAGACAACCAGTATCATTTCTGATCGGAAACTGCAGTGAACTAAATGGCTGGGATGAGCCGAGAGGAACAACTAACACTAGAGAACTGGGGTGCTCCGTGTTAAACTGAAAGCAACAGAAGCCATGGAAGGTTCAGCCGGGATGTGATTAGCATGTAGTAAGAGCATCTGAAATCCTGGGAGCAGTGTAGAGTCCGGGTTTACTGGGGATGACCACAGACGGATTGGCAACAGAAAAATCATTCAGGGAACGGTTTCAACAACCTGGTGAGGGATGATGCTGGCATGGACTAGGCAGCAGTCCTCAAACATTTGGGTCTCAGGAGCCCTTTACACTCTTGAAAATTATTAAAGGCTCCAAGCCGGCTGCCTTCGCTCCAGAAACCACCTGCAGACACGGCCGTGCCACACAACAGAGATTATCCGTTAATGCGTATTTCTGTGTAAGGACCAGGACAACTTTTCTCCAGCACCCCTCAGCTGACTCCCAGTGCTTAAATGAGTCACGGGAAGAGGGGGCAGGAGGAGCGCCGTGTGGGTTTAAACTGATCATCATTCACTCTCTGAGGCCAGGGTTGGGCTGGGCTCGGCACCTCAGAGACACCTGCTCCCAGGAAGAAGGGGAGAGCCCAGTGCCAGTGGGGAAGAAGCTATAAAAGGACGAACCGAGTAGGATTCATCCAAGTCCCGTGTCTACTGGTAATTAGCCCGAGAGGCAATGAAGTAAGATGAGCTGAGACCCGAGGATGGGACCCTAAGGGACAAGGACACTTAAGGAGCAAGCAGAGGACCGGGCAGGTCTGTAAGCGGGCAGGAGGGACCGTGGTCAGAAGCATGTCCTCTGCGTCCATTCTGGGCTCGGCTGCTGCTAACGCTAGTAGTTCTCATCTGGAGAAAGTCACTGCAGTTTTCTCATCTATAAAATGGGAGGAATAACCATGCCTCGGTCATTAGTGCCACGAGGAGGGGAATTAAGCAGTGGACTGTGTGTAGCTGACATAGAGCCCTTAATAAATGAGGGTTATTGTATCAGTGTTGCTATTCAATGCGGATCTGCTTCGGGGCTCGAAGGACAACCAGATGGAGCAGAAGCCAGGAGAGAAGAAAATTTTTTTTTTATCCTCACCCGAGCACATTTTTTTTTTGCATTTATCTTCAGATAGAGCGGGAGGGAGAGAGTGGGGGGTGGAGAGAGAGAGAGAGAAACATCGATGTGAGAGAAACACATTGACTGGTTGCCACGCACACAACCCCAACCAGGGCCGGGGACAAACTGCAACTGAGGTACGTGCCCTTAGCGGGACCTGAACCTGGGACTCTCTGGTCTGTGGGCGGTCACTAACTGCTGAGCCAAACCAGCCAGGGCGAGAAGAGAATTTTAAAGATATCCCCAGGGATACACACCAGAAAGAAGTCAGACAAGGAAAGGACCATCATGGAAGGCTAAAGGGCTGCCCTAGTCACGGTTCCAGTATCTACTACTGCCCTATATGAAACTAGCAGTTCACAAAGTTTGTTTTTTTAAAAATTTTTTTCACAAACTCCAGCCAAAGTAAGTCTCTCTCTCTCTTTCCCTGTGTGGCTGACAGCAGGGTATGTGTCTTATCCGCCACCCTGTGTCTAACCCTTGGTTGCAGAGCAGTGCTCCAACCTGACAGGATTGACTTGCCTCTTGGTCTGTCATGCTCACATCCGACGTCTCTTCCGCTGTGCCTGTCACCCGTACCTCTGACGAGTGCATCGCGCGTAGTTTTTATCCAGTATTATTATACCAGTTACGTCGCAAGAATATTTAAAAGAGAAGTAACTTTTCTCTAGGCTCTATTCGGTTTCCTCATCTGTAACATGCTTTAATTCTACTTTATTTCACTTAGGGTTGTGATACATAAGTAAACACCTGAACATGTCTAGTGCTATGTCTAGCCCAAAGATGTTCCTAGCTTTTTCCTGGTTTCGTCCTCTGTGTGTCCTCCCTTTCTTTAAAAAACAATTTTTTAAAGAAAAACATCCTTTTAACGTATACACGTAATTATAAAGAGAAATGACGTATAGACTAGAACAACGCAGTGAAATACCCTTGACTAGGAAAGGTTAGACGGAATTTCATGCTTTGAGGCGGTGACAGCTCCCTACAGTGAGGACAGAAGCATACATGCACTGCAGGCTCCTCTACTCCAGAACCGCTGGTCCCCACTCATGCCTGTACCTCACTGAACCTCCCTCCCCCTCCTCCCCATGGCCTCCAGCCCCTCAAAGCAGATCACGGTTGCTGCACTGTTCATGGAAATATATTTGTGGAGTATCAGCAAAGTCACAGCACCAGGTTAGGGCAGAAGATACTGCGAGCTGACAACGGCCAGTTTGACTCAGTGATTAGTGCGCCAGCCCTCTGACCGAAGAGTCACAGGTTGGATTCCAGTCAAGGGCACGTACCTAGGTGGCAGGTTCAATCCCCAGTCAGGGTTGTGCGGGAGGCAACCAATCGAAGTGTCTCTTTCAAACCAATGTTTCTCTGTCTCTCTCTCTGTCTCTCTCTCTCTCCCTCCCTTCTGTTCTCTCTAAAAAAATAAAAAATCAATGGAAAAATATCCTTGTGCCCTGGCCGGTTTGGCTCAGCAGTTAGAGTGTCAGGCTGCGGACCAAAGTTTCGTGGGTTCCATTCCCAGTCAAGGGCAAGTGTCTCAGCTGTTGGTTCAGTCTCCTTGGCCCCTGTTGGGGGTGTGCAGGGGAGAAACCAATTGATGTCTCTCACATTGGTGTTTCTCTCTCCCCCTCCCTTCTCCCTCCCTCCCCACTCTACTTAAAAAAAAAAAAAAAAAATCAATGGGAAATGATCCTCTGGTGAGGATAAGAAAAAGAAAAAAATGCCCTCAGGTGAGGATGAACAAAAATAGATAAATAAATAAATAAAAGCTGAAAACTGCCTCTCTGCCCTTTAGGCCCTACTGGGCTGGGGTACCCGGTTCAGTCCCCTCAGGCCAGAGTCCCCCGTGTTTCTGCGAAGTGATGATCTCGTGCTAACACTTGGGGGACAGAAAGTTAGAAGAACACTCTAGTTCTTGCTCTCTCTCTTGGGCAACAGGCAACATTGCACAGACGTAGTCTTTCGTGCTTTCAACAAATATGTCTTAAACCTTTGTAATCGTGTGCCGGGCATGATCATAAGTGCTAGGGAGCACTGCGGAGAGCAAGGTGGCAAGGTCTCTGACCTCAGGGGATTTACAGTCTGGGGAGGGCGGGGGGAACAGACAACAAAGATCCCAAAAAAGCACGAACCAGACAATATTAGACATAAGTGTGCTATAGAGCATTTGAACAAGTGACATGCTAGAGTGTGGCCCCTGTAGACTGGGTGGGCAAAAAAGCCCCGCTGAGCAGGTGACATTTCAGCTAAGACCGTAATCACAAGAAAGCACCGGTCATACTAACATCTAAAGGACACTCCAGACAGAAGAACACCGTGCAGAGCCCTTGAGGCAGGGATGAAATTGTCGTGTCCGGAGCTGGAAGGAAGCCAGTGTGTCTGGACAACAGCCCCCGAGGTGGGAGTGGTGCGAGATAAGACGGCAGGCAGGTGGGGGCCGGGGCGGCCGGGGCTGGCCAAGCTGGGGCCTGTCGGAATCTCCAGGGGAGCTTCAGAAACTATCTGTTACCCTCCTCCGGAGGTTCTTGTTGCCTGTCCTTCGGTGGGGCCCAGGCACCGGAAGTTCCCAGGGCGTCCTGTGTACAACCAGGACTGAGAATCAATGGCGCCTGGGTTTCACCAGCCAGGGCAGGGAGCTTGATTTTCTCCTCAGTGGGATGGGGAGTCACGAAAGGGTATTAAATAGAGCAGTGACGGGATTTGAGTCATTTATTTAAAAGATCCCTCCAGCTGCTCTATGGAGAGTGGAGTGTGGTGGATCAAGACACGAAGCAGGCGGTTATGTCTTCGTGCGGACGTGTGCTTTCGTTCCTTCTAGGTAGATACCTGGCAATGGGAAGGCTGGAACAACCCAGACATCTACCGGAAGGCGAGCAGATAAACACATTGTGATATGTTCATGCAATAAAATACTAGTCAGCAGTGAAAATAAAGAACTACTGATACGTACAAGAACACGGACAAGTCTCACAACCGTTATGTGGAGCGAAACAGGCTGGATACAAAACAGTATACACTATGCTATTCCTGCGGAGGTTTAAGACACAGGGAGACTTATCTGTGGTGAGAGCAACCAGAAGTGGCTGCCTCTAGGGGTAGAGATGTACTGAATGGGGTGTTCCTTGGGAATTTATTAGGGCAACAAACATGTTCTACATCTTGATTACATGGGTGTATATATGTTGACCAAAACTCACTGACTTGTGCACTGGGGATCTGTACGTTTCATTGTATGTGAATTTTGCCTCAATTAAAAAACAAAAACAAAAAGCGACTGCCACACACCTACCAGGATGGCTTTAAAAGCAAAGCTCAACACCTAGTGCTGAGGAGGATGTGGGACCTCTGGAGCTCTCATGTATCACTGGTGAGGAATGCAGAATGAAAAATAGTTTGGAAGTGTCTTATAAAATCAAACAGGCACTTATGACTCAGCAAGCTCACTTCCAAGTGTTTACCCAAGAGCAATAAAACACGTCACACAAAGACCTACATGTGAATGTCTATAGAGAGAAGCAGCGGGGATTATCGTTAGGCTGTTGGCCATGTTCTGGTGAAAGATGATGGCCTAGTCTAGGCCGCTGGGAATGGAGATGAAGAGCAGTTAACAAATTCAGAGCATGCTCTGGAGGTAGTTTCAGGGAACTGCACTGTTGGTTGTGTGAAAGGAGAGAGAAATCAAGAATGGCTCTTAGGACTTCCGGTCAAGATGGCGGGTAGGTAAAGTCGGTATTGCCTCCACCCACAGCCACATCAAAATTACAACTAAACCACAGAACAACCATCCTTTAGAACTGTCTGAAATTGAGCTGAATGGAAGTCCTACAACTACGAAATTAAAGCAGCAGCCACATCGAGACTGGTAGGAGGGCAGAGGCAGGCAGGCTGGTCCCACACCCACATGTGGAGGATAAAAATCAGGGATATACATTGGCTGGGAAGGTCCTCCCTGAGGACTAAGGGGTCCCCGTCCCATACCAGGCTCCCAGCTCAGGGTTCCAATGCCAGGAAAAAAGCCCCCATTAACTTGTGGCTGTAAAAACCAGTGGGAACTGATAATTTTGATGAGGCTGAGGGAGGCTGAGGCTTCTGGAGCCCCAGGCAGCTCCTAATAAAGGGCCCATGGACTTACTCAGACTTGCTCCTTCTGGGCTCCAGCGGTGGGGAGGCAGTTTGAAAGGCACCAGAGACATATGGGGAAGAACTGAGTTGTTTGGCATTGGGGCGAGGGCTGGAGAGGCAGCTTTGTCCTGGACAGACATGCTGGTAGAGGCCATTGTTTTTTTGGTGAGCCCTTCCCCACAGGACAGGCAGAGGGCTGCCCTATCTGGGACTCCAGCAACCTGGCTCACACTGGTTGCCCCGCCCTGGTGATTCCCTGAGACCCTGCCCCACCCAACTTTTGGGCCCACCCAAGCTGTTTCCAGTGGCTTTACCATAGGATTGGCCTGTCTTGGATCCTGCTTCAGAGTTTCCTAAAATCTCTCAAACAAGCAGCATCTGGTCTCAGTAAGCCCCATACCTCTCTTCAAGTGGCCCCAGGCCTGGCACTAGAAGCAGCCGCCTTGGTTTACAGCTTGGCTTTTCCTGGGCACCTCCAAGCCCAGCACAAGAAGCAGCCATTTGCAGATCACTCTGTAGCTTATGCTGGGTGGCCCTGGGTAGAACACAGGCAGTAGCTGACCTTGCCCCAGAGCCGGCACACCCAGTGGACAGCTTCAGACTACATTGAAGCTCCACCACCCAACCACCTCCACAAGTGACACACTCAATGAGTGGACTCAGTGGGTACCAGAGCCCTGCTGAAGTAAGTCTTGCTCTGTGTGGTGGGCTCCTACACAGCTAGTCCTCCAAGGGAGTCAGAGGCCAGTGGTCAGTGGGCACAGCCAGTTCTTGCAGCTGATCAGCCTAAGTAAGTTCCTCCCATTGATGTGCCAACAGCAATAAAGACTCAATTACAGCAGAAGGGTGTATAGTCCACACTAGGGATGCACCTGGAGGGCCCAGCTGGGGTGATCAGGGAGGCTCTGCCACTGGGTCCTACAGGACACCTACAACAATAGGCCACTCTACAAAGCCTAGGAGACATACAACTCTACCTCATACATAGGAACAAACACAGGGAGGCAGCCAAAATGAGGAGACAAAGAAACATGTCCCAAATGAAAGAACAGAACAAAATTCCAGGAAAAAAACTAAACAAAATGGAGATAAACAATCAATCAGATACAGAGTTCAAAACACTGGTTATAAGGATGCTCAAGGAACTTAATGAGAACTTCCAGGAACTTAAGGAGAACTCTGAGGAACTTAGTGAGAACATCAACAACATAAAAAAGGACCAGTCAGAAATGAAGGATGTACTACTGAAATAAAGAATAATTTACAGGGACTCAATAGTAGAGAGGGTGAAGCCAAGAAGCAAACCATCGATTTGGAATATAAGGAAGCAAAAATCACCCAGTCAGAACAGCAAAAAGAAAAAAGAATAAAAAAAAAAATGAGGACAGAGTAAGGAGCCTCTGGGACAAGTTCAAGCATACCAACATTTGCATCATGGGGGTGCCAGAAGGAGAAAAGAGAGAGCAAGAAATTGAAAACCTATTTGAAAAAATAATGACAGAAAATTTCCCTAACTTGGTGAAGAAAACAGCCATACAAGTCCAGGAATCACAGAGTCCCAAACAAGATGAACCCAAAGAGATCCACATCAGGACACATCATTATCAAAATGCCAAAGGTTAAAGACAAAGAGAGAATCTTAAAAGCAGCAAGAGAAAAGCAGTTAGTTACCTACGAAGGAGCTCCCATAGGCTACCAGCCGATTTCGCAAAAGAAACTGCAGGCCAGAGAGGGGTGGCAAGAGATATTTAAAGTGATGAAAAGCAACAACTTACCACCAAGACTACTCTATCCTGCAAAACTATCATTTAGAATTGATGGACATATGAAGAGTTTCCCGGACCAGAAAAAGCTAAAGGAGTTCATTACCACCAAACCAGTATTATATGAAATGTTGATGGGTCTTCTTGAAGAAGAAGAACAAAAATATGAACAATAAAATGGCAATAAATACATATCTATCAACAATTGAATCTACAAACAATATGAGCAAGCAGAACAGAAGCAGACTCATAGATACAGAGAATTTTTTGTTGCTTGCCAGATGGGTAGAGTCTGGGGGGAGGGGTGAAAAAGATGAAGGAATTAAGAAGTACAAATTGGTTGTTAGACTGATGAACTTCAAAGGCAAGAGGGGAGGGACGTGGGAAGAGCTAAAGCAAAGAACTTCTATGCACATATGCATCACCAATGGACACAGACAATAGTGTGGGAAAGGCAGGAGGGGGGTGGGATTGGGGAGGAGGGGGTCAATGGGGGAAAAGAGGTGGGGACATCTGTAGTACATTCAACAATAAAGTTTAAAAAAAAACAAAGAATAACTCTTAGGTTTGGTCCCAGCAGCTGGGTGGGTGATGATGTCATTTGCGAAGCTGTGGAAGGCTGGGAAGAGAGGGGTAGGGGGAGGAAAGCCGAGACGTCTTTTTTAGCCATGTTAAGTCAGAGTGTTTACTAGACTTAGACTTTGTGGACACTTTAGTGCATTTCCGGAAAAGATGCTCCCATCTTTTATTGTCAAAATATAAACTCAGCGCTGTGATGCTAGGGGTGGCAGAAGTTGTGACAGTAGAGTCGGGAGTAGGTTTATGACACACAGATTTATATGTACCCTAAAGTTTCTGTGTAATTGTGGGCCAAACAGATAAAACAAATAGGAAAACATTCAGGGTGAGAGGAAGCCATAAAGAGTTCAATCCGGTCCAGCTGGTGTGGCTCAGTGGTTGAGCATAAACCCAGGCACCAAGAGGTTGCCGGTTCGATTCCCGGTCAGGACACATGCCCAGGCTGTGGGCCTGATCCCCAGTGGGGGACATGCAGGAGGCTGCCAATTGATGTTTTCTCTCATCGATGCTTCTCTCTCTCTCTCCCTCTCCCTTCCTCTCTCTCTAAAATCAATAAAGGGGAAAAAAAAAAAAAAAGAGTTCAATCCAAGCACAATGGTGTAGTCACCTGAGTGGAGGTTTATAGGAGCTAGTAGGTTTGAAAATTAGATACTGATATGATTTAGATTCAGGGTTGTGGGCTAATAGGACCATTCCTATCGGTCCATAACGAATTACCCCCAAATTTAGAGGCTTAAAATGACAATAAATGTTTATCATCCCATGGTTTCTGTGGATCAGGATTTGGGAGCCGCTTTGTGATTTTTGGTTTTTCGAGTGGGAAGGAACTACTTAATTTTGAGTTGGGGTTTTAAAAGGTCAAACTACTGGCCAGGGCTGCAGTTACCTGAAGGCTTGACAGGGTCTAGAGAATCTGTCTCCCAGATGGGTGAGCAGTAACTGTGGCAAGTTAATGCTGGCTCCCCAGGGCTGCATGAGTAGCTGGCGTCCTGCAGAGCAAACCATCCAAGACAAGCAAGGTAGCAGCAACGTCTTAGGGCCTGGCTTCATTTCCACAAAACCCTGTTGGTCAGCCCTGTTGAGAAGGATGTATCTACCCAGGAGGCAAGAATCACCGGAGGCCATTTTGAAGGCTGGGAATGACTTCCTTTTAAGTTTTGGATTTTATGATATATTAAGAGTATAAAGGGACTCATTCCAGTAGTGGTATCGTGAGCAAAATTCTCCCAGGTATTTGTTGCTCCAGACTGCATATGAAATTTTAACCAGCTTTGGAAGTATGATCAGAAGAATTTGAGATATATATTTTTTAACGATGAGCATGTTTTTAAACATTGGAAAGGGTTACAGTTATATAGAGAAATGTTTAAGAAAATTAAATACACTGTATTAGTATTTTTGTGCAAAGGAATTGGTATATTTAGTATTTTAAGTATTTATCATGTTTAAGAGAATATAGCCTGTTAGAATAACATAGTATATGTGTAGTATTATTTAAAATGTGTAATCTAGCCCTAACCAGTTTGACTCAGCGGTTAGAGCGTTGGCCTGTGGACTGAAGAGTCGAGGGTTCGATTCCGGTCAAGGGCACGTACCTTGGTTTTGGTTCAGTCCTTGGCCCTGGTTGGGGTCATGCAGGAGGCAATCAGTCTATGTATCCCTCTTACATCAATGTTTCTCTCTCTTTCCCCCTCCCACTCCATCTGAAAATAAATAGAAAAATATCCTTAGATGAGGATTTTAAAAAAGTGTAATCTAAGTAATTGATTTACATTTGTGATTTTAAGTGGAAATCTTGCAAAATACAAATGTAATATTAGTCATTTAAAAGAACTTAAAATTAACATATTAATAAGATTAATTCATTGGATATACATAAATTGCTTAAGAACTTGGAAAGACCTTTTCTATTTGTCAGACAACTGAAGTACTTTTAAAAACCAAATATACTAAATTTGCAAATGCAGTTAAAATATTTAAAGTAGGTTAATTAAGTACATTTGTACATGTGACCAAACATTCATCAAAAGCCCCCTTAGAAGTGGTTGCTTAAATTTTGCTGTATATCTGTGAAATTAAAAATTGAATTTACAAGCTTATAGAAAAATCTCCTTGGGTTTTGATTTTGTAAAGTCAAATATTAATTTCAAAATCAAAGTAACTTCTAAACAATTTTTCTGTGCATGAAAGTCACCCTTGAGCAAATAGATTCACTTGGACTGCAGGAGGGGAAGGGGAGAAGAGAGATTTTGGCTGATAAACTTGAACCTGACCCTTGCTCCTGCCTGATGGCTAAACTGGTTCATCCTATGAGCTCCACCCTGCCAGGGCCAGAGGGTGGGGGAAGGGAATCAGGGAGCCATGGCTCTGCCTGGGTTATCTGTCCCCCACCCCCTCCCCCTTGTCCTCACTGTGCTCTGTGCATGTAATAAGTGCTGCTCTGGCCTTAATACCAACTCACAGCATGATTCTTGCTCTGTGCAAAAAAGCTGAGCACGTGGTGTAATGGTCTTTCTTTATTAACTTGCTCTTTGATTGTGCAAGGGACTGCTAACTGACCTGGACTCAGTATTAAGCAAGTCCAGTAAAAACCTGCAGAGGGCCCTGGACACAAAAGCTGCAAATGCACCACGTTGTAGTAATATGGCTTATTGATATGAAAAAAAGATATAGCCAAACATTGTTGCATGGCGTGGCAGGGTCCCACATTGAGTTTCTGGTAGAAATATTGAAGTTTTAAATTTACTGTAACCGATCTTATGCTTAAACCCCCTACCCAGCTGAGTTGTGGGTAGGGGTGCTCTAAAATTTCCTAATAATTGTCTTTTTGTGTGTTTAACTCCCAGTTCATGCTGTTTGCCTAGAACGGCATCCAGGTGCGGGAAGGGGGGCTCAGGGGAGGGGCTCAGCACTGCCGTACCCCGCCCCCATTTTACACACTGCTAATTGGATTTTTGAGAGGATAGGGATGGGGAATTATGTTTAACGAGGAATTACAGACTGTTCTATGCAAAGTACCCTGTCTACACGGCACCAACGCCTTGGAAAGGGAGAAAAATGTGTTTCCCAGTATCTTCACCAGAAGTCAGAGGATGGCGAATGTGGTCAAGGAAGTTCCCAGAGTGCGCAGGAGCTACAGGAGGGTGGGTGAGTTCTCCACGGACAGATCCAGGAAGGCTTCCAGGAGCAGCCAAAACTCCGGAGGCTGCTTTGGGGAAGAGGTTATAAGGAGGAAACAGATACACGGTTTCCGCCTTTGAAGATCCGTGGTCTAATGGCAGAGAAGGACGTCTTTTGTGGGAAAGGTGACATTTTAGGTAGACTTTGAAAGACGTGCGATTTCAACAAGCCGAGATAGGCAATAGGAGAAAAGGGGTGTCTGAAGGAAAGAAAGCACGAGGATATCGATGTCCCAAGATCTCTAATGGTTCCTTTCTCCTCCCTCCCAGTTCTACTCCATCCATATGATTTCCATAGAAATCACCTTCTTGGTACCACACAGTCACGTGGTTTCTGAAAGCGTCACCCTCTGATCGTTTATATTGGTCGGTGAATGTTGGTAGAATTCTGATCCAACAGGCCCACCGGTGCCTCCTTGCAAATTTTGGAACTGAAACTGGAAAAAAAAAAAAAAAAAGTAGTCAGTTTCCCTTTGGGTAGCATAAGGTAAACTTTGTAGGTGTTGATGACTATGGCCTTGAGCAATGTAGGAAGAGAGAGAGGGTGAGAGAGAAGAAGAGGAAGAAATGAAGAAGATTCTGATCCCTTGAGCAAGGTTTTTATATAACATTATTCATATTCTTGGCCTTCTATGCCAATTAAATCTCTCAAGTCTAAAATTGCTTTTTCATCCAGCTGGTGGTTCAGTGGTTGAGCATCGACCCCTGCACCAAGAGGTCGCCGGTTCGATTCCCAGTCAGGGCACGTGCCCAGGTTGTGGGCTTGATCCCTAGTGGGGGGCGTGCAGGAGGGGGCCAATCCATGTTCTCTCTCATCATTGTTTCTCTCCCTCTCTTCCTCTCCCTTCGTCTATCTCTAAAAATCAATAAAGAAAAAAAAATTTTTTTTTTTAATTGCTTCTTCAAGACATCTGCCCACCTTACAGACCTGCAATTTAAACTAAGCAGCCTGTTTGTTTGTTTTTCTTCCAAGAGGATTTGGCTCTGTTGGTTTCCTGCCAGTTCTTACTTTCAAATTGAAATAGTTTCGTTTCTCTGTTTCTAGAACATAGAATTCATTATGCCTGGATTTTTGCCAACAATGTCCTTCTCGTGTTTTTAAAACTGAGATGAATGTTACAGAGTGGCCCGGTGGGCTCGACCCACGATCCGAAGTCAGGCGGTGATACATTACAGGCCTGTGTGGATGCTCCGTTCTGGGTGGCGGAGCTGCTGGGGGATGGGATCCTGGAAGGGTGGGGAGGGCGCCCAGGGTGAAACCTTAGGACTGGAGTGGGGAACTATGTCCAAGAGATTAGGTAAGATTTGGCTGATATGAGGCAAGATTTACATTCTTCTCCTGCCCTCAGAGTCCTCAGAGTATTTACCATAGAAAGGGCACAGTTGTTTATTCCTTTGGGCCATTTGGGTAGAAAGCAGAAAACCAGGTGACAGAGAATATGTATGAAAGGCTCTAGGAAGAACCACTCCATTTCTTTCTTTTTACAACGCTCCTTTCCTCTTCTGCCTCTGAAACCCTGCTCATCCCCTTGTTTCTACTAGTACTGGGAAGCTGAGCCTTCCTGCAGCAGAGCAGAAGTCTTAGGAATGTGTCCATCGGCATCACCTTAGGGCCCAAGGAAGTGTCCATGCGTGTGACTCAGCTGAAGGACAGGGAAATTCCTTTACCTTTTGCATTGTGTGCTAGGAACATGTTAGTGTTTAATTTTTTTCTCTTCTAAATCGGCTATATATTCTTTAAACCAAACTTTTCATTTTGAGACAATTGTAGATTCACATGCAGTGATAAGAAATAATATTGAATAAAAAGGAAAAAAATAAAGAAAAGAAAGGAAATAATACTGAGAGAACTTATGCACCCTTTACCAAGTTTCCCCCAATAGCAACATTTTGCAAAAGAATCGGACAGTATTGTTGTATAATGCCTTTATGTACAATATAAATATCATTGACGTTGATATGATCAAGATACATAACATTTCCATCACCACAAGGGGTTCTCATGTGGCCCTTTCTTCCTTCCCTGGCCCCTCATTGTCCCCGATAACCACCAATCTAGTCTCCATTGCTATAATTTTATTTCAAGAATGTCATATAATGGAACGATATAGCATATAACTTTTTGGCTTTTTTATTTTACTCAACATACATTTCTGGAGATTTCTGTATGTATTAATAGTTCTTTCCTCCTTTCTTTTTAAAATTTATTTATTTACTTATTGATTTTTTTTTTATCCTCACCTGAGGACATTTTTCTATTTTTTGTTCAGATATAGTGGGGGAGAGAGAGAGAGGAAGAGAGAGCGATACATTGACATGAAAGGGACACATCGAGTGGTCGCCACCCACACGACGCTACCAGGGCCAGGGACAAACTGCAACCGAGGTACATGCCCTCAGCGGGAACCGAACCCGGGTCTCTCTGGACCGCAGGCCAACACTCTAACCGCTGAGCCAAACCGGCCAGGGCTCTTCACCCCTTTTCTAAGAGAATTGTTATACATTTTTAAATTGTTGAGCTTTGCGTGTCCTCTGCATAGTCTAGATACCAGTTCTTCGTTGGATACATGGTTTACAAATATTTCCTTTCAGCCTATAGCTTGATTTTTCATCCTCTTTGGAGAAAAAATGTTTAATTTTGAGAGATCCAATATACCAATTTTTCCTTTTCTGGATTGTGTTGTTGGTGTCTGAAAAAATCATAAAGATGTTTTCTTAAAGTTTTACATTTAAGTCATTAAAGTTTACCTATTTCTAATTAGCTGTTTAGACCTCAGCTGTCTGAAATATACCTCAGCATGTAGAGTTCTCTGCCGTCATTCTCTTTCCTGAGCATCTACTGAATGCCGGCTGTCCCTCCAGTCACTGGTACCACGTCACGGACACAGTTCCTGATTGGGTACATGATTCTGACTTGGAGCCAGACGCTTTTGATTCAAATCCTGGTGCCCTCTCTCGAAAGCTTGTGATCTTTAACAAGTTATTTAATCCCTGAAACATCTGAATGAAAATAATAGTAATACCTATTTTTCAGGATTGTTGTGAGAAGTAAATAAAATATTACGTGTAAAATGCTTAGCTTGGTGCCTGGCAGCTACGTAGAAAACACTCAGTGATGTTTAGTTCCCCCCCTTGCCACCCCACTGGCACCTCCTCACCTCAAGAGTCTCTTTCCCTCGTGTCCATTTCTTCCTCTTGACCTCTCCTGGTCCTAGTTATTCTACGTGTTTTATGAAACCTGCTCAACCTACTTCGGCATTGGATAGAATTCCCTGTCTCCAAATCGTTGTGGTGTTTGTGTATGTGTTTCGGTTACCTGTATTGTTTCAGGGACGTGGAATGTGCCTCCCCAACTACATAGCTCCCCGAAGGCACCTCCTAACCCCTCCTGGAGTTCAAGTCCCCAGTACACCGAGAGTGGGGATCTCAATCACAGCACGTTTGGCAGAAAGCAATTTGGCAAAATGAAATCTAGAGCCTTAAACCCTTTCCCAGTGATTTGCCTTTTTCAGATTCTGTCCAAAGAATGGTCAGATACATGAACAAAATTTTATGTCGGGGAATATTTCTTATAGCCTCATTTGTAAAATAAGGATTTAGAAAAACAGAAATGTAAACAAAAAATCAGAAGTCATGCAAAGCCCATTTATATGGTGAACTATTACACTGTCAGTAAAATTCTATTTTCCTAATCATAGATTATATAGCTAAAGGGATATTCACTGAAGGATTCTTTATAATAATAGAAAACACACAAGAATAACCTAAAAGGCCAACTATATGCATAAATTAAATTTAAAAATGGCCACAAAATAGAATTATAGTACGATCCAGTTATTTTAAAAAAAAAAAGTATGTATATAGAGACACATACAAGCATATAAAAGACAGAAAAAATATACCAAAATTTTAGTGGTCATTGTCTTTAAGTAGCAGTGTTTTTGGTGACTTTAATTTTGATTTTGGCTTCTCTGAAACATGACATTTGTTACTTTTAGCATGGAAAATAAAAATTAAAGATATAATCTGTTTTTTAAATAGTGTTTTGGAGACTATTTCATTACATGAATATAATGATCATTCATCCATCACATTCAAAACATCTACTGACTGCCGACCAGTTGTTAGGCCGGCGCTCGGCGCACAGGGAGCACACAGGTGGCGCAGGCCTGCAATCACAAGCTCAAGGGGAGGGCACACAAGCTCACCAAACAGAGGGAGAAGTGATAACACAGCGAAAGCACGGAGTGTCCTGGGAGCTTTGAGAGCGTGGGGGTTGCGGAGGTAGGATAAGGCTCTTTGGTAGGACTTAAATGAGTTAGAGCCAAAGAAGGGGTGTAGATAGGGGAGAATGATCCAAGCTTAGGGATAAGATTTTCAAAGGTTCTGAAGGGACCCAGCACTGAAGAAACGTGAAAAGCCATGTGGTGGCGAGGTTGGGGGGTGGTTGTTGGAAGAAGAGCTAGAAGAAAGTAGGAATTGGGACATGAAGGTCCTTAGGGGTTATGTTGATGACATGTTCTATCCATAAGAGTAAACAAGCAGAAAGTGACCATTCAGGGTTTTACAGGTGAATGGCGAGATCATATTTGTGCTCCAAGGAGAGTGTGCTGACTACTGAGGAGGGAATGAGTTAGAGGGAGACAGGACTGGAGGCCAGGACACCAGTAGCTCCGGTCCCTGTGGGGATGATGACGGCCGTAAGGATGGGGAGATGGCACCTGAAGAAGACTGGTGGCGGCGGTAGAGGGGGCGTCAAGGACAGTGCTTGGCTCCTGGGTCGGCAGCTGTGTCTGGTAGTACCACGGACTGAGAGATGGAGCAGATGAGGAGGGACCACACGGAGGGGTGATGGAGCTCAGCTAGGGACACGGAGTGTGAGCTTCCTGTGGGAAATCCCATGGGGTGTTCAGGAAGCTGTCGGGCAGATTCAGGGTGTGACACTGCCGCACAGACAGATGTGGGGGGGCAGTCGTGAGGGTAGATGATCCCTACCAAGGGATACGTATCTGTAGAAGGAGAAGAGAAGGCCCTGGCCAGTTTGGCTCAGCGGTTGGAGCATCGGCCTGAGGATCAAGAGTCCCGGGTTCGGTTCCCGCTAGGGGCACATACAAAAAAAAAGGAGAAGAGAAGAGGGCTGAGGACAGAACTCCGAGGAAAACCAACATTTAAGAGACGGAAAGTGAGAAAGAAAATAGACGCAAACCTGGTCTGGGACAGAAACTGTGTGTGTGATGTAATTCACAACTCCTTGGGGGAAGCAATTAGCATTCCTGATAAAGTGCGTGAACAGTTTTCTGACAGACTTTAATAAGACTGAGAACTCCTTCTGGGGAGCTAGGGTTACCCACCCAGCTGATTGACTAGCCTAATAATCTTTAACCAGATGTTCTTTTTTAAAATTCCATTCTAAACATGGTTGGTGAACTATTCTTTTCTTTTTTTCCTTATAAAACGTCTGAACCGAAATTATTCCTTCAGTTGATTTTTTCCAAAAAGCTTCGACTCAGGTACTCAGAAACAGTTGGTTTGAGGCCTTGCTTTCCCAACGAGAAAGAAACTTGCAGCAGAGTAGGGAGAGGCCGGACAGGGGGAGAAGGCAGAGACTTGGTGCTGTGGTCGTCAGCTGAGACGGGGCAGGAGTGGGCGACCGCGTCACGTGGCCGGTGGGAGTGCAGGACAATGAGGGTGACGGGGCCACTGCATTTAGCGCTAAGAATGTCCGCGGCGACCTTGGCAGGGACAGTTTCTCTGGGGTGACTGGGAGCAGAGTCAGACACCAGTGGGCTCAAGGGTGAGTGTAGACCCTTCTTTCAACAAGTGTGACTGCAAAGAGGAAGGAAGAGGGAGAGAGCTTTGGGGGGTTCCTTTCTCGTGCGACACAGACGTGTATGTAAACGTGTGCGGGAAGGGACTCCGCAGCCGGAGGAGAAGGCACCTGCCCCAAGGAAGGGTAATCGTGGGTCAGAGGCCAGCGGACGTGGAAAGTGTCTGCCAGCCGCTGTGACAGGAAAGGAGGGGAGGGTGGCCACAGGGAAGCTGGCCCCCAGCCCTGGTGGTGGAAGGTCAGGGCCCGTCCTGTGTCGTGGCCTTTGTCACTCCTGTGACAGGAGTCAGCAGCTCTGCTGACCGCGCTGCGGCAGACTGGCAGACTGAGGACACAGGGACACTTGGGGAAAGGTCCGGAGCCAGGGGTGACAGCTGACTGGGAAGGTGATTTCAGCACATCCTGAAATCTCGGCGGTGGCGAGGGCGAATACCGCTCGGACCCAGTAAGTCTGTGACTTTCCCCAGCGGGGCTCAGAAGTCCTGATTTGGGCATGAAGAAGGCCAAACTATTTCGGTTAATCTGGACTGTCCTCAATAAAACCATGGAAGCTTCCAGACTCCTTAGTTTCCACCCGGCTCCGTTTCCGACTCCGCAGACACTTCCGAGTGACCTCGGCCACTCCCCGGCCTCAGTTAGTCTCTGAGCTGTAAGCCAGCCTGTCCCGTCGGCCCTTTGGGCACCTTCAACCAGGTGTCCCCTCAAACCGAGCGCACCGGTACCCCACCCCTCATTGCTTCTCCTCGGAGAAGGGACAGCGGCAGGGACAGGCCTTTCCCTGTCCTCCCTCCTGCAGGAGCTCGGAGCTCAGGGGATCCCGTGAGGCAGGGCGCAGCGCACTTATCAGACGGCATTGGTTAGTACAATTATCCACGTTTCAGGTGTACAGTTCAGTAATACATCATCTGTATACTGTATTGTGTGTTTACTGTCTCAAGTCAGGCCTCCTTCCATCACCATTCACCCCCTTTACTCTCTTCAACGCCCCCCGCCCCCACCCCGCCATCACCTTAAAGTTGTGGAATCACCTTTCACTCCGGCTTCTTCCTGACGCTGACATCCAGTCCTTCAAGTCTTGTCTACACCTAAATGTGCTTTAGGCCTGGGGGGAGGGGGAGTAGTTATCAAACAATTGTAACGAAGAAACTACTTTCCCTCCTTTTCTTTGCTACTTAGCACTGGAACTAAACCCTGGGGGGCACCTCCCCCCGGCTCCCTACCCCCACCCTCCAGCACCCACTCGTCCAGTCTCAGAGAACAGGGAGTCAGTTTTTCATTTGCTAATGATTTGGGCTTAGGTTATAATGGGCCATTAAGGTGTTTTGTGGCCAGAAGAGGAAAATGGAGCTTGCATCCTCAGGAAGTGAGGGAGGAGGGGCCTGGGATGGATCCAAGCCTGGGAGACCTGGGCCAAGGAGGACCCTGCCCGTCGCCTGGGCCCTAGGGTCAGAGCCTCCGTCTGTGTGGCCAGGGGGCTGGGAGCCCTCCGGCCAGGGTGTAACCAGTGAAAGGTCCAATTGCTCACCAAAAAGTCATGGGACAAGGAGTTGGGGCAGGGAAAGTGATTTTATTCAGAAAGCCAGCAAGCCGAGATGGTGGCTGGCCTCCTAAGGAACCATCTTGACAAACACAGAATTCAGGCTTCGTTATGTCCGGAGACAGGGCAGACGGGAGGGATTTGAGGTCAGGAGGTGACTGATGACCTCGGACACCAGCCAGGGTCCAAGCAGGGTGGTGAAACTGGTTTTGGTCAACAGACTCCAGTTGCCTTGGTCCCAGGCAGGTTCCCATGCGTCTTTTTGGATGAGCAGTAATTTCTGCACATACCTTCCTTATCTCCTTGGGCAGGGAGTTTCTAGCAGGGAGGTTATTTCAGCAATTCCTAGGCTGCAGGTTAGATTCCTTTAATGATTAGCATGTCTACGTGCAGGACTGAGCAGAAGTTGCTAACTGACCGTGTTCTGGGAACTGGGCAGGGTGGAGTCAGAAAGACTGATTATTTCATTCTATTACTGCCCAGCACAGTGGCCTCTACTTAGTGGGAGCCCTTGTGAGGTGTCCCAGAGACACCCCTAACTGGCCAGCTGGTGGAAGGAGCTCTCACCCCTTCCTGAGCTGGAGCTGGTGGTGAACTGAGGGACTGGAGCCGAGTGGAGGGCTGGGCTGTTAGCCCGGCCTGCATCGCAGGCTGGTGTGCCTGCGTCTCCATCCACAGTCAGTGACTGCCGTCTGAGCCCCCATCTGTCACCTGGTCACTGCAGAAGCCTCCTCCTATCTGGTGTCCTCCTGTGTCTCACCCCCTGCCATCCATTCTCCACACGGAAGCCAGAGTTTTTGTAAAAAACAAAAAGCACAGCATTTGGTTCCCCACCCCACCTGGCTAAACCTTCAGGGTTCAGGTTAGGTCACTTATTCTGAGATGTTTTCTCTGACCCCCCTCCTCCCACCGCCCACACACAAGATTAGGGTCCTTGCATTCGCTTCCTCCAAACCTTGCGGTTTATTGTAATCACTTGTTTATATTTCAACTGGCCTGTGGGCAGAGAAGAGGTGTACTTGCGGGTGACTTTGCCACCTTGTCTGGTGCCTGGCCCTGTGCTCCAGTGTGGCGGATGGAAGTAAGTTCTACGTGAGTGGTTCTCAAATTTGAGTGTGGATCAGAATTACCTGGAGGGCTTGTTAAAACACAGATTGCTGCCTGGTCAGTGTGGCTCAGTGGACCGAGCATTGTCCCATGGACTGAGAGGTCCCGGTTGGATTCCTGGTCACGGCACATGCCTGTGTTGCAGGTTCAATCCCCAATGAGGGCAGCTGATCGATGTTTCTCTCTTACATTCATGTTTCTCTCTCTCCCTCCCTTCCTTTCTCTCTAAAAAACCAATTACACGTATATTTAAAAAACCCACAGATTGCTGGACCCTCCTTTTTGATTTAGGAGGTCTGTGGTGGGGCTGGAAATGATGCATCTCTGACAAGTTCTCAGGTGCAGCTACTAGTGATCACATTCTGCTTTCCCACCGCTCTGCATCGGGCAAGAGAGACTGCGGGTGGACTGCAGTGGCTGTCCGGAGAAAAGCAAAGGCTGAGTGAGGAGCAGAAGCACCGAAGTCTCAGAGATAGTAAAAGGAGAGACTTCAGTCTGATAGCAGAGATGGGAGGCTCTCTAGCCGGCAAGGTCCAGTGAGGAAGTGGGAGAGGGTGTCCTTGAAGCGGCCGGTGGGTGCAGGGGTGGTATGCAGGAAAAGACCTGAAAGTTGGAAAAACATTTTGTTACTTGAAAAAGTACAATGCTGACATGAAAATAATGAAAGAGGGAAGTGAGGAAGAAGACTGTAAAATGGAATGTGAGACATCATTGCAATTTTATTAAAAATGCCTAGAGAAAAGACTGGACATATATGGGAATATTTATAATTAATGAGTTTTATTACTTGCCTTCGCCTTTCTAAAATTTCAGAATTCTCTCCATTATCATGCTTTCAAGATTAGGGGAAATCTCTTCCTGTTTTGAACCTCCTCAAATGTCTTGGACGCTTTCATCTGGTTGAAGTAAATTATCTCCTCTCCTGTCCCTCTGTCAGTGTTATTTCTCTTTGAAATCTTAACTTGTGCTCAAAGTATGGAAATCAAAATTAAAACAACCGAAATCAAAAGCAGACAAAAGAAGGAAAGAAAAAAGACAGAACCTCAAGAAACATATAATTTAGTTGGTACTGACATCAACAAAAAAGTATCTCAGTTACTGGCCTTCCGATCATTCCTTACAAGTGATGTTGTAACTACTTACCTGGCTATTCAGGTCTGGTGACCTCAGCGACTGGTCAGACAGGGGATTCTGGTCCTAATTTCTTACCCATGACTTCCTGTTTCTTCTCATGAGGTTCAGGCACGTGTTGAATATAGTTCCCACCTTGCCTCTTCTTGTCCAGAGTATGCCCACATATCCCTTCTTGAATTAGATCCCCTCCCACCCAAATAATGTCATTCAAAAGAAGTTATTTTCTGTCATTTAGTTATTAAAATTACTGTTTTTTTAATTACTTGACAACCTGAGCTCTCTTTATAACAAGGTTTGTTTGGGGCATAACTTCACAGTTCCAATCAGAGTACAAATAAACTTTTAGAACGCAATCCATTTTATCCCCTTGTGCAATAAAAATCTCTCTCTGTGCAATGCAGTGTATACCAACTGGCAATGGTATTTTCAGTAAGAATTTCTTGCTTGTTTCTCTAACAGAATGAGATAGCTAGTACTTTAGCACATGACTCTTTACTTCAAGTATAAACGATTCTGAATTTCTTGTCAAGGCCTTATAATTCTTTACCTACAGAGTAGACACAAAGGAAGTGACTAAGTAAACATTTACAGGTGTAGTTATGAATGGTTCACAATCAGAAATATGAATATACAAATTTTTATTCCATAAAAATCCATTATTATGGAAGAAAATAATTAAAACTATGTATGACTACAGCAAAATGTGAGGGAGATAGAGAATTGTAATTATTCCGAAAATACTGATCAGATCAGAAAAGACTAGACTCTTAATATTTCAACTACACTGACTACTTTAGCTATTTTCTTGAATATCCTTTCATCTCTGAAAATGAAGTGTGAATTAACAGAACAATTTGAGAGACCAGGAAGTGGTGATCCTCAATGATTTGGTAAGGTGAGACAGTAAGTGAGGGAGTTGAACCAGAAACTCGGTTTCCTAATTGTCAGCTTAGTGCCTCTTATTCTAGCATGTATTATCCGTGCGGCCAAAAGGCAAACCATGTCACTGCCTTTCCCATTTTAGAAATAGGTTGTATAAAAGTGTCCTTGGTTGTCTGATGGCAAAAGACACCTATTATTTAAAAAATGTCAACAGCTAACTGTTAATGACAAATATTTTTACATGTTCCTTCTCGATTCAAGTTGTTCTTCATTTCTTCAATCACTTTCTAAGTTAGGTAAGAGAAATCAGAAATTAGGAGTTAGATTTGATCTTGTCTATTATCTGTGGGGAAACTAAGGCCCAAAGAGGTTGGTTTGTCCAGGGTCTTCTGGTCCAGGGTTATTTATAGCACATGCCATTGCCCCAGCCATCACTATTCTGAAGAATTGGCATAACTGAAAGGATATTCCTGGGACCATCAATCCTGGCCAGTGTATCTGCGTGGGGCATTTGTGTGCCCTTTTGCCTCTTTATTTTTCTCATCCATTTATTCACTATTTTGATTCTGTTGCCTGATGTTTTGGGAGTGGGGATAGTCAGAAAAAACAAGTAAAATGGCAAGTGGGAAGTGCAACTTAAATTTTTGTGTTTTTAAGGGGATTGAGTGAAGTAAGTCTGGCTGGAATTTAGAAGTTGCAAGTTTCCATGGAGAGAAGACCAAGAAAGGGATATTGGAGGGATGGCGGAGGGAATCGATAACCTCCTACTGCTAGGGCCTCTGCTGGGCACTTTCATGGGGTTAGCTCATTCCTATCAACACTCCTTAAGTAGGGGCTGTTAACCTCATTTTATTATTCATGATGAAATTGAGACTCAGAGTTTTGTTATTTACCCCTCAAACACACACTGATAACAGAGCCGGTTCCAATGCATCGTCTGTCTGGCTATGAACCCCTATGCTTGATTTCTGTATTAGGGTGTGTGCAAGGTGAACCAATGAAAATAACAATAACTGCAACACAATACTAACAATAGGGGAGGGGAAGGTGGTAGGTGGAGGTGGAAGAGGGTGTAGGTGGGATTATGGTGATGAATAAATTAAAATAAAGAAAAAAGTACTTATAGTAATAATGGTAGCTTTACAGTTGTGATCTCTTTGAACAGGATTAAGCGATTACATCAATAGGGCCAATGTGGTGTCTTTGTACTCTTCATTAATGAAATAGGATATATCTATACTTAAGATTTCCTTTGGCTTACTTTGTTTTCTGATAAATAATGGAAAGGCTTAATTTGTTTTGTTTAGCTGTGTTGATCAGACTTTATGTTCTCCATGTGGGTAGATGGGTTGGTGTGTGATTGTGTGAAGTCAAACTGGATATATTCAGAAGAATTCATCCAATGCCTTTGGGTTGGATATTAAATTTTGTAATTAGCGATCACTGTTCCTATTTACAGAATGGGAGTTTTAATCAGCACAGAGGTCTTTTTCCCTTTGAAGCTGAATATCATATACACTCTTATTTCTTCAGGGGGGAGTCCATGAAAGAAATATGTTAACCTTCCCATGAAACAGCAAGTTTGTATTCAGCTGAAAATCGGTAACCACTCATTTTCACACATAAATGCCCCCAAAATGATTCTTCCATGACTACTTTTGTATTAGTCTGAAACTCCAGTTTTAGCATTAGGCTCAATTCTTATATTTGGAAGGCGATACCCAGTGGTGCGATACTGTGTGACAGAAAGGTGGTGTCAATTTATAAATAATCACTCTCTTCTAATGAATTAATGCTCATTTGCAATTATCATTTCGATACTTAGGTAAAGACGTGTTGCAGCTCCAAAATTGGATTCTCTGTAATAAAATGTCATTCTAATTCGCAACTCCCTAAACCTGTTACTACAAAAGAGCTATTTATTTTGCCATTCAGTCTAAATATAAAACCTTTCACCCAAATTATATGCCTCAATAGCCACATTTTTATCTACAGAATTTTAAACTAGTATGAAAGAATCCATGTCTAGGTGCTGTGATGTCAGACAAGAGTTGGAACTGGGACAGTTCTGGGGGATCATGTAAAAGCCCACCTTCCTGCTGGGAGACATCTCGAGAATTTCTAGGCTCACAAGGGAGATGGAGAGAGTCTCAAAACCGAGCAGTGCCCGCCCCGCAGACGCAGGCCGAGCGGGCTGCGGCAGGACCGCGAAGAGTTAACCAGGGACCGGAGCCCCCAGCGCCCGGCTCCCCGCGCGCTCCCTCCGCCCTCCTGTCCCCACCCTCTCGTTTTGGCAAGGGATTAAAGTGCTCCCCCCTGTGGCAGCAGTGACCCAGAAATGAGTTTGATTCACACAGTCCTTCCTCCATAACAAGCCAAACGCCCGTCCGAGAGTGCCTCCCCGCGCGAGTGCCGGGTGTGTGCGCGCCGGCGAAGGCAGGGGCCCGCCCGGCTCGCCACCCGCCCTCCCGCCGCGGCCCGAACTCATGCGGCGGGGAGCCCAGCGCCTCGGCCGAACCCCTCCGCAGCAGGTACGCGCGCGGGCCGCGGGGGGGCGGGGGGCGCGCCGCGCGTGTGTCCGCGCGTGGGTCCGTGTGCGCGTCCCGATCGCGCAGCGGCGGCGGCGGCGGCGGCTGCAGGACGAGCCCAGAGGCTCAGCCATATTTGATGGTTTTGTTGCTTTGCTCGGGAGTTCTCGGGAGTAATTTAATGC
Organism: Molossus molossus; assembly: GCF_014108415.1. Lineage (NCBI taxonomy): Eukaryota > Metazoa > Chordata > Mammalia > Chiroptera > Molossidae > Molossus > Molossus molossus. The sequence continues at coordinate 120,390,865 of NW_023425377.1, read as the reverse complement.
CGAAGGTCGCTGCCTAGTGGAAATAATATAGTACGTCATTAATATGGCGCCAAAAGATTGGGTTCTCGATATGTAGCGAGGAGGGAGGGCAGGCGGCCGCCAAGCGCAGCCTTACTATCCCACCAGTAACTTGGGCATTGCCGGGGCGGGGGCCAGAGGAGGAGGAGGAGGAGGAGAGGATGATTTTTGGAGCCTGAAACTTGATTTATGTTGGATCAGTAAGTTTTATTATGATTTATTTTTCAATTTTGGGGGGCTGAAGACTTAGAGGTTTTCCTTCTTTTGGGTTTGCGAAGAACATGCGGTTTTCGGGTGAAGCATCAATTAAACGCGTTCAGGAGCAGAAGCCGAGTTTAGTTGGCCCAAAGTGCATTAGGCTGCATGAAAGTGGAAAGCATAGTAGCAACTTGGTAGACAGATGGCAATGGCAGAACGCAGGTTCGCATACATATATGAATCCAGAGTGTGTGTGACCGTGGAGGGAGGGGGACGATCATATTTGTCTAAATATAGGTGTGTGTGTCTAGGTACATTGTGTAGGGTGGCCGCAGCCCCGGCTCTTGTCACCGCGTCACCACATGTCCAAAATATTCATTGCATCAATTCAAGGGCAGTGAGCAGGAGGTGGAGGGACAGCTTGGCAATTAGATTCTTCCAAATTGGGTTTCCAACGATCAGACCTTTTACTTACAGCGAGACCGCCTGTAAAGTGTAAAACCCTTCATCGGTGAAATTAGGAAGGAGTTGCATTGGTAGAGCAAAGTACCGAATAACCGTGAACTTAAAACGGATTGCAGATTGCAACCTTTGGCACCATCTGCAAATTGTGGGGGTGGGGTCTTCTCTGCCTTACATGATCGTGCAGTGTGTACCCCGGGACTGCAAGTTGCAGAGCCCTTCAGTGCACGTGTCCTGTGCCTGTGAGTGTGTGTGAGTTGGGGGCTGTTGTTCGGCAGCCAGCAGGCTTTCCGGGTTGTTGGCGCTGGCTTGCAAATGCGGGAGAGGGATGGAATGTGGAATGTTGACCGGGGAACCGAATCCTGTCGGAACGGTCCCATTTGCTGGAGAAATTCGATCCCTTCCACCTCCTTCCCGCTCCCCCCACCCGCCTGCGGGCAGGAGGCGGGGCCGAGGACGCGGCTGCTGCTCAAAGTGGCGGAGCACGGCGGCGGGAGGCAGGTGCACGGCACCCGCCAGTGGGGGTGCCTCAACTTCCGCGGGCGTTTAAATAGCAGCCTCTCTCCCCTCCCACCGGTAATAGGTGACCTGGCGGCCGAGGGCGGCGGGGGGAAGGGGACGGGGAAGACACGGGAGCCTGCCTCCGTGGCACGTGGGCAGGTGCTGGGTGGCCCCGGGGCCAACTTTTGGAGCCCGCCTCTGGCGTTGGAGGAGAGGCGGCTCCGCGTGGAAATGGGGGCGGGTGGCGGCCGAGGCGCTGCTTTCTCCGCGGTGGTCGCACCATCACCTAACGGTCCCGGCAGCGATGCGGGGGTCGGGGTTGGGTTGGGGGGCTTAGGGGATGGGGACGCCCGGCCCCCCGCGCCCGCGCCGCGGGAGCCCCGCACAAAGCCCACGACGCGGGGGCGACCGCCGCGCCCCCGCCCGGGGAACGGCCCGAAGCCCGTCGCTGTCCCCGCGCCGATTCCGGCGGGCGGCCGCAGGCGTTTGTTTGTTGGTTCCGCGCCGCCTTCCTCGCCGGATGGCTTCCTGTGACAGAGGTGATCCACAGTTTCCAGAACTGTCTGGGGGCGGGAGCGGGAGCGGGAGCGGGAGCGGGAGCGGGAGCCGAAGCCGAGCCCGCTCGGGGCTGCTCGCCGCTCCCACCGCACAGCCGCTCTCCGGCGCCCGCCCAGCCCGGAGGTGCCACCCGGGAGGACTGGGGAGGGCCGGGCCGCCGTGTGCAGCGCGCTAGTGGCTGTGGACGCGAGGGAGCGTTTGATTTGCCACTGGGGCCGAGCGGATTGGCGCGGCGGCGGCGGGGCGGGAGCAGCGGCGGGGGGTGGCCACTTTCGAACGGAGAGGGCGGCGGCGCACGTCGCTGCGGAGGGAGCGGCGCTTGGTTGCGCCATGAGAAGGTGTCATCACGGCACCGGGGCTAATTCCGGCGAAGGTGCCGGGAGTTACTTTCCCCTCCTCCCGCGCTGTTGTTTCTGTCGCCGTGGGAGGAGGACGGCGAGGGAGGGGGGAGGAGGTGGCGCCCTGGCCCTGCGCGCACCCCGGCGGCGGTGGGCTCCCGGTGCAGGGCGGCGGCCACCCGCCACCCCAGGGCCCCCGCCACCCCAGGGCCCCCGCAAGCCTGCCCGCCATCCCCCCTCCCGCGCTGGCCCGGTCCACCCCAGGGACCTCCGCCCGCCCCCTTCTCCCCGGCCCCTTCTCCAGCTCCCCCTCCCGGGCGCACGGGGGCGGCCGCAGCCCCAGGGCCCGGTGGATGCAGCGAGCAAACAAAAAAGCGGGCGATTTAAACGTGCCTTGGAAACCCGTTAGGACCGCGCCGGCACCGGGCCGTCGGAAAGCAGCCCGGCTTTCTAGTAACCCGGCGGCGGGCGCTGCGCCTCGCCTCGCGGCCCGGGTCTGCCGCCCTCCGCTTACCCGGCCGGGAGGGATTCGGCATTTCTTTTTGTAAAGTGATTGCTGCCGTGGAATGACTGAAGACAGCGACGTTTCCAGGAAAGTGGCAGAGAGTCTGAGGTTTCCATTAATGGGAATGCTTGGGGGCTTCTTTCCCAAAGGTTTTTAGGAGGTGATCTATTTTTCCTTTTTAGAAAACCCGCGGTGAAAGGCTAGCTCTCTCGTTCCTTGTAGCTCAAGGCTAGTGAATGAACTAGTTTCAGATTCAGAGAAAATGATTTCCCTGGAAGCGGACTTGGGTAGTGATCACCAATGGTTAGAGATTAGGAGCGTGAGCTCCGTTTTGATCAGATCACCACTAATTGATATTTCATCGGGTCTAGGTGGAGAAAGGAAGCCTTCAGTGTAACCATACTTAGCGCTTTTGGTATAATAACATGTTGCAGTGGGCAGCACGTGTCGGAGAGATGCGTGGGGTAGTCTCCTGGGGGACACTTTCTAGCAAATAGCTGCAACCCAGAATTGTCACTGCCCTTTTACCCCAAATACTTCAGTCTCATGTAATGCCACTTTTAAATCAGATGGCTTTCTTATTGCGTGGTATTTTGCTTTCTCCCTTGAATTTGTGTATTTCTCATAATGTGTATGCGACCAGCACTTTCATTTCCACCTCTAGAACAAATAACAGTTTCTAGCTGTTAGGTTTCCCCATACCTCTCGTCATCTTTCCATACAGGTCGTTGCCTGATATGCAGTAGAACTTGACCTTGATTTCATCTTGAGATCGCACACTGCTTTCTAGTAAGAAAAGTTGGGTGCGTTGCCAGAGATTTTAACTTTGAAAAAGCTAGATAAATGTTCATTTAAAAGAACCCCCTCCCCCCACCAGGTTAGTTCCTCCTCTGTCACAGGTTTTCAGCCTACAAAGGAGTGTTTTAGTTTCATGTTAGTTGCCAAGGTTGAAAGAGTAGCTATAAAGGGAAAACAGTGAAAAATTATTAGTGTGCCTGAGAGAGAACAGAGAGAAAAACTCTTCGGAGTTTAAGGAAATGTTATATTTTAAAATGACTGTTGCTTAGCCCAGAGGCTTGGAGAGAAGGATTAACTGAAAAAACTTGGAGGACTTGGTGAGAATAAAAGCAGATCTTCGTGTGTCTCACCTATAGTAGGCACTTCATAAATACTGATTTTTGACTTTAAGGAGCCCTTGGTGGCTTAAAGTATTATTACAGAAGCAGTGTTACATGTACATTGTTGAAACTTTGAAAATACAGAGGAGCAAATATAGAAACACACTCCTACCACCCTTAAATCACCACTGTATCACAATTGTATCAGATAATTGTCTATGAATATGTGTGCATGCTTTAATTGAATCACTCGAAATGAGATCATGCCATATATCCAGTTCTGTAAGGAGTTTTTATGTTTTTCCTGTCAGCTAGCTTGGTAAGTTTTCATGTCATCTGTCACTGGGGCATAGATTTTCTCAGTTGGCCCCCAGATATGACAGCAGCTTTGTCTAAACGTGTTCTGGTTGAGGATCACTTATCGAATCTGGTTATTTCCCATTTATAGACTTTAATCCATCGTAACCCTATGACAGAATCTTCAACGTTGAGGAGGCAAGCTTTTGGAATTGATCAAGACGGGATTTTTTAAAAAGTTGGAAATCAAGTCGGGCTGGTGTGGCTCAGAGGTTGAGCATCAGCCCATGCACCAAGAGGTCTCTGGTTCGATTCCCAGTCAGGGCACATGCCCAGGTTGTGAGCCCAATCTCCAGTGGGGGGCGTGCAGGAGGCGGCCAATCGATGTTCTTTCTCATTGATGTTTCTATCTCTCTCCTCCCCCTTCCTCTCTCTTCCTCTCTCTCTAAAATCAATAGAGAAAAAATATTTTTAAAAAAATGTTGGAAATTAAAATAGCGTTGTATTGTAATTTGGGAATCTTAGACTTGGAGATTCTGTTTGGAAAATAGTGCTCTAAAGAAATGTGCCTGATGCATTTATCCACAGCCTTATTGGAAAAAGAAGCCTCAGTTTCAGTACTAGGTGATGGGAACAGCAAACATCAAGTCATGTAACACGTTCCATCCCTCTGTAGGGATGAATCTGGCAGTTCTGCTTCCTACTTCCTGGTGGTGAAGCTCTTCCCTCCTGCAGTGTTATGACCACCTGTTCCACCATCACAGTTAGTGGCCTATCAGAATTTCTATTACGCAGTTTTCTCACAAGACTGATAAAATGGACATGCTCTGGAAAGATATGGCATCTTAGCCAATACACCTTGCTTCTTATTTGGATTGGCAGTGACAAGTTTGGCTAGATGGTTCAGTGAGTTCTGTCAGTGGTAAGCTTCTTTCCTCCCCTTGTCCAAGCCTATAAATTAAACATTGGCATAATATCCAATAATACCTTAACATTAAAGTAACAGGTGGCTTTGCTGGAAGTTGTGTTTCTTACCTGGTATCAGAAGCTGGTAGGAACCTTAATTGGGAAGGTGTTTTAATCCCCGAGATTCCTTGACAATTCTGGTATTCAATCTATTTTCTCCATTTTCAAGATGTTGCAACACTTTAGGTGATCATGTATTTAAAATTTGAACAATTACTATATTTATTTTAGTTTGTGGTATTTAGAAAGTTGAGACTTAATGGAAAGTCTGTTGTCATTCATGTGGTGTACTTAATACAAACGATTGGTCTGTGCTTGGGAAGGTGTAGATTTTGATGTTTTCCCAGATGGTGGGTTTTGATGGGGGAAGTTACTCTGCATTTCTAATAAATTCGAGAGTTGGCCCTGGAGGGCCTTTTTACCTGAGTGACAGTGGCGGTCGTGTTTATAAGCTTAGCTAGAGTCCCGAGTCTTGGAACAGAGAAAATCTAGTCTGAGAAGATATTGATCCTGACTCTGGCCATGTTGTTGTGGCCTTATCTAGTCTAGACCTTGAATTACTAAGGATGTCTTTCCTCACCCGAAAGAACAGGAACGAAGATGGCCAGACGTGGAAAAGGGAAGCTTGGTCACTGGCGAAGGGATGGTGTATTTCCATTTGAATCTTCTGTTGACTCTAGACCAGTGCTACACGATGTGCACTCAACACATGTTCAGGGACCAAACTTTTGGTTGAGCTACAGCCAGTCCAGCATTTACCTTTTGATTTTGGTTCTTCAGGTAGAGGTGATTGAGGATAGTTGAAGTAAGTTCATTTTAAAAGTCTTAGGTTCTGTTGGACTTATTTGCTGAAGAAATTAAACCACAGTGTTCTGTTATTCTGAAAGCATTCCCAGTTGGCAATAATATATTTTTAATATTGATCCTGTAATGTCTGCACAGGAGATTTTATTCATTTGGAACCTTATGACAGATTCTGATACTTTCTAAGAGCTTATGTTAAGTGAAGATTTCAGTGGTGAGGGTACAAACTGAAGAATAAAAGGAGCATATGTTTCCTTTACTCCTTATCCCTCTAGGGCAAGGAGCAGGAATTGGCAAGGTTAACAAGTTGCTGGCGTTTGAGTTGCCTGTTTTCCTTTTGTTTAGCACAAAGTACACTAAACATGATTTAAACTTTTTCTTGATTACTCATGGACAGCTTTATTTATGAGCATCAGCGATTTCAGTGCTGAAATATAATGACGCACCTCAGAAATGGAGGCTGAGTGCTGGTGGCTCGCAACTTTTTCAAAAGTCAGATTGAAACCTGCGGGACCTCTCCCCCAGAAAAAGCCAGCGGCCCTGAAATGTGCCTGTCATCTCAGGGACCCACTGGGTACTTTTAAGTGCATCTTTGGATTCCAGTTCAGTGTTTAAATTTTGGTGACTTCTTTTTACGATGTCTGTCTGATCCTTTTATATCACTATTAACCACAAATTGTAGTTAAAATGCCTGTCTAGAACAGTCATTTTCCTGCTTATTGGTTATTGGCTTGAAATCAGATAAGAAACTTATTAGGAGTTTTTACAGCTTAGTGTACACTGGCCCAAAGTAGAAGCCTCAGGGGTTTTCCTTTGAGAAAAATTCTCAGTTTTTAGACATGCCTTTATTTCAGTTGCTCAGAGTACCCTTCCCTTTTCATTTCTCCTTGGGATTTCTGCCTGTTGCATTTAAAGACTTAAGGACAGAGTGTGTCTGATCCTTAACTTTGTAGGCATTAAGGTATTTGTCAGTTGCCCAGGGCCTGGTAATTGATTCACATTTCATTAAACGTGAATAATGCTGGTTTATAAACATTATATTGCCAGTCTGTTTTTATAACAGGTATCAGTCAATTTTTCTTGTAAAGGCCCAGATACTAAATGTCAGTATTTTAGGCTTTGTAGGCCTAGCGGTCTCTGTACATGTTCATTCAGCTCTGCCACTGTAAGCTCGAAGGCCATCATTGGCCAAAGGGAATGAATGAACATGGCTGTGTGCCAGTAAAACTTTATTTACAGACAGTGAGATTTGAATTCTGTGTCATCTCCATGTGTCACGAAATGTGCTTTTGACACCCCCCCACCCCCACCCTAAACCATTGAAATTGATGAAAGCCATTCTTGGCTCAGGGGCAGGACAATAACAGCCTGGGCCTCTGATGGATAGTGAGACACAGCCTGACCTGGTCACCAGATTGTCTCTGTGGGGGCTCAGTTTCCTTTCTGGCAGGGACCTGAAATCAGAAGTTGAAATCATAAGTTTGGAGTGGTCTAGTATGAGGACTGTGGCTCTTAACCCTTTGCTTGCAAGATCCCCTTTACCGATAGGGTGTGTAACTCGGGGCCCTGTGTACCTAGGAAAGAAAGCACATGTAGGTGCTCTCGCCCTCCAGGGGGCCGACCAGGAAGCCCTGTGGAAGGGGATGTGCTGTATACACGGGTTTCCTGCAGAGGGGGGAACCTGTCTCCAAGGAAGGTGTGTGTCTCACCAATCAGAAGTTAGTGCCTGCTGTTTGGGTGCTCCCCCGGGCAGTGTTGGGGAGCCCCGGGCAGTGTTGGGGAACCCCGGGCATCTGCACTCCTAGCCCCACCTTTCCTGGGCTCCACAGGCAGCAGGTCTTCACGTCAGCTTGCCAGGAAACCATGTTTGCGTTTCCCAGTTCACAGACTGCTGTTCATTGATTACACTCTAGTCGTCCGCTACCTGACAGCACGACAGGGCATGGCCTTAGTCTTCTAGATAACTTCTTTCTAAACCCAGGGGAGGAGCCCACATTGCAGGCACCCAGCGCTCGCCCACCTTGGGAACTGGTCTTTGGTTCGGCTACTGGCTTTTCCCTAGACCTACCTGTGAGTCCTTACTCGGACTGCTTCACGGCTCTAGAAGTCAGCGCGCCTGTCTTTAAAATTCGGGAAGGTAGGCAAAATTATCTCCGGAATGTTCTTCAGTGCCACAATTCTGACTTAATGGGCTTGTTTTGGGAAGGTTTCCTGTGCATCTAATCCATGGGGTACACTCATCAGTTTAAGCCCAGAGAGTATTCCTCAGACCTTGCTGCGGGGTTTGGGACCATCTTGTGCTTCTGTTTCCGTGACCATAACAACAAGACTTGTGCACTGTGATGAAATGTTTCTTTCCATACGTAACTCAGATGGTGTGTACATGCACTTTTGTTCAGTGTGCCATCTAGGTCTTCTAATACATACATTGAGAGTCTTTTTTTTTTTTTAATTTTTTGGTGACTTAACATTGTTAGTGGTAACTGATAGTTTCTGACAACCGGCTCTAATCAAGGAACAAAGTTCCTCGAAACAGCTGCATTTCAGTCTGTGCTTAGTGTAATTGTCATTAGCTGGTTGAGTCTGGTTTCTGCAAGAAGCTGCTTTGTATATCCTGTGTGAGAACATCTGGTTTGAGCATTTAAAAATCTTTTAAAATTCCCCTGTAGACACTTTTCATTTATTGACTTATTCTTCCAAGGATGGAATAGGGGTTGTAGGCGCATTTTCTATCCTTACCCTTAACATGGTCCATTCAAAAAACGATCTCTTCTGAATGCTTAGTTTTTTTTTAAGTGTTATTTTTCAATGAACTTTTAGTTTGCACATGTGCGTTGTGTAAATTAGAACTCGGTTCAGAGACCCCAAAGAGGAATGGAACACAGTGAAGTGCTTTAGAAAAACTTTACTTTCATATAATCTGAAGAGATTGGTCTTACCTTACTTTTCCCAGGTAAATGGTCAAGAAAGTGTGCAAGAAGGCAATCGGACTTCATCTCTCATGAATTCTGACGTGAGTGGTAGCACTGTGTGTTAAGGAGGATTCTGAGGTCATGTCTGGGATTGTGGAAAAGAATGACCTAATATGGGTGGAGGAAATAGCGCTTGCTAGCCATCTCTGGAACATAGCTTTTTTACTTTTATTTATTTATTGCTAAAATTGTACTACTCTGAAATGGATAAGAAGTTGAGTGTTTATTCTTGAAAGGTAATTTACACTCCTAGTTTTCTGGACTGGGTTAGTTTTTCTATTCATATTGCGTACATTTTCAGTGACTTGCTTCTGGCATTGGCTATTCTTATGTTTTGAAAACTTGCTTTTGAACTAAATGAATGGTGGATAATAGCATTTTATAGCCTTATCGTATTACCTTTCCAGTGTGTTTTCTTTCTGCACTATTCCATCAGGTATTCTTTTGAAGCAAGACAAGCCTTTGATACCCATCTCAGAAGGAGGTGAAATACACTCTTTATTGATGGCTGCTCATTTTAGGCTGGTCCTTGCACGGGCTAAGAAGTTGTGGCCCCAGGGTCTTCTATGTATGGTGAGAAGCAGGGAGGAACAGTTGGATTTAAAGGCTTTACAATTATAAGTGTAGCACAGGATCATGATAAAAAAATAAAGATGTTCTAAAGATCATAGAATTAAAAGTTCCCAACCCATTCTATCTAGAACACTGGTCATATATCTCAGAGATTAAACACTATTAGCCTTTATGATCATCCAGTAATTTTTCATGATTATGCAAGAAATTGATGTATGTATTCTCTTCCCTCCTGGAATCTTTTATATAAATGGGGCAATATTATATTTCAGGTCCACCCCCCTGCAGTTTGCCTGTGTTTCTTTTTAAGATTTTTTTTTTTTAAATTTTATTTTTTGAAAGAGGAAGGGAGAGAGAGAGAGAAACATTGATGTGAGAGCAAAACATCAATTGGCTGCCTCCTGCATGCAGAGGAGCCCCAACCTGGGCATGTACCCTGACTGGGAATCAAACCAGCAACCTTTTGGTGCACGGGGGATGCCCAATCAACTAGCCATCCCAGCCAAGCCTGTGTTTCTTAATATGTCTTTGGCATCTTTCCATATCTGAGCATATATGTCTAACAAAGGAATTCTGAGTAGATGAAACTAGGGATGGCTTGTAGGCCATGGTGACTGCTTTTGTTTGGGTGTGAATTCATTTACTCTCAAGGGGAGTTAAAAAAACAACATTCCAAATACAAACGATTGGAATGTTTTGTAGCTGCTTGTCAGTTGCTGATTCTGATTGAGTCAGCAATTACAGAGAACTGGGAGGGGTTTAATAGATTGTTTTAAGGGCTCCTAAACGGGGATTAGATTATTTATAAATTAGCAGATGGTTGCTGCTTGTGAGTCATTTAAAACCACTCAAATTTATAAATTCCTTAAAATCTTGAAAAATGCTTTTGACTTTTGAAGTCTGAGTTTAAAATTTATAAAGAATTTACGGTGAATTAATGTGCTATACCACTTAGGCTTTATTAGTAGTGTTCTTAGGAGTAAATATTAGAGTTATGATTATCTGGTCAGCTCTTATAATCTCTTCCTTTTTTGGGAGAGGTGGTTATTGCTAATATAAACCCTTTTCAGCTGAATGTTTTCAAACGTGATGTCTTTGCAAAGTCTTACGATAGTAGCTTGGGCAGGCAGCATTTTCTTTAAACAAATTTTGATGTATGACAGTATAAAGAACACATTTTTGAAAGTTCCATTTTGGGAGGGTTTGAAATATTTAGACAAGGTTAAAACTTGAACAGTTAAGATCTAAGCAGTTTGTCAGTTAAATCAAAATCTATGACTTTCTTTTTGACCAAATATAACCCTTTGATTAAAGTGAGAAATCTGGGTTTGAATTATAGTCATATTAGTATTTTTAGACTCTCTGGGAGCATGTGAATTAGTTAATGTTGCCAATTTGAAAACTTTCTATCTAGGCAGTTAGTGTTTGCTTTAAAAATTGAGGTAAGCCTAGGCTGGTTTGGCTCAGCCGTTAGCGTGTCGACCTGCAGACTGAAGGGTCGCAGGTTCGATTCCTTGCCCCAGTCTGGGTCTTGTAGAGGGCAACCAGTGATGTCTCTCTCACATCAGTGTTTCTCTCTCTCTCTCTCTCCCTTCCACTCTGTCTAAAAATCAATGGAATAAAAAATATCCTCGAGGATTAACAACAAACAAACAAAAACTGAGGTAAGAAACAGGTGGATTTCCTTCACGTTCACTTAGGGCCAGGAAATTATTGTGAAGAGTAGGTCATTATATCTGGGTACTTTGCTACATTGGGTAATGTATACTCATAGGGGACAAGAAGGTGACCTGTAACAAAAATGTAAATCTTTTTTTCATTGGGGGTGGGTAGTCTGTGATCAGTAACTTAGGAATCAAATGATCAATTACATAGTGTTTAAAAATAATATTCAAAGTATGTGAACTTAGCAAAGAAACAGAAAGTAGTAGTTCATTACAAAATATGTTTTATGTAAGACCCCTCGGTGTCTGAAAACACATTCTTTAGCATTTTTATATCATACGTTGTCTAAATCCATTTTTAAGTACACTGCATTTAGGTGTTAGATTAACTTTCACAAAGAATGGAAGGATACCAATGAATTTAAAAATAATGTAGTGGAAGTTCCTCCAGTTGAAGGTCAATTAGATGTTAAAGTGAGAGCTGCTCATTCTGTAAAGCCAAGTGAGCATCAGACGGTTTACGTGCGGGAGCTCGGTCATTCATCCCACGGTGACTGCAACGCCAGCCCTGCACTAGAGGTACGTCCAGGAGAACTGTGTAGAGGTCTTGAATTCAGTACCTTCTAGAACTTCTTGAGAGTGAAATAAATAAGAATGGATAAAATTGATGTTTTGAGGAGGAAGCCAGCCTTTGGGTGTATGAGCCATAAGATAATTAAAATCACTAGGGTATAATTCTTATTACAGCTGTAGAGTTTATGGCTGGATGAGTGGTCCCTGTTCCACCACAGAGACTAATTCTGGTAACTGGACAGTTTGTTTTCCTCAAATGGGTCCCTCTTTCCCAGGAATGGTGTTGAATAAATATCCTCCGATTCTTAATCATCTTACTCTTTTGTGAAAGCCCTTGTCCTTGAGGTCGTTTCTCATTCTTCGAATCACGTACCATTCCTGCCTCCCTGGGGCCACGCCCTGGCACCCAACGTGTCCTTTGCGAATTCCTGAGCCACCTTAGGGGGAGGGGTTCCTTCAGCTAATGGCTGCTCTTAACTTGGTGCATGTCACCCCCTGTGCCCTGGCATTTCAGTCCAAGGAAACTTAAATTTCGAGGTTGCCAGGTACCTTATCCCATGTACATGTCCCGTGTGCATGGACGGGAACCTGTACCCTCTGGAGCAGCGGCCACACTGGAACCGCCTGCCTAGTTGTGTGCTTGCTGCTCACCGTACCTCTGGCATCCAACTCTGCAAGTGTCGTTGGATCGATACATTAGCCACATAACAGGAGAGACTGAAGGAGAGGGACCTGCATGTAATATAAACAGGGACTCGGGCCAGTGCCGTTGGGAAGAGCCTGCTTCTGAGGGGGTGTGAGCAGCCGCCGCACCTGCCTGCTGTCTTGGCAGGTCCCGCTCTGCATCGAGAGGCGTGGAGGAAAGGGCAGAGGAGGCTCCTCGTGGAGGCTGAGAACAGGGGGAGGGCTGGTCATGTGGGGAGAGATGCTTGGGCAGAGCTGAAGGGCCAGGTGGCAGGGAAGCTCTGGGTGCTGGCTGGACCTGTTTGATTGTGGGACAGAGCGGGAGAGATTCGTTAGGGAATGGCTTGATGAGGCCACCGCATGGGGAGGATTACTTTGTTGTAGTAACGAATGGGGAAGGGTAAGAAACTGGACACGGAGCACGGAAGTGTGGTGCTCCAAGCCGTGTGGGTAAAGTGGGTGATGGCAGACCTGTGCGGCAGCGGCCTTGAAGGGCTCGTGTTGTGAATCGATAGTCCCCAGCAGTTGGGCATCGGGTAAGAAGGGATGTGTGTCAGGAAAGAAATGAGCAGATAGAAAGGTTCTGAGTGCAAAGAGGCTGCTCAGAGTAAGTAATATGCTAGGTTAGGTACACGTTAAATAGTATGGTGCTTCGCCCAAAACGTCGTGCTCTGTCTTCTGGCTCCCTTCCCTTTGTGCTCAGGACTTTGCTCAGACTCCTTCCCTGACTCCGTCGGCCTCTGTTCCCACCTGGTCTGTGTTGACCGCTGCCAGGCAGGAGCCATACCGAGCTCCTCCCGACTTGTCTGTCTGCTCAGCTGGACCAGAGGCTGCCCGAGGTCAGGGACGGTCACTCTTCTCTCGTGCCTCCGAGCAGGTTAGGTATTCCCGTGCTTGTGGCCATGTCCTGGCTGCCATCTTGGGAGTGTGAAGAGTAGCCTTTGTGAGTGATTATTACTCATCCTGCTGCCATCTGGACAACAGTCAGCCGTTGCCCTAGGAGCCCGCCGAGGAGGTGATGCAGGGGCTTCCGCGTTCTCGCACTGGCTGTTATTGCACAGATGTTCGCAGCGTTCAACCCCTGAGTTGTGTTTCCTGAAGATAGTAGCACGTACTTTGATTTCTTGATACAGTGAGTAACCCCAGGTGAGATAAAGCAGTCTGATGTCAGGGTTTAAGTACATCAGAGCCACTGAGGAGGAAACCGTGCTGAACCCTCGCCCATTCCCGCCGTCCAGGTGCCCTGCAGAAGCACAGCACAGTCTCCGCCGTCACGCAGGCGCTCAGGATGGATGGAAATGCGATTCCTAGAAGGAAGATCCTGTGTTTACTCTTCTTGCATACATTTGCGTGTTTGTGTGTTTGGGGGGAGGAGCATCGTTGCACTTGGGTCAGGGCGCCCATCACTCATTCAGGGAGCAGCTGTCGAAGTGAGTGTGTCTGAGAGCCAGGAGGAAGGCCTTCTGGTGCAGAGTCTTCATTCTCCAGGCTCTTCTGTTTAGGTACATTTAAGTTGTCCAATGAAGAGGTGTCATCAGCCTCTGTTTTCCTGCTGGTAGCCGGGGAGTGCCTTAGGGGCCTTCTCAGCCTCCCCACAGTTCTCACCCCCCCCCCAGGAGGTGGGAGCTGCATGTCTCCTGCTGTGCCCAGTGGCATCACACTGTTACTTTAAGGAATTCCTCTTTTGGTAGCACTTTCTAGTTTGTTTGTTTGTTTGGTTTTTTTTAAACTTGCTTGTAACCAGGCTGTGGGAGCTGCAGCCCTTGGAATGGGTGTTCCTCCTCGCTCCCCTTTCTCCTGGTGGGTCCGGAGGGGAGCAGGGTGTCTTCTCTGGGAGGTTGGAGGAGCGTGTCACTGAGCATTGGTGTACACGGTGACAGGGCTGGAAGATGAGCATTTTGGGTGGTGACTGAGCTGCGGTGAGCCTGCCCCAGAACAAGGTGCAGGCAGCTGGTACTAGTTATGGGTGAATGGGGCTCTGTAGAAGGTGGGGGTGTGTAGGACTCATCCTGCCCCACAGGATGAAACCTTAGCCTGTAAGACAGGTCATGACCCGGATCAGGACTCATGTCCTGCCTTCATAAATTATTGTAATGTTTTCTGAAGAATCAATTGGCAAAGAAATACAAACCTTAACTGGGTAAGTGTCTCAAAGGAAAATATAAAATATTGGAATTAGAGAGTAGGGGCCTGCATATTTGGGTGAATTCATGCGTCTGCTTTGCAGGTAGGAACAGACCGTCACTGGATGCGTTTCTGCTTGTTTTCTGGGCCCGTGTAGAGAAGGGCTCTGGGTTTGTAGCTTGGGCCCTGTCCTCGTCCAGTGGTTCTCCACACCCTCCCGAGTTCACCCTCCTGGACACACTGCGTTCTGAGGCTGGGGTGGTGGGTACTTTTGACTAGAAAAAGCCCTCCTCCTTCCCTGCAAATCACTGATCGGCAGTAAGATCAGGGCCCTGAAGATGGGTCAAATGGTCAACAATGGTAGTTTGGGAAAGCTGTTTTGGATTTGTTTGGAGAGCTGCCCTGGGCAGATATTCCTGAGTCCACTTTTCTAAGCTCAGCGACGAGCCATTCAGGCTCATCCACTCCCCCTTCCCTTCATGCAGCCTTTCTCTTCCTTGGTGTGGCTGGTGGCCGGTTACCACCAGCTGCCCCAGCGGAGCTGGCTAGGCGGGCACCTGACTTCTTAGTTTGCTGCCTCAGGCGGGACTCCGGAGAGTCCTGGAAGGAGCTGAGGTGGTGCCAGGGTTGGACTCGGATGGGAAGCTCCCCGTGCCCAGTGCGACCTTTTGGGCTCGGTTTCCTGATGTGTAAAGGGGAGGGGTTGTGTCAGAACCTGCTTCCTGGTCCCTCTGGTGCCAGCTGGGAATTGCTGGGGTTGGAGACGGTGACCGGAGGTCTCGGCAGTCCCGCCGCCCCATTTGTCTTGTTCCTGGAATCTAGGTTATTCGGCTTTTAGGACTCTCGGGGAAATTTGCCTGAGAAGCATAACCGTGCCCAGTGCAGTGTAAATATTCACACGTTCAGGCACACCTCCCCTCTTTGTAAGACAGGAACCTGTGTGCAGAGGAAGCACCGTGGCCCTTGCCTGGGTTTTTCCTGCAGCGCTTGCGACCATCCACTGAAGAGACTCCTGGAGGAGTTGTGATAATGTCACGGGAATGAGGGAGGAACCTGGCACCTCTCCGCCCCTCCCCCTCGGTTTTGAACCTGCTCTATTAATGATCACACCTAATGATGTATCTTTGGGCTTTTCGCTGTTTACCAAATGCTGCTTAAAGCCGACTGTTTGCGTTTGTGTTGTAAATCCTGGCTGTCTTCTGAAGCACAACTTGATGACTGTGTATTATCATCCTGGGTTAAGTGCTGTCTCATTGCTTTGCAGGCTGCCTGCTGTTTCCCAGGGAGATCATGAAACGAGGTCGTCTTCCCAGCAGCAGTGAGGA
Organism: Molossus molossus; assembly: GCF_014108415.1. NCBI lineage: Eukaryota > Metazoa > Chordata > Mammalia > Chiroptera > Molossidae > Molossus > Molossus molossus. The sequence continues at coordinate 120,375,185 of NW_023425377.1, read as the reverse complement.
TTCTGACGACAATGGCAGTGAGTCCTGCTTTGTTGTTCTTGGAGCCCACCAGGGTTCGGGCCAGTGGAGAAACATGATTTTTTAATGCAGCGCTTTAAATAGCGAGGCCCTTTGCCTGGCAGGCAGGTCGGGGACCGCCGTGCCGGAGAGCACCTCGGAGGGGGCTGCAGGTCGCAGTCTCATCCCTCCGGAGAGGCGGCTGCACCCGGGCCCTCCTCCGGCTCCCCGTTTGTTACCAGGGACGAAGAACCCAGTTCCGAGAGGCACCGGCGTGTCTGTTTTGCCCAAACATCACTGACGGCACTTCACAGTCGCTCTTTATGAGAAGGGAACTTAATCGAAGGCAGTTAATTATTCACTAGTTGAAGCCGATACAAAGGAGACTGAGGACTGCCTGGAGGGGTGTGAACGTGCTCAGTGCAGGTTGGCCGGAGGTGGCGAGTCGGCGCTCCCTGGATTTCCCGTGATGTGTTCAATACGACTGCTGCCTGCATCTCGGCTCGCTGGCATCCTCGTGTTCACGGTGCAGCTGAGAACCAGAAGTTAGCTGGCTTCCAGGCACTCAAAATAAATGCCACACAGCTTCTGTATTGAGAAGCGAGCAGAGCACTCGGAGAGCCCCCCCCCCCCCCATAACGGGAGTTCTGTGCCTGGCGCCAGCCCGTCACGCACTTTTACAGCAGAGATGAACGTGGGGGCCTCGGTGCTTGCTCTACTGTGTGATGGCAGAGGCAGTGGCCGGCTTGCGGGGAACGCGGTTGGATGCACAGGCTCCAGCTCTGGGCGAGTCTCGGCCCAGATGGAGACGTTCTTGGGGCCCGTGCAAACAGTGGGTGCAGGCAGAGTCGAGGAGTGGAGGGCGGGAAGAGAGGGACGTTGGGCAGGTCCAGGGCGACGGAATCGTTTTTAGGCAAACAGGATTGTTTTGGTTCTCTGGTCTCCCAGTTTTCAGTAGATTAAAAGCTGAAAATTAGAAAGCAAGGCTGCCTTGGGTGGCCACACTGGCCACAGGGAGCACAGGAGGGAGGGGACCAGGGACGTGAAGACCGAACTTGCACATGGTTGGTTGGCGCTTTGGTCCAGGCGTGGAGCAGTGGGAAGTGGACTTGGGGGCCGCAGGAGAGGGTAGGTGTGAGGTAAGCTGTGACCAGATTGGAGCAGCAGAGGGACTGGGACTTCTGGGGCCTTCGGGGGGGGGGGGCGCTGCTGTTTGTGAGTCAGGGGAGAGGGAGACAGACAGGAGTGGGGCTCCGGAGAGAAGGCTGGGGGCAAGAACACACCGAGGTACTTTTCCTGCCTCTGTTGCCCGTCGAGTGTCCTGAGGACTTGCAGGCTCGCAGTACGCACTTGACAGTTTAGTCCTACAGCAGTTTCAGACATCTTGCTCGTTGGGTACAGAGAATGAAGGCTTCACGAACGCTGTCCGCACGCTGCCGTGCCCGGTAAATGGCCAAGAGCCCTGCTTCAGTGTCGTGTTGGCACTGGGCAGCAGGTTTGTGCTCACTCTGGGCGAGTCGGGTTCAAAAGGTTCTGTACCACCCAGACTTAGAGCCTTCCCTTCTGACGCGAGCTGCCCAGTAGGATGGACATGTTCTGATTAGTGTAACTGAGGAAGTGGATTTTAAAATTATATGTAGTTTCAATTAGTTAAAATCTAAAAAGCCACGTGTGGCTCGTGATGGCCGTATTGGACAGTGCGGTCCTGGATCGGGCCCCGTCCCTCCTCAGCTGTCCAGAGGCGCCCCGCAGCCCCGGGGCCCCTGTGCTGGCAGCTCAGCGCAGCGGGCACCACAGACCAGGTGGCTCAAACACCACGCACTTGCTTTCTCGTGGCTCCGGAGGCTAGAAGTCCCGGGCCAGGCTGTTGACAGGTCTGCTTTCTCTCTGAGGCCTCTCTCGGCTGTGGATGGAGTCTCCTTGCCCTGTCCTCACTCAGTCGTCCGTGCGGACGCTCTCCTGCGTCTGCGCCTCCCCAGGAGGACGCTGTGAGACTGGACCAGGGCCCACAGAAGGCCTCCTTTAAAGGCCCTGTCTCCAAATACAGCCATTCTGGGGCGTCTGAATTCCAGATAATAATTTTGGGGGACACAATTCAGCCCCTAACAGCCACAGTAGACCAAATGCTTCATCTAAACAAGCCCCCCCCCACACACACATCTTCCCAAACTCTGGTTAAAAATGAAGGAGGAGCCCTGGCCGGTTTGGCTCAGCGGTTGGAGCGTCGGCCTGTGGTCCAGAGAGACCCGGGTTCGGTTCCCGCTAAGGGCACGTACCTCAGTTGCAGTTTGTCCCCGGCCTGGTTGGTCGTGCGGGTGGCAGCCACTCGATGTGTCCCTTTCACGTCGATGTTTCTCTCTCTCTCTCTTCCTCTCCCTCCCTCCCACTCTATCTGTACAGAAAATGGAAAAATGTCCTCGGGTGAGGATAAAAAAAAAAAAAATGAAGGAGGAAGAGAGTGGCCAAAGACCCCACTAAAAGTGTGTCCATCACAAGTCACCTTTCTGGTGGTGGGTTGTTTTCTTCGTCTTCCTTCTAATACGCTCAGGTCCATGTGGGGGCAGAGGACGCAGGTCAGTATTTATAGGGTACTTGGGTGAACTAGAGAGACGGCCAGGCTGGGTTCTCGCCTAGCCCAGACTAACGTGGACTGGACGGTAGTGGCCAGCAGACAGCGGGCAGGCTGTCCTTAGTCACGCAGCCGGTTGGGTAGAAAGCGCGTGTTCATGCCTGGCGGCCGTGCTGTCTGTCCAGGCCTAGCATGTGGCCACTGTGATGGATGGTGGTTGGGGTGAGAACCCAGAATGCCCAGCCTTATAAAGTGCGCACATGTTGCCCACGGAACCACCCCATTCCACTTTCTTGGGGGGCGGGTACTTCATCAGCTCACGGCACTGGAGCCGTCCGTCTGTTTGTGGAGTGGGGTGCTTTCTTCTGCCCCCGTCAGGTCCCAGGACTGAGCTTCCCTCAGCCCGCCTGGCACTTGGAAAGCCCTGCTTGCGAGAAGGCTGGGTCTGCAGTGGCCGCTCCCCAGCCTCTCCAGCCTGCAGCCCTGACAGAATTTTGGCAGCAGCTCCAGCCCAGTGCAGAGCGTGTCCAAGTGGAGGGGGGGCTGCCGACGTCAGCGTGGGGCCACAGCACCAGCCGCGGCCACGCCTCGCCTGCTGGCCTCGGACTGGAGCCCTTTGCTTTGTCTCTGGCCGGGTCCAGGGAACGGCAGTGTGGTCTTTACAGTGGGGTGGGCCGGGGTTTTCTGTGCCAGAGCGGGCCCTCCTCCAGCTGCGGGGGGGCCGCGGGGCCTTCCTCCAGGTGCCCTGGAGGGCCGGCCCTGCCCTGGGATGGGGTAGCGATGGGGTGTTTGCAGTCTGTAATTGCTGGGCTCCTGGGACGGGTGGCCCAGCCAGTCCTCTGGAGTCACACATTGTGCCAGGGTGTGGCCAGGGAAACAGGCCTTCATTTCCTGCTTCCCTGCCCAGGGTCCTCCGTCCTTAGGGGTTTCTGAAAACGTGCAGATGGGGCCCACCAGCTATTCCCAGCATTTCCCAAACCTGAAGATTTCATTTTATCTGTAACAAAGCTGCAGAGGCTCATTCAGACATCAAGTGTTCTTGCTTTTGGCAAGAATTGTGTATTATCGGTTATCTCAGGCCAATTGACAGCTCTGATCAGCACCCTTATATATTTTTCTACAAAAGTAAGATAAAAATTAAATAATAGTATGTAATATACTGTTCATTGGGCAGTTTTTTAAAAAAATACATGGGGGCTTTGACTAGGAAAGGGAGCCAATGTAAGTGGTGTTTTTAGTTTTTTTGGTTTTAAAATGTGCCTCTCAAAGACCCAGAGGGAAATCGGTTCTTTTACTTTCCGCAGAGAGAAGTGTGCTGATAACTGAACAGCTCTTCCTCAAGTTGTGAAGCAAAGCTTCTTTCTCCTGCCCAATGTCCTGCGGTGGACTCGGCTGTGTCGGCCTCCCTGGGGGAAGCTGGGCTGTGGCTGGGCTGTGGAGCCAGGCCCGGGGGGTGGGGGGGGCTCCCTGGCTTCCCAGGGTCCTCGCCTGTGCTGGCCCAGGCTCACCCCTGTGAATTCAGCTCGGCTCCACCCATAACGATGGGCAGGGAAGGGGCGCAGTCAAGTTCAGGCCTCCTCACTGGCACCTGGCGATGCAGGTTGAGGGCAAACATGGAGTTACGTGGGGACTCGGTTTTGCTGGGCTCTCTCCAGCGCACAGAAAAGGGCAGCAACGTGGGCTCTAGGAGCCGCTGGCCCAACCAGGCCCTGTGCACGACTAACTTCTGTGGTCCTTGGACTTGGACCTTGGCCGGGGTGCGGGGTGGTGGCTGTGACCCGAGGGTGTCAGTTGGTTGAAGGTCCCAGTGTAGTTGAGGACGTGAGGACGTTCCTGGGCCAGTTCTTCGCATGTATGAAGTGTGCGTCTGTTTGTGGAAGTTGGACCACGGAGCTGAGCTCTGCTGCGGGGGAAGAGCTGGGGGAGGGGGGGTCAGCCGCTGATGGAGGTGGCAGTTGTGTCCTGGAGTCACTGGTCATGCCGTGGACGCCAGCAGCCGGTAACGCCAGGCGGCGCCCACTTCCTGACGGAGCTCCCACGGCCCTGCTCGCTCGCACAGGTCCAGCCTGCCCTCGAAGGGACACCCGGCGGGCGCATCCCCGGGCTGCCTGGCGGGGATGCTGGCCGGCTGCTGGACCCCATGCTCGCTGGACCTCCGCGTCTGCCTTGGCGAAGCCGGTCGGGCACCGTGGGGCAGCCGGCGTGTCCGTGCCAGAGCAGGTCTGAGACAGGAGAGGCCACTTGGTCCGAGGCGAGGTTCTCCTGTCCTTTGTGTTTTGTGGTGGTGTGAGCACCAGGCCGCCGTTCCTGCTGACTTCTGAGCCTTCCGTGCGCTGCCGCGTGTGGGAGGCGTGTGCAACGCGTATTAGATTTACTCTTGAGGTTTTCCCTTATTTTAGATCCAGGGCAGCGCAGTGTGGCTATTTTTAACATTTCAAAGAGCGTGTAGCAGGTATCTGCATAATAGGGCCAGGAACCAGGGCCCAGAAGGCCGAACACACAGGACCCGAGCCTTTGTGACTTTAATGGGAGCTGGGGGTATGCAAACAGAACAAGACATTTTTTTATTCATTCTTTTCAGTATTTAATATACAATTGTTGGTACTCAAATAGCTTAAGAATTTTTAAAGTTGCTTAAATTTGTCACTAGAGTGGACTTATCTTTAGATACCGTCTTGTGTGTGATCAATAAAATAATTACACACATCACCACCAAATTAGAGTTACTAGCTGCTCTCCTGAAAACAAAAAGAAAATAAACAAAATTTTACTTGTCACATTCTCCTTGTAGCTTGCCATCAAGTGTCGACACTGAACACAGACCCAGACGGCAGCCCCGCCCAGCGCCACCTCCAGTCTCAACCAGCCAGAGGCGGGTGTTGCGCGTAGATAAGTCTCTGGCTCCCAGTTCTTTCGGGGTTTCAAATACTCTCATTTCTGGCTGCGTAATTGTTTTTCTACCCAACATCGCATAGCCTTTTTTTTTTTTTTTTTGAATTTGTTTGGCTCATAGGGTTGGGAGCTTCTTGACCATCGGAGAAGCCTCTGAGAGAGGAAGACAGGGCCAGGAGTGTCCGGACCCTTGCTCGAGTCTCACTGGACTTTGAGGGGAGGTGTGGACGGAGGTGCATTCTGGGCAGAGGCTGTGGACCTACCTGTCTGTCTTTAAGTGCATCGTTGCTTTATTTCCTTGGGCTCAAGTGTATCTTCTTTTTTTGTTAATCCTCACATGAGGATATTTTTTCCATTGATTTGCAGGGAGGGTGGGAGAGAGAGAGAGAGAGAGAGAGAGAAACTTCGATGTGAGAGAGACACATCGATTAGTTGCCTCCCCCATGCACCCTGACCGGGGCTGGGGACCGTACCTGCCACCCAGGCACGTGCCCTTGAATGGGAACCCACAGCCCTCAGGTGCGAGGGCTGGTGCTCTAACCACTGAGCCACACTGGCCAGGGCTCAGTCCTAGCTTCTACTAGGCAAACCAGGAGTACGTTCTTGGTGCCTGCTGCCTTCAGTCCTGGAGTTACAGGGCTGTTCTCGTTGAGCATGACTGTCCTGAACAACACTACGTTCTTGTCCACTTTTAAAAACATTTTTCGAGGATCTGCTGTGTGCACAGCACTGGGTTCTGTATACTGTGCATTGTCAGTAGTCCTCTGTGTCTCCGTGTCTTGTACTCGTGGCTCTCTCTTGACGTGGTTTTTGAGACAGCAAGTAGATCAGGAGGAAGAGATCACCAGCAACAGATACCTGCTGCCACACCTGCTGCTGGATGTGAAAGGGTCTGTTGGTCCCCTGTCCCACCTTCCCACCTGGCTGGGCCGCCAAGCCGAGGCTTCATGCAAAACCACCTGTGTAAAGTAAATGGAGCATTTTCTTTTTCTTTGTTGTTACCGGATGATAGAACATCATCAGTTATCGTCTGCGCACATTAAAAATGTTTCCTTTGATACATTCTGACATGTTTACAGCCATGCAGCCATAAAACTGAAGGTGATTCTTCTCCCCCACCTTTCCCCGGCAACAACGGATCCACTTTGTTGCTGTAGATGAGTTTATGCTTTTCAGAGTTTTCTGTAAGTGGACTAATACACTGCGTGCTGTTTGTCTGTCTGCTTCCCTCCAGCACCGTCCGCACAGCCTGCATCGGAAACCTGTTGTTCCTCTGCGTGGGGCAGTGTTCCGCTGTATGGATACAGCAGTTTGTTTAAGACTATTTCTCATGTTAGTGATGATTTAAACCTAGCCCCCCACCTTTCTTTCTGCAAATGGGTTTAATAGGATTAATTTTGCCTCCTTGTGCATTACACCGTGAAAAGAGGGACAGACTGTTTCTGTGGGGACCAGTGTTTTTCTTCAGTAATAATACCATCAGATGCCAGATCGGTAGCATCTTCAGCTCTGTGTCTTTAAAAGTAACTGGGGTGCAGACACCCGCTTTCCGAGGACAGAGGAGCAGCCTAGTTTCTAAGGGACCGAAAGGCCTGAGCTGCCCAGCGCCTCCCCCTCCAGGCTCCTAACTGGCCACTCTCTTTCCTTCCTGCAGTGATGACGAGACGTAGAGCTTCTGTGAGCTGGGTCCCCCCGGTGTCCCAGGACGTCTCTCTCAGTGGGCAGTGGACCCTTCTTGCTCTCTTGGCCTCTAAGGGACACACTAGTTTCTAACAAGCGTTTTCCAGAATGCTCTCCTGAGCGCCATGCGGGCCCCTGGAGGAAGTCCGGTTCGCCGGCCGACAGCTGCACACCGTGGACCCGTGCACCGGCCTCGGACTGGTGGCCTCAGGCCGTGCGTGGGAGTCTCCGCCGTCGGAAATCACAAATCCGACAATAGGCTTACGTGCCCCTTCTCTCGGAGTGTCCCCAAGGTCTTAAGGGCTCTTTGGTTCTGTGTCCTTTGTGTCTGGCGTCTGTAGACAAGAGCTTCCTGTTGGAGGGGCAGGTGATTTTTGGGTGGAACGGCAGTTCCCTCCGGCTTTGGCTTTGGGGGGGTGTTGATTTCTGGGACATGGTAGGTATGTGTTCAGGGTGCAGGCGAGACACATGCTGCTGGTGGCTGTGAGGGCGCCGTGGGGCACCCGAAGACAGGAGCCGCTGCCAGTATCCCTGCCCACGGACGGGGCGTCGGTGTTGGCATTGAGTCGATCCAGCTCGGCCGCTGGTTGGCCAGGCCCTGGGTGAGGGGAGGAGGGTGCCTGTCGGATTCTGACGTCAGGTAGGAGCGGCCGTCAGGTAGGAGCGGCCGTCGTCAGCCTGGGGCTGGGACGGGGAGAACAGGTTTGGGTGAGAGGCTGGGCCCAGCCTGTAGCGCCAAGTTGATGGCTCTGAGGAGCTTGGGCTGATGTCTTCATCTGAGGTGAAGGGACACCTGGGCGGGGGAGGGAGGCAAGTGTGGGGTGCAGGTCAGGACCTGGGCCTGAGTGAGCGGAGGCGCAGAGCGGGGACACTGGAAAGAACCTCCTGGGAGGCTGCTGCCGCGGCCCCCTCTGCTCTGCGAGGGAGCCTCTGTTCTGCGGAACCCTGTTTCCATCCTTTGTGGAGTGAACACCTTTTTCTGTTAAGTTCCGAGGTTGGCCTTCAGATTTAGCACGAACATCTTAGCGTTAACAGTTTACGAAAAACGCAGTGAGTTGTTTTCAGTTTGCATTTGGCAGTGGGAGACTTGGACCCTCTTGACTTGGGACGCGCAGGCCAGTGGCCGAGCCCCAGGGTGAGCGCCGGCACCGAGCGCGTCTGCCCGGGAGCCGGCCCGGCGTCTGGGGTGGAGGGGGGGTGAGCCTCGCTGTTTGGTTTGAAGCCCTCTGAACATCAGCGGTTTCTGCACTCTTAACCCTTCCTCTGCACATTTGTGTCTCCAGGCCTGTCGACTACTTGGTCTCAGAATTCCCGGTCCCAGCACAGGAGGAGTTCCTGCTCCCGGCACGAAGATCAGAAGCCTTCCGAGGTACTTCCCGACGCTGGCGCAGCTGCAGGGGGACGCGTGCAGGGGGACGCGTGCAGGGGGACGCGTGCAGGGGGACGCGTGCAGGCGGACGTGCAGGGGGACGTGTGCAGGCCGACGCGTGCAGGGGGATGTGGAGCCTCACCCCTGCGGCCGCGCCCATGTCTGTCGGCTGCCCACCTTTCTGTGCCTCCGTCTCCATCTCTGTAAGAGGGGGTGACACTGGTGTCCACCTCAGGGCTCTTGTGAGGATTAGGGGTCAATGCAGAGGTCAGTACATACGAAGCATGTAAAAAAGTGCTCATCGACTGTCAGCTGTTACGATGATTAATTGCATTCTTCTTTTCCTTTTCTGTTCCCTCTTTGCTGGCTCCCATCAACCTTTCCTCTGGCCAGGACATCAGCGGGGCGGCCGCTGCCGGTCACTGCCAGCCTCAAGTTAGTTTTAGCCATAAATCTGTGGCTTACTTGGCAACAACAATGTGATTCTGGGAGTTTGTTTTGGGGATTATGCTTAAGGCTTTTCCCCCTTTTTCCAATTTGTTTCTCATCTTAGGTCTCCCCTGCTCCCCCATTTTGTTATCCGTCTACCTGTCTGTCATCTGCTGTCTGTCAGTCTATTTAAGATTGTTTTTAGGTGCATTTCTCTGCTGGCTTTTGTTGATTTAGAGGCTCCTGCCAGTCCTGAGATGTTTTCTCTGAAAACCTTCGCTGGTCTCTGAGCACTTAAATCATGGACGAGGGGAGTTGAGTTCACCCCAGCTTTCTAGTGAGCAGGTGGTAGGCGAGTCTCTGTTCTGTTCTGCCCCTGGGTTTTGTGCTGCCTCTTGGTGGGGCGGCCTCACCTGCGGCCTCACCTGCAGCCTCACCTGCGGCCTCACCTGCAGCCTCACCTGCGGCCTCACCTGCAGCCTCACCTGTGGCCTCACCTGCGGCCTCACCTGCGGCCTCACCTGCAGCCTCACCTGCGGCCTCACCTGCAGCACTTCTTCTCTGACTGAAACGGGAGTGCTGGGCTCTGGGGTGGAGGGGGTCCCTCCAAGAGGGGCTGACTGGTCCATGTCCTGTAGAGCTGCAGACACCTCCCAGGAGGCGCTTACGTGCCAGCTCGCAGGTCACGGGAAGGTGGCTGCGTCCTCGCCTCGGCGCATTCCAGGCTCCGACCAGTGGAACCTGCTCTGCCCACTTCCCTCCCGGTGGCCCTGAGGCTGGCACAGTCCACCTGCTGCTCTTTCTTTCCTCCAATTTCCTGTGCTGCCCCCGTGACCCGCTGCCTCTCTGACGTTCACACGATGTCCTGTGATTTCAGGGCAGGAATGCAGGCGGGGTGGGGACACCAGTGTCCCCAGGGCACCTGGACCCCCAGCACCAGTGTGAGAAGGGCTGAGCACTGAGCGTGGTGCCACCTTGTCCCTGACCCATGTTTTATTCCCAATTTTTTCTAAAATTTCTCTGACTTTAGCTCTGAGTTCAGACACCTTAACACTCAAAGTGCTAACGTTGAACTCTGCCAAGGACTTGGGTGCTTGTGTCCCTTTGCGGGTACCTGTTTCGCCTCTTGAGCACCCCGTTCGAGTCTCTGAGTGAAGGAATGGTGGGTGCCTTTTCTCATTGCATTGCTTCAGTTTGATTTTCCTTCTTTGGAAAACTCCTGATTTTTTCACTCATAAAACAGTTGGAGTGTGTTTTTTAAGTCAGACTTTCTCCTGGAGACGTGGGCCTGTGCCTTTGGTTTTGAAGGACTTGTCCTTTGGGGCGGGGGCCTGGCCGGGCACCTGTGGGCCCAGCGCGGTGAGGATGTCGCTGCCTCACGGGAGGGCACACCGTCCACCTGCCCCGGGGCCGTGGGCGTGAGGGGCACGCGGGGGAGCTCAGACACGCCTCGGACCCTTCTGGGGAGTTTATTACAGTGATCACCAGCCCGAAAGGCACTAGGAAAAACAAACACGGACCTGTGAGCCGGCACAGAATGGGAACTGTGCTGAGCAGCACGAGAAAGGACTCCCTGTCCTCGGGGAGAGCGGGTCGGCATGGGGACATGTTTGAGCAGAGCGCGGCCCACAGATGCAGGCTCTTCCCCGCCAAGTACCGCTCGGGGGCGGGGGGGGGGGAGGTGGAGGGGGGTGGCGCTGGTGCCAGGGTCAGGGTTCCCTCTGTCGCCCAGAGACGGGAGTGGACGAGGAGACCGTGCCGCCCCCCCCCCCCCCCCCCCCCCCCCGCCGGGCAGGGGAGCCTGCGTACTGGATGCCTTTGCTGTGTCCCCTCGGGCCTGGGACACAGGACTGAGGAGCTGTCTTGGGGAGGGTACCTCTAGTCTTGTGGGCCCGTGTGTGGCAGGGTGAGGAGAGGCCCCCCTCGTGGAAGGGAGGAGGGGAAAGGTGTGAGGTGGGCCTGCTGGGGGCCTGCTCTCGGACGGGGCGTTGGCCCGTCACCCCCGTCCCAGTGTGCACTTGGCCTGGCAGGGCCCGCTGAGACCTGGCTGGCTGCCCGCATGCCCCGGGGCGGGCTGTGGCTGGGCGCAGAGGGGAGGCTGGGGGTGAAGTTGCTGCAGGGTCGGGGGAGCTCCTTTCTCATGCCCACCAGGCCCCGAGCGGAACACTCCCTCCAGCGAGCCGGCCCAGGGGTCGGCCGTGCTCCACCGGGAGCCCCCGAGGCTGCTGTGTGGACACGGAGTGGCCGTGGGGCCCGAGCGCCCCGGGTGCGGCAGGTTCAGGGTTTCCGGTCACAGGCCGGACTGGTTCTCTGGTGACCTAGTGACCTTGTTACAGGGGAGCTCCATGGCTACCCTGCATGTCAGCTCTCCGGATCAGAAAGCCAATACCCAGTGTCGGTGACCCTGCTGTCCCTTCCCAGGTGTTCAGGACGGACCTCATCACCGCCATGAAGCTGCACGACTCCTACCAGCTGAGCCCCGATGAGTACTACGTGCTGGCGGACCCCTGGAGGCAGGAGTGGGAGAAGGGGGTCCAGGTGCCCGTGAGCCCTGGGACCATCCCTCAGCCTGTGGCCAGGTAGGCGTGCCCCAGGACAGAGCTGCGCCTGCCCGCCCTCTGGGCCTTTGTGCCCTGGCGCCAGGTGCCGGAGCACTGAGCCCCGTGGACATGGGCACACACTTCAGTCCAGGGGGTCGTGGCCTGGAGGACTGGGGGGGGGCGGTGTTGGATGTCTGCACCCCGGCTGCCCCTTTGCCTGCGCCGGCCCCACCCGTCACGCTGGCTCTTTGAGCAGCTCTCAGCAGGGTCTGGCCTTGTTGGGCACCAGCAGGGTGGCTTCTTGGGTCCCGAGGTGGCCCTTCCCCCTCTGGAGGAGGAAGGGGTGCAGGGCGGTCAGGTTCGGGTGTGGAAGGGAGCATGAGGGGAGGAGCCTACAGGTGAGCTCTCCTGTGGCCGGGCCTTGCCCAGTTCTCCTCGGGGGCTTCGTCTGGGGCTTGCTGACCAACCGCTTTGCCCCGGGAGGGCTGGGCCTTCAGCGACTCGGCTCAGCGCAGCTGTGGCCAGTTTGCCCTTGTCCTCTCCGTCCAGCTCCCGCCGACCTGGGCTCCTCCCGGGGAGGCGCGTGGGGGCCCTGTGCGCAGCTGGCCCCGGGCTCCTCGCTGTGACCCTCCGCCCCCTGCTCTGTCGTCAGGCACTTGCTGACCGAGTTTGAATGTTGCCTTTGGGGTCTCTGGGACAGATGTTGACGTAGATGTGTAGGTTTAGATGACCAGTCGGGTGGCGTCCGTAGGCTGGACTCCTGGCCTCTGCATGGGCCTGTCTGGCTCTCAGGACGGATGTGTTTGCCTCCGTGCGTCGGGGGCAGGACACCGGCTTTCAGCCCCGCTGGGAGTGTTTCACAGGTTTGTTCATGTCGTTTGGGAGCCGGCACAGAAGCAGTCCGTGTTGACACGATGTGTGGGTGTTTTCTGCTGAAGGCCGGCCCCTGGTTGAGTAGGAGAGATGGCTGTTCAGTTTGCCCATCTCGGGGTCCTGCAGATAAAACCACTCTCGATGACAGCGGTGTTGACGGTACTTTGGCGAGGTCTTGGGACAGCTTGTTGGTGTTCAGGCGAACTGCTGAAGGGCTGCGTGGGGTGCAGGGCCCCGCCCTCCGGGTCGGGGGTCCAGTCCTCTCGGGCGGCTCGGACAGCTCTTCTCCAGGTGTAGGTTGGGGCAGAAGGGAAAGGAGGAGGGGGGACCCGGAGCCCTGTCTTTCGTGCTGACTGTGTGGGGAGAGTCCCCAGCTGGGCTCAGACTCCCTTCTGGGACCGCTGAGGGCTGGCCACGGCCTGGCTTCATTTTAAGGTCAGGGGGGTGGGTCTCTCCCTGTGGTCCCCGCACCTGCTTAGCTGCTGTTACCCCTCGGTGTGCTCGCGAGCCCGGCGCTTGGCCTGCAGCTGGGCGGGCAGTTCCCCTTGCCGGGAGGTGCGTCAGTGGGCCACCCCGGACACGCCCGTGGCCACGGCAACTGCTGTCCCGGGCGGTGCAGGCCCGGGGTGTCCTGGGCCGCTGAGTGGAAGAAGCTGGTTTTCAGGACTTCTGCAGTGTTTTCACTTGCATGTCTTTCCATTCTGGGTACTTCGAGGGCTCCTACCTAGTTTTGTTAGCAGTGACATTAGGTTTAAGCTGGTTAGGCTGTGATGACCTGGGTTTCGGGTGGAGGTGGAGATGCCCCTGGGGCCTTTGGACAGACTTCCTTTCCGTGGCAGGAAGGATGACCTGGCTGCCTGGTTTTCTTGTTGACTAGGGTTGTGTCGGAGGAGAAATCCCTCATGTTCATCAGGCCCAAGAAATACATCGTGTCCTCGGGCTCCGAGCCTCCGGAGCTGGGCTACGTGGACATCCGCACGCTGGCCGACAGCGTGTGTCGCTATGACCTCAATGACATGGACGCCGCGTGGCTGGAGCTGACCAACGAGGAGTTCAAGGAGATGGGTGAGAGCCCTGCTGCTGAGTGGCTAGTGATGGTGGTGCGTCTGGGCACGCGGGCGAGCGGCAGAGGCTCCCGTGCCCGGCGCCAGCGTGGCGCGTCGGTCTCAGAACCGAGGGCTGTGGATGCAGGAGTCCCGTCCCTGCCTCTGTCCCTGCCTCCATCTTACACCTCGAGGGGACTGGAGCCAGAGAGCGCGTGGCTGTCCCCACACCACAGGGGCACCGACTCTTGTCCTGGGGCTGGCTGCCTCACAGCTCGGCCCTGGTTCCTGCCGCAGTCTGTTCTCACCAGGCCCTGCCCCAGACGGCACCTGCGCTTCCCCGCAGCGACTCCTTCCCGCAGGTCCTGCCTGGAGCCACAGTTCTGCCTTCCCGGGGTCTCTCCAAGCCTCTCCTTTTCTGTAGGAGGTCGGAGCCTCTGCCCCGCCCTCATTGCCCTCCCAGGAGCCAGGGTGGCACACAGATCTCATCTCCTCACTCTGATCGCTGAGGGTCGCCTGAGGTCTAGTCTGGGCTCCGTGAGAGACTGAGGGCTCATTAGCATTTGTGCCGGCTGCCCAGATGGGGAACGTCACAGGCTGCCTGTTCGAAGTCTGGCAGATTTCAGCTCCCCGAAGGGCAGAGACTGGCTTTGCTGTGTGTCGCTCTGAGCCCAGCCCGGGGCCTGGCGCGCGCTGGGTGCTTGTTGCTGCATTGCCAAGTGCCCCAGCCTGCGGCGTGGGAGCCGAGCGCGGGCTTGGCGGGCACATCGGTATTTTGATAGACAACAGGACCTTCCTCGTGGTCCTTGCTTTTAGGTATTAGTGGCCAGAGGTTAGCAGGCGAGGGGGTTGTTTTACAAAATCTGAAGTTTTAGAGCTCTCTTGGAGGTAAATGCTATGCTTCAGCTCCGTCCACTGTAGTCTACTTTCCAGCAGCTTTGTGAAGACCAGGTGACGTGCTGACTGGCCAGGTGTCCTGCGCTAAGGCCCAGGGGACAGCCAGAGACAGTGGAGCCTTCTGGGTGGCTCAGGAATGAGTCCTGGGCTAACAGCTCCTGGGTAGTTGCGTAACATAAATTGAACACATGCTTTTATTGGTCTTTTTACTGGTAAAAATTAATTACAGGGCATAGGGTTGTACTTTCAAAGCCAGTGGTGTTTGCAAAACCGGGAGGAGGAATTGGGCTGAGAACGCCAGGCCACGCCGAGACGGCCGCATCGGTAAACAGGCTTCGGACGATGGTGGCTTTTGTGAATATGCATTTAGGACTTGTCACAGTGTCAGCTCTGAAGTTTTAAAAAAACCCCGGAAGTGTTAGTTTGATGGTTTTAAATGTACAGTAATGCACAAAAGCCTCTCTTGGCTCCAACGGCATTTCTGCTGTTTCCTGCCATTTACGTGTTGTGTCTGAGCAGCTCTGCAGCCTGCTTCTTCTTTCTGCGTGAGTATTTTCATTGTAGGAAGTTTGGACTAGATCTACAAGTGGAAGAAAATAGAAGTCTCATCCCGCCACTGGCTAGAACCACAGGAGCCACTGGAAATGCATTTTTGATCATTCTTGCCCCAGAACGCATTGTATCCGATGCACTGAATTGTGTCCTTGGCTTCAGGCATTCCTTTTTTTTTTTTTATCCTCACCCGAGGATATTTTTCCATTTTTTGTACAGATAGAGTGGGAGGGAGAGAGAGGAAGGGAGAGAGAGAAACATCGATGTGAAGGGACACATTGAGTGGCTGCCACCCGCACGACCAACCAGGGCCGGGGACAAACTGCAACCGAGGTACATGCCCTTAGCGGGAACCGAACCCGGGTCTCTCTGTACCGCAGGCCGATGCTCTAACCGCTGAGCCAAACCGGCCAGGGCGGCTTCAGGCATTCCTTGAATTGGCCTTTCGGGTGTCTGACGCCCTGCGCCACTAGCCTAGTCAGTCATGGTGAGGAGGGGTGACTGGGACCCTTGGCTAGCTCTCGCTCCCCGGGGGGTCTGTTTGCAGAGCAGCGTATGAGCAGCAACAAGGACAGTATTCAGAAAAGACCCACACCGTGGTACGGTGTCATGGACTCGAGGTCTCTTCTGCGAAACATATATTATAGTGAAATTGCAATCGACAGCTTGTGCATTGAACACCCTTGATCCCTTTTGGGATCTTGTGCTTTTCTACTTATGACACTGCATGTCCCACGGCTGACCCTAGGGACGGACGGCACTGCACCTCCCACAGCTGGCCTTAGGGACGGACGGCACTGCACCTCCCACGGCTGGCCTTAGGGACGGATGGCACTGCATGTCCCACGGCTGACCTTAGGGACGGATGGCACTGCACGTCCCATGGCTGGCCTTAGGGACGGACGGCACTGCACGTCCCACGGCTGGCCTTAGGGACGGACGGCAACAAAGACGCTGCCTTTTAGCTCGGACATCCTTCCCCAAAGAGTCTTGGAGGGCATTCCATAGAAAAATGTGGGGCACTCAGGGTGGATTTACCTATAACATTATGCATTCAGTGTAAATAACGTATATAAGCAAACTGATACTGCCTGATGGCTCCTGTCGGTGTGGGTTGATTAAAGTGGGTTTTGCGCGGCTCCCCCAGGAATGCCTGAGCTGGACGAGTACACCATGGAGCGGGTGCTGGAGGAGTTTGAGCAGCGATGCTACGACAACATGAACCACGCCATAGAGACGGAGGAGGGCCTGGGCATCGAGTACGACGAAGACGTCGTGTGTGACGTCTGCCAGTCGCCTGACGGTGAGGACGGCAATGAGATGGTGTTCTGCGACAAGTGCAACATCTGTGTGCACCAGGTATGTGGGCAGCACGGCCAGAAAGGCCCCTGGGGCCTGAGCCCGCCTGCCACCGGGGCGCCCAGAGGCCAGGGGTCTCCCTCCAGACCGGCCGTTCTCCCGCTGTCCCCAGTGGACACCATCCTTCTGTCCCTGAGTGGCTCCTGCAGTGTTTTGAAGTATTTCTTGCTACTTTTATAACCAGAAAAACAATCCTTTATGGGACTCTCCTGGCTTCACCTGCTCTTAGTCCTGCCCACAGAAGTTAGGTTTGCCTAAGAATACGTGAGCCCCCCTGTCTGGCGTCAGCACCGGAGTTCAGGTACTAGAAACACGAAACACCTTGACAAGGGGTGGTTAGCTGGACGGCTTTCCTCGGACTGTCGTGACCAAGGGCCACAGGCTGTGGCTTAAAGGCACAGAAGCTTGTCTTGCAATTCTGGAGACGAAGTCTGAAAGCTCGGTGCCGGCAGGGCCCACTGCCCGGACTCTCCCACGTCAGGGTGTTTGCTCCGGGACTTGTCGCCGCACAGCTCTGGTTACGTGTTGTCCTCCTGTGGGTGTCTTCACACCTGACAAGGACGCCAGCCATATGGGACGAGGGGCCCACCCTACCTCAGTGTGACCTCATCTTGACTGATTACATCAGCAGTGACCCTGTTTCCAAATAGGGTCACGTTCCGAGGTACTGAGGTTACAACTGTAACATCTTCTGGGATACTGTTTAACCCGTAACAGTTGCTAACGTGTCAGCGTATAAACTGAGCTGTTAGGAGGAAGGAGTCCCTTTCTGGAAATTGATTTCTTGTCCACCCTGATTGATGTCAATAGGATTTGGTGGTTGATCACTACCTTCTGTGAAAAGGTAAATCCTTGGGCTTCAGTAAGAATGGACACTGAGTAATTTAAAAAGCTTGGGGCAGTTTCAGTCTTTCTTACCTGTTTTATTTATTTAGTTGCCGTTAATCTTCACTGAAGGATATTTTTCTATTGATTTTTTTTTTTTTTGATAGAGTGGAAGGGTGGGAGGGAGGAAGGAAGAGAGAGAGAAACAGACATTGATGTGAAAGAGACACATTGATTGATGCCTCCCCTATGACTCTGACTGGGGTCAGGGATCAAACCTGAGATCCCTTGGTTCATGGGCTGATGCTCTAACCGCTGAGCCAAACTGGCCTGGGCTTTTATTTATTTTTTAATGCAGTAATTTAGTAACCTGGATTTCTGGGGGACGCACATTCACATGCACTCTCGGGATTTAAAAGGCTACCTGAGACACTTCCTTTGAATCCACCTGTGGATGCTGAGGTGTACGGCTAACTGAGACCTGCGTGGAGGTTGCTCGGCGACCTCGGGATAAGTCAGTTTGGTTTGGCTGTGTCGAGGTCGCACTGTGCTGGCCATTGCTGCTTTCTGTTGCTGGTGCTGTTAATTGGATGGCATTTCAGTGTTTTTTTTATTTTACTTATTTTCTCCTGAGAAAAAAACAGTTTGGATAAACTGGTTCTGTTTGGAAGCTACTCAAACCCCCTGTGTATAAGTCAGTTAACTGATACCAGGGTGGGCTGTTCAGGGCCACACGGGGGGTTATGGTGGTTGGAACTGGAACTTGGGGTCTCCCGGCCCCCACGACCCCCTGCCTGGTCGTGTTTCTTCTGCCGTAACCACGTTGTCTCATTTTCTTGTGGCTCATTTTTCTTTGGAGATGTTCTCCATGGCTTTGACTTTAAGGCATATTTTATTTAATCTTTTAATTTTGTTTAGACTTGCTTTTCCAGTACAAAAAAAAATTATCTTTTCAAATGTGACTTTCTGTAGAATGCCTGATAGAAACCTTCCAGTGTTTGAACCCGTAATAGTGTCATTTAGCGGTATTTAAATCTTTCCCCAGCCAGCCGTGTTGACAGGGGCTCATTCATGGCCCTGACACGGTGCCCCGGGCCCGTCCGGGCTCCTCACTCCGCTGCGCGTCCCTGTGGTTTCTTTTCCGCGTCCCCACACGCCGACTGTGCCGGGCTGCTTTCCTGTCTGGAGCCGGGCCGGGTCGGCGTGTCTCCACTTCCTGCCTCCAGTTCATCTGAGGATAGCGGTCTGCAGTGTGGTGTGTGCGGGAGGCTCTGAATGTGCTCCTGGTGCACTCAGCTTCGTTTCTCCCCTCGTTTAGCACTTGCCTTTTCCTCCTGAACCACCGTAGTGTCTTCGGCTGTGAGAGCCTCAGTTTCTGCTGTTTTGCTGTCTTGTGTAATTTTGCCTCTTGTGCAAAGCAGGCTTTGCTCTGAGTGTCAGCTAAAAAGGCCAAGTCCTCTTTGTCTAGAAAGTCTCCTTTCTCTGGGCCTGTTGGGTGCATCTGGGAGAGTGATGGGATCTGGTCAGTAGCCTTGCTCAGCCCGGGGACGAGGGTGCTGGTTAGCGGGTGTGTCGTGTCCACTGAATGGCATCTCGTTGAGTAGCTTTGGGAGACCTGGTCGCTCTGTTGTTTTCTCTGACTCCCGCCCACACCAGGAAGCCGGGGGGAGCACCCTCTCCCCTCCCTCCAGCAGTGCCTGAGGATTCACGGCTCAGTAGAGTGTCAGCCGCACAGCGCACAGGTCCTCCGCAAACCTTTCTGTCCTCAGGAGTGCTCGGAACCACGCTGTGGGGAGCAGGCCTGCAGGTGCCCACAGGTGTCAGACACTCCCGCCACCTGGCTTTTTCCCGAAGGGACAGAGAGGGTCAGCGTCCCCTGGAGGGGGGCCCAGGAGTGCCTCTGTTTTGCTGCTTGTTCTGTTAAAATCTTTCTAGTGTTCTAAAATTAATAGATAAAATGGGAAAAATGAACCTTTTTTTTCTTTCTCTTTTCCTTGGGGGGGCGCTGTGGCTTGACAGGCCTGTTACGGAATCCTCAAGGTCCCCGAGGGCAGCTGGCTGTGCCGGACATGTGCCCTGGGGGTTCAGCCGAAGTGTTTGCTGTGCCCCAAGAAAGGCGGAGCCATGAAGCCCACCCGCAGTGGGACCAAGTGGGTCCACGTCAGCTGTGCTCTGTGGATCCCCGAGGTGGGTGTGGTCTTACCGGAGCTCCGCCCAGGAGGTCCTGGCTTTTAGCTGGGGTGGGGGCGGGGAGCCGGCCATACATAGGCCAGGTTGTAGCTGCTGAGGAAACAGATACCTTTTTAAGTGCTACCTGTTATCCCCCCACCCTGACTCCCTGGGTGTGAATCTGCAGATGTTACGGGGAGCAGCAGCAGGTGGGAGGTGTTTGAACTCCAGAGTCCCTCCCAGCCAGCCCTCCCAGGGGACACCCCCAGAGCAACCTGCCGCTGCACAGCTGTGGCCTGGCCGCGGGTCCTTCCACGGGACACGGCCACAGTTAGGGAGCCACTGCTCTGGGTCACGTTTCTGTGATTTTTGTTGAAATTCTCCCTCAGCTTCAACCTTTTCAATTTCAGGTCTGGTCTAATTTGGTTCAAGTCCCAGACCTTGACTGATTTCATTTGCGTGGCTTACTGTGAGAATATCACTGATCAAATTGGCGATTCAAATTTCAGCGTTTTTTTGGTGTGTGAATTTTGGGGCAGTTCCCTCCCGAGGAAAATTATCTGGGGACGATTTGGTTGCAGCTGCAGCCTTGGGTCTGGGTAGCACTGGATCTCAGGGTTTGCTGTGAATGAACAGCTGAGGAGAGCTCATGTGTCTCGGGAGTTTGTCACTCTGTGGTGACCTTTCCCGTGTGAAGAGACAGACATTATGGTCAGTTCATGCTGACCTACCCACTGTTGGTCCTGACCCCTGGCACTGTAGTAGGTCACCTGTTAGACTCGGGTGAGAAGTGAAGGCTCGCTTCTGAGACACCGGGGTGTCTGCATCACAGGACTCCCTACACTTGGAGCTGGAGGGAGAGGACCTGGGCAACGGGCTGTCCTGCCACTGCCCCCGACCTGTGCCCTGGGCTGTCCTGATGCTGCAAAATATCCTGGGAGGCCATGTGCCCCTTGGCTGTTGGTGGGTGGGGCAGGAGAGCAAGGAGCTTGAGGTTTCTGCCGCCGTGTTCAGCCTTGGTCTGTCTGACGGCCTCGGCCACACTCTCGCTGTTTCTCGGGCCCTAGGTGAGCATCGGCAGCCCCGAGAAGATGGAGCCCATCACGAAGGTTTCTCACATCCCCAGCAGTCGGTGGGCGCTGGTGTGCAGCCTCTGCAACGAGAAGTTTGGGGCCTCCATCCAGGTATGGCTTAGTCCCAGGGGCTTCATGTCCTTCCCTGTGCTGTAGGGAGCCGGGTGGGAGGGGGCTGTGAACTCTCAGGGTTTGGAGGTGAGACTAGAATCCAGGAAGCAGGATGAGGGGTCACAGCTAGGAATGGCGGTCTGAACCGTTCTGGGGGTGGATTGTGTCCTGTGTGAGGAGAACCCCGGCTTGGCCGTCACAGGACCACTCGGGCTCTGCCTGAGCTGAGAAGACGGTCAGTTTGTCTGGGTGCTCCTCTGCTCCCAGCCTGGCGGACGCCTCTGGGGAAGAAGCAGACTTGACACTGGGGGGTGAACCTCCCTCTTCCCTGTTGACCTGCTGAGCAGCAGACCCGCCCCCGGCCGCCCCACACTGCTGGTTTCCCAAGTGTGCACGCGTGTCACGCCCTGGGTGACGCTGTGACCTCAGCCTGGCGCACTGATGTTTGCATCTGAATCAGACGGGCTCCTTGGAGCACCAGCTGGCTGGAGGGTCACAGTGGGGTGCTGCACGGAACGCAGTCTGGCCATCTGGTCCTTCATGGCACTGTGTGTGTGTGTACACGTGTGTGCACGCCATAACTTGTATGTAAACTTTTGTCTGCTTCTTTGCACACAGACAAGTGTAGAAAATCTTCAGGTAGGTAGAATTAAGGAGACAAGATACATGGCATGCTTTTTCATGTTGTCTAAGACTACCTGAGAAGTTAATTTCTGGGCCTCCCATTATGGGCATCTCCAGATAGTCATGAATCAAGAGGCATGAAGTGCTGTCTTCCACTGTCTGCAGATGCTGCGGGTGGCTGACATCGGCCCTAAAGGTCGCCCCAGGTCTGCAGATGCTGCGTGTGGCTGACATCGGCCCTGAAGGCCGCCCCAGATCTGCAGATGCTGCGTGTGGCTGACATCAGCCCTAAATGTCGCCCCAGGTCTGCAGATGCTGCGTGTGGCTGACATTGGCCCTAAAGACCGCCCCAGGTCTGCAGATGCTGCGGGTGGCTGACATCGGCCCTGAAGGTCGCCCCAGGTCTGCAGATGCTGCGGGTGGCTGACATCGGCCCTGAAGGTCGCCCCAGGTCTGCAGATGCTACATGTGGCTGACATCGGCCC
This sequence comes from Molossus molossus, assembly GCF_014108415.1. NCBI lineage: Eukaryota > Metazoa > Chordata > Mammalia > Chiroptera > Molossidae > Molossus > Molossus molossus. Next base: position 120,353,698 of record NW_023425377.1, on the reverse strand, counting down.
TAAATGTCGCCCCAGGTCTGCAGATGCTGCGGGTGGCTGACATTGGCCCTAAAGGTCGCCTCAGGTCTGCAGATGCTGCGGGTGGCTGACATTGGCCCTGAAGGTCGCCCCAGGTTGGCCATGGCCCCTCCTCCATCTGCTCACACTCTGAGCAGGCACACACTCCAGCAGTTTGGTCAAACTGTCAGTTGTGGGTTTTAAAGAAATGACTATTTGGCAAAAGCAGTTTGTATTTGGCTGATAAATATTTTTTTCATTAAGGAACCCACTGACTGGTGGTTTTAAATTTTTTTCATTATATGTACCAAGTAGTATTGCTTTTCCTTCGTTATCACTTCTTTTGGTGTTCAAGAATCCAGAAAATAACAAATATTCAGAGGGCGAGGCATCGGACAGCTAGTGGGATTTGGCTTCAGACCTTGAAAATAGTGCAGATATTTGAATGGGAATAGAGTCTGCTTAAAACTAAAATATGCCCTGGCCGGTTTGGCTCAGCGGTTAGAACGTCAGCCTGCGGTCCAGAGAGACCCAGATTCCGTTCCCGCTAAGGGCATGTACCTCGGTTGCAGTTTGTCCCCGGCCCTGGATGGGTCCTGTGGGTGGCAGCCACTCGATGTGTCCCTTTCACATCGATGTTTCTCTCTCTCTCTCCTTCCCACTCTATCTGAACAAGAAATGGAAAAAGGTCCTCGGGTGAGGATAAAGAAAAACAAAAAAACCCAAAAAACAAAACTAAAACATGACCAAAGCCTCTGGCCTGAGAGTTGTATCAGGAAAGAATGCAGGACAAATATTTTAAAGTCTCAGAAAAAATGGGCATCAGAGTTTGTGTGTGTGAGCGTGTGCAGAATGAGCTGTGGCACACCTGGACAACGGAATCTCTTCCTTCCTTTCCTGTTACCTGAGGCCCCTAGAGGCCGAGTTTGCGCCCCTCCCCCGCAGGCGGGCCTGGGCCTTAACTGACCTCTGCAAGAGGCGGGCCACGGGGATCTTTGCTCCTCTCCCGAAGAGACAGTCAGATGACTTTTTGTGTGGCTGTTGACCCCCTTTTCCCAGAACATTAATTTGAAGGAGAAGAGGCCAAGGAAGGCTGATGATTTTCCATATCTGCACAGCGCGGACTGATTTTATTAAAGCATTTATCTGTGAAATGTCTGCAGCTGTGAAGGCTCTGGTGGACGTTTCTGTAACATCTGTTTGCTGAGTCAACCTGAATCGGAAAGCCCAGAGGAAGGCCACTTGGCGTCCTTACAAAGTCCTGTGTAAATACTGCACTGCAGTGCGCTCCTGGAGCCGGGCCGGGGGAAGTGCAGGGGCGCCGGACACAGGCCGCTCGTCCCAGGCCCCGCCCCAGGCCCCGCCCCCGCCCCAGGCCCCGCCCCAGGCCCTGCTCCAGGCCCCCCTCCAGGCCCCCCTCCAGGCCCCGCTCGGCCCGGTGTGCGTGTGCGGTGCCACACAAGCCCATTCACACGCTCCTGGGAATTGAGGCTATTTATAGGTAAAATTAGCTTTCTCTTAGTTCATGTGCTTTCAATGTCAGTGATGAGGGAATGGTGAAGGGAGCTGGATTTTTCATACTTTTTGTGTAAAAGACACTTGATAATCAGAAGAAATCCTGACGCAGTGAGTCAGGACCTGTTAAATACTGAAGTGACTTGGCGGACAGCCCCGACTCCAGCCTCTGCCCTCTGTGGTTGTGGATTCGGGTTGTTGAACGAGTTTGAAGTGTTTGGTGGGCTTGGGCCCTGGGTTCTGTGCCCTGGGGCGCCAGGCCTCACTGGCTTGAGTCCCCACAGGGACTTCTCCCAGGGCCTCACCCAGTGGGAGCAGGTGGGAGGAGTTAACCACTGTCCTGCCAGGCCTCTGAAATGTACCCCAGTGAGGCACTGAGGGGGGTGCTCAGCAGGGAGGGAGGGAGGCACGCCAGGATGCCTGGCCCAGGCCACCTCGACCTCCTGACCCGAGGGCGGGGGTCGGTCCCTCTCAGCTAGCCAGCACCGCCCGGTGGGCTCAGGGCCACCTCCCTGCCCCGGGAGCATCGGCGAGGCTTCCTCATGGGCGTGGAGACCTGTCCCCTCCTTCCTGGGCTGGATTCTCCTTTCCTCCAGCCCTTCGGGATTTGGACTCACCGTCCTCACCTGAGCTGTGGCCTTGGAGGGAAGGAGCCACCACGCCCGCCTGTGCCGGGCTCTGCCTGGCTGGTAGAGCGGTGGTCCCGGCCCCCGTGCAAACTCCCATTAGCTGTCACCCTTCCCGAAGAGACTCCGCCATCCCAGCCTTTGAGGTGGACCTGAGCGCAGATCTGTAGAAATCCGGGTCCCTGCTCCCAGTGCAGCGTGGGTTTGGGCACAGCTGTCAGCGTGGCTGTGTCTCTGGAAGAGGCCAGGGGCTGCGGTCCTCGTCTGAGGGGTCGGCTGGTTACGAAATGTCCATCTGAAGAGGGTCCTGAACTCCCGAGCCTGCCCTCATGTGCAACGTGGTGGGTTAGTCGCCAGGGTTGGTCCCGTGAGGCCCGGTCCTGCGAAGTCTGCGCACGTGTCGGGGGGCCTGGCGCCGAGGGCTCGGCCACTGTCCCGCATAACCGTCTTTCCTCTTGTTCCCCGCGTCCTCACCAGTGCTCCGTGAAGAACTGCCGCACGGCCTTCCACGTGACCTGTGCCTTCGACCGGGGCCTGGAGATGAAGACCATCTTGGCAGAGAACGATGAAGTCAAGTTCAAGTCCTACTGCCCGAAGCACAGCTCCCACAGGAAAGCCGAGGAGGGCCTCGGGGAGGGGGCTGCTCAGGAGAACGGGGCCCCCGAGCGCTCCCCCCGGAACCCGCTGGAGCCCTTTGCCAGCCTGGAGCAGAAGCAGGAGGAGGCCCACCGGGTGAGTGTCCGGAAGCAGAAGCTGCAGCAGCTGGAAGACGAGTTCTACACCTTCGTCAACCTGCTGGATGTCGCCAGGGCCCTGCGGCTGCCCGAGGAGGTGGTGGACTTCCTGTACCAGTACTGGAAGTTGAAGAGGAAGGTCAACTTCAACAAGCCCCTGATCACTCCAAAGAAAGACGAAGAGGACAATCTAGCGAAGCGGGAGCAGGATGTCTTGTTTAGGAGGCTGCAGCTGTTCACGCACCTGCGGCAGGACCTGGAGAGGGTAATGATTGACACTGACACCTTGTAGTGACCTAGCGCAGAGGATTGCGCAGAGGCCACCGCTTGCCCCGAGCCAGCGTGGCGGCCAGTCGCTCTGTCAGACCCTGTACATACGCAGCATGAGGTTGTGTCGGTTCACTGTCCACGGGCTGGGGGACGCGTACAGATGTGCCAGACTCCACAGGATGGGGGCTTCCCTGTGATTTATTTTTAAATACTTCCCCATTAATCCCTATTGTTCAGCAAGATCCAGTGGGGGTGTCTCCCCCCTTCATTCTAGAGCTAGAGGGAACTGAGCCCTGCGAAAATGACCAAGGTATTGGCCCAGAATTGTTTACAAACAGAGTTAGAAAACCAGGATAAATTTGTCTAATGGTGGGGTGGGAAGATCTCTTGTTCAACCTAGTGCTCTCACCAGGTGCTGGGCTCTCACCAGGTGCTGGTGCTGGGCTCTTACCAGGTGCTGGTGCTGGGCTCTCACCAGGTGCTGGGCTCCTACCAGGTGCTGGTGCTGGGCTCTCACCAGGTGCTGGGCTCCTACCAGGTGCTGGTGCTGGGCTCTCACCAGGTGCTGGGCTCCTACCAGGTGCTGGTGCTGGGCTCTCACCAGGTGCTGGGCTCCTACCAGGTGCTGGTGCTGGGCTCTCACCAGGTGTTGGGCTTTTACCGGATCCTGGTGCTGGGCCCTCACCGGGTCTTGGTGCTGGGCTCTCACCAGGTGTTGGGCTTTTACTGGATCCTGGTGCTGGGCCCTCACCGGGTGCTGGTGCTGGGCTCTCACCGGGTCCTGGTGCTGGGCTCTCACCGGGTGCTGGGCTCTCACTGGGTGCTGGTGCTGGGCTCTAACCAGGTCCTGGTGCTGGGCTCTCACCGGGTGCTGGTGCTGGGCTCTCACCGGGTCCTGGTGCTGGGCTCTCACCGGGTCCTGGTGCTGGGCTCTCACCAGGTGCTGGGCTCTCACCGGGTGCGGGTGCTGGTGGTGGGCTCCGTAAGGAGAGCTGTGCAGGGCCCTGCCTGTCCTGGCTGACTCACGGGCTCCCAGTGCTGTCGTGGAGCAGGGCAGGCTGTGGGGGCTGGCGTGTGTGTGCGCACTTCACACATGTGTCTGTCCCAGAGGTCCTCCTGGCGGTGAGGTGCTAAGTCATCCCTGAGGCTCTGTATATATCACGTGTGCGTGTGTGTGTCTGTGTCCACATGTCTGTGGTGTGTTGCTGTGCGGGTGTGGGGGTCCCAGTCCTGCTCTGAACACACTGTCCCGCTGCGATGCTGGGTGTGGCAGCTGTGGACTGTCCGGCGTCCCTGCCACTCCCTGCCATGCCCTGCAGCTGCGGCTCTGTGCCTCCCCCACGGTTACTGGTTACCGTGGAGTCCCAGGTGGACTTCCTCCTGCCACAGGCACAGTTAGGAGTGGGCTGTCTTCCCCCAGGGCCTCCTGCTCCCTGCCGGAGTTTCTGACTGAGGCTTGCTAATTGGGGATGGTGGCCAGTCCCGGGCTGATCACATCCATTAGCACACAGGTGCTGGACTGCGCTCGGCCTGAAGCAGTGAACGCAGCTCCTGCAGGGAGGGCTCACCTGCCTGGGGGTGACTGGCTCCCAGCCGATGTGGACCGAGAGTGTAGGCAGAGGATAGGGGTAAAGTGAAGTATTGAACCAAAACACCAGACCCCACGGAGACCTGATGGCCCTGCTGGAGGTGGTGTAGAGTGAAGGTGTCTCTAGGTGTTCACCAGGGCCAGCGCTTGTTGTGACCCCTGCAGGACCAGGTCAGGAATAGATGCCCGCGAGCCCGCGGGGGAGGGCTGGGAGGCTCTCACACCCCCCCTGGTGGTGAGTGTGAAGAAGACCTCCCCTCCCAAACCGCCTGGGTGTGGCTGGTTAAGAGGTGAGACAGGGATTAAGAAGGATAAAGGAATCCTGGCGAGAAGCCGTCTGTCACAACCGCTGTACCGGGATGGTGGGCTGAGTCAGATAGTCCTGGGGGAGGGCGAGAAGTCTAATGTTTGGACTGTGTTTGTCTCAATCACCACAAAATAAAAGTGTAGAAAATGCCTGTGGTGTACTAACTCTTTTCTGTGCTTAAGTTACTCAGATTAACATGCACTTACAATTACATTCTGGACATTCTTTTGGAGTCATCACTGTTGCTGTTTAAGTAGAATGATGCCAAATATGTATGAGAAACAGGGAATAAATCAGGATTTCTGTGTGTGTGTGTGGCATTACTTACATTTCCTTTAATAAAGAGCCTGAGATTCTAGGGCATTTAGTGTCCATTTCAGATGGGCTTATAATAATGAAGAATATATTTTCCAAAACTTGCCCTGAGGCCTATGATGGTGGAGGCTCTAAAAGCGGAAACCTTCCCCATGCTCCAGAGAGCGGCACAGTTCTTTGAAGTTATAACCAAGAAGGGTATCAGGCCAAAGGCTCCTCAGGGCAGGGGTGACAGAACAAATCCTCAGTCAGTGCTGTCTTTGTTCTGCCCAGTTCACACAGTGGCACTTGGTAGCAGGTGCACAGAATCAGTTTCCACCTGGGACAGTCATCGAGGCCCGCGGGCAGCCCCGAACTGACCTATGAGCAGCCTTCGTTAGAAATGCAAACAGCTGATGGGTGGTGCCGGGAGCTGCCCTTTCCTGTGGACACAGCGGGGGGCACAGCACACCAGGTGCCAGGGCTGGTCAGGAAGGCACAGGACAGGCAAGGCTTCAGGGGGGCTGAGAACCCACACCTCTGAGAAGAGCTGGTTGCTGAAGAGCGGGGGGTGGTCATGTCAGGCTCCCGACACCTCGCCTCTGCTGGGGTCCCCCTCCCCCAGCGTTCTCCGCTGAGAGGCAGTGAGCAGCTCAGATAGGCACGCTGCCTCCGCACCCAGGCGAGGGGTCCTGGGGGCCTGCCCTACTCAGTGCCCCGTGGAACGGACACTCGGCACCTGGTTGTCCTGAACAAAAGGCACGCTGAGCTTTAGTGTGGCGAGCGGTGCTCGGGTTCGGGAAAGCCCCCGAAAGCGTGCTTGGGTGCTTGAGCGCAGTGGTTTTCGCGGTGCAGTTCCTAACCAGCAGCAACATGACCTGGAAACTTAATACAAAGGCAAATTTTTGGACCCTACTGACTCCAGAAACTGGGTGGAGGGGCCAGCATTCTGTTGCAGGAAAACACTGCTTTAAAACAAAATTTATTGACTTCAGAGAAAGGGAGAGACAAACAGCCATTTGTTCCACTTATTTATGCATTCCTTGGTTGATTCCTGTGTGTGCCCTGACCAGGGATCCAGCCGGCAACCTCGGTGTAGCGGGATGACGCTCTAACCCACTGAGCTACCCGGTCAGGGCTAGGAAACACTGCCTTTGATGAAAACCTGACTCAGGTTTCACATGCCGTGAGTGCACCCATGAGCTGGTGTTTCGGGGTACCGCCTCGGGCAGTGTGCAGGGAGGGCCAGGCCGAGTCTGTTTTCAGAACAGCCGTGTTCGGCTCCACACCGGGCTGCCGGTGCACGTGGTCCGTGAGGGGTGTGGGCACGGGAGGTACGGCTGAGGGTGCTCACCATGCCAAGGGCCAGCCGGGCCTGGCTTCTTCAGGGGCTGATGCATTCCCACTGGAAGTGAACCCCGGCCTTTGCTTTCTGGGGTTATAGTGGATGCTTCTCATCAGAGGCTGTGGGGATTCCCCAGTTGGCCAGGTGGGAGGAAGCCTTACCTGGTGGAAGTGGGTGAAGCCACGGGGATTAAATTAGAATATACAAGGTTCAGGTCCCTGGAGCCCCGTTGTCTATTTGTGGGGGTGATTTCCAGTAAGATGTCAGTGTCTCTGCTGGACATCCGCCTTGAACAGGAGAGTGACTTGTCCACTCCCAGGGCTCAGAACTTGTTCTCACTTCCCGTTTGCAGAGGTCCGATTCCTTGTCCTGTTTGTTTCCCGAAGTTCTGGGTCTGTGATACCCGTCTAGGTCTTACCCTTCCCTCTCTGAGCTTCCGCACTAACCGCCCTGGGTGGAGCAGTGCTGACGAAGGAGAACAGCCTGTTCGCCGCCTCTGTCCCCAGCGGGTTGGGATTTTCACGAAGGACACCTGCTTGCTGGCCTGGGCGTCTGACGCTGTGAGACAAAGTCTCGAAGGGGTGAATGCCACCGAAAGATGTACTCAGACGGGGAGACAGATTCCCTTCTCGGGTCTTTAAGATAGATTCTCGTTTTTAATCAAGAAGGGAAGTGTTAGGAAGACACTGACCAAATGGCACATGGGTGTAAATGCCGGGGCCAGCGAGCTGCTCCTTCAGGTGCCTCCTGTCCTCTTGCCTTGAACCCCACCGGAGCTGTTCGGGCGCAGAGCCGGCTGATGTGGGAGGAGGCGTCCGCAGGACCGCAGTCTGCAAGGCTCGCCCTCCTCACTGCCGCAGGGAAAGGTCGGGACCTTGGGGTCTTTTCTTCACGGCAGGCAGCGAGGGACCAACTGCTCAGAAGGAAACTGTTTTTTGGGAGCTGATGGGTAACACGGGTGACATTAACTGCTGCTGCCCCGTGGATCTGGGAGGTCTTGTCCACCTCCTGTAGGAGGTCGAATTGCCTGTCTGCTCTTGTGGTTTGACGTTTGTGTTTGGAATCGAGTCAGGTTTACCAGTAGGTTGTGGGACTGAAGGACTTGAGGGTGTCTATGGGCGGATCCTTTCCATGTTTCTGTGCTGCCTGCTCCCAGGGGCTCTCAGATCGGGGAACGGGTTTGTGTCGATTACTTAGTCTTGAGCCTGGGGTCCCCGGGGGCCGCCCAGCAGATGCCAAGTGGAACCGTTAGCCCTTTGGTCTTCGTTCACTTACACACGAGCCAGGGGGAGGGTAGTGTCCGTCTTCCATGTGGTGGCTCAGAGCCGACTGGGTGCTGGCGTTGCCAGGCGAGGACGATCCCTGGACTCCGGCTCTGTCCAGCGTCCGCCGCCTGCTGGCTCCAGGCAGTTTCGTGTCCAGTGACCGAGGCGTTTGCTTGGATTCTTGGTGACCATTGGGTCTCCTGGTGGGCCCTGAGCAGGGACAGTGTTTTTTTGTGTGGGGGCTCCTCTTCTGGTGGCCCTTGACCCTGTGTTTACCTAGCTCCTTCTTCAGAAGGTGCTTGATCAAGTGCAGCGGAGGGGGGGACCTCTCTCTAAAGCCTTTCACCCTACAGCTCATGGGGGAAGACCCTTTGGAGAGACGTAGTAGCGGGTCTGGACTGGGCCTCCGGCCCTCTGCTCTTGGCTGGGACCAGCCTGCGGAGGCGGGGCTTTGGGGGATTCCGCAGGTGCGCCTCCCTCGACCCAGCTGTGCCGCCTTGCTGCCCACTTGGAGGGTTAGCCCGAAGGAGATTAGAGATTGGACGTGGTTAAAGTACATTTTGATTTCATATGTCACTCAAAGCCCTAGTAGGACAGTTTTCTCTCAGGTAAAGAAAAAAAAAAGCACCAAAGTACTGTTACAATGCAATGTTTACTTAGAATCTTTATTCTCTACATTCTAGGTTCGGAACCTCACTTACATGGTGACCCGCAGGGAAAAGATTAAGCGATCTGTGTGCAAAGTCCAGGAACAGATATTCAATCTTTACACTAAGCTCTTGGAGCAAGAAAGAGTCTCAGGTATGCGATCAGCCCTCACGGGTCCAACAGCAGGGCGGCGGCTCGCACGCCTAGCGCTCCGCTGAGGACAGACTAGTGCCCGTGATTCCCTATCTTTCCTGCAGAAGAACCGAGAAGCACAGACTTTCACTTTTAAGGAAAATCTTTGAGCATTTGAGGCTTCGTGGTAGAGGGGAAAGTCTAAGGATTTGGCCTCAAATATGGGTCGAATCCTTGATCCTTTACTTTCAGGCCAAACACAAGCAGGTCTCAGGTTTTCCAAGTCGCCCCATTGCCTTGTGTAACTTGAGCCTGGTGTTTGTGAGGCTCAACGAGAGAGCAGCTTCCCACTGTAACACGCTTTTTACACGTCAGCACCGTGGGCAACCCAAACAGACTCGTGGGCTGTCTCGCCTTGCGTCTTCCTGTAGCGGGTGGTAAACATGTCCTAAGACTGTACCTGCGCACACGCCTGTGTTTAGGTGACATTCGCATGGACTTTTTGGAGCAGGTGCAATTTTGAATCTTCTGGAGGTTCGGCACCAAGTACCTGTGTATCTAGTGCCTTCCCTTCCACGCTGCTCTGGGCAAAGAGGAAAAGCCCACAGCACGGCACTGACGTGCAGATAGATCGACTCGCAGCTGGGCACACTGTGCCCTCCTGGGACGCTGCTGGTGTGTGGAAGAGGTTGGGTGGGAACCGGGCTTGCCTTCAGCACCAGTGCCCAAGAGCAGGGTTAGAAGGATTTCAGAGATGTGTCGAGTTGGGTCAGGCAGAAGCATGGCCTCGTGGAACAGGCAGGTCTTGGGAGAGCTTGTCTCTGCATCCGTGTGCCCTCTGACGTCACAGCCCAACGTGGGATGCGGGGCGCTGTGCTGTCCCGGCTGCCCCTCTGCTGCTTTGTGTGCTGCCGACTGTTAGGACACACGGAAACGGGGAAGCTGTTACTCCCCTATTGTGCTCAAATCCAGATCCTGGTTTACCTGAGACTAACCAGACACGTGACCAGAGGTGCAGCAGGTCCTCACGTCGCGTCACTTGGCTCAGTGTCAGCTCCTCATAACAGGAGATTCTGTGGGAACTCCGCCCTGTCCGTGTCCGGCGCCGCTGCTGCACTGTTGTTACGTGTTTCACGTCAGGTCGCAGGGCCCGTGGACGTGGAGTGGGGACTTGCTGTGAATGGATCGATGGCACACGGAAGAAAAGTCTAGGGAGTCTCAGTGACATTCTTGAAGAGATACATAGTTTCAGTGGCATTAATTTATGAATGATATTATATATATTTTTCTCAAGAGGAAGTATTTTTCTGGCTGTATCAAGCTTATTAGAATTTATTTGTGGAACTTTTACGATAAATTCTTCTAAGTAGGGTGTCGTAAGTCAAAGCAGTTCCATTCAGATTCTTGAAAGAATCCATTGATTATTTGGACATATTTTAAGCTTGGGGTGTGGGGAAGGTGGGCAGACCCTCAGCCCAGAAGGAGCTGGTCCCCCCCACCCTGGCTGTGCCCGGGGCTGGGGGCTGTGCCCTGGGCTGGGGGCTGTACCCCGGGGGTGTAGGCTGGAGTTTGTGCCTCTGGCTGAGTTCTGTGATGACTCATCACCTGTGAAGACGAGCGTGAGAGTCACTTGCTGGGGTTTCACTACTCTGCATGGACGTTGCAGGCAGCTCTGCATTTCCTGGCTGAGGTTCTTTGGGTCAGTGGTTGCGACTCTGAGCCAGGCGAGGGTGTGACACCCGCAGGCTCCCTCCCAGCAGTCTGCTGATCTTCAGAAAAGGAAAACCGATCCGCCCTTCCCGCCGGATGCGGGCCCACCGGGTGCCGGGCCAGGGCAGCGGGCGACCCCGTGGGAGGCTCAGCCGGGCAGCGCCCACCCTGGAGGGTGCTCAGGCCCGTCCGTCCCCTGTCCTGTAAGACAGATGACCCCAGGGGGGCAGCGCGGACGCCCTGACAGGCGGGCCCTTCGGGGGCCTGGTCTGCGCTCCGCGGGGACTCAGGAGGGCGGGGCGCTGGCTGGGTGGGTGTCCCCAGTGGAGACGCTGCTGTGGGAGGTCAGACTCCAGAGACACAGGTCGCAGGTCAAGTGGGGAGCAGTGAGAGTTGGGAAACGTCCACCCGTCTGGCTGCTTCCCCACAGCAGGGGAGAAAAACACGCGTGGCTGATGACCTAGCGTTGGGGTGTCGGGAAAGCGCATTTCTAAGCCCGCAGGTTAGAAAACACCGCCTGGCTGGGGACGGGGCCGCGCAGCCGCTCTGCACCCCGGTGGTCGGTTCCCGCCCGGCCGGCCTGGGGCTCGGGGATCCCGTCTTCCTGGGGGGTCACACCCACCGGAGCCGGACCCGAGCGCCGAGGCCTGGCTGTAGGGGACTCAGCGGTGCTGTAGGGCCTGTGGGTGAAGGGTGGCCCGTCCCCCCAGAACAGGGGAAGGGAAGACGTCCCCACGGGACGGCCAAGCGCCGGGAGGGTGAGCTTCGGTGGCCCGAGAGTCCGTTCTCACTGGGATTGGCCTCAAGGGTGTTCGAAAACCTACTCTCATGTTGGGTGACGTTTTCAGTTTAATTGCACAAATGGGTTTTACATCTAATAGTAAACATTGTTTTTTAAAACATTCACTGTGTGTCTGCGCTCAGTTACACGTGTTCATCTGCGGGTACCCCGCGAGGGCACAGGCCTCCGCCGCGTCTGGCTGGGGGTGACGGGGTGACCGCGGTGACCGGCACCGCTGTCCGCAGCCAGGCGGAGGGCGCCTGGAGGCCGGTGCTGCGCGGACCCCCTTTGAAAGCCCGATCGGCAGTGGTGTGGGAGGTACGCCCCTGGGAAGATGCGACCGCAGCCGTGTCAGCGGACGTGGCACAGCACGTGGTGCGCGGCGCGGGGGCCGCCTCTCGGGCGGAGCGTCCCGGGACGTCGCGCCCCGGGCAGTGGGCGGCGTGGGCCCTGCGGGCGGCTGCGCCACGGGGCCTGGCCGGCCGGGACGGGCTGCCTGCGGTCGCTCCCGCGGTAACCCTCTCTGTGCTCTGATGTTGCAGGTGTGCCTTCTTCCGGCTCCTCCTCCCTGGAAAGCATGCTTTTGTTCAACAGCCCTTCGGTGGGCCCCGACACCCCCCAGATCGAGGACCTGAAGTGGCACTCCGCGTTCTTCAGGAAGCAGATGGGCACCTCGCTGGCCCGCTCCCTGAAGAAGCCCCACCAGCGAGCCCTGCTGCAGGGCCGCGCGGGCCGCCACGGGAAGGCGCTGCTCCGCCGGCCGGACCTGTGTGGGCGCCGGGCCGGCCCGGGGGGCCCCGGCAGCTTTCTCGCTTTTGAAAAGACCTTTGCAGAAGCGCGTCTCCTGTCCGCACAACAGAAGAACGGGGCGATGACGCCGGACCCCGGGAGCAGGAGAGACCACCGCTTTCATTGTGACCTCAGCAAGGGAGATGGGAAGGACAGACCTTTCAGACAGAGTCACAAGCCTCTCAGGTCCACAGACGTGTCCCAGCGGCACCTGGACGCCCCGAGGGCTGCCCCGGCCCCGGGCGCCAGGAAGGAGGTGGTGCCCAGGTGCAACGGCTCCCTGGTCCGAGGGAACTACAGCCAGACTGCAGCCAAAGTGCCTACCACACCTGCCAGCCCAGTGAAGAACTGGGGGGGATTCCGGATTCCAAAGAAGGGGGAGCGGCAGCCGCAGGGCGAGGCCCAGGAGGGCGCCTGCCACCAGCACTCGGACTACCCCTACCTGGGCCTCGGCCGCGCCCCAGCCAAGGACAGGGCGAAGAGCAAGTTGCAGTCTGACCAGGAGAACGACGGGTACGCCCCCGACGTGGAGATGAGCGACTCGGAGACCGAGGCCTCGCAGCAGACGTGCGTCCAGGCCGGCAGCCCCCTCGGCAGGAGGGCGGACATCATCAGGAGGAGCATCCTGGCCTCCTGACGGGGCTCCTCGCCGGGGTGCTGGGGGCCCCGCCGCGGGGGGCAGGCAGACACCCGGCTCGCCTGAGCTTCACAAACATATTAACTTGCAATTCAGATTGATTTTTTTCCCCCAGAGTCATTTATAAATCGTGAGAAGTGTGTGTTATCTGCAACTGGTTGAGGAAACACAGGAGTAGGTCGTAACCAGACGGCACTGCTGACCCTAGACGCTGAATTAAACACTAAGTGAGAATGAATGAAGTCGGTTTCTAGAGGGCAGGGCTTGCAGAAGCCTCGTGAGTGTTTATCGCTCTGTTTTCTTCCCAAAGCACAAACTCTTGGTTACCTGAATAGGCCGGATCAGACGTGGTTCTTGAAACCCTCACTTACATTTAATAGCCCAGAACACTGGTTTTCTAGGACAGGGGCCTCCAAAGGCTGTTTTTGTCACATTCTGGTGTACAGGCAGCAGCTCTGCCGCTTCGGGACTCGAGGGCCAGTGTGTAACTCCACCAGATGGGGAGGAGAGACACCGAGGTCGTCCCTGGAAGAGCTGAAGGGACAGGGCCCGGGCCCCGCGGCCTGAAGCCCTGGACACTGGATCCACGGGACTGGTGGAGCCGTTGAGAGGCCTGTGAGAAAGGGCCGCTAGGTCCCAGTTCACCAGTCCCCTTGACCTTCCTCTTCCCTAACCACTGCCTTGTGGGCCAGCTTGGGATTTCTCCGGCCACTGGCGACACGTGGCCACTTGGCTTCCATCAGTACAGTGGTCGTGCAGGTTCAAGCGGTGAACTTCAGCCTGACGACACCTAGTCCCCAGAGCCAGCCACTAGTGACTGTCAGGGAATCCGGGCTTCCAACCGGAACGGATTCCTTACGAACGAGGAAAAAAGGAACAGAAATAAAGGGGGGGGGGAGCGAAATAGGTTATATTTTTAAAACCAAGAGAGAGGCAATAAATTGCGATAACCTCTTACCATTGACCAAGTTTCTACAGGAAAGAGATTTACATGTAGGTTTTCTGGAGTCTGTTCTAGGCTCCGATTCGTGACTTGGACGTTCTAATTGCAAATGGCAATAACTCATAAGATATCAGCAATAATAAATTTAGCATTAAATTCGAGTCCAGCTCTCTGTTTCTGCACTCGCCGCAGTGCGTATGTATTAAGACAGTGGACAGTGTTCAGGTCCTGTTGATTTTCTTTGGAATTCAATGTCGTTGTGCATCAAACTCAAGAGGAGGAAAGTTTGAATAGCAATGAGATGAAGAAGTGTGGGCACTTGGAACGAGCCCAGCCTCCCCTAAATGACCCCTTAGTTTGTTGGTATCAGTGTTCAGATTCCCGACTCATTGATACACCTGTTTCCACGCGGCAGGGACGTTCTGATACTTAATGCTTTGAGTTCTGCAGTTCACTTTCAAGTCTTCCAGAGGACTGTCAACAACAGAAAAGGCTTATTGAATTCCACCTTGCTATGCAAGTTTTATCAGATGATCAAATAGTAGATCGGATGTATCCCCATTGTGTGTATGACATTTCCAAACGGAGTCTTAACTTTTTGAATACATTGCAGTAGCTAATTCAGGGGAGGGGAAAGGATGACCCAGGTTCAGATTGACTCTTTTCGAGCCGTGAGGCTCATTTTGAAAGACTGATGTCCAGATAAGCTGTTGCTACAGGTATTAGAAGTTTCTTAAGAATCCCAGTTGTACGTTCACTCTTAGCCTAATCTAAAAGTCAGATTTTTTTGCATAGGAGCGAAAACCTTTTGCTGAGTACAGAAGGTGGACTCCGTCTAGTTACCTTTTGATGACAGCGGCAGCTCTGGGTGAGAGTCGAGTATATGGGTTTGTCAAGCCATAGAAAGAAAACCTAAATTCTAGTAAGCATATGACCTCTCACCGTTTTAAGAGGTACCAGATTCATTTGCACTATTAGGAATGCTAGTTTTGTGCAAAAATAATGCCTTACCTGTTTCCCCCCCACATTTAGGTTGAAAAGCTTTCAAATGTTCCAAGTTATGCTGAACCAAAAAAAAAACAAAAACAACATAAAACAAAAAAATATATATAAAAAAACCCACAGGAAAACAAACCCCACAAAATTAAAAGGCCCACAGTTTTTTATTTCTGCTTGGAAATGCAGATGGCTGGGCTCCCGCGACAGGGGGTGATGGCTTTGAGTCTCCTGTCCCACGGGCCAGGGGCCACCAGCAGCAGCACCCCCCACCCCCGCCCACACTGAGCGTGGGGCCCTTTGCTCTTTCTTTCTTTCTTTCTTTCTTTCTTTTTTAAGCTTTATCTTTCCTTGTGCACCCTGACCAAGAAATATCTTTGATTATGATCAATGTATTATGTCAAAATGTAGGCTAGTTAAATTTTTGTAAAGTTGCCTGGAATGTCATTTGTTAGGTTATAAACACAAAATCTAAATGAAGGGTTCTATGTGTTGTGTACAAATCTTAATTATTTTGAAATGGACAAACTTGTCATTACATTTGTAACCTTGTACAGAGGGTTTTTCACTATGTGCCTAGCTTGGTGTCCATTCAGCTAAAATTGAAAAAAAAAAGGTGCATGAAGAGTTAAAAATCAGAAATTAAACAAAGTATATGTAGAGATGACTATTTTATATGACATGGCCCAATCCTGTATTTATTTCTACCCCCTTTTTGAAAGTATTTATAAAACTAGTTGAGGACAGCTGTATTTTTTTGTTGAACTATTTAGTAGAATTTGTGCCTTTTTGTCTGTCTGTGAATAAATGCTGTACATTTTGCAATACATTTTAAGTGTCATTTGGAATCTGCTTTTGCTAAACGTTAGAAGATGTATACTCCCGGTCCTGTAGCGGCGTGTGGCGAGGGTGACCCGGTTCGGGTGACGGACGCAGACTGCAGGGAGCAGGACGGAGTGGGCAGCACCCAGGCCCTGGGCTGTTCTCTGCTCAGCTCCGAGACCGACACACTGGAGATCCCGGCTTGAGTTCTGTCTCCCCGCCTGGATGGAGTTCTTTCCCGAACAGCTGTAGGTCTGAAAACAGCCAGTTGTTGAAGCAACTTAGACTTTAGGGTCAGAGAGACCGGCCGTATGATCTTGGCCAGATAGCCTGACCGCCAAGTCCCCATCTCCCGTCTGTGAATAGGGTAACGTCCTCCTAGGTTCCTGGGTGACTGAGACTCCAGCAAGTTCGCAGTGTCTCATACAAAGCCTGTCGTAGGCATTCAGTACATTATCAGGGTTAATAACAAGCCATTTCTCCAACATAGGGGCTGATGAGCCTTTTGAAGCAAAAACAACAACGAAAAAGTTACTCCTGAGTGACAGGAAGATGGTATTTGTGGGGCTCTTTAAAAAAATAATTTTTAAGAACGCAGTTTTATTCAACGCATTCTTAGATCTTGTCTGCATTCTACAAAGATGTCCAAGGTCAGGCCCTCAGGTCAGCAGGCTGGCTGTGCCCCGTCATCCCCAGCACCTGAGTGGGTTCTGCATTCTCAGGAGCCACCGTAGGGTAGCGCTACTGCCTTCATCTGTAGCTTCGTGATCATGTGGCCAGTGTTTTGTGTTTTTAACATGAATTGTTCATAGAGTTGGCTAAAAGTTTGTTTATTTCTCCTTGTTCTTCCTTGGTGACTATTTACTTCCATGTTGCTTGCTCTGAGTAAGACCCCAGAGAGAAATAACTGGGATTCTTCCTACGAGGTCTTCACGTTGAATAACCAGCATGGTCCCCCAGGGAAATGAAGTCCCCAGGAGCCACAGGAAAGGCTTAGCAATGTGGGAGGGGGAATGTGGCACCAGGGACTCGTGTTCATGCTTTCTCCCAGATCACTTCGGAGACATTTCCACCTTCGAAGCGTCAGCCATCTGTGCAGACTTCGCAACCAGCTCCCAGGTTGCTGTCTTCAACAGGGCTTTTGCACGCTCGAAGCAGCCTTCCGAATGGGGGTGGGGGTGGGGCGGAAGAGCGTCGATTGCCCAGTTACTGAAAGGGGGTAAGATCAGACCCATGGTCTACCTCCTTGGCTTAGGCTGTCCCGCTGCCGAGCTGATCCTGGGCGCTCCAGCTCCCGGCCCTTCCTCCTGGATGCACGCAGGTGCCGGAGATTCTGGAACCCACCCTGCCTTATGTCCTGCCTTAGAGAAAGCCACCAAGCCTGGCGTGCTGGGGGAGTCCTTCCTTTAGCTCCCACGGCCAATCGTGGTCCAGGTGTGGCCCGCACTAAATCTCTCTCCAGTACTTTTCCCTTCTCTCGACCCCACTTCCACCTGCCCTGCAGCTCGCGCCCCACCGTTTGGTGCTGCACCACTGCAGCGGCCTCTGGCTTCCTCCACTCCGGTCTCCCTTCCTCCTCCTTCGCTGCAGCCCGGCCCTCACCACCTCCGCAGTGGTCACTTCTGCAACCAAGATCTGGTTTTGTCGTTCCGTAGCCTTCGGGGGAACCTCCGGGCTCCTGCAGACATGACCAAGGGCGTTCGGATGGCAGGCGCCGGCTTTCCTGTCTGCCGGGGTAATCCTGTGTGAGGCAGTGTTGCCCAATCTGCAGACGAGGAAACAGGCACGAAGTCAAGCTGTTCGCTCAGTCAGCAGGTGCAGAGCTGGGAGTCAGTCCCCGGGGCTCTGCGGCCTCTCGGAATAGGGAAACAGTTCCCACAGAGCAGGTCGTGTGTTCCTGAGTGTCCTGAGGACGGCACAGGCGGACTTTAGGGTAAGGAATTTCCATAAAGTAAAGCTGATAACCGTGGCTTAAAACCTACGTTAATGTACTGGTTGAATGACTTTCAACATAACCCAATGCGTAATGATAACCGTCAGCCGGGGCCGGTCCCTGCCACGGGAGAAGGAATGCGCTCCCGTCGCTCATACACGTCTGTACAGCAAACACACACTCACATCGTCAGATAAAACACATGCATGTGAGCAGAGAAAACAGCATTGATGTCAGCAAGTCAATCACAAGTCTCTATCCTGACACGTTGCTTGCAAAGGTAAAAAGAATTATTTAAAGTCCCAGTTTCTTGATGATGAATCTAGTATTAGGACGAACGTCTAAAGACTTTAAATTGATGCTATGCGAAACCTCCAAATCATTATTTTTGTGATAGATGGTATAATAAATCCAGTTAATTTGTACAAATAAATCAAGCAATGCCTCGTTTGCCAAATTAAATAGCAAAGGTTAAAAAAAAAACAACCCAAACAAAAAACGTGTACTGCCATTTCTACTTAACACGGATGTACCCTGACATTCTTTCTCACTACTACGTGGCTGACACATGGCTGCTTTGAAAGTAGTACATTTAGAATTATGGACCAATTATGGTTATTTTACCTACTCATCTGGCTGGAGGTGAAACAATTTCACGAAACCAGTCTCTTTCTCTGGGTCCCCCCCAGGCAGCAGCCCCCCCGGCATGCCCCTCTGCACCAGCCTCACTGGCTGGATTGTTTGGGTTTCTTGTTCATATGAAATACCTGTGATCGTCTCTTTGCCACTACCAGTCCAGGTCCCAGATTCTGACACAGGGAATCACACAATATTATACCAACCGCTTTACACTGCTATACAAAATCTAACCTCGGTTCTCGAACGCCTTGACTTTCGACCAAATCGGTATTCGACCAGGAGATTCGAGAAACTTTTGTCTTGGAATCCGAACAAATATTTGGAACTCGAACTTCCGAGATGAGCCGAGTTGAGCCGAATGGCGTTCATTCGGCCCAGCGCGCCTTGCTTGCGTCATCAGTGTGAGTGCAGAGAGAGAGTCACGCTTTGTGGAGAGTCACGCTTTACACTGAATTTAACCCTTAGACATACTGTACACTTTTATTTCTTGTCGAGACTTATGTTTTTCTACATATTATATACAAATTAGGCCAGTAAATAGGCATTTTCTGGGGCTTGGAACGAATTAATCCAGTTTCCATTATTTCCTATTGGGTTTCATTGCTTCAGTTCTCGAACAATTTGGTTCTCGACCGTCCTCCTGGAACGAATTATGTTCGAGAACCGAGGTATCACTGTATAATTTTTGGCAGACATTTCAGAGGTATATTTTTATTTTTGGTGAAATTTCCACCACCCATTAAAGTAATCTGGAAATCTTCAAAGGAGGTAGACAAGTAAACAGTATAACTTTTTTTGCTTAGATCTATATTTTTCACTGAAGTTGCTTTACTTTTGAGATTATGACTTCTATGCAAAGTTTGGGGAAAAAAAACCCCACCAAATCCCACTATATATATAAAGATGCTTGTCTTATGCCCAGTACGTTTTCTATGTAATGCACATTAATTTGAGGGCCAGAGGGCTTCTTGGGTTAGAGTCAGAGTCAGGAAAGACAAAACAACAAAGGGCTCACAGCTCAGATTTGGACGTTTGATGAATGAAAAAGTAAAGGAGCTCTGGCTGTGTGGCTCAGTGGGTTGGGCCTCGTCCTGCACCCAGAGGTTGCTGGTTCAATTCCCAGGTAGGGGCCAGGGCACATGCTCAGGTTGCAGGAGGCAGCTGATCAATGTTTCTCTCTCACATGGATGTTTCTCTCTCTCTCTTCCTCTCCTTTCATCACTCTAAAAATCAATTTTTTTAAAAAGTGAAAGTAGAATTTTTCAAACCCTATTTTGCATCTGTATTTCCCATCAAGAACACGACCCTTGAACTGAGGACATAACCTAATGGATAGTGTGAGTGATACAGTCAGCTTGGAGCGATGCTGGTAGGTGCTCCGTGAAGTCTAGGATGAGCGAGGCATTTGCGTGACCCAGATGAATGACACCTCAGGGCACTCGGAGAGCCGAGAAAGGCGACTGCCAGCAAACGGGAGAGGTGTCCAAGGTGTGGGTTCTGCAGCTCCCAAGGGGCTGCAGAGGGGAAGGCAGCTGGTGTTGGACGGACCGGGTCTGAAGGCAGGACCACTTCCTGCCCTTGACTCTGGGCAAGCCATGTGACTCTTGTGCACCTTCTGTCTCAGGACAGGAAGACAGCATCTGCCCGGTGGGGTTGTGGGGCCATGTGAGCTACCGAGGGGGTGCCCGGCAGGGCGGCAGGTGCTGGGTGAGCGGGCGTCCTTCACACAGACCAGCGTGGTCGCTGCAGGCCCGGGACGAGTCTCCAACGGACTCTTCTGGTTACTTGCGGAAACGTGGTGAGAGTTTCTCTCATTCCCTTCAGAGGAAAGGAGATCTAGTCTCATATTTTTAATTCTCACAGATCTAAGTGCTAACATTTCCTTACATATCACATTATGCTCTGACAGCTTTTTCATTCTTTCAACAAAGGATGTCAATATTGAATGAAAACTTCCAGGCCGCTATATTAAAGGGCTTACGGGGTTCAAAAACAACAACAACGAAACATAAAAGGAACAAGCAGTAATCACTGGGACGCGGCCGGGATGGACTAGGAAGAACCCGCCTGACCTCGGCAGGAGCCCCAGGTCAGTGCTGGAAGGCGCCGGCCGGCGGTAGCGGGTCTGGGGCTGGAGGACCGCGCCTGGGCCCCGGTGAGTCACCCATGACTTGGGGTTGGGATGCTTCAACAGACTGACGGTCTCGTTCTCATCTTTTCAGTGATTTTCCCCAAAACACGGACGGCGTGTCCATACATCTGTAGATGACATTCACTGTCACTGAAACATGGTCCCGGGGCCAGAGATGCTGCGGTGCAGACACGGGCCCTGCGCGAGGCCGACGGCGCGGGCTGGAGGGCCACGGACCCGGCACACGCGTGACACCGTGGAACCGAAAGGGAAACGTGGCTGAGCAGCGACACCCCGGGAAGAGGGTTTCAGTCAACAACAGGCTGTGTCTGTCCAGCAGCGTGATGCGGCCTCCGGAGACAGACACCCCGATAATGCGGCTTCCGGAGACACCCCGGTAATGCGGCTTCCGGAGACACCCCGGTAATGCGGCCTCCAGAGACACCCGGGTAATGCGGCTTCCGGAGACACCCCGGTAATGCGGCCTCCGGAGACAGACACCCGGGTAATGCGGCCTCCGGAGACACCCCGGTAATGCGGCCTCCGGAGACAGACACCCCGGTAATGCGGCCTCTGAGACAGACACCCCGGTAATGCGGCTTCGGAGACAGACACCCCGGTAATGCGGCCTCCGGAGACAGACACCCGGGTAATGCGGCCTCCGGAGACAGACACCCGGGTAATGCGGCCTCCGGAGACAGACACCCCGGTAATGCGGCCTCCGGAGACAGACACCCCGGTAATGCGGCCTCCGGAGACAGACACCCGGGTAATGCGGCCTCCGGAGACAGACACCCCGGTAATGCGGCCTCTGGAGACACCCCGGTAATGCGGCCTCTGAGACAGACACCCCGGTAATGCGGCCTCTGAGACAGACACCCCGGTAATGCGGCTTCGGAGACAGACACCCCGGTAATGCGGCCTCCGGAGACAGACACCCGGGTAATGCGGCCTCCGGAGACAGACACCCGGGTAATGCGGCCTCCGGAGACAGACACCCCGGTAATGCGGCCTCCGGAGACACCCCGGTAATGCGGGCTCTGAGACAGACACCCCGGTAATGCGGCTTCGGAGACAGACACCCCGGTAATGCGGCTTTGGAGACACCCCGGTAATGCGGCCCCCGGAAAGGCCGACGAGGTTTAAGCTGCATCCACAGGAGTGTAGACTCGAGAGGGGCAGTTGTCGCTTCTCACCCTGGACACGAGTGAGAGATTGTGCGTATATTCCCGTGAATCTCTCAAGGCCTGTGTCCCTGAGAGAGTCAGACTACGGGGTGTGGGGGTCGGTAGCTCGAAGCTGCTCCCACGCGGGCAGCATCCCCCTCCGCCCAGCCCTCAGTACCGGGCAGCACAGAGCGGCGCGGACGCCCCGCACGTGCTTGGCCTGGGCAGGGCTCCCCAGCCCTGTGTGCAGCCGGGCTCCGCGGCTGGCCCTGGGGCGCCTGCAGGGACCCCAGGTGGCCCGAGGACCGAAACCCAGCCTCCGCGCACGGACGCGGGGACGCTGCCTGGTGCAGGGATGATTGTCCTCGCGGCTGACACCTGCCACGGGCCGGCGGGCCGAGGCGGGAGACCCGCAGGGAGCGCCAGGAAGGACTGCTCGTGGTCCAGGTGGAGAGCAAGTGCCCGCCAGTGCATTCCGGCCGCTGGGCTTCCTCACGGACAGCTGGGCTTCGGCTGGGCTTCAGAAGGCAGAGTGTAGCAGATTCAAGGCTGTGCCTAGCAGGGGAGTCTCGTGTGCCCCCATGCCAACACGCCGAGTGGGCGACACGGAGGGGGCGAGAGCCAGCCCGCTGGTGTCTGTGGGGTCGGGGCGCATGCGAATCCTCGCGGAGAGCCCTGGCTGGGCCTAGCAGACCCTCAGCGCACCTCTCCCGAGGGGGTGGGCGCCAGTGTTGTGGAAGATCACCTTCCTATGAGTCTGTCGTCAAGTACATGCTCATCTATGTCCTTGTTCCTTGTACAGGTACCGAGAGCACTGCACCACCACGCAAGCACCACGTTTACGAGGTTTCGGGGCTGGCAAGGGACAGATGTCGGGGGACCACGGGACCCAGGTGCCGGTCCCCTCTCTGTGCACACATCTGTATGTCTGTATGCACTTAAAGGTAAACTAAAAAAATCAGTCACTATGTTCGATAACATGTAAAACGCTCATTAAAGATTTGTTATTTTGGAAAATCTGATAAAACGCATTATGGTTAAAGAACAGAATTTATAGTAAAATGCTGCAAGTGTTTTTCAGGCTTCCTGGACTTGTCTGAGAGTTGGCTTGGCAGACGGTGCAGCTATAAAATAAGGCCTATTTGCTGAATAAACGAATGACTGAATCGTGGCTGATGTCGTCCCCTAGTCGGGGTGGTCACAGTTCTCACACCAGAGGAGAAAGGGGGCTGTTGGCTGCCCCGGTGTGCACACTGTAGTGAAGGGGGAGGCCGTAATCAATGCTCATTTCTTCCGCAGGGAGACACAAAGAAACACGAATAAGCAAAATGAACTCGCTGTGTTGGCCCCAACTTCAGATTTCTATCCATTTCTTTTTTCTCTTTCCTATTCATGTCCTGCCTCCTAAAACAGTTCAGAGAATGACTGATACTGTCCTGGAAACAAAGTCAGCACTGACCAACCTGAGAAATAGCAAAACCGGCTCTGCATTTTTTATATTACAAATCATTGACTGACAAACTTTCCTAAAAGAAAGGTAACCCACACAAGCTTGGTTCTGTTGCTAAACACAGCTTAGTTCTTCTGCGAATTCAGCACAGGTCAGAAGGCCTGTTATCTGCAGATGAGCAGCCCATCCTTAGAGAACATCTAAGTCTTCAGGAAGGCATGAGGGCGTTATTAACATTATTGACATTAAAAAGGAGAGAGTAAGTACCTATGGACAAAGTTTAGAGAAAGTGCTCATGTTGAAAGGTTTTTGCCTTGAAAAAATGAGGCCAGGTAGTTTGATTTTCTTTTTGAAAAACAATAATAATACTGTCCCTATGTCTAGAAAGTTAGTTTCGGAAGGGCTTTCTCCTACAGGCTCATTTTTTGTCAGATCTAATTCTACCATCACTAATTAAAAATTCTAAAAAATATATTCTACACCCCATAAAAATGAATATGAAAATAACTCTCATCACGTGGAAGTTGTTCAGTGCAGGGCAGGGCAAGGACCCAGAGAAGCCAATGGAAACGACCGAAGGAGTGGGAAGGGCAACGTGCCCCTCCACTCACCATCCGGCTGCCCCGGAACACTGGGCTGGCACTGCGGTCACCAGGGCACCGCCCCCCTCCCAGGCCCAGCTCCTCCGGCTTCACCTCCGCCTCGTGGCTCTCTGTTACAGCCCCATCTCCTTCAGACAGGCCTCTTCCTGGGCCTGTTCGTCAAAGGAAGCCCTTGCCCAGGTCCTGTCCTTCCAGACCCCTTTCAGCCGCACGGTGCTCGCTGAGGGCTGAGATCACAGACACGGCCCTGCTCTCAAGGGGCCTGCAGTCTGGCGGGAGGATGGCATTAAAGAAGAACACTCGGAGTTCCTGAGAAATGTCGCTAAGTCCGTGGAGGAAGCGCAGCACACAGGGCCTCACCTCTTCCCGGCAGTGCTGCCCAAGCAGTCATCCGAAGACAGAGCAGGTCTCAGAGCGTGAGCAGACCCTGCGTGGGAGAGCACGTCTGGTGGCGGAGGTCAAAGGCCATCGCTGGGGCGAGGGCAGAAGAGGAGGGAGCAGGGGCAGCCCAGCTCCGGTTCTCAGGTTCTCAGCACCAGTCCTCGCCTCGCCGCGGGCTGGATGCCTCCACAGCGCACGCGACTTCACGTCCCCTCCAACTCGGTTCGTTCTCTTTTCTCTGAACAGGCCAGTCTCCTCGCTCGTCATCCGGATGCGACCTGTCTGCTCTCCGCCCCAGAACGCAGGTTCCAACCAGGAGCGGAGAACAGCCACCTGCGTGGACCTGAGGCCGGCAGGACTGCAGAGCGCGGTGCCCACGCGCGCTCAGAGCCTAGCCCGTGGGACCCGACTGCTCGAAACCGCCCCAACCTCCTCCATTCTTACACATCAGCATTGATGAACACTGGGAATCATGTCCGTGAAACAGAGAACCACTACAATTATACATTAAAATACATGACAGCATCATTTTAGAACAGATAATTTATTATATTTATGAGTTCATAATAAAATGGGGACTTGGGGAACCTTAAAAATGAGTTAGAAGTAACAATCAGATGTAAAATTCTCAAATCTTGGAGACTGAAATATTAAAACTCTATCATTTCCTTAAAATCTCTGTCATGATCAGCACAGTTTAGGAAGTACGCTCTTCCGAAGGAAGGGGTAAAAATAGACACACTGATGGAGGCAGTGATTCTTCCCAGAGGCTTTATTCTCCACTGACGCTCAGCAGCGGGTCTGTTTTCTTGGCTCAAGGATGCTGTCACTGTTGTTCTCCGACAACCCCAGACACAGAATGGAAAATGCTTATGCAAACGACACAAGCCGTAACCATTCTCTGCAGGTTTTACCATGTCAACACACTGCTAGTCCACAGCTTTCCCAACTCGCAAGTTCTGGGAGCGAACCCTGAATACTTTTAAACATTTTCCAGATTCATCATGGAGGCTGCTTTTCTTCTCTGCACTGTAACCACACTGAGCTGCAATTGAAATAAAGAATCAGTAAGCAGTCACTTTTCCTGGGGAAACTCTTAGACTAACACACGGTATCACGCACCACACGTACAGTTACTGGGAGCACGCTTAGTGGGAGATGTCCTGTGAGTGGTCATCTTCTGTGCTCACGTCTACTTTACTCCCGAGATACCTACATGTCTGTACCACACGAGAGAGACACATGTCAAGTATGACATCCCACAGCTCAGTGATACACTGAGAATTCCGAGGCATGTTTCATAGATGGATGAAGAACATCTAGATAAAAGTTAATCGGAAAAGTGGCTAAAACACACACTGAGTGTAGGCCAGCACATCACAGGGCTGGAGATAAAAAGATGGTGTATCATAGCAAGAAAAGTCTAATAGGAGGTGATCTTTAAGTATTCATCGGAATTGATGAAAATTAATATGGAATATGCACATAGTAAAAATAAAACTAACAGCACGTAGCAGGAAGGACAATCTCCATCACTGTGCCACATCTCCTTCCAGATATAACCACTACTTGCATTTCTGAGCATACTTCCTGAAATGTTCTCAGTGAGGATACATGCATAGATTTCCTCACCTCTTTTTATTTAAAAAATGATGAAGCACTAAACGGACTTGGAAATAGTTCCATATCAGACCTACTTTATTTCTCTTAACAGTTGCAAAACTCTGCCTGCATGGATGTTCCATAATTTAACTGGTTTCCTGTTGATGGGCATTTAGATAGTCAATCTTTTTTTTATTTTTTTTTATCCTCATCCGAGGACATTTTTCCATTTTTTGTATAGATAGAGTGGGAGGGAGAGAGAGAGAAACATCGACGTGAAGGGACACATCGAGTGGCTGCCACCCGCACGACCAACCAGGGCCGGGGACAAACTGCAACCGAGGTACATGCCCTTAGCGGGAACCGAACCCGGGTCTCTCCGGACCGCAGGCCGACGCTCTAACCGCTGAGCCAAACCGGCCAGGGCGATAGTCAATCTTTTAAAACGACAAGCAATGCAGAGATTAGCATTTTTCATGCCCCCGTGGACAGACTTTCCCAGGCACAAGTACAAATTCTTCGGACTGCTGGGTCTGGGTTACGGACATGTACGATCTTGGAGACACTGCCCAACTGGACCCCAAAGAGACCGCATCAACGGACATTTGCATCCGTGACCGTGAGCGCGCCAGCACCAGGCACTCTCAGAGCTCAGGCCTGACGGTGAAAAGTGGGTGAACACAGCTTAAATCTGATGGTCTGATGGCTGAGGATGCGCATCTCTTAGAAGTCTGTCCTTTCCTGTCCATGTCCTGTACTCATCTGTCTGAAGCACTGCAGCGCGTTTTGTGACTTCGCCGCTCTGTAGAGACGTGTTGACATTAGCCTCTCTGTCTATGTGCTGCAAACACTTTTCTCAGTTTGTCATGAACTTCATGACATTTTTAATGCAGAAATTTGAAATCTTACCTAGCCAGATTTATTGATTTCTGTCCTAGTTTCGAGGTTTTGTGCTTTTGCAGAGAAAGGCTACACCACCGATTTTGAAGACATGGCACACGGCTAGGGAGAGTGGTGACTTTGGACACGTCACCACAGCAGAGGACGGGTGAGGAGGTAGAGCCAGGACGTCGGAGCAGCACACTGAGAGCAGAGGGAGCCGGGCGTGCGGGGCCCCTGCCGACCCGCCGGCAGGGCATGGGCTGCTCTGGTTGCGTGCTTCGTCAGCGAGGGGCTCTTAGCTCCATCACCGCTTACACACCAGGCCCTGGGCAGGCTCTTATTTCTACTAGCAGTTTCCATTTTTTACAGAAAAATAAGAAAATTAATTAGAATTCAGAGAAGGCAAAGATAAAGGTTTTAAAAACTGAATACATGTCTCATAAAGAAACTTTATAACTTGGATTCTTTTAAAATGGAAAAAATATTAACTCCCGGAATGAACTCCTTTTTGTGATGGGGAGAAAGCGGATGATGACGGTCCATCTTCAAAGGAGAACAAAATGGAGGGAGGAAAGCTTAAGGAACCATTTGTGAAGTGGTTACTGAAAAAACATTTATGGGAAAAAAAAAGCTCACAAAGAGAATGGTGGAAACTTTGCCATTAGAGTTTAACAGACTTTAGGTTTAATTCTGCCAGGAGGGAGATTGAACCAGATGCCAACTGGATTCCATAATTAAGGTTCTGTAACTGTATCCTTTAAAAATTTTTGATTAAATTTTTTTTTATTACAGATGTCCCTCCTTTTGCCCCCCCTGACACCCTCCTGCCTGCTCCCCCCACCCCTCACTGCACTGTGTCCACTGGTTGGACATATGTGCACAGACGGTCTTAGGTTTATCTCTTCCTGCTCCCCCACCACTCTCCTTCACCCTGAGGTTTGTCAGTCTGCACCCCACTTCAATGTCTCTGGATCTACTTTGTTCATCAGCTTATTTTGTTCATTTATATTGCACAAATAAGTGAGATCATGTGATGATACATGTCTTTCTCCAACTGGCTTATTTTGCTCAGCACAATACTCTCCAGGTCCCTCCATGTCTCAAAGGTTTGTAACTGGGCCCTTTTTACTATGAACTCGAGGTAGTTGATTTCAAATAGGCATTTTCCTTATCACATTCCTTAAAAAAGGTAAACTTGAAGCTTTCAGGATTATGACGTAAGACTAATTTCTTATACCTCTACCTCCTATCCATGTAACGACTAAGTCCTTTCTGTGTGTGAATTCCCTCAATCTGGCGATACCTCTGCAAGGGAGGTGCTGTCCTCCACTAGACTTCGCGATACTTCTGCAAGGAGGTGCGGTCCTCCACTAAACCTCGCGACACCTCCGCAAGGAGGTGCGGTCCTCCCCCACTAGACCTCGCGACACCTCCGCAGGGAGGTGCGGTCCTCCCCCACTAGACCTCGCGACACCTCCGCAGGGAGGTGCGGTCCTCCCCCACTAGACCTCGCGACACCTCCGCAGGGAGGTGCGGTCCTCCCCCACTAGACCTCGCGACACCTCCGCAGGGAGGAGCGGTCCTCCCCCACTAGACCTCGCGACACCTCCGCAGGGAGGAGCGGTCCTCCCCCACTAGACCTCGCGACACCTCCGCAGGGAGGAGCGGTCCTCCCCCACTAGACCTCGCGACACCTCCGCAGGGAGGAGCGGTCCTCCCCCACTAGACCTCGCGACACCTCCGCAGGGAGGAGCGGTCCTCCCCCACTAGACCTCGCGACACCTCCGCAGGGAGGTGCGGTCCTCCACTAGACCTCGCGACACCTCTGCAAGGAGGTGCGGTCCTCCACTAGACCTCGCGACACCTCTGCAAGGAGGTGCGGTCCTCCACTAGACCTCGCGACACCTCTGCAAGGAGGTGCGGTCCTCCTCCACTAGACCTCGCGACACCTCCGTAAGAAGGTGCGGTCCTCCTCCACTGAGACGAGCGGGCTGAGGCTGAGGCTGCTCAGCGCCACACGGCTGTTGAAGGGCAGCAGGCTACCTGCCTGACACTACACATACTCGGAGCTGCCCAGCAGCCCTGGCTCCTGCACCTTCTAGTTCACATGAACGAAGGAATCCTTGAGTAATTAAGTAATCCATTAATTCATTATTTCATAAGAAATTAAATGTATTTGACAAAGCTACGGTTACTTTCGAGAGAGAGGGAAAAATTATCACTGAATTTTATTTCAGTGTCGTGTCATGTTCATGCTAGAAGTAGGTTTCAAAAAATCAAAATCTGTAAATATCACACTGAATTCAGTAGAGTTGCTTTACTATGTATAAAATGCTGTAATATCTAAGAGTAATATTAATTTTAATTAAAAATAGTACATTTATAACCAAATATAATTAATAATGTATTAACTTGGTTTGTTTTTATCTGCCTGCCTATCTATACCTATCAATCTGTCTATCTGCCCTTCTGTCTATATCTATCCATCTATCTATCTGTCTATCTATCTATCTGCACTGTTTCTAGCCTATCATTATAGTCACTAAACTGGTCTCATTTTGTTCCCAATAGAAGGGACTGTTGCCCCCACTTCAGAAGAAATGGCCCATTTCATTATGATGTGTGTGCATTATGGGTAATTACCCCTAATGTCAGTATTTCATCGACGTTCTGCATGTTCTAACTCTATTTCCCATTGCAAAACTTTGTATCATATTTTAGATTTATATAGTCACATACAAATGTGCATTAAATGAAATTGACCAATACGCCAAGTAATTTTTTCCATTTAAAAACTACAATAAAAACAAAGTTAGCGCAATTGAAAAGCACATTCAAAGACATTATCTCCTTCCCAATCTGCCAGAAGAGACCTGCGCAGTATGCACACCACACGCTCCGGGGCAGGGCCGCCCCCGGGGCCTCCTGTGGTGACGGCGGGTCCCACATTCCAGCCGTCTGTACACTGGAATCTGCGAGTGGACTGAGGGTTCCAATGTCTAGTTTCATTTAATTTAACTAATTTAAATGGCTGCTGGTAGCCAGTGGCTCTCAGTGGGTGCCGTTCTAGATGTCAGGGTCAACTGCAGGAGACTGATGTTTATTTTCAACCTCAAATAATAAAGAGACTAACTCTAACTAGTTGAATCAAGTAGAAATAAGACTGCTAGCTCTTTGGGAGCAGTTGAGGGCCTGTTCGTGGCTGCACCCCGTCCCACTCTCACTGTCTGGGGTGACGAGGAGGCCCCCTACCTGCTGAGACGCCTCTGCTGCTCTCTGCTCTGCCTGGCTGAGCCGCCTTTGAAGTCTGCTGGCTTTTTCCTGATGCTCGAGAATTAACTTTTCATTCTATTAAGGGGAAAAATAAAACAAGTTAGAAATCCATGGGTCACTGGGAGACGCTTTGTGGAATAATCAATGAAAAATCTGGACATCATTTGACACCTATAAAATGCAAAGACAATGTGTCTTCAGATTTGCATTCTGTCAAATCATGAACTTCAAGGTTGGTTTACGTTCTTACAACACTGTCTTTACCCCTGCATGCCAACAAACAAAGTGAATTAAATGCAAAGAGAAGAACAAGATGTTGACTTTTTGATCTGTTAACCTCGATACCCCAGCTCCCGGCTTCGACTGTGGGAGGTGTGAACACAGACGGCTGGGCCTCCCAGCCGGAGCTCTCCCCACCCGAGAGTTCCCACGTTTGTCACTTCCCCAGGGTGCGGGCGCTGCACAGGTGCCCCCGGAGCCACTGTGCAGAACCAGCCTCTATCCAGGGCAACCGGGCATGATCGTTATTAAAGTTCAAGAAACAGAAAATACTCACTCTAGAAATCCTAGTTTTTATACAGTTAGATGTGCCCTAAATGATTTATATGCTAAAGGTGTTCTTTATAAGGTGAATAACTCTGTTTCTACATGTTCCCCCAAAAGCTGTATACTCCAGAGGGTATTAGGGTCAGCAGAGGTATTAAGACATTGTCATGGGTTGAATTATGTCCCTAAAAAAAATTCACTAAAGTCCTAACCCCCACTACTTATGAGTGGGACCTTATTTGGAAATAGGGTTCTTGCTAATGAGTAAGTTTGACTTATTTGGGCTCTGATCAGCTGTGACTGGTGTTTCCCTAGAAAGGGGGATGTGGACACAGACAGACACGCACAGAGGGGAGACCATGTGAAGACAGGGAGAACCCTACACGCCGAGGAGCACAGCGGCCCTGGAAGCTGGGAGACACGCGTGGACCGCTCTCCTCTGAGCCCTGCGGAACCAATGCGGCCGACTTCCCGATCTAGGCCCTGACCTCCAGACGGCGACAGTGCCTTTCTGTGGTTCTGCCGCTGTCTGTGACCCTGTCACAGCCTCGGGAGCCGCGGCGGCAGCGGTGACACCCGCACGCTGGCCAGCACACAGCTCGAAGACGCTGTCAGGTAGAGTGCAGCGGCCCTCCCTGTGTTCCTCGCCTGGACACAAAGTTTCTGCACCACTGGAATTGTTACTCAGTTTTTCTGGCGCTGGTGGGAACTGAGAGAGCAACCA
Organism: Molossus molossus; assembly: GCF_014108415.1. Classification (NCBI taxonomy): domain Eukaryota; kingdom Metazoa; phylum Chordata; class Mammalia; order Chiroptera; family Molossidae; genus Molossus; species Molossus molossus. Next base: position 120,322,970 of record NW_023425377.1, on the reverse strand, counting down.
GTCTTGGTCTCACAGGAACAGCAAGAAAAACACACTTCCTCTGAGAAGGACACAGCCCGCACGCCCGAACGGAGCAGTGATCGCAGGGAATGCCAGGCCCAGTGATATAAAATACTGAAATAACAGCATCCTGTTCAAATGAGCTTATTACGTTTCTTAGTGTGCCCAAAAGCAAAATTAAATTTTATGACGAGAACTATATTGGCTGCTCTAGTGTAGCAAGTTGTTGAAGTACGTAGTCTCGCATTTATCAGTCATGGCATTAACATGAGACAAAACTCGGGGATGCCATCCTCTGTGATCATCGTTTCCATAGTCACAATCAGACCACATACAACGCTTACCTTTCGATGCTGCTACAATAATGAGGCACAGTCCAGATTACATGAATCATAATGTATAGGCAATTGTTCTTTTTCCAATTGCTCATTGTGGTTGTTTCTGATCTTTCAACTATTAACATTGAATATCTTCCTTTTTTTGTATTTTAAATGACTCTCTTACACCAGAATCCTGGAAGTGGGACCCACACCAAAGAGTACTTTAAGGGCCAGTGTTTAGTTGTTTTCTAAATGGTCCGTATCAATTTATAATGCTACAACACTTACGAGTCACGGTGTCACTACAGTACCTGCAGAAGGGCCACCGAGAGAGGTGGGCCATGCAGCCTGTTAAAGAAATTCCAACAAGCGTTGGCCTGTGGTCTGGAGAGACCCGGGTTCGGTTCCTGCTAAGGGCACGTACCTCGGTTGCAGTTTGTCCCTGGCCCTGGCTGGGTCGAGTGGGTGGCAACCGCTCGATGTGTCCCTTTCACGTCGATGTTTTTCTCTCTCTCCCACTCTATCTGAACAAAATATCAAAAAATGTCCTCGGGTGAGGATTTAAAAAAAAAGAAATTCCAACAAATACATTCGAAGTTGGAACATCAAAAGGAGAACTAGAGCCCTGGCAGGTTTGGCTCAGCAGTTAGAACATCGGCCTGAGGGTTCGATTCCGGTCAAGGGCACGCACCTTGGCTGTGGTTTGTCCCCGGCTCTGGTCCAGTTGTGCAGGAGGCAGCCAGCTGATGTGTCCCTCTCACGTCGATGTCTCTCTCTCTCTCTCTCTCCTTCCCTCTCTATCTGATGATAAATGGAAAAATGTCCTTGGGTGAAGATTAAAAAAAATAAAAAATAAAAAAATAAGAAAAGAACCAGAGTTCTAGGATGCCCTGATCATAATCTAAAAATTGTTTACTTTTTTAAAACTTTAAGAGAAAAAAACCCAAACTCTTGCTATATTTAGCTCTAAGTAATCTAAAGGAGTATTTCAATATAAGTCCAGCAGGCCAGAGTATTTTCTACATGTCTCTTGTGATGGATGAAAACAAAATAAAAGGAACAGGTTGAAAAATCATCTCAGACACGCACAGACACAGAGGGTCCTGATGGAGTCTCGGAGACTCTGCACCAGCTCCAGTACCTCCTGTAATTCACACACGACGGTCCCGCCTCTCGGCTCTTATTCACAGTATATTACGCGTGGACTTTTCAGGTTATGGATGATTTCTACTAGAAATACGCACATCTGTATGGTCATTTCCAAGTAGAGAATTAATTTGGACTTGGCTCGAGTAAAATTCTCTCACATGTATATCAGGCTGCAGCAGAAGGATCTCCCGGGGGAGTCATTATCTTACCTCAACTACCTTTTCATTTGCCATTTCCAGCTGAGAAAGCAGCTCTTGGGTATGAAGTTTCTGTCGACTCAGCTCACTCCTATTAATGAAGGGAAGGAGGGAGGGAGGGAGGAGGAGAGGGGGGGAGAAGGAGAGAGGGAGAGAGGCAGGGAGGAGGGGAGGGGGAGAGGGAGACAGGAGAGGCAGGGGGAGGGGGAGAGGGCAGGGGGAGGGGGAGAGAGGGGGAGGGAGGGAGAAGGGGGGGAAAGGGGGAGAGAGAGATAGAGATTGTTAAAAAAACAAAATAGAATCTTTATCAGTGAGATACATGTTCATGTTTCTGTGTGCAAATAAAGTCTCTCATTAGTAGACTATATCTAAAGGACTCATTCATTTCTTTATAAAACATATACGTATTCTGGAGATTGGTTGTACAACAATGTGAATACACCTAACACTATTGAGCTGTGCAGTTAAAAATGGTTAAGCTGATAAATTTAATATTATGTATATTTTATCACAATTTTAAAATGGTTAAAATGGTACATGTTATGTTATATTTTGCCACAGGAAACATATATATGTATATGTATATGTATATAGTGCCAAACTGTCTTCAATATTATTATCTTGAGTACTATGTGGCATTAAATTAAAGTATGTTCATATGAACAGACACAGTGCTTGTTGGTGTAACTCCATGGCTGCTGCGATTCTTAGCCACAGTGTGCTTCTAGACTCATATACGTGCTCCTTAGAGGGGCTCGGCTCCTGGGAAGTCAAGGTGGTGTGACTCGCCCCACCATCGTATTGTTTCAGTGTGGTACACTCAGGACTGGTGTTTTGGTTGCGCATGTGCTATTTTTATACATTCATATTTTTCATGCTTTATTAACTGGAATTTTCTTATGCACAGAACTTTTATTTCTATTCAACATATATACATTATATTGTTTATGGCCAAAGAAATTTCATGAGTCCCACGTTAGAAGTAGATACAATGTAGTCTTAAAAATAAGTAAAAAATAGATCGACTTAATTTCTGAATATTAAAATAGTAATTCAAGAGTGATTTTTAATCCTTTGACCTGACTTCTGCTTCTTAAAAAAATTCAACAGATAAACACTTCCAAAATAACTTCAGTTTTGATTTTTTTCCAAAGGAGCTGCACAAACAGCTTAAAAACATGCTCTCTCAACTGTCCTGGACGTGAGTGAGCAGCTGCTAAAATCAGGAAGCAGCCCTGGCCGGTGTGCTCAGTGGTTACAGCACTGGCCCGAGCACCGAAAGGTTGCAGGCTCGATTCATGGTCAAGGGTACATACTTGGGGTGCTGATTTGATCCCCCGTCCTGGTTGGGGTGTCTCTGGGAAGCAACCAATCTCTCTCTCTCACGCTGATGTTTCTTTCTCTGTCTCTCTCCCCTGCCCTCCCACTCTCTCTAAAAATCAATGGAAAAAATATCCTTGGGTGAGGATTAAAAAACAAAACAGGAAGCAATCTGTTATAAACACGTAGAAGCAAATAATAACGTCCACAAGTCAATTCCACAAATAGTTAGTGGACACCCTTCGGGCCAAGTGCAAGGTGTACGGTGGTAAACACAGAGTTGCTGCCACAGCGGGAAGTCTTCTGGGTCAAAGGTAATTAAAGGTAAACGTGTGAACATTAGTGCTGATGAGAAATAACCTTTGATAGTACTGAGATTGAGATAAAACTGATCATATTTATAAAGTCAGCCAACATTCAGTTTGTAGAAAGCCTTTTCAGAAAACACCTACTGCATAATTTGATGTCTAAACTATTATTCACTTACGTACCCATGACAATTTACCTGAATGATAGTAATAATATCTAATAAATGCTATTCTATAGCAATGATTTCCCACAAAATTAATTAACAATCACAAAGATACAAATTAAGTCTAAGTTACTTTGTAATCTGTGTAAACATCTATTTCGTTGTGTATCAAGCCATCACCCCTACTGGACGGTGAGCACCTGCATGATCCCTCCTGGTCTCCCTTGCCATCTGGTCCTCAGAAGAGGGGACAAGCAACGTGAAGATGGTGATGGGGGGTGATAACAGCAACGCTTCAGAGTGCGTCCGACGTGCCAGACACCATTCTAGAGGCTTTATCTAAATAAATGTATTGTTTTCATGACAACCCTGTAAGACCCCATTCTTACAATGAGAGAATTTAAAGACAGAGACATAGAAAGAGTCAAGTGGCTTGTCTAGAGTCACACAGCTAGTCAGGTGTAGACTCAGGATGGAAGCTGAGCCCGTGGCTTCCACGGCGTGTGCTCTGAGCGGCTCCCCAGATGGCGGGCAGCTGCTGGATGCGTAGGGGAAGGGTGTGCGTGTGTACATGTGCCCGGCAGTCTAGAACATAAAAATGAACACGCTGATTTGGAAACTGAACAAGTTAGGCCATTATCTTTGACGTGTTTCCTGCAGGTGCAATGATACACGCAAACGTGAAGTCGTTAGGCTGGTGTTACGTCATTTTCTGAGTCCTCGTGTTTAGATTTGCCGTTAAGATCCTGCTCTTTCTTTAAGATCCCACCTTGCCTCCCTTCCTTCCAGGCCTCCTTCCCAATTTATTTTAATCCAGATGGTTCTCTTCTTACATCAAAGCTTTATGCTTATTTTATGTACCAGACATTTAGCAATTCTGTATTATAATGCTGATTAGTGATTTATATACGTGTGCGTATGTATACAGATGTATACACACACTCCCCCAAGAATAATGGCAACTTTTAAAACAGGGATTGTTTTGTCCTACCCGGGTAGCTCAGCTGGTTAGAGCATCGTCCTGATACACCAAGGTTATGGGTTTGATCCCGGTCAGGGCACATACAACAAGCAACCAATGACTGCACAGATAAGTGGAACAACACATTGGTGTTTCTCTCTCTCTAAAAATAAAATCAGTACATAAAAAGTTTTAAAATGGGGACTGTTTTTAGTTTCCACAGTATCTACCACAGCTGCTGTACACATAGACATTCAATAAATATCTGCTGATTTGTGGCTAACTTTCTGCAGAAAACCTAGCAGTTAGAAAATTTTATTCCTTATTTGCTCAGCAAACATTTACTGAGGACTCTACCACAAAACACAGTTTAGATCACAGTTATTTTTATTTATTTAGATTTATTTATATTTGACTTCTTTCTACCAGGGATTCGGAGTGGCTACAGAAAGGTGGTTTTTCCGGTAAGCCTTTCCTTCGGGCTCCTCTCTGGAGGAGACGCAGGCGGTACCAGGGGTGAAGAGCGCGGTCCTGGGCTGGCCCCAGGCTCCCGAGGGCCTGCCTGTCAGTGCCCTGCAGCTGCCTATTTCTCTGCCTGGACCTTGACCTGTGGGGTGGAGGAAACACCCAGGGGGATGATCCGACTCTATTATCTACAGCAATGTCTCTTCATTAGGGAAGGAGATTGAGAGCTCCCGGTATCCTCAGTGATCTGGGAAAAACATTGAACAAGACTTCGGGAAGTTTCGCAGTGGTGTTGCAGCGGAATCCCTGCCACACACAGCCCGTAGTCTCTCCACTGGAAATCTGTAACCGCAGGGACACCCTCACCCCAGGGAAGTGCAGCTGGCCAGCAGGTGTCGCGCTAGATGGCATTTCCGGTTTCGGTAGGACACTGTGGTCCTCCGAGAACACTTTACACCAGCTAGAGAATGTGAATGAAACCGTACCCAGGTCCCCTGTAATTTCTGGCATAGTATATGTTATAAGGTTTAAGGACAAAATGACCTTCTACCAATTTTAATGTAAGTCCAGAAGAGCGAGGAATTCCTTATGACACCACTTGGTCCTCAGTGTCCTAAATATTTTTAGGTCACTTACATAATTTATGTGTAGGTAATAAAATGTCCTAGTCGTGCCTCCAAAAGTGATACAGAAATACAGTTGTAAAATGTAACCGACTTGCCACCTTTTGTGTCAAATAAAAAAAACGTATAAACAAAGTAATTGATACTGTATCTATTAAGAGGACGTTAAATACTTCAGTAAACAAAATATTACAATCAAGATTGATTAAGTCATCAAAGCCTTCAATTCGAGATGCGAGCAGGTGGCAGGTGAGCCCCGAAGGCAAGGGTTCTGATCTTCGGCCCACCGACAGGCTTCAGGTCTGCTCAGTACCCCGAAACTACAGGCAAGGCCTGTGAGCTTGTCTCCCTCTTCGGGGAAGAGAGTCCACAGCCTCCCTCAGATTTCCACGAGGTCTGAGGCCTAAGGCAGCATAAGGATTTTGTCTGACTTTTGGACACAGTTTTATACACAGTTGTTGGTTTTTTTTTAAGTATGAGCACACTGGAGTGCTCCAGTGTTGAATGTCTTTCTTTCACAAACCACATCCATAACATTTCATCTATAATTATTTCCACTTTCGGCTTCATGGACATGGTACCAGAATTTGCAGGCACCTGACAAGCAATCCGAATGCAAACGTGTTCTAGGTGTTTACAGTGTTCCCTGTTCTTTCAAACCTACCTCAACAGCAAATTCTCTACGTTTCAAGAGAAACAATAACTTTCTCTTTCTGCGCTCCTAGACCCCTGGCCTATTTGATTAAACTGCATGTTTCAGAAGCAGGGGTGGCTGGCGTAGCCTGGTTTGGGAGCAGACACAGGGACACTGGGGAGGCAAGTGCCAGGGCGGGAGGGGCCAGGCGCGGGGGCAGGGAGGAGCCTGGCGCTGGCCCGCTGGCTCCCCACACCTGTGTGCTTCACCAGTCGGTGTCCTTGGATGAGCAGGTGGACATCGGCCAAGAGGGTTTTCTACTATACCTTAACTTCACCTCCGTACCTTATTGTTACTTCAAGGTTGCAAAGTAGTTATTATTCTCAGCGTATAAACGAAGGAGTTAAGACTCAGAGAAGTTAATGTTCCTACTGTCATAAAGTGACTGAATGAAAAAAAATGGGGTTCACAGCAGTCTTTTAATGAAAACGTTCCCTCACCTAGGTCATATTGCCTCTCATCTCAGGTCCAATCAATTACAAGAGATATTGGTGTATGTGGCACCCCATGACATTAAGATCTAAAAGGCAAAAAGAAGGTTATCTGGGAAAGGAATTTCATCCTAAGTACGTGGCACGATGGCCAGTAAGTGCAAAGATCGTAATCTCAACTTTCTGCACGGTTTCAGAGGCCCTGACGACTGAAACAGGAAATTCATGCTGAGGTCTCAAACCTCATCCAGTTTAACTGAAAACACAGGGCAGGGCAGACAGGCTGGCTTTGGACACAGTGGCACACTCCCGGGCACGGTCCCAGGTCCCCCCTCCCCCCAGCTGCACAGTGCCCCTAAGTGACCTCAGCTAGCCCCTGACCTAAAGGAACATTAACGGGCACCTCGCGTGTAACCTGTCCAAAGTGGAAACTACTCATCTACTGCTTCCCAAGTGCCCTCCTTCCCAGTGAATGTCATTGCCAGCCACCCAGATGCTCCATTGCAAAGCTCTGGCATTATCCTAGCTCCCTCCCTCCCCCTCCTCCCCTGTATTTAACAGTGAGTCCTGTCCTGCCTCCCCAGTACAATGCACGAATGCCCCCCTCCATCCCACCGACGGCACTCTGTGCTAAGCACTGTCATCTACTGCCTGACAACTGTAACAGTCTCATACCTGGTCTCCTGACTCCATTTCTACCTGTTCCCTGATCTGTTTTCCAGACAGTGTGCAAAGCCGGTGTAAAGTGGTCTTTTGAAGAGATGTTTAAAATCCTCCAGTAATTTCCCATCGCTGCACTTTGGCCTTTATTTTAAACTAAAATAGTCTTAAATATGTTACTTCCAACAGCCTACATGACTCTCCCGATTGATCCCTGTGTTGTTCCTCCCCCCAGTGGCCCTCCTTCTCCACTCCCCACACTGTAGCTATGTGAGTCTCCCCTCTAGCCCTGGACTCCTGTACGGGCTACTCTTCCATCTGCCTGGAACATTTTCCTGGCTTCTCTGTATAATCGACTTCTTTCCTCATTCAGGCCTCAGTTTAAATGCCCACTTTTTGGATGGCTTTTTAAAAACCAGCCCAGCTCTTCGGCTCCCGCCCTGTCCCAGCTACTGTCGTCCACATCGCCCCCTTTTTTTTATACCACTGAAGACATCTAAAATTATCGTGTTTATGTGTTGGTGCACCCCCTGGTTCTCTCCCCACTAGAACCAAACCCCAAAGGCAGCTGCGCTCACAGGCTCAGCACGGTGCCGGCCACACAGGTGGTTCTCACCTGGGGAGACTTTAGCTGACGCCCCGTAGTCAGCCCCCCAGTCCATTCAATGGTAACACCTCTCACAGCCCATGACTTGCTTTCCAAAGCTGTCACTGGCCACTTGCTGTCCTCAGAGCAAACTAGACGAGCCCGCGATTCCGTTTCCACGGTAGCCATCGAGTGCGTGTTAGATCTGGGAGGCGACCCCAGGAAAACCGGTGACTCAGAGCTTTGTTTACCAGCATCACTCCCAGGAGGCTTATTTTAAGAAGCTATGTGAAGCATGAACTCAAAGTTTACAAAGTGGGGCTGAATTTCCGCCTATCGCATTTTAAGTGCTGACCTTAGGATGTGACTGGGGAAACGGTCAAGTTCACTGGATTCATTAAATACTGAAGTGAGTGCCAGTGAGATGGGGGGGTCCAGTCACTGCCATGGTGACACCGAGGGACACCAGGAACACTGGGAAGCTACTCGGTTTACAACACGGGCAGCAGGTGCTCTAGGAAGCCGGCAGACTGTGGGGCACACGTGGGGGTGAGGGGACTCATGCCGCTCTCCCGAGGAGGTGGACTTGCAGGCCGACCTAGGATAGATGAACAGAAGTGAGGTGCCGAGAAGCACGGCGGGAACAGTGTCACTGGGATGCGTGTGTGGAGACAAGGGAACCATCGACTTAGAAAGCTGGAAGGGGAGCAGGACGAGCGACACAGTTATTGGAGGCAGGCGTAGGGGGAGAGACGAAGAACATGGAAAAACAAGGAAATATAGATCACAGGGGACTTTCTTTTTTTTTATCCTCACCCGAGGACATTTTTCCACTTTTTTGTTCAGCCAGAGTGGGAGGGAGGGAGAGGAAGAGAGAGAGAGAGAGAAACATCGACATGAAAGGGACACGTGGAGTGGCTGCCACCCACACGACCAACCAGGGCCGGGGACAAACTGCGACCTTAGCAGGAACCGAACCCGGGTCTCTCCGGACCGCAGGCCGATGCTCTAACCGCTGAGCCGAACCGGCCAGGGCTGCAAAGGACTTTCTATGTCTTGAGAGGAAACGGAGACTTTATCATGGATACTGCAGGGGGTTCAAGCAGAGAGGCGACACGATCACATTTGAGTATCAGATCTGGCTGATCACAGCCGGAAAACCAGTAAGGCTCGATGCCACAGTGAAGTAGGGTTATAGCAGAAATCCCGGCGAGCAGTGTGCACACCTGAACCGTCAGCGGGACGTGGACAGTCAGGAGACACTTCGACGGGGGTCCAGGGCAGGACGAGAAGTACTTGATTTAGGGGTGTGAGGTCAGGAAGACTCCTGGAGCTTTGTTTGAGCGACTGGGTAGATAGCACCACTCAGGAAAGGGACACACAGGATGAAGCACACATGTGGCCAGGTGTGGACCAATGGGTTTAGGTCTTGAATGTACTGAGTTCGAGGTCCCTATGAAAATGTTCAGTAGAGAAAAGGAAATATAGATGATTTCAAAAAGGCCACCATTAAAAACTGTTTCGTGGTAACAGCTGGTTCTTTCTGCTCGTCTGTCCTAGAAATGGGCACCCTAACCCGTGCTGAGAGAACATGCACTCGAAACGCACTTGGAGTCTCAGCACCAGAGGGATACGTAACAACCGACAAGGTAAGGGCCAAGATTTCCCTGCAATGCATTCATCTCCTCGAAAACACCGCCAGTGCTTTTTATAAAAGAGCTTATGGCTCCTTGAGGCATGGAATAAGAGTTTGAAATTTGGGCCAGTGTCTCAGGCTTTATAATTAAAGACTGCAGTTGCTCAGATCATTCCCTTGTTACCGAGGCACAATTTGAGGTAAGGATGAGCCGTGCGTATTCTGGTTAATACAGTGTGAGGGCGAGGCTCCGCGGAGCGCGAGGCCCCTCGGTGACGTCTGAGGGCGAACCACGCGAGGCTGCACCCCTGGTGGCCGCGAGGGCCCCGGACAGAGGGGTGCGCTGGCTCCCGGGGCTGCGGGCTGCCCACCGCACAGCCCTGCCCTCGAAGCCCTCTCTCGTGACAGATGAACACAGCCGTGCCAGATGGTTTCCTTTTCTGTTGAATTATACTATAATATGCTTCAGTTACTTTTAGTAATTACACATTTTGTAATCTGCCAGTACCTGCAGCTGCCTCTCATCCTGTTAATTAAAAAAAATAAAAAAATAAAAAAAAACCTTAAAAGAAAAGCAGTATGGCAGCCAAACATTATAGATATATAGCCAAGAATAATGTTTTAGAGATTAAAGAGAATTCCTTGGGCTCAGAGGCTGTGTAATTGCACATATATATGTGTGTGTATGTATATATATATATGCAATTTGGACAGGAGAAGAAAATATTGCACATTGTATATTCATTCACTCATTCGATACAATTTTATTAAACACCTAGAACCCAGCAAGATGTTGGCTCACAGTCTTGTAGAAAGGTGGCCGTGAATGACAGTTATACTACAGTTCAGTGAGTGTCACAAAGAATGAGCAGAGGGGAGTGGGAGTGTAGGAAAAGGAAAGACTCGATCTGTCAAGGGAATTAAGAATGCCTTACAGAAAAAAAAAAGATATTTGAGATGGGTCTGGAAGGAAGAATATGTTTTCGGGTTGGGAGTTGGGAAAAGATATCCCTAGAAAGAAATAGCATGTACAAACTATTCCTAGAATCGTCCTTGATTCCTCTCTTCTCCTCCATACTCCACGTCGAACCCATCAACACCTTCTATTACCTCTCAAAAAACAAAGACTCCCAACGAATCCAGCTTTCTCTTTCTTCTCGGTCTAAGCCACCATCATCTCTTAACAAGACTTCTGCAATAGCTTTCTGAGTCCTTTCCCAACTTTTTCACTTACTTCTCTTTTCCATTCAGAAGCCAGAGTGATTTTTTTTTTTTTAATCTGATCTGGTGAATTCTTTCAAAACTGTCCACTGGCCTTCATTCTTGGCTGGTAAAACCTTCGAGATCAAGCCCTGGTCTGCAGCACTTGGATGTGCTCACCAACATTCTGCGGGCCCCCTACGCATTTCCTAGGCATCCGTGCAGATAGATCAGGGTGGCCAGGAAGGTAAAAGGAAGTGATGTACGTCACCTCACAGCAGACTTAGTTAAGAGCCAGCATTCCCCCCACCCCGCACCCCGACTCCAGTGATCTTGGATAACCACACCTTCAATGTGGCGGAACCTCTGACGGCACAGCCTTCCCGCCAAACTGCCTTAGACATGTACCCTAAGCAGGAAATAAACCTTTTCTGTGTCCAGCCCCTGGGATTTCACAGTCGGTGGCTGTCATCACTTAATCAGACACATTGCCCAAACCTGCCCCTCCTGCCTTCGCTTTGCACGCGGTCTCTTTCACTTCGAACGCACCGAGTGTCCTCCTGCCTTGGGACCTTGGCAGTAGCTGGTCTCTGCACTTGAAATGCTCTTTCTCCTGATGTTTAAATGACGGAATCCTCTTTGTCATCAGATCGCATATGAAGATGAATTCCTTCACAGGATTTTCCTTGTCTACCGGTCTCAGGTGTCCACCCCTCCATCCATTCATTATCACATTGGCTTAATTTTCTGCACAGTACTTATTATCTGACTTTAAACTTATATTTATTGGACAGTTTCCAATTCTCCATCACTAATCCAATATCTTCACGGAAAGGGGGGACCTTGGGCTCTGCTGTGTCCTCAGTACTTAAAGGGTCGTGCACTCTGTAAACACACGAGTGAGTGGTGCAGACCAGGGCTGTGAAGGGCTGGCCAGCAGTCGGTTCCTGGGAGGCTGTGCAGTGTGCCCGGACATAAGCCATGTGAAGGAAGGAGGTAAAGAGGCAGATTGCGATAAAAAATAAGGTGAAGGAAGCATTGTAAAAAGCCTATTGGCAACAATAAAACAGAAGCCGGTAAGTAGGCAGGGCAGGATCGGATGTGCTTTTTAGGAAAAGAATTCCGACAACAGTATGAAAGGTGGAGCAGAGCTGAAAAACAACGACGAAAAGCAACAGCGCGAGCAGAGTGAAGGCCGCTCCTCGAAGAGCACGGCCAGGTGTGCGGGGCCTGCCGGATGGCGAGGACGGGTGGCAAGGACGGGTGGCGAGGACGGGTGTGCTCCTGCACGCGGTGTGGCCGCCTGGCCTGTGAGACCACCTTCGCCGGCTCCTGCTCCCCTCGTACTTGCGGGCGCTGCGCGTTAGCCGCCTTCTACATTTTTGCCAACTGCTGGGTACAATTACTGTTTAAATTTGCATTTCTTCAGCGAATAGCGTGGCTGAACCTGGTTTGATGTGTTGAACGGAGCTTTGCATTTCTGCTTCTGTGAGCTGTCAGTTCACGTGCGTCGTCTATCGTTCTATTAGGTTGTTAATCTTTTTCTTAATTATTGAACTCCTGATAGATTCTTCATATGAAACCTTTCTTCTATTTTTTGTCACTTGTCTTTTATCTTTGGTATCTTCATATAGAATTATAGTTTTTTTTTCTTTAAACCAATTAAGCAATGTTTTTCTTTTTTAGATTCTGGGTTCTATATTTTGATTAGAAAAAATTTTCATATTCCAAAATAATAAAAATAGTCATTTCTTTCAATATAGATGTTATACATTAATAAGCAACTATTATACTGTCTCCTCTTGGAAGCTCAAAATTCTCTGTATTACATACATTTCAAGATAAAAAGAGCAACCAAAAAAGAATAATTATAAATAAATAAATAAATAAAATTTTACAAATTAAAGCAAACTTCAAAATGAAAGGAGATACCACAGAGGAGCTCACATTTTTGAAATGCTTCTGATACTGAGATAAAAAACTTCCTTCTACAGAAAAATAATTTTGTTTAATTAATTTGTGTTACGTTTCATTATGGCAATACTTACTTATGTGTAGATCTTAAGAAATCACAGGTACCTGGTAATCATATTTAATTGTTAGTTGTCAGAAGGAACAGAAGTTTGCTAAGGCAGCAAAACCAGTCCGGAGAGGACTCTAGCATCTTAGGGTTTTACGGCGATGCTGGTAATGGGTTTTGTCTCTAATGTTCTTTAATTGTAGGTGGATACATAGAAGGCAAGAACATGGTGAATGCATCAGTATTTGTTATGAAGTAAAGAGGACACACTTCAGGGGAAAGTTTTGCTGCTTTGTATGGCACAATAACGGCACACTGGGAAGCAGGGTGCTGGGACCTGACCTGAGCAGCTCCCTGCTGACAGTGACGACTAAACACATCTTACATGCATAGCAGCATGCCCGATTGGTGGTGGGGACTCAGAACTCACGTAAGAAGCTCACTGCTGACAGTGACGACTAAACACGTTTTACATGCATAGGAGCATGCCCGATTGGTGGTGGGGACTCAGAACTCACGTAAGAAGCTCACTGCTGACAGTGACGACTAAACACGTTTTACATGCATAGGGGCATGCCCGATTGGTGGTGGAGACTCAGAACTCACGTAAGAAGCTCACTGCTGACAGTGACGACTAAACACGTTTTACATGCATAGGGGCATGCCCGATTGGTGGTGGGGACTCAGAACTCACGTAAGAAGCTCACTGCTGACAGTGACGACTAAACACGTTTTACATGCATAGGGGCATGCCCGATTGGTGGTGGGGACTCAGAACTCACGTAAGAAGCTCACTGCTGACAGTGACGACTAAACACGTTTTACATGCATAGGGGCATGCCCGATTGGTGGTGGGGACTCAGAACTCACGTAAGAAGCTCACTGCTGACAGTGACGACTAAACACGTTTTACATGCATAGGGGCATGCCCGATTGGTGGTGGAGACACAGAACTCACGTAAGAAGCTCACTGCTGACAGTGACGACTAAACACGTTTTACATGCATAGGGGCATGCCCGATTGGTGGTGGGGACTCAGAACTCACGGGGGGAGCCACGTGCATCAAATGAGCCATCTGATTTTTAAATGTATTGCTCTGTAGTTTATTATTAATAAGAGACATAATTGGTTGAAGATTTGGATCGTATCACTGAATCAGTCTGAAAATAAAACTGTTTCTTAGGAAAGCACGTGAAGGAGACACAGAAACACCACCCAGCAGTTAGCCTGGAACACCACTGGGACAATCTCACTGCTACTGTCGATCTGGAGCTCCTGTAAACATGTCCAGTAGAGAGCAACTCCTTCGTAACGTAGTTTTTCATTGGAATAAGCATACATTTCTCCTCAGAAATTATAAAGTATGGCTGACATGTAATTCTGTATTATGACCAATAGGTGAGGTACAGAGAAAATACTTCAGTAGATACTGTTTTACTGTAGAAAGATTTTTGGCTTGATTTCATATCTATTCCTCAGTATTATTCATGTCTCCAAAGAGGATAAAATTCATATATGTAGATAAATCTTGCCTACAATCTAGTGATTTCTAGGACTAGTAATGCTTTCTTTGTTCAATTAAAAATGAAATAAGCATGTAGGCTTCTCATGCACATACCCCATAGAGTATATCATGGTTTACTTGGACTACAACGATCTCTTTGCATTTATAAAGACTATTCCCTAAGCCCTGTTTTTTACTGTTTCCTTCCTAAATATTTTATATGTCGGGCATGGAGTTAACACCTTATATTTATTATATAAATCAAATCTTATAACAACACACGAGGTTTAGAGATAAATGTCAGGGTGGGCTGGATGGGACCCGAGTTAGTGCTCTTAATCTATGGTGCCATGCTGCCTCCTTAGGTGCTAAGAATACTGTGTGTGTTTCTCAACATTATTTAATATAATCCTTTTATGAAAGGAAATAGTCTTAATGCAAAATCTTGTGAAAATATTTTCTACTTTGAAAGTAAATATTTTAGTTTTGACATGCCAGAGTATACTAACACATTTTCAGTGACCCAGCAGAGACAGGCAGAAAGCCTCTCTTAGCACATTGGAATGCATTTCACTTCCAACCCTGTGGTTTAAACAACCAACAGAGGCATACCAAGTAAAGGTTAAGTATGCCCGATGAAACCAGACTTTCCTATGCAAAATCCTAAATATATACAATGAAACCTTGATAGAATATAATGCTTTCTCACATTTTTATAATTTTATAAAAATTATCATGTAACCAAGAAATATTTAACTGAAGCATAATTATTCCTTTTTAAAAAGATTTATAAAAAAAAGGTTAAATCTAAAAATTTCAAACCATGTAGAACATGTAACCTACTTATTTTTGATAACCAATTCAGTTTTTAAGTAATCTTCCTCAACCTACTCAACCTGTCTAAAATGCCATGGACCACGAGGGCTTTTAAAATTTAATAAACATAGCGTTCTAATCCCTGGAACAAAGACTAGACTGTCACACATGCAGGAGAGGCCATGGCTGGGAAAGTCTGGTTCTTTCCCTCCTTTAATGTCTTTAATAAGAGCGTTCAAAGGAGGATTCTTTCCCTATGCAGTTATGGTGGATTTGTTAAAAACTGGGTTACACTGAACTAGAACGGCAGAAGGAAAAGCAGCCACCATAATTAGTATCCATATGAACTTGAAGAGATTAGATCATGATAGAAACTAAAAACTAGGATGTTGAAAATATCTCAAGGACAGTCAAGGACTAGCAATTCAGGGACAGTAAGGCAATTAAAATGTGAGTATAGATAAAAAAAAAATGAGAGTACAGGATATTTCTAATAATATATAATATTTGCATGATACTAAGAGATGGCAAAATTGAGGCTTGGATAAATTAAGTGATTTATATGTATTCACACATTTGTGGGGCAGACCATGGACTAGAAGCTAGTTTTAGATTCTTTACAAAAACTGAATTTATTGGGGGTGATAATGGTTCGCAAAACCATACAGGTGTCAAGTGCAGAACTCAACAAAACATCATCTGCACACAGGGTACGTCACATGGTGCACCCGCTGCCCCGAGCAAAGTCCCTTTCTGTCCCCATTTCCCTCCCCCCAGCTCCCTCTCCCTCTGGCTATCACCACACTGTATCTATGTGTGAAATACACACTTTTTTTTTTTTGCTCCTTCACCTTCTTTCATGCAGCCCCGCCCCCCCACAGCTGTCAGTCTGTTCCATATATCCATGCCTCTTTCCATTAGATTCCTTTTTATATACCTGACTGACTCCTACGTGACCTTAAGCCAGTCACTCATACAGTGGGGAAAACCTGTACGCCTTTAAAATTAGTATTTCAATAGTTTATTGTTTAAGGCTGTTGATAAATACATGATTCTAAAGCTTATGTTTTTCAGTATCTGAAAGCTGTCACATTAAGAGTTATGCATAAAAGATGGAGACTGTTTTGGGAAGACACACACAGTGTTCCAGGATGCTGTGTAAACCGAGAAGGAAACGAACATAATGCCTTCGGCTGTATGTCAAATGGGTAATTTGAAAAGTTTGTATTAGTTCTGAAACATTACTTAATAAGCTTGAGAACAATGTTAAATTCTTAGCAGTGACATACAAAGTGAGTTTGCTATAAATTCAAAATCACAGAAATGGAAAAAAAAATCACTAAAGTAGAGTTCAAATTGCTAAAAAACTTGGTGGCAAAGTAACCTCCACTAGGAGAGATCTTACTCCCCAACTACAATGCCGTGTCTCTGACTGCAGGGTGGGGTTTGCTCATTTTTGTACTAATGTTAAAAGCTATTTTAAAAAATATTGCGCCCTAGCCTGTTTTGCTCAGTGGTTAGAGCGTCTGCCTGTGGACCAGAGAGACCTGGGTTCGGTTCCTGCTAAGGGCACGTACCTTGGTTGCAGTTTGTCCCCAGCCCCAGTTGGGGTCGTGTGGGTGGTGACCATTCAATGTGTCTCTCTCACATTGATGTTTCTCTCTCTCCTCCTTCCACTCTCCCTCCCACTCTATCTGAAGATAAATGCAAGGAAAATGTCCTTGGGTGAGGATAAAAAAATATTATATATATTATATTATATATAATATATATAAATAATAAATTAAAAATACCCAATAATCTTACCCATGTTTGGTGTCAAGTGAACATATTCTTCTCTTGATTTTATTTTACCTTTTTAAATTTTTATTTTTAATTAATTAATTTATTTTTTTGTTACAGATGTTTCTCCTTTTTTACCCCGTTGGCACCCCCCTCCCCACCCCACACCCGCCCCGTCCCTGGCTTTGTTGTCCATGTCTATTGATTATGTATACATGCATGTAAGTTCTGTGGTTGACCTCCCCCCGCCCCCTTCTGATGGATGTCAGTCTGTGCCCTACTTCCATGTTTCTGGGTCTACCGTATTCTTCAGACTGTTATGTTCATTATATTCCGTATATAAGCGAGATGATGTGGTATTTGTCTTTTTCTGCTTGGCTTATTTCACTTAGGATAATACTTTCCAGGTCCCTCCATGTCATCTCAAAGGATAAGAGATCTTTCTTTCTTATAGCTGCATAGTACTCCATTGTGTATATGTACCACTGCTTTTTTATCCATTCTTCTACTGATTGGACACTTGGGCTGTTTCCAGATCTTAGCTATTGTAAATAGTGCTGCTATGAACATGGGGGTACATATATTCTTTCTGATTGGTGTTTCAGGCTTCTTAGGGTATATTCCTAGAAGCGGGATCACTGGGTTAAATGGGAGTTCAATTTTTAATTTTTTGAGGTAACACCATATTGTTTTCCATAGTGGCTGCACCGGTCTGCATTCGCACCAGCAGTGTACTAGAGTCCCCTTTGCTCCACACCCTCGCCAACACTTGTTGTGTGATGATTTGTTGATGGCGGCCATTCTGGCAGGTGTGAGGTGATACCTCATTATTGTTTTAATCTGCATCTCTCTGATGATTAGTGATGCTGAGCATTTCTTCATATGTCTCTTGGCCATTTGTATGTCCTGTTTGGAGAGGTGTCTATTTGGTTCCTCTGTCCATTTTTTAATTGGGTTGTCTTCCTTTTGTTGAGTTGTATGAGCACTCTATATATATTGGAAACTAACCCCTTATCTGATATATCATTGGCAATGATGTTCTCCCATACAGTGGGTTGCCTTTCCATTTTGACGATTGCTTCTTTTGCTGTGCAGAAGCTGTTCAGTTTGATGTAGTCCCATGTGTTCATTTTTTCCTTTGTTTCTGTTGCCTTCGGTGATGTATCAGTGAAAATTCTGCTCTGTATATGATGTCCGAAATTTTGTTGCCTACATTTTCTTCTAGAATTTTTATGGATTCATGGGTCACATTTAAGTCTTTTATCCATTTCGAGTTTATTTTTGTGTATTGTGTAAGTTGATGGTCTAGTTTCATTTTTTTTTTGCATGTAGCTGTCCAATTATCCCAACACCATTTATTAAAAAGGCTATCCTTACTCCACTGTATGCTCTTGCCTCCTTTGTCAAATATTAATTGAGTATATTACCTTGGGTCCATTTCTGGGTTTTCAGTTCTGTTCCACTGGTCTATATGCCTGTTCTTGTGCCAGTACCAGGCTGTTTTGATTACAGTTGCTTTGTAGTATAACCTGATATCTGGTATTGTGATCCCACCTACTTTGTTCTTTTTTTTCAAAATTGCTGTGGCTATTTGGTGACTTTTTTGGTTCCATATGAACTTTTGAAGTATTTGTTCTAGTTCTGTGAAATTTGTTATTGGTATTTTGATGGGGATTGCATTGAATCTATAGATTGCTTTGGGTAGTATGGACATTTTAATGATGTTAATTCTTCCTATCCATGAACAAGGTATGTGCTTCCACTTTTTTATATCTTCCTCTATTTCTTTTTTCAATGTCCTGTAGTTTTCTAAAAATAGGTCCTTTACTTCTTTGGTTAAATTTATTCCTAGGTATCTTAATTTTTTTGCTGCGATGGTAAATGGGATTGTTTTTTCGGTTTCTCTTTCTGTGAGTTCATCATTGGTGTATAAGAATGCCGTCGATTTCTTGACGTTAATTTTGTATCCTGCTACTTTTCCAAATTCATTTATTAAGTCTAGTAGATATTTGATGGAGTCTTTAGGGTTTTCTATGTATAATATCATGTCATCTGCAAATAATGACAGTTTCACTTCCTCCTTTCCAATTTGGATCCCTTTTATTTTTTCCTCATGTCTGATTGCTGTGGCTAAGACTTCCAGTACTATGTTAAATAAGAGTGGCAAAAGTGGACATCTCTGTCTTGTTCCTGTCCTTAATGGAAATGTGTTTAGTTTCTGCCCATTGAGTATGATGTTGGCTGTAGGTCTTCCATATATCCATTATTATGTCGAGATATGACCCCTCTATTCCCACATTGCTGAGCGTTTTTATCAGAAATGGATGCTGGATTTTGTCGAATGCTTTTTCAGCATCTATTGATATTATCATGTGGTTTTTATTCTTCATTTTATTTATGTGGTGTATCACATTTATTGATTTGCGAATATGGTACCAGCCTTGCATCCCTGGAATGAATCCCACTTGGTCATGGTGAATAATTCTTTTGATGTATTGCTGGATCCAATTTGCTAGTATTTTGTTCAGGATTTTGGCGTCTATGTTCATCAGGGATATTGGCCTGTAGTTTTCTTTCTTTGTAGTGTCTTTTTCTGGTTTTGGAATTAGAATTATGCTGGCCTCATAGAACGTGTTTGGAAGTCTTCCTTCTTCTTGAATTTTTTGAAATAGTTTGAGGAGAATGGGTGTTAGTTCTTCTTTGAATGTTCGGTAAAACTCCCTGGGCTTTTGTTTGCTGGGAGAGTCTTGATTACCTCTTCAATTTCCTCAGTTGCTATTGGTCTGTTCAAGTTATTGGTCTCTTCCCGGTCCAGTTTTGGGAGACTGTGTGTTTCTAGAAATTTGTCCATTTCGCTTAGATTGTCAAATTTGTTGCCATATAGTTGTTCATAGTAGCTGTTAACAATCTTTTGTATTTCTGTGGTGTCGGTTGTTACCTCTTCTCTTTCATTTCTGATTTTGTGTATTTGGGTTCTCTCTTTGTTTCTTGGTGAGTCTAGCTAAGGGTTCATCAATCTTTTTTATTTTTTCGAAAAACCAGCTCTTTGTTTCATTGATCCTTTGAATTGTTTTTTTTTGGTCTCTATATCATTTATTTCTGGTCTGATTTTTACTATTTCCTTTCTTCTACTTGCTCTGGGGTTTTCTTTTTGTTTGCTTTCTAATTCTTTAAGTTGTGAGGTTAGACAGTTAATTAGAAATTTTTCTTGTTTCTGAGATAGGCCTGTAGTGCTATGAACTTCCCTCTCAGAACTGCTTTCGCTGCATCCCATAGATTTTGTGTTGTTGTGTGTTCACTTTCACTGGTTTCCAGGAAGTTTTTAATTTCTTCCTTGATCTCCTCGGTAACCCATTCATTGTTTAATAACATGCTATTTAGCCTCCATGTGTTGAAATGTCCTTGCATGTTCTTGTTGCAATTGATTTCTAGTTTCATGCCATTGTGATCTGAGAAGATGCTTGATATGATTTCAATCTTCTTGAACTTGTAGAGATTTAGTTTGTGTCCTATCATGGGACATTTGAGAATGTCCCATGTGCACTTGAGAAGAATGTGTTTTCTGTAGTTTTGGGGTGTAATTCTCTGTAGATATCTATTAAATCCATTTGGTCTAGTGCTTCATTTAGAGTCTCTGTTTCCTTGCTAATTTTTTGTCTAGAGGATCTATCCAGTGGTGTCAACAGGGTGTTGAAGTCCCCTGATATGATTGTATTGCTGTCGATTTCTCCTTGGAAGTCCTCCAGAAGATTTTTAATATATTTTGGTGCTCCTATATTGGGTGCATATATGTTTATCAAGGTTATATCTTCCTCTTGGATAGGTCCTTTAAATATTATGTAGTGGCCTTCTTTGTCTCTAGTTATGGTCTTCATTTTGAAATCTATTTTATCAGATAGGAGTATTGCTAACTCAGCTTTTTTTTTTGCTTTCCATTTGCTTGGAAAATTTGTTTCCATCCCTTCATTTTCAACATATGTGAGTCTTTTGTTGTGAGGTGGGTCTCTTGTAAATAATATATAGATGAGTCATGGTTTCTTATCCAATCAGCTACTCTGTGTCTTTTTATGGGAGCATTCAATCCATTTACATTTAAGGTGATTATTGATATGTACTTATTTATTGCCATTTTTGTTTAGTGTGGTTCTATTTTTCTTCCCATTTCTCCTGCTAATTACAGCAGTGCTTTTAACATTTCTTGCAGTGCTGGTTTAGTGCTAATGTATTCCCTTAGCCTTTTTTTTGATCTGGGAAGCTCTTTATTTGATCTTCTATTTTGAATGATAGCCTTTCTCTGTAGAGTAGTCTTGGATTCAGATCCTTGTTTTTCATGACCTTGATTATCTCATGCCATTCCCTTCTGGCCTGTAGTGTTTCTTGTGAGAAGTCAGCTGAGAGCCTTACGGGGTTTCCCTTGTAGGTAACCTGTTGTTTATCTCTTGCTGCTTTTAGGATTCTCTCTTTGTCTTTAATTTGTGGCATTTTAATTACTATGTGTCTTGGTGTGGGCCCGTTTGGGTTCTTCTTACTTGGGACTCTCTGTGCTTCTTGAACTTGAATGTCTTCTTCCTTCACCAAATTAGGGAAGTTTTCTGTCACTATTTTTTTTTAATATATTCTCTATCCCTTGCTCATTTTCTTCTTCTTCGGGGACTCCTATGATGTGAATTTTAGTATGTTTCCAGTTGTCCCACAGTTCTCTTAAGCTGTCTTCCTGTTTTTTAATCGTCTTTTCCTTTTGTTTTTCTGATTGGTTGATTTTTTCTACCCTGTCTTCTAATTCACTGATCCGGTCCTCAGCTTCCTCTACTCTGCTTTTTAAACCTTACAATGTGTTTTTCATTTCTGATATGTCATTTTTTATCTCTTCTTGATGGTTTTTAATTTCCAATTGGCTTATTTTCAGCATCTCTATGTCCTTACTCATGCTGTTGAGCTTCCTCAAGATCATGGCTCTGAATTCTAGCTCTGTTAACATGCCTAACTGCTCCACATTGATCTCATCTTCGGTGGAGGTCTCTTGCTCTTCCATTTAGCTTCTGTTTCTGAGTTCACCATTTTGGCTATCACAGTGGCTTTTGGAGCCTGTCAAGTTTCCCCTGTGGGTGTTGGTGTTCTGCTGTTTGTGGCTCCCTCTCCTGGGTTTAGATGAGCGAGGGAGGACCCACATTAAACAGTTAAACACCGCTGTCAAGTCTTACTTTCCTGGTTAAAGTTGTTAGCCCAGGAAAGGTACTGTTATCCTCTAGCTTTTTGCCTGGAGGCTAGCAGTTGAGGTTACTTGATGGGTTTTGGGTTGTCAGTTGATTGAAAAACTCCCTCAGGTGCTCAGCATAAGGGGATTTCTTGAGGCTGGGGCAGATGCTGGTTGTTAATGAGCCTCAATTAGCATTTCAATGGCCCACAGGGTGGGGTTGGATCTCCGAGGGAGAGGCTGCTTTCTCTCCCCAGAGCCCTGGGAAGGAGCAATGTGGCCACCGTCCTGCGTGGCAGCAACTCAGCAAAAGCTCTGAGCTCCCTCCAAACCCCGCGTGTCCCGACATAGTCCCAGTCCAGCCTGCCCTCCCTCTGCCGGAGCCCAAGGTGAGTGGCTGTGGCTGTTTCAGCCTCTGTCCAGGCTCTGTGCTGTGGGGCCGCCTGGGAGTGTGACCCCAGGGCGCTGCTCCCAGCTGAGGCCGCTGCCGAGCTGCCGACCGTGGGGCTCCCGGCTCCTGTCTCGCGCCTTCGCAGTCCTACCAGGATCCAGTCAGTGTCCCTGGTTATATGGTCCTCGCAAGCTGCTTTTCTGCTGCTTTTTCCCTTCGATTTGTCTGTGTTATAGTTGTAATTCCAGTTTGGTCCAGGGAGACAGTCTGTGTAGCTTCCGTTCACTCCGCCGCCGTTTTGGAATCTGTATCTCTTCTCTTGATTTTAAAGGAAATATTCTATTCCCTTTTTCTCTAAGTGGTAAAAAGAAATCACTAAATTACTGGAAATTTGGTATTTTCAATTTATTTAGGGTTTGTAAGGTGGTTTCTAAGGCTGGACAGAGAAGGGGTGTTTTTGCAAGTGGGAAAGAGTCCCCGTTATATTTTCTGGGTCCAGGGTCCGACTGCAGAGCAGACGCTGGAGAGCAGTCTCCTGACCTCCCAGGCGGCAGGCTCCGGGTCTGCTGCGCGCCAGGCCCACCTGACCGGCCCCGGCTCCGGCGGGAAGTCTCCGGGGATTCAAGGACCAAGATTCACCCGAGCAGAAATGGTCCTCAGAAGGTGGGCGGTTTGCTTTGCACTGAGCATTCCGCGGGCTAGTTCTACTTCTCTCTCTCAGGGCAGATTACCACTTGATGTTGCTGTTCGGTGTCTTACTTCGTTAAAATTGTTTTCAGAAAAGATGCTTTGTATTTACTGAGACTCCAACAGGCAGGCAGTGACAAAGCAGAGGTGGAAGCCGTGGGCAGAGGAAGAGGTGGCCTCGCGGTGCGGAGCGTCACAGCGGGTCTGCGGGGAAGGCTGGGGCAGGACAGTAACGATGTGACGAGTCGTGAGGTTCTCTCCTGATGGCTTCTCTGTCCTCAGAGAAAAGAACTGAGGCTCTCGGCTGAACGTGATGATGGAGAGGAGTCGCGAAAGGGTTGAGGAAAGACAGGAAGGTGTGACAGCGCCAGGAGCAGGATGTACAGACTGCACACAGTTCTGGGACCACGGACTGAGTGAGCCACAGCACAGCAGTGGTTTTCTCCAGCCACCGTGGGCAGAGTGGGTGGTGGCACAGTGAGAGCGACAGGCTGGTTTAATCCGGGCTCATGTGGCACAAGGAAGAAGGGAACAGGGGCAGGAGAGGAGGGGGGTCACCCCGTGACCCGCGCAAGGCACTCCCTCTGAAAGGAGGGACACTACCCACTCCTCTTCCTGCAGGCCTTTCCCTCAGCACGCCTCATCATCACGTCATGTCATCTCACGTCGTCTCATCATCACATCGCATCATCACGTTGCATCATCACGTCTCATCATCACGTCATGTCATCATCACGTCGTCTCATCATCACGTCGTCTCATCATCACGTCGCATCATCACGTCTCATCATCACGTCATCACATCGCATATTTAATTTCTCTCATTTACTGTCCCGCTCCCCTGCTGTGAAATCTGCATGAAGGCAGGACTTTCTGTCCGTGTAGCTCAGAGTCCCTGCCGGACAGCCGGACAGCAGCTGCTGCAGGCCCTGTGGCCGGCCCTGCCCACCACTGCCCTGTGGTTTCAGAGTGGTTGGGGGTGATACCCAGCAGCTATTTCTAAAGGACTGAGTGGTTTGGATATAACTTTGATTTTTAAATTGGTAACATTAATTTCTTATTCTTATTACAATAAAGGGACCTTAAGGTTATGGAGGTTTCTCTAAAAATTTCTTAAGTAGAGGGAAATAATAAAAAGCGGAAGGTGAGAAATGAGATAGGAACATATGTGAGTGCCAGATCAGAAAGTTCCTTTGGCCAACTTGCTTCCAGTTGGGGGTGGGAATGGATGGGAGAGTGGGATGCATGATAAGATGTACATTATAGAAGTTATCTGGGCCCTGGCCAGGTTGTTCAGCTGGTTAGAGTGTCATCCGGATACTCCAAGGTTGTGGGTTCGATCCTCCGTCAGGGCACACACAAGACTCAACCAACGACTGCATAAATAAGTGGAACAACAAATCAATGTTTCTCTCTCTCTCTCTCTAAAATCAATCAATAAAAAACTAAAAAAAAAAGTTATCTTTGGCATAGTTGGAAAATAGTTCAAGGGGAAATGGATTGGGTTTCAGAAACCAACCAGAAAGCTGTGCACTGACCCAGGTGAGAGAGGAGGGTGAGGGCAGAGGGGAGGGGATCTGGGCGGGGAGGCGGAGGGGGAGGGGGAGGGGGAGGGGGCGGAGGGGAGGGGGAGGGGGAGGGGGAGGGGAGGGGGAGGCGGAGGCGGAGGAGTCGGGGCAGCTGCTCCTCCTCACTCCTTGGTCCCCACCCCGGCTGTTTCACAGGTCCTGACTATTGGAAACTATAGGACTACTTTCATAATATCTGAATTTTTGGCTAAAAATACCATTAAAAACCCCCATGAAAACATAATTTCCAGTGTTCAAAAGAATTAAGTCGTGATGTCATCGCCCCGTGGGGCAGCGGAGCTGATGAGGCGGGACTCGCCTGTGGCCGGGCCATGCCTGCGGCACTCAGCTGAGGGGCTCCTGCTGGTCTGGGCTGCCAGCCAGCAAACCCTTCTAAAGAACCACACTTCAGTAGTTCTCAAACAAGTCACCTGTGCACAGCTACAGAATACCAAGTCCCAGCACCACGCTATGGCTGTGTTCACATAAGTATTTATGCTCACATATGCATATTCGTTCAACAGGTACGTGCCAGGAACTGCTGGGGGCTGGTGCCTGTGGGCACGCATGTGTAGTCCCCCAGGTCTGTGATGTCCGACCAAGATGTTCTCACTGAGATTTTTGAACAGAAGTTCACATGCGTTCAATAATTGGATAAATAATTCTAGCCGCACTGTGTAATATTTTCTCCTCTGAAAGTATGATTATGAGAAGTACTGCCTTTTTTTTTTTTTTTTTTGCATTTATCTTCAGATAGAGCGGGAGGGAGAGAGGGAGAGAAGCGTCCATGAGAAAGGGACACATCGAGTGGCTGCCACCCGCATGACCCAACCGGGGCCAGGGACAAACTGCAACTGAGGTACGTGCCCTTAGCGGGAACCGAACCCGGGTCTCTCTGGACCGTAGGCCGACGCTCTAACCGCTGAGCCAAACCGGCCAGAGTGAGAAGTACTGCTTTTTAAAAATTATTTCACTCAGTCGTAGTGGCTACATCAACAGTCTTCATAGTAATTCTTAGAACAAACAGCACTTTTAAAAGTGTGTAAGAAAGTTTGTAAGGAGGGAACAAGTCTCACTGGAAGGCAGTGCTGTAAGTCTCCTGGGAACTCAAGCCTCTGAGCCATGCAGTCTCTTAAATGGTGGGGAACGAGATACTTGATCATGTCTCACAAGTTCAACTGCATGTCAACATCTAAAATTCTGCAGAAAGAACCAAAGTTGGAAGGAGATCTTGGCCTAGAAAAGAAACACTGCTTGATAAACTCACTAGCTTTCATTCCCTCATTCATTCAACAAGTATGTCCTGAGCATCTCCTAAGGCTGGGCCTTCTTTCAGAGTCTGGGGGAAGGCACTGGCGGAGAACACCAGACACAAGTCACCTTATGGAGCTGACATTCTCGTGGGGAAGAAAGAAAATAAAAACTGCAAGTGAAGAAATATAAAATGCAATCACTGACGGGATGAACGCGGTAAGGAGAAACACAGTGGGTAACGGGACAGGAGACCAAAGGGCACCGTCTTGCCTTAGGCGTCTTCGTGTTTCCAGCGTCTGGCAGAATGCTTAGAAAATATGGTCGCTCGCATACTTGTTATGTAAATTAAAGTGAGATTTTACAAATCTGTTTTTATTTCTGAAAATACTTGTATAATTCTGAAAACTGGGGTACAGGCACTTTAAATTGTAATTCTGAACTTAATAGAGTGAAGAGAGAGAGCCAAGATGCTAATAACCCCGCTGAATACTTTTACAGGTGTACTAAAACCCCAAATCCAAGCAAATATGAATATTTTTAGTTAAGTTTACTAATACAATAAAGCAGGTATGTAAAATATTAATGAGCTTCTATTGCTTCAGGGTTAACATATAATTTTAATAATCTACATGTTATTTTATTTTTTCTTTATTGATTGTAGAAAGATAGAAACATTGATGAGAGAGAACATTGCCTGGCTGCCTCCTGCATGCCCCCCCACTGGGGATTTGGCCCAAAACCCGGGCATGTGCCCTGACCGGGAATCAAACCGGCAACCTCTTGGTGCAGGGGTCAATGCTCAACCACTAAGCCACACCGGCCAGATTACGTGTTACTTTTAATACAATGATAATATAAAATTAAGCTAATTTATTATTTTTTTCCTGAGAACTATGAAAAAAATCAAATGTAATGGGACCCCCAAAAGGGTGGCCCTACTTTTCTCTTAAACTTGATGCAAAATATCTGCCAAGTGACCAAAGCTTTGTCTGAGTAGATTTATAGTGTGAGTCACCAGAGCACACTGGCTGACGAAACAGCTGTGCTAGAGGAAGGGATGATAAACCTGCACAGGACACCCTTAGTCCCTTACTAAGCAAGTATAGTTACAGATTCTGCTCCATTTTTCATGATGTTTTTAAGATCTCAGCCAACACCACAGACACTTTTTCATCTTCCATTTCCACACTGTGATACAAATAAATCAGGCACTCTGGCCCATCTGAACACTGCCTCCTCATGTCCTAGGCCTAGGACGCTACATGTTAGTTGCTTCAAGGTAAACAGTTGTTTTTAAATGCTGTCTTACTGCAGTTTTGAGGCCCTACTAGAGACAGGTCAGTTTCCCTTTGTGAACAGCTGATTAAATTCACACGCTCAATTGCTTCCCTTCCTGGACGCTTAACACTCTGGCCACTGTCCATCGGCCTGAACTGTCCCAGGTCAGATATCAGACCGCAGGGACATCTCTATGCCTCAGAGCCTGCTGAAATTATTCCGATTAGCCAATCCTCCATCTATTCACCTGCCTCATTCCTGCCAGCAGAAGCCACAGGGAAGGCGCTTGCCCACTGTCCCCCGCCCCTCTGCCTAGTGACCGGCCCCAGGCTTCCCGAGTGGCCCTGTGTGGTGTGCTGTGGTCACCCCTGGGAATCTGGAGTACAGAAACTGTACAACTTTGGTTTCTTTCTCTTGATCTGCCTCTGGCCTCGCTATATTTGTAACAAGGTTAAAACACAAAGATATACAACATATTTGTTTTAGTTAAGAAATAACACTAAAATCAACCGCTAATGTTTCTTAATTAGAAGTAATATGTTGTATAATAAGTGCAACATTGATTCTAATGACCCCCGATGTTAATTCCCTGCAACAGTTCTGATTGATTGATTTTGCAGCTACAGTTGATTTCAACTTCTAGGATGCTGTAACTGACCACAGACACATGTACAGTCCGTAAAAGAAAAAAGTTATCCAAAGCCTAGTTTTCACCAACATATATTATCATCAATCACTGCTAAATGAGGTGGGATATTTTTCAAGAGTATGTTTGGATCCACTAAAGTATACCAGGTTATTTAGATTAATCAATCCATTAAAAACTCAACTCTTCAAAATCATTAAAGAGATGAAAATATAGCAAAAAGCTCTGAGCCAATTCTTGAATGAAAGCTCGTAATGAGAAAAGCCGCAGAACACTGGAGCACCAGACACCTGCGCCCGGGACAGCATGCACACGCCCGCGTCTAGGCGCTGGCCTGCTGAACCTTCAAGCCTGCTCACACCACCTTGCTCAACGCCCTCGACGACACCCCATCTCACTCGGCACAAAAGCTCAAGGTCTGGCTGGGCAGGGGTCAGCAAACTTCTTCTTAACAGGCCAGACAGCGAATCTTTTTAGGCTTTGCAGCTCAAACAGATTTCATTGCAATTATAGAACATGATTATGCTAACCCTATATGCAAACAGTATTAGGGTTCTAAACTGCCATGTCCAACAAAAATTGTATTTTGTGGAATATGCATAAAATTTATAAAAACACACATTAGCTGTTTTGATTTATAAATGCTTACTTAATATTTTTATAGTAGTTCAGTGAATATTTGATGAATAAAACATATAAATACAAGGTCCAGAATTATACATTTTTACAAAAAGATGATGACACAGACCTTAAACCTGAGGTTAATTTCTCTGTAAAAAGTATCAGACAATCAACAGTGGACTTACTTCAGATTACTGATTCTAATTTCGGCACTTTCAGTAAGTTTCTTTGTTTCTTCTCTCCACCTACTGGCTGCCTTCTGTTGAGTCACCAGGAGGTGCCTCAGTTCAACAGTGGAGCTGCGATTACTGTCCTCCATCTCTCTCAGCCGAACTTCGAACCCGTGTTCCTTTACTGAGAATTCATGTTCCATTGTACTGATCTAGGGAATAAAATGAACACAGTCTCTTCTTTTTCTTTTCTGTTATTCTAAGGGACATACTGACCAAGGACATACAAGGAATATTCATGGTGTGGTCCACAGCACATAGATGTTTGGATGAGAAATCCACATAAAAATTAAGCTTATAACTGTTTTCATCACACATGAAGCCTTACCCTGTATTACAGGACACATCTAGTGAAGCCAGAATCATGAGCGGCTAGTTTTTTGCAGCACTTTCCCCGGCACCTTGAAAGGGCAGTAGTTAAAATGTACACTCTGTAATATAAAACTGCTCTCACCATGTACGTCTACTTTTGTTACCATGATCCATGGAAAATGTTCATGCCCTCTGTCACTGAAAGCTAGGTTTTACTCAAGCCATTTAAAAAGGTATTTACTGGTCTATTATAAAGGCTACAACGCAGGCAGATGGAAGCGGTAAGGCAGGACATGGCAGAGGCTGTGGGCTTCCGTGCCCTTCTCCGAGTGCACCCCGTCCCCAACCCTTTGGTGCGCTTACCAACTCAGGAGCTCCTCCAGTCACTTTTGATTAATTTACTAAATTTCAGAGTGTCTCTCAAAGGGCTTTAGGAAGTCAAGTAATATTACATATAGGAATTCCTTCACCATTTCAGTTATGGTACAATTTTTTTTTCAGGGAAAAAAGACTATAATAATGATTTTGAGAATCTCATATGCAAATAAGTTCAGTATATTTCTAGACAGTGTACGTCATTACAGTAAAAACACCTTAATGCAGAATGAACACACGAGCGAATGCCCTCGGGCTACCCTAGAAGCTTTCTCAGCTGGGTCCGGGAGAGAACTACGCCCCGTGCCCTACGGTGGGTTCTGAATCGCCTCCCCACTGTGCCCCTAGAGTGAAACTGCCTTTCACCACCCTCGAGGCACCTGAGGAAAGAGTAACTGAACCGTTTCTTTGCTGCAGTCTCAGGACATCTTTATCTTGCTACATTAAAGAATATTATAAAGAACACCTAACTTTGTGATATTTTCAAGTATTCTGCTTTAAAAATGGCCATAGCTGGCATGGCTTCTAGTAATTCATTAAATATGGCTACTTCCAAATTCAAAAAAGGATGAACAAGGGACCCAACTTTACCATTTCAAAAGAGACAAAAGAAAGCCCCATGGCAGCAAGGTGCCTGGCTCATGGGGGGGCGGCAGCAGCCGTGCTCACGCCCTGCGGAACGAGCATGCTTACAGACTCCAAGTCTGCGTTCCCAACAGCATACAGTAGACTTTTGAGACTTCATGAATTCAGGCATGGAAAACAATATTGACGCCTTAACTCTGTATTGTACTACAGCTGGGCAGTCCTCCCGAGGCTCCCCGGCGCCTGCTATTCCAATAATTTTTGAATGATCAGATTCCTCAAATTGAGATTCGAATATGCTCCCCCTTCCCTGACTCAGTCCACTGTCCTGGAGAAGCCCGGGTTCCGGTATCTTAGGTGGAGTTGTTTATTTCTCTTTCCTTCACACATACTTTGAAAAAGGATCTAAGCATCTATACTGTTTTAGAATTCTGCCTGCCAAGTGACTCCCCACTGCCACCTGGACAGTCTGGGACAAGCCTTGCTCAAGGGCCCTCATGATGACCCGCCTCCCCTCCTTGCACCAGCCGGCGCTATGCCACCCTCCCCCTTCTTTCTTTCTTTGTGCCGCGATACCCTCGCATCCCCGGGTCCTTTTCACACCTCCCTCTGCATGGCATCGTCTTCCCCTCTGCTTGCCTCGGTTCTTTCTATCTGACTTTTAGAACTCAGCTCAGTATTGCATCTACAAGGTAATTCTCTTACTATCTACCCAAAGTCAGGCCCCTCCTGAGTTCTCACCGTGCCTTATGTGTTCCCTAAAAAAGTATTCATTAGTTTGTGAGATGTTTAAAGTTTGCCCACCTCCATGCAAATGATAAGCTTTATTTTTTTTCCTTTATTGATTTTAGAGAGAGAGGGAGAAATAGAAACATCAATGAGAGAGAACATCGACTGGCCGCCTCCTGCACGCCTCCCACTGAGGATCAGGCCCACAACCTGGGCATGTGCCCTGACCGGGAATCGAACTGGTGACCTCTTAGTGCATGGGTCAATGCTCAACCACTGGGCCACGCTGGCTGGACACAAATGATAAGCTTTAAAAGGTGGAGACCATGTCCTTTTTGTTCACTGTGCATCTTCAGGACCGGAAACATAGTAAGGTTGTCAAAACACAGCCATAGATTGAATAAACGATGGCTTTTTGGTATCAACATTCAGTCTTGAAACAAATCCCAGGTCCTTTAGTGGATGCGGTTCCGAGTGTTAAACTGGACCGGTCTGCAGTGCAAGTGGAAGGCCAAGGGCCACCACAACTGGGCCTCCTACAACAAACGTCCCGCTGATGACGGGCTTCCAATGCAGGGTAGGAAAAAGGGATTTACGGTCTCCCTCCTCCTTCCGTTGTGTACTCGTGTCTGCTGGGCCTGGGGCCAGGACTATTTGGTACAGTACATATATGTTATGTACAACTTTAAGAGAAACAGCCAAATGGTGGTTATACCAGTTTACATTCCCCAAAGTGTCATGTGAAAGTTCCGATTGCTCTAGAACTGTCCACCCTCGATACTGTTAGTTTTTTCATTTTATCCATTCTGGTGGGTATGTAGTGTTACTTCATCAGAGATTTAACTACATTCCCCTAATAAATAATAAAGTTGCACATTTTTTCATACATGCTTTTTATAATAAAAAGTGCCCATTTAAGTCTTGCCCATGTATGGAAATGCGATGTCTGTTACTTCCTTATTAATTACGTTTTTTCCTTATTAATTAGTAACAGTTTTTATATTCAGAACAAGTCCCCTTTCTTTTGGTTGTATGTATTATAATACTTTCTTCCACTTTTTATTCTCTTGATGTCTTCTGATGTCATTTATTAATTTTAACGAAATCCAATTCATCTGTTTTCATTATGATTATTGTTTTTTTTTGTTCTGAGAAGTTATTTCTTACTCAAGGACATGAAGATGTTCTGCTTAAAGCTCCACTGTTTTATATTTTGCATTTAGGTCTACAAAGCAACTCAAATTACTTTGCATGTATGGTGTGATTCAAGGTTCATTTTAAAAATGTGGACCCACTGATCTAGCGTCACTTATGGTAAAGATAATTCTTTCCCTATTGAACTGCAGGGATGCCTTTATTATACATGAGATTAGGAAAAACTGGTTTGTTCCTGAACTCTATTTTGTTTCATTTATCAAGTTGATTACTTGTATGTCGATTACACATTTTTAATTACTGTAGCTTTATATAAAGTCTTGGTATCTTGCAGTACAATTCTTCCCTTGTCCAAAGATTTCCCAGTGACTAAAGCATGAAGTACAAACTTCTCTGTATGAGCATAAGGCTCTCTTTTTCAAAATTTAAGCTTTTACCAGTAACTACAGTGTTTAATATTTTAATAGGAGGCATTCAGCCTGCAAGTATGGCTCAGTGGACTGAGCATCATCCCATGCACTGAAAGGTGGCCAGTTCAATGCCCGGGGAGGGCACATCCCCAGGGTTTTGGGCTCAGTCCCCAGCGGGGGCATGAAGGAGGCAACTGATCAGTGTTATCTCTTATCAATGTTTCTATCCTCCTCTCCCTCTCCCTTCCTCTCTCTCTAACAATGAAAAATATAGTTTAAAAAATACTTGTAATAGGAGACATTCAACATATATATGCAGAAGTCTCATTGAATGGGAAAGGCAAGACATGTGTTGATGATACTGTGCTTCTTGAAACTCCCATAAACAGACGATCATGTTCCTATTGCCAAAGCATGGGAGCATCAAGGAAGAGAGGATCAGAGACAACGAAGTGGGGTTTTCTTTGGAGGACGGCATGTCCCTTGCCATCTTCCTGGCATGGGATGTCCAGACCACTTTTGAGTGATTCTCAGGGTAGCATCCTCTGTGCAGTGAGTTTTATAGTTCAGTTTTGAGAGGCTATCATAGAGGGAGGACAGAGGCAGTCTATAAAATCATGTAATCTATGGTTTTGTTAGCACTGCTTAAATTGCCTTGGCAGGAATATCAGTGTACTTCAAGGCTGGAAAGAATTCTGTGTGTGCGGATAGTGAAAGCAATCATTTTCAAGTGTGCTTGCCAAGTTCGACAACACAGAAGAGACCGTTAATGCTCCACATTATGATTTAGTGTTATCTGATGAAACGGCAAAAAAAAAAAAAAAAAAAAAGGCCTTAAAAATGTTTTACTAGGTTTCTAAATATTCTCTACATTTTGATTTTCACAAGTACATATTTAACTCTGACTGGTTTTGAAAATACCTTTATTTTTGCCCTTTTTTGAGCTTCGAGAGCAATCTTTCTTAAATCCTCAGTCTCTTTCTGTAACTGTTCATTTTCCTGCTGAAGTTTTAGCCTTTGTTCACTGACTGTTCCACAGTTTTCTCTCTCAGACTCCAAGGCATTTTGAAGTTTCTGAATCATTTCTTGGCAACGTGATATCTCTTCTGAGGAACTGATTAAAAAAAGAAAACAAAAGAAACTTAATGACATGTAATAGACGTCAAGAAGCCTTCTCTGTGTTATTATACAGAAGTTGTTTTCTGTGTCCTGAGCCATTTCTCTTCACTGCTACTTAGCTGAGTGGTTATGTGATGCAGGGAAAACACATGCAATCTGGTAATCTTTTCTGAGAACAGACAGATTGAACTGTCACTACTCACCTAGAAAATCTATCTGAAACTTTCAAATTTTTACTAACATTGAGAACCATTATGTACAGAGGGCTTTGAGGGACAAACTGAAGCTAATGGTAAGAAAGATGAAGTAGGTAATAATCAAAACTCCTTTATTTTATCAAGAAACCCCACAGAAAAACATTAGTTGACCATATTTATAAATTATAAGACCTATTTCATATTTTCCTGTTATAGGTCTTACAAATATTTTTTATGCATTTCTAGTTCTGTAAATTTCTTATTTAATCATAGTTTAAACAGGTTATGTTTTTTAGCACGACAATGGGTTATTGGGTGACACAACCCCCAAACATGCACATTGCTAATTTTTATCCCTCTCCTTTTAAATCTCTATCTTTTCAATTCTAGACAACCGAATTGTGTGAACATTCCTTGGACAAACAAGGTTCTCATTTCCCATAATAATTATAGATCTTTTTTTCTATAATGACCTTGACTGATAAAGTTCTCAATGAAATGATGGATCTAGGCAGTGATCATGAAATGGTGATCATAAAGATGCTAAGATCAGAATCAACCAAACACTGTGTGCCTCCAAAGAGAAGTCCAGAATATCACCACCTGTGAAGAACTCTTACAAAACAAAAGAGGCTGGATCAGACCGAGCCTCTCGACTCAGCTACTGGTTCCCAGGAGCTACGCAGCACAGAGAAGCAAGGCGAACAACACCACGTATCTGCTTACCGACCAGAAAGGAGAGATTAGAAAGATGATAAAGTGCTATTGCATCTCTTCTTCCTGAAGAAATTAGTCTTTAGAAATAATTTTGAACAGAAAAACCTATCTGGTACTAAGCTTTGTTTTTTTTTTTTCTTTCTTTTAAACATAAATTATTAGTCCTATAATAAAGGTTTAGGATCTGTCAAAAATTGTATGCATTCTGAAAATGTTATCACAGAAAATGCTAAAGAATATCTTACTTTATTTCCAGTTGCTTTATTTTATTTTCTGCTGTCTTAAGTCGCAGCTGAAGATCATCTTTTGAACGCTCTGCAACCAGGCACCGCTGGTGCATTTCTTCCAGTTTTCTGTAATGACTTTCATTTGCTTTGCCTTCACGGTACATCTGCAGAAGAGGCTTATATGTATATTACCTTACAGAAGAAAATGGTCTAAGAAAGTATAGATTTAGAAATTGAAATTAATGATGAGAAATCAAAACCCATGATGTGTTCCTCTGTTTCCACTGTAACGTATTAAAACATATCAATAATTAATTTGGGTGTTTCACATTTAAAAAATACAGTGCTAAAATGGACATAAAATAATAACTGCTTATTTTCTGCAATTACTCATGCTCATTGTAAATTATTCCAATAGTTTTAATATTTTAAAAGGAAATGTAACATAGTTGAAGTAAAAAAAAAAAGTACTCTAGATGTCACCACTTAAGAGATAACTGCTTTGACTCTTTGATGAACACCGGACAAGTCAATTCTGTGTTCGAGTATTAAAAACAGATACATGCTGTGGTGCAATGAGCAGCACTATCTGAAGGTGAGTCCAGAATCCCCCTCTGTGTTAGACAGTGGTCTAGCTGGAATGGGGATCCCTCGTCCCCTCCCCCGTCTGCCCAGGAGGAGTGGTTGTGCCCAAGTTCAGCTTCCCATGAGACTGGCCTCCCACAACACAGGCAATAACATCCCCAGAACTGCAAGATCTAAGCAGTTCACATTTTCGGACAAATCCTACACACAGCTTCCCCTCAAACCCCGACTGCCTGGACGAGTGACCTGTGTCTTCTCCCACTGACAAGACTGCTTTGTTGCTCCTGCTCCATAAAAAAGATAGAACAGCCCTGCCAGTGTGGCTCAGTGGGAGCGTCAACCCATGCACCAAGAGGTCACTGGTTCGATACCCAGTCAGGGCACACGCCCAGGTTGTGGGTTAGATCCCCAGTGGGAGGCATGCAAGAGGCAGCCAATCAATGTTCTCTCTCATCAATGTTTCTCTCTCTCTCTCCCTCTGCCTTCCTCTAAAAGTCAATTAAGAAAAAAAAGATAGCCCTGGCCGGTTTGGCTCAGTGGTTAGAGCGTCGGCCTGCGGTCCAGAGAGACCCGGGTTCGGTTCCCGCTAAGGGCACGTACTTCGGTTGCAGTTTGTCCCCGGCCCTGGTTGGTCGTGCGGGTGGCAGCCACTCGATGTGTCCCTTCACGTCGATGTTTCTCTCTCTCCCTTCCTCTCTCTCCCTCCCACTCTATCTGTACAAAAAATGGAAAAATGTCCTCGGGTGAGGATAAAAAAAAAAAAAAAAAAAAATTAAGAAAAAAAAGATAGAGTATCAGCAGAATGTCCTACTACCAAAATGCAGACGTCCACTGCAGTCCAGCAGCTGACTTTGCACACTCGTCTGTGGACAGTGGGGGAACCTCCTGCCTTCAGCCTGGTAGGTTTCGCATTCCCCAATCCAGCCTATTGCTTAACCTATGCCATGTGACATTAAACATTCATCCCAAGCCCTGGTGTATAAAGGTGACAAGCTAAATGGTACATACATGATGAGGACTGAGAAGGCATCAACCTTGACGGAGAATGGTGACCAAGAAGGGCCTACCCTGAACATGACATGTATGCCCCACCCCCAGAAATAAGATTATATGTTTTCTTTATAAATTACTCTTTTATGATCCAATGTTATGATCTTTTTATGCCAATAATACAGATCTATCACGTGTTTTTTATGCTATCCAGCTCTTTGAAAAAAAAATCAAACTTTGACTTCACCACTTACTATTCTTTTAACACTGGCAAGTATGTGCCGAATCAAATTTCGTCTTCCCTTTTCCCCAAGGCGCTTGAAAACAGTGGGATATTTACTGCTAATAAAAACATCATCTAAGTAAGAAAAAATTATTAACTATAGACTTCTTACAATATTTTCTTCTCAAATATCATTGGGGTAAATATTTTTCATAACTATGAAATAAAAATCTGTACTTTTAAAGATAAAAATCATAGCAATATTATAATTTTTGAGTTGGCATAAAATTTAGAAAGCCAGACAAAAATAAAATTTACCATTGGGATGAGGTTTAAGCAAGGAATATAGCTACTTCATAAAATTTATACCTTTCAGTGAAACGTTCAAATAATGTGGCCACTCCTGAAAAGAAACGTATGCCGGCAATACCAGG
The DNA here is from genome assembly GCF_014108415.1 of Molossus molossus. Taxonomy (NCBI): domain Eukaryota; kingdom Metazoa; phylum Chordata; class Mammalia; order Chiroptera; family Molossidae; genus Molossus; species Molossus molossus. The sequence continues at coordinate 120,286,206 of NW_023425377.1, read as the reverse complement.
ATCTAAATGCGGATTCTGAATATACTCCCAGCAAACAGAAACACTCACCAGAAGAATACTTATAATATAGGGGTTGCTAGGAGAGAGTGTGATGGAAGCAGACAGTGATGCTGAATGTTTGCAGTGGGGTTTTAGGCAGTTATTTTTTCCTTTTTCTTTTTACCTTTTCTAGTTCTTCTTCCACCGCTTTTTTCTCCTTAATGACTCGCTCGATTTGGCTTTGTTTTTCGGCACACTCCTACAAATTCAAGTGGCACTGTAAATAATATAGCATTTGCAAGTCCTTGAGAAAGATGGGGGAAACGGAGAAGTGAAATGATCTGTCCGTGACAGGACCGCCACACTCGCCCTAGCAGTACGGCAGGACCGCATTCATGAAAACAACCAAACGAGCTCCACCTCCCCAGGATTTCGGGAATCACCTCCCGTACAGGATACCCGGGGTTTAAGTCAACAAGGTGGGTGACAGAGGTTGAGAGATGGTAGGGAGAAAAAACATAAATGAGACCCCTTTCTCATACTCTAGTTCTTATTTTCATATTCTCTCATGACATATTTGAAAGAAAACATAGAGCCAGACAAAGGCACGGCGCCCTGAGGATAACCTGTGACTAAAAGGAGCACAGGTATATAAATTCTAAAACAGTTAAATTTTTTGGCAAAAAAGTAAAAAAGCCAATGCAAGTAAAACTAGAAGAACGAAAAGCAATCATTATAATGACTAGTTCTTTACATTTATTTTTATCTATTTACTTATTTTTGAGAATGGGTATGATTATTTTCTATTAATTATAAATTATGCTCTGGATGAACCCGCTTTGCGGACAGTACACTGCTAATTAATATTCAATTATATATTTAAAATTTTGTTTAAAGCATTTTTATTTTTTATCAAATTCTTAAAGAAAGAAGAAGGGAGAGAGAGAAACATCAATGTGAGAGAGAAACATCCGTCGGCTGCCTCCTGCCTCCTGCACGCCCCCTACTGGGGATGGAGCCCACAACCAGGGCATGTGCCCGACGGGGAATGGAACTGGGACCGCTCAGTCCATGGGATGACACTCAATCCACTGAGCCACACCAGCCAGGCAGTATTCAATTATCTTTATCATAAATGTTATCAAGATTTAAAAATTTTAAAATAAGCCTCTAAATTGTGACCCATAATTAACTGATTATAATAAAGACCTTTAACCCTAGGTTACAAATCAGATGAGTAATCGAAATTTATTTTATTTTATTAAGACAAAGTGTATAAGAAATGAAACTTTAATATACCATATATGTTCATATAGTGAGTTGCTAATCTATGAGAAAGGTAGTTTTACGGTGTGAAACTTGGGATTTCTCCTATGTTCATAACTCATCCTGTGTGATTTTTTTGACACTATTTTTAGAGAGGTTTTAGATTCACAGCAAAACTGAGCAGAAGTTACAGAGATTTCTCTCATAACTCCTGCTTCCATGCATGCACCGCCGTCCCCTTCATCAACACCCCACACTGTAGTGGGACATTTGTTACAAATGACGAACCTACACTGATACATCATCATCACCCAAAGTGCATAGGTTACATAAGAATTAACTTTTGGTAGTGTCCATGCTATGGGTTTGGACACATTTATAATGACGTGTACCCACCAGCACAGCACCACACAGAGTAGTTTTGCTGTCCTAAAAATGCTCTATGCTTCGCCTACACCTATTCATCCTTCTCTCCTCAACCGCTAATAACCACTGATATTATTACTGTCTCCATAGTGTCACTTTCTCCAGAATGTCATATAGCTGGAATCATAGAGGATGTATGTAGCCTTTTAACAAGATTCTCTGACGTAATAATATGCATCTAAGATTCCTGCATATCTTTTATTTATTTTTTATCTTCATTCAAGGACACTTTTTTACATTTATCTTCAGACAGGAGGGAGAAAGGGGGGAAGAGAGAGAGAAACATCGACATGAGAGAGACACATCAACTGGTTGCCAACCATACGACCCCAACCAGGGCTGGGGACAAACTGCAACCGAGGCACGTGCCCTTAGGGGGAACTGAACCCGAGACTCTCTGGACCGCAGGACGAAGCTCTAACCGCTGAGCCAAACTGGCCAGGGCTCCTCCATGTCTTTTTATGGCTTGATGGCTCCTTTCTTTTTAGTGTTGAATAATATTCCATTGTGTAGATGTACCACAGTTTATTTATCCATTCACATAGTAAACTATGTCTTGGTGCTTTCAAGTTTTAGAAATTATGAAAAAAGTTTCTAAAAATCGTCATGTGCAGATTTTTGTGCGGACGTAAGTTTTGAATTTGTCTGGGTACATAAAGAGGAGTGAAATTGTGGGGTCATGTGTAAGAGTATTTTCAGTTTTGTAAGAAACCCCAAACTGCCTTCAAAAGTGGCTGTACCGGTTTGCATCCCACCAGCAATGAATGAGAGCTCCTGTTGCTTCACATCTTTGCTCTGGATTTTGCTGTTCTAATAGGTGTATCCGGCACCTCTCTGGTGTAACTGGTGGTACCTCATTACTGCTTTAATGTGCATTTTCCTGGTGGCATATGATGTGGAGCATCTTTCATATGCTTACTTGACATCTGTGTATCTTCTTCAGTGAGGTATCTGTTAAGGTCTCTGGTTCATTTAAAAAAATTTTTTTTTTAAATCCTCACCCAAGGAGATAGAGTGGAAGGGAGGGAGAGAGGGAGAGAGGGAGAGAGGGAGAGAGGGAGAGAGGGAGAGAGAGAGGGGAGAGACACATTGATGTGAAAGAGACACACTAATTGGCTGCCTCCTGCATGGGGGTCAAACCTGCAACCCAGGTATGTGCCCTTGACTGGGAATCGAACCTGAGACCCTTTGGTCCTTGGGCTGATGCTCTAACTGCTGAGCCAAATGGGCCAGGGCTGGTCTTTGGTCCATTTTTTAACCAAGTTACCTGTTTTCTTTTTTTTTTTTTTTTATCCTCATCCGAGGACATTTTTCCATTTTCTGTACAGACGGAGGGAGAGGAAGAGAGAGAGAGAGAGAGGGAAACATCGATGTGAAAGGGACACATCGAGTGGCTGCCACCCGCATGACCAACCAGGGCCGGGGACAAACTGCAACCAAGGTACGTGCCCTTAGCGGGAACCGAACCCGGGTCTCTCGGGACCGCAGGCGGACGCTCTAACCGCTGAGCCAAACCGGCCAGGGCACCTGTTTTCTTATTGTTGATTTTTAGAAGTTCTTTGTATATTTTGGATAAGAGACTTTGATCAGATATGTCTTTTGCAAATATTTTTCCCAATCTGTAGCCTGAATTTCCTGAGAAAATCTTTTTTTTTTTTTTTTTAAAGTAGTTGAACATGTCTTCCTTCAAACTTATTTCTAAATGCTTAATTTAAACACTTTTCTTTTTATTAAATTTATTGGGGTGATATATAAGAAAAGATGAAATACTGCCATTTGTGACAACATGGATGAACCTTGAGAATATCATGCTAAGTGAAATAAGTCAGACAGAAAAACAGTTAGGAACCATATGATTTCATTCATAAGTGGGATATAAAACTGAAAGCAACAAATGAACAAACAAGAAAAACAAATACTCACAGACATATACCACAGTAAACACTTTCAATTAGTCAGTACAGTTTTCCCCATGGAATCAACATGATATCAGATAATATTTAATAATTGTAGAAAATTTCACTTAGCTAGGAATCAGAATTTTTTTTACTATAAATCCTAAGAAACATATATTAAAATAACCTGAGATTACAATTTTTTTACTCTACAGTGACTTTATATACAGTAGCTCTGGTTGTTAAACACTTAACAGTTATTTTAAAAATCCCTGCAGGTCTTGTCTAGTACATGTTCTTTTGGGAAAATAGAAGAACAAGTGTTCTTGTCCTTCCAGAGTTTACAGTCTACTAAATAATCTCAGACTAAGGTGGGACCTTCTTCCTCAAAGCTGTTAATCCTTTGATAGCTAAATCACTCCATGTAAGAGAATATGCAAAATAACAAGGTGATAGAAGAAGAAATAAAACTGAAAAACCACAAAAAATTAGACATGATTAACTGGCCACACTGCATCCCATTAATTTTACCTAATGCTCCTAAATCCTTAAAAGAAATGACATTACGCAAACAAGAAGTAGCACCGTTCCTTGTTCTATTGGTCCTGGGACTACACAGTGACCAAGTTCCCATCATGCATACTGCTGGGTTGCAGACGTGGAAGAGATGTGCTCCTTCTTTCAGGGAGGATTAAACATCAATCAGATAGCCTCCCCACTTCAGAAGTTCTTGTACCTTTATTCCACTATAAGTAAGGTTATTAAGTTCCATTTCATCAATCTTCAAGTTGAATGTATGTATTTAATCCGCCTCTAGTCATACAAGGACTCTTCGCCTTGTCCCTTTGCCTGCTCACCCTTTGGTACTCGTCCTTCTGGGAAGCTTGTTTCTTCCTTCGCACTCCAGTGTGCACTTCCCTCTCCGGTTCCCACGTGAACCAGCGTGTGGCAGCAGCTGCAGCTGGCTGCTTCGATAGTGCCAGGCGCATTCTTTGTCAAAGACAGGCAGGCAGAGTCGAAGGTGGCCCAGCCCATCCCTCTTTCCCACTAGGCCGTAAGTTCCGAGGCTGTATAGATTACAGGTTTACCTTGATTTTCACTCTGCTCCTGATATCTAGCAAAGTTCTTGTCTTAATAAGTAACTTTTGAATGTACCTTGTCCTTTAAAATAAGCAATTTCATAAGAAAATATCAATACAGTTTCTGACTTACCATCTGATGGGCGGAAATTTCTTCTGATAGTCGAGAAATACGCATATTATATTGTTTTTTTGTGTTTGCAACCTGTAAATTAAGATATTTATGAATTATTTAGGTGTACAATAAAACTAATAATATCCAATATACACATTTAGGATAATAGTTTTGATAAAAAATACAGTTGTAACTTTTAGAGCATGAAAGATAAATGAGCACATGACATACTGAAGAGTCGAGAACTGATCACGGCAGTGGGAGGGGAGACTCAGATAGACTCAGATAAGGGGCAGTGATTGTCAAGTATTTCGGCCCAGGACCCTTCTACACTAAAATAAATAAATAAATAATAAAATAAAAGAAAATATTTTGTTTTATGATGGGTTCTCTTCATTGAAATTTACCATATTAGAAATGAAACTTGAGAAAATTAAAAAATATTTACTTATTAAACAATAACTAAGGTTATTATAGATTAACACAAATAATATATTTTTATAAAAAGTATTACTTTCTAAAATTAAAATATTTTATTTAACAAATTTCTAAGAAATACTTTTGCAGCAAGAAACATTATACAGTGACTCTGTAGGAATAAAAACTCTACCACTTAATTGCTTGAGGAGAAAGCAAACATGTTACTGCCCCCTTTTTTTTTTTAAACAGAAGGGGCTTTAAGAAACCAGTTTACTTCAGTCTACCTTGGTGACAAATAATACCACTTGCAAATATATGTAAGAAAAAGTTAACACTTTTATTTTATACACTGGAAGAATATATAGTGTATCCAACTATTCTATAGGATCTAACTTTATTTATTAAAATATAGTTAACATACAATATTATATTAGCTCCAGGTATATAGGAGTTCATTTTAAAGGAAAAAGGTATTAGTTTTCAATAATTTATGTTAATCATTTCATAAATAGTCTTTATAAATATGTAGGCAAGTGTTTTAATGTAAATATTACAGTAACATTAAACTACAAATTTCTGTTTTTCTGTATATTGTCTCTGACAAAAATGTCAAGCAAAAAAATTACAACCAAAGCTTCTTGAAAAATTGGCTGATTCCAGGTCTGAGGCAGGGCAAGTACAGGATGAGAGAGGAACATCAATTAGGTAAGAAAGCTAGAGAGACAATTTGAGAATAAAAAAGACTGATGGTAATATAACATAAAAAATTAAAAACATTCACAAATCCACAGTGATACTAAAAGGGGGGCAGAGCACTTTACTGAAAAATGACGGCTCATAAATGTATAGAAAGAATAATGGAAGTAGAACATTATCATTTTGATCACTCCACATGATATTAATTTTAGGCAAGCATTATCAATGAGTGCTAAAACCACCGGATGACAGTTTTGGTGGAAAAGAAGACCTGCATGGTTTTCAAGTACTTCCCCCAGTTATTTTTTAAGTAACAGTGGAGAAATCTGGTCTTAGCCCTTCAACCACGTGGTCAAGCTTAGCATCCCCAGTGCACCACCCGAGCGCACAGCTTCCTGGTACGAAGTGGGAGGTGTGCACACCCTCACTACGCCAGGAACGACCTGAAGCTAATCAATAGTCACTCGACTTCAGACGTGGACATTCTGAAAGACACCTGGCCTGAATTCTACAAAGAATTCTTTGTCGTACACTGAGGAAGGCAAGTGACTGGTTTATACTGATGAAGACTACAGAGACACAGCCAAATGCAATGATGCACAAATGTGGGTTGCAGCCTGGATTTAAAAAAACAAACAGCTATAAAGAATATTTTAGGGAAATATGACTGTGTGTTATATTGAAGTAATGTTGGTTTTTTTTTTGAAAGGTATGGTAACAGTAGTGTGGTTATGCAGTAAAATGTCCCTTTCTGGGGATAGAGATACCAAGATATTTATTCAGGAGTGACGTGTTATGATGCCTATAGTCTCTGATCAAATGTTTGGCTTAAGGAAATACATTTTTGTTTGTTTGTTTGTTTGTTTGTTTTGTTTTTAATCCTCACCCGAGGATATTTTTCCATTTTTTGTACAGATAGAGTGGGAGGGAGAGAGGGGAAGGGAGAGAGAGAGAGAAACATCGACGTGAAGGGACACATCGAGTGGCTGCCACCCGCACGACCAACCAGGGCCGGGGACAAACTGCAACCGAGGTACGTGCCCTTAGCGGGAACCGAACCCGGGTCTCTCCGGACCGCAGGCCGACGCTCTAACCGCTGAGCCAAACTGGCCAGGGCAGGAAATACATTTTGCAATTTCCTCTGGTGTTCAGAGTTATCTGGGTGAGGGGGTAAATAAGTGCTCATTGTACAGCCCTTTTAACCTTTTTATGGGCTTGAACTTTCCTAAAAATAAAAAAAATACAAATTAATGTGCCTGAGAGGACAGCCCAAGAATCAAGAGACTGCATCTGCACCCCAGTTCTCCACCTCCTGCATGGGAGCCCTAAGCTAGCCGCTGACTACGCTGCATTTCCGCTTTTTCATCTTCAGAATAGATTTCTGTGATTTCTTCCTCCTAAACCCACATCGCACTTTCAAACTTTACCACACCATTTATAAATAGATTCATATCTGTACCAGAAGAAAGGGGAAATATATGTATGTCTCTGTCTCTTTAGATGAAAGCAAACTTTCATAAGCCTCACTATTCAAACCAAGATTACTTAAACACAAAAACATTAGATCTAGTCTTGATAACAGAATAGCAAACAACCATACAATTCACAAACTGGGTTAAGTATCAGCAGGTTGTGTCTGAAACAAAACAGGGCTCAGTACTGCAAGGAGAAGATGGGGGTCTAGGTTCTGGCTTTACTTAGCATGCAACCGAGTGAGTCAATACCCTCCTGCGGGCTTCAGTTTCTCTACCAGTAAAATAAGAGGTTAAACTAGATCTCTCCAGGCTGAGACTTCAAGATAGTGCCAACAACAGGTTTTCTTGTTTCTTATGCATCGTAAGGTTCTCATGAGCCTTCGCGTCCATGTCTCCTTCAGGTGTGCTAGTCCTCACTGTATTCCCAGTATCAATCCCTCCTTCCCTTTTCTCTCCGCCGCTGCCCCACTCCAGCTCCAACAGCAGGTGCTACTATGCTGAGATGATTTTTTTAAAATTTGGCACAAATGATGCAATTAGCTGACAGTTAAGTAAGTAGGTCCATCAGGCAAAAACTTAGGTAGTATTTGGTATGAAGTTGTAAAATGTTGACTTTTAAATATAATAAAAAACCTTACTTCTTTCGTGATTCTTGTGGAAGAATCTTGCATAAACTGAGCAAACGCTTTTTTGATTTTCTCTATCTCCTCTTCTTTTTGCTTTTCCCCAAGCAGAGCCTGCAGAAGACAATCGCTCAAAGTTATTACAGATCACATCACGAAGAAAGAGAACATAAAAACGTGGGTAAAAACGTATCCACTAACAACCTTCTTGAAAGTAAGTGTCTTATTCTGAACTTCTGAGACCTCACCACCTGCAGTTCTTGCCTAAGTGGCGAATGGCATTTATTCCCTCTACCCCTCGCTTCACCTTGTCCTAACGAGTTTATTCTCTTCCTCTGGTATTTAATCCAGCCAGTGCTGCTCTCTAATCTCTACAGCTGGAGGTCTGAGAGTCACGGTTGAATTTTCCTTCTCCTTCAGTCCCTATACGAAATAAGTCATCAAGTCCACGTGTTACATTCTTGGAACAACCTCTCGGGTTTCCCTCTCTTTTCGTGACTCAGTGTTATTCCAGTTGAGTCCTCTGTCACCTCACACCTCGGTCACTGCAGGCACCGCCCGCTCTGTCTTCCTAGTGTGTTTCCATCCATCCTTGTCATCCCAGTTCTGTTGTGAGTCACACTCATTTCTTTGCCTCCCTGTGGAGCAAACTCCTCCAGCACCTGTGCTTCCTCATCTCAAAACTCTGTCCCTCACTCACCCCAGTAGGCTCTCACCACCATGATCTCCATACTGATAACTCAGGAGTCACATTTTTTGTTTTGGGTTTTGTTACTCCTCACCTGAGGATATTTTTTCCACTGATTTTTAGAGAGAATGGAAGGAGGGAAGAAGAAAGAGAGGGAAGAGGAGAGAGAGAGAGAAACACTAAAGTGGGAGAGACACATTGATTGGTTGCCTCCCAAATGCACCCCGACTAGGGTGGGGATTGAACCTGCAACCCAGGTACGTGCCCTTGACCAGGAATCGAACCTGCGACCTTCTGTGTGTGAGCCAATGCTCTAACCACTGGGCCACATCGGCCAAGGCAACTCAGGAGTCAATTCTGAGTAATTATGTTATTTAGTCTGTCAGCAACACATGAGATGATGGATCACTTTTCCTCTTGTTTTCCATGTGCCCACTTTTGTGTTCCTCCTCACTCACCACCCACCACTCCTCTTCTCCTCAACCTCCTCGATATTAGGCACCTGAGACTCAGGCCTTGGTCCTTCGCTCTGTCTATGTCCATCCTTGGTGGTCTAATCCAATCTCACGATTCTGAATACCACTTAGATGCGGACAATTTCCAAATTTACCTCTCTAGCCAAATATCTTTCGGAGCCCAGAACGCCTCCAACTTTAGGCCTAACTGAATTTCTCTCTTTTTTATCATCACATAATAAGTAGCCCTGTGTTCAGATCCTGCAACAGTAGTACCACCCACATTCCCATCTCTTTTATTTAAAGAAAAGTTTAGCCCTGGCTGGTTTGGCTCAGCTATTAAAGCACAGGCCTGCAGACTGAAGGGTCTAGGGTTTGATTCCCGGTCAAGGGCATGTACTTGGGTCACAGGTTCAATACCTGGCCCTGGCTGGGGTTGTGCGGAAGGCAACCGATAGATGTGTCTCTCTCACATCGATGTTTCTCTCTATCTCTCCCTCCCATTCTGTCTGAAAATAAATGAAAAAATATCCTTGGGTGAGGATTAAACAAACAAACAAACAAACATAGAAATCAATTGTTAGAAGGTTAAGACAAAAAACAGTGACATAAAGGTTCCAGGTAATAATCTTTGCAGCTAAATTTAATTCTTGTCAATTAAGCTTCTGCTCTATTAGAGTAACTGTGTAGGTAATAAAGGGGAAAGGAAGGTGAATAAGATTCATCTGATTCAACTGCATAAGATACAGGGTACACCGCAGTCGAGTGCAGTAACAGATTTTTTAGAGTACGGGACTACAGGGCATGAAGATTAGTTGCACGAGCAGTGTAGACAGAAGAAAAGTCTGATATGCATGCTGACATTCTATCATGTTTTATGAGATTATGTCTTACCATCAATAATGCAGTATGTTACTAATGGGGAGCACAGCAATTTCAGTTTTACCCGTCCATTCTGTAGTTACAGATTCCCTCACTATTAGGTCAGGTGGGGGAATACTCAGTGTTCTATTTTTTTGATAAATATGTTAACTAGTTTTCTTACCTGGTTTTTTTGCAAGTTAGCTTCTTCTAAGAGTTGCATGCTATTTCTGGCTCTTGCAATAGCTTCATACTTCTCATTTTCTAAGTCACTGTATTTTGCTTGCAACTCTATGGTCTGTTTTTCCAAGTGTGAATTTTCTGCTCTTAATCGGGTGGCTTCTTGGACTGCCACACATGATCTAAACATTAACAGTGACATTGCAAAAGTTACACATTTCCAAAGGGAAGGAAGGAGGAGGATATTTACTGAGCATCTGCTACAGGACAAGCATTATTCCAGTTACTTTCACATGTATTTTCTCATTTGATCCACACAAAAGTTCTGCAACATAGATTTTGTTATTTCCATTTTAAAGAAAAACAAACAGACCCATTTTAACAGAGGTTAAACATTTGATTAAGGTTGTATGGCTAACGAGCAGTGGGGCTGAGACTCTGTTACACTTTCCACAGTAGCAGGTGTATTATATAGTCACATGATAATGTTATAAAGCACATTCTTTTTTTATTTATTTATTTTCTTTATCCTCACCCGAGGATATTTTTCCATTTTTTGTACAGATAGAGTGGGAGGGAGAGAGAGGAAAGGAGAGAGAGAGAAACATCGACGTGAAGGGACACATCGAGTGGCTGCCACCCGCACGACCAACCAGGGCCGGGGACAAACTGCAACCGAAGTACGTGCCCTTAGCGGGAACCGAACCCGGGTCTCTCCGGACCGCAGGCCGACGCTCTAACCGCTGAGCCAAACTGGCCAGGGCATAAAGCACATTCTTAAAGAATGACTTGTTATTTCTATTTCTATGGTCTCTTTTTTTCCCTTTCCTTTTTGCTTGGCTCCTGGTTCCTACTCTCTACCCAGATTACCCATGTAAACTTACATCTTTGAATATTTTCCAAGTACGTAAAATAATATACATTTATACACACACACAGGTTTTAAACATAACTTTTTTTGTGTGTTATAAAAATTAAGGTCGCCGTACACACCCGCTTTTGCACTTGCTTTTCTCATTGAATATGTCTTGTAGAAATCCGCTGGCAGTAATCCAAAAGCTCTTTCCTTTTCTACTCCGATGGATATAACTTCATTTCACTATTCATCTGTATTTCCCTGATTACTGGTAGGGTTAAGCATATTTTTGAAACTTTGTTAGCCATGTGAACTGTCATCTTCACATTTTTTCTTCATGCCCTCTGCCTATTTTCCCTGATGGGTCATTGACCTGGCCCGTCCCTTTAAGAACTCCCTGAGCATAAAGACACTGCCCTTTGCTCTGCCCTGCATGCTGCCCACATTTGCCCACATTTGCCCACATGTCCTTTTCTGTTCTTGCTGCCTGTTGACTCTATGTGGGGAGTCTTAACCACACAACACAATTTCACTTTAATGCAGCTATTTTGACTTTTTTTTCAACGTCTTGAATTTCAGCTTTTATAGCGATGATCTCCCTTATCCATAGATTGTTAATGTAAGTTCCTCGATTTCCTCGAAAGATTGCCATGTCTTTCATTTTTCTTTTTCACCCCTAAATCTTTAATAACAGGTTCTGGTAGGACAAGTCTTCCCTCACACTTCACCCTCCCCTTTGTTAATTCCCTGAGTGCAGGAGAAGCCCACCCCGCCCTCTCCCACCCCCACGCTCACCCCAGCACCCCAGTGCCAGGGGGAAGCCTGGAGCGCACAGAAGCAGCCTCCTTCCGTTCCAGTCCTCTCCTTTGTAAACATTTTGTTGTTGATGACGTTTAGTTCCTCTGCTTAATTCTAAATAAAGTAAGTGAAGGTCTATTTAGGGTTCTTAGCTGCCAGCAGCAGGAGCCAATCTAAGCGGAAAAGGGGTTTATTAAAAGGATACTGGTTAAGTTCACAGGCTCACTCGGAGAGCTGGAGAACCAGGCATGAAGTCTGTAGCCAGGAACATGCCCAGAACCTCCCCACAGAATTAGCTGGCCTCCCCTAAGAACTGAGCCCAGGGGATCCCCAACACAGCAGGGAGATGAGATGCAGATGGCCGGAAACAGTGACTGCGACTGCATTTTCATCGAACCACCTTTGCGTTTCCTAGCTTTTGCAGCACGTATTGAGCTGCCCTATTATTGGCTGTATTTGGTTTCTTTAAAAAAAAAATTTTTTTCTCGCCCTGGCTGGTTTGCTCAGTGGTTAGAGCATCAGCCTGCGGTCCAGAGAGACCTGGGTTCAGTTCCCACTAAGGGCACGCACCTCGGTTGCAGTTTGTCCCCGGCCCTGGTTGGGTCGTGTGGGTGGCAACCACTCGATGTGTCCCTTCACGTCGATGTTTCTCTCACTCTCTCTCTCTCCCTCCCACTCCATCTGAACAAAAAATGGAAAAATGTCCTCGGGTGAGGATAAAAAAAATAAAATAAAAATTTTTTTCTTTATTGATTTTAGAGAGAGACAGGAAGGGGGGAAAGATAGAAACATCGATGAGAGAGAATATCAATTGGCTGCCTCCTGCATGCCCCCCACTGGGGATCTGGCCCACAACCCGGGCATGTGCTCTGACCAGGAATCGAACTGGCGACCTCTTGGTGCCTGGGTCAATGCTCAACCACTGAGCCACACTGGCCGGGCTGTATTTGGTTTATTAATGTTATTATCTTTTTCAAAATGGTACCATTTTCATTACTTAAAGGCCCTTTTTATTCTGCTCACTGCTTTTCCCTTTACACCCCACCTTGTGTGCTGTTAACACCATCACTCCTGCTTTCCTTGTCTGCAAGTTCCTAGTATCTTCCACTAAAACCTTCATTTTAGCCCGGCCGGTGTGGCTCAGTGGCTGAGCATCGACCCACGCACCAAGAGGTCGCCGGTTCGGTCCCTGGTGAGAGCACATGCCCGGGTTGTGGGCCAGGTCCCCAGTGGGAGCATGAGGGAGGCAGCCAGTCGATGTTCTCTCTCATGGATGTTTCTATCTCTCTCTGCCTCTCCCTTCCTCTCTCTAAAATCAATAAAGAAAAAAATAAATAAAACCTTCATTTTAAATTTAAAACAAACCCTCTTCCTCTTTCCTCTCTTGGGATCTTTGTTCTAGTTAATTTTTCCGTTGCTTTAGATGTTTACGAAAATAACATATCACTGGGCCTTGCTTTTTAGTAAAAATCTGCAATCTCTGCCACTGAAAGGAATTCCGTGCTCTCCCGTCTTAGTGGAATAACTTCCATGCAGGGCATTGCTCGTTCCACCTTATTCGGCTGAAGCACCTGTGGCAGCAGGCGAAGGGCCTGCCTTTCCCTCAGGGGCTCAGGACACCTGTCACTGTCCCACCATCGGGTCACCCTTCCCTTCCCCACGCCTCCTGCAGGAGGGGCAGGAGGACTCATGCAGGGCATGACGAGCTGTCTGACGCCACGCTAGTCATGTGACGCCTGGCTTATTTAGCAGAGCACATGCGAACCAGACCAGTCTTTCCCAGAGAGAACTGTCATCTCCCGGAGACACTTCCCAGGACCCACCAACCACCTAAACAGCAGGGAGAAAGGGCCTTTCTTTGGAAGATGAAAAGAAGTGACTTATGCCTCTTAGATTTTGTGGCATTTGAAAAGATCACAAATAATTTTAAATATAAAGAATAATTTTAATAACCATAAATAATAAGTACTTGTTGAGGCCAAAATGTCTTTGATTTTATGGGCCAAAGATGATCATTAAAAATATAGCTTTTCAATGTGGCAGTTCCATTAAATAAAATACAGTCACACCTAAACATGTTGGCTGAACATTGCTAGAGATACATATCAAGTACACTAATAACTGCTTTCTCTTATATAAAAATACAAGAGACTTTAAAAAATTTAAAATATATAACCATTTTGGCCCTGGCTGGTTTGGCTCAGTGGTTGGAGCATTGGCCTGCGGACCAATGAGTTGTGGGTTCGATTCCAGTCAAGGGCATGTACTTCAGTTGCGGTTCATCCCCGGCCTGGGTCGGGTCGTGCAGGAGGCAACCAGTCGATATGGCTCTATCACATCAAAGTTTCTCTCTGTCTCTGTCTGTCTGTCTCTCTCCCCCTCCCTCCCTCCCACTCTATCTGATGATAAGTAGAAAAAAATCGTTAGGTGAGGAGTAAAAAATAAAATAAAATACATAACCATTTTTAATCATAATAGGAACTTAATATTAATGTAATAGTGCTGAAAGACAGTCAATGTGAAAATTTCTTTTCAGGAGGTTAGCTGAATACTTGACTTAAAAAAATATCTTCATATTTTCTTACACATGCAGTAATCTCTTCTCTTCTTAGGAAGCTGTTCAGTTGGGTTACATTATAGCTTTATACTAACAGCAAAACAAAATAAAACAATAATGAAAATTCCAAAACCTTCAACACTATAAAGACAACTTAGAGCTTGCTGAATGAATAAACACCTGATTCATCATGATTCAATACTACCAGAACCAAAAGGAAGTGAAATTCACACATTCAGGTTTCACTGGTTTGTGTCTCTAGCATTGACTTTCATAGTATAGAATGTTACTAAAATAACAGAAATAAACATCTATAACCACAGACTTTTCTCGCAGGTTAATACAAAGAAGTCCAGGAAAGCAGTAAACAGCTGACTGTTGAAAAGTTTAGAAAAATGAAAACCAAAAAATTGTCTCTTTCATCAGAATATCAAGTTAGCAGTTAAAACCAATTAGTTCCCAACCTCCTGGGAGCAAAGAAATGACTTTCATTAACATTTTGGAGAAGAGGAAACAGAAGGTAAAAAAGATACTAATTTTTCCCAAACAAATGATACACTGGCCATGGATCTGTGACTAGAATTGATAGCTCAGTTTTTGATGTTCTCATATCAGTAGACTATTTCTGATTATAAAAGATTCCAATCATACACAGGAAATTTTTCAGCTCTAAACCATCATGTGAATTTATGGGTTGTGGTCACGGTATTGTGAAAAAATTACACATGACAATTTTCAGGTTTCTTAAGGAAACAGCTAATAGGAGGAAACAAGAGCAAAACAACGAAAGATTCCAGAGCGAATGTGTGTATTAAGATAGCAATGAAAGACAAAGCCACAGATATATTTAAATAGTAGTCCAGACCTTCGAAGACAACTGAAAAGCACTGCTTTGGAAAACTCCAGGGAAAACATCTATAATGATTTCTCAAATATTTTTCCTCTTGTGTATCTACTTAGTAAGAAATGGTTTTTCTATACAACTTTTTTTTTTTTTAAATCCTCACCCGAGGATATTTTCCATTTATCTTCAGATAGAGTGGCAGGGAAAGAGAGAGAGAGAAAAACATTGATGAGAGACAGACACATCAGCTGGTTGCCTCCCACATGACCTGGACCTGGGCTGGGGACCAAACTGTAACTGAGCTTTGTGCCCTTAACCGGAACTGAACCCGAGACTCTTTGGTCTGAGGGCTGACGCTCCAACTGCTAAGCCAAACCAGCCAGGGCTATTTACAATTTTTACCCAACTTCAATTATTATTTTTTTCTGCTTCAAGATGAAAAGAACATTTTTGACTTTGGGATTGACTAAACTTGACTATGATTGCTTTGGAGGAAAGGTACAGACAGACAGACATGAACTTTTTTTTTTTATCCTCACCTGAGGACATTTTTTCATTTTTTGTTCAGGTAGAGTGGGAAGGGGAGAGAGAGAGAGAAACGTTGACGTGAAAGGGACACATTGAGTGCTCGTCACCCGCACAACCCAACCAGGGCCAGGGACAAACTACAACCGAGGCACGTGCCCCTATCAGGTATCGAACACTGGTCTCTCTTGACCACAGACCGATGCTCTAACCACTGAGCCAAACCGGCCAGGGCAGACATGAACTTTTAATATATGTTCAAAATACACTAATCTTTTGAGTATCGTTTTTAAAATAAATAATATCCAATAAGTCAGATTTTAAACCTATGATTATAGTTTGTTTCGCACTTATAAAATGCATACTGAAATTCTAATGTGGAATACCTTTTGAAAAGTACAGGTAAGTCTAGATGTATGTAACAGTTTACCTTGTTTCTAATTGTTTTATACTAAATTGCAACTGCTGCAAACGCCTATCTGACGCGCCCTCTCTTCTCTGGGCAGACACCATGTCCTCCTCCTGGAAAATAAAGAAACTGGAAGCTTATTTTGAGTATGTGAAATTCAGTTCATCACTCTACAGCATAAAGACAATAGTTCACTCTCTGAAGTTATTACACTGCTAGAATTCAATATATAAGTTTAAAGAAGCAGGACCACTTGGGGAACACATCCTATGTATACGAAAAAAGGGGGAAGAGAACCTCACTGTATTACACACCATCAATCTTGTATTAAATTATTAATAATCAGAACAGTCATTGCATACAGATTTCTACCAATATTTCATACTACTGTATTTCTATAGTGCGGGTCAAAAGACAAGGCAGACTGTATGGAGTCAGCCTGCCTTCGGACACGCTCTCTTAACAAGGTTACACTGCATCCATTACAATCATAGGATAGTTCTTTGACATGATGATGCTTTGAAATATACTAAGGTTTTATTTGAACCATCTTAAAAAAATTACTGTCATCCTTTCCTACTTTCAGGTGTGTTAAACAAGTATATTTTATAATACCATTTTAATTCTTCTATTGGCTTTTAGTTATATCTGATTGAATTATTTTTAAGGTTGCTCTAGAGATTATAATATGCATCTCTAACTTACCTCCATTTATTTAGAGTTAATATTTGATTAATTCAGAGAAAATGTCGGAACCTTGCAACAGCGTATTTGTTTCCACATACCAGCCTGGTCTCTAGTGGCTTGTTTGTCACACCGCACATTTTTGTACTTCAGAGATTCATCAAACACAGTGTAAGTCC
Organism: Molossus molossus; assembly: GCF_014108415.1. Lineage (NCBI taxonomy): Eukaryota > Metazoa > Chordata > Mammalia > Chiroptera > Molossidae > Molossus > Molossus molossus. Next base: position 120,269,196 of record NW_023425377.1, on the reverse strand, counting down.
TGCTTTAAAGCAGTCAAGTCTTTTAAGGTGTTAATAAGAGAAAAGAAAAGTATGTGGATATGTGGTTTCGTATCTACAAGTCCTGTTGCTCTTCATTTCCTCCTCCATCTGAGTTGCCATCTGGTGTCCTTCCCTCTCAGCCGGAAGAAACCTCCAGCGTGTCTGAGGCACGCCCTGCTAGGGACAACTTCTCTCAGTTTTTGTTTATCTGAAAATGCTTTTATTTTGCCTTCATTTTTTAAGTACAGTTGCACTGCACATAGAATTCTTAACACTTTTTTCGCCTTTAGATTTATTACTCTGGTGTTTTCTGCTCCCCCGTTTCTTCGTGGGCGTTAGCCACTCCTCAGCTGTTCCGTTCACGCCACTTTTCTGTTGTGCTTTCATGTTTTCTCTTTTTTAAATGTAATATTTTAAACATATTTCTACTGATATTTTAGAGAGAGGACGGGAGGGACAGAGACACTGATGAGAGAGAAACATTGACCAATTGCCTCCTGCACACTCCCTGCTGGGGATCGAGCCCGAAACCTGGGCATGTGCCCCGACCTCTCAGTCCGTGGGGCCGACACTCAATCCACTGAGCCTCACGGGCCCAGCATCACGTCTTCTCTTTATGGCTGGCTGTCAGAGTTGGCATAAAGTACCCCAAAGTGATTTTCTTTGTGTTTACCCTACTTGGGGTTCACTGAGATTCTTAGATCTGTTCATGTTTTCCACCAAATTTTGGAAGTTTTCAGCCATTATTTCTTTAAACATCTTATGGGTTCCCTCCCTTCTGCCTTCGCCTACTCAGCCAACAGCTGGGTCCATTGAGAGGGAGTTTCATGACAGCCCCACTGCCAAGTTAAACTTTCCTGGCTAAGAAGTTTTGGTTGGAAACTGGATAATATAATTATTTCCAATATTATAATTTCGCTTCCTAATTTTATATTTAGAGGGCAAGAACATGATTATTTCCTTTTCCAGCAACCCCATTTGACCCCTAATCCAAATGGACTAATAATAAAAATACAAGGAATAAACAGCTTCAGGCAATCAATTGCCTGAGAAATAAGAAGATACCTTCTTCTGCACCTGTCCTTGAAAATCTTCAGTCACTTTAGTTAACTCTTCCACCTTTGCAATGGCAACTCTCAGCTCTACCTTGGCTTCCCTAGAACAGAAAGTAAATACATACAGTTTTCATACACCATAAAGAATTTAAAAAATTAGAACATTTGAGTTTGGTAAAATCCGCACTAACGTCTGTCTAGACATGCACGTTTAGGAAGGATAATCTGCCAAGACCAAACCTCTGTAATAGATGGGTTCCTCATTTCTATCATCTTATTTGCCTAATGATTCTACTTCTAAATTGTCTCTCAATTGTGTAATCCATTTTCACTTCCATTGCCCGAACTCTGGCCCCGTCATTACTTCCCAGGACTATTCTAGTAGATTCCAAGCTGATCTCTTCAGTTAGTCTCCTCTTTAAGTCATCCTCTATAAGGCTTACCTGTAAAAAAGTTATCTAGTGATGAAAATTCTCGTTTAACAACGATTTCTGCTTTCCTACACTTCTTTGGGTACCCAATCAAGACTCCTCTGCATAGCACGTCAGGCGAGCATCATCTGGCCTCAAAGACTCTCGTGTTGCCGATTCCTCCCATGTAATTTATGTTCCAGGTGTAACACATTACTAACTTGCTGTTTCCTAAACACATCCTTGTCTATTTTCCCACCTATTTGATTGGACTAGCTTCCTTCCTGTTTTGTTTTTTTTTGATAAGTTCCTCAATCTTCAGTTCAAAAGTCTCATCTCAAGTCTTCCCTCACTTGTCCTAGGTAATACATACACTTTGTACATTATTAATGGATACACCCTCATGGAATTAGAAGTTTATAAAAAAAAATATATATATATGGCATTAAGATCATTACAGGTGCCTTGGCCGGTTTGGCTCAGCAGTTGAGCATCGGCCTGTGGACCAGAGAGTCCCAGGTTTGGTTCCTGCTAGGGGCATGTACCACAAAAAAAAGAAAAAAAGATCATTACAGGCAAGGATCACATTTTGTTAATTATTAAATCCTCAGTACCAAGCACAGAACCTGGCACATAGAAGAAAATGTATCATGAGTGAACAAGAGAGAATGCAAGAGGAAAGAAGTCACAGGTATATCTTGGTATTTTACTTAGATCTTGCCTATCCAATTTGATATTCGTGTGTGGAAATCCTAGAATAATAATTTTGTGAATCTCTCATTTGAAACAGAATCTCTCTCCTACAGAGTTTAAAAAATAAAATTCAGGCAATGGTCCTAATACCTGTTTTTGTAAGTCATTAAAAGAAAAAGTATTCTGAAAGCATTTGAATTATTATAGTATGTCTCCTAAAACACACACCAAAAAGCCCTATTTTTTGGGGAAGGAAAATAAGTACTAGTTTATATATACTTATTTATTTCTAGGTTATTCTACAAGATAGTTAGAAAAGAAGTAAATAGTTGTTCTATCTACTTCTGGCATGAAATACTGAAAACTATTCTAGAATAAAAGTTGTGCCCTGGCTGGTTTGGCTCAGCAGTTAGGGCGTCGGCCTGCGGTCCGGAGAGACCCGGGTTCGGTTCCCGCTAAGGGCACGTGTATCGGTTGCAGTTTGTCCCCGGCCCTGGTTGGGTTGTGAGGGTGGCAGCCACTCGATGTGTCCCTTCCATGTCGATGTTTCTCTCTCTCTCTCTCCCCACCTCCCACTCTATCTGAACAAAAAATGGAAAAATGTCCTCGGGTGAGGATGAAAAAAAAAAAGCTGTGAGCTGTCTTCTAGACCTGGCTCTATCCCCATAAAAGCTACGTGAACTGATCAACCACTTTACCTCTCTGAGTGTCAGAATTGCAGCTGTAAAAGAGAAATATAGTTTTTCCTGCATAGTTCACAGAATTATCATCTAGTTCAAATAAGTTAATTCATATTACAGCACTTTATAAACTTTACTGTAGCTTTTACAAATGTAAGCTGCCATCATAATCTCGCCCTGTTCTGGCTTTCGGATTGATACAGCGTTACTTTACGGTTGGACTGAGAAAGCTTGGGGCCGCCTGTGTGTCTGGCCCTCAGCCCTGGCCCAGAAATAAAAAGTGGGATTTATGATGTGCTGCTTCAAGTCTGAATCTCCTCTGGTGACCCCCAGCCGGGCCTTGCTCACTGATGGTTTTCACCTGGAACAGTGGGTTGGCCTGTGACCAGAGGGGCAAAAACAGCCTGGTGGGAACTTCTGCCCTGAGCTTTCCTGAAGCCCAGATTCACTGCACACGTGTTGGTAGATCAATCTGGAGACAACGCCGGGCTTTGCAGCAACAGAGACGCGGGGCCCTGAGCCGGGCTGCCCTGCGCCCCAGGCTCGCCTGGGCTCTTTTTCTTGCCCCCCAATACCCTCTGCGTTCACACAGGGGCCCTATGTGAGCAGCTGGGGAGTCCCTTCAAAGGTTCAAACTTTGAATCTTTAAAGGAACCAGGAAAAGAATTCTAATTTTATTTTATGAAGGAACTTCCACAACTATATGTTTATACTATTGTACCTGCAAACATTTTAGATGTGTCTGCTTGTGTACAAATTATATCAAGGTCAAAAATAGTTTCTCTTTTAGAAAAACAAATTTGATAAAAAAGAAACAGGAATAACTAATTAAACAATCTTGATGTCACACCTACCCACATAGTTTATTTTTTCCCCCAAAGAAATATTTTAAAAGCACATTGTTCCATTTTCACACATGCTTCCTTGTCAAACTGTTACCAGTGAAGTGGGTATCCCTTTCCCCACTGGGTGCTGGGGGGTGGGTCCTTATGATATATCAAAAAAAAAAAAAAATTCTGAGATTCACATGGGAGGATGAGTGATTTTTATTTGTGTGGAATTACATCCTCGTTTCCAAAGTCCTATTTCCCTTAGTCCGGTCCTGGAAGATATGCAGCTGAGGATTCAGTAGGGCTAGAAGCCAAGCCAGAGTTCAGAGTTTTCATTCCGTGGTGGAGCTGTGTCCGGGTTAGCATTAGCTGGTTAGAGTCCATCGGTCCATTGTATGGGGTCACCATGGCAACAGGCCATTGGGGCAAATGCAGGGGAGCCCAGAGAGTGAGCCCCCTGCAACAAGAGTCCGGAGAACACAAGAGCACAAGAGCATGAACTGAGGGCAAACTCCTTTGTTCAGGAGATTAAATATATCAGCTCTTCGCACCTTGCACTGGCCAAGCTGACCCTGGCCAGTGACCTGTTCCCAGGTGTAACTGACAGGCAAGTACCATCCCTGTGTCACCCAGACCTTACTGGGCATGTGTCTAAACTGCAGCTTCCAGGCAAAGCTGCATGGGTGGCATGTCTTAGCTCCGCTCCTGCTATTTATAACTGGGTTAAATTATAGCAGTATCAAAATAAATTTTTGTTTGTTTGTGTAGAACATGCCCCTAGCAGGAACCGAACTCAGGACTCTCTAGTCCGCAGGTCGATGCTCAACCGCTGAGCCAAACCGGCCAGGGCTGTATCAAAATAATTTAAAATTTCTGGGATTTTTCTTTAATGTAATCTTTCATTATTTATAAAAAAACAAAGCTTTGCTCTGCTACGCAAAGTATAACCAAGTATAATATAAAAGACAGGATATAATACTACATTTAAGTTATAGCATTAATTTGGACACACATTAAAATGCTTTAACATTGTTATATTCTTTTGAAATTTAACATCAAATACAATGAGTCTACTTTATGATAAATTTTTATCTGTTTCTTTTACAGTCTCATATCAAGGAAGTCCTAGAAATGTTTACAAGTAATTCTTTCATACAATGAAAAATGCTAAGATTCTGAGTGAGATGAAATGCAGCTTTTACTTATTTGATATATATATTCTAGTTTTCCCCTTTAAAAGAAAAGAAAAATGCATCCCTTGGTACTTTAATAAATGCTTCTATAATTACCCAACACTGTAGTAAAGCCAATCATTTATGTTTAAAAACTTTGGAGAATCCCCAAATAAAATTTTAGAGAAAGTTCTGAAACTTTAAGATAACTTCTGCTTTAGGAAATCAATGGTAAACAGCAAAACTGTGAACATTTTTAATTTTAATTTTTTTTCTTCTTTCGATCTTTAGTGCCGTCGAATGATTAAACCTATTCAAAAGACAACCCACCAAGAAACTCTAAACGCAATGGATATAAATAATCCTCGTCTTGAGCTGTGAAAACTTTAAAACAGAGGCTCCTGAGTCTTTCCAAATATAATTCAAAACTGTACACAGTTTAAGGTAGTTCAAAATTCTAATTTCTATGTTAGGATATAATTTTCTAATATGCTAGTAATAGTTCTCTATACTCTCTGGGCATGAAAGTGAGCTTCTGTCGACTCCGTGCGTGCGGGCCTCGGTCTCGTCCGTGCACAGCGTCTGGGCCGCGCCGGGCGTCAGTGTTTCAGTCTCGGCCGGTGACGCCGAGCTCAGCCACTGCCTCGGACTTCACAGAATCACTGCACAAGCCACACGTCCACCTTCCCCAAAAGACTTAATAATGACTATAAATACAGTTTAGAGCCACATAACTTTGGGTATCACTGACAAACTGGAGAATATATTAATTCATTTTATTTTTTTAAAAATATTTTTTTATTGATTTTTAGAGAGATCGATCGAAACACTGATGAGAGAGAACATCGACTGGCCACCTCCTGCATGCCCCCACCGGGGATCGGGCCCACAACCTGAGCATGTGCTGACTGGGATTGAACTGGTGACCTCTTGGTGCATGGGTCGATGCTCAACCACTGAGCCACACTGGCCAGGCTAATTCATTTTCTATTATGTAGGCTTATGCAATGGACATGCTCAAAAAAGTTTATCAAGTTGTGATGTTTGGGACACACAAGATGTTTGTAAGGTGGTACAAAACACACAGAGGTAGGGGACACACAGAGATCTTTAGGAGGGCCACAAAGCACATTACAATCACCACAAAAGTTTAAAATAACATTTTATGATTCAGACTAGGTCGTACATTTGCATGTAGTTCAAAGAATACTGAAGTGGGAGGTATTTAAAATAAGAACTGGCAGAGGAATAGTAAATCTCACAAACAGAGATAAAAAGGTAGCTTCTAGAAGGAGCAAAATAAGTGTGAGCATAAGGTAGGAACCTGTTGGGCCTATTTAGGGAAGGTAGGAAACAGGACAGGAAAGGTGATGGGGGCTACAGCGTCAATGACCTTAGCTGACAGCTGAGTAATCTGTATTTATGTAAAGGCAAAGGGAAGTACTCAAAGAGTGGGATCAGAGCTGCACTTGAGGGATTTAAACCTGACATCTGTGAATAACAATGGGACTAGAATGACGGTTCTGTCTCTCTAACCAATGTATCATGACAAAGGAGCAAAGGGCAGAAAACATCTAATCCAGAGTGATGGCAACAACGAATGAGCAGTTCCACTGGGAGAGATGGCACAGATTTTACAAAGACAGAAGTTAAGAGATCCCATTCAATCATTCTTTGAACAAATATTTACTGAATGCTTATAATATGCCAGGCACTATGAATACCATATGGACATGTTGAGCTTCAAGTGCTGGTGGCTCTCTCTCTCTCTTTTTAAACTGTATTTCAGGAGCCCTAGACTTTTTGAGCACCCACATAAACTAACTAAGCACTGTTGTCAGCACTGGTAGTTTGGTGGTAAACAAGGGAGACAAAGTCCTTGGCCTCATAAAGTTTACACTGTAGTGGAGGGAGACAGATAATACGTACACAAATAAATTAGGTAATTTCAGAATGAGAGATTTGGGTCATCAGGGATAACCTGTATAAGAAAGGGATATTTGAGCTAAGGTATAAAGGATGATGAGGTCAACTTAAGAAAATCTAGTGAAAGAGTTAACAATAAATGCTAAGAGTATGAGAAAAGCGCTTAAAGAAATGATAATTAGCAGGATGTATCACTAACAGAAAGGTAGAAGGTAAGGGAGGAAGGCAGAAAATCCTCATTTAAGGAGAGTCAAAAATTAAGGAGAATGGAGGATTTTGTTTTGAGGCAAAAAAGGGCCAGTAATCTTGAGGAAAAGAAGAATAAAATGGAAAAAAATTCCAAAGAGAGACTGCAGCAAATACACATTCCTTCTACGTGATTTCAAAGACTAGAGAGGAGAAACCATTGCAAACTGAGGAGTCATCAGGCGGAGGGAGGTCTTGGAAGAACCCCACAAAAAAGAGACTAAACTTGTAAAATGAATGAACATAACTGAAGGAACAAGCTACGTGAAGAAACAGGAGATTTGAGGTTGTGCCGACGTAAGAAGTGGGAATGGCGCTCGGCAGAAGGAAGGACCAGGAAGAGAAGGAACGCCTTCTCTGGTCCCGGGCCTCCCCCCCCCCACCCCCCAGCGGCAGCGCAGGCATGGCTGTCTCCAGAGCCAAGAAGGGAGATACCGACTGTCTATTTATGACATCAATACCAACACTCAAACCTACTAGCATCTGCTTGTAGGTATCAGACGTGCCTATCTACTTGGATAGGTAGTATACTAAAGTAGAACGGAGGACAGCAAAGACCACGAGAGTCAGAGTACTACCATGCTCATCCCATTTCCATTCTAGAGATGAGGAAGCTGAAGGCCATTCTGTTAAGCAACCTGCCCAAGTCAATGAACAATGAACCAGAACCAGACTACAAAACAGAAAATAAAAAGAAAACGAAACTGGAGCTGTCTGATTTCAAAGCCTATGTACACTCTTTATACTTCATGTCACACAGAAGCACATTTTTAGGTTAGATGTACAAATGTGGGGTATATGCAAAATACAATCATTATCAATAAAATGCATATTTTGAAATGAATCACTAATCAATTATTAGAGGCAAAACTTCTAAACAATGAAGTTATGGATTTGTTCCTACTCTTGACCAATATGTTCTGGAAGTCAAGTCTAATATTCTTTCTGCCCCGTAAAGATGAAGTCAAACGACGCAAACATTTGAGCAAGGGAGGGTAACCCCACGACAGTGTGAAGAGACGAGGAAATGACAGCGCAGCCCTATGTCTGGACGCCCGGAGGACAAGCGGCAGCGCAGAAGGCACAGCCGGGCAGTTCCCAGGACTACGCACGTCCGCTCAGGCCATTCCTCACATGGCGACGTTTCCAAGGGACACTGTGAATCAAACAGTGACCCACGGATCCCGGATTTCCAGAGCATGCTTATACTGGAAGACACGATAGCATTCCAATTAAAACATGAAACAGCTGAGAAAAAGCTGCTATCTCAGTTAAAATATAACTATTATCTGGCAAAGGTACATAGATGTAAAAAAAAAAAAAGAGAGAGAGAGATTATATAAAAATTACTGGCACATACAATGTTTTTGAAGAAAACGGATGCGTTTGTAAAAAAAAGATAAAAAATGAATACAATAAATATATAGACTGATTTATATAATTCAGGCTTTGCTGTATTAAACATGAGTGATATCAAGTATCGCACTTCTATCAAGTCACTCATGTTTTTCAATGAAACTGATTCTTTAAATATCTTTTCACTATCACATTTTAAAGATTTCCTGGATTTTATTCATATTTAAGTAGAGCACTAAACATTAAAAAATACCTGAATGCATCTATCATGCATTTTTTTTTAAAAAGATTGTGACTTTTTTTTTCCTTTATTGATTTTAGAGAGAGAAGAGGGAGAGAGAGATAGAAACATCGATGAGAGAGAACATCGATTGGCCACTGGGGATCGGGCCCACATACTGGGCATGTGTCCTGACTGGAAATCGAACCGGCGACCTCTTGGTGCATGGGTTGACGCTCAACCACTGAGCCACACCGGCTGGACTCTATCATACATTTAAACTTTGAGATAATTGGTACTAAACACATATTTAAAAGTCACTATGGCTTAAAGCCTGGATCCATAACTAGAAACACTGAAAATATTTTAATTCATTTTGCAGAGCTACTGTGAATTATAATAAAAACATTTTCCCTGGTATGTTGTTTTGGAAATTTAACTACTAAGTGGTCACATATTATTGCATAACTGAAGACTATAAAATATACTTTTTCTAAAGAATGACATTCCAAGAAGACAGGTGTGCTTCCACAAGACAGATCAATGACAAAGCGCACAAAGAGAAAACCCACGTACATTAGTTTAGCATTGCCCCTTCGATGAAGTGCAATTCAATTAATTATTTAATTAACTGAATCACTCAAAAATTGTTTTTGAGCACTTGCCCCCATGTCCAGCACTGGGCTAGATGATGGCAGATAAAAATGACTAAATTATGAGCTATACCTTTAAGGATCTTAAAAAGTAGTCAAGAGAGGTTAATTTGTAAAGAATGAAGTGTAAGGAAGCGTGAAAACGCTGTGGGAGCAGTCATCTGCAGTCTCCAGCTGAGGCACAGAGGCAGGCACGTCTGGGTCCCCCTGGGGAGGAGGAAAGCATCTCGATTCCGAGAAGGACTCCGAGAACACGTGACACTTGCAAGCGAGAGGATATTTATCAGAGAAGGGCATTTCAGGCAGCCTGAACAATGTGAGCAAAGTTAGGGAGTTAGGAAATAGCATGGCTTGTTTGGAAAACTAAAAGTAGTTCAGAAAATTGAGGTGAGGAGTGACAAGATCTGAAGTTGCTAGGGGCCAAGTCACAGAGGACTTTATGTCACACTGAGTGACTGGGCTTCTGTCCCACAGGCAGTTAGCAGTCACTGAAGGACAGTGACATGATCAGATTTCATTTACAAAGATCATTTTGATGACACTATGAAAAAAGAAGACAGGGAAGGAAGAAGCCAGTTTGGAGGTTACTCAGATGAGATGATGGACGAAGCAAAGGCAATAACAAGACAATGATGTAGAAGTGAAGGAGCTGAGAGACATCTGGAAGGTAGAGTTGAGACAAAAGAATCTAGGGTACCTTCTCATTTTCTGAAGCAGGAACTGGATGGCACCATTCAAAAACATAAAGACAAGATTCAGGATATAAAATAGATAATAAGCTCAGTTGAGAGCACGCTGTTTCAAGTGCCTCTGGGCCATGTGGGTGGACATAACGAGGAGAACCTTGAGCTAGACAAGTTTAATGGGGTCTCATCTTTATAGAGACTGTTGAAGCCACCAAAGTGTGCTTGAGATTAAATGGGTCAAATTAAAATAATTTGAGGCTATCATATCATACATAAACATACTAAAGATCGTTTCTACCCTCAGAGCACATTTGTGTATGTTTAAGTTCTCAATAAATATAAAATAAATTGATTGACAAGTTAGATTCTTTATATGAAGCTACTACCTATGTCTGCTAATAGGATCATTTGTTAGTGGCTAACATTTAAAAAAAATTATCATTCTGATGCTGCTCTGATGACAGGGTAACACAGAGCCCTATGCAAATGCTTTAGTCAGTCTGTACAGTACATCCTTTTACCAAGATAATATTGGTTATCCCTGAAAAATATAAACAGATGGCAATCTTTTCCTTCAAAGACTTTATAAGGAAGATGTAAAAACATGACTTGAAAAATCACCATTTCCATAACTCAGCTGGCCATACATTAGAAACAAATACATATGACAAAAAGCACCCAAAGAAAAAGCGTAAGTTTTGTTTAAAGAGTAAAAATCTAGAGGAATGAATGAGAGAAGTGTTCTGGAGAAGGCAAGTTTTAACCAGGCTTAGAAAGTTATGGTTTCTGACACATAGAATAATGATCAAAGGCAAAAACTTATTTTAGGAACCAAAACTTATTTTATGAGTAATAGAAAAATAACTAGTGTGAGGAGTTTGTACATAACTGGAGGGTTGGGGAAATCCAGGTGAAGGAAGATTCTTGGAAAATGGGCTGAAGAGTTTCTCCTATTATGACAGGGCATCACCAGAAACTCTCGAAAAGGAAAATGATGAGATGCTTTAATTATAAATTCAAGATTCTAATTTTTTTGTACCATAACATCAGACAACAAATGAAACTAGTATGTTTCAGTATAAGTACAAACTTAAACAACACTGGTGTTTAAAGAGTTTTTGATTTAGTTATTCTTGGCACGGTTATATAGGGCATCTCAAAACCTAAATTCTGGTAACGTCAATATGCCCATCATTCAGAATCTGTCAAACTGGAAAGCAACACCCTCTTCCCTAAAAGAAGCATCTGCTTATCCTTATGTTCCTTCAAGTCTGTGTCAGGAAAAGCAAGCATAGTTTTATGTATACAACTCTGAGCTGCTTAATGTTAAGCTATGGAGTACTGCCAATAAATATTATGTCAAAATTGCTCATGGACAGTTAAATTTAAGATCTTTTAGGCTTTAGAAAACCAAAATCAGCTTTATCAATCTATAAACTCTATTGATAATCTTTGGGCCTGAATGTCCAAAGCCAAATGAGACTTCCACACAGATGTCAAAAACAACGTGCCCACTCACATCCTTTCTTTAACAAGCAGCTCTCCTTGACTTCCTTAATGCTGCGAACACTGCGGAGAACCACGTATGGAAACTTACTACCTTAGCAATTATAACATGTGAGTACCAATTTGGCTCTTCGTGAATTTTTGTTCAACCCTGAACAAGACAAATAATTCCTGAGCCTTTGGTTCATTTTGGTTTCTTCTATAAAAGTAGAAAATTATGCCCTGGCCGGTGTGGCTCCGTTGGTTGGGCACTGTCCTGTGCATGGAAGGGCTGCTGGTGCGATTACCGGTCAGGGCACACGCTCAGGCTGCGGCCTGAATCCCCAGTCGGGGGCGCGCAAGCTGGAGGCAGCCAATCGACACTTCTCTCTTCCTCTCCCTTCCTTTCTCTCTAAAAATCAATAATAAAAAAATGTATTTTTGTATATGTGACAGCATGAATGAACCTTGAGAATATTATGCTAAGTGAAATGTCAGTCAGAGAAAGTTAAGTACCACATGATTTCACTCATATACGTGGGATATAGAACTGGTGGACACAGACAGCAGTGAGGTGGTGACCAGAAGGAAGGGGGTGGGAAGGGGGTGGGGGGTAGAGGGAGCCTAATATATGGTTGCGGAAGAGCATCTGACTTCGGGTGGTGGACATGCAGTGCAATATACAGATATTGTATCATAGATGTATACTTAAAATCTATATGATTCTATTAACCAATATCACCCCAATAAATTTATCAAAAATTTTTTAAAAAGTAGAGAGTTAAAGTAAGATGATCGTTAAGATAGTTTTAGCAATAAAATTCCATGATTCGTCCCTAGCCTTTTATCCCAATATCACTGTAGTCTGACCATTTTTCCTATATCAAAATATTTTATACACATTTTTATTTTCTATTTCCATTATCATCACATGACTGCAGATCTTTATAAACCAATTCCGTATCTTTCTTCCAGGCACTCCACACCCTGATTTATAGTATGTACACCACACATCTTATGTTCTTTTTCCTCCTCCACTCTTTTCTGAACCTTGACTGCAGACTTAAATTAGGCACGCTGTTCCTTCCATGATCCGTTATTCTCAGCTGTGAGCGATAGCTCTCATCTGCTTTTGTTTTCCTGTGCACTCTCAAGTCCTCTTATTCCCTTCATTTTGTGATTCACATTACAATGGGATATATGCTTGGATATATGTGTGTGTATATATAATTGTATAAATAAATTATATATTGTTATATCATATGTTTTTATGCTTTAGATCTTTTTTTTTTTTTACTTTTTAAATACAAACCCTGTTTTATAGATCGATGTTGCTTTAACTACATCTTTACATGTAAACACATTTTTAAATGATACAATTACCGCAGGTTACAATTAGTGCATTATGCTTATTTATTTCCTTGGCTGCCTAGGCTGCCTCCAATTCCCTTCTTCTACAAATAGTCTCATTCCACAGAAATAATCAATCACTAATTTGAAGTTAGGGGACATCATTTCTGGAAATGTTTTTATTTTATTCTTTATAATACATATGCAATATACAGACATTTTATTCTTTTACTCTATAAGTTGATATATATATATCTAAATATGTATAGGATATATGTGTGTGTATATATATTTATATATATACATATATATATATCCATAATCAACACACACTATTATTGAAAACATTTAAAATGTATATAGCCCAGCCAGTGGGGCTCAGTGGGCTGAGTCCGTCCCACGGGCTGAGGGGTTCTGGTCTGATTTCTGGCCAGGGCACATGCCCTGCTGAGAGCTCAATCCTCAGTGGGGGGCATGCAGGAGGCAGCCCATCGGTGTTTCTCTCTCACGTGGATGTTTCCATCTCCCTCTCTCTAAAAAATCAATAAATACATATTTAAAAAAAATAAAATGTATATAACTTGCGTCATTCTTTAAGCTCCTTTTGCACTTGTTATTACATTCCACATTCTATTTTTGACACTGATAACTGGGTGTGAGGAAGTGTCACATTACTTCAACACGCAGTTTCCTGACTGCTATGACTCTGCCCAATGTTCTAAGAAACTGTGGTCTATGTTAAATCAATCCTTGGAAAATTGTTAAGAATTGTTTTACCACCCAGAATGAGTTCAATGTTTTTAAATTATTTGTAAAGATATGAAAAGAAAGTAGATTCTGAACTATGCTTGTTAAAACCACAATGACCTCTGCAGTGGGTTGAATAGTGTCCCCCCCCCCAAAAAAAAAATTCAGGTCCACATGAAACTTCATTTGGAAACAGGGACTTTGCAGAAGTAATTAAGGTAAGGATCTTAAGATTAATCATTCCAGATTAGGGTAGGCTCTAAATCCTCAAACTTGTGTGCTTATAAAACAGCAGAGGGCACAAAGAGAGAGACAGAGAACAAGGCCATGTGAAGACGAAGGTAGGAAGAGATAAGAGTTATGCTGCCAGAAGCCAAGAAATACGTGAGGCTACAGCAGCTGAAGGAGCAGGGACAGATTCTCCCCCAGAGCCCAGCAGGAATGCGGCCCCACTAACGCCTTGATTTCAAACTCCTCGCCTCCAGAATGATGAGGAAAACATTTCTGTTGTTTTAAGCCATCAGTTATCATGTTATGGCAGGTGAGAAACGAATACAACCTCTATGTTGTCTGTTTCAATGGTCGATTCTCAGAAGTCCCCCTGCTAATCTGTCACTGACTGCACTTGACCCAGCAACCGCTCCTCCTCCTCGATCTCCTTCCTTCACCCGACTTCCAGGCCGCCACACTTCCTGGTCTTTTCCTCTCACTGGTCTCTTCTCAGCCTCTCTGGCTGATTTTCTCCTCTTCACCCTTACTTCTCTGAGCTCAGTTGTAGGCTCTTATCTCTTTTCTATATGCACTACAATTTAAAGATATTTGTAAATGATTGCAGCATGGAACAAAACCTAGGATTACATGTCTTAATCTTAAGTATCACGAGTGAGAAAGAGGAATAAAAAGTGACCTTTTTTTTTTTTTGGTCATCTGGAGTTTTTCCTGTGAAGTCTATTAATGCAATGATTATTAAACCACTGGACCACAATATATAGGCACAGCATTAAATTGCTGATTAAAAACCCTTTATTGACTGCTTTCTGTTCCTCTTCCCTGTCTCATTCTCCACTTCCCTAATGGTGTTCCCTGGTATTATATCTAAATAAACTACATGCTCAGAACCTTTTGCTTGGGGTCTGCTTAAGGGGAGATCCAAAGGAAGATACATGTAAAAAGATTTTATCTAAGGAAATTGATTTTCTTCCATGAGCACTGGTTTTACTATCATGAAACATCCCTTCTTTATATATATATATGTAATATATAATATAGTTGCCTCCTGACTAATCGTTTTGATTTTAGTCTCTTGCCATCCCAACAGAATATACATACAGATAGCTATTGACAGAAAGTTAAAAGGGAGGGGGGAAAACCCATGGGAAAAATTATGGCATCATCAGTTCCTCTGAGGAAAAACAATTAATATTAAAATAACAAATTTCATTAAAAATATACCTAAGTTGTTTTCGCAGTCGCTCAATTTCCACGTTTTGTTCAGTTAACGTTTTCAGAAAGTGTTGGTTAGCCTGCCACAAGAAAAAAATAAAAACATTCAGTATCCGAACATCTACGACGACTTTGCAGATAAACCACAGGGCACGCAGTAGGAAACTAAGATGCAGTAATGAGCACAGTTAGGTGCTCGAGGGCAGAACAGAGCCCTGGCCCGTGTCCTCCCTTCTGCGTCCCTCCAGTGCCTGCATCCGCACGCCTGTGCCTGCCGCTGGCTCTCTGGCCCCGAGCCTCCCTGAGCCTCCCTGCGCCCCTCACTGTGCAGAAGCCTGCAGGTGTGCGGACTCCACTGCTCTGGGACGGGGACGGGGACGAACCGGGACCTGGTGTGCACTACCCCAAGCTCTTGCACCCCACGGTGGGATAACCGCGCCTGCGTCTGCACTGGCTTCCACAGTTCATTAGTGGGATGAAGTTTCAGTTACCCACAGAGTTAATTGGCTTGACTGTCAGAAACCCTTCACGGCTGCCTCTTCCCTCCCCGTCTCACTCCCCCACTCCCCCAAAGGCGCTCCTTGGCGTTCTCTCCTGAATACACCACGTGCTCTGAAACCCTTTCCCAGGGGTCTGCTCAGGGAGGGAGACTACCGTAAAATAGGAAGCAGTTCTCCAGGTGTGGAAAAAATCTCCCAAGGGAACTGACTTTCTTCTGTAAGTGTTGCTTTTACCACGACGGTACAAATTCCTTACCCTTCTCTATATGCCTTCTATGCAAATCATGTAGATGACAGTGCAGTTCTGACTTCAGTCTCTCCCATCCCAACAGGATCACACAGACCTCTCTCCGACAGATGTCCCGGAAGCAATTTTCATTGTGCTTCCCTTGTGCTCTACCCAACTCCACCGACTTGCTATTTCTACCACACGGCCGCCTTCCCTCTGCCTGGGCGTCCTCATTCCGCCAGCATTCACCCTCCACACCCTCTGTCACCCACTCACGCTACAGCGGAATGAACTGTTTCCCTTTTGCATTCGGATAAAACTTGATTTGTACTATGATAAAGCACATTGCGTTGTATTTAAATACTATATTTAAAGTTTATGTATTTCTGGCTACAGTTTGAGCCTTTTTTTTTTGAGGACCAGCTTCTTCCGAACTTTTAGTGTTTGGCATATGATTCAGCACATTCTAAGTACTTGTCCCTTTGGGGAAGAAATGAATGTCTTTCTGAGACAGGAACAGAGCCTCTGGACTGCACCTTTATGTTGGGAAGTAGCTACTGCGAACCAGAATTTAGTGTTCAATTCACAGGCCACAATTTAAGAACCAACTATCACATGCAGAAAAAGAACAACAGAATAATAAGTAGGCAAATTATACCACATTAAATTAAAAACAAAAACAACAGAACCTCGGTATAACAATGGGAATGAATCAGGAGACATGATTATATGCGATAACTAAAGGCTGACTTGAAGAAGTGAGCTTTCTATGTTACTCCAAAAGATAAAACCATGTATCAGTGGGAGAAATCTGATGAGAGATTTTTTAGCTTTTCAATAATCAGAGTTGAAAGGAAAAGGCTATTAGGGGAAGTATAATATCTCTTACAGGGGATATTCAAAACAGAGGCTAAATTATCATTTAACTGAAAAGTATTTAACAGAAGGATGTCTATTTCATTTGGGGAAGTAGATGACCTTTAATATAATTCATATTCTCCTGTGAAGCTATTTTGACTTCACCCCGCACTGATCCACATCTCTGAATTCCTCTATAATATCTGTCTTGCACCATTAATGTTTTTTATTACATATACTGTCTTGGCACTAGCATAAATAACGCTTGTGTTTTTTTTTTACTATTTGGGAGCACCTTAAAGATAAATGATGTAGAATAATTAGAAATATATATAGGATCGTGAACTTTACAAAGCTAGGTTGGTAACTAATGCACTTAACTTGGTA
This sequence comes from Molossus molossus, assembly GCF_014108415.1. Lineage (NCBI taxonomy): Eukaryota > Metazoa > Chordata > Mammalia > Chiroptera > Molossidae > Molossus > Molossus molossus. The sequence goes on along the minus strand of NW_023425377.1, from coordinate 120,252,270 downwards.
GCAATCCTAGCAGGAGCTCAACAACCGCATCTGAGCGTGGCCTGGTTCTGTGTTTGTGACCAGACACACGTGGGAGACGCACAGGACGTGGAGATTCACACAGATCCAAGGAAGCCTCCCTTTCAGTCACCCTCTACTCAGCACTGTGCTCACTGACCGTCTCAGTCTTTCCTGTTTCACCAAGTAGACGGGGCTCTGTGGATAGATGCACTTTCACTCGCAAACTAGGAAGTCTGTAACAGTGCAAGGAACTTAGTATCTAATTAACAAATCTCTTTGAGTAAATTTATAGAGATGAGCAAATCTCAAAAAGAATATGATTTCAGTAAAGAGAATTTGTAGGACATATGAACTCTCATTATATCTATAGTTATAATAAATAAATAAATGTACTTTTATGTACCATTCAGGTCCTGGGCATTTTACCTTCCGTATCTTACTAATGTGCACTGGTCACAAAAGCTATTTTATTTACTTTGTTTATACTCATCAATTTATTGTACATCTATAGAAACCTATTCATTTAATGAATTTATTCATGTAATCAAAAACTTTTAAATAGAAACTGCTTAATTTGTAAAGGACACTGTTCTACAAATTTATTTTGACCAAAGCTTGTCCTGGGCCTATGCTCTGAATGCGCTTTGAGAAGTACAAGGTCATTACAATCACCGAGTTACTACCTCCCTTCACACTCAGCAGTCTTGTTTGATACTTCGGATATACATTAAGAAAAACCCTTACACTTTAAAAATTTCTTTTAACTATTTTCCTTATTTTAACCACAGCATAGTTTCCTGTTAGTGGTTTATTTGCTCTTTATAACAAAACTCTTTTGTCCATCTTGTTACTCCTTTATCACTTGTATCCACAGTTTAATTTTGGCCTGAAACTATAAACTCTGTGCTTTAGAAATTTTTTTATGTATTTCCTGTGATTTCTCAAATATTCTTTTCTCACAACTTTCATTTCATCACAATGCTTTTGGGTTGTTTATAACAAATCGGGCTTTGTTGCATAACATACCAAAGAATTATATAATCCCCACAATTCTAGGGGATATACTGAAAGAAAGAAGGAATAATTATGATGTTAAACTATTAATTTCATGTAGAAATAGGATTTAATTATGAAAATCAGCCATTTTGTTCTGGATTTTAACACCATTTTTAAACCCTAAGACATATATAAAATATTATAAGTGACTGGAAATTCTAAATGTTAACATAAGAAAAATAGGAAGAAACTGATTTAACATTTTTATATAGTTAAAGAATAAAATTGGATAACTTACTTTTGATGGCATAACTCCACAATTAAACAGACATTTCTATTAGATACTAACAAGGATTAGCAGAGTAACTAAGTAAAGCAAAGACAGGAAAGAGAGTAATTACTTGGGATGTCACAATCCTATTACTCAACAATGAGGTAAAAGAAAATTCCAAGAAGGAAAAGAAAAGGGAAGGAAAAAGGGAAAGAAAAAAATCTGAAAGAAAAGTGAGAGGAAGAAACAGACAAGAGCACAATTGAGAGGGCTAATTATATTTGTTTAGGAAAAAAAATCATAGGGAAATGTAGATGTTCCAGTTAGTATGGTGGCTGGTTAACTAACAAATGCTTCTCAGTTTCCTGCTAGTTTTAAGAACTGAGGCTACCCACTGATTTAACAGTTCTCCTCCTATGACATACCCAGCAAGGCATGAGTCCCTTTCCTGAAGAGGTCACAGGCTAGAGAACTCTCAGGAGACCCTACCAAGAACCCTGTGAGTATCTGCAAATGAAAATATATTCAGATAGAGGTTAGCTTTACATCTTCAGAAGGTACTATGAACTCTGTCATGTTACTAAATGTGAAAGAAAAAGTCAAAGAGAAAAGAGTACTGCTTATCTATTTTAATTTCATACAAGTTTTTTGTTGTTGATTTACATTAGCAAAAATAAATATTTATAGTGACAATTTCCAATTTATATAAATAATTACACTGAATGGATATTTTCACTTACCATTTCTGTGTTTTCATTAGTAACATGAAGTTGCTTGGTCAGTTGTTGAAAACCGATCAGCTGATCCTACAGTAAAAAAGGTAGGCGGGTACATAAATAGCATTTGATTTGCAACGTTTATTTAAAATTAAACTAAAATCAAGTTTTAAATGATCATGTTTAAGTCCAGATGAAATCAATGGTATTTCTTCTATCATTGTGTATCAATGAATAGCTGATAATACATTTTTAAATAAATGATTACAAAATTAAATAAGGTGGCAATATGAAAAGTAATGTAGCTATTTCTGTTTTCTGTGAAACCATAATCTAGAAATCAATTCATTAGTAGTCAGACATGCTAGAGAAGTCTTGTCCAATATTGGAAAAGCACACTAAAACCTATTCAAACCTACAACGCTAACCATGACACAGGAGTTAGGGTCCCACTCGCCACTCTCTCAAATTCTCACAGCTTGATTATCTGTTATGCTCCTATTAAACATTACATATGCTTGTGACAAGCAGTTGGGAGGAGCTCTTAATATGCCAGATGACAGAATAGATTGATAGATAACTGGGGAAATAAGAACTAAGCATTATTTGTGAAGTTTTGTAAAAAAAAAAAAAAAAAAAAGATTACTGCAAAGTTACAGGGCAAACAATCTTGCTCAGTGACAAACAAACTAAAAACCCTAATGGCTTAGTTGACTGACTAATCAAAGAAAAACCTTTAAGAACTTGCTTATATGATAAATGGTTTCTAGATCTCAGAGGTAAAAGTTTTATGGGTCAGACCACATAGGTTATTTTCAAACCAGGGCATATAGAGAAAAGCTACTTAGTAAACTACAAAGCATCATGTCAGTATTGTTATGACCAGTTTAGGTAGAAATTCTCAATTACCAACAGCTGCCTTCTCAAATACTACAGAAAGCCATGAGAGTTGGAGTTACTCCCAGTTTTCAATGTACCTAGCAGAAAAAGAACAAAAGCATAAAGGAGGCAGATTTTCCAGTGGAATGGATGGCCCTGTGAGACAGTGAGTTCTTGTGAACAGAAGTATAAAGGGAAAGCTAGTAGTCCACTTTGGAAGAATATAAAATGATTCTTGCTTTGGACAGAAATAAGTCTTTATTTAAGCAACCATTAAGATACCTTCCTACCATAAACTTCTATTCTGATTAATTTATGTTAGACCAACCAACCTGACATCTATTTTAGTAAAAGGTCACATTTAAACTTGTCAATTTTCATTTTGCATAGTGTCATCATTAATGTTGAGCAGGTGCCTTCATTGGTTACGATCCAAACAGTTTTTGTCTCTTTTTTTTTATAGTTTATTTATTTTTAGAGGGAGAGGAAGGGAAAAGGAGAGAGAAAAGAACATCTATGTGAGCAACAAACATCAACTGGCCGCCTCCTGCACGCCCCCTGCTGGGGATACAGCCCACAACCCGGGCAAGTGCCCTGACCAGGAATCAAACCAACAACTTCTTGTTGCAAAGGACGACACCTAACCGAGTCATACCAGCCAGGGTTTTTTCGTCTCTCTTTAAAAAAAATCAATTTTTCATCATTGTTGAAAGTATTACAGATATCCTTACTTTTTTTCTCCCATTGACCCCCTTCATCCCGCTTCCCCACCCTCCTCAGGCCTTCAAGACACTATTTGCCTGTGTCCATGGGTTATGCATATATGCACATTAGCTCTTTGGTTACTCTCTTCCCACCAGCCCCATTCCCTCTGAGAGTCATCGGTCTGTTCCATGCTTCCATATCACTGGCTCTATTTTGTTCGTCAGTTTATTTTGTTCATTAGGCTCTCCTTCCCTTCTCTGTTGCTCTGGATTAGGGATCCCTGCATTAGGCTGAGACCCCATGTTTCTAGGGTGTGGGGGCTCTGCAGCGCCACTTCCCCTCTGGCTTCCCAGCCTCGCAGGTGTGCACCTTGGCTCACCCTCTCTTCATTCCCCAACTACAACACTTTGTATCAGCTACACCTCAGCTGGTTTTTCTTAAGCCAGGTAGGAAGCAATCAGGAACGTAAAAGCTTCAGAGGTCCATTAACATAATCTAATAGATGCTTCTTTAACACTAAATATGACTTTCACTGCTAATCACACTATAAAATCCAAGGTACAGTAGGAACTTCTTTAACTATCTGTTTTAAAAGATTTCTAGCCATCAAAGATCTACTTATTGTTAACAGAAATGACACACTAGAAACTTAGGCATTCCTCTCCAAAACTGAGTTTCTCCAGAATGTGATTTCTTATTGACATACAAGAAAACCGTGATAACCTGGCCGATTTGGCTCAGTGGTTAGAGCGTTGGCCTGAGGTCCAGAGAGACCCGAGTTCGGTTCCCGCTAAGGACACATACCTTGGGTGCAGTTTGTTCCTGGCCCTGGTTGTGTCATGTGGGTGGCAGCCACTCAATGTGTCCCTTTCACGTCGATGTTTCTCTCTCTCTCTCTTCCCTCCCTCCCTCCCCCCCCCTCTCCTCCCCCCCCCTCTTCCTCCCTCTCTATCTGAACAAAAACAAAAAAAAATGGAAAAATATCCTGGGGTGAGGATAAAAAAAAAGAAAACCACGATAGCCAATTTTACCTTTTGTTTTTGACTTTCAGCTACATGAATGTGGGCCTCAGTCATATGCTCCTGGTAGAGTTTCTGCACTCTGTCCAACTCCTGGGAAACAGTGTGCCAGAGTTCCAGAACCTGATTTTTTTCCTATGAAACAAAAATATTTGAGAACTCACTAATTATTAGCAGGCTACTACATAGTACAACTTAATCATATTCTTTTACAGAATGAATTCTTCTATACCAAATCACAAAGTTAAAATAGAACATGGACAACAGTGTGGTGATTATGGAGGGGAGTGGGTGGTGGTGGAAGTGGGTATAGGGGGATAAATGGTGATGGAAAAAAAATAGAACTTGTGTAAAGATGGAATCATTGTACTATTTTTGATATATGAAGTTGTATATATGAAGTTGTAATTAATAATTGAGAGAATAAAACTAAAAGTGAAAATTTCTTTCTTTGAAATTTTCTATTTAGATTTCATAGTAAAATTAAAACCCTTAAATCAGAGATATGGATAAAATTACTCTCCTGGTTCTTCAGTAAGTGTAAGCCTTAGAAATTACTGACAAAGAAAATTGGCACTGGGAAAGTACAATATTTTTTTTGTGACTGTAAAAGTAATAAATGTTTATTGTAGAAAATTAGAAAGATACAGAAAAATGGAGAAGAAAATAAGAATTGCCTATAATTATACCAACTGACAGTAAATAATGCTAACATCTGGGTATATGGGAAAAAAAGACTTCAAGGATAACTATAAAATCAAAATTACAGTCAGCCCTGGTTTATCGCGGCTAATCAGTTCCAGACTCTACCGTCGTAAATGAATTTCCGCGAAGTAGGGTTCTTTCTTTATACAGTGGTCCCTCGCCACTCCGCGCTTCGACTTCCGCGCTTTCACTCTAGCGTGGTTTTTTCAAATACTGTACTCTACTCTACTCTACCCTACCCTAGTCTACTCTACCCTAGTCTACTCTACTCTACTCTACCCTAGTCTACTCTACCCTAGTCTACTCTACTCTACCCTAGTCTACTCTACCCTACCCTAGTCTACTCTACCCTACCCTAGTCTACTCTACCCTAGTCTACTCTACTCTACCCTAGTCTACTCTACCCTAGTCTACTCTACTCTACCCTAGTCTACTCTACCCTAGTCTACTCTACTCTACCCTAGTCTACCTTACCCTAGTCTACTCTACCCTAGTCTACTCTACTCTACCCTACTCTACTCTACTCTACCCTAGTCTACTCTACTCTACTCTACTCGAAAAAACCGCGCTAGAGTGAAGCCACGAAAGTTGAAGCGCGAAGTGGCAGGACGACTGTATAATACGGACTTTCTAATCCCCATTTATAAATGAGGAAACTGAGGCACACAAAAAGCAGACGAATAGATATTTAAATCCATATAAGATATGAGATACCTAGGATATAAAATTGTAAATTAGAATAAAATTCCCTTATGCATAATAACAAAAAATTAGCGTTGAAACAGGGTATATATAACATGGCTTCCCCAAATACTTCAATTTACTATAAGGGAGGATAAAACAAGCAAAAATGTAATTCTAGAAGTATCATATCAGAAAATTTAATTCTATAATCTTTGAAAATGGAATAAAATAATACCAGAAGAAAACACCAAAAAATAAAAAACAGCCCCACCAGTGTGGCTTAGTGGATTGAACATCATCCCATGGAATGAGAGGTCCTGGTTCGAATTCCTGGTCAGGGCACATGCCTGGGTTGTGGGCTCGATCCCCAGTAGGGGGCGTGCAGGAGGGGGGCAGTCAATCGATGTTTCTCTCTCACGTCAATGTTTCTATCTCTCTCCTTTCCTCTCTTTCTAAAAAAATCAATAAAAACATATTTAAAAATAAAAACAAAAAACATAAATTTGGGAAGTGGATAACTGGTGATTTTTCTCTTTAAAAATTTCCTTCGACATTAAAATATTTTTATTAAGATACATTCAAATCAAAAGCTTTATGATTCAATTAAAATATATATTTTACAACTATATTTATAACAAACGGTATTATTTAAAAGTTTTGTTACCTGTTAACTATTGTGCAAATTGTAGAAATTTATTAAGTGTTAACAATTTTGTTGTTTTTATTAATCTTCATCCAAGTATATTTTTCCACTGATTTTTTTTTTTTAGATAGAGTGGCAGGGAGGGAGGGAGACAGAGGAGAAGGGAGAGCAGGAGAGAGAGGAAGAGGGAGGAGGAGGGAGAGAGAGAGTGAGAGAAAAACATTGATGTGAGAGAGACACTTCCATTGATAGCCTCCTGCATGACCCTGACCAGGGCCAAAGATCAAACCTGCAACCCAGGTATGTTCCCTTGACCAAGAATTGAACCGGAGACTATTTGGTCTGCAGGCTGATGCTCTAACCACTGAGCCAAACCAGCCAAGGCAAGTGTTAACAATTTTGTTATTCTGTTATCATCATTCATAAATAATTATTAATATAGATTTTAAAAAACTGTTTATTCAGGATAAATAATTTTAAAATATATTTGTCACTCACTTGATTGGCTAGCTGTAACTGTTCTTGAAGATTCTTGACTATTTCATCATCTGCATATATATCATTTCCCATCTCTGTGCCAAAGGGAAAGGCCTCCAACTGTTTTTCAACAACATCTTTTAATTCACTGTGTAACCTTTGGAAAAAAACAGTTAACACAATAATAATCTAAATTAATTTTAGTAACAGTAATTAATGTTTCAGGGTTAAATAACCATTTGGGTCAAAAAATCATTCTTTACATAAAAATCATTTTTAAGTAGACCTAAAAAATTAGAAGTGTTTCTTCACCACTAAATACTGTGTTATAAGAATAAAAACATTATCTTACAATTTTAAATGCATTAAATTGCTCATAATTAATTTAAGTCTAGTTCAGTTTGTCCAAGGGAGTTTTTAAATTTTCAAAAAGGTAAAATACAGATACTATACCTTATTAATGGATACAAGACATTCAGAAAAATATTTAAAATGTGACAGTGTTTTCATCTAGTCAATGGAAATGGGATACTGAATCTTACAGAATTGTTTAATATTTTCTTGTTTCACAAAACCACGTGACTTTTGCTCGTCCCAGTGAACAGAGCGGAAGAAAGTGCTGGTGGAGAAGTCAAGCCGACTGAGGCTTCATCTTTCAGCCCATTCTTACATAAGCTTGACCACGATTTTGAAAACTTTAAATTTGTCTTAAAATCTATATTAAACTAAATTACAGATAGTTCATACCTTGAAACAACTAAAGAAAAGCACAGGAAGGCAACAAATTAAAAGACTGATTAAGTGTTTTATTTTAAAATGACACAGACTTAGGAGGAAAAATGTTTTATAATGTCAGAAAAACTTCAAAACAGTTCACATAATTGTAAGCAAAAAATATTTACAATAAACACAAAAATAATAAAACTAAAAACTAAAAAATATATTGTTACGAATACATATACCTATGAAAAAACTTTTAATGGAAAATGACAAATACAAAATTCGAGACAATGTTAACTCCTTGCAGAGGGAGAGAGATGGGGGAGGGAAGGAACACATGGACAGGTGCCCCAGCTTCGTAACACAATAGCTCTTAAGGTGGATGGTGCTTCACAGGTTTTTGTTTTTTTCAGTATATTTCACAACATACACACCATACACTGTACTATTAGTAACTGCTAACATTTACAAGGTGCTCATAATGCACCTATTTCATGTACTTTCTAGATGATGAAACTGTTATACAAAGAGGTTAGGTAACTTGTCCTGGGTCACACGGCTAGTGGGAATGAAGCCAGGAATCAAACAAGAGAGCAGGCTCCAGTATACTATATAAATAAAACACCAAATAACAACAAAATTTATCTAAGGCAATAATAAAATAAAGAAACAATAGTTAATTGATATACCTTTCATTTTCCTTGATAACATTTTCAAGTTGTAGTTTCATCTCGCCCACCTGTTTCTAAAAGAATGAAATATGGTTGTAGTCATTCATTTCCCAAAAAATTAGATTTCTATTAAGTCATCCAGTCATATTCTATACATATTCTATGTCACCAGTCTCTAGATAAGAAATATTTATTCTTGGACTTCTGGTCAAGACGGCGGGTAGGTAAACGCGGTATCGTGTCCTCCCACAACCACATCAAAGTTACAACTAAACTACAGAACAACCATCATTCAAAACCGCCTGAAATCAAGCTGAATGGAAGTCGTACAACTACGGAACTAAGAAAAAAAAAAAAAGCAGCCACATCCAGACCGGTAGGACAGGCGGCAGCGCGAGGGGTGGCGGCGGCGCGCGGCGGCGAGACGGGCTGGTCCCACACCCAAGTGTGGTGGATAAAAATCAGGAGGCTCCCGCGGCTGGGAAGGTCCTTCCTGAGGACTGAGAGGTCCCCGTCCCACACCAGGGGCCCCGCTCAGGGTTCCAGTGCCAGGAAGAGAGTCCCCATCACTTCTGGCTGGAAAACCAGCGGGAACTGAGGCTCAGGGAGGCTGAGGCAGCTGGAGCGCCCCAGGCAGCTCCTTAAAGGGCCCGCGCACGGACTTATCGGACTCTCTCCCTCTAAGCTCGGAGGGGAGGCAGCTCGAGGGGCACCAGAGACACACAGGGAAGAACTGAGCTGTTTGGCACTGGAGCGAGGGCTGGAGAGGGGGCTTTCTCCGGGACAAACGTGCTGTCAGAGGCCTTTGTTCCTTTGGTGAGCCCTTCCCGGGGGCGGCAGACAGAAGCCTTATCTGGGACTCCAGCAACCTGGCTCACACTGGTAGCCCCGCCCTGCTGACTCCCTGAGGCCCCGCCCCACCCCACACAACTTTCAAGCCCACCCAAGCTGTTGCCACTTGCTTAACCATAGGATTGGCCGGTCTTGGATCCTGCTTCAGGTTTTTCCTAAATTCTTTCAAACGAGCAGCATCTGGTCTCAGCGAGCCCCATACCTCTCATTAAGTAATACACAGAAACAAACACAGGGAGGCAGCCAAAATGAGGAGACAAAGAAACAGGTCCCAAATGAAAGAACAGAACAAAACCCCAAGAAAAGAACTAAGCGAAAGGGAGATAAGCAACCTAACAGATACTGAGTTCAAAATACTGCTTATAAGGATGCTCAATGAACTTAGTGAGAACCCCAGTGAACTTAGGGAGGGCCTCAAAAGCATAAAAAAGGACCAGTTAGAAATCATGGATACACAGTTAGAATTAAAGGAGGCATTAACTGAAATAAAGAATAATTTACACAGCTTCAATAATAGAGTATGTAAATCCAAGGAGCAAACCATCGATTTGGAATATAAGGAAGCAAAAAATCCCCAATCAGAACAGCAAAAAGAAAAAAGAATCCAAAAAAATGAGGATAGTGTAAGGAGCCTCTGGGACAACTTCAAGCGTGCCAACATTCGCATCTTGGGGGTGCCCGAAGGAGAAGAGAGAGAACAAGAAATCGAAAACCTGTTTGAAACAATAATGGCAGAAAACTTTCCTAACTTGGTGAAGGAAACAGAAAGACAAGTCCAGGAAGCACAGAGAGTCCCAAACAAGATGAACCCCAAGAGGCCCACACCAAGACACATCATCATCAAAATGCAAAAGGTTCAAGACAAAGAGAGAATCTTAAAAGCAGCAAGAGAAAGGCAGCTAGTTACCTACAAGGGAGTACCCATTAGGCTGTCAGCTGATTTCTCAAAAGAAACTTTGCAGGCCAGAAGGGAGTGGCAAGAAATATTCAGAGTGATGAAAACCAAGAACCTACAACCAAAATTACTCTATCCTGCAAAGCTGTCATTTAGAATTGATGGACATATAAAAACTTTCCCAGACAAGAAAAAGTTAAAGGAGTTCATCACTACCAAACCGTTATTATATGAAATGATGAAGGGTCTTTTTGAAGAAAAAGATAAAATGTATGAACAAACAAAATGGCAATGAATACATATCTATCAACAATGGAATCTACAAACAAAATGAACAGGAAGAACAGAAACATTCTCATAGATACAGAGAACATTTTGTTGGTTGCCAGTTGGGAAGGGGGTTGGGGGAATGGGTGAAAAAGGTGAAGGGATTAAGAAGCACAAATTCATTGCTAGACTGACAAACCTCAAAGGGAAAGGGGTTGGGGGGGTGGGAAGAAATAAACCAAAGAACTTATATGCATAACCAATGGACACAGACAATAGTGTGGGAAAAGGTGGGAGGGGGGCGGGAGTGGGGAGGAGGGGGTCACTGGGGGAAAAATGTGGAACATCTGTTAATACATTTTACATCCAACAATAAAGATTTGGGAAAAAAAGAAAAAAGAAATATGTATTCTTTACTTCTAATAAGCAATTTAAAATGTGAATATTTTAACGATACACAGAACTTGAGAAAACATTCATTTTGAAAAGAATATAAAGCATTTTATGTAACACATTGAGAAATATTTAGAGGCGTAATTCCTATGATTTGTAGATGTTTATAGAAAAACAGATGAAAGATATTCCTCGTTATAACAAATATCTGTGAATGCATATTTTAATTAATGCACCTTAGTTTAGGTGAAGCCCATATAAGTGCTTGTATTTAAAAAAGTAAAATGCTAATGGTGAAAAAGAAAATACATAAAGATCTTCTTTAGCATTATTCATTCAATCTCTGACTCACTACCTTTATTAATTGTCTACACCCTCTGCACTATACAAGGCTGCTATCCATATGGTCACTAACATATACTTTAGTAGGAAAGAAGGTAAAAAGTTACTAAACTATGAAGAAGAATAAAATATATACTGTAAAGGGAATGAGATGAAGGTATGATTAATTTCCTCTGAGGGGATAGAGATAATAGGATTTCAATAGGAAAGGAAGATCACTTCAAATAGGGAGAAATGTAAGTTAACAGCAAAGAAGCAAAAAATATAGCCCTGGCCGGTCTGGCTCACTGATTAGAGTGTTGGCCCATGCATGTTCCATTCCCCGTCAAGGGCACATACCTGTGTTGCAGGTTAGATCCCTGGCCCTGATGGGGGTTGTGCGAGAGGCAACCAGTCCATGTGTCTCTCTCACACTGATGTTTTTCTTTACCTCTCCCTCTCCCTCCCTCCCATTCTATCTAAAAATCAGTGGGAAAAAATCCTCTGGTGAGGATTAATGAAAAACAAGAAGAAGAAGAAGAAGCAAAAAATATAGATAACACAAGCATAGTAGTCCGTTCTTAAGAAGAGTGAAGGGAAGTGAAGAACTGAAGAAGGCCATGTAAAATCACGTGAAAACAAAACTGCAACTGACTCCTGACCTGTCCATTAGTCTTGATTGGGTACCTAGGCTGAAGGAGAGGAGCCAAGACTGGAGGAACCTGGCAAGGGAAGGTGGAAAAGGCAATGGTCCCAGCCTTTCTCTCTTTCCCTTCCTACCAAAGCTCAAGGCAGCTTGGCCCAGCAAATCAGTACCGGCCAATTCTATGTACAAAGCGGGCTCAGAAGGTGAACTTTTTCCAGGTCCCTACTGTGCCTGAATCACAAACAAACCAAAATGAATGAATATACTACCAGGTAATTGAGAACCCACCATACCTGGAGCAATGGCTCTGAGAGATACAATTAAAAAGACAGGTGGCAGGTCTTGAATGCCGTACTAACTAGGAGGTCTGGATTTTAGTGTAGCAATGATCCCCACTTTGTAATTTAAAAAATTGATCTTTAAAAGTTGCAACATGCCCTGGCCAGTTTGGCTCAGCAGTTAGAGTGTCAGCCTGCGGAACAGAGAGTCCTGGGTTCGGTTCCCACTAAGGGCACGTACCTCGGTTGCAGTTTGTCCCTGGCCCCGGTTGCGGTCGTGTGGGTGGCAACCAGTCGATGTGTCTCTCTCACACCGATGTTTCTCTCTCTCTCTCTTCCTCCTGCTCTCTCTGAAGATAAATGCAAAAATGTCCTCGAGTAAGGATAAAAAAATAATACATATATTATTTTTTAAATATATATATTATATATATACACAAAGAAGTTGCAATAATGTCAGAATATCTTGAAAAGTACTTATTACTCGAATAATTTTTAGGTAGAATCTATATGCATTAGCTATGATTAAAGGTAGATCATTACAGTCACACTAAAGATATTTTTAATGTAAAATATTTCAAAATTCTTAGCAGTCGTAAGGAAACTAAATCTCAGCAGTACGTCTCATATCAATTTCTCCCCTATTACTTACATTTTCTGGAAGAAAATCTTTCATATAGGGAATTATAGTGATACTTTTCTTGCTTTCAAGCTATACTATTTTTTGACTGGGTCAATAAGATAAACCATAAGTACTAGTTCTACTCAATAATATCTATGTAGCTATCAGCATCTTTTATCTTTCTAAAAGTAGCAACTATTCTTATCATAGACCCTCGGGTTTTCAGCTTTCTTGTCATTAATTTAGCAATCACTCTTAAACAGAGAATGCCAAATGGAAAAATGATGTTAAACCTCTTAGTAAAATAGTTGATTAAAGAGATATATGACTCAGATAGGTTATGAAAAATTAAAAATTTAAAACAGTTTAATTTCAAGATAACAAGCTGTTCCATTTTATAACAATGGAAACCACATATGTCATTATAGCAATTTCAAGAGAGGGAATCCAGCAGAAACTGAAAGCATGCAGGTCCTAAGAATATAAGCAAAATGCCATTTGTGCAAAAGACAGCTTTCTGTTGCTCTTGTCAATTAGAAAGACTAAAAGACATCACTACAGGTGGCTTAAAACTTAAATGACTGCAGGCTAAAGAGCACACAGTAAAGACTAGGAAACATTTAGTTAACTTGTGATAAAACAGAAACTGCAATTTTATGAAATGTTTGTTTTTGAAATTTGGGTCCACAGAATCATTTTATAAGTTTATATATTAGAGGATTAACCTTGGAAATGAAAGTATAAATAATTTCAAATGCAATGGAAGGACTTTATTTTTAGAAGATATAAGCATTTGTGTGTTCTTTTAGTAAAGCTATATACATATCAAACCATTATTTTAGAAATAGGAGATTGTTATTCTAGATATAATCACCTTATCCAATAAATCCTGACATTTATTCATTCATCAAAAACTGAGGGCCTACTATGGGCTAGCCTTCAAAGCATACAGTAGGATCTCTTGCTGTCAATGAATGAAAAAAAACAAGAAAGATATAAAGTTCTTAGTGCTTGCCACATTCACAGCCCCATTCTGAGGAAATCAGTCTCAAGGAGTTGCTTTTCTATAATGTTATACTTTATTCTATTTGCATTATATCAAATCAGTTCTGCCACCCTTGTCACAACTAAATTGATTCAGGGATTGGTATCTGAATCCAACACAATGGAGAGTATATTAACAGTCCAAGAGGTCATCACTTCTTGGTGGGCTTCACTGGAGACATACAGCATCTATTTAAGAAACTCTTCTACTGCATGGTATCCAACAATCAGAAAGGTCAAAATTTGAGGGGGAAATTAAAAAAACATTTTCAAGACAAAGACACAGATTATAAATATTAGGTATACTCTAAAAATGTAGCTAATTGAAATTCAGATAGTATCCCAAACAATGATGTGCTATTATTCTAGTTCTCCTTGAGCCTGCTATATACCCTAGTCTTAGATATTCTGCGACCACAATGATAATATGTCTATATGGACAGCTTCCTTGGTTTCTTCATTCCCCTTCATGCCTAAAATAAACCCTAATTACTAAGAGGTTTTAGAAAAAAGCTGCTACAGCTTAAGCCTATATTAGGAGTGGATCAATAGCTTCTAAAATCTGACAGACATAATATTTGAAATTGGGGGATACATTCATTCTGTATATAATGGGAAATACAGATAAAATGAGGGCAAAGGGAAAGGTCTAAAAAGAATGTGATATGGTTTGGGGTCTTTCTGGGGGAAAAATAAAGATGTAAGCAAATAATAGACTAAGGGATGCTTCTAAGCACCTAAGACTTGCTCTTGCCAGATAACAGGAGCAAGAAAATACTGGATTAAAAAACAAACCAAAGATAACCTTCAACACATACACATACTCTTTTTTTTTTTTTCTTTTTTTTTTCCTGTCCTCACTCGAGGATATTTTTGCATTTATCTTCAGGTAGAGCAGGAGGGAGAGAGGGGGGAAGAGAGAGGAACATCGATGTAAGAGAGACACATCGAGTGGTCACCACCCACACGACCCCAACTGGGGCGGAGACAAACTGAAACCAAGGTACGCGCCCCTAGTGGGAACTGAACCCGGGACTCTCTGATCCACAGGCCGACGCTCTAACTGCTGAGCCAAACTGGCCAGGGCCATAGACACACTCTTAAGGAGAGTTAAATATTTTCTTCCTTATCAATGTTTTTAGAAAGAAAGGGAGTCTATTTTACTTTTTTTTTTTATAATACAATATTACAAAAAGCTTGACAACTATGATGTCATACCTGATAATATTCCAGCTGCCCATTTAGCTCTTCCAGATGTTTATCATACTCAGTAATAAGAGATACTAAAAAGCTAAAGAAAAAAAACACAAAAATACGGCATATTCTGTTAATTTGGTGTAATAAATATGTAACTTGTGAAATAAACTGTATATCAAAACTTTTACTATTCTAATTTTACCCATAGCAATCAATAACTTTGCCTTTTCCCTAAACCAGTGGTTCTTAACCTTAGCTTAATTAATATTTTGTGCTAAATACTTCTTGTTTTGGGGAGATGACCTGTGCACTGCAGGACGTTTAGCAGCATCCCTGGCCTCCACCCAATAGATGCCAGCAACACCCTCACCCTCCACAACTGTGACAAGCAAAAGTGTTTCCAGACATTGTCAAATATCTGGGGAGGGGAGGGAGCAAAAGCACCCCAACTGAGAACCACTCTTATAGACTATGATACCAGCTTTTATGATACCAGCTTTTATGATACCAGCTTTTTTTTCTTTTAAATTCAATGACAGATCATTCAAATCTAACTACTATATAGCAGACCACAAAATAAACATTCTTAATACTAAAGGAATTATTTCGACAAGAATTAAATATAATTAATAAAATAACATTTTTCTGGTGACACAACCTTACCTTTGGTCAACTACTGAGTTTCCTAATGTGTCATCTCCTTCTCCTTTGATGGCAGCTTTCTGTAAGAGAGAGGACTGACTTTTAATGTTTTCTCAAAGCATTCCAGTTGAAATTGCAGTAGTTTGAAATTAAATACTATTAAAAACTTTATAACCTTAGAAAATCTACTAATGTAATTAAAAAGAAGATAAAAGAAAAATCATCTCAATTGATGTTAAAAATATATTTGCTAAATTTTAACACCCATACAGAATAAAAACACTTGGCATACTAAAAATAGGAATAATTTTTCAAATTGTTAAAAAATATATTGACCAGAAACCTGCATCAATTATTATTTCTCATGGTGAAACATAAGAAACATGGCATTAAATTCACTAATATAAGGCTGCTTCATCACCACTGCTAAAATCCAACACTCTCCACCGAAGTTCTAGTCAGTGCAGTCTGCTGAGGGAGCAGGCGTTGAAGATTCAAAGGTGGAGAAAGAAGATACAATACTATTACTATTTAGAGACAATTTGACCATTTACCTAAAATCTACCAATTATTGAACTAATAAGAGCGTACACTAAGTCATCAGATAATCAACATAAAAAAGTGGCTTTCCCAAATACCAGCAATAATTAGGAAAAGTAAGAGAAAAAATATCCTATTCATTACTGTAACAAAAGATAGTATAGTTGAGAATTAAAAAACAAAAAATGAGAAAATGTTGAGTTAACTTTATTGAAAAATTAACTTTCCTGAAGGTCATAAAAGAAAATCTAAATAAACAGAATACTATACCATATTTATGGATGTGTGGAATAGTCAATATTATAAGCATATTTATTGATTCTCTAAAATTCACTACAACTACAATAAAATTTCAAAAATAAAATCCAACAGAAGAATTTATAAAACTTGATTAAACAGATCCAGTGTACGAGTAAATGCGCAAGGAGAGGCAAGATAATCTGGCAAAAAGGGGGAAGGAGCGAAGGAAGGACTTGACCTTCCACATATCCAAACACTATAGTGCTGGAACAATATGGTACAGACACAGAAACAAACACCACAGTATAGGAAATCCAGAACAGATTCAAGCATTTATAGGTATGTGTATAAGAAGTGAAATTATAATTAAATGGACAAAATACTGCTTTTCAACTAATAATGCTGGGTATCAAAATAAAATGAGCACATATTAAGTGGAAAAAATGAGTATCAGATAGATTAAAGATCCAAAGTTTAAAAAAATATTTAACAATTATTAAAAAAAAATGTGTTGGCCCTGGCCGGTTTGCCCAGTGGTTAGATCATTGGCCCGTGGACCAGAGAGTCCCAGGTTCGGTTCCCGCTACAGGCACATACCTCAGTTGCAGTTTGTGCCCACCCCGGTTGGGGTTGTGTGGGTGGTGACCAGTCGATGTGTCTCTCTCACATCAATGTTTTCCTCTCTCTCTTCCCCTCTCTCTCCCTCCTGCTCTATCTGAAGATATATGCAAAAATGTCCTCGGGTGAGGATAAAAAAAAAAATGTGCTGTTGACCTTGGGATAGAGAAAGCTTTCTTAAACTCCAAAAGTAAAAAGGTTTTTGTCTGTTTTGTTCACCAACATCCCAAGCAGTGCCTGGCATACTTTTACTCAAAATACATTTTCTAGCTGGAAGACACCATGGCTAAAACCTAAAAACAGAAAGACTGACATATTTTACAACATCTAAATTTAAAACATCTATACAGCCAAAGATACCATAAGCAAAGTTAAAATGCCAGCAACATTTGTAGCATGACCCAAAATTTAGTATCTAATATAAAGATGGAGAAATATTCAAACACAAGGAGCTGTATAAAGATGTTCAATGCAGCTTTTACTGTAATAAAAACAAGAAGAAAAAGTCCATTCATAGGATAAATGAGAAATAATACAACGGATCCCATGAGTAGTTCAATGAATTAACAAGATTTATATGCATCAACATGGACATATCACAAAAACAAAGAAGTTAGTTCTATGGGTACAGGGAGGGGAAGGGATAGAAGGAACAGGGGTTCAAAGGGATCTGTAAGTGCATTTGTAATATTCTTTTTTGTTTTTAATATGTTTTAAATTGATTTTTTAGAGAGAGAGAAAGGGAGAGAGACATAGAAACTTCGATGTGAGAGAGAAACATCAATTGGCTGCCTCCTGCATGCTCCCTACCAGGGATCGAGGCCATAACCTGGGCACGAGCCCTGACTGGGAATCGAACCGGGCCCTCCCAGTGTTTGGGGCGATGCTCAGTCCACTGAGCCACACTGGCCAGCTGGTTTTTTTCCAAGGAAAAATGTATTCATGATCACACACACAACTGAAAACTAATAAAAGACACAACTGAAAGAAGCCTCTGAATTCTAAAGTTTTACATAACTAATTTCCAACATTTTAACTCTAAACACTTATTTTACTTCCTATGTGCAAGGGCTCAAGTTAGGCAGAGTAGGTAATACCAAGTTGAACAATTCATGGACCTTACTAATAAGGTAGAATTGTAGAAGAAAAGGCAAATAAACAAGAAATCAAATAATAAAATAAAAATATGCTATATAAGAGGCACAGAATGTGAGAATGAGAAGAAAAACGGAAGATACTTTTTTATTTAGATACTACATACATACATATAGAAAAGTACACAAATTACAAGTATACTACTAAATTTTCACCAAGTGAATATACCAGCGTAACCAAAACTCAGATCAAGAAACAAAATGGGCCCTGGCCGGTTTGGCTCAGCGGTTAAAGCGTCGGCCTGCGGTCCGGAGAGACCCGGGTTCAGTTCCCGCTAAGGGCGCGTACCTCGGTTGCAGTTTGCCCCGGCTCTGGTCAGTCGTGCGGGTGGCAGCCACTCGATGTGTTCCTTTCAGATCGATGTTTCTCTCTATTCCTCTCTCTCCCTCCCACTCTACCTGAACAAAAAATGAAAAATGTCCTCGAGTGAGGATAAAAAAAAAAAAAAGAAACAAAATGGAAGCAGTCTTCACATTTGCACAATAGGTACTATGTTAACAAAAATGTGTGCATACCGGTACCAGCGACTTCACTCTGCATTTCATTTCTCCGGAAACATCAAATCAAAGCAAGCACACAGTTCTGATATGTGAAAGTTTAGTCAACCTGGTGCCATGGGAAGTGAGAACTGCTTATATGACCAGCAAACCAAAACCCCACAACTGCTCTCTTCCAGGCACTGTCCCCGGTCCACCAAGCGTAACTAATATCCCGACTTCCAACGCCGGAGATTAGCTGGCCTGTTTTTAAATTTATAAAATTGTAATCATTCATTATATTCTCTTTTATGTCTGAATTCTTTTGTTCAAATTGGATTTATAAGATTAATTCTTCTTGTTGCAAGTGATTTTGGTTTGTTCACTCTTACTGCCATGCACTATTTAATTCTAAGAGCATGCCCCAGTGTATGTATGCCTTCTACTGTTAAATGAACTGTCTTAGAAAAAAGGTCTTTTCTTACGGGCACATGACTCCTAGGGTCTGCATCAGGCACTACTAATAGCAACTGTACCAATTACTCTCCCACAGGCAGTATTGAGAGTTCCACGTCTTTGTCAATAGCTCGATTCACGTCTTTCACTTTCGTTAGTGGGTGTTTAATAGTATCTCGCTGCAGTTTTAATTTGTATTTGTCTGACAAACAATGAAATTGAACACCTTTTCATAAGTTTATTGACCATTGTGAAGTAAGTGTTCAAGTCACTGGCCTGTTTTTCTGAGTATTTTTTATATTGATTTGAAGATATTCTTTATACTAACATGAATTTTTCTCAGATTCAAATCTGTTTTGCTATTCATAGCTTGCTTTTATTTTCTTAATGGTTCCTTTTAACAAATTCCTTCATTTCAACTTGTCCAATTTATCAGTAACTTACTCTATGATTAGTTTTTGTGTTCTTTTGAAGATAACATGACTAGCAAGTTGACAGACTTGTTCCCATGTGTCCTTCTAAAAGTTTTATTAGTCTACCTTCTATATTTTGATATAAATCAATCCAGAAGTGATACCTGAGAACAGTATGGGTTGGGATCAAGATTAATTTCTTTTTTCGAAATGGAAATCTGACATATGTAGAGCTATTTTTTAACTCTATTCTGTTCAATTGGCTTACTTCTCTACCCCTAGACAATATTAAACTATCTTAATTATTAGTTTTACAGTAAATCTTGACATCTGCTAGTATATGTTCTCCAGCTTTGTTATTCTCCTATAAGACTGCCTTAGCTATGCCCTGGCTGGTTTGGCTCAGTGGTAGAGTATCGGTCCGTGGACAATGGGTCACGGGTTCGATTCCGGCCAAGGGTACGTACCTTGGTTGTGGTTCATTCTCAGCCTTGGCTGGGTCGTGTGGGAGGCAACCAGTCGAGGTGTCCCTCTCATGTCGATGTTTCTCTCTCTCTCCCATTCTTTCCCTCCCACTCTATCTGAAGATAAATAGAAAAACATCCTTTGGTGAGGATTAAAAAAAAAGATTACCTTAGCTTTTCTTGGCCTTAAATTTTTTTTTTAAATCCTCACCCAAGGATATGTTTTTATTGCTTTTAGAGAGAGGAAGGGAAAAGAGAGATAGAGAGAAACATTGATGTGACAAAGAAACATTGATAAGTTGCATTCTATATGTGCCCTGACCAGGAATCAAACCCACAACCTTTGGTGTATGGGATGATGCTCCAACTGACTGAACCACCTGGCCTTTTGTATATAAATTTTGGAAAGAGCTTGAGAAGTTTGAAGAAAAAGAAATCATGCTACCATGTTGATTGAGATTTTATTGAATGCAATTAATAAGCCTGGCAATCTATGAACATAGTACATCCTTACATTTATTTTATTCTTCCTTAATTTTATCACTATTTTACAGTTTTCTCATCTTAGACTTTTTTTTTAGAACCATTTCTAAAGACTTAGTGTTTTTTTCACATTACTGTAAGTAGCATCACTATTTAAATTTCATTATCAATGGGATTACTGCTATTTATAGAAATAAAATTAAATTTGTAATTTTGCCTTGTACCCAAAGACACCACTAAATTCATTTATTAAGTCTGACAGTTTGGAAGAATTTTTTAGATTTTTCTACATACACAATTTTATTTTCTGCAAATAATGATAGTTATTTCTTTCTTTTCAGTTTTTATGTATTTATTCATTTTGCTCAGACTTCAGTATGATGCTGAATAAAAGTGATTTTAGCACGCATCTATGCTTCATTTCCATTATCAGGGGAAAACTTTTTTTTTTTTAAATCCTCATCCGAGGACATTTTTCCATTTTCTGCACAGAGTGGGAGAGAGAGAGAGGAAGAGAGAGAGAGAGAGAAACATTGATGTGAAAGGGGCACATCGAGTGGCTGCCACCCGCACGACCAACCAGGGCCGGGGACAAACTGCAACCGAGGTACATGCCCTTAGTGGGAACCGAACCCGGGTCTCTCCGGACCGCAGGCGGACGCTCTAACCGCTGAGCCAGACCGGCCAGGGCGGAAAACTTTTATTTAACCTTTTACTATCAAGTACAATGCCTATCCAGTTTTTTGTAGCTAGTCTTTCACAATGAAGAGGTTTCTTTCTATTCCTAGTTTGCTGAACATTTTTATCATGACAGGGAATAGAACTTTATCAATTATTTTCTAGATCTCCTGAGATAATCAGACCATTTTCTGCTTCTTCTTCCTGCCATTATAGTGATTCCCACTGATGTATCTTCAAATGCGAAACCATCTCTGTCCTGCGCTCACAGCACCCCTCCTCCCCCATGCAATCCCGGCAGGGAGAGGCAAGACCCACGATGAGAGGAGTTCTGAGACAGCCACCTGTTCTGAAGAGACAGACTGCAGGAGGAACCTTAGGCAGTAACATTATACTCCGACGCGAAATAGAGATAGGAATGAAGATATGATTGTATAACTATAAGAACAGTACATGTAAGGGAAACATGTATACTTTCAGAGAATTAAAGGAGCTATAACTTGACCACAGAGTAACCTATTAAGTAAGGAAGATGTGTCCCTACTTGGTATGTTACCATTAGGCTTTAATGAATTATAATCACAATGTATAATGCAGGTACATCTAAGTGGCTCACTAGAGTCACTATTTTATCTGGTAAAAGCATCTTTCATAATTAAACCAGCCATAGTTTCCAGTAGATATAACACCATCACAGAAGTCTTTCCGGGCTTTGAAATCAATCTCTTGTTTGAATCCTCCCTTCAGGCATAGTCTATAAGACATTAAGCACAACCAAAATAACCTGAGAATCAGAGCAAACTTTAGAGGCTACTAGATTATGAAAGATTCTCTATCATCTAAATGCTAATAGTTCTTAGTTAAATGTACATGAGAAAAATAATATGATTCATACAGTAAATAGTGGATGGATAGTTTCAAGACCCTTGGGCTCTGAGTCTGGTCTTTGAAAATCAAAACAATGAGCAGCAGCTAAATTTTGAGTATACATTAGGGCAAAAATAATACCTATAAGGACAACTATAGTTAAGTCAATCAAGCTAACTATTCCTTTTGTAATACTTTAAAAACAACTTTCTTTTCAATACCTTAAAAACAAATTCAGTTTTTTTTCTTTATTAATTTCTGAGAGATAAGAAGGGAGAAGGAGAGAGCGATAGAAACATCGATGAGAGAGAATATCGATTGGCCACCTCCTGCATGCCCCCCACTGGGGATCTGGCACACAACCTGGGCATGTGCCCTGACGGGGAATTGAACCGGCAGCTTCTTGGTGCATGGGTCAACACTCAACCACTGAGCCACACCAGCTGGGCTAGAACTCAGACATTTTAACACCATGCATAATATGAAAGCTCCAACTCTAAAAAATAAAAGGCAATTTCTATGGTCAACGAATTTATAGTCATTAAGCAAAAACAAGCTTTCCCCCTTACAAGAATCAAAATTGTAAGTAAAGTTTCAAAGTGCTGTAGGCAACTTCACTTGAGAATAATCCAAAGTAGGATTCAATTTCTCTTCATATTTATGTAGATATATTTACAACCAAAATGAACCAATTTGTTTGACTTTAATTTACATACCTGTACTGTTGAATATTTGGAAGAAAATTCCATTTGATACCGTTTAAGAACTTCATTTAGTCTTTGATCTGAAAAAAAACAACAACAACAAAAATCAATTTGTAGTTCATTGAATAATTTTCAATTTTTAAAAACTACAAATAAGTCGCCCTGGCCGGTTTGGCTCAGCGGTTAGAGCGTCGACCTGCGGTCCTGAGAGACCCGGGTTCGGTTCCCGCTAAGGGCACATACCTCGGTTGCAGTTTGTCCCCGGCCCTGGTCGGTTGTGCAGGTGGCAGCCACTCGATGTGTTCCTTTCACGTCGATGTTTCTCTCTCTCTCTCTCTGTTCCTCTCTCTCCCTCCCACTCTACCTGAGCAAAAAAATGGGAAAATGTCCTCGGGTGAGGATAAAAAAATAAAAAATAAATAAAAATAAAAACTACAAATAAGTAAGTTATTATTTGATAAAATCAATGTAAAACTGTTAATCTCCACTGCTTCTTAAAATAAAATGAATCAATTTCAACACACCACTTTAGAGTTTAAATATAGGGTTCCTTCTACACACCTAAACTAACTATTGCCAACAAGAAAAAGAACAATAGCTGCTAAGAACTAATTTTTCTGATCTCATAAATTTTAATTTTCTGTCTCTTCTAGTTTTCTCTTTAGGTTAGCAGAAGTCAAAAAAATATTCTGCACACTTCTTTTCTTTTTCTTCTTTGTTGCTTTTATTTATTTATTTTTTTTTATCCTCACCCGAGGACATTTTTCCATTTTTGTACAGATAGAGTGGAAGGGAGAGAGAGGAAGAGAGAGAGAGGGAAACATCGATGTGAAAGGGACACATCGAGTGGCTGCCACCCGCACGACCAACCAGGGCCGGGGACAAACTGCAACCGAGGTACGTGCCCTTAGCGGGAACTGAACCCGGGTCTCTCCGGACCGCAGGTGGACGCTCTAACCGCTGAGCCAAACCGGCCAGGGCTCTTCTTTGTTGCTTTTAGAGAGAGAGGAAGGGAAGGAGAGAGAGATAGAAACATCGATGAGAGAGAACATTGACTAGCCACCTCCTACCTGTCCACCACTGGGGATTTGGCCCACAACCCGGGCATGTGCCCTGACTGGGAATCGAACCAGAAACCTCTTGGTGCATGGGTCAATGCTCAACCACTGAGCCACACCAGCCGGGCTGCATATTTCTTTTAAAATTCCTGATACTAGAATGATTAGCTGTAGCCATATTCTTTAGAACTGATAAAATCTGCTGAAATTCTTTTTCAGGACAAACCTCCACGTGGAGGAGAAACTACAGGACAAAGAATCCAAATTACGGAGGAGTAAGCAAGAGATGATAGAAAAGGAGGTTCAGAATAAAGCCAAAAGTTCTCAGTGAGAAAAAGGTGATATTTTTAATTCACAGTAGAACACAGCACCCAATAAATGTACAATACTCATTCTTTCAAGATCACCTGGAACATCTGAAACTACAATGGGGCAAATCTCAACAATTTTCAAAAGACTGAAGCCAAGGACAACATGTTAATAGCACTATTAAAGTGCAATAGAGAACCAAAAAGTCAAGAAACAATCCCATAAATTTTGAAGTTAAAAAATTACTTTTCAATAACCAACAGGTTGCAGGAGGAATTACAAAACAAATTTGAAAGTATTATGAACTGAATGGTAGTGAAAATGTAATACTGTGAAACTTGCTTAAAGAGAAATTTATAGCTTTAATCTTGCATATACTAGGGGAAAAAAGGCTGAGGTCAATAAACTACACATCCATTCCAAAAAGTTAGAAAAAGAACAGCAAATTAAACCCAGAGAGAGCGAAGTGAAGGAAATCACAAAGATTAGCCACCCCAAAAAAGAAACAGAAGTACACCAATAAGATCAACAAATATAATCATTTCAAAAGTTACAGAAAAAGCATCTGATGAAATTCAAGATATATTCATGATAAAGCTTTAGAAATGTAGGAATAGAAGGAAACTTCCTTAACTTGGTAATGGATTTCTATAATGGATTTCTACATAAACCGGCAACAAATGTTATACTCAATAGTCAAAGTGTTAAAAACTTTTCCTTGGAAATTGGGAATGACAGAAAATAAATTCTTTTGACATTTATTCACACTCTACTGGAAGTCTAAGTTAACACAATAAGGCAAATTAAAGAAATAAAAGGTATGAAACTTAAAAGAAAAAGCTGTCACTATTTATTGTTAGAAGTATATACATGGTAAATTCAAAAGAACACAAAGATAAATTCTTAGACTCAATAATTAAGTTTAGCAAGGTTGTTGGGTACAAGCGAATATACAAAAAGCAATTCTATTTCTATATACTGGCAACATAAAGTTAGTAAATAATAAAACATAATTGAAGTACAATAAAAAATCAAGCCCTGGCTGGTTTGGCACAGCGCTTAGAGCGTCGGCCTGCGGTCCAGAGAGACCCAGGTTCGGTTCCCGCTAAGGGCACGTACCTCGGTTGTAATTTGTACGGGGCCCTGGTTGGGTCGTGTGGGAGGCAGCCACTTGATGTGTCCCTTTCACGTCGATGTTTCTCTCTCTCTTCTTCCTCTCTCTCATTCCCACTCTATCTGAGCAAAAAATGGGAAAATGTCCTCGGATGAGGATAAAAAAAAGAAAAAAAATCAAGGTCTAGAAACAAATTTAGCAAAAGATGTGTAAGACTGTTGCATAGAAAACTATGAAAAATATTCCGGAAATTAATAAATTAAAGACTTAAAAAGTGGAAAGATATTCATGGTTTATAGGAGTCAGTACTGTCAAGATGTCAAGTCTCCTCAAATTGATGTCTAGGTTCAATGCAATCCCAATTAATATTCTCAAAGAGGATTTTTCAGGAATGTAAAGGTCAACTCTAAAATACAGGTGGAAATACAAAGAGAATAGCTAAGACTTTTATTTTTAATCCTCACATGAGGATATTTTCCCATTTATCTCAGATAGAGTGGGGGGGGGAGGGAGACATCAACGTGAAAGAGAAACATCAACTGGTTGCCTTCCACACGACCCCAACCAGGGCCAGGGATGAACCGCAACTGAGGTATGTGCCCTTGACCAGAATCAAAGTCGTGACTCTTTGGTCTGTGGGCCAACGCTCCAACCACTGAGCCAAACTGGCCAGGGCAAGCTAAGACATTTTTACGAAATAAGAACAGGGGATGACTTGCTCTACCAGATATCAAGATTTATTATAAAACTTCAGTAATTTAGGTAGTGTGATTGTCATATAAGAATAAACAAAATTGACCAGTGAAAGATAATCCAGATATATATTCATGTATGTATTAGCACTTGAATTATGATCAAAGGTGCATTCCAGAGCAGAATGGGAGAAAGAATAATCTTTTTTTAAGTGGTTCTGGTTCAAATGGATATCCTTGTGGAAGAATAAAACATCATCCATAAAAATTAATTCTAGGTGAAATGGAGATCTAACTGTGAATGTAAAAACAATAAGTTCTAGAAGAGAATAAAGATAATATTTTTATAATCTTAGAGTAGGGAAAGATTTTGAAATAAGAACACAAAAAGCACTGGCCAGCCCTGGCCGGTTTGGCTCAGCGGTTAGAGCGTTGGCCTGCGGTCCCGAGAGACCCGGGTTCAGTTCCTGCTAAGGGCATGTACCTCGGTTGCAGTTTGTCCTCAGCCCTGGTCAGTCGTGCGGGTGGCAGCCACTCGATGTGTTCCTTTCATGTCGATGTTTCTCTCTCTCTCTGTTCCTCTCTCTCCCTCCCACTCTACCTGAACAAAAAATGGAAAAATGTCCTCGGGTGAGGATAAAAAAAAAAAAAAAAAAAAGGAAAAATGTCCTCGGGTGAGGATAAAAAAAAAAGCACTGGCCAGCCCTGGCCAGTATTCAGTGGTTAGAGCATCTGACTATGGACGGAAGGGTCTTGAGTTTGATTCCCAGTCAAGGGCACATACCTGGGTAGCAGGTTCAATCCCTGGGCCTGGTTGGGGTCTTTTGGGAGGCAACCAACTGATGGGGCTCTCACACATCAATGTTTCTCTCTCTCTCTCTTTCTCTCTCTCTCTCACCCTCCCTTCCACTCTATCTAAAAGAATCAGTGAAGATCCTGTGATTACACTGAACCCATCCAGATAATCCAGGATAATCACCCCACCTTAAAATATTAGTTAATTAATTAATTTAAAAAATCAATGAAAAAATATCCTCAGATGAGGATTAACAACAACAACCACCAAAACAGCACTATCCATAAAAGAAAAAACTGATAAATTGGGCCACATTAAAATTAAGTACTTCTGTTCATCAAAGAGACTGTTAAGAGTAAAAATGCAAGCCATAAACATGGAGAAGATATTTCCAACACATATAACTGACACAGGGCTTATATCTGGAATATACAAAAAAAGAACTTCCATCAACTAAAAGGCAGACAATCATATGGAGAGCGGTGACATGACTTGAATGAGCACTCCCCAAAAGGTTACCTAGGTGGCCAATAAACATAGAAAAGCTGTTCAACCTCATTAGGTGCCAGGAAAATACAAATTGAAGTTACAATAAAATAAAGACTTAAATTTAGAAAGCAAATGTTGGTGACAATGTGGAATAAAGAAAATAAAGAGGGAGTGTAAATCAGTACAAATTTAAAATTAAACATACACACAATTCCTAGGAAGATACCAAACCAAAATGTGTGCACTTGAGCACCAAGGGTCATGACAAAAAAGGGTAGATAACCTTTATTGATAAGCAATATTCTCAATGGTCCCGAACTGGAAACAAATGCAAATGTCCATCAAAAGAAAAATGAGTAAGTATGACACATTTTAAACACTGAAACACCGTAGAGGAATGAGATTAACAAAGTACATCTACATGCAAGAATATGGGCAAATCTCAAAAATATAATGTTGAATGAAAGAAGGCAAATGCACAGGGATACACAGTTTATGGTTCCATTTATATAAAGTTCAAACCCAGGCACAACTGAACTTTAGTGTAAAACTAAAGATATTGGTTATCTTCAATTATCTTTGAGGAGGCGGAGACATTACGATTACTAGGGGGCTTGCTTCTGGGGTCCTAGAAATCCTGACCTGGGTTGTAGTTATATGAGTTTTGAACTTCGTAATAATTCACTTACCTTTATATTTGTTTCTTTACTTGTCTGTATATGTTATGTTATACATAAGCAAATATGCATACATATGAAATATATACGAACTGTATATACACATGTAAATTAAAAATGTATATATAATGTACACAGTGTATACATTCTATGTTGAGAAGCTCAGACAATAGTTTCTTCTTTAAAAGTACACAGAGCCCGGGCCGGTTTGGCTCAGCAGTTAGAGCATCGGCCTGCAGACCAAACAGTCCTGGGTTCGGTTTCCGCTAAGGGCATGTATCTTGGTTGTAGTTTGTCCCCGCCTGGTTGGGGTTGTGTGGGTGGCACCCACTCGATGTGTCTCTCTCATATCGATGTTTCTCTCTCTCTCTTTCCCCCCTGTCTCCCTCCCGCTCTATCTGAAGATAAATGCAAAAATGTTCTCAGGTGAGGATAAAAAATAAAAATAAAAGTACACATAATTTAGTGGAGAAATATGATAGATAAAGGAACAGTAATTATAGAGTATAAATAATATAAATAATTTTTAATTTTTTATTATGTTTAAAAGGAATCATCCACAATTTTTTATTGTTATTCTCCAAACTTTAAAGATAACACTAAAATTTTACCAGCAATACAGGATCTGTTTCTGCCTATTATTCTTCTTCCCTCTCCGTCTTAAAAGGAGGTTGGAGTTTTAGCTATGGATATACTAATAATTCCAATACAAACTACTACTTTTTTACCCTGATAAGGTTTTCAAATAAGAAAAAACAAACAAAATAAAACTAAATCTGAGTCGTCAGGGATTAAAATATGTTTAAAAAGTCAATTGTAGATTAACAATGAGGGAAACATGCAATCTTCACAGACTGACTACTAAATGAAGAAAATTCTACCATAACTTAAATCTAGCATTTTCTTTACTCATTCAACATGTACTTATCACGCTATTATTTATTTTGCATTTTCTAGATGACTAATGAGATTGACATCTTTTCATATTTTTGGTAGTTTTTCAGGTTTAACTTTTATAAATGGTCTGGTCATATTATTCAACCATTTTTCTATTAGTGTAAATGTATTTTTGTCTGTGAAAGATCTTTCTAAATTCTAGAGATGCTAATAAACTCTGTTGTATTTACTGTAAATGTGTATATTGTCCCCTTCTATAGCTGGGCTAGTCATTTATTGGTGACATCTTTTATGATATCGAAGTTTTTATTTATAATGTAGTCTATCCATATATCTTTCCTTCCAGTCTAAAATGTTTGTCTGTGAAGAAATCTTCTATCCGAGATCATAAAAGTACCCCTTTATATATTTTTTTTCAGGAAGTTTAAAGAGAATTTATCCTTCAATCAACCTAGAGGTGATTTTTCTGTATGGTGTATAAAAGGCAGCTTTATCATTTTTTCTTTCCTATTTGGATAGCAAATTAATCTAGCACCATTTGCTGAATAGTCTATCCTCTTCCCACTGATTTGTATTGTTTATTCTTTCTAACATGTCCATAGACGTATGTGTCTTTTTCTGAGCTAATTTATTCCACTGATCGATATATTTACCAATCTGCCAATATAATACTGCTTTAATAATTGGATGTTTATAAGTCTTAATAGCTGGTAAAAGAAATTTCCCAACTTGATATTCTTTAAAACTCTCTTGGCTATTCTTAGTTCTTCCGCGTAGATTTTAGAACTGTGTTGTGAAGACTAAGTTAGGGATTACAATGCATCTACCCATTAATTTGTGGGAGATTTGACATATTTACCACAATAAGTATTCTAATTCACAAATTTGGTATGTTTCTCCATTAATCTAGGTTTTCTTTTATGTACTCTATAATTTTCTAATGATAACTATCCTTCCAATGCTGGGATGAACCCGATATGAAGACAACTGTATGGATACGTATACACACACATTCATTGTTGGATTTGATTTATTAATATTTTATTTAGTATTTTAGTTTCCATGTGCTTAAGTGAAACAGGGCTATAATTTTTCTTTCTAACAAGTGTCTTTGTTGGGTAGTAGTTCAGAACATGAACACTGAAACTAGACTGCCTGGGTTCAGTCCAGGTCATCACTTAGTAGTTATAAATTAAATTTGCATTTGTGGTGGTACTTGTCCAGAAAGCTGATACTTTATCTGTAGTTACCAAACAGCTGGGTGTGAGAACTGCAAAGGTAAACTAAACAACTGACCTATGGAGGTATTATTGGGCATGTGCTGCAAAAGCACAAGTATACTCTTATTAAGATTACTGATAAGAAAAGCAGATGAGCCCTGGCCGGTTTGGCTCAGTGGTTAGAGCATCGGCCTGCGGTCCGGAGAGACCCGGGTTCGGTTCCCGCTAAGGGCATGTACCTCGGTTGCAGTTTGTCCCCAGCCCTGGTTGGGTCATGTGGGTGGCAGCCACTCGATGTGTAGCTTTCGCGTCGATGTTTCTCTCTCTCTCTCTCTCCCTCTCACTCTATCTGAGCAAAATATCGAAAAATGTCCTCAGGTGAGGATAAAAAAAAAAAAAATCAATTAAAAAAAAAAAAAAAAAAGAAAAGCAGATGAGTTAATGGGCAATGGTTATAGCTTGTGTAAGAAAGCATAAAAGCAAGCTGAGGAAGACTTTAAGAAATAAAGAAAATGAAGGGTTCAAAGATAAAGGTCTTAAGTTGAAGAACAGTTATAGTAAAGTAAGATAGTTATGTTTAAGATTTCAAAAGGCAACTTGAACAGGACCTCTGGTTATGCCCAGGATGAAGTAACAAGAACTATCTTCCCATCTCGCACAACCAAAAAAGAAAAGAAACGATGATTTGCAAGACACTGGACATCAGACAATAATATGAGAGACATAAAACAAATAAGGTGAAAAATATGACTGCCCCAGTTAATGACATGAGAGACTTTTCAGGCCATGACACAGGGAGGGAAAATGCAGGCATAAGTCTGCAGACTTTCTGAGTTAAGGTGAAGGAGCTGAATAGATGGAGACCAAGTCAATTAAAACAGGCAGCTCAAAGTGTAAAGAGAAAGTCGCACAGAGGCGGACTTCTGGACATATGAGATCTGCAGAGGGTCTCTCTCAAGTACAGAACAAGTAACCACTTTATCGTTTAAAATCTTTCCACAAGGAAAATTCTAGGTCTAACTGGCTTCAGTGGTGAATTCTATCAAACATTTAAGGAAGAAATAATACCAATTCTACATAAACTCTTCCAGAATACTGAAGAGAACAAAATATTTTCCAAATAATTCTATGAGAACAGTTTTATCTGATACCAAAATCAAAGACATTAAAAGAAAAAACATAGTTTTTTATGAACATAGATGTTAAAATTTCAAATAAACTTTTAGAAAATCAAATTTAACAATATATAAAAAGGATAATACATCGAGACCAAGAAAGAAAGGGGCTTAACATTTGAAATTTAATCAATGTAAATCATCCTATGAACAAAATAAAAATGAATAAACATCTTGTCATCTCAGCAAATTCAGAAAAATCTTTTTTTTTTTTTTAAATCCTCACCCAAGGACATTTTTTCATTTATCTTCAGACAGAGCAGGAGGGAAACAGGGAGGAAGAGAGAGAGAGACACATTGATACGAGAGAGACACATCAACTGGCTGCCACCCACATGACCTCAACCAAGGCTGGGGACAAACTGCAACTGAGGTATGTGCCCTTAGTGGGAACCGAACCCAGGACTCTCTGGTCCGCGGGCCAATGCTCTAATTGCTGAGCCAAACCGGCCAGGGCCAGAAAAATCATTTGAAAAAATCAGACATCCATTCTGATAAAAATTCTCAGAAAACTAGGAGTAGAAAGGAACATCTTCAGCCTTTTAAGAACATCAATGACAAACTTACAGCTAGTATCATACTTAATTTTTAAAGACAGATGTTTTCTTTCTAAAACCAGGAAGAAGACAAGGATGTCTACTCCAACCAATTCTGTTTAGAACTGTACTAGAGATTCTAATCAGTGTTATAAGGCAAGAAAATTAAATGAAAGTAATTCAAATTGTAAAGGAGTAAATCTGTCTTTATTTATAAGATGAAAAGATTGTTTATGTAGAAAATCTCCGGACTTTACAAAAAAAAAAAACAAAAACTACGAGAACTAATAAGTGAATTTAGAAAGGTTGCAAGGTACAATTGGCGAAAAATAATTTCTATATAGTAGCAATGATAAATCAAAAAATGAAAGTAGCCCTGGCCGGTTTGGCTCAGCGGTTGGAACGTTGGCCTGCGGACCAGAGAGTCCTGGGTTCGGTTCCCGCTAGGGGCACGTAAAAAAAAAAAAAAAAAAAAAAAAAAGAAAGTAAAAGAATAATACCATTTATGATAGTATCAAAAACAGCAATACACAGTGATAAATCTAATAGAAGATATGCCAAACCTATGTACATACTAAAAACTATCAAATATTGCTGAGAGAAATTAATGAAGAGATATATCAATAGATACACAGTCCAGCTGGTGTGGCTCAGTAGTTGAGCATCAACCCATGCACCAAGAGATTGCCGGTTCTATTCCCGGTCAGGACACATGCCCGGGTTATGGGCCCAATCCCCAGTGGGGGGCATGCAGGAGGTGGCCAATCGATGTTTTCTCTCATCGATATTTCTATCTATCTCTCTCTCCCTCTCACTTCCTCTCTAAAAATCAATAAAGGGGGGGAGGGGAAAGGATATACAGCTTTTCACTGATCAGAGAACTTAATATCATTAAGATATGAATTCTACACAAATTGGCTCCATGCAATGCCTATCAAAATCCAGGCATCTTTTTTGTAGAAATTGACAAGCTGTTTTTAAAATTTACATGGAAGTGCAAAGGACCTTGGATAGCCAAAACAACTGTGAAAAAAAGAATGAATTTGAAAGGCTAACAAGTGTCTGATTTTAAGACTTACTATAAAACTTCAAACAGATTAATGGAATAGAATTGAGTCCAGAAATGGATTACACAAATACAGACAAGCGATTTTTTAACAAAGGTGCAGGTACTCCAATGGAGAAACGATATACTTTTCAATAGGGCATCCATATGCAAAAAGATGAGCTTCCAACTGTATAAAGTTTAACTCAAAATGGACTGTGGATCTAAATGTATAACTTTAAAACTACAAAACTTCTAGAAGAAAACACAGAAGAAAATCTTTGCAGCCTTGGGTTAGGCAAAGGTTTCTTAGATAGGACACAGATCCATAAAAAAACAAATTGATGAATTGAAATTAATCAAAATTAGAAAGTCTGCTCTGTGAAAGACACTGATAAGAGAATGAAAGGAAAAAATAAGTCGATCTCTACTGCCCAAATCCCCATTGCCCATATCCCCACTACAAGAACAGATTCTTCATTTTTTAGGTGTAGGTGGAAGAATGGTGTACTACTGCAGATATGCTAGGAGTTTACCAAAAGCCTGGGTGGCTATGACGTGTAAGCTAATGTTTTATGGTAAGGAGGCAGCATGTGGAGACACCAGGTGAAAAGTACCAAATCAAATTGTCTTGAGCGAGGCTATCAAATCCAAATGGAACAAATGAGAAGAGGCAATCAAGATCTATAGAAGCCAAGGTAGAGAAGGTCAGAGGTAGGTGGGAGAAGGGCAAGCATCTGTTTACCTAGTCGATGTTTAGGTGGTTTGTCTAGTAGGGAAAACTACCAGCTATAATGGGCATCTTAGATACAGTTAAAGGAAAAGAAGTGGAAGGTCATCGACATCCCTCACTGATCCTTATCTCCTCATGCAGACAATTTCCTGAAGAGGCAGTTATTTCAAACCTCAGAGCCTATGCTGCTTCTGCTCTCAGTCTGAGATTCCTTTCTTCCGCTCAACTTCTCTTCTAGTAAATGACCACTCTTTTTTCAATAAATAATTTACTCTGCTACTACTATCTTATTTGATTTTTGGACTTCATTTTTATCTAACAATTTTGGCTGGCTCAGTCCCACAAAACTCATAGTTTCTGACTGCCTCAGGTACTCTCCCCATTCAGCCAAACTCTTCACCACCCAACTCATGCCCCTCAACACTCAGATGGTGTTCAGCTAGTCCTCCTTATGGGGTGGGTGATATTCCCACTTCAAACCTGAGAAATAATGCTAATGTTATAGTATTACTGTGTCATTAATGATTTTAGATAATATATACTATGCACTTAATATGTGCTATACACCATGTAGAGTGCTTTATTTGCATCATCTCATTTAGTACTCCCAACAACCCAATGAGGGTTATTGTGCTATTTTCCCATTTTTCTTTTTTTTTTTATTATCCTCACCCGAGGACATTTTTTCATTTGTTGTTTAGATAGAGTGTGGGAGGGGGAGAGAGAGAGAGAAACATCGACGTGAAAGGGACACATCGAGTGGCTGCCACCCACACGACCCAACCAGGGCCGGGGACAAACTGCAACCGAGGTACGTGCCCTTAGCGGGAACCGAACCCGGGTCTCTCCGGACCGCAGGCCGACGCTCTAACCGCTGAGCCAAACCTGCCAGGGCTATTTTCCCATTTTTCAATGAGAAAACCAAGGCACAGAGAAGCTAGCTAACTTGCCCAAGGTCAAAGACCTGGAAAGAGAGAGCAAAGGTATGAGGCCAGACTGAATCCAGAGGTTCAGTTCTTCACCACTGGTCTATAATGCTTCCAAAATGGAACCTACCATTTTCCCCTCTGTCTTCCCTCTTGCTCAAACCAAAAACCTGGTTGCCCTCTACCTCTTTCTCCCAAATCCCCTAATCTCCAACCTTACTGTACCAACCTCAGTTCATTTCTTACTTGGATGAGAGTCACCTAATTGCACTGTGCTATAATGCATGTTCCCCATAACAGCCACTCTGGGCTTTCCAAATCACAATTTGATCTTGTTATTCTCAACTGATTTCTTTTCAGTGGATCCTGTAACCTGTGCAATGGTCCAAACTCCTTAACACACAGCAAACAATGCCCTTGACCACCTAGCCCCATTCTTCCCGTTCATCTGCACCTGTCATTTCTCTGTCTATATAAACCATATTCCATCCAAGCCAACCTCCTTGCAAGTCGTTAGCTAAACATACTCCTAGTCCTTCAATGTTGCAAATACTGTTCAATTTGGGATGCCTCGTAAATTCATATTAGTACTTCAAATCCAACGGCACCTTCCTTGACCACAGTTCATAATAAGCCAACACATTACTAGTTAATATTTGTTTAGCACGATGTGTCAGATACTATTCTAAACCCTTTACATATTTTTAACACTATTTTAATCATGCCAACAACCTATGAAGAAACTGAGGCAGAGGAGCTAGCCGTTGTTGCCACTTAAGTGTATGTATGGAATGTATATATTTCCCTCCTAGATTAAAGAGGGTAGAACTGCTCTCTTCATCTTGGTAGCAGGTACGCTTACATAGCGCAGGCACGTAATTGGAAAAGGGGGACTTCAATAAACATCCTCTGAGCAAATGCCCAGAGCTGTGCCCCCAGGTTCTAACTGCAGACTTGGAAACTCTTCCTGGCCACGGCCATCGAACGTCCCCAGAGCATGTGAGAAGCATAACAAACACGTTTAGTGTCTGGAAGAGTCCCGTGGAAGCTTAAGGGGGACTTGCAAGTATTTACCAAACGGTTCCGCCTAAGTACATACACATCCTCACATATACCACCAAGCTTTTTCTGCAGCTGACTTCTTTAAGTTTCTACAAATTTCCACGCACCCAAGAGGCATGCAAAAAATACGAGTTGGTCAACGACGGCGTTAAATACCACGTATAAGCACTCTCAATAAAGACACATGGAGCTTACCTTTCTCTCGCTGAGAGTCGGTGTTTGTGGCCATTTGGAGGAAATCTGAGTTTGGAGCTTTCACCACCTTTACTTTTCTGAAAAGCACGCAGAGCTCGCCGTGCGGGGAAACACAACCGCCGCGACGCTCTGGGGGCCGTCAGGCGGCGCGATCAGCATCCCACTCACGCGGCGACCGCGCCTCCGCTCCTCCCGAGCCCCAGCCGAGTCCCTCGCTCAGGAGGGACCGGACCTCAGGTGCTGGGGACCCGCCAAGTGCATGCTGTTCCACGTTCACACGAATCCCAGCCGGGTGGACCGGGATGCGTCCCGCGGCGGGTCGCTCGGGGTCGTGTCAGGCCACCTAGGAGAGCGCGGAGGGAGCCGGCGGGCGGCCCGGTGGCGGCGTCCTTCGCGGATGAGCGGCGACTTCGGGCCGGCCCGGGCTAGAGCGGAAGTCCACTCGGCCCGCCCTGCGACTTTGAAACCGGTGCCCGGGACCGCTCCTTGGAGACGGTGACGCCGCCTGCGTCCTCACGCGGGCGTCAGCGCTGACGTCATCACGCTCCCCAGCGTCCGCGCACGCTATTGGCTGTCTGTTAAGCGGGGAGCGGAGCGGTGAGAACCTGGATGACAACCAGCTGAGCCAGCAGAGTGGCGGCGGGAAAGCCGGCGGGCCTGCGACTTCAGGTGGCGGGACCCAGCTGTTTGTTTGTTTGTTTGTTTAAATAAAACCCCCCAAATGGAAACCTAGGTAGGTCATTAAGCACATGTTTTCACTTCCCCGGTATCTTTGCTACCGAGCACGTCTGGACGGGGAGAACCCGCTCTCCAAAGGGGGTGGGTGGAAAGGATCCGGGGTTCTGTGGCTGGGGGCCAAACCCCGACTGGCGTCCTCAGAGAGCACCAAGGCTCACCCTCTGGAGGGCTTCTGAGTGAGGACTCGGTCGTCTCCAGAAACAGAGTACCGTCCTAACCCCCGTGTGTCTTTGGGAAAAGGAAACAGCTGTTGTTTAAATATTTAACTGTATGGCAATGAGGCATGCAGTTAGAAATACCTCAAAAGTCCCGCAAATTCAGCAGTTGTTTCTTTGGAGATAAATTTGGTTCCTCAAAAAAAAAGGAAAGACAAAAGATACTTTTTTGCAAGAAGAGATTTAGATGAAACTTTATTTTACATTTATGGATGGGTTACAATTCCCATTGTTAAAAATTGATTTTGTCTGCATTGAAGCACTACCATTTTTTTCCGATGATTAACAGTGGAAGAAATTTCAGTGCTAGCAATACAAATGTTAACTTGAAGTTGGCCACTAGTTTTAGTGCCTTTTTTTTTTTATAAAGTTTTTTTTTCTTCCCTTTATTTATTTTAGGGAGAGAGGAAGTGTGAGGGAGAGAGAGACAGAAACATTGATGAGAGAGAACATCTATTGGCTGCCTCCTGCATGCCCTCCACTGGGGATTTGGCCCACAACCTGGGCATGTGTCTTGATCGGCAATCGAACTGGGGACCTCTTGGTGCATGGGTTGATGCTCAACCACTGAGCCACACCGGCCAGACTTTAGTGCTTTTTAATAGATTGTGTTTTTATGGGTTGAACTAGTTTCACTAAACAGACATGTCATAGATGTAGCTCAATTTGGCTTTCTCTTTAACAGTTAAATTTTGGTGTCCTGTACTCATAATGTTATATACACCAACTAATGTTAGCAGAATGTATTAAGAAATTTAAAAAATTAATCCACCTGTGTCCAGTTAGGTCCGTATTTGAAATGCTGTTATGGGCTTTCTCTATACTCACTGTTAAAGGAATAAGGTGGTCCCTTCCTCTAAAGAGCGTTAAATATGGAGGTATATCTAATAAACACAAAAAAGTTTAATTTAGCTTTGAGTCAGTGAGGATTGAACTTGATTTGGTTTTTAGCAGCCATGAAGTTAACACAAAAACGTGTTGGAAGGAGAAATTGAGTGTGCAAGCTCCAAGTCTTTCCATGGATTTCTCCCTGACTCCCCAAGGACCTGCTTGTGCCTTCTTCTACATTTAAACCATCATATTGTGGCTTCAATTGGCATCAAACAAGTAGTTATGAACTTGACTCTATATTTACAGTCAAAGTTGATAAAATATGTTAGTGTTGGTGAAAGCAAAGAACACCTCCTGGATATAGCTAGTCCTATATAGAAAGAATAAGTCCACTCTGTCATGGGTAAAGGAGACACTAAATGAAGAAAAATAGGTTGATAAATGCCGAAACTTCTCGTATAGTTGGGACTGAACTAACCAGAATCACGTTGTATATCTCTAGAACACTTAACCATATTTTATGATATCAAGAGTCAGACTATCCTGTTTCATGGTTTAGTTTTCTATAAACTAACCACTTCAGTTCAAAACGCACCAATAATAACTACTGGCACAAACATTGAAATGAATTTATTTTATGAACAGACATATAACAAGTAGAGCAATAGGGTAGATTTTTTTTAAGGCATTGTAATTAAGTGAGGATTATGGGACTGAAAATATCCTTTATACTAATGTAACTGAGTAACATCAAAATTTTTAGAAAACACGTTTATAACTAATATATTATGCATATAACTTTAAAAACAATGAAACTGTATAAAGGTGAAGTTTAGTCAAATTTTTACCCCCTACCTTTTCTATGTTACCAAACACAGCAGCTGTTACTTTCTTTTAATAAAACACTCATACCAACAATTACTAAACAGTCAAAGAACACTAGGACTTTTACTTTTCACTGTTGTTTAAGTCACACATATAAAATGCTTCGTTAAACTAGACAGTGCACTGTGGTTACCTGAAATTGTTTTCTCCCCTTAGAGACATCGCTATAACCAAACTTTCCCCTCCTCCCACCCCACAAGCAAAACTGGTGAAGATATGGAATTCAAAGCTCCAATAA
Source organism: Molossus molossus (assembly GCF_014108415.1). Taxonomy (NCBI): domain Eukaryota; kingdom Metazoa; phylum Chordata; class Mammalia; order Chiroptera; family Molossidae; genus Molossus; species Molossus molossus. The sequence continues at coordinate 120,213,702 of NW_023425377.1, read as the reverse complement.
AGCTTTTTCAGTGGAAGTTGTGACCTATGTGGATTTTACACGGGCCTCTTCATGGGAGAAAATGAATCTATTTAGTATTTGTGCATTTTACTAAAATGGCAGCTTAAAGTTGTGTATCTGCTGTTGTGATGCGAATGCCCATGTTTTAAGTGAAAAAAACAAAAAGAAAACAAAACTCTGTGCCATGTATACAAGTTTTCTGGAAAAGTAAAGAAAAACCCTTTTTTATGACTCACGTAGCTTAAAGGTTCCTGACAGTCAAGTGTGCCCTTCCAGATGAGCTGCTTTTCTCTTATTCTAAGTAGTTTCTTTTTGAGGAAGAAAAAGATAACCACCTCAGAAACATGTAGGATTAATGATTTGAACAAAAACAAATTTTTCTTTAAGCAAACCTATATACTTTAATAATAAATAGATAACCTTTTTTGAATACGTGCTATGTGCCAGGCACTGCACTGTTCTCAATAATGTGTGCATCTATATCTATATGTATGTCTACATCTATATCTATATCTCTATATATCCCAATTTAATTCCTACAAAAGCCTTTTAAGGTAGGTGCTATTTTTTTTTTTTTATAATAGCTTGATGATGATCACAATTGGAAAGTGCCCGAATTGGGTTTGAATCCAGGCAGTCTGGTCCCATTGTCACTATCATTGTCCACTAGGTAGATGCCTCCCAGTAGAGTAATATAATTTATAGCTAGGGTAATGTTATTTATAGCTAGTATAATATAATTTCCAGGTTTGGCTTATACAGATAGGTAAGCCTTTAGTTGCATTTACTGAATCATCACTGTACATGTTCTATTCTAATCTTAATAACTTACAGTTGATTTTCAAATTGTTGCACAGGATTTATATTGGGGGTTACTCTTCCATCTAGAAAACCACTCACACTTCAGTAGAATTAAGAGTCTTAAGATGTTCACTGGTGATCTTTCAACACTTTTCTTTCCTAGAAAAATCAGGCGTGTGCATCAGCCCTCCAAGTCCCTCCCCCAGAGTGCAGGCAGCTGGGCGGAGCCTAGGGCGGAGCCTAAGGCCGAGCCCTGTCCAGGGATCGCAGGTGGAAGGAGGGAGCCAGGTGGACTGAGCAGAGCTTCCGGTCTGTGTTCTCTTCTTGTTATGCTTTCTCTTCTTTCTCACTCCTTGCGCCTTCCCCCAGCCTTGTCCTTAGCCTTTTCTCTGGTAAGGCGCTGCCTCCGGCTGCCTCCTGCTGGCACAGTTCCCCCCACTTTCAGCCCGACTTCCTCCTTTCTCTCTTCTCTTTTCATTGGAGAAGGGGGGGGAGGGGTAGAATGGAAACTGAAGAGAAATCTTTTTTTTTTTTTTTTTTGTAGAAAACGAAAGAAAATTTCATGATTAGAGGCCTTTGGAGATTTTCCTTGCAAAGCATTGTGTTGAGAAAACACCTTTTCCACAACTTCCTTCTTTTACCTTTCGTGGAATTTTTTTCTCTCCTAAACTTCTGATGCTCCGAGGCCCTGTCTCTTTTGTCTTCCTTCATTTCCTTTTAAAGGTCTTTACACAGTACAGGGAAAGCATGAAAATAATTTAAAATTATTTTTTACTTTTTGATGAGAGAGTAATTTGAGGAATAGCAGTTATAAGTGTGGGGGGGGGGGAGATTAACAGTAAACATTCTTTTAAGAAAGTCTAAACAGCCAACATTAGAATTACGTAACAGGGTGGTGACCTCGAATTAATATATTCTGTAAGTAATGTTGCTAATATGCATTCTGACTTTTTAGACATGTTCAGCATATATAATATAAAGGGGAAAAGAGATAGCCACCATACTCTTTAAAGAGACCTAGTCTTAAACGGGACTTTAAAAAAATAGTTTAAAATTATTCATTTATTTTTGAATAGTGATGCGTGTCTGTCATAGTATAAAATTCAAATAGGTAAAAAAGCAAAAGTGATACAGTTGAAAGTAAGTCTCCCTTCCTCCCCTGTCCCAGGCAGATCCGAAGAGGCAACCACTGTTACCACTGGCGTCTTGTATATGCTTTCTGAGATAATGTACGCATCACAAGCATGCATACAAATGGTCTTCCTTTTTATTAAATGGATTCTCTTTTTGCACCTTGCTTCTGTTCACTTAGTATATTTAGGTGTATATATAGAGCTGCCTCACTCTTTTTAACAGCTATGTAGTATTTCTTTATATGATATAGCATAATTTCTCTACCAGGCCTCTACTGATGGGTATTTAAGTTGCTTACAATATTTTGTTCTTCTAAACAATAGTGCAGTGAATATCTTTATACTTCTGTTGAATACGTGCCGCTCTAATAACTCCTAGAACTAGGATTGTTGAGTAAAAGGATATTTGCATTTTTTATTTAGATAGTTATTAAGGGATCACCCTTGACAGAGGCTGTGCCAGTTACACCCCAAAGCAGTATGCGGTTGCGTCTCTGTGTCCTCATTAGCATGTCATCAAGCTTTCTGATCCTTGACAATCTAAGTGAAAAATAGTAATTTATTGTCTATCATTGTAAGTGAGGTTGAACATGTTGCATTTTCTTTCTGTGAACTGGCTGTTCATTTCTTTCCCCATTTTTCTGTTGGGATGTTGGTCTTTTCCTTACTTCTAGGAGCCCTTTAAAGAGGAAAGAAATTAGTTATTTGTCTGAAATATGAGTTGCAGATATTTTTCTTCCAGATTTTGATTTTGAAATGGTGAGGGTTTTTTGTTATTTTGTTTGGCAAACTTCTGCTTTTAATTTTGTTATTTTTATGTAGCCAAATATATCTGTCAGTTTTTTCTTTTATGTATTCTGGGTTTGGGGTTATATTTTAAAAGGTCTTTTCTATTATATGATCATCTTTTTAAAAATCATCTTGTTTTTTATATGGTTTGTTTTTTATGTTTAAATCTTTCATTCATTTAAAACTTAGTTTGTTGTAGGAACCCAACTTTATTACATTGGAGTGCAAAATGAACCAATTGATAATAAACCTGGTTAGTTAGCTCAACTCTTCATAGACCTCTTTCTTATACTTTATTTCCCTAGCACCTGGCATGGTGTCTGAAACAAAGCAAGTAGCTAATAAACCTTTGATAAGCTAAATTGAAAGGAAATTTCTAGATGTGATCCATCATCTTAGTTATTTGCCACTGTTTGGTATGTAGCATTGAAAGAGAGAATGATGCCACTAACACAGCTGATCTTTCCTGCACAAAACCTTAGAATCATGACATTTTAGATCCAGAGACTAGAACAATTATTCAGTCAACAAATAAATGAGTTCCTATGACAGGCATTCTAGCTGGGGGAAGCAGAGACACTAAACAAAGACGTCATGCGGTTCAAGTACTGTGAGTCAAAATGGAGCAGAGTGGGGGCGATAGAGAATACAGGGAGCCCCGTGCTGCTGGGAAGCACACCAGCGCCCACTGGGAAGGGTGTGACCACTTAATTGTCCCTACTTCCTGTGGGCACGTGTACAAACAGAGAAATTGAAAGGTGGTGGGGTGAAGCCTCAGGAGACAGTCTGAGCTATCTCCAGGCAGCGGAAAAGAAAATCAGTTGTCTTTTCTGCATCCATGTTCTCTTTATTACATTGTAAACTAGTTAGTAAGACTATACTTTTTAGTTTAGTTTTGCTGTCAGTATTATGCAAAGTTAGATCGACATGAGTGTTCTTTAAGCAAAATAACAACTTTGTCATTCTGATAAGAAAATAAAGTCATTGTATGCAATTAAAGCAAAAACTATATTCTACCTTTGGACATGTCATCCACAGCCCTCCTCCCTGATGGTGGAAGTTTAGTCAATATTTCTAGCAGTAATTTTCAAACAGTGCTCAAAGAAAAAAAGGGGAGCCAAAACTTCCTTGTTGCTCAACTATATTTTGCCAGGATTGTCAAGAATTGTCAAGCTCCAAGTTAGGAGGATAGCATATTCTCTCAGCATATTGGTGCCAGAATCAGATATAATGAGCATTTCTAGTATCTTTGATTTATTCTTTCTTTCTAAAAGCTATGAGAAGGTACTTACTAGTATCAAAATTTGGGGTAGAGAGTTATACATTTATTTTTGGAGAAAGTATCTGGATATTTTAACTAAAGAAAATAAACGTATTATTGAGGTATTTTATTCCATGCCAAGTCAATACTAAATTCCACATCAATTTATATTTATACAGTCTTATCACTCACTGATCTTATTTCAATATAAATTGCTGAATTTATCCGTTTTAAAATGTTATTACTTGCAAATGGATTGCAATACTAAAACTACTTTTTAATTTTAGAGGTCATCTATTAAAATTTGTTAGCTTGTACTAAAAATTAGCAAAAGCTACATACTTTAGAAAAAAAGTTTTCAGAGATGTTGGATTCCTTATGTGAAACAGAGCTTATATATTTGGGTCTCCCAATGCTTGGCACATAACTGGTACTTCATACATATTCACTGAAATAAATGTATTCGAAATTTAGTACTTTATTACTTGCAGTAAAAATAAGACATGGAACAAGGAAATGCCTTCAAAGACTTCAGATATGTAAATTGTAGTCGGAAAATATCATCATGGACTAATCAAGATTATCCTCCAAACAAGGCATAAAGACTATAAAGACCTGGTATAATTTGGAGAATCCACTACTCCTAAAATAGGTTTTCATCTCCTTGCAGATTCCTGAAGTGACTTCATCTGGGAAAACATGGCTGACATTGGTTCATTGTCTTGATTTGCCAGCCACGTGACCTTGGACAAGTCAGTTTCTTCATTTGTAATGAGGATAATAATAGTTCATCTGTAAGTTTCTTGTGAAATTAAATTAGATAATGTTTATAAAATCCCCAATTCATAGTTTTCAACAAAATGTAATTTTATTAATATAATACTATGTTCTTCCATTTAATCCTTAGAAAAACAATGTAAAATGCAAATACTGCTTGTGTTACATGTACTTTAGCCTTTTTAGTTTTTGATATTTCAAGTGTTAAATGACCACTTGCTTGGTTAATTCCTTTTCACCAATTGAAAAATGGAAAAAGGCCCTGCCGGTCTGGCTGAGTGATTGAGCGTTGACCTATGCACCAAGAGGTCGCTGGTTCGATTTTCGGTCAGGGCACATGCCCAGGTTGTGGGCCAAATCCCCAGTGGGGGGCATGCAGGAGGTGGCCAGTCAGTGTTCTCTCTCATTGATGTTTCTATCTCTCTCTCCCTTTCTCTTCCTCTCTCTCTAAAGTCAATAAAGAAAAAAAAATTTTTTTAAATGGAAAAAGAATCTACCATCATTTAAACTTTGAAATAGACTAAGAAATTCTATACCCTGAGAACAAGGAAGACAATACTAACCTTCAAATGGTTCGAACCCTCTCTTTTCCCCCCAAAAAAGAAAAAAAGGGTTTTAGCCAAAAGAATAGGTGTTAACAGCAGTGCTTCTGCTGATTTATAGAATTTTTTTTATCAAATTGAATTTTATTATGAAGATCTTGGTTCCCAGAACAGTTTCTGCACTGGACTTAATTACAACTTTAAAAAATGACTTTGGGTTTAGACTTAAAGTCTCAAAGCTTTTAGGGTCCAACTACGTATTTTACAGCAGAACACAGGGTCCATGATTTGCCATAACACAAATGGCCTTTGAACTCTCAGAACTGTGTTCTGGCCACTCCGCTGCCGTCCTGCCTGCTTATAGGGCATGGACATTTTCATTTCATTTCTAACTAAAGCAAACATTTGAATATTGTTAAAGAGCTTGTTTAATATGTCTTTTTTTTTTTTCCTTCAGAGTCTAAAGATGGATTTTAAAATTGAACACACTTGGGATGGTTCTCCCGTGAAGCATGAGCCAGTGTTTGTGAGGCTGAATCCAGGTGACAGAGGAGTGATGTTGAAAGTTAGTGCTCCATTTTTCAATGATCCTCCAGCTCCACTTGGGGAACCAGGAAAACCTTTCAATGAACTGTGGGATTATGAAGGTAAGTGGAAGTGCTGTATTTTATTGCAAACATAAATCTTTTTATAATAACCTCTCACAGAGCTATTATTTTATCTTGCCGTAAGGAAGTGAGTGCTTCTGAGCAACTGACATATGCAATGTGTGATATTTCCTACCAATCTCTCATTCTGACTTTTTCCCCGTTACTTTGTGACTTCAGCGATATAACTAGAACAGTGAAAAATGGCAATTACAAATCCAGATTTCTAAATTGCTGCCATGTGTCTTTCCTTTACTTCTGTTACCTGTTTTAAGAAGAGTTCAAAATTCTTGTTTTGTCTTTAAGTATCTTTAGATTGCCACTTTAACCTTATAAACCTTCTTTATGGAAGTTTTGAGGTGTTTTACTTATTATAGAAACACCATCAACTTCAACATGAAATGTAGTTTTTATTTTATATGTACTGACAAGTAATCTCACGTATCAAATGAAGGTTAAAAGACACCATAAATTTACAGTTTTAGGTTTGCGATATGATTCCATCTAATGTCTCCTAATTAAGCTACCAAACTTATCTTTCTAAAAGACTCTTTATGATGCCATTCCCCAGATCACAAACCATTACTATCCCTGAGATTAACTTCAAACCCTTTCTATAAACTTTCAGCGTACCATGAATTGGGCTATAATATTCAACTAAAAGCTCCTGACTTCTAAAAGGCAGTGGTGTTACTATCCATGCATATTCTCAGCCATGTACTGTTTCTCAGTCTATTCCCCCTGCCCTGTTATGCACATAGTTAAAGGTCTAAATCAGGTTCCATTTATTCAGAGAAACCTGTTTTTAAAAATTGATATTAGAGAGAGAAGGGGAGAGAGAAAGAAAGAGAAACAATGATGTGAGAGAGAGAGATTTATCAGTTGCCTCCCACGTGCTCCCCTATTGGGGTTGGAACCTGTAACCTAGGTATGTGCCCTGACCAGGAATCGAACCCATGACCTTCCAGTGCATGGAAGGATGCTCCAACCAACTGAGCCACACTGGCCAAGGCCAAAAAACCTTTGATGCCTCTTCTAGTCCCTATTAACATCTACTTTCTCTATACCATCTGTATGACATGTCAGTGTTAATTTATCAAATGTTAAACATATGTTGTCTTTTATTGATATAAAGCTTGAATATACCAGCTTCCCACTGGTGTATACACCAGTGTGACTTATCTACGCAACAAGTCCCAAACTCAACTTACCTACTTTTCTCATAAACCTGTTCTTTTCCTAATTGCCCAATCTCAGTCAATGGCATTCCAGCACATCACATCATCGGATATAGACATGTGAGATTTTTTAAGATATCCTCTCACTCTCCATATTTGGATTTATTTACTTAGACCTATCAATTTCCCTTCTTAAATGTTTCTCTAATTTAGTACTCCCTCTTCATTCTCTCCATCTCTGCTATAGGTTAGGCCTTCATTATCTTTGACCTCAGCTAGGGCAGAACCTTCCAAATAGTCTTTTTGCCCTTAAGTCCATCCTTCCCTCTTGGAAGCCAGAGTGATCTGTTTCAGTTAAAAATTTAAAGTAATCATTCAGCTACTTAAAAACCTTCTTAGGCTTTTGCTTCTCCCCAGATAAGTTTTATTCTTCCTAATATGATTTCTATATAAGAGTTTTCATGACCTGGCCCCTTTTCTCTGCAACATCCTTATTAATACATTGAAAGGTTTCTGATTTGCTGATTTGCTGTAGCTTACTTATCAAATATCATGGATGTCTTTCCATGTCAAAAAATACTTAGCCATGTCTTTGATTTTAATGGTTGCATTAGAGTCTATTGCACAGAATACATAAATTCCATAATTTATGTACTAGCTTTCCTATATAATAGAAGATATATTTATATAATAGGCAACAATCCTATAGAATAGGAGATAATCATTTAGATAATTTCCAATTTTTGAGCAATACTTTGATGACTGGCATTATATTTACTTCTTTTTCCAATTGTCTGATTATTTCCTAAGGATAAATTCCTAGAAAAAGATAACTGGTTCAAAGTCTGTGTGATCATGTTAATTTCTTTACAACCTTACCAGTATTTTATTAATCTTTTAATCTTTTAAATTTATGGCCATCTGATATAGGAAAGTTTGAGGATGATTTATTTCTAGGCAATGTCTATTTTCTTTGTCCCTTTTCCTACTGGGGATAGAGCTATAATTAAAAATAATGAGTCAATTTATTTTATACTCTAAAGGAATAAAGAAATTATTTATTGTTGAAGCATAATTAAATTTCTCAATATATTATGTATCTGTTTTCAAAAGTTGTGGAAACATTTTTCTTGAATGACATAACGGAACAGTACTTAGAAGTTGAACTTTGCCCGTAAGTGTACAATTTTTCTTCTAATTACTACATAACTTGAACATATTGTTTTCTAGTTATAAATCATGTGGTCATAGTAAAAACTCACTAATTTCGATGAACTAAGGGAAATGCTCATCTGAATTATGTAATTACCGTATTATTTGCTATACGAACAACTATAAACCTACTTTTTCCACACCTGTATATGTTGTAAATATTTGAAAATATTATGTTGACATTATTTTCATTTTACTATGTAGTCAGTTTTTCTAATAAATTAGAAAATAATTTTCTGTAATGAAAAATTATTATAAAACAGAAACTCCTTATTTACTCTATAAATTTGCATTATCATGTACTAGCTATTCAGAAATAAAAGGAGACATATAGATAGAATAAATTGAACTAGTTTATGAAAATGTATCTTTTAGGGATTTTTTTTCTGGTCTGCAGGCCAACGCTCGAACCGCTGAACTGAACCGGCCAGGGCTAGGGAGTTTTTTAAATGACTGGATTACACTTTCATTTTATGTGTTCCATAGTAATGTATTCATGTGTTCCTTCATTTAGTCATCATTCCTGTATTGAGTGTTTACTATGTCACTTTGCATTCGGTGCCAGGGATACATCACATATGGCTTTCCCTAACTCATTTAAAGTATTAACCTTGGGCCCTGGCCAGTTTGGCTCAATGGTCAGAGTGCCAGCCTGCAGACCAGAGAGACCCGGGTTCAGTTCCCGCTAAGGGCATGTACCTCAGTTGCAGTTTGTCCCCGGCCTCGGTTAGGATCGTGTGGGTGGCAACCAGTTGATGTGTCTCTCTCACATTGATGTTTCTCTCTCTCACCCTCCTGTTCTATCTCAAGATGAATGCAAAAATGTCCTTGGGTGAGGATAAAAAATAAATAAATAAAGTATTAACGTTGGACTCTTCCAATTTAACCATTCCCTTGGGAACCTTCTTTACCTGGTTGAAAATTTTTGTTCAGTAGATGTGAAAAAGTAAATTTATGCCCACCTCCCATTTATATTATAACAAATTTTAAGTTAGTAAAATATTTAATAATGAATTTTTTTTTTGTATTGTGACTATTCATTTTAAATGTCATTTAAATGCCTCTCAGTATCTAATATCAAGTAGCCTTTGTCCCTTTGTAGGCTGGGCAGAGAGTCCCAAACAATTGATTGAAATGAGATTTTAGATATCATTTTGTTTTCCCTCATTTTGATTTTTTGCTAACTCCAATATGGAAAGTCTAGCTGTTTGCAATTATATTTTTCAGAAGAATAACTATATATCTTTGTGTGTCACATTTCAGCCAAAATCTTTTATTGAAAGTATGATTAATTGTCTTAAGCTGTCACGTGAGGCAAACAAATTTCACCTGTTGTGTGATTATTTTCACCATACAAGTGAGAAAATGAAGGCAAATATATATTTATAGTCTACAAGACAGTAAAGAACTTGGTTCTACTGGAGTTCTAAAGTTTCATCCTTAGTTTTACTTTTATTAGATAAAAATACAAGTATATTTTGACTCATGATTTAGCACTGGATGAATAGGATAATTAGATCCTCTTTTGTTAAGATATTACGTAATAACTGTAGTGTACAAAATTAATAAATTCTAAAAGTAAAAAGAAATTCTCAAAGTAGTTTGGTTTCATGTATATCAGGACAGTCAATTACCGAGAACCTTGGTTTTCCTTCAAGCAGTCATCCCTAGGAAAGCAATGTGGAGAATTTTGTTGTTTTCATTTACAAGAACTTTCACTTCTCCTAGGATATTCTAAGCTTGCATAATAACAATACAAATAAGCAGAGGGAAAGAATTCTTCTCATCTGTGAGAACAGTTTGCTGAAGGAAATCCTCACTGAAAAGCTCGCTATAGACTGTCTGTGTAGAAATGTTCAGATATAGTCTTTTCCAGAGACAACAAGTTTGTTTCATGTAACTACGTGGAAGTCTTTGATTCTCATTGACCTGGCGAGTCCCAATTATGTTCTTTTATTAGAGTTTCCTTTTGAGGATAGATTGTATTTCTCTTTAAAAATATGAGGTTGGTGTCTGAAAGAATGGTAGAAAGCAGAAAAACACAGGAGGCAGACAAATACAGTTTCAGACCATCTATATTTTGTATTTTCTTTCTTCCTAATGAGCTTGAGGACAGATTTCTTATAGAAAAAACCTTTAATAAAGCTGCTGGATTCCAACCTGGAAATTGGTACCTGCTTCTCTTCGGTACTTTAGTTTTGGAAACTGGTTTTATTATAAACTCGAAACACCATGAGTCCCCCCACCCCTTTGCTTACTTTGCATCATCTAACCAACTGAAATCTTTTATATAACTTTATATTTGAAGATTTAAAGCAATCTGAACATGTGTAGTTTTTGACTATAATTATCTGGAAAATGGTAAACTCAACGATGTCATTTCTAAGTCACTGAACACCCTCGTTGCTCTTCTGATTATCCAGTATTCATATTGCATCTTTACATTATTTGGAAATTTAGTTACAAATACACACTTTGCAGATATGAAGAATAATGAAGAAAATTATGTTTATTTTTCTCAAACACTCATGAGGAATTTTAATTTTGACAGCCATGGACAGCATTTGGTGCTTTTATTATCTGGAAGAAGAAATGTGTGGAAAGTAAGTAAAAAATAATATCAAAGTTCTTCAGTATAGAACATCTATGAATATAATATATTTAACATGTTTGTTTAAAGTATAAATACGAATTCACCTTTTATATTTCACATATCGTTTGTGTAGCAAGAACTTGCTCTATCATTCGAAGTGTCCAGAGGAGAGACAAAATGGGAAGGCAGAGCTTATCTTCCTTGGAGTTATTTTCCACCAAATGTGACAAAATTCAATTCATTTGCCATTCATGGATCAAAGGATAAAAGAAGCTATGAGGCTCTTTACCCTGTACCTCAGCATGCACTGCAACCAGGACAAAAACCTGATTTGTAAGTTGAAAATGAATGAAGATGTGTTCCAACTGTGAGAGTTTTTTGGAAATTAATTCTTGGTGGAGCCGTGATAACATTTTTTGGTGAAAGGAGTCTTATGTGTACAAGCATTTGGAAGGTACTGTGTCCCCGAAGGTCCTCAGTACATGCTTGACACACTGACTGTGGGCAGACAGTCTCACTGCCGTCGTACAATGCTTATGTTCCCATAGCAGTATGAGAAAAATCTTGCTTACTGAATATTGCAACAGCTGGTATAGGAGTAATGTGGCAAATTCGTTTATGGTCCCTTTCCGAGCTAAATGGCCAGAGATACCCAGATTCTTGGTGTGAACAAAGAGTTAGTGAATTCTTTCCCTTGTTGCTTGAGAACGTGACCTTCAGTTAACTCTCTAGCTTTCTTCCCTTGGTAACCTCATAAGGATAAAAATGTCAACTAGGTTTCTAGGCAACATGGCATGTGTTAAAAATGATTCCTAATTGGTAAATTGCATCTGGACAGATAGTATTATGAATAAACAATAAATATCTGATGGGGACAGCATGGCTTTGGATCGCCCCTTAACAGTTGTGTTCCCCGTGGAGACCCTACAGGCTATGCCTGTGGACTTAGAAGAGAGATTGGCCCCTGTGGGTAGCAGGCGTGGAAGCCCACAAGGTAGCTCCTACACTTGCCCAATTTGAGTCTTATCTCTTTGAAGCTGTCACCTAAGAAGAATATAGCTCCTGGCCAGCCCTGTTAATGCTTCATGGACTGCAGCAAGCTCTAATCCCTTCGGGAGGAAAGCCAGATGCTGTCTTGGGGCAAATTGGGACCCCTGCTGTCTAGATCTCTGAGTGTACTCCGTGTGGCCAAGACAGCTGGTGAGTCTGTGTGTCCAGAAGAGCCCAGCAGAGACATCCTAGTGTTGCCAGTGGAGATGGGGTCCTTTCACGGAGTTGCAAGGAGAGCATTCTGGGAGACCCATGAAGGGGAAGCTAAGAGGCAGTGGTAAGGTTTGTTGTAGAAGGAAAATCAATGGACTGCCCCAGGTTCAGCTCTGCCTCACTGTGAAAGAAGTCCAGCCTTGTCTTCATCAAGCCCAGAGCCAAGGCCAGTGTCTATAAATTCTGTGCCATGGGTGTAGTCCAGTCCAGTCCCTGTCCTCTGGCTGGCTCAGTGTTCCCAGCTGTGTTCAGGCTGGCGCTGTGCCAGGCACCCGCTTGGAGTCTGTGCAGGAAAGGACCAGGTGCACTTTCACACTAACCCATCAACTTCTCAGTCTTTTGTGGGTTTCTAGTGGTCCCTGCCCCTAACAAATCCATTTCCTAGATCTGGGGTTCTGTGTCCTTTATCCAATCCAATCCTTTTCCCAGGCTAGACTGACAGGTCTCTCTCGTCACTGTCTCGTCACTGTCTCGGCACCTACTGCGCATGTGCTTACCTCCCCCAGGGCCACCTTGGCTTCTTCTGGGTATGTGCCCAGCAGAGAAATTTCTCTTGCTGGTTTTTTTTTTTTTTTAATTGATTTTAGAGAGAAAGAGAAACATTGATGAGCGAGAACATCAATTGGCCGCCTCCTGCATGCGCCCCACTGGGGATTTGGCCCACAACCTGGGCATGTGCCTTGACTAGGAATTGAACCAGTGACCTCCTGGTGCATGGGTCGATGCTCAACCACTGAGCCACAGCGGCCATGCTCTCCTGCTGTTTTTCCTTCGAGTAATGACTGGTTATGAACCTTCCTGCCTATTTTGGGGATTAGGTCCCCATGCAATGGTCCCCGGGGAGCCTATGAATGCTGCAACTTCCTACTGCAGCAGACTTAGCGTCCCGTTCAGCTCCCTAGTTTATTATGCTTGATAATGTCCGATTCCCTTTCTTTATTAGCATGTGGCTGCCCCTCCTCCCTGTGCCTTCTCCTTCCTGTCGTGCTCTTTCTTCAGTCTGCCTTCCTCTCTTCTAGCCCGTTCCTTTCTTTCTACCTGACGCACTTTCCCCTTTCCTCTGCTTTTCTCCCAGTCCCAACCCTTTCTAACCAGCCTCTTTCTCCCTTCTTCTCTCTAAATCTTCGCTGTCGGTTCCTTAACCTCTTTGTCTGGGATTGACAGTTGTGACTCAGACAGGTTCAGTCTGGCCAGGTGAACAGAACGGGCCCAGAATCTAGATGCAAATGACTCGGCCCTCACATCAAGATGGCCTGTTTCTCTGGCTCTTCACCTCCCAGTATCTTCTTACAGCCCAGCTCCTTGATGTTATGTTTGGCTCCTCAATTTCTATGTTATCGGAGGCTTACCCTAGGTGAAAGTGTGATTATACCATTGGCCAGGGCAGAGCCAAGGCACTGATTTCCCGCAGAGCTGAGTTCCACTGGAGCTAGCCAGACCTTTCTCTCCTCATTAACCCCAGTGGAAATCTCCATAATCGATAAGTGTGTTCCCGGGAGAAAAGAGCGAGGATTAACGCTCTTTTACCCTCCTGTGCTTTGGCGAAGGAGTCTGTCCTCTGACCTGTGGAGCTGAAACTTTTTAAAACACTTATTTATGTGACTGATATAAATGATATCAAAGTTGAAATATGAAAACATGTGTCAGAATATAATACAATTTGTTTAAGGCTAAATGGAATGAGTCAGGTTTTGAAGGTTGATTTTAAGTGCTTTGGGATATGAGGGAATGTTTTCAGAGATGAATGTTTGAAGCTAGAGTGAGAAAATTATACATACAGAATATATTTTACCTTTGGTATTCTTAAAATAGGATGTTCTATCACAGATGTGACAGAATGAATAGCCCTGCAGGGCAAGTATTTCACAAAAGCTTAATTCATTTCAGTTCCTTCTTTTTCTTTGCATTTAGCCATCGTCTAGAATACTTCAAACCTTTCAGTTTTAACACCCTGCTTGGAGAAGACTGGAAACAGCCAGAAGCCAGCCTGTGGCCCACAGGGACACCAGATGTATAGGAGTGCAGCAGACGACCATAGCGATCATTTCTTCTCTGTAACTTTTAAGGTAAATCAATAAGTATAATCCCTTTCAAGATACCATGAAAACATTCCAACAATAAATATTTTCATAAGGTCAATGAAAATATAGTATTTCTCTGGCAAATTGTGTGTAAAATTAACAAGAAAAGGAAAGTTTGTTGATGACTGTACCTACAGACTTGAACTTTTTTTCAGAGTCATTTAGTCCAGGAGCCATAGTGTCAGTGAGTTCTGTCACCTGCTCAGCATCACCCTTACCCCTGACTCTGTCAATCAAATCATTATGTCTCTTCCCACTTCCCTAAATGTCAGCCAGCCTGAGACAGGAACATCTTATTTGCACATTTTTGAACTCCATGTAATGTACATTAATTCTTGACTCACTGGGTAGAAAACAATGACCTGTTTCAGTTGAACAGGAAATCCCCATCTTCTAAGACATCATTAAGATATGTGTGGTATTTAACTAGCTGTTTTTTCTGTCTTATGACTATGTATACTTTGTAGAAGGAATAAAATTCAGGTAACAACTTCTGCTTTTATTGATAAGGAAATGCCATGTTCTTAATGCTATTAGACAATGTGTTGAATGCACTCATTTTATTTTGTAAACATCAGATACCCTGGTCTGCAGTCTTCAAATTTTCTGTTAGAACATATTTCAGAGCTTGAAGCCATCTAGTAGAGCATCTGAGATTCCTTACCAAACCCAGTCCTTCTCCAGCACACTGAACTCAACGATTAGCAGTTTTGCTGAAGAACCTTTTAAATTATACAGATACCTAGTTGCCTACCCAATAACATACTTTCTTCTCTTCTTTGCTAACAAAACTTATATTTTTTAGGAGCCCTGCTCAAACACTACATTTTCCCAGATTCTTTTGCAGATGGACACGACCCTATAAAACAGTTCACATCAATGAGATATAAGTATATAATGTTCAGTGGGGCTTCAAGAAAAGATACTTTATAGATGAAAGATTCATCCTACACCATTTGTCCTTCACACCCCCCCCCGCCCCCCCGCGTTTTTTCCTGAATTGCAGAATGAATCCCTGATGTAACACATTAGCTACATTGTGTCAATGAGGAGCCAACCCAAGGATAGCTGAGTGGAAAGACAAAGAAGCCTGGGTTCCCAACAGCACAGTGGAGTAAGCTATCTGGAGGGAATACGCTGTCTAATTGGTTTCTCCGAAGTCATCTATAGATTCAATGCAATCTCGGTTAAAAATCCTACAAGGTTTCTTTTGGGGGGTGGGGGGAGGAATTGACAAGCTGATTCAAATTTTATGTGGAAATGCAAAGAACCTTAGCCAAAACAATTTTGAAACTTAATAAAGTTGGAGGACTTATACTACCTGAATCTTTAGACAAATACATCATGGAATAAGAATAGAGAAACCAGAAAGAGAACTATATAGAGTCCGTTGATTTGTGACAAAGGTGCCAGTGTATTGAAAAGGAAGAGGATAGTCTTTTCAACAAATGGTGTTGGTATAACTGGAACCCACCCCCCCCCCCCCCGGCCAAAAAAAGGAACTTGGACCTCTGTCTAACATCCTACAAAAAGGTGAACCTAAATGTGACTGGTGATGAAATAAAAAATTCCAGGAGAAAATCTTCACAATCTGGAGGAGGCAAATTTCAAATAGGACATACAAAGCACCCACTAAATAGAAAAAATAACTAAATTGGACTTCATCAAAATTAAAAGCTACTCCTCATCAAAAGCCTCCAGTAAGCATGTGAAAAAGCAAGCCAAAAATTGGGATAAAATATTAAAAATAAACATATCTGACAGAGGACTCTTACCCAGAATATGTTAACAACTGAAAATCAGTAATAAAAAGACAAGCCAGTTAAGGAACAAAAGACTTGAACACTTTGCAGAGGAAAGTCTACAAAGGGCCAGTAAGTATATAGAAAGGCTCTCAGCCTCACTTATCAAAGAAATTTGAGTTAAAGCCACAGCAAGATACCACTGATTGACTAAAACTACAAAATATGCACAATGGCTAATTGGCTAAAAGAGAAAAAAACTGAAAATACCAAACATTAATAAAACGTGAAGTAACTGGAATTTTCCTACACTGTGGGTAGAAATGTAAAATGGTACGGCCACTCAGGAACTATTTGGCAATTTCTAATAAAGTTAAATACATACCTACCCTATGACTGAGCAATTTCATTCTTAGATATATACTCAAGAAAAATGTTCAAAGCAGCTTTATTCATAACAGTGCCAAACTGTAAACAAAGTTCTATCCATGGGAAAATGGATAATCTGATATAGGCAGACCATGGAATATTGCTCATAAAAGAGAATGGCCCGTTGATGCATGCAAAAACCCAGACAGATCTCAGAAGCATTATGCTGAGAAAGACAAGCCAGATAAAACATTCTGTATAATTATTTTTATGTGAAGGTCAATTATAGGCAACACTTGGCTATCCTGAATCAGCCACAGCTGATCTGCATAACGGCAGGGGATTTAAATAACCTGGAAAAGGGGTGTGAGGGAATTTTCTGGGGTGCTTGAAATGTTTTGTATTTTGATCTGGATGATGGTATATACCTGCACACGTTTGTCAACATTCCTCAAGCTGTACAGATTTTAAGATTTGTGATTTTACTATATGTAAAGTATACCTTAATAAAATACTGTTATAAAATAAGCTGTAAATAAAATGGTGTTCACTTCAAGTTTATGCTATCCCATTAAACAATCATTAGTGCTGGTTCAATGTGACTTATCAACTGACATTTTTTCCCATGTATTAAGTATCTTCCCTATCTGAAAAGAGCTGGTGTAAGGTAAATGCCGACTTTTACAAGAGCCGCTATAACTATGTATCATGGTGGCAGTGTCAGGCATCTTTGATTAAATTCAGAAATTATTTTTAAAATTGACAGTAGCAAATAACTAATTTGATATGGTAACAAGCTGCTAGTTTTGGATAGTATGATTTATGATACCTGAAATAATTTTATAAATGCATATAAAACTAGCAGGACAAAACATAAGATACATTTAAGAGTATCCTCATTTTACAGGTGAATCAATCACTCTGGATCACAGGTTCAGATATAAATCATGATTGTTTATAATATGGGGGGAAATAGAGAACCCACATATTCTAGATCACAATCACAGCCATATAAATATTGAATTTGAATGTTGTGGTTTGTGAGCTTTCTGAAACAAATTCTGTATTTTTTATCTGTTTAATGTTTTTTTAACATTTCAACTTTTTAAAAAATCTAGATAAGAAACATGTTCCTTCTTTCAATACCAAGCAAGCAAACACATGTTATATAAACATTTTCTTTTCAAAGGAACATGTAGTTTACAGAATTTTGGAAAAGTTGTCCATTAATAAGATACAAACAATGCACACTGTAGAAACTTAATATTTGAGAGTGGGTGTTAGTAATAGCTGTTTCAAATTTGTTTTCCAACTTGAGGATCACTAAAGAGTAATCATTCCTTTGTTGAATAGTATGTGTGTATGCATTTGCTCGCTGGGTTTTGAATTGCTCACTACCGTGTCATGCAGACTGTCCCTTCGCACCCAAATAGATTGCACAGTGCTTGCATTTATTCAGGTGCCTTTCCACGCCCTCTCCCTGCCACTGAAGTATAAGTCACAATCCAGAGGAAATATTTTCTTGAGTTTTAGCTCTAAAATACTTTTATTGACATTAAAAACATTTGATGCAGAAAACTTTTTTCTCCTCATCTTTTTAAAAAATTATTATTTAGAAAATATTTTTATTGCCTTGTAGAGAGGGGAAGGGAGAGGGAGAGAGAGAGAAACGTGGATATGAAAGCACAACATCCATAGGCTGCCTCCTGCGCCTCCCCCACTGGGGAGCAAGCCCACAACCCAGGCATGTGCCGTGGCCAGGAATGGAACCAACAACCTTTTGGTGCATGGGACAATGCCCAGCCAACTGAGACTCACTGGCCAGGGCCAGCTTCCTCTTAAAAAAAAAAAAAAGTTAGACTCTGGGGCAGGAGATAATGAATATAATTAATCTGGTTCTTAAAAAGAAAAAGGGTAGCAAATGGATAAAGCAATTACTATAAGCCCTTAGCACTCTAGTCATGTCTCAAAGCCCAAGAATAATTTCCTTTTCCCATTTAATTTTCCATAGTATTTTACACATAGTTTTCTTAGAGAGAGCGCTTATCCCACAGAAAGCTCTTTGACTCGCCCCGTCCTCTCTGCTGTTCAACTCCAGCAATCGGTTGCATCTGAGAACTGGCGGCACCTTGCCTGAGCCGTGGCATGTCTCTTGCTTCTCGTCCGGGCTTCGCTGCTGCCTCAGCTGCGTGGTCCACCCACGGGAGCCCGCTTTTCATTCTCGCACATGAGCTACCCGGATGTGTGACAGAGCGAACACCCCACAGACCACTCTAGACCAAGGAGGACAGGAATGAATGGACACGTACTCCTCTCTTTCATTCCTTGGATTGATAATTCTGAGGTCGCTTGCACATCGCTCCTCAGAGGGTCTCTGAAGGATTCCTACCCCAGTTGCCCATAGCAATGACCAACTAATGACGCATCTTATTTTGCCTTTTCCTCATTTTCTGTTTGGCTCTTCCTACTTCCTCACTCTTGTTTGGAATGATTTAACCCAAATCAACTGACTGTGAGCCCTTGTCCTAAATCAGCCTTATGGGTTGTTACCTGATTCTACAAATAAAAATAATGTGGAAGCAAAACAATGTTCACAAGCCCTCCACTTTTATGTGGTCCATACGCTCTTAGAGAAGATGGGTGTTTAAGCTACTCCTTATTAATAAACCACTTGCAAAGACACAATTTTCCCCAGGCCCCTCTTGGACATCATTTACTGCAGCAATGTCACTGTCATGGCAACAGGTGGACTTGGGTGGGCTAGTGGCTCATCGAGTTGCAAATCTCTTAGTATTGATCACGAGTAGGGAAAGAATCAGAGTGTAGTAGAAAATGAGAGAGGAAGAAAACCCAGGCTGCATCTACGCTAAATGTTTTTCCTAACTTGGTATTTGTGAAAGATCAAAAGATAAGCTTTAGAAGATACATTGTTGCAAGGGTTTTGTTCTTTTTGTGGATCTAGTCACAAAGTTCAAAACCACCAGTTTTGAGTGTTTACAGAGCACAAACTTTAAACACTTTGGTTGTTTACAGTATCATCTTTCTGGTAACTAGCTACTATCAAAAGATTGTCAATGATTGGTGACTGGAAAGGTTTGGAGGGTAACATTACACTCAAACATGTGTCTAGTGCAACTTAAAAAGAAAGAAATAAAACCTTTTACCTACTCTTCAAATTGATTTTATTTATAAATTGATGGAAAAAAACCCATATGATAAATGATAGATAGATAGATAGATAGATAGATAGATAGATAGATAGATAGAGAGATATAGATAGATGATAGATAGATGATAGATAGATAGATAGATAGATAGATAGATAGATAGATAGATAGATGGATGGATGATAGATAGACTTGCATATATAGATCCTCAATTTTTAAATACATTTATTGGAAGTGGTCCTATTTCACAGTATGTGGATCCTTTTTAAATCTATAAATTAGGATGATTTGGGTCACAAGTAAAAGTGTACTCAACTGAAAGCAGCTTAAACAATAAAAGGAAGTTTGATGTACAGATGGATAATCTCACCGTGTGTCCAGCTCCGTCTGTATGGGACTCTCTTGCCCTGCCATCTTCTGGATCATCTTCAGTAAAGACAGCTTTCCTTTTTGTATACAGAATGAGCGTGGGTGTCACAGATCGCACAGCAAACCACAAAACCCAGCACAAGAGAAAATGCTTAACGGTTTATGACACCATTCTAGATATTTTCTTCCTACCTTAGAAAAATTTCATATTTTTTGCCATATGGGTTTTGATAATGCATTCCCATGTTTTCCTCTGTCTTCTGTATTTTCTGTGCATTACATCTAGAAGCTTGATTATATTCGGGTGCAATTTTTGGTAAGAATAATATTTCATAGATAGTGTTGTATTCTTCTATCAGGAGATGTGTAATGTCTGCTTCTCTTCTTTTTGTGACGTTAGAAGCCTTTGATGAGCATTGCCTAAATCCATGAGTTCGTTAAGGCTTGCAATATGTTGATAATATAATCTTGTCCTTCCAAATTTCTTAGCTGGAATACTTGTATTAAAAAAACCATCCCAATTCACCAATTTAATCCAAGAACCAATGTTTTTTTTTTTTTTTTTTTAATCTTTATTGTTGGATGTAAAATGTATTACAGATGTTCCACATTTTTTCCCCCATTGACCCCCTCCTCCCCACTCCCGCCTCCCTCCCGCCTTTTCCCACACTATTGTCTGTGTCCATTGGTTATGCATATAAGTTCTTTGGTTTATTTCTCCCCCCCCCCCAGCCCCTTTCCCTTTCAGGTTTGTCAGTCTAGCAATGAATTTGTACTTCTTAATCCCTTCATCTTTTTCACACGTTCTCCCAACCCCCCTCCCATTTGGCAACCAACAAAATGTTCTCTGTATCTATGAGAATGTTTCTGTTCTGTCTGTTCATTTTGTTTGTAGATTCCATTGTCGATAGATATGTATTCATTGCCATTTTGTTTGTTCATATATTTTATCTTTTTCTTCAAAAAGACTCTTCATCATTTCATATAATAACGGTTTGGTGGTGATGAACTCCTTTAACTTTTTCTTGTCTGGGAAAGTATATGTCCATCGATTCTAAATGACAGCTTTGCAGGATAGAGTAATCTTGGTTGTAGGTTCTTGCTTTCTATCACTCTGAATATTTCTTGCCACTCCCTTCTGGCCTGCAAAGTTTCTTTTGAGAAATCAGGGGACAGCCTTATGGGAACTCCCTTGTAGGTAACTAGCTGCCTTTCTCTTGCTGCTTTTAAGATTCTCTCTTTGACTTGAACCTTTTGCATTTTGATGATGATGTGTCTTGGTGTGGGCCTCTTGGGGTTCATCTTGTTCGGGACTCTCTGTGCTTCCTGGACTTGTATGTCTGTGTCCTTCACCAAGTTAGGAAAGTTTTCTGCCATTATTGTTTCAAACAGGTTTTCGATTTCTTGTGCTCTCTCTTCTCCTTCCGGCACCCCCAAGATGCGAATGTTGGCACGCTTGAGGTTGTCCCAGAGGCTCCTTACACTATCCACATTTTTTTGGATTCTTTTTTCTTTTTGCTGTTCTGGTTGGGCGTTTTTTGCTTCCTTATATTCCAAATCGATGGTTTGCTCCTTGGATTTACGTACTCTATTATTGAAGCTATGTAAATTATTCTTTATTTCAGTTAAAGCCTCCTTCGTTTCTAACTGTGCAGCGATCATTTCTGACTGGTACTTTTTTATGCTCTTGAGGCCCTCACTGAGTTCATTGAGCATCCTTATAAGCAGTATTTTGAACTCAGCATCTGTTTGGTTGCTTATCTCCATTTCGCTTAGTTCTTTTCTTGGGGTTTTGTTCTGTTCTTTCATTTGGGACCTGTTTCTTTGTATCCTCATTTTGGCTGCCTCCCTGTGTTTGTTTCTGTGTATTACTTAATGAGAGGTATGGGGCTCGCTGAGACCAGATGCTGCTCGTTTGAAAGAATTTAGGAAAAACCTGAAGCAGGATCCAAGACAGGCCAATCCTATGGTTAAGCAAGTAGCAACAGCTTGGGTGGGCTTGAAAGTTGTGTGGGGCGGGGCGGGGCGGGGCCTCAGGGAGTCAGCAGGGCGGGGCTACCAGTGTGAGCCAGGTTGCTGGAGTCCCAGATATGGCGACTGTCTGCCGCCCCAGGGAAGGGCTCACCAAAGGAACAAAGGCCTCTTACAGCACGTCTTTCCTGGAGAAAGCCCCCTCTCCAGCCCTCGCTCCAGTGCCAAACAGCTCAGTTCTTCCCTGTATTTCTCTGGTGCCCCTCGAGCTGCCTCCCCTCCGAGCTTAGAGGGAGAGGGTCCGACCAGTCTGTGCGCGGGCCCTTTAGGGAGCTGCCTGTGGCTCCAGCCAGGTCAGCTTCCCTGAGCCTCAGTTTCTGCTGGTTTTTCCAGCCAGAAGTTATGGGGACTTCTCTTCCTGGCACTGGAAACCTGAGCGGTGCACCTGGTGTGGGACGGGGACCCCTCAGTCCTCAGGAAGGACCTTCCCAGCCGCGGGAGCCTCCCGATTTTTATCCGCCACACTTGGGTGTGGGACCAGCCCGTCGCGGCGCAGCCGCACCGCTGCCGCCACCCCTCGCGCCGCCGCCCCTCCTACCGGTCTGGATGTAGCTGCTTTTTTTTTTTTTTTTTTTATTAATTCCGTAGTTGTAGGACTTCCATTCAGCTTGATTTCAGGCGGTTTTGGATGATGGTTGTTCTGTAGTTTTGTTGTAACTTGGATGTGGTTGTGGGAGAACGCGATACTGTGTTTCCCTACGCCGCCATCTTGACCGGAAGTCATGAATGAGGTCTTTAAGTGAGGTTTTGGAGTGACATCACATAGCAAGAGAGGGGGGTTCTTTACGTTATAAAATATCTCCATTCTGTATTTAGATTGGTAATGGGCTTAACATGACATCTTCCTGAGAGTCATGCCTTGTAGATTCCAGGGATAATTTTGCTAAGAGAATTGCACAAATGAGAACACTCCTGCTAGCAAATACCTTTAGCCTAGGAAGTCAGTTATCAGCATAGCAGCATATTTACGAGAAGGTTAGACTAGGACCCCCTCCACCTCCCCCTACCACCCCCGCGGATGTTTCCTTGGTTATTGGAGAGAAATTTACCACAGACTAGTAGCTTTCATTCCTCTCTCGCCAGTCTGCCTCCTGAACTTAGTCAATATCTCCTTGCCACATATTGGGTATCTTCTCATTATTTCTCTCAACAGTTTTATACAAAGCAATAGCCTGTTCACTCCATTGACCACCAGGATTTTAACCCATTTATTGGGGAGTAAGAAATCATTGTATAAAATACTTTACCAATGAATATACTGCTT
The DNA here is from genome assembly GCF_014108415.1 of Molossus molossus. Classification (NCBI taxonomy): domain Eukaryota; kingdom Metazoa; phylum Chordata; class Mammalia; order Chiroptera; family Molossidae; genus Molossus; species Molossus molossus. Next base: position 120,190,483 of record NW_023425377.1, on the reverse strand, counting down.
TATAGGTCTTTTTGCCAACTCAGTCACTCTTTTTCCTCCTTTACTCACAGTTACTTGAAACTTTTTATAATGTGTTAATGGAAGCATTTAACTCAAGTATATAATTTTTCTAAGGCCAACTTCACTGTCTTTACTGGCCAGTCCGTTCTTATAAGTATTATATCTATTAGAAGATTTAACTCAGCTTCCCCAAATATTTTGTTTACCCTCGGGAATTATTGTTTTCACAAATAGTGCTTTGTATTCAGTTGTGTAAATAAACTGAAAATCCTTTGGTAGATCATATATAGCTGTTGAAAAGAGATTTGGCCCTGGCCGGTAGCTTAGTTGGTTAGAGTGTTGTCCCAACGCACCAAGGTTGTGGGGTTTAATCCTCAGGGCATCAATCAACCACTGAATACATAAATGAGTGGAACAACAAATTGATGTCTTTCTCTCTCTCTCTCTCAAATAAATCAATAAAAAAGAGAGATTAAAGCGATGTTTGGCATGCCGTATGTCAGTCAATATTATAGGAATGACCATTCTATTCCTTCCCAACAGAAGCGACTTCTCATATACGACATTCCCTACTGAAGGGGAGGTTACTAGGTTCCATTGTTCAGTACATTCTGGATCTCATCTGGTTTGTTCCAGATGTTACAGTGTCGTTTTTAACTGGTGTTATTAGGTAACATCTACCCCTGCTAGGGAAGACACAGGTTGTTACTGTACCTGCAACTGCGTACGTGCTGGTTTCAAGAACCAGGTAGCTGGCTCAGGAATCTGCTAAAGGCATCTGCCTCCGCATTCCAATACCCTTTCTGAGCTGGAAGCTGGATTTTTGGGGTGAATAGCCACATGACCCACCTTCATTTTCCTAAATTCGCAATGAGTTTTCCTTAATTGAGTGCCACATAAGGGTATTCTCTATTGTCTAGTGATCTAGGGCCCATTTGCTGTTGACTACAGCCCAAAGTCTGTAAAGATCTAAATGTTCCTCGGAGATCAGGATTCTAATTCTTCTCCCACCGCTAAATTAGCAGCTCTCAGCTCTGCCAAATTTGCAGACTTGCCTGTTCCCTCTCCCCTCAAGGTTTTTCTCTCTCAGTAAGGCACATAGCTGCCAATTTCCAAGCGGTAACAGGGTCCTCCAGCCAGGAACTGCTGCCACAGAACCAGGCATCTGCTTTGTCTTGGCTGGGAAAAAATCGCAGGGCTTGGAGCACAGGGGAATGTGGGGAGGGAGACCCTTGCAGGACTCCTGTCTGCAGCCCCCTTCCTCTGAATTTCCTACCTTAGAGCCCCTTCCACACGGCATTTTCTCTTGTGCTGCCCCTTCCCTATCCATTGTCTCTCTGACATCATCTGAGGCGTGATGGATATCTGAGCCTCAGAATTATATGATGCCCTTCTGCGGTGCAGCAGTTTTAATCAACTTCCAGGAACAAGCTAGCAACTGTCTTTCAAATGGGCTCTAATGAGCAGCTGCCTTAGTTTTCAAGGCCAAAATCCGAGGGGTCTTTGCTGAGGAGCCCTGTTCAGTTTCTCCCGGAGGCTTCACATCTGCACATATTCTAGGAGGCAGATATTGTATGATCCGAGCAGCTGGATCATGAGGGCTTAGTGAGGCTCCCGGTACCACCCTCTATACACTGATCAAGGCTTATTTCTGCTCTGGGCCCCACTTTACAAGAAGATTTATTTTTGATGACTTTGTGATAGAAGCTAACAGTATTCTTATAGGAGCAACGTGATTTTGCCAAAACTCAAGCGGCCCTCTTAGCTGTGAGTGTCTTGCTTGTTGGGTCTGTGAGAGAAAATAACTTATACCTCATGGTTTGAGGACTCTCTGGTTACTCCAGGAATTTCTCAGGTTGGCTTGGACTTCACTTTAAGCGGGATTTATCAACTATCCTCTATTCGTCATAAAGGTGATTATAGATTCTGCCCATTCCAAAGGTTCTCATTCCACATGACCAGTTAAAACTGAGTAAAGGGTAGACTTAGGCATCACCCCTGTAAAAAGGGCAAAGGCAACATGTCCCATGTTTTTAGCTACGTGGCCTCAACCCCAAAGGGATTATATTTTAGTTAGTGAGCAGCTTCATTTTATATTTAGATAATTACATTGCTTATGTGACATTTTCCAAGGACTCATATCCCACCAGTCCAAATCTAGGCTTTGTTAAGCCAGCCACATACATCCTGCTCACAGCTTTCTACAGATAAGGAATCTCCTGTTCGCTAACAGTCTCAGTTTACCAGATTCGTCGTGCCTTGTTTTACGAGGAGATTTGTTTGGCTCACTTTCTGTCCTAGGATGTCTCCATATAAAAGAAGAAAATATATGCCATTCCGCTGTTTAACTATTTTCTTCACAAAGAGTTTTGTATTTTTGCCAGGATATCCTTTGTCTATAATCCTGCTGCAAGGTATTTGCTCTTGCCAGTATCTCTGGAATACACATTCCACTAATTTCCTCAAATATGCCTCTGTTCTCTATGTTTTTATATTTTAAAAAAGTTACCATTTTATAGACTCACTCCAACCCAGATTCACATGGGGACAGGAAAATTGATTGGTGTTTTGGGATGATATTTTTTCTTCATTCTTTGAGCTGCTGGCTTCATACAAAAATAGACTGTAAGACTTATAGAGATTTATGACGATTTCTATTCTTGAGGGATTAAAAGTTTTTAATGATCATTTTATCCTTCTACTTTAACAGATGTTCTTTAACAGATGTTTTCTTTTTATTAATCATATGCCTCTTTTTAAAAATTAAGTATTTTTGTTTTCTTATATTAATCTTTAGCTTTTTAGCCAAGCTTTTCTAAGAACCACCAAAAAGCAAGACACAAATATTGACATAATTTGAATTGTAATTGTATATTGACTACCCAAAGACTTGAAGGTTATTGTTTACAAAATATTTGAAAATTGTTTGCAAAAATCACCTTGCCTATTTAAAAAGTAAACTATGATAAGGAAATATTTGCACGAAGGGGAATACGCTTAAATTTATTTTTAAAACACATGTAAATAAATGTTAGATGCTATGCTATTTGCAGGATAATGTGCTACAAAATTCTTGGTGTACCTTAGGTAGCCTGTAAATAATGTTTCATGTCTATTGAGCATTTACTATTTGCCAGCACTTTAGGTGTATTTTCTCACTTAGTTCCTCATAAAAGCCATATCAGACGGGCACTATCATTATCTTTATTATATGGATAAGGAAACTGAGGCCCAAAGAAGTTACAGGAATAAAATATTAATGCCGGTGACTATGTGTATAGTTTGCCTGCAATTTGTTAATCAGGAACTGAACTGGTCCATTGTGAAAACACATTTTAAATGCCGAAGTCTCCAGTTTTAGCAAAACCACATTCTACCATCAGAAAAGAGGCCCACACGTTTCAATAGCCTGTGCTATGGGGACACATGATCGCGGAGTCGAAATAAGCAGTGCCCGGCTAGGTTTCCCTCCAGGTGCCAGTGGTCCTGCTGGGCCACCAGATTCTGTCGCTATCTTGGCTCTTGCTGGTGCCATATGGTAACAATTGTGTGTGTCGATTTAATTATTGAGGGTGAGGCTTAAGGTCTTGAGGCTGTTGGGACATCTAAACAGTGTCAACGGCTCCAGCAGCCTCCCGGTTAATTGGCCTCCGTTCCTGGGCTCGATCCAGGGAGACTGGCCACAAGAAGACAGTTGAAATGAGAATCACCTTCTGCCTTGCTGGTGTCCCAGATGGAGTTGTCCAATGGCCCCGTCTTCTTTGCTTTCCCTCTCCTCTGTTTCATCGCCCCATTTCCCCACCTTCTCTTCCAGTTTTAGCAGGATGTACATTTTAAGGCTGCTTCCATTTGTGTGGAGAGGGTGGCTAGGGAGAAGAAAACAAACAAACGAAAACCAGCCAAATTGGTTTGGGGGTTGTTGGCGTTAAGGCAGGATTTTTCTATTCTTGAAAATTCCAATGTTCTGGAATAAAAAGTCTTTTTATTTATTTTTTTTAAAGTCAGTCTTCTTTTAATAAAAAATACTGAATTTGAAATATGATATTCATCAATACTTACATTTTCCCTTACATAGTCCTAATATAGTTTTAAACGTTGACAGCTCAGTTGATATTCCGTTATACATTGTTACCTGGCTCACTTGAAAAGGGGGCCGAGGAAAGCTTGTGGTCTTAGGGAATGTTTATTCCATTGTTGCATAGCCCACATTTAACTTCTGAAACATTAACTACATTTGCAGTGAGGCAAACTCAGTGTGTGAGGAGGGCAGTCAAACCTCATGTACTGGGGACAAGCCGGTGGCCTTTGGGAGTGTGGAGAAGGCCCGGCTATGCTGTGCATTGCACATTATTTCCCACCGACACCTTTGAAGCAGCTCTAACATGCTGAGCTGATGACTGTACCGTCTGTAAATCTTACCTCTCCCCGCCCCTCTCACCCCTTTCAATGGACTCTATGCCTAAGGTCATAAAGCATTTCACTGCCTATTTTTGAAAAATTATTTTAACTGGTAATTCCAGTGGGATAGGCCGATTTCAGTGCCCCTCAATCTTACCCCTTGAAACTTATAACAGCACAGTAGCACTGGGCCTTTGGCTGAGGAAATAATGGTTACCCAATAGTTTGGCTCAGAAATATAATGATCTATATCCAAACAAATCCAACCCAATTTCATGTGAGGTGATACATACCTTTATAGACGTAGCAGAAGTCTTTGTTAAAAATGTTCTAATACATACATGAATTTAAGTAACTTTGATAGTTATTCCAGCTGAATACTGGAATTTGCTGAAATTCAATTTGCTAAAATTATTATTTTTTTTGTAATCTAAACCTTGGATGTTGGACTCCACTATCAGTAATTCCTAAAATGGCATTTAGAACCATTTGACCATGGTGTTTCTCTAGGACATTGTTTCTTACTGCTTTTTGCCACTAGATGGAAGAAGCAGGTTAACAAAATGATATTTCTGGTGCTTCACTCAACTCTACCCAGAAACAACCACAAGACTGTGTTTAACAGAACGTCAGTCTCCACATCCTTCTATGTATGTATTTTTACCGAAGTATTTCTTTTCACGTGAGTACAAGGCCAAACACTGCATGTTTCTTGGTATTTTTTGGTAGAGATTAATTTTCTTTTTTATTATCTTAAAGTGCTGGGATTTTCAAAAGTAACCAAGACAGAAAACACCTGCCAGCTGGCAAGGATAAGTATTATGTAAAAGTGTCGGTAACAGGCGTGCCTCAGAGCACCCTTCACGTGCATCGTTGTCCCAGGAAGCACACGCCTGCATCAACATCATCTCATTAATTTAATTATTCTTTCATGCCACAAATGCTTCGTGAGCAACTGGCACATCGAAGACACTAGGTGCTGAGAAACACACCAAGGACGACTCCGAGACAGCAACCAGTCATGAGATTTTTACATTCTACCAGAGAGCTGAGCAAGAGGTAAGCCATATGCATTGATGCATACGTTTAGAGCAAGATAGAAATGGGTATATATCAGAAATACCGATGCAATGTTTTGGGCATTCAAGTTAGGTGGGGAGGATGTGGTTGGGATGTGACTTTCATCTGAGGAAATCAGAGGTGTCCTCATGAAGAAACTGGAATTAAAATGAATTCTTGAATTGGGAGGGACAGAGAATAGCCTCCCAGTGGCAGAGGCAGACTAAGCGAAGGTGCAGGGGCAGGAAACAGCAATTCAAATAAAAAGTTTAAATACGTAAGGACAGTACATTTTAAAAAGCAATTTGACAGTTTGCATCTGCTGGGACATTGTAATTTGTCCTTTGTCATGTTATTCCTTTTTCTTTTTTCTCTTTTTTAACTTTTATTTTTTTCATTACAGGTGACCTTTAATAGTATTTCATATTAGTTTCAGTTATACAGCATAGAGGTTATATATTTATATAATTTACGAAGTGATCCCCCTGGTAAGTCTAGTCCCCACCTAGTACCGTGCACAGTTATTACAGTGTTATTGACGATATTCCCTGTGCTGTACTTTACATCCCTATGACTATTTTGTAACTACCAATCTGTTCTTATTAGTCTCTTCAGCTTTTTTACCCAGTCCCATGATCCCTTCTTATGCTGTGACCATCAATTTGTTCTTTGAATCTATGAGTCTGTTCTATTTCATTTGTTCATTTATTTTGTTCTTTAGATTCCACATACAAGTGAAATCACACGGTACTTGTATTTCTCTGTCTGACTTAGTTCACTCAGCGTAATACTGTCTAGGTCCATCCATGATGTTGCAAATGCTAATATTGCATTTTTTACGTCTGAGTAATATTCCATTGTATATATGTATCACAGCTTCTTTATCCAGTTATATGTTGGTAGGCACTTAGGTTGCTTCCAAATGTTGGCAATTGTAAATAATGCTACAATGAACATAGACATCCATATATTCTTTTGATTTAGTGCTTTGGGTTTCTTTGAATACATTCCCAGAAGTGGAATTTCTGGGTCATACGGTAGTCCTATTTTTAATTTTTGAAGAACCTCCATACTGTTTTCCATAGTGGCTGCACCACGCTGCAATCCCATGAGCAAGGCACAAGGGCTCCATTTTCCTACATCCACTTTTTGTTCGTTGATATATTGATGATAGCCATTCTGACAGATGAAATCTCTTTGTGGTTTTAATTTGCATTTCTCTGATGATTAGTAACATTGAGCCTTGTTTCCTATGTCTTTTGGCCATGTGCAAAAAGATATTCACCAATGATACATCTGATAATAGGTTAATATCCAAAATTTATAAAGAACTCTTACAATTTAATACCAAAACAAACAAACAAAACAAAACCAAAAAAACACCAAACAGCCCTGGACAGTGTGCTCAGTGGTTAGAGCATTGGCCTGCGGACCAGAGAGTCCTGGGTTCGGTTCCTGCTAAGGGCATGTACCTCATTTACAGTTTGTCCCCAGCCCTGGTTGGGGTTGTGTGGGTGGCAGGCAGTTGATGTGTCTCTCTCACATCGATGTTTCTCTCTCTCTCTTCCCCCCTCTCTCCCTCCCACTCTCTCTGAAGATAAATGCAAAAATGTCCTCGGGTGAGAATAAAAAACAAACAAAAAAAAACACAAAAAAAACTACCAAGCGATCCAATTAAAAAATGGACAGAGGACCTGAATAGACCTTTCTCCCAAGAGGACATACAGATTGCCAATGAACATGTAATTTGTAGTTTTAAAGCAGACAACAGATACAGGAAGTATCCTCACAAGCTAACGCACCATGTAGAGTGGACATTATGGAAAATGGAAGCTTCAGTTTGGAAACAGAAGATCACTCGAGATAAAATTACCTGGAAATAGAAATTCTAGCATCCATCTGATGCTGCTGTTTGATCAGATGTCGGCTTACTGTGCATGTGGATCTGTAAATTGATGAGAAGTCTTCATAAAAGAATGATAAACTCTGACTTATAAAAAGCAGGTCCTATGGCTTCTACGCTCCTTCACTACTCTCACGCATCTGAGAAAGGGCGCTAACATGGTAAATGGTTTCATTTGACTCCAAAGAACCAATATTTAACCTTTAAGACAACACATATTACGACTTACCTTCATACCTAGTGGTCTACTAATAGGAATGATCAAAGAATTCTATTCCAGCTCCTGAAGGCAATGAGCTTGAACACTGATAATAAGGGTGCTATAAAATTCTCCACCTTTTAAATCCAACCACAGAATTTGATTTTATGACCTTCTATGGAGAACTGTAGCTACAGGTTAACGAAAGGTTATGAAGTAATACTTCTTTTTTATCGTTCTGAATCCATTGCCTTGTAATTTCAGAGATCACCTTGTTGTACAGTGGGACAAGCTTTGTAACATTGTAATTTTGTATAGTTCAATGAGGATCTTGTAGCTTTCTTTTTCAAACTCAGATACTATATTATTCCTATAAAATTATTTTGTATCTAGGTCATCACTATTTTAATTGCTAAAATATGTATATAGGAGACTTTATATAATATTATGCTTATTTTCCTATTTTGTTCTATTCCTTCCATACAAGTAAGCTGTAATTATAACTAAAAATTAAATTTTTTATTTTAATGGGGGTAAAAATGCTATGCATAAAATCCTACTTAAATTTGATACATGGTGCATAAGATTACTAGATTATGTGGAATATAGTTTAAATATTTTATATAGTTTCAAATGCAGTTTGCATTCAGATCATAAACATCTCACCTTTATATTCTACAAAGACTATAATAGCTACATATATGCTACTTTTTCTTAATTCAAAATAATAATCTCAGTGATTTTAATGTACATATAAAATATTAATCATGTTTACATCTCATTAGACAAAACTAATGATTTTATCTTGCTGACCCTTCATATACTTCGTAAAACATAAGATAATCTTCCTATAAGGAGAATGACATAGTTTGATTTTATAACTTTTCTGCCCATGTATAATTAAAATCTTTAAAAAATAGTGTGACCAGTAGTAGTATTATATATGAAAATATAAAACCTCAAAAGTATTTGTCATAAAGATAAAAAGTGCCCTAGAAACCTGTACAAATTATTGGCTTTCTTTTAGGGCTGTGTCCTGATAGGCAGAGTAGAGAATAGAAGTACTTATTTGAAAATAGCTGGGCAACAATTTTAAGCCTTGTAATTGAAGAAATGATATATCTTGGAGTTTTTAGCCTAGTTACCCAGACTCTGTATTTACATTGATTCTATTGACTCAACATAATTGCATAATTCTGTAATTGTTTGCAGGGAGAAAATTCCAGAAATAACATTCTCTAATTTGATACAATCTAGCCCTAACTTCAGTGCAGCTTGGTTTCCTATGATTATCACTTAAAAAGTCATTGGCAATTTTCCTATGGAAACTTTTAAAAAAGAAGTCTATCAAGAAAAGTTTATAAAAGCCAAACAACACATGTCTAGTAGGAGTCTGTTCTTTTATTGACTTTCAGAAGTTTATTTATTGCAGTTTAGAAAATGTTAGTTTTGCCTTTCAGGAATCATAGTATTTTCGGCCAAATGACATCTCTCTATTACTACAGGAGATATGATATTTCTTTGTGGAAACCTGATGAAAATGACACAAAACAAAACTCATCAGGCCAAATTCTGTTCAATGTAGTGCTAGCATCAAATAGGCATTTCACAGATTTAACAGAAAGTGGACTTCAAGCGGTTCAGAATTTGGTAAGCATCAAGCTGATGTTTAGAAGGGGTCCACATCATGTTTACTTAGGCTAAGGATACCTAGAACTGTTGTGCTCCGTGTTATGGGGTTTTGTTTTGCATTTAAGTTTTTCTTTATATGCAAAGTAGGTTTAATAGTATAGATAGTGGCCCTGGCCAGTTTGGCTCAGTGATTGGAGTGTTGGCCCATGGACCGAAGGGTTGTGGATTCAATTCCTGGTCAAGGGCATGTACCTGTGTTGTAGGTCGGATTTGTGTGGGAGGCAATCAATTGATGCGTCTCTCTCACATTGATGTTTCTTTCTCATGCTCTTCTTTCTCTCTCCCTCCCTCCCTTCCACTCTATCTAAAAAAAAAAAAAAAATCAATGGAAGTATCCTTGAGTGAGGATCAATAACAAAAATAGTATAGATAGCTCACTTAAGAAGTTTCATACCAGAGAACATTTGAATACTGGAATAAAACATATGTGCTTCTTGTTCACACGTGTTAGTGTTATTTTGTTTCATAAATCCTCTTGTTGGCACTTGATATTTCTAAATTATATAAGAAAACAACTAAACTTTCCTACAAAATTAAGATTATTTTGACATTTTGGACTTTTACTAAAGGTGATATTTTGACTAAAATGTACAGGTTGCCAGAAGGATGCCTTTGACCATTTGGGGATATGCAAAAAAACATATTTATAAAGAAAGGGGAAAAAAACAAACCTCTACATAATACATTTAAAAAATCGTTCCAACTCTTTTTCTGAGCAAAAGTCATTCAGAGCTAAACATAATTTGAGAGTATTTAGGAGCAAAAGAACAATCATACTACTGAATATGTGGAATTTTAAACTTTTGTGCAGATAAATTTCTTTTGTTTTTATGTTGGGATAGTTGTCTAAATGGCTGTTTAAACCTATAGCATTTAGAGCTTATAGTAATGTATTCTTGCCTCTAAATTTTGTTGTTTGTTTCATTTAGTCAGAATCACTTCGGTTAATTTTCTTTACGTAATGACAAATGAATAATGGAGGGGGCCTGAGTGTATCTAGCACTAGGAGATTCAAGAAGCATTATGTTGTAGAAGGGAAATAGAGTTCCATTGTTAGTGAATTGAGTTCAATTCTATTGTTGAAGATTCTTTTCTCTTATAGACATTTCACAAGAGTCATTTGAAATAAGGACTGTAACTTTGACAATAAAAGCACACCAGTGTAGTTAGGGGAAATTGGGATAGAAAAATACTTTTTGAATAATACATTTCTTGGAGGATATTTGTTCTTCTACACGTCCTCCCGAATGATAAACCGCAGCAGCAAGTTCTGTGCTGAAATCCCGGGTGGTTGCATTTGGCTTCAGCATAAACTCTAGTGTTAGCCTGCAGGGTCTGCGCCCCTGTCCACGGACGCCGTGGCTCGTGCCATTTCCTCCCTTCACGACACACCCCTTTCCTTTCCTGTCTGTCCCACCGGCTGTGAACTGGAAGTTCTGTGAAGTCTTTGCATGCTGTCCACTCCCCAGCCCCCGCCCAGCTGGAGGCCCCTGCTCAGTGCCCCAGGCCTCCGATGGTGCACTCGGGGCTCTCGCCTGTGTCATTTGCAGGCATCTGTCCCGCGAGATTGTGAGTCACCTGCGGGCAAGGGGAATGTCTTGTTTTTGTAGTTCTCAAGAATTGTTTTTATTTTTATCGACTTTAAGAGAGAGAACAGAGAGGGAGAGAGAGAGAAACATCCATGTGAAAGTGAAACATCGGCTGCTGCTTCCTACGTGCCTCCTACCGGGGACTGCGTCTGCAACCGGGGCATGTGCCCTGACGGAGGGTCGAACCGGCAACCTTTTGGTGCACTGGACAGTGCCCAGCCAACTGAGTCACACTAGCCAGGGCAAAACTTTTAAAATAATTACAAAATATACGTGTGTCTTTTTGATGACACGTATATTTTCATGAGATAATACACTGTTGTAATATATCCACTACATTCTAGAGTACTTTATTACACAGCATTATTGTGGCAAATAAAAAATTCATACCTATCTGAAACCCCATCACCTCGTTTTTTTTTCTTTTTTTTTTTTTAACTTTTTGACTCCACAACCCTAATATTAAGTGGCTGACACCTAATAAGCATTTAATATATATCTAGGTAAGAACAACATTCTCATACATTTTGGGGATTTGAGGGGAATACATACATTTGAGGGGAGGTTAGCAGCTAATGGAATGTCAACCCAAATGCTGACAAATTGATGTCATTATTTTCAGTTCTCAAAAAGCCTGAAATTAAAGTAGGCAAAGTAAACATCTAAAATAAACTATTCAAAAGACTTCTATTTAACCTCTGTGCTCATCTTTCTGTGCAGCTCAAGACCCCGGAGATATTTCCTGATTTCCCAGCCCACATTTATCTCCTGTTTCTGTTACTTTTCTGGGTTATCCAATCGGGTTCTGAATCTAGGCTTCACTGAGTTGTTCATTAGTTTGTAAATGTGCATTGTGTCTTTCCTTCTGATCGTAAAGATTCTATGTTCCCTCAGGGCAGGGACTACATCTTCCACTTCTGTGCATTTTCTCGGCAGGAGCTAGTGAGGAGCTGCACACAGAGTATGTCCTCAAAAACTCTCTGTGGAATGAACGAAAGCATCATTACACACTACAAATACTATAGAAACGAATGTACCTGTGCATTAAGTCACAAAAACCACTTCCTCGAAAACCTTTTGGTAGAAATGTTGCTGTGGGTGAATATCGCACAAAAGTGTTTTATTGCAATTAATAAAATCCCCTAAAATGTAATGGGGCGTTGATTGCCTTGAGGATATCAGTAATAAATGTTATTTCAGTTTAATTTGATCAAGACCAGGGGAGCAAGAAACACACTGCTTTACTTATGTCACAGTATCTGCTCTTCTGTCTCATTTTGATGGTAGGAAGATGGGGTTCCCACAGCACGGCACAGTTAGCCAGTGCTGCACGGGCCTGTGGCTGTCAAGTTCAAAGCTGGGGCTCAAGGCTTACTGAGGGGAGTGAATGCTCCTTTCTTTAATGACCCCCCCACCCTAGCACCACCAGGGGAAGCAGAACAGACTTTTCATGGTCTCTGGGAGTAGGAAGGTAGGACATTTTCTATTTTGAGTGCCAAAGCTGCGAGAAACGAAGAATACCTGTTATGCTCTGTGGCAATGTTCTCTTTCAATATCAATGTGTCCTCTCAGCATTTCCAAGTACTTCATGCCACTCGTGCTGAGCATCCTAAAATTCAATCACGTGGAAAACACAGGTCAAAAATCATGTGACCTGGAATCAAAAGTTTGGGGAGTTAATAGTTTATGTCTGATAGGCACTTAAGAGAATTATTATGAAACAGTATTAATTGGCAATTTATATGAAAGTGTTAGTCCAATAATAAATATGGGTAGTTGTTTTGTTTCAGGTGTTGAGTGATATTTGCAAAGCATGCATCATTGAATTGAAATTTGGTGTTCTCTAAGTTCTGAGAACTATAAATCCTGTATCTTTTAAAATTTTATAATAGTATTGTAATACATATTTCTAAAAATTTAGCTACATATTTGGAGAAAGATTTTTTTTTTAATCCAGATATTTCAAACTCTTAGGTGCTGTCTTGTTTTTCTTATTATAGGTGACACTCCTGAAGGCAGGAACATGCATTTTCCGTTCCCTGAGTGGGTTTGCTGTAGAGGGAATGAAACCCATGCTTTAGGGCCCCTTACTTGCATGGGTTCCTTCCAAGGTCCTTAGCCTAATTTTGTTTTTGTAATTTTGTGTGTTTATTTTTTCAGACAAGGTCCTCCCACGTTGTGTAAATCCTGCCCCACAAAACCTGGATCCAACCCTGAACGGGAATGAGTGCTAACAGTTAAATTCATTGCGTGCTTATATACATTTTCCCTACATAGCAGTAATCCAAATAACAACAATGGCAGCTATCAATTATTGAGTATTTACTATGTGTCAGACACTATACTGAGAACTTTATACTTTAGTCCTATGACATAAATACCATTTTAAATCTCTGTTTCAAAGATTAGGGAACTGAGGCATAAGACAGTGAAGAAATGTGTCCAAGGTCACATTGTCGGGCAAGCATAATTTGAACTCAACTACTCTTGCAAACTATCTCCCATATTTGATACCTACGACCTGTAGAAATTCTGTGGAATTAATGTTTCATGCAAATCAGTTTGGGAAACAGTGAGAACAGAATATTTTCTATGGACAACAGATGAATTGCTTTAACTTTTAATATTCACAAGATCCAGAGATTGTTACAATGAATTTTCTATAATAGTTTATAGTCATGTTGCATATGAAACTTTCATTTTATATGGCACTAGATTTCTCTTCTTGAGAATGTGATTGTGTACAAATGTTTACTTTCTTGACTCTGGATTAAATTTTTCAATATGGTGATTGTTTTTTTATTTGCAGTTGTTGAATCGTTTTTTTTTTTGAACAGCAAGATGAAGCAGTACCTTGCGGTGGAATTCTGCCTGTAAGTTTTCTTCAATGCACACGAAAGCTGCCTGCTGCTTCAGGCTAGCTTTCTAAATTGTTTTTAAAAATCTGCAAACTATATACAAGCCCCACCCATATTTCTTATTGTAGAAATCATACAAAGTTCAAAGCATTGAAGCAAATAGCTATGCATTTCCTCTGAAATGCAGAATCGCGCAGGTGATTGGGAGTATGTATGGCAGTTCCATAATGCTGACTCACTTCCTGATCGAAACTGATCATGACCGGTGCCTTTTTATGAAACTCATCTCAAAACTGTAGAAAGTTTCTAGTGTAGTTATGGTACCCTTATTGTGCTGGACTGAAAATATGAATAACTGTACAGATGCCAATCAAAAGGTATGGCTTGGAGATGTGCTGCATGGCTATAGCATTAAAAAAAAGAAAAGAGAAAATCCCTTAGGCAATCATTTTAGAGACTTAAATACAATTCCACTGCACTTAAAAAGCACTTACCATGTTCAGTGTGTTTGAATCACCTCACATTCCGCTGGTTGAAAATGCTCTACTAGACTTTTCCCTGCACTAGCAAATCACCTAAGGATGTTCCTCATCTCCTCAAATTAACCTCAGCCACAGATGGCTCTCTCTTTTTGTAAAAGCTGTTCCCTAAAGTGTGTACTCACTCTGTCCCCTTCTCCCAAGACTTGCTTTGTGACTTTCTTAGATGTAACAAAATTATGAAATTCCATTAGGGGTAGCCCAGTCACTGAATCTAAAATTTGTTTTTAAAAATCACATATTTTGTGTTTTTCTTCTTTGATGATAAAGGAAATCATGCACATTGTAAAAACACTTAGAAAATAATAAAAGACACAGAAATAAAAATCATCTGTAGTATTACTACCCAGAGGAAGTCACCATTCACCCTGGGATATATAACCAAGCATGTCAATGGCTAACATGGCCAGCAGATTTTTTTTCTTTACCATGTGTTTTTACAATTTTGGATTTAAATGCTTATACTCAGAGTGCTTCTTATAGTTACAGTGATGTCTGATCCTCTGTTCATTTGAGCATGAGATATCTAGAATCACAATACAGCATTTTGGGGGTGGGGTGGGAGGAGTATGTTATATTGTGGTAGAAAATAAGCAGAAACAACCAGCATTAGATTCTTTCAGTCTCAAATCCCAAGTTCCCAGTCAGATAACTTGTTTCCCATTGCTGTCCTCTCCCTGACAGGACAGGGTAAGTGGCAGAGGGAACCACCATGCGAGCTTGGTGTTAGCACCGGTAATGTCGCTAAGGCGCTTCACGGATTTGGATGTGTACACCTGAAGTCCGTGCAGCCACCAGGCAGCTCTGGTCCCCATTTCTTTCATGGAAGCAAAGTGTGAGATGATAAAACGATCCAACCAATGAGGCGTTTGAAAGCATTCTATTGTTGCCGAGTCGTGCTCCGGAGACTAGGATCTACTCACGGCAACATCAGTTGCTTTAGATAACAAGAGCAATGATCGTGATTAACACAATATCATGCTTACATTGTGCCAGATACTATCCTGAGTACTTGTTCACATTTCAAATCCATAATCCATTTCCCAGGCGAGGGAACATATCTCTGTTGCCTAACTTGACTAAGACCTCACAGCCAGTGAGTGGCGGTTCCTACCGTGAATCCAAGCTCTCTGGCTTCAGAATCCGTGCTCTTTAGTCCCCGTGCTATCCAGCCTCTGTTGCTAACCTAATAATGATATTAACTTGAGTTGCTAAGATAAAAACCTAAAAACGAATCAGTTTTCTTCACTCTTATTACTTGTGTGAAAATTCATATCTCAAAGAAAAGAATAATTTCAATCAGTGAAACCCAAATGTTTTGCAGTTTTAATCATAAAAATGCAAAAACATAAAAGCAGAAAAAAATAGGGCCCCTAGTTTAAAATACTGAATATCCATGGCTTGAAACATTTTGATTTATAAACGGGTAGTTCTAGATATTTTGTAACTAAGTCAAATTGAAAGTCTTCTGTATTCATTGGAATTTTTTAAATTGGAAGTGAAGGAAGTACAAGTCAAGGACGTTGGGACAGAAAGAGAAATGTTGGAGTAGGTGGCTAAGATCAGAGGTGGACTAGCTGGCCTGCCTGAGTTTGCCTCAATCCAAGGATTAGAGGGATGCCAACGGGTGTTTATCTCTTGCTTTGTTCTCACCCCTCCAAGTCCTACTCCACCGTCATCTCGGAGTCTCTTCCACATCTCAGGGTGTCTGTCTTCTTTCCTCCCGTGGAGAGGGGCTTCCTTCATGAAGTGGGGGTGAGGCCGATGACTCGGGCAGCCGAAAATGTGCACCAATCCCAGCTTAGCCACCTACGAGGAAACAGTTCAGTGTGCCAGGGAGCTGTGATAGGGTTCTGGGCAGCCCTGCCAGAGCCGCAGAGCTGGGAAGGTGGGAACAGCTCTGCAAAGGCAGTGAGGGTTCTCAGAGCAAGGAGGAAGGAAAATCCGGCGGACAGAAGTGGCTGGTGCTCGTGACAGCTCCGCATCTTTCGTGCACTCATTGCATAATTCTCAAATGTCAAAATCCTCGTGGGTCCCTCATGTTTTCTTCTATTCCATCTGCAATGCCTTTTGGCAAATTTTCTGCAGTACTGAGTGGAAAACAAATGTTTATAAGCTATTTTGCCATGTACTAGGAATTAGTAAAATATGTTGTTGGGTGATAAGATTAGAGCAATTAGCATTTTAGCTTCTTCTCTTAAAACATTGGTCTTGTGTAGTCCCAAGATTAATAAGAAAATTGAATTTATCATGCTTGGTTTTTCAAGTTCTTATGTGGTAAGACTTTCTTTAAGTATCTAACAGATATACTTAATTAACTCACCACATTTATGGCCGATGTGAAGATTTTATTATTTATATTATAGATATTGCCTATGTAATATAATTGACCTTGTCTTTCTAAGGCAGGATGCTGGAAGCAACTAGGTTATCTTGATATGTTAGAAGTCTTGCTTCATTTACTCTCCATAGATCATTCTTCCATGTCTTTTATAATTTTTGAAATAAATGTTTGTAATAGAGTAAATGAAACCACGTTTATGTAAAAATGTCTTGATTACAGATTTATTTATTAAGCACCTTTTTTTTTTTTTTTTTGAGTGCTTAGTGTGTTCCAGGCACTGTTGTAGGCACTGGAGATACAGTAACAAGAAAAAAAAAGTCAAAAGTCTTTTCCTCAAGGAGCTTTACTCAATGAATTATAGAACATAGATTATAATATGAATGGTTGTATTATTGGCATCATTTTATAGATATTACGTGCTTGACTTATAAGCAATGTTCATGGAGGACTTGCTGTATGACCGGCTATGCTAAGCATATTACACGTATCATCTTATTCAGTCTTCAGCTCGGAAGGAAGTGTTATTAGTTATTGTTATTTTGCCCATTTTACAGGTGAGGAAACTGAGGTATAAGAAGCGCAGGGGTACTCAGTAGCAGCGCAGGGATTCACACAGATTCATCAGCCCTGGAAGGCCCACTCGTAGGCACAGCGCTGTGTGGCTTCTTGTGCCCAGACCACGGGCAGGTGCACAGTAGGGCCTCAGTAAACAATCATTGAATCGATGTATTTCTGAGCCTCACTTACAGCAGTGACATTGTGTTAGGTACCAGCGCCAGCGCAAAGATGAGCATGGTACAGTCTTTTACCTTATTTGCTTTAATTGAACTTATTAATAACTTGGGGGGAGCATTAGCTAAGAGGTTGGTAGAGTGACATAATCCTAGGAAGATATAAATACAGTGATACCTCGGTTCTCGAACATAATTCGTTCCAGGAGGACGGTCGAGAACCGAATTGTTCGAGAACCGAAGCAATGAAACCCAATAGGAAAGCGTGACTCCACAAAGCGTGACTCTCTCTTTGCACTCACACTGCTGACGCAAGCAAGGCGCGCTGGGCCGAATGAACGCCATTCGGCTCATCTCGGAAGTTCGAGTTCCAAATATTTGTTCGGATTCCGAGACAAAAGTTTCTCCAATCTCCTGGTCGAATACCGATTTGGTCGAAAACCGAGGCGTTCGAGAACCGAGGTATCACTGTATAAGAATGGCAAAAGTCAACAGACATCATGTTATAAATTAGGACGGTAAATTACTGCAGGATTGTAACATAAATCAATCAAGCAGCCTGAAACTGCTATTATAAATGATGAATAAAAGGAATTTTCAATCCCAATCAAATTAATCTCAAAACCATGAGCCATGATTTTATTTCTATATGCTGAACCTAGATCTTGCCTTCTAGATTTTCAAACATATTTGTTTAAAAGATGCGGTTATTTTTTTAAAAAAGGGTAGTGATGTGAAACTTGGTATTGTATGCAAATGATAATTAAAGTACAGTTTTCCCAAGTGACTCAGAATGTGCTTCTCTGTAATCTACTCCTTGGTTATAAATTACTTAGTTCAGAAGGTTGTCATTTCTTCCTCTTCTTTGCCTCATTCTCTCTGGCCCTTTTGTACTTAGTTCAGAAGGTTGTCATTTCTTCCTCTTCTTTGCCTCATTCTCTCTGGCCCTTTTTTCCTGCCTCCCAATTTCTCCCTCTTCTCCAAACTTTCCATGTTCTACCTGGCATGAAATATCAGGGCTGGAGAAACGTGAGGGCCATCTATTCCAAACTTTTATTCCATTCAGAAGTCTCTCCCTCCATCCTGTAGGTGGAGTACACTTTCCAGCCTTTGTCTGAAAAGAAGACCTGGGGTTGGAAGCACCATAGCTTCTCAAGAATGCCATTGTGAGAAAGCAATTTTTAAAATGTTTACTTGAAACCCACTTTCATGTGTTTGAACCCACTTTCAAATGTTTTTCCTGGTTTTGCCTTTTCAATGAACAAAAACAAATTTTATTCTTCATCTATGTGATGAGTTTGGCCAAAACCTAATCACAGGGCCACCTCTCACTTGGAGGGAGGCTGGGACACGCCCCCTCCAGCCTGGCAGTTCCGGCGCAGCTGACCCAGTGGTGTTTATCGCTAAAGGCTACAGGGAGAAGAGACACCGATGGGCCATGGGCAGTAATGCCGCACGCAGGGAGCAAAAACAACTGAAATAAAAACACGTCCTGTGCTCTCTTATGTGGCGGTTGGTCAGGCGTGGCCACGGGGGAGACACCAGAGACTCAGGAAACAAAGTTTACTCACAGGTCCTAGAGACAGGCGGTGCCGGGCCACATGGGAAAGCTCTGGCCCGGCTCTGGGGGCAGAAAGGGCAGGAGCCAGGGGAGCGCCAGGCACCACCTTTATTGGACCTTCTGAGAGGAGGAAGGCAGGGCAGGGTCGCCAGTGCAGAACTGGCTAGGCTGGGTCATTTTGGCAGGCTCCAAATCCTAAGGGTGGGCCCTTGGCGCCTGGTACCTGGCCTGGGATGATTAAGGCAAAGAAATACTGCTCCCCGTCTTGTGTGGCTGGATGGAGGGCACTGAATTGGTTGGTTTGCGGATCAAAGGCGTGCTCTGGGCCAGGCTCTTGGCCGGCTCTCAGAATCGGCTAGCCCAGGGAGGAGCAGTCTCTCCCGCCTGAAAGGTGTCAAAACATTGTAATACACAGAAAATACAAAGTACAAACAATACGCGTCACTATCAGACATTTACAATTTTAAGTCAGTGCTAAATTTTTTCAACCACATCCCACTGCTTTTGATTTTATTTATTTTTAAAATGTATATATATTTTTTCTATTACAGTTGACCTACAATATTATATTAGTTTCAAGTGTACAACATAGTGGTCAGACATTTATATCATTTAGGAGCTGACCACCAAGATAAGTCTAGTACTCATGCGACCACCATGCATAGTTATTACAGTATTACTGACTATATTCCCTATGCTGTACGTTACATCCCTGTGACTGTTTTTATAACTGCCAATTTACATATCTTAATCTCTTTCCTTTTATACCTAACCCCCACCCCATCTGGTAACCATCCAAATGTTCTCTATGAGTTTGTTTCTGTTTTGTTTGTTTGCTTATTTTGTTTTGTAGATTGCACATATAAGTGAAATCATATGTTATTTGTGTTTCTCTGTCTGCCTTATTTCACTTTGCATAATACCCTCTAGGTCCACCCATGTTGTTGCAGATGGCAATATTTCATTGTTTTCATGGCTAAGTAATATGTATATATGTACCGCTTCTACTCTATCCATTAATTTAGCGATGGACACTTATGTTGCTTTCATATCTAGGCCATTGTAAGTACTGATGCAGTGAACATAGGGATGCGGATGTCTTTTCAAATTAATATTTTGGGTTTCTTCAGATAAATACCCAGAATTGTAATTGCTGTGTCCTTCTTTGTCTCTTGCTATAGCCTTTTTTTTAAATCTATTTAGTCTGATATAACTATTGCTACCCCAGCTTTTTTCTTGTTCCATTTGCATAAAATATCTTTTTCCATCCCTTTATTTTCAGTCGGTGTGTGTCCTTTGATCTGAAGTGGGCCTCTTGTAGGCAGCATATGTATGGGTCTTGTTTTCTTATCCACTCAGCCACCCTATGTCTTTTTTTTAATTTTTATTTTTTAATTATTTATTTATTTTTTTGTTACAGATATTTCACCTTTTTTACCCCATTGGCACCCCCCTCCCCACCCTACCCCCGCCCCGTCCCCGGCTTAGTTGTCCATGTCCATTGGTCATGCATACATGCATATAAGTTCTGTGGTTTATCTCTTCCCACTCCCCCACCCCCTCTTCTGAGGGATGTCAGTCTGTGCCCTACTTCCATGTTTCTGGGTCTACTGTATTCCTCAGACTGTTATGTTCATTATATTCCGTATATAAGTGAGATCATGTGGTATTTGTCTTTTTCTGCTTGGCTTATTTACTTAGAATAATACTTTCCAGGTCCCTCCATGTTGTCTCAAAGGATAAGAGATCTTTCTTTTTTACCGCTGCATAGCACTCCATTGTGTATATGTACCACTGCTTTTTTTTTTTTTTTTAATTTTTTTTTTTATCCTTGCCTGAGGACATTTTTCCATTTTTTGTTCAGATAGAGCGGGAGGGAGAGAGAGGAAGGGAGAGAGAGAGAGAGAAACATCGACGTGAAGGGACACATCGAGTGGCTGCCACCCGCACGACCAACCAGGGCCGGGGACAAACTGCAACCGAAGTACGTGCCCTTAGTGGGAACCGAAGCCGGGTCTCTCTGTACCGCAGGCCGACGCTCCAACCGCTGAGCCAAACCGGCCAGGGCTGTACCACTGCTTTTTAATCTATTTGTCTACTGATGGACACTTGGGCTGTTTCCAGATCTTAGCTATTGTAAATAGTGCTGCTATAAACATGGGGGTACATATATTCTTCCTGATTGGTGTTTCAGGCTTCTTAGGGTATATTCCTAGAAGTGGGATCACTGGGTCAAATGGAAGTTCAATTTTTAATTTTTTGAGGTAACACCATATTGTTTTCCATAGCGGCTGCACCAGTCTGCATTCCCACCAGCAGTGTACTAGAGTCCCCTTTTCTCCACACCCTCGCCAACACTTGTTGTTTGATGATTTGTTGATGGCAGCCATTCTGACAGGTGTGAGGTGATACCTCATTGTTGTTTTAATTTGCATCTCTCTGATGATTAGTGATGTTGAGCATTTCTTCATATCTCTTGGCCATTTGTATGTCCTGTTTGGAGAGGTGCCTATTCAGCTCCTCTGCCCATTTTTTAATTGGGTTCTTTGTTTTCCTTTTGTTGAGTTGTATGAGCACTCTCTATATATTGGAAATTAACCCCTTATCTGATACATCATTGGCAATCACCCTATGTCTTTTGATTGGCATATTTAATCCATTTACATTTAAAGTAATTTTGGATAAGTATGTAGTAATTGCCATTTTATTATTCATATTATTTTTTTATTTTTTTCTTCTTAAAGAAGTCCCTTGAGCATTTTTTGTAATACTGGCTTGGTGGTGATGAAATCATGAATAATATTAGATAAAAATTAAAATTGGGTGACATTTTCATTTGAAAATGCCTGAACTTTGGTCTAATTTCTACTCTATCGTCATTCTCTTTTTGTTTACTCAGGCACTGACAGCACCTTGTCCTCCTAGTATTTGCCAATGGGGATGCATTTGCAGTGAGTACTACACATTTTACTCAATCAAATTGACCTTTGTTTTACAATGACTGTATTTTTAAATTCAGGTTAAATTTTTTTTGGAAATTTGAATGTTTATATACTTGGTGTTCAAACTTTATTTTCTTCTCCAAAGTTATGAAGAATGAAGCAAAATAAGGTTGTGACAAGGCTTGAGTAGGGCTGATGAGCACGAGACTAATTATTTTTAATGGTTTTGTAGGTTTATTGGTGGGTCATTAATGAAGCTTGGTGTTCTACATGTGCTCTAGCACATTGGTTTTAACAATGATAACTGCTCTTCTGGGAATAGAGTGTCTACTCAGCTCCCTAAAAGGAGCAGCAGAGAACAGTGTGTACATGGTTGGAATATCTCACATAAACTGCGGGCACTCTTGCCTGGCCGGCGTGGCTCAGTGGGTTGAGTGTCATCCTGTGCACTGAAAGGCTGCCAGTTCGATTCCCGTCAGGGCACGTATCTGGGTCGCAGTTTCAGTACCAGGTCAGGGCACATATGGAAGGTAAACAAATGATGTTTTTCACACTGATGCTTCTCTCTCTCTGTCTCTGTCTCTCTCTCCCCCTTCCTCTCTCTCTGTCTCTCTGTCTCTGTCTCTCTCTCCCCCTTCCTCTCTCTCTGTCTCTCTGTCTCTGTCTCTCTCTCCCCCTTCCTCTCTCTCTGTCTCTCTGTCTCTCTCTCTCTCTCCCCCTTCCTCTCTCTAAGTATGTCCTTGCGTGAGGGTTAAAAAAACAAAACAGAATAACAACAGAACAAAAAAACGGAGGGTACTCTCAACAATGAAGAAGTGGAAAGGCCTGGGGTGGAGCAGGGGCTGGGAGGAGGGGGAGAGAGGGGAGAGCTGGGGGACATCTGCAATATCGGCAACAATAAGTAAATAAATAAATAAATTTAGCCTCCCCTTAAAAAGAAGCAGAATTTTCTTTAAAAAGTGAAATATTTTAAAACAGCTGAAAAGTACAGAAAATGATGACACCCACCACCTAGATTTAACATTCACCACCTAGACCTGACAGATGTTAAAAAATATCTCATTGTAGACACACCCCGTGCCCGTCTCTGTCCCTTTCTCTTCTCTCACCTCCTCTTCCCACCTTTCCAGGTTTTTCGACTTATTATTCCCATAGTATTTTTTTCAACATGTGTGTATCCATAAAATTGATATATTTTGTGTATTTTAAATGTTTATGAAATGATATATTCTTCCTAATAAATTGGGAAGATCCATGAACTAAGATGTTTTTTATAATGATAGAATCTAGGGCCAATAGATATAAATATTGCAAAAGTCAAATCCTTTGCAAAGTCATCTGTTTTGCAATGGTTCACTCATCTTAATTGCTGTATTTTATTCTAATACATAAAATTCATATGTTCCTCAATTGATGGACAATCAGGTTGTTTGCACAGATTTTTTTGAAAAAGCGATTTTATTATTAAAAATTATTTTAAAATGCACCTGGTTTAAAAATCAACTGGAGGACTTAAGACTAACTTATGACTAAATACAGTCTCCCTTACTCCAGTCCTGTATTACAGTCACTGGCATATGCACTCTGTGTATGTCACCTGCTCGTTAGTCACTTAGTAACCCTCTCAGTTCCCAGATCAGTGTGTGGTATCACAGTGCTTGTGTTCAAGTCACCCTGATTTTACTTAGCCATTGTCCCAAAGCCATTCGTGTAACTTTGATTAAAATATATTATTATAATCGTTGAAAAAAGAATTTTAGCTGTTTTTATTTTATTTTTGTATTTATAGTACTAGGTCTGTGATTGTTTTAATCATTTAGAAAAGAAGACACAATTGTATGACATATCTCTTTTTTCTAACAAAACTGTATTAAGACATAAAGTTTCTGTTGTAGTCTCTTTAAGGCTACTTCAAAGAGCGTGCTCTACTAAGCCCAAGATTAGAGGTACGATGTGTATGTTGGCCCGTTATCAGTTATGTGTTTGTCAGATTTTCACATGTGTATGCTATTGTTTTCAAACTCCTCAGAAAATATGAAAGCAAGGAAAAAACCAGAAGCCTATTGTAAAATTGCTGACAGTGGTAGAAATGTAGATTGAGAAGCTGGAATAATGACTTGTCCATAAAAAATATAACAAACTATTGAGTTCTCTTCCAACTCCGGAAACAAAATGTTCACCAAGACACTGCCCATAGGAACAGACGGGCTCCTCACTGAGGTTCACAAAGGATCGCACACGCCGTTGGAAGGCTAGCTTTGCCTTGGTTGGTTCCTTCAGTTTTGAAGGAAAGAGAAATAACCAGTAAGTGACTCAAGGTCTACTGGCTATTTGTTTATGAGAAGGTCATGGAAGACCTTTTGAATAAGAGGACATTATTGATCTTACATTGTAAAATATTTCCAATACTATTTTTACAAAGTAGTGAGTAGAAAAATTAATAAGGCCTAAGTGTTGGCAATAGAAAGAAAATAGGTAATAATCTTTATTTTCCCCCGTGTCTAAAGAATAATTTATTAACTGTCATTTCTATTCCTTTGGATCGTGACAGATATAACTCTATTTAAAGTTTTAAAATTTTATTGTGGTAAGAACATAAACATGAGATCATCCTCCTAAATTTATTTTAATTAATTAATTATTTTTTAAATTTATTTATTCATTCATAGAGTGGAAGGTAGGGAGGGAGGGAAGGAGAGAGAGACAGACAGACAGACAGACAGTCAGACACTGATTGGTTGGCTCCCACATGACCTTGAGTAGGGCCGGAGATCTAACCTGCAACTGTAGTGACCGGAAATCAAACCTGTGACCCTTTGGTCCCAGGGCCGATGCTCTAACCACTGAGAAAACCGACTGGGGCTACCCTCTTAAATTTTCAGTGTATAATACCCTATGGCTGACTGTAGGTCACATACCAAATCTCTAGAGCTTATTCGTTTTGCTAAACTGAAACTTTATGCCAATAACTAGTAACTCCTGATAACCCATTTCCCTAGATTCTGGCAACCGCCATCCCACTCTCTGATTCCTTGAGCTTGACTATTTTAGATGCCTCATATGGGTGGAATCACACAGTATTTGTCTTTCTGGGACTTGCTTATTGTTTCTATTCGCATTGTGTCCTCATGGTTCATTTATGTTGGTGAATATTGCAGAATTTCCTTCTTTTTAAAAGTCTGAATAGTACTCATTGTTTGTATATACCACACTTTCTTTATCCATTCATGGATGATAATTATATGAAGAGAAATAGCAAGACGTACTAAATATTGGCTTATGGACCGAATCGTCCAGATCAGTACTGCCCAGTAGAGATTTGTGTGATGACGGAAAACGTTCTGTGTATACGCTCTTTCCAAAATGCAGCCACAAGCCACACACGGCATTTGAACACTTGAAATGCGGCTGCTGCAGCTGAGAAAATGAATTTTAACCTTTATTAATTTTAATTAATTAAAATTTAAATTTAAATGGCCAGGTGTTCTAATGGCTATGATATTGGACAGTGAAGTTCTAGAGAAAGTATCACGTACATAGAGGCATCTCGTTTATCCTTTTAAATATAATTGTTCTTTTCCATCTTTAAGGTGTTTGAGAAGATCTCAGTACAACTAGTATTTCAGTTATTAAAGTGGAAAAGATAAAAAAATTAGAAAAGGAATGTAGTAAAGAACCAATATATGCATTGTTTGAGAACTATGTAATATAAAACATACTGCTGGCTAATACCATTAAATTGTGTGTGTGTGTGTGTGTGTGTGTACATACACACACATATATATGGTGATAAAAATTAAGAAATTAACATATTCACACTAAGGTACATAGTAAAAAGATATATTTCTAACAATATTATTAGTGTGTATATATACTTATAGGTACATAATATATTGTTATATTTTATAAGAAGGATTATATGTATTAAAGTCAACTCTAGAAGATGTGGGCAGCATCATATTAAAGACAATTAAGGAATAATTTCAAATTGTGGTACTCTTATGCACATTTATGTCATCTCTTAATAAAGATGAATTCAGGGTAATTAGGGTGCAGAAAGAACAGAACAGAGAGAATAACAGAGGGGAAGGTCCATTAGGACAACTCATGGGTCTCGTGGGAGACAGCATGTTGCTCAATAAAAGTGTGAAGAGAGGACAGAAGAAGGAGCAAAAACAATTCTTGAATTCTATCCTTTTGGATATTTTGCATTAGGATGGAACAGAATTGACAGATGCCTGCTTTCACTAACGAGAATTTAATTGTTTTGTGCAGTGTTCCGATAATGACAATGTATTCATTGACAATTGACATACTTGCAAAGTAAGATTAAAGGATTCAGAAAGAATTTTCTACAAGGTCGATGGTGAATGTTGGAGTCAAATGGATGTGTGTTCCAACTCCAGCCCTGGTGCCGACTTGCTGGGTGCCTCTGGACACGTGACCAGCTTCCCTGACACCGAGTTCCTTGTCTGTGAATTGGAAAGAATCAAAATATTTACTTCAAAGGCTTTTGGAGATGATAAAATGAGATAACGAATGTCAGGTACTATACTAATGTTTAATACATCAAGTAAGCCCTCTAATGGTAGTTAACATGAACTATTAATGAGAATATTTATAGCTGAGAAGAAACAGAGTATTTCAAATTCCACGTGATGCATTTCAAGTGGGGTGATGAAAATATGACTTAGAAAATGCTTATGAAAAGGAGATACTATCCAGATACAATGCATGAAGGCATGGAAAATTCCAAAGGGAAAAGTGTGAAATCTATGAATTTCAAGTAAGGAAGTTATAAAGAAGATGTGAACATTTTATTATAATTTAAAACCTTAAGAAGAAGGTGATTGAAATGGAGAAATGATGATTAAGAAATGAATATACATGGAATAAGAACAAACCCGAGTTGATTGGAGGTAGATATGGAGAAAGGGCTTGGTTATTGAATGCCCACATGCTCCGAGGTCTTCTGGGAACCAGCCAAGCTAAAATAATCTACCATGTCACTGAGGTCCTACATACAAAAGGGATAAGCTCCACAAAAGACTTATCTGAAGGCTTCTCCACTATAATATCCCAGTCATGAAAGAAGAAAATTGTAAGCAGTGTCAAGAAGTCAGAAGTCAAGGAGATACGTACATACGCTTCATATCTACCACTGTGTTTAAAAAAGCCTTCCCCTAATCCCTCTCTAGTGTTCTCCTAAAAGCTTTTCCTGTTTGCTTTCTGTTAGGAAAGCTCTATGGTTGTGGTTCCTTTTCCTTAAATGTGCTTATTTCTTATACTCCTGTGTTTTGGGTTTTATCTGTTGCAGTTATCTTGGTGAACAGATTTAATGCAATCTTCTCAATCTTCGTGATGTCTATGCAGCATGTGACTTTGATGACTATTCTTCTTTTTTTTTTTTAATCGTTTTGTTTATCCTCAGGGACATTTTTCCATTTTTTTATTCAGATAGAGCGGGAGGGAGAGAGAGGAAAAGAGAGAGAAAGAAACATCGACGTGAAAGGGACACATTGAGTGGCTGCCACCTGCACGACCCAACCAGGGCTGGGGACAAACTGCAACCGAGGTACATGCCCTTAGCGGGAACCAAACCCGGGTCTCTCTGGACCGCGGGCCGACGCTCTAACCGCTGAGCCAAACCGGCCAGGGCTGATTATTCCTTTTTCTTGAGATTCTTTTCAGGATTCTCCTAGTTCTCTGACGAGTCTTTTTTGATCTTATTTTTTTCTGATCTTCCAAATAGATTTCTTCTTTATTTTTGCTTCCAGGTCTCTATCTTGACATTCTCCATGATGGCCGTCGGATCCTCTCCCATGCCTTCAGCCTATTCACATCCCCCTCCCCCCCACGTCTATTCATCTGGGCCCAAGTTCTCTCTAAGGTGTTAGTCCTACATCCCTAACGGTGTTTTCTGGATATCTGCCCTGGGGTGTCCTGCCCGGGACTCAAACCTAACATTTCTGAAACTAACATCAACTCCCGGGGTTTGGTTGGGCCTTCCCTATAGGAAAATGGCACGGATATTTTCTCAGTTAGGCAGAAAAGAAACTTCTGCATGTGTGGTTGTTCCATCTCTCTTGCCCCTCAGATCCGATCAGTCGCCGTGTCTTGTAACTTTGTGGAGTTGCGCTGTGAAACAGTCTGTGAAGCAACGTGCATGACTGTCGTGGCCTTGCTGACGTGGACCTGGACTCAGCACGTCTTCGTCAGAAGGTCTGGGAGAGCGGGGCACCTTTCCTGAGAGGTTAGTCACACGAGGGTTTGAGTGGGGGGAACAGAGCGCGGGTGGACTGGTCCAGGAGGATGTGATGGAAGATGGAGAGGGGAATGGACCACGGCCCAGGCGATGGGGCGTCCACATGCTCTCCAGCCTCTTGACGGCTACAGGGCTTGAGACACATCTGCCAGAGTCCATTCTCCTCGGGGTGGCATGTTAGAGTTCTTGGATAGAAACGTCTCCGTAAACACCTTTGAATATCTTAACAGATTTCATTCTAGTGTCATTTAGATATGAAGGGACAAGAGAAAAACATTTGCTTAAATATTGCAGATGCAATTTCTTTAATTTGCTTTCCCCCCTGCTGTAAAGCATTTGAAAAATATAATAAAATAAAAAGAAGTGATTTGAAGAGCAAACTGGGCCTTGTGAGTGGCCCAGAGTCACGTGCTGTGTAGTGTTGTCACCTCCTTGCCATTAGTAACTAGAGGCGGCGTGTTGTCACCCGCTTCCTAAGCTGTGCTTCCTGGCATCTCAAGGTTAAGTTCTGCCCATGTGGTTGTTGAACTGACCCCCCTTTCCCAGTGGATTGATGACAATGTAGTAAGGCCCATTGGTGCAGTATTATTTCTTTTCTTTTTTTTTGAAGTAAAGCAAATGGATTTTTGCATGTTGCCTTCCTGACAAGTTTGCAAATTGCCAATCTTTGCTCTTTTCTCTCCCTCCTAATTTTTCATGGTGGTAATTAAGGACTATAAATTTCACTTTATCATTTGTGTTTGGAAAGTAGCATAAATCATCCTGATAGCACCGGTTATTTCAGTAATGCCGGCCTGCCTGCAAATCACTTGTAAATTGGTTCCATGGATGTACCTCTATCAAATCAAAAAGCCACCTGCATACATTTCCTGAGCTTATTTCAAAGGCTTAGGAACAGTGGAGAAGAAAGGCCGCTGCTGACCTTTTCATCTTTATTATCTGTAGGTTCTGAGCGGCTCACACATATGTTTTCATTTTGAACTCTGGCCACAATCTAACAGGGCATTTTATGTAGCGCTTTCTTCTTAGACCCAGGTAGGGATTCGTGCCCCAAAGAATATGCCTGCCACCTGGTCCCACTGTGATCCACACAGAGTAATGACAATGTTTGATTGGACATAAAATTATATGCCATTTAAGAATTTATGAGGAGTAATTCTATTGTGCTGAAAAGAGATTTTTCAAGTGAGCATAATAGTTTTCAGTATCGGAAAGTTAGGCAACAGTCACTTTTGTTTGTCCTCATGGACCCAGGAGGGCGATAGGAACGTGTCATTCTGAATATGGAGAAGAGCAGAGACCTCTTGCGAGGACAACTCCAGAGCCGGTGTGCGACCCCAGGTCACTGTGCACATAACCCGTTGAGTTCTGTCCTGACGTGGTGTCTCCTTTCGAGGACATCCTGATTGTGTGCTCGGGTCCGGCCTAACTCTTGCTTATTTGGTCCTACCTCAGAGGGGGATGGGGAATTTAAATGTAGTAATCACTTACTCTCAGCCTCACCCGAGTCAACCATTCTTAAGAGAAAACATACAGGTCATTTAGGTTAATTTACACTCGGAATTGCAAACATGAGGCAAAATCAAGTTCTAGGAGTCAGAAAATAAAATATAACAATAAACATAATATATAACTTTATATTTTCATGTATCCTTTTTTTCCCCTATTTTTGTTTCTGAAGTATAAACTTACTTTTGAGAAACTATTATCTGTTTGTGGATTAAATATTTCAGTGGGTTTTATTCATGGTAGAGTCTTCAAGGTTAGTATAAGAAATCAGAAATGAGTATAGGAGGCTTAACTTTCACAAACAGCCTGCTTTTGCATCTAATTAAGAAGATAATGAAAAGTTCGCTTTAATTTTTTAATAGCTATGCATAGTTTTAGTTTCTGTATATTCTCCACACTCGTCTCTCTGCTGTTTAATGGTCTATATCAAAGACTTCACACTTGGGAAGTCAGAACAGTCTTTTAAGCAAATCCACTCACTATTCTTTCTCTTCCTCTCCCTGGATGAACTTGTAAGTAATTGGCAGTAACTTACTTTGAAGAATTTCTTTTATTAGAAAAAGAAGAGACAAGAGTAACAGATTGCCTGACTCTTGCTATTCTCTAAAGAAATTAGGCAAAATAGTTTATTTCTATGTAGCAAAATTTGAGAGCCCCAGAGCGAATTTGATACATTTTGATATTCTGTTGAAGAATTGTTTCAGTAACCATTTTATAATTTAGTCCTAAATATACATTCAGTAATTCTCATTGAAAAGAGTTTTGGAAGACAATGGATGAAAGTGTCAGGATATTAAGCAGAGGTTTTGAAGGATGACAATTCTGATTATTGTGGACTCTCCTATGTGTGGAAGAAGCGAGGCACCCACGGCACAAATATATATTGGTTTACATGTAGATCCATGTGTAAACAAATGTGTTTGTAAACAAATGTGTTTGTAAACATATCCAGATTAAAGCATGTTTTTATTGTCTAGTGTTGCAGTAATCCATTTTACCAAATTTTTGTGGGAATGAATAAATTAAAATTAACTTAGCTACAGGGAATTGTTTAGCCTCTTGCAGTGGTTTACTATTCATGAGACTTTAAAATATTTCAGTGCTATTCTTAAACAAAGATAAAAGCAATAAAATCAAATGTTGAAAGCCATCACATTTTATTTAAAAATAAACCTGTGATGAACCGATATTCAAGTTCTCAAAGATGGCAGAATAAATAATCTCTCTTCCTTCTCTCTTCACCTGTATTCTCTTCTAAAACAAATCAATTCTAGACTGTCAGCAGCCTGAGAAATATCTAGCTAAAGATCCTTCTCTCTATAAGACCCCAAACGGGGGGCGGGGCTTAGAGAAAAGTGCCACAAGGGCAATAGTAAGTGCATTCTACCAAGAATAAATAAAAATCGCAAAGCCTGACAGTGAAGAATAAAGAGAGGAATTCAAGTGACTAAACCTCAAAGAACGGATTATCCTTGTCTGTGAGAAAGCAATTGCAGTAAGAAGGCCATCAGGGAACCTCTGCCTGCAAAAGCAGCCAGGCGAGGTCCAGCCACAGGGACCCTCGGCTGAGGCCAGCAGTCCTGACCGGGCAGTGCTCCGGGCGCGGTGGGCAGGCTCAGCAACGGAGGTCTGGCTTGGCCCTTTCTGTACAGGTATGAGGCCCTGGGTCTGGTTATTCAGACAACAGCTGACACTCACTCTGTCATTAGAATAAATTTGGTGGTATATATCTTCACAGCTCTATTGATTTACCATTTGACTTTCTACTTTGTCAGTGCGGGAAAATGAAAACTGAGAACTAACTGTGAGTACATTGTTAAATGGATGCCAACAGGGTTAAATCCCACGGACAGTAGTGGAGGTAACAGAAACAATGTGACAGATTTAAAGCTGCTGTCTAAGTGCCAAATAGTGTTGCTGAATCTTGAAATGGTTTTCTCCATTGGATTGTAGTATCTAACAGAGTCCACTCTGAAAATCAGAGCACAGATTTTTCTTAATTTGTGGAAAAGATATGTACACTTGAGCATCAAGCACATTGCTATGGAAAGTGGTATGTTAAAAATGGCTTTGATTAATGAAAACACAATTCATTATTTAGATATCTTCATTAGGCAGAAATTCATTGATTCATTCATTCTGTTATTCATTCATTTATCAAATTTTCATTGTGGACCTTCGACAGGCCTGGCTCTATGTTAGGAGCAGAGGATACAACGTCTAATGAGATGTTGTCTCTGCCCTCTTGGAGCTTTTACTCCAATCAAATGTATTCACTTTTTCAAAATGTTCTGTTAATTTAGTTAATATTCGGTGAATTTCTTACAAATAGTGTTTCTTCAATTTTTTTAATCCTCACCTGAGGATATTTTCCCATTGAGTTTTAGATAGAGTGGTAGGGAAAGAGGGAGGGAGAGAGACAGGGAGAAACATTGATATGAGAGAGACACGCTGATTGGCTGCCTCCCTCATGCTCCCAGACCAGAGCGGGGATCAAACCTGCAAACTAGGTAAGTGCCCTTCATTGGAATTGAACCCACGGCCCTTCGGTCCACGGGCCAACGCTTTAACTGCCGAGGCAAACTGGCCAGAGCTCTCCAAAATTTTTAGCATATGTTTTCTTTATATCTATATCTACTTAAATACTTAAGTAAAAAAGAAAAATTTGGTCTCTAAATTAGAGGCGTTACAGTCTCCCTCAAATTGTCAATATTATTGTTTGAAAAAAGAAAATAGACTATTAAAGTGCATTGAAGCCATCAATGTCAAGTTTCAACATTTCTGGCTCAGCTTTATCTGAGTTTAATATGGTAAGTTCTACTCTGATTTAACACTCTTGGTGTTGCATGTGGGGTTTGACAAATACAGGGGTTCACAGACTGATGCACGTAGCCAGCAAATATCTTGTTAGCACTTACCACG
Source organism: Molossus molossus (assembly GCF_014108415.1). Taxonomy (NCBI): domain Eukaryota; kingdom Metazoa; phylum Chordata; class Mammalia; order Chiroptera; family Molossidae; genus Molossus; species Molossus molossus. Next base: position 120,157,972 of record NW_023425377.1, on the reverse strand, counting down.
TAGGGGATTGTTTTCGTGGCTTGGGTCATACCGGGAACATGGATGACGGCCACAGCTCCTGCCTTCGAGGAGCTCGCCTCTCAGGAGGTACAGACTCACATCGCGGGTGAAGAGAACCCTCGTGATTCTCTTCCACAGGAGGAACTGCCTTGGGGAAGCGGGAACTGCAGTGTGGGACTCAACGGTGTTTACGCTTTTAGCCGGCGCTTCGTACGCACCTGCTGTGTGCCAGGCCCTGCTCTAGGCATTGAACCGTCCCTTGGCGTTCAGACTCAGGAGATCTTGAATGCATCCCAAGTGTTTGTATTTAATAAGCACCTTATGTGAATTTATAATCAGATACTTTTTTTATATGACCACTTTAAACAATTCCTTTTGAATTAAAATGGGTTTACTGGGTTTGTCCTAAGAACGGTGTGACAGGAAACTGATGGTGGGCAACAACCCAAGCACACTGGGAGAACGTCTTCGGTTACGTGCAGCTGGTGGACAGAAGACCACTGTGACTTGCTCAGGAAAACTGATGTCCAGGATGGTGTTTCGGGGGGACATTGATGACCCTCACTTATATTCATGCTAGACTGAAAGTTCCACCTACTTTTAAGGAAACTGTACAGGGATGCTTCAGGTAGAGCCAGAACTTTCCTCAAATATGCAGCTCATGCCCTGGCTGGATGGCTCAGCAGTTAGAGCGTTGGCCTGGGGACCAAAGAGTCATGGGTTCGATTCCGGTCAAGGGGACATAGCTTGGTTGAGATTCAGTCCCCAGCCCTGGTCAGGGTTGTGCAGGGGGCAACCAATCGTGTCTCCCTCACATTGATGTCTCTCTCTCTCTCTCTTCCTCCCTCACACTCTGTCTGAAAATAAATGGAAAAAAAAATGTCCTCGGGTGAGGATTAAAAAGAAAATGCAGCTCAGGTTCTCTCCAAATGCTTACATAAGCACTTCTTTGAAATTACAGAATTATTCACCGTGAGCCTTGGAGAGATTGGCCTGAAATATTTGTGAAGGCCAGGTTTCTCATGGGGCTTTTGAAACATGTTTAATTTTTTCCAATTAAAAACGTGTGCAATCTACTAGTAGACACCAGAGCAGGGTTTGAGGAGGGTGGGTAGCAGGCTAATGATGCTGCTATTTAAGGAAACAAGGGTGCTCTCCTTAGTGATGATTCATAAATGGCGCATAAATGGCCCTCCTGCAGCTACGATGTAGAGTCTTTTGCCTCATCACTCAGAGCACAATTCAAAGAATTTAGCAGCAGAATTTCCCAGTGTTGGGAGGAGGAGTAAGAGGTGAGGGGCAAAGAACACAGAAATAGCTACTTCAGTCTGTGACTAGTGCACTTACCATTTATCTTAGATCTTGCCTGCTGCCTAATACAGGGGAAGGTCACTTGCCAGAGTCACTTTGGAAAGCAAGACGGATGACACTGTGAAGACTTAAGGATGTTAATCAACCATAGTTATCAAGTTCCCTGTGTTATGACACTTCTGTGACACTCATTTATTCATTCATGATTTGGCCTGTTGCTCATTAGTCATTCAACAAATGTTAAGTGTGCTAGACAGTGGGACCTTCTGGTGTACAGTTAGACATCATCCTTGACCTCTTGGAACTTTATTCTTCTCAAGCAGGAGAGAACTGCAGGTGAAAAATAAAGAGGCTACTCAGCTGGGTTAAGCAGGTTTTCTGCAGTGCTTTCAGCAAATCAGAAACCACACCCTGTCATTCTCTCGGTAAATGGGTAGAAAGGCCACCTTCGCTGTCGCCGACGCTCAGAGGAGCCTCTTCTCAGACCGTAGCTGGAGCATCAGCTCCGTGAGGGCAACGGCTTTCGCTCACTGCATGTCCAGTCCTTTGAAAGGGGTCTGCTCTGTGGCAAGCACTTAATAAATGCTTGTTAATTGACAATCCAGAGCTTGATCAAGTCAGGAATTCACTTAAGTTTCTTGATACAGAAGCAAGTTGAACAAGGAGGAGAATAACGATGTTCCATTTGGATCCTAACATTTGTTGGAATTCGAAGAGCTTAGATCTTGATAAAAATACCTTTCTGTGAAAACTGTTTTTGGAGAAATGGCAACCCAAATAACAAACGCTTGGTTCTTGTGATTATCTTAAAACGGGTCCAGGACTTCTAGCCGTAAGGGACAGCTCTGGTGAATGCTTATGGTAAAGGAAACCAAGCAACTTCCTCAAGTTTGTCCTGGCGGCAGAACAGTACAGAGGGTGCCAATGATTCGATGATGGACCCTCTATTTCAAAACTTCTCTTTCAAAGTTTCTAAAAGGAGACAACTATTGCCAGCTCTGTGGGTTTATGCCAAGTGAGCTGCAGAGCTGCCCTGGCTGAACTTCCTCATAGACTTTCTTCTCTCCATGCAGAACGGATGTGAGGGAAAACGACCAAACGCAGTGGGTTGTGTTCATAAGATGCCACAGGTTTCAGTTTATGGGACTCCTCATAAGAGTGGTCAACGGATCTGCGCACAACATAGTTGCAGCAGTTCTCTGAACATTTCTTAATATAAAAATTTTAAAGTTGACATAATTGCAGGTGTCCCCCTTTTCCCCACCCTTTGCCCACTTTCGCCCACTCCGCCACCCCCTCCCTTGGTCTTTACCAAACTATTGTCCATGTCCAAGAGGTATGCCTATAAGTTCTTTAGTTAATCCTTTCGCTTTCTTTATCCAGTCACCCTACGCCCGTCCCCTTGGGCACTGGCTGGTCTGTCCCATGCACCCATGCTTCTGGTTCCATTTTGTTCGTCTGTGAATTTTGTGTGTTAGGTCCCACATATTAGAGAGATCATAGGGTATTTGACTTTCTCTGACTGGCTTATTTCACTTAGCATAATACTCTCCAGGTCCTTCCATGCTGTTGAAAATATTTCCTTTTTTTTTTTTTTTTTTTTACAGCTGAGTAGTACTCCATTGTGTAAATATACCACAGCTTTTTTATCTACTGATCTGCTGATAGGTACTTGGGCTATTTCCAAATCTTGGCTATGCTGCTATGAACATAGGGGTGCATATATTCTTTCTGATTGGTGTTTGAGATATATTCCCAGAGGTGGGATTGCTGGGTCATAGGCAGTGACATTTTAAATTTTTTGAGGAAACTCCATATTGTTTCCCGCAGTGGCTGCACCAGTCTGCATTCCCATCAGCAGTGCACAAGAGTTTCCTTTTCTCCACATCCTGGCAGCAATTGCTGTCTGTTCCTTTATTGACAGTAGTCCTTCTGACAGGTGTGAGGTGATACCTCATTGTAGTTTTTATTTGCATCTCTCTGATGATTAGTGTCCTTGAGGCATTTTTTCATAGGTCTCTTGGCCATCTGTATGTCCTCTTTGGAGAAGTGTCTATTTGGGTTCTTTACCCATTTTTAAATTGGATTCTTTGTCTTCCTGGTGTTGAGTTATGAAAGTCGTTTATATATTTTGGAAATTAACCCCTTACCGAATGTATTATTGGCAAATATCTTTCCCCATACAGTGGGTTTTCTTTTCATTTTTTTTTTAATGGTTTCTTTTGCTGTGTAGAAACTTTTCAGCTTGATGTAGTCCCGCTTGTTTATCTTCCTGAGTTTCCCTTCCCTTCGGAGACATATCGGCAAAAATATTGCTATGAGAGATGGCTGAGATTTTACTGCCAATATTTTCTTCTAGGATTTTTATGGTTTTGTGACTCATGTTTAAGTCTTTCATCCATTCTGAGTTTATTCTTGCGTATAAATTAAGTAGTCTTGATCTCTGAGGGAGTAAAGTTGGAAGAGCAGAGAACGCAATTTGGCTCTTGATCACCACTGTTTTCCAAATGGGTAATTTATAGCATGAGATTGTCAATGATTCTGGCTGATTTCAGTTAATATTAGATCCTTCATTAGGGTTGACAGGATCTGCTCTGGGAACGGAGAAGAAAGTCTATGGGGAGACAATCTGAATAAAAAAGGAATCCAATATTCTCTGTTTGGGACATGATGGTTTCCAAAGCCTATCCCTTTGATGCCTTATCCCTGTTAAATGATTAACATTAACAAGGAGGCGAGCAGTTTATAAAGGTAGAAAGTGATATCAGCAAAAAAATTTACCAAAAAATATATAATAATAAAATAGTAAAATAGTTATTGATGAGTGAGTGAATAAGACCGATATAACAAATAGGACCAACTTCTGAAATATTAAGAACAAAATGATTTACACAAGCAGGTAGGAGCCTATAGGGTCCTTAGAGATTGTCTTTGTGGCTCAGGTCAAGTTCCTTAGGCTAAGGAGGCTGGGTTTGCTGCCAGGGATCAGCATGGGGAGGGGGGGGTGGTATTCACGGCCACAGTGAAGTTTGGGCTGATGAGCACATGAAGCAGTTTCAGTTTCTTTCCCTTAGAGCTCCAAGCACGAAGAACCAATGCCTAGGTCAGCCGTGTCGTTGTGCCCTTTCAAAATTAGCCATTTGCACAAATCGAATCTGACATTTTACATGTTTTATAGCCGACCACAGATACTTTTAACTTTTCATAAATAATACAACTACGAATGGGGTGAATACTCAGTGGGATTACTAATGGATCTTCAACCAAGGAACTAGAACTGGTGAACTTGTCTTACAAAACAGTTACATAATTTTTCATTTAAAATCTCGGTTCTATTTGCTTAACTCATAAAATATGCCAATTTAAACTTAGACTGTTTTGATGAATTCCTCCTAACTATGAAAGAAAGAGCTGAATTTACAATCAAAAGTCAGCATTACCTAGAAGCAGTGGAACAGGACAGCATCTTTTTCTTGGGACTGTTGCCCACCTGCTATTGATGAAATGAATTCATATGCAATTCATGGATTGGGAATTAGAAACACTTATGGAGCCCTTTATTCAATACCACTCTAAGAGGTTGAGGAGGGACAAGGACCTAATTTGTGAGCATGCAACAATAATTTGATTGCGCATTTATTTTAGGCTTTTCGTTACAATGAGTTTTGAGAGGGAGAAAAGAGTTTTAAAGAACTCTAAGTTGTTTTAATATCCAAGAAAGAGTCTCATTGTATTTTTGGTAATAAGAATAAGTGGCTCTATTCACAAGCGAGATTTTTTACAAAATGAATCCTAAAACATTTTCTGCTTGAGCTGTATGAGCTAATAGAAACTGAAGCCAAGGGGCATTTCTGAATTATGCTTTTAAAACTGTAGAATTTTCTTGTTTATTTACATTATTTTCTCAACTTCCCATAACTCTTATAAAAAACTGATATATGGTTTAACTTTTGCAAATATCCCCTATATATTTTATGAATATTTGAGGTTTTTGGTTTGATACTTGTACATGTGAGATACTACACATTTTTGGAAGATACTTTAAGCATTTATTACTTTTCCACAGTGCCTGAAATTTAAAAATTATGTGTCCATAAAAAGCTATAAATATATAAGTATATATATTTTATAAATACAATTTTTGTATTTTTCTATGTATAGCCCGGATGAATTATTTTCAACATGTTTGTTTGAACTACTTTTATAACTCTATCATTTGGATCACCTGCTACCTAATTTAAAGTGAATCTACACATCGGCCCATTGGAAGCCACTTTCTTCAGGCTGTACTGGGCACTGTACAGGACGGCATTATTCCTACCCGTTCTTATATCTGGTCATGGTCACGTCGCCGCTGGTAGTGAAAGCTGTACCTTGATCATCTGTAGGTAGAGCTCACATTACAAGAGTGTTGAATGAATGAAGAACTGAATTAGTGTTAGTATACGATGGGATTGGCATTGCTTGAGAACCCACACAATTTCGGAAGCAGAGAGTTGGTTCTCTGTAGGCTGGGCCACCCTGTCCAATGGAACTTTCTGCAGGGATGGAAACATTCCCCCAAAATGGTGGCCACCAGCCCCAGGTTGCTTCTAAGTGCTTCGAAGGTAGCTAGTGACACCGAGGAACTGAATTTCTAATTTTACTGAATATTATTGAATTTAAATTTTTTTTTATCCTCACCCGAGGACATTTTTCCATTTTTTGTTCAGGTAGAGTGGGAGGGAGAGAGAGGAACAGAGAGAGAGGAGAGAAACATCGATGTGAAGGGACACATCGAGTGGCTGCCACCCGCATGACCAACCAGGGCCAGGGACAAACTGCAACCGAGGTACCTGCCCTTAGCGGGAACCGAACCCGGGTCTCTCCAGACCGCAAGCCGATGCTCTAACCGCTGAGCCAAACCGGCCAGGGCTGAATTTAAATTTAAATAGCCACTTAGGGCTAATTACTATCCTATTGAACAGAACAGGTCTAGAGGAATGAGACTCAAGGTAGAGACATCAAGATAGAAAAAAATTACATATGTAATTACATAAATATCATTTAAAAATATTCTCACAGGTATATTATGCACAATTTCTAATGTAATTAAAGCACATACATATTTTTCTTTACATTTTCTTGTGTTTAATGAATACATGAAAACATGGCTGTGTATTAAATATTTAAAATTTGACCTTTTTTTTCAATGTGACTTGAAGCCATTGCCATGAGTGTTTTAACCCTTTGCGACCTTCGATCTGAAGTGGCTCTTGGGTGACAACTGGGAGCTGCCAGTCTCAGAGCCGTGAAGGGAGCTGTGCTGCGCCCCTGTACCCTCTGTCAGCATGGGCTCTAGCACATGACACCTAACAAATAGAACCCGTTACCGCCACCGTTTGGCCTCAGTTGGTTTGCTGAAGTTAAATCTTTGCCACCACTGTGAATGTCCCAACACCATACCCCCCAAGTATCACTTAACTGAGCATGACTTTTACTCTTTATGTTTTACAACATAATGGCTCTTTTAATAAGTAATAAGATAAAATAATTGTTGGGGTGCTTTCTTCCCATCAACTCATCCTTCCTGGCAAGTTTTCTGTTCCCTGAAATAGAACTTTGGAAAATCAGGAAAGAGCATGTGATATTTTCTTTAAAATGCCAGTGATAGATTACACTGTGCTGGGGCTTGATCTGGTAAAATGAGCTGCGGCACATTTTGCCCTGGGGACATTCCAGTGCTTTGCAAATACATGGAGGTGACTATTGTAGCGTCTATTCAATGTTACACTGAAATATACTATGGTCTCATTCCCACAGAGGACAATTATCTTGGGGATGGCATGCAAATCATCTGTCACAATAAATACTAACTTAGCCTAAAGTACCCTCAACAACATTGGTTTAGGGGACCAGAGTAAGTCCATTAGGCATTATGTTATTAAATTACTGGGCACTCGTGCGATACAGGAACGGCTCAGATGTCCATCTAGTCTTCTTTCTCCAGCTCCCAACACTTTCTTTTTTTAAAATTTTTTATCCTCACCCGAGGACATTTTTCAATATTTTGTTCAGATAGAGTGGGAGGGAGAGAGAGAGAGAGAGAGAGAAACATTGACGTGAAAGGGACACATCGAGTGGCTGCCACCCACACGACCCAACCAGGGCTGGGGACAAACTGCAACTGAGGTACGTGCCCTTAGTGGGAACCGAACCCGGGTCTCTCAGGACTGCGGGCCGACGTTCTAACCGCTGAGCCAAACCGGCCAGGGCTCAATACTTTCATTGACTCTCTGAAGAAACAGTTTATTTATGGTAGCAACAATAGTCAGTTTTGAGGCCACCAGTTTAAAAATAGAGTGTTTCTTTTCATATTGGCCTTTGAATTGGGGTGGCCAGAAAGAGAAGAACACAAAGAACAGTTTCAAGGCATAACCGTTGGGCAGAGATTCTCATGTTTCCCTGGAGAAAAGCGGATTCTGATCTTGAGAAATTGGCCTGTCCTCTTGTCTGCCTCTCTGAAAACAGTTTAAATTATTTGTAAATTGAATCCTTGTTTAGTTAAAACTTGTTATGAATTACACAGTGTAGTTCTAATCTTGTGGCAACATCATAATCAGTTCTGGGGATTGCAAAAAGGGAATATTCTTAACAAAACAAATAAGCGGTGACAATAGCAAGCAAACAAAATAAACCCCAAGACAATTTATTGAATAACGACTTCATTTAGAAAGTTATATCAACTCCTGAAGTCCTGACAGAATGAATAAAAAAAACAAATTCCATTATTTCTGAGCACTTATTATGGTCGCCCAGTATTATAAATCTTAAAATTACCAACACTTCAGATGGAAGTCTGAAGGCGTACTATAGTTTAAATATATGGCGCAGTGATATTTAAATGTGAAATCATCCCCTCCAGGCTACCAGCCTTCCTAGTTGGAGTGAAAAAAAAAAAAATTGTATTCTTATGTCCTGATTCATCAAAGTCCAGTTTTCAGGTCTCGGGTGATGATTAAATCTGTCTGGCAAGAGGTCATCAATTTCATACAAAGGTTTTCCCGAAGGGCTGACTTGTCATACGCTTCTGTAAATGGGAGTTTGGGAACTTTAAATGGAAGAGCATGCAAAGTTTTCTTTGCTGAGTGTTATTAACTGAGGGACCCTGGATTAATTTAGCAGCCAGGTTTGTTCTCTCAGCCATAAGCCATGCTGTCAGAGAAACTTAATTACACTTTAAGTGGGATGCAAATGAGTTGTGACACTACATCATTTCACATGAAAGGTTCATTACTTACATTAACTTGCACACTGCTTTCTCCTAAACCTAGACCTCATTACAATATTCCTGGGACTATTATTTTTTTTAAACATAGCTAAATGCAAGTACTGTTTTAACTTTTAATAGCCCGCTTCTTTCTCAATATTTAAGCCTACAAATGCTCACTTTGTTATATTATTAGGAATTGAACTGCAGGGTACGAGAGAGTCTTAAGGCGGGCAGGGGAGCCGCGTTCTACCTCGCTGCGCAATGGCGCGTTCTCGGATTATTCTCCAAAGTAACTTTGTATGAATAACTTCTTTAGCATTCCTGTGACTTGAAACAGGAACTTTAACAAGATTTAAAATCACAGATCTGAGGAATTTTATCCCAGGGCCTGAACAGATTTCTTTCTGAGCATCAATGGGTTGAGGAAATACATAAATGTAAACATACAAGTTTCACGTTGATAAATCAGAGCCTTGAGTGGCAGGGATAAGCAGTCATGACTCTCTGACAAGGTGTTAGAACAAGTTCCAAAAAGACATTTGGTCCCATTTTCAAGAAACAGTTCAATGGTCCTGGAATTCTAAGGGGAGAGAGAGTTCATTTCAGGGTTATCTCTCTCAGGCTTGGATGTGATGATGAGAGTTTTAGAAAAATTGGTTACTTCTTCTTTACATAACCAGTCACCATAATTAATCAAAGGTATTAGATATGCCCTGGCCAGTTTGCCTCAGCGGTTGGAGCATTGGCCTGAGGACCAGAGAGACCCAGGTTTGGTTCCCGCTGGGGCACATGCCAAAAAAAAAAAAAAAAAGTATTAGATATAAGTAGTAGGAAAAAACAACAATGGTGAATATTTGTTTTACTTCTATTAGCTCATTTAATATACAGAAATTTCCTATGAGATGGGAACTCGATGCCCATTTCACAGATGCCAAAACCGACAAGGAGAGGAAGGTAGGCAAGTTGCCCAAGGAGGGTGAGTCAGGATTCAGACCTACTCAGTTTACTTTTAAAGTCCGTGCTTTTAACCACTATGCATACTGCCTAAGTTATACAAGGGATTTTTATATTTATTAAATATAATAGGAAAACATAGAAGAGAAAGTGAGTAGTGAGATCCAGGGAAATCATAGTGGAGAACTTCATTCTGTTATTTGAGGAACATGATGTTTTAATGCTATCATATTGTCAGTTTATTCAAGTAAATTCCTAGAGCTTAGAATCAAAGGTTTTCATCTCATACTAACCACTAGATGCTGTTTCATTTTAGGTCACAAGTCTCTCTATATTTTTTTCAGGATGAGTAACTAACTCATGGTCTTTATTAAAAGTAGACTTTGATATCGAACTGGAGCAGATTTGGTAAGGTAAAATATATTCTCCACATGGAACAGACAGACAGCTGTCAGAGGGAACTGGATGAAAGAAAGTGAAGGGATTAGCCAAAGAACATATATGCTTAACTCATAGACCAGACAACAGTGTGGTGATGGCTGGAGGGAAGGGGGCGTGGGGGTTGGGCGGAGGTGACAAAGGGTTGGGGATGGAATGAGGTCATCTGTAATGTGTCAACAATAAAAATAAAGTTAAAAAAACAATAATTATAGAATAAGTGAAAATCATGTAATGCACCTTGCTGCCCCCTTAAAATTTAATTCCCAGAAATTGTAGTTTAATAACTAGTACTTTGATGTTTAAAAAAATTATACAGTTTTTAAAATCCAAATTTACTTCCTCATATCATACCGTGACTATCCATCATTTAAATTTTAGAAAACCTGCTCCCGAATCAAGGATATTAGGAATGCAATGAAATGTATATTCCTTATTGTGCCAAGTCTCAATTTCTTGTCCTCTCAACTTCAGATCCGTCCTTCCTTGCCTGTCTGTGGTAATGGAGTGCAGTTCTGTACTATTTCTAATTTCCACACATGTTTTGACTAAGACTATAGAGTGCAGTGGACAAATCTTAGGAGGAAGCGTTTTCCTTCCTGTCTCAGGTGTTTTCCGTTTGGCGTTTACTGGCTTCTACTGCTTGGCTCCCGGCAGTGCGTGGAGAGGTGGGAACACGAAGCTGAACTGTGACCTAGCTGGGCTCCAGGCACAGTTCCTCGGTGAACTTGCATTTCTGACCCTGGCCGGTTGACCACCTCACTGCCGCTGTGAGCATTGTGCCCCTTCACTGAAATATGCATGAAAATGTAGATGAAGTTGGAGAAGAACATGAGCATGTCAATGATAGGAGAAACCTTAGGGGTTGTCTAGACTAAACCTTCCTTTTTGTAGGAACACAGAGAGGTTTAGTCTACAAGTTGTCACCCCTTTTATGTAGCATGTAACACTTTCAAATCTTCCCTTTCAGGGTTTATATTTTAAACAGTAACACATATAATTATTTAAAATAACCGATTTGAATTGCAGAGGAGCTTTTTGTTGAAAGTCAATGAGTATTGATTGACTTTCCACAGATTCTCAAAGGTTTCTTGGACTATAAGAATAAAAAAGACTCTTCTTTTTAAAGCTAAAACAGAATTTGAAATCCCGGTAAAGAATACATCAAGAAAGAATACGATAAGGATCGCAAGAGTGATGCAGAAAGAGACTGGAGGTCATATCTGGGGCAGGAGGGCATCTTCATGAAGATGGTAGATGTCCAGAGAGGCCTTGAAGAACGTGTAGGGTTTCAGAGCTGCACCCGAGGAGTGAGAAATGTGGACGTACGGATGTTTAAAGTAAAAGCAAGGGTTCAGAGGCAGGACAATGTTTCACGCTGGGATGGAAGACGCCCTCCCGTTTGCTTTACTGTGGCAGAGACTAGGTATGGGGAATAGTGGGAAAACCTGGTAAAATAATCAAGCTGACAGTTTAAATTCTTACAGATCATAAAATATAAGATGAGATGAGTAAATGCGTTAATCATCATTTACATTCCATAAATCCAAGTATATTAATAAATTACGTGGGTTAAAAAATAGAGCTTTGAAAGCAACAGATTTTTCATCTTTGGCCTCTGAAAAAAGAGTTTTAAAAAGAGCTAAAACCATTTTGAATGTGATATTAATATAAAGATTTCTCACCGAATCTTATATGACAGATTTGGTTTCATTTTTAGTAATCCTAAAATTATCTTCTCCATTATTGAATTGAATATTAAATCTAATATCCAATATTGGCTTATATGAAAATAACTTAAAGGGGTTCAATTTCTGGATAGTGGCAATTAGATGAACCCAAACAACCTTCAGTTTTAATTTATTTTTTATTTATTAAAAAATTTTTAAAAATTGATTTTAGAGAGAGAAGAAAGGAGAGAGAGAGAAAGATAGAAACATCAATGAGAGAAAATATCGATTGGCCGCCTTCTGCGTGCCCCCCACTAGAAATGGGACCCACAACCTGGGCATGCGCCCTGACCGGAATCAAACGGGCAACCTCTTGGTGCGTGGGTCGATGCTCAACCACTGAGCCACACCAGCTGGCTGCCTTCAGTTTTTAAAAACCTAGAAATATTAGATAAAACATAACTATTCATTAAAACGCTCACAAGAGGATTCGGAAACATTTTGATGAGGAAGCAGAAGCTTTGTGGCAGCTGCCTTGGGAGGTGGGGTGGCAGTGGAGACTGGTCCCACCTCTCAGTTATCAATAATTAGAATTAATGTCCTACGAAAATTATGATATTTTGAAAGTAAAAACAAACATTTTTTGAGTTACAAAGAGTTTTAGAATTAATGTCTCTTTTCACTTTTTTTGGGACAGATGATAAAGCCCTAGATGCACAAAGATTAACTTCCTGAAACCACTCAGTAAAAGGAAATCCAATTCTTTTCTTCCCCTATCTAAGATACCAAACTTTAGACTTCTCTCTCGCTAGAGTATATGTTTTAAAATAAAAAAAAAACACACACGAATCTGTACTGATTGTTACCACATTCTTCCTTTACTTTTTGGTCCTCATTTCATGCACACAGGGTTCTAAATTTGAGTGAGTAACAAAATTGCGAAGGGAAATCAATAATGGAAAGTGCACTAGAGTGGCAGTCTTGAGTCGTTCGGAACTTTAATTTTGTACATCTACAGAATGCAGATAACAATGGCTCATTAACCATGGAATCTGGGCAGTTTGTCAAAAAGATATCAGTGTTGCCAAGCAGCACTTGACTGAGCGTTCTAGCACTACCTGCTCGCTACCTGAAAACCACACCCTATGCTGCCTCTCTCGGGAGTCCGAAGTACGGCCTTTCTCTCCAACGCAGATGACCATTAGGAGGAAGCTTTCTTAAATGTGTTGTTCTTATTTCAGAACCTCAGCAAAACCATCTTTTCCTGATCGATGATCGTCAGACCAACAATCTCACTTCCCTTGAGGGTGAGGGAGACATACACCGGGCTCTCAGGCCTGACAAATGGTATATGGATAATGATCACAGTCCCACTGTCGGTCTTTAATCTGCTCCCTACATCCTTCAGTGCGTGGGAATCCCATTTTAAAATAATTTTCTCTTTTACCAAGAGTATTTGGCTCCCCACATGATGGGGTTTCCTAAAACAAGGTTTTAGAAAGCAGATTTTTGGGGAAATGTTAGCGGGAATTTCCTAAGCCTGTGGGTACTTTTAGACAAGGCTATTAAAACAGTCTGCCTGAACAGAGGCTGCTTTGTCACACAACAAGGCAAACTTCCATTTGTGGTGTAGCATTAACCACGTGAGGATCTCTAGAGCTGAGAGTGTTGTTGATTTTCTTTTTCTTTTTAAATGACTGCACAAATATTTACAGCCCCAAACATGCAGTAAGATGAAAATTCAGTGCAATTGGAGGAAAAAAAAAAAACAATGGCTCAAAACAATTTGGAAGAAAATAAAGTATCCCAATAAATCACTTGTCATTGTGGATAATAGAATACTGCATCATGTTCTATCAGCTAGAATAAAGGTCAAAACACTGTGCCTGCTCTCCAAACTCTATGATCTTGCTGGCATATTCAATGGTGGTTCCCATCATTACTGCCTGTTTGGTAATGGAAACGCTTTTCTTTCCTGTAATTGCTCATAATTCCTGCACACTCTTAGGGAATGTCATCTGCTTTAATAAGTAATACATTCTCTGCTGACTGTGTTCAGAGGTAGCCATCCTAGGAAGAGGGAAGGAAATTTCTTTCCCCTGCAGCATAAAATCCTGACAGAATGCTTCACAAATTATTTAAAACATTTTGCATTCAGAAGAAGAAGTTTCGAAAAGAAAGGCTGTCTCACTCTGAAAAATGATGGGATTGAAATGCAAGGGTATGGCATTGAAAACTCAATTTGAAAACTTTGCGATGTTCCTTCTAGACCATGATCAACAGCAATCCATCACTCAGTCCGCCCATTAGTCCTGCCGAAGTGTATCTCCTGACTGATCACCCCTTAATCTCCTTTGTCGCACTCCCACCCTCTTTCTGAAAAAAATCTTCAAGACCTTATTTAAATAAAATCTGTGAATGCACATCATTTAAGAAGTTGAATAATGATGTCAGACTTACTACGAAGTCATCGGTCTCCAGACATGCTTCTCATTCCCGCCACGGAGGGAACCTTTCACCCCTTTGGTGGTTATCTAACTCCTTTCATATCTATGTTATAGTTGTCTAGATATTTAGTGATAACATGATTACAACCCTGAAAATGCTGTTCGAGGAGCCCTGTTGAGGAGTGAACCATGTTTATGTTAATTTCCTTTACAATTTATGGTTTTCCTGGAAAAAAATAGTTGTTTTATTTTTCTTGCTCTTACATTAGTAAATGTACCGTTTACTAATTAAACCCATTTGCCTAAATCTCCTCTCTAGATGTTCAGATGTATTAGGCATTCTATCAAAGTATTATTATTATTTTTTTGGAGTCATTTCCCCCAATCTGGGCTGTTTCCCTCCTAGGACATCCTGGGACGTATTTGTCACCAGCTGGGATGCTCTGCACCTTCTCTCCTTGGTTTGATCTCCTATTTCCTTCTCTCCCAGGTTTTCTTCTTTGTTGCTGTGCTCTCTCATTTTCTAGAATACAGCCTCAAATCACTTTCACAGAAAACATAGTGTGTGACTTTACATGTCTGAAAATGTTTCTATTCTATCCTGAAATAACAATGAAACCTTTTACATTTTATTGAGGTAAAATTGCTATAGAATAAGCTGCACAAGTCTTAACTGTGCAGTTTGATGACTTTTTACGTATGTATATACCTGCATACACCACCCAAATGAAGATGCAGAACATTTCCACAAGTCAGAAGGCTTCTCCGTGCCCCATGCCAGTCGATGCCCCTTCTTCAGAGGTTACCATTCCTGACCACTGTGACAAGGATTGATTTTGCCTTCTTGATCCTCATAAAAAATCGAATCATATAGTATGTACTTTCTTGCATTTATGTTTTTTTACTCCATATGTTTTTGAGGTTCATTCACATTATTCTGTTTACCAATAGTTTTACTTTTTTTTTTTTTTTTTGCCACTTGATTTTATATGGTATGGGTAGATGACAAAATATTGCCTGATATTTTATTCTAGAAGCTCTTTAAAAAAATTTTACATTTAACATTCTGGTCTATATCTACTTAAAATTAATTTTTTGAATATGATGTGAAGTGTGGACCAAGATGCATTTACCCCCCATATGGATACCTATTCTTTCACATCTTTGATTGAGAAAAACACTGTGTGCCCCACTGAACTGCAGGGACACCTTTGACTAAATCAGATGACTGTATATGTGGTTCTCTTTCTGCACTCTTGTCTGTCACATTGATCTGTTTATCTGTCTTTGGACCATTCATATAATTAAAAATTTTTTTTTTTCTTTATTGATTTTAGAGAGAGAGGAAAGGAGAGGGAGAGAGAGATAGAGCATCTATTGGCCACCTCCTGCATGCCCCCCCACTGGAGATCTGGCCCACAACTGGGCATGTGCCCTGACCAGGAATTGAACCAGCCACCTCCTGGTGCATGGGTTGATGCTCAACCACTGAGCCACACCGGTGGGGCCATTCATATTATCTTGATTGCTTTAGATTTATGGTATATTTTGATACCTGGGGGTATAAGTCTCCTGTTTAATTCTTCCTAAAGGTTCTTCCAATTGGTCTTGACTGTTCCTCTGCATCTTCTGCATCTTCATGTACACTTTGTATTCAGCTTGCCAACGTCTACCGAGAAATTAAATCAAAACCAAAACTAAAACTAAGACCCAAACCAAAATATATAAAGCCAGGGATGGTAACTGGGACTGAATCAAATCTGTACATTGTTTTGGGCAAGATTTGACTAAAATATTGATTCTTCTAATCCATGAACATGTTATTTCACTCATTTAGATTTTAAAAAGTTTCTCTTATCAGTGTCTATGGTTTTCAATACAAAGATTTTGTACAACTTCTGTAGGATTTACTGCTAGACATTTTCTTTCTTTTGGTGCCTTTGAAAATGGTGTTTAAAATTTTCATTTGCCAATTGTTCATTGCTAGTTAATGAAATCCAATTAATTTTTGTATGTTGAACTTGTCTCCGGTGACATTGCTCAATGTGCATATTAATTGAAGTAGTTTACAGGTTATTTTGGATTTTATACAACATAAAAATATTGTATGTGAACAATTACAGCTTTACGTCTTCCAGTCTAATATTTATACATTATATATGTTTTCCTAGTGTTTTAGTAACGGCTTGGATCTCCTCAACAGTGCTGAGCAGAGTGGCGAATGGACATTCTTCTTGCTCTACTTTTTCTTAGAGGAAGGTGCCCAGTATTTCATCATTAAGGATCATACAGGGGTAAGCAAAAGTGGGTTTACAGCTGTGAGTATGTGAAACACAGATTGTATTCTTGTATTATTATTTATTAATTAATTATTGTCTTTTTCCCTCTGTACAACTATAAACCTACATTTGTCCACCCCTGTATTATCTGTAACTTTTTATGGTGCCTTTTATCAGATTGAGAAAGTTCTTTTGTGTTGTTAGTTTGCTCAGAGTTTTTGTCATGCATAGATGTTGAATTTTATTAATTGCTTTTACTTAGTCTACTGATATCTTTATATTGTTGTTCTCCTTTATTCTGTTGATGTGATAATATACACTGATTGTGTTTCAAATGTTAAATGACCTTGCATTCTAGAAGAAATTTAACTAGTTGTTGATATCTTATCCTGTTAATATACTGCTGGATTTGGTTTGCTGATATTTTGTTTAGAAATTTTTAACCTGTGTAAAATATTGGCCTGCAATTTTATTTCTTATAGTATCTTTGTCAGGTTTTAGTGGTATTGGGTTACACTAACTTGACACATAAATAGTAGTTTAGTTGATTATGGAACACTGGGTTGGAAATATTTTCTTCTATTGTCTACTATGTCCAATGTGCTCTTGAGAATAATTATGATTTATACTGATTATTATGATTATACTGTTGGCTATAGGATCTTCATGTTTCTGATTTTCTAAAATTTCACTTCACTGTGCTTTATTATGTCTCTGTTTTTTCTTTTTTTTAAAATGAATTTATTTATTTTTCATTACAAATGTCCCTCCTTTTCCCCCCATTGACACCCTCCTCCCTGCTTCTGTTCCCACCCTCCTTCACCGCACTGTGTCTGTGTCCATTGGTTATGCATGTTCTTTGGTTTATTTCTTCCTGCCTCTCCCATCCCCCTTCCCTCTGAGGTTTGTCAGTCTGTTCCCTACTTCAATGTCTCTGGATCTGTTTTGTTCATCAGCTTATTTTGTTCCTTATAGTCCACAAATAAATGAGATCATGTGATACTTGTCTTTCTTTGATTGGCTTATGTCACTTAGCATAATACTCTTCAGGGCCCTTCATGTCATCTCGAAAGGTAAGAGATCTTTCTTTCTTTCTTTTTTTTATTGATTTTAGAGGGAGGAAGGGGGAGGGAGAGAGAGATAGAAACATCAATGAGAGAGAACATTGATTGGCCGCCTCCTGCATGCCCCCCACTAAGGATCAGGCCCACAACTTGGGCATGTGCCCTGACCAGGAATCGAACTAGTGACTTCTTAGTGCATGGGCGGATGCTCAACCACTGAGCCACGCCAGCTGGGCTGAGATCTTTCTTACAACTACATAGTATTCCATTGTGTATGGGTGTAGAGGAAAGGGTGCTTTAGTACACAGCCTGTGGGAATGCAAACTTGTGCAGCCACTATGGAAAACAATATGGTATTTCCTAAAAAAAATTAAAAATGGAACTCATTTAACCCAGTGATCCCACTTCTAGGAATATATCCTAAGAAGCCTGAAATACCAATCAGGAAGAATATCTCCACCCCTATGTTCATAGCAGCACTATATACAATAGCTGAGATCTGGAAACAGCCCAAGTGTCCATCAGTAGATGAGTAGAAAAAATAGTTGTGTCTCTGTTTTAATCACTGTGCTGGGAAGTAAGGAGTATTTTCAGTCTCTGAATGCAGATCTCTTCATTGCAGGAAATTTTTATGAATTATTTCAGCAAGTAGGCTAAATGATGTTCCCCTTGCCCCATACCTCCCGAGATGTCCATGTGCTGATCTCTGGAAGCTACGAATGTTACCTTATATAGCAAAAGAGACTTTGCAGATGTGGTCAAGTGTCTTGAGATAGGAAGATTACCCTGGATTATCTGGATCGGCCAGATTCGTACCGGCTCTCCTACAGAAAAGTCAGAGTCAGAGGAAGGCTTCTGAAGACAGACGCAGAGATCGCAGAGATGTGCTCGGAGGACAGGGGAAGGGGACCACATGCCAAGGAACAGCAGTGGTTTCTACGAGCTGGAAAAGGCAAAGGAATGAATTCTTCCCCAGCACCTCCAGAAGGAACCAACCCTGCCCACACCTTGACGTTAGCCCCGTGAAACTAATTTTAGTGTTCTGGGCTCCAGAACTGTGAGATAATGTACTTAATTGTGCTACTTTGTCACAGAGACCATAGCAAAATAATACAAATGGTTTCCTGCTCTTTTCTCTGGGCTCTGTTCATAGAACTCCTATTTTATTATAACTTCTTGACAACAATGGCAATTTTTATGTTTATTTAGTCTTTTTCTCCTTTTGTCGAACCTTCTAGAGTATCTCCTAAAATTATCTTCCGACTTATCTTTTTGAATTTTTGGTTTCTACTCTAAAGTTCTAACTTTTCAGGAATTTACCCTTCTTCTTGTTCTCAGCATGTTCTTTCTTTGTTTTTAAAATGTGTCCTGTTCTAGTTTATGGTTGCAGTGTTTTATTTCTTTTATCCCTGAGGGTCTAGTAATTTTCTTTGGAATTGTATTCTCCCTGCAAAACCATTCTCCTCCAACTTTTATTTAACTGTCTGTTCTGATTTTTGTACTTCTCAGGAGAAACTCTCTTTTGTTGTTGCGTGATACTCGGTTCTCTGCTCGTACTTAAGAGTTGACAACTGTAAATAAAGTGGCAGCACTGAGCATATGGTAGAACTCTAACCCAGCTTTCTGAAGAATATCGCGCTGCCAGATCTTACCAGGCCTTGCGGGAGGAGGTTACATCAATCGGCTTGCTTTGTGGCCACCCTCACGACTGGGTGAGATTTTGGTGCATGTGTGGTTCCAGCCAGCTCGTTGTTTCCCGTTGCTCCAAATGTTGTTCACCTGCTAAAGCTGTGTGCTTTTCTTCTCCTCCTGTTGCACCCTGTTCTCCCTGTCCTTATGAGGTGATGTTTAAAATAAAGATACACGTATTCATGTTTTTAGTGTGGTTTATGAATAGACTGAAAGTAGATGGATGTGTTCAATCTGCCATTTTTGGCAGAAATACTATGGCTTCCACTCTTCAGCCTCATTCTTAAAATAGACGCTCTTCGGGGACTGTCTCATTGTCTCTCCTTTTCACTCTCCTTGCTCTCGCCTCTCAATTTTATCCATTCCTATGATTTCGGCTCTCAACAGACCAGCGACTTTTAACTGTGTATCATTATTCCCTAGCTCCCCCCCCCCCCTGCATTTTCAGAGCATTGCTTCCTGCAGGAGGTCCTCCATCATGAGCTGGGTCTTCTGCATTTCCCTCCACACGTTTTCAGACTGACCTCATTATTCCTCTGCAACCCAGTTGTACCTTCCCCCTCACAAGCTCACTGCTCTTTCTGTTTCTCTTTTATCAGCATCACTAACCTTCTACGCTGGAAACCATCCTTACCTCTCGCTGCCCCCTTGCCTCCTACATCTATTAGTTACCAAGTCCTGTTAGATTCGCTTGCTAAATACCTTTCTCTATAGTTCACGCATCCCTCCCACATTATCAGTCCCCCTGCTTTATTTCAGGCTTTTCCCGTCTGTCATAGACTATCACAGGAACCTAGGTTGATACGTTCCTCTGATCTCTATAAAGCTTCAATCTATTGATATAAATTAACCATGTAACAAACATGTATCGAGTACCTAAATCTGTGCCAGTTACGGTATTCCCTGGAAATACTGGGAAAAGACATGGGTTTTCTTTGTGTTAGTAGGGAAGTTATTTTACCGGGAAAATATCACATTAATGGGAAGTTGCAAAATAGCATGCTAAGTCTTAGGATAGGAGAAATACAGGGGACTAGGGAGGATATAGGAAAGCAATCTAACTTACACCTGAGGACATTTGGGAAGACCTCCTAGAAGAAGGTCGTGTACGTAACGACCACAAAACGAAGGAACGTGTTTCACACAGAAAACACGGTCCCTGCCAAAGGCTCTGCAGTGGTAGGCACACGGGGTGGGGAAGAGAAGTTCAATGACAGCAGGGCAGAGTGAGGAGATGTTTGAAGGAAAGCTGGAGAAGTAATCGAGAGCAAGCTCACTCAGGGCTTTCTAAACCGATTGTAGAGGATTCGGAATTCCTTCTAAGAAAAGAAGGAGACAGACAGAAAACTTGATGATTTGCACTGCATTAAAAAAATACATTATCTTCCTGTGGGGAATGGATGGAAAGCGATCAGGTTTGCAGAGGGAGACCAGGTGTCATAATCCAACTGGCAGATGGCAATAGCTTGAAATAGAGTCGGGGCAGTGGAGATGAAGAAAAGCAGTTAGCCCCGCAGAACACGAGGAGGGAGGTTTGGGAGGATACAAGAGTAGGAGGAATTAAGAAACAGAAATGGTGGGTTTGGAGGGAGGGTTCAGTGATGAGTTACATTATGATTGTATTGAATTTGAAGTGCCTGTGGGACACCCACATGGGGATACGCAGAAATCTATTCAGATGTTTTCTCCATAGTGTGTTCATCATTAAGCCCAAGCCCTGTGCATTGCATAGTTCTTTACAATCTCACCCCAGCCCTTCCGTCTGGCTTCATCTCTCAACAGCAACTCCTAGACCCCTTCCCCTACGCGTTCCCACCCACGGCAACTCCTAGACCCCTTCCCCTACGCGTTCCCACCCACGGCAGCTCCTAGACCCCTTCCCCTACGCGTTCCCACCCACGGCAACTCCTAGACCCCTTCCCCTACGCGTTCCCACCCACGGCAACTCCTAGACCCCTTCCCCTACGTATTCACACCCACGGCAACTCCTAGACCCCTTCCCCTACGCGTTCCCACTCAGGGCAACTCCTAGACCCCTTCCCCTACGTATTCACACCCACGGCAACTCCTAGACCCCTTCCCCTACGTATTCACACCCACGGCAACTCCTAGACCCCTTCCCCTACGCGTTCCCACTCAGGGCAACTCCTAGACCCCTTCCCCTACATATTCACACCCACGGCAACTCCTAGACCCCTTCCCCTACGCGTTCCCACCCACGGCAACTCCTAGACCCCTTCCCCTGCGCGTTCCCACCCACGGCAACTCCTAGACCCCTTCCCCTGCGCATTCCCACTCAGGGCAACTCCTAGACCCCTTCCCCTGCGCGTTCCCACCCACGGCAACTCCTAGACCCCTTCCCCTACGCATTCCCACTCAGGGCAACTCCTAGACCCCTTCCCCTACGCATTCACACCCACGGCAACTCCTAGACCTCTTCCCCTACGCGTTCCCACCCACGGCAACTCCTAGACCCCTTCCCCTGCGCGTTCCCACCCACGGCAACTCCTAGACCCCTTCCCCTACGCATTCACACCCACGGCAACTCCTAGACCCCTTCCCCTACGCGTTCCCACCCACGGCAACTCCTAGACCCCTTCCCCTACGCGTTCCCACCCACGGCAACTCCTAGACCCCTTCCCCTACGCATTCCCACTCACGGCAACTCCCAGACCCCTTCACCTACGCCTTCCCACCCACGGCAACTCCCAGACCCCTTCCCCTGCGCGTTCCCACCCACGGCAACTCCTAGACCCCTTCCCCTGCGCGTTCCCACCCACGGCAACTCCTAGACCCCTTCACCTACACATTCACACTCACAGCAACTCCTAGACCCCTTCCCCTACGCGTTCACACTCTTTCATGCCCCCTTGTCTCTAGATATGCGGTTGCACTTTGACCCGCATCACATCAATACTCTTTGAAATTTAGCTTCACCATGATCTGAAACCCAGCTCTCCCACCTGAGGTGTTTGCGAGGACGGTAGCCTTACCTGAAGATCAGGAGGGCTGGCAGGGGATCATGCCACACAGCCCATGGCTCCTGTCATCTCATCGGTCAACCCCCTTCTCCCACCTACTAGACCGGTGTTGTCCGTTCACTAACCACGGGTCTTTGTTGTGCTTCTTGAACATTTGAAATGTAGCTAGTTTGAGATCAGATGTGCTACATGTAAAATGCACACCAGATTTTGAGGCTTATAAAATAATAACATAAAATATTTTGGTAATGATTTAAAAAATATTAATGTGATGAAATGACAATGTTTTGGCTATATTGAGGAAGGAAAGTATTAGAATTAATTTCATTAAATTTTTTTTTACTTTTTAAAAATGTGACCCCCAAACACTTAAAAATGATGTATGTGGTCCACACGGTTGTGTTAGACCTCAATCCTAAATTGTCAAGTTGTTTTACAGAACAGTTTAACTCTTGAAGTTCTATGTGACCTTATCTATCCAATTCCAGCAAAGACTTTCCTTTTATAAGCTCTCCTGAGGAAGAAGTTATTTATGTCAAAAACAAAAAAATTAAAATCCCCAAATATTCATATTCCTACTTTAGTACACACTTCATTGTAGTGTGGTTATTTAACCCACAGGCTGGTGTGGTTCTGTGATTGAGTGTTGACCCATACTCCAAAAGGTTGCCGGTTCGATTCCCGGTCGAGGCACATGCCTGGGTTTCGGACTCGATCCCTAGTGAGGGTGGGAGGAGCTTGCAGGAGGCAGCCAATCGATGTTCTCGCTCATCAATGTTTCTATCTCTCTCTTCCTCTCCCTTCCTCTCTCTCTAAAATTAATAAAGAAAAAAAATGTTTTTTAAAAAAAATGTTTTTTTAAAAAGAGTCTAGGAGCCTCTTTCCCCCACTAGGCTGTGAACAAAAAGTGTGTCATACTCATCTTTTCATCCTCGATACTTAACGTGGCAAGTAGATAGTAGGTACTAAGAAAGGCTTGTTAAATGACAGGGTTGGGTTCCTTATTATCTGAAAAGGAAATATTAGCTGAATTTGAGAATTACATTCACGGCAATCGGTTTGGTGTAATTAAGGATAGTGGTAAACATGTCTTGATATTCTTATATCCCTCCATTTCCCTTGACCTTACAAACCTATCCAGTAGTGATCACTTTTCGCTGTTCATTGCATCTTTGTCACGAAGTCTGTGCTAATATCATTCTCCTCTAGACATGTAAGTAGAAGCAGAGAAAGAATTTAAATCAATACAGCTAACAAATAAACAACACGCTGGAGAAGTGGAACCTGTCACTCAAGAACATAAGGGGTGAAGGGCGTATTGACGGTTTCTGGTAACTAAGTAGACTGAGTATTGAGTAGATTGATAGCAGAAGTCACTGTGAAATGAGCACTTACTTGAGACTGCGTTTGCATCAAGGTGTTATTGCCAGTAGTTGTCACAGACACCACTACACGCAGTCCTGGGGCCCATGGGGTCAGAGTTCATGTCACCTGGCGGTTACTGGCTGCAAATGGAGTTGCTCTACTGCATATTTTAAAGTTTGAAATGGACTTGCTGACTTCACGCAGCACTAGCCCCTCCAATGACAGAAACTTTGCCTGAACTTCAGAGAACATTTCCGGAGAGACCAAGCGTCAAGTGGTATGGTGAACATGATAAGGCAAACGGAGCCAGATTTCCCCGGTGGTTTACGTACACCTTGATTTTAAACGTGAAACTTTTGGAAATTGCATTTACCATTCAAAGCCACATGTCCAGCAATCTTAAGAGGTGTCTCATAATTTCTGTGCACAAAAGACTCTAGGTCCTAAGGGAATGCATATGAATAAGAAGAGTGAGGTGAATGTCAGTTTATATTTTTGGCAATTAATGTATAAGAGTCATCCTGAAACCCTCTGGTGTTTCAGATGGGGTGTGCGTATCTTTCTTCCAGAGCAAAGGGTACACGCTGAGCACGCAGCAGCCCTGCTCCAGGTAAATGGAGGACATGGTGTGCTTGGCAGGCACTGTAGGCGTGGCGAGCAGCTGCCGGGGAGCAGACAGACTCTGCAAGGTGCCAACCTGTCGACTTTTCTCTTCCAGAAGCTCAGTCTCTGCGAGGGACACTACCATCTCAGACTGTGGCATCCCTCTACACCTCCCGTCCGTCGTTAGGTAGGACTTTGCACATTATAGGTGTGCTAAATAGAAGAATAAAAATATAACAGTTTACAATGCATCTGTTTCCATAAATGCCTTAGCAATGAAGGCTTTGGGTTTCATCAAGACCAGTAAATCTATCAGGAGCAGAAGAAAAGAGGCGAATATTACATCTTATCTTTTTTACGCCCCGCTGGTCCCAAAGCGTCAAAAAGCCAGCCAAAGAACGGGACTTTCCAGCTGTTTAGAGAAGTCTTTGTCTAGTATGAGCTACATAAACTTATTCCATTGTTACCTTTTAGTGTAATATTAAGCTAAAGTTTAGAAGTTTGCCATAGTACAATTTTCTAAAAAAAAAAAAAATCAGCAACCCCTTGACTCACTTTTTAGAAAGTCTTCTCTGAACTGATAAATTGTACCACAGCCAATAGGTTCTTTGTTAATATGGAGAATTGGAAAATCATTATCCTGTGTCATTCATTGCTAGAGATTACAAACCTAAACAGGTTCAAAGTAAAGTCAGTTTGCTCAGGGGAAAGACTATTGATGACATGGGAAAAATATGTAATTATATGCGTACCCATCAATTTAATCTACGGGTAGTCCGCCTTTTGTTTTCTTCTCTTTATGTGAATAAGTAGAACAAAGCAACTAATTTATTGCCTGCCAACTGCTAATCTTTTGTATTTCTCTGCTAGTTTGGCTAGCACATTTCTGTGTTGCCTTGTTAATAGTATATGGTAATGAATACCCAAGTTTCAAGTTTCAGGACAGTTTTTAAAAATCTTATATTGCATGGAAGAAGGGATGGAGGGAGGGAGGGTATATATATATATATATATATATGTATATATATACACACACACACACACATATATATACAGAAAGAGAGAAAGAGAAGAAAAATAGTGAATATGCAGTTTAAATTATACGCCGACTTTGTATAGCAATGGCCACTGAAAAAATATCTAAAAAAAAAAAAAAAAAAGTAATTGGCCAGTGCAGCCAACCTGGCATTCATTTATCATACAATGAGAAAGCAGAGTAGGAGGGAATAGTAATTTCACTCTAATGCGTCTCTAACTCAAAGCCATTTTCCATTAAGAAAAGTTTTTAGGTATTCACAATATTCATTCTCCCTAAAATTAATGAACTTCCTTAAACTTTTTAATTTTCTCTGTTCTAGTTGATCACTTTTGTGGTTGTGATCAGCAAAAGCCCAGAGCAGACATTTCTTCCAAAGCATTTATCTGCTGGCATAGTCGAGTGGAAAACAGAGCAACTGGTAGACCGAGCGTGGCCACAGGAGTCGGCTGCCTTACCGGCTTCCAGAGCTTCAACAACCCTCTCCACTCCTTGAACAGCGTTTCTCTGTAGTGCCGTACTCTCAATGAACCTGAATGGCAATAGTTCAGGATTGTCTCTCCTTCCTAGATCTTAGCCGAATCTTTTTTATTTGAATAATGCGATTCAGTCATTTTGTGCAATCCTCCTGTTTGGTATAATGCTGCAGCACGATGTTGCACGCTGATTAATATTCATAAAAGTCTGAAGGTTTAGAATTAGAAACAGAAAATCAGATGAGCGAAGTGTAACTGCTCAAGGTGGTGATAAGGATACGCAGAACTGCAGTTTCAGTCTCTGAAGACAGGAAGTGGAGGGCAGAGGACCTGTCTCCATGAAGTTCAGCATGACTACACCAGAAGCAATCACCTGAGAATCAATTAAGGTGGTAGCCTGAAAGGATCTGGATTCAGAAACACACACAGGAATTTACATGGCTCAAGCCATACTGATGGACTTGGTGGAGAGAATGGAATGGAGAGGTAACTGGTTTTGGCTATGAATTAATGTAATGATGTTAAAATATAACCTTCATTAACTGAAACGTCTTCAAGTCAAGCAGAGGACACCAACAATTTCATCTTTTGAAAAACATCTCCATTTATTCCTCATTTATCCTCTTCCATTTCTCCCCATTCCCCTCTCCCTCTGGTAATCTTCATACTGTTGACGGTGTCTGTACGTTTTATTATTATTATTTTTTGATTAATTTCTTCACCTTTTTCACCCAGCCCCCCAACACCCTCTCTTCTGTGACAGCTGTCAGCCAGTTCTCTGTCTCTGTGAGTCTGTTTTTATTTTGTTCGTTAGTTTATTTTGTTCATGAGATTCCACATGTAAGTGAAATAATATAGTACTTGTTTTTCTCTGACTAGCTTATTTCACTTAGCATAATATTCTCCAGGTCCATCCATGCTGTCAAAAAATGTAATATTTCCTTCTTATTTTTTATTTTTTAAATCCTCACTCAAGGATATATCTATTTTTCCATTTATCTTCAGATAGAGTAGAAGGGAGGGAGGGAGAGAGAGAGAGAAACATCAGTGTTAGACACATTGACTGGCTGCCTCCTGCATGACCTCAATCAGGGTCGGGCACAAACCGCAACTGAGGTACATGCCCTTGATCGGAATCAAACCTGCGACTCTTTGGTTTGTGGGCCGACGTTCTAATTGCTGAGCCAAACTGACCAGGGATTCTTCTTTTTTTTTTTTCCAGCTGAGTACTATTCCACTGTGTAAATGTACCACCGGTTTTTTATCCATGCATCCACTGATGAACACTTGGGCTGCTTTCAAATCTTGGCTATTGTAAATAATGCTGCAATGAACATAGGGGTGCATATATTCTTTTGAATTAGTGTTTCGGATTTCTTTGGATATATTCCCAAATGTGGGAGCGCTGGGTCATAAGGTAATTCCATTTTTAATTTCCTGAAGAACCTCCTTACTGTTTTTCACAGTGGCCGCACCGGTCTGCAATCCCCCCAACACTTGTTGTTTGTTGATTTATTGATGATAGCCATTCCGACAGGTGTGAGGTGATAGCTGGTTGTGGTTTTAATTTGCATCTCTCTGATGATTAGTAATGTTGAACATCTTTTCATATGTCTATTGGCCATCTGTATGTCCTCTTTGGAGAAGGGTCCATTCAGGTCCTTTGCCCATTTTTTAATTGAATTGCTTGTTTTTCTGGTGTTGAGTTGTATACATTCTTTATACATTTTGGAAATTAACCCCCTATGAAAGGTATCATTGGTGAATATATTCTTTAATTCAGTGGGGTGTCTTTTCATTTTGTTGTTGGCTTTCTTAGCTGTATACACCAACCGTTTCAATTTAATGTCAACTCAGATTATTCTCACATAGGGTAGGTGCAGTTTTCTTGTTTATTTTTTGGCCTCTGGCATGTTTTTCCATTTTATTTTCTGGCTTTAACTAGAAAAGATGAAACACCTGATCCATCTTTATGGAAAGAAAGGTCAGGGATGAGCTCAACAAAGAACTTTAATCTCTTATTCAAATGAGGTCCTACCCAACTAAAGGAAGTTGACTTGACTGCTTTCCAGACTAGAATATATTCAAAGATAAGTCTCTAAAGAGAAAAGCAAACTTTGTATCAATTATTTTATGCTCATGAAACCCAATGGAACTAAGAGAAGTAGCAGGAGGTAAGGAATCTAGGTGAGCGTCCAGTATCGGTGTGCTGAGGTCACTAATATGTGAGACGAAGAAGATGCTAATAGCTACGTAATCCCGGAGGGAGGGTGAACTTGTCCAGAGTTGGAGGTACATGCAGAAGGTCTGAGACATTCTAGCCTCATCTATGTCGAGTGGACATACTGCTCTACAAAATAGTAGCCCCCTCTCCCTCCAGTCTGGTGCTCATTCTCCTCCATCCTGTTTTACTATTTCCCCGTAGCATTAATTCCCATTTAGCACCCTTTACATTGACTTCTTATGGGTTTACTGGCTTTCTGTGTATGCTGGGATGTGAGTTCAGTGAGGACAAGGACTCTGTCTTATGGCTACATCTCCTGCATGTGGTGGGTAAACGTTTGTTAAGCAAGTAAATCAATTCTGTTTGGCTTAGTGGGATGTTTAGAATGTAGCTCAAGTGTATATTTTAAAAAATAAATATGATAGTCTTAATAGTTATTCTCTATAAATAGGTATGAGAACACACAGCTAGAGGTTAAGTGATGTCTAATGATAGTATCCAAGTATGAAAATGTAAGGTTATTTTGTAGAGAATATTAAAATAATATTGCAAATAGGCTGGGACATGGGATGTTTCACATTTTAAACTATTTTAGGTACAGGAAACAACAAATGCCATTTCTGAACAAATGGCTCCGATTATAAACTATGTTGCACGGTGTTTTACCCTTAGTCAGAGCCCGTGGAGTAGGGAGACCACGGTAGCGCACATGAAGAATGACGTTCCCCTGTCTGCTGTGGCTCTGTTTTTAGCAAGAAGAATCACAATGATGGCTTGGGTACTGCGTTCAACTTGCTTTCAGTACATGGCATGAATGTTCCAGAATCTGTTGGAAAAGAAAGAAGTATAACCATTTTAGTTCTCTTTATCCTAATGAATCAGGACCAAGGTTATAATAAGAGTGCAAAATGGAACACAAATAGCAATTTTTTTAAACAGAAGTTATTCTCTAGAAAGCTCATTGCAAGTGAGTTCTGTCAAATTTAATGAAAGTGGTTCTTCTTGATCGAACCATGTTGAGGTTATAATTCAGAAGATGATTATACTATATAATTAAACTTTCTAATTAAAATGTATGATAACTTTAAAGCAGTATTTTTTTTTGCATGGGATGAAAAAATAAAATACATAGCAATATCTTTGGAAATCTTCCCAATAACAAATTGTAAATCGGTGAGAGGCAAGCTATAGCCCTAGGCAAATTGTTTATCCTGTTTTACAGACAGGGTGTGAAGCACCGCAGTGTTAAACTACCAATCATTACTGATGTCACAAATACCATTCAACTGCTTTGACTTTCCAAGAAACTTATAAGCAGTTCAAAAGTTTAATTAATCCCTTTGTGTGTCTGATTTCCTCCCTACCAGCTACATGGGGTAGTTGGGATAAGTTAGTTACCAAGACAGAGAAGCAGGATGGCTTCAGAGAGAATAATACAATTTTGAGTAGAAGATTCTGAAGGTTATACCAGACAAATTGGTATCAGCTCACAGGACGGGATAAAAATGGGAGGCAAGCAAAAGGTCAGGAGATGAAGAAACACAAGACAATTTGGGAGGGAGTGGCACAAAGGAAGAGTGAACCAATGGAGTCTAGGAGGTTGGTTTCCAATAGGCCTACAGTTCTTGGTGCTTATTCTTGAAGATGCTGGCATCATGGTGCATGGGTGGGTGTTGAATTAAATATGGGTGCACATTCTAGATTTTGGGTTTTGAGCCCGGTGCTGTGATTGGAAGAGACTTTTTTGGGGTCTGGAAAGGGCATGAGTAACTTTGCACATTTAAGGAACGTAAATAATTGTAACCATAGACTGTAGAACAAATTCTTTCAGAGGTGAAGTCCACTCCCCCATCCCTTGAATCTGGGCGGGCCTCCAGTCTCTGCAATGCAGGACAAGCAGCCATATTTACCCTCTGCTATCTCCTAACTTTTAGTAAATCTTTCAAAAAGCTTCAGCTTTGTTTTAGTTGAACTGTGGGAATTAAGAGTGAGGTTTGTGCTCATGATCCTTGCCATTGTCCAACTCTAACAACCCCAGTAAACCACTTTTCTTCCATGAACCTTAGTTTTCTTGTTTTTCAAAGTAGAGATAATACATGACCCAAAGTTATTATATGTATCAGATGAAATAATTTGATCTAAAAATACAATGAACCCCCAAATAACCATAAACATATAAGGAATTATAATAATCCTTATGTTAGGTTATAGTTCTTATACATCTTCCTGAGTTTGACCAAAACTTTTGCTGAAATTGCATTTTATACAGTAGAGGTTTATACTTATATTGAAAATAAATTCCATGAGTCAGTACTCAGAATCAAATATTCTGTAATGAAACTAGCGTTAGGACAACTTTCACTCAGAAAGTTGATGGGAGAGAACAGTAAAATTATGGTAGGAATTGTTCTCAACAATCAAATTTCTTCTGGGGGAAAAATGAAAGAATTCTTCAATAGAGTCATGCAGCCAGAGATTCTTTTTTGACCAATGTTTTATCTCTAAGAATCTGTTGTTAACAACAGAGGAACCCAACAATACCCCTTTTTCTTAGAAAGAATAGCCAAACCCTCAGATTAATTGAGTAGCACAAAATTAATACATGAGCTGACACTCTCCAAAGGCCCCTAGAAAGTCTGAGTCCTGTCAGATTTTGAATAGTACTGACTTCTCTGGGGAACAAGTCATTAGATACATAATTTATTGGGGGAACCAATCAAGTAACTATGTCTTACTCCCTTTTCTTTGTCAGTTGGGGCTGCTCTAACAAAATCCCAAGACTAGGTAGTTTATGAACAGCAGGATTTTATTTCTCACAGTACTGGGGGCTGAAGTCCAAGGTTAGGGTGTCAGCCTGGCTGGATGCTGATGAAGACCCTGTTCCAGGCTGCAGACTGCTACCTTCTCCCTGTGTCTTCACCTGGTAGAAGGGGTGGACTAGCATTCCGGGGCTTCACTCATAAAGGCACACTAATCTCAACTACAAGGGCTCTGTCCTCAGGACATAACAATCTCCAACCCCCACCCCCCTTAATACCATCACCTTGGGAGTTAAAATTTCAACATGAATTTTCAGAGGAGTCCCTAGCATTCAGACCATAGTACCCCTATTGTGGAACTGTCACAAAATATTTGTGTTTGCATAGTCAGAGGAAAATTAGAAATAATCATCCAAAAGTGGCATTAAGGCATCTTCATAAATAAAGTTGATGTATCTATTCAGTTATTTTTTTTTTCCTTGTGCCAAAGAACTGTCTTAATTTGCACTTTGAGTATGTGTGAAAAGAATAATAAATACATTTTAAGAGTTATATTATTCTTTAAAAATAATAAACCAGAGCACTTGAAAAAGAGAAACATTGAAGAAAGATGAAAAAGTAAAGAGACAAAGTATCCATTAAAGTAGAATACACAGATGCATCAGTAACCTGGGATAGATTAGTTACTGCAATTGGATATTACATTGGTCTCTGAGTTCCCGTTGGGCTCCCCTCCCTTCCAAAGGAAGGTGAAGGACTAAAGGAATGAATAGAAACAGAGTAAACAGAGCCTGGAAAACCAGGAGGTGTGGCTAGATAACGCATTCCTAAGAAAGCCTCTCACACCTAGTGTGTCTCTTAACTCAACTTTTGACTACTGTTATATTATCTTCAATTTATTTTTTATTTCTCTTAGAACTTGAAGAGTTGAGTTTCTTAGCTTCTGATTAATGCAATAGCTACCCAAAATGCAGGAAACAAATTTACAACTGGGAGTGAGAATTTAGATTTCCATTCTTTTCTTGAGGTAGGTCTTCTTCTTTTCTTATAAAATATAGTCCATAGACTAACTAAGGTAGAGCATGTATTAAAAAAAAAGTTCTGAATCTCATCAAGCACTTATGCAACATTTGTTTTTATATTAGGGAGAGTAGAAAAAATGGTAACAGTATTTTTTTATTCAGGACCTGTGTTACCAATTTGTTTTCTAACCATAAAAGTGCTTTAATAAGAATTTTAAGTTTAATTATTGAGTAGAACCGAAATTAAAAGATTTCACTATTGCAAAATATATTCCAAACAGCTAAATGGTTTTATCTATTTGAGATTATTTTGGATTTTCCTTTTAAGCAATTAAACAATTTTATTGTTTTTTTTTTTTTCTTTTGTTGTTGTTGTTGGTACGTGCCCCTAGCGGAAACCGAACACAGGACTCTTTGGTCCGCAGGCCGATGCTCCAACTGCTGAGCCAAACCGGCCAGGGCTAAACAATTTTATTGTTAAGCTTAAGCACAATAAACATTTGTCAAACAAATGAATGAATTAAAGTAAGAGTAAAGTGTCAGGATCAGCTACTACTTTTAAAATACATTTTTGAAGTTCTAAAATTAATGTTTATTGTTAACATTCATACAATACAGAGGTATATGAAGAAACAGGGATTAATTTCCCATTTTACGTCTAAATCCTATCTCCCTGAAAACAACAACAACAACAACAACAACAACATTAACATTTGGTGGGTATCCTGGTATTCTTCCATATGTATGTATGTATTTATTTGTGTGTGTGTACATGAACGTATATATACATCCATATAAGAATATATATACACATTTATAGAGGGGTTTATTTATAGCATAATAAGATCATATAATACAACTTGCTTTTTTTCACTTAATAATATATCTTAGGTTTTTCAGGTTATTGCTGACTGCAGAATCATGTGCCGTATGTTGTACCTTAATACACATAAGCATCCCTTTCTGGAGAGCCATTAGGTTGTTTCCAGTTACATTCGTGTTACAAATGGTGCTGCAGTCAACTGTCTCCTACACACACCCTTTCATGTTTGTGATTTTGATTCAAAAGGATGAATTTCTAGAAGTAGAATTGCTAAGTCGAAGGGTATGCACATTTAACATTTTACTAGAAACTGCCATATGCTTTCCCAAAAGAAGCAATTCAAGTTCTCTTCGTAAGTGTACAAGGTTGCCTGGGCTCTACATCCTCATTAGCATGGGAAACGCCAGTCTTCAATGTTTGCAACAGTGATGGGTGAGGAGGATATCTGGCTATTTTACTTTGCATTTTTATTATTATTGTCAGGTTGAGCACTTCTCTCTTGGTGAATTGCATATCTTCTTCTTGAAATTGCCTTTGTATTTACTTTGCCCACTTGTTTTATGGCAAGATTTGTTGTTTTGCCTATCAATCAGTAGAAACATTTTGTATTTTAGAAATATAACTATTTGTCAGTCGTGAGTTTTATACATATTTTCTTCTAGAATATAGTTTATTTCTTGACTTTGTTTATGGTGTTTTATGCCAAGCAGAATTCTTTTTGTTTTACTTAAAAACAAAACAAAACAAAACACAAAACAACACCCATTTTAGTTATTTCTTTATGGCTTCTGGGTTTGCCTTATTGCTTAAGAATTTTCCCATTTTTGAGGATTTACAGGTAATCTCCTATTTTAAAAAAATATTTTACAACTTTATTTTTGGTTTAGAATATTAACTTATTTTAATTTTATTTTTTATATAAAACGAAGTTCTGCCTTTATTTTCTTGCATTTGTATATACAGTTATACAAATACCCCCTTTTCCCCCCACAGATTTAAATACTTCTTTTATTGTATTTCAAATTTTTATATATAGTATTTAGATCTGTTTTTGGATTTTCTAGTCTATTTCATTATCTGTTTGACTATTCCTATGCCAATATTACACTGATTTGATTAGTATTATTTAATAATTTAAGTACCTTCTAGGTACAATCTCACTATCCTCCCCCCACATAATATCTTGACAACAATTACATAATGATTCTTCCATATGAACTTTAAAAATATATAAATTTTTGTTCTTTAAGAAACTCATTGATAATTGCATTAAATTTATATAGTTATTGGGGAAAATTGCCATTATCATAGCATAGTTTTGCCCTCCCTTTCTTCTAGGAATCTTGGAACATATTCCCTGAGGATAAGGGGGCTACTACTATATAGATTTTGTGATCAGAGATGAGTGAGGTTCCAGTAAATCAAAAGGAACAGTTGGAAAATGGATTTCTGGGTGGTTTAAAGAGATAATATATTCTAAAGGACGGATATGCAGACTGCTAAAGATCGCCTAGTGGACACTGCTTGCTCCTGCCTGTTTTCCTGCTCTGTCTGCACAGATTTCTTATGAGACTCAAGCTGATCCTTCCTAACCTGCTTAGCAGAAAAGATGCAACATGCTTTGGTGGCTGTGGGGAAGAGGAGAAGCGAGGAGAGTAGGTATGGAAGGAATTGGTTGTCGTCTGTCAGATCAGTGATGATCCGGCCAGAGATGCTATCCATGGTGCTACCTGCAGAGACTATCTCGGCAACCTTGTGAACACATGGGGCCTGGTTCTGATAAGGGGTGTTACGTTCTCCTCTCGGCTGAGCCTTCCTGTGCCTGGGCCAGGTCCCCCACGATTTGTCCTAAAGGAAGAGCGGATTAGTATCGGGTTCCTGATGCTCTGACAGCCCATCATGAGAAATAATACCTTCCCTCCGTGTTGAACTTCTTATCTGATTATATTTTTGATATAATTTTGAGAGTCTGAGAAGTTTGGGGAGAAGTCACTTTCAACTGCTTAAAAATTACAACTTTGTACAGCTCTTACATTTATAAGCACTTTATATATATACACATTATCTTCTCTGATCTCCCTAACAAGTCCATGAAATTATTGATTAAAGAAAAAAATATAGACTGATATTACAGCCTACAGAAGGGAAACTAGTCATAAAGGAAAGTTTAATTAATGAAGTGATTTTATAGGAGGAATACCACTTTCGCATCATTTGTTTTTGAGGAGGTCATAGGGTGTATGGGGAATTTTGGTATCTCGTGGAAATACGGTACACATCCTGAAAACTGGCACATGCATTCATTGGCCATGCAGCTCTGAAGTGTGCCAATGTAGACTTTACTGGCACATTTCTTACAGTTTAGATGTGCACATGTGTTAGTAAACAGGTCTGTTATGCAACCGATATGCTAAAGGTTTGGCTTTTCTCACTACTGATATCAGTATTAAGATATCAATTTTCTTTCTATAACAAATGGGACAGCTGGTGCATTAGAATTCTGGGGCACAGCCTCTTCCTGTGCCTTGTGCTTAAAGGGATGGAGGCTAATTATCGAACTGGGACAGACTGGTCCCTTCTCTCGTTCGTTCAACATGGGTCCATTTCTGGAAGCTGGTGCAGTGGGCAGAGCTTCAGGAAGGGCTGTTCTCTGGGCAGATGACAGCGAAGAGGCCAGTTACATTTTAGACTAATTCATAGTGAAGGGAACTGACATCCGTATCTTTGGTCCAGTCTAAAGACAGCGGACAGAAAAAACAGTACGGACCTTAAGAATCGCTCATTTTCCTACTGTGTTTGGGTGATGTAAGCCGCTATGTTTATTAAGTAAATTTGACTTTGATGCTTGTGGCTAACCCAGCTTGCATAGTTTTCAAGTTTATGAGCCATCAGTTTTCTATTGTTCAAAAAAATTCTGAAGTCTTCTGGTGAAGTCTAGGTGGTCTTCCTTTCGGACATTCTCCAATCCATTTGTGCAGTCATTGCCTTCTGTTTGTATATTCCTGTTGTGTACTGTCTGTTCTGGAATGGCGTCTCTTGCCTGATTCTACCTGGTTGATTTCCTGAGTCACAGGAAGTAAATGGATCTTTAATTAGCTGACTCAATCTTCCTCCTGATTTTTTTCTTATGACGGCTTATTTTTAACCTTTGTTCTTTTCAAGTAAGTAGAGTCAATTGTTAGATATTTTTCAGTACTTTTATCTTATTGATTGACTGATAGAGGTGAAAGTGCCAAATATTTGATTAACATTCAGTTTTCAAAGCTTCATGAAGGATTATGAAAACTATGGCCATTAACTTTGGGCTGCCCTCACATTGATTTCCATGTTGACAGTGGCCTGATTTCAGTCGAGAAGTCTGCCGTGAGCTTCAGAATGATGACAACCATCCCAAGGATCAGAAGATGTTATTTCAGAAGATTTATAAACCATCACCAATGAATCACCTTTAGTGGCATATTTATTATATTCAGTTCAGTTCAACAAATAAGTGAGATTGTCTATTGTGCTGTGCAGTTTGCTAGGAATAAAGGTTGTGGATAAGTAAGACACTCTTTCTGATGTAAGGGATACCGCATGCAGTTCAGCAGGGTGAAAAGTTGACAGAAATTCTAATCTTGAACATGGACTACCTAGGTTTCACATGTTAAGAATGCATCAAATATATACAAAAGGTCTATTCTTTCGTATTGAGCACTTAGGATATACCTTTTACCAGAGTGGCTAAGGATTGGTGTATGGTCTTTTGTTAAAAGAGTGAGTGCCTGGTCATATATCCATGACTTTATCTTAAATTTTGGTATGCATTGTTCATATAGCAGGTGCTATCTAGAGAACGCAGAGTTGTGCAGTTATTTATAATATTGCGCATTTTGATCAAGCATGAATAATCATGGTCAGGGCAGGGGTTTTTCCTTCCCCAATTTATCGGCCGCGTCCCGTTCAGTACACGAGCTTGTGAGCTGAGCCTGCACCTTGTTGCCCATGACCCTGAACCTCGGTGCACTCCCTGTGGGTGTCTGGGAAGTATCCTGAACTTTCCCTGAGGGCCAGAAGAATTGCTTTATTTTTCTTTATGTGGCAGTCAAGGGGTTCTGTTCTGGTAGTAACTGCTCTCCTGGCAGAAGTTTTGCAAACTTAAAAGCCTTAGAACTTCCTCAACTCTTGATTTAGGATGTTTTCTAGGGAAACATGAATCCCTGCCTTTGGCGTTTTATTACCCTCTCTTATGGTTACTGGCAAATGGAATCTCAGTGTGTGCTGTCTCCTTCAAAGAACTTGTTCACTGAAAAAGGATTTGAATATAGTCATTCAATATATTCAGGGCAGACCAGTTTGCCCTTAATTATTTGGATTATTATAGCAATAAAGATATTCATGACAAACTTTAAAAAAAAATTCTTACCTGAGGATATTTTTCCATTTATCGAGAGAGAGAGAGAGAGAGAGAGAGAGAGAGAGAGAGGGAAAGAGAGAGAGAGAGAAACATTGATGTGAGACAGACACATCGATTGGTTTCCTCCTGCATGACCCCAACCAGGGCCGGGGACAAACTACAACCGAGGTACAGTGCCCTTGACGGGATGAATCCGCAACTCTTTGGCCCTAGGGCCGACGCTCTAACTGCTGAGCTCAAACTGGCCAGGGCATGCCAAACTATTTTTTCTATTATCTTTAACACTGTGAAAATTAGATGTGTTACTCTAATGAGATGTATTCTGAATTTGGCGTTTGCTCACGAAACTCTCACTTTAAAGTGTGACTTTTATTTCCAAATAAGTAACCAATAGATCAGTGTATTTGCATTGATAGCGGCAAACATTTTGAATCTCCAAAGGTTTTTCCTGTTAAAGATGCTTTCACATCGACAATGACTTTGGAAAATCCTCAGACATTTTTCTAGGGCAATAACAAGCGATCGGGTTGGGCTGGTCTTGTGATCACAGTTTCCTGGAGATGGCAGCAAAGTACACAGAAGCAAGGGACAAACCATAACACATAAACAAGGCGAGATTAATGGCGTGTGCACTTCTGGGGACGTGTGAAGAAACGTATTGGCCTTTTCTGCTCTCACATGACAGGGCAGGTAAACAGAGAGCTGCTGTATGTATTCATTTGACTTTCAATTATGTTGGATAGCTTCCAAAAATTCCTGTACAGACTCCTGGCTTTATTTTATTCCTTACCTGTGGTCAAGTTCATGGGTCTCCTGTCTCGCTGATTGTGTGTTGCAGTTGTTTCTTTCACGGCGGAAGCACGGAGCGATCTCCAGAACAAACGTTTCTCGAAGCCTTTATTTTATGTACCCATCGACAGCATGTGTTATCCTTACTTCATTTTCATGTAGCCATTTCTAATCTTGTAGCACACTGCATTTCAATCCCTCTGGGTTGTCAGATTTTCAGAATCTATAATGGGGTGATTAACTGGCAAGGCGAGACACAGGCTAATAACACATTGCGAAGGACATCATATTAGACATTGTAAAAGCCCTCTTTATTCCGAAGTATACATCCAATAATGCCCAAGCAGACATGAGTAATGAGCATTGTACCCAGAATAACAAGAACCCTATCATTTTGGAATTTGTGCAGAAATGTTATTAAAATGAAAAAGAGAGAACTTTCTACTGAATTGCAACTGTTGGTTTCGATGCTAAACTTGTTTGTCAAAATGCTGTTGTGGGGATTCAGTGAAAGCATATATATAAGATCAAAATATTTCACAAGTTGGTTGAGTACTATAAGAAATTTTGCTTTGCAGCGAACTCAATGAAGAATTTTTAAAGTTAAAGATCCAGTGTTTTTCAGATGAAATGAATAGCTATCTTTTGCGAGGATTTTCGAAGTAAATTTTACTTTTAAGATGAGAGAAAAAAAGAACACCCTTGATTATGACTAAAGATTTCTCCTATTAGTTAAAAAAAGTTAACTTTTCTTAACAAAGTTAAAAATAAAAGGATATATACTTTCTAAGACAACATATAAACAATGAATTGATTAAATTGTTGTTTTGGGTCAGATTATTCAGTTAGTCCAATACACTTTGGTGCACTGAGAACTTGGCTCTTTAACTGGAAATACACCAGAAGCGTTATTCTGTAGTTATACACCATAGAAAGTTCTGGAGCAGTCACTTATAATTAAACAATTGATGGGCTAAGTGCAAATCATTTCCATGTGTTCATCTGAGGGAGACAACTTGGAACAGGGTAAAGGAGCCCTAAAAGGAAGATCTGGAGCGTGGGCTTCAAATTCGGATGCTCTGTTTTTGTGTGTAATCATTTTACCCAGAGATGCTTTTTGTCGTTGTTGTTGGACGAGGGCTTGTTCCCATACCATCCACACTTTTTTGAACTTTGTGT
The DNA here is from genome assembly GCF_014108415.1 of Molossus molossus. Taxonomy (NCBI): domain Eukaryota; kingdom Metazoa; phylum Chordata; class Mammalia; order Chiroptera; family Molossidae; genus Molossus; species Molossus molossus. Next base: position 120,119,215 of record NW_023425377.1, on the reverse strand, counting down.
TTCTTCAGCACGATGTCATAAAGCAAACAAGTGGACTTGAACAGACACATAAATCTGGATATAGAACGGTAACATCGAGAGACGTGTTTTAGAGTGTGCATAGTCAACGTGTCACTGATGAGTTATTTAAAAAAAGGAATGAGTATTAGTTTCTCCTTTCCCCATCCTTACTCGATGGACAACGGTCTCAGGAAAGAGTCTTTTGAAGTTCTCGTCTCTCCCTCTGGAGATGTTTTTGCTGCTGAACCTTTGCGAAAGTGGTAGGCAGCAGGAACGCTTACAATGGAGAGGCCGAGGGGCCGAGTGGGCGTGTGACGGGTGGGGAGTGTTGGAAGTCCCTGAGACGAAGAGGAGGCTGGCAGTTTGGGACCCTCTGCTAAAGCACGTCACGGGTGGGGCCGCTGCAGACTTTTGTAATAGTCATAACGGGAACAGCAGCTCTTCCTGCGCCATCGCCAGGCACCACGCACAGACAGCGAGGGGACTTGTGATCATCAACCGCCTTAACGCTCACGATCGCCTTTGTGGCACATTCTGGATCTCATGCATTCTAATAATTTTACAGACCTAAGGCACAGACAAGTTCAATGGCTTGCTTAAGTCAAGAGGTAAGTGGACTTGACTGTGGTCTGAGCCTGTGTCTTTAATGACCGGACACTTGCATTATGGATTGAAGGCCATTCTGTCCGTCTGTGGACCAGTCTGTGGACCACGGAGGGACTTCTCTAAGGCCTGGAGTACCAGTTCTTGGTGGCAGCATGCAGGCAGTGGAGAAGCAGCTGCAGTGTTTGGAATTGTCATGGGCGAGGACAAGGTCCCTTCCTGGTTTCTGGCATACCGTAAGCCTCTGGTCCTAGTAACCCAGGAGAGAGGACAATCACCCTGATGATGGCGAATCGGATTCCCTGCCAGCCGTGTCGTTGGGAGCCTGCAGCTGAATATATCCAAGCCCTGTATCCAGCTGGCTTCTGGACATCTTCAGTTGCTTGTCTAATAGGCTTTTCAAGCTAAACATATCCCAAACTGGTCTGAATTTCCCCTTGTGATACTGTGATTTATAACATGACACATATATTTGGTCCTTGGTCTTTGACCTCATTTCCGGCACAGAGCTCCTAAAACCCTTGGAATTCCCTACGTGCTAAGAGAGAGAAAGATCTTTTGTTATGTGGACATGGGGACTTTTGGAAGGCATGAAGGACGGGGCTGGCGGCCAGGAGAGCCAGCGTGTGATTCCAGTTGGCGCTTCCAGTCCCGTATCCCCCACCTCCAGGGTGGGGAGAGTGCCTGGAGATTGAGGTCAACCCCCAATGGCTAATGACCTTATCAATCTGGGCTTGTGTTAATGGAGGCCCCATAAACATCCCCAAAGACAGAGTTTGGGGAGCTTCCTGGATGGGGAATATGTGGTGACTTGGGGAGATGGAGAATCTGGAGAGAATGTAAAAGCTTCACACCCCTTCCCTATACCTTCTCCCATGTGGCTGTTCAAGAGAGTTAGCCCTCCACGAGGGCAAGGATTATTGTCTTTTTAATCACTGATTTGTACCTAGCCTGGTGCTTGGCCTGATCCATAGTAGGTATTCAATATGTGCCTTCTGAATTTATGAATTTATAGAACTAAATGTGATATAGCTCACACCTTAGGGATATGCACAAAATTTATGCTCACTGCAACTATGTTTGAATAGTATAGTGGATGGTAGTTAAATTTTGTATCTAATTTTACCAGCATGCTGATAAATAAATAAATAAGCAGTATAGTCTGCCAATTAAGTTTCCAGGGCATTTAAAATATGTGACGTAAATGATGGTTTGTCGCTTGAATTTGTCAATTTGACCTAGAACACAGAAGACATACAGAACACTCTATGCATACTACTATTATTTTATCTATCTATCTATCTATCTTCATCTGAACTGATGTTTAGTTAGGTGACTGACCCCACTGATTACTCATTTATGTGTTAGTTACTCTGTCAGGTATGCTGACATATTTAATTTCCACATTTTCATTAGGTAGATGAGTGGCTGAGGGACTAGTATGTTGGACTGGTGTGGATGTCTCCAGGATTGTTTACTCAGGATTATTACTATTGTTTATGATTATTGTTTATCTTCCTACCAAAGAACTCTTTTTTAATTGTAGACCTATATATTCTTACTTCATTTACAACACATTTGGGGTCCAAAAGGGTACACCAAGATGCAAAGATACATAAGATAATAACAGTGGTTGTTCCCAAAGAACCTATATGTTTAGCTTAAATTTGCTCAGCTTATTATGAACTCTGCATTTAATGAGCAAAGGGGAGGTTTGAGATCGCCATGCACTCAAACTCTTCCTGGGAGGAACATCTGTGAACAAGGAAAAGGATCTCACAGAAAGGGGTAAGGGATTTAAAAAGATAGAAGTCCGAGAGGAGAAGAGTCAGAGACTTTGGGTGGTCAGGAACAGGGACCAAATGGTTATATTGACGCATGGAGGTAAATAGGAGTTAGTCATTGAAATCAAAGAGTGGATTTTAGTTCATTTAATGTAGATATGCACATCTGGATGCATGTTCTCTTGGTGTTGGTATTCATGATGGAAACAGCTATCTGCTGAGTAGGCAGATGTGAAAACTGAAGAGTAACGTCTAGTTCTGTAACAGAATCTTAAACATGTCATTATGCCATTTTTTAGCTCTATAAAATGAGTTAATAAAAATAGTGTTTCGCTTCCCTTCAGAAGCTGTTGACGTAAAAAAAAAAAAAAAAAAAAAAGTCAAAAGAAGTAGAGGCGAAGGATCCCCGGGCCTCCAATTTTAAAGGAAAAAAAAAGAGGCCTTGAGGAGTAACTGGCCTTCAAAGATGCTGACCTTTAACAAACAGCCAGCCAGCTATTTCTCCAGAGAAATGGGTTTATTTGGGAACAACAAAGAATCGCAATTCAGGACAGGGGATCTGTCTGCAAACCACCTGCCCGTCCAGAGAAACCGAGGAGAGGAATGCTGTCTTAGGAGCTCGGAGGCGCTGTTGTGAGAGAGCGCCCATTGGAGGAGACGGAAGGTTCAAAGCGTTTCATTGGCTGAGAGCTGGCAGTTTCCCGCTGAGCTGTTACTGGGCAGGGAGGAGTCTGTGCTTCCTCCTGCTGAAGCAGGAGGGGCTGTTGTGAGAGAGCGCCCATTGGAGGAAACGGAAGGTTCAAAGCGTTTCATTGGCTGAGTGCTGGCAGTCTCCCGCTGAGCTGTTACCGGGCAGGGAGGAGTCTGTGCTTCCTCTTGCTGAAGCAGGAGGGGCTGTTGTGAGAGAGCGCCCATTGGAGGAAACGGAAGGTTCAAAGCGTTTCATTGGCTGAGAGCTGGCAGTCTCCCGCTGAGCTGTTACCAGGCAGGGAGGAGTCTGTGCTTCCTCCTGCTGAGCAGTCCAGTACTGTCTCTTCCTGTTGGAGCCACAAGGTATGTCTCTTCCTGTTGGGGTCGGTGGTGTGTGCTGAGTGACGGAGCCTGAGGGTTCTCTCTTGTAGCCTCCAAACTCCATTTGAAATGGGGTTTTTGTTTAGTTTCACAATGTCCACTTTCCAATTCCTAGAACCTGTATGTGACCTTATGTGGCAAAAGGGCCTTTGCAGGGGTGATGCAGAGGGAGATTTTCCTGGGTTACCTGGCTGGGCCCAGTGTCTTCACCAGGGTCCCTGAAGCACGAGGCAGGATGGTTGGAGGAGATGCAGAGGTGGCAGAGGTTTGGCCATGAGCCAGGGATGGAGCCACCTGTCGAGGCTGGAAAAGGCAGGGAAGCAAACTTGCCCCAGAACTGAAGGAGGAATGTAGCTCTCTTCACCCACTTGAGACTTCTGACCGTCGTGACTCTAATATAATGAATTTGACTTATTTTAAGCCAACAGTATTGTGGTAGTTTGTTAACAGCAAGCAATAGAGAACTCATACTGGTCCTGAAAGCAGAATTTTAGGATTGTTGAGTGATTAAATCAAGATAATTTCCCCAATTTTAATTGTGTTTTCCTTCCATAAGGTTTTACAGACTAAGTAGAGTAAATACTACAGCTCTTCTGATTGGTGGTACAAAGTAGTTGCGATACCAATAATCATCTGAATTTACAAAGTACCTTTTCCTCCTAGAAAAAAACTGAATCTATTAGATATATGTTTTGAGTGACTCTAAAGTCTTTATTCAATGAGTATCTATTTAACCTCTGTCCAGGTAGCTGATAAATGAATAAATAGGCAGTATAGCCTGCCAATTAGATTTCCATGCATTTAAAATGCATGAAGTAAAAAGACAGACAGCAGGCTTCTTTCAAGTCTTGTAATTTTCAGAATGTTTAAAGTACCAATCTTTCAGGCCTCGTCCTTGTGATAAAGAGGGTAACAAAACCAGGAACAATGGAGCTGTTTGAGTCCATTTTTGAGTCAGAGACTAGGATAAGAATGGACAAACAGTATGAAATCTCTGTACTATTTTTACAAGTCATTCTCATTAAAGTCTGGAGACTATAAAGCTATTGGGCTCCTTCTAGGATAATGTCCCCCCTACCGTTATATTTCTTCCAATGAAACCCATCTGTGAGCTTTTGCAGGATGTTCATGACATGCATTTCAATCGCCTGTTGTGTTCCTGAAACCCCTTCTTCCTTTAGCAAGTGGTGACCTCTCTGCTCTGTGTTCATTCAAGGGACAGACACTGTACATCATCCCAGGCAGGCAGCCAAATGGGGCCACATCCTGTTCAATGCAAAAATACACATTTTCATTAAACCAAGGTAATTAGAAAAAGTAGCAAAGAGGACTATGAGTAATTCCATCAGTAATTACAGCAATTATACCCTTAATCACCATGCCATTTGCAATGTCACATTATATATATGTCCTGGCATTTTACAGAGAAAACACTCATATGTTTCATATTAAAGATACACCTGGGTGCATCAGATACTTCTAATGGTTAAAAGATAATTGAGGTGGTGCTGTTTCATTCCTGCAGTGACCAAAGCAAAATGCACTGCATTGTCCTCATTGCTGTCATTATCGAGTGCTTTCCCAAGACACGAATTTCTGTGCATTCCAGAAACACACAGGAATAAAAGCCGGGATACTCGAAACCACCGTTTCATGGTTTCCCCTGCAAACTGGTGACAGCAGTTTCTCATATTTCCCAATACAGAGAAAAACATCTGCCATGAGATGTATTTTTTCCCCCAATTCTATTCCTAGAGCACATGCTAATAGCCTATGAATATTTAAAATATATTACCTCTGGATTTGATTTTCCAGTCTTCAATTTCTCTGCTGGTGTATAAGAATCAAATTTAAAGTAAAAAAAAAAAAAAAAAATCTTTACCTCCTCATGTTCTTGCAGCAGGAAAGCCAAGGGAGGCTGCCCCCGTCCCTTAGCTGCAGCCCCGTGTAAATGAGGAGAAGACTTGAAGTTAGTCTGTCCTCTTGCTCAGCTGTTGGGAGTGATCTGGGGCTTGGCCCCTCTGCTGCCAAGCTTCCTGGTCAGTGTCAGCCCTCAGAGATGTGATGACAGTTTATCCCTGGGCGGTGGGGGCGGAGCTGAGCTGCCTGGGGAACGGGCCTGTTTTGTATCCCACTAAAGCAAATTCCGTAGCACTTACTTTTTGATTCAAAATTGTGTGTGTTGGGATGATTTAATAATCTCACAATGAAAGGCACTCCTGCACTAACCCCCCGCCCCCCGCAGTGGTCTGCAGTTGCCTGGATGGCAGCAAGGCCAGGGGCAGTGTCTGGGCAGAGGTTGTCCAGACTGTTAGCTGCCAATCAGGGAGCGCGTGCTTCCCTCTTCCCTGCCCCTGGGGTTTCTTCTAATGCAGCAATAGATCCTAGTAGAACAGGGAAGTTACATGAATTCACAAATATCTAGTTGCTTTACGTTAAAGCCCAAGGCCATGTCAGTTTGAGTTACAACAACTCTGTGGTGCCTTAGAAGTCCTCCCAGGCAGAGAGAATTCAATCATAATGTACAACTGAGACCATCCTCTTGTGGGAACATCCTTTATTCTATGCACGAATCCCTCCCAGGCACCTGTTCCGCCTTCCCTGAAGGCGAACGCAGCTGGATCAGGGGTAAGCGCTCCCTGCATACACTCCACTCCCTTTGCTGGTGACTGTTTTTCCTTGTAACCACTCCTTAACGTAGCTAACTTTCAACTATGCTCTTGGGAGATCACATCACACCTTCGAGTTTTCAGGCATGCAGACATCCCACTGGCTCCCTCTCTTTATTTTGTCTGTTCTTCCCCAGTATCTTGCTGATTATTGCTACCTAATTACAGTGCATCTTGACCAAATGACTGAAACTCTTTGTCACAGTGTCCTCATCTGTAACAATACCTACTTCATGAAGTCATTGTGAGGATTTAATGGATTAAAGTTTGTCAAGAACTTTGATGATGTCTGAGATATAGTTAGTGCTCATTAAATCTTAGCTATTCTTGTGATCATGACTAATGTTACCCTAAATTCACTAAACTTATTTATACATTCTCTTTTTCTTAAACCTTTCATCTCTTAGGCACAATATATCTTTTTCCTGATCAAGATTTCTCAATTTAAGTGTAGGCATTGAACCTATGTAAAGCCCTTGAAGAGTACTTTTCAGCTTACCTTCAGATCTTAAATATAAGAGCTTAGCTTTTATTGATAGATACAAATGTGTCTTTACCTGTTAGCTCTGTGATCCTGAGCACATCACTTAATCTCTCTGAGCCTCAGTTTTCTCTTAAGTAAAATGGAGGGGATGATAAAAAAATGTGCCTATTTATGGTTACTATGATGATAAAATGAAAAAAATCCCTTAGATATGCTAACCTAAAAAGTTTCCTAGTATAGCCCAGCAGGTGTGGCTCGGTGGATTGAGCTCGTCCCATGGACTGAGAGGTCCTAGTTTGATTCCTGGTCAGAACACATGCCTGGGTTGTGGGCTCCATTCCCAGTAAGGGGCGTGCAGGAGGCAGCCAATCGATGTTTTGCTCTCACGTTGATGTTTCTCTCTCTCTCAAAAAAAAAAAAAAAAAAAATCAATAAAAATATTTTTAAAAACGTTTCCTAGTATAGAGCAAGTCTTTAGTGAGTAATTGAGTATGTTATTAATTAGAAATTAGATTATAAACCCCACTTCATGTTTTGGGGCATGAACAATATAGAATTGAGGCTCTGTATTTTCTTTGTGATTATTTTTCTTTTCTTCTCTTTTTATTGAGGTCAAATTTACATGTAGCCAAATGCACAAATCTTAAAGTACAAATCAATGAGTTTAGACAAGTGTGACCATTATTTGGTCATGTGACCAACAACCTAAACAAGATATAGAATATTTCCGCCATCCCAGAAAGTTCCAGTCAATCTCTACCTCCTGATAGGCAACCACTGCTCAGATTTCTAGCACCATAGATGGTTTTGAACTTCATTTTCTTGATAGAATAATAGAGTATGAACTCTTTTGTGTCCAGCTTCTTTCACTCAACGTGATGTTTTTGAGGTTCATTTAAGTTTTGCATGGATCAGTAGTTCATTTTAAAAATTGCTGATTAGTATTCCATTACACGACATACCATATTTTATTTGTTTTTCTTTTAATAGTATATGTTTTTTTTGTTTGTTTTTTTTAATAATTTTGGCCATTATTAATAGAGCTGCATGATATGTTTCTGCACAAGTCTTTGTGTGGACATGTTTTTATTTCTTTTCGGTAAATATCTTAGAACGGAATAGATGACGGTGTAGGGGTATGTTCAACTGAAGACACTGCCATGCAGTTTTCCAATGTGGTTGTATAATTTTACACTTCCACTACCAAATTCCGAGAGTCTTTTTCATTTAGCTATTCTAGTGGGCATGAAGTCACACCTCATTCTGGTTTTAATTTGCAGATCCCTGATAACTAAGGATGTTGAGCATCCCTTCATGTGCTTTTTTTGCCATCCTGTCTTCTTTGTAAAGTGTGAATTCAAAACGTTTTGCATTTTTTAAATTCGGTTGTTTTTCTTTTTTCATACATCTATACAGCTTTTCCAGGGCTATTTGTTGTAAAGATCTTTCTTCCCCCATTGATTTGTCTTAGATTTTTATTTAAAACATATTCACCATATATGTGAGGGTTTATTTTTGAATAATCCATTCTTTTCCATTATCCTATTAGTTCATAGTTATTTCAAAACTACACTATCTTGATATCATTGTAAATAGTATCAATTTTTATTTTTTTAAAAATAATTTTTCTTTATTGATTTTGGAGAGAGAGGCTAGGAGAGGGAGAGAGAGATAGAATCATCGATGAGAGAGAACATCGATTGGTCCCCTCCTGCATGCCCTGACTGGGAATCAAACCGGCAACCTCTTGGTGCATGGGTCGATCCTCAACCACTGAGACACACTGGCTGGGCAATAGTATTGGTTTTAAATTACCTTTTGCAGCTGTTTGTTACTTGTGTACAGAAATACACTCAACTTTTTGTATGTTGGTTTTATAACCTTACTTTACTAAATTTACTTATTAGTTTTAGTAGTAGTTTTTCTATACACTCCTTATAATTCTCTGCATTCACAAACACTTAGCATGCAAATAAATAGTTTTATTTCTTCCTTTCTAATCTTGATGCCTTTCTCCATTAAATTAATGGCTTTTATGATAAACTGAATTCATCTTACCGAGAAAAGGAAATGTTGAACATCTGATTACTTCTTTTGCAAAGGATTTGGAGAGGCATGCACTACATGATTAGGATGTGCTACAGAAATCATCTTCAGGAATATTTTGCTGAAAAAAATATTAAGGTGGTGAAAATCCTTAAGGTTGTGAAAATCTAGAAAAATGAGTTCTGTTGATACTGCTCTTAACTGGTTACCCAGAGTGTTTATGACTCAGCATTTGTTCTGTGGACAGTTGGGAGTAGAATATCGTATCAGTCTGTGTTCCAATACTAAGATTTCATATTCCTACAAAACTCTGTTGAACTTCACAGCTTTTCATATCATTAGGATTCCTGTCTTCCTACAGGTGTCATTAACCTCAGTGCAGACTGAAGAAAATTTCGCAGGACATGCTGAAATCAGTCAGCAGCACTGTAAAGAAAAAGACTGATAAGAGTTTCTGTCCTGGGCTACTCTCTCTTTTACCAGATACTATGGGTTATCTAAATTAATCTAAAGGATGACTCTCCCTTACAGAAAAAAAAATTAAAACATTAAATCCACCCATCCTGCGTTCTGCCCATGTGCACAGGCTCCAGTGGAGAAGGTGTCTTGGATGCACTTTCATTATCTTAGGCGAATAAGCAGCAGGGGCTTCTGTGTAAAGATGCAAATAAACATGCTGAATTAAGGCGTATTGTTTGCTCAGTTAATCTGTGCTTTGGAGGAGGCATTATTTGCCTATAAAGCTCTGCAATCCCTTTGTAGATACATCATCTTGGGCTGACAGCTTTGAGAGGCGGCAGCTGATGGAGGACTTACTCCAGCAGCCCTGCGTGAAGTGCCGTTGGCACAGCTGGTGGGGAGGGGGTTGCTGAGGGGTGATGCTTCTTCCTGTCACCCTTGCAATGGCGCAGCCAGAAATAGCAGACAGCATGTGAAGAGACGATGATAGAGTATGAGGGACCCCCAGAATGAAGATTCCCCGTACCTGCTCACAGGAATTGTTCCCCGAAGCCAGCAGAGAGGGCGTGTGTTAAGGGGACATCTACCTCTTCCTGTGTGTCTCCACCCAGCTCACAGTGTTGAAAGGATGACAGGCAAGAGAACTGTGTTTTATTGCTGAGTTACAGCCATCTGGCTATTACAAGTATAGGCAATTAGAGATAATCACAACTCCCTTTCTCCTCCTTCCCAGAAGTTGGCATGCTGAAACCTGGGCTTGTGGCCTTGGGGTTGGAAGCCCAGCAGGTGTATTCCGAGTCCTTCCATGTAAGGAAATGTGAGCTCACAATAGTACTGCAGCTATTCAACCCAAATCAATATCGCTGGCTCATCAAAACCTTGGTCCTACACGGTTGAATGTCATCTTTGCCTATGTGAGGAGCGCTAGATTGGCTGTTAGTGACAGGAGGACTTTAAATCGAGAAGTGCTTGGTCAAAGGCACCGTGGCCGGTGTCTCCTGGGGACACGTCGCTGTGGCTGATGGCGCCACAAGGTGCGAGGTGCAAACACGTCCGTGAGCCGCAAGCCTCCTTTTACTTCTTCCTCTGGTGAAGGTTCAAGAATACAGTAGTGTGAATAAAAAGTTAAGGGTAAAAAAGAGTGAGTTTACTCACTGGGATGAATTCACTAGGAAGAGTGTATCCGACTGGCACATTTTTTTTTCTTCCTGACCAATTTGTTTGAGAAGAAGTTACAGAGTCCAAAGTTTTGAGAAGCGTGGCACACCAAGCGAATTCAGAAGCCGACTTCCTCTACAAAACAAAGCTTCAGGGCCCCGGAGCACAAAGAAGGTTTCTGTGTGGGCCAGAAACTTCACCCCCTTGGAAATGTCCTTTTGCTTTTATAAGCTAAATTACAGCATAGCCAATGGGCAGGTAGAAGCAGGCAGGTCTCACTGTGGACATGTTCCATCTGCAGGCCACTAGGAGTCGGCCCCAGCGCCCTGTGCCACTCCTATTAAACACTAATCAAAAGGCGGGAGCTCACCTTTCTTGCGATGCCCCCATTTCTTTTAATGCACCTGCAAATAAAATGAAATGGGCCTAATAGACCGAGGCTTGGGCGGATTCTCGTGGCTCTGCCGCACAGTCACGAGTCGCCCCTCATGGTAATTTACAAGGTTCCCTGCTGCATGATAGAGCACAGGTGCTCAGACTGTCTTCCAGAGCGATGATTTATTGGCATTAGTGGCACCACAGACCTCGGGCAGCAGGCACTAAATCAAGAGAATATATACTGAAATAATATGTTTTCCCGTGATGACCCATGGCGACTCTTTAGCTGTTCATGCCCTTTACCCACTGCTGTTGGCTTTGCCATTTCTCCTCATTATTTCAAAGCCCACAGGATTTACTCCCTGTCTTAATTTCTCACCTGCCAGGCGGCCTCACCACCAGCTTTACCGCTATGGATTTCCACTTGATCCCTCACACCACCAAAGAGTTCCAGCTAATGAGTAGGAGGAAGGGAGCCTCAGGGGATTCTCCAGGCCTCGGGGACACTTAGAATTCCTATTCTGGGCTTTCCTTGGATGTGGTTGCCAGGCAATAAAAGCTCACATTATCTTTTTACAAAACACGTCTTTGAGGTTAACGATGTCTGGACATTCATTTGGAACATTTCATCTACTGAATATTTCTTCACGAAGATTTGTTGAGAAACCTGGCCTTCCTACTTTTGTGACGGCCACTATCAATCAGAGTGACTTCTTGCTGATTATCACAGAGCCCTACGAGCAGATTGGAGAAATCTTTAATTACTATGAAATGCCTGCCAGACACGGGCACAGGGAAGAGTCACTCAGTCAATCAAAGCGAAGCCTGGTGTGGACTCTGGATTTTAATGAAGGACAGATCAGCGATGGAGAGGGAGTCCTAATAGGTAAGAAAGGAAGCCCAGTAGGAAAAATGTCCAAAATCATTCTGGAAACAAAAAAGCGGAACCTGGAAGGCAGGACTAATACAGAAAAGCCAACGATGCAAAAGAGATAAAAATGAATACTGATGATATACAACAGATTTAACAAAATCCAGAACTTTGCCCTAACTAGGTAGAAGTAGGGAGATCCAAAGGTGTGGCCACAGCTGTGGGGAGTGAGCCACCGTTGCCCGGCCTTGCGGCTGGGGTGACAGTGTGAGCAGGCACGACCAGCTCTGGGAGCCGGAGGTGTGAGGACGTTCACGGCGGGGTCCTTGGATTTGCCAACGCTGAAGTGACGTAGCCACGTGGTCAGGATGGTGAGGATGGTGACCACTCAGGAGACTTTTGAGTACCCTCAAAGGCAATGCTACCCAATCTGTTAAAAGGAAGGAGTGAAATACATATGATTCCCCAAGGTGACATTCAAAGGTCCGGTGTTGACGAGGCGTGGCCCTCACCCTTCAGATCGGACGTCAGCCATGCCCTGGAGCAGGATCCCGGGTGCCTGTGCTGGGACAAGCAATACACCCCTAGTGGCTGTGTTTTGGGGAGGTCCCGAGAGAGGGCTGGGCAGCCAGGGCTCGGAGGGGCTCTTGGGGTTTCCAACCATCAAGAAAAAATGTCAGTGTGCTGACATCCTCCTCCAGGGCATACTGCTTGGCTTTCAGTCCTGTCAAATTTCCCTTTTATGAATGTGAATTCATGATGCTGCTGAAAAGCTCCCTTTTACCTTTTCCTCTTACCTGTGTAATGGGAGAAAGAAATAGCTGAGATGGTAAAAGAGCAAATAAACATTGTGAGACCATGACTGTCCTCTTCCAACTCCCCAAATGCCCAGCAAAAAAGCTACCTGAGTACCGTGGCCACATTGAGAAACAACCCCGGGCATGCCCAACCAGCTCCATAACTGATCTCGCCAAAAACCTGCTAGCGCTCTCTCTTTCCTGCTCATTTCTGTTGGTGCTCAGGCTGAATTCTGCTGTTAGACCAGATACGTTAATGTCTCCTTTTCCCAAATACTGACAAACAGCATCTTCTCGGTATTCGAGGAAGGAAACGGACTGAAAGAGCTGGAAGGGAACTTGAGAAGTTGTGTACAAAGTTATCCAATGGGCATTGTACAGAATGGACACTCAAAGATACTTGTTGAATAAGAAAACGAGTAAATTATTGCAGTGGAATTGTGTTTAAGTTACACAATCAGAGAGCATCTATCTCTCATCGTCTGTCTTGTGTTATTCTTAGGATTTGGAAGTCAATACCAATTAGTGATAAATAGTATAAACAACACAGAAATGTTCTTTTTTCTTCACCTCGTGGTTTTCCATAAAGCAGAAAATATGTGATTTACAGTCGTCCCTCGCCACTTTGCGCTTCGAATTTCGCGGCTTCCCTCTATTGCAGTTTTTTCAAATATATTCATTAAAAAGTTGATTGAGACAGTGAAAATGATACAGTGTGCGCTCGGTTGTCTGAGTCAATTATACACCCCTGTATTACAATTAAAGTTAAAATTACTGTACGTGTGGACTGTAGGCTATGTATTGGAGCACCCCAGCATCCTTCAACACCAGGTGCAACCGCTAGAGTCTGGAACGGATTACCCGCGATAAATGAGGGACGACTGTAGATAAACTGCTTCTTATTGGTAGCATTTGAATTTTATCTAATTTTCAACTTCCCCAGCAATGCTACAGGGTTCATGTTTTTGGAACCTGTTCAAGTATTTTTATAAGATAAATTCTGGGAGGGGAATTGACGAGAGAAAGGTACGCACATTGAACATTGTAAACGTATTGTCAGATCACCCTAAAAAAACTTATATAATTTATATTTTAACCAGAAGTTTATGAAAGTACTTGTTTCTCCACATCTTCAACAAATTCTGGTGATACAATAAAAAAAAAATTTTGCCAATCTGGGAGGTGACCCGTTGTAACTCTCTATTGTTTAATTGCAGTGTTTCCAACTATTAGTGAAGTTGAATATCCTTTCCTATGTTTAGTGACAGTTATGCTTCCAAGCATTTCTGGCTATGTTTTTGGCCATTTTTAGAATGGTGGTTTTTGAATCATTTTTTTTTTATTGATTTGGAAGGCCTTTTTGTATATTAGGGAGATCAACCTTTTTTCTGTGATCTGTATTGCATTTTTACTAGTTTCTTGTTTTAACTTTGGTTTTGTCAATTGTATCATATTTTGTTGTGCAGCAGTTTATAGTTTTCATATTGTTAAATTTATCATTTGTTTCTTCATGGTTTTTGTGTGATGTTTAAAAAATCTTTCCTCACTACAACATCAGTACAAAATATGACTACTTTTTTTTAGTTCTTCATTGTTTTCATGATTTTGCATGTAAGTATTTATTCTCTCCAGAACTGTCTAATTTAAATTTAAAGACTTCAGAGAAAGATATTCTGTACCTTTTCTAGTTCATACATTTAACCATTAGCCCTAAATGCTTAGAATAATCTGTCTTAGAAACAAAATTTTAAAGCTAAAGAATCATCTTTGTTATTAAAAATAGAAGAACTTTGATCTTGAGAGTTTAATAAACATGACAACGTAGGGTACAGCAGAGTAGACCCCATGTCTCTGATTTCCAGTTTAGGAACCTCTTTCCTGTGTCATGCTGACATTTTAAAACATTTAAATTACTTCTCAGACCAAAGCTCAAATGCCTGCTCATTGTTCTGTGTCTTCAGCGGGAAATGGTTTATTCTTTGCGTGTCCATGAAAATGACAACTAGATTAATTTCTATTCAGCCATTTTCATCCCCACATTAAGTGAGAAGATACACATATTATACATCTGAGAACTATGTAAAACTGTGAGGAAAGAGAGTGTAGTAGATTCAATGTAGTATCTCAAGAGTATTTGATCATGACCACTATTATTGACATCTGACTGTGGCAATTTAGTTTTTGGAAATACAGTGATCCCTTAGGAAGCAGCAGAAAACGTCCTCAGACTAATGTTTTGAATCATTGATCATTTGAGAAAGAAGCACATGGACAGTAATGTTTGTGTTTCCTAAGTAGTATACAGTCCGCCCTTATTATGGTTTCAGTTACCCACGGTCAGCCATAGTCCCACAACATTAAATGAAAAATTAAGAAATCAACAATTCATCGTTTTAAATCGCCCACATTCTGAGTCGAGTGAGGAAATCTTGAGGTCCCCTCTGTCCCACCCGGGGGACGGAGATGTGCTCACCCCTCTGTGCGGCGTCTCCATCTGTGGACGCCCCACCCGGCAGCCACCCTGCCCCAGACCCACTGTCTCGGGGCCGCGGTGCCTGTGGTCAGTCCCAAGGTTCTCCTTCACCGTGCCCCAACCTGCACAGCAGTGACGCTGGGACTTGCGAATGCTGAGAAGAAGCCATCACAGGCTTCCCTTATGGAAGGGGCACGTTCTCAACTTAGGAAAAAAAGGCCTATACTGAGGTTGCTGAGATCTACAGGAAGAACGAATCTTTTTCCATGAAACTGGGAAGAAGAAAAAAGAAAGTCTTGCTAGTTTGCTGACAGAGAGGGAGAGAGAGAGAAACAGAGAGCCCGTACAGTATATTGGTATAATTGTGCTATTTTATTGGCTGTTACTAATCTCTTACTGTGCCAGATTTATAAATTGAACTTTATCATAGGTATGTATGTTAAGGAAAAACCAGTGTATGTGGGTTTGCTACTACTCACTGTTTCAGGAATCCAGGGGGTCATGGAATGTACCCTGGTGGATGAGGGGGCTACTGTACACAATTACATAAAGAGAGAGAACTTCAGAACTCAGTTATGTAGTTGGACTCAACACTCAGTGTCTCTACTTTTGTGCATAAACAGACACCAACACGTCGTAAATCCGTACATGCCTATCAATCTGTTTTCTCAACCCACCCGCCCTCTCTCTCCGCTCTGAGGAGCTCCCGGGCCTCTCCTGCCTGTCCAGGCCTCCAGCCTTCTGCTTTGCTCTGCTCCGTGGTGGTCATGCCTTCTGGTTTGGGCTTGCCTGCCCGGTTTCTGACCCGAGTTTGCTGATCTCTGGGAGCTGCGAGGTTCGGCATCTGCCTGATTTCGGTTTGCCCTTCGGCCCGTAGCCCTCTGGATTCCTTCCCGCCTTGTGTCTGACTCACCATTTCACTAGTTACTTCTCAACTTGGGTGGACTTCCTGGCTCCCAGTCTTGCTACCCTAACTACATTTCTATTAGAGTCCACAATTCTGGCATTCCTGCCTGGAATCCAGACCATGTGTGTTGCTTTTATCTACTGCAGAGGAGAATATATAACACAAGTACAACTTCTCCAACCTCACGGAGGCACGAGGACACTGTGGACTGGGGGGCGAGTCACACACACCAGGGAAACCATAGAAACACTTTCAAGGTGTTCTCCAGTGAGGCATCGACTCGAGATGTATCAATACGGTTCTTCGTGGTTTCCTATGCTTAAGATGTCCCCTATGAAAGCATTGTCCTTTGAGAACACATTCTATTCTAATGTCTCCTGAGATCTCAGGATGGATCATTTCTTTCGATAGTGTTCCAGGTTCCTGGAGAAGTCGTCTTGGTACCACGTTGAAACAGTTCTTGTTGAATCCATCTGACGGATGCCTCAGTGAGTGACATGCACATTCTGTCCACCGAAGAATCTCCAGAGCCATTGTTGCCTCTGCGTCTTCCAGTAACCTGGGGGGCAACCTTGGGTTCTACTCTGATGTCCTGGCTCTTCTTGGTTCTTATTTCATTTTTTTTTGAAGTCACAAGTCCTGGAAGACTCCAGGTGTCCTTATGACTTTGGTCATAGTGTAATGGACTTCCCGGATAAGACGGAGTGTCAAGATCTCCAGGCATCCCGGCTGATGGGAAACCTTCTCCTCCTCCTCACATGCCACATACAATGTGTTAGGATGTCACTAACCTTATTTCATCTGTAATTTATAACAACAACAATAAGAAAAATGTCAAGCATGTACCAAGTGGTCAGGAAACACTAGCTTTTATTATGTTTGCTGTCTCTATGATTATTATTTTAAAGAAATGAGCAAAAACTGAAAAAAAGTATTTGTTTTCGCATAACATATGTCTTTTCCTGAGTCAAGCAGTCCACTCAAATGAACTATATGATGACATAAAAAACCGCAGAGATGGGAAACCAAGGAGTAAAACACAACATTATTATGTAGTAGGTCCTATAAATGGACGGTAGCTGTAAATGCCCGCTAGTGGTGATTTTATAATTTTAGATGTATAAAATGCCATTGCCATCCTATTTGTTTGTACGTTGGGTTTGTTTTTCATTTCTATGAAAGTTAGGGTGATAGGTTCCCTCGTAACTTGAACCCCTCACCCCGATTTCCTTTAAGTTTTCGGTCCACGGAAAGGTAGACCATCTTGGACAGCAGGTAGACCATGTGCCCGATCCTGTAGACCTGCGTTAGAGTCCTAGCACACTCTGGAAGTAGGTGTTCTGGCCACGGGGATTCTCAGGGTCATCCAGGGACCAGTGTGTGTCCGAGGCGATGTGGAAGCAGGGTCCAGTCTGCAGGAGAGAAGCGGGGCCTGGTCGGGGATCAGGCCCACAGCCGAAGGCAGCAGCTTCTGCCTCCATCATTGATCCCAGACGTAAACGGGATCAAAGCCGAGGAAGAAGTGGTCAGGCCGACCTACTTAACGAGAATGAGACAGTGACTGCAGCCCGGGGACTAGAGACACTCCTGCCGACTTCTTCTCAGGAGGCTACGGTGGCCTGCGGCCAGGTCTCGCTCAGACGGGGCCTCGGGTGGCAGGTTCTGCAGTGCAGAAGGCAAGTTCTTCGAGCTGGACTTGTCCTTTTCAGGGTTTTGGACAAGTGTTTATTGGTGCTTCAGTGACTAAAGCTACATAATAAGAACAACCTTACCTATCACATTAAAATTAAATTTGATAACATTGTGATTAAATTTGGCAACGTATGAACAACACTTAGGCAGTGACTAGCTCGCAGTCAGCACTTGGCAAGGTAGGTCCTGTTACTGTCCTCGTCACTGTTACTGTACTGCAGGCAGAGGCGGGCAGCGGGCCGAACGTCAGGAGTGAGGCTGTGCCGTGGACGCTCTACAGACAAATTCACCTCGTGGCATTTTAGCCTCTGAAGGGAGAACGTCCCTTCACGGGGTAGACTGCCCTTGTCCGTATCTTCTCAGGGAACTTTTCCTAAGGTTTTTCACCTGATCTGCTTCCTAAAAGCTCAGTGATATCGGCTGTAAGTTTATACTCTTGTAAGATTATGCTCTTGTAAGAAGAGAAGAGAGCTCTGCCCGTGTGGCTCAGTGGTTGAGCATCGACTCGTGCACCAAGAGGTCACCGGTTCGATTCCTGGGCAGGGCACATGCCCAGGTTGGGGGCCTGATCCCCAGTGGGGGGCGTGCAGGAGGCGGCCAATCAATGTTCTCTCTCATCGATGTTTCTATCTCTCCCCCTCTCCCTTTCTCTCTCTCTCAAATCAATAAATAAAAATATTTTAAAAAAGGGAAAGAAGATATATGCAAATATACCAGAAAAATAAACAAAACAAAACCCAACAGAAAACTTGACCTCTGTGCTCCACCCACCGGTATGCCTGGATATAAAGGGATGGAATAGAGAAGTCTAATGGAGCATTTTGTTAGGCTCTAGTCAAAGAACATTGGGACTGGCATAATAATCATCTTTTTTTTTTTAATTAATTAATTTTTGTTACAGATATTTCTCCATTTTCCCCCACTGATTACCTCCTCCTCCTCCCTCCCTGCCCGGTCCCCAGCTTTGTTGTCCATGTCCATTGTTCATGCATACATGCATATAAGTTCTATGGTTTATCTCTCCCCCACAACGCCCTCTTCTGGGGACTGTCTGTCTGTACCCCACTTCCACGTCTCTGGGACTACCTCATTCCTCAGACTGTTATGTTTATTATATTCCACAAATAAGTGAGATCATATGATACTTGTCTTTCTCTGGCTTGTTTCACTTAGGATGATACTTTCCAGGTCCATCCATGTAGTCTCAAAGGATAAGAGATCTTTCTTTCTTACAGCTGTGTAGTAATCCATTGTGTATATGTACCACTGCTTTTTTAACCCATTTGTCTACTGATGGACACTTGGGCTGTTCCCAGATTTTAGCTATTGTAAATAGTGCTGCTACAAACATGGGGGTACATATATTCTTTCTGATTCGTGTTTCAGGCTTGTTAGGGTATATTCCTAGAAGTGGGAGCACTGGGTCAAATGGCAGTTCAATTTTTCATTTTTTGAGGTAACACCATATTGTTTTCCATAGCGGCTGCACCAGTCTGCATTCCCACCAGCAGTGTATTAGAGTCCCCTTTTCTCCACACCCTGCACCAACCTTGTTGTTTGATGATTTGTTGATGGTGGCCATTCTGACAAGTGTGAGGTGATATCTCGTTGTTGTTTTAATTTGCATCTCTCTGATGATTAGTGATGTTGAGCATTTCTTCATATGTCTTTTAGCCATTTGTATGTCCTGTTTGGAGAGGTGTCTATTTAGTTCCTCTGCCCATTTTTAATTGGGTTCTTTGTCTTCCTTTTGTGGAGTTGTATGAGCATTCTATATATATTGGAAATTAACCCTTTATCTGATACATCATTGGCAATGATGTTCTCCCATACAGTGGGTTGCCTTTCCATTTTGATGATTATTTCTTTTGCTGTGCAGAAGCTTTTTAGTTTGATCTAGTCCCATGTGTTGATTTTTTCCTTTGTTTCTGTTGCCTTAGGTGATATATCAGTGAAAATTCTGCTGTGTATGATGTCTGAAATTTTGTTGCCTACATTTTCTTCTAGGATTTCTATGGATTCATGAGTCACATTTAAGTCTTTTATCCATTTTGAGTTTATTCTTATGTAGGGTGTAAGTTGATGGTCTAGTTTCATTTTTCTGCACGTAGCTGTCTAATTTTCCCAGCACCATTTATTAAAGAGGCTGTCCTTACTCCACTGTATGCTCTTGCCACCCTTGTCAAATGTTAATTGAGCATATTGCTTTGGGTCCATTTCTGGATTCTCTGTTCTGTTCCACTGGTCTATATACCTGTTCTTGTGCCAGTACCAGGCTGTTTTGATTACAGTGGCTTTGTAGTATAACCTGAATTCTGGTAATGTGATCCTTCCAACTTTGTTCTTCTTTTTCAAGATTGCTATGGCTATTCGAGGTCTGTTTGGTTCCATATGAACTTTTGAAGTACTTGTTCTAATTCTATGAAGTATGCCGTTGGTATTTTGATGGGGTTTGCATTGAATCTATAGATTGCTTTGGGTAATATGGACATTTTAATGAGGTTAATTCTTCCAATCCATGAACAGGGTATGTGCCTCCACGTTTTTATATCTTCCTCTATTTCTTTTTTCAATGACCTGTAGTTTTTAGTGAATAGATCCTTAATTTCTTTGGTTAAGTTTATTCCTAGGTATCTTAATTTTTTTGCCGCAATGGTAAATGGGATTGTTTTCTTAGTTTCTTTTTCTGTGAGTTCATCATTGGTGTATAAGAATGCCATCGATTTCTTGACGTTAATTTTGTATCCTGCTATTTAGCCAAATTCATTTATTAAGTCTAGTAAATTTTTGATGGAGTCTTTGGGGTTTTCTACGTATAGTATCATGTTATCTGGGAATAATGACAGTTTCACTTCCTCCTTTCCAATTTGGATCCCTTTTATTTTTTCTTCCTGTCTGATTGCTGTGCTAAGACTTCCAGTACTATGTTAAATAAGAGTGGCAAAAGTGGGCATCCTTGCCTTGTTCCTGTTCTTAAGGGAAATGCTTTTAGTTTCTGCCCATTGAGTATGATGTTGGCTGTAGGTCTTTCATATATGGCCTTTATTATGTTGAGATATGATCCCTCCATTCCCACATTGCTGAGCGTTTTTATCAGAAATGGATGCTGGATTTTGTCGAAGGCTTTTTCAGCATCTATTGATAGGATCATGTGGTCTTTATTCTTCATTTTATTTATGTGGTGTATCATGTTTATTGATTTGCAAATATTGTACCAGGCTTGCATCCCTGGGATGAATCCCACTTGGTCATGGTGGATAATTTTTTTGGTGTATTGCTGGATCTGATTTGCTAGTATTTTGTTCAGGATTTTGGCATCTATGTTCATCAGGGATATTGGCCTATAGTTTGCTTTCTTTGTAGTGTCTTTTTCTGGTTTTGGAATTAGAATTATGCTGGCTTCATAAAACGAGTTTGGAAGTCTTCCTTCTTCTTGAATTTTTTGAAATAGTTTGAGGAGAATGGGCGTTAGTTCTTCTTTGATTGTTCAGTAAAACTCTCCCATGAAGCCATCTGGGCCTGGGCTTTTGTTTGCTGGGAGAGTTTTGATTACATCTTCAATTTCTTCTGTTGTTATTGGTCTGTTCAAGTTTTCTATCTCTTCCTGGTCCAGTTTTGGGAGACTATGTGTTTCTATAGATTTGTCCATTTCGCTTAGATTGTCAAATTTGTTGCCATATAATTGTTCATAGTAGTTGTTAACGATCTTTTGTATTTCTGTAGTGTCAGTTGTTACTTCTCCTCTTTCATTTCTGATTTTGTGTATTTGGGTTCTCTCTCTTTCTTTCTTGGTGAGTCTAGCTAAGGGTCCATCAATCTTGTTTATCTTTTCGAAAAACCAGCTCTTTGTTTCATTGATACTTAGAATTGTTTTTTTGGTCTCTATGTCGTTCATTTCTGCTCTGATCTTTACTATTTCCTTCCTTCCACTTGCTCTGGGGTTTTCTTTTTATTTGCTCTATAGTCCTTTAAGTTGTGAGGTTAGATAGTCTATTAGAGATTTTTCTTGTTTATTGAGGTAGGCCTGTAGTGCTATGAACTTCCCTCTCAGAACTGCTTTTGCTGCATCCCATAGATTTTGTGTTGTTGTGTGTTCATTTTCATTGGTTTCCAGGAAGTTTTTGATTTCTTCCTTGATCTCCTCGGTGACCCATTCATTGTTTAATAACATGCTATTTAGCTTCCATGTGTTCAAATGTCATTGCCTGTTCTTGTTGCAATTGATTTCTAGTCTCATGCCATTGTGATCTGAGAAGATGCTTGATATGATTTCAGTCTTCTTGAACTTGTAGAGACTTAGTTTGTGCCCTAACGTGTGGTTTATCTTTGAGAATGTCCCATGTGCACTTGAGAAGAATGTGAATTCTGTAGTTTTGGGGTGTAATTCTCTGTAGATATCTATTAAATCCATTTGGTCTAGTGCTTCATTTAGAGTCTCTGTTTCCTTGCTAATTTTTTGTCTAGAGGTTCTATCCAGTGATGACAGTGGGGTGTTGAAGCCCCTGCTATTATTGTATTGCTGTCGATTTCTCCTTTGTAGTCCTCCAGAAGATTTTTAATATATTTTGGTGCTCCTTTATTAGGTGCATATATGTTTATCAAGGTTATATTGTCCGGTTGGATAGATCCTTTCAATGTTATGTAGTGGCCTTCTTTGTCTCTTGCTTGGAAGATTTTTTTCCATCCCTTCACCCTGAACCTATGTGAGTCTTTTGTTGTGAGGTGGGTGTCTTGTAAACAACATATAGATGAGTCATGCTTTCTTATCCAATCAGCTAGTCTGTGTCTTTTTATGGGAGCATTCAATCCATTTACATTTAATGTGATTATTGATATGTACTTATTCATTGCCATTTTTGTTTAGTTTGGTTATATTTTTCTTCCCATTTCTCCTGCTAATTACAGTAGTCCTTTTAACATTTCTTGCAGCATTGGTTTGGTGCTAATGTATTTCTTAGCTTTTTTTTTTTTTTTTTTGTCTGAGCTCTTTATTTGACCTTCTATTTTGAATGATAGCCTTGCTGGGTAGAGTAGTCTTGGATTCAGATTCTTGTTTTTCATGACCTTGATTACCTCATGCCATTCCCTTCTGGCCTGTAGTGTTTCTGTTGAGAAGTCAGCTGAGAGCCTTATGGAGTTTCCTTTGTAGGTAACCTGTTGCTTCTCTCTTGCTGCTTTTAGGATTCTCTCTTTGTCTTTAATATTTGGCACTTTGATTACTATGTGTCTTGGTGTGGGCTTGTTTGGGTTCTTCTTACTTGGGGCTCTCTGTGCTTCTTGAACTTGAATACCTTCTTCCTTCACAAAATTACGGAAGTTTTCTATCACTATTTCTTCAAATACATTCTCTAACCCTTGCTCATTTTCTTCTTCGGGGATTCCTATTATGTGAATATTATTACGTTTCCAGTTGTCCCACAGTTCTCTTAAGCTGTTTTTCTGTTTTTTAGTTACTTTTTCCTTTTGGTTTTCTGATTGTTTTTTTTCTACCCTATCTTTTAATTCACTGATCTGGTCCTGAGCTTCCTCTACTTTGCTATTTAGACCTTCCGATGTTTTTTTTTTTTTTTTTTAATTTCTGATATGTCATTCTTTATTACTTCTTGGTGGTTTTTAATTTCCAACTGGTTGATTTTCAACATTTCTATATCTTTACTCATGGTGCCCATGTCCTTACACATGCTGTTGAGCTTCCTCAAGATCATGGCTCTGAATTGTAGTTCTGTTAACTTGCTTAATAGCACCTCATTTATCTCCTCTTTGGTAGAGGTCTCTTGTTCTTTCATTTGGCTTTTGTTTCTGTTTTTCACCATTTTGGCTATCACAGTGGGCTTTGCAGTCTGCCAAATTTTCTCTGTGGGTGTTGGTGTTCTGCTGTTTGTGGCTCCCTCTCCTGGGTTTGGAAGAGGCAGGGAGGACCCGCTTTAAACACCACTGTCAAGTCTTAACTTTCCTGGTTAGAGTTGCTAGCCCAGGGAATGGTAGTTATCCTCTA
Organism: Molossus molossus; assembly: GCF_014108415.1. Lineage (NCBI taxonomy): Eukaryota > Metazoa > Chordata > Mammalia > Chiroptera > Molossidae > Molossus > Molossus molossus. The sequence goes on along the minus strand of NW_023425377.1, from coordinate 120,095,828 downwards.
GCTTTTTTGCCTGGAGGCTGGCAGTCAAGGTTACTTGAAGAGTTTTGGGTTGTTAGTTGATTGAAAATCTCCCTCAGGTGCTCGGTGTAAGAGGCTTTCCCCAGGGTGGGGCAGATGCTGGTTGTTAATGGGCCTCAATTAGCATTTTAATGGCCACCGGGTGTGGTTGAATCCCCACGGGAGGGGCCTCTGCCTCTCCCCAGAGCCCTGGGAAGGAGTAAGATGACCACAGTCCTGCGTGGCTGCACTCAGCAAAAGCTCTGAGCACCCTCCAAATCCCGAGTGTCCCTACACAGTTCCAGTGCAGTCTGCCCTCCCTCTGTCGGAGCCCAAGGTGAGTGGCTGCTGCCAATTTAGCCTCTGTTTGGGCTCTGTGTCGTGGAGCCGCCTGGGACTTTTAACCCGAGGGCGCTGCTCCCAGCTGCGGGCAGCCGAGTCTGTGGCACCAGCCGTGGGCGTAGCACCCAGCAGAGTTGGCCAGACCCAGCTGAGGGCGCAGCTTCCAGCCGAGTCCCCTGGTCCCCGCCCAGGCCGCTGTGGACCGTGGGCTCCCGGCCCCGTCTGGCGTCCTCGCAAGCCTCCCAGGATTGAGTCGGTGTCCCTGGTATGTGGTCCTCCAAGCTGCCTTTCGGTTGCCCCTTCCTGACGATTTGTCTTTATTTTCGTTGTGAATCCAGGTTGGTCCTGGGAGACGGTCTGTGTAGCTCCATTCACTCCGCCGCCATTTTTTCTTTTTCATAATAATCATCTTTATTCATATTTATTTATTGTGATTTAGGACTGAAGCAGCAGGGCCAGGCAGACAAGCAAGAAAGTGATGTGCTATGACTTTCACGTGAGGACATAGCCCCGCTGTTCACACCATGGAGACAGGCGGGGTCGGGGCAGAGGGCGACCCTGCTGCCACTCAGACCCCGGCCGACTGCTGCCACTGTCTCCCGCTGGAGAGGAGTGGACAGGAATCAGACACCCAGAATCAGGAGCGCGGGGGTCTGGGCGACAGAGCCAGGCGGCGGTCTGGCACAGGGTCCTCGGTGGCCACCGGCCGCAGACGTCAGTGAGGTCAGGAAGGGTCTGCTGTGTGGTACGAACGTATGAGCTGCGTAATTTTCCTTTTCCTTCTGCGAATCCATAAACAAAATGGACATCACTCACTCCTGTGCTTTTGGAGTTGGATATTTTGGGGAGTTGTAAGGGCGGGGAGGTGACGATCACAGACTCCGGCCTCAGGTGAACATGGGACATACGTCGAGGCTGCCCAAAGGATTCCAGGACACATTGAAATTGCAACCCAACAACCATATAAAGCACAAGATTGCCAGGTGCCATGAAACAGGCGAGAGAACGTCGTGGCGAGGAGGTCCTTGTCCTGGGGGTGCAGAGCAGAGGGGACGGGGAGGAGGCTGTGCAGAGGCTCACGGGGCTGGGCCTCGTGGACACCGCCAGCTCCCTCGGCTCAGATGATGGGCACACACGGACATGGCGATTCCGCGCCCTTTGCCAGGGAGCCGTCGGGGTGCACGGGCCGTGGTACCTCGGACCGACGACATGCATGAAGGGCGGCTCTCGGGAGGGGGTCTCTGCTGTTGGGCAGGCGAAGGACACGTTTCGCCTTCCTTGCCCCGGCGGTGCTGCGGCCGCCACAGCAAAGGCAGTCTTCCCACGAAGCCGTCACTAGACAGCAGACTGGAGGGTGCAAAGAGCCTGTCTTCCTGCCACAGTGATGTGGAGGCTGGGGTTCCAGCGCACAGAGACCCCGAAATTCTGCGGGACTGTGAGCAGGGGCACCGAGGCGAGGACGTTTGAACCCCGTGTGGAGAGCAGCCAGTGGGTCAGTGGATCCTCTCCACACACAGTGTGTCCAGTCTCAAACCAGCGTGCAGTAAATGCATGTGCAACAGATACATTGTAACACACGTGTTCAGCTACTTCCCCGCTCAGGGTGTGTTTATCATCGCTCTTGAGCTTTAGAAATTGGAACAGGGTAGGAAAACGCAGTGTGTGGTGGTTGATCACTTTCCTTGACTTAATCTGGGCGTTTTAAGGAACTGCTGTATCAGTAGATCGTTTGAGTGTCCATCACAGTCCCTTAGTCCACCACTTGCCACAGCAAGGTGTCGTGGGAGGGGCTTTGGAAAGACTGACCCGAGGCTTTGAGTCCTGACTTCTGGTTGTGTGATAGCTAACTTTTGAACCGCGTTTTCCTTTACTATACCTTAATAGTCTTTTTCCCCCCTTAAAATAAGTGAAATCCTGTTCCTGCTGTAATGTTATTGTAGTCCCTGGCATCAAGGCCGGACCTCGTATTTTAGGTTTTCGCTGGAGCGATGTCCTCTCCTCTACGGTTTTCAGGGAGAGATGGCTGAGAAGAGTCTATGATGTCACAGGACAATGAGGTCATTGCTCTCGGTGCCCTGTCATATTCCACGCAGTATATTGTAATCTGTTGTACCAAAATGTATGCAATTAAAAAAATTAACCATCATCAGGTGGCCATATGTAATGTTTTTCTCATTCCTTGTCTTATGGAATGGTTTTCAGCCTGAGTATAAGCTCAATGAACAGGGATTTTTCCAGGGTTTTGTTCACTTTGGCGTCACTAATTCTCAGAAGGGTGCTCGAAGCACAGTCCGCTCTCAGTGAATGTTTGCTATATGAATAAATTAATTACTCAGCCCGATTATACTCCACACGAGAGCTAATTTATTTTCATGTTGGGAAGAATGAGTTCTCCATCACGATATCTTATTAACTGAATTTAATTGTCGGAAGTTTATTTTCTAGCTAATAAACAGTTATATAAACCATTTAAAGTTAAACTATATATGCATTTGTTTACTACGTTTTAAAACAAACACAGACTTTGAAAACAGCACCATAACCCATACACACAGACTATCTCCTTTGTTAAGGAGGTGTAGACAAATAGCTCAGTAATTAAGTAAATACTGTCCATTTTGATGAGCTTTTTGATGGAAAATTGTTTAATTCTGCTTCCTATTTGCAGATGTATACTTAATCTCATTGGCTGCTATTGTCAATTCCATATTTAGAGTCAAAAGTATTAAAGATGAAGAAAATGTCAGTTTGGTGAAAAAAAGACTCCCTTCCACTTGTCCCACCAACTAGAAAAGAAAAACAACAATAAGCAAGTACACATTAAAAAGAAAAAGAAAAAAAATAACAAATTCTCCAATGGCACGTGAAGTCAAAGGAAAATATTTGAAATAATAAATGTCTCCAGATCCCTGGGTTTGCACTTTGTCTGCCTTGCTGCAAGCGAATGGGTGCGATGAGTAAGAGCCGGCGATGGTGACTGTATGTATAGGGAAGGCATATGTCTTGATGGGGAACAAGGGACTAGGAGCATAATGAGATTCCGCTGAGGGATCTGGGACTTAACTCTTCTTCACGTTGGAGTGAGACCAGATTCATAGCAGGAGAAGTACTCCATAAACATAATTCACTGAAATGAGAGGGTGATAAAAGGCTTTTTTTTTTGGTGCCTTTCTCAGGGATAAATTATACCCGAAGCTACAGAAATGTTCCTTTCCAGCTTCGGATTAAGTGTGCTTGGATAATAAACATTTCTGTAACATTCGGCTTCTTCACCCTAGACAGCTCAATTAGGGCTGTGTGATAAAATACTGCTTCCACCCACTTTGCGAGCACTTAACGTGACCGAGGGCCCGTGAGCGGGAAATCTCGCAGGAAGCACGGCTTGTCGAGTGGTTGAGGACAACGAATTGGCATTGTGTTGAACAAATACCTATGCATATGTATTCTTTTAGAGTCTGTGCAATGTAATGATATTGACGTATTTTGGTCTCCTTTCTGTGTGAACATCTCTTATTGTCACTCCTGTTTGCTGGAACGCCTTGGGGGACCTTGGGGAGTTGGTACATGCAGGCACTGATGTTTAAAGAAGTTTGAATTCTGAAAGCTTGCAAAGAGGTTAGAGAAAACCCTACTCCGACAGAGTGGAAGGTAACCTGGAGTTGTACTGCTTGGTTAATTGCATGTCTCCATTCTGGAGGGAAGTGAAAATCAGGCCTCTTGTAGGACTGGTTGAGAGAAAGACCTCAGGCTGGCCAATGGTGTGTGGGTAGCACTGTGTACCGGAGACTTTGACAGCCTGCCTGACTTGTTATCTGCTCATTGGCACTAGAAGCTCCTTCTAGGCTGTAAGTCTAGCCTCTGTGTGGCACTAGTACAGTGTCACGAATATTGTCATGGTTACCTACCCAATAAAGCTTCAATCACTTTGACTGGCTTTCGTGGACCTCCGAGACAGCCTGGCTGTCATTTACCCTACCTGGTATTCAGGTTTCCGGTTGCTTCCGTGTGTGGAGTCCCTGTGCCAGGCCGTGGCTTTCGTGTGACACACCTATTTAATTGGAACTCACTTTCTACACATGACATCATGCCTCCAACTTTCATGACGAACCACTGTCCTTACTGTCCCGAGTTTCAGCACCTTTCTCCTGTCCTTCCCGCCGTGTCCTCTACCTGGTGTGGCTCTGCTGCTCTGCTGGTTGCAGCCCCTCAGGCGGACCCTCCATGTGATCCCTCCCTGGTCGAGCCAGGAGGAGTCTCGCCCCCAGCCTCCTTGATCGCTTCATTTTTACTTCTCCGATGACACATCAATTTCTACTTGTATTATTGTTATTTTTGCACCTGTCTCTTCTCCCTCGAGGGCAGAGCTGGTGATGGATTCTCTGTCAAGCTCGGCACGAGGGCTGTATATTCAGCTCCATTTCCCCACTTATATCGGGCCTATGTGTAAACAGGTTCTACTTTTTGAGAACATTGGCAAGCGTTTCTGAATATACCATACAGACGTATAAGCCAAGGACCTACACCAGTGTTGTAAGGAGGCCCTGAATGGTCAGGAATAGAATACAAAAACACATGTAGCAGAACAGGATCAGTGTCTTTGTGAAAAATCTGTGACTTCTTAGAAGAGAAATCGTACAGACTACAGACAGAGAGGAAGTTCGGGGAGCAATCAAAGGTAAAAAGATGAATTTTTAATGTTACACAATATCTCTGAACGGAGATAATTCAGAGGTCGGTGGCACCTTTTCTTCGCCAGTTAGGTTCATCATCACAGTCCGGAGGAGAAGGGAAAAAATGCCTGAGCTTTCCAAGGGCTTGTGTACCAGTGTCCCACTCATAAAGGATAAGCGGGACATTAGGGAGTTCTTTATTTGCTCTTCTAATTGTTTCCTTAAATGTATCCATAAAAATCCATTCAGAAAATTGCAACAGATTTAAGGAGATAAAATAAGACCTCAGATGGCTGTTAGAAATACAAATGACTTAGAGTGTTTTCGCAAATTGCGTGTCAGCCACAATTAACAATATGATGTTTATTTTGGTGTGGATGGATACCCTCAGTAAGCAGGCTCTTCCAGTATATTGGCAGTTCCTTTTATGATGTCGTAATTGAAGCATCTTGCTTTGCATAAGACAGATGGGTGTGCAGCAAGTGTTGACAGCCATTTATTCCCAGAGAGCTTGCCGGCTCCGGCTCCGCCTTGTCCTGTGAGCAGCGGCTGCCCCCTCGGGGAAGGGATCCCTGTGATCTCTGGAGCCTGGGTCTCAGTCACCCTACACCAACCATTCTGCCAGGCTGAAGCAGCGTTGGCGTTGCCTGGTTCACACGCGGTGAGCCTGTGGGGAGATTTCGGACAGACACTGATTGGTGGAAGCCTGTGAGTGTCATGGTTACCATTTTTAGCATTCCCTTGTCTCACTCTGCGAAAACCCGCCCAAGGAGGAGTAAATAAGATATGGAAATGTTGCTGTACTGCGTGAGAAGCTAGACGAACGTTTTCTTTCCTACCGCGGAACGCGTCGGGGACTTGTCAGATGTCACATGCACAGTGACCCCTCTTACCCCACGGCCGAGCTTGCTGCGTGGTGCCCCGGGCTTGCTCTCTCTGTGAAAGCAGTATCTGGACACTTATGGACGTGGACTCCTGAGCCAATCAGTTAGCCAGTAATTCATCTGCCAGCCCTCTCTGCCCGGCCCTGGCACGGCGCCCCGCGGCCTGGGTCTGCCCCAGGAACAGCTCCGAGGAGGCCAGGCTTTGTGCCAGCCGTGTTCTCGCCCCTGGGGCTGCTCCTGTGCACCTCCTCAGTCATCCCGACGGCTCTGTCTGTACCGTCTGCATCAAATGGCACCAGGCTGGAACATTATGTAGAGATCAACCACATTTTCGTGTGTGTGACAGCTACGGAGACAGTGCTGTCGTGGAAATGCACAGCTTCCCGGCCACACCGAAGGGGCCAAGGGGGACATCTCTTCCGTGTGAGACCTACGCAGGGATGCTGCTCTCACAGTTGATAGGGCGTTTGGCCGCAAAGCATGGGAAACCCTACAACAGTGTGGGACCACGCTCTGTCATTCTTTGTGTATGAATGACGGAAAGTTGGGTTGCAAGTGGACCCCAGAATCCTGTCTGGGCCCCGGGCAGGAAGAAGAAGGTGGAAGCGGAGGGGGCCAGGGTCTGCATGAGGAGGACCACAGCTTCCCGGAGCCCAGCCCACCCCCTCCCAGCCAGTCAGAGGGATGCCCTTGGCTGGTGGGATGGGCACCGTCAGACCTTGAAAGGAGGATAAAGGAACGAGTCTATGGATAAACAGTGTGGCCCGTTGCTTAGCTAGGATTGTAAAAGAAGAGAAGGAGCTCCTTGCTGACAGTTGCTTTTCCGTGTTGTGGGATATTTCTGGAGAGGAGGCTGGTTGGGAAGAGCTGGAGAGAATGAGAAAACTGGCCCAGACTGACGCTTTGAGTTCCCAGGTGGTTTTGGCTCAGAAATCAAGGAAACGGACAGAAAAATCCTCTGGTCGCTGAAACGTGACTCTGTGTCTTCACCCTTCTTTCCTGTCTATGCGCTCCAGCCTCATCCTTGATACGGGCCAGCTTAGGGCCTGCCCGGTGAAGACAAAGGCTTTGACAAGACAGCTGGTGTTCCGGAGAGAAAATCCTAGACCAGCACCTCCTGTGTGAGAAAGGAAAGGAATAAAGAATATGAGGAGAAAAAACATGAAATGCCAGCAGATATGACCTGCTGAGAGATTCATGTTTGTAAACTTTTGCCTGGTTTTATTTCCAATGTTTATGATTTTGTTATATTACAGAGCCCTTGGCATTACCTTATTGTTATCTTGAGTAGTTTCCCAGGCTAGGGCAGGTAAGTGATCAGTTGCTTTAGGGAAAAGTCATTCGGTGGCGTCCAATCAGATTTTCACAGTGAATATTATATTCTGACAATTACATAAATTAATCCAGTAAATCCAACAAAGCTTATCAAGATTTTTCTGGATTTGTCATGAACATTAAAATGTCATCAGCGTGCATGGTAATTTGTACTGCCGACGATTAATGGTAATCCTTCCCCGCTCCTGTGAGAATTGAATAACCAGAGCAAATGGCTTTAATGCTAAAACAAGCAACAGAAGGTCTGAGCAACCCCTCTCCTTTGCAGCTTTTGAAAGCTAGTTGCCTGGTTGTGTGTAAAATGTTTCCATGGTGCGCATTTTTTTTGGAGGAATATCAGCTGCTTATTGCTATTCTAGGTAAGTGTTTCAATACATCATAGAATACAGGGTTTCATTAGGTGAGTTATACCCATTGTGTTTTATATGGCAAGTGTTTAGAATGCTTACATCTCCTCAAATGAGTCCATAACTGTAATCTTGACACACGTCTTAAGCCACTGTTAATTAGATCGCTAGTGTTGTCACTATAACATGGAGAGAACAGTAACAGGGCTGCCCTATGTGTAAACTTAAAAAAACACACACACACAGAACATTTTCCAAGGTAGATGGAGCTTGTAGCAAATAGGCTGGCAAGCACAACTTGGGCTACCTCGGCTAGGTGCCCGTGGATAGAGGGCATAGCCCGCTCATGATTAGAATTTACTGTGATAGTAAGAGTCTACTTAATGATTAGAAAAGGCATTCCTCTATAAAAGTCTCTGTTAGGTGCCAATTCATCTGGATAACCACACTGAAGAGAGAATACTGTGTTGCAAAAATCAATAAATTATCTGTTTATTTGCTATGCAAAAACCATGCAGTATTTTGATGTTGCAAAGGCTATGCAGATTCTTTTTCTTTTTCTGTTTTTGAACTATACAAAAAAGCTTAATTCCTATCAGTCATATGCCAGGAACTTTCTTTCTTTTCTTTGCTTTTTAAAATCTTTATTGTTGAAAGTATTACAGATGTCCCACTGTTTTTTCCCACCATTGACTCCCTCCTTTCCACCTCACCCCCTCCACCTTCACCTCTCTGTGGTCTGTGTCCATTGGTTGTGCATATATGCATATAAGTTCTTTGGTTTATTTCTTCCTGTCACCCCCCCCCCCCTTCTCTATGAGGTGCATCAGTCTGTTCTCTACTTCCATGTCTCTGGATATATTTTGTTCATCAGCTTGTACTGTTCATTATATTCCACAAATAAGTGAGATAGTGTGATACTTGTCTTTCTCTGACTGGCTTATTTAGCTTAGCATAATGCTCTCCAGGTCCCTCCATGTCTCAAAGGGTAAGAAATCTTTCTTTCTTACAGCTGCATAGTACTCCATTGTGTAAATTTTCCACAGCTTTTTTATCCACTCATCTATTGATGGACACTTGGGCTGTTTCCAGATCTCAGTTATTGTAAATAGTGCTGCTATAAACATAAGGTGTATATATTCTTTCTAGTTGGTGTTTCAGGCTTCTGAGGATATATTCCTAAAAGTGGAATTACTGGGTCAAATGGCAGTTGAATTTTTAATTTTTTGAGGAAACACCATATTGTTTTCCATAGTGGCTGCACCAGTCTGCATTCCCACCAGCAGTGTACTAGAGTCCTCTTTTCTCCACACCCTCGCCAGCATTTGTTGTTTGAGGATTTGTTGATGGCGGCCATTCTGACAGGTGTGAGGTGATACCTCATAGTCATGTTAATTTGTATCTCTCCGATGACTAGTGACATTGAGCATTTTTTCATGTCTCTTGGCCATTTGCATGTCCTCTTAGGAGAAGTGTCTATTCAGGTCCTCTGTCATTTTTTAATCAGATTGTTTATTTTCCTTTTGTTGAGGTGTATGAGTACTCTATATATTTTGGAAAATAACCCCTTATTCAATGTATCATTGGCAAATATGTCCTCCTAGACAGTGGGTTCCCTTTTCATCTTGATGCTGGTTTCTTTTGCTGTGCAGAAGCTTTTTAGTTTGATGTAGTCCCATTTATTGATTTTTTTTCCCCTTGTTTCTCTTGCCCTAGGCAATGTATCAGTGAAAAGTCTGCTACTTTTGATGTCTGAGATTTTGCTGCCTACATTTTTTTCTAGGATGTTTATAGTTTCACGAGTTACGTTTAAGTCTTTTATCCATTTTGAGTTTATTCTTCTGTATGGAGTCAGTGATGGTTTAGTTTTATTTTTTTGTATGCCAGGATCTCTCTCTATACACAATCTCATGTATCATTTGCAACAAACCTCATTTCATGAATAATGGAATGTGAGTTTAGGGAAGTGTGCATGGGATTGCTTACCTCTGGGCCTGGGCTGCTCAATCCCTGCATATTCTCCCTGTCTTCAGTATTGGCTGGGGGAGCTGGGCAATGACCTCTGAGCCTTCGGTGAATCCTACCGACAAGAGTGTCTCTGCAGGCTTGAGGCCTTAGGCCACACCAGATAGTTCATGCCAACAGGTAATTTTTGGAAAATACCTGTCTTTGCATGTCTGAAGATTTGGGCCACTTTGTATCAACTCAGGAGGTTGGGAGGCTGTGGTCTAACCAGCTGAGATCAGTCACCCGGGCATCTCTTGTGACACATCCTGTGTGACTTGTCTCCAGTTATATCTCCGGACCCAAGGCTTAGGTGAGCTTCCCCAGTTGCAAACACTTCACATGCATCACCACACATCACTGCTGGGAGAAGGGAGCACTGTCCGTGTGACCCCTCTGGGAGAGGGCAAATGGGAGTTTGTGCCTGATCCTCTCGGAGCCCTTCCTATGCACTTTTCCCTTTGCTGAGTTTAATCTGTTCTCTCTCCCTGTAAGAAACCACACATGGGTGTGCCAACTGTTCCCAGTCCTGTGAGTCTTTCAGGAAATCACTGAGCCTGAGGGTGGCCTTGGGAACCCCTGACGCAGGAGGTTACGTGACCTGTTCGGTCATGCAGATAACCGTGGCGCATCAAAGAGCTGACCAGAAATGAAATAGAAATATTGGGCATTACTTCAGATTCTAGAGGACGTAAAAGGACAACAAGAGAATCTTACGAACATCTTTACCCAAGTGAATTAAATAGGCCAATAAATTCTGTGAGAAAACTCAAGTACTAAAGTATCTCAAGAAGAAATGGAAAATCTAAATAGTCCTCTATGTATTAAAAATGAATTCATAGTAAAAATATTTTCCACAAAAGGAAACTCAAGAATTAGGAAGATTTAAGAAAAATTCTATCAAACAAATGGAGAAGAAATAAAACAAATCTTATACCAATTCTTTCAGAAAATAGAAGAGGAAATACCTCCCAGGTCTCTTTATGATACCAATAAAATGTGTTTAGTTTTTCTGTAACCTGGTACAAAAAACTAAACAAATTTTTATAAGAAAATATAATTAAGGATCAATGTTCCCCAAGAATATAGATACAAAAACACCCAACCATATAATAGCTAATCAAATCCAGCAACACAGAAAAGCGATAGAGCATCACCAAGTGGAGTTTCTCCCAGCAATGCAACAGTTAAAAAAATTCAATCAATGCAATTCACCATTTGAACAGAGAAAAGGAGAAAACACATATGATTATTTTGACAGTTGTGGAAAAATTATTTGCCATCTTGCAACTACATGATAAAAATTTCCCGGGAACTTAGGAACTACAGTAATGGGTACTTCCTCAAATGGACAAAGGAAACCTATGCAGACCTACCGCTGACACAATGCTTAATGGAAGGACAAACTGCTCTCCCACTGATACACGGGAACACGTCCAGGGTGTCCACTCTCATCACGTTTGTATGTACTAGAGGATCTAGCCAGTGTATTCAAGTTAGAAAAAGTAGTCAAATCCACAAAACTTGCAAAGGAACATGTGATGTTCCTGTATTCACAGATGAGATAGTGGTGAATTAGAAAAAAATTAAAACATCTATAAAAAGGGTGCTAGAGTGACTATGAATTTAGCAAGGTCTCAGGATACAAGGCCAATATGTAAAGGTCAGTTTTGTTTTTTTTTTTTAAATCCTCATCCGAGGATATTTCTCCTTATATCTTCAGATAGAGTGTGAAGGAGAGAGAGAGAGAGAAAGAAACATTGATGTGAGAGAGACACATCGATTGGTTGCCTCCCGCACAACCCCAACCAGGGCCAGGACTGAAACACATCCAAGGAACATGCCCTCGACCAGAATTGAACCCGCGACTCTGGTCCTTGGGCTGACGTTCTAACTGCTGAGCTAAACTGGCCAGGGCAAAGTCAGTTATATTTTTAATGTTTGTAATAAAACTGGAAATGGAAATAAAAAATATTACTACGACAGCATCAAAATATGAAACATCTAAGAGTGGCTATAACAAAATATGTGCAGGACTCATACACTGAAAACCACAATACAAATGGCCACTTTTTATTTGTTAATCCTCACCTAAGGACATGCTTATTGATTTGACAGAGAAAGAGAGAGAGGGAGACATTGGTGTGAGAGAGAGCATCGACTGGTTGCCTTCTGCATGTGCCCTGACTAGGGATGAGACCTTTTGGTATATGGGACAATACTCCAGCCAACTGAGCCACACAGGTCAGGGAAGGATGGCCACTTTTTACCATGGCTATTCAACATTGTACTGGAAGTTTTAACCAGAACAACTAGGCAAGGAAAATGAATTAAAGGCAACCGACATGGAAAGAACAAGCAAACATACACTTATTAACAGATGACATGATACTATATTTAGAAGACCCTAAAGAATCTGCCAAAATACGATTAGAACTAAAATGATTTCAGCAAAGTTGCAGGGCACAAGATCAACACACAAAACTCAGTTGTATTTCCGCATACTAACAATGAACAATCTAAAAAGGAACTTGAGAAAAAACAATTTTGTTTGCAATTGCATGAGCAAAATAAAATACTGAGGAATAAATTTAACCAAAGAGGTGTAAGACCTATGCACTAAAAGCTTCGAATCATTGCTGAAATAAGTTTTTAAAAGGCTTTACATTGCACGGCAGCCTTTGTTTGTGGGTTGTGAGACTTAGTATTGTGAACGCGGAAGTTTTCCCCAAAGCAATCTACATAGTCAACCCAATCCCTACCAAAATCCCAACGGCCCTTTTAGCAGAAACGGAAAAGCTGACCCTAAAATTTGTATGGAATTCCATGGGACCTCAAGTAACTTTCTTTTTTTTAATCCTCACTGGAAGATATTTTTGCATTTATCTTCAGACAGGGCAGGAGGAAGAGAGAGAGAGAAATATTGATGTGAGAGAGACACATTGACTGGTTACTAGGTTACCCAACCGGGGCTGGGGACAAACTGCAACTGAGGTACATGCCCTTAGTGGGAACCGAACCTGAGACTTTCTGGTCCGTGGGCCGATGCTCTAACTGCTGAGCCAAACCAGCCAGGGCCAAATAGCGTCCTTGAAACATCTGATCCAAAGACCTGGTTGTCTCAGAGCACATCATCCTGATTAGACCCGAGAAACGAGAAGTGGGAAATTAATGCCTCAGAGACCCTCATACAAATGTAAAGAGCCTGTACCTGGTCGAAGATTCTAGAGTTTTAGTAGTCTGGGGATATCGACATGTTTCATTCCAGAGGAAAGACAACTTGCTGCATCTTCCACCCTCCACTACTGAGAAAACAGAAGACTCCGCTTTGGATTGGGAAGGCAATACATACCAGGTCCGAGTACCCGTTTTCTGAGTGACTTAGGAGGGTGCTAGTTTTGAGTGGGGTGACAGTAAAAGAAGGCTTCAGGGTGCTTCAGGGTATGATGCACGCCTCTCTGCCACTTCAGCCTGGTGACCTCGTGGCTCCAACGGTTCTGAAGTGTCTGCAGCAGTGAGGCGTGGTCGGGGTGAGACTCTGCAGTCCCCAGCAGGAGAATCGCATCACAGATCCTTAGGGTTTTAAAGTAAAGCTGTACCCTTTTCACAAATAATTATTTTCTTTTCGAGGCCATGAAAAAACAAGGGGCATGTGACCTAAGTTCTGTCATAAACTGGGTGTGACTTGAACCAGCAAGAAATAACTGTGGGGTGTGCAAACATTCTGTCACCAGGTGAAAGTTCGGTTATGTAACATTAGCCTCTAGTAGCCCTGGTGACAGGAGTGTCAAGAACAGGGGCCGTAACACTTCCTCTGCTGCCTTGACATCTCCCACTCGACCCACACCTATCCCTCCGGCGGTGTACCCTGTTATCATCTGACTTAGGAAGAAAAAAATGAGGTCTTTTTATAGGCAATTTTTGCATAAATAGCATGCATCGGCCAGAATTCAGTGATGTGGCATCATAGTCTAACTTAGGAGTGATTCGGAAGGACAATGGGGGACAAAATCCTCCAACTGGGCAGAATATCAAGCAGCATGTCTTGTCCCATGTGTCTGGAGAGAGATGGACAGAAGAAAAGATTTGCATGGACTCAGGGGAAGTAGCTAACAGATGATCCAAATAAGCACGACCTGGAAATCACAGGGTTGGGAAGCTGGTGACAAGGGAGTGTGGGCAAGAGACATGTGGCTGAACTTTGAAATGGACACAGAGTGTGAGGATGTCTGTGACCCACACGGATGCTCACCAAAGCACACCCCTGCAGAGGGGCTTTGAGTAACCCAGCGGATGAGGTGACCCGAATTTTGGTTCAGGGAACCAGCGAGCCACACTGTGGCAGGTTGTTTATACCGGCTCTCTGTCATCGCTGAAGAACCAATGATTCATCTCCACTGAGATATTATATTCTTTGTCTACAGTGCTTTCGGTATTATCACTCGTGGAGTGGGCTCTGTGGGTTGATCCAGTGACTAAGGCGTGGTGCTGTTTTCCCCACAGAACATGTGGACGTGGGACTCAAGCTGTGCAAGAGTGTGCCTCCGTTCGCTATTAACCCTTAGTTCACATGGCAAATCCATCCTCTTATCTCCGTGCATATGGGCTCTACTGGCTGAGAGGTCTTAGTTTCCAAAAGAGAGATGTTTCCACAGGGAACACAACACCCCTTCTATTGACCTGGAATGTGAGATTTCCCTGGCCACTTGGGGATCCTGATGCCAGTCAACTAACAGGAAATGAAGGTTGCCACTAACTTACTGGATTAAAGAGTAGTATGTTGGAACCTATCCACTTCAGCTCTTTGGGGTTCTTAAACTCGTGGGGTGACCTAAACCTTTACTCCTCAGGTATATCCGTCATTACTGGTCCTTACCTAAATCAAGTTGCTTTATTCTTTTTTTTATCCTCACCCAAGGATATTTTTCCATTTTTTGTACAGACAGAGCGGGAGGGAGAGAGAGGAAGGGAGAGAGAGAGAAACATCGATGTGAAAGGGACACATCGAGTGGCTGCCACCCGCACGACCAACCAGGGCCGGGGACAAACTGCAACCGAAGCACGTGCCCTTAGCGGGAACCAAACCCGGGTCTCTCCGGACCGCAGGCTGACGCTCTAACCGCTGAGCCAAACTGGCCAGGGCAGTTGCTTTATTCTTTCGTACACTTTACCACTGGCTAAAGTCTATTGGGGAAGAGAAAAGTTATACAAGCACAAAAATAAACACATGATTACATAAATGCACAATGATTAAATGTGCTAAGTGTTATAAGAAGAACCGAGCAGGGAGAGCACATTCAGATCAAGGGAATAGGAAGGGACACCGAGAAAATAAAAATCTAAGATGAGCTCTTGGTGATATGCTTGGACTAGCAGGGGCAGAAGAGAAGAAAGACCCTCCCAGGCAGAATGAAATGGTGTGGGAATTTTCTCTTGACCAAGGACGTGTGTGAGGACCAACGTGTCTGCAGTGTGTGTGCAGGGTGACAGGGGCAGTGGACAGGGCTGGAGAAGTTGGGTCAGAGCCAGGGCATCCAGGGAGTGGTCCATGACGCCAGAGAATCTGGACCAATTTTATTAGCTATGAGGAGACATCGAGGAGTTCATAGTAGATTAATGATATGAAGCAATTCATGTTTTATAAAGATGTTTACTGTTAAGGATGTACAAGAATAGATAACATGAGGTTGATTAGGAGATTACTGTAATAATCCAACCAGGAGATAATGGTAATGGCAGAGAAGATGGAGAAAAGGACAAGTAGATGGGTCAGAAGTGTATTTACAGATGGAATGAACAAGACTTGGTGATGGACCGTGGATTAGAAATGAGGAAGAGGAAGGAACTGATGACAGTTCCCAGGCTGATGGCATGAAAATCTGGGTAGATGGACAGACCACTGACTGAGATGTGGGGACAGGAATTACAGGTATTGACTGGGTTAACTTTGGGGCCTGATGTTTTGATATGCCCGATGAGATACCAAGTAGAGATACCCAGCAGACCTTTGGATCTATGGATTCAAGTCTGATGTAGTGATTGTGGGTCCCTGGCAGAAATGATTTTTGACTCCCTGGGAATAAAGAGGTCAGCTAGGGAGGCAGGAGAGGAAGAGAAGGTGAGTGGACCTAGGACAGAGCCCATGGAAGTCCAACACTGTGAAGAGGGGAAAAGGCCAGCAAAGGACACGTTTGCTAACTGAGCAGTAGCTTTATATTTGTCACATAGCTTATGTTAATGAATGATAATTACATAGCCGATGTTATCGTATATTTTATAATATATAATTACTTAATGGCACGTAACATACTGCTGTCGATTCAGACTAAGATGCTGCTTGTGATAAATGTTCTCGCCGGTGTAATTGTTCCTTTGAGAGGTAAGCATCTGATTTGGAGCCAGACACCTGAGTTCAGAGCCCACCTCTGCCGCGGGGCCGCGGTGTGAGCTTGCAAGCGGATTAACCTTAGTAAGCCTCGGCTGTACCGCAGGTAGAGTAGATGTACCAACATGTCATGGAGGGTTAGAAGAGGTACCATCTAATAGGTGTAAATCACTTCGGCAGGTACACAACAGTGCTTTAAAAATGGTTTAACTATGACTGTGTTCGTGCTGTTGTTCCGGGTGTGCCCTTCGGGGTCTGGTGGTTGCTGGCCTTCTACATTCTCAGGGAGTCACAGTGTTGGTGCCTGATCCTCTGCAGGGACGGCCTCGTCTGAACCTCAGCAGCGGCAGGTCGGCCACATCCCTGCTGTCGCCTTGTTATCCTCTGTACAGCAACCTTCTTAAAATAGACGTAGAATCGCCTTAATACTCTCTTCAAACACTGTCAAAGGCTTCTATGTGTACTTAACAGCGGTTCTCAACCTGTAGGTCGCGACCCCTTTGGGGGTCGAACGACCCTTTCACAGGGGTTGCCTAAGACATAATGGTAGCAAAATTACAGTTATGAAGTAGCAACAAAAATAATTTATGGTTGGGGGTCACCAAGCATGAGGAACTGTCTTAAAGGGTCGGGCCTCGGGAAGGCTGAGAACCATTGGCTTAAGATAAAACCCAAACTCCTGCAGGGTCCGGAAGGCCTTGGCGCTGCGTAGCTCCTGCCCAGAGCTCCTGCCCAGAGCTCACACCACCCTCACGCCGCCTTCCTCCTCGCTGCGCACTCACCGGCCACACTGCCTCTTCCAGGGCACCCCCGCCCGGCTGCAGGGCTGTGTCTGGAGCAGTTCCCCTTCTTGTGGCAGCCTAGACTCCCCCCATCTCAGCTCAGAGGTCATTCCTTGGAGTGAGCTCTGCCCGATCGGAAGTATCCCCTCCCCACCCTTGGGGCGCTCTCCGGCTCACTATCTGAAACACGAATACACTTGTTCTTCTGTCTCTCCACTCGAAGGTGAGCTCCATTAGGGCGCTGCTATGTCTCCATGTTCAGCGTAATGCCTGGCACGTAGTAGGAGCTTAATAAACGCGTGCTGTGTATGTGAATGGCTATTGCCACCCCTCGGGGTCCCTGAGGGCGTGGACTCTGTTTTGTTAAGCACTGTGATGCTAGCATCTGGCACACTGACCAGCAGAAAGTGACTACTCAACACATATCTGCGGAACGAAACAATTCACGAATACATGAATTATTAATCAGAAGTGATTTTCAGTCTTAGCATCTCCAGTAGCTAAGACTGTACCCTTCATCACAAAATGTGAGCATGTTAGCACACTGGAGAAGACCAACAATGCCAGCAGCGCTTACAATCAGCGTGTAAAATATGAAATCAAAAGCCCCAAGCGGTGAGCTCTGACAACAGAAAAGCTCGTGCCCTTTCCATCACTGTATCCAGCTCTTGGCGCCTGGTCGCATGTACAGCTCCCCCCTTCCGCTGATCTGCCAGCGAAGAGGAAGTGTAACTCTCCTTACAGCACAACTTCACACATGCGCACTACCCAAACGTCTTTGCACCAGTTGCTTCTGAGCAATCAGGGAACAGTCACCCCCATTTCTGGGCAGCGTATCATCCTCCTTCTCACCTGTGACTGTCATCCAGATAATGTGATTCTTCTGCAGGCCGGACAAACTGAATAGGGAAGGGAATCAAAAACCCCTCAGCTGGAGCATTTGACCTGCTACGCATATTCCCACGGTCGATGCGGATTAGGCTGTTCGAAAAATAAACTGCTGGTGTGAAAGGAAAGGTTCGAATTCAGAGACTCACAAGTGTCTAGATCCAGATTAAGCCCCTTACTGATCCGTACCCCTGTCATCTGTTTGGGCTACTGCAACCCATGTTTCCTTGTCTTATTTAATAGAAGGGCAGAATCCCGAGGGTGAGGATGTGTAGCACACTCCGCACAAGTGCACAGTTTCTTCCCTCTCAAAGCTAAATTCAGGCATTCTCTGGGATTTCTTCGACTTAAAGGAAATTCTTGACTTGATTGTGTTAAAGATTTTATGATTTTTCTGAGATTGAATTCTCTGATTCTGGACCCCACCTCTAAGAATTTTAACCTTGTGAGAAGGAGACCTAGTCCCAGACCTCCCTGCACTGAGGGGTACATCCTGAGGATAAGGCTAATGTTATAAAAAATACCGAATTCTGTAGAGGAAATACGCTGTTTTGGGTCCAACACATTAGTGATCCAGCTGAGTTTTTTCGGTTATAAAAATCCAATCCAATGTGTTTACCAGAACAGCACTTCCAGTGAATGCTGCCCACATGGTTTCATATACGGAGCATATGCATGACTTATTGGAATATCTTACAGATCCAGTCGGATGAAAATGATGCACTTGAAACTTAATACCATTTAATTTACCAGTGCTCCTTCCCAGTCCTGGCATGAAAGGCCTCACACTCCGTTTGGCAGACTCAGCAATAGAACTGTAGTAATAGGACTGAATCCTCTAGATAATTTAGTTCTCTCATATCACTCTGTCCTCCTGGTGGAAATTGCATCTTTCATTGGGAAATTTTTTACTTGACTTTAAGACCAATCTATATGATAATAACTGCCTGAAGTCCTCAACTTGACATACACCGTCTGTGCCTCGCCTGTGTTCTTCGATTTAGTCTGCTGGTGTTTTCTGAGTTGATCTGATGTTGCGTTTCACGTGTACCACAGAGGACTGTGTTTCTTTAGACTCAGAAAATCGAGAGTCTTTTTTTTTGTTTTAATGTTTGGCACAGCACCATGTATGCAAACAGGGAAGTTATTAGCATCTTACAGATTACACATTAGGCACAGCTGGAGACTGTATCAATTTCCTGAGGCTAATTGAAGTAGAGAAACGATAATTTACTAATAGTGCTAAACTCTGCCCACTACTGAATAGGCACAGAGTAGAATGAGCTAGAGCACCTGTTCTCAACCTGTGGGTCACAACCCCTTCGGGGGCTGAATGACCCTTTCACAGGGGTCACCTAAGACCATTGGAAAACACATTTCTGATGGCCTTAGGAACTGAGACCCTGCTCCTCCATCCACCTCCAGGCGGGTCCGCCCACATGCAGACATGTCCACATACAACACGAGGAACTGTGTTCAAGGGTCACGGCATTAGGAAGGTTGAGAACCACTGCTCTAGAGATTTGTTCTTCATATTCTATGTGTTACCTTTAGGATAGAGTAGGGGATTTTTATGGGCTGAATGAATTCAGGTGCCTGTAGAATCATGAAACATATTGGGGCAGGAGAGTCAGGCTATATAAATCCTCTTATCATGGACATTTTGGTCATTAGAGAAGAAAATGTAAATAAATAAATATTAAAAGAATGTAAATATACACAAACAAGGAGATGAGTACTTACAGAAGATGTCGTCTTGCCTGGAAAAATAGCCAAAGAGGGATAGTCCACAATGGTGGCAGAGTGAACGGAAGCTGCACAGACCGTCTCCCAGGACCAAACTGGAATTACAACTATAACACAGACAAATCGACAGGAAAAAGCAACAGAAAAGCAGCTTGCGAGGACCATATAACCAGGGACACTGACTCGATCCTGGTAGGACTGCGAAGGCGCGAGACGGGGGCTGGGAGCCCACAGATAGCAGCTGCCTTAGCTGGGAGCAGCACCCTCGGGTCACACTCCCAGGCGGCTCCACAGCGCAGAGCCGGGACAGAGGCTAAAACAGCCACAGCCACTCACCTTGGGCTCCGGTAGAGGGAGGGCAGACTGGACTGGGACTATGTCGGGACACTCGGGATTTGGAGGGTGCTCAGAGCTTTTGCTGAGTTGCTGCCACTCAGGACGGTGGCCACATTGCTCCTTCCCAGGGCTCTGAGGAGAGGCAGCAGCCCCTCCCTCGGAGATCCAACCCAACCCTATGGGCCACTGAAGTGCTAACTGAGGCTCATTAACAACCAGCATCTGCCCCACCCTCAGGAAATCCCCTTATGCTGAGCACCTGAGGGAGTTTTTCAATCAACTGACAACCCAAAACTCTTCAAGTAACCTTGACTGCTAGCCTCCAGGCAAAAAGCTAGAGGATAACAGTACCTTTCCTGGGCTGGCAACTCTAACCAGGAAAGTAAGACTTGACAGTGGTGTTTAACGTGGATCCTCCCTCACTCATCTAAACCCAGGAGAGGGAGCCACAAACAGCAGAACACCAATACCTACAGGGAAAACTTGACAGGCTCCAAAGCCCACTGTGATAGCCAAAATGGTGAACACAGAAACAAAAGCCAAATGAAAGAACAAGAGACCTCCACCGAAGATGATATCAATGTGGAGCAGTTAGGCATGTTAACATAGCTAGAATTCAGAACCATGATCTTGAGGAAGCTCAACAGCATGAGTAAGGACAGAGAGATGCTGAAAATAAACCAATTGAAAATTAAAAACCACCAGGAAGAGATTAAGAGTGATATATCAGAAATAAAGAACACATTGGAAGGTCTAAAGAGCAGAGTAGAGGAAGCTGAGGACCGGATCAGCGAATTAGAAGACAGGGTAGAAAAAATCAACCAGTCAGAAAACCAAAAGGAAAAACGATTAAAAAACAGGAAGACAGCTTAAGAGAACTGTGGGACAACTGGAAACGTAATAATATTTGCATTATAGGAGTCCCTGAAGAAGAAGAAAATGAGCAAGAGTTAGAGAATATATTCAAAGAAATAGTAACAGAAAACTTCCCTAATTTGGTGAAGGAAGAAGGCATTCAAGTTCAAGAAGCACAAAGAGCCCCAAGTATGAAGAACCCAAACAGGCCCATACCAAGACACATAGTAATCAAAATGCCAAAATTAAAGACAAAGAGAGAATCCTAAAAGCAGCAAGAGATAAGCAACAGGTTACCTACAAAGGAAACCCCATAAGGTTCTCAGCTGACTTCGCACAAGAAACATTACAGGCCAGAAGGGAATGGCATGAAATAATCACGGTCATGAAAAACAAGGATCTGAATCCAAGACTACTCTACCCAATAAGGCTGTCATTCAAAATAGAAGGTCAAATAAAGAGCTTCCCAGACAAAAAAAAGGCTAAGGGAATACATTAGCACCAAACCAGCACTACAAGAAATGTTAAAAGGACTGCTGTAATTAGTAGAAGAAATAGGAAAAAAAATATAACCAAACTAAACAAAAATGGCAATGAATAAGTACATATCAATAATCACCTTAAATGTGAATGGTTTGAATGCTCCGATAAAAAGACATAGATTAGCTGACTGGATAAGAAAGCATGACTCATCTATATGTTGTTTACAAGAGACCCACCTCACAACAAAAAACTCACATAGGTTGAAGGTGAAGGGATAGAAAAAATTTTTCCAAGCAAATGGAAATAAAAAAAAAAAAAAAAAAAAAAAAAGCTGGGTTAGCAATACTCATATCTGATAAAATAGATTTCAAAATGAAGACCATAACTAGAGACAAAGAAGGCCACTACATAATATTGAAAGGATCTATCCAACAGGAAGATATAACCTTGATAAACATATATGCACCCAATATAGGAGCTCCAAAATATATTAAAAATCTTCTGAAGGACTTCAAAGGAGAAATTGATAGCAATAAAATCATAGCAGGGGACTTCAACACCCTGTTGACAGCACTGGATAGATCCTCTAGACAAAAAATTAGCAAGGAAACAGAAACTGTAAATGAAGCACTAGACCAAATGGATTTAATAGATATCTACAGAGAATTACACCCCAAAACTACAGAATTCACATTTTTCTCAAGTGCCCATGGGACAATCTCAAAGATAGAGCACATGATAGGACACAAACTAAATCTCTACAAGTTCAAGAAGATTGAAATCATATCAAGCATCTTCTCAGATCACAATGGCATGAAACTAGAAATCAATTGCAATAACAACATGCAAAGACATTTCAACACATGGAGGCTAAATAGCATATTATTAAACAATGAATGGGTTACTGAGGAGATTAAGGAAGAAATTAAAAACTTCCTGGAAACCAATGAAAATAAACACACAACACAAAATCTATGGGATGCAGCAAAAGCAGTTCTGAGAGGGAAGTTCATAGCACTACAGGCCTACTTCAAGAAACAAGAAAAATTTCTAAATGACTGTCTAACCTCACAACTTAAAGAATTGGAAAGCAAACAAAAAGAAAACCCCAGAGAACATAGAAGGAAGAAAATAGTAAAGATCAGAGAAGAAATAAATGACATAGAGACCCAAAAAAAAAAACAATTCAAAGGACATTGAAACAAAGAGCTGGTTTTTCAAAAAGATAAACAAGATTGATGGACCCTTAGCTAGACTCACCAAGAAACAAAGATAGAGAACCTAAATGCACAAAATCAGAAATGAAAGAGGAGAAGTAACAATTGATACCACAGAAATACAAAAGATTGTTAACAGCTACTATGAACAATTAAATGGCAACAAATTTGACAATCTAAGCGAAATGGACAAATTCTAGAAACACAGTCTCCCTACACTCAACCAGGAAGAGATAGAAAACTTGAACAGACCAATAACAACAGAAGAAATCGAAGATGTAATCAAGACTCTCCAAGCAAACAAAAGCCCAGGCCCAGATGGCTTCATCGGGGAGTTTTACCAAACATTCAAAAGAGAACTAACACCCATTCTCCTCAAACTATTTCAAAAAATTTAAGAAGAAGAAAGACTTCCAAACCTGTTTTATGAAGCCAGCATAATTCTAATTCCAAAACCAGAAAAAGACACTACAAAGAAAGAAAACTATAGGCCAATATCCCTGATGAACATAGATGCCAAAATTTTGAACAAAATACTAGCGAATTGGATCCAGCAATACATCAAAAAAAATTATCCACCATGACCAAGTGGGATTCATCCCAAGGATGCAAGGCTGGTACAATATTCGCAAATCAATAAATATGATATACCACATGAACAAAATGAAGACTAAAAACCACATGATCACATCAATAGATGCTGAAAAAGCATTTGACAAAATCCAGCATCCATTTCTGGTAAAAATGCTCAGCAATGTGGGAATAGAGGGATCATATCTAGACATAATAAGGGATCCAAACTGGAAAGGAGAAAGTGAAACTGTCATTATTTGCAGATGACATTATATTATACATAGAAAACCCTAAAAACTCCATTAAAAATGTACTAGACTTAATAAATGAATTTGGCTAAATAGCAACATACAAAATTAACGTCAAGAAATCGACGGCATTCTTATACACCAATGATGAACTCACAGAAAGAGAAACTGAAAAACAATCCCATTTACTATAGTGGCAAAAAATTAAGATACCTAGGAATAAACTTAACCAAAGAAGTAAAGGACCTATTTGCAGAAAACTACAGGTCATTGAAAAAAAAATAGAGGAAGATATAAAAAAGTGGAAGCACATACCTTGTTCATGGATTGGAAGAATTAACATCATTAAAATGTCCATATTACCCAAAGCAATCTATAGATTCAATGCAATCCCCATCAAAATACCAATGACGTATTTCACAGAACTAGAACAAATACTTCAAAAGTTCATATGGAACCAAAAAAGACCCTGAATAGCCACAGCAATTTTGAAAAAGAAGAACAAAGTAGGTGGGATCACAATACTATCAGGTTATACTACAAAGCCACTGTAATCAAAACAGCCTGGTACTGGCACAAGAACAGGCACATGGACCAGTGGAACAGACTAGAGAACCCAGAAATGGACCCAAGGCAATATGCTCAATTAATATTTGACAAAGTTGGCAAAAGCATACAGTGGAGTAAAGACAGCCTCTTTAATAAATGGTGTTGGGAAAATTGCACAGCTACATGCAAAAAGGTAAAACTAGACCATCAACTTACACCCTACATAAGAATAAACTCAAAATGGATAAAAGACTTAATTGTGACCCATGAATCCATAAAAATTCTAGAAGAAAATGTAAGCAACAAAATTTCAGACATCATACACAGCAGAATTTTCATTGATACATCACCTAAGGCAACAGAAACAAAGGAAAAATCAACACCTGGGATTACATCAAACTAAAAAGCTTCTGCACAGCAAAAGAAACAATCATCAAAATGGAAAGGCAATCCACTGTATGGGAAAACATCATTGCCAATGATATATCGGATAAGGGGTTAATTTCCAATATATATAGAGTGCTCATACAACTCAACAAAAGGAAAACAAAGAACCCAATTAAAAAACGGGCAGAGGAGCTGAATAGACACCTCTCCAAACAGGACATACAAATGGCCAAGAGACATGAAGAAATGCTCAACATCACTAATCATCAGAGAGATACAAATTAAAACAACAATGAGGTACCACCTCACACCTGTCAGAGTGGCCACCATCAACAAATCATCAAACAAGTGTTGGCGAGGGTGTGGAGAAAAGGGGACTCTATTACAGTGCTGGTGGGAATGCCGACTGGTGCAGCCACTATGCAAAACAATATGGTGTTACCTCAAAAAATTAAAAATTGAACTTTCATTTTATCCAGTGACCCAGCTTCTAGGAATATACCCTAAGAAGCCTGAAACACCAATCAGGAAGAATATATGTACCCCCTTGTTTGTAGCAGCACTATTTACAATAGCTAAGATCTGGAAACAGCCCAAGTGTCCATCAGTAGATGAATGGATAAAAAAGCTGTGGTACATATACACAATGGAGTACTACGCAGCTGTAAGAAAGAAAGATCTCTTATCCTTTGAGACGACATGGAGGGACCTGAAAGTATTATCCTAATTGAAACAAGCCAAGCAGAAAAAGACAAATGCCACATTATCTCACTTATATATGGAATATAATGAATATAACAGTCTGAGGAATAGGGTAGACCCAGAAACACGGAAGTAGAGTGCAGACTGACAACCCTCAGAAGAGGGGGTGGTGGGGGTGGGAAGAAATAAACCGTAGAACTTATATGCATGTACGCATAACCAATGGACATGGACAACGAAGCCGGGTCCAGTGTGGGGGGGATGGGGAGGAGGGTGTCAATGGGGTAAAAAAGGAGAAACACCTGTAACAAAATAAAATAAATAAATAAATAAATAAATAAAAGAAAAATAGCCAAAATAAAATAAAAAGCTCACTTCAATTCTTTGAAAAGGTAGTTCATAATTTTAGACATTGATTTAGCAAGATCTTCTTTGGTTAGCTTTAAATAAAGTGTTTGTATTGTACCTATAAACTAGTTTATCCCATTTAATATTATTATCACACTTAATAATATTATCAAACATATATTAAGCTTCTTGCATAATGCTTGGCACAGAGTAAGCATTAAACAATGTTTGAATTCATTAAATTATATTCAATAAAATTAATTTTTAGTATAAACGGTAGCCGTAAGGATGTTTACAGCTAAAGGCAAACAATACATCTAAAATTGAAATCTGGCTGGTCTTTATTCTAGACCACATCCTATTGAGAACAGTTGTATTTCAAACCCTAGTATTGCCATTTTTTTTCTACTACTTTGGTCTTCTATGTCAACTCACCACATGTTTGGAGAATGAATTTAGGAGCCTGAGTTAGGCTAGAGTAGGGGATGATGGCAGTACCTGCCTTAATAGTTGTAGGAGTTAAAACCTCAAAGTCCTCTTGAGTTGTTCCAGAAAAATAAACAAAACAGATTCTATATCCAAATAAGTTTGGGCAATGTTGTCTACTATAGCTATCTCCTGGTGAGTTCACGCACATTAGTATATTAAGGCTCCAGGCTCCAATAAATATAGATATCTAACACAGCATTTAAAAATATATACTTGACCATGTGAGTCTTTTAAAGTAGGTCCCTTTACTATCCCAAGGATCTAATGTTCCCTTCAGCATATTTTGGGCAGTACTGTCTTAAGGAGCTATTGATAATTTCCATTAATTGTGAAAGCAAGGTGGCCCTGGCCGGTTTGGCTCAGCAGTTAGAGCGTCGGCCTGCGGTCCGGAGAGACCCGGGTTCGGTTCCCGCTAAGGGCATGTACCTCGGTTGCAGTTTGTCCCCGGCCCTGGTTGGTCGTGCGGGTGGCGGTTACTCGATGTGTCTCTTTCACATCGATGTTTCTCTCTCCCTCTCTCTCCCTCCCACTCTATCTGTGCAAAAAATGGAAAAATGTCCTCGGGTGAGGATAAAAAAAAAAAAAAATTGTGAAAGCAAGGTGAAGAAAAAGTAAACATGAAGGAAAAAAAAAAAAAGCAAAGCATGAATCTATGGGCGTGACAGAGACCAACTTCGCAGTTCATCAAATGGTGGTCTTTGTAACCACTGACAACTCATTTGATGCAGAAACTACTGTCCACAGGGATTCGGAAATAAAATTAATTTGGACCAAGGGGGAAGAAGTTTAGAATAGTTTAATTTGTAATGTAAATAGAGTCTCAATGGGGATGAAAACAATAAAGAAAAATGAAAATCACAACACTGGAGGAAACCTTGAAAGATTCAGTTCCCTTTCGGAAGCTATCTAAACAAACCACACTCAATTACTTTGTTGATAGATTCTCCCAATTTTCATAACTGTCATGTCGCTAAGTTCTTTATCATATTGAATCCAAGTCACTTCTCTTACAATTCAAGCCTGTTCCCTCATGTCTCACCTTTGTGTGCATATTGATTTACTGTCCCTTAACGGAATTTTGTCATTTTCTTTTTATCTGAAAATTTAAGCCTCTCTCATCCTTAAAAGAGAGGGATTTAACATGTGGTCTGAAGCTAGGTTTCTGTCACGGAGCAAATGGCAGCGATACCTTCTTCATTGCTGACGTCACCACATTCAGAGCCTCCCACACACAGCAGGGGACTACTATCCCCAAGTCCTGTGTGCTGGGGGGACAAAGAAGGGACTCTCGGCCAAGTGTTCGAGGAAGAGCTGGGGCTGCTCTGTACTTGGCGCCTGGACCCACAAAAGCAGTTTGTGTGAGGATAAGTTACTGACTTAATAACTGCCCAGGTAAATCAAGTCGGGCAGCATGTGGATTTCTCTTTCCAGTCAAGTGTCTGGAAGAGAAGGAGGGACTGTGTTGGTGACAGGAGCTTCAGGGCCAGGGGAGCGCCCTGGTGCTCAGGGGGAGTCTGGATTGACACTGTTCCCAGCTTCTGAACACCGTGAAGAACGCCTTCCCCTGCCTTCCGTTCAATGATTAATGTCACTATTCCTACAGCTTCTCGAACACCAAGTACAGGCAGCTCGAGGCTTTAAAAGGATTTCATTTAAGATGTGTCATCGCATGGCATATTTTGGTCTTGAAGGGTATATTGTTATATCTGAGAGCGACACACAGTGCAGATCGTGTTGGAAAAATAAGGGCTATTTTTATGACCTCCACCAAGTAAGAGAGAGTGGACGGTGTGACGGCATAGTTTCCTAGCTGTTTATTTACCATGAAGAGGAGATCATGCCATTTACGTGACTGGTGCAGCATGATGGGACCGGCTCTAACCGGAAGCCAGAGGGTCAGCTGCACTTGACACGGAAGGTGACTTTGCCTTCAGGACTCTGGAGGTGTCTCCCACACAGGGAGGCACCCTCCAAGGGATTTCAGTCCAGAATCTCAACTGAATTCTAAGGGAATTCTGACATGGAAGCAACTTCGTGGAGGAAAGAACACACACACACACACACACACGCAATACAGTCTGTCCTGCCTTCCTGGGGATCTGAAGGACATCACGCTGTGGCTGTAGTCATGGAGGGAGACCTGTCCTCTGGTGTTTTTCTCCTGAGTTCTAGTTCTGTGAGTCTCTGGTTCAGAATCTTGCATATGCGTTCCTTGGTATATAAATGATATTCTATTTATTTAAAACATTTCTTTGCTAATCCTTGCCCAAGAATATTTTTTTCATTGATTTTTAGAGCGAGTGGTGGGGGGAGAAACATCTATGTTAGAGAGATACATCAATTGGTTGCCTTTTGCACGCACCCCAGCTGGCGCCTGGGATTGAACCTGCAGCCCAGGTACGAGCCCTTGACCGGGAATCGAATCCGCGCCCCTTCAGTGTGAGGGCTGATGCTCCAGCTCCTGAGGAACTCTGGCCAGGGCAGATGTTTTATTTCACATGTAAAGGGCACAGTCATGAGATGTGGCACAGGCTGGGCATACTTTTCTACCACTTATCATGTTTTCTACCATATTCTGAAATTTATCTTTCATATCTTATGTATTAAACTTAATTTTGACACTATAGACTTATAACTTGTTTTTTAAATTTCTTCATCCTGTCATTCATTGATGCACAGGGTATTAGTTCTGAAAGAGACCTTTGTGATCAGATGCTCTAAAGAACTATTTTTATTACCAGTATGGTAAATTTATTTATTTGCCTCAGGTCTCATGATAGCTTATTAAAAGAGTGGCAATCAGAATATAGACAACTGGAAGTCACCTGTGATCACAGATTGTTGGAATGCTGATTCCAAACTTAAGAAACAGCCTTGAGATTAGCTCTTTCTCATACTCCAGCAGTGTTGGCACATGGTTTTCACTCAACGTTTATAGACCAAATGAATAAATAATAGATGTTGAATAATAGCTGACTTAAATCACGATTTTTCTGCACTCATTTGTTTTATTTAATATTCTAAATCTTCATTTACCCATTCATTTTTTTCTGTATAAATTAATAAACTCACTTCCTGCATAAATTCATAAACTTAATCTCATCATAGTCTTAAAATTGACCTCTTCTTGCATGGAGACAAAAGTGTCGACAATAGTCTCTCAATTTAAGTAAATTATTTCTCAAATCATCATCATACCTGTGCTGCCCCACTTGGCAAGACACAGTCACGTCTAGGTAGAGAAACCAGCTTCCTTTGAGCTGGGGGACAATACCTTTCACACATTTGGAGGCATCTGTTTGTAAAGGAACAGGTGAAAAGTAACCCACATGCAAGCTGGTTCCTCTTTGACGCTTGAAATGTTGTCTTCGTTCATATCAACCTTTCTCCATGTATCTCAAATAAAGATCAGAAAACTAATTTTTTAATCAGAAGTTTGTATGTTTTGTTCAAAAAAGTTTATAAAGACATTTTTTTTTTTCCTGTTCAGCAATTATAGTCTAACAGTAATATGGCAAGGTCACCAGTAGGAGAACACTGACATTTAGACTGGCCTTCTGGTGGTTAACAATGAGATGTTATGAAATATGAAAGGTTGATTTTAATGGTCTATTTGCATAGGTTTTCTATATATCCATCAGAGATACAGCATTTATCGTTTAAATAAAATATATCTGAACTGACCCCAGTAAGAGGTTGCAGCCATCTATCTTTGTATTAGTGTCTCTATGAGGACGTTTATATATGCAGCAATAGAGATGGGCAATTAAAGGTATATTGATTTCAATAATATTTTATAGAATGTAATCAATCTTTCAAACTTCATATCATTCCTGATTCTTAAAATCTTGGTTCTAAGTATCAAGGCTGTTCATTACCCACTTCTATTCCTCTTGGCTTTTAGATTTTGAAAATGCCGTAATTAACTTTTTTCTCAAAACTGCATATATTGTCTCTCAGACTCCTTCTTTATGACATCCTCAGCATCATCAATTTCAAAACTGAGACACACCATCTTGTGTCTAATTAGCTATTACTCAGTGGTTATGAAAACTATTACTGCTTTTAGGTCCCGTATGCCTCACTCTGCTGTTCTCTCTCGCGTTCACATAAACTGGTGTGCCGGCAGAAATCGGTCGTGTTGTATGGAACGAGTCAACGAATGCACACCTTGATCGAATAAGAGAGGGGCTATCCTTGGATAGGATTTATGGGCATGTCAGTCAAGTCTCTCATTCTATCCCAGTAAAACCCTCCCAGTTCAACAAGCTGTTGGGCACTTGAAAATCTTTCCTGATTTTCTATATATGGCTTCTCAGCCTAGCTTTCCAAACTTCCGTGGTGCAAATCACCCTTTTAAAATCTAAAATGCACTTGAGGTATTTCTGAAAAATGTTCTTAGTATAGACAGTGTTGAACTGGAGAGGGCACTGCAGTTCAGATGCAGTCTCCCGAGCTCGCCAGGTGTCTGCGACAGCAGGCGGAAACCCATCTCCTTTTCGGTGAAGCACCTAGGAAAGCCGGTGGCTGTATTTGCTGTGCTACCCGCCAGCTGGAATGAAGCCATTCCGGACTGGCTGATCAATCAGATTTACCGCCGTTTTGACCCGCCCTTTCCACGTGGTCATGCCATTGCCGTTGCCTTTGAGAAATTAGCCAACACGTCTGTTTTAACCCTCAGGTTCCTTGAACCTCCCTCATGTCCCCAGTGGACAAAAGCATAGAACAGCAGCGTCCCTAATTTCTAGAAACACTGTATTCTCAGAGGTCGTTCGCCAGCGAGGTGTTTGAAATGACGTCGTTTCTCCCCCAAACAATGCTGTACTATTGTTGCTTGGTTTCCCCCAGTAGTCTTCAAGTTTCCATCCTTGTAATTCACCGTCACACCTGCCTGGTACATAGTAGGTACTAAATAAACTCTGGGATGAAGGACTGAATGTGGTGCTAACCATGTAAAACTCCATCCCGACGCAGGAAACCGCTGCCGTGAACATATGCTTTCAGAATTCTGCTTCGGGATGGTGGCGGCTGCGGACTTCCCTGTGACACGCTGAGGTGGGAAGTCTTACTGGTGTCCCCACAGACACTCCTCTGGCTCCGGAAGGTCTGCCTTCCGGGACCCTGTGAAGTCCTGCCTGGCTGGCTCTCCTCCTTTTCAGCTGCTTCCACGAATCGGGTCCCTGTTTCCTGGCCCTTTCTGTGGTTTCGAATGTTTTCCCTTCGGCGACTATTCCTAAAAGAAGGGAAACTATTTTTATTTCTCGAGGGGTTTTCTTCTTCATTTTTGTTTTTTTTCCCTTCCTTCCTTGTGCTAATAATAAGAAGGTAAAGAAAACCAAATATTTAAAAATAAAACATCACAAAAAGACCTCTAAACTCCCTTCTATATTTTCTCTTTATATCTTCTTTTCTAGTTGCTCACAATAAGGATGTAGCATTTTGCATATATTCTAAAAGACAGAGGTATTTTTACTCTCCAAGGACAATGGAAATCATTTTCTATTTAGGATGTTTGTGGTGAGGCAGTCCCGGGCCCGAGTCCAACAGTGGAAAGATTAAAGCTTCACGGGTCATAAACAGAGTGTATCAGTCAACTTGGGCCAACTTGATCCTGATTAAATCCACTTGGAAACTCAGTGACAGGCAACAATAAACATTTTTTCCTCTTGTTCCTGCATCTGAGATTTGGCTGGGGCTCAGCTGATTGAGCCTGGACGCGGCAGCTGACTGCAGGGGAGGGTTGCATCTGCTCCACAGGTGTGACATTCTCCTGGAATCACTGGGCCACTCGGCATGTCCTTCTCCTGCCCACGGCGGAGCATAGGAGGACGAACGCGGAACGTGGATGCACAGCGCCGACCTCTGCTTTTAACACCCCACTGGCTAAAGAGAGTCAGTCACGTGGCCCGGCCTCAGGCAAGACCAGGCCGTGAACTCTGTGTCTTGCAGGAGGAAGCGCAAAGGCACTCGGCAAAGGGTGCGAACGAGACAAGGAGTCGAACTGAGAACAATGCAGTCTCGCTCCGGACTGGGTGGAAAATACGGGCGTGCCTCAGCCAGGCTAATAGTTCGGCACCGTTGCAAACTGATGTTCTTTAAATAATTGTTTCGTATTTATTTAGTGGAGGCGGAGAGAAATGAATGTCTGTTGGAACAAACTGTACAAAGAAATTTACCTTTGCTTGCCAAACCAGTGTTAATATTTTTGGCGAAAAAAAAAAAAGAGACAAAAATAACGTAATAGTTAAGAGTTCAGGTTCTGAGCCAGGTGGCCTGGCTTTGAACACCAGCTCTGCCCCTTACTAGCTGAGTGATGTAAGTCAAACCATTTAAGCTTAAGTTAGAAATAAGTATTATTAATATGGTTGCTGTTCACTCTTTGGATTTCTTTTGCTATATGCCAAGCCAGACAACTTATTAGGAGGCGAAGGATTTAAAATTTAGGCAATAAAAGAACTTGCATGGCAATAAACTCGCGTCACTCTATTTTCAGAATTTCAGCTGATTGCAACGGACTTTTATCTGCCTACAAGGGCAAATGTTCATTACAAATATACTCAGTGCCCTGGACAGTTTGGCTCAGCAGTTACAGTGTTGGCCTGTGGACCAGAGGATCATGGGTTTGATGTCCAGTCAAGGACACACACCTGGGTTGCGGGTTCAATCCCCAGCCCTGGTGGGGGTTGTGTGGGAGGCAGCCAATTGATATGTCTCTCTCACATCAATGTCTCTCTCTCTCTCTCTCTCTCTCTCTTCCTCCCTCCCTCCCTTCTACTCTATCTAACTCTCCCATCTAAAAATCAATGGAAAAGTTTCTTTGGGTGAGGATAACCAAAAACAACAACAAAATATACTCAGGAGAGCTAGGTCTTCAGTACAGAGGAGTGTTTGCCTGAGGGCATTCTAAGCTTTCAATAGAGGATGAATTCAAAATTTGACAGTTTATTTTAGTGTTATTTTAGCATCCTTACAAGATTGACCCCTAATGCAGCTGTTGGCATGACTTTCCTCTTAATCTTGCTGTGATTCTCCCGGTCCCAGGTAAGGGCAGAGAGCAGAATTCGTTTAAGAAACGGATCAGTCAGGGTGGATACTGAACGCTGACCCATGAGACTGGTCAAACAAGGAAGGGGTGCATTTATACATTGCTTGGAGTGGAAGGTGAGATTGCAAAAGGCATATTTGAGTACTGACGTTAAATTATTCTACAAGGAAGGAGAGTTTGTCAACATAGGGACTTTAGTTTCCTTTTGTGTGTGAGACAGGACAGTTGGGACCAGGGCTGAACCGCTGGGAGCCACAGAAGAAGGTGACCTTGCTCAATGGAAGGCACAGGAAGACCATGCTGACTGCAATGTTCTCACCTGTAAGTTGTGGTTAAATATTTAATTAGATTTCATTGAAAGCAACACCGAATTTTTAAGCCTTTTTCAATCATCCATGTGTCTCTGTTTATCTCTGCTATGTGGCTTTCTTCCCTCTTTTCACATCAGCCCTGCTGATTTGATCGTGGGCCGGGGGAGCATTATGCTATGAAAGCTATGGCGGGGGTATCATCAAACATTTATTAAATGGCTGTTATGTTCTACACATTCTTCTATACACTAAGGAGAAAAAAAATAAAAATAAAAAGTTCCTGTTTTCAACCAATGAATAGTTTTTAAAGAATTTTTTTTCTTTATTGATTTTAGAGAGAGAGGAAGGGAGAGGGGGAGAGAGATGAAAACATCCCTTGGCTGCCTCCTGCATGCCCCCCGCTGGGGATCAGGCCTACAACCTGGGCTTGAGTCCTGACCCGGAATCGAACTGGCGACCTCTTGGTGCTGGGTCCACGCTCAACACTGAGCCACACTGGCCGGACAACAAACGAAGAGTTTAATAGCAGGGTTTATCATGTGGGCCGATTGCTCCGTACAACCTGACCGATGAATCACTTGTTGAAGACCCAGCTCCTGGCTAACGTGCTCTCCTCTGGTGACCCCGTCAGGGAAGGCCGGCAGGAGCACCTGAGCGCAGGTCTGACTGTGAGCGGGACCGGGCGGTCGGGGCTCCTCACTCCCCCTCTGTGCCCAGCTCCTGGCTAACGTGCTCTCCTCTGGTGACCCCGTCAGGGAAGGCCGGCAGGAGCACCTGAGCGCAGGTCTGACTGTGAGCGGGACCGGGCGGTCGGGGCTCCTCACTCCCCCGCTGTGCTTGGCTGTGTGCTGCGCAGGCCTCCCCCTGCTGCAAGCTGCCCGAAGACACAGCCTTGGGACGGGAGGGGTGATGAGACCGCGGACGAGACTGAACCCCGCGAAGGCCTCTGTAAACTGCCAAGATTCGGGCGGGCAGGTGTGGAAAACCACTCGTCTTGCAGCCGCCCAAGACACGCTGCATGGTTCCGTTTGCTTGCTTCTAGGACCTTCCACCTACCAGTCTGGAGGGGCTGCCTTTTTCTTCCTTCTTTGGGCTGGGTTCAGATTGCACCAAGGAGGCTGCCGAGCAGACGTCTTTCGTGACTTGACAACAACTGCGCGGACCACCCACCCGCACCCTGGCCAGCAGCGCCTTGCGAACTCACTTCCTGTGACCCTGACCTGCCCGTCACCCACTTTCAGGGTCATACCCTAAACCCCATCTATGGCGGTAGTGGTCTTACTGTTAAAACACCACATCACTTCTCCTTTCGCCCACTTTCCGTGCTATTCCCACTGACTTTGTCCGTGGCTGTATCAGGACCTTAATCCACTCCCCACCCCCACGTCCAGTCCTTCCTTCCCACCCTCACCCACGTCCACACCTCTCTCCTCCTGTACTTCGTGTCCGTAGCCTTCAATTAGTCTCTTGCATACACTCAACTCCCTTGTTTTTCTCTTACCTGACAAAACTCTTCCCCATTAAATATGACTCTGCTCATTCATGGCTGGAGTCAGAGAGCTGGACCAGCTGCCTACCGGTCTCCAGATGTATGACCAGGGCTCTCAGTGCATGCTCAGCCCTGCAGGGCAATCCTGGAGTTTCTCTAGTGAATTTATTTTCCTTCTCTAAGGTGATGATTGCACACTGTCTTCTTCTTTTTAAACTTCGGATACTTCTTATCTCTCGCTTATTTCCAGCCGATGACAGAGTGCTCAGATGACAACTCCTCCTCTCCTGGCCCGGATCTGCCTATGCCGGGCTCCTGTGTGCTTGCTCTCCAGTTCCCCGAGGTGAAGGCCCTGCTCGTGGCTGCAGCCGGCCCTCCCCTGGGCCCTGGGTGTCCGCTCCCTCTTCTCGTCTGGCGTCCTCTGCCATATCCCATCTGCGTCATCAACATTTTTCTTTTCTACTGTGTCATTCCCATTCCTATACATGTGGTGTAATCCTTTTCATCTGAAACACAAAAAGCCTTTTTTGACTTATTTTCCCTTTCTGCTATCATTCTGTGTCTACGCTCTCTTGACAGTAAAATTCCTCGAAAAAGTTGCCTAGACTTGGTGTATCTATTTCTTTTCCTCTCATCTTATGTGCAAAAATATGTTTTTATGGATTTTTTTTTTTTTTTTTTTAGAGAGAGAGGAAGAGCGAGAGAGATAGAAACATCATGTGTGAGAGAAACGTGGATCGGCTGCCTCCTGCACGCCCCCTACTGGGGGTTGAGCTGGCAACCTGGGCACGTGCCCTGACCTGGAACTGAACCGGGACCTCTCAGTCCATGGGACCATGCTCAACCACTGAGCCACACCGGCCGGCTCATCTCTTGTTTAAAAGTGTACTTTAATCACTACTTTCTTTTATATTTTAAATTACATTTGTATTTCACTTATATTGTAAGTTATAATTATGTGTTTAATATATACCCACATTTTTATGAATCTGCTCTTAACAATATTTTTTTAACAGTCAAATATAGATTAACTTAATAAAAATAATTTCTGGTTTATGTCTGTATTTCCGACTTGCTTTGGAAAGGGAATTTCCTCATCAGATCATCTGGCCAGTCTTTGAAAGTAGTGATGCTTCTCTGAATGCATGTACCACGTGGAACCTTCTCCCATTGTGCATTGGGCTGCTTCCACATTTTTATGAACAAGAAGGCTGTTATGAATGGCTTTGTGCAAACTGTAGTTACTGTGTGTTATTAGTGGGTCAAAGACTATCTACATTATATGTTAAAGTCCTTTAATCTACATTTCCGGGGCTTTGTTTAGAAGCCTTATAGAAAAGGGTTGGTCTTAGTTGGAGTGTCAGGATGAGAACAGAAAACGGTGGGCTGCTCGGTACCATCCTCTGAACCAGAGTTTTCTTACTCTTCCCCTGAATTCTCCCTGCTCTTGTACCAGTGCTCTTTGGAGAGAAGGCTATGATGCGATGAAGAGTTCTTCAAAGACTTTTTATAGGATCCTGGGAACGAAAGGGGGTCTGCTCCATGGTCTTGTTACACTGGTGCTGTGGGGAAGCTGCTGGAGCTCGGAACACAAGCAGGTGGGTCCGCGCAATGACTCATCAGCTGAGTTTACGATTAGCCCTCGGGGTCCATCGTTGGTGTCCAGACTGGGCAGGAGAACGAGATTGGCACCTATTAGCTGTCCGGAAGGTTCTACAGAACTGGGTCGGTTCTCTGGCCTTGCTGTGTTGAACAGAACTTGAGAACGTAAGAGGTGAGATGGGTCAGTGAGCCGCAGTGATCTACACAATAAGGAGCCTTTCTAGGTCGGGCGGGGCAGGGAAGAGAGGTGAACCGGCCTGCAAGGGGCCACGAGAGAGGCAAAGGCAAAGCTGATGCAGTTGGGAAAGTTGCAGGAGAGATGGAGAAAGAAGACTGTAAATTCTTCATATCTTGGTAATGTTTCTAAGAGGCTGCAATAAAGATCTAAATTGCTTTCATTGTTTTTCAGTTGTTAGACTCTCTCTCTCTCTTTTTGGATAAGACATCATACTGTGGCTTGCGTCTCGGCTTGTAGGCAGAGTAAGTTGGCCTGAATAATATACTATTCTGATCAGGAATATTTATCCTGGTGACAGAAAGCTCAAGCAGTGGCCATTCTGTTATTGTCATTGGGACTTAATTGTCTCTTCAGGTTGATGAGATCCAGGGACATGTGGTTATACTTACAATTGCTGACATTTATAAACTATTAAAAGAGGTGTGGATATCATATAAACAAAAGAATATATTTTGTGTTTTCAATTTACATTATATCACAAGCCACAGTATTTTTTAAATTGTACACTTTTATCCATTTTGATGAATATATGTATTTATGAATGCCAAGAAAAATAGCAGTGCTTATATAACACATTTTAATTAAAAGTCAGCTAATAGCACAATATTGAGAATTATGACCTACTTGACCAGGTAGAGTTCTGAACGCTTGAGAAAAATATTAATAAGTTGAAAAAAATAACAGTAGATAAACAGGCTGAGCCAATCAGTTTATTATTTTGGTGATGATGGCAATTAATTGTAATTTTTAAAAGAAGTATTGTGGTAAATGCTTATTTAATTTGCCTTCATGAAAACAAGACTTTCCTTTTAAGTAAGACTGCAGCTACGTTAAATAAGTGACATGACGCACCATGGTTTGAAAGCAAATTCACCTTCAAAAGCGAGAATTTGGGAATTTCTTCAATGCATCCTGTTTACTATGACTCGGTTGCATTAAATGTATCTGAAGTGATGGGATGCAAATACACCTATGGAATGATTAGAGTGTTCAGTCCCGAACTGCGGACCAGGCTGACTTGTTGCTCCTAAGATGTAAATGAGGAGAGCAAGCCCTCGGACCCCCCTCACCTTGTGTACCCACATCTCCCGAAAGAGATGCGAAGAGTCCGCCTTTAATGCGTCGGAACAACTGGTGTCTGGTGTCACGACTGGAGATGTCACGGTGTCCCCTAATGTGAAACAAGACATGAAGGGACTTCAGGGGAAGCTCGTCAGCGTGGGGGTGTGACAGCCGCGCCCGGCTGTGTGGCAGGTGGAGGCCCGGGGCCTCGGGGCTCTGTTGTCAGGCACGTGTCAGCCCCTCTCCCTCGTTCCCGCGCAGGAGCGCAGCCCCCGAACCTCACCTTTTGTTAAAATCAACGGCCGTTTGCGGTTGCTTTAAATTCCGCTAGGAAAGCCAGAGTATTAAACATATCCGTTGACTGCAAATCTAGACCAGATTCTATGGGGGACACTAATGAAACCCGGCGCATGGGCCAGCCAGCCAGCAAGGCACCAATTCGTCGGGAGACGTGGCACAGAACCAGGAAGGAGTGAATGCACGAAGCTGTGCAGTCGGGTGGGCAGGGGTGCCCCGTGCGCACGTGTTCCAGACCCAGAGTGGGGCTGCGTTCCGGCAGCAGGTGGCAGACGGGGCACAGAACCAGGAAGGAGTGAATGCACGAAGCTGTGCGGTCGGGTGGGCAGGGGTGCCCCGTGCGCACGTGTTCCAGACCCAGAGTGGGGCTGCGTTCCGGCAGCAGGTGGCAGACGGGGCACAGAACCAGGAAGGAGGGAATGCACGAAGCTGTGCGGTCGGGTGGGCAGGGGTGCCCCGTGCGCACGTGTTCCAGACCCAGAGTGGGGCTGCGTTCCGGCAGCAGGTGGCAGACGTGGCACAGAACCAGGAAGGAGTGAATGCACGAAGCTGTGCGGTCGGGTGGGCACCGGGGCGCCCCGTGCGCACGTGTTCCAGACCCAGAGTGGGGCTGCGTTCCGGCAGCAGGTGGTGAGGGGAGGTGGAGCCTTCAGAGCCAGGGCTGGGCCGGGTTCGTGCCGGGTGGGCGAGGAAGGTCAGTGGCGTCGTCGGGATGGGAGCTGTACTTCTGATGCGAGTTAAAGGCGGACGTGCGTTTGAGGTGGTTTTCCACTCAGCAGTGGTCACAAGGGTGGGAAGGTCAGGCCGGAAGGAAGGGGAGGTGCCAGAGGGACGCAAAGAGCATTTTTCTGGCGATTAGGTCTGAGTGTCCGTCCCCAAGCTGCTGCCCCACTCTAGGCCAAGTGGCTTACGATGAGTCATTTTCTTTCTCCTCGTGCGTAAGATGAAGTTGTCGGGCAGGACGCTATTGAGGTCCCTTCCAACTCTGGGTTTTTTGAGTTGGTTGATAGTAGACTGGGGAAAGGGGTTTCTGGACAAAAGCATCTTTTGTCATCTTTTTGTGCTGTCCAAGTGACCTCTTCTTATGTGTGAGAGGGATGTTCATCCTACACTCTGGAAATACAGTAGATATTCTATAGGACGTGCATGTTGCCCTTTCAGACTAACTAGAATGTTAAGTTTAGCAAGCTGATGTAAGGCTTCCCTTTTGGTTACTGTGTAAGAAGAATGAGGTTGCTTTTACTCTTTTACGAGAGAACCCTTTGAGAATAAAATGGCTTTAATGTTTCATGGGGTCAAACCATTCTGAACAGCCTGGAGTGCATTATTCTTATCATGGCTTAGCAGGTGTCCCTGAGACGGAAGATTTTCTAAATATTTAATGGGAAGCTCACGAGGACTCGTCAGTTTTTTCCTCTTGGACCAGTCACATCCTGAGTATTTATTAAGAGGTGTACATATATAGATTTATAAAACGTCACTATCTAAATTTGGTTCTAC
Source organism: Molossus molossus (assembly GCF_014108415.1). NCBI lineage: Eukaryota > Metazoa > Chordata > Mammalia > Chiroptera > Molossidae > Molossus > Molossus molossus. The sequence continues at coordinate 120,056,717 of NW_023425377.1, read as the reverse complement.
TGTCAGCATCAACTAACATTTATTGAGTACCCACTGTTTCTTGGGCATTGCTTATTCATTAGGGACCATGCATATTAAAGTCTTTTTTCTCAAGGACTGAAAGAATTCTTTTTAGGTTAGAAATAGGAGTTAAAACTGTGGAGTAATAATAAAATGCAATGATACAATAAGTCACTGCAAGGTTTATATTCTTTTATCATCATTTTATTTCATTCATCTACATTTATACAATTACCTCATTCGATATTCAATTTGTTCTCCTGTTATTTAAGTGTGGCAGCTGTAACTAATTTGGATATCAACCACCTGCTGTGTTGTACTACACATCCCTATAAAACTTTATTCTACAATCTGGAATATATCTAAAAATATTCATAAGTAACTATATCATCATTAACCTGTCATATATAGTGACAGTCCTACAGAAGTAAAGAAAAAATGAAAATAAACTAATGAACGATGAGCTAGAAGCCCTAAATTAGCCCCAATCCTGCATCTGACCTAGACGTTCTGTTCAGAGGCAGGGTGGCATCACGGGAAGAAGCGGGGTGCAATTTCTCTGGCATAAGTCTTTGTGTGGCCACACAAAGTGCAGTGTTGTGACAAATTTATTTCCATCAATTAATGGCTTTCATCACAATGAGGACAAGTATCTAGGAGTCTGCTCCTTCCTCAGCGGAGGGTACAGTGTGGAAATCAGTGAGTCACATACCCTCTATCTGTGTATAGAGATGTAACTGTATAGTACCAAGAGTGTCTTTAAAACCGTGATACTAGGATTTTAAAAAATCACTCTTCTATGGGTCAGTGATGAACATTCCACCAGCCAGATTCAGTTGCCTTTTATTTAGGACAGTTCTTATCCTTATTGAAACCATTGATTTTGAGGCTTTCAACACTGTTGGCTATTCTCCCCTTTTAAAATAAAATTTCCCCCTTTCTGAAAATAAACAAACCTTTATTAATAACACTAGAAAATACAAACTGAAAAAAAAAATCAAAGAAGATACTGACCTATAATGTTACCACCTAAAGAAAGTGCTACTTAGCCCTGGCCAGTTTGGTTCAGCAGTTGGGGCATTGACCTGCAGACCAGAGAGTCCTGGGTTTGGTTCCCGCTAGGGGCACGTACCAAAAAACCAAAAAACAAACAAACACAAAACAAACAAACAAACAAAAACTCTTAAAAAAATGCTCCTTAACAGTATAGCCCAGTATTTTTTTTTTTTTTTTGCAAACATATACATTTTAAAAATGGGATCATGCTTTGCATGCTGTTTTAAAACTTCTTTTCTCATTAAACATGTTATTTATCATTTTTCATGTGATCAAATATTTGTAATAGGTATGAACAGTCACAAATCAGATCCGTGCAAAAAAAAAAAAAAGAATTATTTCATAACTGCATGGGTTCTTCTTGATTCTAAACCTCTTTTTTGTTGTTGTGTTTTGGGGCTCAGCAGCAAAATACTTAGTGAGTCTTCAGGTTATTCTTGTCTCTCCCAATTTAAACGCAGGCTCTTTTTGGCAGTCAAATGTAAGAACTACAATCTCAGGTATTGCTGAAAATTTTCTCTCCAAATTTCTTTCCCTTCTAGAGAGTTTCCCCTACCTTGTTTGTTTTCACTATGATTTAGGTGCTTGTGTTCACCTGCGGTGTCAGGGAAACATGGGGAGTCTGTGGAAGTTAAGTGAGGGATGTATGGAGGGTAGGATGTGCTTGTCATCCGCAAGTTCTCTCTGCTGCTTCATGTCACTAACGTCTTTGTCTGGTTTGGTCCCTGGCACTGGGGTAGGTTCCTGCAATCACAGCCCAGAGCCAGTAGGGCAAGGGAGGCCTCCATGGATGTCCACATGGAATGGTTCTTGTCATTTTGTTGGCTCTGTGCAGCTGTTGATGACTTTTTTGGCATTGATGGACCTGCTGGGAACTTTGAGTACATGACAGTGTGTGAGGGGGCCTGCCTGGGCCCTGTGAGGCTACAGGAAAAGGCTGGTGACAGATCACGGAGAGATGAGCATGCGGGGTTAAATGGAGTTGGTGAAGGACATTAAAAGGTCAGTGCTCCTCTCAAGAGGAGGCAGGGCAGTTGGTGAAGCTGTGCTGGGAATGGGGAGGGTGGAGGACCTGTCAAGTTCTGAGCCACTGGCTGTGTTCTTACTGATGGTGGGTGAGGTGCACATTTGCTATGATCAGTTGGGTCTCAGAGACTTTCTCAGGGTTTCTACTGAAAGAGATGACAGATGTGGAGTTCAGGAAAGAGAAATCTACTGAATTTTATGGAAACTCCTCATGATTAGGCAAAACTTATGCTTTATAAAAACTTTCTGTGATTTTAAAAATCACACTGAACTCTGGCTCATTGGTTCAGCTGGTAGAGCATTGTCCTTTACACCAAAATGTGGCGGGTTTGATTCCCAGTCCGGGCACATACCTGGGTTGTGTATTCGATCCCTGGTGGGGACATGTATGTTGGGCAACTGATCAATGTTTCTCTTTCACATCTCTCTCTCTCTCTCCCCCCCTTTCTCTCTCGCTGAAATCAATTAAAAAAAAATCCTCAGGTGAGAATTTTAAAAAATCATACTGATGATAAAACCGACCTTTTGTCTTCTTAAGGACCTTCCCAGTGGACTATAGAAGTAATATTACTGCTTGAATTCAACTTCTTAAGAAGGCTATTAAAATTTCACTAGTTCCAATAAATAAATGAAATGTAGTATTTTTAATAAACATGTACTGAAGATGATGGTAGCTTGCGTTGAGAACCATGTAAGAACAAGATTTATGGTTATCGTGTTTTGGGTTGGCACAGTGTTTAAGAAAATCTTATTGTCTTCATTTTATAGATGAAGAGTCTAAGTTTCAGAGAAGTGAAATAAGTTATAGTCAGGATTTGAACCGAACTGTGTTTTTGGTCCAGGACCTTATAACAGGGCATGTGTTCATGCTCGTAGAGTGTTTTCATATAAATGACCTCATTTGCATAGATAAAGGGTTAGTTTTGTTTTATTAATGCTCCTCAAAGCTCCCAGAATGTCAGAATTTATTTTAGCCAACAGAACTTGCTGTAACATTATGTCAGAGTTATGTCTTACTGATTCTCAGAATCCCCATGTCCTTGATCTGCAAATGGGTAGCTTAAAGGAACAGAAATTCCTGTTCACTGGAAATCTCATGGTTTTCCAAGGAAAGCAAACTGCCCTGAAAACTTGATAAAAAGGAACTAGTAAAACTGATTGTTATATTTTTTGTTGTTGTAATCTTGACCTGAGGATATTTTTCCATTGATTTTTTAGATAGAGTGGAAGGGAGGGAGAAAGAGAGAGAGAACCATCAATGTGAGAGAGACACATGGACCAGTTGCCTCCTGCACCACCCTGACTGGGTTGGGGATGGAACCTGCAACCCACGCACATGTCCTTGACTGGGAATCGAACCTGTGACCGTTCAGTCTGCAGGCTGACTCTCTAACTGCTGAGCCAAACCAATCAGGGCGAGTATTGCATTCTTATTCTATAATTTCTATGTTTTAAAAAAGTTGCTTGGTCATTGTTGGTTTTTTCATTTTTTAAAATATGTTTTTATTGATTTTTTAGAGAGAAAGGAAGGGAGAGAGAGATAGAAACATCAATGTGAGGGAGAAATGTAGAGCGGCTGCCTCCTGCACGCCCCCTACTGGGGATCAAGCCAGAAACCTGGGCATGTGCCCCGACTGGGAACTGAACCAGGACCTCTCAGTCTGTGGGAAGATGCTCGATCCACTGAGCCACACCTGCTGGGTGAGTTTTCATTTTTAAAAACAACTTATTATATTATGTTAATATGCTATGAAGTTCACCCAATCAAAATAAACATTCTGAGTGTGCAGTTTGGTGATATTTAGGACGTGTATCCTGTTGTGCAGTGATCATCGCCATCCAGTTTTAGAAATTTTCATCACCACAACAAGTCCTTGTGTCTCTGGCCTCACACCCGTCCTGGCTCTGGTGGAGACTGCTTTAGTCCGTTTTGAACTCTTCATGTTCTGTGGGCACCAGGTTCATCTTGCATCTCATTCCAGTGACCCCAAGACTCAGTCCCCTGAGATTTCCTTAGTCCCTTTCCAGGTTCCTGACCCAGTGCAGGTGTCTCAGGTTCAGTTCCTCTCTCAAGCATGGCGCCTCAAAGCTTAGTTTCCTGATGTCAGAGACGTAGAAGAATTTGCATTCCTGTGCAATGTGGCCTTCGGATGGCTTATACCTCATTTCCATTCAGCTCAATGTTTTTTATTTTTAGGTTCTTTGTTTGAGATTCCCTATATGCTTCCATAAACGATCAATACATTGAAAAAATGTTATTTACCTAGGATTTAATTTTATTTTAATAAGAGAAGCCCTCAAAATATGTAACCAATGGTATGTTTGAAATAGTGATACCTAATTTATTTAAAGGCCAGTTTTTATATTTCCTTAACTAGAAAAATAAACCTTAACATTGTAACGCACAGAATTCATTTTTCCAGAATGATTAGTAGATTACAAATGTAGACAATAGGCTTAGCAATACATATTTGCCAAATGATTGGTTTGACCTTAAATGATGGAAATTTTTTTATTTGGACTCATTCACCAGTACTTAAAATAGTGCCGTTAGGTGCTTGGTGACGTTTTCCTTGCCTGTGAGTGAGCCCTTGGTAGCTGGGTGGCTGCCCACACTCACAGCTGATTTGGTCTCTTAAGGTACTGTGCTCCCAAGCAGGGCTTCTGGATGGGGTACATGCTCTGAAACCCCCCAAAAGTGAAAGGGGAAGCCTTCCTTATAGGGTAGAACAGAGTTACAATTGCACCCTCCACCTTCGGTGAATAGATACTTTAATTATTAAACGTTCTACTTCAGTTACAATAGAAATAAAAAAGTTGATTTAGTTAAGAAATCAAAGTATTTTTGTCCAAATATCTAAACTTTTGTTAGAGAATAACAGGAGAAAGAAACCAAAAATTATCTTTTATCATTTAAATAACCAAAGCAGGCCTAATTGGTCCGCACCCCAGTTCTTTTTAATAACATAGTCTCTCTCTGGGCCCTAGTGTAATTTCTTACAGAACAGGCATTGGCAGGAGGAGCTCTAAGGTGACCAGCTGGACCTCATAAAACAGAGCTCATAGCTGGAGACAGATGGGCCTGGCTGGAATAAAATTCTGCGCTGATAGCTCTGGCCGGTTTGGCTCTGCGGTTAGAGCGTCGGCCTGCGGTCCAGAGAGACCGGGGTTCGGTTCCCGCTAAGGGCATGTACCTCGGTTCAGTTTGTCCCTGGCCCTGGTTGGGTTGTGCGGGTGGCAGCCACTCGATGTGTCCCTTTCATGTCGATGTTTCTCTCTCTCTCTCTCTCTCCCCCCCTCCCACTCTACCTGAACAAAAAAAATGGAAAAATGTCCTCGGGTGAGGATTTAAAAAAAAAAAAAAATCTGCGCTGATGGTTAAGTGAGCTTGAATTGGTTACCTAGCAGGGCTTTGGCTTCAGCATAAGGAAATGGAGATAATAACAGCCTCACCTTATCAGGGTGCTTTGAGGATTAAGTGAAACAGTGCATGAAAAATGCTTAGCAGAATGGTTGATACAGCGCAGATGTTGAAAAAACAATGTTATTGTTCTCCCCTTGGTTCTGGGAATTTGTGCCAAGTCAGTCACGGGCCTGGGCCTGGGTCTTTGGGCTTCCTTTGAGGTAGTGATGCATCTCATGTTGAGTGAGAGAAATAAGTTACCTTATACAATTATTTTCTGGAGTAGCTGAAATTTGAATCTTTCATTAATGTTGCAACCACCATATTGAGAAGCAGTTTTCATGGTTTAATTCTAGTGGGCATTGTCTGCTACTAGAACCAAGTCAATCAAATTCTTGCAAATCAGAAGGGAACTGTAAACCCTTTGGTTAGCAGTTTCCTTACGTAGACACAACCAGAGGTTGCTTTGAAGTGATGAAGCTAACCAACACTATTCTCATCATAGTCTTCATCTTGTTTAAATGGAAAATTACTGTGCCTCTCCTTGTAGTCTCCGGATTCTTTGAAGGCCTGTGACCAGTGCAATGTGACTGCAGGCCTTCTGTTCATTTTCCAGCCCCACTCAGTGGCCGGAAGAGTGTTGGTTTAGCTCGGCCGCTTATGTCCATTCAGATCTCCGTGAGCTTGATGGAAACGTTTCAGAAATCTGTTCTGACAGGAAGCGGCTTAGAATGCCAATTGTGATATTTCTGGGACTTGGATGGAGACTGGCTCTCTCCTAAAGGGGTCAGTAAATGCAAAAAATATTTTTATATCTAAAATCCATATATTACATTTATATATAAAATATGTGATATTAATGTGTCTATTGAATATAAGTATGTAAACTTTATATATACTTTTATTATGATATATTCCATCACATTATATTATAGATATAAATCTATCTATTTATCTGGCACAGGAGACTGCTTTGGACCAATCAGCTTGAAGCTGTTGAGAGTCTTGTGGTTGCCAGGTAATTGACTTCACTTGGGGGCCAGGCCACATTGCATTAATGAGTTGCTCACAAATAATAGTCTCAAGCACCACCGCATCACGTTTATAATTACCTCAGGTGCACAATACTACAATTAAGACTCTAGTTCCAAATCATACTTAACTAATTTGTTCTTGCCTCTTAAGTGAGGCATCTCAAGTGGCTTAAAGTCAACAGCGAACACCGTGGGGTTGTTCCGTAGGGTTGGAAAGAGGAAGCAGCCTGCTGGCCCGTGGCATGAGGGCAGAGTGGAGTCTGGAGACGGGCGGATCCAGCCTTTAGAGGTGCAGAATGAAGGCACCGACAGGAGGAGACCCTGACCCTTGCAACCAAGCAGGCCCTGAAGCCAGTTCCTAAAGAGTAACGCGAGCTTCTATACCCACCCTCCAATTCTGATAGCTTTTATAACACCGAGTGGATCTTGGAAATGTTTGCATACAGACCCCAGTGATTTTTTTTCAATGATAAAAGAAGTATGTTCCCTGGCGGGGGTTCCTGTCCTCTTCCGCTGCTCTCCCGATGCCGCACAGCATGTGGTGGGCTGGCCTGTGCCCTGGGCTCCAGCCAGAGCCACTGGAGGTGTTACTGGGCTCCTCCGCCCACCAGGTAATGATACGGGGGAGCACTGTAGCCCTTCTGAATCTCGGTTCCTTATGTGGAAAAGGATTATAAGGATGGTTTCTTAAAAAATAAAAATGAGGTAATTGGGACTAGCATGAGAACAGTATAGAATAATTAATGTGAAATCTTTTATACAAATAATATTTTAAAAAACTACCATAGTTTTATGTGTTTGTCTAATTAATTTACTTTCTGGCTCACGCCTAGGCCCTCATTTTTTTGACTTTGGCCCTCTGACTCCAACCCTTCTTCTTTCCTGCCATCCCAGGATTCTCTCCCCATCCCTAGTTGTGTGTGGTGTGGAGTGAGTCAAGGTTTGTTTGTTTGTTTATCTTTAACAGATATACAGTTATTCCAGAACTATGTATTGGAAATACTACTTTTCCCCCATAGCATCACCTTGGTAGCTGTAAAAAATCAATTGATCCTATCATCGTAAGTCTATTTCTATACTCAATGTCTACCCTTATATCGATACCATACTTTCTTTTTTTAAGCATGTAAGGTGTTTAAAAATATGATTTTAGAGAGAGGGAGGGAGAGAGAGATCGAGAGAAAGAAACATGGATTTGTTGTTCTACTTATCTTTGCATTCATTTGTTGATTCTTGTTTGTTCCCTGATTGGAGACGAACCCACAACCTTGGAGGATCAGGATGATGCTCTAACCAACTGGGCTGCCCAGCCAAGGCAATATCTACTTTCTTGATTACTATAGTTTTAAGAACATTTTCAAATGAGATTGTGTGTGTCCTCTGATTTTTTTTGATAAAATTATTTTGATTATTCTAGATCCTTTGAGTTATATATATTTTAGAATAGACTTGTCAATTTCTCCCCGAAAGCTTATTGAACTTTTTAATGCAATTGCATTTAATTATAGATCTATTTGGTGGAGAATTGCCATCTTAACAGTATTGAGTCTTTTAATCAATGAATATAGTATCTCCCTTTCCAAAGGTGTTTTGAAACTTTAGTTCAGCAATATTTTTAGTTTTTATTGTACAGGTCTGTATATAATTTATTAATTATTTTATTGTTTATTTTCATTTGTTGTTAGTATTGCCTTATATTGTGGATGGAATCTTTTAAAATTCCAATTTCAGATTGCCTGTTGCTAAGTCATAAAAATACAACTGATTTTCATATATTGATTTACTATCCTGTGACCTGGATAAATCCACATTTTTTTTAAAGCTTTGTTGTAGGTTCCTTAGGATGGCACTTTGTTGTTTGAAAAATAAATATTTTACTTGAAAAAAATGTCTTTTATTTCTTTTTCTTTTCTTATTGCACTAACTAGGACCTCTAGTAAAACATTGAATAAAAATGGGGAGAACAAAGATGCCTGTACTTTGTTCTTTTCATGTTAGTCTATAAGCAGTCTAGTTAAATATGGTTAGCTGCAGGTTTTTTCACAAGTGCTCTTCATTTGGTTGATAAAATTCCCTTTCATTCTTAGTTTAAGAATTTTTAGTGTGAATGGGTGTTACATTTATTTGGGCTCAGTTTGCTAATATTTTGTTAAAGACACTTGCATCCATTTTAATGAAGGATATTGGGTAGTAGTTTTCTTTTGTTATGATGTCTTTGTCAGAGTAATAATGGCCTAATAAAATGAATTAGAATTTCTTCCTCCCTGTCTATTTTCTGACAGATTTTTGTGTCGGATTGGTATTATTTCTTGCTTAAATGTTGAGTAGGATTAATCAGTAAAGTTATTTGGACCTGGTCCTCTCTGGCCACCCCAGGCTCATTCACACCATCCTGTGTTTCACTCTCTGTCCCTCAGTCTATAAGGATTTTTTTTTCATACCTTCCTTAACTCCCTAATACCACCTCATTATATGCTTTCAAATACGTTACATCCCTCCATGGATCCTATCGTGTTTATCATGTAGTTATTTGTTTGATGTTTCTCCTCCTAATGTGTAGGATCCATTCCTAAGAACCTAGGTCTGCTTGTTCACCACTGTATCAAACAATCTCTATTGGGATGCCAAGCACAATTTGGTTCTCAATAAAATTTGTTTAATGAATGAATTCAAGGAAAAACAATTTTGTACTTATTTGTCTTATTGCACGTATGTACTTGTTTCTGATTCACTATATGACTACTAAGATTGGAGAAAATCACAACGTTATGCAATCAGGCTAGTCCAAAGGTTATAACTATAAGATATAGTAAACTGTTTCATAGTCTTCCTCTAAACTGCCTCCTGGTTGCAGATAGGTCTCTATCCCTAGCCCAGCTCCTCAACTTTCCTCATCTCTTTCTGATGTTTTATAATTCTTACTTGGGATTGAGTAGGAAGTTGTGGAATAGTGGAAATAACTCCCACTATTTGGACACTTCTGCCAGGTATTTCTTGACAACTTTCCTTAAGGTCTTTATTCTCTTTACACACAATTCAATGTTCATTCTGTTCATTATGAAAGTTTCTCCCTTTAAGGCTTAATGTATGCTGTTATCTACTGAATAGCTAAAACGCACAGGCGCTGACACTAGCAAATTCCACTTACTAGGTTTGTGACCTTTAGTAAGTTTTCAAACCCTACTATAGTTTTCTCAACTATATGATGATGTGATGATAGCACCTAGTACATAGAGTATAAAGTGCCTAAAAGAATGTTTGGTACTTATTAAATAATTAATAAATGCTAGCTTACATTTAAAATCTGGGTGTCTAGTTAGTTTCTCTTGCCATACCTCACAGTCGCCCCTCCCCAAATTATAGGACCTGATTGTCACCTAATTGAACAGAACAAGAAATCTTGGGGGATAAGAATCCATATCTTGATTTCTCAATAAGATTAAACATTTCCTGAAAGTAGGGACCATGCCCTATCACAGTGCTTAGTATATAAAGAGTACTTAATATATATTTGTTAATGGGCTTTCTTTAAAAATATTATCTAATTTCTACTTCCCATTCAAACTTTCCCTCAATAGGTTTAATTTAGTGTATTTCTTTTATCCCATAAGAAACCTCCAAATTAGTTTGCAGTGGAGTAGACTAATGTCAGGAGTCATACCTTTTTAATTAGCACTAATTAAGGCAATTAGTTACCATTAATAAGCAAACAAAACAAAACAAAACAAAACAAAAAACCCAAAACAAAACATGGACTAAGCTAGCTCTAGACTTGTGGGCTCTTTAAAAGTCTCCTGGCCGCTGGGCCTTGCTGAAAGTCCTCTTATTAAAATGTTTAAAATATCAAGGACCACGAGACTGCCTTGGTATCAAAGCTAGGCCAAACAAAACAAAGAGAAGCATGGAAAAAAGAGAGATCAGCTTCAAATAGGATAACCAGCTGTTGTGGATACCTTTCAATCAGTCGGAGTTATGGACCAATCACACAGCATATAGCCGTTGAGTAAAGGTGAACAAAAATTAGGTCAATTGATTGAACTATTTTAACAGGCTAGTCAGAGTGTAAAAGAAAAAAAAAAAAAGAACTTAACTTGGTATACTGGGATCTGTTGGACAGGAGGCTGAAGTCAAGTGTGCTTTTCTTTTTGTCATTAAGTTGATCCACATTTGACAAATTTGGAAATTTTCTGTCTCTCTCTAATTGGTTGGTATCATACAGCTAAGATCTACCTTACTTTTACTGCCAATTTTCACTGCTCACCTCAGCTGGAAGCACTCACTGAAACAGGAAAGAGGAATAATGATGAGGCTTTGCTTGGTTTTCTATGGTCTCTGCATCTTTAGTTCTCCATAGGGGGAGCAGTACTGATTGAGAAAGAAAGGGACTTATGGAGTCAAAGAGAGGAACATTGGCATCTGTCAGAATCACATCTCCTTAGGCTGCTTTAATCAGGGTAAAGAACTTGAGGGGGAGGCAAACATTTTCCTCTACGCTTCTAGGTTCTTTCGTCTGGTCTAATAGTGAAATCAATATGAGACAGATTAAAAAGAGAAAATAATCGAACTTAATTACATATGTACATATAGAAACCCCAGACACACATAAGAGAGTCAGAGACCCCACAAACATGAGACGTTCAGAGACAGAAAGGGAAAATGAGGTATATGTATGTCATCCTGAGCTAGGGAATGAGGTGAGGCACCCTGGTGCTTCAGAGGAGAGAAGAGTGATTTGCAGAGTGATAAGAGCAGATGTTCAGTAATTAGATGTTTGCCCTGCCATATAGATAGATCACACAAAGTTATTTCTGGTAATAACTCTTATGGGTAAGGCCCCTAATGTAAATTCTTTAAGGGAGAAGGGAAAGTTTTTTAAGCCTGCAGGGTCTCTAGTGCCTTCAGCTCAAAATAATCCAAGTGGCACACCTTGGGGAGACCTGATCTGAACCCCTTCATCTTGTGGGAGATGAGAACAATTTTCTACCTTCTGGTCCCCCTTCTATGGTATTTATCATGTATTCATTCTGAAATTAAGGGGAAAAAATTTATTTTCTTTTGTAATTAAAATCTGAAAAGTTACTTTTATTTTAAAAAATTTCTTCAACCCTCTTTCTATCACTTACATAAGTTGTGTGTTAAAAAAAAAAAGAATTCTATATCCCCTCCCCATGGCCATTCAATTTTTTCTTACACTCTATTTAAATATACTCTCAGAGAATGTGATAAGGATGGTCGAAAAGTAGATACTTGTAATCGCTAACTTCAAGTAAATCATGGAAGATTAACTTTATCTTTCTATAAAAAATGGAATAGTGTGTGAAATGGGCAATTTGAATATTTTCAGGAAAAGAGGATTCTTGCCTTACGTGATTGCTTTGAACCAATTGGAGAGATAAAAAACACCGAAGACTTGCTCCCCTACCCTAGCTCTTCTCCTCCCAGACACTCTCTCCTTCCTAAAGCACACATTGACAACATAATGAACACAGCACAGCTGTCAGAGGAAATGTTGGAGCACTCGTGAAATTACAGGCTGCTGCAGAAATGACTTAAGCATGCCATTACCTCTTGCTGCATTTAGAACAAATAAGCCACCTGCCCTTCAGGTATTATCTGATCTGTTTGAATAGACTGCTACATAGACCCACAGAGAAGACTCCAAACGTTCTCTCCGCCAGTTCTGCCCGAGGACTGCAGCTTCAGCACCTCACGCTTCCTCTCTGTGCTTTGCCTCTAACTCAGCCTTCACATACGTTACAGACACAGTCACAGGTCTGTCCCCGGTGTTAAAGGAAGCCTCATTTTTGTAATTGTAGTTCCCTAGTGCTGGGCTGCTGTATCTGCGAGCTAGGCTAGTCTGACTTTGAACCTGTGTACCCCCTTCCCTCTAAAGCAAATTGTCTGGCCCAGCTGGTGTGGCTCAGTGGGCTGAGTGTCATTCCATGGACTGAGAGGTCCTGCTTCGATTCCCGGTCAGGGGCACATGCCTGGGTTGCTGGCTCCATCCCCAGTAGAGGGCGTGCAGGAGGCAGCCGGTCAATGTTTCTCTCTCATGTCGATGTTTCTCTCTCTCTCTCTCTCTCTCTCTGAAAAATCAATAAAAAATAAAATAAAAACAAAAACACCCCACAAAGTTTTTGGACATGAATCCACAGCACGACTCAAAGTCCTTTGCTATCAGACGTGGGTTGAGTTTCAGAAATGTTCTCTAATTGCATCAACAATCTGAAATGGGTAAATCAACTAAGATATCACGACTGCATTCCCATAGTTCTTATCTCCACAGCAAGGAAGACCCTTTTAGGCCTGTGCCCCCAGGAACACTACCCTGCCTTTCTGTTTTTGGTCAACACTCTGCCTGCACCAGTCAGGGTCCTGGCAAGAAAGCAATGGCACACTGCAAGGGTGTCGGTGGAGGAAATTTGGCTAAAGCGTTTGTTTTGCTAAGGTATGGGAAACCACCAGGGATCATGTGGTGCCTGAGGATACTGGAGTGGCTGCTGTTACCACACCTCAGTCTAAAGGGATAAAGGGAGAGATGCTCCTGGGGCTGGGTGGGTAGTGGAGTGGGCCAGTGGACAGGAGCTGCGACTTCTGTCAGAATAGGACATGGCCGGCCTGAGGTCCTTTCAGGGGGGCGGAGCTGGGGAAATACAGGGTGGGCAAAAGCAGATTTACAGTTGTTTGTGTGGAAATAACTACAATAACTAATGAATAATGCAAGAATAAACTCTGTAGCATGTACTCACGACTGTAAACCTACTTCGCCCACCCCTGTATATACCTCAGTCTCACTCTCCTTCTCCCAGATCCCTGTGTGTCCTCGCTTGGCTGCACGTGACAGGGAATCGGGGGGGGGGGGGGGGTCAGTGGAGCCGTCCGTCCCAGGGGAGAGCAGAGGAGACCCGTGGAGAGTGTTCCTGAGGGCAAATGGAGCACATCCAGCTCGCTTTCTGAGGAGAAGAAATGTCCATGGTTCGGAGGGTTTCCAATGGTTTGTTCTTTAGTCTCCTCCCCCAACTGCCATGAATCCTTTAAACAGCAGCCGATGTATTTTTCTCAAAGCATAACTGATTCTATCACATTCTTACTCACTGTCCCGTAATGGCTTGTTCCACAGGGCATCAAGTCCAAGTTCTTTACCAAGGACATCAAAGCCACACAGATCTCCTTTCCAACCATGTTTTGAGCCTTTGCCAACCCCCTCCCTTTTATCCCGGTCTATTTCTTTAACCTGAACGTGCCCCAGATTTCCCCCACCCCATCCCTTTCTCCACTCTCTCCCATCCCTCTAGATGGCTCTCAACTCTTGATAACTTCCTTCTTCTTTAAGATAAATCACAAATGTCACGTTGCCGTGAAGCCGCCTTCTGCCGTCCTAGTCAGAAATAGTCCTTCTCTCCAACATGCTGCCACGGCATTTTTGTTTGTTTGTTTTCTTGTAACATGGTAACACATTCTGTCTTATGATTAATTGTGGATATATCTGCACGCGTCTCCTGGTAGACTAAGAACCGGGCCATGTTCACGCTGAGGCTCTGGGTCTGATTAGGAGGCATTCCTGTTCGCTCGGAGAGAATGGTCCTGGGCCGAGATACGTCAGGAGTGTCCCGAGTTGGCAGAATCCCTGGGCGAATCCAGGTGTGCCTGAGTAGGGAGAAAGGGGATAGATGTGCCGTGTCGGTCTGAGGAGTGAATGGTCTGAATACAGGGAAATAAAAGCCAGAGGGGAGTCAGCTGTTGGAATAGTCTGGAAACAGTGAGCGTTTAGGCATGAACAATGGACAGCTCTCTGACCACGCAGAGCTGTGATGTCTAAGACTCCGCTTAGGGTTTTGGTCATCTGACATCATCTGTCTGGCTGCCTGTAATGAAGAGTGTGGTCAGGTCATGAACCCGAGTGCTTTGAAGGGAGGCCATGTTTTATTCATCTTGTAATTATCTTTCTCTCCTCCACCTACACCCCTTAACGTAGTGTCTCGAGTTTAAGCAGGTGCACTAAATATGTTTGCTGAATTGATGGGAAGTCAGCAGGTTTTATTTATATAAAAATATTGTATGGAAGGGGAAAAGATATGTACATAATGATGATATATATATATATATATGTGTGTGTGTGTGTGTGTGTGTGTGTATTCTCACCTGAGGATATTTTTTCACTTATCTTTAGATAGAGAGGGAGAGAGAGAAGAGAGAGAGAGACAAAAACATTGATGTAAGAGAGACACATTGACTGGTTGCCTCCTGAATGACCCTGACCAGGGCCAGGGACCAAACCGCAACCAAGGTACGTGCCCTTGACCGGAATCAAACCTGCGACTCTGGTCTGCAGGCCGCTGCTCTAAACACTGACCCAAACCGGCCAGGGCTTTAATGATGATATTTTAAGAACAGTTAAAAAATAGCCCGCAGTGAATAATTTTCAGAAGTGCATCTTAGGCTGTGGTACCCACCTCAGGTAAACTTGCTTCACTATGTCTGTGTCGTTGCGGGACACTGATATCTGATATCTGTACCCAGCAAGTGCTCATGTGGCGTCTGAGCTTGGGGGTGGGGATAAGAGTGAACTTGACCGCGGTGGTCCTGAACATGATGATGTGCGAAATCTTTGCCTCTTCCCAGATGCCTTCACTCCATGGCAGCTTGGAGCGGTGTGAGAGAATACTTCCACAGTTCAGGGCTGCCTGAATCAAAACCGCCTGCAGCAGGTCCTGACGAAAGTGCAGATCTTTGCCCTGGACACAGGGTGTCCATTAGAATCGACCGAGATTTCAAAAGCGTCGACGCCCGAGTCTCCCCTCTGTCCCTGCCGCTGCATCTTGTCGCAGGGGTCTGGGTGGAACCCCCAGCCTCTGCATTCCCCAAGCTGTCTCGTGACTATTCCAACAGCCTGCCACACTGACTGACAGGCTGGAAATAGGTCATCCCAACCTCGCGGGGACATGCAGGGCAGGCTAGACATGTGCCAAGGAGAACAACCAGGGCGGTAGAGCAAGACCGTGGTCTGGTCCCTGCGGGTGGGGGCTCTGGAGTCTGAAGCCTGGGTCCCCATAATGGCTCTGCCACGTAGGAGCATCTCAACTTACCTTTTGGGCATCAGAATAACATTTATCTTAGAGGATTGTTCTAAGCATTCATATAAGTTAGTAGAAATAATAGTATAACTCAAATATTCTGACCGAGTCTGTCATATAGAAAGGGCTCCATGAATGCTGGCCACTGTTATCAGTAATTGCAGGGAAGAATCATGGTTTCCAGATCCAGTAGCAGGAAGATTGGCAAGGTGCAAGGATGTCCAAAGGACTGGAGGCTGCGCATGTCCTGAGACTCAGTGGTCAGAAACAGGAACAGGGAGTGGCTGTTGCTGGGCTTTTGAGTAGGATCACTACGCAGAAGATTTTAACAATGAGCGTCCTTATGTTAAGGAATGCGTGGCTGCGTGATTAGTGCATCCTCAGTTCTGGGAATATCCCAAAGCAACTTGATTGGCCGTTTATTTGGAACTACGCAGAGAAAATTCACATAAAGGTTAGTGATTTGGACTACAAATACAGTTGACAGACCCTGAAAATGCTTTTTAAACTTCAAAAGCACCAAAGTCCGATTGTTTATTATTACTCTCATAATTGCCTCTTAGGGCAGCTCTTTGAGTCCCTAGTCCTGTGGTTTCCTCTTAGTTTTTGGAAGTCATTTTGGTCACTTTTTCTTGTGGGAGAAAGTGGGGAAGAGGAATCACTAAAGGATGGAAATGAGTGGCCAGCTCTAAGGCTGCCAGGTACTGTGCACATCTGCCCGGTTTGCGCAGATGTGCGAGTGGATGCTGTGTGCGATTCATGCCAGAGGCTGCCCAGGAGGTCCAGGCTCCTAGGATCACGGTTCTTTAGTGTAATGGTACATTTTCAACACGAAATTCAAAGAGCAAAATCCAATTATATGGCAATAAACCTCTTTATCTGATTTTAATTAAATAATGCATTAGATGCAGCCTCCCTTGGGTCCCAGCTCTCAGAGCGATGGCTTTCACCACAGTTTCTTTTTAAAAGTGTTTTAAAAACATTTATCTTCATTTTTGAAAGTATTACAGATGTGCCCCCTTTCTCCCCCATTGCCCCCCTCCTCCCCGGTCCTGTCTTCACCACACTGTTGTCTCAAGTCCCAAATACAAGCAGAACTTCATTAGACCTCTAGTGTTTGAAAAGGATGGATAGAGTAACAGGAAAAAGTATAAGGGGATGCAGTTGAGTGTGTGTGTGTGTGTGTGTGTGTGTGTGTGTGAGAGAGAGAGAGAGACACTTTCTGAATATATTATTGCTGTGGATTGAATTGTGTCTCCTCAAAATCCACATGTTGCTGCTCTAACTCCCAATGTGATGGATTTTAGAGATAGGGCCTTTGGGGGTTCCTTAGGATGAGGTGATGGGAGGGTGGAGCCCTTTTGTGGGGTCAGTGCTGTTGGTTTGTAATTGGCCCCTGCACACAGAGGGCAAGGGGAGACCAGAGGAAGCAGCAGACCACTCTAGATAGGTAGTGACTGGTTTCATAAGGACACTTGCTTGCAGGGTGGGGCAAAAGTAGGTTTACAGTTGTAAGTCCGTGAAACAGAGTTTATTTGTGTATTACCAATGATTAATTATTGCATTATTTTCTATACGAATGACTGTAAAGCTACTTTTGCCCCATCCTGTACAAGGCTTTTCTTGGGTGGCCACAAGGGAAGAAGGTCCCTGCACCCACACACCAGAGGAGTGAAAGTTATTACAGAGACCTTCACTGTGTCCATTCCCATCTACCATCCCGTCCAGATGGTCCCAACCCCACCTTACTTGCTCCAGGTTGTTTCTTTGAAACCAGTTCTTTCTCTGGGAACCATGGGCAGATCCCTGGGAGCTTCACAGGGGAGACTGACAGGTACAGATCACAAGCCGGTGTCAGGATGGAGGTTAGGAACAAGGAACGTTAGGAGAGACTTGTGAGAACAGAGATAAGCTCCGTCAGATGTTTCTCCTGCTCTCATGGCAACTTCTGCTGAGTCACCTTTCCCTGTGCACCTGACGTAGCTGGTCCTTGACCCAGCGGCGCCTTCCGGCTGGTCTCTGCTGGCCTCGTCTGTTTCCCCGGCTGGGCTGTGAGCACCTTGTAGTTCTGGGATAGTGTGGTGCCGGGCATATATTGTTGGTTTACTTTAATATTTGCTGAGTGGTGGATAAAATGAATGATATGGCATACCTGGAATTTTGCAAAATGAAAATACAAGATTGATGGTACAGGATTATTGAAGAGAATTTGTGAGCAAGAGTAGTTAACTTTGGGACTTGAGAGATTACGGAACGTGGATTAAGGCTGCAGGCAAACATTAAATTGATTTAGTATTTTTCAAGGTATAGAGTACTTGCTGGGGGAAGGAGGAAGGTCATCAGCAAATATGTGTTCTCATGGCCTGAATAGGGAGCAAGCAGATGAAAAAGACGAACACACAGTAGCACTCGGCAAATATAATGGACTTAATATAATGGAGAGTCATATTTAAGTTATACCTTTACAGTATCAAGAGTGACTTCCATAAACTACCCTGAAACAATGTTATCACTAACTCATGGAAACTCGATACACAGTTTTCTAATTAACTTCCAATTTTCTTAACCAGTCGCATCTGAGGATCAGGAGATGCTCCGAAAGTCAGGAGCAGCTTTGAGAATCAGGAAGGGCTCGCTTAGCCACCAGTGACTGGTTTGTGGGGGCTCCTGGGGGCCCAGGCCCGTTTGGATGGATGTTGTCTCCCTTGGAGGATACCGAGAGAGGAAGTTTTATCCCAGTGGAAGGGGCATGTTCTACTAAGTGACAGCCTTTATTCTGCCGGCTGTTGCCACCTCGTATCCTACACTGAGCACAATCTGATTCTGTCAGTTGCCATTTTCAAATGACTTCCTCCACTTTATTCCCTGTGTGTCTGTTGAGACAAAATCAAACTTTCAGAAACATGCAGAATTCATAGCTCATAGTAAAAAAGACTGGAATGCTGAGAACTTGAGGCTCTCGTCTGGCCTGTCGGGAAAACTCCTGGAGTCCTCATCCGAATCAGGCCCGAGATGCCCAAGCGATTCGGGGAGCCGCTGGTCGGTAGCTGTGGTTTGCAGGCTGCCTCCGCAGGCTTCCCGGGGAGCGGCTCGCGCGCTTAGGGGTACACGCTCAGCAGTACACGCCCGCCGGGGCCTCAGCCCAGGGAGCAGCCCCTCTGGAGGGGGCGTACTGATGTGATGTTAACGGCACAGAAGCAAGGGAACAGGATTCTGCATTCTCCCCTCCAGGGCAGGCTGGTTCCCCGATGTTCTTCCAGGGTTTTCGTCCAGGCCAGTCCTCGGTGACCCGCGCAATGAGCCTGAGCCTCTTCCCTGGGGGGCCGTTCGGAGGCTAACAGGCTTCCTGTCAGCGAACCCCCCTCCATGACCAGCCTGATTCCTTGATTTCATCCCGGAGCAGCTGCGGTTCTGCCTTGCGCCCTGCGCCCTGCACCCAGTCCCCCAGTCCCTCTCTCCCTCACTTTTGCTCCCCCCCCCCCCCCCCCCCGTGCGGGGACCGTGTTCCCACACCTCCCCTCTGTTTGCCGCAGTCTTCAGAAGGTCCCCTCCTCCTCCAGCCACATTGGTACTCCCGGGTGAGTGCTTCCCTCTGTTCCAAACCTGGCGGATCTGCCAGGGCCGGGACCAGCACGCCCCCGCCTGCCAGGGCCGGGACCAGCACGCCCCCTCTGCCAGGGCAGGGAACTGCACGCCCCCTCTGCCAGGGCCAGGACCAGCACGCCCCCTCTGCCAGGGCCGGGAACTGCACGCCCCCTCTGCCAGGGCCAGGACCAGCACGCCCCCTCTGTCAGGGCCGGGAACTGCACGCCCCCTCTGCCAGGGCCAGGACCAGCACGCCCCCTCTGCCAGGGCCGGGAACAGCACGCCCCCTCTGCCAGGGCAGGGAACTGCACGCCCCCTCTGCCAGGGCCAGGACCAGCACGCCCCCTCTGCCAGGGCCGGGAACAGCACGCCCCCTCTGCCAGGGCCGGGAACAGCACGCCCCCTCTGCCAGGGCCGGGAACTGCACGCCCCCTCTGCCAGGGCAGGGAACTGCACGCCCCCATCTGTCAGGGCCGGGAACTGCACGCCCCCATCTGCCAGGGCCGGGAACTGCACGCCCCCTCTGTCAGGGCCGGGAACTGCACGCCCCCATCTGCCAGGGCCGGGAACTGCACGCCCCCATCTGCCAGGGCAGGGAACTGCACGCCCCCTCTGCCAGGGCCAGGACCAGCACGCCCCCTCTGTCAGGGCCGGGAACTGCACGCCCCCTCTGCCAGGGCCAGGACCAGCACGCCCCCTCTGCCAGGGCCGGGAACAGCACGCCCCCTCTGTCAGGGCCGGGACCAGCACGCCCCCTCTGTCAGGGCCGGGACCAGCACGCCCCCTCTGTCAGGGCCGGGAACTGCACGCCCCCTCTGCCAGGGCCAGGACCAGCACGCCCCCTCTGCCAGGGCCGGGAACAGCACGCCCCCTCTGTCAGGGCCGGGACCAGCACGCCCCCTCTGCCAGGGCCGGGACCAGCACGCCCCCTCTGTCAGGGCCGGGACCAGCACGCCCCATCTGTCAGGGCAGGGAACTGCACGCCCCCTCCGCCAGGGCCGGGAACAGCACGCCCCCTCCGCCAGGGCCGGGAACAGCACGCCCCCTCTGCCAGGGCCGGGAACAGCACGCCCCCTCTGCCAGGGCCGGGAACAGCATGCCGTATTTCACTCACGATGACGCTCCTAAGGGCAGCATTGGGCGTTCTTTCCCTTCTCCATGATGGATGCGTTTATGGACACAGCCTAAAATTACATCAGTTCTCCTTGCTGCCAAACCGCACTGAGAAAGTTGAGGCCTGATGCACTATTGGGGCTCCCACTCAGTTAAGTGAGAGAGAAGTTACCTGGCAGCAGCCTCTGGGCTTGTGTGCTTGGCCATTTTTCTTCTCAAAGGTCTGCTTTAGGCTCCTTGGCTTGATTACAGTTTTGATTAAGGAGTGAAGAGAAAAACAAATTGCCCAAAAAGCAACATTGAGAATAATAATGCCTCATCCTCAGGAGCACAACATTTATTTATTTTATTTTTTACCCTATAACTGCAGTGTGATGATGATAAAGTGAATACGCTCTAAATTTACCTGTTCTCCTTCCTGGGGGAAAAAGAAAAAGAAAAAAGACACACACCGTGTTGAAGAAGATATTCTTTCCTTAAAAACTTGGCAGTTTCCCAGTGTGAAAAGACTGGCAAGTCAGAGTAAGAGAGAAATGAGTGGTGATTAAAACTCACCTTCCTTTTGCTCATTAAAGATGAGTTCATGCATGTGCACAGGCCAGCTGCCAACAGAAAAGAGTCTCAGAAATATTCTCTGAACTTAAAGTAGATTTCATGGAGTGCAAAGACACAGTCAATAAAGTAATATTTATTGCAACCTAATCTGACCGATAGTCCGCGGCTGTGCTGCTTACTAGCATGATACTCCAGCAATCATAATGCAATGGTGCAAAAGCTACTTGTTACTTATTGCTACTTTATTACTTGTTACTTATTGCTACTTGTGATTCTGCCTCTTGCCTTGGAGTACAGTTGACCTCCTTTGTTTACTCTGAGTTCACTTACTTTTGGTGTTGCATCCTGGATGGTTTTGTCCACAATTTGTGGTGATATGACATCCCTTGAAACAATGGTCAGGATAAATCTTATACTTTCCCTGGCCCCCATTTACCTTAGCTTACCATGCAGGTAGGTAAGCACTGTGTTGGGACTTGAATCCTCTGAAGGGTTATTTTATACAAGAAGAGCTACAGGAAGTTTGATGATGACAGGTGATGTCTGTGTGCCAGCCTCTGCTTCTTAATCTTTAGTAAAAGAAAAAAAAAAAAATCATTGACAATGTGATTGAAGTACGACCCTGGGTCATGTTGCAATGTTCACCAATTATATGATATTGAGGTCACTGGTACTGTGCTGGTCACTCTGGGGTTCTTCTGAAAAGGATAAGCTTTAAGCTTGACCCACAAAGAGATTCACATTTCTTGTTAGAGGCAAGACTAATAGATGGAAAATTAGAAAGCTATCGATGGTCGTAAGCCTAATGTTCTATAGTTCATACCTTTAAGTTTTCAGTGGCGCAGGGAAGTCTGCCGGTGGAGTTGCTGGGGAGGAGCGATCTCAGGACACAGGCCTAAAAGCCACCATGAGCGTTTATTGAATGCTTGCACTTGCTAGGAATGGTGCTAAGTATTGTAGATGGATCAGCTATAGTACTTATTATTTATGATCTAAAGTCCACATATTTACTGATGAGTCTCAGAGAGGGTAAGTGACTAGACCAGGTTCACACAGGTATTACCAGTGAGGTTTAGATTCACACGCAGGTGGGGCTGTTCCCATGCAGAGCCTATGCTATTGACGGCTGTGCAAGAAGAATTGGAACTGGGCCTGGAGGTGCGGAGAGTTTAGCAATGCGAGTGAGGACTTTATGGTATTACTTGGCCTCTGACCAAGGAATCTCATAATGCTTGATTTCTTCCTTAAGCCCACAGCGACTTCTTTTCTCCTGAGGTACCAAGGCAGAGAAATAATGGCACGTGGCAAATGAGGCATCATCTTGCCGATGGCACAGGGCTCTGCGCGGGGCCTGGCATCAGAGGGGCTCTTCCTCCACCTGTTTCCAAGTCTGAACCCCACCTGTTCACACAGGATGTCAGACTGCCTGACAGCACTCGCGGGAAGAAGACAAAGATGGCCAGGCTTCTCTGAGGATGGGTCCTGGCTCGGCCTTGCGACCTGGGGCGTGGGGCCCTGGAGGGTGCCAGAGAGAGAAGCTACTGATGCTCTGCCACCTCAAATACCCACAGTGCCCAACTGTAACCATGACATTTGATTCCTCTCAGAGTAACATATGCAAGAGAGAGGGGGCATAGAATCATTCTTCCTCCTCATCAAACTCATGATAGGAAAGAGGAAGAGAAGGGACCGGGCACCCTCTGGAGGGGAAGTGTGGGCCTCAGCTACATTCGAGGTAGGGGACTCTACAGAACGTGAAGGCCACTGCACCACCGGAGCGGAGCCGTCCCATCCGTGGTGGCTGGGCCGACCGAGCTGAGGCGCCAGGAGGTGACGTGCAGGTTAGGCAGTCATTTGCACAGAGATGCCAGGAAAGAGCAGAGGGCAGATAGACTCAAGGTTCGAGAGAATTCACCGGAAAGGGGTCATGAGGAGGAAGACAGTCCAGCAAAAGGAATGTAGGAAAAATGCTAGTATATGTTGAAACCTAACCCCTGATGTAATGGTATTAAAAGGTAGTGCCTCTGGCCTGGCCAGTGTGGCTCAGTGGTGGAGCATCGACCCCTGCACCAAGAGGTCGCTGGTTCAATTCCCGGTCAGGGCACATGCCCAGGTTGTGGGCCCGATCCCCAGTGGGGGGCATGCAGGAGGGCCCCATCTATGTTCTCTCTCATTGATGTTTCTACCTCTCTCTCCCTCTCCCTTCCCTCTCTCTCTAAAATTAATAAAGAAAATAAAATGATAGGGCCTCTGGTCATAAGGGTGGAGCCCTCATAAAGGAGATTAGTGTCCTTATAAAAGGGACCTCGGGGTGCTCTCTTGATCTTTCTGCCTTGTGAGGACACAGCAAGAACCAGGAAGTAGGTCTTCACCCGACTCCAAATCTGCGCATGCCCTGACCTTGACTTCCCAGGCTCCTGAGCTGTGAGACATACGTGCTCGTTGTTCAGACCACCCAACCCTACTGGCCGAGCCCGAGGGAAACAGAATGCTTGAGGTGGGCGCTTGGACTCCCCACCGACTTCTCTCCAAGTCCTCCTCGCACCCATGTTGAGTGAAGAGAGGGTACATTATTTTGTCTGATGTGGTGGGGAGTGTTTTGCAAGCACCTTCTGTCTGGGAAATCTGTGCCCAGTATTTGATTAATGATCTTGCTTTTATTTCACCGTTATTCCCCAGCGTATCCTGTCTTCCTCACCAGTACTCTCTGCGGACCCAGAGCGCCGTAGGTGCTGACCCCAGCTCCCTGCCGTGTGTGCTGGCAGGATCGGCCAGGGTTTTCCAGGGAATGTCCAGCCGATCGCTTTCCCATTCTGGACGCCGTCTTTGGGGGAAGCTTCCCAATCTTCTTCATCTTGCTGGAGAGGGAGGGACCTGGATTGTCCAGGGAGAGGGACGGGGTGACGGAGCACAGAGATGCTTGAAGGAGGGGGGAAGGAAGGAGGGTGGGAAAATCGGCCTGCAGTGAAACGGGAAGTAGGGCACAACCCACGGGTCTAGCTGACGGACGAGGCTTAGGTGGGCATTAGGGTTAGGGGCGTGGTTGAGAGGTTTGGTTGGCTG
The DNA here is from genome assembly GCF_014108415.1 of Molossus molossus. Taxonomy (NCBI): domain Eukaryota; kingdom Metazoa; phylum Chordata; class Mammalia; order Chiroptera; family Molossidae; genus Molossus; species Molossus molossus. The sequence continues at coordinate 120,032,808 of NW_023425377.1, read as the reverse complement.
AGAGGTTTGCTCAGGAAAGTTTTCATGAAGAACCGTGGAGAGAGAGGCTGTGCAGGGCACGCTGCTGAACAGGTGAATGTAATGGATGGGTTGGGGGGGGGGCACTGAAGGAAGGCAGGTGGAAGGAATTAACCTTGGCCAGGCGCTCACCACGTGGCAGCCAGGTAGACACTCCACAGATGAGCTCATCTAAACTCAAGCTGTGTGAGCTAAATTAGATGCATAAAGTCAAAAGGCTGTCTTGTCCGGGGCGACAGGGCCATAAACCGAGTTTCAACTCAAGCTGAACTTCTCCCAAGTCCCTGGTGTCTGTCTCTGCACATTGGTACTTTCCAGAGAATAAGAAAGATTAGGAGGGAATTGGACAGTGTTGGAGAAGTGCCTGGGCACCCAGGCGCAGATTGGTGACACAGGCTGGGCTGCCCCAGACAGGCAGGTGGAGTCCTTCGAGGTGGGGTTGCTTTTGCTTTGAGGTGTCCGTTATTGCCTGCTCCTTCACGCGAGAAGGGTTTCCTTCAGGATGACAGTGACTGCGTTCCTGTGTGACCCAGCGCAACAGCCCTCGAGCCAGGACGCTGACAACGACACAGTGCACCGCACGGCGTCTGTGCTTCTGGGCCTTTGCTTGTAGTTTCCCGCTAGGAGCGAACTTTGTGTGAACCGCAGTGAGCAAAGTGTCAAACAGATTTTTTTTTTTGTATATAGAGTGTGAGAATCAACTTTTCTCAATGTCAACTTGTCGTATCACATAAGCCTGGGGAGAGACTGTCTCATTGCTTGCGAGGCTTGTAGCCTTCGGACAGACGGGTCAGCAGAGGAGGATGTCCTTCCATGGGCAGAGCACGTCGTCTGGAAACACGTGGAAGATATTCCGTGATCAGTGCTCCTAGAGGAGACATCGCCATGTGCTGTTTCTGAAAAAGCAAACAGTTTAAAAATGAGCTCAAGATATTTTTTCTCGTCTGATTAATTTTGCAGAAAAATAGTATATTTCCCCAATCAGATTCTAATATTTGTTTTAAGCCTCTACCAGGAAAGCAGATTTTAATATAAATAAAAAGCCAGAGCTGGTATATATATATATATATATATATATATATATATATATATACACACACACACACACACACACACACACACTTCACTTTTACTTTGAAATCAACAGTTAAAAAGTTCAGGACATCAAAATGAATATTTTGAGAATGAGAAATGTGTATACTGAGTCAAATTAAAATGTCCATTTGTCAAATATGCTTCATGAAATATCATTCATTCATTAGGCACGGCAAATATAACCATTCGAGTAAAACTTTAGTCATACAAAGCTTTTGCACATCTATGTGATATAAGGACCAACAATTTAATACTGTCAAGTAATCTTAAGTGTGTGTGTGTGTGTGTGTGTGTGTGTGAACTCTCCCTCAAATATCAACTTTGTTTTCCCATTAGGTTCTCTGAGCAAATCTAAAGATCACCAGTGCTACAGAAAAACAGATTTTCCGCTTCTATTCCTTCTTGGGTGAACATTTGTCTCTCCTATTCATTTATCTTTCTTCCTTGTTTATTTGTTTATATGTGTCCAATAACGAAGGGTATAGAAAAACAATATTTTCTGCTCTTTGCAATTTTTCTGGGATGCCAGGTTCTCTGAGAGACCTGGCTTATTAACAGCCCTGACTTTTCCAGCATTTGTCACAAATGTAAATGAACAGTCAGTGGTGGAGCCTGTTTCCAGGGCTGCTCTGAGGATCATGTTGCTATGGTGATAACGGAGCATACAGGTTCAGGAGACAGGATTAGTAATGCGGCAGCTTGAAACTTAATCAGCGCACTGTGACTTCTCCCCCATATTTCAATATCACTTCGGCAAATTGAATTCCAGGCAGTTGTCAGTCCAATGTATTCCCTGTGGTTTCCCCTCTGCAAAATTGCCTCTTTATTCTATACACTGATGATCATGGAGTAATTGAAATCCGCAGCTGTTTGTCATGCTATTTATACAGCGCTGTCTTGTAGCCAGCGACCTTTGTGTGGTGTGCGCTGCAGGTGACAATTAGATCTCGGAATCCTCTTTTGGTTGAACAAGTGAGTGATTGTTTCCCCCAAATACTCCTGATTTGGGATACTTTATGTGATACCTTGCTTTGTGGGGGAAAGTTCAGCCAAGGTTTAATCAGTCCATTACGGCAGCGCGACAGGGCTCCGCATTCTTCGCTTCCAAGGATTGTGAGGCAACTGGAGTGTGGAGAACAAGGGCTCACTCCTCGGGGAAGGTGCCCCCTGGCCCCCAACAATCTGCTCTCCAGCCGTGTCAGAAACTGGCCTCCAGTGGCCCTGAAGTGTTGGGAACAATGGACGTGAAAACACAGTCCGGCGTGGGACAGAGAGCAGGAGCTGGGCCTGTGGAAGGCTGGGGGGGGGGGGGGGACAGAGAGCAGGAGCCGGGCCTGTGGCAGGCTGGGGGGGGTGGGGCAGAGAGCAGGAGCCGGGCCTGTGGCAGGCTGGGGGTGCGGGGGTCCTGGGGGGGTGGGGGGGAGCAGTGCTTTCTCTTCGCCGGCTCTGTGACCTGGGAGCTTCATCCCTTTGCTCTTCCCCAGTGAACTGTTCATTATCAAGTTTCCCCGAGCCCTTCGGGGTTGTTTGGAGGGTCACGACATGGTTTTTTCCCCTGAACCTGAACTCCGAGGGGACATAATCTGTTTTCTTTGGAAGCCGGCAGGTAGAACGTGTGTGTCCCTGTCTTCCCCGCTCTGTAACGTGTGCTGACGTGAGTGGGAAGCTGTGGCCTTCCCCTCCCAGGCCGAGGTAGATGATTTCATTGCATGTGTTCCCCCCATCAAAAAGGGGGGCCTGACTGCAGATGGGAATAGAGGACCTCCTGTTTTTATCAAATGAAATGGTGACTGGAGACAAGCTGGGTTTTTAGAGACTCAGGGGGGATTCGGTCCCCTCGTCTCCCCATGACCCGTCAATAGTCTTCCCTACCACACTCGGTCCCTTTCCGGCACTGATGGGGACCGCAGTGCCCTGCCTCCAGCTGAGCCCTTCCTCGCTGGGTGCATTCTTCTCTTCTCTTCCCTGCAGCCCCCGCCCTTCCTCTTGCTGTTGTGTTCAGACATTGACACTGTCCAGGTCTTTGTCCAGTTGAAAAGTTACTGAAGGTCAGTTTATGAACAGGCTTTTTGTTGTGTGGAAGACCAACTGGATATAGAAAAGGAAGGAAAGTTGCTAGAGAGCTCAGTGGAACAAGCAGCAGCGAGCGCGGTTGCCCCTCTGCGGTGCACAGCCGGGACTCGGGAGAGCCTCGCTGTCCACTGCCCGAAGGATCAGGTTCCCCCCAGTTTATTAAGACGGTCGTCCAGCAGCTCGACATGTTCTAACTTCCTAGCTCTGGCCTTCTGGCCATAGGTGTGCATTCAGTACTTCTCTCCACAGCAGATGACTGTGTGTTCGCAGAAGCCCTGATGATAAAGCTGACGCTTGGTGCGTGGATGGTGCTGGCGATCCTGGAAAGCCCTCTTTAGCCTCAGTTAGGTTTATCCTTGATTTCCTTCTCAAGTATTCCCCCCTCCTGGATCCCTCTCAGTAATACTTTAGTCCAAAGGAAACACATTTCCAGGGCAGAGCTATGACGAGGGTGGAGGGCATGAATGTTTGGAGGATACCCCAATATAAAATAATGTTTAAAAGATGGCTACATTTACCTGTTCACACAGATGCATTCCTTCAGGGTTACAGGAGCAAGTGATCTTAACACTGCTTAGTGAGAGGGGTTGGCTGAGACCGGGGGCTACCAGATGGCCCAGCTTGTCAACGCTGCCTTCCCAGAGCTGTGTCAGGGGTCACCGAGCGGACGCTCCAGGAGGCAAAATGAAACGAGGTTGTTTAAGAGGTTTCTTTTATAAAATGGAAAGAAATACCAAAATGCAAAGTGGAAGCCCTCTTTGTTGTTCTATTCTCATTGTTACTCAGTTAGACAGAATTTGCTGTAACATGACCCCTCCCCTCCCCTCCCCTCCCCTCCCCTCCCCTCCCCTCCCCTCCCCTCCCCTCCCCTTCCTTTCTTCCTGTGCTAGGATTATCTTGTTGCAACCCAAATCACACATTGATGATATTAGAGAATCTGTAAGATTATTACCTTGGGTTTGCAAGTTTTGGTTGTTGATGACGCCAGGGAGCCCTTTCCACACACAGTAAGAGTCACGTCAACCTCACTGCAAAGAGGTTGTCCACGCGCCAGGCTCTCCTCGCCTCGTCTGAGGTGTCCTGGGTTTCTTCAGCACTCCCCTAAACCCTCGCGAAACCGGGGAAGCCTGCGGGAACAGGCCCTCTTTGGTAGGAGGAGAGTCACGCAGGGATGGAGGGTGGAACTGGCTGGCATTCACCGTCTCAGAGCTCGTGAGCAGGAATCGGACGAGGGTGGCCTCGTGTGATGTTCGCTTCGGTTCTGTATCGTACGTGCACGTACATCGCGTCTGTCCAGAGGTCTGCTTGTGCTGGGTCACAAGGCACAGGGCACATCGGACCAGAGCAATTCAAGAAGTTTGGAAGACACCGCAGGGTCTCTTCACGGGCGCGAGCAGCTGAGGACCCGGGGATGGGAGGTGTTTGCGCGTCGTGACGGTCGGGAAGGCCGGCAGGTCCCGAGCCTGTGCGTGGTGACAGCGAGCATCTCAGCACACCCGCCAAACAGCGACGCACCTAGGAGGGCCCGGTGGTCAGATCTGACCGTCCTCTTCGAAACCAAGGGCCTGTAACGCTTCTTTTCTTTTTCTGTCGCTCACAACTACAGATTTCTTTGAAAATTAAATAAAAAGCCAACTCTCTTTATTGAAACTTTTATATTCACTGAATATATATATATATACACTCAGTAACTATTACACACACCCCCCCACACCCCTCACCCTGATTACCTTCAAGCTCAAACCAACTTTCCCAGTTGTGTGTTAATTTTCATGGCCAAAATAACATTATCTATAAAACAGATGCGCTTTCTGCAATTAAAAGTGAAGTATTACTAGACACCTCCATGGCACAACGTAGTGACGTTAAAAACAGGATATCTCATCCAAATGGATGTGTCCTGCTTAAGCAGAACAGGTTTCAAACACCCATTTTCATGAAAGGGACTTGAGATTTATTTATTTATTTATTTATTTATTTAATTCTCCCCTGAGGACATTTTTCCATTTTTCTGTTCAGATAGAGTGGGAGGGGGAGAGAGGAAGAGAGAGAAAGAAACATTGACGTGAAAGGGACACATCGAGTGGCTGCCACCCGCACGACCAACCAGGGCCGGGGACAAACTGCAACTGAGGTACGTGCCCTTAGCGGGAACCGAACCCAGGCCTCTCTGGACTGCAGGCCGACGTTCTAACTGCTGAGCCAGACCGGCCAGGGCAGGACTTCAGATCTAAAACCATGTCTCCATGTTACCATTTGATGGTTGGCTTTCCAAGCAAGTCGGTGGGATCCAATGTGTCTGTAATATGAGTTAAACAAACTCCTAATTACTTCTGAGTCCCTCTGACCCCTGGGAAGGAGAAGTGGGTGTTGGTGGGCTTGATTTTAGGCCGGGAGAAGCCTCTGGCGGGTGGTGCTGGGGGTATATTAGTTTCCTAGGACTTCTGTAACCAAGTACCACGGACCAGGGAGGCTTTAAACAACGGAAATGTATCTTTGCATCACTCTTGAAGCGGGGACTCCAACATCAAGACGTCAGCAGGGGTGTGCTACCTCTGAGAGTGGGTGGAACTAGCCTTGTCTCTTCTCAGCCTCTGGTGCCGGCTGCTCGTCCGTCTGTTCCCTGGCCTGCAGCCGCCGACTCCAATCTCCGCCTCTGCGGTTTCCGGCCATCGCCCATGGTGCCCACGTGTCATCAGGACATAGTCACGTGGGATTTAGGGCTCGCTTTCATGCCATGATCAAATCTTAACGAATTACATCGGCAATGACCCTATTTCAAAATAATGTCGCTTTCTGAGACTCGTGGAGTGAGGACTTTGGCATATCTCTTTGAGGGACACGACTGAACCCCCAACAGTGAGCAGTGGGGAGCCCCTGGAGGGCTCTAGCTGGCAGGAACCTGGTGTGAGGGTTGGGGCTCCCGTGGCTGGTGCTATAGAGGCAGGACCTGGGGTCACGCGCTGTTCGGATGTGTGGGTCCCTCATAGGTCAGCGTAGTCTTGGATGCTTCTGTTTTTTTTTTTTTAATCCTCATTCGAGGACATTTTTCCATTTTTTGTACAGACAGAGTGGGAGGGAGAGAGAGGAAGAGAGAGAGGGAAACATCGATGTGAAAGGGACACATCGAGTGGCTGCCACCCGCACGACCAGCCAGGGCCGGGGACAAACTGCAACCGAGGTACATGCCCTTAGCAGGAACCGAACCTGGGTCTCTCTGGACCACAGGCGGACGCTCTAACCGCTGAGCCAAACTGGCCAGGGCTTGGATGCTTCTGTTTTAAAGGTCATAGTGACACTGGGTGGAAATGAATAAGATAATTTTATTGTTTTTATTATTATTTAATCCTCAACTGAGGGTATTTTTCTATTTATCTTCAGATAGAGTAGGAGGGAGGGAGGGAGGGAGAGAGAGAGAGTGAGAGAAACATCAATGTGAGAGGGATTCATTGACCGGTTGCCTCCTGCACAACTCTGACCAGGGCCGGGGACAAACTGCAACTGAAGTATGTGCCCTTGACAGAAATCGAACCCGCGACTCTTTAATCCATGGGCTGATGCTCTAACCACTGAACAAACAGCCGGTGCAAATAAGATAATTTTTTATTTAATGGGATTATATTCACAGTTGATAAAATTTTCACTTGAACCATGTCCTAAAATGTTTCATTTACTCTCTAAGGATCTAACAGTATTTCCAGCAAAATGAGCTGTGATGTTAGGAAACGAGGTGGCGGCGGCCCTGGCTGGGGAGCTCAGCTGGTTACAGTGCCGTCCCAACACACCCAGGTTCTGCAGTCAATCCCCGGACAGGGCACATGCAAGAAGCAACCAATGAACACGTGAACACATGGAACAACACACTGAGGTTTCTCTCTGTCTCCCTTTCTCTCGCTCCGAAGTCAATGCATTTAAAAAAAGGTGCTGGTTTCAGTAAGGGTCAGGCAAAAAGGGAGGCCGCTGTAACACCTGGTGAACTGCAGGAGGAGGTGAACAGAGACTGCTGCTTGTGGTGCCGGGTCCCCTTCAGCACTCAGCTCCCAGGCCGTGGGCGGAGATCCGAGCGGTGAGCAGAGGAAGGGCTCTGGAGCAGATGCCTCTTCTGCAAATAATCTTTCCAGGCTCAGTTCCGTGCAGATGCGTCCCCTGCAAAGGTGAATGTCAAGGACTAATCTGTAATCTTGGATCCACTCTGAGGTGCTGTGCTAGCCATTGCCAGCAGCAAATTTTGGGACCAGAAGACACTGAGGATCATGGTTTAGTCAGGGGCACACGGGAATTAACATTGAGGCAGCTTTTGTTCTTCATGGGTGTGTTAGAGAAATGTCTGTTGTTGTTGTTGTTTGTTTGTTTATTTATTTATTTTTAATGTAATAGGACCCTGAGATCCCATTTTCTTTCTTTGTTATTCTTTAACAGGTAAAATATTAAACCAATTTAAAATCTGAAGTAATATCACATCTCTACATCACACTGCTATCTTGAGCAGGCTTCTTGAATACGTGCAGGGAGGAAGGTAAAAACTAAACGCACAGGCTGAAAAGTCACCTTCTCCGCCCAGGAGTATGTGTTTGTGTGTTATTCTCCGAGGGGATGTGACACCGGTTCCTCCCAGTGGTACCTTCATTTGTGAGGTGCCACTCCTGATTCCTAGGCAGTCGCTCTGGCGAGAGGGTTTGCTTTCCCTGGATAAGAAAATGGTGTGCTGATGAACAGACTTTCTCCCTTAGTGGCAAATAGCAAGAGTTAAACGATGACGGTCAGGGTGACCGGCAGAGCCCGTAAGCAGATGGCCTGGTATCGGGTGCTGTATCTAGGAAGCCCAGGGGGACCATATGCAGGAAAGCACACCCAAGCTGCAGTTGGAATGAAAGAATTATCTGGGATATGTGATATATTTTTCTCATAAAAAAAGAAGATGGAAACTAAAAAGCCAGGGATGCAGATAGTCCTTATTAAGTGCCACCTGTGTGCTCTGTCCTTCGGGGAACATCACCACACCAAGGGCGGGTCTGCTGTGCTCCTGGACTCCCAGTCACACCGATGACTCCCATGCAGCCCAGAATCCAGTTTCTGGTTTGAAACGTTGAAACGTGCTCAAGGTGGTTTTGCCCCTGGCATGTGGACCCCGATGAAAAGATATTATTATCAAAGGTTATTGCAGCCTGGTCTATGGAAATCCTGGAGATCGAGAGGGAAGAAAATGCAAGCAGACGTTATAAAAGGTTACTTTCTGTGCCGCTAATGAGCACTTTTGGGTTCGGTTTTCCTGAATGCTCAGGAAAGAATGAGAGCTCACAGGAAAGGAATTTGTTGCAAAAGAATAATTGCCCAGTACATTACGCAGCACAGTAGGGTTATAATTAGTATGAGAAAGTGCAATATCTAACCAACCCTTAGAGTTATGGTAATAGTCTGATTCGACTTCTTATACACAATGCTGAGCAACCAGATAGTTTTGCCCAAAGGATAGAACTGCGATTGTTTGGGAAGTTTCTTGGAGGAAATGCAATGAGACACAAGGTTTAATAATGCTAAAACAACAGAATGTGATGAGATGAACCCACCATTCTCTTGTTCTTTCTATGTAATGTAAGGAAATAGCAAGAAAACGATTACATTATAACTAAACGAATTAAACAAAGCTCCAAAACATAAATTAGAATTTAACTATGCCATTAAAAGCTAATTTAATTTGCAAGCCATCATTACTAGATAATAAAGACCCATTGCAAAATGTGCAACAATATCTTGTGAACATGTGAAAATAAAACAAGTAATAAATCTCATTGAGCAGATGAGTTTCTGTTACATTAGCAGATAAAAATGCTGAATGGATGTTTTAGTATATAATGAAAACTAGTAAGTAATGAAACAATTGGTTTGCTTAATTTTTTTTTTTTTTTAACCATAAATGGTTTTATAGTTAACGGAAGGCCTCAGGGAAAATTGTATGGATTTGGTGAAATAAAACCTGCTCTCAAACCAAGATAAAGAAGAGGCATTTAAATATTTTGTTTGTCTGCATGTGAAATATATTATAGTCTCTTTCAAGTGCCAACGATATCTTATTTTAGCTAATTGAAAATCTGATGGCAAACACAGACTTTTCCCTATAGTGTGTCTTATTCAGTTGTGCTGAGAATGACAAGGTATACATGAAAAATTCAAGAGATGTGAATGAAAAATGTGCTTAGTTCCACCATTACTATTTTGAAACTTACTAAGAAATTATCATTAACATTTCCTTATCTGATTAGAATACAATACAAACAGTTTTCAGAAAACTCATTTTATTGAAAATTAGTTTCAAATGTACGTTCTCTAATAACATGGCTAATGATAAGCATTTCCTCCCTACCTGCGGCGGTGTGATTGCTGGCAGAGACAGGTCTGAGCCTGTGGGTAGACTCCAGTACCCTCCCCGACAGTCATCATGACTGCGGCCAGCAGATGGCAGTAAAACCCTGCCATTCTGGTCCAGCCCTCTCCAGCGTTTGAAATTATTACCATTTTTATGGCATCACAACATTCATATAAGGTGGAGATGAAAACCTATGCATTTCCCCTGGCTGTGTCATTCCCTCTGAGGCTGTGTGGGACTCTGTGTAATATCTGCCTCAGAAGGAGCAGGCTGACTCTCCCACACATTGATGCTTCCATGGAGATTTTCAGTCACATGCTAAATTATCGTGGTCATGATTTTATTAAATTGCTTGGTAAATTGATACAGTTGGACATGCTCATCGTTGCAGACTGCATGCTTGGGTCTCTCCCACCTCACCCTCTCGCCATTCATATACTTAAGCCCTGGTCTCAATGTAATGGTGTTCGGAGCTGAGGGCTTTGGGGGCGGTTAATTAGGTTTACGTGAGGTCATGAGGTAGAGTCCCAGTGATGGGACTAATGCACTTAAAAGAAGAGAAGGAGCCCTGTCCAGTTTGGCTCAGCGGTTAGAGCATCAGCCTGCGGTCCAGGGGGACTGGGGTTTGGTCCCCGCTAAGGGCATGTACCTCGGTTGCAGTTTGTCCCCGGCCCTGGTTGGGTCGTGCGGGTGGCAGCCACTTGATGTGTCCCTTTCACGTCGATGTTTCCCCCTCTCTCTCTCTCTCTCTCTCTCTCTTTCCCTCCCACTCTATCTGAACAAAAATATCGAAAAATGTCCTCGAGTGAGGATAAAAATAATAATAATAATAAAAAAATACTTATAAAAAAATAAAAATAAAAAAGGAGGAGGAGACTCCAGACTGTTTCCCCACCATGTGCTGAAGAAGGTAGTTCTCCGCTCCTTGATCTTGGACGTAGAGTCTCCGGAATGGGGAGGAAGCAGTATCCGTGCTTATGGTCCTCAGTCTGTGGCCTTTGGACTGTGGACTGTGACATTCCTCGATGTGTTATATCCATTACGAAATCTTCGTGTGAGGAAAGGCTACCATTTAGCCTAACCGTCATCTCATCTAGACAGCGTCCCCAAACCACCCCGTCAGGCTGGCATTCCTGTGCTTGCGACGTGCTGTGTGGGCACCTGCTTCCCTGCTGGGCTGACCGCAAGCTTCTGGAGGACAGCGGTTCCACGTCAGTGCTCGGACCCCTGGCCGCCGCCCAGGCTCGGGCAGTTGGCAGTTACTCGGAAATTCTCGTAGCACTGACTCCAGGCTGTGTGAAGGCTCAAAGGAAGCACGTTTTTATAAATTTTATAAATTTTACAGAGCAGCTAAAGGATGTCTTTCAGTAGAAGCCAGAAATTCTTGCCTTACCAAAGGAAGCCCAAAACTCCTGCCTTTAATTTTGCTGAGCATACAAACAAGAAACTTTACTGATTATAGTGATTAATTAATTTGTTATCTTAATTAATTTATTTTTGTTACAGAGGTTTCTCTACCCCCCGCCAAGACGCCCTCCTCCTGATATAGTAATTAATTTAAAATAATGATATATTGGGTTGCATTGTTCAACTCTGAAATGGGGCCACGTTCGAACAGCAACTTTCTTATAGTTCATTCCCAAGAATGAAAAATTTTAAATCTAATGAAACAGCAGGGGAGACAGAATGTCAATACTAAGGTGAAATGAACCTTTAAATGCAGAATTATCAATAAATGTGTTATTGATTTTGGGAGAGTAGTCATAGATACAGTCATTTATTTGTGAAACCACTGACTTTTTGTTAATGATTTATTACAGAAGAAGTGAGGAGAGACTCCATTTCATTTCAAAATTCTGGATGCAAAGAGATGAAATAATTATCTCAATGACCCTTCCGTGGCCTGCGTTTCCGTTCTTTCTGTTACCTTTCATGCCACATAGCATTCTTTATTATATTATGTACTAACCGACAACTTAAAATTTCCACGTTGAAAGACTCCATCTATAAACTATCATTCATACGAGAACATTTACGGAGCCCTCGGGAACTTTGAGCTGGAGAGCAGTTCCCCCCACAACTCAGGCTGACTTGTCTTCACAGCTAGACTTACCGGTGTCATGTGGCAAAGAGGGATCTCGGGGCACCCCTGCCCCATTCCTCGCTGCGGTAGCATCTTGCGGGGACCCATCCCGGGACCCCCTTGTCTTCCAAGGAGATGCATTCTTCCCCGTGGAAGGGTTTGCTGTCAACACTCGGGCAGACTGGCTGGAGTTCGGGCCGGTGCACCTGCTGTGCGTGACTATTTCGCACTGAGGCGGTGCGCTCAGTCACACTCCTGGCTTCCCCCCTCCTTCCCACATCATTCATTCCGATGGAGGTCCCACATCATTCATTCCGATGGAGGTCCCACATCATTCATTCAGATGGAGGTCCCACATCATTCATTCAGGTGGAGGTCCCACATCATTCATTCAGGTGGAGGTCCCACATCATTCATTCAGATGAACTCATAAAAGGGAAGAGGCTGCTGAACGAGAAACACAGGCTCCGCCTCGTCCTTCTGTATCTGGAAAGTGTCTTCCGATTCTTTTCGTCACCGGGATGAGCACAGGCCCAGTGACGGGGGAAGACTTCTTGTTGCACCTCGCTTTACAGAAAGGAAAACCGAGGTACCCAAAGAGTTTTACAGACCAGTGGTCTATTTGTAGTAGAAATGAGGAAGAAAATTACCTGCTTCTCTGTGTCCCCCCCCCCCCAAACGAGCAAATGAAAACTGGAAATTAAAAAATGCTTGCATACGAGTCACAGCGGGAGTGTATGGCTATTCACTGTGAGACCAGGACTTGGGAGCAGATGCAGCAAATTCCATGGCGTGGGCCTCGCGGTCGCAGGGACAGTGACTCGAGTGAGTTGCAACTTGTGTCATTATGGTACAAATGGGACAGCATTCCCTGATTCCTCTGCCTTCACAGAGAAACACGCTAGGCCATACGTACTAAAACCCTAATGACAGGCGCATCTTCACGGACCCTCTCCCGCTGCTGCGGAAATGCGCCCAGGAGACCGAGCGTGGGGAGGGACAGGGTGTTGGACATAATTTTCTCTTGTTCTGGGATTCTTAGTGACAAGGGTCGTCACCGGCAGGGCGTGCTTGCTCATTCAGGGGCTCCTGCTTCCTTTTGTCACCGTGTCAATTGGCGGTGAAGAAGCCAACTTGGTGCCCCTGTGTCCTCGCGGGGTTCCGCGTTCGGGTGGCGCTGCCTAGCGCGGGTCCGCGGTTTCCCCTGGGTCCTGGTGGCCCAGTGGTATCGCCCTCACAGAGGTGACTGTAGCAGGGAGACGGGGAGAGAGTTCAGAGAGGCCCCGTGCGTGGAACATGATGCGCAGTTACAGCAAACAGAGCTTGATAAATACCAGCAGCAGGGAGCACGGCTATTTATTGCTTCCAGAGAACAATCAAGCGAAATAGCTACAGATTGTTTAAAGTACATTTCTCCCCATCTTTCTTGAGTCTCAGTCTCTGGCTACGCAACAGAAAAGACCTCTTATTTCCGGAGCTAAGGTTTCACGCCTCACGTGCAGGGCCCGCCTTGGCTTCCGCGAAGGGGTCAAAGCCGAGTCCCTGAGCCACGGCCTCGGAACAGTCACGCGACACGTGCAGAGGGCCACGCGCGTGCTGGGCCTCCCGCAGCCTGGGCGTGGAGCGGAGGTGCGGGTCTCACCTCGTTCTCGGCCAAACCACCTTCCTGCTGTCCACCGTGACTGGACAATCAGCCAGGATCCGGGGTGAACAGTACTCAAGGGGTAGAGGAGCGGGTACCGAGTCCAGGGGAAAACACGGAGAAGCTCTCATTTCTGTCTTCCTCATCATGTCTGAGCCACACGGCATCGTTCCGTTAATATAGCAGACAGTGACAGGCTCACACAGAGGTGGCCCCCGCCAGAGAACAGAAATTCTCAGTGCTTCACAGATGCCGACAACTTCAAGGCTCTCTAGCAACTAAGAGGCAGGTCGCCCCTACTAGGCTGCAGGGGTCACCCTGGTGGTGTGAGAGTGTGGACATGCTCACGCTCAGCCACTGCAGCCGGGGACCCAGCTTGTCACTGAGACATGTATTATGTGGCCATGTATTCTGCAATCTTTCTGTGCTTCTTCTCATAAGGTCAATTAGAGTGTAAGTATTGAAAGCAGAGAGCAAAGGAACATCTAGTTAACAGTAGTGACTGGCAAGGTGTGGAGACCAGGAAAGTAGTCGAACATAAAATCTATATGTCTGCAGGCGGCTGGAGATTATATCAGTAAACATAGCATGCTGCTGATATTATACATTTGCAATTAAACCTCAGATAAGTGTTAAGAATCAGAAAAACAAAGACCTAGAAGTACGACCCCAGGTCCAACGTAGAGACCAACTGCTAGAGCCATCCGACGTGGTCAAGAAGTGTGGACAAACCTTTGAGACACGGATGTTGCTACTTAATAAAAAATCAGCAGTGCAAACATTGGTTTGTTTGTCTTTCTGAAGCAGAAACAAGATGTAATACTTTGCAGATGAATGAGTAGGAGTGTGGCGATAGCCCTTAGGAAACCAGTGAGAATGATGGCCTGAAATAGCACAGTCAGCACATGGCAGCAGATAAGGTGAATGCAGACATTGAGCATGACTCAGCTAAAGCCAGTCATGATGTTTCGGAGCCACATTGTTTCACATGAATTAACTGGTTGGATATCCAACCGGTCCAGACAACCACCCTGCATTGGTATCAGTTAGGAATACAATGTCTCTTTGTGACGCTTATTTCTTTCAGCTCTAGACTACTAATGTGTGTTTGGTTAGTAGGGTCGGTCCATTCTGTGGTTATAGAAATTGTTCACAGATTATTCTGTCATTAATTCCACAAGAATGAATTGAGTATATGCCTTGGACTGCTGGGGTGACAAAAACGTTTAGGACTTGGTCCCTGTTCTCAAGGAATTTATAGCTTAGTAGAAATATTTTTAAAAGTGGCTTATAAAATAACACATAATTCAAAGGAATGCACAATTAGTACCAAAAGTTAGGTCCTGTAGGCTTTGGGCGGCTCCAGGTGGGGGGGAGGGGGCATGGACTGGATAGTCAGCTGTCTGCCAGGGGTTTGATCTTCGAAGGTGCATGACCCTTCTCAGCCACATTTTATATATTTAAAGTGAATTTTATAATACTGTAGTGAGTATGCAATAATATTCTATATGAAAAAGAGCTCTGGCCCTGGCTGGTTTGCCTCAGCAGTTAGAGCATTGGTCTGTGGACTGAAGGGTTGCAGGTTCGATTCCCAGCCTTGGTTGGGGTGGTGCAGGAGGCAACCAATCGATGTGTGTCTCTGTCATGTTGATGTTTCTCGCTCTCTCCCTCCCTTCCACTCTATATAATAATAATAATAATAATAATAATAATAATAATAATAATGATAATAATAAATGGAAAACTACCCTTGGATGAGGATTTAAAAAAAAAAAAAGTGAGGCAATTCGATTTTTGTATTTTTGTTGTTGTTGTTGTTGCCTATACTTTTGGTGTAAGGTCCAAAAAAACTATTGCTTGATTCATCATCATGAAGTATTTTTTAGTCTCTTTTCTTCTAACAGTTTTATAGTTTCAGCTCTTAATGTTTAGATCTTCGGTCCATTTTGATCGAATGTTTGTGTATGCTGCAAGATAAGGATATAACTTCATTCTTTTGCATGTGGGTCGTCAGTTTGCACAACTCCATTTGTAGAAAAGACTGTCCTTTCCCCAGCGAGGGAAATGTTTTGGAAGAATGGAACATGCATGGAGGAATTAAGGATCTAATCAAAGAGCGAGCTGACATACCTGTGGTCATATTTCTAGGCTGAATGTTGAGCTCAGTAGTTGGGACTTAATTTCGGAGAGACTGAGGCATCATTGATTAGGGCTGTAATTTAGGAAAACAAATCTGTTGGCCAGAGTAGGATGGGTTAGAGCGGCTGGGAGTGTATAGTGTAAGTGTATTTGCAGAAATGTTTTCTTTGATGATGCCCATCATATCTAGTATAGACACTCTTACAAATGGTATTGCCTGATACTTTCCTGTTTTTATAACCAATTAAGCACTTTTAATGAATTTTTCAATTTGAATTATTTCTCTCATCAAAAATTTTATCGCTCATCATTCAGAACTTGGAAAGTACAGAGTGGCATGAAAAAAAAAACCCAGCACCACCAAATCGCCATTCATTCTGCAGTCCAGACGTCCTCGCTGCTAATATTGGCTGCCTGCACGTCCGATTTTATAAACACATGCATTTTGTTTAACTAAGAGTAATATCGAATGTGAAGTTTTCCATCCTTGCTTCCTTTTTCATTCCACTTGGCATTGTTCTATGGGCACGTTTCCTGGCCGTTTTAATGTGAGTTTAAGCAATAAGTATGGCGAAGGGAGACCAGGGAACCGGCTGTAATCTCCGCAATACACAGGCTTCTCTCTGACCTCTGCCCAGATGTTCAGCCAACCAGGACTTCACTTTCCCTGTCTGCTAAACCTGGTAATGCTCGCGGCCCTTTCCTCGGGGGCGCGGCGAGGAGCAGCGAGGCAATGCCTGGGAATTGTTCCCTCCCCGCCAGCAAGGCTGTAGGATGGTTTGCTCGCACTGGGCCTCTGCCGAGCCAGCGGTGGAGAGTGGGTGGAACACGTCCCGTCCTCCTCCACCGTCGGCCCCTGCGTCCTGTCTCTGAGCGTGTGGCTCCGCCTTCTGTACAGGGACGATCTCAAACACAGCCGCACTGTGTCTGCAGCACAGACAATACTTATGGCTTAGAAAGCAGTCGTCCTCGATGATCTGACGCGTGTGTCGTGAACACACAGGAGGTTGGGGAGCCCCCAGCAGCATCTGCGTGTCCCCCTTCCACCCTTCCTCTGGCTGCATTTATCACTGCTCTTGAAATCGGAGGGGCTGCGGCCGCAGCGTGTCCGTCCGTGGGAATAAGTGTGGCTGCGACCGGCTGTCCTCGCCACGCTCCCTGACCGTGTCACTTCTCCGCTCGTTGCGGGGCCAGCATCTGTTCGCCCATCTTCCTCTTGCCGCTGAATGGAGAGGAGAGATGCCCGTCAGGCCTTTCTCCTGATTACAGACTCCAGGACGACCTGTCAGCGCGGTGCCCACGCCACACCCTTAGCGGCAGGACTCTCACGTCTTCCTAGGTGGGCTTCTTTGGGGGACGCTGACCACGTTATTCATTTTGCGAGACCAGGGTTTTTGTGTTCTCTGCAGACTTCTTTCCACTCTGAATCCAGGACCTGCTCGGTGTTCCATAGACGGCAACCGAATGCTTGCTCCGTGGTCTCCAGGAAAGCAGAAGGCGCTAGGTGGCCAAGCTCCTTCCGACAAGCCTCTCACACGGAGCGCTTGGAGCTGACAGCACCTCTTCTGTCATTTCTGCACAGCCCATGGCATAGGGTCACACGTGTGTATTTTAAAGGTGAGAGGGTACCTAGGCTCACAGACCGAACACCTGCTTTATGTAAACGGCTGGGTTGGAGTCCTCGCTCAGCCTCCCGGGCTAGCCCAGCTCTCCCCACTGCAGAGAGGACATGCTGCTTCTCCAGTGGGTGAGCACCGACCCTGCACCAAGAGGTCACCGGTTCGATTCCCGGTCAGGGCACATGCCCAGGTTGTGGGCCCGATCCCCACTGGGGGGCATGCAGGAGGCAGCCAATGGATGTTCTCTCTCATCGATGTTTCTATCTCTCTCTCCCTCTCCTTTCCTCCCTCTCTACAATCAATAAAGAAAAACAATTTCTTAAAAAAAAAAAAAAAAGAGCAATTAGAAATAAATCAAAATACGGATTTTGGTCAGCCGTGTGTTCATGCAGCCCCTGTGGGGTGTGTGTGTGTGACGTCAGACAAGCCCAGCCTTCTCGCGGGTGCGGTGTGCGGCGCCCCGAACACGCTGCGCACAGGCAGCGAGGGCTTGCTGGAGGCCGCCTTCCTCTCCAGTGAGACGGCGCTGTCTGTGTTTGCACAGAGGCCTCCGCGAACCCTGCGCGCGTGAACGAGGCCTCGGGCGTCGGGAGAACGGCGCCCGAGGAGTGGGAACACTTGAAAGAGCATTTCTGAGCAGCCCGACGCTGTCTTCCTGGTATCCTTGCTCTGCCGGTTGAAATGCACTCCCGGCCCAGTTTTGTGAATCCCCCACCTCTCTTCTTCCTGTTTCCCTTTTTAGCTCCTTTTCCATACGGCACCCCTGGGACGCTGGACCGCGGTTCCCGGGTCTCCCTCATTTTATTCACGTTTATTCCGCAGGGTCTACCGCAGGTTCCTAAATCAAATATCCTCACAGAAAGAAGGAGCCCTCCTGTCTCCCCTGCACCTCACCCCATCCGTCCTTCCACCTCGGACGTGAAGAGGGGGTGCTCCTCTTCCCTGCACCCACAGACGTGAGGCCGAGGGGGCGCTGTGCCCGGAGACGTGCTGGGCGTCCTGACTTACAGGGTCTGATGAGGAGCCGGTCCCCTTGCGCCCTCCCGCTCAACGTGACTTTCAGTTTGCTTTGTCATCTGGGGAGGACATTTTCATTTTTTATATTTGGCTGGTAGTTTCAAGTTTCATTTGCACCGTCTGTCTTGTAAATTTGTTTGTTCTGTAGGAGGCCTGGTCAGGGTGACATGCCTCTGGTGTCTGGTGGGAAGAAGGGGGGTAATCTGGCAGATAGGAAGCCCTGCACCAACATGAATCATTTTCTATGCTTTTCACTCTGCTTAGTGTATCATAGGCTGAGGGCTTAGGTTTCGGTTTCAAGAACTGGCAATACTATTCAGGAGAATGACATTTAAAGTTGTAATATAACGCCTAACTTATTTTTATAAAGCAGCCCTGGCAAGCGCTGCTTACCAGCCCACAAATATAGATAAACCCATCTCAGACCATTAATGGGAAATCAGAAAATATATTCACCATGCTTTTTAAAATTTTGTGTATTTTTTTAGTGGTGCTCAAGGAAACTGACAACGACTATTTTTCATTACAGAGCTACAGTTAATTAGTGCTACAGAGTGGTTCTTGCTGGCCATTATGTTACGAAACGTGGTGGTTGTCTATTTCGATTCTTTTGAGAATGAAGGATAATCGCAGCTTCCCCGAAACTGTGATGCGCTTGATGACCTGGCGGTGGAGAGGGCCACCGGCTGGTCCTGCGTGTGTCCCGTCAGCACTGCTGAAGGGGTGAATGAATGAGTGAGTAAGTGCGTGAGGAGCCACCAGGAAAAGGAAGCTGACAGAAATCAAGTGGACACGGAGGGCAATTCATGCCGTCCGTCAGAGCTCAACAGGGACAGCCACCAAGGCTGTGGCAACTGGCCTAAGGAAAGTCCGGTGGGAAAAGCTATACGTTAGAAGGGAAAGTCGAAGAGTACTTTCACTGAGGGACAATAACCTAGAGAAATGGAAAAGGTACCGAGCTTGGCAGGTGCCCCCCAGAGCCATTCCCTTAAAGAACAGGTACGGACGGACCAGAGGTTGCTCTGGCAGATGTCAGTCCAGCTGTGGCTCTGTCTTGAGCTCAGTTCAGATGGAGGACACAGACTGGAGAGCCACTGACAACAGGATAATACATTATTATTGTCATGGTAGAAATAGCTATGAGATGTGTTACAATGTATAGAAAGGGAGTGGTCAATTGTGCTTGACAGTTACAGACGGTTTCACAGAGAAGGAACAGGAAAGCGTTTTGTTTTTGTTTCATTTGAAAGTTTATCTATTTGTAGGCAGCCTACCCTGAGCGACCTTGATGGGCACGTCCCACCCAGAACCTTGAACCCTGGGCTCTGCTAGTCCTACTGTGTAAATGGGGCAGCTGAGGCCCCAGGAGCCCGTAAGGTCAAGAGGGCCCAGCGGATGGGCGCCTCAAGCCCAGTTCTGCTCGGTGGCAAACACACGCTCCTGCCGCTGGGCTCTGGAGGTGTCGGGAGGATCTCGCCAGGCAGGTGGGGAGCAGAAGGAGGGGCCGATCTCTGAGTGTGGGCGGCAGTCACGAACGTGGACAGTTGGAGGGTCTGAGCATCTCCTTGGATGAGAAGGGAGGGCTGTGTTCTGCGCACGGCTGCCTGAGAAGCAGTAAAGAGATTTTAATGTCCCTTCTAGCCTGGAGGTTTTATCATAGGTAAGAAATTATCACTAGCCTCAAGGGGCTTATTAACTCCTTCGCTAATCTGACAAATATTAAGAAGTGCTTACCATTTGCCAGGCTCTGTTCAGGTGCTGGTGATACAGGAGGAGGCAGGGGAGGAGTCTCTGCTCTCTGGAGCTTGCAGACAGAGGATAACAGGGGCCACCCAAAGGAATACACAAAGAAACACACATTGCTACCTCGTAAGAATCACTATGATGCCCCAAAGTAGAGAAGGATGGTGTGGGTTCCATATAAGAGTCATGGAAGGTCTCTACAATAAGCCAATATTTGAGCAATAGTCTCTAGGAGAGGGGATCACACCTGCATGTCAGCAACCACCACATGAGACGGGATGTGATAAAGACTGAAAAAATACCGGATAGGACCCAACAGAATTTAAGGAACAAAATGAACATTCAGAGTATGCTGGCGTGTTGGAGCACACTCACCATATGCCTAAAAGCCGCCATCTGTCCCAATTTTACAGAGTAAAGAGCGGATCACAAAGAGGTAGGTACCTTTTTCTAATGGCGTAGAGTCTGGATTCAAACTCAGAGCTGTCTGAACCCAGAGCCCGTGCGGGGCCTCGCTCCAGACTGCCAGGCCTCCTCCCGGGACGCTGCTGCGAAGCTTCGAGAAGGATTGTTTGGGGAGGGAGTGGTGCTGGGCTTCAGAGGGTGGGTGGGATTTTGATATGAGAAAATGAGGGAGAAAAATGAGAAGGACGAATGGGAATGGAGCACCCAAAGCAGCAGATAACAGAAGGGAAAGACTCAGTGTTTGTCTAAAAGCAAGTGGGTTGAAGCCCAGGCTCAGAGTGGCCCCACAGGGAGAGGTAAGGCTTGGAATGGGACCCGATTGCAGAACAGAACAGAAATGGGAACAGATGCCCAGGACCCGCAGAGCCCTGCAGAGGAGTCCTTATTTAGGAGGCTGTGGGGAGCCACAGAAAGTGTTCCCCAAGGGAGAGCTGCTCATCTGTAGGATGGACGCACCCTCTGGGGAGGCTCTTATAGTTCTCTGATTGTTTTATTAAACTCACCAGATTGCGCAGCTTATTGTCATGGGTATTATCCGCACTTACTCATTTCAAGATTAGATCTAGTTGCCAGGCTGGTGTGGCTCAGTGGATTGAGCATTGTCCCATGCACTGAGAGGTCCTGGTTTGATTCCCGGTCAGGGCACAGGCCTGTGTTGCAGGCTCGATCCCCAGTAGGGGGCGTGCAGGAGGCAGCCAACTGATGTTTCTCTCTCACATTGATGTTTCTATCTCTCTCTTCCTTCCTTTCTCTCTCTAAAAACATCAATAAAAACATTAAAAAAGAAAAGATTGCCCTGGTCGGTTTGGCTCAGCAGTTAGAGTGTTGGCCTGTGGACCAGAGAGGCCTGGGTTCGCTTCCCGCTAAGGGCATGTACCTTGGTTGCAGTTTGGCCCCTCCCCTGGCCCTGGTTGGGGTTGTGTGGGTGGCAATCGCTCGATCTGTCTCTCTCACATCGATGTTTTTCTCTCTCTCTCTCTTCCTCCCTCTCTCCCTCCTGCTCTGTCTCAAGATAAATGCAAAGTTATCCTCAGGTGAGGATTAAAAAAAAAAAAAGATGAGGTGTAGCATTAACCTGATGCAATGTTACACCAGAGAAAGGTATTTGGACATAGATTTGCATGAAGCACTTCAGGTGTGCCCATTCCCTGTGGACACCTGGACAAGCAGCGCTGTCCCAGATGTCACAGCGCCAGGGTGTTGTTCTTAGATGAACTCCATTTGGCTGCTGCGGCCCCCAGCGCAGCCAGGAGGTGCGGGCAGGACGAGGAGTCAGACGCCAGCAGTGCTGGCCTTACAGAAAGCAGTCGGGGGATGCTTTCACCAGAGAAGAAAGAGCTCAGCTCAATTCACCTTTGCTCCCAGTTGGAGAGCAGATTACATTCTTTACAGCAACGTGGCCACGCAGGCCACCTGCAGAGGAGGGAGAATGGGCTGGGGCAAGCTCTTTAAGGAAGAGCTCAATAGCATCACGAGAAACCGATATATGCCAAGGTGATGCCAAGCAGGGTCAGATGCCCAGGGTGTCCCCGGGGCATGTTGGGTGGCTATTATGTAACTGCTCTTTCTGTGCTTCCTGTCTATTTGTTCGCCTTGTGTATTGTGCGTCCCAGTCTCTGTAGATCGAGTTGCTGTATGCCAAAGGCGACAGCGACTGTGTGCTTGAAAATCACCTTTCAGTTAGAGTTTTCATTCAGAGACATGGTTTTATAAGGCGTTGTAATGCGAAGGTTCCGTCTACGAATGGGCTTTGGAGAGAGGTCTGTGTACCTACTCTTGGAGTTGTTTGTAGATTTTGGTATGGATAGGCATTTTCAGGGGAGTAGGCATGAAACTTTAAAAGATTCTATTACCCTGTTAAGGTCCAAACCCCTTTACTTCTCTTGGAATTTCCCTCCCTCCTTCCCCCCACCCCCTTATGTTTCTTCCCTTCAACTCGCTAACATACTCATTACTTTCTAGTTAACTTCCCAATTTTCTTTATTTCTTCTCTCACTTAATTTGACAACGCTCCTCTCTTCCCTGGTGCTGTGGGGTGGAAAGGTTGGGAATGAACACAGAAAGCAATGAGAGTAGGTAAAACTTACAGGGAGTCATGCAGTTGTGGGTCAGATTCGGGCACTAAAGTATTAGTTTTTACTTCTTTCCTCCCATGCTTTGCATCCTTACTTCCCTTGCTGAAGGCAGGCCCCAGAAGAGACAGCGGAGGCCTCGATGCTGCTGTCTGTCAAATTAACAAAAGACAAAAGGACACAGTACATGTATGACTTAGGGTTCGAAGCAGCCAGTCTCGTTCGACATGAGGCCGGGGGTTTCCAGTGGGTCAAAGGAAATGATGCTGGAAGCGGCCCGGAAGCAACCAAGGAGCAGAAGACAGACGCTGAGCGTAGTGAAGAAATACCTGGTGAAAAAGAACTCTGGTTATTTGGGTTTAAACAGATCACAATGTATGTGACTCTTACCCAGTGGATTCAATTTCCCCCCTTTGAGTCCATATCCCTCTAGAACTGTGTTCTGATCACATGGAATAGCATGCGTTTCTCTACTTGCAGGGCCTGCGTACATTAGTATTATTGTAAACTTGAAAATCATATTATTTGTATATTAAATTACAGTAATTATACATGGGACAAAAAGGAAACTAATTAGGATTAAACAAACCTGGTTTTGAATCCTGGCCCCGCCAGGTGCAGGCCCTCCCCCCAACCCCCCGAAACAGGAGCATTCCTGTATGAAACCTTCCGTGGGCTGAAATGCTGTCAATTGAAGAGGCAATTACCATTAATCTGTACGGAAACATTTCTGAGCATCCGCAGGTCCCCAGCACAACCCACCAATTGTACGAATGACACACGACACCTAAATGCACCACAAAGCAGCGCCGTCCTGCGGGGGCCGCTGCCTCCCCCAGGGCTTCCTGCGGACAAACGCGGACGGGAATTTTCACGCGTGTGTTGTCACAGCACAAAGTCCTCTTTGGCTTCCTTTCGGTTCGCAACAACAGGTAGTGACGTAGGTCTTTCGTGCAAGCAGAGGGTCGCACGTAAACTTTCACCAAGTGGGGCGATGCCTGTCCTATCATTTTGCTGCGGACATCAAACTCTGTGGACCTTGAGCTCCTTACATTGACGTAGGACTCGTGACTTTCAACCCATGCAGTGGGGGTGACGTTGGAATCAAATGACTTGTACTTGGCATATGATAGATGATCAGTTCATATTTGCTCGCACAGACCTGAAACACAACGAACACAAACATTCTGCAATGAGTAAAAGCATCGTTTGTGTAATTTGGTGTCCTCTCAATAACCCAGAATTTGGCCCTTATCCACATGTTTTAACACTAATTGTGCGCAGGGGCAGATTGTGTTTTCCTTCCAACTCAGCAAGAGGTCGCAGAGTGTCTCTGCTGCTTTAGCTGCTGCAGTTCCCTCTGCCCATTTTTTCCCTCTTTCAACCACCAAAAAAGAAATAGTCAAGGGAAGTGACTCACCATGACAGAATGTCCCCTCCTGGTCCCCTTTCTGTCGCCTTACGCACCCTTCTGCCATGTGATCGCGGTGAGAGTCAAACAATGTTTGCTGTTGTTATTACTGTGGTTGCTACTCCATTCTTCCTACAGCACGAGTGGGAAGGTGAGAAGTATCCAGGTCATGCCGTGGAGCTCTCGAGAGGGTTCGAGACCCTCTGCTTGCTTTCCCCTCCCCAGAGGTGCTCCTCCCCACGCTCAAATCCCAGAGGAGGCCACGCCTCCCTTTCGTCCTCCGAGGTGGACTGTACACGAACACTTCATACTCAGCTCCCCCCAGCGGGACCCCTACACACATGTTAAAAGAAACGTGAAATAATAGTGTCTACGAAAACTGCTTCAATCAGACTTTTCTTCCAGGGCCACGATCTATTACACAGAACACAATATTTTGAATACCAATTTAAATAACATTTTTTGAATGAAATTTTAGCTTTCTTTTTAATACCTAGAGAGATGTGTGACGTTAGGTACCCAAGTTCCTTAGGAATGACTGTGAGACTCTTCTGACACTGGGACAGTTCCCCAAAAATAGCTCTTCAGACAGAGTGACCCTAAGAGATGTGCAGGGCTGATGTACGTCTGAGTGAAATCACAGTCAACCTGAAGACATTAGTTCTAGAGCCACGTGACGCAGTGGGTCCACCCTCTCCCTCCTGTCCCCATGGTGTTTCACATTTCTTCCAGCGCCCCGTCCACTCTGTCTGAATCCCGCCGCGTGGAAATGGGAACACTCCAGGTTGCCACACACTTCTCAGGGGAGACTTTTTTTGTTGCTTTCAGCCTTTGTTTACAGTTGTACATGTGAGAAAGGTTGAAATCGTTTCCTCCTCCGTTATACTTTCTGCCAGTGCAAATATTTCCCACAGTGTTTCATATTAATTGGATCCACAGTAGTAATTTAATCATCCTGAAGAGTTAATCTGGTTCCCCTGACTCAAACTTTTTTCAGTTTCTTTAATGTTTCTCAAGAGCATTTACTCAACATAGTAGCCCCCCCCAACTACCAATATTTTGTCATTTGTTCCCTTGCTTGGAATTATCCAATGTTGCAAGTGTTCTGTTTCTAAATATTTTGAACAATTAAAGATAGCTTCTCTTATTTTTCGGAGGGAGACAATTTGATGACTATGGCCCATCAAAGGTTCAGCTTATTTTCTTCTGTATTGCACTTTAGATGAACTCTACTTAGGTTTTCCCCACATTGGATAGCACACGGCACTTTCTAGCCCATAATTCTAGCCTACCGGAGTCATTGTTAGTTTGATCGTTTTCCTACCATGTATTATTGGCTAAATATCTCTGCTTTGTATCATCAGCACATTTCATCACCATACAGTTATTTTCCTCCTTTTAGGTCAGCAAAGTAACCGGAATCAATACTAATGCTGACCCTGACATGCCACAAGTCACTTCCCGCCACTTGGCTCCGTCTCTCTCACAAACACCTTTGGCTTCAATATCCTGTCCAGGTCCTTATCCACTTCAGCAACTTGTTTCTTCTGTTCACAGCGCGTCTCTAACGAAGAGCAGGTTTCCTTTAAAGGGATTTTCACGTCTACAGTCAGAGGTCCTTTTAAACCAAGTATAAGTACCTTCTGAGAAAGCAGTGGTCATCCGGTAGCATGTGACTTCCCAAAGATAAAATACGCGGTGATACTTCAGGAGGACAGTGGGTATCTACTGGGTAAAATTCAGGAAGGGGAGACAGGTTTCGTAGATGCTGAAATCATTTCTGATTCACCCTGTGCCGCTAGTGATCTCAGGAAAGCCACTTAAACATTTACTTGCTTGATTTTTGTTTTACGCTGCAGTTCCCGTTGAGATCGCGTAAGGTTGCTGTACAGTAGCCGTGCGATAACAATGCTTTGAGAACCTCATCTATAAAGAGAGGGATTCGATGCTTACCTCCAGGGGGTGAGAAAGAACTACATTCCTCCCTCAGAAAAGGGGTTTCATGGACCTTTAGTATAAAATATTACTATATCTAAGATCTGGAAAAGCCTAACCATTTAATTTAGACCCAGAAATTAAAAAATACGTATATGTCTTTTATTGCATTTTTTTAGAGAGAAAGGAAGGGAGAGATGGAAATATCAATATGAGAGAAACATCAATTGGCTGCCTCTTACATACCCCCTACTGGGAATCAAGCCCCAAACCAGGGCATGTATCCTGACTGGGAATTGAACCGGGACCTCTCAGGCCATGGGATGATGCTCAATCCACTGAGCCAGGCTGGCCGGCCTACCAGGAATTTTAAAAATAACAATATTGAAACTGACTGAAGAGCTCAATTAATTGTCTCGCAGGTCATAACTAGTGAATAGAAACTTAAAATATTTGCTTACATTACTTTCATAAATGTTTTTAAAGAGTTTAAGAATAAAATACTCGTCCGGCCAGTGTGGCTCAGTGGTTAGGCGTCGAACCCTGCACCAAGAGGTTGCTGGTTCAATTCCCGGTCAGGGCACATGCCCAGGTTGTGGGCCTGATCCCCAGTGGGGGGCATGCAGGAGGCAGCCAATCGATGTTCTCTCTCATCGATGTTTCTATCTCTCTCTCCCTCTCCTTTCCTCTCTCTCTCAAATCAATAAAGAAAAAAAAAAGAATAAAATATCCAAGAGTTTCTAGGGATGCCCTCCCTCCCTCATGTCACTGATAATATTGAGGCTTTTCAATACACCGTGCTCTAGATTTCATGATTGTTAAATGCAGTCTGTTTTCTTGTGGTATTTTCAATGTGGGCATGGTCTATACAACCTGGCTCACTCCGTCTGCCACAAGTCAATGCCCATCATGCAAAATTACATCATGTCTATAAATCACCACTTTGCTCTAATGTCATCAAAATCAAAGGGTTGAATGACTAACTACTTCTGTATTTTAAAAAATCATAGTGGTCACTAATTTTAGCCTAAAATCTTGTAGCTGACAGATAATTTTGTAGCATGAGTAGAATTTGGACAAATCAAATTCTTAGGTTAATTCTGATGAAATAAAAAAAAAGGACATCATATGAATTCTGAAGGCAATGAATTAGAAAAAATCAAAACAAGTGACTGAGGGATCAGAGGACAGTGAAGATAACATCAATGTAACTTACAGGAACATCTGGCTATACTTCCTCTCTTTGGTTAGACCTGGGCTAGATTAGGGTCTGTCTACCTCTAATCATTTTGGCTTTGCTCTAATGAGTGTCATATTACCACAGTCTCCTAAGACTTCAGTTGGGAAGACCTTCTGATGAATCTTTTACCTTGTTTCCTTTTAGCACAGCAGGAATTATAATGCAGAAATTAAATCATTCTTCATAGACAATAGGAACATAGTCCCCAAAGCTTGTATGATTTGATGTCCTCTTGGCAACAGCATTTACTGAGTTTCAGATTTGTATTTAATACTTTGGAAGATTGCTTTTTTTCCAGGATAAATAAGTTTCTGAAATAACAATGTCCTTAAAGTGAATACAAATCCCTATATCTTTATATGACTCAAAATTTTATGACTCCATCCCATAGAAATACTCAGGCACAATGAAACCTTTGTTGACAATTAAGAAAAAGCTAGAAGATACTTAATTTATAGAAACATATTCATGGAGCGTCTATGATGTTGCAGGGTAGTGGTAAGTGCTAGGTATAAAATTGAACAGGACAAATAACCAGCTTTTTTTTTTTTGAATCCTCACCCAAGGATATTTTTCTGTTTATCTTCAGATAAACTGGGAGGGAGAGAGAGAGAGAAAAAAGGGAGAGTGAGAGAAACATTGATGGGAGAGAGAGACACATTGACTGGTTGCCTCCCTCAGGACCCCGACCGGGGCTGGAGACAAACCGCAACCAAGGTGCATGCCCTTGGCTGGGATCAGACTCGTCCCATTGGTCTGTGGGCCGACGCTCTACCGCTGAGCCAAACTGGCCAGGGCCAAATATACCTGCTTATAAAAAGCTTGTGTTACAGTGGGGGACTCAGAAATACAAACAGTGTGACAAAAGACGTGAAAGGGAATTAGGGACAGGGCTCCACGGGAAGGGAATTAGGGACAGGGCTCCTTGGGGGTGCCAAGGGCAGGTTCCTGCAGGAGGTGAGAAGCTAAACTGAAACCCGAAAGAAGACCAGGAGGACAGTGTTCTAGCAATGGACACCTGAGACATTTTAAGAGAGTGCCTGGAGCGAAATCCGAGTGTGGCTCAGCAGGACTGAGTGGTGGTGGCCATCATGATGGTGCCGATGGCAGAGGCAAGGATCCGCGTGCCTTGTACAACGTATTAGGGAGACGGCACTTCATCCTGAGGCAAGGGACTGATATGAAGAGGTTTCAAGGGGGGCAGTGGCATCATTCGATTTATTTGGAAAGATCAGTAAAATCATTCAGCAGGATGTAGCAAGATACTGAGTTTTCAGGATCTCGAATCATGGAGAACACAATACATGTGCTATGGGTTTTTGATTAGATTCAATATGAATGAACTTCTGTTTTTAGCAGCAAGGCAGTCTAGAGTCTTTGACAGACCTTCTGATGAAAAACAAATGAAAACCTCCCACATTATTATATCATTGATGTTCTGGTAAAGAATTAGGAAATTCTCACAGGCAAAACCTAAGCAAAAGTGAAAACTCAGGGAACTGGAGCAATGGAGTCAGCTTTGACTCAGAATATTGCCAAGTCCAGGCCCCTAATCTTTAGTTTTTATGTACCCACAGGACATGGAAAATGGACAAAAAATCCAAGGGCCTTTTGGATTTTGCTAAATATTGGGATTAAATAAAAAGACCCTATATAAAAATGGGATTCCAAAACCCTATACCCTCAGTGTAAGGATGAATTAAGAACTTGAAATAGTACTCCTCATCTTGACACTCTGATCACAGAGAGGGAAATCACTTCTCTCAAAGTCTGACATTGGTTTGAAGGAAAAGGGATCTCTCTTAAATTTCTAGCCTCAGGACACTCCTCAGGTCCTTTTGAAATGATGTGAGCTTGATGTGTTTTAGAAAGAAGCAAATACAATGATCTCTGAAGAAATCCATCTTCAACTCAATTCTCAAAGAATTCCCATGGATATCCTAAGGACTACGAGCTCACAGCCCAGATCTCCAACCACAAAAGAAACAAAAGAAACAGCTATCAGAAATAGCAGAGAGTAGTATTAAATTCAAAAGGCCTTCAGATATTGACAGTATTAGGGAAATCACAGAAAATAAGCATGTTTAATGTGATTATAGAAAAATAATATATTTTAAAATGAAAAAGGAGCAAGCTAATAAACATGACTAAGTAAATATGAAAAAATTAGATTTCTAGAATTGGAAAACGCAATTGTTTTGAATTAAAAACTCATTGAGCACATTTAATACCAGATTGGAAATAGCAAAAGAGAATATTAGTGATTTAGAAGACATAGCTGAAGAAATCATGCAGGATGCAGTCCTAGGAGACACAGATGGGACACGTGAGACTTCAGGATCATGGAATACAGAGTGAGAAGGTGTAGCATATGTCTAGTCAAAGTTCCATGAGAGAGCACAGAAAACAAGCAGATAAAATATTTTTAAAAATAATGGCTGTAAATGTCTCAGAATTGATAAAAGAAACTATTGCTCATATGGAAGCCGAGTGAATCCAAGAAGGGTAAATAAAAGGAAATCTGTATCTAGATTCATCATCTTAAAACTACAGAATCACATGTGGCTGGTGTGGCTCAGTAGTTGAGCATTGACCCCTGCACCAAGAGGTCACCAGTTCGATTCCCGATCAGGGCACATGCCCAGGTTTTGGGCCTGATCCCCAAGGAGCGGCATGCAGGAGGCGACCAATCAATGTTCTCTCTCAGTGATGTGTTTATTCCTCTCTCTCTCTTTTCCTCTCTCTAAAATCAATAAAAAAATTATTTAAAAAAATTTCAGAATAAAAAACAAGCATATTTTAATCACTATAAAATTTGTTAAGATAAATTTTATCCATATTAACATCATAATTAATATATCCAAATTTCCCCATATTAACATAGTAACTAATTACAACTAATTTTCTAATCAGAGAACATCTTGGGTAAAACTTTGCCTCTACATCATTCATTTATTTATCATTTTATTTTAGATTTTACCTAGTTTTTAACCTCATAATTATACGGTAATATAACTAGGACTCCAAGAGTGAAAAGAATTTATAGTGGTCATTTATTCCAGTTCTTGCTTTTTTTTTTTTTTAATGAGGAAGCAGAAGTACTGCTTTCCTGTATTGGAGAGCCAGTTAATAGTTGCAGACACATATTTCAAATAAAAAGTCATTCTAAATGGTAATTACTGGTTGCTGCTCTTCCCTTTCTTTAGTCTGATTAAGGGAAAGACCATAGTTTCAATTATAACATGGACAAGACTCACATGATAGGTCATTGTTCTTTGCTGAGACAGTGTTGGTAAAACTGAAGGAGAAGTGGAGTCTTTAAAAATAGTAATTTCATGGACACAGTGGAAAGAAATATTGCTTTATGGTTCAAAGTCACACTGTGAATGTTAATTAACCACTAAATAACGATACCAGATGTAGCGATTGAAATTACAGTTCACTGACACTCCTTTTGTTAAAACTACTGAGAACAGTACGAGGGTACTCTGTCTCCCAATGTTGTTTGTGGACTCCATTCTATTCCCAAATTAAACCTAAATTCTAAATTAGATCATTGTATGTCCAAAGCAATTACTAACATATCATAGTAATTCTTCTTTTTGCTGAAGTTGGCCTGCATTTTCAAGGAAACATCAGCCCCCTCATTTTGTTAGCCTCTCACCCCCATAAGCTCTGTAAGTCTCATCATGTCTCCGCTGTTGGCTTCTTTTTTATAGCTGTAATTATTCTTGTTTTCCTAATTATCTAGACTATGTTAATTTCACATGTACTGAACATCATCACGACTTCGTTTAGGTAAATGACAAAAATGTTGTTTAAGAAAGGAAATGTTAAACTACACTGTAAAGAAGAACTATCCTAAAAGCCTGGTGAGAACTGGGTGCCCCGATTCTGGGTCCAGAGGTCTCAGGGCAACCTGCCTGGGATCCTGTGTCACAGCCGGTTCCCCCAATGACGTGGTCCTCACACAACTCTTGTGCTCCTGTCTATATACTCAGGGAAGCATCTCACAAGGAGAGAACCACTACTTTTCATGACATCCATTGGTCCCCACCAAGTCCTTGCTTTTGTTAGACCAAAGGGTGAGTAGAGGTGACCTCTGCACGCCAAACGAAGGAGAAAATTGCTTGCAGGCAGATGACATGAAACGCGTTCCCTGCTTGCGAGTCCATAGCTGGCTGCCACCGCTTCTCCCTCTAGATGGCAGTGGCACTCTTTCATCCGGAGACTGTCTTGCCTTAAAAAAAAAAAAAAATCTGCCTCACTCTCCTGGATCCCTGTTCTCAGATCTGCTGGGCGATGATTTAAGCAGCGCTTTGATGCTGTAGGATGTTGGCGTTCACAAATCAGGTCTACCCTTTCCTTTTGTCTAAAAAGATAATATACTGCCTTTTCAAAGTCAATTAGCACTCAGGGCAAATGCAACGGGGAAAGCAAAAGGCCACTTTCTAAAGGGTTTTCATGAAACCTTTTGATATCCTTCAGGTTTTGCCCAGGAATTGCAACTCATTGGGAAAAGAAAGGAATTAATAATGAGTTCATTTTGTTTCTTGATAACATCCAATAAGATGGCTTAATGTGGCTTTTCTGCTTTATTTCCTGGCGATGCCCAGGGTGTGTGCAGGTAATTTCTATGTGTCTTGTAGTCACAAAGGCAACTGGGACACATTTGGGACCATTTATGCTCCGGGAGAGGGCTGTTGGAGGGAATCGCTGACATTTCTGCGTTGCACTGTGGTTGAATATGTTGTTATAAAAGAGAATGGTCCAGACGGTGGCATGGCAGAAGATAGGGAGTGCTAGTCAGAATGCAAAAAGAACAGGACTCTCTCTTATGGGAGAACCAGCGTCAACTCCTCCCAAAACAGTGCTGACGGACTGAGGCTCAAGCGTTGGTCAGAGAAGCCTGCATAAATACGAGGCCGTTCGTGTGCTGCCCAGAGATGGACTTTGAAATCATTGCTTCAGTATCAAGACAGTTCTCAAATCAGCACCTCAGAATGGAACAGCTCAGGGTTGGAATAACTTATATGAATTTTATTCAGAACACAAGCCTGGACATTCCCAAACAATAAGCAGATATTAAAAAGTAACCAAACACATTGCAAAGGGGATTATTATCACATCGACTTAAATTGACTGCGGGTGACGTGCCATCAGGACAGGCCGACCTGGGGCCAGGTGGGGTCACACCCCTCGCCATGTGCCACCAGGCAAGACTGCAGTCACAGCTCTTTGCTCTTTTTTTTCTTTCTTACTTTAATATAGAAAAGACCTTCACTTGGTTTAATAACCTTTCCTTGTTGAATAAGGAGTTTCTGTTTGCAATCACATGAATAGAAAAAGACCTGCTCCAGAAACTCTGGGATTTTGTTTCACACTTAGGAACAAAAATAAGGTTTTGAAAGAGCAGAAGGGGTCGAATGACGACCTACGGAGCAAATTCTTGTGCGGTAAATTATTACTCAGGATTTTTGAACTGATCTTTAGAAAAGGCAAATGATAGTAATTACAGTCCTGCAAACACTGTTGCCCGGCGGGCAGCAACGGCAGTTTCGCTGGAAGTACCCTGGTGCCCGCCCTGGGTCCTCCCACACCAACGCCCCCAGGGGTCCAGACCTGGAAAGGAGGTGCGGGCACCGGCGCGTCCCGGGCTCACACCCGCCTGCATTTCCAGCCCAGAGATGCCTGGACACCGTGACGTGCGTCCTCCCCGTGCGGGAAATGTCTGAGGCCCCCAGTCAGTGCTAAGCTAGCAGCGGGCTTGGCCCACGTGTTCCTGTGGGGTGTGGGTGTCGTTCCATCGTGCACGGTCTCACCGGCCAGCGGGTCATTGACGTGACCGGGCGCGGGGAGAGGGTGCGTGCACGGTGTCCGCACAGCCCGGCCTCCTCCGACGCCGGGGCCCCTGTCCCACCTCTGCGCTGGCTCGGGCCCTGGGCCTCCCGCCACCTCTCTCGCGGCCCGAGGACCACCTTGAGTCCATCCTCCGAACCCTTTCTAAGGACGGGCCCGTCCTTGCCTTCGCTGGAGGTGCCCGCTGCGTGTTGGCAGAGACTGGCGGAGTCGGGGGGCCGCTGGGGGACGAGGCTGAGGAGCAGCTTCTCCCCGGCTGAGCGGCGATGCTGGCCTGAGGCCGGCCTGCTGTCCCTGGCCTCCTCGGGTCCGACTGTCGCCCTCTCTCTGCTGCCGGGACACTTCGGGTCTGCCTTCCCCCAGCTCCCACGCCGGCACCTTGGTGCATGTGACACAAGACTGTCACCAGAACAGCCCGGGCCTCCCCTTGTCAAAAGGACCATCAGCACCTGACCCCCTCTTCCCAGGGGAGCCTGGCTCTGGCGGGTTAGAACCGAGGTGGGTGGTAGGTGCTCCTGGAGCCTCTGGCGCCGCCCGGCGCTGCTGGGACCAGGGGACAGAGGAAGCGGCCGGTCACGGTCTGGCGCCAGCACTGCCCCCGCCCCCCCAATGTTGCTGCTCACAGAATCATTTGTTTTATCTTACACGGAAAAAATGTTGTCTTCTTCGTGCTTGTTAACCGGGCTCACCATTTCACAGCCGTGCGCGTCTTCACTGGGGGTACACTGGAACCCAACCTTGCTCCTCGCTTGCTCTCCAGGTACCGCGCAGCTGGCGGAGGCGGTCGCCTAGCAACAGCCCTCCCACGGGGACGGCTAGGGGCTCACACCTGGGGCTCTACCTGTCCTCTCCCCTCCCAGCCAAGGAAGGAGCATGGAGAAGGAAAGTGCGTCGTTTCATCACTAAGTGTCAGTTCTAAATGACGGCCCTTAACCGTGTCCGTGTTTTCTGCAATAGTTTGCTAATCCATCTGTGACTTTTTCTTGGAGTGGCCAGGTATTAGCTGGGATTCGGTTCCATTGAAATAATGAGGTGTGGTGAGTCTACCAGAGCAGAAGGGTCTGGCAGGGCGGTGCCCGGCTCCCCGGGGCCGGGTTCATCATTTCTGACTCGTGTTTCTTTGTCTGAGCTGAGTGTCCGAGGTCCAGTCATTGTCTCCTCTTTCAGGGAGCAGGAAGACGAGAGGAGAGAGGAAAAGGCTTACTCCCTCCAGTTAAGGGTCCTGCCTCGAGTTTCACAGACTGTTGGGCCGGAACGTAGTCACAGGGTCACCGGACCTTCAGCACAGTTGTTATTTTGTGCCTTCATGTGACCAGCTCAGATTCAGGGGTCCCAGCACTGAGGATAAAGGGGCGAGGGCTGCCGAAGGACCCCTCACAGTCTCTGCTGCAGGTCAGACACGAACTGAACTGCAGAATTTATAGTTTTCGCTAGGTCTTTTGTTCTTCCAGAAGGAACATTTACTTTTCTTCTCTTGAGAGGAATAGATGACAGAGACGGAATGTGAACATGACACGAGCTGTCGTTGTTAGCAGGTTTGGAAAACATCCTGGTGGGTTAAACAACACGAGCAATGTTGCAACGATAAACAATAGCAGACCTTGACTGTGCTCTCTGTCTCCCTGAGGAATTCGGAATGAGGTCCAGATTGGTGCCTACCCAAGAGCACTTTCATTAAATACCTTAGGAAAAGAATTCCCAATGAGCTGCGTGTCACAGCATGGAGACAGAGCTACAGAGTTCCGGTTATTTAAAGAAAATCAGATCTAAACCGGGGGTGTGTGCTGAAAAGTATCTGTGGCTTTAAGGACATGTTGAAGACGTTTGCTAATGCACTTGGGTTTGAAGACAGGGCGGATTTAAAGCTTACTTATAGAGTGTGGCTTGGCACCTGCGTCTCTACCAGCTGCCTACTTCCTGGGCCCGCGGGGCCATCCCATCATTAGTTGAATACTTTCCAGTGGTTAGATCTACACAATTAAAACATCTATTAGTATATGGATGCCTACTCCTCACCCCAGAGATACTGATTTATTGGTCTGGAATAGGTCCAGACAGCGGTGTTTTTTTAGAAGTTCCCTAGATAATTCTGGCATCCCACTAGGCTTTAGAACGAAGAGAGTAAATGCCTCCAAGTCAGGCTCGTACAAATTCATACATGATCACATAGGGGGCACCATCCCACCAAACACGCATGCCCTGAGTAACTTTTCATCATTGAAAGGTGGCTCAGTCCATACATTTAATCATCTACTATCTTACGTTTTTATTTTTGAAGGTTCAGTTAGCAGTGAAACGCAGACTTGGAGTCACAGTTGTGTGTGTCCCAGACTGAGTTCTACCAATCAACAGCTGTGCGGCTGGGAACAACCATTTAATGTTGATATGGTTTCCTTTCCTTACCTGAAAAAATGGGGTTTCCTTACCTGAAATGGGGCTTGTGTGATTATGAAATCAATGATTTAAATCAAATGCTTAGTGACCTGCCTGGGATAAAGTGAGGTCTATTAAAATACTTTATTACTAACCCCCAATGTATTTTATAGTAGGTCATGGAGATGCTAGGACAGATATTAATATACTTTGGTGACTGAACACCTACGGGAAGTAATAGCGTGCTCCAGGTGATTTGGTTCCTCATGCAGGTTGTAGCTTTCCCACGTGGAAGTCCTGACTGCTTCCGACCCGACGGGAACGTGAGGTGTGTATGTACTGTCTGGGGTCTTTAGGCAGCCAAGTCATGTGTATAGAAGGGACAAAGGAGAAATACAGGCAGCATATTTGGAGCAGAGATTGCATATTAACCACTGAATTTATTTTCACAATGGTTCACTTTGGAGCAGAGTAGAGTACTTCTAAATTTCTCTTGCAGTTATTGTGGTCAGGGGACTTAATTCTTGCAAGTGGAGTGTGAGTGAAAACGGCATGTGTTGCTTCTGGGTCTGGACTTCAGTTTATCGGGTATACCTTCCCACTCCCGCTAGGTGGAATGCACATGCAGCAGAGTCCCAATTTTGACCCCGTGGGAAATACTGTGCCAGAGAGTGATGGGACAACAAGATGAAGAAGTCTGTGCCGCAGGACAGTCCTAATGGGAGCTGCTCCAAGCTGTTGCACAAGAGGTAAATTCACTTTGTTTCCTAAGTGGCCGAGTTGTTGTGTTTCTTTGATAGGCATGCATAGCCTTACCCTGACATATAGTATTTACTAAGCCCCCCATTCATTGCATATTCTACAGACAGTGATTCTGCAGAACAGTGGTTCTCAAAGTGAGGTTCCCGGGGCAGCAGCATCATCATCAGCAGCAGCACTTGTGAATTTGTTG
This sequence comes from Molossus molossus, assembly GCF_014108415.1. Lineage (NCBI taxonomy): Eukaryota > Metazoa > Chordata > Mammalia > Chiroptera > Molossidae > Molossus > Molossus molossus. The sequence goes on along the minus strand of NW_023425377.1, from coordinate 119,996,708 downwards.
GAAATGTGAATTTGTTAGAATCTCAGGCCCCACTCCAGACCTTCTGAATCAAAATCTTGCGGGTGGGGCTCAGGAGTCAGTGTTTTGACACACTCTCTGGGTTACTCTAAAACAGACTGAAGTTTGAGGAACACTGTTTGGGGCGAGAGGAGGTTAGGAAAGGGTAGGCAAGTAGGGGGAACAGACTGGCAGTGCTTTAAGAAATGGACATTGGAAATTGGATGCCTAGGTTTGAATCCTGGCTCTGTAACTTCCTCTCCGGGTGACCTTGGACTGGTCAGCCTGCTTCTTCGTTTATTTATCTGTAGAGCGAGGATAATGATTGTATGATAATCCCAGGATTGTTGTGAGGATTAAATGAGTCAATATGCATAGTGTATGTAGAACAGAGCTTGGCATGTAATGAGTAGCTAAAACAGTTACTTAAGCAATGAAGTTGTGTTGATGAGTGCAAAATTGATCTGCATGAACAAAGGTGTAAAGGTGGGTCACATAACTTGTCTATGAAAAACAGTGGATCTAAGATTTATCTAATAATTGATTATACATTTATTCCCCTGCTTGAACACTTCAAGACTATAACTCAAGACATTCTTCTTTGTTGAGCTCTTTCTAATATTGAGTGGAATCTGCCTCCCTGTTCTAGTCCTAACTCTCCAAAGTTGCACAGAATAAATTTGATTCTTCTTCTACATCGACAATCATTCTTTTGGAATGGTACTGGCAGTGATTACTCCAGGCAATCTGTCTATTTATAATAACAATGGTCCAGCCTCATTAAAAAAAAGCTTCAACATAATAGCTACAGCTTCTCCCTCTACCAGTCTTTCCTCCACACTCAATCAGCTCTGTAATTGCTTCCTTCCCTCCAGACCTCAAAGCCTGGTCACATCAGCCAAATGTGTCCCAACGGCTGGAGCCTTTGTGGGTCTCTGAGCTAGATTTTAGCACGGAGGTTCTGGGGAGGAAGGGCCCCATTGCCTTTAGTATCTGTGAAGAGTGCATAACAGAGTGATTGTCCTTCAGAGATCACCTTGCCCTGCTCTTCGTTTCCTAGGTCCACTGCCCTCATGCAGACAGCTGTCAAGTCAAAGCCAAGCTCTCCAGTGCAGACTCATTGCTTTGCATTATCAAGGGGCCCCAACTGCATAACACGTTGAACTGTGCTAGAAGTAGGTCATAGGGTATTGCATCAACATTTGACCAAAGGTCCCTTTTGACCCCCGGACAACTGTAGTACAAGCCCTCTTGTCTCCTGCTTCATATCACACCCAAGTCCTAGTTGGTTTCTTTCCATTTCGAGATGTTTCCCATACATAAAAAAAGCACCTTCCCTTGACCTCCAATGATCCCTCCAGCCACCACTCCCTGATAGAGCAAAAGTCCTTCAAAGAATTTTTTGTGCATGCTTTCTCTACTCCTTCATCTCTCATTCTTTTGGGGGTGTGTGTGTGTGTGTGTGTATATATATATATATGTATATATATATATATTTATTTATTTATTGAGCATTAGCTCTATGCAAGGCATCATATTAGGTGCTGGGGTAAGTAAAGAGAAAGAAAAAACACACACACAGACCAGATACTAAGGCTTTAAACATAGGTTTTCGGCTCCCAACTCTGACTTAGACTCACTCTGTCTTAAAATGATCTAATATTCATAATTCTAGCCCATTTTTAGTCAGTTTCAAAATGTGGTTCTCAGTCATTCCCATGCTTGTCAGAAGACACTCCAGGGGGCCAGAGTTACAAAGCACCAAGGCATTTAACGGCTTATCTATCTGATTTTAATGTCCTATAAAAGCTACTTCCTATCGAAAAATCTGGGCTTTTATATCAAGTGATTTGACATTAATGCAAATACCGCCTCAGAAGTAATCAAAGAACTGAGGTGTTCTATCCGAGTCCCTGATTGCACTCTACACTTTATTTTTCTACGAAATGGCATGAACTGAGAACACTTCTCATAATTTAAGAACGATTATGCTCTTCTAGATTCTGCCCTATTCTGTGTACAGTAAATAATAAGTTCAGGCTCACAAGCACAGTAAACTAATCACCCAGGAGAAATTCCAAGGTTTGGTATGATGCACAGTTTGTTATTGCTGCTGGGAAAGTATATATTTCAACATTAAGAAGGCCTTGCTAGTTTATTTCAGACTAAAACATCCACAAATGTACACAGCAGAATCCATGCATTTTCCTCTCCTAAGCAGAATTTAGTCAAATATTAGAAACTCAGCTCTGTGCCGACATTGCTTTTAGAACCAGGAGATACTTGTTCCTCGGAGACGCGTGCTTTTTCTTATTAGAAGCTCAACATCTGTTCCTCTGCGGCTGGAAGAGAATGTGGCTAATGGATTAAAAAAAAAAAAAAAAAGGAAATCAACAGCAACTTCAAATCTCAGCAATTAGAATGTAGGCCTCTGTGACTTGGCATCCTTAGAACATATATTGTGAAATAGGGTAAGAGAGAGAAAAAAAAGATTTAGGTTGAATATCATTACAACTTCAGAAAAGCAATACATATTCAGAAGAAATAAGTCTCCTGAGGAGCAGAGGACACACTTGGAATCAGACTAAACTGAGCGTAGAAAAATACACTGAAGAAATAGTCTTGACCGGTAGAAAATGCATGCTAGGACCCCAAAGATGATTTTCACATTATTAATCTGAGGATTTCTAAGGGATTTTGGGGAATCTAAAAATCGATCTAGTTTGAGATGCGTGTTACCAGCCTGAGAGAAATGTGGGTCTCACCATAAACATTCATTGTTGCTCTTTCCTTCTGTTGGTGCAAAAAACTACCACATACACACACACTCACTCCGAAAATATTTTTCTTCTTTTTCTCTTTCTCCACCTTTAACCATGATGAATAATTGTGTTATTATTTGTAATACAAGATATGGACTGCAGATTAAATGTTTGTCTTTGTGGGGAAGAAATTTCTTTCAACCAGGTACGTTATGGCTTCCTCCCAGAAGTGAGCTATCGGTTCAAATGATGAGAAAAATATCGATTATCTACCTGTATGCAGGCATACCTGAGGCACTGAGCAGAGAGATGTGCACATTACAGCCAACCTGTCCCCTCGTCACATCTCTGTCTGTCTGAGAAAGATCCAGGTGGAATTCCCCAATGTTTGGTAGGAAGCCCAGTTGCCTCTGTGTTGATTTGCTCTGATTTATGGCTTTGAGGAATAACATTGCAAGCTCCTGAGTTTGGTTAATGCAGGCTTTGCTTTTCAATTAATCTAGGATTTCAGCCACAGTGTAATTTTAGCCACAGTATTAATAACTCGGTGTTACCAATCAAAACAAAAATCTCGTCCTGAACCCTGCTGGTTCACCAAGTTGAAAATGCAGAGAATCGACGTACTTCTTCGTACTTTCTCAGCCAGACTGGACGGTCCTTAAAACATGACCTGTGCGAACCAGTATTACATTGACCACCTTTCGTTTTCGCCGCTTATGGCTCAGCGCCTACCAAATGGAGTAATCATGCAGGGGTTTCATGCTGTCTGGTCTCTGCTTCTGCAGTGGCTTCTTTCCTGCCTGTTAAATTCTAACCCCCTTTCATGGTCTATTCCCAAAGCCACCGCCCCCAGGAAGCCTCTCCTGGTTCTTACTGCTGCAAGCAGTCTAGTCTGCCTCATCTCCCCTGTCGCCCCCTCGTGTATAGCCTCCTCGTTGAATCTCCTTTCTCCCCAGCAAGTTATACCTGAGCCAGAGACCGGGTCTTATTAAGAATTATCACCCCCAAAAGTGATCACACTGGTATGTAGTTAAGACTTGTGAAAAGATAACTATTTTATGAGGAAGAAAATGAGAGAAGTCAAATGAAAGCTGATAAACGCCACGGGTGTTCACAAATGGGACATGATCACGTAGGTGACGTAGTGGCGTGGAGAGGGAGGGCGTATCGAAGAAAACGTGGAGGAGAAAATGCTGGCTGGACCATGAGGGATGCCAGGGACAAGGACGGGCTCTTTAGAGGTGGCAGAATCCATGCAGAAAAGAATAAAAGAGCAAAAAGATCAAGCTGGACAACCAGGTGTATTCAAAGTTCTTCCAGACCTGGGGATAAGCTTATACAAGGTTCTCAGTGCCTTCAGAAACTGTCTTGGGAAGATTCATTTAGTGTTTGTGTGTAAAATGTTTTTAAGGGAGGTGAGGCTTATCATGTTACTATGTTACCCATGTGACATCGTTTGTTGTTTTCTTCTTACACACATACCAGACAGTTAGCTCTCCACGTAAAGAATAACAATCATTTGTGCTTAGACAGTAGAAATATTCACAAAGGATTCATTATTTATAAGAGGCTTAACCACAAAATTCTTTTAAGAACAGCGAGCACTTTGGGTGAGCATAAAATTATTTTCCTTCAATTTTTACAAAACTCGGAAGTGTCACTAGCACGCGATGCAAGGCACATACGCGCACACACAGGGCCAGTGCACAGCACAGCTCCGGTCCCCGAGGAAGGTGTCCCGAGGAAATGCTCTTGCAGCCTTTTGTTTAGATTTCAAGTCTTCCTCAGTCTAACCTTCGAAGATCTGAAGGAAATATTCTAGCTGCATAGAAATAGACAGGACAGCCCGGCGGTGTGGCTCAGTGCACTGAGCGTCATCCCCACGACTGAGAGGTTCGACCCCCGGTCAGGGCACGTGCCTGGGTTGCGGGCTCCATCCCCAGTAGGGGGCGTGCAGGAGGCAGCTGATGGATGAATCTCTCTCACACTGATGTTTCTCTCTCTCTCCCTTCCTCTCTAAAAAAATAAAATAAAAACATTTATATTTCATATATATATGAAATAGACAGGGCAACGTTCAGAACTTAAAAACTCACAGATTTTTTTTTCTTGAAAAAACGTTGCTATGACTTCTAAACTTCCTTGAGATATAAGAGATTCACAAGGCCCACTCAGCCATCTGTTTTTCTTGATTTTAGACCATTTCCATATTTTCCAAAGACACAGAGGCAAATAATGTATGTGCATATATGTGCATGTGAGAGCAAGCGTACATACATGCACACACACACACACACACACACACACACAGAGTTTAGGTTGTGTTCTCCATATCAGGTTTTAGAAACTGTTCTTTTCTTGAGGTTTGTATAACTAGCTATTTAGCAATAATACTTGCTTTTAAAGTTGTTGTTATTTTTAAAATACAGAAACTTTTTCATACTCTTTTTCTTCTTTAGCAACAAAAAGCAGCTTGGGTGATTATAGCAAACTTTAAAAGTCAGTGTCACTAAGTGTTCGTTCCATGGTCGCAGGATTATTACGTTTTTATTCTTATACCATATGCGTAAGCTTTGGGGCGTGCTGTTGAGAGAGTCCTTGCTAAGAATGATGAGATTCTCATCAAACGTGTATGATGAGAGTGTTCGGTTCGAATCATGTGCCTCCAAAGGATATTTTGAAGATCTAACCTCCAGGGACTCAGGAAGTGACCTAATCTGGAAATAGAGTGTTTGTTGAAGTGATGAAGTTAGATGTAGCCTGTCGGGTGTCATCATGAGGAGAGGCGAGGAGGTGCAGACAGACACACGGGGAGAGGCAGGCAGTGACGACGCAGGGACATGCCACGTGGCACCGGAGGCAGAGATCGGAGTGAGACATCTACACGCCAAGGGACCTAGAGGACTTCCAGCCAATGCCAGAAGAGCATCCCTAGATCCTTCAGAGGGACCTGGCCTTGCCAACACCTTGGTTTCCAACCCCTAGCCTCCACAATTCTCTGAGAAGAAGTGTCTGTTGCTGGAGCTGTTCTCGTTTGTGGTACTTTGATATGGCAGCCCCGGGACCTAACGCAGAGAGCGACCACAGTGAGCTCTGCAAAGGGGGGCATCTGAGACTGTCACGGCAGACGCGTCCCTGGGAAGGAGACGATGCATGAAGCTGAGACACTTTCTGGCTGTGGGGAAGGTCGTTCCCACGGATACATATGGGACTGGAAGCTTGATGCCCAGGTAGAGACCATTGGCTTTCTTGTCAGTCCCTTCATCTGTCGAGGTCAGATTAGCCATTGTCTGAGCCCATGCATGGCTTACGTGATACCTGGCCAGTATTTTTGAATGTAAAATGTCCTAAGATTCTGTGAGTCAGATTGGCTTCTGCCCATGTTTAAATTGCTCCAGGAACCCTAAGTGTGTAGCTGTTGGAAGAGGTTCCTGGTATCAGTGACAGGTGCAATGCCCATTTTCCAGGTGAGGATCTGCGACTTAGAGATACCCAGTATCTTGTGCAAGGTTAGATAGCTGATGAATCAAAGAGCCAGGACCTGAAGCCTGGTCTATCGATGATTACGACATATATCAGGGTACAGTAACACATTCTCTTGCTGGCAGAATTTGTCACCTCTCTTGCTTGTATAATTTTTATTTCAGCAGTTTCTTGTTATTCAAACTTTGCGTGAAGCTGTTCCAGCAAGCTTGTGTGATGGAGAACAGCATCAGATGCTGGCCAGCCTATATTTAGAAACTATTCTAGATGCCACTCATCCTTAAACTACTGCAGAATTTTTCTACACATCCCCGTTCTCAACTTCCTTTGCTTCACAGAAAATTGTCAGGAAAAAAAAAAATCTGTTAAAATGGATCAGATCACAGAAACCTGTGCTGGCTCACCACCGCAATAATTGTTTCTGGCTTCCGTGCCCATGAGACTCGGCTTCGGAACATTTTGAACACAAAGGTGCTGTGTCTCACCCCGGACAGATGCTTCTCGGCTGAGTACTGAGCAGATAGGTTATGTATACACATGGAATTTTTTAATTGTAAAGGATTATATGTCCATGATAATCTCCCCATCCCCCATAAACATTTTCCAACACGAAAACGGAAAGTCCATATCTTACCTTCAACACCATTTCCAGTTTCAGGAGCAACTTCTGACTGGTCCAGCGTTGGTTCCCTTTACACCTGGCTCCTAAAGCCAGGTAACGGCTCTCATAAGAAAATGCGTCATGGCTGGAGACAACTCACACCAAAGGTCACCCCGCACTGATCATGGCATGAGAAGCAAGCTCACTGAGCTGACATTCAGGGTTCCTCATTATCTTTCTCTAACTGCGTCTTTCTCTGGGTCTGGTGTTCTGGGACAGGCATTTTCCAGATCCCGGGGTCTGTCTTCGCATTGTCCCCTCAGCGTGGTGTATCCTAACCCTCATTCTCTGCCCATGGTCTTCATCATTACCATGGACTCACACTGAGTGAAAGTCCTCTATATGTGTCATCAAATCTATTTTTTTAAAACTGTTTTGGGGTCATTTTCCCTGGTACTTCCAGAGCACCAACTGTATTCTACTCAGAACTATGCACGCGATGCTCATTTAACTCACCAGAATCAAACTGCAGACCTTCCGCAGAGAGGCAGGAGATGATGAGTAGAAATCTGTTGTCCCACAGTTGGAATCGGTTCTCCTGGTGCTGCTTAGGGTGTGGATCCTTGTGAAGCTTTGAAAGTGGGTCTCTACCCAGTTTTCACATCATGTGCTGACCTTCGAACCCACTTCCGCAGCAAGGTGCTGGTCCCAGTAAGCAGTTCCGTACATGTGTCTTGTTTGTCCACATTTGCCTAGCACACCATGCACCGCCGTGCTCTCTATGTCTTCTTAGGTGCTTGAGAAAGGAAGTAACTGCTAAGTAGAGCTTCGTGGGTAAAGTTCCGGCCTCCAGAGTTACTCCGCTTAGGCTTGGATCTCACCTGTACTTCATCCCCGGGCAGAATGGCCCCTCGTTGATCTGGGACAGCCCCTGTTCACACTGACTGTCTTAGCACCCTATCCAGTTGGTGCCTTCTTTCACACTCAGAAATGTTCTGGTTTAGATGATAAACTGTGTGATCACCCTGCTTTGGCGTATCTGACTTAGTCCTTTAAGCCTCAGCTTTCTGGCCCAGAGAATGATATCTACTTAAAGACCTGTTCCTAGAGCGTGGAGAGCAGGGCCTTGCACATAGTGAGCTTGGCACGTGCGAGCCCTTTCTGATTGCTTTGTTCTCCGCAGAGTGTGTCTAAGTCACACGGTCTGTAACTCACTCCCCATAGTCAGGGCTGGGCTTCCTCATGTCGTATGCCTCCTCACAGTATTGACTTTCAACTCAGAACTGTGACATACACATTTTGTTAGAACGTGACATTTCATTACCACCTATCAAAAGTTGTCATTGTATTCACACACATATAGAAACACATATACATGTATCTAGCTAACCTGTCTGACTGTAGATGTACAGACACGTGCACAGAGATAAGTTCAGAAGGTCTTCCTGTGAACGTCCCCTGCCCTTGTGGACAGGGTGCCCTACAGAACACGGGCGACTTGACTCAGTGGTCTGCAATATTCAAATAACCTGAAGAATATGGACAACGAGACATCATCAACTTTTTATGGCTTTAGGAGCTCAACTTCCAAATGTTCTGTAGAACTAAAAACTAAAGGGATGGAATAAATCCAAAGTCAAAATCACTTACACCTGATGTAATCCTAACTAGTTTCTGGGTTTTATCGAACTGGGTTTGAAAAGCACCTTTTAGGTAAATAATACAGGGCAGGAAGAAAGGCAGTGACTAACTAGGTCTCAGGCTTGTTAACATAAAACTTTTTATGAGGTTTATAGATGTCTAAGCTACTTGTTAGGCCTCAGTGAGCGGTTGAGACGCTGAGCTGGAAGAAACGAAACTCACTTAGGCAAACAAGTGCCGCGATCAGAACGAACGGTCTTTGCTCTCCAACCCTTGCTCTGCAGAGTAGGGGCAGCAGCCGTCTGGAATGCAGCCTCATTCCCAGCCTCCGAGAAGCACGCCATCCCTCTTTCCACTCTGAGAGAGGAGCCTGCCACCCAGCAGGCTGATTTTGTGGGTCCTGGAAGGGAGGAGCAGCATTCAGTTTTACCCTCTCTTATTCCTGGTAATACTTGATCTGAAGGGCCCGTGTACCAGCACACTCTCTGACTCGGGCTGAATCATGATGAAATGCTCCTGCAGGAGGCCAGGCATGTGCCCCAGCCTGTCGTGCACAAGAATGGCCTCCGATCACACCCCAAGGTAGGTGCAGTGCCCTGTTCAGGATCTACGCAGAGCCTACCCCAGGGAAGGCCCCGAGGAAGCCCGTTGCTCTCTGGTCCCCCCACATCGCCTTCCGTGCCTTGAGGAGTCGTGGGCTTCACTTCCCTTTTCGACAGATGTGACACTTCCTCTTGGGATTCAGATCTTAATTTTTTCAGTTCCTTTTTCATGTCATGATAAAAAATTCTGGGGAATATATAGTGTCAACTTCCTTTCAGATTCATCATTTCAATATTTTCATCTGCTACAACTGTTTAATTAGGAGAGGCTCCTTTTGGTAGGCTCCTTTTGTATAACTTTAATGAAACTGAAGAGCATGAAATGTGGTTTCCCTGCTTTTAAATGAAGCTACTTTTATAGAAATAAGATGAGAAATGGAGAAATTGTTGAAGTCACAGTGCATGAAATTAAGGGAGCCCAAACTGTATTGGCAATAGTGCTTCTTTCTCCTGAAGTTGATGTTTGGAGGACCTAGGTTGCGGTTGATAACCAACAGGGCTGATGTTGTTTTCTTTTTTCTTTTTTTCTCCCAAGTTCATAGACTTCTGCAACACATGCCTTTAAAGATTTAATTTGTTGTTGTTTAGGAAAATTGTATGAAGCAAACTAGGCGAGGTAGAGGGCTATTTTCAAACAACACAAAGACAAGTTAACGATGGCATCTCGGTATGAGATAAAGCCAGACATTGTGCAGGGTTTTGTGTAAAGCAGGGTTCAACGTGTAGAATTGGAACAGAATAATTGCGGAAGATTTCAAGCAATTTGCGCCAGAATCATCAGGCGTGCACTAGGAGGCCCCACCAAACCAACAGGGTGTTAGTTTTGTGGCTATTCTAGCCATCATCAACTCTTCTACTCTACAGTTCTGTCTCTACAAATACGAAGGGGAGAGGTGAAGTAACAGTTTTCTCATGCGTTAATTGCTGTAACAACCACTTTGAAAATTCAGGCATCACATTCAGGGGGTCTGCATTGCCTCACTATACAACTTAAATGCATGTGATCATAGGCACATTTGGGCGGGGGAGTGGTCGATTTTAAAACTGGTTGTAAATGCCAGTTTCAAATTTTGAAGATATTGACACATTTTCCAGCTGACCTAGAATGATGGGTGATCGATACTCTTAGAACAAAGAGACATTAAGTAACCCCAAGTTTAAAGAGAGAAGCTCTAAGAACTAGCAACGGATGGGCCCAGAAACCTCTGTCAGCTGTGATCAGCTCACGAACCTGACCTCCACGCCGGTGCCCTCCACCCGCAGGCAGGCAGGCAGGGTAACAGAATGCAGGAGGCAAAGACAAGACGAAGCTCATGGGTCCCGGTTCAGTGCCGCAGCATCTCCCTTCTCTCCTGGGCCGGCTGGCCAGCCCGCATCCCCCCATCTTGTGATACGGGGAGTCGGGAGCTGAGAGGTTTGGGAGGCCTGACCCGACCTACTTTTCGCTGAGAACCGAGCAGAGTGGAGGCTTCCCGGAGCCTCCCGGTAGCTCTGAGACCCCCCCTCGGGGAGCGCAGCCAGCCAGGAGCAGGACAGTCACGAGGTCTCCGCACCTCCTCCGTCTTTCCTCCCACCCACTCTAACCCCAAAGAAGTCACGCCTTGAACAGGGACAGATGGCTTGGGCTCCAGTCCTTCCTCCGCCCGAAGAGGCTGAGTGGCAGCGGCCAGCTGTCCTCGCCCGCTCTCTGTACCGAGCGTCTGCAGCCACAGCCCGGCCTCGCGCGGAGGGGAGGGCAGAGCAGAGACTAAGTGGGGTGGGTGTCATTTTAAACTGGAGGCTCTTCCAGTATGGAGAGTGAACTGAATGCAAAGGCTTGCTGTCAGGTGCCGGGCAAGACAAGGCCGAGAGCGGCGACTGGGAAAGGGACGTGGACTGGACCCGACAATTCGGTGAAATTCGTTTCTGTTAAATTCCTTAGATGACTTTTGATCTCTTTTTGTAATTTTCTTTTGATTTTGGGGCAAAACCACCAAAACAATCCCGTTTTAAATGACTAAAACTAAGCAAATAAAAGCAACAAATAGTTGACTTTTATTCATAATCCCAAACCTCTGATGTTTCCCACATTTAATGTCACATTAAAAATATTCTGCAGGAGAAGAGATTTCTGGAAAACAACAACAACAACAGCAAAAAACAACGACAAAATAAAGCAAACAAAAATACAACAAATCTACAAAACTCACAAAACTGTTCTGCCTTCTCCATTCTTATTTTTTTTTTTTTAGAACAGTGCAAAACCAAGTAAATAGCATTATAATTAGTTACACTTCAGGGACATTTTATTTCCCATTTTCGCTCTGGGCAATACATTTTCTATTGGGCTTATCCCTCCATCCCAGGTTAGGTTTTTGAGGAGCAGATCCTGCGGTGGAAATTGGGGTGTGGGGCTCACTGGAGGGTGCTGTTTGCACCCACTCTTGTGGGGAGTGAAGGAAGCAGCTTTGGCGGGGGGAGGGGTCAGCTGTCATAACGAGGTGCAGGGGCTCTTGAGAGCTGTCCTGCAGTGCTCTGGGGGCTGGCCTGGATCCCTCTCTGCGGAGGCCAGCCTGGGTCGCCCTCGGGAAGGGAATGCCACCTGACTCAGCCGCGAGTGTCACCCCGGTCCTCCCAGCCGTGGTGAGCTGGTAACACCTTACTGGGAAAGAGGAAAAATTGAAACACACAACACAAAACCCCCATTTGTAGTGTCTGCCTATTTCCCTGGTGTAAATAGTCCCATCCCGGCTGATTTCAAACTGCCGGGTGAGGGTTGGGGAGAGATCCCGCACATCACTGATCTAGTTTTTGGGGGAGGGGTCTTGGCGGCCCCATGACACCCACCTCAATTACTTCTTCTCAAAACAAATACTCTCAAAACTTGACCCCTTTCGGCGGCACTGGGTACACCGTGATGAATAGTTGCAAGTTTCAACTCAGCGAAACTAAATCACCCAGAGTGAGAAAGTTGTCTCTACTCCATGATATCCCAGCAGCCTGGTCTCACCTGGCGGTCGCAGGCTCTCCACCCGCAACACCTGCTGGCAACTGACCCGCGGTTCTTTCTGCCTCTTACTTACTCCTCCTGGATGCCACCGTTCTGGGCAGTGTTTCCTGTCCACCTGTAAGCATTTACGTGCAGCTTTAGAACATTGCTCATGTTTTGATTGCGATGTCTTTATAAAGATTTCAAATATATAATAGTGATGTTCTCCACCCCGCTGCTGCCTCTGGCCAGCTTGGCATTTGTTTCTCCGCGGTTTCAGCCGGGTGACTTGCTGGAGGCGGAGGGCGGGCGGGCGGCCTGGACGGGCTGCGAGGCCCGTGGGGAAGGGAGCCGGGGGACTGCGGGCCCCAGAGGGTGTCTGCTGCCCGCACACGTGGGCCTCCCGCTTCCCTCGTCTACTGTGCAGTGGGATGTGGTTAACTTCTCTGATCTGAGGGGGGTGCCGCCCGGTGTAAGATGCACGGTAAGAACCGCTTCACCGCATGACACCGGGTCACCGAGAAACGACAGGACAGCAGGCGGGGCCGTGAAATGAGACACGGGTGGAGTTTCCAAAACAGTAAGATGTTTTCACTCTTTATAAGAATAGTTATCTGGAGTCTCATTGGAGTGTAAAACAGATCCCAATTTGATTTCTCACCCACTTCATTTCTTACTTTTTTGTTTGTTTGTTTAATCCTCAGCAGAGGACATGGAGAGAGAGAGAGAGAGAGAGAGAGAGAGAGAGAGAGAGAGAGTCGATCAGTTGCCTTCTGTACGTGCCCGACCAGGAACCGGATCCACAAGCCAGGCTCGTGCCCGGAAGAAGACCATCAAGCTTCTGGTGCCCAGATGACGTTCAACCTCATGAGTCACTCTGCCAGGCTTCTTACTTACTTTCTTTTTTTTTCTTTTAAAAAATGAATTGGTGGCTTCCTTTATTTCTGGAGCGGGCTCCTTAGAGTTTACCTACCAGAGACAGGAAAGCCCCAAAGCCCTTAGGAAGGGACAGAAATGTGTACGATGTATTAGTCATGACAAAGGGAGCCAGAGATAAAATGGCTTGAGTGAGACAGAGGTTCCTTTCGGTAGCAACCAGGCCAGCTTCAGGTCAGGGCTGTGGGGACAGCTGTGCTTCACAGAGGACAGAGTCCCCGAGGAGCCCATACATCTTCTGTCTTGTTCTGCTGAATGCTCCATCCTCCAGGTTGCTGTCCTCACCGACAGGCCCCTGCTGGGATCTGGAATGTGTTCCGGTTCATGGGCAGGGGAGTCCAGAGTGAGAGGTTTCCCTTTAACACGGTGACAAAGTTTTAAAATGCAGACGTCACGTCTGCTCACATTCCACTGCAGCCTGGACAAAGTCGTTTCTAGTGGCAGGAAAGTCTGTGAGGGCAGATTTTGGGGGAGAGCTAGCAGTCTGCCACTCTGGCCCCCTAAATGTTCATGTACACATTTCTTACCATCTTCTGTTTTTCAAGAAAGTATCCAAATTCCCATCCATTATGGCATCAGGTAGACCAAAGTTTAGGAACTCCAGGTGATGATGGGTAGTTCTCTTTAACAGGTCCAGGTAAAATTCTTTATGATTTGGTGACTATAGATCAATAGAGCTAATTATCAACCTAAAATGCACAGTTCAAAACTGTCAGGCAGAGAAAGACAAATACCATATGATTTTACTTATATATAGAATCTAAAGGACAAAATAAACAGTAAATAGAAACAGACTCATAGATACGGAGAACAGACTGATGGCTGTCACAGGGAGTAGGGCTGGGCGACTGGGTGAAAGAAGGGAAGGGATTGAGAAGTACAGATTGGTGGTTACAGGTAGTCACAGGGATGTCAAGTACAGCGTAAGGAATATGGTCAACAATATCAAAATAACTATCTGTGGGTACTTGAAATATCGAGGGCAACACTTTGTAAAGTATATGATTGTCTAGCCACTATGCTACACACCTGAAACTAATACAATATAAAATGCAATGTAAAGTGTAATTGAAAAAAACAACAACAAAACTCTCCCATTCAATAAATGGAAGAATTGGAGAAGTGCTTAGTTATTACAAAGACTTCTGCCCTAGGAGCGGAGCAGTGGGGAGTATGGGCTGTAGGCAGGCCATCTGACAACCCTCGTTTCTACTTAAAAATGTTTTTCACCCTAGGATATGTTTTTTAGAGAGAGAAGAAGGGGAGAGGGAGGGAGGGAGAGAGAGAGAGAGAAAGAAAGATAGATTTTGAGAGAGAAACATCGATCGGTTGTCTCCAGAACGTCCCCCCTCGACTGGCAATGGAACCCACAGCCTGTGCATGTGCCCCGATGGTGAATTGAACCCACCACCTACTGGTTCCTGGGATGACACTCCAACCAACTGAGCCACTTAGCTGGGCTGGTGTTTGCTTTCTGGGAGGGCTCCCATGTCCATTTTCCTCTGTGGACCCCAGCTTTATCCTTTGTAAACATCTCACTTGTCAGTTTTTCTCTGTTTGAAGTGGGCATTGAAAAGTTTTTGCCATCTGCTCTGGATGAAGCTGGCCCGAGGCCTAGAGTTTTGCCAGGCTTGTATTTCTTTGGTAATACAATTTCCTAAAAAAGAATGTAGCTATCTGTTTGCTTCCAGCCATTCTATTGACAGATAACCTCAAATAAAGATTTTTCTAGACTTAGCCCTTCTGCCCGCCGATTCTCTTTTATTTGCTGGATCTCTGCCCAGTCCATCCCCCGGGTCTTCGGCGAGGCTTGGGTTGGAAGACAGCACTCTTCTTCCCCTGACTTCTGTGCTGGATGCACTTTATGCTAAGACACCTTTACAGGAGGTGTGTGAGAGAGATCCCAGACAACAGGCTTATGTTCTTCTCAGGTGTAGACCGATCCAGCTGTGTTTCCTGTGAGTCCCCAGTTCCCAGATGCTCAGGTGAGTTAGATCTCAGACACGCGCGCAGAAGTTCACGGCACAGATGTGTAGCTCTTTTCAGGTCTGCCTTCCAGCTGGAAAATTCGTGCCCGACTTTCTCTCTTTCTCATTATCTTATTAAGGGTGACAAAGAACAACGAATCCCCAAGTTTCTGGTTGCTACCCACCACTCTCTCTAGGGCTATAGGCTTTGTGAGTTAGCACAGCTGAGAGTTTTGCTAAGGACTTTATCAGCCATAACGTGGGTGCAGGAGGCCAGCAGGCAACCTAGCTCTGGGCTGCCTACCACCTACTTTCTAAATTAGTGCTAATTTCTGTATCAGTCAAGCTAAGGCAAGGAGAAGGTTACGCTGCTATAACAAAACGATCCCTAAATATGATGTATATGAAGGATCAGTCTGGCTGTTCAGGCCCTTAGGATGGTTCTGCAGTTCAAAATCATTGGTGGACCTAGATTTCTTCCTTTTTGTTGTTCCACAACCCCCCCAACAACAATGTTTCCAGGTTAATTAATAACTTAGAAATTACTGCAGTATGCTAGTAATCTCATTTTCCTCCTGTTTCACACATAATAAGGATCTTAAACCATTCCCCACAAATGCCTTTTTGGAATGGAATCATGAAATTATCCACTGTTTCTACACTGGAGACAGTCCAGCCCCCTTCACAGGCGTTCGTGGGGATGTTTTGGTAGCTGAAATGTCTGGTGACTGCTATAAGCATTTAATGACCAGGAGGCCTGAATTGAAGGTGAGGGACATGACTTCAAAATTAAGCATTGTCCCACCCAAAGCATGTGAAAAATTAAATGTCCTGATCCATGGCCCTCATTTTCAGGTCATTAGTTGCAGAACTGAGACAAAATATAGATTTTTCTTACTATCTGTTAGGCTCATTTTCTAAAACCCAAACCCTGAAGAACAGTCTTGAGGGAAATTACACTTAAATAAAAATTACTTTTTTGCCTTCCTGGTCAGTTTGGCTCAGCAGTTAGAGCATCGGCCAGTGGACTGGAGAGTCCTGGGTTCGGTTCCCGCTAAGGGCACGTACCTTGGGTGCAGTTTGTCCCCGGCCCCGGTTGGGGTTGTGTGGGTGGCAACCACTCGATGTGTCTCTCTCCCAGATGTTTCTCTCTCTCTCTCTCTTCCTCCCTCTCTCCCTCCCGCTCTGTATGAAGATACATGCAAAAATGTCCTCAGGTGAGGATAAAAAAAAAAAGAAAATTTCTTTTTACCGTGCTCTTGGTTTCCACCTGTTCTATAGCAGCAGAAACGTACCTGCATGAGTCTGACTTTTCTTACTGTACTTACAGAATGAAAATCTGTGAAAAATAGAATGATGGTTGCAGGGACAGGAAATAAAACCTAAACACACGGTCTCTATATGCATATATAAATAGGAACATAGCAGACGAATGCAGACTGACTCGAGAGCCGAGGACTGTACTTTGCGCTGAGGTCTGAGAATCAGTCTCATTGCTTTACATTCAGGCGAGTAGACACGGAGGTGCTGCGCTTTTTCTATTTACGTACAGAAGGTTCAGGAGTGACGCTGGGAGGGAGTGAGCCCAGGGGCAGTGGGCAGAAGCCTGTGGATTGAGTGTCAGGCCACGGGCTCAGCGTCTAGGAGGCTGAGACTCAGAAACCAGGGATGGAGAAGCAGCAAGGGAGCCCCCAGCCTGAGAGCCCACAGGGACGAGTGCAGAAGTGAGCGGGCAGCTGGCTTGTATCCAGCCAAGTGCTGAGGAAACAAGCAGGTGGCACCGGGACAGAGAGGTCTCAACACAGAACAACACGCTGCAGCTAAGTCTACCTTGTATGTTCCCTGCTGCAGACCATGTAACAGCAACAACAAAATGAAGTAGAAACAAAACATAACAACAACAACAACAGACACCACGACAGGGTCGCCAGGGGAAGACAAGGGGTCTCCCGGGAGAATGAAATGAGGGGGAAGCATGTCTTGACTGTAGCACGAAGTGCGGTGGAAGAGCAAGCTGTGTCGGACCCTGAGCCCCCAAGTGTGCAAGAGCAGTGCGCCTGCAGGTCCAACGATGGCCCTGCAGAGAGACAGCACCCTATTTGGCCAGCGATATCGGTGTCCTTCCCTTTCAGGTACAGTTTGAACAGTGTAAAAAATTTGTTAAGAATAGAGATGACAGATTTCGGAGAAGAGAATATAAAACTAGATGCTGTTAGTGTATACGCTGAGAAGGGACCAGAAACAGAGAAATGGCCGACACCCAGGTGCAGTAGGAGGACCGCGCACTGACGGCAGGGTCCGCTCGGGAAGCGGGCACAAAGATGCACCCGGGTCTGCCAGTCGGGCTGCAGATTTGCATCTGGGTGTCCTGAGAGGCTGCGCACGTGCGGACTTGCTCGCTCCGTCCAGATGTCAGATTCGGGTTCCGGAGCTCCTCCAGGCGCCCCACAACGTTCCGATTCCAAGTAGTTTCACACATTGTTAAGAAAGGCGCGTGACGCATTTACCTCCTTGAAAACCTGTCCCATCTTTACTGCTGCTCAGTTTCTACCAACTGGCATTTTCGAATCTGGTACCAGGAAGGTCAACTGGACGGACTTTCTTTTACCTACTCCTTTTCCCAGGACCCCAGCTCCATCAGAGTCTGTCTTTTCTCTGTGAACGGTGCCTTCCCATTCCCAGGGACAATGAATTGTACCTTTTTTGACTATGGATTCAGTTTAGCAGCTTAGCTAGTGGACGTGTTTGAGGGATGAGCTGGTAGCCACTTATCAGCCCACACACCAAACTCCTCCTTGGTTAGTGTCGTCTAATCTGGGGTTCCAGAGTTTAGAAGGGGAGGATGTGGAGACCGGCGACGCGAGATGGTTCTTTTCCTCCGCCCATGCCTGAGATTTCTCGCTGCCACGACCCGCGCAGCCACAGCTGGCTCGCGACAGGGAGGGTGGCGAGACCATGTCACCCCAGTCTCCGCCGTCTCGTTCTTGAGTCTTCCGTGCACAACTGCTCAGGTCATCCAGGTATTTCTTTGCTTTCTTCCAGCTGGACTGCAGCGTGCACCGTGGCCAGTGACCTCTCTGGCTACTTAGAGACGAGAGAGAGAGAGAATCTGGAAGGTTAGAGCGTTAAGAAAACGCGTGGACCATGAGTTGGGGGAGGAGGGTCTGAAACGCTGGCCTGGAAGTTCACGGGGCAGCGCTGTTCTGCAGCCCAGGTCTCTGGTCCGTCTGCAACAAGCCTTGGCTGTTTCCTTGCCATGGATGGGCGACTGCACAGTGCTATCCCCTATCTGCTCTGTAAATAGACGCTTCTCAGGGCGTTTCGCTCTCCAAGTTCTGTAGAATAGCAGCAGCTCTCTGCCACTGCAGTTCCTTCCCTCTGCCTTTGTGCTTTGTGACTTTCCTCCGAGGAAGACCTGAATTGAAGGTGCAGAAAGAGGTGGGATGTTTGAACCCCTCTTCTTTGCCCTGTGTAATTTCTGTGTTTAGAAAAAAAAAGATACCGTGTATCCTTGTTCCAGTTTCCAGAGAAGGCGGTAAATTCCGCTGCCCCGACTGACAGTCTTTCCCCTCCCCATCGGCATCGTCTCCGATTTCATCTTGACGTGTGGAGTGTTGTCTGCCTGCCAGGTCCAGCAGCTCCATGCCACTGTCACCGAGTCTCGGAAATCGCCCCTCATAGAGGGCAGCATCCCCTTCGGGCCGGGACGGCGTCTCAGGGTGCGTGTTCAGCTGTGTTTCCTGCCGGGTGCTTGGGCTCCTGACTGCCGTACGGTGTTGAGGGCGACATGGCATCACTGTCTTCTGGGTGCTGAGTCACTGGAAAAGCACTCGGAGATTTGCAGGAACTTCGGAAGTCTGGGTGCGCAGCCACAGTGGAATATGTTCTTGACGTGTCCATTGATTTGTACTTTTACTCACTTAGCAGATTTTTAGTGAGTTCCTATCTGGGCCGAGTGCCGGGTTACGGCCCTGAATGAGACACACTCACTGATCTCCAGGAACTCAGAGTCTAGTTGGGGAGATGGATCAAATGTGAATCATTACACAATCCAGTGTGATAGTCACTGTGAAAAAGGCACATGGAGAGCATCATAGAGGAAGCGCAAAGATATTGTGTTTCTCTTGATCCATGAGGGTGGAGAAATCTCCCGGGCGTGGTGATGCTCAGGTGAGTGTTTAAGGGTAGGTAGCCGCGGGTCCAGGTGGTCAGGAAAAGAGAGAAACCCTGGCAGAGGACAGAGCAGTGGGCAGACATGTCTTCTTGGGAGATCGCAACATTTCGGGTACCACGCGGCAGGCCAGGCTGGGAAAGCAGCGTAGGCCTGGGTCACAGCCAGCCTTTTCTGCCAAACTTGGACTTTGAACTTTCCGTGGATCTAATGGAAGCTGTTGAAGCTGCTGTTATCGGATTTCTGGATCGGAAAACTGACCCGGGCCACTGAGTGAGTTTAGGGGGAGGGTCTGAAACTGGAGGCAAAGAGACGGGGTACGAATCAACTGCTGTTGTTTGCACACAAATGTCGGTGGCTTGAAACAAGGCTGTGGTAGCTGGGAATGGACAGAGGGTCCCAGAGCTGCTGTGGTCTCGGACTTGGCCGTGGAGCACACAGGTCTGGAGCTCAGCACAAACACCAGACCAGAGATAGAGATTTGCTGGTCACTGGTGAATTTATGGTGGTTGAAATTTTTCATATGGATGCGGTAACCGGGAATAAATGAGTGGGTATGAATCAGGCTTCCTGGTTCTAATGCTTCCTCGGTTTCTTATTGTAAAATGGGAATAGTCATGGTAACCACCTCATGCATCATGTGCAGTCTTCGGCCGAGTGCTCAGCAGATTATAAATGCCAATTGGTATTGGCTACTGCTATTGATGTGAGTCAATCAGCAGTCTAAGGTGGGGGCTGAAAGGGGATGGCAGATGAGGGACAGTTAACATTTCAGGGAAAAGCAGAGGGGAAGGAGTATCAGGAGCCATGGGGTAAGCCGTGAGCCACTGGGAACTAGGGAGGAGGACACACTCAGAAGTCAGTGGCCACCGCTATCAAAAATGACTCTGAGCACAGGAAAAGGTAGGTTTGGCAAACACATCAGAGGTTGAAGACAGAAGGCAGACCCAGTGGATCCGACGTAAATGGGTGTTGGAGACAAGTGTAGGAGACTGTTTCACTGTTTGGCTATGCAATAAAGAGAATGTCGGCATGTCGAAGAGGCTTCGAAGAAGAGAGAGGATTTTTGTCAAGTTGGCAGGAAACTGGCACGTTCACAAACTGAAGGGGAAGAAATACACGCAGGATGGTGAGCCCCAGGTTAAAACTCAGTGTTGATGTCCCCTTCCTGCGCCAGGTCGAGTGAGTCACGTCCTGAAGCCCAGGGTCAAGGGGCAAAAGGGACGAGAACCAGCCTCAGCTGATTTCCAGGCATCGTGCAGCCTGCTTTTCATTCAATCCTGCATTCAGTCTTCGTAGAGACGTGGCAAGAGAGTCGCCCATTAATAATTCTTATTTCCACTCAAAGAAACTAAAACTTACAGAGAGCAGGTAATTCACCCAAGTTCACAAATAAAAGTTGGGATCTGACCATGCTCTGTTGCGTTCAAAGCGTGCATTGTGACTTCTGAGCTATTCAGTGGTTTCATTTACACGATAGGTCTTTGGAGTGTGCGTATCTATTATGATGGATGGTTGGAGCGGGCAGTATCAGCTCTGCCCACATCCCTCGGGTCCCTGCACACTTTCCCTGCACACGGGCTCTCGTTGCTTTCTTTCCCTACAACCAGCACCACACCTCTTTGCTGGAAGCCTGCCCCGAGGCTGTAACAGTGTACGTTCCTGCGGAGAAAGTAGGAAATGCCTAGAAAATGGGGTTCTCTCCCGCCTCTTCATACTCCTGTTCCAGAAGCAATGCTCTTTGTGTGCCATGGGTAACACCCAGCTCTCTGGTCCCTGATGCAGAAACTGAGGTGTGACCTGTTCTGACACCAGGTTCCCTCCTGGGAATCTGTTAGTTACCCTCAATGGTGCTTTTCAGCCACAGGAACTGTTAAAACAAGCACGACCTGACTATTTACACAATGGCACTGACCTCTTTCCCCTTAGATTGTCAAACAAAAAAAATGACAACAGCCAACACCACGATAGCCGTCCGGTGTGAATGAATCAAAATTATACCTTTTTTTTTTTTTTTTTTTAAATCAGATTGGCAAAGAAACATGATACTTCTGTTGTTGTTGTTTTTTTTATCCTCACCCGAGGACATTTTTCCATCCTTTGTTCAGGTAGAGTGGGAGGGAGAGAGAGGAAGGGAGAGAGAGAGGGAAACATCGATGTGAAGGGACACATCGAGTGGTCATCACCCGCACAACCGACCAGGGCCGGGGACAAACTGCAAGTGAGGTACGTGCCCTTAGCGGGAACCGAACCCGGGTCTCTCAGGACCGCAGGCCGACGCTCTAACCGCTGAGCCAAACCGGCCAGGGTAGAAACATGATACTTCTTTGGTGTGTGCAGAATTTTAGTAATTAGTTTCTAAAGATGAAAAGGTTGAAAATCGCTGCCCTCTGGTTCTCGGCGTGATACCACATCTCGCTTGAACTCCGTATGAGTTGCTTATTGCAGTTGTAACACCACCACAATTTCAGGGGTTTAGAATGAATAAAGCATAAAACAACCAAAGTTGATCATTTTATAGTTCTGCCGAAGTCCTGTTGGGTCTCATAAGGCTGGTTGGCAGGACTGTATTTCTTTCTGCAGGCTCCATGGGAGAACTGTTTTTCTTGTAGAAATTCATTTCTGTGTGGTTGAGGCCCAGTTTCTGTGCTGGCTGTTGGCCAGGTCCCCCCTGTCTCCTGGAGGCCTCTCTCTGGTCCGTGTGCATCTAAGAGCCAGCACGGGGCCTCGGATCACCATCATGCTGCCCTGTCCCTGGCCTACTCTTCCCTCGCCCCTTTCACATGCAAGGACTCTCATGACTAGACTGGGCCCGTCCGTATAATCCAGGATCATCTCCCTACATTATGATCAGCTGATCAGTAACCTTGATGCTATTTCAAGCATCACTGGAGGCAACAATGACTAAACGGGAGCGGCCCTGCCCTGGGCACCCCATGGAAAGACAGTAATGCTGAGAGAGAGAGAAGGCAGCAGGAAAAGAGGGAGACCAATATGAGATGGATTGACTTCCTAATAGAAGCCGTGGACATGACTCCACAGGAGCTGAGCAGGGCTGCTGAGGACAGGACACGGTGGACGTCACCCACGCATCGGGTCCCCAGGACTCAGAGCTCACTCAACCGCATGTCACCACAACCTTCCTTCTCTTTTGCCAGGTGAGGCAACATATTCATAAGTTCTGGGTATTAGAAGGTGGACATCGTGGATGGGGGAGCATTGTTCTGCCCACCACAACCTCCTTGTGGTCCCCCTATTGGTGTTTTCTGGAAACAGTTCCTAATAAATCATTTTCACAGGAATCTTTGTCTTAGGTTCTGCTTTTGGGGAATTCAACCTAAGACAATGATGAGTGCTGTGAATTCAAGAGCTGTTTCGGTTAGTGAACTGGGAATGGCTGGGAGGAGCTCGGGCCATCATTCCGAGAGCCGGCAGAAAATAACCACCGCTGGGCCTGGGTACGTGGTTGCTGGGCCTGTTGGCTTTCTGGCGCTCAGACAGGAAGAACAGGGCAGACGCTGCTGAGGAGGTTCTGCCCGCTCACCTGACCCTCCACATGTACCTGCGCGGCCTTGCCCACGGCGTCTGTGCATGGCATGTGTGAACACAGGCAGGCGCTTTGCCACAGCTGTCCAAGGCAGCAGCCCGTTGGTTAGCAGAGATCCAGCCAAGGCTGGCCCGGCCCTGGTTCTAGGTGGTGAGGCATAGAAAATGAACACGCCACCCAGTTCAGGGTCCATATGCAAAACAAGCGAGGCAGCAAACGGCAGTGTGACAGCCCGTCACGGTGATTATTAGCGTCTTCCAGAACCCTGGGCTGCCAGCTCCGCGGACACTGCCGCCGGTGTTCTGCGACCGTTCTTTGTCTGCTCTGCTTGGCTCTGTGCGTCGCTTGGCGCTGTTTCATCGGGGGCCCGATTCCTTGTCCCAGAGACGCACACCCCAGTTCTATCCCCTGCCCCAGAGTCCCCAGCGGGGGAGGAACATACATGGACACCTAGGACCTTTGCTGGTTTGTCAGCCGGGTTAATCCCAGGCTCTGCCAGGGGACCAAGGGAGGAGGGGCTCAGAGCACACCCCGCGGAGCAGTTTCCATGTGGCCCTTGAAAACGCTCTTCAGAAAGCAGTCCCCAGGAAGCTGTGCCCAAGGAGGCTGCTGTGCCCCCGGTTGTGACACGTGCCCCCTGCTTGCTTTCCCCGGGCCCCCTCCCTTCCTCGCCCACCCAAAGCTCCAGTGTACACTCCCCTTCCCTTTACAACACAGCCCTCAGCCCTGAAATCTACCTTCCAGGCTCCGCCCGCATGAAAAGGCTTTCATGATCTTAAATTTTATGCTTCTCAACATTACTATTTTTTTTTTTTACCACTACTTTCAAAATATACATTCTTAATATCCCAACAAAGGGGAGCGGATTAAAAAGAGAAATACCACAAAGTAATTCAGTGAAGACCTAATAAAAGAGGCAATCAATCAAGGGAGAGACAGGAGCGGTTTCTTTCAACATCAACTCTAATGGTTTCTTTTTCTAGTAGAAAAGTGCTCCATTAACAGTGTGAGTCTTTTATTTCGGTAATTCACACAAGTGGTTACCAGATGCAGTTTATTTTCAGGAGGGCACACTTGCAGAAGCAGCACACTGAGTGCAGACAGAACTATCCATCTCACGTACTCTCCGATGACCTTTCAGACTGAAAATAGCAGTGGAATCCTACAGCCGAAACTCTCACAGTCAGATCCAAGGAGCACTTCACATTTGAAATGATGGTCGGGTGTCAGGGCTGGTCTAGAGAGAACTGAGGGGTGATTCGTGGCCTCCCCATGCACCCACGTGCACAGCCTTGGTTTGCGGGGACTCCGCTCCCTTCCTGCACCCGCCAGCTCCATCACCCGCCTTCCTCCGCTTCCTCTCGCTCTGACTCGCTCACTCCAACCACGACTCACCTGCGTGAGCCCTCTTTCCCTCTGATGCTTCTTTCCTACAGCTCCTCCAATCAACTAATGCGTGCTGATATATTCACTCTGTGGCTGATGGGTTTCTACTCCGAGTGCCCCTAAGTCAAGGACACTGCAGCTGCTGCCTTTCACCCAGAGATGGGGCGACCACGGTGCCGAGTGGAGGGGCTGTCGGTGGTTTCCGAGAGACGTGGGTGGGATTCAGACTCGTAATGTATTCGCTAGAGAGTGCCTCTGGATGTGCGATCCATGTCCTGTGTTGACGACAGCATGTGTAGTCATGTCTAAATTTTAGTCCTTCATTCACAAACATGTGTTGAGTACTATGTTTAATGATTAAACCAGAAGAGGTGGATTACAGTATTTAATACAATGTCTGTCTAAAAGTAATCTTCCTATAAAGTTATTAAGACTATGGTGACAATTGCCTGGCTGGTGTGGCTCAGTGGTTGAGCGTCGACCCCTGCACCAAGAGGTCACTGGTTCGATTCCCGGTCAGGGCACATGCCCAGGTTGTGGGCCTGATCCCCAATTGGGGGGCATCCAGGAGGGGGCCAATTGATGTTCTCTCTCATCGATGTTTCTCTTTCTCCCTCTCCCTTCCTCTCTCTCTAAAATCAATAAAGAAGAAAATTTAAAAAAATAAAAGAGTATGGTGACCATTTCTGGGAAGATACCTTGAGTTGTATAACTTTCCTTCTCCTTCAGTTCATATCATGCATTAGCTGCTGACTCCATGGGCCAAAGTGGGCCTGGCCTTGGGTGACAGATCTCTGAGGTGCTTTAGGAGATGTGTGGGAACATTGAAGTCTAATCCTAGTGAAATACAGTAGACAGTTCTGCCCCAGGGGAAGTCCATCTATCGTCATGAAGATAGGCATGCCCTAAATTAAAGGCTTTTATGAGTGGATGAATGAATAGCTTCTTAGGTGAATAACCTTGGGGACACACAGTTTTAAGGGCAGAATGGGTGTGTTAGTTAATGATTACATGCCCTAAGACAAATCATTTAAACTTTCCATGCCTTTGTTGGAAATTAAAATAAATTGTAGCCCTGGCTGGGTGGCTCAGTTGGTTGGAATGTCATCCCATGCACCAAAAGGTTGCAGGTTCAATTCCTGGTCAGGGCACATACCTGGGTTGTGGGTTTGATCCCCAACTGGGGTGTAGACAAGAGGCAACCAACTGATTTTTCTCTCATATCTATGTCTCTCTGTCTCTCTCTTCCTCTTCCTCTCTCTAAAAGTCAATACAAAACACGTATCTTCAGGTGAGCATTTTAAAAAAAATAAATTGTAAAGTATATTTATTTGGGATGTAGCAGGTTATCTCTAAGATTGTTTCTTGGTCTAGAAATCTCTGCAAATTGTGTTACTGTAAAGTCCTTAAATGTCACGTTGTACAGACGATATTTGGATCAAGCCTGATAAAACCCCTGTTCGCACTTAAAGTTCTGCCCACACATCATTGGGCTGACCCTTCTCCCTTTTCCCTGCTGTCACCTCCTCTCACGCTGTCTGTTAAAGCTCCTGTGTTGGGTAGGTTCAGCTATGAATAGAATTTACTCTGTACAGGGCCTGCCTGACGATCACATCCTTGAGGAATTCAGTAAACCACTTTTTTCTTTTTAAGTATAAAGACAAAGAGAAGAATAATTCAGACAAAGGAGTGGGGTGCATTCTAAGAATAGGAAGGAAGAGTTTATAAGCCATCAGCAGTTTTAGGGTGAGGACAAAACGCTGTGCTGAAGGTTAGCAGAGGAAGGAAGAGCAGATCAAAGCTGTGCAGTAGGGCCAAGGAGTAAGGCTAATATTCGCCATGCAGAAGGCAGCATGCCAAGGGCTTTACTAAGACCTTCAGAAGAAGATGCTTTTAACAATCCAACAAAGATGAGGAAACCAAGGTCCAGAAAATTTAATTTTAGCACCCCAAATCCGACAGGAAGTGGCACAGTCAGCAAATAGGTTCAACCCATTTGGCCGCAAAGCCTGGGCAGTTGACTACTGGAGTCTATGGCTTTCCAGGACCTGAAAATACGAGTCTGGATAGAAATGAGGTGTGAGCCCTCCAGGTGTTCACATGACTGTGACAGGCACTGAGCAAGTCAAACGGAAGCTAAGCCGAGTCCGACTGGAAGGAGAGTTCTTGCTACCACAGCAGATGCCTTTGGGCGGGGGTGGAGACAGGGGAGGTATTGAAGGGGAACAGAATATACCTTAACATCATGGGTTTCCCGAGGTTAGTGAGTCATGGATAGCATGGGGAAACGTAAGGTAAAGTACTTTTTGTTATTGATGTTAATCCTAACCTGAGGATATTTTTCCCATTGATTTTTTTAGAGAAAGTGGAAGGGAGGGAGGGAATGGGGGAAGAGGAAGGGAGAGACATCAGTGTGAGAGACATGACACAAGGATTGGTGGCCTCCTGCATGTGCCCCAACTGGGGCCGAGGATTGCATCTGAAACCCAGGTGTGTGCCCTCGACTGGGAATCGAACCCATGACCCCTTGGTGTATAGGCCAATGCTCTAACCACGGAGTCACACCGGCCAGGGCAAGGTAAAGTACAATTTAAAATGAAAAAGAATGTTCCCAGCCAGTGTGGCTCAGTGGTTGAGCATCGACCCATGCACCAAGGGGTCTCTGGTTTGATTCCCAGTCAGGGCACATGCCCAGGTTGTGGGCCTGATCCCAGTGGGGGGCATGCAGGAGGCGGCCAGTCAATGTTCTCTCTCATTGATGTTTCTATCTCTTTCTTCCTCTCCCTTTCTCTCTCTCTAAAATCAATAAAGAAAAAAAACTAAAAAGAATGTGTGTGTGTGTGTGTGTGTGTGATTTGCTGAAGTCTTATTTGGATGACTCACTAAGAAGATAGGTTAATGCATTCACTGAATTTTTCAGTTGTTTAAAGACTAATCTCTCTTGCCTTCCGCCAGACTAAAAGGGATTCCCAAGCAGTCACATTAAAAAAAAAAAAGAAATAAAAGATGCCAAACGATGTCGTCCTTGAACTTCTCTTCATACACTTGTTTATAGTGAATATACTTAAATAGAATAACCCACCTACCAGTGGCTTCGAGCTGCATGTATGATACATACTAATAAACGAGGGAGTTGTGCCTGCCTCACTCATTTCGATCTCACCCTCCTTGTCGGGGTGGAGGGAATGCAGACACCCGCATCCACCCTCTGCCCGCCATCCTCACCCTCCTGATGGGGCCCTTGTCGGGGTGGAGGGAAAGCAGACGCCCGCATCCACCCTCTCCCCGCCATCCTCACCCTCCTGATGGGGCCCTTGTCGGGGTGGAGGGAATGCAGACGCCCGCATCCACCCTCTCCCCGCCATCCTCACCCTCCTGATGGGGCCCTTGTCGGGGTGGAGGGAATGCAGACGCCCGCATCCACCCTCTCCCCGCCATCCTCTGTCCTGCTGCCTCCGAGCCTGCCAATAGCACTCATTTCAACACGCTGATTTCCTTGGGTTCCTAAGTGACAACTTTTAAATTAGTGGGAATCCATGCCAGTTCTTCCAAGGAGGCATCTCCATGTCACTCTCTCACAATTAGGTTTTAATTAGCAAGGTCATTGCTAATTTTAAGAGAGTACAGCAGGGCATGATTCCTTCCCTCTCTACCTCGGTAATGAAACGATATGTTTCATCAGGGTGCACCTAGATAATGTCAATAACACCAACAAGGAAGTTGGCCAGATTAACCCCTCCAGTCCTCACGTGGAGACTCCCTCCTTCAAGATAACCCTGTACGCATGTCCTGCTCCTGTGACTTAGGGAGGAGACTCTGCGAAGTTGTGTTTTTTGTTTGTTTTTTAATTTATTTTTTTATTGTCACTCGTTTAGAACTGTTCAGAAAGAAGAAATAAAGCTTGGTGTTAAGATTGGGCAGAAATTGCAGGAGGTTTAAAACCAGGTTTGTTTGATGAAGACAATCTATTTTCAGTGGGGGGCCTCAATAAGAGGGTTCATCCAACCCAGGCTGTGTGCTGGGCCGCTTCGGCCACTGTCCTTTGTTCCCTAGATTCAGGGGTGTGGGTGGGAGTGATGACGTTTATGTTTTTTATAATTTATTTTTTTATTGTCACTCCACGTAAATAGTTTAGAACTGTTCAGAAAGAAGAAATAAAGCTTGGTATGAAGTTTGGGCAGAAGTTGCAGGAGGTTTAAAACCAAGTTTGTTTGATGAAGACAATCTATTTTCAACGGGGGGGGGGGCCTCACTAAGAGGGTTCGTCCCACCCAGGCTGTGTGCTGTGCCGTGGTGGCCACTGTCGTTCATTCTCTAGATTCAGGGGTGTGGGAGGGAGTGATGACGTGTGCCTTTGTCCGCCTCAGCCCCAGCAGCCTTCGGTCCTCCAGCTCTTCTAGGGCATCTGACCTTCGACACCATCACATGCCGTCCTTGGCGGACTCTCCAAATCCCCGTCCACACCCCCACATGAAATGGAGATGCACCAGATGCTCATCCTGAGCTGGGGGTGACATATATCATCATGAATCCCCTTTCTAAATGCTCAGCGGCAAGTAGGAAGGGCAGGCCAGCTGCTCCGTCCAACAACGCAAAACTCTACAAGTTCAAAAGAAGTGTATTTCTCTCTCATCCAACAGCCCAGGCAGGTGTTCCCCATGTTCTGCTGCTTTCAGAATCATCCCGTAAAGCCAACTTCATGCGTGACTCCCAGTTATGAAAGAGGAACTAGACGAAAAAGCCCAGCCGTTCCCAGTCCCGTACCTCACACACCCTCCTCTTTGAAAGCCCACAAACGCTTCGATGGACGATGTTTGAAGTTAACTGGCTGTGTCCTTGTGTTGCCTAAACCAAACTGAAGCCTTGATCTGACTTGTCGTCCATCATCGCGGCTGCTGCCAGACGACTGTGCAGACGACGGGGTCTGGGGCCCAGCTCTCGGAAATGCGCACCTTGGAACGGGCAGGTTCCCCAAAGCACATTTGTGTCTGCAAATCAGAGAATCGCTCTGAGATCAGAGCCTGTTTTCTATTGGCTTTGAGTGCGTGTTTTCTTACTTGGAGTATAATCATTGTTACTAAGGTAATTCTCGACAGTGCGTGGAAAAGCACTTGTGTGTTGAGATGGAGCGGATGGGTGACATTCCTGTATCTCAGGGTCGTGGGGGTGGCCAGCTGCTGAAGAGCTTTGCCAACAAGTTATTTCTCGTGAAAGGCCCGATGTTTCGAGTCTGCTGTGGCCCCTCCTGGCTCAGTCACTCAGAGGAGGCACAAAGGGGATTATGAAGGGTCAGAAGAGAGGTCAGGACAGAATTTCACCTCAGTGCCAAGCACTCCCCATTGGACAGTGTCCTTCAGCCACCACTGCAAACCGTCTACCTCCAGCTCCATGGAAACCTGACTCGTAGTATTTAGGTCTTGTTTGTGGTTAATTATTGTACTTCCAGACCTATGTGGTTGAAATGTCCCATGCATACTTGTAAGGACAGTTGGCAACCTCTCTTCTTCTTTTTTTTTAACGACGGCTAATACTCTCTTCCGTGATGAGAGGCCACACCGTGCTGTTCCTGAGGAAGGCTAGGTTTCCTCCGAAGGAGGACCGAGCGGTGTTCTGGAACCTGACTGGAAACGCGCAGGCCATTGTGCGTGGGAAGCAGAAAGCAAACACACCCCTTCTCCCACGTGGGCTTGCACACTCCTCCCACAGGGCTTCTGCAGTCCTGAGACCCATCGAGGTGTCCAAAGTAGGTGACGTCTGTGTCCCAGCAAGACAAGCCCCGGACTGTTCCTGAGTTAGAAGCAACGCGACGTTCCAAGTAGGGCTTTTATTTGAAGCAACAAGCACCCGCTTTGTCAGTATCCCCTGACCAGGCCGAGCTCCAACATGCGTTAAACACCAGCAGCAGCCGGGCCAGGGGGGCCCTTCCTAGGTCACCTGCAGGGAGTGCGCTGGTGTTTCCGAGGCGGCCTGGCAAGCCGCACGTCCCCCCTCTACAGTCTTCCTGAGATCTCTGTGGCAGTGCATAATTCAAGTCAACACATACTTATTGATCAACTATTATGAGAGAATCACTGTGTACGATTCTCCAAGGTTAAAAAAAATGAGCAAGACCTAAACCATGGCATCAATTTATTATAAACCTCACAAGAATGAGACAGGTGAGTAAGTTCATATAACAGGGCACAACATGACATGCCTTTAGGCTCTATACAAGCAAATACTGTTGGACGTTGAAAGGGAATCATGAAAAGTATTTTGTAGTTAAATTA
This sequence comes from Molossus molossus, assembly GCF_014108415.1. Taxonomy (NCBI): domain Eukaryota; kingdom Metazoa; phylum Chordata; class Mammalia; order Chiroptera; family Molossidae; genus Molossus; species Molossus molossus. Next base: position 119,966,378 of record NW_023425377.1, on the reverse strand, counting down.
CGCATCAAGTCCTAAAGGGCAAAATGCTTTATGTCCCGTGTCACGTAAAATGCTCAACACAGGCAACATGTTTCGTAAGTTTTGCCAGTCGCTGAGGCTGTATTAATTAAATGTTCATTAGCAACTGTTATACCAAGAAATAAGTGAAAAACAAAAACATCGTATGTAAACAGTTGGGTTTGCCCTAGTGAAGAATGCCTCTAGCCATTTATTCCCCAGGTTTAGTTCCAGGGTCATTTTAGGTTCTTAAAATATCTTTAAGGGATTGTAAGAGAGTCACTTCTGTTTAGGGATCTTGATGATTTTCTTATGGAGATTACAGTGGACTGAATTTCAGGTGCAACTATGGAGTCAAATTAGAATTCTTGAGTCCTTTGAGACAGTGACATCCCCAGGCCTTAGCGAGTCTTGAAGAAGTGGCAAAGGTTAGGAATTTGTATTTAAACATTACCTGTCTGCAAATAGAGATCTTAGTACATGGTGATCCTAAAATAATCTTTGCTGGGTCTTTGGAACCACGGATACTTGGGTTACTTGTATTTTTTAAATTATTCGCGCAGTCACTTCCCATATAAATGTGTGTTCTTAGTTCTGAATGAATCTCTAATGTTCTATTGGAAACGTATTTGGTGGGGCGGAGGGCACTGGAGCTGAACTTAGGAAACATTCAGAAGGGGTGGGTGGAGATTTTCGTATTTTAACTTTCAGACTGTAAGTTATTTGAGTGCAAGGACTGGACTTCATATTGTAGTAACATTCTCAACCACATATTTCAATACATATTCACGCGGACTCGAAGTGTCAAAGGTAGGGGATTCCTGCTTTAGCTACCGAGGCAGGTCAGCACTTTGCTCCAGTTCTTAATTTCACTTTTTATTTACTTTAACTTAATTAATTTATTTTTTTACTGCTCAAACAGCTGGTAGAGTTTGTGTCTTTGATGGAATCACCGTTTCGCATCAGACAAACTTTGGACTGTGTGCAAGTCGATCTTCCTCACGCAATACGTCCTGTCAAGCTAGCGAGAAAGGGAGATAACACAATGGTAGAATATGGTGTTGAGTTCAAATGGTAGAATTCAAAGTGAGGTTGTTAAAATAGATGTGAGGCTGAATGAGGTGGTGCTTATGGCTTGCTAATAAATCACATTTTCCCACTTGCTGCTCTGACTTTAAAAAGCCATAATCGGGTGCTAGGGGGCCTAAAAAATAGGCTTGGAATGAATTTTAAGGAATAATCAAGTTCATTTTTCTACCGCTGGCAGAGTTGGGCTCTTCCATAGTGGGGAGAATCTTTTCCATTTGCAAACCCCTGCTGGGAAGGACATTCTAGCATCCCCTATCATATCATTTATGATCCATGGAAACAACTTGTTTCTGTCAGAAATGAAGTCTCAGTTATTTTTTCCTGGCGATGCCCACTTCAGGAATAATAAATTCCAGGGTGAGTGTCACCGATTAGCAAAGGTTTTAGCGGAATATATTAGATGCAGAGAAAGAAGAAGTATTCAACAGTGAAGAAAAAAGTTTTCTCTTCCAGATCAAGGTTAATTCTGATAAGAAAATAAAGGCCCATTACTAACGCCTGTGCATGCGAGCTCACTCCTCTCGAGTGGACCGGAAGGAACGCTCCTGAATATCAATGGCCTACGAAACACTTTCATTATCTCTGCAGTTTTGTTTACTCAGATATTATTCCCACATGCGACTTCTTCATGTACAAACTAAATAGATGCAAATACATGTCTTTTAAGAAGTCTGTAAATTTTTCATTAATGAAGGTGCCCTTCAGTGCAATGGGCCTAGTTGGGGAATGTTCAAAGACAGGTTTACTCTCATTAATGTTAAAAACAAAATTTTTTTTTTAAGTTTAATCAGAGATGACAAAGTACAGATCAAATGGAAAGGAAAAGTGTCCTTTCTGCTATGATTCCAGTCTCTTCATCTCACGGTGTTCCAGACAGTGGTGGCTTCTCAGCACAGAAGGGGGCCTTGGTGGAAGAGAGGGTTAGCCTCACCTGATGCTGGTGACCCAGGAAAGCTGCTTTGAGTTAAGCAGAGAAAAGAACTGTTATTTGGTTAGCTGGCTGTGTAATTTAAATCATTAACCATATAAACATAGCAATGCACTGTGACTAAAAAGCAAATAACTCACCCTTGTCAAAAAAATGTAGCCTTTTTTTTTTTTTTTCTAGCTGTGAAATTAACTGTCAATTCACACGCAATCCCAGATAAAAAATGGTGGTGGACTGGAGGCACCGGTGCATAGGAATGGAAGTAATTGTTTGTGGTTTCCATGAGAAGATTGCCAGTTTGCAGCATGTAAATTACACACAAATTGCTTTTTACATCTCTAATTGTGGCTCTGTTGTTTTCAGGGAGGGCTGAATTGACATTGACAAACATAGACTTAGAAAGAACACAAAGACATGAAAACAGCACTAAATTTGCCCCCCAAAATGATTCAGTGAATAATGCTGCAGCCTTCTAAACCTTCTATGTATTCTTTGATAGGCCCCAAATTTCCCTTTTTTCCCTCCCTGAGGAGCAATGCTGACTTTGGTTAGTTAATGAGAAGTAGTAACCGCGGAGATGTTGAGAAAATCAAGCACATGACTTTCATGAATTATTGTGTGCCTGCTCTTTTGCAGAATTACTTAAATTTAATGTAGTCCTTTTTCCGGCTCCTTTTCTTTAGCTCTTCAAATTCTCCACTTTCCCAGCATTTAATTCATCTCTACCAGCGTTACCTCATTCAAATCTCGCTATGATAATAGTTTAGTGCTGGGGAAGGGTAGAAACAAGGGCTTATTAATATTCTACTCATCACTTTTCGCTTTAATCTTTGACTTTTCTGTAAAATAAGGCCACTCACCTCTTGCACCTAAGAGTGTGAAGCTGGCTTTGCCAGAGGAACAAAACCCCGAAACAAAGAGGTGATTCAGATTTTGAGTCTGTAAAGCCAACTGAGGGTGCGGTATTCATTCTAGCGTACAACGCAACAAAAAACCGATCTCCAAGTCCACAGTTCAGTATTGGTTTCTTTAGAAAATTACTGGTGGTTCCTAAAGGGTCCTACTGAGTTAAAAACGCAGTAATGAAGATAAACAATAGCTTAGCAAGAGGGAACTCAAGGTACCTTATGTGGGGCAAATGGGCCATGTGAAAAGCAGAAAACAAGTGAAAAAAAAAAATTTAAAACCTACATTTGGGCCATGCAATAAGGAAAATTGCCCACATTTTGCTTGGCACAGCCTTTGGAAGTTCCCGCGGTGAGAATAATTAGCAGGGGTGGGGGACTGTGCTGGGAAAAGGGTTGTCCCTGCCCGTAGAAGTCAAAGGAAAGCGAGGAGCCCTGTGTCCCATACTGTTCGGAGCCCTGGAGGAAGTAGAGGTGGGGGACACCTTTGTTTCATGTACCTCTTACATCTTTTTTTTTCATCAGCTTTTTGCAATAAAGCTGTCGGTGAAGCTATTTTGGAAGTTTGAAGCCTTTTGGAAGCTTCTGCATGCCCATTCTGTTTGCTTAATTTGGAAAACCTCGCCTTTTGGTGCACTTCTTAGGTGACCTTATCTGTTTGAAATGTTCCCCCAATGGCAATTGTAATTTTCCTAAGGGCTGGCACAGGTCGGTAGGACCCTTCGCTGCCAGTGGAGTTCAACCCACTTTTCTGTCTGACTGTATCTAACCAAAAATGGGGTGTGGAACCCACATTTCTTTCTGGCCACATTTTGGGGCCCCCAACCTGATGGTGCATAAGTTAAGCTCTCAGGACATGAAACAAGTTTAGTAGGATTTTGCCATTTTTATAAAAATGTATAGCTTACTGGAACATAGTTCTTATATGTAACATAAGCAGGGGTATGGGAGGGTGGCATGCTTGGCTTTCTTTACATCAAAGATCTCATCTCCTTCACACCACAACAAACAGGTGCGCCCTGACACTCCCTCAGTGACCACCTAAGGCCGCTTGGCAAAAAGGCTCTGTGTGCACCAGCGATCCCCAGTGTGGAACTTGGGGTGGAGAAGAGATTGGACCAGCAGACCTCAAATGGGGGCAGCAGGCTGATCCCAGACAAATGGGGGATGGCAGCTGCCCGCCGTTCCCAACGTGGACCTTGGGAGCAGAACTATGAAGTTCCTTTTCCTTCCAATACAACTTTGTTTTGGTTTAAAAATTCATTCTCAGCATTTTCCTTTCCTGGCTCTTTGTCAACTACTGTCCCCAGTTCCCTGGGAGGTGGGGCTATTGCTGTGTTTTATGGGGTAGCATCGGCAACACAAGGTTTGCTATGTTACATTCCCTTTGTCATGTGTGACGGCAGCTGAGTGGCCACCATGGCTTTGGTGTAATGCACTCGAAGAAGGTCACACCGAAGTCCCTGGAAACCTAAATTTTCTTTTACTTTTTCGGGCACATCTATTGCTCCCCAGCCCCACATTTGATTTAGGCTAACTCAGAAGGAACTGTGAACTACAGCAGTAAAGTACAGTTTGGGAATTATTCTACCTAGCAACTATTATGACATCCCAGGATGCCTGAAAACACTCTCTCCATCCCCAGCACAGGACTCTTTCAAGACTCTTTTTTTCAAATGCGATGATAATTCTACTAACCCCTGTCTGAAAGGCAGGTAACCTCATTTATTTCCCAGTAGATTTCCCAGAAGCCCATGTCTTTTGTTGTTATTATTTGGCTTCTATTTTCATGTGAAAAATTCGGGCTGAGTCATCTAAATGCTTGTGTTTTTGGTCTCTTTGTGGCCAGTAACACATGTGACCAGAGGTTATTTTTAAACATTCATATTGTGCTTTTTCTTCTCGAGACCTTTCCTTTAGTCAGACACAGATGCCTACTTTGCCTCTGGGGAGAAGAAGGATTGTTTTTTTTGGGAATGGAAATAATAACAAGCAATCAGTATTTTTTTTTTTTTTTTAATTTCCCAAACAAGCTTTAGAGGATCAAGAGTAAGCCATGAGGGTAGCAAGTTAAAGTGTTTGTCTCATAGCAATGGATTTGGAAAAAATAGAAAGAGCCAGTCAGTCCTCCCCTCCCTCTACGGGGATCTAGAAAGATAGCTGCCTGGCGAGGGGAGGCCAGGAGGGACGATGAAGGGTGTGACCTGAGAGGAACTCTGCAGGAGGAGCTGAGAGGATGGGGGAAGACTTTTGGAGAGGAGCAGGCCAGTGTAGAAGACTCATGACCCCTTCCATTGTCCTCTGCTGGTCTAGGCACTCATGAAGGTCAGTGAGGTTCAAGAGGAGGGGACATACAGGGTGGGCAAAAGTAGGTTTACAGTTGTGAGTACGCAAAACACAGAGTTTATTCTTGAATTACTATTGATTGATTATTGCATTGTTTATATGTATTACAACTGCAAACCTACTTTTGCCCACTGCTGTAGATCTCACCTCTTGATGGAGGAATGTCACGCCAGTTGCAAAGGCAAACAGGATATGACCTGGGTTATTGCCGCATTCTCTGACATCCCCCAGCGGCTTAGTGTGGACAGGCTGCTCCAGACCAATGGGGGGCGCTGTGGGTTCCAACAGTGCAGAACTCCCAGAGAGAGACAACCAAGAGCTGAAAGCTCTTCGATGTTCTATAATAAACTTTTGGGCTATTTTGGATCAAGTGACGTTCTCCTGAATTAAAAAGAAACTTTCATCAAAATCGACTTTCCATTTCATAGACACGTAATTAATTTGTCTTGTAATAGAGATATTACACATTGCCATGATTTATATCTGCTAATTTTATCTCAAGACACTTGGTTATATTTTTCTACGTTTCCTATTTTTCTCATCTATATTAATACTTTTTGATAGCCAGGATGGGAGAATACCCTGAAACTTTTAAGCAAAATTCTTAGGCTGTAAAGTAAGATTCATGTTTTATATTGAATTTAAATGTCTGTAGGATGATACATAACTGGTTAAAGTGTAGTATGTTGAAATTACCTCAGTGGAAGAAAAGAAACTGTTCTTATCTTTGCTCTCTCTTCTTTTCTGTATTAGTCAGGCTGCTTTAGGCTACAATCCCCCTTAATGGCTTAACCAGTGAGGATCTTTGCTACCTTACTAATCAGAATCCAAGAAGCCAGACTTCTCGGGGCTGCAGGCCAGGGCTGTGGCAGCTGCAGTTCTAGGCTTCACATACATAGACACCAATGAACAGCAAGGTTTCCTGCTTAGGAATGAGAACCATATTCCAGGAGACCTCCTCTCGCTCATATTTCTTTGGCTAGAACTGAATCACAGGCCCAGCTCAAACAGCTCCTGGCTAGCAAATCGGATCAGTGTGATGGGTGTCTACCAAAAGAGATTTAAACTGAGAGTGGGGATAGGGCCAGGCTTCCTATATCAAGATTTGGCAAAGTAGAGCTGCAGGTCATATCCAGACTTTTGCCTGTTTTTGTAAATAAAGTTTTGTTTGAGTTACAGCCATGCATATTTATTTACTTGTTGTCTATGGCTGCTGTCACCATAACACTGTTGAGTTGAGTGGTTGTGGCAGGCACCATGTCACCTGCAAAGCAGAAAATATTCACTAGTTATTCCTTTATAGAAAAAGTGTGTAAGCTCATAAATCAGAAGAAAATTAGGGATCTATCATCAAGGAAAAAGAGAGGATAGCACATTTGATACACAATACGTTTTACTAAATTTCCTACTTAATTTTCCAAAAAGCACCTTATGCTAATTTCCACAAACTCATAGACATTTTTACATTCATACTGTGACATTTTATGCTGTTACTTTATGTCAGTTGTTCTGTTAGGTTATTAAGGTTATTATACAGCTGTATATAATTTAAAGGTTTTTCTGTGCTCTGGATCTCAGGATATAATCTGCTGTAATAGGTTGAGATTGTACCTTTTCTCTTTGCTTTAGAGAGTAGCTGGGAAGCCCTGTTGACCTCTAACCCCATCAGTAACCAAGTCACATTTTCTTCCCAATATTCTCCTTGGCCAAAATGTACAGAATAAATTAACTAGAATAAAACTTCTTGAAGGACCTAGTCTATTTAAATATTAATGATTTTTAGATTTTAATCTTAGAGCAGTTTTACGTTTATAATACAATTTAGATAAAGATGACAGAGATTTCCAATATACTGCTTGCTCCAACACAGGCATAGCCTCCCTCATTATCAACCACTCATCAGAATAGTACATTTTTGATCAGGGATGAACCTACATTGATGCATCATTATCATCTGAGGTCCGTAGCTTACCTAAGGGTTCACTTTTGGTGTGTATTCAGGGGGTTTGGCCAAATGTATGATAATGTATATTCCTCATTATAGTATCATACAGAGTATTTTCACAGAACTAAAATTTTCTTTGCTGTGCCTGTTCATCTCTTCCATTTTCAGTCTCTGGTAACCACTGATATTTTTATTGTTTCGATGATTTTGTGTCTTGCAGAATGTCTCAAAGTTGGAATCATACAGTATGAAGCCCTTTTGAGACTGGCTTTTTCACTCAGTAATTGGGATTTAAGAATCTTTCATGTCTGTTCCTGGCTTGATAGCTCATTTTGTTTTAGGGCAGAACAGTACTTATTGTCTGGATTTACCACAGGTTATTTATCCATTCAGCTACCGAAGGCCATCTTGTCTGCTTTTAAGTTTTGGCAATTGTGAATAAAGGTGCTATAAACATCTGTGTGCAAGTTTTGCATGGACATACATTTTTAATGATTTGGGTGAATACTAAAGAGTGAGATTGCTGGGTTGTGTGGTAAGAGTATGTTTAGTTTTGTAAGAAACTTCTAAACTGTCTTCCAAAGAGGCTGCACCATTTTATGTTCCCACCAGCACTGGATGATCACATCCTTGTCAGTGTTTGGTGTTGTCAGTTTTCCGGATTTTGGTCATTCAAATAGGTATGTAGTGGTGTCTTATTGTTTTAATAGACATTTTCCTGATGACATATGATGTAGAACATCTTTAATTTGCTTACTTGTCATCTGTATATCTTCTTCAATGAGGTGTCTATTAAGGTCTTTGGTCCATTTTTTAATTGCGTTGTTTGTTTTCTTATTATTGAGTTTTAGGAGTTCTTTGTTTTAAGTAGCAGTCTTTCATCAGGTATGTCTTTTGTAAATATTTTTTCCCCAGTCTACAGCTTGTTTTCTAATTCTTTTGATGCTGTCTATAACAGAAAAGTTTTTAATTTTAATGAAGTCTAACTTATCAATTATTTCCTTAATGAATCAGGTCTTTGGTGTTGTATCTAAAAGGCCACATCCACATTTTTTTTGCATGTGGATGCTGAGGTGTTCTAGCACCATTCGTTGAAGAGACTATCTTAGTTCCATTGTATGGCATTTATTCCTTTGTCAAACACCATAGTGTCAAACATTATATTTATGTGGCTCTATTTCTTAGTCCTTTATTTTGTTCCATTGATCTATTTGTTCTTACACTAGTACCACACTGTAGCTCTAGGTAAGCATTGAAGTCAAGTAGCATCAGTCCCTCAACTTTGTTTTTCTCCAGTGCTGTTTTGGTTATTTGGGTTCTTTGTCTTTCCATGCAGACTTTAGAATCAGTTTGTCAATAATATCTATAAAATAACGTTCTGAGATTTTGACTGGAATTCTCTTGGATCTATAAATCAAGTTGGAAAGAACTGACATCTTGACAACATTGAGTCTTCTTATCCATGTGCATGAAATATATCTCCATTTATTTGGTTAGTCCTTGATTTCATTAATCAGAGTTTTATAGTTTTTGTTATGTAGATCTTGTATATATTTTCTCTCTTGAAAAAAATTTTTTGTATTGATTTTAGAGAGAGACGAAGTGAGAGAGAGAGAGAAAGAGAGAGAAACATCGATGAGAGAAAACATCGATTGGCCACCTCCTGTATGCCCTCACTGGGGATGGGGCCCACAACCTGGGCATGTGTCCTGACCAGGAATTGAACCAGCGATCTCTTGGTGCATGGGTCTATGCTCAATCAGTGAGCCTCACTGGCCAGACTATTTTCTTAGATTTATACCTAAGCATTTTATTTTGGGAGTGCTCATGTGAATGGTACTGTGTTTTTAATGTCAATTTCCATTTGTTCATTGTTGGTATATAGGAAAGCAATTAACTTCTGTATATTAACCTTATATCCTGCAACCTTACTATTATTGTTTATTAGTTCCAGGAGAATTTGTCAATTCTTTCATATTTTCCACATAGATAATCATGTCATCTGCAAATAAAGACAGTTTTATGACCTTCTTCCCGAATCTGTTTAGCTTTTCTTTCCTTGCTTTATTTCATTAGCAAGGACTTCCAGTACAACATGGAAAAGATGTGGTGAGAGAACATCCTTGCCTTGACACTGATTCTACTGGGAAGATTTCTAATTTTTTACTGTTGAGTGTGATGTTAGTTGTAGTTTTTTTTTTTGTAGACAGTATTTACCAAACTGAGAAAGTTTTCCTCTATCCCTAGTTTACTGAGGGCTTTTATTGTAAATGGGTGTTGGGTTTTGACAAATACTTTCTTTTTTTTTTTTTTTGCATCTATTGATATGGTAATATACTTTCTTCTGTAGTCTGTTGATATGATGGATTAAATGAATTAATTTTTGTATGTTTAAAAAGCTGTGCATACCTGGGATAAGTCTATTTGGTCATGGTATATAATTCTTTTAATACCTTTTGGATTCAATTTGCTAATGTTTTGCTGGGATGTTTGCTTGTATATTCATGGAGATATTGGTTTGTAGTTTTCTTGTAGAGTCTTTGTCTTGTTTTGGTATTAGGGTAATGCTGGCTTCAAATAATGAGTTAAGAAGTATTATTTCCTGCTTCTATTCTCCTAAAGAGATTGTAGAGAATTCACATAATTTCTTCCTTAAATGTTTGTACCCATCCGGGGCTGGTTCTTTCTGTTTGGGAGGGTTATTAATTGTTGACTTTATATGTATATATGTATGTGTATATGTATGTGTGTGTATATATATATACATACACACACACACACACACACACACATAATATTTTTTCTTGTGTAAGTTTTAGTGGTTTGTGTCTTTTAAGGAATTGGTCCATTTTATCTAGGTTATCAAACTTAAACTTGTTGACATAGAGTTGTTCATTACATTTCTTCATCATTATTTTTAATGTTCATGAGATCTGTAGTGATGTTCCTTCTTTCATTTCTGATATTATCAATCTATGTCCTGTCTTTTTATTTTTTAGTGAGCCTGGTTTATCAATTTTATTGATATTTTAAAAAAACCAGCTTTTAGTTTTGTTTTTTTTAAATTTTTCTCTTTTGCTTTACTGTATTTAATTTCATTGATTTCTGCTCTGTTTTTTAGTATTTATTTTCTTCTGCTCTTTTAAAAATTTAATTTGCTCTTCTTTTTCTAGTTTTCTAAGGTGGAAACAGATGATTGATTTTAGATTTTTCTTTTTTCCCAATATATACATTAAATGCTATTCATTTTAAGCTCTGTTTTGAATGCATCTGACAAATTTAGATAAGTTGTGTTTTCATTATCATTTAGTTAAAAGTATTTAATTACCCTTGAGATTTCTTTCTTGACTTATATGTTGCTTAGAGGAGTGTTGTTTAATTTCTATATATATATTTTTTGATTTTCCATTTATCTTTCTGTTATTGATTTTTAGTTTAATTCCTTTGTGGTCTGAGAGCAGATATTGTATAATTTCTATTCTTTTACATTTGGTAAGGTGTGTTTTATGACCCAAAATGTGTTAATTTGGTTTTAGTTTTTATTAGCAGGTCAATTTTAATCTAAGCAGAAAGGAATGCAGATAAAGCATAACAATTTCTCGAGAAAGGCTGGGAGCCTCGGGGCACCTGGGGTCCACTGTTGGGGTGTGTGGGTGGAGGGGGCATTGATTTGGTCATGTATTCCAATTAGGTCTTTTTAGAATAGAGAATGTGGACCTACCTTCTACTCAAGGATGAACTCGTTATAAGCAATTTCATAAACCTATTTACTATGTAATTTTGCCTTGAAGACCTTGGTCTAAAAGTTTAATTATGAGAAACAATATTACTTGCTGGGAGCTATGAAATCTAGTTACACATTTCCCAGAAATCTGGATATTTAAAATTGCATCCTTCACAAAGTCTGAATATCTGTGAACTGTGTGCTTAGGTTGTATTATTTTTACTCTTCTTAGAGTTGTTACTAAAGCATTCTTTGTTGTTATACCCTCACTTGGTCCTGAGAAGTGTAGGAAACAGCCATGCGCAAATCCCCCTTGCGCAAACTGTGGAGATGTTGTTGAAAATAACGTCAGTTTTTCCACTCAGAGCTGTATCCATTTCAGCACAAAATTCAGCATGAAAACGGTATCTCTCCTCAGAACCTGGAGTGTTTTTAAACTTACGGCTGATGAGAACTTTTCCCCAGTCTTATGTTTTCATAGATAATTATATATAGACTCGAAGTAACAGCTGTCAGACCAACAGGAAACCTGTGGTTGAACAGAGATAGCAGCTGGAGACACCACTTCACCTGTCCATGGAGAGACCTGAGATGGTTTGGGGGGAAAACGTAGGTTCTGCTTAGTTTACTGGAATCCACCCACACACCTACAGCATTCCCACGTGGCTTCACTCACCTAAGAAGCCTCAAGTCATATCTGTAGACCAACTTTACATTTTCCGGCTTACATTGCTTGACCTAATTATTCTGCCCCCGTCTTACCTTCCTCTGAATGCTGTATCTTTAACAACTACAGCAACAGAATATATTATTCTATAATAAAACTATTTATAAAAAAATGCTTCAAATCCTTTTTTTTTTAAAAAGAAAGGGTCAGGTATAATTTGATAATTACAAACATTTCTAGGTTTATGACCAAGAATTTCACGAAGAATCTATAATAGGCTCATTACATAACTGTTTTATGCAGCCTAATAAGCCCTTTGTCAGATCCTTCCATTAATATTCTAAACCACAGGTGAACACACAGATTAGCACCTATATTTTAAAAGTGTTTGCTGGCCTCCCTGTGACCTGAAGGCACAGCTGATAAAAGGTGAGAACTGTATTTGGAGGCTTCACTTATAAAAGTTGTTCTTAGTTCTTGCATGGAGTATTTTTCCTTCTCTCTTTGAGATTCAAAAACGGTATTCATTCTAGCTTCCTTCATTCTTGTGAAGCTAGCTGAAATCTTAGCTGGTAATATGCTCCTTCCTCTCCTCTATTAGCTTTTATCACAACAGAGTGGCAGACCTTTCTTGCAATCTCTCTGGGGTTTAGCTCCTGCTCTTTTAAAGACTACTTACATGAAGGCATTTGGAGCCCGTGCCATGCAAACCACCAGACACAAGTCCTTGACACGCTTCAGTGTGGCATTTCTATAATCTGAGATCTGTAAAAACCCAGGTCTCCTTAGAATCAATTGCGAATCTGCAATATTTATAAAGCCCCCCTTTGAAAGAAGAGTAACATGCAGATGTCTTAGCTAATGCGCGGTCTCTGCAAAGGCAGTGGGGGAGATTTGATACGTTGTCTCTGAGTGACCTTTGGGATGGAGATCAATGTGTGTTGGGGTGGGTGCCACCTCACTGGCATCCTTTCCTCCTGGCAGACACCCTGCTTCACCTCAACCACCAGGCGTTCATTCCAGTGGGATCCAGGGATAGTTTCCCCGTGTTGGTAACATTACCTCACTTCTGCCTCTAGTTCAGGTGGCTTAACTATTTCTGGGTGTGTAAATGAAATAATGAAATTAAGCTCTTCATTCCTGGATTTGATATTCTCTCTAATTGAATGCCTGTATTCAGAGAGTGACAGTTAATAGATACATTGAACCTGGGCAGATAGCTAATCTGAAGGATAATAGAATCCAGAATACTTTCATTTCAACACTCTCCCAGAATATCTGAATAAAAAATAGTGGTGGGATTAGCTGTTTTATTAGCAACAGTGATGAACCAGAAAGTGTTTAAAGAACAGAGTTCAGGATGGGAAAATATTATAGGAAAATACCATATGAGAAAAAATTGAAAAATACTAATCATTTCACCCCCCTCCCCGTAACAGAAAAAGGCGCGCACGTGTGTGTGTGTGTGTGTGTGTGTGTGTGTATTAATATGCAGGGATGATGGAGAGACAATTTTGAGGGCTAGCATATGGAAGAAATAGAAGAAGTATCAGGTGTAAACTGTGGCTTCAGAGGCTGCCTTTATCTATCTATCCATCTATTTATCTATCATCTATCTATCTATCTATCTATCTATCTATCTATCTATTATCTATCTTTCATCTATCATCTATCTATCTGTCATCTATCTATCTGTTATCTATCTATCTATCTATCTATCCACATATCTATCATTTATCTACCTATTTATCTGTGTTCTGTATGTGTATTTTTCTTTAGTAGTTAGTTGATGGCAAGTGGAAGTCTCTTCCTCAAAAAGGCATGATTATCTGTTGATGAATTTATAGTCACTGATGATTTTTCAGTAACTGTGGGACCTCTCTTAGAGCTGCTATGGAAGGCACCCTGCATCCACGTTGGTTTAGGGAACTCAAACTAAAAGTACTACCACACTTCTCTGGTTTTAGTTCAGACTGACATCTTTGCTCCTGATTTCATCTGGCTGGAGTTGTGCAGGTTCCAAAATAGGCAAGATGATGATTTTCTGCCTGGTGTGTTCTTAGAAGATGATATAGAATTTTGACTCTTTTATGACCTTCGGTGGTCAGAGAGGTTCAGACAGCTGGGACCTTCTTTCTTTTATCAGAGAAGAGCTAAATATTTCTAGTTGTGGCATCTCTTTCAAGGTGGTGGGACGTAGTGTTGTTTCTGTGTGCAATTCTCGCAGCAGCCAACTCTTCCCCACGATGGACTTCACAGCATCTTCCTTGGTTCTGCAGAGAATTCGTTGTTTCCCTAACCATCTAGGTTAGTTCCACTGGAATGGTTCAGGGAATGGGGAGAACCAGATCCGACACATTCTAAATGTGAATATTATAATCATTGTTCAGAAAGGATGGAAATTTCCTTCTGTCTCTTATGCTTGGAGAAGTCACCATTGCTGCCACATTGCCGATTCTTAAGGAATGCACGCTGAAAGGTGTACTTTAGGCAAATGTACACTGTTGTTTAGGATGCCCAACTCATGTCAGTCTAGCTCCAAGGGGGCCCACTCAGAGTTGGATAATTCAAGGAGGGTTTAATACACATACTTCTTGCAAAGATGTGCGGAGGGTGTAAGGAAAGTCAAAGGATGATCACAACTTGGGGATGAGTACCATGCACCTTGGAATGTTGGTAGACCTCAGGGAGGAGGAAGGAGCTAATTACTTAGACTTGGAAGGAAGGAGTCATGTAGACAGATATTTTGACAATAACTTTGAACTCAGGTTGTGGCCCAGAGCCAGTCTGAGAAAACTCAGCAGGGAGCCAGGAGAACAAATACCCAACTCAGTGATCTGATCCCTCTCTTCTCTCTCCTGCAAGACCACCCTCTGTCTTTTACATATTACAGCCTTTGCATCTAATGACAACTGTTCTACTTCTTCCATATGATGGCCCTCAACCTTCTCCATTTGATTTAGTCCTTACCATTAGGGTCCTGGAGCCCAGGAAACTGTGGTGAAGGGCAAAGCATGGACCAAAGGGGCGAATGGTACGTCTCTGGCACCCAGCATTTCCCTGCTCTCTCAGCGTGGGTGGGCAGAATCTTGGAAAGGCCTCAATTATACTTTTGTTATGCTCCCTGAATGTCTCGAGCAGACAATTTGGAACCCCATTCTCCTTGAACCTCTTGTTTTAAATGCGTTCAGAGATGGTATGGCATGAACTATATGCAGGGAAAGAATCGGGAGGTAAGAATGTGTTCCTTACCCTTCCTTCCTCACTATCAGGTCCTCTCTCCCTCTGGGGCAGTGACCCTGCGCAGCACCTTTGGTTTCCTTGCTGACCTCTGTCGTGACAGATTGACCTGTCCTAGGGGTAAAGGAGACGGCTATCTTTAGTGTGTTTCTTGATTTGGGAATAAAGAAATTCAAGATGCCACAGCCATCCTGAAATTCTCAGAAAAACCTACTGGCCTGAAATTGTGCTCATAGACTTGAGAACAGTGCTGCAGCATGAATGCACATCTGCTTCTGTAGACGCAAATGTTATATTGTTCCTGGTAGAGGATTAGCCCCACCTTCTTCCTTTGGTATTCTTATCAAAGAATAAGCATCGTGAAGATGCATTGGCAACACGAGGACCTGCGCTTGACACTGGCTTCTTTCCACGTACTGCTGAGTGAGAAGTCAGAATGCTCCTCTGAGCAAACCCAGGGCACGAATTTGATTTGTGATGTCCCATAACATACATCATACCAGGATTTTAAAATGGAAGTTTTTAGCATCTTGTTGTAGTAGATCTGAGAGAAACCATGACTGTTTTTGAAAACTTGATGGGAATTCGTTGTTGTTTAAGCAAATATAAAGGTAGTGGCCTGAGAAAGGTAGTTGATAAAAGCACATTACAGGAGGCAGAGAGCATGTAAGCACCACTCTATTCTTTTCTGTCAGCTCTATGCAGAATAATGAAAAAAATTAATGTTCTAAGGATGACACAAAGATTCTCTTGGTCTTGGTAGAGTTAGATGAAGTAACAATAATTTGTGTGCATTAGCGTGTATGTCATTGGTACAGAATCAGAAGTTGTGCAATAATGTACCCTGCAACATGATGCAGGAAAAATAATCATGCTAAATTTTATATTGTAAAAAAGATTTAAACAAGTCTCTGGCAAACTATGTTTCTACTTTTTAACCCAAATCTAGGTTGGCAAACATTTACATAAAGGGCAGGTCATAAGTATTTTATTATTTATTAATTTATTTTTTAAATCTTTATTGTTGAATGTATTACAGATGTTCCTCATTTTTCCCCCTATTGACTCCCTCCTCCCCACTCCTGCCCCCCTCCTGCCTTTTCCCACGCTGTTGTCTGTGTTCATTGGTTATGCATATATGCATATAAGTTCTTTGGTTTATTTCTTCCCACCCTCCAAACCCCCCTTCCCTTTGAGGTTTGTCAGTCTAGCAACGAATTTGTTCTTCTTAATCCCTTCACCTTTTTCACCCATTCCCCAAACCCCTCTTCCATCTAGCAACCAACAAAATGCTCTCTGTATCTATGAGAATGTTTCTGTTCTGCCTGTTCATTTTGTTTGTAGATTCCGTTGTCGGTAGCCATGTATTCATTGCCATTTTGTTTGTTCATATATTTTATCTTTTTCTTCAAAAAGACCCTTCAACATTTCATATAATAATGGTTTGGTGGTGATGAACTCCTTTAACTTTTCCTTGTCTGGGAAACTCTTTATATGGCCATTGATTCTAAATGATAGGTTTTGCAGGATAGAGTAATCTTGGTTGTACTTTTCATCACTCTGAATATTTCTTGCCACTCCCTTCTGGCCTGCAAAGTTTCTTATGAGAAATCAACTGACAGTCTTATGGGAACTCCCTTGTAGGTAACTAACTGCTTTTCTCTTGCTGCTTTTAAGATTCTCTCTTTGTTTTGAACCTTTTGCATTTCGATGATGATGTGTCTTGGTGTGGGTCTCTTGGGGATCATCTTATTTGGGACTCTCTGTGCTTCCTGGACTTGTATGTGTGTTTCCTTCACCAAGTTAGTGAAGTTTTCTGCAATTATTGTTTCAAACAGGTTTTCGATTTCTTGTTCTCTCTCTTCTCCTTCTGGCACCCCCAGGATGCGAATGTTGGCACGCTTGAAGTTGTCCCAGAGGCTCCTTACACTATCCTCATTTTTTTGGATTCTTTTTTCTTTTTGCTGTTCTGATTGGGCATTTTTTGCTTCCTTATATTCCAAATCAATGGTTTGCTTCTTGGCTTTACCTACTCTACTATTGAATCTGTGTAAATTATTCTTTATTTCAGTTAGTGCCTCCTTCATTTCTGACTGGTCCTTTTTTATGCTCTTGAGGCCCTCACTAAGTTTGCTGAGGTTCTCACTAAGTTCATTGAGCATCCTTATAAGCAGTATTTTGAACTCAGCATCTGTTAGGTTGCTTATCTCCATTTTGCTTAGTTCTTTTCCTGGGGTTTTGTTCTGTTCTTTCATTTGGGACCTGTTTCTTTGTCTCCTCATTTTGGCTGCCTCCCTGTGTTTGTTTCTGTGTATTACTTAACGAGGGGTATGGGGCTCTCTGAGACCAGATGCTGCTCATTTGAAAGAATTTAGGAAAAGCTGAAGCAGAATCCAAGACAGACCAATCCTTTGGTAAAGCAACTGGCAACAGCTTGGGTGGGCCTGAGAGTTGTGTGGGGTGGGGCGGGGCCTCAGGGAGTCACCAGGGCGGGGCTACCAGTGTGAGCCAGGTTGCTGGAGTCTCAGATATGGTGACCGTCTGCCGCCCCAGGGAGGGCTCACCAAAGGAACAAAGGCCTCTGACAGCACGTCTGTCCCGGAGAAAGGCCCTCTCCAGCCCTCGTCCTGAGGTCAAACAGCTCAGTTCTTCCCTGTGTGTCTCTGGTGCCCCTTGAGCTCTCTCCCCTCCAAGCTCAGAGGGAGCGAGTCCGATAAGTCCATGCGCGGGCCCTTTAATGAGCTGCCTGGGGCTCCCGCCGCCTCAGCCTCCCTGAGCCTCAGTTCCCACTGGTTTTCCAGCCAGAAGTGATGGGGATTCTCTTCCTGGCACTGGAACCCTGAGCGGGGCGCCTGGTGTGGGACGGGGACCCCTCAGTCCTCAGGGAGGACCTTCCCAGCCAAGGTGTCCCCTGATTTTTATCCCCACACGTGGGTGTGGGCCCAGCCCGTCCCCTCCGCCCTCCTACCAGTCTCAATACAGCTTCTTCTTTAATGTCGCAGTTGTAGGACTGCATTCAGCTCTGTGTCCGGTGGCTCTGAATGATGGTTGTGCTGCAGTTTAGTTGTAACTTTGATGTGGTTGTGGGAGGACGCGATACCGCGTTTACCTACCGCCGTCTTGACCGGAAGTCCAGGTCATAAATATGTTAGACTTTGCAGTCCCGATGCTCTGTCATCCTACTTGATTAACTGTAGCTCGGAGGCACCGCGCTGAGTACAGATAAGTGGACGTGCCTGTGTTCCACCGAGACTCGATTCACCACGGGCACAGGCTGCCCTTGGCCTGCAAGCTGGGAGGTGTGGACTCTTCACCTAGGTCTGGACATTTCTGTGTCTACCACCTTTAAACGTTACATGGGAATGACCTGGGTGATAATGGATTAAAATGAAATAATCTAACAAATTGGAATTACGAGACATTGTACCAGAACTCAGAATGTTAGGAGAGAAGTATATCCCTAGCGGTAACCACAGGAGAATGACATCCAGTAGGTACTCTCACATTTTATTTTATTTTTAAAAAAATATTTTTTCTTTATTGATTTCAGAGAGAGGGAGGGAGAGGGAGAGAAAGATAGAAACATCAATGAGAGAGAACATCGACTGGCTGCCTCCTGCATGCTCCCCCACTGGGGATTGGACCCACAACCTGGGCATGTGCCCTGACCAGGAAATCAAACTGGTTCATAGGTTGATGCTCAACCAGTGAGCCACACCAACCAGTCAGTACTATCACATTTTATTTATTTTTTTATCTTCACTTGAGGATCCTTCCTTCCTTCCTTCCTTCCTTCCTTCCTTCCTTCCTTCCTTCCTTCCTTCCTTCCTTCCTTCCTTCCTTCTTTTTTTCATTTATCTTCAGATAGAGCAGGAGGGAGAGGGGAAGAAGAGAGAGAGAAACATGGATGCAAGAGAGACACATCGACTGGTTGCCACCCATACGACCCCAACTGGGGCCGGGGACAAACTGCAACCAAGGTATGTACCCTTAGTGGGAACCAAACCCGGGACTTTCTGGTCCATGAGCTGACGCTCTCACCACTGAGTCAGACCAGCCAGGGCACATTTTAAAGATACCTGAGAGCATCTCATGATTTTGGGGTTTTCAAAACAAAATGTTAAATGGTGTTATTACACACACGAAAAAAATAATAATGAATAGAGAGGGTGGGAGGAACTGTTAGAAGTGACATGTTTGTGGTGTAGATTTTGATGATGGTTTCATGGATGTATACTTATCTCCAAACTCATCAAATTGTATACACGAACTATTTACAGATTTCTGTCTCAGTAATACCTCAACAAACTGGTTAAAAAGGAAAAAAAACAGTCCTCAGGACCTGTTCCAGATAAGCAAAAACAAACACCCCAAATATGCTCTCAGCAAACCATATATCACCCAGCCATTGAGCACCCAAAGACATGCATTTCATTGTATTTCAACAAGAAGCTGTACTAAATATTAATAGGGGAAATTTTTCTCTAATCTGAGAAGAATGGTTTTAGTCAGTCACGAGTTGAAAACAAGCCATGATTTTTCTTTTACTGAATCTCTTTCCCCCTTGCCTTTGTCAATGTCCTTCAGCCATAGATTGCCAGGAACATATCTATAGTTGAACAAGTTGGGCTTATTTCCAATTGCAGGTAGGGGCAACACAGATCATGGGGACAGACCAACACAACCTTAATAATTTCCTCAACTTGATTCAAGTTTAGGCAGACTTCTTCCTGAATATGGGCCCCTGACCTCCCTCTCCTTAGGTCATTTACTTTAGAAAACTTGCTGTTATTAAACTCTTTCTCTATCCTTTGAGATATAAATCTCCCAGTCTCTTGCCAGTTTAAAACCAGAAATGTCTTTCACAAAGACCCGATGTCCCTATCAGGTAGGAATCTAAGTTTGACAAGCACCAATTAGTAAACAGAAATGGTATAATGACATTGATCCACGTCTCACGAATGCCCTCCAGTACTTTTTGACCAGCTTATCCTGGGCTTAAACACTCTCCCACTTTTTGTTTTAGTGGAGTTGAGTTAAATTTCTCTCCCTAATGGCAATAGTCTTAAATAAAGTCTTCCTTGTTCATTTAACTCCATCTGGAACAAATTTATCTTTGATAGGAACTGTGGGTGTTTCAATAAAGGGTCATTAGGACTTATAGGATTTGGATTTTAGTTGGTTAATTTTGGGGAAGCTCCAGGGAGTGGGATCTTACTCTGTGAGAGAGCAGGGAAATTCTATGAATGAGTATCTTGGTACATCCTGCTTGTAGGGAGGGTAGACTAGAGTGAGGGCAAAGCTGTAATTGGTAAAGAGGTAGCAGTCACACATAAAATGAGAGGGGATGTTTTGTGTTTGTGCATTGCACAGTCACCTTGCTTTTGCCTCACTTTATCATGATCTCAGAGTGACCCTGTTTGATACCGATGTTCTCTGAGACTGTTTTTGTCCAACAGAAGAACAAAATCACCTGAGTGTGAGCATCAGATCAGCTTGTAATTACACTGAGGCCTGGCTGTGAGGCGTGAACTCCTCCCATACGTGGGGAGAGGCTTTTTCCTTTTTCACTTGGCCGGCCAAAAAGGGAAATATTACTGCTCAAATGTGAAGCTTTCATTTTTTTATTTTATTTTTTAAAATATATTTTTAGTGATTTTATGGAGAAAGGGAGAGAGAGGGAGAGAAAGGAGAGAGAGAGGGAGAGAGAGGGAGAGAGAGAACCTGGGCTTGTGCCCCGATCAGGTATTGAACTGGCGACCCTCCGGTCATGCGACAACACTGAGCCAACTGAGCCACACCAGCCAGGGCACAGATGTGAAGCTTTTAAATGGTTAGGACAAAATAATGTTTTTGGAATTGATATTTTCAGAAGACCAGAGGCTCTATTCAGACACACATACACAAACATATGCGTTCTCTCTGTTTCTCTCTAATTCTCATAATAGCAACAGCATCTGAGTAATGATTGCCTTGACAAGTTCGGACAAAGCTTTACCTTCAGTGGTGGTATGAATAAAATGCCCTAAAAAACTTAAACAAGATCAAGGCTATTTTATTTATGTTTACCATGTACTCTTGATCAATTAGTGTTTGTTAAGGTTGATTACTAGCAAATTTGGGATTATTTCATCTTGGAACAAAGGTCCAGTGGTGAATAAATGGGACCTTCTGTTCTTGAGCTCATCTGTTTCTGTTCGAGTAAACAATCACTCCTCAGCAAGGTCAGTAGGATAGAGCTCCCCTGTTTAAATGATGTGCCAGGTACTGGACTGTGAGCTGATCATACTGACCCTACAAGGCTCTTTCTTATTTGGTGAGAATTAATTTGGTTAATTGACTTCAACAGTCTTGCTTTTATTTATTTAATGTATGTTTTTATTGATTTTAGAGAGAGGAGGAGAAGGAGAGAGAGAAACAATTAGCTGCCTCCTACACACCCCGCTACAGGGGATCGAGCCTGAAACCCAGGCATGTGCCCTGACTGGGAATTGAACTAGTGACATGTTGGTCATAGGGCGACACCCAACCAACTGAGCCACACCGGCCAGGGCTCACTTTTATCTTGGTTGAATTTTCATCTTAGTCTACTGGATTTTCCATTTATTGTATAAAAGACAGTAATTAGAAGGTTAGGTCTTAATTTAAATTAATAAGATTCACTTATTCATCCAAAAATATTTACTTAGCATCACCTACACAACAGCCACTGTCCTTCCTAGGGATTGGTAAACACGAGTTAACAACACAGACTGTCATGGATCTTAGCATTTATGGAGACAGGTGATAAAAATAAATAAATCAATACACAATGTGTTAGTGTTGTGACTGAAAACAACAGAATTGGAGATAATGTATTGGACAGGAGGGTCTATAGCATCAGTTCTCTCTGTGAAGCTAAATTTAGGTTGAGAAAAATTAGTTAGACAATGTTGGAGGTGAAGGATTTTCTGCCTTTCACTGTTCTTTTTCGTTGATCCATCAGCTTAGATCCAGCTAATTGCCTGATGCCATTGTTTTGTTTTATTTATACAACATTTGTTTGTTTGGCTGGGTCTGCAACCCTCATTAAATTTCACGTTTTTTTTTTTTACATTTCATTCACACTTACATTTCTATTAATATAGTTACTGTTACCGCTTGACCTGCAATGTCTCACAGAAAGATACTGCCTTTCAGTCGGGGAGGCAGGAGACTTAACCTGTCTTGCTTTCGGAACTCAGTTAGTTTTCTGTAGTGTTAAGGACACTTTTCTTTTCTTCAGAGTTTCTGACAGTGAGAAGTGCTAGCTTGTGCTTGTAGGTTTGATGTGTAGGTTAAGTTCCAACAGCTTATCACATTTTATATAGATCAATATGGCTAGGAAAATCAGGGAACCATGGCTGCTGGTCGGTTTAAATGTTTTTGTCATTTCCAATGTCCTGTTGACAAGTTGAGGAGCTGTCTATTGAGAAAGGAGAGGGAGAGAGAGAGAGAGAGAGAGAGAGAGAGAGAGAGAGAGAGAGAGACTTCCTATGAGTCATTGTGTTTTCTCTGTTGCCATCTCTCTAAGTGGCATGACCGTACTTCATTTCCCTCGGATTCTGTATCTTGGTAGCAGATAGGATACTTTCTCTCCCTCACTTTGCATGTTCAAATAGTCATGGAATTGGGTCACTCAATCTGTTTTTGCTATTTTTTTTTCTATCTTGATGTCTCTGTCTTGTGTCTTATTCCTTTAGATCCGTTCTGTCCAATAGGATAGTAATTAGCCATATGTGGATATTTAAATTTAAATTCAACAAAAGAAAATACAATTTAAAATTCAGTTCCTCAGTGTCACTAGATATCTTTGACATACTTAAAAGCGGCCTGTGGCTAATGACTACCATTTCGGGGAGTGTTTCTGTCATAGCAAAAAGTTCTATTGGACAGTGCTGCCCAGTCTATGGGGAACAGTCTCTGCGCCTGAAATTGTGTGGGTTCTCAAGTAACACCAGTCCCATCTTATCCTATTTCTTGGTGCCAAATTAATCTTTGAAAAAGGGCTGCTCTAGCTATTTTTCCCCCTTCATCAAAAATCTTTAACAGGTTTTTCATCCACATCAGAAAAAATAAAAATTCTGGTCCTTATGTTCATAATGCTCTAAAATTGAATCCCAGCTTCTATTCATGCAACTGGCAAAATTTTATTATCATTATTATTATTATCTTGTTAATCCTCACCTGAGGATATTTTTTTCCATTGATTTTTAGATCAAAGGGAGGGAGGGAGAGAGAAAGAGAGAGAAACATCAATGTGAGAGAGACATTGATTGGGATAAAATTTTTTTAAGTGGTGATAGTTCTGACAAAGAGAACAGTGAAGCTGACATGCTGGTAAATCAGCACCTTCCTAGAAATAAAAATGGCAAACATTATAAGATAGGTAAAAGGTCTATGCCATTTACTTCACTAACTTCATTTCTAGTAATCTGATCTAGAAATGTGGTCAAAGCCATGTTCAGGAAGGTGTTCATCACAGCTGGACATTTGGGCACAATCGGTAAGACTCTAAATGCTCAACCAATAAGGACATGCTTAAAACAGCCATTCTGTATCTATACCAGTGAGCCTCAATGTTGTAATCTTGATACCACAAAAATATGTACAGCTCCGCTTCCTGCCCCTTCATTCACTGTTCCATTACTTCTTTACTCCGGGCACATCCAATGCTTTGATACAGAGCCTTATATATGTTCTCTTTTGTGCAAGCTGTTCTTTCTGTTTGGAATGTTTCTCAGCTGAGATCACCAAATGTCTACTGATGCTCTAAAACCAGCTCATATTTTGTCTCTGTCATGGATTTTTCTTGGACTTTCTCCACCAGAAATAATACTTCTTTTCTTTGTACTCCCATGAGATTTGTATTATTATATTCGCGTTTCATAGCTTAGCTAGTTATCTCTCCCACTTTTTCACAAGGTGTAAAGTCATAAAAGTTGGAATGATTTTCAAAAAAAAAAAATGTATCGTTGTCTTTTTAGTATGCGCCATGATACATGGCCCATTTTTGATACTAAATAATGTTCCTGAATGAATGAACACAGGGCAAACAAATGGAACTGCCGTCATTGGTGCCCGAGGGGTTCAGTGAACACTGGGAGGTCCCACTCCTTTGTTCATGATTGAGTTTTGGAAATCACTCTGGGAAAAGAGGAGACAACCATACAAATGAACTGGAGGAGTGTCAAAGGTTTAATTTTGTATTGTTCTTAATGCCAGTCCTCTTCGGGCTACGTAAACTTTGTTCAGTAAGCAAATACTCCAGAAGACCAAGATTGTATATTTGCTGGGAAATTCACAGTTGCAAATGCCTGTGAGTTTTCAGTGTCCTTAGGAACCTTAGCAAATAACTAACAGATTTGCATTTTTCCCCTACCTAGAGTGAAAGGTCTCTAGGTCCCTTACTGATAAATGACATTAAATAAATACTTTGAACCCAGGCACAGAGTTGGCAGAAGGGCTTTGTGTTGATCTTTGATTTTGGAATAGATTATTCACAGATACTGTGGCCCAGTAAAGAGAATAGAATTAAAATTACATTTATAATTATATTTGTATTCACTCCTTACGCACCGTTAACATAAGGTTTTATAGACATGACTTTTATATATCAGGCAGGTCATGTAATTTTGAAACAAATACTCAACTCAAAGAGAAGCAACTCACATAGTGGGGAAACAACCCCAGATCCTGATATGTAACCAGTGGTAGCTTAAAAAATCTACACTGGAAGATTCATGCCTAGTATTCTACTGCCAAATCATCCAATTTTATAGCATAGGTTTAGGAAACAGGAATGCTAAATTCATCAAACTTATCTAATTTTTGGATGCTTCACAAATAAATAATAAAAGGAAGTAGATAAATCCAAATCTCCTTTCCACATATTTATTTACATAAATGTATACTTTCAAGAATTCCCATAATAAATATGTGGGGACATGCTCTGCAGGGGTTTTTGGCATCAATCTTTGTTGGAATACTTTGGCTTCAGTCAAATTTATGAGTTTTGTTTTACATATGGCTAAAATGGAGGCAGGAGAGGGTGATTTCCTAAAAGTTGCAAATCAAGATACTAAAAACTTGAGTGGACAAATTTATGATTTTTACCTGAAAAGAGTTATAAGCCAGAGGATGTTATCAATAAGAACGGTGCAGGGAAGGAGATGGTGTGGTCCATGGGTCCTGGGGTAAGACTTAGACGTGAGAAGTTTAACGAAACGATGGTCTGATGTTGTTTATTTGCCTATTTCTGATGTGTAATGAGCTTTTAGTCATTTTGTTGTTTTACCCCTATGTTTGGTAATAGTAAAATGTAAGGATACAATTTCTGATTTTTAAAAACTCCTTAAAATGAATGACCAAATCTTGGGTTGTCAAAGAAAGCCTTTCTTTCCCCAATAAGAGGCGTCTGCAGCAAAACCTGACAGGTGAAGAAACACACTTGACTGGATTCTTTCAAGTCTAGTTAAGAAGTAGCTCCAGCCTCCAATGCCGAGGAGTAAGAAAGTCACTGCAGGTCGCCCCAGAGGACATGTCCCAGTTCCACATGCAGGTAAAGAGCAGGGAGCCTTTGAGATTCCCTTCAAATGGGAGCCTGCAGGCAGAGGTCCCTGCGCTGAAGGACCCTCGTGGCTGGAAGACAGTTTGCCACGAGGACAGTTGAGTCATTGTACCCACTGGAACATGAGTCCCGGGGGCCTCGTGGTTCTCCGAGGGACACCACAGGGCTCCTTGGAGAGTTCATGGCGCACTGCCGAATTTTCTAGTGAATTTGTGTTGTACAGTCTTGGCCCACTTTAGAAAATAATACAGTATATTTTTGCCTCTAAATACATCTGATTTTCATTACATTTCCTCGACCCACATCCTGGAACTACATGACAATTTGCCTCAGCAAGAGTCCTCTCTTTCCTTTCATGCTCCTTTGGAAAGAGGCAAAATCACCGTGCTGACAAAGTAATTTCTAAAACGCGTCGGAGCTGCATTCACTGTGCAACCAGGTTATTCTTTTCTCTAAAAATTTCCCCAAATCTTGCTCTTCGTATTAAATTATTTCTTTCCTTTGTCATCCTCATCGAGTCTGCGTGGTTTAGGTTACCTGCATCGTTTGAGCTTCTTCTTTACGGTCCCTCTGCCGGGTCCTTTGAACTTGCACCTAATGTCTCCTTTGGAGTGTATTTATGTAAATCGGGTGATTTCTCATTCTTTATAGATACACACCTTCTCCCAAGAAGTCTGGCTTCCTTGGTTAACACAGAAAGCCCTCATTCAATCAACTCTGGTTTACCACCCTGATCAATGTCTCAACACGACTCTACTTCTCTCCAGAAAACTTTTCCACTTAGGTTTCTTAGACTTTTTATTTTATTTTTTTAATTTGGGTAGAAAAACAGTAAAAAGTTCTCAGTTTAGACATAAGCTCAGTACTGTACTTGTCATGGTGGAAGGAAGGCTCAGGGCAGACGTTACTGAGCATCTTATGCAGATAGGTCCAACACCAAGGGCCTTCCGACAGACAGCCCGTTATCTAATTGTCCATAGGGCAGAGAAAGTGGGGTCTCGGTGGGAGATCCATTCTTTAAAATTTCCCCCAGTTTCTTAGAGTGTAAGGGTCCTTCAATTTCAGGGACAAGGGTTCCCCATGTGGCTTTTCAGGGTGGGTTGGAAACCCATTTATTTCCTTTAAAGTTCATTCTCTTTTCTTTGTCTTCTGTGGTGCTGATTGTCCATGACTCACATTTTTATCTGATTCCTCTGTAGATGAGATGTGGGAGACAAGCTTGGACCACAATGATTGAGGGACTAGAACATAACTAGAATGTTTACACTGTGACGTTGCTTACTTCTCAACGTGTCTGAATTAAACAAGAGCTCTATCTTGTTCTCCTTTTCACTGCTTGACTAGTTTTCCTATCTGAACTTTGATTTTGATACAAGCCCAGCTTCAAAAAGAGAGGTGGGGAAAAAAAGAAATCCTATTTATAACACTTTTCTCCTGTAGAGATACCGTTTGAGCCCTTGAAAGTGGGACTGGCCATTTTCATGTTAGTGAGCAGACAAACTTGCTGAATTGGGTTATTATGGATACAGTCAAAGAGTATATATTATCACTTTCCTGCTCAAAACCCTCTGGTGGCTTCCTGTCCCATAGACAATGAAATCTAGTCTTCGCCACAATTCACAGGACCAAACACCATTGTATCCCTGACTTCCTCAGTCTCATCTCTCGCCACACTTACTTGAACAGTCTTCTCTGGCTCCGTTAGCCTCCCTGCTATTCCTTGGATACATGAAATGCGACCCTTTTTCAGAGTCTCTGTACTTGCTTACTCCCTGTGCTTGGAACACTTTTCTTCCTAAAGTTTATCTCACCTCTAGTCAACTGTTACCTCTGAGGAGAGGCATTCCTGACTACTTTATTTAAGAGAGCATGCTCGGTATAGCTTTTCTTTTCCCATAGTTCTTATCGCCAGCTGGGATTATAACATATAAGCCATCCATGTAGGGACTTTATTCACACTGCCACATTCCCCAACACATAGGGCAATGCCTGGCTCCTAGGAATCAATGAATAATTATTAACTAATTGTAACTTTATTAATGGGTCGATATATTGGCTACTACTGTGCCTCACAAATGGGCTATGGTTGCAGTTGGTACTGTCTCAGAAATGCCACCCTTTGTTCCTGAGAGTGATGATGGAATGATGGCTGGGATAAATGGAGGATACAAAGTAGATTTTCTTAGAGCACGGTTCTACGGTCCAAGATGGTAGAGAATATTAAGACAAAATATAAAACATGGGCTTAATATATTCAGGAAGAATCATCAATGTGACACACCTTCTGTCAATTATGACCTGTGACCCAGTGAAATAAGTATGCATTGATAGTTTGTCTTTAAGAACAAAGTCATCTGAAACATGAGTGACATACCAGTGATAGATTTCTTTACCTCCTCCAGCCAGGAATGAGTTATTCCTAGGACAAATGATTTTCCATTCTGGAATAATGTTATAGGCAAAAAGTTGACTTGTTTTTGTTTGGGGTCTTCCTGCCTTCATTCATTGTGACCAAGAGACAGATTTAAGAGTCAGTTATCTTGCAAAATGTCCTAATTACTGAGAATCAGAATGTTAAGACTGCTGCACGTTGTGCTCAACTGGATCCACAAACAGAGACATTTAGTAACGTGTTTAAACATGGACAGAGACTTTTGTGGTAGCAAATAACCTTGCAAAACTGGTACATGGGTTTCCTAATCCATGTACACAGTGACTTATCCTTTCTTCATGTTTCAGTGGAAGGATGAAGTGCCCATTAACATCTACTTTGGGGTAAGGGAAAAAGAAGGCAGACAGGGATGGCTGCTATAAACGTAACATTTCCATAGAAAATAAGTTCTCATATCAGCCGGCATGCTGGGAATTCCAGACGGAGTAGCTTTGTCCAGAGTGGCCTCCTCTTGGCATGTCTCCTCTACATGACTATGCTTACGGAGTCTCCGTCTTGTTCTTTGCCTCGACCGGCAGTATTGCATGGTCCCTTGGGCACCACAGCTCTGTGCTGGCCATGGTAACAGGTAGAACAGGGAAAGTTCTCTTGCACCATAACATTTCCTATGCATTGAATCACCTCAACATTTTTTTGGGGGAGGGGGGAAGGAGTTCTGATGCAAAGTGAATTTAGTGAAATATGAGTTACAAATATTATCACTGACTTGAAAAGAAACACTGCAACTCATAAAAGAAATTTCTTCTTTAGCTGTGAACTTCATCTCCAGAACCACATTATTAAACTGCCACATGTAGATTTCAAAATTAGAACCCAATTTAAACTAATAAGTGTGACTTTTTATATATTTGAGTTAAAATATCTTTTATTTCTGTGAATTACAATCTACACTGCATCCCAGCAGGTCCAACATTGTTTTGGTCTCTTTCCTTCGGTTGAGACTGTAATCCATATTCTTAGGGTTAGGAACACAAAGCTTGCAATCAGCTCATTAGTGGATTTGGTCATTATGCTCAAATTACACATTAATTTTATCTGAATTACTTGGAGCTAAGGAACAAAATTTTCCTTAATATCTGCTCCTTAAAGGTTATTGAATTCAATCATATTGAGAAAATAGTTTTAAATTAACATTTATTGAACTTTACAGATATGCGGTTCTTTAAATTATTGAAACTGGTTACTCAAATCATAGAAATGGCATCTGGACTGGATATTCTTGACTCCAGCCTGTCTCTCATATTCACTGGTCACCAAAGTTGTTCCTCTGTGTCACAGATTGGGTTATGTGTCTTCCCGCTTAGACACCTGAGATGATTGATTTCAGTTTACAGAATTAAGTCCAAATTCCTTTGCTTATCGTTCAAGGCTATTTATAATCTCAAATCCATTCACCTTCACAACCTCATCTTTTCCATACAATGAACTTGTTCCACATCTACCTTCCTGACACTGACCTTCACCAACAAGCCATGAT
Source organism: Molossus molossus (assembly GCF_014108415.1). Classification (NCBI taxonomy): domain Eukaryota; kingdom Metazoa; phylum Chordata; class Mammalia; order Chiroptera; family Molossidae; genus Molossus; species Molossus molossus. The sequence goes on along the minus strand of NW_023425377.1, from coordinate 119,937,020 downwards.
TTTCAGTCATACACACACTCTCATGTCTCTAGAATTGTGCTCGCCCTTTTTGTTCTTTCTCAAACAAGATTCCTCTCCTTCTTCATTTGGTTAAACCCAACTCCACCAATATTTCCTCTCCTCTATGCAGCTTACTCTAACTTTCTACTCTCTTCCTTACCTTAGAAATAAGTTATAATGGTCTTCTCCAATATTCAGTAACACCCTCAAAGAGAGGATTTTTTTTTTTTTTTTTTATCCTCACCCGAGGACATTTTTGCATTTTTTGTTCAGACAGAGCGGGAGGGAGAGAGAGAAAGAGAGAGAGAGAGAAACATCGATGTGAAGGGACACATCGAGTGGTTGCCACCCGCACGACCAACCAGGGCCGGGGACAAACTGCAACCGAGGTACGTGCCCTTAGCGGGAACCGAACCCGGGTCTCTCTGGACCGCAGGCCGACGCTCTAACCGCTGAGCCAAACCGGCCAGGGCTCAAAGAGAGGATGTTACTGAAAAGGAATAATAAAATAAATTCTTCCCCCTGTACTGACTGCCAGTTAAGCTATCGGGCCTATACTATTTTAGGGTATTCTATTTATTTTAAATGGACAAACCTCCATTAAATGACTTGTGTGTAAAATATGTGCTCTGTTATTAATGTTACAGAGCACTGTCAACAGGATTGCTTCTGCCGGCTGGGGTATTAGCCCGTGAACCAGGAACACTGCAATGCTTACCAGGTCATAAAGAGGAGAGCCACACAGAGTACTCGGGGCCTGTGGTCAGGCTGGGCCTGGCGGCCTGACTCCCCTGGGAAAGGGCCCCGGCCGTGGCCCTGCTCTCACATCTGCCCGTCTGCCGTGCGCCATGTGCAGTGAAGGAGGAAGCAACGAAATACAGCGGGACAGTTTCAGAGGGTGAGGGAAAGCTTCCAGAAAGAAGCATCATTAACCAGAGGCCTGAAGTAGGAGTCGGTCAGTGGAAAAGTTGGGCAAAAGGAATGAATCTCAGAGAGATGAAGGAAACCTGGAAGTAAAAGCCTCCAGAGAAGCAAAAGTAATTCAGTACGGCTCGAGTACTGAATGTGTCCCTGCGTGTGCATGTGCATATGTGCATGTGTGCATGTGCATGCATGGCACATGTTCATGTACGCACTGGTGCATTGTGTGCATGTGTACATGTGCACGCACGTGTGTGCACATGCATGTGCATGGACTGTGAATGTGCATGTGTGTGCGCATGTGCATGTGTGTGTGTGCATGTGTATTCATGTGCAGTGGGGGCATTCCATTGGAGACAGAACACAAGAACAGCAGAGCACGAATGCTCTAAAGTTTAGTACAATAGTCAAACAGTTTTAAAAAATAAAAGTAGCTTTTAAACAATTTTTTCTTACCTGGTTATTTTTAGAATTCTGTCAAACAATTAACATTTAATGAATGCCTATTATGTGCAAATCACACTGTGTTGTGGAGAACAAAAAGAATTTTGAGATTTTATAATAGTATAAGAGAGATAAAACCTGCATACAAATAATTATAATACAAGGTAGAAAGTGGTAAGTGCCATATGAGAGATAAAAATAAAATGTGAAGAGTTCAGAAAGGGAGAATTCACACATTCATGTGTGGCTGACCTATTTTTACTAACACTAATCTTATCTACGCGGCTCATCTCAACCATGGTGATGTTAATTTTGCAACTATTTTGACCTTCCGTAGGGCACAGTCTTTACAAAAACGTCCTATGATATAAACTTGGAAAATAAAAAGCTTTCATGTAACTTGGACCGATCCGTAGGCTGACAGTCTAACGGCACAAGTGCTAGAGAGTTGCAAGGGCTTAAATCTCCAGATGAGTGGAGGCAACAGAAACGGAGTCTTAACATTCATCAGACGTGGAGTCAGTACCTGTTATGGGGGAGCCAGTGTGTCATTTTCATTGCTGATAATAGGCAAGAAGATAAATTAAGAGATAATGGAGAATTATTAATGTATAAATGGTAGGCTTTTTTTTGGGGGGGTGAGGTACAGTTGGTAATGCTCTGCCCATGGAAGAAACAAGTTTAATGTGAAAGAAAGGAGTTTAATATAAGACATCTGCTATGCACCCTCTCTGAGCAGAGACCACCACACCAGAGGGACTGGGATCCTTGTGTCCAGCCGGGGTGGTCAGCCTCTACTCTCCCAGGCACGTGCAGGCTCAGCTGCACTAGAGGGTGAGCCCAGATTTGCCAGGTCTGGTAGGTGGAAGGCCCAATGCACTGGATGAAGAACAGAGTTTGTTCTTTTGCTCTATGTCCAGCTTTCTGCTAATTGAACTCTGATTATTTCTTCTAAATTCTGCAAAATTTGCCTGACCTTTAAGACTGGGTTTCACATCCTTCCATCTGTAAGTAGATAGTTCTATTCTGTGAGAAGTAATGATTATTTTCCATCCCCTGAAAATAGAGAGGTCAGAGGCAACAACTTGTATTGAGATCTGAGCCCTCAGCATGTTGTGGCAGAAATTTGGTCAGTGGGAAGAGACAGACTGCGTACACTCAGAGGATTAGAAAATGACTGTTTAATGCGCACTGGTGCTGGCCCAGCGGAGTCACCTCCAAAGGCTGAGCCCCGAGCCTGGGGTTCCAGCCGCCTTTTATACATGATAAGCTTCCGGGCATTTGGGGACTTTCTAGTTCTGCTATAGTTTAGGTGGTTGGTGGATGTAAGGGAATTACCAAAGCCAGGGGCGGGGTCTCTGCACTGCCTAAGGGGATTGTCTGCAGAAGGCTTGCATTCTTATGCCCCCCTCTTGATTCTCAAGCTGCTCCTAGCAGACTTAGAGAACATCTTGGACAGGGAGTTCCCATAATGCCATGTGAGGAATAGGGGCAACAATCTCTCTGACTGCTTCCTACTGAATAGAGGCGTTGAAGGGGAAGGATGCAGCAACTGGAGTTCTTCACCATCCAGAGGAGAGTTGTTGGGGGTCCTTATTTGAAGCATCATTTGCAGCTTTATTGTTTCTAAGCGAGAGGAAATAAAATGGGTTAGCATGTTGCAAATACAAGGGCCAAACAGGAGTGCTATAAAAAGCATTAAGAGAGGACCAGCTAATGGGAGTATCCAAGATGCCCAGTTCCACATGTTACTCCAGGAACTCCAAGATTCCCATAATTCCTGTCTTTTGTAATTCATTCCTTTAACTGCTGGGTTATGTCTCTAACTATTCCTGATTGATTAACATAAAAGCAACATTCCTTGTTTAAGAAGAGGCATATCCCTCCCTTTTCAGCAATCAGTAGGTCTAACCTCCTTCTATTTGTAATACTACTGTGGCTAAGGAGTCTACTTGATCCTGTAAGGCTGCTAAGGATACAGAGTCCAGTGCTGGGATCAGTCCAGAGGCAATGACCATCCATTCTACTGCCGGAGTCCTCAGGCGCTGGTCATAGACCTGTCATCAGGTCATAGACCTGTCCTCTTAAGGGTGACCTGCAGAGAATTGTTCCGGCTGGTGGTCACCCTCCAGGCAGGTTGGTTGTTGTGCGACAGGTGAGCTGCCTTCACCTGGGAGTGGTGGATCCAGGTATTCAGACCTGCAACCTTGAAAGCTGTGGGTGTGGTTAGTATGACTAAATAGGTCCCTCTCCAGGTTGGTTTGAGGAATTACCTTTTCCAGTCTTTTATCCAGGCTCGGTCCCCTGGTCTGTGGGGGTGCACAGTTATTCCCAGGGAAATGGGTATTCTATCGGTTACCCTCTTATGTATCTCAAGAATGGTTTTTCCTAGACCTTGTAGTTGTTTTTGGATTTCCAGATTTCCCAGTTCTTTTTTATCCCCTTTGAATTTGATCAGTGGGGGAGGTCTCCCATATAAGATTTCAAAAGGGGAGAACCCTATCTTTGCCTGATGGGTACAGCATACTTGCAGGAGAGCGAGGGGCAGTATATCAGTCCAGGGCAGGTTGGTTTCTTGACATGGTTTGCCATGGTCTGCTTAAGGGTCCAATTCATGTGTTCTACTTTCCCTGAGCTCTGGGGCCAGTAGGCCGTGTGCAAATTCCATCGGATGCCTAGAGTTCTAGCTACCTGCTGTACTATTTCTGCTAAGAGGGCTGGGCCATTGTCTGATATATCTCGGGATGATGTCTCTGAGTAGAGCTTTGGTTACTTCTCTTGTTTTTTCCGTACATGTCAGGTAAGCTTCAGCCCAGCCTGAGAAAGTACAGATCAAAACCAGGAGATATTTGTGTCCTCTGCTGGGTCCTATTTCTGAGAAATCGACCTCTAGACCTTCAAAGGGTGCTTGGCCACAGCGCTGGATCCCGGCGGGCCCAGTGGGGCTCTGTTTGGCGTTGTTTTGAGCACAGTAGAGACAGCATGGGGAGACTGAGGCACAGAGGGATGGAAGTCGAGCAATCAGGTAGTACTGGCTTAATAAGGCTTCTTGGGCAGTTTTTCCCAGGTGGGTAAGTTCATGTTGTTGCAGGGCTAACCGATGGGCTAGTTGTTCTGGCATGTAGATTCTGTGACCTGGGAGTATCCACCATCCTTCCTTTGTTACATTTCCTCCCTCCTGCTGTGTCTATTGTACTTCCTGGGCCGTGTGCAGTCCCAGGAGGAGAACTGGACACTGCCCCCACAGTTCTGAGAGCAGTTGCCCCGGGACTCCCAAGGCTGGCCAGCCGGGCTCAGGGCAGGAGGGAGGCCAGCAGTAACAGAAGCAGCCACACCAGCCCAGGGAAGGTCACAGTGGGGAGCAGCGGACAGGATTGGGCTCCCTACAGCCAGCTGCCCATCCAGCCCCTCCTGGGATGTGGGTCCAGCTGGGACATGGCAGGGAGCTGAAGCTGGGAGGGACTGAGGCCACCTGGGCACCACGTCCTTCACACCCTGGCTTTGCGGGAAGATCCTCTCTGCAGCCTGGGGCTCGGACTAGTGCCAGGGTCAGAGGCGGTCAGAGGAGATGGAGCAAACTTGCCTCTTGGCTTGGGAGCGGTGTCTAGTGGCCCGGCTCCTGCAAACCCTCCTCTCCTGTGTCGTTGTCTCTCCCGCCTCCGTCTCCCGCAGCTTCTCTGGCCTCTCTCTGTCTGCCCCAAGCTCTGGTCACACCTCTGTGCCTTTGTCTGTCTCTCTCCTGCCCTCTCCGTGTCTCTGTGTCTCTGGGTCTCCCTGAGGGTTTCTCATCAGGTAAGGCCTCTTGTGTCCAGGCTTCGATGTCCAGCGGGCGCCTGGGTCTGGAGCCACTTTCTGGCTTCTGTGACAATCTGCCAGTGTCCTTCTGTGTTGAATAGGGTGAGTAAGCGTTGTTTACAGTCAACCCAGGGGGGGGCGATGAGCCTGGAAGACTGACCCCCCCTCTTGTAGGGCCCCGTCAAGGCCCATCCTCTGTGGACCCCTGGTCTCCTGCAGTGGTAACCGCATTGCCCCTGGGGGTTTTGGTCCCTGGGTGGCTGACCTGAGACACCTTCCCACTGGCTCTGGTGGCCCTGGCTCCAGCGGTGCATTGGCTGGTTGTGGGGGTGAGACAGATGGAGGTGGGCTGTCAGGCAGGTGAGGCTCCCATCCTTAGGTAGCGAGGTATATGGTGGTGGCAGTGGAGGAGCCTCTTCCGAATCCCCTTGTGAATAGGAGGCCGTTTAATTTGCTCTGAGGTCTTCCTTTCGCCTTGTGCCACGAGGACCTTGCACTGTCCCTGACTCGTGACACAGAATCGGACTCAAGGAGGCCTGATCTGGGCTATTTCCAACCACTGGTCTATGTAGGGAAATTGGTCGGATGGCCGGAGTCTCTGGTGACCACCCCATACATGGCCTGGACTGTGGGGACATCAAGGGTGCCTTCAGAGGGCCCTTCCACACCAAAGGTGGGCCATTCTAATTCACAGAGGGTGCGCGATATTCTGGGGCTCACTTTGACCCCATAATCTCCTGAGAACCACTTTGTAAAATTCTTTATCATACATTCCAGAACAGTGGGTCTAGAGGAACTCTCCCCCATAATGAAATCTAAGATGGTTAAGCAAACCTCCCAGTGAATGGTGTCATGAGACAAACAGGAGGAAACTCTCGTTTTGTCCACCTGGCCGCTCCCCTTTCAGGGATTTAAGTGCCTCTTGGCACGGGCAGGTCAGTATAAGCCCCTGACTCGGATCAGGTTCGCTGGTGGAGACAATGTCCCCTAGAACCTGATATTGCCCTTAGCCATATGAGGTCACCAAGGACGCGTAGATTGGGACTCACACAGGCTCCTTAACAGGCGTTGTTGAGCATGGTCTCTCACGCACACAATCACACAGACTTTAAACTTTTCACCCAGGAATTCCCTGTCCTGTGCAGTGTCTCTGCTGCTGGGAGGATCAAGTTCCCCCTTGGCCTAAAAGGCAGGCCTGAACCAGGTCCTGGGTCCCTGGGGACACTTACAATGTCCTGGCAGGCTATTCCCCGGAGTCTGTTCCAGCGCAGTGGTGGCCGACGACAGGAAGGCCCGGCGAGGGTCAGGGTCCAATGAAATCACTGGAGTCAGCCTTCTTTTCCGTCCCAGGGGCCCAAAATTAGTGGCTCCTTCTTGCCGGCTTCCAACAACGGTAGCTCACGAGGCCAGCGTGGCTGTAGGCTTCCCGGCCAACACACCAAATGTTGTACTGAGATCTGAGCCCTCAGCACGTTGTGGCAGAAATTCGGTCGGTGGAAGAGACAGACTGCATGCACTCGGAGGATTAGAAAAGGACTGTTTAGCCCTGGCCGGTTTGGCTCAGCGGTTAGAGCGTCGGCCTGCGGTCCTGAGAGACCCGGGTTCGGTTCCCGCTAAGGGCATGTACCTCGGTTGCAGTTTGTCCCCGGCCCTGGTCGGTTGTGCGGGTGGCAGCCACTTGATGTGTTCCTTTCACATCGATGTTTCTCTCTCTCTCTCTTCCTCTCTCTCCCTCCCACTCTACCTGAACAAAGAATGGAAAAATGTCCTCGGGTGAGGATAAAAAAAAAAAAAAGAAAAGGACTGTTTAACGCACAGCCGTGCTGGCCCAGCACAGTCACCTCCAAAGGCTGAGCCCGGAGCCTGGGGTTCCAGCCGCCCTTTATACATGATAAGCTTCTGGGTACTTAGGGGCTTTCTAGTTCCCCTGTAGTACAGGCAGTTAGCGGAGGGAAGGGGATTACAAAGCCAGGGGCGGGGTCTCCGCGCTGCCTGAGGGGCTGTCTGCAGAAGGCCAGCCTTCTCAAGCACTTGTTTCTAAAAGGCGAAGGTCGCGAATGCCACAGTAATGGCAACTCCAGATGCAGAGTTGGAATCCTGATTCAGGAGCTTAGTCGTTATGTCATTAGGGCAGATCCATGAACCTCCTTGAGCTTCTCTGTAATCATCTGCAAAATGGGTGGTTCTGGGATTTAATGTGAAATGAGGCTCTCATGTGGTATAAGGTAAGATTATTTACTAAAGATCAATGGCTCTGTGGTATTGAGAAATGCTTTTGCTTTCCCCCTAGATGTACACGTGCAGACATTTATTACAGCCATTCGATCGCTAGATCAGTGAAGACAGTGCTTCCAGATGTGTGTTTGGAGACACCCCACAGCGCGGAGACGAATGCGATTTTATCTGCCTTTTCGAGGGTATGCACTGGCCAGCTCCCCAAAGAAGTGGTCATCTTGTAAGATCCCATCAGCTGAAAGCGAACCTCGCGTGATATTATTCATCAACTTCATTTTCATACATTCCACGTAGCACATGCACATCCAAGTGAAAGAGCGTTTCAGAAAGGAAGGAGGAGGACAGGATAGCAATTACAACCAAACTTTCCTTGTGCTGACAGCAGCCAACTCATTTATTAAGTCAATGTCGTCAAGTAACACAGCCACATCACACTTGATTGAAATCGTGGCCAAGTCTGACAGATGTTCTCTCCTCATTGTCAACCTCAAGTATGTTTTAATGAGTTTCAAGCGGCTGGAGCTCCCCTCGCAGATGCCGCAGTTGCAGAGATTGTGAACAGATTCTTCAGGGCAACGGGTTTTGTATTTAATAAGTGGTGCAGGGTAGGTACCGGGGAGAAACCATTGCTGGAAATGCAATCACTTCTCCTGAAGCTGGGCTCTCTCTGTAGCTGATGAGCCCCCTTCAAATCAGTTGCATTCAGCATAGTGGTGCAAAGCGAGTCTGTGTGCTTAACACCACTGATCTCAAAAGTTGCTAAGAGGATTTCAAAACCTCAATGTCTTCGGAGATTTAGGAAGGTTCCCCACTTTTGGAGACTCACTAAAAGCCACGGAAGCATTTTAAAAACTGCTTTTTCCTTCTTTTTCTTTCCTTTTAGCATCGTTCCTCGATGAAACAGCAGTGTCTGAAGGGGAGAAAGTTTACAAAGTAATTCCTACTTCAGTTGTATGTATTTCAAGTAGATTCAGGATAAGGTTTTAGATGCTTTTAAAAAAAAAGTTTTCGGAGAAATAGTTGGATGTTTCTACTGCTTTATAGATCTGCTCTTTTCACTTTAAAAATTACTGCTTGTGTGCAGAAAACCAGGAGGATAATATTTTCTTTGATCAATCTCCATCTCAAACAAAACGGCTTATATATTTTGTATACTATGCCATAAAAATGATATTGCTCAGCTGCTGTGCTGTATTAGTTTTTCCCACACCAGGATAAATCGACTTCCTATTACTGGTCTATCTCTCTAGTGTAATGTAATAGTTCATTTCTTCTTTCCTTATTCTTTTTTATACATCAGACATAAACCATTTAATGATCTAAAGTGTCTTTCCATCGTGGTCTGAGATGAACAACAATTTCTAAGAAATTTCTATGGTCTCACAGGCAGGGATCGTTTAAGAGAAAAGAAGCCCTTGAGAAAGGTGTACAGTCGTCCCTCGTTTATCGCGGTCAATCCGTTCCAGACTCCAGCGGCCGCACCTGGCGCTGAAGGATTCCCGGGTGCTCGGATACATAGGCCTGCAGTCCACACGTACAGTAATTTTAATAACTGTAATACAGCCCTGGCCGGTTTGGCTCAGCGGTTAGAGCGTCGGCCTGCGGTCCGGAGAGACCCGGGTTCGGTTCCCGCTAAGGGCACGTACTTCGGTTGCAGTTTGTCCCCAGCCCTGGTTGGTCGTGCGGGTGGCAGCCACTCGATGTGTCCCTTCACATCGATGTTTCCCTCTCTCTCTCTTCCTCTCTCTCCCTCCCACTCTATCTGTACAAAAAATGGAAAAATATCCTCGGGTGAGGATAAAAAAAAAAATAACTGTAATACAGGGGTATATAATTGACTCAGACAACCGAGCGCGCTTATCATTTTCAGTCTCGATCAACTTTTTAACGAATATATTTGAAAAAACCGCGCTAGAGTGAAACTGCGCAAGTCCAAGGGCGAAGTGGCGAGGGACGACTGTAAACCTCACTGTACGTCAGAGGAGACGTGTCGAAGTCCTAATTTTATTTATCCACCACATGCTCTAAAGTCAATGGAACTTGCAAACATCAACAGAGTGCTTTGTCAGCCTGTTGATGTTCACAACTTTTTATACTCCAGGCTTGATTTAAGGTGCCTAGCCTGTCAGACAGGCAGATGTGAAGCAGGGACATCCCTGATACATCACTATTTAGCCACGGCAAGGTGGGGAAGGATTGCTTGCTTCTGAGGCGGTGTGGGGTGCAGCAGAACCCCCCTGCCCCAGATGCAGACTGGGAGTGGCGATGGTGAGCGATTGTGTAAAAAGATGGTTTCTTAAAAGAATATGTATCTATTATCATCTGCTAGGTTTCTATAGCTCCCTGCCCTGTGACGTTCCAGAGCCTGGCTGCTGCATCTAGCAATTAGCAGATGCCAGAGAGGAGCTGAGTAGTGGGAGAAATCTCTGGGCTGAAATGCAGGCGGGTGACACACAGTGCAGTCTGAGAGCTGCTTGCTGGTAGGAAACTAGTCCTGGGTGGGCTCCAGGGTCCCTGAGTAGTGACTTTAGATTATTCCCTGTCATCTGTCTCTGCGCTGCCTCGCCCTCCTCAGGCATCTCATGCCCTCTGGCGAGCTGTTACTGGCATTGCCAAAAGTATACAACATTCAAAGGGAACACCACCTGAGAAAAGAACTATTAGGAAGGCAATCAATAAGGTGGGTACGGAGGCTGGGGGAGCTTTCTCCTCTCCCAAAGAGAAAGGCAGGAAGAGGAGAGGTCCTCACTCTAAGCTGATTACCCAGGGCGAAGATGGGGGGTTGATGAAGGGACTCACACAGACCAGAGTCTGCTAATCTGGGAAAAGCGTATTTGCATGTGCTCATTCAAATGTAAAGCTGAAAGGGGCTCAGATCAACTGCGATATTTGAAGTTATTGTTGACCAAAGCAGCATCCCATCCACCGTCCTTGCATGCTTATGCATTTGTGGGCAGGGGACACGGGCTGGAAAATTCAGCCTCTGAGAAAGTGCCGCTTTGAAGCTGGTGAAAGCCGTTAACTGCCTCCGCCGTTCCAGACAGGCCCTTCAGACCGCCAGTCTTGGCAGGAACCTGCCGCGGTTTCTATTTATTTTTGCTGAAGCTCTACCGTGAATTTTAAGCTAAAAAAGCGCAAGCGTTTGTTTGAGAAGAACCTGGAACCTTTCTGATGCACCGGTGTGATGATTTATTGTATGACACCAGCTGTAACCACTTCAGCTGAGAGCACTTCATACTCTTCTTTAAGGCAGTAATTGATAAGTGTACTTCCTGTCTGTAATCAATAGCCTGTATAGTCAATGGAATATTTCTAAACAAAAAGAAGGGCGCACACGTCTCTTCCACATGCCACTCCTCATGACTGAGCGACACCAAAATTCTGTCCTGCCACCGGTGTGACCAGTGCCACTGCCATTAACCCGTTTGTCAGTCTTCCAGACCAGGGAAGAAAATAAGTCCCTTTACCAAATCCCCAATGAAAACATACCTCGTATATAAAAATAATGTCCTAGATTGATATAAAGCTGAACGTGTGATTTGAAGCTTTTTTTCCAGAAGTAGTGATAAATTTGTGTGTGTGTGTATATACATACATATATATATACATTATACATACATATATATGTATATATAACACACACATATATAATATATGTGTATATATGTATATATAATACACACACATATATATAATATTTTGATTCTCACTGAAACATGCATCCCTAGTTTTCTCCATGACTGACGTGACTTGTTCGTCCCCTTTATATCTATTCCTATCTATACACACCTATGTCTATGTCTATGTCTATGTCTATGTCTATGTCTATGTCTATGTCTATGTCTATGTCTATGTCTATGTCTATGTCTATGTCTATGTCTATGTCTATGTCTATGTCTATGTCTATGTCTATGTCTATGTCTATGTCTATGTCTATGTCTATGTCTATGTCTATGTCTATGTCTATGTCTAGATGTCTATGTCTATGTCTAGATGTCTATGTCTATGTCTATGTCTATGTCTATGTCTATGTCTATGTCTAGATGTCTATGTCTATGTCTATGTCTATGTCTATGTCTATGTCTATGTCTATGTCTATGTCTAGATGTCTATGTCTATGTCTATGTCTATGTCTATGTCTATGTCTATATGTCTATGTCTATGTCTATCTCTATTGCTATGTCTATCTCTATCTCCATGTCTATCTCTATGTCTATCTCTATCTCTATGTCTATCTATCTGTATCTAATCTACATTTATATCTGTAGTAGTCCACACCTAATCCTTGGGTGCCATGTTCTAAGACCCCCAGTGAATGCCTGAAACCATGGATGGTACTGAACCTCCAAAATACTCTGTTTTTTCCTGTACATGCATCCTGGTGACGGCATTTGAATTATAAATTAGGTACAGTAAGAGATGAACAAGAGTAGCAATGATGAAAGAGGACGATTACAACACTGTTCTGTAATAAATGTGGTGTGAACGTGGTCTCTCCGGCAATCATCGTATTGCACTGTACTCGCCGTTCCACGTCAAGGAGGACTTGGCGGCGTCTCTCCGGCTTGTCCGAACGGCCAGCATCATCGCTCTTGTGCTTGGGGCTGTTGTGAAGGAAGACAAGGGCTATCTGAACACGCCCTGTGCTGTCTCACGGTGATCTGACAATCCGGGTGGCTACCAGTGACTAATGGGGGGACGAGCGTACAGAGCAGAGACTCTGGATGAAGCTATGACGCGTTCTGGGCAGGGCGGAGCGGGATGGAGCGAGATGGAGCGAGATTTCATCACCTATTCAGAATGGCACAGTTCATTCCTGGAATTTTTCATTTTATATTTTTAGACTGAGCTTAACTGTGGCTAACTGAAACTCTGGAAAGTAAAACCGAGGATAATATACACGATCTCCTGTATACATACATGTAGGTATATATACATCTAATGACATACACCTTATATTTATACTGATCTGTACTCCTTTATCACGTGGTCTTTCACACGATGAAGGGTAAAGCTGTCCAGAGCAGCTGGTTTTTGTTAGTGACATGGCCTCTGAGTGGTTTCCTGTCAAAGCAAAGCCTGCATGTACCGGCACCACTGGCCCATGTGGACAGTTGTGGCACCTGACAGAGTTGCTCACGGATCCACAATGTGCTTTTCCCTGGCAGAGCTCAAAGCTACCTCCCCCTTGAGGAAAGCGCTCCTTTGACTCTGTGCGGAGAGCCCTCTGCTGCCCGGACCAGGTGGAGATGTTCCGGTTCCGGTTCCGGTTCCGGGCAAGGCTTTGTGGTTTGCACAGCGTTGCTGTGTGCTCCAGCAGTGACCTCGCACCGTGTCCTGGGAACGTCGCCGATGAGCGAGGCGCTGGTATTTTTCCTATAAATGCATCAAGTCTATAGTTCATAGAAACAGATAGTGTGTGGGTGATCAAGAATCAAGATGGATTCTTTTGAAACTGAGAAAATATTGCCGACATGGGAAACTTGGTAAAATGAAGCCAAGCCAGTGAGAGGTGGATTCAGACATCACCAAGGAGAAACGGAGTAACAAGAATCTTTGAGTTAGAAATTTAAAGCATAATGCAACCAATCGTACATCATAGATTCCACCTTGATACTAACCACTACATAAATAATAAAAGAAATCTTTATAGAGATCCATTTCTTCAGATTTGATACTTTGGAAAGATACTCTGAAATACAAATATGTAGGAGTCAGGTAAATAAGAATGGGGATTGTTTTCTTCCTCCTACAAATAGATCAAATTTAGGTTAACAGTAAAGTTACATACAGTAATCTAACAGTTTTTTTAAATGGCTCTATACCAACTATATATATATATTTTATCCTCACCCAAGGACATTTTTGCATTTATCTTCAGACAGAGCAGGAGGGAGAGAGAGAGAGAGAAGCATCCATGAGAGAGAGACACATTGACTAGTTGCCACCCACACGACCCCAACTGGGGCCGGGGACAAACTGCAACCGAGGTACGTGCCCTTAGCAGGAACCGAACCCTGGACTCTCTGGTCTGCAGGCCAATGCTCTAACTGCTGAGCCAAACAGGCCAGGGCTATACCAACAATATTTGATCTGTGGTCTTTAGTCTCACGACACAGAATAATGTGAAGAATTTATACAGGCAGCCTCGATTTTGTGCTGTACAGACAGAGTCTTGAACCAAAGGAAGGTTCTCTGAACTGCTAACAGGTTTTGGGTGATGAGCTGGCCATCCTGAAAATTTCCCCATGGACAGGATCTTTATTGTTTGGTCCAGTCTCACAGGATAAGTGGAGTCACTAAGGTCCCAGCAAAGAGACATCAAATAGTCTCCTGCTTCTGAAAGCAGGTCCCTCTTGTGGGGCTGCAGAGGAGAGAAGGCAGCTCTTTGAATTTCCTGGGCACATTATAAAAAAATTCAGGCTCCAAAAGAGACCACCTGCTACCCTTTATAGGTGCTAAGAAAAATACCCAAATTAAAATTACAACAAATATGATGCTCTAAATAGGGAAGGGAAAGGGATGGTAATGAACTTTCAGAATAGACAAGTAGACTGTACTGGTTGCTATTAAAAATACACATCCACAGGCAGAGACACATTTGCCCAAATTGTACAGGGATGTGATAGTGCTCTAGGGGAATGCTTTTAACTTATAATGAGGCATTGTTAAAAATATTCCTGCTTTTGTGCCCCTGTCCATGGGTCTGTGGGTTCACTCATCAGAACATGAACTGCTTTTTTGGTGTTTGTGTGTTGGAGGGAAATTAATTTCTTCCATAGTGTTTTATTCCCTAGGGGAAGCCACATAAGGAGAACTGTTTGCTGTATGAAAGAGTGTTTTATACAGTATTAGATCCAGGAGTTTATTATTTTGGGGCCAGAGTCACATTTCAGAGCAAAACCACTAGGCACCTTGGTGTGTTCTGTCCTTTTCCTACAGAGACATCCTACAGAGATCTCCAAATAGCAGTTTTGTCAAGTCATAGCACCAGAAGTGTCTCATTCTCAGCAGAGAGGCATTTTCCCTCTGCCCCCCCCCAAATACACTCTGAGCTCTAAGATTCAACTGTAGATCTCACCTTCCTAAGGCTCAGGGATGGTGCTGAGGGGGTTTGTTGATGTTGAGTGGCAGACCCAAGTAGAAAGTTGTACATGAAATGTTTTTAAAAATGTTCCACTTAAAACATTTTTTTTTCAGTTATAATTTCTTGCATAGTTTAGGACACACACTTATTCATGGATCCAGGTACTAATATGTATATATAATAAACCATAAATTCCTGATTCCAAAGTAAAAATCCTAAAAACACTGCTTGGATCAGCAGCATAGAAAGAAAACCGATAAGCAAATTAATTAATGAACTGGTTTGAATCCATGACAATTATAATGTCTCGTGCAGACATAATCTGGCATGGATACATCGGTCACAGCAAAAGCTTTATAGCTACCAACCGCATCACGACACACACGGTGTCTTTTACATTTCTGCAATTTTCAAGCTTTGTACTTCTTAATCTCATCCAAACTATGCAGAAAGCAAAGCTTTTGCCAGCACTTTAGGAACTTAACTCAGTCCACATGGCCAGTGTTAGGGAAAAGGAGAACATGATGCTTTAAAAACAAACAACACTTTCAATTTGGATAAATAAATTCCATCTACTACTTCAAGCTAAAACCTTTCTGAGTTATAGTACCCCATTAGTGATTACTTGGATTGTCACATCTGAGGATGAAACCTGCTTAACGCATCAGGTGTGCCGAAAGTGAAGACGCTGCTTTCTCTTTTCTGCAGTGGAGCAGGGGGACGAGTCATCAGGCTAAGTGAGTTCAGGAGCTGCGGCTCAGGCGGAATGCTTCTCGTATATTACGACTCTTGTCTAGAGCTAGTGACCTGCTTTGCATCTGAATATACGCAGTCAACTTATAGGCACTGACGCTAGGAAGGAGAACTAATGCTTTTCATGAGCACAGTTGAGAGGACATTCCGTCTAAACTGCTGAAGCCTCTAGTTTAGTATATGAAAATGAAGCTGCCAAAGGAATACTTTCAAAAATTTTTTTTTTTCCGGCTTCAGGCTGCAAGGCTTTCATAAAAAAGATGAGATGACAGACAGCAGATGGATTTATCTTTTTACTTTGCTGAAAAACTACAAATCAGTTTCGTATAAACAGATCTCTTCGCCAAATATAGCTTGACAGTAATTCTATAAGATTCATCAAGTCAGGAAAAGGGATTATGGCTGATGACATGAAATAATGTAAATAGGATATGTCACATGACTTCATATTAGGCTAGAGAATCCATTCAATATAACCCTTTTAATGAAAATGCTTTTCTGGGTACCAGTGATTTCAGCATTCATATCCTCTTTAAGCATGATAACTACTTCTTATACTTCGAAAATTTTTACCCAGAATAATCTGAAGGTATTACTAAAACAGCTTTTAGATAGCAAGAAATATTAGATGTTTTTAAATTGTTAGCAACATGAGGGGTCAGTGTAAGGTTTTAAAAATATTTCTGTTTTACTTAGACAAACCCTGAAACCGCATATAAGATCGAGGTAATGAAATTTCTCATAAGAGAAGAAACAAGAGGTGGTATGCATGCAACCCTTAATCAATTACAGCCCAAAGCTCCCTTTATTCCCCTGTAATGTTGGGAGGCCGACCCAGCCCGGCTCCAGGAGGGGATTCTGCGCATGACGACGTGGCTCTCAGGCTGCACTTAATTCTGGTAGAATGACATCTGGCCAACATTCTAAGATGGAATTTTCAATAAATGCTGGCAACTAACACAATTCATTACGGTTTCTCCTGATAAAGGATGTGGGCAAAATTGCTTTGGCTCTAAGAGAGCTTTCACTTTATTACGAGACCGGATCAATCACCATCGGCAGAAGATACTCATTGGGCTACTCCTTTTGTGGCCGTTATGCACTTTGTTAGCAGGGCCTGTTGAAGGCACTAAGAAATTGTTTCTATTAGGCAAGCATTATTGCTAGACTCCTTGAAGCTAAATGTGCTTTTAAGTGTATTTCTTTTGTAAAGAGATGGGATGATCTGTCTGAACTGAGACCCTTCTGAGATCACCTGCCTATCCCTGGAAAAGCATTGCATTTAGATGGCATTTTATTTGCATGTCTGCACAGAACAAGGTGAACATAGATATTTTTTACTAATCTGAGTAAAGGAATCAAGTTATTTGATGATCAGCAAACATTTGGGATGAGTGGAGAGGTTAAATTTCACACCCAGCGTCGATGTCCTCTTTTTAATGGCGTTTCCCCCCTCGTAAGGAACATTTAAATGCTGCTGTGGTTGGGGTGGTAGCATAAACTGACACCCGACAGCATACCTACCTGCTTCGTCATTTCACGTCCGTTCTGGTCATGCTGAGGAAACTATCTGTTCATATACAAAATGGACTTTAAAGGCTATTATTTGCTAAATAACATTTTTTTTTTTTTTTTTAACTAAAGGACTTTCCACCAGCTTTTCAAATAATACTCCCCACCCCCACACCCACCCTGAAGGTCATACAGCACAAAGCTGATAGATGTAGGCTCTTTCCTTTTGGAACTCATGATTAAAGAGAGAGATCTTAGAATGAACACACAAGTGCGCCCTGTACACACAGAGAAGAAATTAGATCAAGAAATTAAGACAAGAATGTCCATGTCTGGATTTCAGTAGAGACATTCAATATGTATGGGTCTCATCCCCCACACTGTAAAACCTCCTTTCTGTACTTTCCATGTGCATACTGTCTCTTGGGTTGCAAACTTTCTCTGCTTTGTTGAACCCTTTGAATGAATAATGCATTGTGGTGAATAGAGGGATGGGTGAATTCCCCAAAATTGTTCAACAGGAATCTTGACCAGGCTGTTTAAAAAAGAAAAAGTCTTCCTGAAGTATAACACTTATGATTTTTATGATCTCACCATGCTCACATTTCTTACTCTGTTATCACTCTCTGGGTTCTCCATCTGATTTCCATAGTGTATGTTCATGGTGCCCATGTTTATTACAACAGATTGCAAAGTTAACTTATCATGGCTTTTCTGCATTTATGTTTTCTCCTGATTTAAAATTTTAAGAGACACCAAGGCAAATTTGAGTTACCTAATAAACCTAAAATTCTGTCTACAATTGGAGTACCCTGGGACTCCGACTGCCTTTGGCTCTATGAACACGTGCTGTGTGCTAGTGTTGCATTGATCAGAGTGAGTCTGCCTGCAGTGAGCCCTGGGCGTGCTCTGGGCCATGAAACCTAAGAGGACCGAGGGACCGTGTAATCATTGGAGAGCAGCTTAGATACGATTGATCGATGCTCATGACACTAACAATGAGCCTCTCTCTAGAGGGGCATATTGCAGTTGTGAAGTCAAGCAAGTGGAAGTGTGATGGGGTGGAACTTCAATTTTTCTCCAAGTAAAGAAACTAGTTCAGAGGTCACAGTTGATGTATGATTAACTGCTACATTCTTTGGGGTGTCTGCAAAGACAGGCTAGTGTTTACAAAAGCCTATTGATAATTCCAAGTATACACCTTTGCTCTGGGCTAGTACAGAAAGGAACGAATTGAAAAGAAATCTGGTTTGCTGCAATGAAATATTGGGAATAATTGCACTAAAAAAATATCCCTGCTGAAGGTGAAATGCTGATGGTCCGGTGGGTTTGGAGTAGAAGAAACCTTTAGAAATTATGCGGTGTAGCTTCACCCGTAGCTTGAATGAAGGTTTGTGGTCATTTCCGTCTACAGGTGGGACATCACAGTGACAAGAAGCCTCCCATCTGGCAAGACCATTACAGTTTTATTTACTGGGAAATTTTACTGAAATTTGTCTTCCTGTAACTTGTAGTTTTCATTCTGACATTTGAAACACTTCCAGTTCATCTCCATCTTTTGAAATCTTTCAAATATTTGAATGAAGCTTTAAGTGCCTGCTATGCTCTCACATCTCCAGTCATTGTTCATTCTAATAGTCATCAAGTGACATGGTGCTAGGACCTGCATTGTTTTTGTTGATAGCCTCTTGGTAGCTCCAGCATGACAACATCTTATCAAAAGGCCTGGGGTCCAGAACAGAATGCAGTGTTCCAGATGTGGAGGGAAACGTTCACAGCATGGTGGGGCGTACCTCTTCTTTTTGATATTGCTAGTTATCTCCTATTGGAGGTAACATGAGCTGTTTCAGCAGCCACATCTCATTATCATCTAATGATGGTCATTTTTAAGAACACTGACTACTTTTATATTAGGCCTAGGTCACTCTGAAATTGTACCATAGACTTTTGAGCCATTACTTACTCTATTTCTTTTATACCCATGCTTCTAACTAAACAAGATTTTAAAATTTCTTGTCAATTATGGTCAATAAATGGATTCATTCCTTCAGTAAGAGTCACCTATGCAGTTGATAAAAATGCCTGTTTAGTATAAATGTCTTAAGTGACTTAATCAGATCATTGATAGTAATGGGAACAGAGCAGGGTGAAGTGGATGTCTCATCCAATAGCCTGGCTTGAGGCTGATGTAAGTAAGTTTATTTACTGTTTGGATATAGTTCACACAGCCATCAAATCCCTGAACCCTACTGTCACCCAGCCTCCAACTGTCCTAGAGAATCATAGAAAAGTCGGTCACGTTTCTCTCTGAAATCCACATCTTCTCTGGGTAAGTTATGCTTCTTCACCAGTGAACGGATTCTTTCCCAAAGGAGACGAACGGACACGATTTGTTCTCAGTGGAGCCGTTGTAGCTTCTGGTAATTAGTTTCATCTGCAAGGTGCCCACAAAGCCTCCATTTAAGAGTTTATTTTTAATAATTTCCAGAGACAGATAAAAGGAAGCAGGGACAGTGGCAAGGATCTACAGAAAGGACTCGATTCTAATTCTCGCCGGTCAGGTATGACTCACACACATCTGTGTCCTAGCCAGAGCCGCTGTAATGAACTACCACAGACTGGGTGGCTTAAAGAACAAACGTCACTTCCTTCCAGTTCTGGAGACTGTGAAGTCCAAGATCAAGGCGGGGGCTGAGCCCCTGTCTGGGGAGGGCCGGCTTGCAGTCGGCCTTCTTCCCGCAGCCATCTCACGGGGTGGAGAGAAGAAAGGAGGGAGCAAGCTCTCCTGCCTCTTCTTTACAAGGGCGCTAGTCCCACTCACGGGGGCTCTACCCTCATAACCTAATTACTCCTCAAAGCACGTCTGCTATGGTCGCATCGGGGGTTAAGATGTAACATATGACTTCTCGGGGACATAACATTCAGTGCATATCATCTTGTCTCCATAAGATGGGTTTTGGAAGGAAGCCTGACGTTGATGGACTCATTCCTGAGTTTTCCCAGGAGGAGCAGGGATGGGGAGGGGGCAAGTGGAGGCCAGTGCTGCTGGAACACACCGTGCTCCAAGGTCCAAACTCCACTTTCTCTCACTTTAGAAAACCGGGGAGATTTTTTACCATTTTCAATTTTTCTGAGCCCAAGCCCATCGTGTAGAATATTTGCCGGTAGCCACTGGACAACCGCACTGGACGGTCACAGCCCTTGCACGCATTTCATCTGTGCTTCAGACTTGGAGGTGCTTTGAAGCAACTTGGCTTTCTCTTTTTATTTTTTGGGGTCTACTTTCGACTTTTGTCCCCTGGTCACCAAGTCTGTTCTACCATTTCCAATTGGAGGATCACTCTTTTTACTAGAGTGGAAGTAAAATAGATATTGAACAGCGTTGCTTTTCCTCTGGGATCTCCGTCGCCTATGCCTCACACCCGAGGCTGTCCCTCCCTCTCCCAAGCACTCAATGAAGCGCATGATCATGGCGTGCTCGCTCTGTAGCGGATGTGGGGCTAAGTGTTTTATTTACATTATGCACACGTCAGAAACCCAATGTGGAAATACCGTTATTCTCATCTTACAAGTGCTGACACCATAAATAAAAGAAATTGGGTAAATTTGCCAAGACTACACAGTTAAAGAAGCGATAAGGCCAGCTTTAGAGTCAGGTCTGTCTGAAGATCTTACTCTCATAAGCAGCGCATTCTGGATGTCATTTTAGGATATTTAGCCTTTTATTTTAAAGCCACAGCGTAGGTCTTGGCCATCCTAATTCTATTCGTAGTCTTTCCCCCCAGTGTGTTAGCTAATGTGTTTTGTCTGGTTTTGGCTATGAGACTTGCCTTCTATTTTGTATACCTGCCTTTTACCAATCTAAGTTCATTGCCTTGATCTATCTGCCGCTACATGGGTTTCTTTGGAAAATTCTCTATGTTGCTTTATTTAGATTGTATTTTCAGGATGATTTTAAAAAACAGGTCATTCTACTTGAGCCATGTATCTAAACTGTAGGAATTGATGTCCTTTGTAACTGAGTTTAGGTCATTTAAACAAATCTATACTCAGCAGGAACACCCCCCTCCCCCATCCACTGGAGTGGTTTCCTCAACAAGATGCTGCGCGGGTGTGGAGGCATCAGGCAGGCAATGCGGGGCCTGCATTCTAAAGGCATCGGGCAGGCAATGTGGGGCCTGCGACCGGTCGCCCCAAAGACTGCAGGCGCATGTCCTATGGTCCGTCTGGTGCGGCACACCACACACACCTGTCGGTCAGAATCACCTATTACATGTATTGGTCACTCTAGCATCTACCAGTGATGCTCGTGTAGGGACATGATAATTATCTGGCTAATTCTGACCTTGATATTTTAGTTAGGAGAGAATAGTTTAGAGGAGGTGGGAGGTTGTACTTTAATTCTCAGTTTACAGTTTTGAATCGGTTGCTACCAGACTAGTACTCAGGCCTCATTCCCAGACCTGTCTAGCCACGTTACCTAGGCAGGAGTTAGCTTCCTTGGGAATCTAACCATTAAATTTTTTTAATACAGTAACTTGCCATTTTTTAGAAGATAGTAGGATCAAAAGTATATATTTTTTCATTTATTTAAATTTTGTAATGAGAAAAGAACATCATTTTGCACTATAGTCAGTAAATATACCAATTTGCTACTCTAATTTTTTTTTTTATGTTTAAAGGTATAGTTCTTGACCTCTCTCCCCCTGTTTTAAAAAATAGATTCAGTAGTTAGTGAGTAGGTGTACATTTACAATTTTGCACCCCGTCCTGACGGTACCCCCATGGGGAGCCCACCTGTCTACAGGCAGCTCCCTCCAGCCCTGAAACGGGGGCACCCGAATTCCTTCTCATCCGATGTGACCGCTGAAGGAGACCCCACGTGCAGCTCCGCTTGGGACAGACGCTGGCCTGGCTCTAAGCTGTGCAGCAGGGAGGTGACGCCCGTTCCTTCGGACCGTTTGGCGAGGAGCCCGTGAGAACTCCTCACGGACGGTAAGCCTAGTAAGACATCAGTTATCTAAAATTGGTCCTTGGCTTCTGAGCACACCTGCTGGCCACTTCTGTCCCATGGAAACTGCGCGGGTCGTCTTGGCCTCTCGCACCCGGTTGCCGCAAACCCCCCCTCTGATGCGCTTCAGCAGAGAGCACGGTCCGTCTTCCCGGGCAGGTCCAGGACGTCTGCAGACGGGCCTCACCGAAAGCGCGTGGCTCTCATTCGGCACATCTCGTTTCTTAGCGGGAGAATCCGGCCGCAGAGCCAAGAGCGTGTGGGAAGGGGCCCAGGGTGCTCCACATCCAGACACCAGCAGATTGGGGTCTGTCTGGAAACCAGTCTGCCTGCTCAATACTACCTGCTTTCCTGCAGTCGCTGATTAGGGAAAAAATACAGAGACACAGACACTGTCCCCACCCCCACAGCACATGGGAGGAAGTAGACAACCATCCCCCCTGCTTTATGCAGATCCGGGGAACACTCAGATCACCAGCGCTGCCTGCCATTTCCATTTACTGCCTCTTCCCCTCTGGTCTCCGGGCTGACACCGCTTGGCAGGATGCTCTGCCACGTTCAGAAGGTTCAGGGCCTGCGTGGGCGGCGGGCTGCCTCAGTGGAGATTTATCATGTGGAATAATTCATTGAGCCATATGTTCCAATGAATATATACAGAATGTAAATACATCCGCGGAATTTCTCATTTGCTACCGGAGGGAACCCATCCTTCACATTTTCCAGCAGAGCACTTGACTGCAGATGTTAGAAAATATTTTGCTTTAAGTTCTGCTCTGACTGTTCCCTCTGGTATGATTTACCTGGTTTTTATTTTCTGCTAAAGTCTTAAACTCTGTGTGAGTATTTAATTTAGAAATGCCATCAGCACCCTTGAGTATTCTCCGGCTGATTATTTCCACCGGAAGAATCTCTCCTGGCCTGTTCCCACCGTAAGGCAGCGACAATGTCTCCCCCGCCACCTGTTCAGGCACTGGTTCCCGTGTGATGCAAGGGTTTGGTTTTTACCCTGGATTCAAGCAGCATAACAAGATGCTCTAGTTGTTGGCGGTCTTTCAAACACTTTCAGTGCTGCCCTGGTGGTCCCGGGCGTGTGCCCTGTCTGTTTCCACTGTCCGAGCCAAGCTAGTGGTCATTCCTCCGGATGACAGTCACACCAATTGCTTTAGCTCCGTTTCGACTCCGTGTGGGCTGAGATCAAAGTCAGTGTCTAACTTTGGATGAGTGACCATGAAGAGAGGAAGTTAATACTGGAATATGGATACTTTTACTTATTTTTTATTTATTTTTTATCCTCACCCGAGGACATTTTGGGTAGAGGGGGAGGGAGAGAGGGAGGAAGAGAGAGAGACAAACATCGATGTGAGGGAGACACATCGACTGGTTGCCACCAGCATGACGCCAATGGGGGCAAACTGCAACCGAGGTACGTGCCCTTGGCGGGAACCGAACCTGGGACTCTCTGGTCCGTGGGCCTATGCTCTAACTGCTGAGCCAAACAAACCATGGCTGGGTATTTTTAAATGAGTTTGTCCTAGATAGGGTTTGGGAATTTTAGAGGCGAGCATATTAAAGAAGAATCTGGAACTGGGAAGAAAGAGAGTTAAGAAGGAGGTCGGAAGGACCAAGGAACAACTGTGCCTGCCTGTATTTTGCACGGGATCCTGAAGATAATTTGTAAGTCCCTGGAGGTTGTTTCTTTCTGCCTTTTTCACGTATTTATAGTTAGTTGTCAAAGTATGAACTTAAATGTCAAAACTATTTTGAGACCTTAAAAATGAAGAGCCTTGACTCTTTTCTATTACGAGTCATTCTGACCTCTCCCACTTCTACAACTTGCTTCGCTGAGCAAATGCTGCTCCATTTCCCCTTCAGGGTAGAAAAGGGTTAAGTGGAGAAAGACAAAAGAGAATGAAAAATAGGAGGGTAAAGTGTTCATGAATACCACAGAGAAAATAAGTCTGCCATCTTCTTTTCTGTTTTCACTGTGGAACCTCAGAGATCTCTTCCAACCTACTGACCTTCAAATGCCAAGGGCTGCCCACGCCTTGGAGGAGAGGGATTCACACCCCAGGTGCAGAGACAGACACGGCGGGGGTGGCGTGTACGCTGGTCGGGGTCAGATAGATAGCCACTTACATGTGGCACATGATGTAGGTATTTGGCGTTTATATTTCATTTCCACCTGTGAGCACGTAGTGAAAACTCACAGCAGAATGAGGAAGTACTCTCAAGCAGGGAACAGTTAAAAAACTTTCTATATCGTTAATACAACATACCTTTGAATTTTCCTCTCTACCGGTGCTCTTCAGCTGTCTAATGAAGAAGCATTTCCTCTCATTTCTATGTCCCAGGAAAAAACCGAAAACCAAAAACCACAGAGCACCCACCCAAAAACGCTTGCCCCTGGTCCACCACAACTGTGTGAGCGTGGACACCGCCGCGACCGGGACGGTGCGGCCTCCGGGCTGCTGTCGCGGTGGGCGTTGTACCAGGGCCTGAGTGCCCGCAGCGGCCCGATGCAAACACCCGGCACCTTCCAGCTTTAAAACCCCGAGGATTAACTGCCATGCCTGCCCGTGCCTTCTTGTATCAGATGTCGTTTCATCTTATCCAGTGAATGGCATTTCTGAGGCAGAAAACAGGAGCAGGACAGAACACGCCTTCCAGAAAACCCGGTGCAAAATGGCACCTGGTGCTCCGCTACCACGATTGTCCCCAGAGGGAAGTCGCAGTTACGGATACGAGATCCAGAACCTGGAACTCGTTTTAAAAAGGTGCCTGCTGCTGTTGTTTAAGCCAAAATGCCCTGTGTTCAGCATAGTAAAAATCCAATAGAATCCATTGTAAAACTTGCTTTTTTAAAAATTTTTAAATAATTTTTGTTTATTGAATTTTAGAGAGAGCGGAAGGGAGAGGGAGAGAGACATAGAAATATTGATGAGCGAGAACATCAAATGGCTGCCTCCTGCATGCTCCCCCCCCACCCGCCTAGGGCATGTGCCCTGACCAGGAATTGAACCAGTGACCTCTTGGTGCGAGGGTCGATGCTCAACCACTGAGCCACACCGGCTGGGCTACAACTCGCTTTACTTTAGGCTTTCACATATTCAGTATAGAAGTGTCAGCTTATTAAATAAGAAATTTTATAATTTGCCAAATAATGGGGGAGATGAGATTCTGCTTTAGAGTCGGAGGCCTGAAATTAAGGAATTTACAGATATGTCTGTAGCTCTTTCTACACTGATGTCGAATAATGGAAAAGAATACATGTTCATTTCTAGAAAGGGAGACTGGTTTACCAATCCTGTCACTAGGTTATGAGACAAATCTTGAGCCAGGGGTCACTAGAATGAAATACTGGTCCTGCTTCTGCGTCCCCTTCTTGCTTCTTATCGTACGTCCCCTGGAATCGGGCTTCCGGACGTGGGCGGGTCTCTGTCCTGCACCACAGAGTGCTGTGGTCGCGGAGCAGAATTTTTAGTTGATTTGTATGCAGTTGGTTAATGCTCAGTCTCTGGGACACATCAACTTCCACCGCACTGTCTATTTTTGTGTCTATTTGTTACTACACATAATTGTACGATGCTGGAGAGGCGGTTCTTTATGTGCTCTTCAAAATGCACGCAAATGCCTCCAGAAGAGAAAATGTTTACTGCAGCTGCAATGGGAGATTTTTTTTTTTTTTTCAGTCTCCCTGATGTTAGGAGAAAATAAGAATAACTTCTGATTAGATTTCTACCTGGGAGAATTTACTTCATTACTCAAAAGTTTGCCTGATTGTTTCCCACAATCAAACACCACACGCTCCCCGTGTGGGAGCTGAGGTGAAGAGAGGTCTCATTGTTGCATCCCCAGAGTTCGGATGCATCATTTAATCCCTGCTGCATGTGAGTTCCTTGCACAACTATATCGAGCACTGGTGGGCAGACCAGGAACTAGTTCTTGAAACATTGGCAGGATTTCAAGAGGGTGGACTGTTAAAAAAGAGGAATTAAAAGCATATGAAATCTTTCCAGTAAAAGCTCATATGATTTTACATATAAGTGATCATGTGATATTTGTCTATTATGCTAAGTGAAATAAGCCAGCCAGAGAAAGAGACATATCAAATGATCTCACTTATATGTGGAATCTAATGAACAGAATAAATTGACAAACAAAATAGGTCCAGAGTCATGGATACATGGAACAGACTGACAGAGGTCAGAGGAGATGGGGGGGAGAGATTAACCAAAGGAATTATATGCGTATGTGCATAGCCCATGGACCCAGACAATAGGGTGGTGAAGGCCTGGGGTGGGGAGGAAGCTGGGAAGAGGGGAGCAGTGGGGGAAAAAGGGAGGGGTACCTCTGTAATATTCTCAACAATTAAATTTAAAACAGTTCATAGGAGATCAGTATGGAAGAAGATTGGTATTGACTGGTGATGAATCTCTGTTGGCTGGAGTATATGTACTTGACAGGGATGCAGAGGAGAAGGGTGGGAAGCTGGATGGGCCTGTGTCGTGAAGGGTCCGATTCTGATTTCATTCCGTAGGCTGAGAATCCATCCAGAGCTCTGTTTAGGAAGATTCATTCGTAGTGGTGTGAGCAGTGGATCTGAACAGGGAAGGGACTCGTCCCTGCTCCGCCAGGAGGAGCTGTCAGTTAGTTTTCTGTGATTAGGCGAGGTGATGGTGGTTGAGGGTAAGATGGTGATGGTCGGAATAGAAAGTAGGAGGTACCTGCAAGAGGAAATAGGGAGGAGTCCTTAAAATGTCTGTCCATGTCCCCCTTGCATAGTTCTCAGCATCAGTGATGAAGAATTTAAATATAAGCCCGAAGTTTTCCGCTCATGCTATTGTGGTAATTTCCAAAAAGAGGCAAGAAAATTGTGTAAAGACAGAGCTGATATTGTAGAGTTACTTTTGTAATATTGTTATTTGAGTATAGATAAAATTTGGACACTAAGATGATAAATAGATGACGGAATGTTAAATAACTGCCTGATAGTCACCCCATGTGATCATTTAAATCCCCCAACTTGTTGAAAAGCTGAGGTATGTTGTAAAAGAAACTTTCAGTTTTTCAGAAATTAATGTTTTCTTCAAAATTAACTATTTTTCTTTAACGTTATGGAAGTATAGTTGACAAATAAAGTTGTCTATATTTAAAGTATATAATATGATTTAATATGTGTACAATTTGTGAAATGATTACCACACCAGTTTAATGAAAACATCCATCACTATTTCACATAAGTAATATTTCTTTTTTTATGTCATGAAAATACTTACGATCTCTTGTCTTAGCAAATTTCTAGTTCAAAATACAATATTATTAACTGCGGTCACTATGGTGGACATTCGATCCCCAGACGTACTCATCTTATAACTAAAGCTTGTACCCTTCGACCCGAATTTCCCCATTTCCTCGCCCACTCAGACTCTGGTAACTACCATTCTATTCTCTGTTTCTAGAAGTTTGACTTTTTTGTTTTTTTCCTAATTCTCCATACAAAAGAGATCATATAGTATGTGTCTTTCTCTGTCTGGCTTGTTTTACTTAACATATGCTCCCAAGGTTCATCCACGTCGCTGCAAATAAGTTTCTGTGTTTTTCCTCATGCTGGAAAAATGTTTCATTATATTATATCATATATTACATCTTCTTTGTCCACTCATCTGTCAGCAGACACGAAGGGTGTTTCTGTATCTTGGCTATTGTGAATGATGCTGCAATGAACATGGTAGAGAAGATATCTGCTGGAGATACTGATTTTGTTTCCTTTGGATATGTACCCAGGCTGGGATTGCTGAAGCATATGGGAGGCATATTTTAAATTTTTTGAGACGCCTCCATACTTTTTTTCACAGTGGCTGTGCCATATTACCTTCCCAACAGCAGTGTACCGAGATTCTCTTTTCTCCACTTACTTGTTATTGCTTGTCCTTTTGATAAAAGCCAATTTAACAGGTGTTAGGTGATCATTTATTTTTAATTGTAGGACCTTGTTGGGGCTTGATTTAAGAGGATGAATCCATGTTTTCTTGTTTCAGGAGAGGCAGACCTGTGTAGGGACACAACTTTTTAAAATAACTGACTTTGCAGAGCTACTCAGTGTAAAAGCAAAATCCTGTCTACGCTTTCGCAGTTAAATAGCAGGCATTAAATATAGTCAGAGTGGCATTTCTGTATTTAGCCACTAAACTAAATTGAGATGTGTGCCTTCATAAAATGGGAAAAACAAAACAAACAACAACAAAAAACCCCATTCTTTATCCCAAAACTGCATTTGTATTATTTTTGATACTTAAACAAAAAACTCTTCAAGCTTTTGGAAATTAACATTCTGGCTCATTTTCTCCCCTACGCAAATGTCTTTGGGGTGAACATGTGTGCTCTGTGCGGAGTAAAATCCAAAGCCTCGCAAACAAGACTGCAGAGTTATGCTTCTGCAGCCCCGCTGTTGGTTCTGTTCTTGTCTGCTGGCATATGCTTGGCAACCCACTCATACGTAGGTGGTCGTGGTATGTAACAGCCTCAAGGAAAGTTTTGATTGCGTGAGGGAGAGGAAGGGATGATAATGGTGAGAGCTAAAATCTTTTCAAAGGCTCAGCATTGAAGTTACATACTATGTACTGCATGAGGGGTTGTGACATATTGACCGCTTATGTTAGTAATATTATGCCTCCTGGCCTGGTTGATTTGCACTGAGTCCTGATATGTTTCTCTTCAGCTTTCTATTCTAAGCTATGATGTCAATGGAAAGTTGCTTTTAAAAAGACTCATGAGCAAAACCAGGCATTGCACCCATAAATCACTTGTGATGTACACGAAGGTTATCAAGGGGCTTCACAAATAGGCTCTTGAACAAAAGCCTATTATAAGCAGGATTACTGTCAGGAAAGCTCACTAAATACTGGGACTTTCTGGGCTTCTATTTTTCACTATAATATCTATAACTAGAAACCCTCAAACATAGAAAATAGTAATTATTCAGAGATGTTACGAATAACATCATTCATTCAAATGTTTTTTAATGTGATTATTTTAGTTTTATTGTTAGATTTTTTTCCTGCCTACTTTGCAATGTATCCTAATGCATCAATGAAAATAGGCATCACCCCTATATAAATTATGAAATGTCTCTGTTTTCATTCTTTGTTATCCTTTCTAAGGGAGGGAAATATATCTTCAGAAGTCATTAGAATTCAATATAATGAATACAGACTTTTATATTATTTAATAGAAAACCTTTCCATTTTTTGCACTAGTATTTGAAAGGAACTAAGTAGAAGTTACAATATTACTTGTCAGGAACTTGCTAATTATATATTTACTCATGTTGCATTGCTGACTTGCCAATATTTAAAACAACACTATGTTCAACCACATTTGAATTACTAATGTCTGTAGTAAAATGAAGACTAGAATTTACCATCTTATTTGCAGTATTATTACTTTTTCAAATTCTCCTGGATATTACTAACACTGTGGTTAATCCTGAAATAAATTAAATTTCAACTTTTCAGTAATTTGAATTAACCAACCTATTCTGTTGGGTTTGTAGCAAAAAGTTTATGCTCCATGTTTTCTTACTTGCTGTTTAAATGTAAAACTCACTTGTCTTAGCTTGGCTCTCCAGAAAGCAAGACTGAGACATGAAGAGTGAGGGGCGACATGGCTTTCACCCCACAGGACTTTCCAAGGGGCCTCGGACGTGTGTCTTAGAACTCTGTCCAGGCCTATTTGCAGAAAACTACAGGTCATTGAAAAAAGAAATAGAGGAAGATATAAAAAAGTGGAAGCACATACCCTGTTCATGGATTGGAAGAATTAACATAATTAAAATGTCCATACTACCCAAAGCAATCTATAGATTCAATGCAATCCCCATCAAAATACCAACGACATATTTCATAGAACTAGAACAAATACTTCAAAAGTTCATATGGAACCAAAAAAAACCCCGAATAGCCACAGCAATCTTGAAAAAGAAGAACAAAGTTGGAGGGATCACAATACCAGATATCAGGTTATACTACAAAATGACTGTAACCAAAACAGCCTGGTACTGGCACAAGAACAGGCATATAGACCAGTGGAACAGAACTGAAAACCCAGAAATGGACCCAAGGCAATATGCTCAATTAATATTTGACAAAGGTGGCAAGAGCATACAGTGGAGTAAAGACAGCCTCTTTAATAAATGGTGTTGGGAAAATTGGACAGCTACATGCAAAAAAATGAAACTAGACCATCAACTTACACCATACACAAAAATAAACTCAAAATGGATAAAAGACTTAAATGTGACCCGTGAATCCATAAAAATTCTAGAAGAAAATGTAGGCAACAAAATTTCGGACATCATACGGAGCAGAATTTTCACTGATACATCACCTAAGGCAACAGAAATAAAGGAGAAAATGAACACATGGGACTACATCAAACTAAAAAGCTTCTGCACAGCAAAAGAAACAATCATCAAAGTGGAAAGGCAACCCACTGTATGGGAGAACATCATTGCCAATGATGTATCAGATAAGGGGTTAATTTCCAATATATACAGAGTGCTCATACAACTCCACAAAAGGAAGACAAAGAACCCAATTAAAAAATGGGCAGAGGAGCTGAATAGACACCTCTCCAAACAGGACATACAAATGGCCAAGAGACATATGAAGAAATGCTCAACATCACTAATCATCAGAGAGATGCAAATTAAAACAACAATGAGGTATCACCTCACACCTGTCAGAATGGCCGCCATCAACAAATCATCAAACAACAAGTGTTGGCGAGGGTGTGGAGAAAAGGGGACTCTAATACACTGCTGGTGGGAATGCAGACTGGTGCAGCCGCTATGGAAAACAATATGGTGCTACCTCAAAAAATTAAAAATTGAACTTCCATTTGACCCAGTGATCCCACTGCTGGGAATATACCCTAGGAAGCCTGAAACACCAATCAGGAAGAATATATGTACCCCCATGTTCATAGCAGCACTATTTACAATAGCTAGGATCTGGAAACAGCCCAAGTGTCCACCAGTAGACGAATGGATCAAAAAGCTGTGGTACATATACACAATGGAATACTATGCAGCGGTAAGAAAGAAAGATCTCTTATCCTTTGAGACGACATGGAGGGACCTGGAAAGTATTATCCTAAGTGAAAGAAGCCAAGCAGAGAAGGACAAATACCACATGATCTCACTTATATACGGATTATAATGAACATAACAGTCTGAGGAATACAGTAGACCCAGACACATGGAAGTGGGGCACAGACTGACATCCCGCAAAAGAGGGGATGGGGGTGGGGGGGTGGGAAGAGATAAACCACAGAACTTATATGCATGTGTGCATGACCAATGGACATGGACAACTAAGCCGGGGACAGGGTGGAGGGGGGGTGGGGTGGGGGGTGCCAATGGGGTAAAAAGGTAAAATATCTGTAACAAAAAAATAAATAAATAAATTAAAAAAAAAAAAAAAAAAAAAAGAACTCTGTCCAGGGACTCAAAGGGAAAGGCATGTATCTACTGGTTCCCATTTCCCATCAGTCAAGGGTGATTCATGACACAGGTTAATGCCCTCGAATTTCTGGACTGGACATGTGGAAATGCCCATGGGTGCCCATGGTTTTCCTGAGCCCTGGCATCAGAAGAGTCTTGGGGCAGGAAGCGAGGTGTGTTTCAGGTGGCTGCAGGTCATCCGGGCAGGGAGCTGGTGTAAGTCTGCTCAGAACTGACCTCGAAGGCAAGGGGCTGGACTGCAAGGTGAAGCCAGTACAATTCTGTGGTATATCAGAGGTGTAAGTACAGCCATGTAGATCCTAGAACTGCTACTGTGACTTATAATCTGCTTGAGTAGAATACATAAAAATATAACGAAAATGTACACGTTAACCATATTATCATACTCTCTTTGGTGCCTCTTTCCTAAAGGTGGACACTTTCTGCTCCCAACCCTTGTGTTTTGTTTATGACACTGACCTAGATGTAAATCTGGGAGTCATTATGGTACCTCTTTTCTTCTACCCGCCCTCCCCCTACTCCAATGATTTGCCAAGTCTTGAAGATTTAATGTAGAAAATATCACCCAAATCTGTCCTCTCCAGCTCTCTCTGTTAATGTGGCTCTCATCAGTGGCTGCCTGTTCGGGGTATCTTTCTTCTTTGTTTATAATGGTCTTGGGCAATTAGCCTTATCACATCATTTATACTCTCAGCAAGTCTCTACAACTCACCATGATTAGTGAAGAAAGTAAAACCTGTTATGAACATTCAATTGAAGAGTATGATTCTTAGAATATGAAGCAATCTGTTGAGTATGGGGAATCCACAGGGTTGGAAAGGGGAATGAAACAAAGGGCATGGAAGATGATTCTCATCACTGTGTTTCAAAATATTTACCAAGGTATTCACTTCCTGTTTATCTCCTCCAGTGAAACCATGGGCCATGGATCTTCGATATGTGAAGTTTTCATTTCAATGTAAACTTCACCAAACATTCAAACAGATGGCAAACAACTTTTGAGGACTAAGCTATTTAGAATGTATGAAGAGATCAACATGAAAATTATAGTGTTTACCAAGTGCATTTTTAGTAAATCGCATGTATGTGCAACATTTTAAGAAAAATTCTGCATATGTTACTGGGGGTAAGAATAGTGCCCATTTTATTTATTTTTTCTTTATTGATTTTTAGAGAGAAAGGAAGGGAGAGGGAGAGACAGAAACATCTGTGAGAGAGAACATCAATTGGACGCCTCCTGCATGCCCCCCACTGGGGATTTGGCCCACAACCTGGACATGTGCCTGGACCAGGAATCGAACCGGCGACCTCCTGGTGCACGGGTCAACACTCAACTACTGAGCCACACTGGCTGGGCAGAATAGTGCCCATTTTATAGGGTTATTCTGAGGCTTAAAAAAATTAAATGAGCTAATACATACAAAGTACCTAGAATAGTACATAGTACCTATTATTATACTTTTTTTTCCTACTTTAGCTCAACATTTAACATTTTTTCAAGTTTTATTTCATTGGTCAAGAATATAAATACTTCAAAGCTAACTCTGCGAATCTTGGAAAGATCTTTCCTTCTTGCCTTCAAATATGTAACTTGTCTAGAGTAGTCCTTTGCTCTGTGTGTGATGGGTATCAGGGTGGTGGTGGGGTGCTTACAGAACTATCCACTATTTAATTAATGAAACTATAGAGGAATTCTCTTTACTTTTTTTGTATTTCAGAACCTAGAATTGTAAACAATAGCAAGCGCTCACTTCACTGTGGTAATCCTCATGACCAAATTATAAAATAAGATTCTTAATTGGGAGGCATAAATATTATTTTTGTCTATATAGTTTATTCAAAATTTTATCTTTATTGTTGAAAGTATTACAGGTGTCACCCCTTTTTCTCCCATTGACATGTCCTTCCCACTCTCACCCCCACCCAAGCCTTCACCTCACTATTGTCTGTGTCCATTGTCTGCATATATGCATATAAGTTCTTTGGTTTATCTCTTCCTACTTCTCCCTTCCTTCTGAGGTTCCTCAGTCTGCATCTTTTTAATTTAAATATGGTATTTCTAAATTATGCAGAATTCTCTTTGTATTTTCTAATTTACTGATATACTTTTCTAATTAAACATAATACTGTTTGAAACTGTAATTGGTCAACTCCGAAAGAGCATCATTAACACTTTATAGGAATAATTTTGTAGTGATTGCAATAGAAAGAAGGGAACCATCCACTTCACCATAAGGGCAGTCATTTTCATAACAGCAGGGACTTACCTGCTCCCAGGACGCATTCTGCTCAAGGTGAGCTGCTCTGTTTCCTTCGGCTGGAAGGCTCAGAGGGAGAGGGGTTGTCGTCATGCTCTGTTGCTCAGTACCACTTCTGGGGGCTTTTCACTGGTACGAGAACCTAATACACAGGAGAAGTCAATTAATACACATCTCAGTCCAGAAAGCTTCCCTTGGAAAGCAGATAATAGCAAATGCTTCAGTCTCTCAGGCTGCTCTACTACCAGCGGACTGCAAGGGGTGACCACCAGGGTTTTGTAAAACGAAAGGCCTCACACCTTTAATGCATCCAGGCAGGGGATGATTCTGAAGTGGATTTTAGCAGAAACCACATGAAACATCACAAAAGATTGTGAGATGCACACAGGTTGCGCCAGGGAACAAAATGTGTCTGTCACTCACCACCGACTGTGTCACCTCCCGCCTGTCCATTCCACACACCAGCCCAAACAAACAAATTTGTGCTTTTCTGAGAGAAAGAGGTTTCTGTTCTCTTCAATTCTAATACACACAGTATCAGTAAAGAATGAGTAACTGTTAGGACAAAAATGCGAAATAAAATTGTTTGTCATTAGCCCATTTCTGATAATGGCATTAACTTAAAAACGTTCAATAAAAATAATTCGGCGCAGTTCAGGGCAGAGTGGCTTCACAGTGGTGACTGGGGGCTCCTCACCGGGGCTCCATCCCTGTTAACAGGATTCGTGAGTGTCATTCCATACGAAGTATTTTGACAATTCACCCCGCGGGGTCTTGCTCACTGTGGAGAAAGAAGGTCACTAGTGAAAGAGATGGAATGAAAGTTAACATGAAGAAATTTGTATTTCAATAGGAATTATTTTGGGAACAAAATAATATTCCGAGCTCCAGTAATATGCACAACCAAATAGACCCTTGAGCTCTTAAATATCTAGGGCTTAGTCATTATCAGATAGTGTTTGATGTTGCCCACCAGAGTGAGGGCTAAGCCTTAGGAAAAACGAAGGAACAGTGAGTAGCATCTCATCCCATCCTCTTTTTGAGATGGAGGATGAAGTAAGAACTAGATGTTTGGTCATCTGATTAAGATTTAAATTTAAGAGTTATAACTGCCTCCCCCCCCCCCAAAATAAAAACTAAAAAAAGAAAAAATATGCAGCAAAAAGAAAAACACTTCAAATTCAATTTTTAGGTTATTTTAAATTTCTTATAAGATACTTGAAACTTTCACCAAGACTTAAAAATAATCTTCCAACTATGTTATTTCACTGTATAGAGATTGAATTTCACTGTACTTTTATTCAAATATCGGACTCTTCCTCCTTTTAAGTGATCAAATGTTGTCTTTGTAGTCCTTTCGTTTCTATGTTAGGGCTTATGTATCTCCTGAACTGATGGGTTGTTTTGGATAAAGATGGTATGTACTGGGTTGAATAGTGCCCCCTTCAATGAATGTTTGCCAGGAGACTGTGAATGTGAATTTGTTTGGAAATTGGGCCTTTGCAGTTGCAATCAATTTAAAATGAGGTCATCCGGAATGGGATGGTGTCCTAAAGGAAGAAGGACACCTGGACATAGAAACACTGATATGCAAAGAGGAGAAAGCCATATGAAGACTGAGACAGAGCAGGCTGATGCATATAGAAGACAAGGACTGCCGAGGGTTGCTGGCACCCCCCGAAGCTACGGGGAGGCCTGGCATTCTCTCTCAGAGCCCCTGAAAAGGAGCTGCCCTGCCTGAACGTGCTGTCAGACTTTCAGCCTCCAGAACTCTGAGGGAGCCCTAGAAAATGGACACATGATCATGCTTTGCAACTTACTGGAGACGTTTGTGTTTTCTATCTTGTTCTTCTCTGCTGTCTCTTGGCCTGCTGGGATCGGTGCAACGCAATGAACGACAAGCACCTGCTGGTTGGAGTGAGGGGGAGCTTTGCAAGGGAACAAATGCTCCAGACCTTTGGACGCAGTCCTATTTATTTGCAGATTGGTTTCCCCAGGTTACAAATGGATTTATGTACATTATTTCCTTGAGATGGCATCTCTACAAACCATACAGCCTAGCCCCGTCTCTCGCTTTTTATAGAGGAAAGAGACTTTAAAGCTAAAAGATAATAAACTCAGCCATGCCTGGGCCTATGGCCCATTATCCACTGGAGGCAGTGTTCCAGCCTTTGTCATGCAAACCTTATCTTATTCACATGCAAAAGAAGCATGCAATGCAAGCAAGGTGGTTTTCCTGCCTGTCATCAAACCTGTCTGTCCACATACACACTTTGATCCTAGGCTGGCCAGGTTGCGAGAATGCATTATCACAAAGTTACACTTCGTCCATCTACCAACCCCTCATCCCCACACTTCTTGAAAATTTTCAATTTAAATTGTGACTGCTGACAACCTCTACTTTAGTTCGGTGATTTGGATTACCAGTGTAGTTCCTACAATGAAATTAGAGAGAAGAACTGATACAACTTCCTTCCTCAAGAACTACTGTAAGAGTGAAACACACATCTGAAGTTCAGCAACAGGTTGAGAAGAGGAGTACAAAGAGAAGTATGGACCACACAACCTTGAAATAAGGCCTTGAAGGGAAGAATTACTTTTGTGAAGCCATACCCACCCCCACCATTTCTGTTGCCTGGGACCCCCACTCTGCCCCTCAGTCTTCAGCACAAAGACTCAGCACCATCACCATTTTACCTAATCAGAGACCAGTGGATTCTTCCTACTACTTACCCTTTTAGTTCATGTAACATATGTAAGAATAGAGAAACAGTGAAAACAACATTATGTGAAATTTTAATAAGTATTTAAACAGAGCAAACACAAATATTTATTTCCTATTTTTCAGATTTTTAGATGCATATACACCTGACATGGAAACTGCACTCTGAATGAAGCTACTGCTTATCAATTGTCACTCATGTATCTGGAACTTACTGTTTTGTAAATACTGATTTTGGATTTTAAGTGTATCTCCAGTAGATTCCAACTTATCATTGTATCTGGTCCTTCTTACACTTGCATCACCAAAATGTATTCCTTGAGGAACATTTTGAAATTTTGACAGTGCATAATTTTGCTGAAGATGGCTATCTTTTGCATTCTCTAATTGCAGAACATATTCATCTTTAGATTTATGAACAAAGATTATAATGATCAATCCGTTTTTTTCCATTTTACATCAATTGTTTTCTTCTAGTTATTTTGTATATGTATGTTTTCAGCATTGTTCTACCTACAAACCATAATAAGGTCACAAAAGATGAAAGACTATTTTCACTTGCTGTTTTAGCAAAATGAGATAGTCCAGGTTCTTATCCCAAAATATTACATGATTAAGTCCTTCTGTTGAATGATTAAGTGCATAAGAACACTGTATTTATTTCTCTTTTGTCTTTAAAAATATTATGCACTCATTGATCTTGAATTTGAGAAAATTCATATAGGATATCGTCATCTGAAGAAAGACTCATAGTCTGAGATTTATTTTACTTATACCATTAGTCTCATCATCATCATTCTAGTCTGGAGCTGTTGTTTGTCACTTTACATTCATCTTCTGAGTCATCCAATAATTGTGAGTCATCATCCTCTGTCAATTTTCTTCTCTTGTCAGGATAAGGAGAAAATAAAATGTCTGCAATTCTCAACTGAGTTCAATAAAAGCTAAAAGCAAACGATGAAGATTGCATCTCCAGTCTTTTATCTTTTCTTAAAAGATAATAACACTGTGGTCAACTCAATATGAAAACTGAAGAATGAAACAATGGGGATGACTTGTTTTGCTATGTCATAATCCTTCTTCATAATTCCATCATTTTTGTTTTTATTATTTTAATCTTTCTTAGCATTGTTGAAAATAATCAGTGATAATTGATACCAGAATTCTTAGAATGATAAAATTTCAAATTGTTTCAAGGTAAAAAGTATTTTAGATTTATAAAAAGGTGAATGGGCTCATATTATAATTGTGAGATAGAATGGATTTTATTCCATTGAAAATGTAAATTTTTTCTTTGTTCTTTGCAAGACCTTTAATCAAAAATAAAAAAAATAAGTGTCATAGAATATCAATCCTTAGAAATAGTAGAAGTTCTTATCAAATAAAAGGTCAAAACTGAAACTGGGTGCCATGGGCCCTGGTGATATACCAAGAGCTAAGCACTGTATACCTATTTTAATAGATGGCAAAATAGGGGTTAACACTTTTCCCCTCAAGAATATTGCTTTAGGTATTTCAGACAAAAATCAACATGAATTCTTCATGATATGTTCTTACACCATCATATACTTCTCCTTAGTACCATCAATCATAATTTTAATTAATTATTTGACTAATGTACATACATTCCACCTGTCTATAAACTACATGAGGGAAGGAACTTTATCATGGGTTTATGCTGCTATTCTCAACTATCCAGCACAGAACCTGGCACATACAAAACCAAGGAAGTACTGGTTAGTGAATGAAAGAACATTTTGTTCACCTATCTGAACAAAAGGTCAGCGAGCCACTCCACGCATGGATTTACTTTTTTCAAGACAATCTTTACATTTCAGATAATTCAGGCTGTTATGAAATTAGGTCACATACCTCTGGAGTTCTGGAAGCAGACGACTCAGCTCAAACCCTGTCTATGCCCTTCAATAGTGTGGCTTTGGGCAAACTATGTAACCTTCATATGCCTCAGGCACCTCAACTTCGAGTTGGAGATCATATTGGCACCTTCTTATAGAATTGTTGTAAGGATTAAGTTATATATTATATAGTATTTATAACTGTCTGACCCTTAGTAGGCATTATACAAACTTTTGTGGCTATTACTGTTATTGTCAGAAGTTTGTTACATTGACCTACAATTTGATCCCCTAGTACTTCTACTCATTGATTCTCCTTCTATTCCCAGCATCTCCTAAAACCAGTATTTCGCACATGACATCTAACTACATGAAATTGGTTGATACATCTCTTTTTCACCCCATGTTTATTCATTTATTTATTTGTAAAATTTTTGTTAAATTTATTAGGGTGACATTGGTTAACAAAATTATATCAGTTTCAAGTGTACAATTTTATGATACCAGATCAGTATATTGCATTGTGTGCCCACCACCCAAAGTCAAATCATCTTCCGTCACCTTAGATTTGACCCCCTTTCCCTCTGGTCACCACCACACTGTTGTCTGTGTCTATGAGTTTTTGTTTGTTTGACTTGTTTGTTCATGTGTTGTTTTCATTTTATTTTATTTTTTTATCCTCACCCGAGGACATTTTTTGTTCAGGTAGAGTGGGAGGGAGAGAGAGGAAGAGAGAGAGAGAGAGAGAGAGAGAGAGAGAGAGAGAGAGAGAGAGAGAGAGAGAGAAACATCGATGTGAAGGGACACATCGAGTGGCTGCCACCCGCACGACCGACCAGGGCTGGGGACAAACTGCAACCGAGGTACATGCCCTTAGCGGGAACCGAACCCGGGTCTCTCGGGGCCGCAGGCTGATGCTCTAACCGCTGAGCCAAACCGGCCAGGGCAAAGATTTTTTTTTTATCCTCACCCGAGGACATTTTTCCATTTTTTGTACAGATAGAGTGGGAGGGAGAGAGAGGAAGAGAGAGAGAGGGAAACATCGATGTGAAAGGGACACATCGAGTGGCTGCCACCCGCAGGACCAACCAGGGCCGGGGACAAACTGCAACCGAGGTACATGCCTTTAGCGGAAACCGAACCCGGGTCCCTCCAGACCGCAGGTGGATGCTCCAACCGCTGAGCCAAACCGGCCAGGGCTGTTTTCAATTTTATATCCCGCATATGATTGAAATCATATGGTTCTGAACATTTTCTGTCTGATTTATCTTGCTTAGCATGATATTCTCAAGGTTCACCCACGTCGCAGATTCTTCTCTTTCTTAAGCTGAATATCCTCATCGCTTTGGTATTCTTCATAATATTATTTTTTCCTCCTCATTATTCTGATCTCCTGCATTTGAATGCTTGGCCATGACTTGTCTGGCTTCTCGAAATTCAGTGTGTGGCACTGAATGAAGTTCCCCATGAGTAGTCTAACCAGCCTGGAATGAGGCCATCCCTCCTTCGACCCAAACATATTTTTATCCATCACAGGCTTCGGATTACATTATCTCCTTTGGCAGACTCAGGCAATTGTGGAGTTTTACTAAAGTTACAGTTATATAAAATCTTTGCATTTTTTCCTCTTGCATGACTCCTAAGACATAAATGTTCCACATTCTAAGCTCTCATAGTTTTAATTTTCAGTTATTTTACATTTAATAATAAAAAATATAAAATTCATTTCTTAAAATTTTGTGTTTTTTTTCCCACATAGATCATCTTTTTTTTTTTTTAAATATCAAAAAAACTAATATGGTAGAAGTTATTATAATTTCTATTTTATAGATTAAAGAACCTGGGATACAGAAAGATCAGGTAACTTTCCCAACATAACAACCAAAGAGTGAAAGAGCTGTCATTATTAACAAAAATAACCTTATTTTTTACCCTGTGATTTTCTTTCTTTCTTTCTTTCTTTCTTTCTTTCTTTCTTTCTTTCTTTCTTTCTTTCTTTCTTTCTTTCTTTCTTTCTTTCTTTCTTTCTTTCTTTCTTTCTTTCCTCCCTTCCTCCCGCCCTCACTTCCTTCCTTCCTTCTCTCTTTCTCTCTCTCTCTCTCTTTTATCCTCACCCGAGGTCACTTTTCCACATATTGTTCAGATAGAGTGGGAGAGAGAGAGAGAGAGAGAGAGAGAGAGAGAGAGAGAGAGAAACATTGATGTCAAAGGGACACATTGAGTGGCTGCCACCCGCACGACTCAACCGGGGCTGGGGACAAACTGCAACCGAGGTACATGCCCTTAGCAGAAACCAAGCCCAGGTCTCTCCAGACCGCAGGCCCACGCTCTAACCGCTGAGCCAAACCGGCCAGGGTGACTTACTGTCTTTCTATAAATAGTTTTTATTATAATTTGCATGATTAGATTTGGCCTTTGGCCAGGTTTGCTATGCCTTCCTGTTTTATCTTATCAACTTGCCATCAATGTCGTCATCTTGCGTATTACTGACATGTTGAAGTGATTAGAACAGCGTCAATGAGGCCCGTCTGGTGGGCACCCTTAGAAACGTCTCCTTGAGAACGGGCATGTGCCCGTGAATCCCCAGCATCCCCGATGGCCGCTGAAGCGCACCGGGTGTTCCATTAGCCCCGCTTCTCCATTCGCTCCCAGAAATAGTCTGTGAAACTTCGTTAAACACTTATTAAAATTCAGAAACACAATATATTGAGAATTTCTCTGACCTTTGAGAATGGCAGCCTTGCCAAAATATAAAATAAAACAAAATAAATCAATATGTCTATTCTTACAAAATCTAAGTCAGCTTTTTATAATTAAATGTTACATTTTTTAGTCCTCAAAAATATTTTAAATGGTCATCTTGAGAATCATTTCTAGTATTAAGCTTAACCTTATAGTTTATGATGTGTAATTCATCTTCTTTACTTTTTTGTTTTGTAATTTGAATTAATTTTATCCATCTTTAGTCATCTAGCTTCTTCTTCATTCTCTGACTGTTCAATTTTGTAAGGATTCCATGAGAATAACCCCTAAATATCCCAGAAAGAAATCATCCAAGTTAGAAACTACAGACTCATTTAGATCTTCGACTTAAAGTCCCTTTGCCAATACTTTTTGAAAATGACTTCTACCCTGAGATTATGCTGCCTGCCAAAGGAGTCAGGTGTACACTGCAAGATAAACATTTCTTTAACAAAAAAACTGAGTGTCTACTCTGTGTTCAGGATTGTTCTTATTTAGACAAACAAGCCTTAGCTCCAGATCTCTTGGAGTTGTCAGTCTACGGAGGTTAATAGTCGAACACTTGCCTCATGCTGCGTCTGGTACCGGCAGGTTAACATCCATTCCTGGGTTCGTTCTGCTTTTCTGTCCCTTCTCCTCCTCCTCCTTCATCATTTTCTCATCTTGGAATTCCTTTTTTTATTTCTATTTTCATACTCAGAACACAGCTTAAATTGTCCTTTTTTAAATTTTACTCTTAGAGTTTTTCTTAAACCTAAGCTCAGTTAGTTACAGCCTGTGTTAGCTCTTTATTGCTGACAAGTTTATTATCTTACAGCTCTGTAGTTCAAAAGTCCAGCATGGACCTCACTGGGCTTTGAAGAAGCAGTAAGCAGGCCTGCATTCCTTTTTGGTGTTTTTTTTTTTTTTTTTTTTTTTTTTTTATCCTCACCCGAGGACATTTTTCCATTTTTTGTTCAGGTAGAGTGGGAGGGAGAGAGAGAGGAACAGAGAGAGAGAGAGAAACATCGATGTGAAAGGGACACATCGAGTGGCTGCCACCCGCACGACCGACCAGGGCCGGGGACAAACTGCAACCGAGGTACATGCCCTTAGCGGGAACCGAACCCGGGTCTCTCCGGACCGCAGGCTGACGCTCTAACCGCTGAGCCAAACCGGCCAGGACCCTTTTTGGTGTTTTTATGGGAGAATCCTTACCTTTTTCCGCTGGGTGAGACCACCCACACATTCTCTGGCTCCTTTCCTCAATTCCCAAAGCCAGCAACAGCAGACTGAGTGCTACTCATGTCACAGGTCTTTGACTTTCCTTCTGTAGTCACTTATCACCGTGACCACAGCTGGGACAGGTTCTCCGCCCTAACAGTATGTGATTGGATTGGGTCCGTCTTGATAGTACAGGATAATATCTCCATCTCAGTTGAATCACACCTGCAAATTCCTTTTGCCATGTAAGGTTCATATTC
The DNA here is from genome assembly GCF_014108415.1 of Molossus molossus. Classification (NCBI taxonomy): domain Eukaryota; kingdom Metazoa; phylum Chordata; class Mammalia; order Chiroptera; family Molossidae; genus Molossus; species Molossus molossus. Next base: position 119,894,698 of record NW_023425377.1, on the reverse strand, counting down.
TCACAGGTTCCAGGGACTGGACGTGAACACCTTTGGAGACCGTCATGCTGCCTGTCATGTGGTCTAACCAGCTGGTGTGCATTTCGGTCATTGTCATGCTTGTGCTTCCTTTTGTATATTATTTAAATATCTGATCATATAGAAGAAGAGCAACTTGTAGAGATTTAATGGTTTATTAAGGTACCTTCAGCTCTTACCTAATTGAAATCTTCTTGTTGTAGAGTCTCTTAAACTCTTTCTAAATATCTTTTCATTTAGAATCTCTCGCCATTGTCCTACTATTTTTTGAGCCATCTGTAGTCTCTGTTGCAGAAGTCTCAGAAATCTGTAGTGGTAATATTTCTCCTCTTCCCTGTACCTACATTCAGTCAACCTTGAAAAACAAATTCTCCAGATTCGCTCATATTGTGCTTCAACTAATTGGGAATGTACAATTGCCTTTATGCATGCTTTTCTGAACAAATAGGTGGAGTGGTAATATATGCAGTGGTAAGAAATGTGTGCCGTATAGAGATATTTCGATCTTTCTTTTTGCATCTGGTGAAAACTTGTGAATAGACTTCAAGCCATGTGGTCAGATTTTTAACAGTTCTTATCTTGGCCTCAATTAGTTGTCTGCTTATTAAAGGAAATTATGCTACAGGCTTCTTTGTCTCTGCGGACCCAAAATGTTAGGTTCACCCTTTTTGTGCCTATGCCATTTATTTAAATGTCCCCAAATATTATGGGTACATTATTATTTTTTGATACACACCATTAAATCCCGTATCTCACAGATGTTGCTCGCTGGCGCCCCCTTCAGGTTTACCTCCCCTTCTCATGTTCCTACTTCCCTGTCATAGACCTTACAGTAGTTCGTAGCTTCTATATTCACATCACGTTTTGCATGGCAGAGAAAAGAAATTGCTCTCAAGCGATGGGATTTTTACTTGCTGTGTTTCAGCTTAAAACATACAGTACTTACCCCGCCTCCCCCCCCCAAAAAAAAACCTAGTTTCATACACATTTGCGAAGCTGCCTCACGAGGAAATTGCTGACACCATTGAGTGGCATCTATAATCGCGCAAATGACAGGCTGCTTGGGGACAGTGAAGAAGAGAGAAGCAAAATTTGGGCTGTAGTTTCCAGTTAAGTCTCTGGATAAAAAAAAAAAAAAAAAAAAAGACTAATACCACGTAGTTATAATTTGAAGTATTTGGACTATTTCTCCTTTGTGGACACTTGGCCAGAGTGCCCCCAATAGACCTCTGTTCTTTAGGAGCAAAGGGAGCTTGTGGGCAGCAGATCAAGGATCTCGGCTGCTCTGGGAAGAGACAGAAAGAACAGGATGTGCTCTGGAAAAATTCACCTAACCTTCACGTTCTTGTCTTCTTCTTCTTTTAATATAGAAGGAATATTACAATGCCTTTCTCTATGGTGACAAAGGGCTTATTATACTGTCTGCAAATTAAATATATTTTAGACTACCGGATTAGGGTATTGTATCTGCTCTTGTCAGACCTCTTTCCTCTGTTTTAGTATAAAATCTGTGAACATAACTTCTGAAGTGCCTCTATATTTATCTATATTTTTGCGATGTCCTTAAGTTAGGATCATAGTTCCTTTGAGTAGCTTTTTAAATCAGGGTTTGTTTTTTTTTTTTAACTGAACTGCTGCTCTAGTGGATAATGTTGCTTTCTTCCCCACTACTATGTATTGGGAGGCTTTTGTGTGTTGTTGGAGCTGTAGTCCTGTTGAGACAGAACACCAACCTCACCTCAATCTTGCCTGTTTCAACCCACCACTTGTGTGACTTTGAACAAGTCATTTGCCACTTCTAAGCTTCAGATATTAGGTTGTCGAAGTAATAAGGTCAGATCCTATTACCTCTGACTTAACCTAACCTCCCAGATCAACGTGCCATGTTTCTCAGGTTCTGGTAAGACTAGTGTAACTAGTAATCATCGAATACTTGATTGTGTGGAAGGCACTCTTCTAAGCAACTTACTTGCATGCAATGTTTTGGTCTTCATAAAAACTATGACATGGATATTGGAATTTCCCATTTCATAGGTGAGAACATTGAGGCACAGAAAGGTTAAGAACCTCGCCATGGGTCACACAGCTTTGAAGTAGCGTGCTGCATAGACTAACCATTTCATTCTTAGTTTAATAATCGTAGACACTAGCGCCCTAAGAAAAGATGCTACGGTGTACTGTAGCACATCACAATACAGCCCAAGCATCAGCACATATTTGGGGAGAGAAGAAATAGGTGTTCCACATCAGTAGGAAAGAAAGAAGCTGATTTCTTCAAATAGAATAGGAAGATTTGGTCAAGAAGATAAATACCAGCAATATTTACATGTTTGGAGACGGAATAGCTTAAAGTTTTCAACTATCTACAGTTTTAAAAGCTCATTACTTTGTCAAAGCCCTGCTTGGTCCCTGTGCCATAGAGGGGTTGACTTGTCTGTAACATAGGAGCTCATTTCCACGTTAGTGTTTCCCACGGAAACCAGCCTGCAGGGGGCGGCTGCCACCGACCACCAGTGCCTCCCTCCGCTGGGGTTCCTTGCTTCCTTCCTAAAGGAAGTGTCTTCTGGGTCTTAGACAACTTGCTCCAGGGCTTGACTTTCAGATCTCACATAATGTGCCCATTCTAACAATCTGACTTCCCTGTGCTTTCTGGTCCTTTCCACCGATGTTAACGAAGCTCCAGAGTTCCCAATTTGTTAAAGTAGGTATTTTCAAGTTCAGGCCTGAGGGAGGCCAGCTCAGCAAACAAGTACGATCCATTCGAAAGGGCCAGACAAGAGGGGTGCTTTGGGTCCAGCCAGTGGAAAGGGCGGCTTCTGTTGGCCAGGCGACATGGAGGTTTGAGGTTCCAGATTCTCACCCAAATGTTCCCATCCCAGGGTCCCATTATTTTCCTGCAGAGCCCCAAATTTGACACAGATCTTCAGAATATACTTTTAGTTTCCTTTGTGGCTCTGTCACTTTTATAGTTAGCCCCCAAGCCTGATTTCCTGTACAGTGTGCCCTGAGCTACAAAAGGTAAGGATTTTTCTGAAGCTTCACAGAGATCCATTGACATTTATGGTGTTTTTAGTTGGCAAGTAGCTGTCCTGAACTTGTCTTTGTTTTGAGCAAGACTTCCAATGACATAAAGACCATATGCTCTATGCCACAATTCTTTCAATTATTGTTGCTCCCATATCAACCACACGAGGCTTTGTTATTTGTGACAGCATTCATTCTAGTGGCATTCCTTATCCATCTTCAGCGACAGGGTCTGGAAGTCTCCATCAATACAGAGTGATTATCTGTTCCATAATTCTACCTCGAGGATCAGCTTTGTAGGGCTACTCTTGTCACCAATTGTCTTAGCCTGGATTTTCTAGCAAAATAGCAGGAGGCAAAGCCCTCAGAGTTAAATGATCTATCTATCTATCTATCTATCTATCTATCTATCTATCTACCTACCTACCTACCTTTCTTTTTAATCCCACGGCAATAAGAGTGGGGGGAGAAAAGCCAGAGTGAAGAATCTCACAGTGAATGGGGTTTAAGGGGAGGTGGGAAGAGATTAACCCGAGAATTTATATGAATATATATATAATCTATGGACACAGACAATAGTGTGGTGAAGGCCTGGGGTGGGGGTGGTGAGCGTGAGCTGGAAGGGGTCAATGGGGGAAAAAGGTGGACATTAGTAATCCTTTCAACAATAAAGATAAATATAAAGAATAACTAAGACAAAAAAGAGAGAAAAATTAAATACAAGCGATATTGTGTCTGGGTTGACCATATTGTTTACAAGAAAACACCCCCAGCCAGTTTCTTGGTCACATGTGGTATTTCTGGGGAGGTAGTATGATCCTAGTACAATTTGCAGAAGTTCATGGTCAGGTTGAAAGGCTGAAGGCTTCACCTAATGGTTCCTCCTTGTATTTTGTCTCTCAGTGGTCAAAGTTCACCTTCTAGGTACTAATTCCCTTATACTTCTAAATGATGTTTCCCATCCCCTCTAGGAAATCAGAGAGCCTAACGCCATGTGTTATGGCTCTTCAGTTGAGCCCACAATGGTACAAGCAAATAAATCCTCCTTGTATCCATTCACACTGGATGTGGACACTGCAGCTACTCTGCTTCCTGCCTTGGGTGGTAGAGATTGGGGGTGGGAGTGGGGATGGGGGAGGGGGGCAGGAGGAAGGTACAGGCTCAGCTGAAGCTACTCCACTCTCTATCTCCTAGCTCTGAGCTTTGTTTCTGTTCCTAGGACCTGCCTTTGGGTTCCTAGAGCTTGAATGAACTTGGGAACTCAACCCTGACCCATTTGGCCCACCAGCACATAACCCTAGTTTGTACCAGCCCTTTGGTTGGCCTTCAGCTCTTGAGTTTTTCTTCTGTGCATTCAATGCACTTACAGAGTGCTCTTCCTTGCCCAGTGCTGACCTCAGCCCGGGGGTGGGAGGCTCACTCAGCCCTTCCCAGACACTCACTGTACACCTACATTTGACCGGCAGCTTCTAGACTTTGAGTCTTGTCTTAGCATTTCAGAGAGGTCCTTCTATTTTGTGAAGTGATTAAACAAGTTTTAGAGGGCAAAAAACCCCCCCCTGTAGTTCTTGCAAGGAATTTTGAGTTTAGAACCATACAGGCCCTCCTTGGTGAGCCCTGAAGCAAAGTTACCTGTGAGCAGACACCATGGCCCCCAGTAGAGTGTCAGATTTAGCAATAAAAATACAGAAATTATGAGAATCTTTTAAAGTATGAACTATGTCTCAAATATGGTTCAAGACATCTTTATACTACGAAATTATTTGTTGTTTATCCCAAATTCAAATGAACTGCAGCCCTGTATTTTATCTGGCAACCTTACCACAGAAGGTCACCTCCTGTCACATTTATCACCAGAGACACTCATGTAGGCCTCTGTTACCTGACAGTAATTGAGAGATAGTCATCCCTCCTTTAACTTATACTTATCCTGATCTTGACTTTCTATTTCCTTGGGGTGAAACTATCTTCAGTGACTTTGCATCTTGTTTTGTGTGGGAGAGTATCACTTTATTTCCTTTGTCTTGACATTATTGCTAACAATTCTCTTTCACTTTTAGCAGTGTCTTGGTTTAAATGATAAATTATGTCATTCCATCCTTGATTTCCTGCTGACCCTATTAGTAAGTAAATTTTCAACCTTTCTCTCAGCCACGCTCTGAGTGTCATAATGTGCCCCTGTTTTGACTAACTCACTTCATTTTCACTAGGTCACACCATGCTTCTTGAGTTCACATAGATACGTATTTAACTCCTGAACAACCACCAGTAGTTACAGTAACTTTCTCTACTTATTAGCATGTGTACAGAAAATAGGAGAACTGGGCACATTCTTGATGAGTTCTGTATATATGAGTGATTAACACAGATAAGTCAGGAAAAAAATATGCAGATGACATTTGTTTGAAAGTAGGTAGCTTACACGTTCCTTTCTAAATACCTGGTGGGATGATGTCTGTATGCGATACACAGCAATCACTGATTACATTACATTTTTAGTGACTGTGCTGAAATAAAATACTTTTCTTTATCTTGCCTCAGGTCACTATTTTCATTTTACAGTTTCTACCAAGCACAATTCTTGTAGCAAACAATGAAATATTTAGTCAAAGAACAAAGTTGCAATTTTATTCCTATGAAATGTCAATTAATTTGAATGATTGATTTCCCCCCTTGACTTATCCAGTTATGTTTTATACTTCAGTGTACGTGTGTTTGAGACACCGACTTTCATGCACACCCTTTGCAATACGCTACTGTCAGATCATCTGTAGTCTCCCTTTCATAAGCATGACACAAACAGAGTCAGGTCCCATCAGAAACCAAAATAACTTCTCTATCTTCCACAAAATAATGAGGGACAAATGGTGCTCTTAGTTAATCTGATTTTTTTACATATATTAATTATATATAAGCCAAAATGTAAAAAGTATTCAAAATAGGAGAAAGAACATCTCTCAGTAAAAATTCATATTGCAAGAATATTTATTTCTAAATGTGTCTTTCACTTAAATGTTAAAAAGTTATTTAGAACTTATTAGAGGAAAACAAATATGTCATTATATTTCCTTTATGTTAACTCATCCAAAGTAGAATAAAATGCAATAAAAATACAGAAATTATCTTAGCAACCATAATTGGATTCTATTTTTAGATAGTAAAATAATAGTTGTCTTATTAAACCTAAACCAAAGGCTCTTTTGGAAAGCTTAATTTGAAATAATGCTGCTAATTTAATCAGTATTTTAATGACCTCCAAGGAAAATGGAGAGTGTTTTATGAATGTTTAAAAATGATGTAACTATTTTAAGAAGAAAAATCAAAATAAAAAAGAGAAATGTAATAGTTACTCCATGAGGGTAGAGAAGACATCAGAAAGGAAATGAAATGTCAGGTGACCTTAAAATGACCTTATGAGGAGCTCACTGTAGTGTGGAGGGTGAATAAGTGACGTTCAGAGGTAGGAGTGGAGAGATCCAATTAAAACATTAAATATGTCCAGTCGTTTTGTATGTCAGTTTTATTCAATAAAGCTGTTCAAAGAAATGTTAAAAAGAAAACTATTGCTGTTATTCTAGTGAGACATGATTTTTGTCTTGAATCAGAATGACTGTGGAAATGAAGATAGATTGTTTAAATTAGAGAAATATTTTAGAGGTGGAATTTATAAGTGCTGTTGAATGATTGGGTACGGTTGGCGGAAAGTGTAGGGAATGCTGAAGAACTAAGCATGACTTCTAGATTTGACCTCTACAACGAGCAGTAAAAGTATGTGGGTACCATTGGTGTAGAAGGGGAAGCTTACAGGACGAACACATTTCTGGGGGAGAAACTGAGAGCTCACTCTGGGCATGGTGGACTTGCCACATCTCTGATATAGCCATCAAAGCTGTTGGTGGGCCTGAAGATACACATTTGGAAGTCACCCGCAGTTACATCGACTTGGGCATCATGAGGTCTGGTGACATCACCTGAAGAGAGAATACAGACAGAAAAGAGAAGAGAACCAAGCCCAGTTCTGAGGAGGGCAGTAAGAAAAAGAGAGATGAATAAAGGAGAAAGAAGGTAGGGTGGTTTGGGGAAAACCTAGAGAGTGTGATGAGAAGAGAGAAGTCAAGAGGTTGGTGGGTTTCAGAATCCAGAAGTCCGTCTAGGAGGTCTTGTAAGATTGACGTGGGGTATGCAAATCCTTTGGCTTCAGGAATGTGGAGATGCTGGTGGGTTGGTGGGCAGGTTTGACTAGCAGCCAGGCTGGAGTGTGAATCCCAGGAGCGGAGGAAGGGTCTGGGCGTGTGTGAAGCATGGATGGCTCTGGGCTCTGCAGCTCTGTGGGAGAGTGATCGCCAAGCCGTGGAAGGCTGCACAACAGAGGCGATGACCAAAATGTCCTGTGTCAATACAGTGGTCTAGCTCCCTGTGCTTTATGTTTGAAAGTGTAGTCTTTAAAACACATTTGTGCAGAGCTGTGAAATGTGTTGCTCATCCCTATGCCTTCTTGCACTGAGGATGCAGAACATAATGCAACTTTTGGTCACGGTGACCTCTTCTTTCTTTTCTTGACATGTTTGGGGTCTTAGATTTTAGGAAGGATATGTAACTTTTATTCTAAAATGCTTCAGATGTCTATGCTTTGCATTTCTTGTGTGTGAGCACATGTGTGTACACATGTGGGTATGCATGTGTACAGCATGAGAGACAGGGAGAAATAGAGGGGAATACAAACTAGGAGTCCAGTCCAGGTATGTCAGCCCCTGAAACCCATGCCTTTCCAACCACCACTCTCTCTCTCACTGGTAGTGCGACTCACTCATTCATGCGATGCATATTTTTGATTACCTTCTCAAGTACATGACAGCCAACCCATATAAAATGCCTACTTATATGGGCAGGTAATGGTTTAAATACTTCACATGCATTATTTCATTTAGCCCTCATAATAATCATATGAAATCCCATTTTACAGATGAGCCAACTGAGACCCAGGATGTGTGTGTAAATGAGGTTCCACAACTAGGGAATGGTGAAATCAAGTTTCCATCCAGGCAATCTGGGTTCAAGGCTTTTACTCTAGGATGCTTCTGAAAATGAAATTTTGACAGGCAGAGGGAAAGAAAACACAAAAAGAAAGTCATTATTTCTGGAGCTTGTAAGCTGGGAGAAGTAGCAAAGAGGTGTTTTTTTAAAAATATTTTTCCTTTATTAATTTTAGAGAGAGAGGAAGGGAGAGGGAGAGAGAGATAGAAACATAGATGAGAGAGAACATCAACTGGCCGCCTCCTGCATTCTCCCCCCCCCCCCCCCCCCCCGGAGATTGGGCCCACAACCTGGGCATGTGCCCTGACCAGGAATAGAACCTGCAACCTCTTGGTGCATGAGTCGACGCTCAACCACTGAGCCACACCAGCTGGGCAGCATTGGCCCTTTGAGCCCGTACAGTTCAGAGTTTAATCCTAGCAATGGCAGTGCCTTGACAGATTCTGAACAGTCAGGACAAGATTTGCTTCTAATCTGTGGATGGCATTGAGCATAAAAAGTGAGCAGACTCTGTAGACATGTAATGTGCTTTGTAACAACTACGAGAGACAGGATTTTCTCGCCCTCACCTGCTTCCTTAGGCTCTCTCATGGCATAATGTCCTGGCTACAATGATGATCATGATGACAGCCATCCCAAGTGAAGCCACTCACAAGCAGTTAGAGATGATAATCAGAAATGTGAAGGGAAAGAAGCAAATAAGTCCCCACACGAAGCCAACTGAAGTCATAGTCTACAAAAGTTTTTTTAACTTCCTGCTGGGTTCTAAATAAATGTTGTATGACTGTGTTCAATCGCAGCTTCTGTGTTTAATTAAACCTTCTTACCCTCCATTCAGCATTAGTCACTCCATCCTCTGTTCCCCATATCAATCTATTTGACTTCTATGGAATTGATTATTATCCTGTATTGTCATTGATCTGTTTACATGTACATCACCATTTGGTTCAGCAAAGATTAATGTCTCACTCTCAGTGAAGTAGTGACTATGCTAAGCATCTCCACATCATATGCTAAGTGACTTAGAAACCTATAATAAACACTGAATTATTGTAAAGGAGAGACTCACATCTTTCAAATGTGTTATCTAGCAAGACCCAACTAGATATATATGAGAGAACTGAATCTTTATCATCTTTACTTGATACACACTTAAAATACACCCATACATATACATATACATATACATATACATACACATATACATATACATACACATATACATATACATACATATATACATAATGCAGTATTTTAACTTTCTCTTATTTAGTGGTAAAATTTTGAGTTCATTCCAGGGCCAAGGTTCATAAAGAAAATGTAGTTATAAATAAGTACATATTTAATAGGGAAAATATTTCTTGATCTTTAAAAGAGCAAATTCCTAAATTCTGAAAAAGAAGACAAGTTTAAACAATACGTCTTATCAGATAGATATTGCCTGTAAATAAACTTATTGCCAAATAAGCCCTCTACCATTACAAAATTGGTAAGGAAGAAAAAAAATGTGTCTAGAGTGTTGATTGTCTTCTACGGAGGTGTACTCAATTTCTTCCAGGTTGAAGTTCTGACTATCTGATTATAATACTCAGTTAAGAAGGGACTCCTTTACTTATAAAATTAAAATGAAGCATATTGAGTTTTCAGTTACAAAACTTGACATTTCTTTTCAAATGTAGATTTAGAAAATAGTCATGGATGTAAATAATCCGAGGATAGGAATTTCTTACTACAGGGATAATTACTATAGAATAAGCAGAGAGAAGAATGGGTTAGTGACCAGTCTGCCAATGGTTCTAAGGAAATTCATCGGATGTGAAGACATTGAATCCTAGACACATAGAATCAACTGCTCTTGTCATAGAACAATTGTGCTATTGCCACATTTATTCAGAAATAACTCTACAGACACAGAAGAAACTGAGTAGTTAAAATGTTGATTTAAAAATTTTAGTTGTATTCAGTTGTCTCATGCAGGTAGGGTTTGTGTGTAAAGTACATGAGAACCATCTTTTGTGGAGTGGAACTGTGGTTCAGATCATGGGTGGGGGAGTTTATATTTTTGGCAGAATTCTTGAAATTGGAATTTTTGACCCTAATTGAATTTACATGGTTTTAAATTATGGATATCAATGATATGACAGATTATTTTACATAATTATTATGTTGTAGAAGTGACTTTTAAAATTATATCCTAAAGACATACTTTCCCCATAAATGAATAAATCTTACTGGTAACTGGAACTTAATTTTTAAATTTCCCAAGTTTATAAATTTTAAACAATATTGATTGAAATAGATTTAAATTAAACTATTTTGTGTGTGTGTTTTCAGTTTGCATAGAGGCCTCTGGAGACGACGGCTTTTAGAAAGGACTCGGGAACGCTGTCAGAAGCATTCCTGTTAGGCTGGGTCACACTACTCCGTGAGATTCGTCGGCTGTTTGTCAGCTTTGCATTCTCCCATTGGCTTGTCCATACTTCCTTCTTTCCTGTGTTCTCCCCTAGAAGAATAGCATTTCTTTCTCTTCCTTTTCTCTTATTTTAAGCTCATAAGCCCACTGCTGTCTAGCTACCAGAGAGACAATCGTGTGAGAATTTCGTCCTCAGAGACAATGACTGGGTGGGAGGTGCGGACTCAGCTCCCTACTGAACACAGTGAACCAGGAGTTCTGCTGACACGGGTCTCGTGACACCGTCTTCGTGTTTCCAGATTTCTGTCCCCACTACCTTCCAGAGGTTGGAGATCGGGAGGCCAGTTTTCCAGATATTCAGAGTATTAAGAAATAGTTAATAAAAATTAGATGGTCAAAATCACTGTGAGGGGTGTCCGACACCCCTTCTAAATGTAAAAGGTGAGTGACCCCGGTGGCCTGGGGGATATTAACCTTTTTACTCGAACATTTCTGGGGTATTGATTAGATGCTTGGAAAAGACTAGGAAAAACAATACAGGTCTGGCAGACTTCTGTGAAGTTTCCTAAGCAATGAACAAAAAGCAGGAATTTTCACCATCTCTGGGCAGATGGCGAATGACAACAGAAGTGATTTCAAATATAGATGTAGACATATATACTGCCAACAGCTGTAATAGCTGAATTACGTGCCAGAAGACTTAATCATTCCAGAGTTTTTTCCAATATATGCTAGCATTCAAAAATAGACGCCTCTCTCCTACCATTGCTATAGAATTCTTTGAAACAGGCAAGTGCATCGATGATATAGGAACTTCGCTGGGTGCTGATTAGGCTGGATTTTCAAGGCTCCTCGACAACTGGTTGATTAGCCACATTTTCACTGCTTATGATTTTGTGTGTGCAACTCATGACTGATGTGACTTCTTGTTTCTGCTACTGAGTTGGCTGAATCAACTGTTTTGTTGGGTGCAGACTTGCCAATACCAAGTATCTGCATGAAAACAAAAAAGCTGAATTAACTGCACATTTTATATTTGTTTACAGATGCTCCTCGACTTTGGATGGGGTTATATCCAGACAAACCCTTCTTGAATTTCAAGTATCGTAAGTTGGAAATGCATTTATTGCACTTGACCTACTGAACGTCACAGGTTAACCTTGCCTACCTTAAACGTGCTCAGAGCATGATGTGCCAGGAACTCTGAACACAGTGCACCGTGGAGTTTCGGTCGCTTATCCCCGTGACTGCGTGGCTGATGGGGAGATGTGTTTGCTGTTGCTGCCAGCATCACGAGAGAGTGTTGTATTACATATTGTTGGCCCGAGAAAAGGTCACAATTCAAAATTCGAAGTATAGTTTCTACTGAATGTGTATTACTTTTGCATCATCGAAAACTTGAAAATTTCCAAGTGAACCATCGTGTCACGGACCATCTGAATCTGTCATTAAGGAGGTAGAAAGGACAGCTAAGATTTTAGGACTAGCGCTCTCTCTCTTTTTCACTGATAAGAGTTCTTGTATTATAATTTGAGAATTTTTTCAAAAACTTCTGAGTGTCTCTTAGTTGAAAGAATCCTTGTTTCTTTGTAGTGAAGAAAATAGCAGAGTTTCTCAGCAGGGAGAGAGAGAGAGAGAATGTAATCTATATTACTTTAAAAATTCTGGAAAAAATAATCAACCAACCAAGTCATCACCAAAGTTCTTAGACTCCAGATATTGTTGGCTTTCCTGGAGTCTTCTTGATAACTTAGTTATAATAAAAGAGGGTTCATATAGGTCGACTGATATTTACTTGGCATCAGAGTGTGAGAGACGGCATCTGGGTTGGAGTCTGTGGACCTGGGTTGGTCCTGTCTCACATAGATGACCCTGTGTGGACTCACCAACTATCCTCACCAGTGAACTGAGAATGACGACAACATTTTCCAACTCAGGAAGGAAGATGATGGGTGTCAAATGGGCTTTGTAAACATTACTTTGAGCTCTAAAGTAATGTTCAAATGCCAGCTTGCATGTTCCTTAGAGGATGTGAGTCACTGTCATCTTTCATTCCTCCCAGTTTGCTGGCATTTCAAGTAGTTCAAAACTCTGGCTCAGTATTGTTGACATCATCTTTCCTTACTGTGGCAAATAAGTTCCTCTTATTCTACTCGCTGCACGACTATTGCTTTTCTCTCCCTGTTCTTCTTTCCTATTTTACATCCTCTCTCCATACCCCAGACATTGCATGATCAGTGCCATCTTTATTATTTCAACAATCAAGACTTTAGGAAAGCCTTATGTAGCTCTTATCAAAAAGTTAAGGACACATCTCAGAATGGATGTAAAGATAAAGGGTCAAACATTAATAACGGATTCTGGATACTTTTAAAAATTTACTAATCAAGTCTTTTATTTCATAAGAACTATTTCCTAGATGGGCATCACTCCTTATTAAACAACGAATAAAATAAGTGATATATAAGCATACATTTGAAACATGGGAAGACGACCGATATGTTGACATACAAGAAGCTAAACTCCAGGAGACAAATATGTCCAACAGAACCAAAAGGAGCTGGACTCGACTTATCCAGCATTTGGAGGTCTCCATTCCATGTCCCCCACAGATGCAAATTAAATTGTGTGAAGTAATTATTATTTGAACAACACAGCTTTACTGTGTAGTATTGCCTTAGATCGACAAATGATGTAATGACCCAGCAGGACAGACCTAAAGGGAATAGTGCTGGAAAAAAAAAAAAAAAAGAAAATTATTAAATATACTGGTATTTTAAACATAGCATCGTTTCTCCCATAACGTAGTATGTGTGTTCTTAGCTTTTTTTTTTTTTTTTTTATCCTCACCCGAGGACATTTTTCCATTTTTTGTTCAGATAGAGCGGGAGGGAGAGAGAGGAAGAGAGAGAGAGAGAAACATCGATGTGAAGGGACACATCGAGTGGCTGCCACCCGCACGACCAACCAGGGCCGGGGACCAACTGCAACCGAGGTACGTGCCCTTAGCGGGAACCGAACCCGGGTCTCTCTATACTGCAGGCCGACGCTGCAACCGCTGAGCCAAACTGGCCAGGGCAGTATGTGTGTTCTTAAACATAACTATATTGTAGCCTGTCCAGTGTGGCTCAGTGGTTGAGCACTGACCCACGCAACAAGAGGTCATCAGTTCAATTCCTGGTCAGGGCACATGCCCGGGTTGTGGGCCAGATCCCCAGTGGGAGGCATGCAGGAGGCGGCCAATCGATGTTCTCTCTCATCAATGTTTCTAGCTCTCTCTCCCTCTTCCTTCCTCTCTGTCTAAAAAGAATTTTTTTTAAAAAGCTAAAAAAATCTCCTATATTATAGAATTTCATGCAGTAAAGATATGGTTGGTATGGAACTCAAATCTTATATGGTTTTATAGGAAATAGACTTCATAAAGACAAACAAACCTAACCTCATCTTACTTAGTTTAAGCATCATCAGATTCCAGATATATGCAGTAATAGCACAGTAAATAGAGACAAGCACTGCAGTATATTTTGAAAAGACATTCTTTGCTTGGCATGAATGAATGTGATGAAATGTGGCATTTGAAGTACTTGGAAAAATAGAAGAAAGGACATTATTTTTATTCAGACAAAAATTGTGTCATTGCAGTTGGCACAGACACCTCTTGCTTGTGCAAATGAGCCTGGACGCTGGGTAGTGAGTGCCGTCCTGGGGTGCCTGCAATGCTCCCCCGGGCCCTGGGGGCGGGGCCTGGGGGCGTGGCCCTGGCTCTGCTGTGGTCCTCGGTGGCCCACAACTCGGGTGCTCTGAGGTCTCTTCCTCGAGAGCCGTCACACTCTCTCATTTCTTCTAAACGGTTTTCTTACTTTACCTTTTCAATGTCCAAGGGTTTCAGAGATTTGTGATATTTGGATTGCTTTATTTAATACTTACACAGGAAAAGTATGTAAACTCAGGAGTATAGCATAATGCATATGGGTAAATCTGTTAAGAAAGAAGGGAGGGGTCTGAGGGTTTTGTGTATTCCTCTGCAGGTCACTGTCTTCAGCTGAGTGTTGGTTTTCCTTTATATCTGGTGTTGCGTGGAGCAGAAAGCATAGTCATCTTGTGAGAAATCAGTGTAAGTTAACAGGGCTTTCTGTTTGGCTGGTTTTATTCCCCTGTTTATCCTCACCATATAAACAAACCCAACCATTACAAGTAAGGATTAAAATAGAAAGGAAAACAGTACCATTTTCTAAAGCATAACATTTCCCAAGCTACATGTGATTGGTTGTTGTAGGGAGTCTATGCATCATTGAAGAAGCTGGATTAAAATATTTCATCTCAGCCCTGGCCGGTTTGGCTCAGTGGTTGGAGTGTTGGCCTGTGGACCAGAGAGTCCTAGGTTCGGTTCCCGCCAAGGGCACGTTCCAAAAAAAAAAAAAATTTTTTCATCTGATAATTTATTCATGAATGCCCCCATCCCCACAGAAGAAGAGATACAAATCCTCTCTGGGTAAGACAAGGAGACAAGAAAGTTAGATGTGGTTGAGGGTTCTGAGAAGATCCATACCCTGATGCCCCTCCCCCCCCCTAAACTCTTGAGAAGGGGAAATGAGATTACCCCAACTACTTCCGTGGACCCAAACTGATAATGAACCTGTGTCCCAGTTTCCACTTGGAAACCTCGGGTACCATGGCTTGGGGGCAAGGTGATAAAGTTGCCTGAAGGCCTCTAAGGCATCCCCATTCACCCAGAGCCCACGTGGTCACAGCACACCCAACTAGGACTGGCTCCTGGGAGGGGAGCGGAGCGAGAGGCGGTGGACCCGAAGCGCACGCGGCTGGGCTGGATGCGGTGGAGGGTGGCCCTGCGGCCCTTAGGGCCGGTGAGCAGATGGGGATGCGGATGTCAGTGGAAGGAAATTCGGAGGCGGGGCCAGCAGCAGCCATCCCGATGTGAAGATGTACGCATTTCAGGGGATGCTGCGGACAACGATGGAGTGCGCTGCCTCCCTCTGCTATTATTTATTCAGTCACAGGACATTTATTGGACACCTACTATGCGCTAGCCACTGTCAGAAAGTGTCTGGGTCTACCTAGGTCTTCAGGTGCCATGCTAGAGAGAAACAATCAACTATACATCATGAACCATACTATATTTTATCCATATTTATTTTATATTATCTGTGTCCATTCCACTAGAGTATGTTCTACAAGATATAGAAAGTTATAACCATTCGTATTGCTTATAACAAAATCTAGCACATAGCAGGTGGCCAATAAATACTCACTGAAACAAATGAATAACTCAGGAATAATGAGAAATACAGAGATAGAAACCATAGAAAAGTAAAAACACTTATTCTTGGTATATCTGAGTGGCTAGCTAGAAAATTGCCATCTGCTGTAGACTCCAATAGTACCATTAAGTCATGCAAGTATCTTTATATACCTAAAGTAATACAGGGTCAGTGAACGAAGGCAGGCAACTTTTCTATATCTATGCTCACCTAAAGTTGGGAAACAAAGTGGATCATAAACCTTATAAAGAGATGATAATAATAATAACATGTTTTCAAAGTCAACTAAATATCTATACACACAGAAATCACTGGAATTATATCTTTGGTGCTAGAGGTGGGAAGAATGTGTGTGTGTGTGTGTGGGGGGGGGGGATAGTTCAGTGAAGAGAAAGCATAATTAGTATTTGTGCTCTTGACTTTGTGACCTAGATCTGTGCTGCTCGTTAGAATTGCTGCTAACTACACATGACTGTCAAGTAGTTCACAGGTATCTAGTCCAGACGGATTTCAGAGGCGTAGTACAAAAATGTAAAATGTCTCCATAATTTGCAAAATATTGATTACATGTTACATGATCATATTTTAGATATATTGGTCTAAGTAAATATATTGCTAAAATTAACTTTATCTGTTTCGATTTTTGACTACTGGAAAATGTGAGATGGTGTGTGTGGCTTGCATTCCATTTCTGTTGGACATTGAATGGTGCTGGGCTAGACCACTTTGCTTAGACACCTGCACTAGACTCATCTTAGACAGAAATATCATCCTGTCACCTGTCCTGTTGCTCCTTAGCCGCCTACCCCCAGCTTGACTTTCTCTTGCCCTCGTGAATAAAGAGCCTCCGTGGACATATCATTGAATTATTCCGGACAAGCTCTCATTATTTCAGGAGTCTACCATTTCTAAATAACAGTTCAAAGACAAAAATGAATTGAATGAATAAGACTTCATTTTATAGCTAGGAATTCTTTATGGTTCTTTATTCTTTGAGTTACTTATTTTCCCTCTGCTACCAGACATGCGCTGTCTGCACTGTATCAAACATACAGTTAGCAATGTGCTCACCAAAGATGGGAGCTTGCTTTCTCCTTGGGCATTTTGTACAAACAAAATCTCCATTTCAGGGAGAAGCATGCATGGGTTGGCTACATGATTAACGCAGAAAATATTTACGTCCACATGGGTATCAAGCATAACAATAAGCGAATTGGGGCTGGGTGTCAAGACAGGGCTATAGATACCACAGAACATATAAACAATCCAGATATTTATAAAAGAAAAAAAATACTTCTAACCATTGCAGGTAAGGAACAAGCTTAATTTCCTGAATGACTGAACTGCTCGGTGTCTGATGCTGTCTATCCAGACTTAGTTGGAAGGATAATTTCAAGAATTACATGGCTAACACGGGCTTTTAAAAATTCTATTTAGAAAAAGGGATCTGTGTTCACCAGGGCACCTAGACAGGCTGACTATACTAATCAAATCACTTGGATGATTACTGTAATTCCCACATCTTCGAATTTATGTAGTGGAAGTTGTATAATAAGAAAAGTGTATTTGGAAAGAATTACCTGGTGTAACATGTTCATTTTTTCCAAGGTGAAGACTAAAGAGGTGAGGTTCAATGCTGCACAATAGCTGAATGGAAACCTAGGTTAAACGAGGTTAAAACTGAGGCTTTCTGGTCCTCGGATCATTCCTCAGTGGAAGCTGAAGGGAGGAAGAAGGTTCCAAGTGTGTTCTCAGAATCTCCACTGCTCCCAGGACTAATGCTGGAAAGACTGATTTCTTATTCATTCTTATTTTTCTCTTTGGCCACCAATATGTTGGCATCTATGATGAGAAACATCTCTAAAAATGGAAAATTTACTATTTGGCAAACAGCATCTCTATTCATTGCACCTCCATGCCTCCATTGCAAGAAGTTTGGGGACCAAATTGGTGTAGATGTGATAAAGTCATTTTTTTTCTCAATGCCTGTGTTGAAACTGCAGAACCCAACTGAGTCTTGAATTCTGTGTTTCATTAGTAATATTCATGTGGTTGACTCTACCTTGTTTGCTACGTTTTGTCTTCTTAACCAATAAACACTTTCTCTGTAATTGAGATTTTTTTGTATAGCTTCATAAATAATTTTTAGTTTTTCTTTGATATACAGAGCAACCTTACAGTTTTCTTAAGTAATTGAAATGACTGATAATGGCTATTATTGCTGTACTTATCCATTTGTGACTTTTTTTTTTTTTTAGTTTCAATCCTTAGGATTCTAACTATTAATATTCTCTCATAGGACTCTCTTCTAGTTTAGTTTTCTATATGTCCTCATAGTTTTCTTTCCTGTTCCTTCTTCTCTGCTCCTAGGATTAGTGTATTTGTTGTCATTGTCACTGGAATCAGAAGAGGAAAAAAGAAATAGACTCTCCTGAATTTGCCAATGTTGCTCTAAGAATCAGATAGTTTATATTTAGTTTTATTTACCAAAAATACTGTCTATTATGTGCAGGGCACTGTGTTTGGTTGTGGAAAGGTATGAATGTGCAAGATAGTATCAAAAACGACACAGTCTGCGTTTTCCTTGCAGAGGCTGAAAAACTACAACTTGTATTTCTATTCCTTTTTATAGATGTTCAAGCAATTCTCTTAGGACCCAAAGTGAATGGCATTTTGACTTTAAAAATAGCCTTTATGCTCTGTTCATTAATATCTAAAATTTCTTTCTCTCTCTCTCTCTCTCTCTCTCTCTCTCTCTCTCTCACACACATACACACACACATATACTCCCCCATTCTGTTTTTGAACTTTCAATTGGTAAAGAATGCTGATCATTCCAATAACTTACACTACAGTAAACCATTGTTTTCTATTTGTCTTCTATTTTATAAAACAAGAAAGAATAGATAAAGAAAGCATGGAGATTTAAGGTAACACTTTAAAATGTGTGATTTATATTAAGAAGTCACCCCAAAGACTGAACAAGCTACTCAGAAATTATTCAATACTTTTCATCCCAAAAGTAATTTTCTCTTTTTAAATAGGAGAAGACATTTTAATTTGCAACCACATCTGAACATTTTTTTTTTTTAAATCACCAATCACCACCATTTCCTGCAGCTAAAAGATTGAAGATGGGAAGAGTAATTTTTAGGCCTCTTTTTTTAAGTGGAGGTTGCATTGAGCCAGCTTAGCAATGGTGCTTATATGTGGAGTGGAGTTTTCCATCTATCCTGAATCTCCATTTACCTGTGTTAACTGAAGCCATAATAGTATAGAGTTATTGACAACCAAACATGAAAATGAGTTTTTTAGTTTTGTGTCCTAAAATATATGTCACATGTATTTTAGATAATTGATCTAATATGGGTGTGAGTGAAATGTTAGCTTTAGATGAGATATTATATGTTTTTTATATGGTTTTTGGCTAGTTTTGTGTGTGTTCATGTAGCATGAAATGGATAACTAAGACACGTGCAGTTTTCTCAGTAGTAAACAATAATAGCCAGCTAAATGGTAGCAGCCACAGTATCTGTTTATAGATGATAGCTTATGCTGGCTACTCAGCAGGGGTGTTTCAGACTTTCCCACAACAGATCTACTGGAGTCTGGGATTCATCCCCGCGGAGAACGTTTTCACTCAGACGTCACTTCGCAGTGTGTGGGCTCCGAATATCACATGTCCCTCTTCACTGACAGGGAAAGTGAGTAAGAAACATTTCATTGAGAAAAGAAGGGAGGACATACAGAACGTCTAATCTTGGCTTGGAAAGCGACGCGATCGCTCATTGGTCACAAGTCCCTAGTAGAAGTCATTTTAAGCACAGAAAGAAGAAGATGGAAGTCTCCTGAGAAATCTATTTGCTAAAAGCTAGGAACCTAAAGTGAAATATAGGCAATTGTCTTTAGACAAAAATAAAAATTTTAAGGTAATAAGGTTAGTGATGTACTAGTCATATAACATAGTACTAGTGTAGATAAAGGTGGGACAGAAATTATGGAGAAACAAAATGAAAATTAAACAATGTAAGTAAAAATTCCAAAAGAAGGATTTCTGTAGCCAAACTGAGGCATTTCATTAGGCCTCTATGAATAGAAGGAGGGTGTCTTATAACCCCATATTAATTATATTGAATTTTATGTAATTATGCTAAAGGTAAGTGGTTAAGTGCATGCTAAACTACACACAGTTTTTATTCATAAAAGGATTTCAACTACTATACCTCCACAAAATCCTGAATCAAGCCATCCCCCAGAGATGGCCTGAACCCCAGTGACCGTACAATTTCCAACAGATGGCTGGTGAGCTTGGAGTTACTGAGAACACGTATCACGCCGACTACTGAATTGAGTTTATTATTTCCTTCGAACATTTATGGAGCCAATTAAATCAATATTTGACCCAGGAGCCCTTGAAGCCAAAGCTCTTTATTGGATGACAGCCGTCACGGCAGGAAAGGGAAGAGAGTCCCTCTGGGGTCAGGGATATGGCCCGCAGAGCAGAAAGTGTCTCTAGGCTCCACCCAGGGAAACAGCAAACACCTTGGAACACATTCGTCTTCCACTAGTTGTGGTATCTGAATGGCCCGAGGTTTCTCTCATCATTTTCCAGGGGAAAACATGCCAGTAGAAAGGGTCTCACTTTATTAGCAAGGGAACCCCACCTGTCTGGTGTTGAGCAGTTGACCTCAAAGCACTCGGCTCCTCACTGTGCCCAGTGTGTAGGATGGAGTCACGTGTCCAGCTGGCTTCTTCGTTCACTTGTCCCTATGTGAAGCCTTCTGACTGTGTCCTTTGCATGTGCTTAGTTTGTCTGATGAAAATATTTGAACTTTTTCATGTTGACCTAATGTGGACCCTTTGATTTTTCCCTTCCTCCCCAGCACAGTTTTACCCAAACGACTCTTGACCTTTATCATATCCAAGAAGGATCTCTGGATCGTCTTTGTCCCCTTGTCCAGGCAGCTCCGCTGAGGCCATCCAATACACGTCATGTTGCTTGACCAACATTCGACCGACACAATTATTGAATTCATTTGTTTTCTGGTCAGATAATTCATGAGCAATGTACAAATTTCAGAATGCACAAAAATGTGTACTCTGAAAAAATGCCCTTTTCTCATTCCCACAACCGAATTGGCCATATTTTCCCTACAAGGGCAGTTTCTATTACAGATTAATATGTCATTGACATCACCTTTATATGTCATTTCCTTCCCTTCCCTTCCCTTCCCCTCCCCTCCCCTCCCCCCTCCCCCTCCCCTCCCCCTCCCCTCCCCCTCCCCTTCCCCTCACTCCCTTCCTTCCTTCCATTATCTATCTATCTATCTATCTATCTATCTATCATCTATCATCTATCTATCTATCTAAACTACAGTAGCATTCTCTACATGCTGGTCTGCAACTTGCTTTTGCTTCACTTTGCATTATGTCTCGGAAATCATTCCCTATGGGTTTATAAAGTGGACTCATTCTTTCAATGCACCCGGTTTTCTCTTTTACAGATATGCTTTAAGGTATGTATCCAGTTTCTTATGGATGCTCCTTGATGTCGCCGCCAACGCTACAAATAGTGCAAGGCTGGCATGCACTTGTGTACATGTGTCTTGTAGATTTGTACCATTAGCTGTAAAATGAGGGGCCGGTATATGCATACTGCCTTCAACACCCTTCCTTCTTCTTCCAGCGCTTGTTGTTCACGGCACTTTCCCACGCTGGCCTCCACTAGTCCCCTCTTCTGTCACAATGCCCCGCTCCGACCTGGCCACACAGTTAGGCAGACTTGTGCTTGTATCAGTCCTTTGTCATGGGCTTTGCTCACTCCTTAGTCGGCTCAAGTTGGTGCTTTCAGTTTCTTTAAGGAGGCATCTTGGAAGTTATGGTCTCTGAGGGGTTGTATATGTAGTGTTGCTTATTTATCTTCCTACTGAACGGTCTGATGCTAATTGGATCCTTGGATCACGCTCTGCCAAGCTCCTGTAGGCGTTCTTGCTCCCCTGGGTTGTCCTGGAAGTCTGATGCCAGTCTCACCAGGCCAGTCTTGTCGAATCTCAGTGACTCGATCTTCTATCCTGGGTGCCCAAAGACTTGTTTTATCTCGAAAAGGAAAGACATCGCCCTGGCTGGTTTGGCTCAGCAGTTAGAGTGTCGGCCTGCGGTCCAGCGAGACCCGGGTTCAGTTGCCCCTAACAGCACGTACCTTGGTTGCAGTTTGTCCCCGGCCCGGGTTGGGGTCGTGTGGGTGGCAGCCACTTGATGTGTCTCTCTCACGTAGATGTTTCTTCCTCTGTCTTCCTCCCTCTCTTCCTCCCACTCTATCTGATAATAAATGCAAAAATGTCCTCAGGTGAGAATAAAAAAAGAAAAAGAAAAAGAAAGACATCTTTAAATCTATATTCAAATTAATTGTTACCTTTCTTTATCTGTGTCTATTTTCAAAGATCCTGTCAATTTATGTCATGGTATGATTCATTATCATTTATTTGTTTACTTGTTTTTGGCAGGACAGGAACCTGTAAGCTTAAATCTCTTTTTCTTTCAGGAAATTTCTCTAAATTTTGTTCTCTGTTCTGTTTGTATCTTTGTTCTGTTACCATTTGGCATTTTTTTCTGTGGGGATTCCAACTATTCAAATGTTGCATATCTTTTGCCTTTCATCTAAATGTATCATTTTTTATTATCCTTTTTATTATTCTCTTAGTCCTTGCCTTCCAAATCTTTTACTGTTGTCACAGCTGGCTAATATCCTTGCTGCTCCTCTCAAAGTGGCCATCGTTTCCGCGGTAAGCTTAGTTTCTGTTTTACCCTTTCCTAAATTCTCCTCCACTGCCTCGCCAATCACGTGTTCCATCAACAATGGATCTGAGCTCCATCAACGATGTATCTAAGCTCCATCAACAACGTATCTGAGCTCCATCAACAATGTATCTGAGCTCCATCAACAATGTATCTGAGCTCCATCAACAATGTATCTGAGCTCCATCAACAATGTATCTGAGCTCCATCAACAATGTATCTAAGCTCCATCAACAATGTATCTAAGCCGCGTAGCACATGCGCACTGCTCTGGGCCTAAGACACAGAGTTTCCCTGGGAGCTGGGTGCTGTATCCCTGCTGTGGTCCTGTTTGTATAAGGGACTGATTCACTGACCTTCTACAAAATTCGGTCCAATATTTTCATCTGATCCATGAAAAATTGTTCTTTGAATATAATTTTTCTATCGGTTTTACCTCTTTTTTTAAAAACTTTGTAGTAGAATACTTAAAAAAAAAAAAAATCCTCACCCCAGGATATTTTTTCATATATCTTCAGATGGGGGGTGGGGGAGTGAAACATCAGTGTGAGAAACACATCTATTGGTTGCCTCCCACATGACCCCGAACAGGGCCAGGAACCAAACTGCAACTGAGGTACGTGCCCTTGACCAGAATCAAACCCATGACTCTTTGGTACCCAGTGCTCTAACTGCTACACCAAGCCAGGGCTGTGGTAATATAATCTTATACAGATGTTTATATGGGTCCTTTTATTGCTCCTCCTTGCATAACACGAATTCCTTCCAGACCAATTATTTACATGATATTTTTTTTGGTGTGAGGACATAAATAAGATATTGGATCCATGTTCAAGTCCAGGGGTCAGCAAACTGTAACTTGTACCTCTAATATGGCTCATGCCGGTTTTTTTGGTACCATCTGTAAACTCAGAAGGTTTTATATTTTTAATGGATTGAAAGAAGGAGGTGGAGTAGAAGGAGGCGGAGGCCCACAAAGCTTAAAATATTCATTATTGGGTTCTTTATAGAAAACTTTGTCAGTCCCTGTTGCATGCTCACAGCAATTCTTGAAACAAAATAGTGTGTTAATAAGTTTGTTAGTCTTTATTTATTCTAGGAAATTGAGATTAGCAATGCAAATGAGCTCTCCCCAGTCTCTCTTGGCTTGCCTCAGAAACAGTCTGCTTCCTTCAAGTATGGCTGTGTGTGTGTGATTTATCGCTCAGCTCTAGTCCTCTCTATTGTTCCTGCTCTAGAAACAATGCCAATTTTGGTCGAGGAAATACTCTGCTACCAGCACGTACACCGTTTCCATCTGTGCAAGGGAAGGGCTGCTAAATTGGCTTACAAGAATGTCACTTGCTCTGGAGAAGAACACTCGATGCCTTTCTCTGAGCCCTGCAGTCGGGGGTGTATTCTCACAGACTCTTCCTACTCTTCTTATGATTTTTTCCCCTACATTTTGCAGCTTTTACTCATGTATTGTGATTTGACTTACAGATGCTTTCATTCCATCAAAGGTGGACTTGGGTTCCGATTTTGTGTCCCCTGAGTGGTATCTATATAGCTTCTCAAAGGAAACAGGGAAACATCTACACTCGTCCCATATTAAAAAAAATGAAATATCTATTTTTAAACAGACTATACTTTTTATTTTGGAATACGTGGCCCGAAAACTCCGAGGAACGAGAGCAGCGATGTAAAGTGGTAGAGATGATAACACTGTGCGTTGTCACAGCACGTAGTCACTGCTGTTCAGGGACCATGACTGCCCCGCACGCCTCGCGGTGCACAGCGCCCCCGGGACTGCACTCACGGCCGTCCTCAGAGCCCGCGCGGTTGGCTGTCACACCCCGCATCACAGTGTGAGCAACCGGAGGGCCAGGTTAAGAATTACAGGGATGCCTTGAATACTCTGAAGATCAGGGCAAGAGACTTGTTGGGTAAGTCAGCAAGCCACCAGGCTTGCCCTGTGCAGGGCACTGTGCCCGGTGCCAGTATGTTCTCCTCCTGGGCACCGAGTCCATCCCTGCGTTCCACCTTCCAAAGGCAAGAGCCAAAGGTTTCCACTAGCGATGGAATTGATGTAAAATAAATCAGTTAAAGTGAGAAGTTAACATATATATATATAGGAAAACTGGCAGTTTGAAATGACGGGGACCACGACAGTAAAGAACATGGTGACACTGTCCTGACCATTAACTTTGCTTCTAAGACCCCTGTCATGTAGGGAGAAATATCGGGATACCTAGACGCATCTGTTTAAAAGGATACATGAAAAAGGAGATTAAGTTCATATTGAAAGTTTATTTTAGTTGTTCTTCACACATATTAACCTACACAGTGACGTTAAACATCTTTAAATTCCACATTGTGGATTTATTTGAAATCATCTGGGCTTAGCTTAATTTTCAACACTTTGCATTTGCAACGTGTTTGCAATATAATTAAAAAGTAAGTTTGTTCTGTGTGCGCTCTCCTACCCTCGTTTTCACCCAGGACATGAATTCTTAAAAAAGAAATTTGCATAGTAACATTTACTTTCTTTTCTGCTCCGTGAAGGAATATAATTAAAAGGGTAAGAGGCGTTGAGCTGGTGGCTCCTAATGCACTAATTCATAATCGTGTATTAGCATTCTGATCGAAATAAAATGCCTAATGAAACTGGAGACAGATTTCCTCCCCACCCTCCTCATCATATGTCTGCTGTGCTGAGACTCGGGAGGTGCGGCACCGGGACCCGAGCGAACACTGCTTGGGAAGCTATTCAACAGGCGATTTGAACAGCTGTTCCCCAGCTTCATTAAGGCTCATTATGAATTGTCATGTAATGGAGAACTTATATTTTTTGATGATCTCTGCATACCAGTAAAGATAAAAGTATGTCTTAAGGCAGAACTAAAAAGAACAGAAGTTGGTACATATTAAAAATAGATTACTAAAATGCCCTAGTTAGCTGGCACAGACCTTAAAAGCTCAGTACGATCGTTCAGATTTAAAGGGAAAGATAAAAAGTGACTAAACTCACTGAGCTTTTAATACATCAACTGTTATATTTTAGGGGAAAAAAAAACCCCTTTCTTCTGTCCTCTGAAAGCTACCTGGGGGCCCCAGTTTCATCTGCACCTCTCGGGGGAACTCAGAGGGCTGGCGGGGTCACACCAAGCAAGGCGTCTGTGGCTCTTCACATCGTGAACTTGACGTTCAGTGCGGGTAGAACCCCAGACTGCTTTCTCACAGCACACGCGTGAGAGGTGATCTCAGATCCTGGTCAAGCATGAAGATCACGCAAACAACCGGGTCGTATCACCAGCGGCCTGAGAGTGAGCAGACACATGGACTGGACTTGGGGGGTGCGTTTGGGAGAGCAGAGGCGTAGGAGAATTGTTTTCAAGTATCGGATGTGTTTCTACAGATCAAGCGCTCTGGCTTTTACTTAGATTGTCAAAAAGCGTAGCAAGGAGTTTCAAGGAGTTACTTATACTTCAGGAAAGGTAAGAAGATATCACAGGTCCACACCAAACATTGACGTTGCTGTCAATCCGAATGGGGCCATGGGGATGAATGGCGATGACCTTGACGTCCCGGGCCAGCCAACAGCTGTCACCCGGGCAGCATGTGTAGCATTTTTTCACAAGGTGCGTGTCCCCACAGCCCTCATCCCCCACCTAGTCACACTCATCCAGAGCTCTATATGCCTTAGAATAATCGAGAAAATGCCCGGCAAATGGTTTTCCTGTTGACCAGTGGTTTTTGGTCGTGGAGAGGAGGCCACGTGAGGTTGGTATGCCGCACATTTGCCGGAGCAAACAGAAGAGCATGTTGCCACGAAGTTCAAGACAATTTGGAGCTTCTCGGAGAAGCGTTTTCACGACAGAGCCAGATGTGCACGTGTTTATAGGAGAAGTGCTTTGGGAGCTAACAAAATGCACATTTGAGGTTTTATGGAGCCACAAATGCTGCAGAAGCCAAGGATGGGGGCCCCATCTGACCAAGGTGCAGGGGCAGAGCAGGGTAAGTGACCACATCTTGGTACACAGCCGTGCACGAAGAGTGTGACGTCTCTGTCACTCAACAGTGGTTTAAAGGGAAAGAATTGGTGTTGGGTGGGAAGAGGCTGGCTCCCCGCCAGAAAAGCAAGGCGCATAAAGGCAGGATGGGGTGGAAGAGAGCGTGTTCTTGAAATGTGCTCAGATTGTTACCATTTGAGTCTAAGATTTTCTCCCCTCAAGATACCTAAGTAGCTTTGTCAGTCAGTTGTCGCAAACCAGATCATTGCATAGCTTCATAGGTGATAGTCTGTAAACCAACATCTCAATATCGCCAGTAGGTGTGTTATAATAATTTGGAGACACGAGGAGAACGTCAGGAGCATTTATTAGTGTTGGTCGTCTACATACGGAAGAGCTATCCAGGTAGGATACAAGCTTGCTGTTGGCAAGTTCCTGTTGAGACTGCTCACAGTTAATTGGAAATGGCAAAGGACAACATTACTGTCTAGGAGGCCCTGCCTCATCCCAGGGCAGCCAAGCTACCGTCCTCCCTCAGTACTGGCTTGCTCTTCTTTCCATCCTGTCATCAGCACAGACATTTGCACGGTCTCTCCGGTTTCAAAAGAGGTTTTCTTCTCAACCCTGTGCGGAAGGCAGGGCCAGAATTCCCATCCCCATTTCACACAGGGAGCTCCAGGTCAAGGAGGCCACAGGCACTGGGCAGGCCCTGCAGCTGGGTGGTGGCCGACCTGGGACTCCAGTGAGGGCACCCTGAAATCTCAGCTGAGAGCATGTCCTCCCCTTGGGAACACGTGGCCGCACGCTCAGGTACAGGAGAGGCGCGTCCCAGGGGAGAGAGGAGCTGTTTGTGGTCAGTCCGTTTCCCAGGCTTCCCGGGAGGGTTTTGAAATCAAACCTACCCTGAGGGGGATGGATTCTGGCCAGTTGACAGACACTTCAGAAGTTTCTGCAGCTTTTTTTTTTGGTCTGTGTTTTACTTTTTTACATTCCTTCTCTTTTAAAGAAATCGCCTGTTAAATAGATAGTGCTGTTAACAGGAATGCAATGCCCGTATGACTAGCTCAGTGTGGAAGGATGACAGGCAATTCGGCTCGAGAGACTCTGGTCCTGTCTGTACTGGACGTGCCACCTTAGCGTCCTGCTGCGTTTGTCAGCGCCACCAAGGACCTGACGAACTGCGGGGCGGTGTGAACGACCCGTTCTCCCCGTGAAGGTGGCGAGCGTGCGGCGGTGACAACGCCAGGCAGTCACGGCTCAGGACGGATCCTCGCAGCCGCTGCAACAAGAGCCGAATAAGCAGAAAGGGCTTCGTGAGAGTAACTGGGCCTCCGAGCCAGGAGGTCCCGGTCTTCCATTATGTGTCCGTGCAGGCTTATTCTAAAGGTGGACGCACAGGCCTTTCACTGCTTTGCATAGAGAGCCACGAAATGACTGGAGTTTCTTACGTATCGCGCCGGCTTCCCTCCGATGAAAGCGGATAATTATTTTGCCACGCTTTTCCACGCCGTCTGTATTTCTCCACATGACGAGTTCTTTCATTTGTTACCCGTGTAACTCAAACTTTCATTCTGATCATTCTCAAGGTCAGAAGGAGTTGGGATTCAGATAAATATCATTTAAATATAGTCAGGCATGGGCCACTCGCTGGAATAGGTTTTATTTCTTCTCCGTATTATTTGACTCACTATCAAAGGTGCAATTTTTTTCCTGTGTGTGTGTGTTTTCCTTCAATCCAGTGTATTCTCAGTAATGTATGGTATGTTAGTTTGAAATAGGAGTTCCGCAGGGTATGGTGGGAATACAGACGTTAAGGTGAATGGAGCTTGTTTCTCGGGCCCATGAGTCAGACCACACTGTTACCATTTTGATGTGTTTGGTAGAACATGAACCCCGTGGTGTGAGAGGGCGGGTGGCTGGGCAGGAGGGAGGATATTTGAGAAATACTGTATACTTCTCTTTGGATTTGTAATGCACATTAGCATATTAATGTCCTTGAGAATTCCCACAGTAGCTCATTTTTTTTTAAACTTTCTCTCATCCAATATTTCTCAAATTTACTTTATTCAATCACAAGTATTTCATTGAACTTCTGTTACAGTCCAGGAGTTTTTCAAGAAAAAAACAAAACAAAACAAAACATGCAAAAATCCCTGCCCCTTTGGAACTCACTTTCCAGTGGCGGACACAGACGATGAACAAACGAACAGAGAGTCAGAGGGTGCAGGGCGCAGTGCAGAGCAAGCCGAGAGGAGGAGGGTGAAGGAGTGGGGTGCAGATGGAGAGGCTGAACATGTATGTGTCCACAGGGTCTGTACTGCGCATGAGTAACAGTTATTACAGCCCGTGGATCTAGTATTTTCTACAGAAAACACTTCGGGAAACGCTGAGTTGGACCTTCAGTCAGGAACCTTGGGTAGCTCATGTTCTAGATTCATGTTTTGTGTTTCTTTATAGATGATTTTTTTTTAATGTACCCTACATCCCAAATGGATTTGTCCAAATTTGACTAATAATAATTGTGATATGTGAGCTACTGCCTATATGATACTTAAAACATTTTAAAACTAGCTTTACCCTTAGAGGGAATTAAACAGATAACCCCAAATCAGAGGAATAGCCACTAGATGTCGGTGTTATCATTGGGTAACAGGGATGATCTCGAATCTCCTTAGCAGCCTTGGTGACTTAGATAATTTACTGCATAAATAGGTATTAACAAGTACTTTTCCAATTTATTAAAGTACAACTGCTTAACTTTCACAAGCGGTTCCCAGATGATAAAGACAAATGTAGATATAATTTGGGACAAGATTTAAAGAAACATAAGAATGTAGGCTGATGCCTATTAATCAATCTGGACAGTTCACGAAACACATTTGTGGTATTTCCTCAATGTTTCTTAATATGTTTAAGAAATCTCTTCAGAACAACAGTTTGTCAAGTACTTGACTGAGCACTAAAGGGCAACATTAATAAGCTAACTACCTAAGGGTAGTTAGCAATGTACCGTGGTAAGGTCAGTGGATTTTCCAGGAGCACGGAAGGCGGAGGGAGCAGGAGAGGGGGAAGGGCCGTATAGGCCCCCGCACAGATGGTCCATTGTCAACAGGAAGGACTGAGCTGTAGGGCCCAAGTCTGGGACATGGAGGCTTAGGACCCTTTTGCAACAGCTCAGGTAAGCGGGGGAAGAGGTGGGCACATATTTACACTCACTCACTTCACAGGGTAACGAGAAGCCATCAGAAAGTAACTCCTTCAAGTTCTACTTTCAAACCTGCAAAGCTGTCTGCATTCTGACTAATTCCCCTTGTTTCCACTCTGCATGGTTACCTCTTTTCTGTGCGAGGGAGGCTCGTGTGTGCACCTGTCCTCCAGTCCCTAGACCTGCCCTCCTGTCAGAGGGCCTGTGGCGCTGGGTGTTCTGATTCTTCAGTGTCTCTTTCTCAAGTTCCTTCCACCAGAATCCACAGCCTCCGTTACCACTGATCTCGGACCCACCAACCCACCACGCCCCGTCCATGGACTTCACTGTTCTCTCTGCAGGACCTGAGTACACGTGCCCGCCTCTCCGTCCTCAGCTGGCAGCAACCTGCCTCTGTCCACACTGCTTTCACCATGGCAACCGAATCCTTCTTGTCCCGAATTCAATGGGCACTTCCATCTTTACTTTGTTTTGATGGTCTCATAGTATCTGTCACTGCTGAACATTCATGGCTGTTGGAAACATCCTCCTTCCACGACACCCCGTTTTTCTAGTTTGTCTCTCTCTTTATTACCTCTATTTGTCAGACGTTTCATTGCCTGCTCTTCCTCTCAGCTATCGATCTAGTTTAGGTTCTCCCTGTTCTCATGCTTGGCGCTTTCCACAGGTGATGCTAATCTACTTCCATGGCTATTTTTACTTACGTGCCAAAGACGCCAAAGACGTTGCTTCCAGTCGATTTCTCCCTCATTTTTCTTCAAGCATCTTCAAATCCAGTATTTTAACATCATTTTTATCTTAATACTTCATTTTTATTAACATTAAAATTTAACATCATTTTTATCTTAATACTTCTTCGCCACTGTATCCTGACTTTCCCGTTGCTGAAACCGCACTGGAAAGTTTGGCAACATCTTTGATTACTTTTTTCTTCCCCTGTGACTACATCCAATAAAGTCACACACACCTACACTTATTTACTGGGTGCCTACTGTGTGCCCGGTGCGTGGCATATGGTAGTAAATAACTCGTGCAGATCCTCGACTTCACAGAGCTCACGGTTGAGGTGGAGAAGTGGATGACAAATATGACGATAAGTCGCAGGTAATAAATCACGGTAGATATTTGGAAAGGTAAGTGTAAATAAAAGTACTGAGGGTTTAGCATTAAACATGGTGCTCAGGAAAGTGATATTTGAACTGAGACCTCAAGAACGGTGATAAATCAGTTATGTGAACATTGGAGGAAGAGTGTTTCAGGAAAGAGGGAAACACCTGCAAAGGCTTTGAGGCGGGAAAGACTTGGCCAGAGGCCAGTATTAAAACGGAAACGTGTTTGCGTGACTCTAGTCTCCCGATGCTGCCTGTGGCTAATAACACTGCAGGGTTGCGCCCTGACTCCCATCCACCCTTGCTCTGGGCGCGTCGATCTGTTTATCTGTGCTGCCCTGCCCGGGACCTCTTCGGTTTCCCCACTCTGGGAAGCTTTCTCTAAGTTGGAACACAAGCTCTTCCCTTTGGGCTGAGAACGATCCCACTGGGTTCCCCCTTTCCTGGTTGGTTCAGACTCATTCCTCAGACCTTCTCAGGGTCCCTGCTGGGCTGTCAAGGAAGGGAGGGCTCCCCAGGAGCCCTGTGCTCTCCTCTCGTTACTAGCTGTGCTTTTTTTTTTGGATTTATGGGGACAGGAACTCCGCATGTCTTTGCTCTTTATCCTCAGTGCCTGGTACTATTCCTGTTAGAGTGTAAGCACCCAATAAAATTGTTGCATGGATGAGTAAAATGAGTGAATGATTGGATATTGAAAGAGAGGTAAATATCAGGGTCATAGCCAGCCTTCCAAGCCCCCATGATCACCCCCAGGTGCGGCCCATTTTGATGGAGCAGGTTTATGTGGGAAAGAGACTGGAATTAGTTTGAGGCATTTGGTTTTCAAGTTTAGCAGTCACAACCTTTATCTGTAATATTCTCATTAAAGAAAAACAAAACAAAAAAGCTCCTACATCTTCCCTCACCCCATCCCATTTCTACTGCTCTTCTTGTGGAGAAACTCAAAATAGCTGTCGACAGTTTTCTCCACTCTGTTTGCTCCATTAACCCATCGCTGTGTGGCTGTTGTCATTGCCATGAGGCAGGACCTGCTCTTATCGGCGTCTCGAGTAACCTGCTGCTTCAGCCCAGTGGCCACGCGCCTTGTGCAGGTGCATTGGCGCTGCCCACGCGCCTTGTGCAGGTGCATTGGCGCTGCCCACGCGCCTTGTGCAGGTGCATTGGCGCTGCCCACGCGCCTTGTGCAGGTGCATTGGCGCTGCCCACGCGCCTTGTGCAGGTGCATTGGCGCTGCGCTGCCCACGCGCCTTGTGCAGGTGCATTGGCGCTGCCCACGCGCCTTGTGCAGGTGCATTGGCGCTGCCCACGCGCCTTGTGCAGGTGCATTGGCGCTGCCCACGCGCCTTGTGCAGGTGCATTGGCGCTGCCCACGCGCCTTGTGCAGGTGCATTGGCGCTGCCCACGCGCCTTGTGCAGGTGCATTGGCGCTGCCCACGCGCCTTGTGCAGGTGCATTGGCGCTGCCCACGCGCCTTGTGCAGGTGCATTGGCGCTGCCCACGCGCCTTGTGATGGTGCATTGGCACTGCCCACCCTTTCTTCTTTCTGGAAATGCTTTCTCCTTCGACCTCTTCCTCAGTTCTCATACTTCACTCCTGTTCCCTCTTTTGCTGGATAACCTCCACTTTCGAAACCTCCAGTTCCCAAACAGCAAATATCGGGGGACCTGAAGACTCAGTCCTCAATGCCCCCCAGGTGTGTGCTCTCGTCTAATCTCAGGACTTCCCAAGGCATCGGTGCTCCGCGAGCCACAATTCCCTGCGAGTAGCCCTAGCTCAGTCCCGAACCTCAGACTCACCCCTTCCATTTTCAACTCGGCATCCGCACTTAGATGCTCGTTAGACATCTCAAAGGTAAGCTTTAAAAACTGGACTTCTGAATTTCCTCTGACATGTGCTCCTCCGGAAGTCTTTCTCATCTCAGTAAAGGCCATTTACTCTGCCAGTTATTTAATCCCAGTATCTGGAAGTCAATCCCTGACTTCCCACTTGCCCCAGCATCCCACAGTCCACCTGTCCCACCCAAAGTGCCCTGGTTTGAAATACTGCCTGTCTAGAAGCTAGCCGCTCCTCACCACCTCCGCCCTGGCTCGGGGGGCAAACCAGTCCCCTGATTCTAGCCGGGTCTGCCCAGCAGCCAGAGTACTTTTTTACAGAAGTTTGCCAGATCACATTAGCTCTGTTTTCAAGTCCTCCAATCTCTTCTTATCTCACTCTGTCCTTACCATGGCCTTCAAGGCCCTGGAAGACCTCTCCTTGCTCCATCTTTCTGACTTCATCTCCGTCTGTTTTCCTTCTTGGCAAAAGGTCCTCCAGCCACATGGACTGCTTGCCTTCAGAACTCAGCACAGCTCCCTCCTCGAACCCTTCGCAAGGTCCGTTCTTCCGCCGGGGACACGCTCTCCAGATGTTTCAACATGGCTCACGTCTTCTTGTGAGACTCTGCCCAAATGTTGCTTTATTTGAGTCCTTCCATGAACACCTCATCAAAAATAGAATCTCCCATGACTCTGTCCCACCCACCTTAACTTCACAGCATTTATTCTCACGTGACAGGTATATTTCTTTCTTTAGAGTAGGCACATCATAGGCACATCGATGAATGTCATAAGGATTCTAACTGGATGTAGACTTGTGATGCAGACTCAGAAGACTTATTCTGTTTCCTTGCCCTTGACTCGGACAAGGCAAAAAACCCCCACAGTTTTTATTGAACTAATTAATTCATTCATTTTTATAATATGTGTCCTGTTCTTCAGATGTTGACCTCTCAGGACAAGGGATTATGTGATCGATTTATGCGGTTCCTCTCTTGGCTGAAAACTTAGGATCTTTTTTCTCCCCTGTGGTTGCCTGGCCTCTTCCCGGGCTTACCCCGATTATGCACGATTTTGCATACTTATCTAACCTGGTGGGCTCATCGCTCTTATTCTTTCAGCTCAGAGCCTCCTTAAAATTTACTTTGCATTAAAGAAGCGGTGGCGCTGTCAGTAACCGTTCCCTGAGCCAGTCTGAGTCTCCCAGGAAAATTCTAAAAGGGTTTACTTCGCTCTTTTAACATCATAACATTTTCAAAACAACATAACCTAGCAAGAATAATTTGTAGAGAGTTACACAGTAATTTCCCAGTACCTCTCCGCGCCGTGCCAGCTGGTGCTCTAGGGTGAGTGGCTGGGTAATGGCTCCATCCCAGGGAGCAGGAAATGAATAGCTAAGCAAGTTCTTTGTTTTGTTGTTAAGTGCAGTCAAATTCCCTTAAGGCGGCCACTGTTCCCTTCACAGTTGTTTTCCCTGGGCCTAGGATTGTGCCTTGCATTTTGTGAATATGCTAAAAATAAATGTGCTGAATTAAATGAGTGAATAAAGAAAGAAACGTAAGCAAAAGGAGTTCACACAAACAGAGAAGCAAGGTTGTTTTTTTGTTTGTTTGTTTTGCGTGTGTGGTGTGTTTTTTTCCAAGAAGCCTTAAATATGATGTGGAAGATATGGGTTTTAAATTCTGGTCAGGATAAGTGGGCCACTCCTTCATAAAACGAGACACTGAGACCTCGGATGACTAATATGAGGATTAGGGGAAGGAACATGAAATAGGAGCACAGACTGGGTATCAGATAAAAGTGTTTTATAAGAGCCCACCAAACCCTCCCCCCCTTTTCTTATGTCTTTGAATCATTAATTGATTTGGCTCTTTCTAGGTAAGTAATTTTGGGCAAATCACACTTTTTGTGTGTGTGTGGGGGGGGCTCAGTTTCTTCCTATGTTGTTAGGGATCATAGTACCCGAACGTTTCTATGAGGAGCAAATGAGACAGTGTGTGGTAAAATCTCCTGTAGTCTAATAAACATTCTGGAACTTATGAAATACATTATTATTCTTCAGTAAAATTGCTCTATTTCTGCCCGGCCTGTGTGGCTCAGTGGTTGAGCATTGACCCATGCACCAAGAAGTCACTGATTCGATTCCCGGTCAGGGCACGTGCCCAAGTTGTGGGCCCATCCCCAGTGGGTGGTATGCAGGTGGCGGCCAGCCGATGTTCTCTCTCGTCGATGTTTTCATCTCTCTCTCCCTCTCCCTCTCCCTTCCTTTCTCTCTAAAACTAATAAAGAAAAAATTGCTCTATTTCTATTATCACATAAATAACAGTATAGCATAGAATCCTATATGCTGGTCACGCTTTACTCAATATGTTTCAGCTTCTTTGAAGAAATCAACTTATTCTGGCGTGTTCCCAACATTTTTCTATCTTTGCAAACCTGTCCTCCGTCACTGCCTTCTTTCACGTCTCCACAATCCACGTTAGAGAAGGAGCCACTCTGCTCTGGCTCGAGGTCAGACAGTGCCCTCAGGAATCTTACTATGTAAGAGTACTAAGGAGTGGAATATTTATTGGGAAGAATAATGGATTTAAAAATGGAACTGAATGGGAATAACTGTTATGTTGGGCTTTTGTCCTTTGGTTTCTTCATAGTTGCTAAACCTCAGCACTACTGACATTTTGGGCCAGAAAATTCTTTGTTGGGGTTGGGGTTGTCTTTTCCATTGAGGATATTGAGCAGTATCCTTGGCCTCTACCTGTTACATGCCCGTAGCACCGACCTGGTTGTGACAACCAAAAATGTCTTCAAATATTGCCAGGTGTCCCTGGTGGGATTGGAATGATGGTGACTGTCAGGAACTCCCAGTTGAGAACCAACTTACTGGAAGGGTAGGATGGACTGAAGGGAGTTTTCCAACTGAAGGGTTTCCTTCCATCCTTAAAGATCGAGGTGCTTCATGCCAGACGCTAGGGGGAGAAGGTAAGGAGAAGGCTATCTGACATGGAATCATTTTCTCTCCCTTCCTCCTCCTCAGGGGCAGTACATTCAATGCTGCACTAGAATGGGGTGACTGTGCTCCAGTGTCCCCAAGCTGCCACAGCGTATAGCTGATAACCTGGTGTAAACATTAACAACAGTCCCATTTATTCTCAAAAGTGTCTCTGTTCGAACAGTAAGCTACATGATCATCTTAGCCTATATAGTGACCACTATTGTAGATGCTGGGAATTAAGTGGTGAAAAATACCAATGTCCTTTCCTGTTCGGAGCTTACCTTGCAGGTGGGGACGCTAGTGAGGTACAGGTGTCACACAGCATCCGAACAAGGAGCTAGGGAGGGACAGGTGGGAGCTAGAAAAATCCTTAAATGAGGTAGTTGGGAATACTTCTCTCAATAGTGCCCTTCGTGTGGAGACCTAACGCTGTGCGCCTATTGATGAGGCTTCTGTCCAATATCGCCAATTATCCCCCCGGTAATATTCCAATTAGGCTAATTATCCAATCTAGATTTAAGTTCAAGGAACAAAACCTTCAGTTTGGTTTTATTTTCATATTATACATATGAATCTTCTGGGCAAATGCAGGTTTTGTATGGCTTTAAGATTATACAATGTGCACCATTAAAAATAATATAAAATTATGAATAAGAGTTAGATGAGAGGACCTAAAGCATAAACTTTATTAGCGTCATGGCTCATCCACTTCTGGGGTCAGAAATCATCAAGGGACGCAGGGTGGAGCCTGGGCTGGGGAAGAAGCTAGAACTTTCCTGGAGGGTTTATATCTCCTCCAGGGGCCAGAGAGATTCATGGGCCTGGGCAGAGAGTGGACGATCCTGGGACCTCACTAAAAACCCATGTGACATTTTCCCATAACCTTGGGAGCATACAACAAATGGCCGAGGTGCAGCACCCCCACCCCTGGACGACTACCCACGGCCCTCACCGTGGGTCAGCGAGCGCACGCACCTGTGAGATGGTTCGGAGGAAGCTTTGAGGAACAGGTGGTATTTAAGGAGCCACTCGTGCTTCTGATGATCCCGGAGAGGCCTTAGCCCGGCTGGAGCAGGGAAGACCTGACAGAGGAAGTACAAGCGCCTGAATGCACAGGAAGGTGCAGGTCCCACGCGGTTCGCTGGGTAAACGGGATGCTTCGTTGTGAGCAGATTCAGAAGCTCCTGTTCTTTCTCTTAAACCCCAGAGCTTCGAACGGGGGGTCCTATTTGAAATCTGTCAGCGGAGGTGTTAACCGTAACACCAGTCTTATCTTTTCAAAAGCATTGGATCAAAGTAGCTTAGTTTTCATCGGAGTTTAACAGGGAAAGTGGCCCGTGGCTGTCACTCTGGAATGAGAACGGTCCTGAGGGGCCAACACTAAAGAAACACACTGGTGTGTTGACTTCATGTTTACCATCAGAAATTCCAGTCCTTACATGCATATGTCTCCCAACCTTTCGGAGAAGGGATGGAGGGGTGGGTAATGGAATTTGCTATCTCACCTCTAAGAGACATTACTGAGAAGCGCTTAACCAGGAGCGAGTATTTCTTTAAACCTGGTCAAAATCAAGGGTAGTGACTGCTGTCATGTGCCCTTAAACATGAAACCCTGCTCCAGGTACACAGTGCATCATGGAAACACACAGTCTGTGTTCACGACAGGCTGCAGCCCTAGATACTAAACCCAGGAAAAGACAAACCGAATGTAGGCATTTGTACAGTGTTTGAATAATGGATTTTTTCCCCTGTGTGCTCTAATATTTCAGCTACTAAACCAGAACTATAGTCTTTCTTTTCATATTAATTATTTTTCTTATACTATCAATAAGTGTCAACAATAGCTGTATTTTGGATTTGGGCTTTTCCCTGGTGGAAGTATGTCCTTTAATAAGCCAGGGAGGTGAGCTGGTTTCTGCTTGTCTTCTTTCCAATTTTACTTGATCAATTATTTTACTCTCATGTTTCAGTTAGCATTTTTTTTCCCCCCTCTATCTTCAAATATATTACCAGGTAGACTTTTGGAAATATCTTACACTACTGCAAGTATTGGTTTCATTATTATACTGTGCACGTATATCCGAGTGAGAAATGGCTTTGAAAATTGCATGTGATTAGAAGAATCACTGGCCGTGTCAATCAGTCTGCTTAAATGGTTAAACAACAACAACAAAAAACAGTTTGAGGTTTCTTTAAAAAAATGTTTTTAAACAAATTGTGAGCAAAACAAATATATGTATGTATCATTGTTTATGGGCAGAAATTACTTTTATATTTATTGATTGCTTCACAGGTTGTTAGAGAATTAAAATATCTTACAATGGTGCCAGGTGTAGAATTTTCACTTGGTTCTACAACTTGAGATACGTTTTTCCTAAGACTAAAAAATAAAATAAAATAAAACTCTTTATGAATTTAATACCTATACTGAATTTCTTTTTTTCTATCCTCACCCAAGCACATTTTTGCATTTATCTTCAGATAGAGCAGGAGGGAGAGAGGGACGAAGGGAGAAAGAGAAACATCAACATGAGAGAGGCACATCGAGTGGCTGCCACCCACATGACCCCACCGGGGCTGGGGACAAACTGCAACCAAGGTACGTGCCCTTAGTGGGAACCGAACCCAGGTCTCTCTGGTCCACGGGCCGACGCTCTAACCACCGAGCCCAACTGGCCAGGGCTATATTGAATTTTGAGGGTTTCAAAATTAGGATTACCGCATGGTTTAGATATGGAGCACATTAAAAAAAATTTTTTTAAATTGATTTTTAGAGAGGAAGGGAGAGAGAGAAATAGAAACATTGATGACAGAGAGCATCAATTGGCTGCCTCCTGCATGCCCCTCACTGGGGATCAGGCCCACAACCTGGGCCTGTGCCCTGACCAGGAATCAAACCGGTGACCTTTTGGTTCACCGACACTCAACCACTGAACCAATCCAGCTGGGCATGAAGCACATTTTTAAAAATTGAATTTATTACATAATAAAATATTTTTATTATGAAAACAATATTAAAAGAAAGTGACATATTAAAAATATAAGGCCATGTATTAAATTAATCCTCACACATGAAACTTTTTGAGGCACAGACTGTTAGTTCCTTCTATCTCTGTTCTTCCTTTTCTCTTTGTAACAGCATCCCAGATACTAAGGGGCCACAAGTTCATGGTCAATAGACTGTATTCCCCTTAAAGCTGGTCATGACTAAGCCCAAAGCACCTCACCTCCCTTGTGTATTAAGGGACATACTTCCATCAGGCGAAAAAGACTCAAATAAAAAACTACTCATATTTTTATCCTTATTGATAATATAAAGAATAATATGGAAAAATAAAAGACTGTACTTCTGGTTAAGTAGCTAAAATATTAGAGCTCACAGAAAAAATTGCCAATGAGGTATAAACGAAATGCTAAATGGTGCTCCTAGAAAGTATTCTTGAAAAGGGGGGGAGGGGGCTATGCTTCTTTGCTGCGCGTGGATGAACTCATTCTCTGGCATATAATAGTGATGACTGACGTTCTGGGCCATCTCAGGTAGAGTCAGGGACGCGGGGTGGCCAACAGTTTTATGGACCTCCTCTTCCACCCTTGAACTGTCAACCTCTAGAATTATTTCAGGTGAGGGAGAAATAAGCCTATATTTTGTTTGAGCCATTGTTATAGTTATTTTTTAGTGTGGCCCAACCTCATCCCAAATGATATACAATATAATTGTTTAAGTCATATTTTTAAAGAATATTTAATAGCATGGGAAAATGCCAGTGATATGTTAAAGAAAATAAATAAATTTGTTCATTAGCAAATAACCAAGCTGTCTCCAGCTCTTAATCATTTTTTAAATTCTTTGTACTCTTCCTTGTTTTTTAAAATTTTCTAAAATGAATATGAATTAGTAGCACTGTGAAGAACATCTTTGCACATAAAATTTACATACACAGTAGTAGCTCACTTCCTTATTAAAAAGTAGTTGATTTGGAAGTCCAGGGTTAAAAAGATTTTCACACATCTCTGCAAACTGATGCCTAATTTGTCCTGAAGCCCACACAGAGTACTTATATCCTTGCTTCATAACAAAACAGAGAATCATTCTGAAATACTAAAAATGTGACTATATTTTGGACATGCTATCTCATTTTTGTTTTGATAGAAAATTTCTTTTTCCCCCGTAAAATGATTAGAAAACGATTTATAATCGGAACTAAGATGTGTGAGAGAGCTACAGGAATCAAGGATGATTCCAAAGTTTTTGGCTTGAGCGACTGAAGAATAACATTTACTCTCATGGGGAAGACGAGGGTGGAAGGAATCCTCCATACTGAACTTTGGAGGGATACCCAACATTTAGTCTGGCGTATGCTAGAAATGAGATATCTGTTCGAAATCCAGGTGGAAATGTCACACGGGAATTTAGATATATGAATCAGGGATTCAGGAGACAGGCTTGAGCTGAAGATCAATCTAGGAGTCATCTGCTCAGAGACAACATTTAAAATCATGATGCGGATGCCCTGGCTGGTGTGGCGCCGTTGTTTTAACATCGTCCCTTACACTGAAAGGTTGCAGGTTTGACTCCTGGTCAGGGCACATACCTAGGTTGTAGGTTTGATCCCTGGTTGGGGTGCATACAGGAGGCGACCGATCCATGTCTCTCTCTCACACGGATGCTTCTCTTCCCACTAAAATCAATGAACAAACAAAAAAACCCCATGGCCTCAGGTGAGGATTTAAAAAATACCATGAGGTGAATGAAA
Source organism: Molossus molossus (assembly GCF_014108415.1). NCBI lineage: Eukaryota > Metazoa > Chordata > Mammalia > Chiroptera > Molossidae > Molossus > Molossus molossus. The sequence goes on along the minus strand of NW_023425377.1, from coordinate 119,854,269 downwards.
TATCAACGAACATATAAAGGTGTGAGAAAAAATGAGAGGAGAGAAAGATCACATGACCTCCTGGAGGTCATGGGAAGGACTAGTAGTAGGAAGAAGGAATGGTACCCTATGTCACAGGGTGCTAGGACAGCTAGCAGGAGGACGGAGAGTGAGGACAGAGATGGGTGCATGTGGAGGCCATTGGCTCCCTCTTAGGAGTGTCTTGGGGAGCAATGGGGGAGAAAGCTTGATGGAAGTGTGTTGGAGAGAAAGTTGGAGGACACTCAGAGAGTGAATATCATCCATGCTCATGGAGTTTTGAAGTAACAGACAGGAGAGAAAAGGGGCAGAAATTGGCACAGAAAGTGAGATCAAGAGACAATTTTTCTTTGTTTTGTATTATATAGAAAAAAACATGTTTTTATGCTGGTAGCATTGATCCTGGAAAGATAGAGAAATTAATGAAGCAGGAAATTGAGGGGGAAAAGGCTGGGACTCTGTTTTTGGAGAGGGTGTGATCAAATACTGTGTACGTGGAGAGACAGGCTCCCAAAAAGAACAGAGTTCGCTGATAGGAACTGGCAGAATGGCAGGTTCAACGCTGCAAATGCTGGTAGGTGGCAGATGTAGGGGTGCTTTACAGAGGAGCCTCCTTACTGATTGCTTCAGTTTTGTTTTTTTTTTGTCAGTGAATTGGCAGCAAGGTCATCAATGGAGAACGAGGGTGGCAAGGAGGTGTTTAAATTTTGAGGAAACAAGACCAATGCGAGATATGAGCTTGTGATAGAGGAGGGTGAATGGGCCAGGAAACGCCATATGGGTGGCAAACAGCATGAGGGTCCAGCTGAGCTCTGTGGTCATGATTTTAAAATAGACCCGGCAGCACGGCTCTGTGTTTTCCTCCCATCTCCTTCAGCTGCCTGGGTGCAGCCATAAGGTAGGCTCGCACTGGCTTCACCCTGGATTGCGCTGTAGCCGAAGGAGAAGGAGGAAGGCAGAAATGACCAAGTGAGTTGTGTGAGAATTCAAAGAAATAAATGCCACGAATGTCCACGGACTGTAAATGGAGTGAGGAGAGAAGCAGGTGTATTCGTGGGTGAGATAAAAAGAAGCAATGCCTTGGAAACCACAGTTGGATAGAAAGATCGCAGGAGTCGAGATACTACAGGGAACGCATCAGAAAGACAGGAAGGTTGCCTCCGGTGTCAACACAGGACACAAGACGGCTAAATTATGGTGGACACAAGACGGTTAGAGGAGTTCAAACAAAACAAAATAAAACAAAACAAACAAACGAACCTTGAAGCTTACTTTATTTTACAATTTTATAAACTTAAAAATACCTTTTTTTTCTTTATTGAGTTTACAGAGAGAGGCAAGGAGCAGGAGAAACAACAATGATAGAGAACATTGTTTGGCCGCCTCCTGCGTGCCCACCACCGGGGATCGGGCTCACAACCTGGGCACGTGCCCTGCCCGGGAAACAAACCAGCGACCTCTTGGTGCCTGGGTCAGCGCTCAACCGCTGAGCCACACCGGCTGGGCCAATTTTATAAGCTTTTAATTTAAAAATATGTAATCAGAACCTTCTTGAATGCCATCACATATGAATTAAAGAGGTAGGGCTGAAAATTCCTGTTAGCACCTGCTTAAGGAAAGTAATAGGATCATCTGAACCTTTTTTCTGCACATGAAGAGCTGTAAAGTTACATTGCTTTAGTTAATCTTGATGTTCCTTTGATATTTTATGGGATTGAGCCATATAAATGTGCTGATATTCAACTATCCTTAACCTATAAAAAATGGCGATTTCGTATGGTCTAACCTAATAAATGATTATGTGTGTATCCAGTTATGTACACACGTTTCTATGGCAAGATTGCTCAAAAAAAGTATAAAAACCATCTGTGAGATTGTGTTGTTGGACCAGGTTTTCTGACGAAAAGCCATTACGAGGATGTGGAGAGGTCGGAACTATGCACTATGGGTAGGGATGAACAATGGTGCAGCTGTGATGGAAAACAGTATGGGAATTCCTCAAATAATTAAAAATAAAATTACCATATGATCTAGCATTTCCACCTCGGGGTGTCTCCAAAAAGAATAGGGGGTGGGAGTGAGAAGAAGGGGGTCAATGGGCGAAAAAGGGGGGCACTTGTAATACTTTCAGAAATAAAAAACAAATTTCATATGGTTTAACCTAATAAAAAAATGAAAAGCAAAAGGAATAGGAAGCAGGGACTTGAAGTGAAGTGGGTATACCTATGTTCATAGCAACAGTATTCACAACGGCCGAGAGGTAGAAGCCGTCCAAGTACTCGTTGTCCGATGTATGAAAACACCAAATGTGGCCTATGCGTACAATGAAATATTCAACCTTAAATGTGAAGGAAATTCTGACTCGTGCTACTACATGGATGAAACTTGAGGACATTGTGCTAAGTGTCACATGCTAGTCACAAAGAACCAATACTATTTGATCTCATCGACATGAGGTACAGAGAGTAGCCCAATGCATAGAGACAGAAAGCAGAACGGTGGTTCCCTGGGCTGGTGAAGGGGGCAGAGGGAGTTGTTTAATGAGTACGGTTTCAGTTTTGCAAGGTGAAAAGCGGTCTGGAGATTGGTTGTACAACAATCTGAATGCAATTCATACTACTGAACTGGACCCTTAAAAATGGTGAAGATGGTATGTTTTATGTTGTGTATTTTACAACAATTAAAAACATTTAGAAATGTAATGGGCTTTTATAGTTACCACTAGCAAATGTAATGGGCTTTTACAGTTACCACTAGCACATAGACACACCATTACACATATGCATTATTATTACCTTTACACCACAGTTCACTCACCGAAGGTAAACAAAAACCATGAATTTACAACTTGGCCACTTAGTCTTCAAAGTGGGTGTGTGGGACCAAGCTGGACTCTTCCCCCCATTAGGTTCCTGGATGTTCTCAATGATCACGTAATGACCAACAGCAGTCTCTGTAAAAACAAATTCCATTCCAGAACTCATCTATCTTATTGGGGCCAACTGGTATTATGCAGACTTACATGATAGGAGGAATATGTTGGCTGAAGGACTTTTGTGTTTGTGTTTTCAGTTCATTGGTAATTGAGATGTTGACATAAGAATCCTTTGGCATGCGGGTGGCCACTTGGTCACCACGCCCTTCACTCTGATTCGGTCCCAGCATTTGCGTTCATGTTTATGATTAAACTTGGACCCAGTGGTTAACTGAAGTGACAACACTTTCCTTTTATATATTAGAAGACACATTGGCTGCTGCTAAATTGATGTATCCTAAAATTAAAAAGCTAATACTCTACATCTATTGTATTCACATGGAATTATTTTTTGCCAGTCATTTGAAAGCCTTAGTTGTTGCCATAATTTATCATGGGTGGTCATTGTCATATACTGTGGCTTGATTTTCTAGTTATTCAATCAATTCAGGCTTAGATATAAATACCCCCTGCCCCTCAATAGCATAGTGTCACAGTGATTGTGACAGGCTAATGAGAAAAGAAGAGTCAGATTTGATGTATGAATAATGCCTTTGAGCTATGGGAAGTCCAAAGAGCTCCACGAAGAGTTTTATAAAGGAAGATTTCACCAGTTTGAATAGTGAGAAGCTGTGAAAAAGTGACTAGAGAATTATTCTTATGCGGAGCTCAGATGACCCGCCTTAGCACTGGTTATATATTTCCTCTGCGTGAATTCTGTCTTCGTGGGCACTGACGTGCACAGGGGTTCATCAGCAGTGAGTGTCATTGTGCATTCTCAGTGAAACACTTTGGAGATATTAAAAATTTTTTTTAAAAGAATTTGATGGTGTACATTGATTGGTTCATCATGATATTGGATTAGTATGTAAAGAAGCTCTGATTTAGTTTCAGGAAAACAATGCTGTCCAAGATGGTAAATTAGTTCCATTAAACTTTATTAGATGCATCATTTTGTTTGTATTTGACTTTCATATTCTGGTCTGTCAACTTGAAACACTAGAAATGTATTGCTGGCTCTATGTTTGCATTCATTTAGAAAATACTACACTGAAAATAACAAGTTAATACCGGCAGCCCACCAGCATTTTCACCGTTCAGGGTGCATGCATTTGTACACGGAGCAGGGTGCACTGGGATATGCTAGTGTGAGGAAATATTTTCCCTGAGACTTTCATGTTTCTGTAAAGTCATCTTTGGGAATCACAGTGAATTTGTTCAGCTAGAGTCATAATATATAATTTTTAGATGAAAGACTAAGTTATAATAATAGGAAAATAGATATGCAATTATATACATACAAAAGACTACTAGGATTTCAACCAATCAATATATGATTAAAAGATTTATCTGTGATAAAAGGCATAAGGTATTTGACAAAGTACTTAATATTTAGAAGTGGCATTCTAAGAGAATCAATAGTACACTCCATTTTTAATTTTGCACTTAAATTATTTGGACAAAAGGTTTCTCCCAACCTATTAGCCATTTTAAAAGCCTTGGAATGGGCTTAAAATATTTTGAATGGCTCTAGATTGCAAAATAGGCCTTCAGTTTTCGCAGCCAAAAATAAAAGATCAAGGCCAAAGGGTAAAGGACAGTGTGGCTTAGACTCTCAATGGAAAGAGTAGAGACAAAGAGAAAATGGTCTGGCATTGTGTGCTCACATCAATGGTAGTAATTAAGCTTTGCAGTATCATTAGATATGATAACAATAATTTATGGCCTTTCATGATATTTCACATGCTAAGCATACAGAGCACATGAGAGCAGGACCCTTAATATTTCTTTGTTCTTTTTTTTTTCCCCTAAGGAAATAATGATACTCAATTGTCTTGAATTGGGGAAATGCAAATTTGGATTTCTATCTCCGAAGGACAAAAGATCCAGTGTTCCACGCCTTTTAATCCTCTGCAAAACGTATGGCAGCAGCGAAATGCTAACAAGATACTGAGGGGAGTGTTTCTCAGAGGACAGTATTTAAATTTATGGAAGTTAATTTAGCATTATATTAAATACCAGGTTCATGTTCCTACCAGCCTAACGACTGAACTACGACACACGCCATAGTGTTAAATTGAACCAAGGTGGTGCAGGTTTGCCTTGTGAGAGACTAGTCGCCACTCAGGTTACGTTTCCCCGTGCGGTGGTGAGTACAGAGGAAACCCTGCACGGGCGCTTTGGAAATAAGTCTCCAAGACAGAAACCGAGAAATGCCCAGCTACACATTGCATTTAAATCAACATGAAGTACCCTGGCTGGTGTGGCTCAGTGGTTGAGCACTGACCCATGCACCTAGAGGTCGCTGGTTCGATTCCCAGTCAGGGCACATGCCCAGGTTGTGGGCCCAGTGCCCAATGGAGGGTATGCAGGAGGCGGCCAGTCGATGTTCTCTCTCATCGATGTTTCTCTCTCCCTCCCTCTCCCTTTCTTTCTCTCTAAAAAAAGAAAATCAATCAAGAAAAATAAATAAATAAATAAATAAATAAATAAATAAATAAATCGACGTGATGTGGTCAGCCTTAATGGATAACTGTTTATTGTTAGCACATTAAATGAAACTGTAGATCTAATTTTTATTTAGTTTTCAAGGCGTCTTTACAGAGAGCATTACAATAATTAAATTAGATTTTGTTTCTTGAATTTGAGCCCGGTCTCCGGGTGCCCCAGCTGATCACGGGGAAGAGGCAGGACACTGTAGTTATCAGCTCGAAGGTTGAATTCGAGGGCCAGCGTGCAGGTTTTCAACGCAGCCTTGTGCAGTTCTGAGAGGTCAGGCACCAGCTCAGGAGGCATTGCTGTGGGAAAGTTGACTCACTCATCTCCGAGAACATAACACAAAGGTTCAGGGCTTTGCATAGTCACAGGATTTAAATATATTATAAAAGTGATACAAGGCAATGGAGCTAATCTTATCTTTCTTAACAGATAGCTAGAGTGCAACCTACTCTCTTGTTATGTTCAGGTGAGGTTTCTGTTCATTCATCCAGGGCGTTTTTGTTTTCTGGCTATACTTCTAATTCAGATTATCTTCTCTTGAAGTGTAATCCAGAAAGCTAGCACCAAATGTCCTCTGGTTCTCAGGATAATAATATAAACACTACTTTCAGCCGCACTTTAAGGTTCCTCTCTGCTTACATCGATAACTTGTAATTAAATGCCATGAAATCCCCTTTTCCCAGTTGCTAACCGAGCTGACAGTTGGACTCTTCTTTCAAAATAAAGCTTTAACTTCACAAAAGTTAGTCATAAACAGGAGTAGTTCGTCCATTAGGGGCTTTTAATCGGGGAATGTAAGCCCCCGAGCAGCATGTGAACCCACTCAATAAGGAGATAGGCTAAAAATGCAACACAAAACCCAGAAACATAGTCACTTACATCCATCTGATTGGGACTTCCAGGCTTTGTAAAATAAAATCTTTACTTCTCAAATGGTATTCACTTTGCCCAACAGATATATTTCATCCCCACTTCTGATGCTATGCCATCTGATGCGTTCCAGCTAATTCTTGATATCTCAAGGGATATCAGAATGTGCATATTATCCATGAATAAGGATGGTTCAACAGAGGAATGTCAATGAATGTGATACAACATATTAACAGAATGAAGGATAAAAACGACGTGATCTAAAAAAGCATTGGACAAAACTCGACATGCTAAATATTTTACTATTCCATTTTAAATATTTTAAACATTTGGAAACACAATTTCTAGACTATCCGAGTATGACCAACTTATAACACTTCATTGTCAATTCTTGACAGCCTGAGACCTCTGAGTGCCAAGATCTCTGCAGCATCCTCAGATGTAAAGTGGAAATAGTAATATTTGCATATGGTGTTGTTATGGCTACTACAGGAGACCACCCGTGTAAGGCCTTAGCTTGGCATGTATCAGGAGCTCCAAATATAGTGGATAATGATACGAGGAGAACAATAATGATGATGATTTGCCCTTTCTAATCTCAGGGTTTTAAAGATTCTCAATGACTTAGTAGACTTAAAAGGCAGAACTCAAATACAATTGATATGTGAGATTAATCACGGTAATCTAGTCACGGTCAGAAACACGTTGAAGTTGTTCTATAACCTAGATCGTTGAGATACTCGCATTCTTTAAGGCTCTTGGTTAGAGAGCTAAAGATTTATACCTTTTTCTCTACTGACTTTCCCACATGGGTAAGGTTTTTCATTTTCCTGGCAGCTGCCTCTTCAATAAACTCCAGGCATGGGACTCGAATGAATGCTGCTGAAAGCGAAGATCGAGGTAAGACATAGCTCAGAGAGGCAGTATTCCTATGTGAAGTGATCTTCCCAGGAGTGGAGAGGAAACCCTTGGGCTATTTCTATAACATTATTTTCCTGCCAGACTGACAGCTTGTATTATTATTTGTAGATATATACACAATGATCAATTCCTATTCGATAAAAAAAAATGAAGACAAATAAAACATTCAGGAAACACCCAAGTATGACATGTGTGTTTGTTTTCAATCCCATGCAATGTAGTCCGTGTGTGCACGATGTTTCCTACGAGTACGTGTTTCTCTGTTCTCATTAGTGAGGATTCTCACCATCACTGGCGTTGTGTGAATTAGCACACGCAGTCACGCAGGGCCTGACTCTTCCTCGGGTTATTTATTATGAGATGATATGCTCGCAGTGCTGACTACTTGAATCAAAATAAATATATTTCCAAAATCTGCAAGATAATTGAACACCAACAGAAAAACCTTTTAAAAAACATACCACTGATTTAGACTCCAGCTGTGTGTCTTGACGAATATGCATCAGACCAAATTGTTATTGGACATGCGTGTTGATGAACCTGCCTCTCTACCTGGGATGTTAAAATTAGAAAAAAAAAAAATTGAAGCTAATTGTCCTAGATGGCTTTGGAGGGCTACATCTGAGGAAAACGTCTTAGGAAAGAAGACTATTCTTTGGCAAAGAGCAGTTAGCTGTTGTGGGTTTATAATTACTGGTGGAATGAGGAGGGAAGAGAGTGGGCGGCTTAGACTGGGTTCTGAGGCTGTGGTCCCCGGACTCTCCTGGAAGAGGGGGCTCGTGAAATCCAACAACTGCCCTGGTGCATCCGCTATTATGGCAACTGAACCCGAGCCTGGGCACCGTGTTGCTAACAGAACTGAGGAAATGCCGCTGTAATTCTGACTGTAATCGCTGGAACGCGGAGCCAAATGAACGGCAGCCGATTCAGCTGAGCCACGAGAAGAGGCCATTTGTGCCAAAGCAGAGGCCCGCTGAGGGTGAGCGGGATGCTGTTCTCACGCAGGGTGGCGGCGGCCCCAGTCCACCCAGAGCACGTGGTCGGCAGCTCTGAGCGGGGCTCATCAGCCACATCCCTGTGCACCACGGGCCGCAGCAGCCCAGAGACCAGCCGGCAAGGCAGTGTTATAGTCTACTTCGTTCCTTTTTAAGCCACACAAAATATGCTTTATTCCTAAAAGAAAGTGGGGAGATGGGTTCCTGCCTACTATGCTGATAGGTTTTCCAAACCTGAGAACAACTTTTGCCTAGCAAGTCACTGACACCTTTAGCAAATGGGTGATGTTTGGAGAGATCTTCTTTCTTTCTACTTGTTACTTTTATGCCACACTCTCTCCTCACTGGACACACACACATACACACACACACACAGTAGCAATAGCTTCTAAGCTTATAGGTATGTCTTGGGAATGGTAGAGAAAGGGTATACCCAGGAGGTCATACATTTTGCTAGCCTGGAATTTCGTGAAACTCTTGACATGGTTTAGAAGGAGCATGAGCATGTGACGATAGCATAGAAGTGTGCTGATGGTGTGTGCCCCGTGTATCTATTTATTATCAGGTCATTGAAAAAGCGGTGGCAGATTCGAGATCCTCTCTGTGACCTTTCCACAGTGTGGGGGTTCACTTGGCTTCTTTGCAGAACTCAGCTGTGATTTAACACACTGGCTCAAGTGCTTTGTCCTCTAATGAATAAAGCATGAAGTCGTGAAAACCCAGAAACTACTTAACAATTCTATGAAGGAGAAAGTTTATTCTATTTTATGGTCTCTGAAAAAAACAAAACACATACAACTTCTGTCTTCCGGTTTAAAATGCTTCATTGGCTTCACAGTGCTCTTTAAGTAAACTCCAAACTCTCAGCTGTATCCTCCGAAGCCAGTCCGTTTGCTGGTCATCAACCTCATGTACTGTGGGTCCCTTTACACGTTACCCTCCGGATGCAGTCAGCTTGGACTGTCATCACAAAATACCATCGAGGGGATCACTTAAACAACAGGCCTTCATTTCCCACAGCTCTGGAGGGTTATGAGGTCAGGGTGACCAGCATTGTTGGGTTAGGGTCAGAGCTTTCTTCCTGGCGGATGGCTACTCTCTCAGTGTGTTCTCACCTGGCAGAGTGGGGACACGGAGGACGTAGTTCTATAGGATTAGGGCCGCATGCTTATGATTTCATTTCAACTGAATTACCTCCTAAAGACCCCATCTCCAGATGTAATCCCACCGGGTTAGGGCTTTCACGTGTGGATTTAGGGGGGAAACAATTCAGTCCATAGCATTCTGCCTCTGGCCTCCTCAAAATCCATGCCCTTGTTGTGCGTAAGTTGCATTCACTCTATCCCAACAGCCCCCAAAAGTGTTAACTCATTTCAGCATGAACTCTCAAGTCTAAAGTCCAGGGTCTCACGTAAATATCATCTAAATCAGAGGTGCCTAGACTAAGGTATGATACATCCTGAGGCAAAATTCCTCTCCCCGGGGGAACCTGAGAAACCAGACACATTGTATGCTTAGTGTCCAAGGGTGCAACAGGCAGACACTGCCATTCCCATAGGGAGAGACCGGAAGGGAGAAAGGAGGCAGGACCCAAGCAAGTCCAAACCCAGCAGGACGTCTCTTTGGCTGGAAGTTCTGCCCACTGGAGTAGCAGCATCACCTTCAAAGCTCTGCAAGGGCCCTGATCATACACAGCTCTCTGCAAGGTCGACCTCACTCCTAGGCACTGGGCAAGGTCATCTGGCCTATAGGAAACCTGGGCTGTGGCCCCAACCCTTGAAACTGAGGCGGAGGAAACCACCCCACCCACGGAGCCTCTGGTGGAGTGGCAGCTCTAATGATCCAATCATTTTCCACTTTCCTTGAAGAATAGCATATATTTACATGCAACAGCACTCTGGTCTGGTCCTGTAGAATGCAAGAAGTCTGACAGCCTTCCTTCATTCCCCTCCACTTTCTGTGTCCCCTTTGGTTCAAACTGGCCGTGTCTTTCTTGGTGTAATCCCAGCTCTATCCCTGCTCTGCTGAGACGGCTGATGAAGTCCATGGGTTGCACCCATGATCTCTTTATCAAATGGTTGTTCAGCTACACCCTTAATCTTCTCTTCAGAATAACCTATTTTTTGTTGTTGTTGTAATACGAAGACTGAGATTTTTCTAAGTCTTCAAGTTCTGATTTTTTTCTCCCACTTAACTATAGTTCTTCAATTCATCTCTCTTTTTCTTGTGTTTGGCTTTAAGCAGTCAGGAGGAACAAGCCGCTCCTTCAACACTTTGCTTAGAACTCTGCTCAGTTCGACACCCAGTGCCATTGCTCACACGTCCTGCCTTCCAGAAAACACCAGAACCGTTCAGTCGGGCATTTTGCTGCTTTATAAGAAGGATCACCTTTCCTCCAGTTGCCAATAATGTTTTTCATTTCCACCTGAGATCTCATCAACATCACCTTAAACATCCATACACAAAGCTTGGAAGTCAAAACTCCCCCAGCCTCCACCCATCACCCATCACCTCTCTTGTGTTAAGTATTTATTGCAGCAGCACTTCACTTCTAGGTATCAAAGTCTGTATCAGAGAGCTCAGATTGCTATGATATAGTACACTACATGGCTTAGACAACACAAATGTATTTTCTCACAGTCTGGAGGCTGGAGGCTGGAGGCTGAGATCAGAGCACTAGCATGATCAGGATCTGCTGAGAGCCCCCTCTCTTGCTTGTTACAGCCCGCTGCTCACTGTGTCCTCAGATGACACAGAGAGAGAGAGAGAGAGAGAGAGAGAGAGAGAGAGAGGGAGAGAGAGAGATCTGATGTCTCTTTCTTTTCTTATAAGGACACCTGTCCTATTGGATTAAAACTCCACCACTATGATCCCATTGAACGTCAATTACCTCCTAAAGACCCCATTTCCAGACACAGTCACACTGGGAGGAAGACTGCAATACATGGATTTCCAGAGGATACGATTTAGTCTATAGTGGCCCTCTTAAAGTCCCCACTTTGCGACTTTGACATCTACTCTTCTTTCTGCCTGGGACACTGTTTCCCCAGTGCTTAGGGGAGCCCTTCTGGGAGGATGGCTGAGGGCTACAACCCCAGCTTTGGGAAGAAGCCAGCCTCATAAATATTGGGGTCCTCTACGTGGGGAAGTGTTCTCAGCAAAGGGATGGAATTAGCAATAAGACTGAGGCAGAAAAGAGTTTGGTAGAAATGCCGGCTCTGCAAGGAACAGAAAACCATGCTGAGGAGCTTGATCAAACCTAGGTTTCCTTTTTCACATAACACAAAGTGGGGAGTGGACAGATTTCAGCAGTGACGCTAAACGTCCTCGTGACCATGCCTCTGGGCTTCCCTTGAGCAGCTGGACTAGCCTGCGAGAGCCAATTGTCAAATTTTCAGGAATTTGCGAGCTGGTTGTACAACAGGTATCATTAAACATTACATTTTATGAACAACGAAATTATTTTTAAGAAGGCGATAAACACTCAAAACTCATCACTTTCTAATTATTTTGATGATTTCTGTTAAGGTTATCTTTATCTATCAACACCGTGGTGGAAACACTGTATAATGGTGTGCTTATTGCTTGTATTTTCTTAACTTGAGGTTAAGTGGTGCCAGGTTGTTGGCTTTGAAGTGAAGATGGCGGGGCATTTGCACAGGAAATCAGCAAAGGTTACCTGTACGGGTCCTCACCCCGCCCCACCCACCCACCTCCTCCTGCACGAAAGCCGGTTGCTCAACATGAATAACCCACGATTGCGCCTGAGGACGTTCACGGTGGCCAGATGTCTGCTGCAGCTCCGGTTCTAACTTCCCAAAGGTCAAAGGAATGGTGGAGGGCTGGAGTGGAGGTGGGGCTGGGGGTTGGAGGTTGGGGATGAGAGCGAGATGGCAGGGAAAGGTGGTTCTTCTTCATTGGAAAAGCAGAACCAGAACGGTCCGGCCACTTTCAGCTTGGTACTAGGGAGATGGGGCCGAAGTGGGGTTGGCTGGTAGACACCCCAGTGTCTGAGGCGCCCAGAGGGCTCCGAAGGGTAGGGGATTGGGAAACAATGGTGCCCGATGCAGATGGAGGGTCAGACAAGCGCGATTAGAGAGTAGATGGTGTTTTACAACTTGCCTTCCCATTTAAGACATGACAGTCCTTTTATGTGATTAATTCTTCTGCAACACAATTTATAAGACTTAAGAGTATTCCACCATTAAATTCTTTCCCTAAAGGAAATTCAGTTAATGACTTAACAATATCTTAATGTTATTTAGTGTTCAGTGTTTACCGCTGATGGTCAGCAACCCAGAACAGTTCCTTGTGTTTTACGGAGAAAAGAAAGGGGCAGGAGGTAACCTGGTTAATGTAGAAATCAGAAGTATCGCCAGGGGAAAAATGGCTATTTTCAAGTTTTGATTATGGTATTCACTTGGTGAAGTATAAGAAAAAAGCTTAGGAAATAAAAGACAATTTTGACACCGTACTCTTAAGCTTTCTGCATTAAAATAAGAGGAACATAATGTTCATATATCAAGGGAAATAGGTTACAAGCTGAAGCTTGCAGACCTCTTCACACAATCAAATGTGCTGCCAAAGAGAAATTAATGGCATTCTTCTTATTTTCATTGAAATAAGGTTAGAGACCCCGGCTCTGGTAAAAATGTAGCAACGGAATGCCCAATTGAATTAATCGAACTTCCCAGGGAAGGAGAATGCTAGTTATTGCTTTTCTCTTTTCCCAAACCTGTAGCCACTAAATTCCAGTAGGCACTGCCGGCCCATGAAGGCCGTGGCCGGGCACCGATGTCCCCTGGCTGCTCAGTTCTCGGGAGCCTCCCAGGAGGACAGGACTCGGCTTTCGCTCTGTTTAAAAGTTGGGGACTCCATCCAGTTCAGAGCCCTCGGTTTCCAAAGAAGCATGAGAATGCTCCCGTCCCCCACTTTCTTACATGTAGGGACCGAGCCCTCCAAACCCGAGGCGGAGCAAAGCTCATTTCCAGCCTCAGTGAAGACTGATCTTACAGGCACACAGGAGAGTAATGGGGCATCAGAAAGCAAAGTGAAGAGAAATGTGACTAACCTCCTTCCATTACAAAGGCATGCAGTTGGAATTAAGGTTTTCTCTCCCCTTTCAACTAGACGGAGAGATAGCACAAGTTCTTCATGTGAGAAAACAACCATCCCGTGTCAGAGCTGAGACCCTCCCTCCTGCTGTCACCACGAGTCGCCTGAAACAAACACTCGATTTGAAAGAGAAATTTGACTGATAGCTTCTGTTTGCCTTTCAAATGGTCACTTCATTTCTATTGGCTATGGTTCAGCTTTTTCATTCAGAGAGAGAGACATTTCTGGTCAGAAAGTAAACAAACTGGAATCAAACAGTAAAAGAAGGAGAGAGAAGAGTCTTCTGGAGAATCGCTCCAAATGCCAGAATTACAGGTGGTGTGTTAACCTGCGACATGACATGCAACTCTGTTCTCACACTTTTTTGGATACGTCAGGAATTCAAAGACTAATAACAGTGTGAAAAGCAGAGACGCTGTTTTCTGAGAGCCTCTCTCTATTGTTGCACTCCAAAGAGCACGAGGAACCCCAGAAGCTGCTGCCTTTTTGAAAAAGCGTCTTGACATTTCTCTTAAAAGGCAAAGACTGGCTGCATTTTTGAATTCCTAACATGACTTCTCTAGATGATGTATTGGATGCTTACAATGTGCCAGTAATTCTTCCCAGCCCTTTATCAGTATTGTCTTGTTTAATCTCCCCAATAACCTTATGGGATAGTCATATCATCTCCTGTTTATAGATGAAGAAATTAGGGCTTGAAGACATTTAGTAATGCTGCACAGCCAATAAGCAGAGGAATGATGGAAAAGCCCATTTCATTAATCATTACAAGTAATTGTTTCCCAATGCAGAACACGGGCAAAATGACAGTAAAAAGACAGCTAGTACTACAATAAATAGAATATACTTTACCCCTGGCCCTCTGAGACCTTTGTTCATAACTTGGCATGGAGAGCCAGAGGCGGAGATGGGCGGAGCCAGGTGTCCAGCCTATCTGTGCTGTGGTCTGTGTGTTGTCCACAGTGGTAGACTAGATAATATGCAAATCTGACATAGAAAGAAAAACGAGGAGGAAAACCAGGAAAAATAATGGACTGCATGAGTTGTAATGGCTGCAAACATTTGAAAACCACCCACAGACAATTTTCAAAATGCTTACATCTCAGAGGGACACTAATTATGAGTAAGTATCATCTATGGATGCTGGTATCTAAAAGATCAAACCCACTCATCACTCATGTTTTAGATTCCTAAAACCCTGGGAATCCTTCTCTAAGAAGGAAGAGGACCCTAGTGTGTTGGATTTCCTGCGCCTTAGAGGTTGCTGGGTATTTTGACCTGGTTTCATCAGAGTCAAACATAACCCATATTCTTGAGGAACTCATACATGCTAGAGTGTATTCGTGGAAATAGCTCCTTGAATTCTAAAACAGACTAGAGACCAACCACTTTTCAGCTGAGGAAGAATGGGCCATAAAGGCAACTGAGGGCGGGTTACCGAGGAAATGGGTAGAAATCAAAGCAGGTGCCTCGCGAGTTCTCACCTGCTTTTGCAGATCCTTGTTGTGAAAGTGTGTGTGGTCATTTCTCGGGACACGTCTGTGGCAGTGTAGAGGGCAGGTCTGTGAAGGCATATGCCACTCAAAAACACTGCCACGTTTTTAAGCATTTTTTTAATGGTCTAAGTTTTTAACTAGTCGATCTACTTACATTTATGCGTGGCTTTCCTCGCTGCAATGAAAGCCCCTTTACCAATATCAGCAGTGAAATGATAGATTACTTATATTTACTATGGAACATGCTAGTAGTGGGATTATATATCTAGAAGTAGGTTTAACCCCTGTCCCCCCCCCAAAAAAAAAAAACAAAACTCACATTGAAAATCATACTTTTAAAAATTGATTAATGAGAGGGTTCACAGCATATACCAGGCTTTAAAAAGAATGGTGGAGTTTTCCAAGGGGAAGAATGATGAAGGCATAACCAGGAGGATTTGACAGAAGGAAGGAGTATTGTTTATTTTAACCTACAGAGCAACTTCTCACTACCGGCATTGAAGCAGTGGTAGGGTCAAGTTCAAGAAGATGAACTCCACTCTTTGATACATTCTGGTGTCCAACCAGGAAATGGATAAGTAACTATTTTCTGAAATCAGCCATCAAATAACTAGGAACATTAAAAAAAAAAGTAGACGTAAATGTCAATCAAAATATAAAAAGTTCTATATTTTTTTAGCGTTAATCTTTGTGGAAAGTTTATCATCTCTCAACTGTAAATGCTACACTTTTAGGAATACTGTAGTTTCTCTAATTCTTTCAAAGTCTCCAGAGAAGTTCTTTTTATCATTATTATTATTTTTTAAAGTCCTCACCCGAGGATATTTTTCCATTAATTCTTAGATAGAGTGGAAGGGTGGGGAGGGGAAGAGAGAGAGAGAAACATAGATATGAGAGAGAGACATTGATTGGCTGCCTCCCACATGACCATGACCAGGGCCAGGGATCAAAACTGAAACCCAGGTATGGACCCTTGACCTGGAATTGAATCTGAGACCCTTTGGTCCACAGGCCAATGCTCTAACCACTGAGCAAAATCAGCCAGAGCCAGAAAAGTTCTTTAATTGTTGAAGGCATCTTATTGATTTGCATGTAGTCACATTATGAAAGTTTAATAGGGAAAATATGAAATGGAGAAAAACAAAGTATGAATAAAACTTTAAGCAAAAAATTTTGCAAATCTCTCAATTTCAAAAATTTTTTAAAATCCATAATTTGGAAGTTTCCATTCCAAGTAAATTGTAAACTGTGTTTATGCTTTTGCCACTGGCAGAAATATTTTCAAATTGTGTTTATGTGTATTAAGATGTCTATGAGTGTCTTTTCTAACTACTTGCTACTTTTAAGGCAAAGCTATTATAATTTAAAATCATTTTCAAAATGTGCTGTATAGCCAAGTCATAAAAGCAGTCATTAAATGATGGTATTAGCCTAACTGCTGACTTTTTTTATGAAAAAAATCAATAACTTTAGAATATAAAAGACATGATGAAATACTATTATTGTGAACCTATTAAAATTTATTGATATATTATGCTTTAAAAGTTAAAAGCAAAAATACACTATAATGGCTGCAAGTTTGTGATCCTTTAAACAATCTTTTTACTTTATATTTATTCTTTGGGGAAAATATTGGAACTAATTATGAATTTAAGTGATCATTCAGATGAAATGCAACTGATTGAACTTGTTTAAACCAAAGACTGATACTATAATGTGTATAACACTGGGCCTTCGTGTTAGGGTGTACAAGGTTATAATCTAAGGTAAAATCCTGAAGTTTCATTAAAATCATATTTAAAAGGCTCTAAAACCTTTGCTTCACTTTGATGAGATGAAGAGTTTAATCAATCCCTGGGAAGGGAAACGGGTCAGCCATAGTTGATTATACTCATTCTAGGCGTACCTCTCTCCCCTGGAATACACAGACAGAGGAAAACAGTAGGCAGAGTTCTTTCAGGGAGAGAAATGGAAACTGGGTGAACAACAAGCAGTCTCTGTGGAAAAGAGTAGGAGAAAAGGAAATAAAAGTGTATGTGCTATTGGGGCTGTGGAGAAATTGCCTTAATACTGAAGCTTCTCTCTCTCTCTCTCTCTCTCTCTCTCTCTCTCTCTCTCTCTCTCTCTCTCACACACGCACACGCACACGCACACGCACACGCACACGCACACACACACACACAGCCTATGCATGCTGCACACATTGACAAAAGGCAATCTTTAAGTATTCTTTTCTGTATAATTTTTTTCAATAACAGTTGCCATTCAGTATCATTTTGTGTTGGCTTCAGGTAGACAGCATCATGGTCAGACAATCACACACTTTACAATAAGTTTTCATCCTGATATTTCCAGTACCTACCTGGCCCATGCATAGTTATTATGATATTATTGACTATATTTCCAATGCTGTCCTTTGCATCCCCGTGACTGTTTTGTACCTCCCAGTCTGTGCTGTAATATTCTTTAAGCAGGTGCATGCATTCATTGTTGTTCTCAAACTGACTGAAATGACCAAGTCTGGGATTTATTCCATGGTGGACTATCTGTGCACGGTCTGCTTTCTCAGTAGTGAAAGGACTCTTGTCTTTTAATGGTGCTATGACTCTTCCCCAACTCCAAATATCTGTGTAAAGATCTCATTTTATGCTCTGGCGTTAGAGTTAGAAGGGACTTGACACTAAAAATTAGCTGCTTCGCTTTTTTGCATCTTTATTCCTACTTTTTCTTAGGCTGAATATAAAGATAGAAAGATTATATTTTAGGAAAATATCTGGCTTTTCGTCTGCATCCATCTGTTCTGATAAGACCTCACTGGATGCGTCTCATTCCAATGCGCCGCTAAGATCAAATCAAATTTGTTCCAAGCTTCCCATACCTGACTTTCTTTTATAGATGAAGTTTTCTCCAGAGTGGTTGAACTACAGCTTGGAGTCATACAGGGTAAAATTCCAGATCCTTGCTGTCTTGTGTGCTTGTGCCTCCATTAGGGACAATCATGCTGAGCCATAATTTCGATTGTTGGTTTGATGACATACAGGTTTACTTTTCTGTCTTACTGGACTTGGAAAAGGGGAAGAGAAGACAATTTCTGGTTTGATGAGGTGCCTAGCTGACACTTAGGCCTAGATTTCTAAAATGTCCTGAAGCTAACATTCAGAAGAAATGGAGTTGATTTTTGGTAGGTCCCTGCTGCCTTTTGAATGACACTATCCGTTGCTATTGATTTTGATAGGACTATTATATAACCTGTTATTATTAAGTTCTATAACCTTGGGCTATCTGTAATTGTGAACTTTCTCTTGATAACTGGTTCAGGTGCTTTTTCCTATTTTGGTTCTGGAGCAGACTCAGGATATACTACCCACAAGGTCTGAATGGCAATTAAAATTTATTTAGACTTGGGAGAGGCATGCACATTCTTAAATGTCCAGTTAAGACCATTTATTAATGGTTAAAATGTCATAGGATGTCAAGTGCAAACGAGAAGAAGATGAATACCTCCTCTCCCGGTAACATTTTCTTCACCTTCCTGTCCTATCATATAGATTAATGTGTTGTTTTGGGAAAGGGCTGAAATTGGATAATACTCCGAAAGGCTGAGTTGAGAAGAAAGGGTTTCTTGGAATCCATATGTCTTCATAAAAAAATGTTGACTTTCGAGACAGGCTGAGATGTAACATTGTCTGCTTTGTGGATGGCTCATAGGCTGCAAGAGGACAATTCAATCTCCAAGGTTACTCCAATCCAGATTGATCTCTGCTTTCATTTATGTTGCCCTGGAACCAGCACTACGCAAGCAATGGTAGCAGAGGCTCAGAGTATGGTATGAAACATAGAGTCCAAGCGATAACCAGCTTAGTTACAAATTAAAGTAAGTTAGGTAAATATTAGGCAGAAAATGCCTGCAATTTCTCCTGCCTTGTTAGTGAAGAGTTTGGAGTGGGTGGGACGTGAGTTAGGTCTTGATGTGTGTGATGGTAGCCTGACAAAGTTTGTTACAAGTGAGTTACAGATGGACAATGAACGAGAAAAGTGGGAAACTATGGAATAATAGCAATCTGTTCTGAATTTAGTGCAGAGAACCAAGTGGTAATGACAACAATTGAAGGAAGGAAGGAAAACAGGCTAAAACCGGCTTGGGTGAACCTTGGGGAGGAAACTGTAGCTTCCTTTTGTGCTGAAAAATTTCAATAAACAAATAGAATAAACGTTCAGGGCAAAAGCATACAAATCTGAGGAGGAATCCAACATCCCATCCTGAGCTGTCCCCGTGCACAGACGCTTAGTCTCCAAGACCACACACTGCAGCTGCTGCCCAGATGGGTTCCTCCTCCTTCCATAGGCTCGGAGCCTACATGGAGTTGATTCTGACACCCTTCACCACGCCTGCGTGGACGCTCTTCCCATTTCACTCACAAGTGTTCTTAAAATGTTTATTCTTTATAGTTTCTAATAAACATAATGTTGGCTATATAATAGTTTTATGATTAACTGTTATTGATGGGTTCACATAATTTGTAGTGTCTGTAAACCATCTGATCTCTCAATAGAGCATTTCACTTTGAGCTGGAAGTATAGGCTTTCAACCTTATTTTTGGGACTCCCATGAAATCTCTCTCATTCTCTCCCCCCCCCCCCCCACACACACACCATAGTTATCGTTGAGAAGACTTTTGACAAAAACCTGGACTGTTCATGGAAACTAGTATTAGAATTAGGTTTAACTTCGTTCATTTAACGTATCAGCTTCCACACAGACCCTTGGATTCTTCGGGTTTCTAATGATATTCATGTGCTTAATGGACGGGGCTGATTAGGCAGGAGGGAGATATGCATAGATCTGTTCTTGCATATTTTATATTGTCATTCTTTAAAGTTGCAGGTTTACTGTGGTGATTATTAATTTGTCAGGAAAGTAAAAATTGTTATTCATGTTTCTCTCTTGCATGTCAAAGTGCATCGCTAATTTATAAGCATCAAGCTGCTGTGATGTGTTTTTCCACCTCCACAGTGTCAATATGATTTCCTGGCCAGTGAAAATGCTGCTCCGCTAATTGGCTGGATGGAATGGCAGCTCCGATACCTCAGGTATTCAGCCAGTCTCTCTTCACTAAAGGCCGCGAATATGTGCACACATGCAAATGTGTTTGTTCACATGGGGAAAATAGGTTAAAGTGATGCGTTAGTTAGAAGGGTTGAAAGTAGAAAATATTTCACATACCCTTCGAACAACAGCCATATTAACAGGATTTAGGACAGTGATGAATGTCTTCATAGTCCATTTTATCATCTCTAATGCAATTGCTCGTCGAAGAAGTGAGAAATTTAGGGAAAAAAAAATCTATATGTATTTAACTGCCTGTGTGGACATGTGCCACATTTAAGTGTTGTTTTATTTCCTTTAACTTGACTTACTTCACTGACTTTTAAGTTGACATATAATCTTAATATTTACCTGAAACGTATCGATGGTAACCTGAGTATTTGTGGCTCAGAAACAACCATAGTGGAAGGGATTATTGATTTTCTATATTCATGTTGCTTTGGAAATTTTATTTATTAGTGTGGAAGTTTCTAATGTGATTATGCGGGGCTATATGTTAGCTTTCTGTGGGGATTTAGTGCTGCACACTTCAGCACATTAGTTCACATGCCGGAAATCCCAAGTCTTTTCTAACAGATGGTTCCGAGTCTTGAAGCTGGGAACGACCAAGCCTCATGTTTCGGAGAACGTGCACCTTACTGCCCCTCACTCAGCCCTGACGTGTCTGCCCACGTACACAGAGCTCTCCAGAGGGGAAGTGACGGACAGCAACTCTTCCTGAGCACTGCAGGCAATTAGTTTATGCCCTGAAGCATGACGTTTGCTCCCATTACTGGAACTTTCATAACTAATACAGTTGTTAGTGCCCAGGAAATCAACTAGGCTTTGTACACATCGAGCTCTAGACCTGGACTTGGTCACCTGTAGTCACAGCAGATTTCATAGACTGTCTTGATCCTTTGCAAGAGGACATTAAACAGGTCCAGATTTTTATGAACCGAGATCTGGCATTTAGAGGTGGCCACGGCACCTTCCTCAGAAATTAAATAGAACTTTAAAAACATTCCAGATTAAAAATTCTACCTAAGATTTCAAACAGTCCCTGGATCTTAATGCAAGGCAAAGCTGTTTTTGCCTGATTTAATACACCGATTCATTTCTCCTTCTTTCCTCTTGCCCATCACATATATGCAAAAGCTGATCTACCACAGACCCTCACATTCCCAAATCATCAAAATGCCTTCACACATTAGCTCCCGTCTCAACCAACTCCAACAACATGTCCTGTCAGTGGCCTGCATATTGCCACGTCAAGTGTTCTGTGCTATGTTCTCATCCTATATGACCTCTCAGCTTGCTCAGCACAGCTGTGCACAAACCCAGTTTGCAACACTGCCTTCCCTCTGGGTTTGCTCTGTGTTGTATCATCCTCTGGGTTTGCTCTGTGTTGTATCATCCTCTGGGTTGGCTCTGTGTTGTATCATCCTCTGGGTTGGCTCTGTGTTGTATCATCCTCTGGGTTTGCTCTGTGTTGTATCATCCTCATTTTCCTGGCACTGTGCTGGCCGCTTATTCCCTATATTCTTTCTTGTCCTATCCCTGACTTAAAAAGTATACAGCTCTTCAAATTAGTACCAGGTTCGTGTCTGTTTTGCCAAATAAATTCTTCCCATAAAGTAATCCCATCTCTATGTGGATCACTCTTGAATGTGCCCAAATCACCTGCTTCCAAAACTGTCTAATTGTCCACCTGACATCTTCACATCCAAGTGTATTTCAAGTATTTAAAATGTAATGTCTCTAAAACTAAACTCTCGATTCCCCCCACCTTCCATGCCTCCACCCCGGCACCGATCTGGAGAGTTTACTCTGTACCTGGTATAGCCTTGGGAAATATCAACGAATAGACGGACATCACCCACCCCTCCAGAAACTTATAGTCTAAAGGGCAGGCAGACAGAACACAACACGGGACGATGGAAGAGCCACACTTCATCATCATTTCTGTGAAGGCCTCTTAAAGAACTGAGGTAGTGGTTAACGTCTGTGGAGTATTGTTCAACAATGGAGAAGGCGTCTTCATCTCTAATTTCCTTTTCTGTGGGATTAGTCCTAGCCTTTCTCCCGTCCTCCCTGCGGAGTGGCTGCCAAGTGCTGGGGAGCCTAACTCTCTCCTTCCTCCCCCCTCCCTCTCGGACGTGTCCTTGACTGCCAGCCAAGGCGTCTGCCCCGAGTGTTTGGAACCCCGGTTCTGCCGCCACAGGGAAAACCTGCAGTGATTTTATCCATATTCCTCCCCCCATGCTTCTTAAAATACTGCTTGTCTGTAGAAAGCATGTTTCCTCGACAGCTTGCCTCCTTCCCTTTGATTTTTAAGGTGTCCTGCCTGCTCGTCTAGATGACCAACTTATCCTTCAGGAGGCTGGGGAGGCTTTTGGATTTTTATTTTCAATTCTCACCCAGGGTTAAGTTATTATTGATTTTTAGAGATAGCAGAGGGAAGAGAGAGAGAGAGAAACGTTGATGTGAGAGAAACATCGATCCGTTGCCTCCCGTACATGCCCTGGCAGGATTGAATTTGCAACCCAGTTCTGTGCCCTGAATGGGAATCCAACCTGCAGTGTTTTTCGTGCAGGGGATGACGCTCCAACCAACCGAGCCACCCAGCCAGGGCAAGGCTATCAGATTTGTAACTGTGACCTCAGAGACCTCAAATCCATGAAGGGGTTGGCAATCCATGTTCCGTGGCTGCAATTCAACCACAGCCTGTTTTAGTTATTTAAAAGTTGTACAAAAAGCGCAGATGAATATGCAGCAGAGACTGTATGTGGCTTGCACAGCCTGAAATATTTACAATATGGTCCTTTACAGAAAAAGTTTGTCGACTCCTAATCTAGAACTTGAAGCTTGGGATCTTGAGAAATGAACTGATAATAAAATTTTAGAACAAGAAAATACATATGGATAAATTTAGGCTTTTAGGTGGGTGACTCTGAGCATTGGTGGTGTTTTATTAAATATAAACCATGCTGATTTTTCTATCCTCACCCGAGGACATTTTTCCATTTTTTGTTCCGATAGAGTGGGAGGGAGAGAGAGGAAGAGAGAGAGAGAAACATCGACGTGAAAGGGACACATCGAGTGGCTGCCACCCACACGACCAACCAGGGCCGGGGACAAACCGCAACCGAGGCACACGCCCTTAGTGGGAACCGAACCCAGGTCTCTCTGGACCGTAGGTCGACGTTCTAACCGCTGAGCAAAACCGGCCAGGGCAAACCATGGTGATTTTTGACATTGCTCGTAGAGACTTGTATCGGCTAATGTAGCCAGTTTTTTACAGGAATGCAGTTAGCTTTTACCTCTCGACATGAGGTCCAACGAGCTTTAGATTACATGGCATTCATTATGTTTGAAGGTGACAGAAATTTATGGTTTTGTTATGTTTTGGTTTTGTATAGATGAATAGTTGTTTATATAATAGAGAGAACTGGTTCTCATCAAAGATTCAGATCTCAAAAAAACGTTTGGTCCTCAGTGAAGTATTAAGTTTCAAAAAGAGCGTAGGTAACGAAGTGATTTAGCAGATGCCACGAGGGCGGAGCTCATCTTTAGTGGCAACACCCGCCCTTGAAAAGTTACAGGCCACATACCTCAAGAAGCAAGAAAAATCGCAAATGAATAATCTAAATGTACACCTAAAAGAAGAACAATAGCTCTGGCCAGTCTGGTTCCATGGTTAGAGCATTGGCCCATGGACTGAAGGGTTGTGGTTCGATTCCCAATCATGGGTATATACCTGGGTTGCAGGTTTGATCCCCAGCCCCAGTTGGGGTCATGTAGGAAGCAACCAATTGATGTTTCTCTCTCACATCCATGTTTCTCTCTCTCCCCATCCCTTCCTTCCTCTCTATCTAAAAATCAATGGAAAAATATCCGTGGGTGAGAATTAACTAATAATAATAAAAAAAGAACAACAAACAAAGCCCAGAGTAAGTAGAAGAAAGAAAACAATAAAGATTATAGTGAAAATAAATGACATAGAAACTAAAAAGATACATAAGATCAATGAAATCAAGAGCTGGTTCTTTGGAAAAACAAACAAGATCGATAAGCCTTTAACCAGACTCATCCAAAAAAAAAAGAGAGGACCTAAATAAATAAAATCGGAAATGAAAGAGGGGAAGTAACAACTCATACCACAGAAATACAAAGGATTGTAAGAAAATATATGAATAACTATATGCCAACAAATTGTACAACCTGGGTGAAATGGGTAAATTTCTAGAAACATACAATCTTCTAAAACTGAATCAGGAAGAATGAGAAAATCTGAATAGACCAACTATAACTAATGAAATCGAAGCAAAAAGAAAAAATCTCCTAGCAAACAAAAGTCCTGGACTTGATGTCTTCACAGGTGAATTTTACCAAACATGCAAAGAAGAACTAACACCTATCATCCAATTATTCCAAAAAATTCAAGAGGAGGGAAGACTTCCAAGCTCATTTTACAAGGCCAGCATTATCCTAATTTCAAAACCCGATAAAAACACTTCAAAGAATAAAATTATAGGCCAATTTCCCTGATAAACAGAGATGTTAAAATCCTCAACAAAATATTAGCAAATTGCCCTGGCCGGTTTGGCTCAGCGGTTAGAGCGTCGGACTGCGGTCCAGAGAGACCCGGGTTCGGTTCCCGCTAAGGGCACGTACCTCGGTTGCAGTTTGTCCCCGGCCCTGGTCGGTCGTGCGGGTGGCAGCCACTTGATGTGTTCCTTTCACATCGATGTTTCTCTCTCTCTCTCTCTCCCTCCCACTCTATCTGAACAAAGAATGGAAAAATGTCCTCCGGTGAGGATAAAAAAAAATATATATATATATATATATATATATATATACACACACATATATATATTAGCAAATTGGATCCAGTAATACCTTAAAAAGATCATATGCTTGATCAAGTGGGATTTATTCTGGGGTGCAAGGTTAGTACAATATTTCAAATCAATAAATGCGATACTTCACATAAACAAAATAAAGTATAAAAACCACATGATCATATCAATAGACACAGAAGAAGCATTTTATAAAATCCGGCACCCATTTATGATATAAACTCTCATCAAAGTGTCAATAAAGGCATCATACATCAACAAAATAAAGGTGATATATGACCAACCCACAGCCAACATCATACTCAGTGGGCAAAAACTGAAAGTGTTTCTCCTAAGAAAAGGAACAATCGTTTTCCTTAAGAACGGGAACAAGACAGGGTGTCTGCTTTCACCACTCTAATTCAACATCGGTCTGGAAGGTCCAGCCATAGCAATCAGGCAAGAAGTAGAAATAAAAGGCATTCACATTGGAAAGGAGGGAGTAAAACTGTCATTATTAGTAGAGAAATGATGCTGTATATAGAAAGCCCCAAAGACGCCACCAAAAAACTACTAGAATGGATAAATGAATTTGGTAAAGTAGTAGGATACAAAATTAATGTTCAGAAATTGGTGGCCTTTTATACCAATGAAATACCAGAAAGAGAAATTAAGAAAACAATTCCATTAATTGTTGCAACAGAAAAATAAGGTACCTAGGAAAAAATTTCACCAAGGAGATGAAAGACCTATACTTGGAAAATTATAGGATATTGAAGAAAGAAATTGAAGAAGATACAAATAAATGGAAGCATATTTTGTGTTCATGGATAGGAAGATTTAACATCATTAAAATGTCACTACCCAAAGCAATCTATAGGTACAATGTAATTCCTATTAAAATAACAATGTCATATCTCACAAATGTAGAACAAATATTCCAAAAATTTATATGGAACCCAAAAGACCTCAAAAAACCTCAGCAATCTTAATAAGAAGAAAAAAGTTGGAGGTATCACACAACCTGATATCAAACTATACTACAAATCCATAGTAATCAAAACAGCCTGGTACTGGCATAATCTTCCTAATGCCACAACTATTTAATACAGTTCCTCATGTTGTGGTGAACCCCAACCATAAAATTATTTTTTGTTGCTACTTCATAACTGTAATTTTGCTACTGTTATGTCTTAGGTGACCCCTGTGAAAGGGTGGTTCAACCTCGAAAGGGGTCATCACCCACAGGCTGAGAACTGCTGGTCTAGAAACAAACCCATGTCTTTCTGGTCAATTAATATTTGACAAATGAGGCAAGAACATACAATGGAGTAAAGACAGTCTCTTCAAAAAAATGGTGTTGGGAAAATTGGACAGGTACATGCAAAAAAATGAAACTAGAGCACCAACTTACATTATACACAAAATAAGCTCAAAATGTATTATAGAGTTAAATAAAAGCCCTCAAACTATAAAAATCCTAGAAGAAAATATAGGCAGTAAAATCTCAGACATTTCTTGTAGCAATATTTTTGCCAATGTATCTCCTTGGGCAAGGAAAACAAAGGAAAAAATAAACAAATGAGATGACATCAAACTAAAAAGCTTTTGCACAGCAAAAGAAATCATCAACAAAATGAAAAGGCAGCTCACTGAATAATAGAACATATTCACCAATGATACATTTGATAAAGGGTTAATATACAAAATATATAAAGAACTTACATAATACAACACCAAGAAAACAAGCAATCTTATTAAGAATGGGCAAAGGAGTTGAATAGACACTTCTCCAAAGAGGACATACAGATGGCCAATAGACATATGAAAGGATGCTCAACGTCACTAATCTTCAGAGAGATGTAAATTAAAACCATGATGAGATATCACCTCACACCTGTCAGAATGGCTATCATGAATAAATCAACAAACAACAAGTGTTGGTGAAGATGTGAAAAAAAGGGAACCTTGGATACTGTTGGTGAGAATGCAGACTGGTGCAGCCACTGTGGAAAATAATATGGCATTACATCAAAAAATTAAAAAATGGAACTGTCTTTTGAACCAGCAATCCCACTTCTAGGAATATATTCAAAGAAACCCATAACACTGCTTTGAAAGAATATATGCTCCCCTATGTTCATAACAGCATTATTTATAATAGCCAAGATCTATCTGGAAACAGCCCATGTGTCTATCATTAGATGGACGGATTTAAAATGTGGTACAGTTACACAGAGGGATACTACACACCCGTAAAAAGGAAGGAAATCTCACCTTTTGTAACAGCATGGATGGACCTGGAGAATATTATGCTAAGTGAAACAAGCCAGTCAGAGAAAGACAAATACCATACAGTCTCACTTATATGTGGAATCTAATGAACAAAATAATTTAACAAACAAAATAGAAAGAGAAGTATAGATACAGAGAACAGACTGACAGCTGTCAGAAGGGAGGGGACTTGGAGAGCTGGGTGAAGAAAAAGTGAAGGGATTAAGCAAGAAAAATAATATATTTTTCAGTATTTAACCATCTTTATTTTCTGATTTAAAATGGAAAAAAAGGGCCCTGGCCAGTTTGGCTCAGCGGTTAGAGTGTCGGCCTGTGGTCCGGAGAGACCCGGGTTCGGTTCCCGCTAAGGGCACGTACTTCGGTTGCAGTTTGTCCCCGACCCTGGTTGGTCGTGCGGGTGGCAGCCACTCGATGTGTCCCTTCACGTCGATGTTTCTCTCTCTCTCCCCCTCTCCCTTCCTCTCTCTCCCTCCCACTCTATCTGTACAAAAAATGGAAAAATATCCTCAGGTGAGGATAAAAAAAAAAAAAAAGGAAAAAAAGGGAGTGAGGGAAGGGGCAATAGAAATGACTGTCTGGTATGATGACTTATATATAAGACATAGTCACAGACAACAGTACGGTGATGACCAGAGTGAAGGGCGGCGTGGGGAGGGGAACAGGGCACACGGGGATAGGTAGGATGGAAGAAGTCTTTCCTCTGGGCAATGGGTACATGGCGCAGTGTGCAGACAATGTCCTGGGGAGTGGCACACTGGAAACCTGTACAATTTTGTTAACCAACGTCACCCCAATAAACTAAATTAAAAAACAAAATAAATACATTTTTAAAAGGAAGAAAGAAAAGCTGCCAGCTCCAGGTAACTTCTTGGAGGCCAGAGGCTTTAGCAGAGTGTGGTGCCCACTAGGCTGAGTGAAGGGATTCGGTGCCAACCGAAGGCACGAGGGCTGGGCCTTTGCAAGACACTGGCTGCTGCGGCTGCCCCGTGTGCCTGCTTGGGGGGAGGTGGACCTCTGCAGCAGAGAGGTTCTGGAAGGTACTGAGCAGGTGTGGGCGAGCCAAGGAGTCTCCTCCAGGGAAGAGGGGTTCTTCCCACACACAGCCTCTTGACATTAGGTTCTGAATGCATTTGCTGCTTTTACTGTGTTTTCCAACAGGGTGTGTAGGTGGAAAGTTTAAATGCAGGGCATCTGAATTTCACCAGGGTGGGAGAGTCTACCTTAAATGGTCAGTTAGGCCGAGGTCGATGCTGTAGATGAGCGCTTTAATCTCCTCGTCTTCTCTCTGACGTTATGGCTAAGGGACAGAGGTACGAAGAGACGGAAGTTGAATTCAAGTGGCTTTTTCAGATTTCAAGAGACTTGTACACTCAGGTTGACCTTGGGTTTGTAACTACATATGGAGAGAAGCCTTCCTTTGGGCAGAGCCTGCGGTCTAAGCAAGGCCGTTGGGAGTGGCCGAGGGGACCGTCCAGCGGCACTGGCCGAGAGAAGCGGGCTTGCAGGAAAGTGTGGAGACCACCACGGGACAGAAGTCCTGCTCAGCCCAGTAAGCGATGAAAGGGGAAGTGGAAATTAAAATGCCCGAAATAAAATTAATGGGAAAGAAAGGTGCCTCAGATAAGATCTGATGACTAGGGCTGCATCACTATACATTTCTAAACTGTATAAATGAAAGAATTGTTTTTATCACACCCCGCCCCCCACTCTGAAAGGAAGAGTTTGGAGAGATGTATATTTCCCGACTCTGGAAGAGACATGTGCCAAATTTAACCTTTTGTGGCAATTTCTTCTGTTTGAGTTTAAATTCGTAGGTCCTAGGTTCTGGACAAGGGCCTCTTGGTGAGGCTGAACCAGGATGTTCTTCTCTACATGACCCCCGCCCCACCCTCTCCTGCCCAGCTAGCACCGAGTGTCTGAGGGGTTGGCAGTTCGAAGCCTGGGAATCAGGAAATATCGTGCCATCTGGGATAAATATCTTAGGACTTGGGGGTTGGCTTGCTTCCTCTCTCTGGTGGCTAGGGCATTCCATGGACTCTCAGACCTAACTGCTGGGCTCAGGAGAGTCTTGGCTCGGAACTAATTTCTCCTCTGAGGTCTTCCCCAATCTTAAGTAACTAGCTCCACACAGGCATTGGAGACCTCTCTGTCAGAGCCTGAGCAAAGCAAGAAACTGGGAAGCATGGATTTTGTATTTATTTAATTTTTTAAAAATGTTTAGACACAAAGACAAAAGAATTTGATTTGGAATGTTTACTCCAGAGAGGTTTTCTGTTTCTCTTTCTTTGCTGGGTGATAGGCTATGCTCCGACCCAGGATCTCCTTGTCACCTTGACACCCCCTCTCCACCCCTTGGGACAAGCAGCTCGATATGGGAAATTCAGGATTAGGGAAATGCTCCCCTGTCGGTAGAAATCCCTAGCGTATTCGGTGGCTATCTCTGTATCTAGGTTAGATTTTCATTCTTCACTTCTTTTCCCAGCTTCATTTTTTTTTTTTCTTTCAATTTTTTATCTCTACGATTTCTCTTTCTGTGAGACGAATACATTCGAAATATGCTTTATCCGTATTTTATACTGTGCGAGTGTATCACGGTGTTTTACCTCCTATGTGACCCCAAACCAAAGTTCCTCTAATGGTTTCTTTACAATTCCAGCAGAGAAATATCTTTGAAACAAATGTGGAATATTTTGATCTTCTTTCTAAAACTCCTATAATAATATATTAGCCTTCTTTAAATAAAATTCATGCTCCTCAATGAGCCATGTAAAAGCTGTTTTCTATCTGCTTCTCCAAAGTCAGACTTCACGCTTGTCCTGCATCCATCCGGTTCTGGTTACACTGGCCCCGTTTGAGTTGTTCACACCTCGCTGGTTCTTCAGGGACCTCAGGTCTGGGCTCACACTTCTGCTTGGCTTCATACCGCTGAAAACAATTCGCACTTACATATTTGTGTTTGCATTTACTGTCTTAACACGAATCTTCCAGTCAATTGCAAGTTCCTCGAGGACAGGACCACCGTTAAACATTTTTTTTTTTTCATAATCATCACTTTGTATAGGACTTGGTAAATAGAATTCAATAAATTCAGTAATTTTTTTGAATGAGTGAATGAACATATGAAAAACTAAAAACTTTTGAATGATCCCAGATAGCTTTTTTCAAGACTCAAAACACAAAACAAAATCTAAGAACTTAGTATATTTAAGTTCAAATTTTTTCTAAAGAGATTTGAGTGGTTTTGAGTTTTCTGCTAGTGATATTTCCAAAAGCAATGATTATATTTCTGTTTTACTTCTGAGCAATACCCAAAATGACTTGGTGTAGTTTCTGATCCCAAAGGGATCAGTAAATAATGACATGTTATTGAGGAATATATAATACAATGATTCTTCTCTAGTTTTTTTGTTGTTGTTGTTTTGTTTTTTTAAGATAACACATGGCAGCACTGTGGTCTGAGTACACATTTCTCTGGGACATGAAAATGCATTTAGACTCATCCTAGTTTTTACATTCCAGAATGCTTCCTAGGAGGGAGGAAGAACAGGAATGGAGAAGAAACATTTAAAAATAGTAGAATTACAGGTAGTATAGGTGACTGTGCTGAGACCCCCCAGAGTTGGAGAAAAACGCTCCTCACTAAGAATTCTAACATCTGTGAGAAGCCACTTACATCAGAGCATGGGCTAGTCAAGGGGGATCTATTTCCAGGCAGAATCAGAGACATTTTCCCCACATCAAGCAATTACCTTCCTCTTACCCAACTGCCCTTTTCAGCTGCCTCCAAGCTGCCCAACCCCCACTGCACTGAAATCAATTTCAACCCTCTCTCAATTCTCCATGATTTAATTAGACAAAACAACCTAGTTAAAGCAAAAAGTTACTTTTCTGTGAACGTTCAACACATCAGGAATATTAGTGGATATTTAGATTTCTTTGGACACCTCTTTTAGGGACATCTCGGATAGTAAATGAGCTGCCAGGTTTTTCTGTCATCTAATTCCTCAGACTTGCACTATAACTTTATCCAAAATTTCTGGCTGCCCAAATATTATCTTAAAAAATACATTAGTTTCATTATTTTTTTTTTTACGTTTGCTTCCTCTCCTTTTACTTTTATATTTAATTAATTAATTTATTTTTGTTACAGATGTTTCTCCTTTTCCCCCCACTGATATCCCCCTCTCTTCCCTCCCTGCATTGTGTCCCCAGCTTTGTTGTCCATGTCCATTGTTCATGCAAACATGCATATAGTTCTATGGTTTATCTCTCCCCCCAACCTTGTCTTCTGGGGATTGTGTCTGAACCCCACTTCCACGTCTCTGGGACTACCCATTCCTCAGACTGTTATGTTCATTATATTCCACAAATAAGTGAGATCATGTGATATTTGTCTTTCTCTTCTTGGCTGGTTTCACTTAGGATGATACTCTCCAGGTCCCTCCATGTCATCTCAAAGGCTAAGAGATCTTTCTTACAGCTGCATAGTACTCCATTGTATATATGTACCACTGCTTTTTAATCCATTTGTCTACTGATGGACATTTGGGCTGTTTCCAGATCTTAGCTATTGTAAATAGTGCTGCTATGAACATGGGGGTACATATATTCTTTCTCATTGGTGTTTCAGACTTCTTAGGGTATATTTCTGTAAGTGGGATCACTGGGTCAAATGGCAGTTCAATTTTTAATTTTTTGAGATAACACCATATTGTTTTCCATAGTGGCTGCACCAGTCTGCATTCCCACCAGCAGTGTACTAGAGTCCCCTTTTCTCCACACCCTCGCCAGTACTTGTTATTTGATGATATGTTGATGGTGGCCATTCTGACAGGTGTGAGGTGATACCTCATTGTTGTTTTAATTTGCATTTCTCTAATGATTAGTGATGTTGAGCATTTCTTCATATGTCTCTTGGCCATTTGTATGTACTGTTTGGAGAGGTCTCTCTTTAGCTCCTCTGCCCATTTTTCAATTGGGTTCTTTGTCTTCCTTTTGTTGAGTTGTATGAGCACTCTCTCTATATATTAGAAATTAACCCCTTATCTGATATATTATTGGCAATGATGTTCTCCCATACAGTGGGTTGCCTTTCCATTTTGATGATTGTATCTTTTACTGGGCAGAAGCTTTTGAGTTTGATGTAGTCCCACGTGGTCATTTTCTCCTTTGTTTCTGTTGCTTTAGGTGATGTATCAGTGAAAATTCTGCTGCGTATGATGTTTGAAATTTTGTTGCCTACATTTTCTTCTAGGATTTTTATGGATTCAAGAGTCACATTTAAGTCTTTTATCCATTTTGAGTTTATTCTTGTGTATGGTGTAAGTTGCTGGTCTAGTTTCATTTTTTTGCATGTAGCTGTCCAATTTTCCTAGCATCATTTATTAAAGAGGCTGTGTTTACTCCACTGTATGCTCTTGCCACCTTTGTCAAATATTAATTGAGCATATTATCTTGGGTCAATTTCTGGGTTCTCTATTCTGTTCCATTGATCTATGTGCCTGTTCTTGTGCCAGTACCAGGCTGTTTTGATTACAGTGGCTTTGTAGTTTAACCTGAAATCTGGTAATGTGATCCCTCTAACTTTGTTCCTTTTTTTCAAGATTGCTGTGGCTATTTGAGGTCTTTTTTGGTTCCATATGAGCTTTTGAAGTATTTGTTTTAGTTCTGTGGAGTATGTCATTGGTATTTTGATGGGAATTGCATTGAATCTATAGATTGCTTTGAGGTAGTAGGGACATTTTAATGATGTTAATTCTTCCAATCCATGAACGGGGTATATGCTTCCACTTTTTTATATCTTCCTCTATTTCAGTGACCTGTAGTTTTCTGCTTTAGGTCCTTTACTTCTTTGGTAAGTTTATTCCTAGGTATCTTAATTTTTTTGCTGTGATGGTAAATGGGATTTTTTTTTTTTTCATCCTCACCTGAGGACATTTTTCCATTTTTTGTACAGATAGAGTGGGAGAGAGAGGAAGAGAGAGAGAGAGAGAAACATTGATGTGAAAGGGACACATCAAGTGGCTGCCACCCGCACGACCAACCAGGGCCGAGGACAAACTGCAACCGAGGTACGTGCCCTTAGCGGGAACCGAACCCGGGTCTCTCAGGACCGCAGGCCGACGCTCTAACCGCTGAGCCAAACCGGCCAGGGCATAAATGGGATTTTTTATAGTTTCTCTTTCAGTGACTTCATCATTGGTGTATAAAAATGCTGCTGATTTCTTGATGTTAATTTTGTATCCTGCTACTTTGCCAAATTCATTTATTAAGTCTAGTAGATTTTTGATGGAGTCCTTGGGGTTTTCTACATATAGTATCATGTCATCTGCAAATAATGACAGTTTCACTTCCTCCTTTCCAATTTGGATCCCTTTTATTTTTTCATCATGTCTGATTGCTGTGGCTAAGACTTCCAGTACTATGTTAAATAAGAGTGTTGAAAGTGGGTATCCTTGTCTTGTTCCTGTTCTTAAGGGAAATGTTTTTAGTTTCTGCCCATTGAGTATGATGCTGGCTATAGGTCTTTCATAATGGCCTTTATTATGTCAAGATATTATCTCTCTATTCCCAGATTTCTGAGCATTTTTATCAGAAATGGGTGCTGGATTTTGTCAAATGCTTTTTCGGTGTCTATTGATATGATCATATAATTTTTATCTTTCATTTTGTTTATGTGGTGTATCACATTTGTTGATTTGCAAATATTGTACCAGCCTTGCATCCATGGGATGAATCCCACTTGGTCATGGTGAATAATTTTTTTGATGTATTGCTGGATTCAATTTGCTAGTATTTTATTCAGGATTTTGGCAACTATGTTCATCAGGGATATTGGTCTGTAGTTTTCTTTCTTTGTAGTGTCTTTTTCTGGTTTTGGAGTTAGAATTATGCTGGCCTCATAAAATGAGTTTGGAAGCCTTCCTTCTTCTTGAATTTTTTGAAATAGTTTGAGGAGAATAAGTATTAGTTCTTCTTTGAATGTTCGGTTAAATTCCCCTGTGAAGCTGTCTGGGCCAGGGCTTTTGTTTGCTGTGAGAGTCTTCATTACATCTTCAATTTCTTTTGTTGTTATTGG
Source organism: Molossus molossus (assembly GCF_014108415.1). Lineage (NCBI taxonomy): Eukaryota > Metazoa > Chordata > Mammalia > Chiroptera > Molossidae > Molossus > Molossus molossus. The sequence continues at coordinate 119,820,081 of NW_023425377.1, read as the reverse complement.
TCTTTTCAAGTTTTCTCTCTCTTCCCGGTTCAGTTTTGAGAGACTGTGTGTTTCTAGAAATTTGTCCATTTCACTTAGATTGTCGAATTTGTTGCCGTATAATTTTTCATAATATTTGTTAACAATCCTTTGTATTTCTGTGGTGTCAGTTATTATTTCTCCTCTTTCATTTCTGATTTTGTGTATTTGGGTTTTCTCTCTTTGTTTCTTGGTGAGTCTAGCTAAGGGTCCATCAATCTTGTTTATCTTTTTTAAAAACCAGCTCTTTGTTTCATTGATCCTTTGAATGGTTTTTTTGGTTTCTATGTCATTTATTTCTGCTCTGATCTTTACTATTTCCTTCCCTCTACTTGCTCTGGGGTTTTCTTTTTGTTTGCTTTCTAGTTCTTTAAGTTGTGAGGTTAGATATTCTAGTAGAAATTTTTCTTGTTTCTTGAGGTAGACCTGTAGTGCTATGAACTTCCCTCTCAGAACTGCTTTCGCTGCATCCCATAGATTTTGTGTTGTTGTGTGTTCATTTTATTGGTTTTCAGGAAGTTTTTAATTTCTTCCTTGATCTCCATGGTAACCAATTTATTGTTCAATAACATGCTATTTACCTCTATGTGTTCAAATGTCTTTGCATATTCTTGTTGCAATTGATTTCTAGTTTCATGACACTGTAATCTGAGAAGATGCTTAATATGATTTCAATCTTCTTGAACTTGTAGAGACTTAGTTTGTGCCCTAACATGTGGTTTATCTTTGAGAATGTTCCATGTGCACTTGAGAAGAATGTGAATTCTGTAGTTTTGGGGTGTTACTCTCTGTAGATATCTATTAAATCCATTTGATCTAGCGCTTTCATTTAGAGTCTGTGTTTCATTGTTAATTTTTTGTCTAGATGATCTCTCCAGTGATGTCAGTGGGGTGTTGAAGTCCCCTGCTATGATTATATTGCTATTGATTTCTCCTTTGAAGTCCTCCAGAAGATTTTTAGTATATGTTGGTAGTCCCATATTGGGTGCATATATGTTTTTTTATCCTTTTTATTTTTATTTTTTTATCCTCACCCGAGGACATTTTTCCATTTTTTGTACAGACAGAGTGGGAGGGAGAGAGAGGAAGAGAGAGAGGGGAAACATCAATGTGAAATGGACACATTGAGTGGCCACCACCCGCACGACCAACCAGGGCCGGGGACAAACTGCAACTGAGGTACATGCCTTTAGCGGGAACCAATCCCGGGTCTCTCCGGACCGCAGGCGGACGCTCTAATCGCTGAGCCAAACCGGCCAGGGCTGTTTATCAAGGTTATATCTTTATGTTGGATAGATACTTTCAATATTATGTAGTGGCCTTCCTTGTCTCTAGTTATGGTCTTCATTTTGAAATCTACTTTATCAGATATGAATATTGCTACCCCAACTTTTTTTCCCTTTCTGTTTGCTTGAAAGATTTTTTTCGATCCCTTCACTTTCAACCTATGTGAGTCTTTTGTTGTGAGGTGGGGCTCTTGTAAACAACATATATGTGAGTCATGCTTTCTTATCCAGTCAGCTCCTCTGTGTCTTCTTATCGGAGCATTCAAACCATTCACATTTAAGGTAATAATTGATATGTAGTTATTTATTGCCATTTTTGTTTAGTGTTGTTATATTTTTCTTCCTATTTCTCCTAATTACAGCAGTCCTTTTAGCATATCTTGCAGGGCTGGTTTGGTGCTAATATATTCCCTTAGCCTTTTTTTGTCTGGGAAGCTCTTTATTTGACCTTCTATTTTGAATGATAGCCTTGCTGGGTAGAGTAGTCTTGGATTCAGGTCCTTGTTTTTCATGACCTTGATTCCTTCATGCCATTCCCTTCTGGCCTGTAGTGTTTCTATTGAGAAGTCAGCTGAGAGCCTTATGGGGTTTCCTTTGTAGGTAACCTGTTGCTCATCTCTTGCTGCCTTTAGGATTGCCTCTTTGTCTTTAATTTTTGGCATTTTAATTACTATGTGTCTTGGTGAGGGCCTGTTTGGGTTCTTCTTACTTGGGGCTCTCTGTGCTTCTAGAACTTGAATGCCTTCTTCCTTCACCAAGTTAGGAAAGTTTTCTGTGACTATTTTTTCAAATATATTCTCTAATCTTTGCTCATTTTCTTCCTCTTTGGGGACTCCTGTAATGTGAATGTTATTATGTTTCAAGTTGTCCCACAGTTCTCGTAAGCTATCTTCCTGTTTTCTAATTGTGTTTTCCTTTTGGTTTTCTGTCTTCTAATTCACTGATCTGGTCCTCAGCTTCCTCTACTCTGCTGGTTATTCCTTCCAATGTGTTCTTTATTTCTGCTATGTCATTCTTCATTTCCACTTAGTTGGTTTTCAATGTTTCTACATCTTTACTCATGGTGCTGATGTCCTTCCTCATGCTGTTGATCTTCCTCAAGATCATGACTCTGAACTCTACCTCTGATAATTTGCTTAACTGCATTTCATTGATCTCTTCTTCAATAGAGTTCTCTTGTTTTTTCATTTGGGATTTGTTTCTTTGTTTCACCATTTTTTGCTATCTCAGTGGGTTTTGGAGCCTGCCAAATTTTCCCTGTGGGTGTTGGTGTTCTGCTGTTTGTGGCTCCCTCTACTGGGTTTGGATGTGCCTGGGTGGGCCCACTGTCTAGTCTTACTTTCTTGGGTCGATTTGCAAGCCCAGGAAAAGTTCAGTTATCCTTTAGCTTTTTCTGGAAGCTAGTAGTCTCAGTTACTCAGTGCTTTGGAATGTAGCACTGGTGTTTTGCATAAGAGGATTTCCAGAGGGTGGGATAGATGCTGTTGTTAATGAGCCTCAATTTGCATTTCTTTGCCTCACCTGGGAAAGGCTGAATTTCTGAGTGGGGGACTGCTGCTTTTCCCCACAGCTCTGGGAAGGAGCACACTGGCCACTGTTCTTTGTGCCACAACTCAGCAAAAACTCTGAGTGCCCTCCAAATCCCGGGTGTCCCACAGAGTTCCGGCCCAGTCCGCCCTCATTCTGCCATAGCCCCCAGGTTAGTGGCTGTGGTTATTTTAGTGCTCTGTCCCTGCTCTCTGCACTGTGGAGCAGGCTTGGTCTTTGTTCCCAAGGGCGCTGCTCACAGCTAAGACTGCTGCTGTCCATGGGCTTCCACCCTCTCGAGCCTCCACAGATCCTACCAGTGTCCCTGGTTATATGGTCCTGTCCTGCTGCTTTTCTGTTGCCTTTTTCTGAGGATTTGTCTTTATTTTAGTTGTAATTCCCGTTTGGTCCTGGGAGATTGTAAGTGTAGCTTCCATTCACTCCGCCTCCATTTTCACATCCTCTCTGCCTATCTTGTGAGCAGCTGGGTCGCACAGGCCTTTCTGGTGCTCCTGCATCCTGCAGGTCCCTCAGGTAACTGGATCCCACAGTCCCTTTGGGGACCCGGCTCTATGCCTATGTTATGGGCTGCTGGGTCGCACAGGCCTCTCTGGTGCTTCAGCGCCCGCAGGTCCCACAGGTAACTGGCCATTATTTCTTTTAGATGTCTTAGTTATGTGGTCTTAAATATTTGTTGCTCATATACTACTTAAAAGAATTGTAAAAATATTATATTTCTTGTAACATTTTTAAGTTAACAACTACTATTCCTTATTATAACTCTAAGCAATTGCAAAATATACAATCTCCAACACAATTTATATTTTTATATTTTTAAATAAAATGATTAAATAGTTCTTTAAAATATCTCCAATGGAATCTAAATAGCATAGTGATCTAACACCACAGTTTCTATGTAAAAATACACAAACAAGCTGTTCTTATATAATCAAACATTTACATCATTTCTTATTTTCCTTTACCTTTATTTTCATGTCATTTATTTAAAACATTTGTCCTAATGTATAAACGTTTAATGCTTGCACACGGTATATTTGTCACTCTTTTATAGTTGTCTGCAACCAGAAGACAACTATAAATGTAAACACTTTCTGTAGACAATTTATATAAATACAAATATGTGAATATAGAATTTTATTCTGGTGAATTAGGATTTACATACTTCTGGATTGATTGATCATTATAATTATTTTTTAAAAACTACTCCAAATAGCATAGAGTATCAAAATATTGGTACATATAATTTAAAGCATGTAAAACAACTGTATTGAAAATGCATTTCTTAATGAAACATAACACATTAAAAATGCTATTGGTTACTAGAGGACAGCATCAATTCTTAAGCTATTTTCACATTTCTACATGTAAGCACTGAGAAATTTTGGTTGCATATAAATAGATGGAAATGAAAACAGTTTTTCTGTAACACCAATCTCATTTAATTCTTCAAATCTTTTTGTGTTATACACCTAAATGTCCTAGTGATCTATCATCAAAAAAGTATTTTATGATAATTTAACAACTTGGGTAGGTATTCCTTCTTTTTTTTTTTTGGTCCAAAAATTAGAAAAGAAAATAATTCAACTTGCAGAAAAATATTTTATACTTATTGGTGTTATATAATAAGATATATTGAATGATTTAATTGTAATTTTTACTTTTTCACTTAGAAGCACCTTTTTAGCTTTTTTGCTTCAGAAAGGAGAAATATTATTAATTTAAATATACCTTTTGCCTATCTTTTGCTTATATTTTGGATAATATTATAATATCTAATTCAGACTTACTGGCTGTCAGAAAGAGTTTGGCTGTGTTTTTGAGTTCCCTAGAGATGCTAATGCTTTCACTGAGACAGCCATCTCCCTTCTGAATTCCAGGGGCTACCGAGCGGACTCGGCCACGAGCTGGCATCGAGCGGGGAGGAGGGAGGAGAGAGCGCCGCCTGCCGGGCAAACGCGGGTGCTGACACGTTTGCCCGCATGGGGCTCCCCGCAACAGCGCTGCAGCCTTGGGCAACAGTGAAGAGGAGGGGAGGCGAGGTCATTACATGAACCATTTTATTATTTGCTATATCATATAGATGAATTCAGAAGACTCTAGCAGCATGCTTTGCAGAGGATGAGGACCAAAAGCACTACTGAGGTTTCTGCTGTTGTCATCAGAAGAACTTAAGCGTTGACACCAATATTTTCATTGTTCTGTTTGGTACTTCAAAGGACATAGTCAGGAGCAACGTGTTGTGAGATGGACAGAGACCGCAAGGAGGGCGATCGGGATGTGGTGGTAACAGTGTGTGTTAGTAAACACTTAAAAACCGGCTCCCTCAAAACAGTCTATGTACATACCTATATAAGTTATACATTTTACTGATATAAAGGATATATAACGTATACTTTTCAGATAATAATAAAATATGCGATATGTTTCATTATAAATTCATACAGGGAATTGATTCTCATTGGATGCTTTTGTTGATTTCTGCCAAACTCATGTTCAGAGCCACTCCTTGCAGCTAGCTGATGAATGACTGTTGATTGACAATTTGTTTACACAAGAAAGATGAAAGTGAAACAACAGAAACAAGTCAGAACTTGTTTTTGAGTGATTTCTTTGCTGAAACAGATTGTAGTATTCAACTCTGGAGGAACATAGCCTTAATGTTTTGTATCAAGCACTGCTGAACGGACACTTTTCAATGTTATCGGAAGTATAAATATTTTCTCCTCCATTTTCTTAAGTGGAGCTAATCAACAAACAACAAACCAAGCCCTCCTTTTCAGTGTTGGTAGATTTACTTAGTGATATCAAGCTACCAAGGTGATGTCCCTGCAGGTGACGTTGGGAAGAGATGTGGGGCGGACAGGCTGAGCGGGATGAGCTGCAACTGACAACCAACTTTAGTCACAGGGTTTCCTTGGTGGCTTATACAGAGGGTATTTCCTCCGCCCGGAGACCAGGGAAGTGTGTAACCAGGACAAAGACTTAGCTGGCAGAGTATCTGAGCTCTAGATAAGGTTAAATGCCTCATCAAGTGTGGTCAGCTATGACAAGGTCAGGCCCTTTTTGGGAAAGAATGAGACCCTGAAATTTGGGATGGGGACATCTGGGATGCTGCTCTCAAAAAATTTTTTTGGAATTGCCAGATTCCTTTATACCTTCTAAAGATTCCTGTTAACATTTTGCATCCCCTGCGATCTTGGTGTTTCCAGCAAGTCAGCACGTGCCTTTCTCAGGGTCTTCCTCCATTTACCCTCCTGGGCACCAGGCCTTCACTAGGTTTGAGACGCATCATAACCCAGATGTGAACCACTGGACTTTATAAGGGAAACATGGACTCTGCCTCTAAGCTGGTGCAAGTTGTGGCCCGCAGGAACCTGCAGCCACCAGGACATGTCAGATTGGACTCTGAGAGTCTTAATCAAGTGAGCCAGAACTTGGGTAGGATAAAAGATGACTTTTCATTTGGGAAAACTCTCCTGAGACATAGAATTTAAAAATTGGTTAATTGAATATTAATATAAAAATTGGTTCATTGAATCTTATCAAAATAAAAAAAAAACTTTGTTCTTTGAATGATCCTGTTAAAAGGATGATAAGTTGCAGACCAGGGGAAAACATTTGCAAACCACTTGTCAACGGAGGACAGGCATCTAGATAATAAAAAACAGAAAAGAAAGAAAGAAAAACAACACACAAGTGCCTCTTAAAACTCAACAGTAAAATCTGAACAATCAAATTAGAAAATGGAAAAGGAGTGAACAAATATTTTATGAGAAAAGAATATAAATTGTAAACAAGTTTTGTGAAAAAATGTTTAATATTATTCGCCATCAAAGAAATTCAAATGAAGACCACAGTGACCACATGCTTCTCAGCATAACTAATCAAAAAAATAAAAAACCAAGTGACAACATCAAATGCTGCTGACCATGCAGAGAAAGTGTGAGTGTAAAATGGTACACTCTGCAAAATAACCTTGCAGTTTCTTATGAAGCTTAACATGCTGTTACTACATGACCCATCAATATTATTCCTGGGAATCTATCCAACAGAAATGAAACTTATGTTCACACAAAAAACCATCATACACAGATGTGGATAGCACCTTTACTCATAATAGCCCCAAACCAGAATCAGTCTAGATGGCCTTCAACAAAAAATAGTTAAACAAACTGTAGTACATATATACCATACTCAGAAAAGGCAAAAAGCCAATCCTAAAAGGTCACATGCTGTATGATTAAACGTATTTAACATTTTGAAATGACAAATATTTTCTAAATGCAGGAGAGATTAGTGGTTGCGTGTTAGGAACCAGGGTGCCCGGGGTAGGAAGGAGGTGGGTGTGGTTATTTATGGTCAACTGGTTGGATTTTTGTGATGATGGGAATGTTCACTATCTTGACTGTGGTCATAGATATACAAACCTACACATATAATAACATTGTATAAAACTAAACACACACAGACACAAATGAGTACAAGCAAACTGGAAAATCTGAATAAGATTTGTGGCTTGTATCCATGTTCATATCCTGGTGATGATATTATTTTATTACTGGAAACTGAGTCAAGTGTACATGAGAGCTCTATTATTTCTTACAACTGCATGTGAACATAAAATATACCCAGGACTGCAAGTATGATTAAAGATTAGGAAAACTGCCCTGGCCGGTTTGGCTCAGCGGTTAGAGCGTCGGCCTGCGGTCCGGAGATACGCGGGTTCGGTTCCCGCTAAGGGCATGTACCTTGGTTGCAGTTTGTCCCTGGCCCTGGTCGGTTGTGCGGGTGGCAGCCACTCGATGTGTTCCTTTCGCATCGATGTTTATCTCTCTCTCTCTCTCTGTTCCTCTCTCTCCCTCCCACTCTACCTGAACAAAAAATGGAAAAATGTCCTCAGGTGAGGATAAAAAAAATAAAATAAAGAAAAGATTAGGAAAACTGTCAATGTAGTTCATAATGAAAAGATTAATCTGAGATCTTTCCAGAACATACAAAAACATTTATATATTTTAATATTAAGTTATTATTAAAATAAATAAGCAAAACCTAAAACAATCCTACCTCTTAGCAAGCTAAGAATAGAAGAAACTTCCTAACCTGCTTCTCATCCATAGCGAGTATCTTGGCTCACAATGAAATGGTAGAAACATAGCCACTGAAGAAGACAACACTCAACACCACTGCTTCTTCTCAGTATTGTTCTAGATCCCATCCAGTGCTAAGAAAATAAGCATTAGTAAGATTTTTAAACATATCCTCATTTGCAACTGATGTCTCCCTAAATAGAAATAACATCTAACACAATCAGCACAAATCTATTGGACCTAATAAGAGAAAGGTAGCCAGAGTCCAGATAAACATAAAAAATGCACAGATTTTCTACTTAGTGAGATTAACCATAAGAAAATGTAAGAGAAAAAAATTACTACATCTAGAATAGCAAAAAAAATATATATATAAAGACAAGAAATACACTTAACAGAAAGTATGCAAGACTTATAAGAATCAAGCCTATTAATGACAACAAAAAAACAAACAAACAAACAAACAAACAACCCAAATTAATGGGAAGACCTTCTATGTCCTTGATTGGAATGAAGTTCTGCATTGATGAAGAGATTATTATTGGATGGGAAGACCAAATACTTTCAAAGTTGATTTTCCAAAAATTAAGCTGCTCTTTCAGTGGATATTCTATTGAAAACCTCAAGGTTACCTTTTCTGGAACCTGATTTTAAAATCCATTCACCTCAGAGGGAAGGGGAGTAGGGGATGGGTGGGAAAAGATAAATCAAAGAACTTATATGCATATATGCATAACCAGTGGACACAGACAACAGTATGGGGGCCAGGAGTGGGGAGGAGGGGGGTCAATGAGGGGAAAGGGAAACATCAGTATGCTGTCAACAATAAAGATAAAATATAATAATAATACTAAAATCCATTCAGAAGAAAAACTTTAGCCGAAGAGAATTTGAAAAGAATACTGAAGAGAAACTTGTCCTACAACTTTCAAATAATCTACCAATATTGTCCTACATGTGAAATTCAAGGGGTAGACAATTTGTATGTTTTGGAAACTGCTTCTGAACACAGACATATGAAGACATTTCTGAGTTGCATAGCTCTAATACTAATACTGGATGCAGTGCAAAAATAAACTGTAAAGACACAGTTATTACATGATAGCAAAACCGATTCAAGATGAGGCACATTGCTCGTGAAGCCAAACTGAATTGAGAAGCAGATCCTTGTGTGTATGAAGTTAATAATCAATAATCATGGCAATTTCAATGAGGAGCAGTGATGCAAAGTGCATCTGATACAAGTTGTATGTATCTACTTCACTCCACACATAACAATTTATGCAGACTGCATAGTTATGTGCACATTTTTAAAGTAAGAGATATGAAATATAATATTTTTACAAACTTGGGGAGAGGAAGACTATTCTAATTAAATGATCAAGGAAGTTACTGAAAAAGCTGCCTAGAAAAGTTTTAAATTTCTCTAAACAAACAATGTCAAAATCTGACAGCAAGTGTTTCTGGGAGAATTACCATTTGCTATATATAGTCCAGACAAAAGACTTTTTTGTATTGCTGTTAAAAGTTCTCCAGCATGTTATTTGTTAAGTGAAAAACTCAGTTGTTAAAAGAAGTGACAGTGTTGACTATGTAAAAATTATACATCCGCTGTATAAAAAACAGCCAAGTACAAAGCAGTTGTACATACACACGGATCTCTATCAGAAATGGTGGCAAAGAGGGCGTTCACTTTTAGTCCACAGCGTTCTGCATTTTTTATTATTGTCAGCAAGTATTCGTGTATTGTGTCAGAACCATTTGCAAACCTGGCGGGATGAGATCATCATGGCCAGGATCCCTGCGCTTCTGGCGGCTCCTTATTCGGCCCCAATCAGCTGAGGAGCTGATCCCTTCCACCTGCGTGGCATTCCAACAGCACCTGCGACTGTTTGGGTTCGGGGAGTTGTGTTTCAGCGGTTTCCTTCACCTGCAGTCCATCCAATAACCACATGTCTTGGGTGAACCCCGGGAGTCCTTGAGCTTGTTGAATTCCTACTTTCTGAAAAGCCCCTTTTCATATAGTTTCCCCAGCACCTTTTCCATCGGTAGCTTCTTCCCTTAGCAGTGCGGTTCCCTGTGGGCCTGGCCCGAAGTGCCGGAGCATCAGTCCCTCTGCCCCAGGAGCAGCGCATCAGGAGACGGGCTTTCTTCCCAGGTGCTCTCATTAAGCGAGTTCAACACAGTCTCAGGCCCCGTCTGTTCCAGCGGCTTCTCTGCACTTTTCCATTGACCTCTGGGCGCCGCCGAAGGGAAGTCGGGTGCTGGAAGCGTCTAGAGAAGGTCGGTCCACACTGGCTGCTGGCTTGGCTGCCAAACCCAAACACGAGGAGTTTGTTTTCCCTGCTTCTGTCCCGCCCCCAGCCCTACCCCTCCTCTGTCTCCATCCCCCTCTCCCTCCGCCCGGCCTGGTCTGTGTCCTGAGAGGGGGCTGTGTAGGCTGGGGCGAGCCCAGGGCTGGGGAAGGAGTTTCCAATGTGTATTCCCTTGCAGGTTCCGCCCAACAAAGCCAAAGTTTTAAAGAAAGACTCAGTGTCCTGGAGCTCCAAGTCCTCTGGAAACTGCTCCCTCACTTTATCTCTTGAAGCCTAGAGATAGTAGCTGTCACTTGTTCAGGATTTTTAACTATTCCCTGAACGTCTCTGTAATGTTGCCTATGACTTAAAAAATTGTTTCCCCTTTATTGATTTTAGAGAGGAAAGGAGAGGGAGAGAGAAATAGAAACATCGATTGACCACCTCCTGCATGCCCCCCACTGGGGATCGGGCCCACCACCTGGGCATGCGCCCTGACCGGGAATCGAACTGGAGACCTCTTGGTGCAGGGGTCGGCGCTCAGCCACTGAGCCACACTGGCCGAGCATGCATGGCTTCCGTAGTAGACTTTTGACAAGTTTCTCCAGCCACTGTTTTGAGTGTGCTGTGCCTTGTGGATGGAGCTGGTTGGCTGGCTTAGCGCCTTTCCAACATGGCCCGTCAGGGAGCAGGGACATCCACCCATCCTTCGACTTTGATTTTAAAAATCTCTGTCCTGGTAAAGACCAACTTCATCTATACCGTAAGCAATGCACCGATTCGCCACAAATCCCCACACCTGCAGAAAGGCTAAAGACACTGGGTATTTCTTCAGCCCTTGGTTGAAGAAACTGGTGTTTTAGCCTTGCTATCCATGCTGAGAAAGGGAGTTTTAAACCTAAAAACAGTGTTGATAATTGTGAAGTTAGAAAATCGTAAGTTTATGCTTAAACTATTCAGCATTAAATCTTCTGTCTTTTTTTTTCTTTTCTTTTTAAATATTTCATTCCCTGCTAAGTGCTAGGCTGCATTGTTTTTGTGTCTTCCCTCATAAGATCATAATTTCTTTCTGGGTATGTTCATCACAGCACTTTGTCCATTGTCTATGTTCAACTGACTGTTTAACAATTTGATTAAAAGGCAGAGTCATGTGTAAGGTAATTGAGTCTGTGATTCAATGTAACTGATTTGGCAGGGTGCAGTAATTTACCCAGCAGATATTTATTGAATGTTTATTATGTGCCAGACGCGTTTTAGAGACAAGGTTTTTGTGTAGCAAAATTTTATGGTGGAGTAAAGCCAAAGTAGTTTTTATAGAAAAGAAATCAAAGACAAAAGTGCAAAACATGTCTTTTTAAATAGTTGCTGTCGGCTGCCTTTTAATGCATAGCAAAGCACACTCTGGTTTCTATGGAAAAGCATTCTGAGGCTTAACCAACTTTTAAGTAGGTACTTGGCTTTCAATCTGTTTAAATTGAAACTGTTTCTTTGTGACCCCTTTTAACATTTAGAAGAGGATGCACCCAAAATTTATAAGTCTAGGTTAACAATCAGAACTATAAAAAAAAAAAAAAACATGTAATTTAACCCTTGTTTTAAATCATTTTTGGCATTTCTCTTTCCTTGCAAATGATAAGAAAAAAACAAATGTTGACTTAGAAATGCATTAAATATATACCATTATACTGAGCAAGGTTTAACCATTACCCTAAATTTCAAATAAGAAAGAAATAATTAAACGGGCCGGCACCTATCCTGGGTTGAGGCAGGACTACAATGGATGCGAGCTTATGGATTTGTCTGTTTCCGGAGTTGATTGGCCTCGGTAAGTGATTATCTGCTATAAACGATGACGTCACACATTATTACGTCAAGTGGAGATCATCAGTTCCCAGAAATGCTGGCCATCTGTCTTGAAATATGTTCACTCATAATACAAAAGTCTTCTTTTCAGGTCCCTTAATTTGGTGGCTGTATCCATTTTTAAGTTGAGCTGGGTAAAGGGTTTCTGTTCTTGTAAAATGAGTCATTTATCAAATCCGAGTACGGCTTTTGTCATAAAATTTTCAGTGTAGTCCTTATCGTGATAATGATAACTTTTTATTTAGTTGACTAGTTCAAGCTTTCTTCGCCTTTATCATTTATTTTCTTTTTTTTCTTTATTTTCTTTTTTAATTAATAAATTAATTTTTTTGTTACAGATGTTTCTCCTTTTTTACCCCATTGGCACCCCCCTCCCCACCCCACCTCCGCCCCGTCCCCAACTTTGTTGTCCATGTATATTGGTTATGTATACATGCATATAAGTTCTGTGGTTTATCTCTTCCCACCCCCCTTCCCCCTTCTGAGGGATGTCAGTCTGTCCCCTACTTCCATGTTTCTGGGTCTACCATATTCCTCAGACTATTATGTTCATTATATTCTGTATATAAGTGAGATCATGTGGTATTTGTCTTTTTCTGCTTGGCTTATTTCACTTAGGATAATACTTTCCAGGTCCCTCCATGTTGTCTCAAAGAATAAGAGATCTTTCTTTCTTATAGCTATATAGTACTCCATTGTGTATATGTACCACTGCTTTTTTATCCATTCTTCTACTGATTGGACACTTGGGCTGTTTCCAGATCTTAGCTGTTGTAAATAGTGCTGCTATGAACATGGGGGTACATATATTCTCCCTGATTGGTGTTTCAGGCATCTTAGGGTATATTCCTAAAAGCGGGATCACTGGGTCAAATGGAAGTTCAATTTTTAATTATTTGAGGTAACACCATATTGTTTTCCATAGTGGCTGCACCAGTCTGCATTCCCACCAGCAGTGTATTAGGGTCCCCTTTTCTCCACACCCTTGCTAACACTTGTTGTTTGATGATTTGTTGACGGCGGCCATTCTGACAGGTGTGAGATAATACCTCATTGTTGTTTTAATTTGCATCTCTCTGATGATTAGTGATGCCGAGCATTTCTTCATATGTCTCTTGGCCATTTGTATGTCCTGTTTGGAGAGGTGTCTATTCAGTTCCTCTGCCCATTTTTTAATTGGGTTTTTTGTCTTCCTTTTGTTGAGTTGTATGAGCACTCTCTCTATATATATATTGGAAATTAACCCCTTATCTGATATATCATTGGCAATGATGTTCTTCTCCCATACAGTGGGTTGCCTTTCCATTTTGATGATTGTTTCTTTTGCTGTGCAGAAGCTTTTGAGTTTGATGTAGTCCCCTGTGTTTATTTTCTCCTTTGTTTCTGTTGCCTTCGGTGATGTATCAGTGAAAATTCTGCTCTGTATATGATGTCCGAAATTTTGTTGCCTACATTTTCTTCTAGAATTTTTATGGATTCACAGGTCACATTTAAGTCTTTTATCCATTTTGAGTTTATTTTTGTGTATGGTGGAAGTTGATGGTCTAGTTTCATTTTTTGCATGTAGCTGTCCAATTTTCCCAACACCATTTATTAAAGAGGCTGTGTTTACTCCACTGTATGCTTTTGCAACCTTTGTGAAATATTAATTGAGCATATTGCCTTGGGTCCATTTCTGGGTTTTCAGTTCTGTTCCACTGGTCTATATGCCTGTTCTTGTGCCAGTACCAGGCTGTTTTGATTACAGTCGCTTTGTAGTATAACCTGATATCTGGTATTGTGATCCCACCTACTTTGTCCTTCTTTTTCAAAATTGCTGTGGCTATTCGGGGACTTTTTTGGTTCCATATGAACTTTTGAAGTATTTGTTCTAGTTTTGTGAAATATGTCGTTGGTATTTTGATGAGGATTGCATTTAATCTATGGATTGCTTTGGGTAGTATGGACATTTTAATGATGTTAATTATTTCAATCCATGAACAAGGTATGTGCTTCACTTTTTATATCTTCCTCTATTTCTTTTTTCACTGTCCTGTAGTTTTCTGCAAATAGGTCCTTTACTTCTTTGGTAAGTTTATTCCTAGGTATCTTAATTTTTTTTGCCGTGATAGTAACGGATTGTTTTTTCAGTTTCTCTTTCTGTGAGTTCATCATTGGTGTATAAGAATGCTGTCAATTTCTTAATGTTAATTTTGTATCCTGCTACTTTGCCAAATTCATTTATTAAGTCTAGTAGATTTTTGATGGAGTCTTTAGGGTTTTCTATGTATAATATCATGTCATCTGCAAATAATGACAGTTTCACTTCCTCCTTTCCAATTTGGACTCCTTTTATTTTTCCCTCATGTCTGATTGCTGTGGCTAAGACTTCCAGTACAATGTTAAATAAGAGTGGCGAAAGTGGACATCCCTGTCTTGTTCCTGTTCTTAAGGAAAATGCTTTTAGTTTCTGCCCATTGAGTATGATGTTGGCTATAGGTCTTTCATATATGGCCTTTATTATGTCAAGATATGATTCCTCTGTTCCCACATTGCTGAGCGTTTTTATCAGAAATGGATGCTGGATTTTTCGGCATCTATTGATATGATCATGTGGGAATGCTTTTTCGGCATCTATTGATATGATCATGTGGTTTTTATTCTTCATTTTGTTTATGTGGTGTATCACATTTATTGATTTGTGAATATTGTACCAGCCTTGCATCCGTGGGATGAATCCCACTTGGTCATGGTGAATAATTCTTTTGATGTATTGCTGCATTGGATTTGCTAGTATTTTGTTCAGGATTTTGGCGTCTATGTTCTTCAGGGATATTGGCCTGTAGTTTTCTTTCTTTGTAGTGTCTTTTTCTGGTTTTGGAATTAGAATTATGATGGCCTCAAAGAATGTGTTTGAAAGTCTTCCTTCTTCTTGAATTTTTTGAAATAGTTTGTGGAGAACGGGTGTTAGTTCTTTTTTGAATGTTTGGTAAAACTCCCCCGTGAAGCCATCTGGGCCTGGGCTTTTGTTTGCTGGGAGAGTCTTGATTACATCTTCAATTTCTTCTGTTGTTATTGGTCTGTTCAAGTTTTCTATCTCTTCCCGGTCCAGTTTTGGGAGACTGTGTGTTTCTAGAAATTTGTCCATTTCGCTTAGATTGTCGAATTTGTTGCCATATAATTGTTCATAGTAGCTGTTAACGATCTTTTGTATTTCTGTGGTGTGTCGGTTATTACTTCTCTTTCATTTCTGATTTTGTGTATTTGTGTTCTCTCTCTTTGTTTCTTTGTGAGTCTAGCTAAGTGTTCATCAATCTTGTTTATCCTTTTGAAAAACCAGCTCTTTGTTTCATTTATTTCTGCTCTGATCTTTACTATTTCCTTTCTTCTACTTGCTCTGGGGTTTTCTTTTTGTTTGCTTTCTAGTTCTTTAAGTTGTGAGGTTAGACAGTCAATTAGAAAATTTTTCTTATTTCTTGAGGTAGGCCTGTAGTGCTATGAACTTCCCTCTCAGAACTGCTTTTACTGCATCCCATAGATTTCGTGTTGTTGTGTGTTCATTTTCTTTGGTTTCCAGGAAGTTTTTATTTTCTTCCTTGATCTCCTCGGTAACCCATTCATTGTTTAATAACATGCTATTTAGCCTCCATGTGTTCAAATGTCTTTGCATGTTCTTGTTGCAATTGATTTCTAGTTTCATGCCATTGTGATCTGAGAAGATGCTTGATATGATTTCAATCTTCTTGAACTTGTAGAGATTTAGTTTGTGTCCTATTATGTGGTCTATCTTTGAGAATGTCCCATGTGCACTTGAGAAGAATGTGTATTTTGTAGTTTTGGGGTGTAATTCTCTGTAGATATATTTTAAATCCATTTGATCTAGTGCTTCATTTAGAGTCTCTGTTTCCTTGCTAATTTTTGTCTAGAGGATCTATCCAGTGGTGTCAATGGTGTGTTGAAGTCCCCTGCTATGATTGTATTGCTGTCAATTTCTCCTTGGAATTCCTCCAGAAGATTTTTAATATATTTTGGTGCTTCTATATTTGGTGCATATATGTTTATCAGGGTTATATCTTCCTGTTGGATAGATCCTTTCAATATTATGTAGTGGCTTTCTTTGTCTCTACTTATGGCCTTCATTTTGAAATCTATTTTATCAGATATGAGTATTGCTTCCCTAGCTTTTTTTTCCTTTTCGTTTGCTTGAAAGATTTTTTTTCCATCACTTCACTTTCAAACTATGTGAGTCTTTTGTTGTGAGGTGGGTCTCTTGTAAACAACATATAGATGATTCATGCTTTCTTATCTAATCAGCTACTCTGTGTCTTTTTATAGGAGCATTCAATCCATTTACATTTAAGGTGATTATTGATATGTACTTATTTATTGCCATTTTTGTTTAGTGTGGTTCTATTTTTCCTCCCATGTCTCCTGCTAATTACAGCAGTCCTTTTAACATTTCTTGCAGTGCTGGTTTGGTGCTAATGTATTCCCTTAGCCTTTTTTTTTTTGGTCTGGGAAGTCTGTATTTGACCTTCTATTTTGAATGATAGTCTTGCTGGGTAGTGTAGTCTTGGATTCAGGTCCTTGTTTTTCATGACCTTGATTACTTCATGCCATTCCCTTCTGGCCTGTAGTGTTTCTATTGAGAAGTCAGCTGAGAGCCTTATGGGGTTCCCTTTGTAGGTAACCTGTTGCTTATCTCTCGCTGCTTTTAGCATTCTCTCTTTGTCTTTAATTTTTGGCATTTTAATTACTATGTGTCTTGGCTTGGGCCTGTTTGGGTTCTTCTTACTTGGGACTCTGTGTGCTTCTTGAACTTGAATGCCTTCTTCCTTCACCAAATTAGGGAAGTTTTCTGTCACTATTTTTTTGAATATATTCTCTATCCCTTGCTCATTTTCTTCTTCTTCGGGGACTCCTATGATGTAAATATTATTATGTTTCCAGTTGTCCCACAGTTCTCTTAAGCAGTTTTCCTGTTTTTTAATCGTTTTTTTCCTTTTGGTTTTCTGATTGGTTGATTTTTTCTACCCTGTCTTCTAATTCACTGATCCGGTCCTCAGCTTCCTCTACTCTGCTTTTTAAACCTTACAATGTGTTTTTCATTTCTGATATGTCATTTTTTATGTCTTCTTGATGGTTTTTAATTTCCAGCTGGCTTATTTTCAGCGTCTCTATGTCCTTACTCATGCTGTTCAGCTTCCTCAAGATCATGGCTCTGAATTCTAGCTCTGTTAACATGCCTAATTGCTCCACATTGATCTCATCTTCGGTGGAGGTGTCTTGCTCTTTCATTTGGCTTCTGTTTCTGTGTTTCACCATTTTGGCTATCACTGTGGGCTTTGGAGCCTGTCAAGTTCTCCCTGTTGGTGTTGGTGTTCTGCTGTTTGTGGCTCCCTCTCCTGTGTTTAGATGAGCGAGGGAGGACCCACGTTAAACACCACTGTCAAGTCTTACTTCCCTGGTTAAAGTTGCCAGCCCAGGAAAGGTACTGTTATCCTCTAGCTTTTTGCCTGGAGGCTAGCAGTCCAGGTTACTTGATGAGTTTTGTGTTGTCAGTTCATTGGAAAACTCCCTCAGGTGCTCAGCATAAGGGGATTTCACGAGGGTGGGGCAGATGCTGGTTGTTAATGAGCCTCAATTAGCACTTCAATGGCCCACAGGGTGGGGTTGGATCTCCGAGGGAGGGGCTGCTGCCTCTCCCCAGAGCCCTGGGAAGGAGCAATGTGGCCACTGTCCTGCGTGGCTGCAACTCAGCCAAAGCTCTGAGCGCCCTCCAGATCCTGAGTGTCCCCTCACAGTTCCAGTCAAGTCTGCCCTCCCTCTGCCGGAGCCCAAGGTGAGTGGCTGTGGCTGTTTCAGCCTCTGTCCCGGCTGCGCTGTGGGGCCGCCTGGGAGTGTGACCCGAGGGCGCTGCTCCCAGCTGAGGCCACTGCCGAGCTGCCGACCGTGGGCTCCCAGACCTCATCTCGCGCCTTCATAATCCTACCAGGATCGAGTCAGTGTCCCTGGTTATATGGTCCTCGCAAGCTGCTTTTCTGTTGTTTTTTCCCGTCGGTTTGTCTGTGTTATAGTTGTAATTCCAGTTTGGTCCTGGGAGACGGTCTGTGCAGCTTCCGTTCACTCCGCCGCCGTTTTGGATTTATCATTCTATTTTCAACTAGGGAGTTAGGAGTCCTGTAATAATTTGAGATCTTTTGCCCCTAATCTATGCACTCACCTTCTCAAAGACTTAAGAAGACTGACTGTCAATTTTGTTATTTTGTTTCTAGTGGAAGAATGATAGAGTGATCTAGGGGTCCTTTTTCTGACACTGAAAAGTTCATATTCCCAAGGGGAGCGGTGTAGCACTTGGCCGTTTGCTCTGCCACGTTTCCAACCTTTATCACCGTGGTTTAGAAGCCTTGCCTTCCACCCTGTGAGGGTGCCGGTGCTACTTCTTGAAAAGCTGTCATGCTGATTATTCTTATTTTTAGATCTAGAGTATGTTTGTTTCACAGCTGACCAGCAGATGGCGTTGTCCTAGACCTTCAGCCGGACTTTTTTCATGGGACTTGCCATTCCTCTACTTCAGTTAATGCCAGAAAATAGCACCTGTGCATAAAAATACTTGCACTGTAGGTAAGACTATACCTGTGACTATGCTTTAAAACTCAGTTTATCAAACAGTCCTCTGGGGGGCGTTATTTACAACAAATCAATATTTTTAGAGCATCTGTGTTCAGGATGCCTTTAGCAATACATTATTGTGTTTGTTGATTCCTAGATTGTGTCCATTTATTTGTTCCTAAGAGGCACCTATAAATTTTAGAAAGTACACTCTGTTGGATAGCTAGTACGTTTGATCTGCAAATATTTGGGTCACAAAGTGGAACTTCGATTTAGAAAAGAAAAACAATCAGTGGAATAATTGATTTTCCACACACATCTCAGTCACTAGACCTAAGCCTACCTGAGAACTCTACAGAGGACAATGCGATCATCAGCAGACGCTTGTTGTATTCCTTAGCCCACTGTCTAGCCCCAGTGTGTCATCGTTATGACATTAACTCAACCCTGATCCATAATCCATGTCTTTTTTTTTTTTTTTGTCCTCACCTGAGGACATTTTTTCCATTTTTTGTTCAGGTAGAATGGGAGGGAGAGAGGAAGAGAGAGAAAGAGAGAAACATCGACGTGAAAGGGACACATCGAGTGGCTGCCACCCACACGACCAACCAGGGCCGGGGACAAACTGCAGCCGAGGTACGTGCCCTTAGCGGGAACCGAACCCGGGTCTCTCTGGACTGCAGGCCATCGCTCTAACCGCTGAGCCAAACCGGCCAGGGCCATAATCCATGTCTCTTGTCCTAGCCATTGTGATGGGCATGTGACACAGTTCAAAGCCAAAGTGCAACGTGTTCTCCTGCTCAGAGGGCTTCATTCAGGCTTGGGCCAATCAGCTCGAACCCCAGGCCTTTTGTTCTGTAGGTACGGGAGGCAGAGGTATTGTCCTCATCCAGGACTGCTGTCACGTAGTGTGCATGAATAGGCTACATTTTGAATGGCGCATCCTGCAGCTGTGTGTCACATGAGCGCTGTCATACCTGAAGTCCTGATTGAGCCCTGGCTGCTGCCGCTGGAAATCTTGTGACCGTGAGTGAAGCCAGTCCGAGGACAAAGCTGATATGCGAGTCGAGCGTAGAGAATTACATGACAAAGGAGTTTATGTGCAGACATATAGTTTTGTAATAATGGAACAATGGCATTACAGTTGATATGTAGTAAATCTCATTTAATATATAAAATACGCAAAATTCTATTTAATGCAGTTAAAAATACACAGAATTGTATTTAATGCACTTAAACTTGAAGAGAAGCAAATATCAGATAAGGTGTTCACCCTAAAGATTATCGGTCATCTACAAAATGCCATTAAACTAAGAAAATCATGAAAACAATTAAGCATTTAAGATCAACATATTCTCTCCTAATTAAATGTTCCAATTTTAGAGAATATTACTCTGAAGAAAGCAAATAGCATTGTTTACTTTCTTTTCCCCTTGTATTTCTTAGTTTGAAAATATTCATAGCATTTGTGTTCTCTGCACAATAATTCCCATTTGTGTGTGTGTGTGTGTGTGTGTCCTTAGCTCCACACATACGTGGATTTATGCTTACCACCTTTGCCTTTCCTGCAGTGTCTCCTTCCGGCCTCTCTGTGGTCCTGAGGTCAGCTGCAGGTCACCATGGAGACCTGTTATTATTATAGCTCGTGAGTGTTAGATTCTCTAATTTTCAGTTAATGCCAGAAAATAGCGCCTGTGCATAAAAATACTTGCACCGTAGGTAAGACTATACCTGTGACCATGCTTTAAAACTCAGCTTTTCAAACAGTCCTCTGGGGGGCGTTATTTACAACAAATCAATATTTTTAGAGCATCTGTTCAGGATGCCTTTAGCAATAAATTATTGTGTTTGTTGATTTTTAGATTGTGTCCATTTATGGGACTCTATGTCCCTATTTTTATAATTAAATGGCAACCTAACTAAGAGAGATGTTTCTTGATAACACTCTTTCCCTTGGATTTCCTAGATGCTGTTTCAGTTCTTACTGGCATTGAATATTACTGAGGAAGTCTGGGGCCAACCTCCTGTACCTCCCTTCTAGGTGACTTTGCTTTTAATTGAATAGAGGAAGAATTCTTTCTTTCTTTCTTCTTAAACTTCTAGCATTTAATTATGATTCATTTCTACCTCAGCCACTCTGGATCCGATTTTCCAGCTAAAGCATCTTCCAGTCGGCAGATTGAAGTTTTTCTGCACTTGAGTGACATTTTCCTGTATGATACCTATGGATGCTTGTCTATTGTTTTGTTTCTTTGGAGTCTCTACTTCAGGAACACAAGTCACCTTTATGCTGTTTTTTCCTTGCTCCTTCCTTTTAGCCATCGTCATAGCTCTAGTTGTAATCTTGCTGCCTCCGTCTCTCTGTTCATTTGATTATCTCAGACTTTCCATACAACATTAATTTTATTTGATTTTAGCCATGTCTGTGCTGATTCCTGCTATTTAGAATTTGCTTGCTGTATCAGAAATTGTGTGTTTTGCTTCTCAATTTATTTTCTCATCTTTGAGCTATCATTTTTCCTCTTACCTTTAAAAACTTAATTAAATTTTTTTTACAAAGGTCTTTAGAGTGCAAAACATTGGTAGGAAATCAGCCAGTGCTCCCTAGGTGGTGTGTTCTACCGAAATTATTTTTCTGTCGAGTATATTTGTGCAGCATTTATATCACCTTCTTTTCTTCTTGCTCATTCAGACGCTGTTGTTCTGATACAGGCTAATTCTTTTTGATACCTGATGTACTTTTGACACACAAATGAGTTTATTTTTCAGCAATTTTTTCCTTTCTCCCTGACTTCATGAGAGGAGAGTAATTACCTGCCTTATTGATTTTGCACTTCCCATGTGGCAAGGATGTCATGGACAGAACTTTGAGTGTGTTTGCACAACAAGTTACACTCCTGACTCCATCTTTGGCCATGAGGGGCATGTCCTGGGCAGCTGCTGGTCCCAGACTCAGGAGTTAGTGGAGCAGAATGAAATCCAGTCCCAGTCCTTGAACTAATCTAAGACTGTCCCAGCTAAGCCTGGGAATACCACAGCTATTTCCCAGACTCATGAGCAAGAGAAATGGCTAATACAGCTCTTCACTTTATGTGTAAATTGTTTTTTCCTCTCACATGGATTGTTTTCAATGTATTTTTCTAACGCCTCTGACTGTGAAGGCAGGGAAGGGGATCGTGCAGCTGAGGCTAAGACAGACCTGGGTGAGAGAGAGCCCTTGCACGGCCTTCTGGGAAGATTTCCCTCCCAGGGCTTTGGCAACTTCTTTCTCTATGTACAGTATCGTGGAAGATGTTAATTTTTCTACTGCCCTGCCTTTCTGCATTGCTATTTAGGGCTTTTACTTCTGAGAGTTTTCTCTGACCTTTTACAAAGCTGTTTAATCACTGCGCTAATCTGCTTACCCTCAAATTTGAGGATATCAATATAAATTCTTAGACCATTACTGAGATGCACTTTCTTTCCTTATCACTAGCTCTGGGGAAAGAGGAATTCATTTATGTATTATGTAGAAATGTCACATGGAATACTTAAACAGGTCATAGACACAAGTTCAGATGTATTTTTGTGCGGGAAGTATATTGCCTATCAAAAAAAAAATCTAGCTGAGAAGAATTTTTTCTAAAACTATGTTCTAGTATATTACATATCTCAATGTATTTAGCTTCAGTTTGAAATAATACTCCTTTTAGTACTGTAGAAAAAAATCTAAGGAAAATCAGCTCTGTATAAATGTAAAAGGATTAAATGTTAGCACTAAGGTGAACAGATAAAGACATGCAAAAAATACCATGCTTTTGGGTTTTTTATTTCATACTATATATATCATATATTGACTAATAGGAAGTCAGTTGAAAGTCAATAAGATGAGGTCTTTCTTTCTTTTTTTTTAAGTCCTCACCCAAGGACATTTTTGCATTTATCTTCAGATAGAGCGGGAGGGAGGAACAGAGAGAGAGAAACATCGATGTGAGAGAGACACATGGAGTGGCCGCCACCCACATGACCCTAACCCAGGTTGGGGACAAACAGCGACCAAGATACATGCCCTTAGTGGGAACCAAACCCAGGACTCTCTGGTCCTCGGGCCGATGCTCTAACCGTTGAGCCAAACTGGCCAGGGCAAATGTGGTCTTTCTTAAACATCTGTCACCAGCATATTATACTTGACATAAAATAAATATTTCAATTTTTTCATGCCACTTTATTTACATGAGGCCACTAATTAATATATTTCTATCCAGCTAACTTGTCATATTATAACAGAGTATGTTATTTTTGCTTGCTTTAAACTTGACCAATTTATTGAGGTATGCCAGTGCATGACCTAGGAATTTTCAAATACTCCATTAGGAATGAACTTAAGGATTTAAAAAAAATATTTAGTGCATCAGCAAATAGAGAAAATGGCTTAGCAGAGGCATCTTTCATCTAAAATTGTTGAAGGGATCTATATCAATATTTGCTAGAATTATCATGCAGCGGATTAGGCTATGAATTATACAACAATAATATTTATTTTAGGAATTGGTCTTTGAGAAGTCGAGCTTTAATGGGAAGTAAGGGAGGAAGGAGAGTGATTATAATGCATATCCATTTGACCGGTTCTGTTGTATTATCCCAAAGAATTTATACTTTGAAAAAACAAAGACTAAAATTTATACAGCAAAATGCAGGCAATGAAATGAAATACAAGTGATCTGAGTAGCAAGTGATCCTGCTTATAATGTAGAATGGAAGCAAATTATCACGCACAGAGGAAAACCATCATCTCCTCTTGTTGGTTCGCATAGGGTCATTTAGTATTTAAATCAACTTTAATTACTGGCGAGCTGAATTGTTCATTCATGGGTTGTCTGTAGCAACAAAGATGGCACATTTACCAGCACTGTGGAAATTCTACTGTGCAGCAGCATCTTCCTTGGTGGGTATTGCCTGGCAGGGCAATTTAGATGGATTTACCCAAGAGCATTTACTAAGCCAGTGGCAACAAAGCTTTCAAATTCTTAGCTTCTGAGTCTTTTTACTTTTTCATTTATTTATTTTATTTTTTTGTGGCTTCTACTTTTTGAAGTATGCTTTCTTAAAAGTAATGAATTAACCATGCATTTTTGTGATTTTTTAATTAGCAGTGGAGGAGGTGCGTTTGTGTTATAATTACCAGGTTGCCCGTGAGGATTGGTAGAGACCAAGCACTGTAAGCTAATTCTTCGGGGTGTATTCTGATTCACGGGAATTGGGGTCACAGATATTCCTTTTAGGTCAAACGGAGAATACTGTATGCATTATTCTCGAGTTAGAAAACATTTCAAATTATTTAGATAACTGTTACAAAGAAGGAGAAGTCCGTGCCTTATTCTGAGACTGCCCAAATGCAGTATTTGATCCCAGTTTGAGGCATAACTCAGGAGTGAAAGTAAACCTCTACTTACAAGCTGACCTGTCTCTTCTTCGCAGACGGTCCGGAGGGTGCTCACAGATCAGCTGCCACGGCACCCGGTTAACTGTGACATTTTGAAATGATTGTGGTTGTAGAACTTCCTGCGGGCGTTTGCTGCTTGCTCTGTTGAATTGCACGCATTTTTCAGTCAAACATTTTCCTGGCTGCATCAAAGGTGTTGAGTAACTGTGTTAACCTTGGTGTGTTTTGGCAATAGGAGATCAAGTAAAAGTCAATAAATGTCTCCCACAACCCTGATGAACTCCAAGGGCACACACGGAGGTGTTTATGAGCTGTGGGGGACAATTTGGTCAAGTATACGTTTCCTTCAAATTGCTTATTGCCATTTTAGCGTTAGCAGAACATATTTCAAGTCACTTCTTTGACAGAACATATTGGTTGGCATTGCATAAGCTTCTGTGTTTCTCTAAGACAGATGGCAGTCACCCATTTCTGCACACTGTTATCTTTTAGCTTTAAGTATTACATTTACTGGTGAACTGGACTTTGCTCTAGTTTTTTTTTTTTAATAGTTCTGCATAACATCTCTTTACAAAGAAACATTAAGATGGGTGCCTATAGAATTATAATGGTGGAAGAAGTAAAATGCTTTAAAGATGAGTTCACATTTGTGATTAGAGTTGCTTTCTTTGAGCTGACTGTTTCCAGTTTTCTTCTGCCTTAAATTTATTTTAAAAGGATAGTCATAGACATTGCAAAAACAAGTACATCCTAACTGGAAAAACCCTCCATGTTATTCTTTTAGTTTTTCAGAAGTAAAGAAGTAAAAGTAGCCCTGGCTGGTTTGGCTCAGCAGTTAGAGCGTCAGCCTGTGGACCAGAGAGACCCGGGTTTGGTTCCTGCTAAGGGCATGTGACTCGGTTGCAGTTTGTCCTGGTCCCCTGTTGGAGTTGTGTAGGTGACAACCAGTCGGTGTGTCTCTCTCACATCGATGTTTCTCTCTCTCTTCCTCCCTCTCTCCCTCCTGCTCTATCTGAAGATAAATGCAAAAATGTCCTCGGGTAAGGATAAAAAAATAAAAATAAAAAATAAACATTAAAAAAAGTATAGAACTAAAAGTATAGCTTAGGGTTTTACTTATATTCATGTTACTCTTCTAAAAATTTTGCTTTCTTATGCAGAGAAATCCTAAAGAATATAAATATATTGAATCTCTAATATTTTAAAATTTAAATATTGGTCAAAATATATTCTTTTTGAAATGAAAGTTAAAATCTATGATCCGTTGAAGTAAATATTCAAGCCGGCATATTTTAAAATGAAGTGAGATGTAAAAGGTTAAATAATTCATGACTCACCTCTTTCTCTCAAGTTCTTCTAATACAGAGGGAAAAAAATGATTTTGTTTAAAATTTGGTATACCTGGATTAAAAAAAAAAAATTAAAAAAGCCCTGGCTAGTTTGGCTCAGCAGTTAGAGTGTCAGCCTGCGGTCCAGAGAGACCCAGGTTCGGTTCCGCTAAGGGCATGTACTTCGGTTGCAGTTTGTCCCTGGCCCTGGTTTGGTTGTGTGGGTGGCAGCCACTCGATGTGTCCCTTTCACATCGATGTTTCTCTCTCTCTCTCTCTCTCTCTCCCTCCCCCTCCCTCCCTCCCTCTCTCCCTCCCTCCCTCCCACTCTGTCTGAATAAAAAGTGAAAAAATGTCCTCCGGTGAGGGTAAAAAAAAAAAAATTAAAATTTGGCATACTCTTTTTGTAGAGACTGGCATGTAGTAAGTAATAACTATTTGGGGAGAATAAAAGAACAAATGTTTAATTTATTGAAATATACTTAATTTAAAGTAAGGCTATTTTAAAAATCTATTTAGTGATTCTGGAAGATATTGAAATTGTCCTCTGGACTTCTGATAGGTACAATTTACAATATATTCTGACATCCTTCTTCTTCTTCTTTTTTTTTTTTTAATGTTGTATGTTTGAAATAAGAAAGTTTAATGACTATGTGATGAAATAGCCACTCTTTCAGAGAGGGTATGAAGTCTTACAGTCCATTTCCTGGGCGAGGTTGTATCTAGCTGGCCTGGTGGCAGCCAATCTTCCCTGTAGGATCCACAGGCTCTAACAGCCCCTGACCCACTGCCCAGGAGGCTTCACAAGTTCCCCCTTGAATGTCGCTCAGGACAGTTTCAGCTCAGGACTTTCCACCACCACTGCCTGCGCTCATTCACAGCCACGTCCTAAGCTGTTCTGTTGTCTACTGATCGTCCTAACCTTGCTCTACTCTTTCACGAAGACCACAGATAAATGCCTATTGGCCCAAACAAAGTGCTTCTTCCTCCATTTAGCCTCTTCTGCCTTTGCCCCGTGAGGCCGTTGCCCATTTCTTCTCTCCGTCCCTGCTCCTTTGACCACAGGACAGGGCTGGTCCCGCCCGGACTGCTCTTTCTCAGCCTATTCACGGGCTCCTCGTTCACGGCCACGGTCTGAACTCTCACTGAGGGCTGTTGACTGCAGCATGTTCATCTCTGTTGCTGACATCTCTTGAATTTCAGATCTCTCGTTCCAATGCTAGTTGATGGACATGGGCTCTTGTATGTACTTATGCTCAAGTCTAATTTGCCATTTCAGTGCCCTTCACCTTTGCTTCAGGCACTCATTATCCCTCTCTTCCATCACTGCTGCCTCCCTTTGCTCCCACAACCGCGCTGCTGGCGGTCAATCAGTCGTCAGGTCTATCAGAAATGTCTTTCAGACGTTGCTCAGATCAGCCTTTTCCTTTCATTTTTTTGCAATTGCCATTCCTTCTTGCTTGTTATAACTGCTGGATAATTGATCTCTCTGCTTTCTATATTTCGCCTACTCTAATTTAAACGCTACAACAACTCCAAAATTTTCATCTTTCTAGAGGGTCTAATTTCCATCTTGTCACTTTCCCGATCAAAAACGCTGTTCACGCCTTCTTTCCAAGTAAAAGTGCACGCTCTTTCCTCCTGGTATTTGAGGCCCGACGCAATCTGTCTTTACATATTTAGCTATGCTTATTTCCTACATGCCCTTTCCCCAACTCCATGTCTCGTGTCCAACTTTTATACAAATACTGTGTTTTAAACATTTCATCCACAATATTTTGTTTAACTAGTTTACTGAGAAATCATAACTCGTTAAATTTTAAATATGGCAAAGCTTTATCCCCCACCCCCGTCCAGTCATGCTCTCCATTTTTCTGGAATAAACCCTCCTTGCTTTAGGGGTTTGTCACCTCTTTTCATGACATTGGCCAGCTTCTGAAATGTGAAGTAATTTCAGTGTTCTGACAGTCTTATTTCAAGTCTCAATCCTGATCCAAAGTCTTTCAGCTTCCCAGTATAGGGTAGGACCTTTGACCTAGTGATGTGCAGGGGTAGGTGATGATTGGTTTGTGGTCTGCTTTTTATACCCCTGTCCCCCTCTGCACTAGCTCTTCCAATGGGGATTGAAAGAGCAAGAGGGAAACAGGCGGATCTCCGCTTGCGGAGAGGGTATCGATCTCTCTCTGTTTGGCTCGTTGCCCATGGAGCGCTGATGGCACAGGGTGACTTGAGCCTGCCCCGTCAGTGAGGGTCTTAGGAGAACTCTGTGCTCCCACAGTTCCTTGGAAGTTTATGTCAAATTCTCCGGTTGACTTTCAGCTGTTGGTATCATCATGACACCTGTTTCTGATAGATGAGTCTTATTTTCCTTTACTACTCTGGTGATCACAATACAACCTCCCCGCCAGGGTCAGTTCTCAGGCTTATGGGCATCTGTGGGAACGGGCGTTTCGAGTGAGAGTGGCCTGGCCCATTGATAGCTGGGCAGTCTTCCCTTACATCACCTCTCTTTCCATGTATTTCTTCCCGTGCCTGAGTAGTCGAGGGAGATTGGCTTGTAGCCCGGATGTGCCCCAGATGGCGAATAGGGAAGCGAAAACACGCATCTGTGTCTTACGTGGCAGGGGAGGTAGCAAGGACACTTGTAAGCCCAGTGTTTGGGAGTTAGATCTCCTTTTCCTAGCCCTTCGGTCGCCTTTTTACACGAGCACTACTCCCCTCCAAGGGGAGCTCTTCTTTCCTAGTCCCGCGCTGCCTGTTACGGCAGCCACTAGCTACACGTGACTACTGAGTACTTGAAATCTTACTGGTGTTAATTAATATTCATTGTAAGTGTAAAACACATCAGATTTCATAGACAGGATAAGAAGTAATATAAATTTTCTGATTTTCAAAATATTTATTTTGAATATATTGAATATACATCCAATAGAGTAAAAATATATTGAATATTTTGAATATATAGTTTTAGGTACTGTTATTGCAATTAATTTCAATTCTTTTTATCTTTATTAATGTGGCAATGAGAAAATTTTAAACTACATATGTGGCTTATATCATTCTGTTGGATAATGTTGATTTAAGAGATAGGAAGTGTCATTTAAACCCTAAGTAGAAATTTGTTTTACTTTATAGAATCTAATGAAAAGTTTTTCTCTATTTATACTGTTCAGCTCTAAAAGCATGGGTCAGAATTAATTTGATCTGTAAACTGGACCAAACTGGTCATTATACCTGGATTATAAGTATTAGACAAAAGTTAAGATGTTTATGAGTCTGCAGACTTAATGAAAATTGAAGTCTACAGGAAAATGTACACCATAATGAAAATCAACCAATGTTAAGGCTAGAAATCAACATATTATTAGTAAGTTTTGTGGTAAATTTTGATAAAATGGTACAAGTTGTTTTCATCATACTTGTTAGTATTACCAAAATATTGCAATTATTTTTTTTCCAAACTAATCTAAAAATACATTCTATCCTATAATTAAATCTGACTTTAGGTTGAGCACGCCTTACTGAAATAAAGCACATTGTTTTCTTCTACTTATGTGAGTAGGGTGATAGGTTATAATTAAATAAAATACACGTTTCCTGTTTTTTTAAGTTAAAGTGAAAACATGCTAGACATTTATGAATATAAATCACCATTAACTATAGAATTATATGACTTTATCTTTTTAGAAAGCCATAAGAATAGCAGATTCTATCAAGGTAACCTCTATGCCCTTATTTTAGTCATTCTGAAATATTTAAACACTTACTTAAAATGAAGTTGTCCTTTTTCTTCTGCCTAGATGTCACATCTTCTTGGTGAAAGAAACATCTAAAAATACTCTCCTTCCCGATCTAATTGAAGGTATATGAGAGTATGCCATAATTGGTATTCTGATTGCACTCAGATTCCCCATCATCCCCATTTTTGTTTCAATACTGTCATTATCATAGTTTTACATTATCATACTTACAGCACTTAATGATACATGCAGGGAAGTTGTAAAAAATGAGAAGTGCAACTGTGGGTCTTAGAAAAAAATATACCTGAGGCTTTCTGAGAAGGATGTTTAATGGTGAAGTAATAAACATAAAAATAACCAATAATGACGAATGGCAACCCCAACAAGGAATGTGGAGGTGCTCTTCCAGTCCAAATGGAAACGTTTGACATGTCAATATCATTGGCCTAATCTGTGTTACCTATTTGACCCTGGTAGAAATCTCCTCTGTTACAAACTTCAGCTAGATCGGGAGAGGAAGTATGAAGAGAAAGAAGAGGTCTGGATTTTGTTTGATGTTTTTGTCCCGGATTTATGCTATAATGGGAATTTCTTTGAAAGGATAAAGCCCATGATTGAGGCAGCTCTTTTCTTCCTTTTTAGCTGCTATTTTGAGCTGCTAACTGCTGACCACAACACATTTATATTTAAAATGAATGGTTTTAAGAACACTAAAATCACTTTAAAATATGTGTAATTTAAAAAGTAAGCATATGGATTTTATTCAGAATAATGCATATAGTATGTGTGTGTATATATGTGTGTGTGTGTGTATATATATGTGTGTGTATGTGTGTGTGTGTATATCTCACATTATATACATATATATGCATGTGAACATTTCTCTAAATAAAGCAAGTTATTTTGATCAATTCTGAAAAATAATTCAAAATTGTTCATAAGCCAAAATGCCATAGGCTCAGGGAAATTGAGCATTTGTTTCAATTTGGATAAACAGGGTAAAATATTGTGCTATAGAATCAAACGGATTGAAATGCAAAGAAAATAAAGTGAAGTTGCATGGCCCCTTAACATCTGCAACAGGGCTATAAAACATCAGGAAGACAGAAGACTCACAGAGACCTGAGCTTTCTAGGCATCTGAGATGGAGGTCGCCATGATTATTACCTACCGTCTGCAACTTTCCATTACTTACCAAGTGACTATCCTGGCTGCATTTTATGACCTTGCTCAACCTAAGTATCTTAACAATGGTAACCCCTCTTGAGGCTCATTAAATAGTGAAAAAAAAATAGATATGTAATTTCTGATGTAATTTAGCCTTCTCTCAGAAAAATCTTTAAAATAGGGTAAAATATGCTTTGGGAAGAAACAGCGATTGATGTTTCTTAAAGATCTATGATTTATTAGATTTTATTTATTTCTATACTTTGCTTCAACAGTTTTGTATCTCAGGTTGATGATCCTTCAAAAGATTGGATGGGAGGCAGTTAGAGACTGGATATCGGAATCATCTGTGTAAGGAACTGATTTGCTGTTCATCCTTTATAGTTAGAAAACAAATGCACCCAGCTGCTCACTGTCACAGGACGAAGTAGGTGAGAGCAGCAGGACGAACGGACCTCCAGATTCTGTGTTTCACAATGCTCCCCAGGGAAAACTGAGAACTGATGTGGCCAGTTGTCGTCCACATTGAGGAACGAGTCGTATTGGTACATCCCAGCCTTGTTTTGAAAAGTGGCTTATTAGAATTTACATGCCTCAGAGTTTGCTTTCTGTCTTGGCATTTATGGAGTATATTTCAGTCTATTACATTATCTTACTTGATGACTTCAAAAGCTGATGTTGAAATTTTCTTTTTTATATATTCAAAGATAATCTCCTTCTGCTTGATAGAAGACATATACCTTCTTGTCTCTGGGCTGCTTTGAAATTAGCCAGGTTAATTTAAGTACTTGAAACAAACTATGTATAAACAAATAACTTTTGTATTTAAAGAGATCTCATAAATTCCAGCTTATAAGTATTAAAATCACTTTCTTCTTCTTTGTCCGCACTGCTACTTCCTAGGTAATTACTACAGTCTCCTAAGAAACTACCCCCACCTCCAATACTACATTATTTATAGCTGATTCACAAAGTGCCTTCATAAGGGGTGTTTGGGAAAGAGGACTGATCACTTGGCTGAATAAAGATTTAATATCTGCAGCAAAGCACTTGTGAACCTTGAGTTCAATGTACCTTCTTAGCCTTATGTATCACCATTCCAAACTTCCAACTCAACAGGCTTCATTAGTTGTCCGTACTTCCATTCATAGGTTTACACGGTCCAGCAGGCTCTTCCTTCTAGCTTCTTTTTGCTCGGATTTATAAGAACCAACTGAAATGCCGCATCTTCTGTGAAACCGTTTTCTGATTCTACCACATAGAGCTTTCTTCTCTCTCCCATGTAGTATTTTGAAAATGCATAGATTTTCAAGTAAACACATTATATGGTGGTTATTAGTTTATATGTATTATATGACCCAGAACTGAGGATCCCCTGCAGCAGAATGGCTTCTTGGGTCTTAGGTAAGATAACAATAGAAGACAAGAATTTTATAGACTTCATGATGTTCACTGTGCCTTGAGATTATACAACACTATGGTCTAAGTCTATTTCGAAGAAGTTAATTTCATAAAAATTTATTTGTCCCAATGTCGCAAAAGTCTCCATTCTTCTCCCAGCTTCACGCCTCCTCATTGTAACTGGTCCATCATTTGCAAGGGAGACGTAAGGTAAACCTATTTCTGTTTGTATTTTCCTAGAGGTTATGGTCCTTGCCATTCCCTAACTTCCATGGAAACCGGTATGTGATGATTTGAAGATACTGAAATACCTATTTTGCATATGGTTCAGGGGAAGTTATCTCCAGTTTTACATCAGAGGGGACTAAACCCTATGGAAAGTTAAAATGAAGACCATCGTTGAGATATTCTAAAGCAATGTCAACAGAGAAAAAGGTCTAAAAAGGAAAGCAATCTATTATGCAAACACACATTCCTTTTTGGTCAAGATAAGATTCAAAAAGTTTTCCTTCCATCGGAGTTCTCTGCCATTCTGTTTAAGTTCTAGGATGGCACACAGTTTACATCATGTTAAAGAGCTCATATTAAGTTACTCGTTTTTGAATACTTTCAGGAGAGAGACTATGGACTATTTATCATTAAATATTTTCAAAGGTATAATTTCTAAAACATACATAACAGTTAGGCTTTTCATGAATAAATGCTTATTGATGAAATGTAATCCTAAAAAATAATTCCCCCTTTATTTTATTTTTTAAACATGCTTCTATTGATTTATTTTTCTTTTTGAGAGAGAGGAAGGGAGAGATGGAAACATCGATGTGAGAGAGAAGCATCCATCAGCTGTCTCCTGCACGCCCCCTACTGGGGATCGAGCCTGCAAATCAGGCATGTGACCTGACTGGGAATCAAACCAGGACCTCTCAGTCCATGGGACGATGCTCAATCCACTGAGCCACACTGGCTGGGCAAAAATAATTCCCATTTTAATTGTATCTACATATTTCCAAATAGTTGACTTACTACATAATATTATTGTATACTTTCATTCCTCTGATTATATCAGAGATCGCAGCCTAGCGCTCCTGTAGTCGGGGCAGCAGGGACACCTGCTTCCATCAGCCACTGTTCAAGTTTAGGAGCTGTGCCCAAACTGGGGAGAGGCTAATTAAATTAATTTTGTGGGAAAGGGGCAAGATGATGAGTGCAATTTGAGTGCTCCGGAGCCCCTGCCTTTACTCTCCATTTTCAGCATTGCCCAGTCTCTTCTCTTTAGCATCTCACTCACATACTTAATACCTGGTGTGTGATTCCTGGCTCCTCTTGGTCTTCTTAAGCTGCAGTGTGAATATTTGGCTTGTTCTGTGACGGATCAGTGCAGCAGGAGAGCGATGTAATTGCGTTGGCTCTCCGGCAGTAAATGGATACTCCCCATGGAACTCAACGTGCTTCATTTAGACTCAGACATGCCAGGCAGATGCAGATGATCAATTCACAGCATACGATACAAATGAATATCTTTCTCTTTCATGTTCTGTTTTTAATGTAATAGCGAACTAACATCTGTTGTTCTGAGCATCACAGATCTGTTCTTTTCGATGCAAAGGTTTGCTGAGCATTGATATTTTGCTAAGAATAAAATGTTTTGTGGTAATTAGACTAGATCATATTTTTATGTCGAATTCAAATGTTCTTGGAAAGGTCATTGTAGCGATACTGAGCTGAATCACTATGCTAGGTATAGTTACAAAGAGGAAGTATTTAACTGATAATGTTCTGGGGAGCGGGTAAAGGAATAGAGAAGAGAAGACAGGTTTTTAAAGGATAATCCTGTGTCGTCAATAACATATACATTCTTTGAGACTGGTCTTTACAGAGCACTTTTGCTACAGATGAGGAATGTTACTTAATACTCTACTAATGAATATCTGCTGTGGTATTATTTGGTGGGTCTGAGAGTCTTTTCTAGCTATTAAGATAGACCTACAAATGAAGAGTAGCAGTAATAGAATCTTTCTCTGGACTCTAGAATCATAGGGTTGCATGCTTCCTAAGTAGAGTAGAAACATATTAGAATGGATATAACAGGAAACATCAAGAGTTAAAATTTTTTTTTTCACTTTAACATGACTGCTAATATTTTTTAGGGTAAGTTATTTCACATATTGAAGCAGACAGTGGTGTAAATAAGTCTTCATAAGGGACACCCGTTCATTTATTTTCAGATGGGAGAATTGTGGTTGCAATGAGTATCTTCATGTGCTGCTGGCATAACGTAGCCAGTTGCAAAAGGACACGGTGAAGGTGAAGCAGGGTGACAGGGAACTCAGCGTCGCACTCAGCAAATGCGACACAGCGTGCATCTTCTGCCTCGCTCATGTGCTATCTTTAAAAAAATCGAAACAATAGGGGAAAAACAAGCAGTCTTGGATATAAAACAAGACAATAATAATAATTCTATTGTTTTTGCTCCTATATGTTATTTTAATGAAAAACTTTCAAATTTTCAGGCTCATTTAAAGCAGAACATTATTTTTAAAGGCACACACACACACACACATACACACACAATACTACCTTTTTTATTTGTGAGCAAAAAACCATTTCTCAGTAAGAATTTAAAAAACCAGGATCTCTCATTAGTTATAATGCCTGCAGCTGAGGCTTTCTGTATTATGGCCTGTGGTCAATCCATTTTTCAATCCTACAATCCAATACATTTTTGCTAAAAAGTTACTTTTACTTATATAGCTTATGTGTAGGGTACCCATATGTGTCCGTAGTCACATACTCAGGAGAACAGTAAAATATATACTTTATAAAGAATCTGGAGACTTAAACTAAACATAAAAAAGTTGAAAGGTTGAAAATGTTATTTTTGATATAATCAATAAAAATGAAGCACCAGTTAGGCCATCGTATAAAATAATAATAATAATAATAAAAAGTCAAGAATATGGCGTTGTATTACTGAGGTTTCTGAAGTTATCAAGCATTCCTGTTGAGAGTGATTGGACCTATCAAGACATAAAAGAGCAGCTGGGGACATTTGAAGTGGCAATTTATATTTTGTGCAACCCCAGCCAGAGACGTGAGCAGCAGCATGAAACAGTGAAAGGAAGTTTAAATCAAGCCAGGATGCTCAAGGAGCTTATCAAAAAGACATGTTAGTACAAAGCGGGTATCTTAATACAATGAAGATTCAGATATTTGGTTGAGATATTTACAATTTGAATGAATAATTATTCAAAACACCAGAAACAAAACTCAATATTTAGATAACTTTTTTTTACTTGAATTTTGAGATACACAATTAGTAATTATTACATTGATTCATGTTTTAAAGATGATCTGCAATTGAAAATAGGAACTAGTATGGCATCAATTAATGTTGATTCAATTGACCAGTCCTCTACTGAGCAGAAGATCGTCTGGGGTAAATAACTCACGAGGGGGAAGAGAGAGCGAGGGGGTCTGCAAGCTGTTTTAGTCTCCAAGTGTTTGAATGTTTTTGTGTGTTTTTATTGTAATTGAGTTCTGGTTTCATGCCACTGTGATCTGAGAAGATGCTTGATATGATTTCAGTTTTCTTGAATTTGTAGAGACTTGCTTTGTGTCCTAACATGTGCTCTATCTTTGAGAAAGACCCATGTGCACTTGAGAAGAATGTATATTCTGCAGCTTTGGGGTGAAATGTTCTGTGAATATCAATTAAATCCAACTGGTCTAGTTCGTCTTGTAAGGACTCAATATCCTTGTTAATTTTTTGTCTAGAAGATCTATCCAGTGGTGTTAGTGGTGTGTTAAAGTCACCCACTATGATCGTATTGCTATTGACCTCTCCCTTGAAGTCCTGCAGAAGAAGTTTTTAAATATATTTTGGTGCTCCCGTATTTGGTGCGTATATGTTGACCAGGGTTATATCCTGTTGTTGGGTTGATCCTTTTAATATTATGCAGTGACCTTCTCTGTCTCTTATTATGGCCCTTGTTTTGGCGTCTATCTTGTCAGATATGAGTATTGCTACACCAGCTTTTTTTTTTTCATTTTCATTTGCTTGGAAAAATTTTTTTTCCATCCCTTCACTTTCATCCTGTGTGAGTCTTTTGTTGTGAGGTGGGTCTCTTGTAGACAGCATATATATATATATGGGTTATGTTTTCTTATCCAATCAGCTACCCTATGTCTTTTGATTGGAGCATTTAAGCCATTTACACTGCAAGCTTAGTTTTAAAGGTATTTTACCTACAGATAGTGTCAGAGATTAACTCCCATTGTGGTGATTCAGTTTGAAGAATACAACAAGCTTCTTAGAAATGCTCTCAGTACATTCTTTTAAAAATGCAAAACAAAATTTAGCAAAATAGCAGAAAAATACTTTCCACTAGGGTACCCAAACACTCCTCTTTTTGCTCTGTATTTAAATGTTTGGAATATTGATAATCCAAGATTCTGTCTAAATTTATATGATCATTTACTGAGTATTCCCACTGATACTTTGAAATGCACAGTTCTTCTTCAATGCGGGCCAAATGTTGCATATAATCATTACATTAGCTCTAACTCTGCTTTTCTAAATGGCACACAAAAAATTAGGTAATTTAGAACTTTCTCCAAGCATCAAATTATGTACAATTAATATCTGATTTGCCGAAACTTCAGCTATGGTGTATTTAATAACAAGGCTTTATACACCTGATTTCAAAGTGGAGCAAATCCTTAATTACGTTGAATGGATCATGCTTGGAATGGTTTTTCCCATTACTCCGCTTATTGTGGAATAATTATGTAAAGGTGTAATTATTTTGTGAACTATTAAATGAAAGATAAAGATAAATTAAAGTGGCTTTTTAGTAGTTCAAGATTCTGTTTTCTTCTATTAATTGTTGTCTGCATTGAACTCTGAAAGCATTCTAGCCTGCATGCATCATTCTACAGTTCAGGGCCTTTTGACCTGTTTTCCATCATGACAGAACTTGCCTGACCAATGAACTTGTGAAGTGGGGCTGAGCGACATTCTCCAGGGCACAGTCTGTGTCATCAGACCCTTTTCCTCCCCATTGAAGAAAACCAACTGAACGCCACCAAGGGAAGGCAATGTACAAGAATAACCTTGAGCCATGCCAAAGCAATGTTGGATAGTAAAGTAAATTATCCCCCAAGTTTTGTCACTTTCAGTATTTATAGGGGCAGATTATTTATAGTATACCATTGAATTTTGACCCTGGGTGGGAAGTTTTGATAAAATTGTCCACATTTTTTCCTTCGACATTCTCTCTATGTCACTTTTGATTCTTGGCTACCAGGGTTTGACGGGGGTATCTTCTTTGAAATCATGGTCAGACACGCTGGAGATGCCTGGTCAGCCAGAATATGCCTTCAGAATGCTTCACCTGGATGCTTCCTTGGTGCATTGTCCACTAAGGTAACATTTCATTCACTGTGGCTTTTCTGGAGCTTTCCCCAGAGACCCCCAAAGTGAACATACATCTCGAGGATCTATTATTCATAGAGAGAATTTAAATACTACCAAATTTACAGAGTAACTGCAATTGAGTTGAATAAATTCTAGGAGTTCCTGACCTTGGGTGAGTCACAGTCTATTTAAGTAAACACAATGAAAGGGATGATCCGTGTGTGTTGGAGGAGGTCACTGAGGGACCATACATGCCGGTTGACGTGCCAGCTGAAGCCTGGTAATCAGAGGCCCCTGACCCCTCTCTGCCCTTGGAATGTGCATTCTGCCTGCCATTCCCACACAGTAGGAACTATTTCAAGACGACAGACTTGAGAGAATAAGGTGGTGTTGAAATGATCTGGGCTGATTATCCTTCCAAACCTCATTCTGGTGGGTGGGTGCAGAGACCTACTCATCTTGCAGCCACCCGTGCCAAGCCTCATCTATAAGTTCCCTTCTGGTTGAACCTGCTGCTTACCTGCTGCTCGAACCTGCAGCGGGCTGCCTTTGTCTGCAGCCTGTCTTGCCTCCGAGTCCAGAGACCAGCTTCAGATTTCACCCGGTAACTCCCGAGCTTGTCCACCCACAGAGCGCTGCAGGACTGCAGATCATTTTATATTTAAGAATTACCTTTCTCTTAGGTATACTTTTCTGCAAATATTGAATACAATGCTAAAAATTAATGAGCAAATATGAATTTTCTTCATAAAATACCACCCCCTTCATATTTACTGTCTGAAAGAACAACTCTTTCTTTTTTTCCTTGAGAGGATAAGAGACCTCGAGATTGGGCCTTCCCATTGGGGTTCTTTCTATGAGGACCTCTTTCTCTATTATTGGGCAGCATTAGAGTTGATGGGTGAAGAAAGTGCAAGTGAGGATGTGAGAATGAAGGGACTAGTCACCTGACATCAACGAAGATGATGGTAATGATGATGTTGAATGAATTCGCTTATGTTTATTGCGTAATGTGGTCCAACTGCCCTGCTCTACATACATGATTCCCTTTTGTGCTTGTAACCATCAATGGGTTGAGCGTTTTCATTGTTTTCTATTTTACAAATAAGGGAACTTAGGGAGTTTACCTAATTTCCTCAGGATCACAGAGGTAGATCTAAATAGTTGAACTAAGATTTGAACTCGAATATTGCAATGTACCAAAATTTGTAGTGATGTGTTTGTGATACACAAGGTGGAGCAAAAGTAGGCTTACAGGTGTGAGTATGCAAAACACAGAGTCTGTTCATGAGAGCCTTTGGTGCTTTATGTCACACAGCACTGCTTTGGCCTGTAATAATGTTCATTCTTGCCTTCGTCCAACTTCAAAATTGGCTCTAATTGTCATCTCCTCTCGTGCAATTTCCCTGATGCTTTCATGTTTGCTTGTTTTCTGCTCCCATAACTGCCTGGTTCTATAACTATCACAGCATTCTTAATGTCATTCTATAAGCAACTGTTACTTGTATGGTATCCAGCATTATATTCTCAACTCCATAGGAACAATGATTATGTACACTTTTACTTTGTGTATCTAATCTTTATAGAGCTTTAAAAATACACAAAGAATCCAGTAAATTATAACAGGGCCAGGGATTAAGTAAACTTCAATAATTACTTGGGGTCATAAAGTATAGTTGATCACTATGTTTGCAGTCCTAAACATGATGTCTGGTGCATACCGAAGCATAATGAATATTTATTGAACCTATTTTTAAATGAGTGAACTTGAAACAAACAGCTTATTTCAAAAGAAGTAGAATCTATAGAAAAATGCTTTTTTAAGGAGTCTTTCAAATAGCATGCAAGCCAAAGTGGAACCCACTCTAAATACCATTTTTAATCAAGTTAGCCATTAGAAAAGAGTGTGCCTACATTTTACGCCTGAAGATAAGAGTAAGTAGGTCAGTGTCTAGTGACCGTGTGGTAATCGTCTAAGACCTATATTGAGTACTGAGCTCAAGTCAATCATGTTTGAAGCAAGTGGACTAGAGGCAGCCGGATCTCCTACTGTGGATACAGGAATTTCCAAAACACACTGAATAGACATATGCTTTAGTTGTAATCAGTAACAACTAACTCTGAAGATCTTAATTTAACTATTTAAAGTATATTGGCGCTCTTAGAATCCAGGGGAGTGTTGAGCTAGATTGTAATACAGAGAGGGATTATGGGAGGCCTGAAGGACCAGGCAGCAGAAATCAGAGCAACTGTATCATCGCGTAACAACGCGCAGAGTTTTTGTTGATGGCCATGACTCTGACTGCCAACTTTTCTCAAGCCTTGTCTCATACTTTTATCGTGAAACATGTCTCTGACCTGCACAAGGACAGTGAGATGGAGAATCTGGCTTCTGCAACATTGAGAAGCGGCTGCTTCCCCCTACTGGTGCCCGATGGAGGTGGAAAGAATGTACTGGGTACTACACAGCCAAAAAGAGACATGGAGCCACCGCAGAAGACGAAGACCACGTGGTGATATCCATCAATGAGACCATCTTATCTTTTCAAACCTCAACTCTAGTTGCAATGTCAGAAAATAGTAATGGCGTTTCAAGGAGGGACCCAACTGTGCTGGTAAAACAATAGATAGCGTTTCCTTCTTGGATTTGATGGGAACATCAAGGATGTGAGTGTGAGAATGCAAGGGTGCATTTTTATAAAATGGAAGACGCGGGTAACTGTAACTCCCAAATCTTTTGTGATCAAAATTTGACATACTTCCTATCACTAAATAGAATTGTGTCTCTCTCAGGTACAGAAACGTAGTCAAATTAAGAATTTTAAAAAGATGGTTTAAACAAAGGAAACATTTAAGAGAGGGGCTGAGGAGGCTGTGGATTTCCTGGGTGTGTGGTGGGAGAGGCAGTACTGATTTAGCTTATTTTCACTCCTTCCAGTCTTATAAACAGCAGGGGTTTAACTTAATTTTCCATGTACATCTTGTAGCTCATGATTTGCAGGAAGACAGAGCAGAGGAAAAGGAAACATTTTTCTAATTATTAATTTTTTCTATTGAGCATTTCATAGATATTTAATAAGCTGAATCCAAAACTTGTACTTTGTAGAATTCTTTGGTGCCTTGGGAATGAAAGAAAACGATGAGGAGAAATCTCAGTGTACAGCCAAAATACTATTTTTGTACATGATAAATACATGGGGAAAAACATGGCAAATGAGCAAGTAACTATCAAGAGAAATGTGTCCACGTTACTTTAGAATCCTGTAGGAGACATCATCAGGGATTAAGAGAATTATAAGGTACCTTGAGGAGCGCATATGAATAGCTATGGAATCATTACCAAATTCTTAAGTACATTTACTTTCCAATTTGCGATAGGAAAAATGATTGGCAAAATTTCAATGGGCATATTTTTGTATGTTTTCAGTTTTAAGACTAAGATTAATATATGGAGCACAGAACTTCTTACGGTTAGAGTGTGAGATTGGTGTAGGGGTATTACCATATGAGAGTGCTAATAAGGATACGCAAGAAATGACTTTTGTCAGTGTCTAGAAACTGTATCACTTTGACAGTGTTTCATGGTGATGTCTAAAGTCCTTGCTCCCTTTCCTGCTAAATGGAGAAGATGGTTTGTGATAGGATATGTGTAGAGTTGCTAGCAAATTGGTTGATGAGATTATTTTTGCATTATTAACGCAGGAAATGAGCTCCTTGAGATCTTAGGTTGTCTGATGTTGGTGAAATTAAACCCTAGATAAATGATCATTGTGTATGGATTGACAAACTACACAGTGCCATTCAAAGCATATTAGACTTAGACCAAGCGTTTTTGTTAATTTTCAAATTTATTTGATCACATGATAGATTCTATGACGTGTATACCAAAGTAACATCTTGCAATCTAGTACAAATATGAACAGCCTTCCCTGGCCGGTTTCGCTCAGCCGTTAGAGCATTTGCCCACCGACCAAGGAGTCAAGGGTTCGATTCTGGCCAAGGGCACGTACCTCGGTTGCAGTTCATCTCTAGCCCTGGTCAGGGTTGTTCAGGAGGCAACCAATCGATCTCTCTTTCTTTCTCTCTCTCTTTCTCTTTCTTTCTCTCTCTCTCTCTCTCTCATATTCCCTTCCCCTCTATCTGAAGATAAATGGGAAAAATATCCTCGAGTGAGGATTAAAAATATAAAGATATGAACAACGTATGTTGTCCTCTCAGGAGGTTGGAACTGGGTGTACATGGATGGAAATATTAATTTTATCTTTATTATATTTACATTACTATTTTACCAATGTAACTTCTAACAGTATTTCTTAACATTTATAGAATCACAAAATGGTATTTTAATTTCAGCACTATTTTGCATCTGATGTTGATTATATTCATTTGAAAACAATGGTCATCAGCATACCAACTGGAATTTAAAGGGAAATAAAAATATTTCTTTAGCAAGTTTATTGAGTCTGGAAGAGTTTATCTATATTTAGTCCATCAGATCATATTCTCTTTTCTATAGCTGTGAGAGGGAGAAAATACT
Source organism: Molossus molossus (assembly GCF_014108415.1). NCBI lineage: Eukaryota > Metazoa > Chordata > Mammalia > Chiroptera > Molossidae > Molossus > Molossus molossus. The sequence goes on along the minus strand of NW_023425377.1, from coordinate 119,778,383 downwards.
ATTCTTGCTACCTTAATTGAAAACCAATGATAAGTCTTTTTGAGCAAAAGACTAATTAGTAGTTATTTATATTCTGTGGTTGGTTGTAAGAGTGCTTTCATGTTGAAAATTCACAGCCCCCTCCAAAGAACAAAAACAAACACAATCCAAACAAAAGAAGAAATGTTAGTGCACTATTAGGCAATAATAGAGTTTTCCTTTGGCTTGAGGTAGTTTCTGATCATTGTCTCAATCCTTACTTGAGTTAAATTGATGGCTGTGTGCATTTCACTTTTAGACATCAGTAACCCCGATTTGGAGGATTTTGAAGGTTCACGAAGAATATGCACAGATCAAGATGATAACGCAGATGCCAAGAAGACAGCGTGATTTTCTTTACCAAAGGTATGTCCGTGTTCCATCGTTTTTCCCCCCCATTTTAAGAAGTTATGATGAACCAATATAGAAACCACTTGGTTTCAGAGGCAATAGTTTGCTATTTTAAAAGGGAAATTTGATAAGACAATGAATGTGATGTCTGTGAGTGGATTTATAAACAAGAATCATGTACAGATATTTCTCTAACACGAGATATATAAAAATATTTTGTATATTGATAAGGCAACTTATATTCCCAGTGACCAAGTATTATTGAAGTCCAAGCATTTCTTGTCCACCTAACAGGTGTCCTCATGCAAAGCATGTGGATGGAAGCTATTTACTAAATTATGTATATGCTGCAAAGCAGTTATTCAAAGTGCAATGCGAATCACATCAGTGGATTTTAAGATATGTTATTTTAACTTTAAAAGGTAATGGAATTTCTGTATGTTCTGTGCCAAATTATCAATACCATATACCATCCTGAGTGCAATATTGATTATATCACTTTATAAAATCTTCTGACTGAGACTTAAGTTACTGACTTTAGCATTTTATTGGTCTGATAATTGCATTTCAGTTTGCTTTGGGAAACCATGCCTGGATTAATTGAGTCATTATAGTTAAATTTGGTAATAAACAATAATAGGAATTATTTGTCTGTTTAAGTGCTGGTTTTGCCTTTAACCATTTTGAATTATTAAACCATCTAAATCAATACCGCTCACTTATTTTTAATGATGAGTTCAATGACGTAAAATTAAACGGTTTTAAGAAATGGCTTTCTTCCTGCAGCCTGGCACACGTCGCTGTGTACACAGAGGGCAGAGGGAACTTGCGGCAGCGTTTGGCAGTTTTAAAATTATTGTTAATTAACTTTTCTGCTCAAATTCCTGCAAGCTCAACTGTAGTTGATGAGTTATCGTGCTACAGCCAATAAATCCTGAATTAATTTCATAAACATAGTTATTTAACCTAAATTGGATTCTCCATCAATTGAGACAAATCAATTTTTAAATGCCATATTATTGTGAGTTTTAATAATACTGCTTTATGCTTATATTGGTTTACACTTAGAGAACTTAGCATTTCTGCATTCCAATATTTCTACTGAGAAAGTACTAAAATCCAAATATAATTAACAGTAATATGTATAAAATGTATACTTAAAGTATATTTATTTGCTAACACTGATATGTGGCAAAGATATGCCATGGCTTTTGATGCAAGGAAGAGAACTATGAATCAGCAATTCCCAGCTGTAATTTCAACCTTACCACCTATAATTTTCATGAACTCTAACAAGTCATGAAATTTCTTGAGATCCATTTTGTGCCTGGGCAAATAGAAATGATCCACCAAATTCTTGTAAAGATAGACTTAGTGCATCAGAAATACTATATAAATTATTTTACAAACATTGAGGATTATTTTTGTCTTTTTTAAGTTAATTCAAGTTTGTTAAATTCACATTCTATATTTCCTTATAGCTATATTTTATATGATGGGAATGGCTTCATATTTGTTTCCAAAGTTCATATGGATTATATATATATTTTCCTTAAGTTAGATTCAATATGACTTACTTCAGAGGGTTCTACATTGATAAATAACATGGAGAAAATGTTCTCTTAGTAAAAATGCAAAGGAGATCCCAAGTTAGATAAGACTCATTCTGGGTTAAAATTGGAATATTTGATTTTAAACAAATTTTAGGAGTAGTGATACATTTCTTATTAGTTTAATCAACATGCAAACATGCTTTTGATGAAAGGAATATATGCTTGAAATACATGTTACATCAAGATAAAAAGAGAAAATTCTACTGATAGCCTAGTTTACAACTTTTCTGGAAAAGAAAAAAGAAATGGGGATGGAAGCGAGATCAATATATTTTGTTTCTGGATAGCTATTGTGCTAAGCAAGACTAAATCATTCATTCACTTGTTCACTAATCCAGCTCTATGACTGTACGTTGTACGTTCGTTGATAGGCGCTGACTCAGCAAGGATGGGAAAGTTGTTCTGGGTTTAGACACTCCCACTATAGTAGGGGGTGCCTAATAGGCAAATCTCTAAAATGTCAGAGATGTCAAGGAGACGAGGTTGAGAATGCTGGGAAGCCTTCCCAGAGGAGAGAGCGTGGAGCTGGTTTTAGCTGAACAGTCTGATGTAAGGCCTTCTACATTTATTCTCACATTTTATTTCAGCAAAAGAGATTTCAGTATTTCACTTTATTTGTCTACATCCATATTACTATTTTCAATGCTCTGCCTACATTATCTCATAGAATTCTAGGTGTTGCAAAGATCCTCTAGTTTCATTTTATCAGTTTACAGAGAATTTCCCAGATTCTATGGCCCCAGAATTATCCCTAGAAGATGGAGAGCCAGACAGTGGACATTCCAATGTTCAGATTATATTTTTAATCCAATTTAATTTCAGAAAGCCTATGAAAGTCCTAGATGTAAATAATTTATGTTTTTATTTATATCTTCATTTTTTTTTTTTTGGTATCTAGCTGCAAGTCTGCCTTTGGTGACAATCAGTTCTTGAAGGGTGTCCAGAGAGAGAGGAGAGTGAGAGAGGGACAGGGAAGGGCAGGAGTGGGAAGGAAAGGGGAGGAAGGGGGAGGAGAGAGAAAGGGAGACATTTTACATTATTCACTAGAGGTAACGGAGAAGCTCAGTGAATGCATAATGTTAAAAAAGAACACGTGGTCATATGGGAAAACATGACTGTGTAGTTGGCTTTACAAAGGTTGCTCACGAACACAATGATTGCAATACATCACAAAGCTTCAAATGTCTACTCTGAACGGATGAATATGATAACAGTTCTGATATCTTAAAGAGACAGAGTCTATGAAATGAGAAACATGAAATTAATTGAAGTGTGAAATTTAATGCTGGTGAAAATGTCACCAAGAGTTTAAGATACATGTAAGTTCTTTTGTGTCCCAATTCTTGCTTGTTCGCGGAGGCCACCCGCCTCTCTGCCCCGATGACACTTCCCACTGATTTCTGAGGTCAGTGAAAGAGCAGATTCGTTTTATGCCCCAGTTCTTTATTTAACTGCAGTTATACTTGGCCGCTGAATAATGCTGCAGTTGAAGGAAACAGTCAGCTTTTAATTAAGTCTGTGCATCTTGTCGAGCCTCAATGAGAAGCTCTTGATGCCCAGCTGGGAAATGACTGGGAGCTCATCATTACCCCTTCCCAGTGGGTTTCCAGGCTTGTAGTCCTTTCGCTCGCCTTCCGCAGGTAATATTCTACCTTAAGGTGAATATTTTAGGTCATGAAAATATCAATATTTAGCCATTACGGTCTTTTCTCTTTCAGTTTGTTTTATTCTTTTGGAGGTGGTGAGGTATAGTGAGTCAACCAATGGACTTCGATTCAAACCCGTTTTTTTCTCCAGGTAAAAATTCATAACTCCTAGGTCTTCCTATTGTGAGTTTATACGTAATCCATGTTCACTGGTGATAATTATAGATTTGCCTCTTTAAAAGAGAATTTGGTTGTCTGCTATTTTAAAATGAGCGCATAATTTCCCCAGGGTGGTTTTAGATGTGCCAGGTTTTTTGTTTTGTTTTTGCTGGTTATTTCCTGCCTAGACTCCGTACGCCCCACATCAGTTTTTCTTATTTTCCACGTCAATTGTTAAGACTAATCCCCTCCCCCCAACCCCAATAATATAGCACTCCTGGTAAAGTTCAGCCAATTTGTTTGTTTTGGTTGGAAAGGGTACGTGAAAAAATTCCATTAGGAATTGATTGGATTGAGTTTGCATTGAGTTATTAACTGACATGGAGCAAACTGTGGGACAGACTTCTCGGATATTCTAGATCGTTCTATCATCCATATTGCTAATCTAATTGTTCCATATATATTTTTTTTGTCACTTGGTGAATTAATAGTTAAGATTGATTAACCACTATTGGTTTCATGATAGACCTATGCTGTTTCCATGCATTTATCTCATTTAATTCTCAAAATAAATCTGTAAGGGTTCCCCGTTTATAGACAAGAAACTGATGCAGAATGAGGCTGAGTAATTTGCCCAGCATCACAGGAGGCTGCTCGGTTATGGACACCGAGTTGGAACTGAGACAATGTAACTCTAGTATCAACTTCTTCACTCTTCTCTATACTTCACGTCTCAGGGAAAAAGACCAGGTACAAATGGTTGACTAAAAGGGTGCGCTCCGTTTACGCATATGTAGTTTTAAAGACATGCATATGTCTCTAGTGCATACATAAAATAAAAATGGTTATATATTACACGTGGTGTTTTACAGTGTGTTTTTATTCTCTACTTAGAAATATATCTAAACATTTATTTCTGCATTAGAGTAAATAATATTCTCTAACATGATATAATCATTATGTCATAGAATATCACACTATGAGTAAACCATAATTTACCTAACTATTCTCTACTCTTGAATATTTATATTGTTTTTAATTTCGGGATCATAGAGAGATGATACATGTGGATGCATAGATATATTAGTCGGCTTGGACTGCTATTGCAAAATACTATAAACTCGATGGCTTATAAACAGCAGAAATGTATTTCTCGCAGTGCTGCAGGCTGTACATCCACGAGCAGCGAGCCAGTGTAGTCAGGGTCTGTGGAACACCCTCTTCTGGGTTGCAGACTGCTGACTGTTCCGTCCCACGGAGAGCAGAGAGGAGACGCGTGATCTCAGGTCTCTTAGAAGGGCGGTGCTCATTTGCAAAGGATCGACCCTCGTGACCTCATCCCATCATTTCCCGGAGGCCCCACCTCCAAATACTGTCGCATCGGGGGATCGGGTTTAAACATATGGATTTAGAGGAAAACCCAACGTGCAGTCTATAGCAATAAGTAATTACTCTTTCTGGTAAGATTTTAGACAGGACTTTGGGACCAAGGAGTTTGAGGCTGCTCAGTGGTAAGCCACGTAACTCTTCTGCGCAGGAAGCACTGCATGGTGGCCCCCTCCCCACGCACAGGTTGCACCCTCGCATAATCTTTTCTTAACTACACGAGGAAACCTGTGACTTGTTCTCGTCAAGATGTGGCGAGGGTGGCCCTGGCTTTGTGGCTCAGTTGGTTGGAGCATCATCCTATACTCCAAAAGGTCATGGGTTAGATTCCCAGTCAGGGCACATGTCCAGGCTGTGGGTTTGATCCTGGTAGGGGTGCATGTGGGAGGTGACTGAACAATGTTTCTCTCTCTCTCTCTCTCTCTCTTTCTCATTCTCCCTCTCCCTTCCTCTCTCTCTAAATCAATAAAAATATATCCTTGAGTAAGGATTAAAAAAATATAACTAGGGTGACTGGAACTCACTCCTTTGATTAGGTTACATTATAAGACAAAGATGGTTTTTTTTTCCCCTGATTTAATTTATGTCCCAAATCAGTTGCTTTTGAGTGGGTCTGACTTCATCCAGTGAAAGCTCTTAAAAGAGGTTATTAGGCCCTTCCTGTGTTCAGAGATCTTTCCCGTTGACCTTGGGTAAGAAAGCCGGTGAGTTCTACAGCTGCAAGAAAGCGACGCTGCTAAGAACCTGAATGCGCTTCGTAGCAGATTCCCCCCAAGTCAGACAGCAGATTCCCCCCCTGTCAGACAGCAGATTCCGCCCCCCCCCCCCCCCCCCCCCCGTCAGACAGCACAGTCCAGCCCCCAGCTGGACTGCAGCCTGTGCCACCTGAGCAGGAGACTCACGCCGGGACTCCTGCCCCACGGGGACTGTGAGATACGTGTGTGTCGTTTGAAGGTATGAAGTTTGTGGAGCCCGTGGTGTGAGCCCCAGTCAGAGTGTAAAGGTATGGGAACTAGAGGGTCAGATTGTGTAATTCCTGGGCTGTGTGCAGAAGACCAAAGTGCCCCGTTCCATTAGCGAGAAAGAGAGTGAATTCCTTCTTCCACTTTTTTGTCTGTTCAGATCCTCAGCGGTTTGGGTGATGCCCACCCCCCCACACTCGGAGGGCACTCTGCCTTTTTCAGTCTATTAATTCAGAGGCTGATCTTACCCTGAAACATCCTTCATGAAACACCCCAAAATAATATTTAGCCAAACATCTAGCCAAATATTTGGGCACCTTGTGTCCCAGTTAAATTGACACATGAAGTTAACCATCACAGGGCAAATCCCCAAATGGAGCGAGGTAGGAGCCCAAGAGTTAACAGTGTCTGGACAAGAACAGGGCAAGAACCCAGCGGGAGGAAATGCGCTTGGTGATGGTAAAGGGATATTTAGTAGAGAGGTTTTTATTGTTTTTTTTTTTTTCCAAATGAGATACTCCAGCATTATAAACTCTCACCAATAAAATCTTTAATACAAATTACACTGTTCATGCATCATTTTTGAATAATTGTAACCTGCCTAGCTGGTGTGACTCACAGGATGAGGGTCGACCCATGCCCCAAGAGGTCACCGGTTCGACTCCCAGTCAGGGCACATGCCCAGGTTGTGGACCTGGTCCCCAGTGGGGGGCATGCAGGAGGCAGCTAATCGATGTTCTCTCTCATCGATGTTTCTGTCTCTCTCTCCCTCCTTTCCCCTCTCTCCAAAATCAATAAAGAAGAAAAAAAAATTGTAACCTTTGGGCTACGTCTGAGTGACACGGGGTTTTGGTCAAATACGGCCTGGGGTTAGGCTGAGACCTCCAATAACTGGGTTCTACACTCAGTGTTACATTCATCATTGTCATAGCTCCATAAGGTTGACTCCTGCCCTGGCCTGTTCTGGTCAACTTGTTTAATGGGGGCTCCTGACCCCTGCCTCTCATTTCCTGTGTGGTTTTGGGCTGGAGCTGGCTGCTAGAGGTACGTGGGGGGATTTGGTGGACGCAAGTGTCGGAAGCAGTCATTACTCACAGGGAGTTGTCATGAGCAGATGTCATGATCAGAAGCAGAGGTGGCCCGTGGGTCCCACCCTGTGGTTTCCTTTTCCTGCTTATCTTCTGGAGACTGCGCCCTGCTGGCCAGGATCGGCACACAGAGGACAGCTGCTCCACAGGGGCCACGGCTTTGGGGACCTCTCCGAAAACGCCCTTCTGTCGCCCTACTTCGTGGGTGGACGGGCCTGGCCTCTTGGCTTTGTCCGCTCCAGCCTGTCCAGCGTCAGTGCTTCAGACGGGCTAGTCTATTAGTGACTTCCTCTGAGCCTCCAGCTCCCCCTCCACGGGTCCACGTGTCTGTCTACCCAGACTGCCCACAGCCGGCCCGAGACTGTGGGAGGCGTGTGTCCCCACCAGGTTCCGGTAGCTCCGCTTTCGTCCCTGAACACCGACTGGGAGACCTGCCATGCTGCTCCTTTGCATAGCGGAGCCCAAAGGGGCCCATTGATTTGCTCTGGGTTTAACGACCTGTACCGGGCAGAACTGGGATTTGACCTAGTTGGTCTGACTCTAAAGCAGGGAGCCTGAATTCAGACGGTCTCAGAGGACAGACAGGTTAGGGAAGGGAAGAGAGGAAGAAAGATTTCTCAGAAAGAAACTCCTGGAATCTTCTGGTGCACAGCTCTGTAAGGCATGTGCTCAAGTTTCAGGGAGAACACCAAAGGCTTAAATTATCAACGTCAAACACTTGCTTTCCGTCTAGGTCAATGCATTCAGCTTTCCCAGTTAAAAAAAAAATAGGTGACTATTAGTTACACTTGAATAAGTGAAAGACCCCTCGAGACAATTTTTGCACTAATGGAGACGGTCTGCTCAAAAAGTAAAGCCAAAGCTATCTTTTATTGATTAATCATCCCTGTGTATAAATTGGACCTCTCAGCTCTGGAAGATTGCTACTGAGTAGAATTTCGGGTGTAGTGTGGTCTGATTTTCTGAGACTTCAAAAGATGCCAATAGGTTGAATTTTCAAATAAAATTTTCCAAATTGAATTTTTTTGTTTTGTTGAAAGTACAGATATAGGAGAACCTTCCACACACTTGAGGTTCTTCGTGACAGGGGATGTGTGGTACTATAACACCCCTTTCACTCAACACTGTTAACAAACACTGAGTATCGGCTTGTGGCTGAGCATTTTCAAGTCTGGTGAAATACGGGAACTTGGTACATTTGAACTAGATCATACATTTTTTAGAATAAAATATTCTTATAGATGAAAGCTGAAAGTCATAAACTGGCTGAGTCATTTGTACTGAGTTTTTCTAGATGTTAATTAGGTAACATACAGGGCAGGGGATGAGGAAATGGAACAGAAGTTCTCTGTACCACCCGATCCATTATCCATTGCTATCATCATGCTAATGTGTCTTAATTTAATTTAGCCCTGCTATTTGTCCCTAGGGTATATTACTCATAGATTCATTATGGTATTTTTATTCTTCTTATAATCACACACTGAAAAAACATAGTACTTAATCAATTAGTATCATAATTCCTACTCACAATAATCATCAGTGCCTCACGAAAACCTTTATAATGGAGCTAGCGTTTTTTATTTCCTTTCAGTAAGGCAATTAACTTCAGTTAGTGATTACTAACGTTGTATTTTTTAAAAAATAGCCTTGATAGAGATATAGACTCACTTTAGAGATACAGACTTACATTAGAAATCATTTTTATAAAATGTTTTCATTAAAAGTGCTAATATGGCCCGGCTGGCGGGGCTCAGTGGGTTGAGTATGGTCCCATGGACTGAGGTCCCGGTTTGATTCCTGGTCAGGGCACATGCCCCGGTTGTGGGTTCGATCCCCAGTAGGGGGTGTGCGGGAGGCAGTTGATTGATGCTTCTCTCTCACATCGATGTTTCTATTTCTCGCTCTCTAAAGAATCAATGAAAACATTAAAAAAAAGTGCTAATATGAAAATGATTGAAAGCAACTACTGGTGCACATTTGTCAACTTTTTGTGCGCTGACTTTGCTAAAAGCTAGAAATTCCTCTCTGCTGTGTTCCGGGAGGGACGCTGGGGCCCTCGGTGCGGCCGGCCGCTGCCCGCGCCCTCGGCGGGTGGCGCGGAGGAGGTGAAGCCGGTTCCTCGGCTTGTACATTATTTACTGAGCAGAGAGCACTTTTTTCTGTGTATATTTTATCATTGTATCACAAGATTGTGAAATCAAAAGGCAGGATTTTTTGTTTGTTTGATTTTGAGGTCAATTTTTAAAATTTAATTTTTGAACTTTTGTCATCAAAGTTTTACATCCAGACTTCGGGTTTCGGTTCTGACAGTAAAGCACTCGGAAACTCAGTGTTATCTTTCCAACAACAAGAAGTTAAAGGCATTGAAAATCATGGCTTTGCTTAGACCCTCAAGAGGACTGAGTTTCCAGGCCAAACTATCACCCTGGAATAGGGAGAGAAATGGCCTTTCCAGCAAAGACATCACTTGGTGACATTTTCAAAACATTTACATATTCTTAAGGGAAATATAAAATAGCTTACAGCTTTCAAATTTGGCCGTCCGGGAAAAGCCACCATGTTCTTGTTTAATCTGTGTGTAAGGCATGGTTTGCCTCTAAAATATATCTCCGTATAAGTTAAAGGGGAATTATGAGCCTGGATTTAGGTGATGATATCATATGTTTAAAATTGAGTCAAAAATGAATCAAAGTTTACTCCTATATATGAGTGAGGCGGACTCAGAGAGTTTTCCATCCAGAAAGTATAGAATCCATGATGTTTCTTATTTAATTTGAAAAAGAACTGAATAAAAGGCATATGAATATATCTGAATAAGTACATAATCAGCACCATTACTAATGTTCCTGCCATGTTGTTATATGTGAGTTATAAATCTTAATAAAATAAAGGAGAGAGTCCTCTCTTCTTTCTTTTCTCCCCACTAGCCTCCCTGTAAATATTCATTCATCACATATTTATTGCCGGTTGTTTGCCTGGCGCTGCTCTGTGTTTAGGGAATCAAATAGCCTTCACGGTGCCTGCGCTCCTGACTAACTACTGTGAGCTGTTCACTGGGATCGGGGTTGGTTCCTTGTTGTTTATGCAGATGAACTCACTTCAAAACCTGATAGAAACTATGCATATATTTTACAGATAAGAACACCATGGCACAGAGAAATGTAGTGATTTGGCTAAGTTACAGAGTTAGTCACTCATGGTGCTGGGATTTGAACCCAAGGCACTGGTAGTCAGAGGCATTCATTTAATTATTAGACATACTGCTTATCTACGGTATGAGTGCTGGTCTGATTTATGTACCAGAACCAGTCAGTTACTCATTGAAGCTATATTTTCTTTTTTCCCTTATTTCACCAATGAAGTGGGATCTCTGCAAACACTAGGAAACATAGAAAAGTCATAGAAAAAAATAATCTGGAATCCTACAACTTGGAAATGGTCACTGTAAAAATATATATTTATATGTACATGTGCATGTATGTGTATGTGCGTCTATGTATTTTGTGTATGCTTTGCTCAATATGTAACATTTTGAAATCTTTGTTTTCACTTATATCATCACTTTAAGCTTGCAGTAATCAGTTACATAGATATATGTCCAGTTTTTAACACAAAGATGCATTTATTAAAACTTAAATGTACCATTAAGTTCTTCAACTAAATCTGTTGTTGGATTTTTTTTTTTCTATTATAAACAAAACCTGGAGGGAAAATGTCTGGTTTTCCTTTGTTAGGGTAAAAATTAGAAGTAGAATTATTGGAGAATGAGCAAGTAGAAAATTAAAAAAATATTTTAATCCATATTGCTAAATTATCCTCTAGTGAGATTTTATTTACTAACGATGTACACATATTCTTATAGTCTTATAGCCAATTAATCACAGATATTAATGTTATTTCTAATTTTTGCCAATCTGAGAATGTAGCATCTCAAGATACGATATTTTGACTGGATTTTTCTAGTAACCAAATATTAACAGTTATTTTGACTTTTCGTTGATGGACTTGATTTTTATTTATTATCCTAATCCAGGTTTATTTTTTGAGAACTTTTTTTTTTTTACCCTCACCCAAGGATATTTTTCCATTGATTTTTAGGTAGAGTGGGAGGGAGAGAGAGAGAGGGGGAGAGAAACAGCGATGTGAGAGAGACACATTGACTGGTTGCCTCCTGCACAACCCCGACCAGGGCCAGGGACTGAACTCGCAACTGAGGTACATGCCCTTGACTGGGAATCGAACCTGAGACTATTCAGCCCTCGGGCCAACACTCTAGTCATTGAGCATGAGAATTTGTGTATTTTTGCTTGCTTTCTGTTGTTCCTGGAATTTCTGCTCACCTGTGTATGCTTGCTATGTTTTCTTTTTAAATGGATCTGTAAAAGTTTGTCATATGAAAGATTTTGTCATTGCTGCTGTTGTCATTGTTTAGAATTAAAGAAATCTAAAGGTAATTAACTATTACCTTATCACTTCTTTCAGCCAGGATTTGTGAAGTGTTTATGTGACCAAAATAACAATACACTATCAACGTTAGTCACTTTATTAGACCATCTTCTTACTAAATTTATATAGCTCACCACTAATTGGCAAATGAGCTTTAAAATACCAGACCCATTATTTCATAAATTATATGGTTGCCCTGTGTAAACATTCTTTTTACTTAATTGGGGAAGAGTTAAAATAATGAAAGCTCTTATTATTAATATATTAATTAACTAATAATGATAATCATCGATAAACCTCTACCAAAAATGTTCATACAATGATTCTTTTTTTTATCTTATGATCATACTACCTTATATTTAGTCATTCCAAGGTTTTATCCATTTTATCAAAATGTGTTCTAAATGCTCCAATTTCCCTAATGAAAAGTAATAGCTATATGAAATTTTATTTTATTCCAAAATACATTGCTAAATATCCTGCAGACATTATGATAAACTCTCAAATAATGGTTACAATAGCAGCAATGAGTACACTTAAAATCTGCCCACTTTCCGAACAATTTAATAGGTTCCCTTAGGTTTCCAGAAACAGTCCTCTTGCCTGGGCGGGACACCTCAGCACGGTTTTCAGTTTTATTTTAGACTAAACCCTTACACTTTCACCTTGTGTGGCCCTAACTGGCTGATGCGCAATTTTCAGGATGAATAGTAGCCGTTGTAGGGCAAAGTCACCCCCAACATCGATCCAATACGGTCATTTTTATGGTGTTTTCTCAGCTCTTCAGCCAAAGACCCGGCCTCGCGCGCCATCCTCGCTGCCCTCCAGGTGACGTCCGTGAGGCTCCCCAGACAGTCCACATCAAATCAGGGTGCCGGCTGAACACGCCTGATCATTTTCTTATACAGGTGTATGTCCTTAACAAACACTTACAATAGCAACATATTTTATTTTTCTTATAGACATTCCTTTGCCTAAAGCAAGTAAAATTTGTTGTAGGGAAGAGGATTGGTAGAACCTACAAATTCTGTTGATGTCATTTGTAGGCAGAATTGCAGAAGAACAGAATCTGTACACCTTGGTGAGGGCTAATTTGCTTCTCGGTGGTTTGACACGAGCCCACAATGAGGCCATAATTTGTCACCCAGTTTCAACATCTGTTCTTTGTAGTTGCTGCACGCTTTGTATGCCAGAGGACTAGTTTATATCCCTGCCTAAATGAAAACTAGGATAGGGAGAGTTATTTAGAGAAAGGGTTTATTAGGTTTTTTGAGATTATCAGTTTTAATACATATAGAAGAATATCTTAATCTAGTCATCTAGGAACAAAATAATATCATTAGTGGGATAGCTGAATATTATAATGATATTTGTAATATTGTTATGGTTTCTTGATAGAAACAAAATCCGCACCCTGTTGCATTCAATTGGACAGAATAATCATGTCTCATAAAGCTGTCAAGTTAATCTGACTTATGGATGTTTGACAGGCAAATAAAGATGAAAATCGTTGTTCCAAAAATTGGGGATTATAGATCTTCTACAGAAATATACATGTTCAATTTAATAGTGATAATCCTTCAATTTAGATGAGTAGCATTATCTGCCTTGATAATATTTTTTAATATCAAGGGCAAAATTTTATCTTCCACATCAAAAATGCTTTGAAAAATTATTACTTGGGGACCAGATGCACACTGTAAAATTGAAAGTAGTGATCTAGCGGTCTTATTTTATTTTTAGAGATTTGAAAGTGGAATTAGAAACTGTGTATTTATAGGTTAAAAACAATCTCTTGAAGGTTATTTTCAATCAAATTTTACAACAAATTTAAACCACTTTGTCTCTCTTAAGGGAATTTATCACTATGGTTATTTCTCTGCCAAACCTGTCTTATTAAATCTCTCTAAAAAGAAGAAGAACAATTTACTACATTAAGAATGTTTACTGAAGGTGTTTTTAGGGAGCTTTGTTTGACCTTTAACTACAGCTTTAATATGCAGGCTTGGTGACTATTGCATTTCATAGCATAACAAGAAAACATACAGAAAAGTTATAAGCAAATATAATCAAAATGTGCTACACCATTATTTTAACCAATTTTGCTAACAGCTTTCACTTTTACATTTTGATAATGAAATTAAATCGTTTTGTGTAAGTGTGACATGAAGGATCCAGTATGGGTTTTCATTTCCGTGAGAATTGAAAATTGGTGAGCATCTTTCTCTCTCTCTTTAAAATGAGACTATTATTTTTACTTATTCAGCTTAAAGCCAGAATTTCCTTAAAAAAGAAAGTGAAAAAGAAATAAAGGAAGAAAGTAGGGAGGAAAGAAAAAAGGAAGGAGAAATCTTCATTTCATGTGTTTAGTCAAGTTATATTGCAGGATCCTATGTGCCATGGTTTGTACTTGAAAGTAGTCCTCTAGGGCAGCGGTCTCAACCTGTGGGTGGTGACCACTTTGGGGGTTGAATGACCCTTTCACAGGGGTTGCCTAAGACTATCGGATGGTCTTAGGAACTGAGACACCGCTCCTCTATCCATCTCCAGGAGGGCCTGCCTACATGCAGATATGCCCACATACAAACAACACAAGGAACTGTATTCAAGGGTTGTGGCATTAGGAAGGTTGAGAACCACTGCCTAGGGTGAGGACAAGTGGCTATTCCTAGGCGGAGGCAATAGTCAAAGCACATTCTCTTTAGGTTACTATGGTGCCTAACTGGTAACATCAACATTTGTATAGAAATCATGTCAACAACAGGGAGTGATCAGTGAGAGCCATAGAAAAATTGGGGTCCCAGAGACAAAGTGATCACTCATTCAGCAGTGCCAGAGGTAATGACCAAGATCATACACTTTTTCTACATTTCACCTTTTATCTTAGAGAGCTGTTTAAGTGCTCATTTAATATGAACAGTCACTGTATAGTAAAAAAAAGCATAGTGTTTATAGTTGCTTTTACCAATAACTGTAAGAACACATTAATATATTTTATGTTCTTTTCATAGAAAAAAACTAACAAGTCAATATCCATATGGAGTTACTTTGATGGAATGGATCAAACACATGATCTTTGAAATTGTCAAATTCCAAATTTTTAAGGCATGATTTAAATAATCAACAAGGCAACTTAAATTTTTTAAAATTTTATTCTGGTAATACTACTTAACACCCTCTACCCTCTTAGCAAAGTTTTAGATGTACTATATGGTATTGATAACTATAGGGACATGGTATACAGCAGATCTTTAGAATTTATTCATCTTGCATAATTGAGACTTTATGACCACCGATCACCCCCTCTGCATATTCTCTGTCCCCCACCCCCAGACATCGAACATTCCACTCTGATTACAGTAGTTTGGCTGTTTTAGATCATTCAAGGAAGTGAAATCATGCAGTATCTGTCCTTCTCTGACAGGCTTACATCACTGAGCAGAATGCTTTCAAGGCTCATCCACGTCGTTACATATATTGCACTGCATGTATAGAACACATTTTCCTTAGCTGTACATCTGTGGATGGGCATTTATGTTGTTTCCATATCTTGACTATTTTGATTAGTGCTGCAAAGAACACAGGAGTGTAGATACCTCTTCGAGATAATGATTTCAGTGATTTTGTATGTATACCTGGAAGTGGGCTTGTAGGATCAGATCGTAGTTCTATTTTTAATTTTTGAGAAAACTCCATACTGTTTAACAAAGTGGCTGTACAATTTTTGTTGTTTGTTTTTTGCTATTGAATAGTTGGGGTTCTTTATATATTTTGGATGGTAACATTTTATCAGGTACATGGTTTGCAGATATTTTCTCCCATTTAGTAGGTTGCCTCTTCACTCTCTTGATTGTTTCCTTTGCAGAGCAGAGGTTTTACACTTTTATGTAGCCCCACTGCCTATTTTTCTTTTGTTACCTGTGCTTTTGGTGTTATTTTCATAAAATCATTGCCAAGACCAATGTCATAAAGATTGTCCCCTAGGTTTTCTACTAGGATAGCTGTACTTTTACCTCTTAAATTTAAGTATTAAATCTGTTTTGAGTTGAACTTGTGTATGGTGTAAGATAAAGGTCCAATTTAATTTAATTTATTCTTTCGCATGTAGCTATCTAATTTTCTCAACATCTTTTATTGAAGAGACTATTCTTTCCCTGGTGCATATTTTTGGCACTGTTGAGTTGCAGCCTCCACTGGAGTTCCCCAGGTATGATCTGAAACTGGCCCACATAGTTGGAAGGCAGGAGGAGACCTAAGAAAAAAGGCAGATTGGTAGGTGGAATATTTAATAAACACAGAAACTTCTTTACGAGGCTTGTCTTTACAAGGTGGCTGTAAGAAAAGTAATTTTCTCCATCTACCTGCCTAATGTTAAAGTTTATACAAAATCCTGAAATGGAGTCAGTCATATACATAGAAGGCCTTACAGGGCTCAGTCACGTACCCCATCTAGATAGTTTCATCACTGTTTTTCTGTCTCAAGGCTGTGTCCTTGGAAAGCTTCTAGAGTGGGAATGGCAAGCAGAGTCCACATTCCATGCATGGGGAGAAAGAGGAAGATTCCAATTGCCTGGATCCAGCTAGCAGGTCAAACCCGGGGTCATGACTACCTGATGGCCCACCCCAACAGGGACTCTTTTCAAAATCAGTTGACCTTACATGTGTAGGTTTACTTTTGAGTTCTGTGTTCTATTCTACTGGTCTATATATCTGTTTCTATTACAAAACCGTATTATTTTGATTACTGTAGCTTTGTAACATATTTTGAAATTAGGAAGTGTAAGATCTCTAGTTTTTTCTGTCTTTCTCAAGATTGTTTTGGCCACAGGCTCTCCTATGGTTCCATACTAATTTTATTATTGTTTTTAGTGAGATATTTGAGATTGCATTGATCCTATAGATTACTGTGGGTAGTGTGGACATTTAAACAATATTATGTCTTCTGAGTGATAAACACAGGATGCCTTTCCATTTCTTTATGTATTCCTAAGTTTTTCCCATCATCGTACAATATTTTCACCTCCAAATTAAACTCCTTGTTGTTATGCTTGGTAGGGATCCTTGTATTTATCTGTTTATCACAAGGAAACATGTGTTGTATGCTGTGTGTTGGTTCTTTTGGATGTTGGCAAGATAAATTTTGTTCCTAAGTGAAGGAGGTAGAATTTCTAAGCCATGTGGCTTCAGTTTGTACCCTATATATTTATATATATATATTTCTATAACTGCTGATCGAGATGACCTAATGGTACCCTCAACTTCACTAAACTTTTTTTCTGACTTTAGGCCCCTGAACTCTCTTTTCAGAGAGCATTTACTCTAGAAAACTTGTAATTGTAAATGTTTTCTCTGTCCCTTTGAGATGCCTTTTAAAAAGCCTCTTGCCAATTTTGCAACCCAAGAAAATCTTTCTCAAGGATATGAGAAACATCTCTCTGAAATGGCATTAAAGGAGCTAGCACCCCCACCTCCCACTTCGTTTGCGAGTAGAAGTGCAACTTTGGTGGGTGTCTTGATCCAACCTGGTCAAGAAGGTCAGAGAAGTGTCCTTTTCCTTTGGTACAGGCGGTTAGCAGCACAGATGGTCTATGATGTCCCTCTCACTGCAGCCTTTGAGAAACATTGTTGCCCTTATTCTCATTGCAACTGAGCATAGACTTCAATTTGGCGTCTCTTGTCTATTAAAGTAGTCATGAATAAAGTTTTCTTAGCCTGTTGAGCATTTTCTGCTTTTTTGATTTTGTTTTGTCTGTGTTGCTTTGACACCATGTCTGTAGAAAGCACATGCCCAAATCAAGGGTAATATGTTGATATTAGAGATCAGCCTTTCTGGGGTCTTAATCCTTAGCAAACAATTAAAAATTGCAGGACTTTGGTGAAGATCATGTTTATTATTTTTATATTTTTTTAAAGAAGAAACTGAGTCTCAGAACACACTTTCGTGAGATTTTGTTTAACATCACATGAAATAAACCTATTCCCGAGAAGAAAGTAAATTTCTCCCACTTTTAAATATGGGCTGAAGGTATTACATCTCTTTATAAGAGTTGAGAAGTTAAGGATCCGAAAATATATGTGTGTAACAATACATATTGTTGGGGGTGGTGGTGCTCTGGTAATTATAACCATTGGAGAATATAAACCAGCAGAAGTTAAGAAGGTAGAAGAATTAGCCCAAGAACATATATGCATAACCCACAGACACAGATAAGTGTGGTGATGGCCAGAGGGAAGGGGGCAAAGGGATGGGGGATGGGGACATCTATAACAGTGTCAGCAATTAAAAAACAAAAAAAAGAAACAAGTATTCAAAAGAGGAAATCTTTGTTCAAAAGATTAAAAACCGTCTTTATTTTAGTCATATACTTCCTTAGGCAATAGCATTTGATCCACCCACGTGATGAGAAAGACGCAGCAATGGGAGGTCAGGTGGGTAGGTAGCAGAGGGCATTACTGTTGTATATAACTGCCTGTGGTCATTTAAATACCTTTCCTGTAGCCAGAGGGAAGGGTTATTTCTATTCCAATTGTTGCTTTTATTTTATTGGAAAATCTCCAGAGGTTGCCATTGAAGGTTGACTAGAAATTACTTTTTTTCTTTTTCTTTTCCCTTTGGACGTTTTCAATTATACTCAGTTATTTATCTGCATTTTCACAGGGATCTGAGTTTTTTCCTTCAGAAATAAAAAGGGCAGTATGTTCAAGTAGGGAACATTTTGTTTTTGCCTCCAATGTTTAAAAACACTCAATATTTGCATATTTTTCAAATTGCTTTGTGTATTTTCTGAAGCAATGCTGAGCACATCAGCATATTCATCTAAGGAGGAAATAATACCCTAAAACACGTTGAGAAGCCTACTTGTTCAATAGCTTCTTAGTGTTCTTGTGCTTCTACATGAAAAACAAAAAAGCAAAACCAAAAACCTACAAAATATTTATTCAGTCATAAATCAATGAATCTAGTTAATGGCTTTCTTGAGGGCACTTGGGCAAATTTTCAAAGTATATTTAAGTAAAAAATTTAAAAGGTGAACTCTATAGAAAGAAAATATGTCATTTGGGCAGAGTATTAACTGATTTACCGAGAAAATATAACAAAATTCAACCCACCGTACTGGATGAAATGTTCTTTATGTGTCATTTCTCTGGGAATAAATTTTAAGTGAAAGTTTGATTGTTTTTCTTTTGACCCAGAAATAGTCTTTTTCCAAGTTATATTTATCAGAGCTACATGAACTATAGTTTAAAATGCAATATATAAATATAAATTGGCTTCTTTAAAAAAAATTTTTTTTTCTTTATTGATTTTAGAGAGAGAGGAAGGAGGAGGGAGAGAGATAGAAACATTGATGAAAGAGAACATCGATTGGCCACTTCCCGCATGCCCCTCCCCCCACTGCGAATTTGACCCACAACCTGGGCATGTGCACTGACCAGGAATTGAACCAGCGACCTCTTGGTGCAGGGGTCGACACTCAACCACTGAGCCCCACCAGCCTGGCAAGAGTTGGCTTCTTTTGATGAATTGTTTTGGTTCCTGATTCTGGAACTGCTAACTGAGTAGAGAACATAGTGAGAATGTATTATTTCTTCCATTGATTTTGTACCATACCTTGTTCTTGTTAATTCCTAGTAGGCATTTCATATGGAAAAAATACACTTCTTTTGGAGAAAAGTCCTTTCCGTCTTCTGGGCATTTTACACGTGGGCACGTACTGGAGCTGCAACCCGAAAGTGGTGCTCGGTGCATCTCTGCAGAGGCAGCCCTGCGGGGAGGTGAGATCAGAAGCATCCGCATCAACAGACTTCTCCTCATGCTCACGCCCAATGACAGTTTAGACTAGAAATATGGACCAGCTCCCCTACTGCCTATCTTTCTTGATTTTGGCAAAGTGACAAATACAACATCTATCCACATTTTTTTCTATAGCTAAAATGTCAAAGTCAGCTTTCCAAATGCAACAACAACAGCAGCAACAAAATTCCTACTTTCTAAAACATGTCAGGACTTGAAACACATTGCACTTGATTTTTCAATAATGAGACCACCCACAAAGTTAAACCGAAATATACTCTATTTTTTTTTCAATGAGTATAAGAAGAGAAAAAAATATATAGTACTTTTTATTAAAATTGTAAAACAATGGAATTATGTTTAGCAAAAGGAAAAAGAACCATAAAGAAAGCACAGCTCATGACTCCTTTATAAATGGCATGTAACTTGACAGGGGCAGGGGCTGATGGGAAATAGGAAGAGGCATGTATTGACTGCTACACAATTTACTTCCTGTGTGACTCCAACCATTTTTTATAACCTCTGTGGTCTTTCTTTTCCTGTTTTGAATATAAAAATAATACTTGCTATTTCTGTCTGAACGGATTCAAAGGAGGAATGAAAAAGTTTTGAGCCCTGGCTGGTTTGGCTCAGTGGTTAGAACATCAGCCCTCGGACCAAAGAGTCTGGGGTTCAATTCCAGTCAAGGACACGTACCTCAGTTGCAGTTCGGTCCCCCACCCTGGTCAAGGTCATGCAGGAGGGAGCCAATCAATGTGTCTCTCTCACATTGATGTTTCTCTCTCTCTCCCCCTCCCACTCTAGCTGAAAATAAATGGAAAAAATATTCTCAGGTGAGGATGAAAAAAAAAAAAGCTTCGCATATTGTAAAGCATTGTATAAATGTGAAAGATTGCTACTTTTTGAACTAACTCATCACATCTGTAATTTATAAACTGATTGTTAAAACTTTTAAAATACAGTTTGCTCTTTCACATACTGAAAGTGGATTGTGGAGCTTAGTTGAATTCAATGGAGTCTTGATTGGAAACTCTTGAGAAGGTCCATGTGGTTCTTAACTCATTATAATAGGTCTCCGGTGATACTGCCTGACGGACTCACCGCCCTGCCGTCGTCTTTCTCTTCCTAGTTCATTGTAAGCAGTGACAAAGTGCCAGACTCTGAGGGACCGTCCGTCTTTCTAACCAAGATTTGATGGAGAGATCTGAATTAGGGCATCAGTACCAAGGGGTGGAGAATAAGGAGAAGGGAGATAGTGAAATATTTATGCTGATTACACATTCGGTCTTGCCTCCTCTTCACAGTGGAAAAAGACCTCTGCATCTGACGGTAGCCTACAGGCTGCTCTTAAGAACAACCATTTCTCTGGATAGGAGCACATGCCTTGCAGCCATTGTCTTTTCTTAGAATGCGTCTGGATGGGATTTGTAATGCTGTGAAGATGTTTTCATTCAGAGGCATGCCCAGGCTGCACCCCCATTACTCTAAATCCTTAGTTGGAAGTTCTCTTTGTGGGGGTGCTGTTTGGGTTGTGGATGTGGGTGGTAGCTTATAGTTTCTTAGGAATGTTAAGAAAACTTCTCCAGAAAATGCAAGGAGGTGTAGTCACTGTATCAGAAATGCAGTCCAATCGGATGTGCTCGGCAGACAGCTTCTTAGCTACCAGGCACCATAACTGCCTGGGTGGATCCGCCCCTTTACCTCTGCCCCAAGCGAGACCAGACCCCGTAGCCCTTAAAACAGAACAGATGAAACTAATATGTGCTTAGAGAGGAGTGGTTGGACCCTCAGCAGAATGTCATCCCCCGCTCAGTATTATTCCTAGACCTAGTCATATGCACATGGGCATGACCAGGGGGAGGTGGCCCAGTCCCTCTGGGAGACTTGATTATTCAGGTTTTCAGAGGCACGACAGCAACTCTTCTCAGAAGAGCTACTGTGGATCTGAGAGGCACTGCCCCCTCCCACATACCCTCTTGGTCTTCAGGAAACATCTCTATGGAAAGTCCCTGCATTAAGATGACATTCCGAAGGCCTGGGACAATAATCCAGGAAGACAATTTCACTCATCTTAATGATCCCTGAATTATTTCAATTATCTAACCAACCCATCACATAAGACAGGACTTCAAGAAGGTACAGACACATTAATCAGACATCCCAGAGTGATAGTATTAGATGAGACTTTAGTCAAAAATCTGAAACAAGTAGTAATCCCTTAAAACAGCAATGTTGGCAAAACAGTATCCAGACTTGAACACCCACGAGAGCAGGGAGGGCATGTGCTCACAGGGTTTTTTGGTGTGGGAGAACGCACCCAGCTTTGAGGGTAAAGGAAAAAGGCTGGTGCCCAGCTCTGCTCTTTCTGTGTGGATCCAGGCTAGATATTTTCCCTTTGGCTTCTTGATGTATTTATGACGGAAGAGAAAAATGGTAACTTTCGCATTATGCTCATCTAAGCTTGAGGTGGGAGGATGGGAATAAAGCATCAAAGGACACGCTTAATGATTGGTGGTTTTCTTCCCAGCCTTTTCATGGCTGGGATCTGCTTTCTGCCTTTATGTTAAATCCTGCCACGGACTATGTGACCTCAAAGAAAGTACTTAACCTCTCTGGGCCTCAACGTCTTTGAATGTAAAATGAGCACCTCGGACTGATGGATTCTAAGGTTTCTCCAAGGACATTTCTCATTAAAATATGAAACATCTTGGTGGATTTTTGAAGACATTACCTTCTCTTTTGTTCCCTTATAGCCATCTGTTATCATAGGCTTGGCTGGCCTAGACATAATTACTTTTTCCCGATGGAGTCAAGAAACAAACTAAATGGCATTGTCCTTGAATAATTTATTTGACTCCTAGAATTAGTACATTATCATTGTTGCTATGGAAGAAGTAATTTACATTTTGAAAGGGTATTCTGCTTCTTTTATCTCTGAATGTATTTTAATCCTTTGACTACTTAGAAGACATGACTCTATTATTTTATGTCAATACTTTCCATATCCTGTGACTTGGGTGGGGTCAGTTATTGTCTGCAGTGTCTGAGGAGGTTAATGCACTGAACTCTGAGTGCCAGTGTATAGTTGATGAATTTGAAGCGGAGTCCCTGGAGTGTGCATGCTGACTAGTACCTTGTCAGCCCCCAAGCTTGTTGGCCTTCTGTTGTGTGATCCGTAGAATAATAGTTTATAGATACACAGAGTCTCACAATGAAAAGTAGGTGTCAGATTTGGGAATAGGTAGTGCTATAGAAAGAATATCTATTCTGTGATCAGACAGAAAAAATCCAGATTTTAATCATGTATTAGCACTTGACCCTGGCTCATCACTAGACTTAACCTGCATTTCTGTTTCTTTTTCTATGAAATGAGGACACGATTGACCCCAAAACTGGGTTGTAATGTTAAGGGAGGAATTATTTGTCGAAGTGCCTTCTAAGTGTTTCTCTATACCAATGCAATGCGTTAGTTTGATTAGTAAGATTATTTGGTTGCTATCTATCCAGTCCAAGAAACACTACCTTGGAGAGAGTTAGAAGGCAAGAGAAGGAGATTCAGATATTTATGTTGTAGGAGAACCACTGGAAATCGACGCAGTAGCTGGACATAGCCAGACTAAAAGCCCTGGAGTTAGTATGAAGGTAAAAAGAGTCCAAGAGAGGACAAGACGAAGCCCTGAGAGTAGGTGTGAGAAACTCATTTGTTCCTTTGAGTTCCCAATGGTAGTAAATATATGTGGTCAATGTGATTATTTACCATTATCTTGGTTCTCCTTATTCCAGAAACATTGTAGAGTTGCATGTATCTACTTCTTTGAAATCAGATATGGCCACGTGACTTGCTACAGCCAGTGAGGTGCATATGATCGTGACCTGTGTTTATGGACCAGGTGGTGGTCCCTGCCTCAGCCTACCCCGTAAAATGAGGATAATATGGAGCAGAGTCCCTAGCTGACCAATGAAAGTCATGAAAAATTAACAAAGAATAAATGTGTATCGTCTTAGAACATTTTCTGGGTTTTCGTTAGTTCAACATGACCTAGATTCTCCTGGCATGTAGAATGTTATGATAATTAATTCATCCAGAGGTTTGAGATAATCTTTGCCCTTTCCTTCAGGTGAGAAGCCAAATCCCAGAATCAGGGGACCGTGAGCTTGAGACAGAGTTGCCCTCATTTGAGAGGGGCCAGTCCAGGGGACTGTGCTGTGCTGTTTAAGGTCCAAGGCCCAGGTTGTGCCTACTGCTCAGTGACCACTCCTGTTTCTCCTGTGTCCTCTCTGTCCCATCACAGGTGTCATAAGGGTAGTCAAGATACGTGTTACTGTGCTCATGGGGAACCTCACAGTCCTTTGACGACTACACGTATTACATAGTTAGGAATGTATTAAGAAACACAGAGAAGTTACCTCCAGGTGCTTTTATGTTGGTAGACAGACCACGGCAGCACTGCACAAATGGGGGCAAGTGGTGACTTTCATTCCTTATCTTCCTGTGCACATACTTTAAGACCTTTCCATCCTACATTATGTTACCTCATTATCTCTTCAGTCTCATCTCATGCAATGCTCACCTGTGTCCCTTGGTTTTTACTTTTTGTCACCCAGTAAACTCCAGGGCATCCTTGAAATACCAGCTCAATGGTCAAGATGCCATCGTCGACGTCTCCGAGTACATCAGATAATCATATTCTCTACTGTCGTGATCCGACGCATCTTCCTTTTGCGGCATTTACTGTGATGATAATTTTTTATATTTATTTTTGTAATTGACTGATTAATCACGTCTCTCTCATGAATCTGTAAGCCACGTGTGGGAGGAGGCTTCAATCCGTGTTCAGCCACCTTTGTATAATCAGACGCTAGCACCGGGCTTTGTTCGTACAGCACTCGACAGATACTTGTCAAATGAGTAATGAAAGCAAGTCACCTTGATGGCCATCTAACCTGCTCATCTTTTTTTCAACCAACCCAAACCCTGGGCGATAGGGAGCTATGTCTTCATTTTCAAAGTGGGGATTGGTTAGAAGATTTGCCCCGGATCACATACTTGTTGGTAGAGCCGGATTTTGAATCCATGGTTATCTGACTTCAAAGCTTATGGTCTTTCCATCACATGCTTCTGCCGCGCCAGAGACTAAAAGAAATGCTTTAATTTTGAAGGAGTTAATAATGCATGGGACCTGAATTGAATATAATTTTATGCTGTTCTGCTCTAGAAGAATTTTTTATTATCCAGCTGTAGCTTTGAGCCTTCATCTCTTATCAAGAAGAGGCAATTACGTTCATTAGCAGGCAAGCCCATTTGCTCCCACCTAACTTGGATGCAGCGGGTGAAACTGTATTTTCTTCACTCCTTGCTCACTATGAACTACTGTCTTCAAAAGCTGTCAAAGTTTGCAAGCAGATGGCCAGCTATTAGTCACTCTTTGGGCTCCTCGGCAGCAATGCATCATCAGGTCCCAGCAACTAGTAACATATGAAAACATATTGTCTCATCGTTGCTATCTCCAAATGGAGCGCTCACATTTGTTATTCCACTCTTGTTCCTAATTAAAGAAAGCTCATTTCCAATTCTCCTGACGGATATCTACCATTTCAATAATGCCTTTTATGTGTGTCCTAGGATATTCATCATTGTCTTGTTAACGCAGTTGTTTTCAAATAAAATGTTAACTAACACAATCCTTTCTTGACTTTTCTGTTAAGTCCAATTCTTTCCTTCTATTCGGCATCCTTTTCTACCTAATGATACGATTCTACCCCGGCCTCATACACAGTGACATCTGCCATCTGAAACTTGATTTGGGCATTTTGTCTTTTTAAGCTCCTTATCACGCTTCATCCCTCCAGTCCCGCTGCCTGGGATCTTTCCCAGCAGACTGGGGTCTTTCCTCAGCTCCCGCCACGGCCCCTCTTCCCGCTTCCTGCCCGGGAGGTTTATCTCACACACTCAGCCTTCCGCACTCTTCGCTCAGGTTCACGGAGGTCTGGTGCCTCTCCTGTCATTCATTCTGCTCTCAGATTCATTGAGCTGCTTAAGAAGATCAGCTCGTCGCTCTGATTTTATATCTAGTTCTTAATTTTATACCTAAAAGATAATACTCAAAAGTATTCTTGCCTTCTCAGCTCAGTATTGGAAAGGCATTTGATCCTATAGTAGTGATATTGATTTGCATTTTGAATGTGTTGCCATTTAAAAGGAATTAAAATTTTGTCTTAGCTCATAATCAGATTACAGTAGCAGCACGGATCCACCTGACTTTAAAAACCTAGAGAGAGCCATTGGCTCGAATAATAGGTCAACTCGAATAATACCGCTTTAAATGTATATTGTAGGGCTGGATGGACAGTTCTGTGATAATGACAATGATTCTAAAAATGAAAGCATTTGACCAAGAGGAAAATTCTTTTAATAGGAACATTAAATTCTAGGGAACATTTGGCTTTTTTTTTTTTAAGTGTGGGTGGCAAGCAGAGGGATGTATTTTCTTTTAGTGCTGAGAAAATGGGATGGGAGGTGAAGGACGAGTAGTAGCGGGGTATCTCTGTTATTACTCCCCTAGGTTTGGCTTGTTTATGAGGTCATTAGTGTCATAATATGGGACATTCAAAAATCTGGTACAAATGTCCTATTAAAGTCACAGAAATTAGCCTGACTGAAATGTCACCGAGAAGTTAAGTTTCTGTAATGGTTTGAAACCAGATAAAAAATGGATTCAAGTGAGGGCACTGAGAAAGAGAAGATGGAACTAAAAATACTTTACCTATCATTTCTACACACATTTTTAGTAGAAAGCTTATTTCTGGGAAAAAAGAACAATGTTTACTAAGGATATTTATGGACAAGAAAGCATGATGAACCGAGTGGAGACGAGATGATCTTAGTAAACATGAGTTTGGTCAATACAGAGTTAGCAGAGAAATATTTTTGGATATTTTAAGTATCCAAAATAGTAACATGCTGAATTCTACCATTAAAGTGTATTTATATAAGAACACCGTCTTACGCTTTCTGTATTGGTCAACAAGGTAAAATGGAATCACAAATACATGTCAAATGTGAGTTGCACATTTCAAAATCGGACAATGACAGAGTAAAAAATACAAAGAGAGGTGGCCAACCTGGTCTAGAATTTGGAAAGCACATTGCTAGTTCTTCATTCATGTGATGCATTCCTCTAGCTCCCTGACAGATATCGGAGATATAGTGATGAATATGACAATGTGGCCCCGACCCTATGAAGCAATGAGAACACAGACGATTGAATATCACAACTTGGTGATTAAGGATATGGGAGGAAAAGCAGAGAGAATGAGCAGCATATATAGAAAGATGTTGAAGCAAGTGTAGGCTCAGAAGAGGTGGTGTGCAGAAGGCTCAGGGAGTGATAGAAAAGGACCAAATTATTCTCCATCAAAGGCTTAGCAGATCGGCGACAGCAGGTGCTACAAACGGACAGTAAGCCGGGCAGTTCGGTGAGTGATTTCAAGGGAGAAGCGGAGGAAAGATAAAGCGGTCGTGGGCCAGGTACCCAGTGTTCACAAGCCCGGCACGAGTCTGCCTTTAATCGGGGGCAATGCACAGGCTGTGGCACCGCACGTCTCCAGCGAGTGGCGCTCCTGTTCCCGTTGGTGTCCACATGCTGACCTGGAGCTGTGGGTGCCCAGCCTGGGCGGCTGTCCGCACTGGTCCCAGACGGGAGGCCGTCTCATTGCTGCGAGCAGACAGCACGTGGTGCGCGTTCATTCGTGAATATGAATATTTATGGTCACTCACACACACACCTTTGTTATAGACATATCATGTGGCAAAAGTAGTTCTTAGTAGGATCCAGCAGTTCGTGAGATAGCTAAGGTCCCCATAATTGTGAAGCTTCCGTCCTAGAATGGGGGATATAGAAAAGGAAATGATCACTCAGTAAACAACATTGTTTCAAATACCGATAAGTGTTACGAACAGGAGAAGACATCTGAGCTTGGAGTCCAAGGATGCGAAGGCGGTAGGCATGTGACCACCTGGAGGCACAGGACCTTGGGGACAGCAATGATCTAGGCAGGAATGGGTATTCTGGGTAGTAGTCTGGGTTCAAGGACCAAAAAGCAGATGAGGGTGACTAGAGACAGTGTGTGCAAGAGAAAGCAAATGAGGAGCTCAAAGAGGTGTCCCGGGGCCGACCCCAGAGGCCTGCAGGAACGGCCGGAAGAAGTGGCTGAACGGATAGCATGAGAGGAAACCAACTGAAATCAGAACGAATGTGTCTTAAAACGGGTGGTAATTCCCTTTAAAAGGGAAATTAAAGCTAATACTATGTTGCTTCTCTCAACCGGATGAGGTGTAACGTGGGTGTTAAGAGAGGGAAACTTGGTCCATAAACTGTCCAAGCATGAATGAAGCTGCCTCTGCAGAGATGCTTGAGCAGAGTCAGTGGAAGGAACTCTGCTGCCGGGTGAGGCAGGGCTAGTGGGCCGCCCGGGCTCTTTCCTCTGTAGATGCTTTCAGCCCATTTGCGGAAACAAGGTATCGATGGTTTGACTGTCAGGCGCTTCGTTGACCATGTTTACTGACACTTGTAGTATGAGCATACAGAACGAACATAAGGAAGGAGGAGGGCCATTGTTTCCGTCCTTCCAAATCACTGTTTGTATGTATGTATGTATGTATGTATGTATGTATTTTTCTTTATTGGTTTTAGAGAGAGAGGAAGGGAGAGGGAGAGAGAGATAGAAACATCAATGAGAAAGAACACTGATTGGCCGTCTCCTGCACGCCCCCTACTGGGGATCAGGCCCACAACCTGGGCATGTGCCCTGACTAGGAATAGAACCTGCAACCTCTTGGTCAATGCTCAACCACTGAGCCACACAGTTGGGCCCAAATCCCGGTTTTTTAAACACAGGGTCTGCAACTCTGCTTTATCATTGCTTCCAGGTAATGTAATTCTATCTTGTTTTCATAGGTCAGAGATGGGAAAATGTAGCATTTTCCAACAAAAACACTGCGTAACATAGAATCATCACTCTTGAGAACAGAAAATAAAATAGCCCACTTTCCACATTCCTAAATAAAAGCACTGAGCAGTTCTTTTTTTCTTTTCTTTTGTATTTTGAAGCCTAGATGTTCTTGACATACTTTTTGAGATTGTGTACATCATCTCTGCACCAATGAATGTAAACAAGACTGGCATCGTGATCTTTCTAGGATCCCATCTGCTCTGCAGCTAGAGGTCTGTTGTTTCGTTAGAGTTGCATGGAAGTTATGTTTGGGTGTCTTTACATGGTTGGCCATAGATGACTACTTCAAGCAATGGGTGTGAATGGAGGTGGGTTAGCTCACCTGCACTGAGCATCTCCCTGTGGGCAGACATGAGTACATTTCCTCTGATCGTAGGCCACAGACAAGAGTTTTCAACTCAGTTTAAACAATCCTACTTGCATGTCACCCCATAGCTTCTTTAGCAACCTCTCCCACAAAGTAAAGAAGGCATCAGTTGCAGATTAGTTGAATTACTTGTTTTCTTTATATTTATACACTAATATATATTTACTTTAATACATATAATTAAAATTCTGGTAGGAATTTTCTAGAATTCACAGATCTGAAAATGTAAATAACTTATCTTTCTGTCTCAGTGTAGCAGATAACAGAGGTAGACTCATCTTCATCTCTAATGATTACAGAAACTTCAAGATGCTGAGGCGTGGAGACAGGGGACACTCATAGATAGACTGCTTTTGCCAGAGGATTTTAAAAGGGACATTTGTCAATGCTTTAATGTGGTGCTGTGAAAAGTGATGCTTTTCTCACTTGAAATAATGTCATATATAAAATGGCATTTGTATAGGAAACATCACATTTCAACTTGATGCACAAATAGTTTCTTTAGATGGACCAGCTTCCTTAGGAAAGAGGACAGCAGAATTTGCTTAAGACTAATGATTTGCCTTTAATCATTTTAGTTTTCTGCTTTTGTGACTCCTGCTGTTCCATGTTGTAGAATCCATTTGGTTTTATATTAGCCTGTGTCCATTTAGTACAAGATGAGAATAACTTTCTTTTGCCAGATCATCAACTTTTAAAGGATTCATCTTCACTAATAAAACAAAGTCAAGGATTATGCCAATTAGCCACATCCTTGGAGCAAAGACTGAACTTTTCTCTGCGCTTTCTTAAAGGGTTTTGAGCTGACTGCCATGTTGCACTAGGACCGTAAACAATGGGCTCATGGCTTTGTATTTCTTGTTACTGGTGGACATTGGTCGTGGGAACCTCCCCATACTTAAGTGAAATATTGCCGTAAAGTTAATAAAGTTGACCTTGTGTATTGAACTATTTTAAGGGAGCTCACTGAGCTAAAATAACAAAAACAAATGAAAAAATAAAACCTGAAACAGGAAAGTAAAACCAACTCTTGAACCCAGTCTTTTTTTTTTTAGACATATTTAATGGCTAATTCATAAGATTTAAATATTTACCTTGATATTCAGATGTTCATTTCTTAAACTTTCTTAAAATAGTGCTGATAGCATTGATGTTTTAGCTCCATGGGCTACTATCTATACATTTTATTTCCTTTTTTGTTGCTTTGATTTTTATTTTAGAATGTAGTATAAAAGAGGCAGGACCGTGTCTTTTGTGTGACATACAGCTTGATGATATGAATTGATTACTGCTAACAACTATACATGTATTTAAAAAAAATTTTTTTCTTTATTGATGTTAGAGAGATGGAGATAGAGATAGAAACATGGATGAGAGGGAACATTGATTGGCCGCCTCCTGCGTGGCCCCCATGGGGACCAGGCCCACAACCTGGGCATGTGCCCTGACCGGGAATTGAACTGGCAACCTCTTGGTGCGTGGGTAAATCCTCAACCACCGAGCCATACTGGCCAGGCTATACATGTATTTTTTAAACTTTGTTGAACATTTGGGGCTTGGATATAATCTTTGCTGTCCTTGAGAAAGTTTTCAAAAGAATTTTTATCCTTGTAAAGGGAATAAGAGTCTATATTAGCCCATAAAACTCCTATCTTTGTGAAAATTTCAGCTTTAAAAAAATGAAATTATGGAAGAAGGTAGCATAGATTCATGTTCCCTGTGCTACAATTATGTTAGAAACGCAACATGCCTGAAAACAGAGATAGCACAATGCAAATTGGACTTTGCATGTCATTAACCCAACGTCTGTGATGTGCCTTGCTCAATTTCAATATTTAATAGGTGTCCCATTTCTTACGTGTGAATAAAAATTAGAAACAATAACAAGTAAGTTACTTTTCAATAAATAGACATGTCCTCACTGATTTAAGAATAGTAATTGGGTGTAGCATATTAACTGAATGGCCTAGAGCAATTTTATAATAATCTTCTGAGAGCTTAGGGGAAAAAAAATCGGCACTTTATTACTTTTAACACACTACAGTTACTGCTTCTCTTAATTCATTTTAGGGAGCTGTCAATAAATTTCACTCCATTAGCTGCTGAATTTAATTAGCTCTAGGGTCACAATTTATATGATTTCTAAGTTGTGTGCTATTTACAATGTTTAGTAAATGTCACCTATGGCAACATAAATATATTTAATCTACAGCCAGCAGTGGACAATTATTCTTCATTCCTTGGATATTAAGCACCCGGTAGTGCTGTTTCTGGTTATTTTCTGGACTCCTCTGCTATGTTATTTGGGAACAGGGCTGGCTACAGAATTTGTAATTCCTAATGCAAAATGAACACGCGAGGCCCTGCTGTTTGAAGACCGAGGCACTAGAGCCCCAGAGAAGGGCCCTTTGGAGCTTGGTGTCTGTGGGCTGCCGGGTTACACACCCTTGACACCAGCCCTTTGTGTGGTGTACATTTCTGAAACTTAAACTCGAATGTGTAAAAATTATATTCTTGGTAAATATTATGGCTGAGCAAGTAAGGGCAACCAGAGGCTGGCCCACCTTTGATAAAGGCCGGGGCTTGCATTCTCTTTCACTTTCCACAAAGGTGACAGGTTCATGACGTCACCAGAATAGTCCTCGGGGAAAGATACATTTTTCTTTGATCAAATGTTTGATCTATTTCCCAAACCAGATGATTCCAATACCAGGCACTATTTTTGAGTTTCCACATCCTGTTCTGAATTAAGGGTCTCGTCCCGAGAATGAGCTTTTCTTTAGAACTAAGAGGTGGTGAGGAATTCTGATTGTCTGCCTGGTCTTCTGTCTTCTGTCGTTTTCTGGTATCAGACCACTGGCCAGATGCTGTGCTGAAAAGCTGCCTTTACATCCTCCTTGAAGACGCAGTGACCAATACATTTTAAATAAACTTTCTTTGCTGTTTCCTTTTTCCTGACTGTGATGCCAGCGAAGGCTAGAATTTCAGCACTTATCTTTGAACGATGCGGTGACCTTAAGAATGGTAAGCATACTTTATGGGGAAGCAGCATGACACTATAATCCTGCTTTTTTGATGACGTTAAAGAGACTGTAAACCAGCCCGAGACCGCCTGCATGAATGAATAACACCCTAATTTATTGAAATCTCTGCAAATCACTTTGTTAGCTGCAACACGATTTCAACTGCTACAGGAGACAATCCTTCCTTTTGTATAATTTTGTTTTCTACTATACCTACATTTGCTGTAGCAGTAATAGATTAATAACACAAAACAGAGAAAAGTTAATAAAGACAAAACAAACCACACTTTATTTTGTGAGAAGGGCTTTAAAAACCTGGCCAGTTGTCCCCTTTGCTGGTTCTCTGCAGCTGGTTGGGTTTTTACTTTTTGTTATTGTGCTTGGTGGACTATTTTCTTGGTTTCCTGCAACCTGTTGCGAATTACTCTCATCTTTATTTGTTCACCTAAGCAATGGGCCGTAATAATGACACATGACATCTTTCCTTAAATGATTCATAGTTTCATCAGAGACCAAATAGGTGAAAATATAATTTAAAAGACAACCTGGTAAGAGATAAAAAAGAAGGAAGAAGTAATATGGATTTTCAAACCCACTGACGCAAATGTGCGCCTGCTGAGAAGGCTCGGGGAGGCCAGCAAGTATCCGCCTTGGAAGGAGGGCCTTGCAGCCGCTGATGCTGCTGAACCCTCCGCTAAGGAGACAACACGTTGTTCTTGGACTTTTTCCACCTTTAGGAATAAGAATGTTAGATCGGATTCATACACCATTTTCCCCTTACATCAAATCTGAGGGTAAGATTTTATTAAAAAAATTAAGCTTCGTATTTTTTTTAAGGTAGAATTGCTTTATTTCCAGAAATGGAGAAGGATCCATAAATATTAGTAACCTGCATTTTCTTTAAAAAAATTAATTTTAGGGAGAGAAAGAGGGAGAGGAACATTGATTTCCCATATGCACCCCGGCCGACCGGGATCGAACCTGCAACCTGAGTATGTGCCCTGACTGGGAACTGAACCAAGACCCTTCAGCACAGGACGACACTCCAACCAACTGAGCCACACTGGCCAGGGCAACATACATCTTCTTGAGTAAAACCTACATATTCCACCTGCCAGAAGGAGACATTGGAATCTAAGTCACTGTTGCCTAGAGAGTATTTGGTTACCCTCTAAATTTCATACTTAGTGTTTCTGCTATTTATTCACTTTCAGTATTTTCGTGGAGTTGTGTCCAGCTGAGATAATACATTTCTTTCTCAACAGGATTCGGTAGTAGACTGCTGAAAAGTATAATTTCACATATGTATGATAAAAAAAGGAAAGCAAAGCTGCGGTTGATAAGAGGTTAGACCAGTGCAGGCTTCTAAATAGATAGAGGATGTAGCCTTTATCAGTAGATAAAACTTCAATAACTACTACCCTCTTAATTTGAAAAAGCAAGAGATTTCCATTTTCAAAACATTTCTAGATGCATGAAATATCTGAAAGCAAGCCAAATAATGCAACCTACTCAGAGCTTCAAACTAAAAATTGCAGCAGAAAAACTACAATCATAAATATATCTTAACCTATACCCAGAATACCTAACATGTTATTAAACTTTGTGATTATATCTATGTATACACACATACACGTACATGCAAACACTTCATACACATACTAGCAAACTTGGAAAAGAGGACAAGACACAAGAAGATAAAACGTTTATGACTAACCTGCCATTTTTAATGGATCAATATGAATACATTAAATATACATAAATATGTATATTTACAACACTATCATCCAGTTGTATGTTGCTTCACACTGACATAAGTTGCATAATTCAGTTTTTTATTTTATTTTAGCATTTTGGTAGAGTTCTGGGGACAACTAGAGCTCAGGCAATTTGAATGTATATGCTTTCATTCTCTCCTCCCAGCCCCCATCTGCTTCTCCTGAGCCTCGTGGTAGTTTGTGCCCTCAGTGGTGAGGCCTTGATTTTGCTGGAGTTACATGGAGAGAACTGGCCACTGGAAGCTTTGAGAATCGTATGGAAGATAGAGCACCATGGGACATTATTGGATCTTGGAGAATTATAGAAACTATAGCAACATTAGCCTTGTAGGAATATATCTGGTTACTCGGGGCACAAAGCCATGGACAGCTGGGCCAAGTCTCCCAGACCCAAGGCATGGATGATTTAGAGAGACCAACATAATTCTTTGGAGGGGTCCAGAAAAACCTGGAAACCTGCCTTTTTATTCACTGCTGCCCATAAGGGAAGTGGTTGTTTTTCTCCCAGCCGCTGTGTGATTCCTGTTGCCTGGGAACAACAATCAGACCTGAGCCCCAGGAGCTGAGCCTGATGATCTAAGACTAAACCAGCCAGTGTGCAGAGTGATCAGTCCGGTGAAAGGGACAGTTACCCTGCAGAATGAAGCTGCTGCACGACATGGACAGCCATTGGAATAAAACTCAGTGACAAATGCACAAAAGGGAAATAAAATTCCACACCAGAAACAAAATAAAGTCAAATAAAAAAGTTAAATGGAAAAATGTGATTTGTCATCTAAACAATTTAATAGATGATTTGAAAATATAATACTTGAGATTTGAACCAATGGTCTGTTAAGTGAAGTACAAGAAATATTGCAAAGATAAAGGCAAATTATACACACAGAAATCACGGGGGAAAATGACACAGAAGAAAGCCTGGTAACCTATCAAGTGAATAGCAGTTAACAGTTTCAGAAGAAAAGAAGAAAAAATGTAAGAAGCAATAACTGAAACAATAGAAGAAAATTTTTCTGAGAATCATTAGTTGAAGATGTTTACCTACTTCCAGACTGGACTGAAGGGAAACACTTAGCATATCACCTGAGGAATCTCTTGCTTCCTAATGAGAAAAATAAATTTTGAACTTCCAGGCAAATAGAAAAACTACTCAGACTGACAATGGACTTCTTAATAGCAGCCCTGGATGCTAGAGTACTAAGAAGAATATCCATAAACTGCTGAATCAGGGAATCCTCACATACTAACTTGCCAGCCAAAAAAACCCCACAAAAAACGAAGATATGTAGTAGCTCAGGAAAGACATCCATATAACTCCTCTGAATAAAATATTCAAGGCCCTGGCCAGTTTGGCTCAGCGGTTAGAGTGTTGGCCAGTGGACCAGAGTGTCCCGGGTCCGGTTCCCGCTACGGGCACATACCTTGGTTGCAGTTTGTCCCCGGCCTCGGTTAGGGTCATGTAGGTAGCAGCCAGTCGATGTGGCTCTCTCACATCAATGTTTCTCTCTCTCTCTCTCCTTCCTGCTCTATCTGAAGATAAATGCAAAAAAAAAAAAAAATGTCCTCGGGTGAGGATTAAAAAAAAAAAAATTCATGGAAGAGGCTTTGGACTAACTAAAAAAAAATGTGAACAAGAAATAAGACCTCAAGAGAGAATAAGAGAGAACACAGAGTGAGCAACTAATCTTTCTCTTTCATCCTCACATCAGTGTTTCTCCCTCCTTCCCTTTCACTTTCTAAAAATCAATGGAAAAAACATCCTTGGGTGATGATTAACACCCCCTTTTAATAATTAAGACTAACTAAATAGAGTTCACTAAGAATACATAATACAAGGGTGGGCAAAAGTAGTTTATAGTTGTTCATATGGAAGAAATACAGTAATAAATAAATAATAATATAAGAATAAACTATTTGTGGGTTCACAGCTGTAAACCTACTTTTGCTCGCCTCTGTTTCTGCCCTAAACATGAACTCAAAATGAAAGAAATGAAAGGGCTACACAATAAGAGACCTTCCAATATTGGAATATTCCTAAAAGTACTAAACAATCTGGCCAAATGTACGCATTGGGAATGGCTTACAGGTCAGAGAGGGGAGAGAGAAAAACATCTACCCCCTTTACAGAGGTGAGACTAGGGTAAAAAAGTAAGAGAGAAAAGGTAAAGATAGTCAAGAGTTAATCATAATATGGTGAGGAGAAAAAGAAAGGTTTGGTGGGCAAAACAATCTACCTTAATGGGAGAAATGGTGGTGTGTTTTTTTTTTTTTTTAATTTAATGAACAATTTTAAAATATATGAAATATATTTCAGGGAGAAATAATTTTGAACTTAGGGTGGAAACGTATGCTTATAGAAAAAGGGAAAGAATAGCAGTGAACTAAGAAAAAAGAAAAAATAACAATGTAAAGTAAATAACAAAGTGAGGATATAAGGTTCAGATTCAAGTTCATGTAAATATACTTCTGTGTATGAATAATTTTATCATACTTCAAATATTTCAAATTCCTGAGATACATTTATAGTGTTCCTACAATCTAAAAGCTATAAAATATTGTTATG
Source organism: Molossus molossus (assembly GCF_014108415.1). Taxonomy (NCBI): domain Eukaryota; kingdom Metazoa; phylum Chordata; class Mammalia; order Chiroptera; family Molossidae; genus Molossus; species Molossus molossus. The sequence goes on along the minus strand of NW_023425377.1, from coordinate 119,742,173 downwards.
ATTATTAAAGAATCAGAAAAATGCACCTTAATAGATATTATAGAAAATAAATATTCTAATGGCTGGTCATTGGCATATTTATGTGTGCTTATATATCAATAATTCTATTGTGGAATCTTGGCTTCTGGACTTCAATTATCCAAAATGCCTTGTTTCTTATTAGCATTCTAAAGATATAAATGACTTGATTCTGGACTGCTGAGAACATTCTCTATGAACAGTATTAGGCTATTTTAAAAGTCTTTGATTGTCCGATTTTCCTAAGGCATATAATAAAAACAAAATCATTGTTTACTGATGACATAAGTTCTATTGCTTTGGCTGAGGAAAAAAAATGCAATTGAAAATTATTCTTCATGATAAATTTTAGTTATTTTTTAGACAAAACTTTATCAAAAAGCTCAAGAATATAATATGTTCAAATTTGTACCTAGTCATAACGTTGAAGCAGATTTTTATAAACTTAAAAATACTCAGGTGTAAAAATAGGACAGAGTATGATTTTTTTTTTTTTTTTTTTTTTTGTATTATTGAGCTCAAGTTGTAAAACTTTGAGAATATGTTGGAAAATTGTTACCTTGACATTAATATTAACCTGTATCCTGGAGACATTCAATGGGGCAATGCAAATAAACAGAGCAAAATGTGTAATAAAAGAAGTAGAAATGATAAAATAAAAATTCTTAATTAGGCTGCAATACTTTAATTCCTTAAGTTTCACTCTGACATAGGGCTGTGGACTCTAGAAGAATCTAGAGGATCTCCATTGGAGCCTATTCTTTGGAGGTTGTTTCATTCCATGTTGACAACAAACTGATTCAAGGAAGGGAATTGTAGCAAATTTATATTCATTTGCACCTTCACTGTTTATAGGGTTTCTCACACTCGTATTATCAAATAAGACTAAAGAATTAGTAGCTTCGTTTTACAAGAAAAGAAACTGAGGAATGGGATGTCATCATCTGTCACCTTCACACACCTCATGACAAAATCAGGACCTAGAACCCAGTAGTTCTGAATTCTTGCATTGTATTTGATTTCATTTTATCTTCAATATGAAAGAGAAGATCAGGTATTTTTCTATCTGTTCATATTCATTTACTTTTCATTCAAATTGTATACAAATACATTTTAAAATATACTTCTTACATTAAAAAATTGTTTATTCAAACCCTTTCAACATACTATTTCAATACAATTTTTATGGAGTTCAAGAGTAATAATTAGAATGATAAGGACATTTTACTGGCTGAATAAATGTTTTTTTGTTTGTTTTTGTCAGTGAAGGAACAGGTTATATATTCCAAATTTATCAGAAGACAAAAATGAGGTAAGTTGTGAATATAAACAGTTAACATGAGATGCTAATGAGGGGAATGCCAAGTTGTAGAAAACACACATCTTAACGTTTTTGTTGAAATATTTATGTTATTTTCCTGGATTTCAGTTCCCGAAACAGAGTTACTCATATAGCAATATTTTGTCAACTGTAACAATGTCCCCAGATTACTGAATATTAAGTATTTTGTCCAAATTCTGCACAGGAAAATACTGGTCCCTTCACAGCAGTTTCCCCTTAGTAAAATGATCATTACACAGTCAATAATTATATTCAAAGTAGATTTATCCAACCACTACCATTCAACACCTTTGAAAGAAGTTTTTAAAGTTTTTTTTTTATGATTTTAAGTCTTAGATTTGTAATTCACCACCCAAACGTTACCTGTGAAAATGCAAATGGATTCATGGTATTAATGCTGCCCAGTGGTTGAGCGTCAACCCAGACACCAAGAGGTCACCGGTTCGATATCCAGTCAGGGCGCATGCCCAGGTTGTGGACCTAATCCCCAATGGGGGGCATGCAGGAGGTGACCAATCAGTGTTCTCATCAATATTTCTATTTCTCTGTTTTCCTCTCTCTAAAATCAATAGAGAAAAAAATAAATTTTTTTAAAAAAAGAAATGGAATGTAAAGTGTTTCCTTATGAAAACAAACACTTCTTTGTCCACAAGAAACAGGACAAATTTTCTAAAGATTCATCCTTCCCAAACAATGTACACTGGAATACATCAAAATATCTTCTGTACCTAGAAACTGATCTGAGGAACAAAAGATTTTATAGATTTTTAACTGCTAATCTTCCAAAGAAAAGAGGAAAATGTTAGATGACGATGTAGTGACAAATTCTACTGCCCTGAGAACCTATCAATGTTTCAGGAATTAAAAGAACAAACATTCCACTTTTATCCTCGGTAACATAGTACTTTTAGAGAAAATTTTTGCTCTAAATTAAATACTAAATTAAAAACTGAAATCCAGAGTGTGCTAGAGACAAAAGGGACGTGTAAATACACACAGCTTCTAAGAGACAGCCAGGCACAGTGGCATGTCAAGTCCAACCTGTGGGTTAGGAACCGAGGAATGTAAATACTCTGTGTTCTCATTTGCATCTATTTAGAAATCTGAACTGGAACCTCATAAATTTCATATTAAATGATAATATAAATATTATAGGTGAGAGGACACGTTTTCAATGCAGTGTTTTGCTCCCAAAGTGAAATTCACTGAAGCAGGTAAAATGAATTGAGTTGAATGCCCCAGGTATTGAACGGGAAATATAATCTGTAGGTATTTAAGGTAGACCCTAAATAGCCCGAGATATTTTCTGCAGACTCCGTAAGCAAGTTTCTAAATTGGGCAACACCATTACGTTGACTGAATTTTCTCTGGAGTTTTGAACAGACCTCCAGAGTTGAAAGGGTTTTGCCTTTTCCTAGAAATTCAAAATGTCAGTTATCTTCTGAGAGTCACCGGATCTTGGAGAATGTCAGCCATATCACCACTTCTTCAATCATCAGTGTCTTTTTTCTGCTCCCCCGTCAGCCAGTGGGGCCTTATGTCAGAGAAGCTTTGATGCATAACCAGATGAGTTGCCACCCGGTGCTCTAGGGTGCAGTAGGGGATCGAGTTGTATTTATCTCTAATGCTACTAGTCTAATATCTCTGTATCCATGACGACCAATAAACAAATTCCCAGTTGTACACTTATTGGGCAGAAAATGGAGAGATGTCCTGAATGGAGTGGACCACCTCTGCTCTGCTCCTGGGACCTGTCATTTTCACCATCCCTGTCACCTCACACTATTACACAATCTGGATTCATTAAACAGTAGTAGACCAGCATCGAGATCGCAAAGCAATTGTTCCACGCAGAGTTGTGTTCTCACTTTCACGTGACCTCATTTTTCTTTTCCTGCTCGCTCCTCTCCTCTCTGCCTTTCTCCTCCAACACTCTTATTGTCCATTGTCCTCCTCAAAATGCCATTCTTCAGGCCGAAGATCAGAGAGAAAGGCTGCAGCCTTCTGGGGGGACAAAGGGTGCCTAGTCCCTGCTGTACCAGTTCCCTTCCCATATTTTTAATCTTACCCTGATTCTTGCCTGTATTAGCATTATTTAGAAGAGTACTTTTGAGATTCACTATGATGCTATCCCTAGGGCCCTTACGCTCTGTCTTAAGGTGAATCTATTTCATAGAGAAATTCTTTTCGTTCTTCAGTTACAAAACCATCTTTTTTATTTTTTAATATTTTTTCTTTATTGAGTTTAGAGAGAGAGGAAGGGAGAGGGAGAGAGAGGTAGAAACATTGATGAAAGAGAGCATTGATTGGCCACCTCCTGCATGCCCCCCACTGGGGATTGGACCCACAATCGGGGCATGTGCCCTGACCGGGCATTGAACCAGTGACCTCTTGGTGCATGGGTCGACCCTCAACCACTGAGCCACCGGCTGGGTGACAAAACCATCTTTTAAATGGAATTCAGGCCTGTTTTGTTTTTAATTCAATTCTATAATAAAGAAAGTTTAATTCTTAAAAAGTGTAGAGAGTAAGTCCCCAAGGGATAATACCCTCTCACTCGGTTTAAGACAGACAGATAATAAAGGGAGAGCAGGATACTGGATTGCAAATCTTTCTGCAAGGGGAGATCATTTCAGCTGGAGAGCTGTCAGCACAGAGCAGAGGAAAATGACAAAATAGGACCAGGGATACTCCAGGCAAGTCAGTTTTGAATGAGCATCTAATAATACTGAACAACCGGTGGTTGTATGGAGAACATTAAGAAGACAGTCTCTAAAAGCATCTTTCTTCATACTTCTATACTTTGTGTTCTGTGGTATCTGAATATATTACCAAGTCACAGTAATTTATATGGATGTTAAATTTTTCTTCATGTAGCACTAAAACAATACAGAATATTGAAGTAGACCAAATGATAGGAAAGAGACTCACAAAGGCAAAAGAATTGTTTTTATGTTATATAAAATTTATTTATATATAAACAAATACTTTTGAATGTCAATGCTATCATGTCATACATACTTTCTAGATAAGTCTTTGTTTTTATTCTTTTCAGTTTTTTCCTTCTGTTTCCTTCTCACCCATATCTCCCCACAAACATGTCAACAACATATAGATTTCTATTAATATATGATACAGTTGTGACCTCTTAGTTTTTCTTGTAAGATTTTTATTGTTCACTTTTACATTGATGCTGAAATCCATCAGTAGATTTTTCTATTTATTGTCTAAAATCCCATTTTTATATTCCTCCACATAGATAGACTGTATGTAATTAAACTAATATTATTTCGATGTACTATTTGCCTTTTTACAATGAATACAATGGAATGGCCACTTTGAACAAATACTCAATTCTTTAAAAAAAAATATATATATATATATATAGATTTTTCGAGAGAGTGGAAGGGAGAGGGAGAGAGAAACATTGATTGGTTGTCTCCCGTATGCATCCCAACTAGGGACCAAACTCGAAACCTGGTCATGTGCCTTGACCAGGAGTTAAACTGGTGACTTTTGGTGCATGGGATGACACTCAGCCAACCAAGCCACACCAGCCAGGGTGAAATACTCAGTTCTATATGTTTAAATAAACTAGGTCCTATTTCTGCTTATCTTATGTTCCAGTGATCTGCTTGCTATTCCTCCACCATCACATTATAACTCGTTATAACGGCACATTTGTTTTCTATTGCTTCTCTCAAATTACCAGAAACTTGGTGAATTAAACAATATACACATATTAGCTCATAGTTCTGTAGGGCAAACGTCTGACATGGATCCCACTGGGGAAAGATCAAAGTGTTGGCAGGGCTGTCTTCCTTTCTGGAGGCTCTGGGGGAATCGGTTTCCTGACCCTTTCTGCTTCTGGAAGCCGCCTGCCTTCCCTGGCTCACGGAACCCTTCCCGTGCCTCCAAGCCGGCAGCAGCGGCTCTCGTCATCCTCACGCCGCCCTCTCTGATTCTCTGAAGCCTGAGAGTGTCTCCTCGTGGTTCCCCACCCCATTTAAGACACAATTTTAAGGGCTGTATAATTAGATTGGGTCCATCTGGGAAATCCAGGATAATCTCTCCATATCAAGGTACTTAACTATAATCACACCTGCAAAATCCCTTTTGCCGTGTCGTCAAACACATTCACCGGATCTGCAGTTTAGGGTGTGAACATCTGTGGGGGCCAATTTTCTGCCTAATAGATGACTTGCAGTTCCGATAACTGGCAAGACCTGTCCCATCAGTGTTCTTTTTCTTGCTTTTACTCAGAATTTATTCTTTAATTTATACTTTAGGAATGTTTAGCAAATCTAGTAAAAAAACCCTCAATTATAGTTTTATAATTGCATTAACTGTTAGAAACGTATCTGCATTTTCCCCAAGATTTGCAGACAACATAAAATGCCATATTTATGCAGTTTGGGCCCTGGTGATGATAAAGCAGAGGGACATTTTTATTAGGATTCAAAATCAATAGGGAAATCATTTAAAAAGGTGGAGAAGTGTGTGTAATTGTAATCTTAAGTTTTTATTAAATGCAGAGTACTTTCTTGTTATAAATCCTTGAGGTCTTCATGCCATCGTTTCTGGGGTAAACGTGGGGAATGCAACAATGCACACAAAACACTCCATAGCCTACATGTCCTTTTCCAAAGAAGTGAGCCGTGCTGATTTTACCCGACTGCTTCTGTGTGTGTTTGTGAGTGCAGAGAACGAGGTGGTATTTGGCAGTCACTGAAAATTCTGTCCATCTATGAGAAGTACATTCACGTATTGATTGAAAAAATTGGACCAGGGTGATATTCTCACCAAGATTAAAACAGGAAAAAAAAAAAAAAACTAGTCCAAATAGGGTAGTATTATTTGCACACGTGCACGCACAAACACACAACATAGATATTGAAGTGGGGTCTTCTTTAATCCGAGTCGATGGAATCCAGAGCTAGGTTAGGAAGCATGCTGGTTAGCTCTTCTGCATGGCAGGCTCCCCCCCGCCTCATCCAGCTCTTCCGTCGGGCGCCGCTGCACGGACTAGTGTGTAGGCGCTGACAGCTTGTTGCGGGTGCTGACACTTGTTGCGGGTGCAGCCTCGTCTCGGGCTTGCATCTCTCAGTGGCGTTTGTTCAGCCTCCAAGTTCAGGCAAATGAACACTTTGTGGGGAAAGGGAGCTGATACAGGTTTCTCCCCACTCACCAGGGGGGTAGTCCTCGTGGATGACAGTCCTCCAGGCTGCTGCACGTGGAGGACTTAATGCTCTTCTCTGTCTTTACACCTGATGCGTGTTCCTGGATAACATTTTCGGATTTCACCAGGGTATTGTGGCCTGAATATGATTTTCTTCACATTCCTTGGCTTGCTTTCATCAAAACCCCTTTGAGCAATGTCTTCTCTTTAGGCATGGTGAGACTCAACATTTTTCTAGAACTTACTACCTAAGGGAAGAGTCTCCTAGAGGTCTGCCCACCTCCTGCAAATCCACCAAAAATGTTCATAAGACAGAATAATGTGGAAAGTTAACTGAAAGGTTTATGGAGATGCCTTTCAAAGCTCACAGGAGAGGAGGAACACATTGCTGAACCTCTTAAAACAAAATCCAGAGAGTTCACGCGTTCCGAGCTAAGCTTCCCAGATAGGTAGACTAAAACTGATAAGTAAGAGGTTACCCGGTACTCGGTCTTCTTAAGTGTTATTTTCTCTCATGTAAGACTCCTGATGTCAGCTGAAGTCTCCTGGAGTCTCTCATCATTATTTGCCTCCTGGTAGACGTAATCTCCTCAGGTTTCTGAATCATTTCTAACCACAAGGTGAAATCTTCACGTGGGTCTTTCCTCAGGGCATCATCAGGCCGTGGAATGCAGTGCACATCACCGCTTCAACCAGTTTCCCCTGAGTCAACAGCGTGGCTGTGCCTTGCAGAGCAGTAGCTGGGGGTGCCCCGGCGCCCGTCCTTCCTGAACCCTGGGCACTGTGCATTTAGTACGATTTCACTTTTTGCATTTGAAAAAAAAAATCAAATAGCAATAATTATTTTGTTATTCCTAGCATTTGTAAATAGTTTAAATCCCAAAGTAAATGTGCAGAACCACTTATTATCATGGTCTGCAAACCATTGCTGGGTATTCATGGGGAGACACTTTTATAAACGTTAATAGGGTCTCAGAGATTCGGTTAGACATGCCCGCAAGGAGCTCACAGTCTCAGGAAGGAGTTTACAGCCTATGAAATGGCCTCTTCTCAATTGCCTGGAAACACCAGCTTCTTGGATTTTCAACTCCTCCATTTAATCTAGGCTTAAAAGACATCAAAAGAAGGAAATACAATATTTTAGGATATTTGGAAATTTAGAAATTGTAGCTCATAAAAAGTTATTTGAAGTTTTCAATAAGATGAAACGGCTAATTCCAAGCAGATTTTGGAGAATACTCATTGTTTCAAGAGTTCTAAATGACGTATTTTGGGGGAGTAGGATTTAACATACAAATATAATTTGATTTTTGCACTAATGGTTTCTCCACACGCACCTGCATGTTCAGATATGCAGCAAATCTGTCATGCATTTCCGCTGTGAACCGGATATTCTGCAAACTGCCTAAGTTCCGAACAAGGCAGCAATGGTCCCTGCTTTCATGGAGCTTACTTTCTATTGGTGGAAAATCACAGTCAATAAGTAAAAGACATGAAAAATAATTATCAAATATGTAAAGCAAATAAAGGGTGATATGATAGGAACTATGTGTGGCTATATTTTAGGTAGGGTGTTTGGGAGTTCTTTAGGGAGGTGACAACTAGGTTGAAAAGTAAATCAGAAAGAAGAGCAGTGTCCCGAGGAAACATTTTGGGAGAGACAGGAACTTGTGACTTGTAGGGCTTCTCCGAGCTGCGGTGCAAGGGGAGGGCTCAGTGCTAAGAAATGACATTGGATATGGAAGCAGAGGCCACGTCATGCAGGGCCTGGGGGCCATGATGAGTTGTTGTCATGTTATTAAATGCAGTGGGAAGCCAATGAAGAATTCTGAGCAGACTTTAGATTAATAGGGATACTAGGACCAGTTACATCATTTTCTATATAGGCACCAAAATATATTAAAGCCTCAGCTCAGTGTAAATATCTCTTTTAAAAAGTACGAAGATGGCAAATGTAAGTTTCGACAAGATTGGTGTGATAGGTTAATACGTGAACAACAGCAGAAAGGTCAATGGTAATGAAACCAGTTGGGATTATATGACCCTGGGCCTGGGGACATGGACAGAGTATGGAGGAAAGTCCCAAAGAAATGCTGGAACCAAGGAGAAGCTGATGAGTTTTAATTTAGATTGGAAGAGATAAATATTAAAACTTCTGCATCTGAGGTGAAGAAAATGAGTTTTCGGTAAAATAGAAACAATGAGAAAGATACGTTTTTTTAAAAGAATAGTTATAACAAGAGTGAACTCCAAGTCGGCCTGTGAGTGAAGTAGGGTGATACTAAGGAAAGCCAAGTGCACTTTTGAAGGAGTGCTGAGGACCACGGACGTGAGCCCCACGCGCTAAAGACAACTGAGGGCAGCTACAAACGGCTGAACCTTCCTGCGTTCCCACGATCAGGCCTGAAGCTTTGCAAATGAGCCCAGGCCTCCTACTGCCAACAGGAAGAGCCTGAAGGAGCCGTTGCACGCACTGACCTTGCTGGGAACATTCTTACTAAGAACAGTACGTGCACAGACAAGGGACTGTTTATTCAGATAAAGGGTTCAAGGAAAGAATAAGGAACAAAGTCCAATAAAGCTGCCAAGTAAGCAGGGCAGGTTGCCAAACTATTGCCTTTAAAAATAAACTGGAGCAAGCACTCAGGGCTGCAGCCATACACCGTCTGTGTGTGTCTTGTGTTCTGTGTTCATTCCCTTCTTCCCAATATACAGGGACCGCAACAAGTGGCGCCCAACGTGGGGCTCGACGGAAGGAGAACCGGGCTCCACGGAAGGAGAACCGGAGCGGGACCTCTTGGGTAAGCGGTGACCCACAGAGGGACCGGCAAACATGGGAAATTCCCCGTCTCTTGAGCAAGAGTACCGTGAGCTGATTGGGGGACTGTTATATTCTACTGGTATAGAAGTGAAAGAAAAACTATTGACTAGATTGTTTGATCATGTAAAGGATAAATGTGATTGGTTTCATTGTCAGCAAACGGTGCAATTAAATTCTGAAGCGTGGCAACAGGTTGTCAAGGCATTACGCACCGCTCAGCAGCAAGGTCAAACTATGGACTTAAAGCTGTGGTCACTCTGCCATGCTATCACGCAGGCTTTGCAATTGCTAGAAGCAGATTCTGAGAAAGGGGGTGAAGAGCCGAACACAGGAAATAGAGATCAGAAAGAACTGGGAAAGAGAGTATGCGCTGAGGTTCCTCCCCTGCATAATGCCTCCGATGAGGAGTCTCTCCGACAGGGGGAGAATCATCAAATGCAGGAGTTGATTGATCTAATGAAGAAGCTTTTGGGACAATTTTCGGCTCCCCGCCCAACTCCTCTGCTATCTAAAGTGCTTTCCGTGCCTCTGCCTCCTCCTCCTCCTCCTCTCGAGATACTGCCGGGCACATATGTCATACCTCGGGTAGGCCGTGCATGGGATGATGATGACTTTCCTTTGCCTTCTATCTTTGACACTAAAAAGGAGGGTTGCCCCCTGCGGCCTCCTCCACGGCCTGAGGATCCTTTTCCCATATTTCCCGTCACTCTGTCAGGCTTTGCCCCTAATGCTCAGCTTCCAGAAGGGGGACAGAATGTCTGCTCTCATACGCTGCGATGTAAGATGGTAAAAGTTAAGCCAGCAGGTGGCACATTCACAGTGGCCCCAAGGAGTGCCTCCCCGCCGACCTGGGGGCAATTGAAGAAGCTTACCCAGGAAGCAGAGAACGTGGTGACCCAAACTCAGCAGCCTCGCACCCCTGCAGCCTTATTCCTTGCCATGCTTGCAGTGGTCTCCCGCCAGTCTTCCGAGGATGGCACGAAAGCAGAATAGAAACAGAAGGGCACTGAGAAGTGATGGCAGTCCTGCAATGTGTGCAGGCACAGAAGGATGAAGAAACAAAAAGGGGGGATGAAGGAGTGCTGAGGACCACGGAGGTGAGCCCCACGCGCTAAAGACAACTGAGGGCAGCTACAAACGGCTGAACCTTACTTCGTTCCCATGATCATGCCTGAAGCTTTGCAAACAAGCCCAGGCCTCCTACGCTGCCAACAGGAAGAGCCTGAAGGAGCCGTTGCCCGCACTGACGTTCCTGGGAACATTCTTACTAAGAACAGTGCGTGCACAGACAAGGGACTGTGTTATTCAGATAAAGGGTTCAAGGAAAGAATAAGGAACAAAGTCCAATAAAGCTGCCAAGTAAGCAGGGCAGGTTGCCAAACTATTGCCTTTAAAAATAAACTGGAGCAAGCACTCAGGGCTGCAGCCATATACTGTCTGTGTGTGTCTTGTGTTCTGTATTCATTCCCTTCTTCCCAATATACAGGGACCGCAACACACTTTAGCGGGGTGAAAGATGTCTATGGTACTATACCCCAATAATTTGCAGTTGGAGAATCCTTGTATTGCCTTATAGCATCTCTTTCAATTAAATTGTGTGAAAGAATTGAAAATATAATGTGATGAATGTGTAGAAGAAAAGGGGGTGTTCATACTCTTGGGAAGTAAGATTGCATGAACCAGGTAAACTTCTGTGTGAAGATACTTCTGAAATGTTTTTTTTTTTTATGGCTACAGTGGCCTAAAAAAGAGGCCATTGTAGTGATTTGCTTATATGCATCAAACTCCATCAAAATCAAACTCTATTAAAATCATTAAATCATTTATTGTCTTTCCTATTAATGACCAAACAAGTGGAGGCAAGAAAACCAACCACTGAGAAGGGACCTTAGGGGCAGTGGGTGCAGGCCCGGGGAGGCAGTGAAAAAATTATAAAGAAAAAATAAATAAAAAAAGAGGTTGTTTTCAGATAAAAAACTTGAAAATTAATGCAGAAAAACATAGACACATCCCAAATGTGGGAAGATCTATGCAAGTGATTATGCAAATGAAGTGAAAGGGGTTAAGGGTTGAGATTTCTTACAAGTGAAAATGCCCAAAGGAATGATCTATATCAGTCTGAGGTTCATTACTAGAAAATGATTAGAATCAATGCTACAAAGTCAAGAGGTACCCTAATGGAGAATTTGGCTTATGAGAAACAATAACAGAATTAATGAAGGGGCTTTAACCTTTAAGTTCAATACATATTTAATTCTGTTTGTCTGGGCAAAACTTAAATATAAGGAAAGACATTTATTGTTAAAGCCATGTAAAGTGCAATGATTATTATGCTAATAAGACTGGATAAGTAAAATCTCTTGCTTTGTAAATGTCATAGATTAAAAATGGATCATGCTAATAACTAGAGCAATGACGATTTCATCATTTTAACACAAATCATTTTATTCCAGCTTTAATTGTCTTTTTAATTTAACAATTTTATTTTTAATTATGGGGCATCATATATAATTATTTTGAACTTCACAAAATTATTCACGTGTACAGCAATTTATAGCCTTATGATAGATATTTAAAAGACATGAATCTTTTCATGATGCCAGTTGAAGGTTTTTCTAAAGGAATGAACAGCTTAAAATTATATAAGAGGACTTTTATAAGAGAACAGTTTGCTTTAACAGTTGCTGCTTTTGGTGTTCTATCTTGAAATAAAGGCTGTTCATGCGTAAGTGGCTCCCATGTTTTGAATCCATTATCTCGGGTATTTGCAATTAGTGAACTGGTCACTTTTCAGTTGCTCTCAAGTCTGAAATGTTTATATTAAATAAAAGAATTGACCTCATTTGTGACCTTTAACATAAATATTGTGTATTTCTAAGTTTTCACAGATTATCTTTGAAAGTAATTCAATTTTGTAAGTACACTAGGTGAAGAAAGTTGAGTTGTTTTTGTAGTATTTTGGGGGAAATGAATATTTTATAAAAGATTAAAAAAATCCTCCTAATTTTACTACCTAAGTATTTCACAAAGCTTCTCCCTTTCTCACACCTCCTTCATCTAGACTTCAGCTAACCCAATTGAAGCCCTTGATCAGTTTTCACTGGCCCAACCCTCTCGTTTCAGTTTCTCTGGTCCACTTTTGCCTGTGTGTTACTTACTTGCCCTTTAACATCCAACAGGGTTATAACTTGGTCCAGTCTATCCCCCTAAACTATCTTCTTATTTTTGTGTATATTTCTGCTAATGAGATCCTATATTGATCATATTTCCTAACCTTCAGGGAAGGTTAAGATTGGCTTAACTTTAATATAAGGTTAGATCAGCTGCCCCTAGCCAATGTTTGCTTTAGAAGAGACACGCAACACCTCCTTGTGGCCAATGAACCATGAAGGCTGCAGGAGACACTCTAGGGAAGGTGTTTTTGGGTAGAAAGAGAGAGAATAGGGAAGAACAGCCCTTTGTCGATTGGCAGGCTTGTCCTGTCTCGATGTGATCACTGGATCTGCTGCAGAATGAAACCATCTTTGAGAGGGACATTGCTAAAAGAATCACAAAGAAGCTGAGCTGGTGTTTTAGTCTGTATAGCCTAGAGCCTCCCCTACTGACAAGCTTCTTGTCATTTGACATAGTCAATCTCCTTTCTATCTAAGCCATTTTGAGTTATTGAAATCACTTCCAACCGCTATCCATAGAACTGAGTACAGCTGAAATAGGTGAAATTATTGATGACAGAGACTTGGGACATGAAATAAGTTCTGCTTTCCTTTCTTTACACCGCTGTCCATATTCCCACCAAAGGATAGCTGCAGGTAAGAGAGGGTACTGCAAACTAACAGATTAGACGGACGTCCACCCAGACAGAAGAGGAATACAACCGTGGACGTTGTGGTAACTGAAAAAACAAAACAAAACCGGTATGGCTTCTTCCTATTTCCTGAGTTTTCAAAATGTGATTTGGAAAAATGAGTGCATTAGTTCTCTGTTGCTGTTCACACATTGCCACACACTTAATGGCTTAAAATAACACATGTTTATTATCTCCATGTGTGCGGGCCAAAATTCTGGGGGTGTCTGAGCTGGCCCCCGGTCGGGGTCGCGCAGGGCTGCAACGGGCTGCTGGCCAGGTCTGTGTTTTCACCCCGAGCCTCACTGGGCAGAATCTATCTGCAGCTTATTCCGGCTGCTGGTGGATTTGTTCTCGCTTGGCTCTGTGGCTGAGGATCTGACTTCTTTCTCGCAGTTGCTGGAGGCTGCCCTCAGGTCCTGCAGGGGACATGCAGTTCCCTGTCACATGGCCTTTGCATGGGCAGTTCACATAACTTCCTTCTTCAAGTCTGGCCGGAGAGTCTTGCGTGGATTAGTGAGACAGAGTCTTATAAACATGTCATAACCTGGAGGGCATTACACTAAGTGAAACAAGCCAGAGAGAGAGACAAATACTATGTGGTGTCACTTACATGGGGAAATCTAAGAAAAAAAAGTCAAACTCATAGAAACAGAGTGTAGAAAAGTGGTTACCAGGTGGGGGTGGGGGAAAAGAGAAGTTGGTAAAATGATACAGCTTTCAACTATAAAATAATTAAGGTCTCAGGGTCTAATGCATAACATGGTGACTATAATGCTGTATTGTAAAATCGACATTTTCTAAGAGGGTAGAACTTAAACGTTCTCACAATAAATCAATGTATGCATATGTGAGGTGCTGGATATAATAATTAACTAGACAGGGGGGCCCTTTCACAATATATACGTGTATCAATAAATCACAATTTATACTTTAAATAGCTTCCAATTTTATTTCTAAATTAGCATCAGTGAAGCTAAAACTGTCATGACTAATCATGAGATTTTTGCCATAGTCTGTGAGAAGCAATTTACTGGTCTCACCCAGTCTCAAGAACAGGAAACTGTCCAGTGTGGGACACATTTGTGAACAGTGTTTGTATTATTAGCTGGAATCAAATTGGATGCCACTCTGTAGCACTGGGAACTAGATTAGAGCAAGTGGAAGAAAACTGCTTTATGCAACTTCTTTACACACATTGTGCAATTTTAACGATAAAAGTAGTAAGAATATATAACAAAAAACTACCTTTAAGGAAAAGTTGAGTGCAATAATATTGAATATTTTCAGTGATATTTACATTATATATATACACACATATATACACACATGTATATATGTATTTATATCTATCAAAACAAAATGAAAGAAAATAACCCCATCCCTAAAATTTCTGAAAGATTAACTTTACTGTTATGTTGCCCTAAAGTTTCCTTTAGCCTCTGTCCCATAATGAAAGAATTCTTTTTGTAACTTGATATTCAATGAGGAAACTCCTTCCGATTGACACTGACATTGTAGCAGAGAGACTATTTGAAATGGTGAGAGGGGGACAGAGTGCAATGGTGACTGTGGACCGAACACCCCTCGACTGCAGCCTCCGGAAGTGGTTTGTTTGAGGCTGTAAAGGGCAGAGAGAACCGAGAAGTGGTTTTGACTACTTTCTGCTAAACACCTATCTAGCCATGAGCCACGTTAACTAACAGGCCTTAAGTGGAACATTTACAGGTCCCATGTGTAAGAACCAGACTGAACTCCGATGTACAGAATGTTTTTGAACATAACCTTTTCTCAAGTGTGGACTGGCTTTGTGTTTCCACACTGACTTAGCTTTGTCAAATGGCCTTTTGAGGAAATACGATGATCCCAATGTTAGTAAAAACATAGTAAAAACAAGAAACAAAGCAAAACAACATCAACAAAACTCAGGTAACACTTACTAACCACGAGCCCCGATTTTGTGCTGGATTTTCTGGGATCTAATAAGAAAGCTGTGTGATCGTATGTAGTCCTCACACTGACCCTACCGGGCAGGTTCTGTTACCTTCTCTAATATTTGGATGAAGAAACAGAAGACAATAGGGTGACCTACCCCAGGAAACATAGTGATTGTCGTATTCCAGACCAACCCAGGCACTCTGACTCCAAACTCTGGGGCTGAACTACCGTGCACCTGTGCTTCTAAAGGATGGAGACAATCTTGCCTTATCTCCCCTGTGAGCAAGGTACAGATCAATACACACATGAAGGCATCTGTTCCTTTAGGCGACAGATAACACTCTTCAGTAACTTGGAATGTTTGATGTATAGGTCATTGGGGGTGTGTTGTTATAACCCGGAAATCTTTAAAAGACCTCAGGAAAATGAACATCAGGAATTTTTCTGTTTTGTATGAATGGAGGCGTTGCCACCCTTAGGCTCCTGTTGGTGGGAAGGGGTACTGCAAGCAGACTGGCGAATAGCGAAGAGGATATTCAGTGTTAAATGGACTGATTTAGAGCATAGTTTTTGAAAGTTTCCCTGAGTCATGGTTGGACTCCTGCATTGACCAGTGCTCTGGAGTGAAAGAAAACCCCACGAAATGAGTGAAACAGGAGATTCCGTGAGCCAAGTTTTCTCTCCTCGTGTGTATTCTCACCGGACTAGTGACCTTTAGATTAAGAGGGATTCTTATTGACAGCAGTAAACGAAATAGTCCCCAAATTGAAGTTGAATAGGATCATCTCCCAGAGAAAGTATTCTGAAAGGTTTATATCAGCAATTGTCACCCATGTGCTGTGAGAATTTCTAAACATGCAATACCTGACTATTTAGTCAGGGGCATGGACCGCTTTTCCCGTAGATTGTCAAATGAGAAAAGTGACAACAGCCAGCACGACAATAGCGTCCTCCGGTGTGAACGAATCGAAATTATATCTTTTCTTTTTTCTTTTTTTTGGTCAGATTAGCAAAAAATATATATGTTTTTTTGGTGTGCTGCAGCATTTTAGTAATTAATTTATGTGCCATGGAATGAAAAAAGGTCGAAAATCACTGGTTTAGAATAAACTTCCTCTCAGGTAAATTTTTCACTTTCCGTTGGATTGCCTTGTCATAACGTAGACATCGTTTAAGAGTGAAAATGAAAATGCATTGAGTGACCTCCGAAGGTGTCCGGAAAATGCACTACCATTTTGTAAATGGCTTTCAATATGAAATGTGATAGGTATTTTGGAATGGTCCAAAAAGCAATCTTGAAACTTCAAGCAAGGTTTAAAAAAATGTCCAAACTATTTGAGGGTGTCCCCCAAACTATAGGAAACTGACAGTTTCTATACAGTTTTGCTGGCTAGAAAAACAAGTCAACACAAATAAGGAACATTTTCCATTAACAGTAGAGACATTTAAGGACATAGGATTAGGGATATAGATTACTCAAGGACATGTATGGAATCCTAATACTCAATTTTCTATATTTCCTATTTTCAAAATGTTTGTAACTAACTTTGTTTTGTCAATAAGTCTAAATTTTAAGAATTAGGCTCTTTGACTACTGAAATATAGCCCTTAAATTTTTATATGCAAAGGAACTTGTTTTAATAGTGCAAATTGATCTTCAGTGTATTTTATGTAGAAGAATCTAATAGAAAGCGTGGGCAAAGGAGATTCATATTTAATGGTATTTTTTCATCCATGGCCATTTACTACTGACAAATAATGGGGTGGTCTATTTGTGCTGAAGGGAGGTAAAATAAACATTGTCAAAATTACTTTCCTAAACTAAGAATCAAAGTGCTACTTCCTCACAAGGCTATTTGTTATATAATTGGTGGCACGGGTTTATCACTGTTTCTCTCTTAACTCAAATAAAGCTATTTCAACTTCTGTATAAATATAATCCTTCCTCCCTTAATATGAGAGAAAAGGACAGGTATTTTTCCTTTGGTGTTGAAAATGTAGCAATTATGGGAACAAACAAAGGGATGAACAATATCAGTTGATTAAGCGTGTGTCCCCTTTTAAATTATGAAATCTGTTTCTAGTGAGGGACATCTGAAATAAATAAGTAGCTTTTGAATAAAAGCAAAGCAAATTCTCTCTGATTACATAATTATGTGAGTGGAGATTTACTCTTTGTTTTGGGAATCCTATGGATTCTGGGGTACATTAACCATTATGGAAAATTTGACTTGAGCTAGTGCAAATAGAGATCTATTTTTTTATATTGATAATAAGTTCAAGCTACATTTTTACTCTCTGAATGGTAATTAGACAAATTAGTCTGAGTACATTAACAGTTATACAGTATCATCAAGAAAAGGTGCATTTGTTAAACACGCAATTTTTGCATTTCTTAATTTTCCTCTTCTATACCTAGTGTTAAAATCAAAATAATTTCAGTATAACTGAGTGAGTGTGTGTGTTTTAGAAAGAAAATGCTTTGCTTCAAGTTTATTTCATAAAATAGGTAATTTTTACGTCTCTCTTTGAGATCTTAATAATTCTATATTATCTATATTCAAAATTTCCTAATTAATTTACTGGTTCATATTTTCTTGACTTTCTTTTTTTTAAATATTTTTTTCTATATTGATTTTAGAGAGAGAAGAAGGGAGAAGGAGAGAGAGATAGAAACATTGATGAGAGAGAACATCGATTGTCTGCCTCCTGCAAAAGCCCTCTGGGGATTGGGCCCACAACCTGGGCCTGGGCCCTGACTGAGAATTGAACCAGTGACCTCTTGGTGCATGGGTCATCAGTGCCAGGATTTCTTGACTTTCTTAATTTCTAAAACTTCCCACTGCTTTAGTCATGTGTTTCAGCCACTCACAAGCATGGTTCCTCCCCAGGTGTGTCAGTAATTAACATGGATTTATGTACATGGCCTCAAACTTTGAAATCCCTTTCTCTGATCATAGCCTTTTATCTGCCCATTCTCTGAGCCCCTACCTCCACTGAAGGTGTGCTGTGCCTTTTTCTGATCCTAGAAGAGTAGAGTCTTCCACTGGTCATTTATCCCTAAACAACTGGGATAAGCTGATCATTTGTCCCCTAAACTCTCTCCCAGTCATCCCACTGTTCTCTTCTGTGCTCATGAATACCTTACAGCCCTCCCGCAGTGTCTACTTTTAGCTGTTCATTTCACCATTTGCTGCTCTGTTACCTTAGTCGATAGTTAATTTCTCAGTCTCCCAGTTTATCTGCCAGGTGGGAACGATAAAAGACCTCTCCCCCAGGCTGGCTTTGAGGATTAAATGAGATCACACATGTTAACAGTGTAAAGCAGTGCTTGGACCATACTGCTCCATACATGTTGACATTATTTTGTCCCATGACTTTTAACCTGTCCAACTTGGATACATCGCGTGGCCCATTTTCTTGTTAGTTATGAATCACTGAGTATTGCTGCAATGTGATCTTGTATTTTAGCTTTAATTCAGGTCATTTTTTTAAAATGCTATAAATTATTATCATATTATGTATTTTTATATCGGATGGGTATAAAACACAATGTTTATCGTCCCAAACTGGAACACATTGGGGTGAAAAGGACGCGCTAGTAATGATTACACTGCTTCTGTCTCGGGTACAGTGTCATCCCATTGTTGTTTGAGCAAAACTGGGTCAAAAATATGCTCTACTGTTATTGGTGACCTCGTTAGCTATTTTCCCTTTTAAATTAAAGAGGGACTGAGTAGTGTGGCTGTTCAGGCTGAGGGAACAGGTAGTTGTCAGCGAGACTGTTTACAGTGGTCACAGAATTGTGAACTTGCCAAGGAGAGTTTGTTCTTGGCATCCAAGTTGTCTTCCGGTTGAATGTTCTTCTCCGACGTGATCCTCACAGGGCATCAGTCTGCATTACATGCTGCTGACCTGTCCACCTTGCTCCATGCTGCCTAGATGATAAAGGCCACCACTGGTTTCAGAATGTGGGTGAGTTTCCTCTGTCTTAAACAGATATTCAAAGTGTTATTCCTTAGTTTCTTATCATCTAGTGTCTCTACTAGTTCATTTTGCTCTCACTCTTCAACCATTTATAACTGGCTTCAGAGTTTACTATCCTAGTCTAGTTCAGATTCCTCAGGTTTTGTCCTGCCCAACATTTACTCAACACTTATTGTGGTTGGTGATGTTGACCACTTGCTGCCTGCGAAAAACTCTCCACCTCATTCTTGGATTATGTGAATTGAAGTTTTCTTTCTATGCTTGCCAATATGTTTTCTTTTTTTCCATGACGGAGGTTTCCATGACAGATTACAAGATCGCTCTTTACATCTTCTATTCCTTGATATTCAGAATTTGTCATTCTTTTCTGCATTGTTTTTTATCAGCGAGCTCAACCAATTCATTGATAACTATTATCTTCATTCAAGGGACCCCAGTACTGTATTTCTTACCCCAATGTCTCCACTGAGCTCCAGATGACTGAACATCACTACGAGGATACTACTGTTACCTCCTATTTGGCCAATTAAAGATGCCTCTTCTAAACGTCATACTTTGGGTTTTGCATTTACATTAATGGCACCACTATTTACTTCGCTATTTAGTGTCTCAACTTCCCTCATTGTAAAATCTTCCTGTAATTTACTGTCTCTCATGTTGCTTTGATTCTCAAAAAATTCATTTATTAATGCACATCCATCCATGCTACAAGTATTATTTATTTTTCTAGTGGGTGATACAATGACAAATAAGAAATTGTTTCATTCTAGTGGGAAGAAGGAAGACAAGAAACTAATAAATCAATATATACAAGATAATTTTGGATAGTAAAGGGTACTGCAAAGAAATTAAGACAGGTAAATACCTTAGTCAGTGACTAGAGTGATAATTGAGATGGTCAGGAAACATTTCATTAAGTAGATGATTTCGTAGCTAGGATTCAAACGATACAAAAAGGCAGGCATGTGAAGATAAGACGAAATAGTTCCAGAGAGAGAACGCAGAGTGGAGGCCCTAAGGGAACCGGGCTCACTGCATTGGAGGAGCAGAGGGAGGGCCAGAGAGCTAAAGCCCAGCGGCGGGGGTAGCGTGGCAAGGAGGGCTGCAATGTAGATGGGCTGAAGTCACGTAACATAGCTTGAGTCTTAATTAGAAACATTGTAGACAAAGAGGTGGCATAATGTCTTTTATACTTGTGAAATACGACTCTGGGTTCTGATATAGAGAGTGGACTCCAAGGTAACAGAGAAGCTAGGAGGCTTCAGAAGTAGCCCACTTGATAGAGAGTGTAGCTTGGCTTAGAGTGGTTATAATGGAGATGAATTCGGACATATCTTGGAGTTAGCAGATTTTAATGTGGATAGATGAGGAAGAAGGACTTATGGAGTGCATTCAGTGATGGTGACTTACTGAGATGAGGAAGACTAGGGAAGCAAAGGAAATGGATAGTAAGAGTTCAATTTTTAGGTGATTATTAGGTGTGAAAAACTTAGTGCCAAGTAGGCAGTTGACTGTGTCTGGGACTCAGTGGAATGTTCAGGCACAGGGAGGCGGGAAGTGTGGTGTCATCGAAGCCGAGAGAACAGTATTTCCTGTGAGTCCGATGCTGTTAATAAGTAACTCAGGTGGAGACACGTCTCTGATCATTGAGTGGACAGCATGGAGGTGAAGGGCTGCTCTCCTGTTTCAGTAGACTCGTGGCCATAGGTGCTCAGTTGCAGTGAGCAAAGAAAGAAGTGGAGACTAGGGATTTTATACCAAAATGGCTCTGCATCAATTTTCCCCTCAGCATTACCATTTCTTCTGCCCAATTAGTACTCTATTGCTTATCATGTGAGCCTCTGAAATAACCTCTGGACTACTTTCTGCTTATGGATGTATGTCCCTCATCTACAGAATGGCTATTCATTGACTGGAGTCATCTTA
The DNA here is from genome assembly GCF_014108415.1 of Molossus molossus. Lineage (NCBI taxonomy): Eukaryota > Metazoa > Chordata > Mammalia > Chiroptera > Molossidae > Molossus > Molossus molossus. The sequence goes on along the minus strand of NW_023425377.1, from coordinate 119,721,118 downwards.
TTAAACATGGCACACTATCAAATATCCAATGGATATTTGACAATGTTCTATGAGTATAAAAAGATGAAACCTTTGTTCGCATATATTTTATGCATTTGAAATGTGAGACTATTTTTCATGGAAATTCTATTATACCCATAATAATTATTAAGTTTTTAATAACAGACTGTAACTATTGTGCTGGACAGTTGGTCAAGGCTAGCATTCAATTAACAGAGAGTAATTTGTCTTGACTAAGGTATTTTCATATAAATTGCATTTCATTCATTAAATTTGTTAAATTTGCATTTTTATTGTAACTGGGGTATTGCTTTATTGTATCCCCAGCTCACAGAAAGGATCAATAGCTTAAAAGTCACTCACCAGAGCATGAAGATAGTGATAAAATAGGATCATAAATATTACAATACAGAATAAAGTCATAAATATAAACATTGACTAGGACTCATGTTAAAATAAAGAATGTGAAGGTGCTTGTTCTCGGAACAAATCTGAGCATGTAATGATTTCTTAAAGGCAGTCGCAGAAGAAAATTGCAGACAGGAATGTCAAAGGAGATCATCTCCTATTTGTTAAACTGGTAAACATTTTCTAATGCCTAAAGTGTTTTGAACTTTGACCAGATGGTTGCATGGAGGCCTCCCAGTTTATGTGGCCATTTAAGACAAAGCATAATGACCTCGTGGTAATGGCAATCGGATTTTACCTGCATGGGATGAAAATCACCATTATTCTGTGGGGAATTAATTAATTACTTTACCTAGGAGAAAAGAAAACAAAACTCAGCTATCAAAATTTAGCAGTCCAGTTTTTAGTCTTTATAGTGATTAAAGACCACAAGTCCTTCTTTGTCAAAAATACAAGTCATGCCATTTTTAAGTTTCACAGACCAGTTAATGATAAATAGGATCGTGAGAGGGAAAGCAGAATGCACCACGGAGAAAACACTTAGCAATTGACATGGTAGTTTTGCACAACATCACGAGCTTGCACTGTGCGTGCCCTGTCACCCCCCCATATACACCATCACCCGCATATACACCATCACCCCCATATACACTGTCACCTCCATATACACTGTCACCCCCTATACACCGTCACCCCCATATACACTGTCACCTCCATATACACTGTCACCCCTATACACTGTCACCCCTATACACTGTCACCCCCCATATACACCATCACCCCATATACACCACTACACCCCATATACACCGTCACCCGCATATACACCGTCACCCCCATATACACTGTCACCTCCATATACACTGTCACCCCCTATACACTGTCACCCCCCATATACACCATCACCCCATATACACTGTCACCCCCCATATATACTGTCACCCCATATACACCATCACCCCCATATACACTCACCCCCCCATATACACTGTCACCCCAATATACACTGTCACCGTCACTGATGGGGAATTCCACTGTGGAAGTCCACTGATGTGTAAAGCAAAGAAGGCCTATTTTCATGAGAAAGAAGAACTCATCGTGTTTTGTTGTGCTTATTATTATATTATCAAAAAACCATGACACAGGAGAAGAGGTTTCTCATTTAAATAAGGACTATTTTATGAAAGGAATTGTGTATACCACAGTACCAATTTGTGCCCCATTTTATTCTCCACATATTTAAAAGATGTCTAAAATATCCAAAAGGATGCCTGTGATCTTATTCTTAAATAAAATGAAGAAAATTGTAAGTCAGATCCTATTACGGTCATGTTGTCAGTGTGTGTGTTTAGTTAGCTCCGAAAAATGACGATTATGTCACGACTTTGCTTTTCGATCCTGCTAATCCCCTAGTGGACAAGGTGTGACATTGGAAGGACATCAGAAAACAAATAAAAAACTCTTCTTATGACACTGAAGACCATTCTTGAGATTTCAGTCATCTTGGTGATTTATTTCAATGATAAATGAAATTTGGTATATTTGGGGTAGCCAGAACCTATCACTTGATGGACAATGTACACACACACACACACACACACACACGCGTGTGCACACACACATATATATTTCTTAAGCAGAAAAGGATTTTGCATATAGCTAGCTTACTGTTGACATTAGAAATGTCTAAGCTGTGGAGAATTTTTGTGACTTTATTTGAGCAAAGCTGACGATGATTGCCGGGAACCCAAGTCTCAGCGCTTTGAGATCATTCTCGGGAGAATGGCAGCTTTGCACCTTGTGTCGTCCGTAGTGTCAAAGGGGAAGACATGGGGTGACATGAAATCCACTGGCGATCGATTAGGGAGGCAGGAGAAAGCAAAGCGGGGAAATCTCTGGGACTGAATACAAAGTACAAGTGGGTAGGCACAGACTTCTTTTACCTTGGTGAGGATGGGACAGTTAACAAGGACCATTTGCCGCACGCACAGATGGTATTTGGGGAACAAGATAACCATGAGGGAGTCTGTGGTTTCCTGCCCTGCTGGGAGCTTGTGCCCCGAGGGTTCTGGATAAAGGGGATTAGTCTGACATTCCAACGGTGTGTTATTATAGATGCAAAGAAGACAAGGGACAGGCTGAATTAAGGTCAGGATTGACCTTTGCTAAGGAAGACACTGGTCTAGGACATGACTAACCCCCACGAGTCACCTTTAGACAGGAAGTTTCCATTTCAAACCATCCTGTGTGGTTGGTCTCTGAGTTTGTAAAGCCGCCATGTGAGCCTCCCCTGAGCTTGTCAGGTTTAGTATGTGCCCCTTTTTCGTCCATATTAGAAAGAGTTAATTCATATTTTTCATGTTTTTAGAGCACATATTTTTTTTGCTAACTAATAAAAGAAACGAATCATACAGATGTATGCCCGATTGCAGTAAGACACCTAAGTGCACCCATAGAGGTACGGCCTCTGATGCTCTCCTTGGAGGTGGCTTCGTTCTAGGGCAGCCCTCACCCCCGCTGTGGCAGAGATCACCCCAGCGCTAGCTCGGCTTCCGGACACTTGTCTACTCTTCTCCCGAAAGAATCCCCACAGTCCAAAGGAAGACTGATTTCCCCGTGTGTCTGCACCCCTTAACCATCACCGGGGCCAGGGAGATGGGGCGTCTGATAGTTTAAATACTGGCTCACCTGCTTGGCCCTGTGTTGATAATAAAAAGATTTCCCAGGGAAAAACAGTTCAGTTAGCCAAAGGAAGGTGCGAACAAGATGTAACGGGATGCCAGTGCTCTATGTAGCTTAGAAGATGAAGGATACGCCTGAGAAGTAAATACTGGAAATTGGAGACTTGGGCTAATATGGAAGAATTGTCTTCATCAGAGTTCAATATGAGCAAACAAAAAGCATACCCAACGCTTCCAGCAGTTTAGCTGTGTATATTTAGTGAGACGCTTTCATTTCAGTCAAGTTGGCATATGATCAAACCTCATTTATTTCTTCTAAAGTTAATTGAAAAAGAAATATGCATCATCATTATGACATCTATAGGTAATTTCTATAACGCACATTATTGATTAGATTTTCTAAATCTGCTTTTACACCTTAAAGCTGAATACAGAGATAATTCTGACAACAATGGTCGTAAAGACCTTTTAAAGCAATCTCACGTGGTGACACCTATTGTTTTGTTGTGATGGGCTTCTCTTCATATCAATATATTTCTGTAAATAGCCTCCTCAGTTCACATGACTGAAGGGAAATACAGTCCCCCAGTAGTTAATTAGTACATAAAAAATTGTGTTTGAGAACAGAAGGAGCGAAAGAACTATGCTGTTTTCTTACCGATTCCATTCCTTTGGGCTCTTCAAACCTGTTGGATATTACACACACAACTAGATTAACTTCAATTTGCGCATCTCTCGTTTGATATTTTTCTGCACAGTTGGTTAATAAAAACAGTATTTTACACATGTGTAGACTTATGGTACACTGCTAACATGTGTATCCGTCTACACACACGCACGCGCAGACACACTCACACGTTTCCATGCCTGTGCTGAATGTTATCTGTAGCAGGCCTCAGCTGCCTTTCTGGCCAGTGAGTGTTAGCGTCCTGAGCCACTGATGCCCTCGGCCGAATAGCCGTCTCCGGACACTGAGCAGAAAGGATTCTCTGCATTTTTTTCCACCTGCAGCTCTGCTATTTATTTTGTTCTCTAAAAATTGTCCCTGACCCAAAAGGAGAGGACGTAAAGAAATAAGACAAAATGCAAATGCCACAGTGCAAATCTGTCTAAAGATGCAAAGAAAAAGCTTGACTCAGGTTTAACCTGAAAGAGGTCATCGAATCTACCAAGGAAGAGATGTGGGGAGGGGCTGATCAGTGTCCGATGGCAATCAACTGGCATTATAAAGAGAGTCATAGGCATCATTATAGATTGGCAAGTAGAATAAAAGTATTTTCAGAGGGATGGCAGAAATGCCAGAGACATTGATCTCAAGGTATTGGGACAGAATAGAAAAAGACTTCTAATACCTAAAAAAGAGCCACCACAGGAAAACCAAGGAGGCTATAGCATCGCATCAAGTATTTCCAGGGAAGGATCCTCCTTCCTATCAGCTGGCACCAGGCACCTCTTACATATTTAGATGGAATTTGAGGGTTCAGCTTTCTGTGAGTGAAGGAATCAGGAAAATTGAGGAACAATTGTTTCTCTGGATCAGAATATATAACCACAACTCAGAGCACCTATTCTTGCTTATAACAAATAGGAACAATTATTTCTTAAGAATAACTTACGTTATTAGAATATACTTTGCATCACATGTGCAATGTCTTATACAACTAAATATACAATTTCTGTGAACTTCCTGATCTTCTCAAAACATTAAAGCAGAATTTTTCCTACAGAAGTGCTATTTGTGAATGCCTTGTTAAAAGTGACCATTTGCCTGATTTTTCTTTAATATATTCAATAGAGAAGTTTAGCTGAAAGCAAAGTAAACCTATACACGACCTTTTTAACGAATGGTATTAATTGCAGCCACACTCCGTCTTGGTGCAATGCAGCGACAGTGGCAGCAGGGGGGAAGAATGACCCCGGAGGCTCTGCAGCCCCCGTTTTATTTTTCTTCCTTTCAATTTTTGATGAAAAAGAAGAAATCACTTTAATCCTAACTTTATTATTTATCCTTAATCAAGCACAACTGTAACTTCTAATTATTATTCATCTTAATAATTAATGAAATTATATTAGAAGAGTTTCTATAATATGTAGAGACTGCTCTCAAACTGTCCAATATTATTACTAATGAAAAAAGATCCACAGTGGATGGTACTTCACCAGTTTTTTGAGTTAATGTTCACACAGGGAGGGTGCAGCGGATCATTGGCATTAACTAATGATGACCCGAGATCAAAGACAGAGCCCTATGGAACTCCAGCTTTCAAGGTAGCATAATAAGTCTGAAATGTCAAATGAAATCTTCCAAAAATGATATTTAAACTACAATAATGGTCCATCAAAACTGTCAAGCCAGCTATCCAAGTGATATGTATAAGATTGATGATTAAAATTGCTCTAGGAAAGTGTAATAGTTCTAGACAGACCAGCCAAAAGCAAATGCTTAAGCCCAATTATGAAAGAGTAAACTTGACCAAAACTGTCATGTGCTGTGGTTTAGCTCAGGCCAGTGCCAACAACACACAAGGTAAGCGACCCCGCCAAAAACAAAACAAAGGGGCCAACACAAGAAGATCAGTACACAGGATTAGTATACTTCTAAATGGCAATTTTAAGCAAGGCACTCTAGTTCTCCCGCTGTCTTGTACATGCGTCCTTGTACATCTCTGATCTCAGTGTCTAGAACACGGCTGTTCAAAGTGTAACAGCACAAAGGTAGGGATTTAGCAGAGAATGACATCTCCTACGAGCACACCAAGTGGCGTTAATGGCGAATTCCTGATTATGTAAAATTAATTAGTATACTTCTGATCAGAACAATCTCTTCTCTCTGGCAGTTTGTTGGAATTAATGATAATAAGTCTTAAAAAACCCTTCACGTATGTCTCCAGCTCTACTGCAAGCATTGAAAATAGAGCTGTGAAATCTTCATGAAGCCTGTGAGCTGAGCATCTGCAGCTTCCTTCCCTTGTGAGAGAAGGAAGGCAAGACAAGCTTATGGAATATATTTAATTAAAGTCAGAAAGAACGTTAACATAGAAAAATTAGCTCAGTGGATAACCTCTTTTCATTTCCACTAACTCAGAAACAATCTAAACACTAAAATGGAAACTGGAAGAAAAAAACAAAACAAAACCAAAAAACCTGCCTTAATTGATCTGGACTTTTCCATTGTGCTCTGGAACCCTGGCTGTGATAATGCTATCGAAACTATTTGTTTCAATTATTTGCTTATTTTTTCATTCATGTATTCATGCATGTATTGACTGATATACGCTTTCAATCATACATTCATTTATTAGCATTTTCTATTTGATAGTCGCTGGGCTATACATGGGATATGAAAAAGTATACATGGCATGGTGCCTGCTGCTGTAGTGTACTTAAAGGTACAGACGGATGTGTTAATCAGCGTGCCTGGTACAATGTAGCCCAACTTACTACGTCAAAGAGGAGGACTCATCTATTAAGATCTTCCTGTGCTCGTGTGGTGGATGTGCTCAAGTAAGCTTTCAAAGAGGTGATGCTATTTGAGCTATTTCTCATGACAGTTTAAAATTTACCAGAGGACCTACAAAATCTATACTTAAACAGGAAGAATATTTCGAGGAACGTTGACATTTGCGGATAATTAGAAATGACAAATTTGAGACTTATTTTCTATTCTGTTTCACATAATTGCATATTTCAAGCAATAGGTAGGCAGATTTATATGTAACGAACAAGTGGAACTAGCAAATGGAATAATAATTCTTAGGGAAACAGTGATTATATTTCAAATTATGTCAGTAATGACCACAAGGCCAACACTATGAGTGAGGTAGGTTAATAAAGGGGCATCAAACTTCCCTCCACAGTTATTTAATAATTACTAAGCAGGATGTGTTAAATGAGTGGGTCATAGTCTCGGACTTATTAATATGACTGAGATAGGTTTATGTCTTCTAAGTATGCTCAGCATCTCACATGGGGCCAAAACCCTGAGTGGAAATTCTGAGAAGAGGGCTTTATGCCAGATGAGATTGTAGAAGTTAATGATGACCTAAGAGATGCCACTATATAATTTTATTGAGATGGCATGAAGTTGAATTCATAGAGGAGATGCTTCTGCTGGGGACAGAAAAACTGTGCAAAATTCTGAGGCACTAGCAAATGTTAGATTCTTGACCACTTTTCTTCAGACTTAATATGGAGAAGCATATTAAAAGCTTAAGATATTTTATTTTTCTGGTTCATTGAGCACTTTTACTTTTTACTTGATTCTAGTATTTTTTTCTGGTGTCCAGTGGAAGCTTAGTTTAACCAATGAATCCATTGTATTGCTGAACTACTGTTGTATCAACATAGTATTTGGTCTTCATTTAAAATACAGGAGCAAACATGTCTATGAGAATGTTTACTAGTCAAAGATGAATTTCACATCTGTATTTCTTGCTCTACAAATGTACACTTTCTATGACACTGATTCAAGTTTCATGAACAAGAAACAGATCAGATTTGGATTAGTGTGCTGGGAATATATTTACAATTTTAGGCCAAACAGTTTGGTTGACTATTTTCTTAGCTTGGGTTTCTCCCATCTCAGAGACTGAAACAAAGGTCTGTTTTTATTTGCAAACATTGTTCCAGGGAATAGAGACGGGGTAAAACCAGGAAGGGGGAAAAGCTAAACAGAGATAGATGGGTGTCAAGCAGTCTACTCTAATAGACTCCCTTGGCTCCTTGTGAGAAGCCTTACATAGGTGTCTCAGAACTTTCCACCCAGTCAAAAACAAAAACAAAACAAAACAACAACAACCAAAAAACAAGGTAGAAATGTCTACTTACTGGTCTTCACTCATTTTACATGGGTAGTGCTGTACTTTCTGGAGTGGGGCACATGTGTGAGCGCAAAGTGGGGCTCTGTGGGCATCCTCCCGTGGCTCAGAGAAGCCCAGGTGGGAAGAGGATGTAGGGGGGCAGGTCTGGGTCAATCTGATGGCACCTGGGTGAAATACTGGAAGCCCATGCTGGACATGATGACGACATGAGGTGGCATGAGAACCGAAGAGGTGCCTCATGTAAATGTTGTGTGCTCCTTAACATAGAAGGAACATTGTTTACAGATATGAATGGACAAATTAATGAATGCCACCAAACAGACTTTGTCGTCAAACAGCAGATGAATATGACAGGCACTAAACTCTGAGCATCTCCCCTCATCGGCAGTCATTCCGATGACTGCTTTCTTCTTCTCACCTGGCCTTGGAGAGGAAGCCCAAACCGGAAATCTGTGTTGCCAGGGAGCCCTCTCTTTATTGCCTCGTTCCCATCCATGCACAAACACGCTTCATTTCTCCGATTTGAGATGATCTTTTGCTTGATTACAGTGTTATCTCCAGCTAATACCCTATTTCTCTCCTAGAAATACAATAAAGCCCCTCGAGTTTCCTAATCTCTCCTTTGCATTCTCTCTTGGACCCTCCATTCTGTGTTTTGTTGATGGGACTGTGTTGAAAGAACTTAATCAAGGTCACCGGTAACCTCCGTATCTCTGAATCCAAAGGCCAGTTCTCTCTCTTCATCTTATTTTGACATCAACATCTGACCTAGTTAATCAATCTCTCCTTGAAACACTATTCTCTCTGTCTTTTCATTCGTCTATCTTGCAGGCTGTTGGTTTTCAATCTTATTTGCAAGGCATTGAGGGCTCTGTCCACGGATTTTTCTCCTCTATCTAAACCTGTTCCTTTGGTGATCTCGTCCTCTCCTAGGATTTTAAATACCATCCTGTAGCCATGAATCCAAAATATGTATCCCTATCATTACTGCTCCTGAAAGGTAACCACACGGTATTGCTTGCTGATAATTAGCACCTCATAGTATTAAGACATGTAACATGATTGCATTATACTCTCAACCACATAGAGTTTAGAGTCATTGTTATTAATGCAATGCTGTTTTCTCCCCCTTTTGACTTTAGGATACTGATGATTCTTTTTTATTTTTTCTGAGAAATCTGACTCAGGGAGGAGACAGCGGTGGGAAAGAACAAGAGAAACCACATGAAAGAGATATAAAAGGAGACTCTTGGTTAAGTTTAGAAACTGAATACTTTCCCTGGTAAAAGAGGAGACATATTTGAATTCTTTTCAGCAAGGATTTCATACAGTCACAGTTACCAGGGAGAAAATATCCACAAAAGATTCTAAAAGGATACAAAGTTATGAAATGTCATCATTACTTAACATGGTTATGCAGACAGTCTTGCTAAACAGCAATAGGATAGAGATCATAGGATTATGATAAACTGATTCACTTTAACTTAGTTATTCATTACAAAGTTATAAAACTCTCTAATATCTTATATTCTTATGGAAAAAGATATTACTTTATGTCCTCACATTTTCCATCTGAAACTGTGGCCGTTGGACAGTTCTGTCAAAATTCTGATGACCATTTTAATTCCCTTTTTGAGAAGAGGGAATTTCAGGCTCAGTTGGTGAATAGGGTGCTCCCCTTCCCGATTTTGCTCTTCTTACTGTGACGAGTTGAAGGGTTCCGGCCGTCCTAGGCTCCCGTCATAGACAGCCACTCACGCAGCTGGAGAGCCTCTTCTGGGCTTCCCCTGCCTTCTTCACCAGCACAGACAACTCTCAATACTCCGGGACCGGCCCCGTGGGAACTCCCACACTGCAGCCTCGCCTACCGACTGCTGCCCCTGTCCAGGTGCCGCCCACACTGCCCCTGGCATTGTCACACATTCCTGTTGTCTGAGACACCAGAGATCTGTGCCAGCCCTTGTAGCCTCACCACTGTGCTCCTGTGAGTGAGAAAGGGCTGAAACTGGTCAATAACTGGTTTGCTCAAACAAGTCCTCGACTGTCATGCTCATGATTTTCATCCTAGAAGAAAGGGGATGAACTGTATCACCCTGTGAAGACTCCAGATTATTCCTTCGTCACTCGTTAAATACTAGATGTTCTGTCTAAACTTCTCTCACTACGAAAGTCTTTTCTTGGACTCTGCCTTCTTTTAGGATTTTTCTGAGTTTACAACCCCAGCTTCCCTTGGTACATGCTCATTAGCTACATCATCTCTTCAAAAACCCCGATGTCCAGAGCATGTCTGGACTTCAGGCTTGTTTAATACAAGTAGTAAAATAACTTCACAGTCTGAGTAGATGGTTTAAAAAGTACATTGAGTATAGATTCAAAGAAATCTAACTATATCACAGCCGTACTGTTTACTAGCTGCTTACATTTGAGCAATTTTCAAAGATTCGATGATGCTCCAATGTAGTATCAGCAAAATATCCCCCAATGTGGATACATGCCAATCTTGTAGAAATGTAAGGACTACATGGAAATCCTATAGCTGGACTTGGCCAAAGGTAATAATTATAATTATTTATTTTGAAACCAAGTAAAGTGACATAATAATAGAAGTAAACTTAATTGTTACTAAATCATTAAGTATTTCAAAATTAGGTCTTTTCCTTCATTCAGTCTTGATTCCGCAGTCTTTGTCCAGTGAGCCTGATTTTATCCCTTTCTCTTGACAGATGTTTGCTGTGCTCCTTTTCCTCTGTTTCAGGGTAGGAAAATGCCCTCCCCCCCTTTTTTGGTGTTACTAATAAAAATCTAGGCCAGGGACATAGTATTTGTACACTTTGTACTAATAATTTTTAGCCTTTTATTTTTCCTGCAGGAATTTTTTTTCATATTCATAAATATGTTAATTGTTTTTTGTAACACATTTTGTGTCTCCAAAAATAATGTACATTTTTGCAGGAATTTAAAAAAATTACATGTATGCGCAAACAAGAACATAAAAACCAGTCACAAATGAACTAAACAGAGGTAATCACTTAAGAGTTTGACATACACATCTGTTAAGAACTATTTAATCGAAATATGAGCCTACTGTTCACAGCATTTTGGACCACACGTTTTATCAAGCTTGTCGATAAAGGGTGATAGATCATGTTGGGAAGAAACCTGCACGACATCATCCTAATGAATACATGGTATTCAAAAAATGGATGTACTGCAATTTATTTAGCCACATTCTTATATTGCAGGATTGGCTATTTTCTCTTTTGTTACAATAAACAATGCTACAATGACCATTATAAACATAAATCTTCATGCACATTCTTAATCATTTCTTTAGGATAAATTACTAGAAACAAAATTGCTGTGTCAAAGCATATGCATATTGTATTTATTTATTGTAACCCAGTTTTTAATCATAAAGAAATAAGTGCACTTTGGAAAAGGAAGTGGCTGCACCTCAGACCGGAGCGTTCCGCCCACCTTCCTGCGAGCTCCGCCCACAGCTTTGAAACGGCCTCAGTAGCCCTCGCGATACCCGCTATCTTATAAGCACCCTCTTCCTACACAGGGTGGGGCAAAACTAGGCCATGGAACACATGAGTGACCTAAACGTACGCAGGACTTAGAATAATTGTGTCCAACCGCCCGCTAATTTTGGGATGAGTCCTCACCCTTGACAACTTCTGTTTCATCCTAACATCTTTCTGGACACTCTCCACAACTGATAGAACAACTAAACACACCAACAGTAAGTATATAGAAGAGCTAAACAACAAACAAACAAACCAGCAACCAACAGCCATCAACATTTATAAACAACTCCACCCAACAACAGCAGAATACATATATATTTCAAAGTTCCTATGGAACATATAGAGAAAATAGACAATATCCTGGGGGCATAAAACTAACCTCAACATATTTAATGGTATTGAAGTCATACAGAAGGTCTTTGTCCAACTACAATGAAATCAAACTAGCAATCAATTATTGATAGATAACAGGAACATTTCCATACACTTGGAAACCAAGTAACACATTTCTAAGTAATCCATGGTTTAAAGAGGATGTCTCAAGAAAACTTTTCTCAAAAAAAAAAAAACAAAAAAAACACATCGAACCAAATGAAAACCCAATATATCGAAATATAACTGCAACAGTGCTGAGGGAAATTACAGTATACGTTTCCCCACTATTCAGAAATAGAGCATGCCTATGAAATCTTTGTAAGCCTACAGGGCTTAGAGTAATGACTCAATTACCACTAATTTCTATCAAAATGTTTGCGCATTCTCAGAACAAAAATACAATGCATGTACAATGTCTGCATTTTATGCATCACGATCAAAACACTAAATTACACCCAGTTTTCGGCTAGGTGTAACACACCCTTATCAACTCTCCTAGGCTTTTCTGATGCCTGAGGACACATCTTGCTAACAGATGAACAGAAAACATTGAGCTCAAACACGGATGCTCACAGGCACAGTTCAAAGCGTGGCGGCGTGGTGCTCAGGCAGATGCCGAGCGTGGGAAGGGCCGCTCTGGCTATGGGCGGTGTGCGCTGCGTTCTAAGCTCGCTGTGCAGCAAGGCTGAGCGCTGGTTTCTGATTTCACCTGGTTTTGTGAAAGCAAAAATCCCCTTTGGATTTCTTCTGGTTAATGAGTGTGGTACTAATGTGGGTCTTTCGTAAAAGCAAAGTGATGTAACACAAACTTTCACAAATTGAGGATGATTGTACTAGATGAAAAGTCATGGCACTTACAGAGACTATAACAGAGGAAAACAAAGGACTCAAGGGCACAGCAAAGAAACCTTCAACAAAATGAAAAGACTCCCCCTGAATAGGAGAACATATCTGATAAGGGGTTAATATCCAAAATTTATAAAGAACTTATACAACTCAGCACCAAAAAGACAAACAATCCAATTAAAAAATGGACAAAGGACCCTGTGTTCATTGCAGACACTTCTCCAAAGAGGACATACAGGTGACCAAGAAACATATGAAAAGATGCTCAACGTCACTAATCATCAGAAAGATACAAAGTAAAACCACACTGAGGTATCACTGCACACCTGTCGGAATGGCTAGCATAGATAAACGTACAAACAACAGGTGTTGGCGAGGATGTGGAGAAAGGGAATTCTCCCGACTGCTGGTGGGAATGCAGACTGGTGCAGCCACTGTGCAAAATGCAACTGCCTCATGACCCAGCGATTCCACGCCTGGGAATGTATCCAAAGATCCTGAAACATTAATTTGAAAGGATATATGCATCCCTGTGTTCATTGCAGCAGTATTTCCCACGGCCGAGGAGAAGCAGCCCAAGTGCCCACCAGTAGACGAGTGGATGAAACAGCTGTGGTACGTTGGCACAGTGGAATGCTACTGGGCCTTAAAAAAGGGAAAGCTTACCTTTTGTGACAGCATGGATGGACCTGGAGAGCATGACACCAAGAGAACTAAGCCAGTCAGAGAAAGACAAATATCATATGATTTCACTTGTACATAGAACCTAATGAATAAAATAAACTAACAAACAAAATGGAAATAGGCTCATAGATACGGAGAACAGAACAGGCTGACGGCTGTCAGAGCAGAAGAAAGTTGAGGGAATGAGTAGAAAAGATGAAGGTCTTTAGCAAAGAAACCTTATAGACACAGACACAGTCTGATGATTACAAGAGGTAAAGGAGGCATGTGGGGAGACAGAAGAAGGTAAAAGAGTGGAAAATGGTGACAGAAAGAGACTTGACTTTGGTTGATGTACAAAGAATACAATATACAGATGATGCATTACAGAAGTGTACATTTGCAACCTATATAATTTTATTAATCAAGGTCACCCCAGTAAATTTAATAAAAAGATATAAGTAAATGGAGAATATAGTGTATTATGGAATAGAAGACTCAATATAGCAAAGATATCAATTCTCTCCTAAATTATATGTTGATTTAATGTAATTACTATGAAAATCCCAGCAAGATATTTTGTGTATATATATAGATAAGGTTATTTTAAAATTTACATAGAAATCCTAAGGAACTAGAAGATCTAAATCATTTTGAAAAAGAATTTTAAAGTGGGAGAAATCTCTCTTCCTGATTTCAAGACTTAATCAATACTGTGTTGTATTGGCAGAAAGGTAGAAACGTAGACCAATGCAAGCCAATAAAGAACCCAATAAATCTGCACAAATGTCATAACCAATTTTTGACAAAGGTGCAAAAGCAATTTCATAGAGGAAAGATATCCCTTTGAAAACATGGTGCTAAAAGCTATTGAACACCACTAGGTAAAAAAAATAACCTTGAATACAAGTTTACACCTTATACAAAAAATTAACTCAAAATGGATCATGAACTTAAAATATAAAATGTGAAACTGTACAACTTAAAAAAAAATAGGAGAAAAATCTTGAGGGTCTAGGTACTTGTTAGCAAAAACATGATTCATAAAAGGAAAAAAAATACTAGATTGTACTTCAAAATTAAAAAAATTTCATCTACAAAATACCTTATTATGAGCGTGAAGACAATGGAAAGACAAGCTGCAGACTGAGAAAATGTTTGCAAACCACATATTCAAAGGACTGGTATCTAGAATATATAAAGAACTCCCCAAACTCCACAATTAAAAAACAACCTAACTAGAAAATGGGCACAGATAAAAATTTCACTGAAGAGGGCATGCAGATGGCAAATTCACACAAGAAAAGATTTACAGCATCCTTGCTATTAGGGAAATGGAATTTAAAACCACAGTGAAATATCACTATGTACATATCAGAATGGCTAAAAGGAAAGAAAAATGATGGCAATATGAAATACTGCTAAGGAAGTGGAGAAACTGGATAATCACCTGGCATTACTGGTGCGCGTGGGAAGTAGAACAGCCTCTCTGGGAAACAGCTAAGCTCTTTCTTTAAAAAACTGACCATACAACTTCCATATAGCACAACAATGACACATCTGGGCATTTATCCCAGATAAATGAAAACTTATGGGCTCACACACACTTCTTCACAAAGGCTCATGATACTTTCATTCATAAAACCCCAAAACTAGAAACAACCTAAATTTCTTCAATAGGTGAATAGTTCATCAGAGACCATGGTACATTCACACCTAGAATATTCGTCATCAACAAACAGGAATGAATTTTTAGTAGAATACAACATCAGTGAATCTTCAGAGAATTTTGCTGAGTGAAATAAGCTAATTCCAAAAGCTTATATAATGAGTATATATGAAACTGTCGAGAATTATAAAATTATAGAAATAGAGAACCCATTAGTGGTTGCCAAGAGTTAAGGAGACTGAGGTGCACGGGCAGGGGCTGTGTGTGCTTGGACTGGAGATGGAAGTTATAAAAGGGCGATAAGAGAGAGACCTGTGGTGATGGAAATGCTCTGTGTCTGGACAGTTTCAGTGTCAACATCCTGGTTATGATATTGTACTATAGTTTTTCAAGATGTTAGCGTTAAGGGTAAGTGAATGAAGGTAAGTGGAATCTCTGAGTTATTCCTTAAAACTGCATTGGAATTTTATTTTTCCTTTTATTGATTTGACAGAGAGGGGAAGGGAGAGGGAGAGAGGGTTAGAAACATCGATGAGAGAGAACATTGACTGGCTGCCTCCTGCATGTCCTTCACTGGGGATCAGGCCCACAACCTGGGCATGTGCCCTGACTGGGACATGAACTGGTGATCTCTTGGTGCATGGGTCAATGCTCAGCCACTGAGCCACACTGGCCGGAGTGCATGGGAATTTATAGTTATGTCAAAATAAAGATGTTTGAATTTTATGAAATTCAAAATATTAATATCCTGCCTGGCCGGTGTGGCTCAGTAGTTGAGCATCGACCCAAGCACCAAAAGGTCACTGGTTCAATTCCTGGTCAGGGCACATGCCCAGCTTGTGGGCCCGATCCCCAGAGGGGGGCATGCAGGAGGCAGCCAATCAATGTTCTCTCTCATCGATGTTTCTGTCTCTCCCTCTCCCTTCCTGTCTCTCTCTCAAATCAATAAAAAAAAAAAAAAATTAAACAAAAATAAAAATATTAATATCCTCTATAATATCTCTTCTAAATGTACTCAATTTTTTATGGGTGGTGGAAATACTAGGTTTTGCAAATACATGTCTAGATTTGATCTCTGTTTTAGCATATCCATTAGTAATGGACATTTGAATGTAGCACCACTATTTTCTGCCTATTTGAACCCACCTGTTAAACATTATTTCACCATCCCCATTCCTTCCTACAATATAAATTAATTTTATTATGCAGTATTTTCATTCCTCATTATTATTTTTCAAAACTAAATTTTGTTAAGTATATGCTTTTCTTCAACATATTTTCTGAAGATTCTTAAATATAACTACAGAATAATAATAGCAGATATAAGCTACGAGTCACTAAAATTATTTTGTCCATGAACAGTAGTATAAGGAAAGTATAATATATTAAACACACCTGAAGCATTTTTAAAATATCAAAACAAAACTGAAATACTTCGAACAAACGACCGTTTGGAATGTTGGACACTTCCAACATTTTGGTAGGTTGTCAACCAATTTTAATTAAAGCAATTTCCTTGTGGGGAAACCATGTCACTCATAAAAATCTGAAATGTGTATTTAAGACATGCTAGGCACGTACTAATTTAAGCTCTTTTATGTAAGAATGAAAAAAAGCAATAGTTAACTAGCAGCGGTTACAGTATTTTTGTGGGTAACAGGAAGTTTGCCTACAGTTTTCACAGAAATAGTCACATGAACTTTGGCAAATATTATTTTGCAAATGCCACTCTTAAGAGCAGTACCACTGGCAGTAACCTGACATTTATAACTATTCTAAATAATGCAACAAAAGCATTTTCAATGTGCATGGGCATCTTTTTTTATGCAGACTTCGCAGTTCTCTTCAATAATTTAGCTTGTTTGGACACATCTTACTGAATCATGTTTTCTGAATTGAAAATATACATGATCTTGGGAGTCAGTTGAACATTTGCAGAAAGTCATACTCTTGGTTCTCTGCTTTACCTGACCCGTTTTTGGTTTCATTTGTCCTCTCCTACTATTCTTGATCAAATGGTAGATCCTTGGTAGGTCAGCATATATGGGGACTGTGTTTGTCTATCACATATCTGCTCAATTAACCAAAGTGTATAGAATTTTTTGGCAAATTGGATGAGCATCAGAAGTCTTAAAAAGTATGACTAGTAATATTTTAGACTATTGCCCTAAATAACCTAGTTTCTTTTTTGGAACCCTGATTCTGACTTCTGTATTCCCAATTCATGTAGTCCTTGTGTTCTCAAAGTTAGAAGTTAAACAATCATTCCAAAAATAAAATTTTGGAAAACATATTTTGCGTGTGATGGTAAGAGATGAGCGAAGTTCTATAGAGAGATTGCTGTGGCTTTGATTATTCACTAAGTGGAAGGGTTGACTACCACATTTGCTGAGGGCTATGACACCTTCATGGCTCTGCTCCCAGCCACATGTTAGTGCACAAAAAGAACCCACGAATACCAGCAACATGGCTATCAGGATGTGAAATGTCAAATTTCATTTCACAATAGACTCAACAATTTCTGCATTTCTAGGGAAAGAGAATTAAAGAGCTAAGCAACAGGAACTTTTTATACATCTAGAAATAATCTGTTTCATGTTTGCAAAACAGATACACTCCCCTACGCGATTCAAACATTGAATAAAAATTTGAATATTTAGAAAACATGTTTTTGCAGATTTATATCAATTTTTAGAAGATTATATCTGTCAATAGAAAATATTTTCACATTCCCTCCATGGAATATAATTATTTAAAATATGATGTTCAAAATAATAGTATCTAAATCTTTTTTAATTGAAGAAAATGTTGAAATTTAATGCAATGCACATATTTGAGAGTTTAGAATAGTTTATATATAGGAAGTTGATCACTAAAATAACAGTAACAGATAAAAGGCTATGTAGCAAGAAGGAGAAGATTCATTACTATGACTTCAAAATATGTTTGTCATCGAGCAATATAATAGAAATTATATTTTATGGAGTTTTAAAAATAAAATGTAGAAGTACTTCTTATGTCTACTAAATCACTCAATTTAAGACTCTATAATGTCAAAAGTCTAATGCCAATTACAACTTAATAAATACATATCAATGGGGAGCTAACTTAATTTTCTAATCTAGTCCAGATATTTTGCTACCTGGACCAGTGTGTTTCAGACATTATTATGTATAAGGATAAGTTGGAAAGCTTGTTTAGATGCAAAAGCCTAGATCCTGTCCCAAAATTTTTTGCTAATTTAGTGAAGACCAGAAACCTGCTTAAATGGACTCTTCAATAAATCTGAGGAAGTTGACCCAAGAGAGAGTCTTTTAGATTATCCATTGAATATATTGTACTTCAGGGTCTAAGATGCCATTAGTTTTTAGATGCATCTTTTCAGTACTTTAAGAAAAAAATACAATGTCAGTTATACAAGCTCATTGAGGGTAAGACACATCTTAATTTTAAAGAAGTTAAAATGTGTTCATCTTAGAATTGTTGTAATACCGTATCACTTATCTCTACCAAGCTTTTGCCATCGCTAGGTAGCCGTCGATTAAAAATTAAACTCTCTATTCAGTCTCTGATTCAATCAGTTTTATTTTTTCCTTATACTCTGTGCCGAGAGTTTTGATATGAATCTCTTCTGTCATCTTTTGCTGCATAAGAAAGCCATCCCCAAACTTAGGATGTTTAGGAAATAATTAATTATAATTGTACTTGGTGCTGTGGCTTGTGTGGGCTCAGCTGGGTAATTCTTACTTCTCAAGCAGTTCCAGTCAACTGCTGGCTTAAGCTGCAGTCAAAATGATGCTCAACTGAGCTAAGCTACCAGATTGAATTCACAAGACTGGCAGTTTCTGCTGGCTATGGGCTTAAAACTCAGTGGAGGATTTCAATTTGGATGCCCTCATGGGCCCCTTCGTGTGGCTTGGGCTTCATTGCATGGATCTAGTTTTCTGAGAGGGAGCATTCCGAGAGTGAATGTGCCCAGAGGCTCGGTCTGATGCTGAAAGGTTTCTTCTGACCCAGCCTCTGGTCCCTATGACTGGACCATCACCTCCTCTGCATTTGGTTGGTCAGAGGGACTCACAGTCAGCTTAGAGTAAAAGGGAAGGGACTACTTAAGGGCATGATTACAAGGAGGCATGGTAGGAGACCATCTTTGGACACACAGAAGCTTTACATGATATCTAATGTAATCTTCATGACAAATTCTAGAAGATACTGTAGTGGCCAAGTAGAGCTGGTTCATTTGATAACTCAGAGGTGGACTCGTTTCAAGAACAGAAGCTCTTCATTATAGTCTTTCAACTTAGTCACTGACAAGTTACTTATTTAAAAGGTTCCCCTTTCTACAGTTACCTGCTTACAGGAAGGCATTTGCTCTTTCAAGTGCATTTGGTCGGTGAAATACCTTGAATGCGGAACAGTCATTCCAGGCTCCCCAGAATTTCTCCTCTGTCCTGTAACTTGTTCTCATTCCTTCCTGATGGCTTCTTCCCCTTTCTTCCTCTCCACACAGCAAGGGCAGAAAAATCAAGGGTTAATTTTTCAATAAATTAGCATGCTTGATTGGGAAACTATAAAAAAACCCTACGCAGCAAATCAACCAATTATATTGCTAAACTGCTATGTGCCAATACTGTACTGAATGTTTTCTGTTGTCTATCTAAGTCAATTTCCACAAAAAGACAGTGATGCAGACATTATTATACCCAGTTCCATGAGGAAATGAAAGTGAAGAGAGGCACGGAACCCTTCAAAACTAAAAATGTGTTAAAGAGTTATAGGAAATGTCTGTACATCTATCCCATGATGGGCATTTGAGTTTTGCCTCGGTTGATACTGAACTACTTTTTCTCCCAGTAATTATTCAACACTTCTGGTTGCTTCCAAAGGCATTTCCTGCTTTATGATAATAAGTTGTTATTGTCAGATTAAAGGAGGAGACCTGTCTTCCCACTGTTGCTTGTCTGAGAAAATGTATGCAGCTCCCTCAGCGCTGTGTCAGGTTATCTGAATAATCTTAGAAGAGGAGGCAGAATTTTGCTGTGTTTTGGGCTGCTTAAGAACCGATTTTGATATGCTAATATTCTGTTCCTACCCACTCTGACACTGGCAGCGATATAATGTTGCAATCTCAGAAGCAATATTACCCGTCTGTATAATGGGATTTATGGTGACGTCTAAGAGCTTGTCCCAAAGGTAGTACTATTGAGAAAATCAAAGACTAATCAGTCAGTGAATGTCACACATACGTATCCTATGTTTTTCTTGAGTTTCCCTATGTTTGTTTGCTTCCCATGGCAGCTTCTGTAGGTATAAGGAAAGAGATGCCGACTTTGGATGGAATATCCTGAAGAGTTGGGCGTGTGATTTTAGGATAAGGATGCGTTTACCTTTTTTAAGCAAATTGCTGGGAATGAGCTCCGTTCCTGTCTGATCACTGTCAGTGTGTCTCACAAATATGCTGAAATTCTTTGAAACACATTGGTCGATACAGATAAATCGGGTGATCAACCATGATTCATTCTCTCTCTGCTAACCCATAAGACCTCATCGCATTCCCAGTATTGTTTTAGGTCCTAAGGGAAACTAGATCCAGTCCCAATCTTAAATGTTTAACTGCCTTAGAATTGTGAAATATTTTTCTCCATGTCCTCATTTAGCAAATACTGTTTTTATGGCCAGCACCATGTGGAACAATGATCGCCTCAGCTGTCAAAGGTCTCGCCATCTCGGGGGGATACAGACACGTGAGTGAGCAGACGATGGCAGGGTAAGCACTATGCTATGGAAAATAGAACACACTAGAGAAACAGAGCAGGGATCTCCCTCAACACTGGAGGTCTGGAGAAGCCTTCCCAGAGGAAGTTACTTGCAAAGCACAAACCTGCAAGAAAAGTAAGACTTTATCCAGGAAAAAGGGATTAGTCTGAGGAACCAAGGTGTGCAAAGACGCACCAGAGAGTGAGGGAGACACGGTGGGCTCGGCGAACGGTGAGGTGGTCGCCTGGCTGTACCGGGCAAGGTGTGCGATGAATGTGGGAGCTCATTGGGCAGTGGTAGCAGCGGCCACATCGGGAGGCTATGCTAAGTGCTTTAAACTTTATCACAAAGACAAAAAAAGCCAATGAAGATCTTTTTAAGTGAGAGAAGAAAAGGCTCTTTGCAATGAATAAATAAGTGAGACCCTCAAAAGATTGTTATGGGAATTGAATGGTAGATGAGGAGAAAGAGTGACCACAGGCAAGGTAGCCTTGGAAGGTGCTTTCTGCCCAATGAACTGATGACCCAACTGAGTGTTGAAGGAGCAGAGCTATTCCTTCATTCATTAATTCCACAGAAATGTATCATGTGTCTGTTCTCTCCATTCATTCAATATTCATATGGCGCCTCACTGTCCTGGGCACTCGGAGGCTCTGGTGTCATTGCAGGGTAGAGGCAGGAACGATCAATCAAGCAGCACTTTGTAGACCACGTTAAAGGTGAAAGGTTGGGATGTTTTTCCTGTGAATAATGGAAGCCATTGTACTGTTTTAATTAAGAATTCCATGTGATCAGATTTGTATTTCTAATGGAACCTTCTGGCTAAAGGGAGCACAAATTGATTAGAGATCAGAATGAGTTCTCTTCAACCAGAAATAATAGAACAGATTTTGCCCAGCTTAGTTATTAGTAATAATGGCTAAATTTCTTTCCATTCAAGAAGAAGTAATACTTTTTTTTTTTATACTATGAACGAAGGGTTTTGTTTTCCCAAGTAGAATAAAAAGTTGCTTGGGTTAAAATAGAATCTCATATTTTAAAAAATCTGTTATCAACCCAATCCTTTGAATTCTTGACGTTTGTTTTCAGACCCATAAACAAATTTCTTACAAGTATACTTTTTCCTCTTGAGTGCTGAGCTTACTCTTTTGTGAAGGCTAAGAGGTGAATGTGTGAGCCAAACAACTTTATCAAAAACAAGCAAACAAACAGACAAACAGAAGAAAAAAACAAACCCTAATGTGTCCTTATCTACTGACGGGGGACCTTTTTTTTCTTCTAAGACATTTGATTGACAGAAAACACTCCTTTTATTAAGACAACTCAGCAGATACATTTTTACTTCCATTGCTAAACATCACTATTACTCACATCTTATACCAGTGCAATGTTAAAATATTTGTGTGCATAATGCAACCTCAGGAAGTATCTTCATATAGCCTTGGCCGTATTAAAATGTCTCGTGTGCTGTGTTGCTCAGATGGCATGTTTATGAAAAAGGTTTCAAAGCTCCATATGCACAAATATGAAATATGAAGCCTTGCTCCCAACCCTAAGAACACAGCTCATTCTGCATTTGCTGGTTTAGAGTGCTAGCATTTATCTGCATCTCCATATCCCGGGATTTGCAAATGAGATGGATTCTGCTCAGTCTGCCGCCAAATATAAACAGCTGGTGCTCTTCGGAGGCACACTCCTCTGAACACTGAATGCGGCCCTTCCTCTGGGGCCTTTTATCATCAGGATTTAAGGAGGGACACTTTCTTGGCATGTTTCAAATGTTCTGTTCTCTGAAGTCTTATAGCCACGGATTCTCTTGATAACTATAATAATAAGAGACGTGGAAAGGATAAGATATTAATATTAAAAGCACTGAAAATGAAATCTTACAAACCTATAAGAGGGGCATTTCAGGAAAATGCTCTGAAGTTTTAACTAGGCCATTTAATATTGTGAAATTATCTTGAATTACTTCCAAACGGAATAAAACTTAGTCAGTGGAGTTTTGAGGAGCCACAGTATATCCAAATACGTAGTAGGGATGACGAAGAGTTGTACTGTCAACATGATGGAAAATAGCAATAAAATTACCAAGTAAATGTCTCTGGGTCCCAGCAATCCATATATGGAGCTCCCCTCTGTCATTTGCCACAAGTGAAAATCGCATGCATCGATTTACATTCATAAAGTTATGAAGAACAACATGGTGAACAGGAAATCATGACACACTTTGGAAGGGAATGATACGAACAAACGTGAGAACAGGAGGAGGAGTCAGTGTTGATTGGCCCTCGTGGTATGCGGGAGATGACCTGTAACCCTTGGCTGTAGGCTTCGCTCATCCTTTAGTCCTTCCAAGGTGTAGGCCGGTGCCGACCAATAGAACCGTCTGTAATATTGGAAATGTCTTATACATGTGCTGGGTAACATGGTGGCCACTAGCTTTCTGTGGCTGTTGAGCACATCAAATGTGGTTATTACAACGAGGAAATGCATTTTGCACTTTATTTCATTTAAATCCATAAAGTCATGTAGTCATCACATTGGACACACATGTCTAGAGCATGTCTAGAGCATGGGAAGGGCCCTTCTCTCGTAACTGTGGGACATGGGACAGCCACTCCAGCCCAATCTGCACAGCGAGGCTGGGGCCTGCACAGAGCAGCAGCTCCAGACCCCACTGTCTGTCATCTCGGGATGGGTGACAGATGCCCTGGAAGACTTCAGCGACTTAACAGTCATCCTAAAGCCCATTCGGAAGTAGTGGCAGCCTAGATGAGGAGACTCTTTTAGCCATCCAAGTGACAATACTCATTGTCTTAACGGAAATCAAAGGTGTCACAGGGAAGCTGTGGTTAGCGGAAAGAAGCGTGCTGTTGATGTTATCAGTGTTACTTCATGATGTCTCAGAATGTTTGTTTTTATACTGACAATCATAAGGTATTTATCGTACTGCAAAGACACTAATCACTTTGAGCCACTTACATTTATTTTAATTCTAAAGGATAAACCCATATGGTAAAGGATTTTATTATTATTATTTTAATAGTTTTTCCAACTACAGAGCAACTTAAATAGATATTAACAATCTGAGATACTGTATATTAAGAAAACACAAAAAATCAAGACACAGCAGAAACCAAACACTGTATAGGGGATATTAGATTCTCTTAAAAATCATAATTGCTGAAACATACTTAAGATATTTATCAGTAATAAAACTCAAGATAAAAGCTAATATATACTTGCTCTATGGTACATGTCTGACACCATATGTGGTTTATATCCTTTTTTAAAAAACTTTTGTTTTCCTTTATTGATTTGAGAGAGAAAGGAAGGGAGAAGCAGAGATAGAAACATCGATGAGAGAGAACATTGATTGACCAACTCCTGCGTGCCCCACACTGGGGATCAGGCCCACAACCTGGGCATGTGCTGTGACTGGGAATCAACCAGTGACCTCTTGGTGCAGGGGTCGACACTCAACCACTGAGCCACAGTGGCCGGACAGTGTGGTTTCTATCCTTTAATAGATCTACAAAATGGGTTTTGTCATTTCCATTTTGCAGATAGAGATGCTGGAAGCTGGAGATATGAAGTCATGTCCTTAATTCCTGTCACGGAGGGGCCAGAATCCGGATCCAGGTTTACACAAATCCATTGTCACCAACTGAATGAAAACTCCAGAATATCCAAAGTGATTTCATTTGGTAGCATAGATTTTTAGAATAAAATTTTTCTATGGACAAGGAATGATTTACCCAAGAAAACAGAATGATGACAGATAACTTAAAATAAAATACATATACATGTACATATACTATTGGTCATCTTAATGTTAAGATATAAGTAATACTATTTTTCGGCATGTATAATTTGAGCATAACAGACCAAATCTGTGACAATGAAATCTATTACATTAATGCCATTGTGATACTAGACAATCTGAAGGGTACGAGAGTGTTGGGGCCGCTGCTGTCCCTTAAGGTTCTGATTGGCCTCAGAGAGCTGCAGGGTATTGTGTGTCCACGTGCCAACCTGGCTAGGTGCACGGCCACATCTCTCAAATCAATATAGAACTACTTCCAGAGGAATTGAAAAAAATGTTTCCTCTATTCCTTTTGACAAGAAGTCATTACCAGTAGCCTTTGGGGGAGAGTTACCGAAGCTTCATGAAAAGTATGAGGCCATTATTTACTTTTGATACTGCAAGCCTAGGTCTGAAGGAACAGATAATAAGACCTTTTGCTAGTGAAGAGGAAGTTTCATTGTGACTCTCAGCCAATTTTAAAATTATAGAACCAAGCTCAGAACATGGGTTTCATTGTAGACTCATCTTTCATCTGATTGGGGTTTTTATTCAGCTGCTAACATGGGTCTTAGTATAATACACACATGATGTAACCACTGTAATATCTTTCTTTTTACTTGACTGCTATTCTCATGAGGGTTCACTGCTTGTTATCTCATTATTAGGAGAATATAATATTAGAAAGTGTTTGGGCATTATATATTTGAAACAGGGTTAAAAATTATGAATTGACTTGCTTTCCTACTTGTGAACATATATGCAATGTTTTTAAAAATAACTTTCTTTTCTGACAAAGGGAGATAAGTGACATTAGTATTGATATTGATACATTGAAAATTGCTCCCAGTTTTGACTCAGTTTACATGGGTTCTGGTTTTAGTGTGAAGTTTGTGTCTGCTACCTGTCAACTGAATCATTTCGGGTAAGTTACTTAACCTCTCTGACTGCCTGTTTACCTCTCTCTAAATGGGGGTACTAAGCTATTACTATGATGAAGATCAAATGAAACACAAAATTTGGAAGGAACTATAAAAACAAATGTGAGAGAGTATTATTATTTGATGATTTAGTGATAGGAGAGTAGTGTTAAAATTTCATGAAGAAATGCTTGCATTTAGTGTTTTTGTTTTAAAATTTTATTTTTAGTTCTTACCATCTTTCCTGTGTGTCTACTTCTTGAATTCTGAAAACACTTACAGCAGATATTGAGAGAGAAATGTTATTTAACATCACACTGATTTATTTCAACAGTTGAGGTACCGCAAAATTAAGTTTTGTGAAAAATTCAAACTGAAACTTGTTTTACCCAGATTATTATACAAAAATATAATTTGGTTGGTATAAGATGTCATTTGTGATTTTATACATGATCTTTACCTAACGGGTTAGTAAGGGAGAAGGTTTCTAACATCTGTAGATTTACATAGATATTTATTTCACTTTTCCTTATTGGTTTAATACACATTTGAAATACAGGGACTAATCCTATCAATGTCACACATAAAGATGTTCAGAGAGTGTCTTTAGCATTATAAAGAGGCAAGTAGAAGTTCTCAACAGGCTATAAAGGAACTTGAAAAACCTCCATCCGCTTACATATGCCAACACCAATCATAAATCTAAAAGTGGCTCAGCTTAATCGTTTGTGACATTCTGGAAGATGTAGGTTGTACATGTGTGATGCTAAATCCCATCCCTACCCCTTTCCTCCAAGAACGTGGAGATAGAAAACTCAGGTTGATATGAACAGAGGAAGAATGGTTCTCATACTGAAGGTAGTCTTGACTGAGCGGGTTAATCAAGGAGGGAAGAGTGCCAATATAAATAATTCTGGGGGGGAGAGAGAGTTGAGGTGTCCTAGCTTATACCTTCTGTCACATGCAAGTGTTTTCAGAAGGCATCCTCGGCTTCAGAGCACTGGAGAGATCTCATTTCAGCAACACTCAAGACCAACATCTAAAATGAACATGGTGAGATTACCAAGTTGATGTCTCTGTGTGAGGTCTCTTGGTGGGTAGTCATCTGACCTTCCTTGGACCACTTGAACTTATTCATATGCTTTTTGAAAATCACTGAAATTAGTCATAGAACATCTTCATTCAAATGCAGTGTGTGTGTGTGTGGGGGGGGGCAGTGACATCTGAGAGTGCTAAGATTCCCTCACTCTTATTTGTGCCACATTTATTTTACCCTTCCCACTTTCAATGACCTAATTTTGGCTCTCTCCCTCTCCTTGATATGGGTATGTTCTTAATATCCTTTCAGTGCCCTCCACTCAACCAGAAAATGTGTGCTGGATGAACATTACTTCAGTGCTATCCTGTGAATTATTTTCCAGGATTTTAGTATTGGCCATCTGAGTTAACCTGAATGTGCATTAAAGGGGAGAGGGGGCGAGGAGAATGATGCCAAAATACTAAAAACGTGTGTGTACTATTTATAGGAGGACAGAGCATACATTATAGACCCTTAGATGAGTCATTGGTTGAATTCTCTTCTATCATTTTTGTCAGTTTCAGAATCATACATTTTCAGTAATTTACATTTTGATCAGTTAACCACTGGACTATTGGTTATTGATATCTAAGTGGCAGAATCTAAGGAAAGATTACATTTTTTAAATTCCAATGGAAACTTTAAAGTTAAGTTGGGATTTCCCTGGTATAAATGTTTCTGATATAACCTGATTCTATGTCATAAATTCAGCCATTACTTTTATATGTGTAAAAGTTAAATCTATATACTTTAATTTATAAAACTTGGATATAATTTTTTTATCATGTGGGGATTTTACTTTTCAAATATGGTTTTCTTTATAGATTATAAACTTGAGGATAAGAACCTAATTTATTCATAATTGTTTTCTTCATGCTCAGCATAATACCTGGAAAATAAATCAACACACGCTTACTAAACTGATTAGTTGTTTCTACCATTTTGTTAAGAAAATTTTGTTCTCAAAATCAACCTGATTGATCGAGACTCATTCCTTAATTTAAAAAGGTATATTCTCTTTCAAATCTCCCTAATTCTATGAATGAAAGCCATCTTTGCTCCTAAGAAATTCCCACTTGGCTGGCCAAGGCAGAAATGCAAACAAGTTCAGGATGGGGTGCTGGTGAACTTGAACACATTGCAGCAGGCAGGCCGAGGGGCTGCAGAGCTCTCGTGGGGGGAGCACCGGTAGGCAGGTAACCGTCCAAAGGGTGATGCTGGAGCTCACATATGAAAGCTGAGACGTTGCCTGTCATCAAGGTGGTGGTCATTGGGAGAAGGGAGGCGTGATGTTGGGCACATCGGTTGTCAATAACGACGTGGCAAATGGTAAATAAAGATCTTGTGTGTGTAGAGAGCAGCATGAGGAAAAGCAGCTTGTTTTCCAGAACGGTGCTGACTGCTCTGACTGGAGCACGGAGCATGAGGTTGGTCTCACAAGCAGAGAGGCAGGCGGGACCAAACCACGAGGCGCCTAGCATTCCATGGAACGCGGAATTCATGTTGTCGCACTTTCTGAAAATTCTCCATGTCATCTTTAATTTTTCTTTTTATGTTCTCCATCTTCTACTGATTTAATAAAGTTTTTTTTTTCTTTCTTTTTTTTTTTTTTTTTTAAGAGGTCATGTGTCTATTGACTATTTCTGGGCCCTTTTTTCTTTTTTTTGTTTATCCTCACCTGAGGACACTTTTTTTTGTTGTTGTTCAGATAGAGTGGGAGGGGGAGAGAGAGAGAGAAACATCGAGTGGTTGCCACCCACACAACCCAACCAGGGCCAAGGAAAAACTGCAACCGAGGTACGTGCCCTTAGCGGGAACCGAACCCCAGTCTCTCTGGACTGCAGGCCGATGCTCTTAACTGCTGAGCCAAACCGGCCAGGGCAATAAAGTCTGTTTTTAACATGCTTTGTAATCTTTCCTTTTTCTACTTTATTTTTCTTGTTACTATTACCACTGTCTGGTCATTCATTTATTCTCTCATTCAACCACTATTTTTAGAATGCTTTTTTTATGTGCTAAGTACTAGTCTAGGTTATAGGGAAACAGCTATACACAAAGACCAACAAAGTAGCAGCCTCCATTAAGCTTGTAGAAAATTAATACACAGTTCATCTGTTAAATTAACCTTATTATATCAAGAAGTGATAAGACCTGTGAGTGAAATCAATGTGGTCCAGGGATACTGAGTTACGGAAGACACCTCGCTGGGCAGGGTGGCCAGGCAGTCTGTGCTACGGTGATGGCATTCCAGCTGGAACTTGGATGAATTCCCTGAACCAGCCATGAGAGGCTGGAGAAAAGGGGGTGCAGGAGGAGGGGAAGAGCGAGCACAGGTGCTCTAGCGGGGATGAGCTTGGTTTATTTAAGAATGAACATGAGCCTCTCTTACAATTCGGTCAAGTCCAATGAATTCCTCATTTGGTGATAATCATGGTGGTTCTGCTTTCCAGTTCAGACCCTGAGGATACAGGGTCAGGGACTGGAGCAGGCTGAGGGAGAAAGAGAGAAGAGGGTGGTCTATTCTCATCTGTCACCCTCGCGCTGGGATGAAAAACCAGAATGTTTCATTAGCTATTCTTCTAAAGTGTATTTAGAAAATACACTGAGCACTTTAAGAAATGTGAGGCTGAAACTTTGGATAAGGTTACAAATATCATATTTAGCCCTACCATTTACATAATTCAATTAATGAACATCTCCCAGAATATAATACGATACTGTCCTGGCCGAAAAAGCATTTCTCCACTTGAGTGTATTTGGAATGTGTTAGCCATTGTTGTGTGCTATATTGTGTGCTATGGGCTGCAGTGGGTTAAATTTCTCAAGGCATCTCTAGGAGTGAAGTATTTTTTTTGTCTATATTGAATAAGGTTTCAATAGGAGAATTAAATAAAGCTTTATGCAAGTATCTTAGCCCGTAAAAGGATAATTCTCTGTCATCTTTGAAACTGTTCTTGGATTAATTTAAGAAAGGCGTACCATTTCACCCATGCATTGTTTTCCACTTTGGAATGTGATCACGTTTCTATGAACACGGCCATATTTTTAGGCTGGCAGCTGTAAATATTTTTAAAATTCACTTCTGAAAATGGCATCTGTCACGTTTAGGACTAGTTCCTTTTTAAGATTCAGCAAACCCATCTTGCAAATGATACCGTATTTCTTAAGAACTTCACCTTATCAAACGTTGTTAAAATGTAAATAAAATGGAGCCTGGACCCACGGGGTGCCGCTAATAGGTTTTTCTCCTTGACACGGGGCTGATATGAACTGCATCTAACCAGTTGATTTTTATGAGACTTCAGAAACTGACAGTTATTTCCCACTGCTGCTTGCCACTGTTTTATCTCATTTTAATTCCAGAGTCAATGGACAATACCAATACCTATGGATTGCATGTTAAAACGGGATTTATGAATTATGGATGAACTGAGACAGTTATTGATATTTAAAGGGATAATATTTCATGTTGAATATTAATAGGAATCAAAGACCAGAAGAGTATAGTTACCGAAAAAATATAATATTTCAAAACAGGGTAGCTTCTTTAAGCCATGGGATGTAAGTATAAATGTTAAATGAAATTGTAGTTAATTCATTTAGTGACAATTTCTGTAACAGAATAGAGATGAGAACTTACCATTGAAGGGTTATTATAATTAGAACTAACTTGGACATTAAATTAAAAGATAGTGTAAAAATTGTCCTATCCTATCATAGGGTCTATTGTGTCATTGTCTAGTAATATGTGACTGCTGAAAGTTAGACTACATGATCATATGAAATGTAATAAAATGTAATTTAAAACTTTAATTTCATGGTTTCAAGTCACTCTTAAGAAAACAGGAAAATATTTATATTCAAAACTTGTGAGATGACCTCATAAACTATTACTTTTATATCTTGGCTGGCTAAGTTGATGCACACTGAAGGTGGTCTTTGATATGATGGTTCTACTTTGTAAATTCACATAATCCAGAAAAAAAGAATTTATCTGTTTGCTTCAACTATAAGGAATTGGATCAAACTCACCAACCCATAAGAAACTAATAAAGCAAACTATGAATACCCAGTCAGGGATTACTGTGTAATGAGAAGTAAAAGAGAAATACCGGGATGACTAGAAGGTGTGCTGAGTGGAAAACACATTCCCAGTAGGAATGTCATTATTTATTCATCAAATGTGTACTGATGCCTGAGTTTTAGCAGACATTTTGCTGGGCGCTGAGATGAAAAGTCAGACAGGTCATAGGTCCACCGTCAAGGAGCTGATTGGCCAGTTAGAATGAAAGCCAAGTGGAAACAGTGGTGTCCTGGGAAGATGAGATTCCAAGTCAGGTAGGGATCTGGAAGGGCTCCCCTGAGCGGTAAGGCGAGTGACATGGGGAGCACGGAGCTCACAGATGGAAGAGAGAGATGCGTTACCTGTGGGAGGACTCGGTAACGAGTCAGTGTGAGGGCTTCAAGCATGAAAGCAGGTGTGGAGAGCATTGTGCTGAGGGAAGTGAGCCAGGCGAGACCGACAGGTACCACCTGATCTCACTTATTTGTGGAATCCAAAGAACAAAATAAGCTGACGATCAAAATAGCCCCAGAGACTTGGAAGCAGGGAACAGACTGACGAACCTCAGAGGGAAGGGGGTGGGGGATGGGGAGGGAAGAGATAAACCAAAGAACTGACATCCATATATACTCAACCAATGGACACAGACAAGTGTGGTGAAGGCAGGAGGGCTCAATGGGGGAAAATAGGAGGACATCTGTAATACTTTCAACAATAAAGACAGATTTAAAAAAGAAAAAGAAAGTCAGGTCTCTCTACCCACAACTTTCTCTCTACATTGGATCCTATCCTACAACTGAGTCTGGTTTATACTCTAGATTTAATGATTCATTCGTCCAACAAATTCCTTGAGTATCTACTGAGTGCAGGGAAGAGCCCTAGGCACCGAACTTTGAGTAATGAACAAAATGACATCACTGACCATCACAGAGCTTAGAATTCATCTTCTAAAAATACCTCCCCTGCCCAGCCAGTGCGGCTCAGTGGATTGAGCGTCATCCCATTGACTGAGAGGTCCCTGTTAGATTCCTATTCAGGGCACATGCCCAGGTTGTGGGCTCCATCCCCAGAAGGGGGCGTGCAGGAGGCAGCCGATCAATGTTTATCTCTCACATTGATGTTTCTCTCTCTCTCCCTTCCTCTCTCTCTAACAAAATCAATGAAAACATTAAAAAAATAAAAACACCTCTTTGACCCATGTACCCCATGAGTTACTTCCCATTTCTCTGTCACATTTACTGATCTTTCTACAAAAATTTCTATTGCCTAGTCTCTCATTTTTTCCCATTTACTTGATATCTTTCCACTTTACTTTTCACCCCTCTCTTGATGATGTCAAAACAATCACCATGTGTCAAAGTCAATGGTCATATATCCATTCTCATGTTATTTAAACTCTCAGAATTAGACAGTCTTGCCTGCTCCTTTCTCTTTAATACACTTACATCTTTTAGCTACAAAGACAGATTCTCCTATTCTTCTTTTATATCACCTGTTCCCCTTCCTCTCCTTTACTGGTCTTGCCTTGTCTGACCCCCAAATGTTACAGTGTCTCAGGCTCATCCTGGATTCATCCTTTATCTTTTCTCCCATCCATTCTCTCTGTTTTTCTCTTCTCTTTCCTGCCTTTGAGGAATGCGTAATCCTCACTTTTTAAAAAAGTTATTGATAAAGGGATATAGAAAACAATTTAAGAGGGAGAATGTCAAGATTATATTTAAATTTTAAAAGACTATTTAGCCATCTCCTAAATGATCCTCGTAATGTGTATTTGTGATTAAACCCAGTAAAGGTAGTTGAATAATCATAATCATGAAAATAAGTGCCTGGCGACATTCTTACATCCTGCTCTGGAATTCTTCTCTTTGGGACACATGCCCAGTCAAGGGACATATTATTTTTCTTGGGTTCCTTTCTTCTATACTTTGTACATGATACAACTTTATGTTAAAAGGAGACAATAGTTAATAACTTTATAGCATACCTTAGCCCACCTATAATCTACTCATGATATTGCTGTCTCTGAGGCATCTTGGTCTCTGTGAGGTAGGCATGAAAACGTCGTAGTCCTGCCTGGCTGGTGTGGCTCAGCGGGTTGAGCACCATCCATGGACTGAGAGGTCCCATGGTGGTTCCATTCCTGGTCAGGGCACGTGTCCAGGTTTCGAACTTGATCCCCAGTAGGGAGTGTGCAGGAAGCAGCTGGTCCATGTTTCTCTCTCACATCAATGTTTGTCCCTCTCTCCCTTCCTCTCTCTCTAAAATAATCAATAAAAACATTAAAAAAAGTCACAGTCCCGTTACAACATTTGAAGACTTTCTATTGAGTGATGATTTATAATAATGCAAACCTAATTTTGAAGTATAATTTTCTCGTCCCTTAATAGGTCCTGAGATTATTTTGGGAATGCTTATCAGCCTATGCATAACTGATGGTCTAAACTTAATGTTCTGGTAGCACAATATTTATTTGGAATTATCCACACTGTTGTCAGCGTGCCAATTCAGGGTGTGCGGTAGCTTTTCCTGAGCTTCTTGACGGAAATCTATAAATAGTGCCATCTTTATTAGAAGCTGCAATAAAAATAGCAAACACATTTTGAACATTGATTAAATTGTTGTAAGTGTGAGTTAGCTGAACCCTCACAAGAACTTCACAGAGAAGTTAAATGACTTGTTCGCCCCAGAGTAGCAAGGTTCACGGTTCGCCTCCCGAGCCCGGGCGCCCCTCAGCCAGGGGCGCTGCGGAGGTGGGTGTTTGCGATTTGAACAGGTCCAGAGCCAGGCCGCGGGGACTGACGCACTGCGGTGGTCATCTTCTACCAGCAGCGTGGCTGAGGAGGCTAAATGTGTTCCTGAGGCAGGCAGGCGTATCGGACAGGAGGAAAATGTCCCTTCTCCCCCCGCCTGCCTGCGGTCTTTCTCAGCTCATTGTGCCCAGTCACTTGTCATGCTGGGCCACTCCTGCGTGTTCCAATTTGGACACCCAAAGAGGATAAGCAGGTTGTATTCAACTATACGATTATAGAAGATAAAACATAAGCAGCTTTGGGTGAATCTGATCAATGTTTATGGCTTAAACTGGATAATTTAGCCCCTCCTGAAAAAGTGTACATCAATGAAGATTCATTCTACATATGCAATATCTGGATATTTATTTCAACTCTACTATTTAAAATGTCTTTATAAAGGGACATAAAACAGGCATTGAAAGTAGGAACAATGACCTTGAGTCAATTACTTAGCTCTCTCCAATGAGGGCAATATAGTATTACAATAATAAATTAACTAATTGTAGCTCTGTCTGTATGACAATACCACACCTATCATTTGGGAAGCAAGTCTTCCTTGCTTTTGCAGACAACATGTTTTTTCTGACTCAGAGTATAAAAGTGGTCTTGGATCTCCAGCTCCTGGCTCCATGGCTCCATGTCTGGGTTTATCCCCATATTATATTCTCCATTCGGATCTTCTATTACACTTTGCTGAAGCACACGTTGGAGTCTCACTGATCATATGTCTTGCTATAGGGCTCACACGTTTGTTTTGCCAGTAACAATAATATGATAACTCAGCAGAAAAGAAACGAGTTTTATGTTGTAGCTCAAATGGAACTCTTTGGAGCTATAGTTCAAAACTGAGCCGTGGCGTTTATTGTGGGTATCCACTGGGGTGGCGGAGAGGAAATGTGTTTCCGTGGAGAGATGAGAGGAAGGATTAAAGAATGGGGGTAAAGAAAAGTAAGAACAGAGCAAAATGCTTTGGTGAAAGAGAGGTTTTATTTGATTTTTTATATAAAGGAAGAAAGTTTATAAGGTAAGACTTGAGGTGGAGTGACCGAGACAAAAGCTCGGCCCAGGGAGTGAAGATTTTGGAGCTTAAGCTGATTGAAAAATCCTGTTACAAGGTGAGGAGAAGATGGAGCAAGGCACGTTTTCCTACCGGAGAGATGGGGACGCTGAGGAATGAAGAAGAGCAGGGTCCAAACTCACTGCTCAGGTGAAGTGGAACACGAGCCTCTTGTGTGGGTGAACGTGCTATTGCAGTAATTAGAACGCTTCTTGGTATTAATAATAGGAAGAGAGCAAAGGGGAGGCCAGACGTTATGAGCATGATCATCTGGGCAGCTTCACACTCCGCAGGGAACCACCGGTTCATTCCCTGCTGATCACTGGGGGAGGGGCTCCTACAAAGGGGGAGATGGGTGAATGCACAGTAAAAGTCAGGGTGAATAGGGAAGATGCTTGCCTGTCAATCATCAGAAGCGTGCAAAATCTTGGAAAGGGCAAATCCCTGGACAAAGGGTTTCTTCTCGCTTGCTCACTCCAGCCCGCTTCTCTCTCGTTCTGTGACCGCCTGGACCGTGCCTTCGCGTGTTCTCTTTCCGTAGCCCTGTGGCCTTGAGCAGCCGCGTGGTCGGTGGAGGTGTGGACCCCACATGCAATGGACTGCAGCTGGGGACACAAGCTAAGCCAGCCGGATGTGGGGCTGGGCTTTAAGATGGAACAGAAATTCTGGGCAGTGGCCTCAATTCTGACCCTGTTGAAGATGAGACTTTTTCCATGGTGAGATGGACAGAGATGGGACCTTGGAGGAGAAACCTCTTAATTTTAAATAATCAATATAGTTTTTCAAAAAAATCCATGCTCCTTTGGGGCCACAGGAGATTATTTCTCCTAGCACCCCAAGAACTCCACTTCCACCGATAACAAATGAAACAGGAGAAGAAACAAAGACATGATGGTCAAGAGAAGAAACTCTTTTTTCTGTCTCATCTAATATTAGTTGCTCTAAAATATTATAAGTTTACCTTCTAATACTCTATTGCCTTGAACAAAGGAGAGATTATACATAAAATGAAGAAAATAAACCTACAGAATATTTATATTTAG
Organism: Molossus molossus; assembly: GCF_014108415.1. Lineage (NCBI taxonomy): Eukaryota > Metazoa > Chordata > Mammalia > Chiroptera > Molossidae > Molossus > Molossus molossus. The sequence continues at coordinate 119,685,608 of NW_023425377.1, read as the reverse complement.
TGGTGAAGGAGATTCAAGAAAAACAATAGAATGTGGCCATAAATACAGACTTATCACACCAGTGGCCAAAGAAAAGTCCAAGGACACTGGGAGAGGGGGGAGGAGATCCGACATTGATGGGTTCTGTGCGTCCAGCCTTGTAATGAGGGCTTGTGTGTATGTATGTATGTGTGCATGTATGCATGTATGTGTGTATGTATGCCTGTGTGCGTGTATGTGTGTATGTATATATGCATGTATGTATGTGTGCATGTGTGTATACATGTGTGTGTGTATGTATGTGTGTATGTGTATGTATGTATGTGTGTGTGCGTGTATGAATGTGTGTATGTGTGTATGTATGTATGTATTTTTATCCTGAGAATATTTCTGTGAAGCTTATTATCTTGATTTTATAGATATGTTAATAACTTGTTTAAGAGCATATTTTTTTAATTTTTTTTTTTTTTTTTTTTTATCCTCACCCGAGGATATTTTTCCATTTTTTGTACAGATAGAGCGGGAGGGAGAGAGAGGAAGGAGAGAGAGAGAGAAACATCGATGTGAAAGGGACACATCGAGTGGCTGCCACCCGCACGACCAACCAGGGCCGGGGACAAACTGCAACCGAAGTACATGCCCTTAGCGGGAACTGAACCTGGGTCTCTCCGGACCGCAGGCCGACGCTCTAACCGCTGAGCCAAACTGGCCAGGGCAAGAGCATATTTTTAAAAAGGTGGAAATGTCTTCCTCGAGACTGACTGATTTGAAAACTGTATTCTTTCTGTCCTACCGCTCCTGTGCAGTCTTGTTAAAATGAGAAAACCCCTTCACCCCGGAATAATTCCAGCCGGGGCTCGTGTTCTCCAGTCGGTTCATGGCACCAGCATCAAGGAGTTGGGAGCACTCACCTTCACTACATTTATCATTGATTCTTTTACAAAGTGTGTGTCTGTGCGACTCTGTAAAGCTAGAATGTGTGTTATGAACGCACACACAACTGCAGATGCACAGAAGAGAAATGCTGCCTCACCGTGCTGACCCTCCGGCCGGATGCGGAATGACTGTCCGCTGTGGCCCCGGGACAGGCCCACCGAGGGGCGTGCTCATCTGCCCCCCGCACCACGTCCTGTGAGGCGTGCATTTGGGTTACTAAAAAAGAAAACAGCAAAATCTCAGCATCTACTTAAGCCTCTTGAGCAGATTCTGATCAGGGTGACTGCACGGTGGGATCAGCCGTCCCCTGATCTCACAGACCCTGTTCCCCGAGACGTGGCTCCCTCAGCTAGTGCCTCCTTGGGCGGGGAGCCCCCCCTGGCGTGTTGCCTTCCAGGAGGTCCAAGGACAGCTGTCGGCAGGGCTGCAGTGGGGTTCACGGGAGACCAGGCGGGGTGCTCCTTGTTTCTGAATGTCTGGAGGACCTCCGCAGCTCCTCTCATGACGGGTTGCCTCCTCCCTTGTCCCACAGAGACGATCTGTTTCAGGGGACGTGTTCCTACCCATGGTTATTAATATGCTCCCTGCCCCCTCTCTGGCCTTTCCCCTCTTTGATCGCTGGGGGGGTGAAGGGCGAGGCGGAGTTCAGCCGGCCACGCAGACTGCGCTGTGGTTGCTGTCCCACGTGGCGCCGGTACGGGGATGTCCTCGCTGCGAAGCCTTCCGATCTGTCAATACCTTCCATCAATACTCGGCTGTCAGTTTGGCTGCTTATGGGTTTCAGCAACATGAAACTGAGTCACAACACTCAACTAGAGCTCTTTTGCATGTACAGTTGACAAATCCCATTTTAGCAACAGGCATGAGCCTGAGGATTGGAGCAGGCTTGTGACAGGTACATGTTTTTCCTGTGTGTGTGTGTGTGGGGGGGGTCTCCGATCCTCTCCTGGGTTACCTGTTGTCGATTTCTCGAATCTCTTCAAGCCCCTTACAACTGAGCACCGTCTCTCCATCAGAGAAGCGATTAACCAAATCCCTAACGAGAGGGTCTGTGGCATCGGTTATAAGAGTATAAAAGGTTAATTTAAATCCTAGCACCCAGAGGAGATGTCAGCCCAGAACAAATCAGCAGGGAGACTTACCCGGAGGGGTCCGAGGTGAAGGTGGAGCGTATGCACAGTTAGGAGGACGTTTATGACTAGTGGAGTTTGTTTTCCAGACTATGAAGACTGGAAGGTTAGAATGATATGTCTATTATAAATCAACATAATTCGTGTTCTGCAGCTTTTACCTGACAACAGCAATTGGACTCAGCTCTTCTTTGTGCAACTGCAAATCCAAACAAAGAGGAACAGAGGTGCCAATGTGCTTCTCACCTAAGTGCTTGGCTTTTGTTTTGTCAAAAGAAACAAACTAAATGTGCTGGATACTATAATTTTAGATGGAATGAGGTAGTCGGTTGAAGAAGGCCATACATCCTCTGACCCTCCTCCCAGGGAGAGGGGGGTTCCAGGTCCCTCCACATGGCTCTCGGTGGACTGGATGAGTGCATGGTCAGTAGGCTGTGGCAGAAGTGAGGCTGTGCTAGTTTCTGGGCAAAGACCTTAAGGTGGCTTCTGCTCCCTCTCTCCTGGAATTCTCGCTATCCGAGCCCTAAGCTGCAGTGTGAATACAGCTGTCCTTCTAAAAAGACTGCGGTGCAGAAGCCCGAGAGTACGTGGAGAGACAGAGGAGCTCGGATGACTCAGCCAGACCAGGACCCCAATCATGTCCGAGTGAAGGTGTCTTGGACCTGTTGGACTACTCTGGCTACACTCTGGGTACTACAAAGTGACCTCTGTTGATATCATGAGGAGCCAAATAGTTGCCCAGGAAGGCCCTGAGTCAGTTGCTAGCCCACAAAAGTGTCAAGTATTATAACGAAAATTAAATTAAGTGGTTGTTCTAAATCACTAAGCTCTGGGATATTTCGTAAAGAAATGAAGAACTGGGCTGGTAGGTATGATGAATTTGTTAACTTTTAGAATTAAATTTTAAGAATTAGTTTAATTCAATTCAAGACTGGTAAATTGAAAGAGTAATGAGATACCTGAAGGAAAGGAAGCGATGCCATTGTCCATCAGAGGGCATGTTCAGTGAGGAGGCCTCACCTGGATGTGAGGGTATAGATGATGCCAGGAGCTAAGTGTATCAAAATGCTTGTGTTTCTTCACCATCCTGACAGGTGAGTGAGACATTTTCTTCAAGGTCCCATATCCTAAACTACTGTCCCAAATCTTTGGATCTCACAAATGTACAAGGTTACGTCCGGTGAAAATTGACTTTGCTGTGAACTTATAGCGGTCAGCTGAGATTCCCAATACTTACATATTCAAAACCATCACAAGGACAGGTAGATCCCTCAGTCCTTGCAAGTCTATAGAGTTTCCAGGGATGAAGAATGGCAGCTTCTCCCCCATATCCTCTTTTGCTTTCTCTATATCTTCATCTCTAATCTCCTGATGCCACTGAATTAGATCCAGGATAGGTCATCTTATCAACCTCTTTGGGATATATTTCACACCAATGGGAGACACAGTTATATTATTATTATTATCATTATTATATAAAGTTGAAATTACTCCTGAAAAATGTTTAATGTGCTTCAAACCCCAATGAAGATTTGATATGGTCAATGTTTTATACCAGCTTGGTTGCCTTCCCAGTGCATTTCCATCCCTCTGTAGGTATCCCCATTCCAGAAAACTTTGTATTGCAGTGAAATTGTTTTCTTGACCCTTTACTTTTTCATAAGTGTACTCTGTTATATCTAAAAATTTCTTCATGGACATTTTTCACCCTGAAACACCCTTCCTAAATCCATCCCCAGTAGGCTCAGAGGACCTGGCAGAGATGAGTTTCCATTTATGTCATTTTCCTACCCCATATGTCTCTGTGAGAAAAAGGTAAAGGACATTTTCGAGTCCACATGGTTCCACAGTTGGATTAAGAAGTCAGACTCTCCCTGGCTGGTTTGGCTCAGTGGTTAGAGTGTCGGCCTGCGGTCCAGAGAGACCCGGGTTCGATTTCCGCTAAGGGCACGTACCTCAGTTGCAATTTGTCCCCGGCCCTGGTTGGGTCGTGCGGGTGGCAGCCACTCGATGTGTCCCTTTCACGTCGATGTTTCTCTCTCTCTCTCCCACTCTATCTGAACAAAATATAAAAAAAAAAAAACACAAAAAAAAGTCAGACTTAAGTGAAGCCTGTATCTCATCCAGTACTAAACTTCACTAATGATTTTAAAGTTATGACAATCAAGAGGCTCAGAGGAAGAAAAGAACGCTCTGGGACCTCGAGGGTGGTTCTTTCTCCTCACGTCAGACATGCAACTTTGGCCCAAAATAATAGAGGAGATTCCCAAGGGAGGCGTAGCGAGTTACTGCCTCACACAGCAGCAAGAGCGCTCGGCTACGAACACTCTCGTCCACACCCCTGACGGCTGTGTAGCTACATGACATTCTCCAGGGAGTCGGGCCCGACACGTCCTAGACCCTGCGTTTATTTACCAGAAAGAACTCTCAGACTGTAAGCTTCTACCAGTGGCTTTCTATATCAAGGACCATTCCTTCCAGAAAACAGCATTTGTCTGTTTGCCTAGAGGTCTAGTTGACAGGAAGATTAATCAAGGTCACCTGCCTTTTTCCTTCTCTGAGAGAAAGAAAGTAACGGGTGAAGGGAGGGACTTGATCATAGGCCTGGAGTTCTAACCTTTCTCTCTCTCTCACACACCCCTCTCTTATCTGTATCATCCCCTCTTCTCTTCCTCTCTCTCAGTTCAACCGACACATGTACGGTGCCGTATCTTCTTCCCTATGAGTCTCATTAGTGTCCATGAGCTTGGGACTCACAACTCTATTAAATAGATAAGGCAGATGCCATTGTTTTTAACCTTTAAAATGAGAGCGTATTTGTGGTTTCTGGAATTCCGTTACAGTTTTCTAACTGACGGCAGCTTAATCGGCAGTCACTGCACACCTTCAACGTGCCAGGCCCCCTCCGGAGACGAGGGCTTTAAACAGAGCGGAAATCATACTGAGGTGTCCCCGTACGCCGCTATCGATGATTAAAAAGTTACAAGGTTTGTTTATTAGTTTTCTTCCCCTTTCTCTTTGTCATTTGCTCTCTGGGACTCTTCTAAGATCTACCTCTACTGTGACTAAGCAACTGAAGTGTAATACCCGGCTCAGGCAGCTCCCAGGACCCTGCTTCAAATCTGAAACTAGATTCTGTCTATTCCCAAAGCAGTTAACACCCCTTCTGCGAATCTCGCCTCCTGGCGACCTTAGTCAGGGTGTGTCCCAGCTTAAAGGGCTAACCCGTGCCCTGCGTAGAACCCATCATGGGCATCACTGGGCCAACAATGAGGACCTCCCTTCCAGGCTGCCTCAGCTCTTACACAACACCCTGGCCAGAGCTACCCAGACCACAACTCTACTGGCAGTGCATGCGTCCAGGAGGGTGACTGTTCTTCACCATCAGTGACTGCCTCCCCTTGTACGGGGCTTTCCATTCCCTCCTCCCTACTTCCAGTCGCTGTTATGTGGATGCTTGAAGGTACTACTGCTTTTGTAGCGTCTAGAGCCAGGGTTCCGGAGAGAACCCGTGGAGAAGGTAGGCAGAGAGCGGTGGGAACGCGCAGGCTCGGGGTAGTGCTCAACCACACGAGCGTGGCAGACACTGGGGCTCGGGAGGATGGGACTTCGATGACTGATTAGGGACCTGGTATTCCTAGGATGCAGGTTCCACTTTCCACTATCTGGTTGGAATTCACCTTCACCTACCGTGGGAGGAGGTCGCTAAAATGAACTAAACGTCTGCTGATCATTTCATTACCACTGTTCATTTTCATAATTAAAAAGAGAGCTAACGCGTGTTATGAAGCACGTAGTCCGAGCTGGGCCTGTTCAAATTATATCTGAACTAATTTGAGTAGTAGGTTTACTGTCATCATCCTTATTTCATCGATGAAGAAGCTGAGGCATTGAGGTATTATTTAAAGCTTAGGTGACAGAGCAAGGATTTGATCCCAGCAAGTTGGCCCACAAAGCCTACTCCCCGACAATGATAATAAGCTACCTCTTCACAATACGTCGCCTCTCATCTGACCTAAGCAAATTGGTTTATCTTAATAAACGCTGACATTCCAATGACGTGTAACACTGAATGAGCAATAACTTCTTGAGACTTGGTTTATGTCATGCACTGGATGGTTCTGAGATCTTCATTCCTTCCTGTCACAGAATGAGACAGCTCTGATGTTGAGGATCACTGCCGTGGCTTCCGGTGGAGACAGTGAAATGCATTTTCCCACCTGATGATGTTGCACTTGGCCATGTGACCAGCTTTGGCCAGTGACATGGAAGTGGCAGTGTCAGGGTTACAAAGAGGCCTTAGAAGCATCAGGCATGTCTGCTTGCCACTGTCCTGGGCTCCCGTTGCTGCAGCGACACTTCCTGGAAGTGCTGTTTCCAGAGTGATGTGGAATACATGAGGCAGATCCGAACCCAGCCTGCATCTGGGAATCAAGCCCCAGTAATGTGTAACATGAAGCTGTAACTAAAACAGAAGTACCCCAAAGCATCCACTCTAGATCATCCAAAACCACAGTGGACCTGCAGCCCCAGAAGCAAAAGAGCAAATGCTTGCTTTTGTAAAATACTGTGTTTGGGAGTCCTTGGTTTTGTAATATTATTGCAGCAATATCTGACAAATACCTTCAATAAGAGATATGTTGACTCTATTAAAATATCAGATATTATTCTAAGAGCTATAAACATCCTTAATAGCCCTGGCCGGTTTGGCTTGGCGGTTAGAGCGTCGGCCTGCGGTCCTGAGAGACCCGGGTTCGGTTCCCGCTAAGGGCATGTACCTCGGTTGCAGTTTGTCCCCAGCCCTGGTCGGTTGTGTGGGTGGCAGCCACTCGATGTGTTCCTTTCACATTGATGTTTCTCTCTCTCTCTCTGTTCCTCTCTCTCCCTCCCACTCTACTTGAACAAAAAAATGGAAAAATGTCCTCGGGTGAGGGGAAAAAAATAAAAATAAATAAAACATCCTTAATACATTGCTATTTGTTACACATACACACACAACAACGACAACAACAAACAAAAGTTTCGGAATCATGTCGTTATTAAGAGAAATTGAGACTATAAATCACCTAGTGTCTATCAATTTAATAAGAAAGTGTTGGCAAATTTCATGGTTTATTTTTTTATGTCTACCCATGATGCTGACTGCCATTTCAAACAAAGCTAGTACTAACAACTTCTAAAAATCCGTAAATGTTTTGGAACTCATTGGCATAATTTAATGAAAAATCAGCACTGTCATGCATATATATCACCTTGACGGTGGTGGGTATCACAGTTCAGTACTATTTATAGAATATCGTTTCAAAGTTTTCGCTTTCCATCACAATGTGCATTACCACACTGGTTGTGACATGTGTTGACGATCCTCTCGAACACGAGCGTGCACACCCAATGGCCGTCTCCTTCGGCAAGTGCACCGGTGGTGGGGAAGATGGGTGTCGAGGGCTTTCTGGGAAAAGGAAGCAGCAGCGAACAAGGGAGGAAGCTGGCGGGCAGCTCGCACCTCAGCCTGCGGGCTGTTCTCACCCGCCCGCGGCTGGGCAGGTGCCTTCTCTGTAACGAGGTTTGTGGAGAGGGGACCGAGACTCCTTTTGGCCAGCTCAGCACCATTTCCGGTCTGACTGGCAGGAGTGGAGAGAGTTTTTGTGGAGTCAGAAGCTTATGAGATTGGGGGACTCTTCTTAAGTAAAGGTGCATACATTCCTGAGCGTGAAGTTAGCTTTAAACTTGAGTATCTGTTTAAACCAGAAACTAAATCGCAGCAGATCAGGGCAGCCGTGGAGCGTCGGGTCCCTTCGCAGTGCCCCAGGAGCTCCCCCATCAGCGCGTGCGCATCGCGCTGGGCACTCCTGTCTCGGGGATGCCCAGCAGGTCCAGCCGCTCTCTCCATCCTCAAGGTTCTGGGCGAGGGGGAGCAAGCCCGAGTTACACAGTAACCCCCCTCTGTTGATGGGTGACGCTCTTTCTTAAATGTTCACTTACTTCCCATATACATTTTCAAATCAAAATTTATTTCTCACCTGTGCTGCCTTCACGCTGAGACTTCCAAGTGTATTAAATGCTTTATGTATAACAATCAATGCTGTATTATAAGGTACCTCTGGTATACCTCCTGAGCTCAAAAGTTTATTATCCAAGGGAAACTGACACAGTACTAAAAAACAAAAACAAAAAAACCCTGTAATATAATTAGTACTATAGTAAAAATATGCTGTGCAGAGTAGACTAGGAACACAAAGGGAGAAGCAGATAACACGTCTTGGGAAACAGGAAAGTCTTTGTGGAGGTGATGAATTGTGGACGATGGTGATGTTGTTGGGAGGCAGAAGAGAGCAGCAGACAGTGGAGGCAGAGCCATGGCTCAGGTCTAAGGAAGTGATCCAGCCTGGCCGGTGTGGCTCAGTGGTTGAGCATCGACCCAGGCACCAAGAGGCTGCCAGTTCGATTCCCGGTCAGGGCACCTGCCCAGGTTGTGGACCAAATCCCCGGTGGGGGGCATGCAGGAGGCAGCCAATCGCTGTTCTCTCTCATTGATGTTTCTGTCTCTCTCTCCCTCTCCCTTCCTCTCTCTCTGAAATCAGTAAATTAAAAAAAGGGGGGGGGGGGAAGAAGTAATCCAAAGCACAGAAACACAACACAGTTTTAGATACTGATAAAAAACCAGTTACCAGTGTGATCAGGGTGAAGTGTACGAGGGGCCATGGATCTTATGAAGGAAGCTGTGGTGCCACCTTAAGGAGCCTGCACATTGCAGACAGAGGCTTGGTGTGACTGCACTGTGTTTCGGAACAGAACTGGCAATGATAAGGAAGGGCAATTTGGAAATGAGGTTTGAAGAAAGAAGTGGCAGAACAGTTTAGGAGGCTGTTCTGTAGTTAAACTTTTTTATCCTAATCAGTTGTGATACTGCTGCTTGATTATGATAAAGGAACCTTTAAAGGAAAGGAAAATAACTTGCTAGAAATATGTTTTTTTGTAATATCAAATGGCTTTTAAACTATTCTTTGACTCTAAGTAAAGCACAATCAGCTTTATCTTTTGACTAATGTTTAGAAGTAAAAGAAAACGATTCACAAACAAAACCTGGACATGAAAAAGTTAGTCAGGTTTTCTAAAGAAAATTGTTAAAATTTTGTGAAGCTGACCGTTGTCCATGAGGCTTAAATGACTTTGAAAATGTGGTCAGATTGAGAGACCGTGTTGTTTTCCGGTGTAAACTAAGATGCTTTTCATTCTTTGCATGAAGGGACCAGGAAGGTAAACAGCAGAAGACGAGAGGAAGGGAGATGGGGAAGACCAGCAGGAGGAAGGTGATGGGTGGATGGAGGCTCCGCAGAAATGTTCAGGACAGGTACACAGTGGGGGATCGATGGCTCACAAAAGGGGAGGGATGTGAAACACCAAAAGAGCAGAAAAAATAGAATGTTAGAAAAATTCTGGAGAAGGCGAAAGTTTCATCATTTAAAAAGTGGAAGAAAAATCAGTGAGCCTTTTGATGTTCAATGATGAAATATCTGGCTGTGAAGAACAGATCATGCATGGTTTCCCATGACCTACTTTTTAAACATTTGTTCAATGCCAATTTATTATCTTCAGGGTTTCGAAAATTATGCCAATCTACCCAAGGAAACAAACACTTAGACATCATTTATGTCCTCTGAGAATTATTGGACTAGGGTCTAAAGTGGATCAAGACAATTCCCACGTCGATTCTGTGTGACTTCTAATTTATCACAAATCCTGGCTCCAAATATCTACTTTCAGATTATACCCTGGCTCTACACAACAGCTCAATTCTGATGACACATTTTGAACATATCCTGTCCTTGGTTTCACGCTTCCCTTTGGAAAGGTTTCTAACCTTCCATCTTTGCTCCCAGTATATTCTGCTGAACTGACCGGTTGAACTACCCATCCAGGTAAGGTGAGCAACTATAATGCACAAACAGAGAAACTCACTGAGGGCAGGAAGACAGGAAAAAAAATCAGAAAGAAAGAATAAGCCAGATGGCCCCTGCCCTCGAGAGGGGGATGTGTGTGGCTAACACTGGACTGTGTAAAATGCCAAATGTAGAAATATTGAGTACTTCCTGAACTCTGACCGAGCATATTAATTTTGGGGGAAGAAGGGCCACTTTTGCATAGCAGAGGCAAAGATGTGTGTTCTCCAGTCTTGGTCCAAGGGACCAAGTTAGATGCAGAGGGACCCAGCTGAGTGCTGGTCCAGCAATATGGCTGCAGGTAGAAGGTGTCCTTCAGTCTAAAGGAGGACACGAGCGCTGTGGCCCACGTATCTCACACAAGGAGATATTAGGGTGTGTCATGTTATCATGGAAAACGTGAAGGTTGACGTCAAGATCTGCAGCCTATTCTGTGATGTTGCGTAAACCATTTTTATCTGTTCTGAAACTCAGATTTTTTAATCTGAAAAATGAAAATTTAATAATTATTAGGATAAATGTGACATGTAATGTATATTAGCATGTAGGAAGATTGAATAAGTGAACAAACAGCTATTATCTTCCCATTAAAATAGGACATTTGCAAATAACAAGTGTATTTATTCTTCACACCAGAATAAAGTTTTATAAGTATTAAGAGTCAGGTTTTATTTTATTTTTATTTAAAAAATTATTATTATTTTTTATTGATTTTAGAGAGAGAGAGGAAGGGAAGAGAGAGGGAGAGAGAGATAGAAACATCGATGAGAGAGAACATGGATTGGCTACCTCCTGCATGCCCCCCACTGGGGATTGGACCCACAACCTGGGCATGTGTCCTGACCAGGAATCGAACCGTCAGCCTCTTGGTGCATGGGTCGACGCTCCAACCACTGAGCCACACTGGTTGGGCAAGAGAGTCAGATTTTATAGCAACCCTTTTGGACTATTAACCAGTCTCATATTAATCTGACTCCATGTAGGCATGGACATAATTTGTGTAAGTGACTACGTGAGTTTTACAGTAGTGAAACTTTATTTGAAATGCCGTATGTACCGTCGGTTACTTTGCCCTGCCCTTCTTCACATCGACTAAGGTGATTGATAGCTATATTTTTACATTGTATTTTGGATGAAATACTTTTAACATATTTTCTGTTTGTGGCAGAAAATACTTAGTATTTATCTTCTTATAAAAATATTTCCGATTACGTTTTAGAAAACTCTTTAATTTACTTGCACAATCAAGTATGTAGCCATAGTAGAGCGGTCTTTTCTAGATAAAGCATTTGAGTAATTAGTTGCCTTTAATAAAGCTAACGTAGAACCAATGAGGCACACCAATTACACAGCATTTCTACTATAAAGACGGGACTGAAATAACCTCAAGAGTGTAGATAATAGAATATATATCCAGAAGGGATGACTTCCCATTTTGATCCCATCTAGAAGCATCCCCACCTACGAATCCCACCTATAAGCATCCACCGCAGGAAGGATCCCTCCCACGTGACAGGCAGCTCTGCTCTCCTTTTGCACCTGTTACAGGCAAATAAACAATTTAAAAAAGAACTTATCACTTTAAAGCAGGATCCCAAAATAAAGATGTAAAGAGAAAGCAGGCTGTCTAGAAAACGATACATTTATTGCTGAGAGTTAACATCTGAAAACGGTACACCCGTTCCTTGGCCTCAGACGGTGTCCTTGACCCAGCCAGTGACTTGCATTTGAGGAGGGAGAGGTGGGGGCAAGGAAGCTGTGAGGTTAACAGTGGGAAAAATAAATGCAGCACAAATCAGTGTTCTCTCTGCTTTTGAATTTTTAGAAAGCGAATCCTTTAAATGGTTAAAAAACAAGCCTGGTTATAAACATGTATTGCTTTATTGCTCACATCTTTCCTTGGGGCACATTCTGTTCTTCATTCCCCTGACTTGTTCTCTGGTCTGCAGTTTGGAACAGCAATTCGCTGCAGAGATCCCTGGGTTAATTAGTGAGGGAAATCATTCCGGCTTAAGCAAGCTAAGTTTGGATGAGGGCACAGAATTCTAAAAGAAATTGAAACTTACAATTGTGCTTAATTGGCTTTAACCCTTCAACATATTGTGTAGAAGTGCATGGGGTAATAATATATACTGTTGCACTGTGCAGATGCTAAAGTATAAAATCCTTTAAATGCAAACAGCACTTGTCACTCCATCAACTATTCAAATTGTCAGAGATGTATCAGCCAACCCTAACTACCCTCTGCGGGCAATCTGGAGCCAGCCTGCTGTTTAATAACCAGCATTTAACAAGAAATAGCATGTAGATGCAGTGTGTGGTTTAAAACATTGTGTTAAGCGTCATTAAAACTCAGTCTCCTAAGAGCTTTATTAAAAGAGTCCTTTCCTCGCCACAATAAAACATTTCTCTGTGACTGTTTCGATCTAGCTGCTAACAATACAAACAAAATGCCTCTTAATTTAGCATCCCACCAGAGGGCCATTGTGGTTGTAGAACTGTAAAGGCAGAGAGAAAAAACAGCCCTAAACTACCCTTCCCAAATCCCACCTAATCAGTGATACTGAAGCAGTAGGAGCCTTTGATTTAGAATTTATTTTTACAGGGTTTTTTTTTCACCCCCTTCCCTTGTACCTATGCATGGTTATTATTTGGGGCTGTGCCTTTGCTGAGCTCTGGGAGGAAAGGTTGCTGATGAATGAGAGGTGGGCCCTCCAATCTGCAGCCCTTGGATGGGCCGATGCGCTCCCAAGACAAAACATACATGGGACTTCTCCTGTGAGAATGCACATGATCTCGATGCCACTATTTATTTCAAAAGAAAACAAAATTTGTTTACCTTGCAATTAGCCTGAGCCCCTCCTTCACTCCCATCTTGTTATTACTGGAGAAAAGGCATGCACGCTTGTCGATGAGTAGAGATATGATTCAAATTTTCTATGGCAGAAACACAGAACAATCGGGAGACATGTGTGCCAATTTTCTCTGCATAACTAGCCCCGCTGCTTCACGTGTTCTTACGCAAATTGGCAAATGACAACAATATTTTGATAGACCATGCTAACAAATTAGATTGAGGAAGATTTCATTCTAATATTTTTGTCTACCGAATAGCTCTTCTTACCTGTGGTATTTAAGGTGACTCTAGTGGGAATATATAAGATTGTAAGTGGCCAGTTGATTGAAATGGAACTTTGCCCTCTTTTGAAACAACTACCAAGGAGAAAATGTTTAATCTCATTTCTAGTTAATCGTGCCTTTCAGACTGAGACAAGACACCAAGCACAACACTTTTATTTTCACTGATGCTGTTTATCCAAATGTGGGAGGAAGAAGTATTTGTATCCCAGATTCTCGAAGGTTCCCTGAAACATGGAGGTATTTGTCACTTAGATATATTGAGGCTTAGGAATGTAGTATTTGAAATTCAACAAAACATATGAATGAAGGATAATTTACCTTTAACATATATTTGAATCATTGGAAATATTCAGCATTTCTCGCAAACATCAATGTTGTCCTCAGTTAGAATATGTACTTGTTTTCTTGTTTTTTTTTTTTGTTTGTTTGTTTGTTTTTTAATGCTGTTTTAGTAACATGAACCATAAATGTTTTGCTGAATATAAGTTGGTAGACCAGACAAACCAATGAGATTACCCTTATTGTAAATTTTCTCTAGAAACATTTAGGTGAAATGACATGAAGTTGCCATTTCAGAGTCCAAAAATGTTCAACCTTTGGTAGTTTCATGTGATTGAACTGTTTCCTTCAGATTAAAGCACACTGCAAATCTGTTTTAATACCCGTTTCTCAGAATACAAAAGTCACGGTTCACACAGCCTCCCCTTATGAAAGAGCGACCCCAACACAAGCATTTCCTTGATCCATTCTTCCTGGAAACTCCGAGAGGACCGATGCGAGCATTGTGGGTGTGCCAAGCATTTCCTTAAACCAATTCGATTTAAAAGTACATGCTGATGGTGAAGAAGGAGGGAGATGGGAGATCGAATTACTTATTTGTAAGGTAGTCATAAAAAGAGTGTGTCCAAAGACCATTTGAGGAGAATGTTGTATTCGTACTGTCCATCTTATCTCCAGATAGGTAGTAGTGGGAATTCACCACCTTTTCACCACATTACGCTTCACGGGGCCCAGGCAAACCTGCTGGGTGATTTCCCAGGAGGCCCTCTGGGGACTGAGCTCTTAGGAGAGTGTACAAGAGAGAACGTGGACTGTGCAGTCTGTTCACACCAGCATGATATGAGATAGTACCTACACTCAACTGTGGTTTGCTTTGAAGACCTCTCCATAGTGTGTTCACATGTGGCACTTTTTTGGATACAACATCCTCACATCCTCTTTTCAGGAACTATGCATGTCAGCGATTTAAAGAAATTGCACACTATTTTATTTTAATAGAAACTATGTCATCTGGAGTTAACCCATAAAAATGATATTATGGAATGCACAAATTTAATATAAATTAGATCACTGTGTTTTCTTACAAATACAACTTTATATGGAGGTTCTGATGATTTTCCATAAATGGAGAGACTGATCTAACTTGCTATATTTTCAGGATTGCTGTGCAATTAAAAAAAAAAAAAAGATACCCATGCTAAAATGTGAATATTCACTTACTTAAAACCAATTTTATGAATGCCTACTTACAGGCTACATTAGGCATTGTGGATCCCTAAATGCAAATAGATAGCTCTTTCCTTTACCTTTCTTATATAGTGGGTGAACTTGAAAGCCAACGTAAGCACCAACAAGAAGTATAAAAGGCGTTTAGACCAGAAGAGAAGCACCTTTGTTTAACCAGAGAATGCCTTTTACTTGAGACTTGAGTTCTGGAAAGATGTTTCCAAACAGAAGAGGCACCATGAGTGGCAATCATGCAATTACAGAACTTTGAAGGAGCTTGGAATGTTTGGGTAAGTTGTGAGGTCTACATCATTAGGGCAGTGTTGTGCAAAGAAATGTAAATTTCACCCGTCATGAGAATGAGAGGCAATGGAAGATTCTGAGCAGATGAGGAATATGGTGAATTTAATTTGTGATCCATCTCTCTGAGCATGTAGATAAGTAGATTGAACAGGGGTAAGACTGAGGAGTGAGGTGTGACTCTTATAGCCCAGTAGAGAGATGATAAATATCCACACCAGTGCACCTGAAGTCTGATGAAGGTAAGAGGATGGATTAAAGAGGTGTTTAGGGAATGGAGTTGATTGGACTTAATAACTGGTAGAGTATGAAATGTAAAGAGGATAGGAAAAAAGATTTATGATGATGTCCACTTGAGTCTCACATTTGTTTCAATTATCATTTATATTCTGAAACCACCTAATCTATTTCCTCAGCTCATCTGACTAAGTTCTCCATTTTGGTTTCTAATATTTACTTTAAACTCATCATGACCAATTGCTCTCTTGCTCCCAGAGATGCTCCCCTTTAATTTTACTTCACCTCAACACCTAACACCATCATTCATTTATGG
Source organism: Molossus molossus (assembly GCF_014108415.1). NCBI lineage: Eukaryota > Metazoa > Chordata > Mammalia > Chiroptera > Molossidae > Molossus > Molossus molossus. The sequence goes on along the minus strand of NW_023425377.1, from coordinate 119,670,123 downwards.
CTCAAGCCATAAGACTGCTTCTAAGGGTTACATCTCATTTTCCTTTACTCCCCACATTCAATAAATTACCAAGTCCCATTGACTTTCCCTGGAAATATTTTTTCAAATCTTACCTGTATTCTTTATTCCCACTGCTACAAATTCCCACTCCAGTCTTTGCTAGAAATCTAAGCTACCAGAACTCCTCCCCTATTCTATTAAAATAGACTTTTCATTGTTTCCCCAACATTACTTTCTTCATTCTTACTCTCGGATTCTTACTTCATACTGAAGCCAAGCAATGCTGCTGAAACTTAACTAGACATATCCGAAATCCTTAACATTGGCTTATTAACTTTGGTCTCTGCCATCATCTCAAGCCAAATCTCAGACCATGTACTACCTCCCCATACATACAACTTCTGTGACTCAACTATTCTGGCCTCTCTTTCTTGCTTCAGCAAATTAATATAGTTTTATCTGTTCCCCAAATGTCCCTTTTCTTCTCTTAGCGCTTAACTTGAGTAAACCTTATTCATGTTTCTCAAGTCAGCTCAGGTATTATTTTCTCCAGACTAGGGTAAGACCCTGGTAAATAAGTTTCCACAATGCTCCAAATCATTTTGTTAATATATCATTGACTAAATATTCTTCATAAGGATAATGCAAGAGTATAAAATTGGGGTATAATGTTTTCACTTGGGGTGGCCATAGGTGAAGGGATAGAGTTGAATGGGGAGAAGGATAATAGTTAACATTTAAGAAATAAAGAATCAGGGGGTTAATGGGTTACATGGTCAGATACAAGGACATTAAAAGCCTTTAAGATAACAGCAAACACTGGGTTGGAGAATGATACGGTAAACCAAGCATCAAAGTCTCTAAGGAATGTGTAGGAATTTAGTAGAGAGTTGCAGGGTAATTGCAAGGACATCAGAGAAGGAATGATTGTTGAGAAACTGTAGTGCCGTGACCTGGAAACAGCAACGAGCTGCTAGTAAAATGACAGTGGTTATTAGCTTTGTGGAAGTTATTTAATATCGGAAAAGGAGTTCACATCAAGATGGGAAAATAAACCAGGGACCTAGCTGTATGGGCTGATGCGGGGATGAAAGTGACAGAGAGGAAAGGGATGGAGGATGGTTATACTTGGCGAATGGCAACAAATGACAGCAGACACCGGCTTTTTCATTTCAAAGTTCCTGAACAGAATTTAGATTAAAATTATTCTGACGAAACACTGGAAACACTGACACAGCCTCCATGTGGTTGGCGAGGTAATATGTACACCCTGCTGTTAGAGCTCAACTGCACTGGAGGGATGAAAGTGAAACAGGTCTCTCTGTCTAACAAGTAGGGAGTAAGACAGGTGGTGTGAATACCACGTGGAGCCGGCGTCTGCAGACTACAGCTGTGGGCTGACCCTGGCCCTGTGGCTGTTTCTCTATGGACCCCGAGCTAAGAATGCTTTTACATTGTTATACGGTTGAAAATATCAGAAGAAAAATAACATTCATATTGCATGCTTCATAATAGGCCATGCACTGTTCTAAATCTTGGTATTCATTCGCTCATTTAACCTTTAGAACAGCCCTGGGAGGTTGGTACTAGAATTCATTTTTAGATGAGAGAATTGAAACGTTGAGACATTAAGTAAGTAGTCACATGTAGTAAGAGCCAATGAGTAGTTCAGCTGGAATTGAAACTCAGGATCTTAGCATAGAACCCATGTTTTCCCCACTTTCCCGGATGAAAGTTACCCGACACTGTGGCATAAACGAGAGAGATGCAGGAAGCACGTTCTGGAGTATTCCCAGCATGCATTGCAGGGAAGCAAGACTGTGCAGGAGATAAAACCATGTTTCCATCATGAGCACAGAGAACTCACTTTGAATCTCAATTCATCAAAATGTTTTTCCTCCCCAAGAAAGAATTGCATTCTTCTCATTAGTAGAGTTTATTATAAACATTTAACTCAATTGTCATTACCGGTAATATATTTTGAAAATTTGTGGAAGTTTGTTGTTCTTTCTTGGTCTTTAAGTATGTTCATAGTATTCTTGATTTTGTCTCTTGGCTCACAAAGCGTGACATATTTACTATCTGATCCTTTATAGAAAAATTTTAATGACTTTGACCTAAGAGTATTGATCTGTAAGTTACTTCATCCTAGCTAAAATATAGGATAAATCTGGAGTATATAAGATCATGTGTACTATCAGTATCCTTTTATATTTAGACTTCTCTTACCAATCTTTGATCCATTTTTCTATTGCTTCTAGTTTCTCGCTGACTAGGGAAACCAAATAGACTGACTCCCACTGAAGGGAGTCTGCTTTCTCCATAGGGGATCTTGCCACTGGGAAGTACATCTGTTCTTGCTGTTTGAGGTTTCTTTGTTAGCTTGTTCTTCCCCCACAGCCAATATCAACTGTCCCCTGTGCATATATTCATGTTGTTTCTGCCAAATTTTACCAGATGTTAGTTGTGTTACTGAGGAAGGAAGATGGACCAAATCCAACATCTCAGATCAGTTATCTTATGCCAATGCTCACCTTACATCCTAGGAGATGCATCATGCAGCAAATTCTCTGTGTATATCATCCCACATAGACAATTTGTGTCAATCAAATTTTATCCTAGTGTGTGCATGTTGTTATATTTGCATTTAATAAGGAGGCCTAACATAATATTCTTTTGGTTTCCAAAACCAGGATTACATATTGCATTAGTCTTAGTTCAATTTCCAATTTCTGCATATCTATGTATCTAAGAGAAAAGTAACTTGATGTTACTGATGCAAATGGAAAATGCCATCAAACCGAGACCATTAATTCCTAGTCCAAAAACCATAATGCCGAGGAGAGAAAGTTGTATAGAGCCTGTTGTCTTGAGAGGACCAGGCAAGAGACACAGTCAGAGGCAAACTCTGAGAAGAGAACCAGGAGCAAACACTTCCTGAAATAGCTCTCCTTTCTTCCCCCAATTTCTCTCCAGAGATTTCATTGCCCGACCCCATATTCAGAAGCTACTGTGCAGAAATCAAGGTGGAAAGTGGAGGGGGATATATTTGGAGAGACCAGTAGAATATATTTCTCATTACTTCCCTTCTCTTATGCAGTCAATAAATACTAACCTGTATTTCTGTGCCTGCCATTGTGCTGGACCTGGATATAGTACAGTAGACCAAGCTCGCTCATGGTGTATCCAGGGGTCATTCTGGTGGGTAGGGTAGTGTTATGGAATGAGAGTTAGATCAAGTAGCGCTGATGCTGAAGGGTACAAAACATGTGGATTAAGTAAACGTTGTGAACCACAACTGAAGCATTGTTCTCTTTCTATTTCTATGACAGATGGGTGAATGAAAAACTCCAATACTCAGAATACTGATTTAATAATGGAATATTATCAGTAAAGCTTATTTAGAATATATAATTAGATTTCATTCTGGATTAGATGTGCAATACCTCCTAAGAGAATAAGAGTTTAATTTTGGTTTAGTAGCCATTTCAAGACTTTGAACCTTATGGTTTCTAAATTTTTGTGAAATGTGATACTCTAGAAAAGCAATATGCATTTTAAGTTAAACTTTAGCCAGTCTTATTTCTAGGACAATGAATACTATTGCCATGAAGGAAAAGGAAAGTTTCCATAGAAAACCTACTGCATTGTGGTATAACTCAAGAGAAACCAATAATCATCACTTTGGGGTGTGTATTGAAGTTAATATAATGCAATTGATATTTAAAATACTGTCACTAACACTATCCTCAACAACAATAAAATTACTAGACAGTATACAGAGTTGCTTAGAGAAGAAATGTTGTTGCTGTTACAGTTGTTCCAGATTCTTAACAGAAAAGATTTAGGTTAAAACTCTCTTCAGTTTGCCATTTGTCACAAAGATGATTCTGTAGACTAGAGACCAGTAATTAATATAATAAATACTTATCTCCTTGTTTTAAGAACTTATCACGCCCCTAAGATTTTGAGGTTTCTCTCTCATGAGATCAAATAAGAGATTCTCATCTACTTTTTATGCTCAACTAAAATTCCCGTACTTTTTTCATTAATTTCTTTGAAGCTAAATTTCTCTCTTTCTCTCTTTGGTAGAGGAAAGGCTTTCACTGATTTGAGAAAGAAAGGAAGAGAAAGAGAGAGAGAGAAACATCAGTGTGAGAGAGAAACATCTATCGGTTGCCTCTTGTTCATGCCCCAACTGGGATTCGAATCCATAACCCAGGTATGTGCCCTGACCAGGAATTGAACCCGCTACCTTTTGATGTACAGAATGATGCTCCAACCAACTGAACCACACCAGCCAAGGCTCAATTTCTCTTTTAAATACATTTTTAAATTTGAAAATGCTTAAATGCAGATATATATCGATATAATTATGTTATACTGATTTGTTTTGGTCTTGAGTCAGTTTTTCTAGTTTATTCTTTGTTCACATTATTTCTACTATCTGGCATATTAACTGTTCTTTCTCTTTGTGTTTGTATCACACTTTTGATTATGTTAGACAATATACAGAAACCTGTGGTGTGTAATTGGGGACATTCCTACATGCCGACAGACATTAATGAAGCAGCATCAGCTTCAAATTTATCTAACCGCATTGTTTTGAACATTTTCTCTTCAATATATGGCCATGTTCAAGGAACTGGGGCAGCACATGGGAATACAAAAAGCCATGACCTGCACCTCTCAGTTTAGCCAGGAAAACTGTCACATTTACAGCTTACTATCGTCCAGGTAGTAGGAGCTCTAGAAAGTCTCATAGTAATGATGCCTTGAAGTTTCAATAGGAAGAACCAAACCAACAAGGATGGTTGAGGGCCCAAGGTATATGGTTAGCTTTTCCTGTTGATTTCTGTGTGTGGGGAGTTGTTCTAAATACTTTGTATTAGCTCACTTATTCCTCACAATACTACGAGACCCTTTGTGTTGGGTCTCAAGGTCATACATTTAGCACTTTGTAGAGTCTGGATTTGAGCAGTAGGATTCCTTTCATAGAGCTGTGTTCCTTGGGGCCAAATCTGAGTACTCATCAATGCAAAATTAAGAATATGCTAGCAATAGGGAAGTATCAAAAGATGATTTAAGATGAAAATTACTAGTGCAGTTACATATTTAAGATAGATGACTCTAGAGTTAGTTTGTAAAGTGGAGTGGATAAGAACATTGCAGGAGACTGGGAAATAGATTTTGACTTCTGTCTTGAGGGGGTGGGGAGGCCTGAGCTAGAGCTAAGTTTGCTTACCTCGATCTGTTCCACCTTCATGCCCATCACCCTACTTGTGAACTGGGTCCTAGGGACTCCTGAAAATCATGCCCTGTTCATCTGTCAGCTCAGTCGCTACAAATCCACTTGCTCAGCTCTGTTTTTGCAGACCTGTCACTTTGATTCCAGGCTGCTTATGACAACTTTCACTCTTTCTTGATATCTTGGACTTTACTCTCCTCAAATAGTGATTTGATTTTCTAAAGTAATAGCTCATTCTTTCTCCATTTTGTACCAGCTTTATTTCCTGAAAACCCTAATCTGTATCTGAGCTTGGCCAGGATCATGAATGTTTCAGTAAGAAACTTGATCTTTTCACTCAGTAATCTTGCTGGGCCTCAGAGTAGATTTTGAGGCATGTCTCTCTCCCTGCCCACCTCTTACAAGGTCTCCAAGTCCCAGGGGTTTTACCTCCACAACACATGTTGAAAGTTTTAGGTCAATACTGCCTGGGCTTGTGTTGTGCCTATCATAAACATCTCCAATCGGTTTCCCATGAAGGTTTGCCTCTGTGGCAAATTCCCAGTCTCTCATGGAATGAGAGGAGCTAATATGCATCTGCTGTTCTACTTGTACACGTTCATACACATGACACCAGATGTATCATTGTGTATGGTATGACTGAAGGCCTCATGCTAGTTAGCAGCCACCACACAGAGAAGACAACAGATGAGTTCATTGTGCTTGCAAAAATTATGTGCATTCTTAATAGAAATTATTTTTTTAATTAACACCTTCTGCCTTAATGAGAGGTGTAGCATATGGACGCATCTGTTGAGCCTGGCCTCCTGATGCAAAATGCAAGATTTCCGAAATTTAAACATTTGCAAAGATATAGGAACACACATTCAGTGACCATAATTGGCATAGCTCTCATTTAAGCGAGTGGTTTTGTGGATAAAAGTGTAAAAAGATGCATAGTTTATGGTGAGCCCTCATTCTGCATGAGCATCGTCTTGAGCTCCAATAAATAGCAACTCATTGTTTCACTCACCACAATAAAAGCAGTTTGTTAGACATTTGGATTAACTAGAGGAATAAGCATTGATTTGAGAAAGACATGACTTTGTAAAAAAAGGTAAGAGAACTTAGTGGGGAAGAGAGAGGTCAGGGCTCTGTACATGACAGTCCAAATTTGATTAATGGTCTCAAGATTGTGATGCCTCTTCTCAGATACGTGTAGGGAAAAAAAAGTTAATATAGAAAATACGTAAATCCAAAGGTACATCTGAGAGAGGTTAGGGTAAAATGAGCTGAGTGTCAGTGATTGGGAGCTTCAGTTTGGAAGGTAAATGGGAGTCGGTATTGGAGCCAAAGTGAACGAATGGATTGTAGTCGATGAACGTAGTGGGGGGAGTCGACTAACATTCCAACAGCTTTAGCTATAGCTTATCATAGAGTGTTCAGGAGTAAAACCAAATATATGGTGGCAAAAATCAAAAGAAAATGCATAGGCACAAGAAATATATGAGTGAGAAAAGGTTAAAATAAACGAGTCACTGTTTCAAATCCTTTGAAACTGTGACCACTTTACCAGTAATAATAACGGAAGAGATTTTAGGGAAGGGAAGAGTTTGGTAACGGGGAATGAGCAAATCATTTCTGTATAGAAATATTAGGAGTAGAAATATTTTCAAGGGGCCAAAAAGAAAAAAGAAATACAAACAAGGTCAAATCTCTAGCCATAGAAAAGCTCAGAAAATCTGGATAGGATTGGCTGACCAGCAGATGAAACAGATGCTGCAAATACAGTTTTTCATCTGTTTGACGTCCCCGGTTTTGTTGTTAACATCGCCTCCCTTGAAGCATTCCTGGTGCGTGTGTGTGCGTGTGTGTGTGCGCTCACACGCACACATATGCTTTTCCTGCTGTCTGGCTGCTCCTTGCCTGTCAGGCGGTGCCAAGCATCAGCAGTGGAAGCAGGCAGCAGCAGGTTGAGGGCTAAGGGAAAGTGTAAAAATAGAAGTAGCAGACTCAGTGATGTGGTGAGGTCTGTAAGGGTGTGGGATGAAGGGAAAAGAGCAAGGGCCCTTTTCCAAACTTCGCTTTAAAAAATGTAATGAAGTAAGATATCACCACTTGCCATATAATTAAGGTGAAAAAATAAAAATAATAACCACCGATCTTAGAAAAATTGTGAAGCCCAGTAACAACCCCATGACACCTACCCCCTGGTGGTATAATGACAGCCTGAGCCTAAAGGAGAAGTAGGCACAGACTTTGCCGATAGGAATATTCTGGGATGAATCATGACCATTTCAAGGAGCAAGTAAGAGCAGAGAGAGAAAGTAAGTAAATCACTTAAAGATCTCAGGTGCTTGCAAAACGACACATCTGAAATGTCTGTAGGTGAAAATGTTATTTTAAAAAGGGCAATTTTTGCCACTCAGGTTTTAGCATAAATACGATTTATTTTCTATGTCCCACTGAAGGATCACATAGGAGGAAGCAGAATTTTAGAAGTGAAAGAGATAAATCAAAGCTCAGCACCTGAAAGTCTGTGGTCTGTGAAAACATACTGTGAATTCAGGAGAACCAGCTTAACCCTCATTAGAACAGAGTAGAAACATTAACTCTCGAAGAAGGAGTCATGCCCATTTATGGAAAGCTTCGCATAAGAGGTAATTATCCAAGTTCACGATTTTTCTTTGTTTTAGTGCTGTGTTCTTTATCCTCATTCCATATCACACAAAGCACTTCCTGACAATCCAGAGAAACCCCTTTTCCTCTGTTGTTCATGTTGGGTGCTTTGTGATAATTATTTCTGCTTCAGCGAGCCCTCTGGTCTCCTATCCGCAGCCTCTGCTCAGCTGCCTGTTTTTTAAAGACATTGGCTGTGTTTCCTTTAACACATTTTGATTTTCCCTTGGATAGTTGCTACTTGATTAATAATAACCCTGCAAAGTGACTGTCTAAGTGCAAGCTGGTTCCTCTCTGAGTGAGTTAGCTTCCAGATGACGAATGGACCAGGTCCTTCTTCATGTCTGCCCACGATGTCATGTCTGCCCACGATGATGTCATGTCTGCCCACGATGTCATGCCTGCCCACGATGTCATGTCTGCCCACGCTTTCCCCCTCCCTTCTTGGGAACTTCCTCGAGATGAGGTCTCACTTCAGAGCCCCTCAGTCCTCCCAACTTCTCTGCCTGCCTTTTAAAAATATAGACTGTTTTTTTCATTGAATGGATTGGGGTGACATTGGTTAATAAAACCATCTGGATTTCTCTGCCCTCCTCTTGCTCTAGAGAGAGGCTTCTTTCTCTTGCTGGCTTCCTGCAGGGGAACGCTCACTTCCACTTTTTTTCTCTGCCATGAGAGTCTCGAAGGTTCATCACACCCCATCTGAATCATGAGCAAGTAAACGTTTTCTTCGAGTTTCAAAATTAAACTCCAGGAAGCGAGGAAAGCGTCCTCATCGCGCCCTCTGAGTATGACGAAGAAAACGAAGCTTTCGGTACGAGAACGACCCAAACATTGTAATCCTACCACACAGTCGCTAAACATGTTCACGAAGGGATTAATTGATGCCGCTGAAGGCTCATCCCCTGTCACTTGCCACCACTGCCCTGCTACCTGCGTGCATCATTTTACCTTTCTGAATGTAATGGCCTTCATAGTAAGTGGTAATGATAATAGCTATTCAGTACTGCGATGTTTTTTTGCCTCTTTTAAAATGAAACATATAAACCAACAAGCATTTTCTCTGACAATACCATATTCTCTCTAACAACTAAAGACTTGATTCCTTCATGGAATCTTTTATTTCATTTTATTTGTTGATTTTTAGAGAGAGAGGAAGAGAGAGGGAGAGAGATAGAAACATCAATGAGCGAGAACATCAATTGGCTCCCTCCTGCATGCCTCCCACTGGAGATCGGGCCCACAACCTGGGCATGTGCCCTGACTGGGAATTGAACCTGCAACCTCTTGGTGCATGGGTTGACGCTCACCCACTGACCCACACTGGCCGGGCCTTCATGGAATCTTTTAAAATTAAGTAGGTGTGTGCCTTGAAATAACCTCCCTCCATCTCAGAATAATTAAAACATTTTGGACAAATGCTACTGTGTCATTCTTGTGTTTATGACAAGTATTTTTGTCTCTTTCTCTCTCTGTCACCTGTGGTTTCAGTTATGTGAGATACAGTGAATGCACGGACCATTCTGTTGATGGACTTGTTAGCTTGTTGATTAACTGTCTAAGATGGAATTTCTATCTCCCCTGTCATTCTCGTCTAGGTTATGCCTGCTTGATCTGTGTTTTTCACAGACTTACTAAAATAAATAGCCATGATTTCTCTTTCAAGTGGGCTTCTATGGAAGGATATGGAAGGAATGGTGGACCCTTTGACGATCAGATTCACTGGTAGGAAAAGAAAACTGGGCCCAGAAATGGTGATGTTGCCACAGCTCGGCAGCCTACCTCACGGTCCCTTGTCCAGCTTGGATTTTACCTGTAACTACAGTAGATGGTTTTTATAGGCTCAGATGCCCCTTGTACTGACCCATCTACAACCAGCCATGTGTCTGTACATTTTCTGCCTTGGAAAATTCTCTAGCAGAACAAGAAACTACTTATTTTACCCTGCCATCTTTCAGGTGAACAATTCTGAAGGTCATACATTTTTATGCTTCTAAGAAGGTTTTGGAAGGTCAAGCTAACCTGCCTCCTAGTAGTAGCCTCAGTGCACATTCTTATCTAAGTTTTTCTCCTTCCATGTCAGTCTACCTCCTCCTATTCTCCTGCCTCATGAGATCACCTAGCAGATAAACTACTTTTACCCAAATGGTCTCATGGACAATTCTCAAAAGACATAGTAAGCCTAGGTATGGAGAAGACAAATATAATTCTATGGTATGGTTTAGGCAAGAAAGAAAAGAGGGTGATGCTGTTTTTGTTCTAGGTAGTCAACCCATCCTTAGGGGGATCCCTGCTGACAACTGAGAAGACAAGATCTTGGTAAGAATAAGGAGCTATGGTCCAGCCAGCACAGAGCTGGCCCCCCCAATCTGAGGGCTGAATTTGCCAGATAGAGGGCCTGAGTCAGAAACCCAACAGGACATCAGGTTAACATGTCAAGTACAGTGATGTGGGCTGGAATTCAGAAGTCCCATGGACACACTGAACTCATTCCCAGAACATGAAGTACTATTCCTTGGTGAGAAGTTAATTCCAAACATGTGGGACTAGTTTCCCAAGGTGAGAGGATCTTTTTTGTTCCTGTTTTCCAGTGAAAGGCATTAGTCACTTTTTTCCCCCTTCACCTTCCTGTCTGATGAAAAGATTTTTCTACTGTACTTTATGTTAATGTACGAACTAGAGGAACTTGGTGGATAGAGAAATGGAAGAAGGAAGGGTGATCACTCCCTGCCTCCCTCTGCTCTTGGAGCATCTGAATCATTTCCATGGAGCTCCTGGAACTCCTCATGTTCTTGTTTGGTCCAGACAGGAGCCTTGTCTTATTTGACTTTATGTTCTCCATAGTGCCTATTGGGTAAAAAGTTTCAAAACTTAATTCACTTCCACAACGATCCTTCTGTTGATAAGGTGAAATGGAAAACTCATAGAAGATGCTTGTATTTCTGAAGCTGTTAGAGCGAAGTATAGAATAGGTGTTACCTTGAAGGTCTAGAGACAACATCCAACTGGTAACTAGATAAACAATAACCACTGAGATAACGCAATAACTTTTTCTTCTGGAAAAGGAAGTTGTCGTGTGGCGTAGCTTAGGTTATTGTATTGGGCTCCATGTGAAAACTTGGTCATAGGAACTGATTGGGGTTTTGCAAATCATAAGATCTGTGTTGAAATTTGAACTCAATCACTTGATGACCACATAACTTTGAGTGAGTTCCCTGATCTCTTTTCCTTTCTGCTAAATGAGTGGTTAGCTTGAGGATCTCCAAGGTCCCTTCAAGATCCAACAACTTTATTTTATTTCTCTACAGCTCAGTGTTCATAAAATATTCTAGAATTGACAATAAATGAGTAATCATATTCTTAAGTGAACAAAATGAATCATTTTTGGATATTCATACTAAACATTTAATGATCATTTTATTCCTCTCAAAATGCTTATTTATTTTTAGTTTAGGCATTGAGGTGTAGATCTGAGTGTTGTTGGCATGAATGTGCTGGGCATTTTTATAAGCGAATAATACTCCTGGGAGATTAAAAATTCTAAGATGCAAAATAGCCTAGGAAATATAAGCTATATTTTAGTGAACCGACTGATTTTGCAATTGTCAAATGCATTTATATTCACATTCACAATAGATTTCATTAGGCATTCTTAGCATATTTTAACTATACGATTAAAACCTTTATAATGTTTGAAGACATCTCTCCTAAAGGAACAAATGCAATAAAAACAGATGTAGAGATCAAATAAGATAATATATGTGAAAAAATATTTAATCACAAAGTGCTACATACATATAAAGGAGTATTACAATTAGATCGAATGTAGTTACTGAAATTGTGTACATTGTTTCCAGATAATTAGGAAAGGCAAACTGATGAATTTGATGCCATATTCTTTTTATTACCATTATTAATAACTTTATTTTTGTTACAGATGTTTTTCCTTTTCCCTGACTGATACCCTCCTCCCCTCTCCCGCCCCCCCCTTCACAGTATTGTTGTCTGTGTTCATTGGTTATGCATACAAGTTCTTTGGTTTATCTCTTCCTTCCCTTCCCCCATTCTTCTGAGGTTTGTCAGTCTGATCCCTACTTCCATGTCTCTGGGTCTATTTTGTTCAGCAGCTTATTTTGTTCATTATATTCCACAAATAAGTGAGATCATGTGATATTTGTCTTTCTCTGACTGGCTTATTTCGCTTAGTGTAATACTCTCCAGGTCCCTCCATTGCTATTCTTGTTATGTAGTCTCAAGTTATTCAGTGGTGTCAGGTTAGAATTCTATTCTTTACAACTGCTGATTTTACTCACATGTTGATCTGGGCTAAAGGATACAAAAGCTAACCAGTTTTGTATGGTGTAAGATTTTGTGGATTTTCCAAGCTAGGTCTGGGTGAAGCATGAGCCCTCTGTGTAGGGTGATATCCCTGCACCAGAAGTAGAGCCTGAACTTGCACTCTAAGGCTAATGGAATAGAAATCTGGAAGAACTACACTCAGGGAGAAAGTGGAGAATTCCGTCAAATGATAGTAATTTAACTGGGCCAGACTCACTAATGGCCAAGACTGAGTCTGCCTCGGCTCTGTCGGCACAGAGGCTGGTTGAGTTGGTTGAGAACCTGCAGTCCACAGACTCATTAGCTCGCCAGGTAAGACCTGGAGACGGGGCACCTGTCACTCTAGGTAAATGTGTAAAGGGCTGTTGAGATCTCCTCAGCCAGCCCCCGGGTACCTCTTTCTAGGGACGCTCAGCACCTGGTATTGAGTAGGGGCCTGACCCTTCTTTCTTTCTTTATATTGTTATGTCATTTATTTTTGTTACAGATGTTTCTCCTCTTCCCCCTCAGCCACCCTCCTCCCTATCCTGCACCCCACCCCTCCAAGCATTGTTGCCTATGTCCATTGGTTACACGTACATGCATGTAAGTTCTTTGCTTTGGACCCTTCTTTTGTGATGCGGAAAAACACAGTGAGAATACAACTGATTGTCCCTCGTGATGAGCACATACATTCATTTCAGGATGAAGTGAACAACGAATTCCCCAGTCTAATAGATGTTGGGCCCCCCAGCCCCCGAATGTGCATAACCTACAGCGGAAAATAAAACCAGTGAATTATAATCATACAATTAGAAGAAAGAGTATGTTTTCTGGAGGAATTTGTACGTACAAAGTTGCTATCGTGTGTTCTTATCCTAGTTATTTGCATAGAAAAGTATTTGACTTTATCTGTGAGCGAATCAAGCTGCTTGTTTCCACCCTTGCTGCCCATTATTCCAGGCTTGGTTGGAGCATTTAGGGCTATGGGCAGCAGCATTTACACTGTTTGCGTGGCCGAGGGGCTAGGATGCAGGGTGTGATGAAAGGTAAGCTGTACTTGATAAATTACATTATTTTTTCTGAAATTCTGGTGGTATAATTGTGTGCCTCATGTCAGCCTGGTCCCTGTGCACAGAGGGTGACATTAGACTCACTGAGGCAACAGAAAAATCAGCACTGGAATACAGAGCCCTTAGACGTCTACTCAGCTGCTTGGTTCCCTGAGCCATGCTGCTTCTAGGTGGTTCTAAATTGGCTCTCCTGTCTTGCAGGTATTTTAGACACCTGCCAACCAAACCTATAAAGGTGGTTTATGTGGATATAACCTTCCACTCTTTGAACTTTCACTTTTTGTAAACCAGATACAAAAATTTTAATAATGTAATGAACGTTACTAGATATAAACTTGATAATCCCCTATAAAAACTAATCTCGTGACAAAGGAATGAAAGGGGTGGGTAAATTATGTCATGTACATGACTTGAAGTTTTACCGTCTGATTTTCACGGGGACTGTTGTCTGATCAACCTGGGCCCATGCAGAATTTTTGTCTTTGCATTGGGACATCTTTATGTTGATGTGAGAGACTTTCATTAGAGAAATTATTAATAGAATGTTTACCCTGTCTGGCCTTGATATTCAGAATCCTTCCCGAGTAAACAAATTTCAAAATGGAAATGACTGTTACCTCTGTTTCCGTATCACACGACCTTGAGGATTTATAGAAGCCCGAATGCTGCTCCCAGACACTCTTTTTTTCCCCCTGTTGGTCAATGCCATTGACTGTAGAAAATATCTGAAAACAGACATCTCAGTTTATTGCAGCCTTTTTCCAATTTCCCCGCAAAGTTCTCTTTTCTTATTTCATTAAAACCAATTAGGCATATTGCACTGGCAGAGAGGGCTGCTGCTAAATGTCAATGACGTGTCTGCTTTGAAAAAACTATTGAGCCGAAGAGTAAACAGCAATACAATACAAACGCCCTGACGCCTCCCTCGCAGGGAGGCAGAGAGCTGAGAGACGGCAGGAAGGGTACGGGGGGCTCACGGCGCTTGATCGCTGCATCGACTGTAGTCGTTTATGTGCCCGGAAAATCCGCTGAGTATATACACTTAAAACAAAGCAACCCAGAAAGAAGAGATCGCAGCTCGTCAGAGTGGGTGGGTCATCGCTGGTGGGTACAACCTTCGACATCAGTGAACACGGCTGGCCGTGTCCTCAAGATCGTGTCAGAAATGAAATAGTCACTCTTCTCTTCTTGATGGCTCAGATTTTCATTCATGAGCAGTGTTCTTAAGAAGTCTTATTATTCTCCAGGCATGTGGACTGTGTTGCTTGTCTCTGAATTCTAGTTTCCATAAGAAATTTCTCCCTGTGCAGGAAAAACACCGGATAGAACAGAAATACTTTCTCAGTCAGAGACCGAGGTAATGGCCAGATCAGTGGCCGGGGGAACTAAATCTGGCCCACGGCCTGTTTTGTACGAACCTCGTGTGCCAAGAATGATTTATTTATATATTGAAATGATTGAAAAAAATCAAAAGTAAAATAATGGTCTGTGTTGTGTAAAAATTATAATGCAGATGTTTATCAAGGAAGTCTTGTTGGCACACGGCCACACCCATTCATTTCTGGTGTCCACCGCTGCTCTTGCAGAAATGCCGTGGAGCGGAGTCGTGGCCACGGATGTACCACGTGGGCCACAGGGCCTGGAGTATTCAGTACAGAGAGGTTCGTGGATCGGTGGCACAGACAGTTATCTAAAAATAAGTTTGAAGCTTGAGGTTTAATGTAGAATCTTTTTTTCTTTCTGTATTCATCAATTTTCAAACACAAGAAAGGAGGAAAAGTTGGTAAGGGGACAGGAAAGAAGACTGCACAATGTTGTTTTATTTAAGAATTGAAATGCACTCTATGTATTAATGTTAGCCAAGGTTTTCCGAAGAAACAGAACCAATATTATACATATATAAAATTCATTGCTATTTCCAAATATACATATATATCCCATTTTATTTTTTTAAATTTTATTTATTTTTGTGTTTAAATCCTCACTCAAGGATATTTTATCTTCAGATAGAGTGTGAGGGAGGGAGGGAGGAGGGGAGAGAGAGAGAGAGAGAGAGAAAGAGAGAGAGAGAGAGAGAGAGACATCGATGTGAGAGAGACACATCAACTGGCTGCCTCCCACATGACCCTGACCAGGGCCAGGACCAAACCATAACCAAGGTACATGCCCTTGACTGGGGTTGAACCCATGACTCGGTCCATGAGCCAGTGTTCCAACCGCTGAGCCAAACCGGTCAGGGCTATATATCCCATTTAAGATAAAAAAGAGGGTTGCTTTTTTGATTACCAGTGACTTTGATAAATTTACCATAGTTTTCCTTATTAGGACATATGCTCTTATACACTATGATGTGCATTGTACATTTATGAACTTCCACACACATACAATACACGGTTCCAACCTTGAAGTGTAAATAGTTATTCCCATGATTAATAATGATACACTCAGGCTCTCTGGTGATGTGCGCTCCATTAAATCATGGTGCGTTCTGTTGAATGATGAATAGCATCAGGATATAAAACATGTAAATCAACACATTGAAAGATTATTAACTTTTAAACTAGGATTTTTGCAAACACTGGAAAGGGAATAGAACTAGTTTTCTTCTGAATTGTCTGTGATTTAAGACTCACGTATATTTTTTCCTCCTTTTTAGTTCCCAGGGTCAGTTCAGGAGGTTGACTACTCTTCTGTCTGCTAGATCTCATTATTCTAGTTTCTTTATATTCTTTTCCAAACTGCTGCTGTCTGCTCTCTCCTTTGGGGATCCCTTCCCTTGATGACCGGCTGACTCTAGAGTGGCGTACCAATCTCCCAAGGATTTCTTAACTATCTTGTAAAATAAATGCACATTTTTTTTTATTTAAAAATTTTAACCTTTTTTAAAACTGTGGGAGTCCTCGAATCAAAGTCCTAAGTCAGTCAAAAAGAGAAACTTTTAAAGTCTTTAGAGTTGTTGACCTCAGGTATATAGTTATTACATCCCTTGTGAAATACAGTAGTAGTCTTGCACTTAATATATGAGGCTTCAAGCAGGTAGAGGTTGCTCAGAGGTTCATGACACACAGTAATTTTTTTTGCACTTAGAGACATGATTTTTTACTGGAAGCTTGCAAGACTGATACACAGAAAACTCACGTAAGACAGGCTGTGACCTCTCCAATTCCAAACCTTCATCGCGGGATCTATGATATATTCCAGGTTTTGTCTTCTTGCCTGTCTAGACACGAGACAAATAGTCCAGCTCCTTTTTGAAAAAGCTTCACCACAGGCTTCCTAATAGCGTGGACTCTGAAGATGAATACCTGGGCTCACACTCCAGTTTTCTTTTGCTTCCTTTAAAAACCCATATTTATTGGTTTATATAAATTATTTCAGCCATCTCTCCTGTTGGCTTTCTCTAGATGGCTCTGCGTGGGCTCCACAGGACAGATCTAGGCATTTGCCACATGGTCTGATGTCCCCAGCGAAGGCTAAGAGAGTAGTAACATCATTCTCTCCGAACCAAAAGGTATGCGGGCAAAAAATAGGATGAGGCTGATGGATTTGTACAACTCCTAGTTGTCTCCTGGAAAATGGAGTTGAGGTAAACCATCCACAATACACACAAAAGAGGGAAGCGTGGCTACCTAAGGAGAATGCGATGCCCTGTTATAAGGACGAGAGAGTCTGCGGGCAGCAACAGAGGCTCACGTCGGATCAGAGAGCATCCGATTGTGACCGCACCCAGCGGAGAGCCTGCAGCCACACCGAACGCCAGCCCCGTGGCCCCCACTTGTCTCCAAGTACCTGGTGCTTCTTGTTGGGTGATGGGAACTCTTCCCTGGTAGAATACGGCTGAGTAAAGGAAGCCCAGTACCTGTGCCAGTGGGCTAGGCAGGATGGGAAGCCGAAGCGAAAGGGACCAGCTGAGTAAAGGAGTGCACACGTTTGGAAGAGCGTGTCTCAGCATTCTGTTAGGACTATCAAGCACCGACTCTACCACCTTCTTTTATTTCCCTTGGTGGAAGCATCTTCCTTCCTGAACCTCCCTTAAAATCAGAAGGTGCGCAGACAGCTTTGCCGCCAAAGCAGTTAGGAGAGACACTGGAAGCCCACTGCTCTCGAGAAGGCATCTGCCTTTCCAGAGATATTTGAACAGGCTGAACACTCGGGTGGAAGTTTGCCCAAAGAGATGGTTTGTGCCACCTCTCTGATTTTGTGCTTGCGGATTTTATTTTATTTCAGGCAGTGTAACAAAGTGTCTCTCAGATCTGTTGTGCTCGAACCCTGAGGTCAAGTCCTAGTCACACTTCAGAGACGTGGCCCAGTTTGCTGCATGAGAGTCCGTGTGCCCAGCCCACCCTTTAAAATGCTGCCTCAATGACCTTTGCAGACATTCGAAACACATGCTCAGTAATAAAATAAGAAACGTTTGGGTTGGTTGCCAGAGTCCCTTTACGCTGTTCTTTTGGGTTCCTTTTTAATACATGAGGCGCCCTCCAGTTCACCAGCGCTCGGTCACCGTCTCCTCTCCCTGCCGGGAGTGTCGTGCTCCGCAGAGCTCACCGTGCCGGTCCCTTAGTCTGCGGGCTCCTTGTCTTCCCTCCCTCCCACCTTCCTTGGTGACTGGTTAGCCAGTGCGCTGCTTGAAGAGGTTTTGGGTTTGTTTGTGTGTTTGCTTGTTTTCTGGAATCTACTAGTCAGAAGTCATCGCTCACCTGGCAGTTACTGTACCTTGGTTACAGAAAGCATGTCACACCTGGTTTGGGGTGGTGACCAGGTCAGCCGCCTACTGGTCTGGTCTAATCTAGTTACCCAGCAGACGACGGAAGCACGAACTTGGGAATCAGACTCTTCAGCCACCTTCTCACTCTGACACGAACTAGCTGTGTGAACTAAGGCAAATCAGCTTAAATGTATAGTTTGTCTTTTTGCACAGGGTCACAGCACACTGGTTTGGGGGCTGGCACAGTATTTGCAGTCACCTTCTTTCAAAGCCTTCTTTCCAAATCCACAGAACGTGAATGTAACACCACGCCTACCAAAACATGTTAAAGTACAGGCCAATTTTGGGGGGCGAGGGGCAGGGGAGAAAAAAGTTAATCTTTTAAATGAATGTGATGAGCAATGGATGTGCCATTGCAGACTTCCTTTGGGGACTGTTCTTGATGGACACCCTTTTGCCTGTCTTGGCTTGTTCTTAAGTGGGGAATTGTGGAGGTTGTCAGGGAGCCATATTATTTATCACTGAAACCCAGACATGCTTGGGAGGGAAACAGATGCTATTAGTAATTACACTGGTAATAACAGGCTTAAGATAGAACCAGACAGACTTCCCCTACATCACATATATCATAGGCACGTTTTCTGGTTTATAATCGGTCTTCACCATGAGAATGTGATCACAGGTAGACCATGTCTATGTTCATCACTGCATCCCTAGCACACAGCTCTGTGCCTGGCTCACAGAAGGAACTCAGCACATGTTTGCTGAACTATTTAATGAATATACTTATTCATGAAAGTAACTTAAATACAAGACCCATTTGCACTCTGTCCTCCTGGTGCCAGAGAGAAGACCAGACCCAACAACACGGCCTTACAGCTCCTGATAGTTTGTGAAAGGGTCAAGAGTTTATGTAACATTTTTGGTATCCTGAAAAAAAAAAAAAAGGAACAAATACAAATGAAGAAGACGTTAAAATTCAAGTGAGTAAGTTTGTGTACCAACTTTTATAAATAGTATAGTTTGAATAAACATATTGACAGATAGACAGCAAAGCAGTATTTCCTGAACCATCAAAGGAAGGGATTCAGGATAAGATTTTCAAAGCAGGTTTTTAATGCAAATAAATTTGGTTTGTTTTGGGAGAAGATGCTCTTTAGAAAACTTATTTATTATCATTCAAAATACATATTTAATTCTACTTTATCTCTTTTCCCATAGTCCCCTATCATTCCAAATGATAATCCTGTTTATCATCTTGCTATTTCTAAGTAATATAAATCTCTTCATTGGAAGAAACTGTATATGTGTTTGTATATCTAGGTAACAGATGTTTCCTACTTCAAAATTTAGCATATACATACTTAGCTTCGATCAGTTCTCAAAACATAGTTATCAAATCCTCGATCTATAGGTAACAGTAGATTCACTCTCAGAATCTGTCCTGTCCTTCATTCACATTGGCTGTAACCACTTTTCATTCAAAAGTGTAAGGGTCTGTAATTATTTAAAATAATTAAAAAAAAAAAGTGTAAGGGTCTCCTGCCTCGTGTAGACATTTCTTAAATTCAGAGCATCTCCTCTTGCACGGGACTGTTTCTGTCCATGCCCCGATGCCAGGCTGGCTGCTGGCCCAAGCTGAGCACTGCATGGACCACACAAGCAGCGGTGGCATTTCGGCTCCAGTCGTGCCTCAGGTGCTGGGGCAGCAGTTGCACCAGGAGCAGTGACATGAGAAGGGAGGCAGACCCTCGGTCCATGTTGGGCTCAGTGAAGGGGACTTCAGCCATACTGGTCAAAGAGACTGGCCAATAATCTTTAGATTTAAATAACTTTGATTTTCTCACTCAGTCACCCCCACACAGTGTTGGGTCCCTCAAGGATGGCCAACAAAGGACATGTCTAGAGTCAATATAAGATGGTAGAGATTGAGCTTTCAGTCCAAACAAAAACAAAAAACACTGCCATGAGCAACATGCTGCGTATACAGTGAAGTATATCAGGACCGTAGTAGTCGCTGAGTCTCTCCAGCTGAACTTTGGCTCAAGAGATGGTTTAGCTCAGAATTTGATGTGTCTGTTAAGACATGAAACCCTTTCAATAGAGGGTAATACAGTATTTTGAATTCATCCTCTGCCTATTGGGACCAAGAATAGTGAACTTAATTGGCAGTAGACTTAATGGTCACAATACTTAGTGATCACTTCTTGTAGTTTACACTTCAACCACTTCCCAGAAAGAAATGAATCCCAAGCACACGATCACTTTCTTTTGACTCATTTCTAGAACAAGCCAAATAATTCTATTCAGTTTTTTTTTTTGCTCTTCCCTGACTTGTGTGGTCTTGATGTGTGGCCACCCTCTTTCCCTGCAGATGACTTCTCCGTTGCTGCATTCCAGAAAGAAGGGCTGGGCATGTCTTGGGTTCTCCCCTCCCTTCCAGGAATGTTGATGAAAGTCCGTCCGCATCCCCTCCACCACCAGCTCTACGCACCACGAGGTGGAATAACTTTGGTAAACACTATATGCAAATAGACGTATAGACAGATAAAATATCACTGCATTCTTGTTCCAGGAAAACAGGAGCTGCTCACTTATAATTTGACAAATTATCTGAAAAACAATCCCTTGTAGGGCAAAGTTCTGTTCCTGCTAATTAAAACACAATACGTGCATGATAAAATGTAACAACTTAGCAATGTTTATGGGCCTAATAAAAGAGCCTCAAAACACATGAGTTAAAGCAAAATATAGACACTTCCACAAAGCAGTAAAAGATTTTAACAACGTTCTTTCAGCACTCGGAGAACAACTCTCAAGACAGTGTGTATTGGTGTAAAGAAAGACAAATAGATCAATGGAACAGGATAAAGAGTCTAGAAGAAGGCCCACATATATATGGTAAATTGATTTTTGATGAAAGTTCAAGGCAATTCAGTGGGTAAACTTGAAAGTCCAGCACCATTTGCTACCGAACACATTCCTAGGGGACCAGGGAAAGAATTATTAACACTTCTTACATCAAACACAAAAAATTAACTTGAAAGCAATATAGACCTAAAGGTAAAGACTAAATGATAGAACTTCTAGAATAAAACATGGAAGAGCATCTTTGCCTTGAGATAGGCAATGACTTCTTAGATAGGGCACAAAAATATGAACAATAAAGAAAACAGGTACATTGGACTTAATAGAAATTCAAATCTTTTGCTCCTTGAATGACAACATTAATAAAACTGAAATGTAAGCTACAGATTTGAAAACATTGCCCAAATATATTTCCTAAACATATAATTGACAAAGGATATGTTTGTGCACTATATAAAAAACACAGAACTCAACAATAAGAAAACAAGCAAGTCTATAGAACAACCCAAATATTTGAGTTGACACTTCATTAAGAAGATATATAAATTTATAGCCAACAAGCAGATGAAAAAAGCTCAACATCATTAGTCATCAGGATGATACAAATTAAAATCATTTAGAAGAAGAAACCACTGCACACATTGGAATGGTCAAAATTAAAGAGATGGAGAAAAACAAGTGCTGGTATGACTGTGGAGCAATCAGAACTCTCAAATACTGCTGGTGAAAAACTGAAAAATTGTTCTGTGAACCCTACACCTACCAGAAAAAATAACCATTCAGTTCCTAGGTATTTAGTCAAGAGAAATGGATACATATGCCCATGCAGACTCATACTCAGATGGTGATAGTAGCTTTAGTAGTAATAGCCAAAAAGTGTGAATAACTCAAATGCCCATCAACAGGTAAAACTCATGTGGGTATATCTAAACTGGAATACTACTCAGCAACAAGAAGAATCAAAATACCCATAATTGCAGCAGAAGTGATCTAAATCTACTAGGCTGAATGACAGAAGTCAGACAGAAGAGCCCATACGATATGATTCTATATACATACAATTTTAGAAAATACAAATGTATTTGAGATTAACAAAGGCTGATTCATTGTTGCCTTTGGGCATGCACAGAAGAGAAGAAAGGAAGGACTGCAAAAGGAAATGTTGAGAAGTTTCTGTATCTTGATTGTGCGTATGGCTTCAGAGACGTAGTCACCAAATCTTATTTAATTGTATTCTTCAAATAGGTGCAGATTACTCTATGTAAATGGTACCTTAATAAAGTTGATTCACAGGGAGCAATGTTGGGTTTTAAGTCATAATTGTCTGGATCCAAAGCAACCTTGTTACTCAGTATTTAATTCATTCTTTTAGTGTGCAATTGAACAATTTATGCAATTGAACAATTCAAGCTAACAGTTTTGTTGATGTGGCAAGACCATACTGTCTCCAGGGAAGCCCTACCTCTGCAGGATCTTACTAGTCATCAGTATGCTATGCAACTATTAACTGTAACTTGATGAGAATATATGAGGTTGGTATTATCCCAAGCTGCATACTCTATTTTTGTTTTCATCATTCACCAACCAATAAACCATTCAATATTCCATGATGGAGTGGGAATGGAAATTAACTAATTTCGGTGGATATTACATTATCTTTCTCTACTCTCTACCCTTATCAAAAGGCAGTTACATCTTACACTAATAGAGTTTCCCTATATTTCTTGATCTTGTTTTATAAAGTGGTTTTTTGTTGTTATTTTTTTTTTTTACATGGTATAGTTCTGTATTATAGCCTGGTTAAATATAATTAGTTTTCATCTTCCCAGAGATAATAGATCCTTGAACTTGTGGGAAGTCATTTATGTGTTTGTTGGTTGTACATGTATTTTTAGACTTGCCCTTTAAAGTAAAATGTTGTGATTAATTTTCTCTCAAGTACCCATTTGTAGTATGATTTAAAAATGCAAAAGGTAATAATTTTATTTTAGTCATTGGAACTAGGGTTTAATTATAAAGCAATTCTTCCTTCCGTTTCACAGAAAAATGAATCAATAGAGTTTTTCATGTGGCTAAAGAGACAGAGAGTACAAACAGGGTTGTGCCCATTACCCTGGCAACACAACATTTAGATTTATTCATTTATAGAATTTTCCACCAGATACGTTCAACACAGAATACTGAAAAAAAAAATTGTGCTTTTCTTTCTTGGTTTCATTTATATCACATTTGCATGTGTTTAAATTGAACTCTGTTTTTCCATAGAGGACCAAATCGCTCTTTTTGTTGACTATTAAAAATTGTTTTGAGGGTTTCAAACCCAGTTTTGTGTTCTAAACCTTGCAACCTTTGAAAACCAGTATACCTAGGAAGGGACTTTTTCTTATCCCTTGATTTTCTAAGGGTGTGTCAACTTAGAATTGTAAAATAAAATTCCCCGATATTGTGTTTTTCTCAAGTCTTCTTTCCTTGTTGTTTGCTTTTAACTTCTAAAATCATTTTTCACAGCTTCGGTTCTGATTGTGACTTGATTTTCACTCGACTTTTCCCCCTTGACCAAGTTTGTATCTACCCTGGCTTTTAGCTTTGGGCCAGGGCACCCCAATGTAGTCAAAGAAGCAGCATCTTGAACTCACAGGAAGTGAGCATGTGACCTAGCTATACTACTGCCTAGTTGTGACCACGGAGGAGCTACTGAATACCTGCAGTAAAACACCTGAACTGTCAAGACCGGTCCCTTGTGCTGATGCTATACTCTCCCCACTACCCTGGGCCTGACCCCCAACCCTGGCATCTTCATTCAACCATTGTTGGTGGTTCTAAAACCCTTCCTGATTTCTGGCTGACTTTTAGATATTAAAATGCTCTCAGTTCTTACATTGCAATGAACTGGCTGTCCTGCATTACCTGTGCTAATTATTTTCTTGTTCACAATGTAAAGTTGACCTTAGTGAGGGTTACAATCCTAATCTTGTCTTTTTGTCATTTTCTTTTGTTCAGATGTTGTGATCAAGTGTTCCACATTGAACTTCCAACGTTTAATTTACATGCCAGACTCATTAATCACTTTTGATTTTATTTGCTTAAGTGATACAAAATGGAAAGTGATAGAAATTGAGAGAATACAATTAAAAATATTGATTGAGCAATTCGCTAAAGAACATCATGAAATTTCCTATTCTATATTCCTGAATTATTAAGATTTTAAGTTTAATAATTGTTATGCTATAAAAATAATAATTGGCATAAAATGTAACAAAAGAGACTGAAAATGAACATAGTTCAGTTTTATAAGGCAGTATTCTCTGAGAGTTGTCAAAATTATTTAATAGCATTTGTTACTATTGAATATATTTTAATTAAATTTGTTGGGGTGACATTCATTAATAAATTTATATAGATTTTGCCCTGATTGAGGGGTTCAGTGGATTGGAGCCTGGTCCCATACACCAAAAGGTGTGGGTTCGATTCCCAGTCAAGGTACACACCTAGGTTGTAGGTTCTGTCCCTGGTCAGGGGTTGTATGGGAGGCAACTGGTCCATGTTTTTCTCACATCAACCTTTCTCTCTCTCCCTTCCTTTCTCTAAACATATCCTCAGGTGAGGATTAAAAAAAAATTATATAGGTTTCAAGTATTGTTAAATATATTTAATAATTTTAATTTGCACTTTAGTGCCTAGTTTCATTGCACATATTTAATAAGCAAGCAAGACTTTAGACACAAATTCAAACAAAAAATTCTGAAACACTTATCTGTATGTACATCCCCACCCACGACATGGTATTTCATAATTCATTATTGCTGTAGCAGATATCTTCCAACCAGCACTTGTAGTTTAAATTGGGGGACTGCAGGAATTGCTAAATTTATGAGACCTGATTTTCATGCAAAGCTCCTAAGATAATTCAAAGTAAAAAAAATTTTTTGAGCAATGATAATGAAGAGGCATCTCAGATGTTTCCAATCCCACTGCATTTCATAGGGGTAGATACACTTGCCTGTTTTGTTTGGGAAGAAAAGAAAACATCAAAAGGATAGGAGGCCAGATGAATACTTTTGCTGCAATTAGCAGGGATGCATGTAGTGAACTGCTAAGTATCCATGACTAATCGAGATAGACAGCGCTGTCCCCTGCTCATCACAGAAGATATTGGCCTGTCTATAGGAGAAAGGAGTGATTATATCAAAAAGAACAGTCAGCTATTACCAGGGCGAAGTCTGTCAGGAGTGTCTGTGAAGACTAAGACAAGAGGACGGAGATAAAATAAAAAGCCCTATTAATAATCTTTAAATAAGACTTTTTTTGTGCTCATGTATTGCATTAAAAGATGCTCTCTTTTATTTTCTTTTACAAAAAGTATGTTTTTAAAAACCACTATTAAGTCGGGAAATTCATCGTCATAAAAACTTAGACATGATTATTGTTTCTTATTATATTGTAAAGCATGCAACACTCTATGATTGTTTATATTTGCTAAGTAATCTTCCAGTGCTGAGTCCTGCCCAGTGTGGGATCCATGTGGCACGGAGGGTGAGGGAAGACGGCCCAGGTGGGTCGGGCGTCTGGGTGGGGCACGCAGTTCTGTTTGGTTTCGGTCCCCATCGTTTATGTAAACATGCAATTCAGTCTTAGTTCGTAAATGATTCTTTTCCGCCGAACACAGGCTTAGCTTTTAAGTTCTGTTGTTCCAGGGGCTTCGGTTTGGATACCGCCGCTGGCTTCCCGAGTCCTTTTCTCAGGAATCCGTAGTTGGAAACTAGCTTTTGTTATGAGTTGTCTCTGAATCATCTCTGTTCTCTCATTATCAGAGTCTTTGGAAATGCCCTCCTCTTCCAGGTGACTGTGTAAGTCTACTAATCAAAATACAACACACCCCGGCCTGTGAGCTCAGTGGTCTCTCTCTCTCTCTTTTCCTCTCTCTCTCAAATCAATAAAGAAAAAATATTAAAATATGTATAATAAAAATTGTAAAAGTTTAGATGCTTATAAAGAAGTATATATATTTTTAATTTCAGAGCTCTAATAACTGAATATAATTAGAAAAGAAAATACATTGCCGTGAGTAAAAATCTCAACAGAATTTTGAGGAAATTTTGTATTCTTTTCTAAAGAATGCACATACAATAACTTCAGAAAATCAGGAAATACAGAGTCAGTGCAGATAATACTATCAAAACAGATATGTTCCAGACACTGTTGTGAGCACTTTTACGTAGATCCATTGACTGGGCCCTCAAGTCCACACCGTGGCCGGTTCTGTGTGTACCTTATTTTATACAAGTGGGGGTTGAGACACAAGGAGTTCAAGTACATTCTTACGATCACACAGCCATTGGATTTAACAAGAACTTAAGTCTGTATAATCTGGCTCCAAAGTCCACACATTTCATTATCACAGTACTTTTTTCTTTGCAGGACAGAACAGTGACAAAGCTCTGTGGCCAGGACTTTGACTTCACAGGGTAGGATGAGCCTGACTTAGGTTGATATGAAATATAGAAGGAACGGGTGTGCCCTGAGATTTGTCACGTTTTCCAATGAGTGCTGAAACAGCTCCAAAGAGAAGGGTCTAGAGACCTGGCATAGATTTTTGGTTGCCTGAAACAACTTTAAGTCTTATTAAGCCATGAAGGGATGAATCCAAATTGATAGCCTCAAGTAGCTCACACCCAAATTCCTTTGAGTGTTGACTCAACCGCCTCACGGCATTTATTCAATTCCAACACACCATCGATTTTAGAACAATTTCTGGGTGTGAAGGGGGCTTAATTAAAGGACTAGGAACTCAAGGAACATAAGGTAACAGCACATTTTGGATATTAGCAAGCACACTTCTGTTAATCAATAACACATATCATTATAGTTTGTCTTTATAGGTGACTTGCTGACTCTCTGGGGGTTGTCCATGATTGGGACCAAAATTATTTTGAAGAGGGCAGGACACAGAAAATGAACATAAACTTTTCTGAGATTGGCTGCTGAGAGCTTGATCTCATGAAAATTTCGTTTTCCATCCCCAAAAGGTGCCCCCCCCCCCCCAGTCTAAAGAAATGTCACTCTATCCTCTTAACTGTCCAGAACGTGGGCTACTGTGTCGGGTTCTGGAAGCTGTGCTCGAGTGGACTGGTGTCGTGGGGCAGCGTTATCACCTTGCCTTTCAGACCTGAGCCAGTGACCACAGCCTCCCTCAGCCTGTCCCAGAGACAACAGTGCACTGATATCTGAGAGTCCCGAGTGAGCACATCCTTCATGGGCAGTCTTGCTAATTCTGCTGTTTCCTCAACTGTCCGCCAGCACCACAAGGTGGTCCCACATGATCTGTTCCCCATCCCACAGAGGGGACTGGGCAGACGTGCCCTGGAAGATGCCCCCGGGGGAGCTCTGTGCTCGGAGTCCCCGGCGTTGGGGCGTGTAGTTTTCTGCCTACTCAAATGTGAGGCATTGTAACCTCTCTGAACAAAGCCAATGATGTGCTGGCTACTGCACATTTATTTTTAAAGTAGTGCTATTGACCTCCAAAAATGTAATCTTTTCGACTCTTCCAGTGTGGGCTAGAGGTGCCCTCGGCGTCGCATTGCTCTTGGAGGTGACCTCGTACGTAAACAAGCCTGTTCTGCACGGTCTGCACGGGCTTCGCTCTCTTAATTCCACATACACGCAAGGTTTTCTAGATTCTGGGTGACGTTTCATTTGACCTCCAGATGGTTGTTCTTATTATTAACCCATTTCTATGAGCAGAGTTATCTTTTCTAGCTGAGACATGATCCTAAGCAGTGTTTAGGTATTAATTAATCTAGTATTTTTAACATTTTAACAGCTAACTTAGAAGGTTAAAGAACGTACCCATAGTAATCAGTTGACGGTGAAGCAGGTTTTGAATGTGGACGGTTTGTGAGTGGTCTGCACACTCAGTCACCATGCTTTGCTACTGTGTGTGGGGGGGAAGCTTTCCTCTGGGGCTGGGGAACTGGGGTGTTTCCCTTCTCATGGTCTCAATATCCCCCGTGATTCCAGTGCAGCAAAGGTCCACTAGGGTTGAGGGTTGTCAAAGACGTGTGAAGGGAGTGGCGAAAGTTTGGTCAGAGACCGCCAATTGGTGAGACCTTTCCTATCAACACTCAGAAAGCCAGAATGTCCTGTAGAAGGACAGGGAGCCAGGGGTGGGGGACACTGAGGGAGAGCGGTCAGGTGAGCAGGCATCCAGGGTGCGTAAAGAAGAGAACCTTCCAGATGACCGCTGGAATGGAATGAGAATGTTTTCAGTCAGTGAGAAGTGCCATTTTGCTCAGGTTCAGCTACAGTGAGATGCGTACATCTTGCAGAAGCCAAGGTGTGGGGAGTAGAAGCGGAGTTTTCTGATACAGGATGTCTGTGGATACACGAAAAGGTAAAGGGTGTTATAGCTGGTGTGAATCTTGAAGGAGGATGGGTTTGTGAGAGGAAGAGTAATTTGTAGCCATCACACACTCGGAAAGCAAGACTTCACCTCCAGGTTCCCGCCAGAATATGGTCCCAGAACAGCTAGTCCTTTGGGCTCCTTTGAATAAGGTGGTCAGGGATAGAATGATCATTCTACCACTGCAGAATCAGGCTTTTCTGCCAGAAGAACCATTCAGGACTTCATTTAAGTGACTTAATCAACCAACTCTCTGGTTTAGTTGTAGGCTGTTTTGCATATCTGATAAGACTTCTTATTTATGACTTGAACTAGATGGGAAAACTGCAATGATTTGCATGACAATATTTTAAACACAGTAAAAATCATCAGGATCAACCTAATGGAAGGCCCCTCTTTTTATTGCACATCAATTCTTCTGTCAAAATCAAGGACTGAAAGAGGAGTTTTGTCCTGTTTAGACTGTATTCCTGCACTTTTATTACTTCACCAACATTTAAAACTATTTCTTTATAGCGTAAAACCTCTCTGAATATACTGCAAGGAGTCACGGGGCCCAAGCTATATAAAAGAGTTATGCAACGCAATTAGAAAGTCCAGGATGTTCCCAAGTTTAGTTCATTTATTTCACTATCAACAGACTCATTTTGGTACCAAGCAGAGTGTTGGTCTTCTGTCCCCGTCTCCTAAATAAATCTTAAATCCTTCTATTTCTCACTTCTTCCACAATGACCCCCTTTGCTCAGGCCGCCACCCTCCTTTGCATGGTGTGCACCTCAGCTTTCTGACCGGTCCGCCTATTTCTCATGTTGTGCTCTCCTGATCTTTCTCCACAGGGCAGCTGAGGGCGTCGTTCTAATGCATAATGCGGTACGTCCATTCAAAGTCTTCCAGTTCTCCCATACTGTGCTTAATTAACTAGTCCAGGGCCTCTCTGAATCTTTTTCTTCAGCTCTCTAGTCTTCTGTCTTGGCACAGTGTCCTTGCTAAGATTTGGGGGCTGTTCTGCCCCTCGTCTCTTTCCTGTTTCCTGGCACCGGGCTGATTCCTGATTCTTCCCTTGTTTCAGTTTGGATGCCACTTCCTATAAGATTGACTGTTCACTTTAGACTAATTTAGGTATTTCTTCCTTGCGCTCCCAAGCACCCTGTACTTACTTCTTTCTCATTAAAATGTTCAATAAATCTTGAAATCAACTGCTTCTTCCAACAGACTGTAAGCCCTTTGGGGTCTATGTCCATATCCTGTTCGTGACCGGGTTTCCAGTGCGGAGCCCAGTAGGTGATCATATGTACTTGATAAATGGAAAGTGATTTGACATTCCTCCACGGCAATCTTTCTGAGTTCTCTTGGATAAAGAGGATACAACATCAATTTTAGATGTTTTTTTAAAAACATAAAGCCTGGCTTAATTATGAAATAGCCCGGAAGGTCTCTGATGGATTAAGCTGATTACTGTGTCATGTCCCTCTGCATCAGAAATGTTCTTGATCCATCTCTTCAGAGACATGCTTCCTCATCTTAAGTATCTACAGTGTGTTTCTCCCTGGCTCAGAATGTTCCTGAACCAGTCGCCAGAGATCCCAGGCTGTCTTTAAACCATCTTCCCCTTGTTTTCAGCTCCCGTTATCCTTGGCTTTCACCTCTGACTCCTCCTGCTTCCTTCGCTCACACATCCACGTCCATGTGGATGGAAACTTTCTCTCGAAATTGTCCTTTGTGTTTTGGTCCAAATCTGGGCCATCAAAACTCCACATGTAAATCCCATTAGGTGACATAGAAACAAACAGATATAAAGCCAAAGAGTTTAGGCAGATCCATGTGTCTGGGGAGAGACAGGTGATCCGGGAGGGGCCATGTGTGATTAAACAGCGGGCCCTGCAGGGAGAGACACAGACAGTCTGCAGCTGCTATCTCAGGACACCTGCACATCTAACGGGGATCCCAAAACATCAGTGCATGTTACCCGAAGTAACCCAAATTCAAAGGAAATGATTGCAAAATCTCAAATATTTTTGAATTGTACTTTTATTGTAAACACTAGACTTGGTGTGGTGATCACATTATAAGGTATAACTGTATATGACAAATCACTATTCTACACCTGAAACTAATATAATATTATATACCAACTATACTGAAACAAAAAGGGAATAAACACAGTTTACAACAAGCTTCTTTTTAAAATGATATCAGGTAGGCTCTGGACACACTGATGTATCGATAGGTCTTATACTGAACAGTTGTGAATGAGCCTAATAGGAAGAAGGTGACAAGAGTGTACAGATAGATTATTTTCATGTCTATAGCATTGGTATCTTTTTATTTCCCCCAAGATTGCCCTTGAATAAGTGACATTTTAAGAAGCCACCAGAAGACAGATAACAGCATCTGATTACTTTAGGGTTAATCATTAGCAACATGGTTGTCCGAGTGACATTGTTTATGGTGTTCAATTAAATACCAATTTAATGACACTCCACATCTAAACAGCACTGCTGAGCTTTCCGTAGGTCCAGGCCAGAGGCCTGACCAGCTGTCCACCCTTGCTGACCCCCCCCCAACCCCTTGCCTTTCCTTCTATCTTTCAAGGATGCCGGTAATTGCTAGTCCTGAGGGAAACTCAGGGTATTGTCTAGCTGTATCCATGATGCCTTTCTTAATAGAAAATGAATTGGCACTCACCACAGCGCCAAGTACCCCACAGAAACCTGGGTTTGGGTATTACTACGCTGAGACTTCTGTTTCATGAAGCCTTGGCTGGGTGTCCCCTCGACATTTCCAGCTATTTACTGCCCTTGCATTTTGAGAGGGATGCTGGCTGCATCACCACCCACGAAGCAGCTGCAGGTTATCTCTTCCACCCACCGAACTCACTCGGGCTTTGGGAAATAGGGTTTTCATGCCTGAAAAGTATTTCCATCCAAGAGTGAGAGTAAACAAACTGACCAAGTGCTAATATGTAGCTACTGATAGGATGAACTGCCAGTCCGCAATCATTTGCATTAAAGGAATCACTTCGAACCAAAGTGCTGCTACTGAAATGTGTCTTCTACTAATAGACTTCTATAAATATGTAATGTTGTGCTTATTCAAATATCCTTCTGTGGAAGAAAACAAAGGTGAGGTCATCTTTGCCCCCCGGTCTCACTAGCTACTTGTGAAGATATATTTTAGAGATGACCTTAGATTAAAACTCAGACGTGTTACTGTATCTTGAAGATATCAATCCCACCCCCCTCATTTTTAAAAATAAATACATAGGCAAGAGCCAAGCTGGTTATTTTTCCTGATGATGAAAATATGTGAGATGATCTCTATCTCAGAGGACTTCACAGTCTAGTGAGAAAAACAGAGAAAGCAACAAAAAAAATAAAAGGTAGTATAAATAAAATGATGATGAAAATGGTATTAAGGACAAAGACAAAGGACAGACATGCTTGTCAAAACAACTCAGGAAAAAAAGAATTAGAGAAACAACACACAGAAAAAAATGGGTTGAATCACCAATCAGAGGTTATTTAGCTCTTGGTTCATGTAACCTGTAGTCGGCTTCTAGAATATCACTTTTAAATATACCACCCATCATCCATGAGGAAAATCTGTGGGGAAGAATTGTATCAGTTTGTGTGATGTGAGAATATCTCACTTGAATTCCTTAATACAACATACAGCGACACCTGGCATATAGCAATTGTAAGCATTTTATGTAATTAAATAGTAATTATTCTTAATGGAAGGCTGTCAGATGTTTTTTATTAAGAACCTACATCTCTAGCTCCAGATCTGTCTGTTTGAAGAAACAGAGAAGAGAGAGAGAGAGACAAAGAGAGAGAGAGAGAGAGAGAGAGAGAGAGAGATTATATATGAGATATTTAATACTATAGGAGCTCTCCCAAGGAATCCTATTTTATGGCAAACCACATTTTGAGAAACTCTACTTTAACTAAATTATGAGTAGAGACAAACTATTCTTCAACACACTGGTTTACCATGGGTACACTTTTTTTTTTATCACTTCTAGCTATTGAAGTGAGAATTTAATTAAACGTTTCTTACTTGAATAAATAATCTAATAAAATGCGACGAATGATGGCTAGTGACTGGAGGGGACTGTCTTTGGTGATTGATGGTTCTGCAAATGTAAGGCTGAATCTTATTTCACATCGCATTTCGACCTCTGAGTAGCGTTTGCTCCCAAGCAAAGCCAGCCCAAATCAGAATTCTTGGGGTGGAGCACAGTGATCTGTTTTTTTTTCCTCTAGGATTTTAGATTATATTAGAATTAATAATATTTTTTCATGTGTGAAACACTGTCATTGTAACTCCATGTAAAATTTCTTCCTTGTGCAATTTTGTTTTATCCCAATTCTTATGTCTTCTCTCTTTTTTGGTAATCATCTAACAAAGTCGATTTAGTACTTTGAATTTGCATGCATTCTTAAAAAATGTCCAGTGTTTGTTGTTATTTTTTAAGTATATTTTTTTAATTGATTTTAGAGAGAGAAGGGAGGAGAGAGAAACATTGATCAGCTGCCTCCTGCATGCCCCCTACTGGGGATTGAGCCAGCAACCCAGGCATGTGCCCTAACTGGGAATTTAACCCCAGAGACTTTTTGGTGCATGGCATGATGCTCAGCCAACTGAGCCACACCAGCCAGGGCTGTCCAGTGTTTTTGATGTTATCTTATTATCTTTTTTTCTTAAATGCATGCTATTATATAAATGATATTTTGCTGTAATAAACACTCTTGTTATGTCTTACTTGTTTAACTCAACACTTGTTTTAGATGCATTCATATAGTTGTATGTATACGTAGTTCATTTATTCTAACTGATCCATAGTTCCCATTATGTGTGGCTGAGATTATGATTTTTGAATCTTAGTATTTGCATGCTTAATTTAACTAAATATTATCAGAAGGTCTCTGACCAGAAGTGCGTGGTGGATTCCATCAACCTACTCTTACAGAGTAAGAATTTTTAACAACAAAAACATGTGCACATTTCTGTAGAAGTAAATTTCTGTATTGCTTATTGTATGATATCTAATTTAGTCAAGATACCTTGGCATGTCTTGTGTTAAGGAGATGCTCAATAAACATTTGTTGACTAGCCCTGGCTGGTTTGGCTCAGCCGTTAGAGCGTTGGCCTGCAGACCAGAGTCACGGGTTTGATTCTGGTCAAGGATGCATACTTCGGTTGCAGTTCGATCCTGGCGCTGGTTGGGGTCCTGTGGGAGGCAACCAATTGGTGTGTCTTTCTCACGTCATTGTTCCTCTCTCTCTCTCCTCCTCCCATTCTACCTGAAGATAAATGGAAAAATATTCTTGGGTGAGGATTAAAAAAAAACAAAAAACATTTGTTGAATAAATTGAATTAAGTGCAGTAGACTTTGGGCTCTGTCACTTATGAGCTGAGTCTCTTTAGACAAATTACTGAATCTCTTAGTTCTCACATCTGTAAATGGATAGAATAACACGCATTTATTGGACTTAGAAAGATTAAATGAGATAGTGCTTGAAAAGATTTAGCCAAATATTTGGAAATAATAAACATTAGTTATTGTTAGGAGTTATCCTTATTATTACTGTTTTACTGGTGCCAGAGAGGTTCATACTGTAAGTAATGATACCAAGCAAGTTTTGAAAATGAAGGTAAATCATCTCTCCCTCACAGTGTTCACAGCAGTGTACCCTTAGTTTTTAAATACTTAATCTTGATAGAATGCATGGAACTCAACACCTTTTTACTTGAGGTTTACGTAGGAAATTTCATATTCACAGGTGGGAACAAGGTGTGTGAAGTGCTTAAGCTATATTTTCAAATACAATTAGTAAGACTGGACAATTCCATACAGATATTTTGAAAAGAGCAACATGTGGGAACAATAGAGACAGGCCGGTATCGGGGCTATTTCTGGTCTGAGAGTCAGCAGCTACATCATTCTCTGTCCATGAACTTGTCCTAACGGTGTTTCCAGAGTGCCTTCCAAAGTATATACCCTTATTTTAACCTGGATTCATATACGTGCCCCCCAAATTGAGAAAGAATTAAAGAAACTATAAAAACTAAAACAAATAAATTAAAAAACACAAAGTATAGTGTCAAAGATGTCACTATACACAAAAGCAACTCTGGACTAGCCATAGCAATTATTTGGTGATCCAGAAACCATGTTTTAATCATTTTGCATCCAAGCATCCTGATATAGAAGTTTTCTGTGTTTCATCTATATTTAGGAAAGACAGTAGTTCACCAAAGGGGGTCTAAGTTCTGCAGGAGTCACAAGTTATCATATTTGGGAGGGGTTCTCTTTAACTAAAAGAAGCAAAATGCCCTACATGTATTAGTTCCGAACATTTACTGCTGAGCCTCTGCTGAGACCTTGGAACGGGCACCAGAAGTGAGGGGCTCTGCAGTTTAAGCTCCATCAGATGCATAATAAGTTCCTCTGGGATTTGGGATGAATGGGTTATGCATTGTAATCTTTCCCCTTTCCACATCATAGGAAGTGGGTTTCCTGTTAGCATTTTAACACAGAATGTCTGATTCTCAGGAACATATAACTGATAGTAAACAGAAGATACCTGTTCTAATACAAACTATGAAAAGAAAACCCAAATCAATGGGAAGAAAAAAAACTTCACATAA
This sequence comes from Molossus molossus, assembly GCF_014108415.1. Lineage (NCBI taxonomy): Eukaryota > Metazoa > Chordata > Mammalia > Chiroptera > Molossidae > Molossus > Molossus molossus. Next base: position 119,635,198 of record NW_023425377.1, on the reverse strand, counting down.
TTACAGCCAAAACTTCTTTAGTTCATGCAGTAAGGGTCTACCAGTTCTCTCTCTCTCTCTTTCTTTTTTTGTTTTTTCTTGGTTAATCCTCACCCAAAGATACTTTTCCATTTTTTTTTTTTTAAGATAGAGGGGAAGGGAGGGAGGGAGACATAGAAAGACAGAGAAAAACATCTTTGTGAGAGGGACACATTGATTGGTTGCCTCCTGCGCAACCCTGACCAGGACCGGGAATCTAACCTGCGACCCAGGTGTGTGCCCTTGACTGAAATCAAACCCATAACCTTTTGATCCTTGGGCTGAGGCTCTAACCAGTGTGCCAAGCTGGCCAGGGCAACCAGTTCTCTCTGTATTTGGACTCCTTTGCTCTTACTAAGAGTACTGGCCTTTGATTCTCAGTTTAATTGAACTGGTTGTACTTGTGAGAGACAATTACAGGCAATTTCATGTTAATTTCCCATTGTTCTTAAAATATACTGTGTAGAGTTATTTGTGCCCCTGGCCTTGGATGAAAACTCATGCAGATTCCATGGTAGTTCTCTTTCCTTTGAGTCAGAATTTAAAAATTAAAGTGATCAGTCCCGTGTAAAATAAAAACTTCAAAGGTGAGTCCAGTGCCTCTTGTCCTTCCTCACTTAGTCTCTCTGCAACTTTCCCTTCTCACCGTGGGGGTTTTTGAACCAGTTCCAAAATGTGGCAGGGGCAGACGGCTCGGTCAGGGGCCGGGAAAGCGCAGAGCTGACTCACCAGTGTGCTGCTTCCTTCGGCTCCTTGTCCTCCTTCCCTGGGGTTTTCTCCACCGTTTCCCTGGGCTAAGGAAATGAGTCCCTCTCCTGTGGTTGCTTACTGCTTTCTCATCCTTAAGCATCCCTCAGCCTCTTTTTTTTCTCTAGGTTGTTTTTGTCCTTCAAAAAAGTCCTGTCACACAGGATCAAAGATGAGCCCATGCTGGCTCTACAATCTGGTCCGTGGGAAACAATCATATATTCTTTGCTCCAACGGACCCTGTCTCCTCACATTGCACCTGTCTGCGTTCTGCTTCAAAGCAGACAGCTAGCCCACCTCTGCCCCGTATATTTGCAGGCAAAGGTTGGAAACCAGACTTATCTGTCTTCAGCTGCAGAGGTACATTTTAAGTTCTCCTAAGGGCAAAGAATGAAGCACCCTCCACTCCTACCCCTATGGGGCTTGGGGTAGTAAGACTTGTGAGCAAATCAACCCCTCACTACATACAAAAACATTTCCTCCCCAGTATTTACATCAGCAATGTTGGTAAATGGTGTTAGAAGTTTCATCTTATTTCCTACCATCTTTGAAATATGTTAATCCTGAACTGGGAACTCACCTAAAATCTGTTTTGATTATCTTACTACTTGATCCAAGATATCTATAAGAAATGAGGAAGTAAAATACTTTCACAAACCTCGATATATTCAGCTTGGCATCTTCTAGTCTCTGAATGGTAGATGAGTAAGATGTAGCATTTGGAGTGGGTCTGCCTCTCCTGATAGCCTGAGACACTTACTATCTCTGTATAAGAACATCAACTATTTTATCCAATTCTGTTTGAATTTTTCCTATGAGAATAAAGTTTACCACTTTGGTTTACTATAAAGCATAAGTGTATATTCAGGACAGTTGTGTCAAATATTTTTAATAACATGATTACTGGGATCTATCTATCTATCAATCATCTAACTATCTATATCTATCTATCTATCTATCTATCTATCTATCTATCTACCTACCTACCTACACATTTAAGAACCATTTTTAGAAATAACCACAGCAGAAGTCTCAAGAAGCTAAAAGAAAATAAATCAAAAAGCAATAGCCATACAAAATAAAAAAAAAGGGTGTAAGAAAAAAAGACTTGATCACAGGTAACATGACAAGATATTTTTTAACTCTCAAAAATTAGGACCCATTACTTCTATGAAACTGTACATATGGTTGCTTTGCAAATATTTAATATTTTTGTAGGTAAATATTAAAATTTTAAATCATTGCATGGTATACATTAGAAATAGTTTGAGAAACATACTTTTCTAGAAGGAAAAGCTATACACTTTTCTACAACTGTAATTCTTTTATTCTTGTGTATTCTACTTAGTATGCTGAGTGTAGAACAGATGAAATTTCATTTTTTAAATATCAGCTATGTATTTTTTTATGTTTAGAACAGCTGACAGTTTTAGCAATAGTAGAACTATGCTGGGAATTTCTTCTTTCAAATGAGTCTCTTGGCAGTAAAGTAAAAAATAATAATAATTCAGATTCAAGGCCTCGATAGATCAGATAAAAATGCCAACGGTTTATGAATGCACTACCTGTGTACAAAGGTGCGTTGACTCTGAGCCTGATGGAGAACTTAAACTTTAACATAGTTAACAGCTCTGGCGGCTTTAGTGCCATGCCACCTGTGCACCACTAATGAGTCCTACTTTGCCTAAGTCATGCTCACACAGCGCTAAAATACTTCTTCTTCTTTTTTAAGTGTTTCTAATCCTAATGTCTGCTGGGGTGTTTGAGAAATGAAACTCTTTAACAAAATGGAGAAAGTCAAGTTTGGCAACTGCTTAAATGGTTGTTTCACAATATGTTGAAAAATCAAGCTCAACTCTTCCAAGCACGCATTTCCGACTCTCACATTGGTCCTCGGGAGCATATAACACAATACAGCGAGGCCGGTGATGGGCCTGCTGGCTGTCTGAGGCAGCTCTCTCGCGAATGCTGTGGCTGGTTTTCCTGTGGCACTTGAATGAGTATAACTGATAAATGGCAGTCCACTTGCTTTCCAAGACCACGACTTAGCATTCTTTCATTCACTGGCCTTACAGCATTTTGAAATGTAAGGATACAGTTAAAGGATTGAGACTCTGAAGTTCAACTCGAGATTGAACCTGGAGAGGATGTTAATTTAGGGATAGTTGAAGACAACTGAGGCAGTGCCGATGGAACCGGTGGTGATCCGGGCCAGGACAGCTGGTTGTGTGAGGGCAGCACAGGGACACAAGCATGGCACAAGCCACGCATCGAGGGCTCAGTCGACAACACTGAATCCAAGGTGTAGAGATGAAAGAAATATGCTTCCGATCTTAATCATCTCAAATTTACTTCACACAAGCATAAACTAGCAAGTTATACTGCCTTAGGCCCACGACTTTCATTCTTATTCATAAATAACACTTCACACATACTAAATGCTTGATAAATATTTGTTGAAGTAAATTAAATTTAGGCAGGGATAAATATAGTATAACTCATCTTTCCAAGGCTTCACTACATTAATATCAGTTCATGAATTTCACCATCTCTGAGCTTCTACCTGCTCAGGAACAGTACCCTTCCTTTACTTAAAAACAGTTGATTCTGACAGCCCCGATCTCCAGTGTGCCCATGAAAATGTCACCTTGTGTTGTTTTGCTCTGACTCCAGTAGCCCCATTTCTATCTCTGCTCTCTGTACCTGACATTCTAACATGGCTCTATGACATCCTGTTGTCCTGGCCACCATGCCCTAACTAATGCCAAAGGTGTTCTGTTATTCAGGGTGTAGGTGGGAGAGTGAGTCTCCCCACATTTCCGGGACTACTTTCTTCCCCCAGCACTGCTAAATAAATAGAGTCGCTTTGCAAATTATTTATCTAATTTGTTTTTGTAGGTAAATGTTACTAATTTAAACCACTGCATAGTATACATTAGAAACAGTTTAAGTGGAAGAGAGAGCATTGGAAGTTAGTCTGGCTTCAGTCTCTGAGCTACTACACTAAGCTGGGTGTGGCAATGACACCTCATCCTCTGTCCTTCTCCACTCTCTGGGGGCCACGCACACACATGCCTTTCTTCCATCCTCAGCCAAACACACATTTGCACTGAAATGTCTTTCCAGGGGAATGGGCTGGGAAAGGGCTTCCTCTAGTTTCATTTTCTATGCGTATCCTAGCTCTGCTCCAATTCCAACCCAAGTCATTGCAATAAGATAGCAAGATTTTTTTTTTTATTCTACGACATACATTTTGTACTTCTTTGTATATTTATACTGACTTATTGATCTAAGACATACAATCTTAGTTTGAAAAGCTACATCGTGCTAGTCAACATTTGTTATTCTATATAATATATTGCTTTGTGGTGATGCTGCATTAGCAATAACTCTAGTATCTCAGTGACCTACAGTGCTACTGCTCATGGGCATGCGGGTCAGTTGTGACATTGCTGGGCTGAGAGTGGGTCAGCTGGGTTTGCATTCAGGCTGAAAATTCTATTCAGGCATGCCCAGTGTTTCTTCTAATTCCAGGATTCTACCAAGTATATTTTCATGGCAGATGGCAAAGGGACAGGTAGCAAGAAAATCCAGTCAAGTATGTTCAGTGCCTCTGCTTGCATCAAACTCATTAAGATCCCATTAACCAAGGTGAATCACATAGCTTAGCTTAGAGTTGACTGGAAGGATGAATATCCCTCTAATCTACTGAGAGACACTGCGGAGTTAGGATACAAAAGATTTGAATGAATCCTGTTACAGAGAGGGGAAGAAAAGGTAGAATAATAATCCATTGTACTACACTTGGAAATAAAGACAATGACAATGGTGGTGATAAAAGCAATATTAAGCTATATTCACCCTGAGATTTTTTACTTTAATGTTAAAGACTCAATAATGTGGGGAGAGAAAATGGTGGTGGAGTGCTCAGGGGTTTACATCTTAAGCTGGCTCCTCAACATAGAATGGTGAAACAGGGAAAGGTGCCTACATAACACCTGGCCGAGAAAGTCATCAGAGCAGAGGTTCGATATGACAGGGTCAGGTGCTGTGAACACCGGCACGTCCCCGAAGGACGAGTGTACTAAATAACAGCTGCAACCATTCACTTTGGGCTCCAGCAGAGGGAGAGTGGACTGGAGGGGGTTTGTGGCATTGGGGAGAGAACTGGGAAGGAGGCCATCAGGAGATCTCTGCTGAGATCTCTGCTGATACCCCCCAAGGCAGTATCCATCTTCCTCAAGAAGTCCCTTCCCATCAGAACGGCTTTAGCCTGGGGGAGAAGCAACTATTCCTCCCTCGGGAAATTAACACCACCCGGCCTGGAGAAGTGCAACCTGAGGCTCATTAACAGCCAGCGACTACCTGCCAGCCAGTAGACAGAGAAGAGCCTCTGAAAGCTTTGGGCTTTGGACCTGGCTCTCAGTATTGGGTGTGATGGTTCTGGGGACTGAGCTGTGAAGGCTGAGGCCTGGGTCCTTTCACTGAGCCATTAACACACACTAAAGAAACTCATTTCTTCTCAAAGCAACTTTGGCCCAGGGGAAAGCAGTTGCCCCACCACTGGAAATCCTCTTGCCCTGCCCACCTGTGGATTTATCATTCACTGAGGGCTACAAACTGAGGTTCATTAAGTAACTGAGACTAATAGTCTGCCTACAGGCCAAAGCTATGGGATAATTGAATCTTTGCTTGGCCTGTGACTCTACCCAGGAAAGTAAGACTAGACATCGGTGTTTAGCATGGTCCCTTTCACTCTTATCCAAACACAGCAGAAGGAACCACAATCAGTGGAATATCGACACTCAACAGGGAAAATTTGGCAGGTTCCAAACCCTGCTGAGATGGCCAAAATGGTGAAACAAAGAAACAAATCCCAAATGAAAGAACAGGAGAATTCTACAAAAGAAGGACTAAATGAAATGGAGGTAAGCAGTTATCAGAGGTAGAGTTCAGAGTAAAGAGGAAGCTCAACAGCATGACTAAAGATGTAGAAACAATGAAAATCAACCAATTGGAAATGAAAACCTACCAAGCATAAATGAAGAACGACATGGCAGAAACACAGAACACACTGGAAGGAATAACCAGCAGATTAGAGGAAGCTGAGGATCAGATCAGCAAATTACAAGACAGGGTAGAAAATATCATTCAATCAGAGAACCCAAAAAACAAAAACAAAACAAAACAAAACAAACTTCCTGGAAATCAATGAAAATGAGCACCTAACAACACAAAATATATGGGATGCAGTAAAAGCAGTCCTGAGAGGGAAGGAAGGGCATAGCATTATAGGCTTACCTCAAGAAACAAGAAAAATTTCTAATAGATTATCTAACCCTATACCTTAAAGACTAGAAAGTAAACAAAAAGAAAAACTGAGAGCAAGTAGGAGAAAATAGAAAGTAAGGTCAGAGCAAAAATAAATGACAGAGATTAAAAAGCAATTCAAGCCCTGGCAGTTTGGCTCAGCGGTTGAGCGTCAGCCTGTGGGCCAGAGAGTCCCAGGTTCGGTTCCTGATAGGGGCACGTACGACACACACACACACACACACACACAAATATGTTAAAAAATAATAATAATACTAATAAAAAAGCAATTCAAAAGATCAGTGAAAAAAAGAGCTGGTTCTTTGGAAAGATAAACAAAATTGGTGAACCAGACTCACCAGGAAACAAAGAGTGAGGACCCAAATAAACAAAATTATAAACAAAAGGGGAGAACTAACAACTGACACCACAGATATACAAAGGACTGTTGGAAAATACTATGAACAATTATATGCCAACAAACTGGGAAATGTACGCAAAATGGACACATTTCTAGAATCACAATGTCTCTCAAAACTGAACTGGGAAGAGTCAGAAAACTTGAATAGACCAATAACAACCAAGGAAATTGAAGCTGTAATCAATAAACTCCCAGCAAACAAAAGGGGTTGGACAACTTCACAGGGGAGTTTACTGAGCATTGAAAGAAGAACTAACACCCATTCTCTTCGAACTATTCCAACAAATTCAAGAGGAAAGAAGACTTGCAAGCTCCTTTTTGAGGCCAGCACAATCACAATTCCAACACCAGATAAAGATACTATAAAGAAAGAAAAATACAGGCCAATATCCCTGATGAATATAGATGCCAAATCCTCAACAAAATATCAACAAATCAAATCCAGCAATACATCAAAAAAATTATTCACTATGACCAAGTGGGATTCATCCCAGGGATGCAAGGCTGGTACATTATTCGCAAATCAATAAATGTGATACACCACACAAACAAAATAAAAGATAAAAATCATATGACCATATCAATAGACATGAAAAAGCATTTGGCTAAATCCAGCACCCATTTCTGATAAAAATGCTCAGCAAAGTGGGGATAGAGGGATCACATCTCAACATTATAAAGGCCATATATGAAAAACCTACAGCCAACATCATACTCAATGGGCAGAATATAAAAGCATTTTACTTAAGAACAGAAACAAGATGGGGATGCCCACTTTTGCCACTCTTATTTAACATAGTAATGGAAGTCTTAGCCACAGTAATTAGACAAGAAGAAAAAATAAAAGGGATCCAAATTGGAAAGGAGGAAGTGAAACTGTCATTATCTGAAGACATGATATTGTACATAGGAAACCCATCAAAAATCTACTAGATTTAATAAATAAAATTGGCAAAGTAACATGATACAAAATTAAGATCCAGAAATTGATGGCATTCTTATGCACCAATAATAAACACTCAGAAAGGTAAACAAAAAGGAAACAATCCATTTACCATTGAAACAACAACAAAAATGAAATACTGAAAAATAAACTTAACCAAGGAGGGGAAAGACCTGTTCTCAGAAAACTACAGGACATTAAAAAAAAAATAGAGAGAAAGATATAAAAAGGTGGAATCATATACCATGTTCATGGATTGGAAAAATCAACATCGTTAAAATGTCCATATTACCCAAAGCAATCTACAGATTCAATGCAATCCCTATTAAAAACTGCCACTGGAATATTTCACAGATCTAGAAAAAATACTCCAAAAGTTCATATGGAACCAAAACAATAACAACAACAAAGAAAACCCAAATAGCCACAGCCATCTTGAAAAAGAAGAACAAAGTGGTAGGGATCACAAAACCAGATATCAAGTTTTATTACAAAGCATTGTAATCAAAACAATCTGGTACTGGCACAAGAACCAGGGTTATAGATCAAAGGAACAGAACAGAGAACCCAGAAATTGATCCAAACAGTATGCACAATTAATATTCGACAAAGGAGGCAAGAGCATACAATGAAGAAAAGACAGTGTCTTCAATAAATGGTGTTGGGAAAATTGGACAGCTACATGCAAAAAAATTAAACTAGACCACCAACTTATACCATTCACAAGAATAAACTCAAAATTGACAAAGGACTTAAATGTAACTTGTGAAACCTTAAAAATCCTAGAAGAAAATGTAGGCAGAAAAATCTCAGATATCATATGTAGCAGTACTTTCACTGATACATCGCCTACAGCAAGAAAAACAAAGGAAAAAATTAATAAATGAACTACATCAAACTAAAAAGCTTCTGCATGACAAAAAAACCAGCATCAAAATAAATAGGGAATTCACTCTCTGGCAGAACATATTTGCCAATAATACATCAGATAAGAGGTTAGTATCCAAAATTATAGAGTATTCATACAACTCAAAAAGAGAAAGACAAACAATCTAATAAAAAAATGGGCAGAGGACCTGAATAGACACTTCTCCAAACAGGATATACAAATGGCCAGGAGACATATGAAAAATACTCAACATCTGCAGTTATCAGAGAGATGCACATTAAAATGTCTATGAGATATCTCTTCACACCTGCAAGAATGGCTACCATCAACAAATCTTTAAGCAAGTGCTGGTGAGGGTGTGGAGAGAAGGGGACTCTAGCACACTGCTGGTGGGAATGCAGACTGGTGCAGCCACTGTGGAAAACAATATGGTGTTTCCTTAAAAAATGAAAAATGGAACTGCCACTCAACCCATTAGTCCCATTTCTTAGACTATACCCTAAGAAGCCTGAAACACTGGTCAAAAAGAATATATGTACCCCTATGTTTATAGCAGCGCAATTTACAATAGTTAAGATCTGGAAACAGCCCAAGTGCCCATCAGTAGATGAGTGGATGGAAAGGCTGTGGAACATATACATGAGGGAATGCTATGCAGCTGTAAGGAAGATGTTTTACCCTTTGAGATGACCTGGAGGGACCTGGAGAGTATTATGCTGAATGAAATAAGCCAGTCAGAGAAAGACAAGTATCACATGATCTCACTTATTTATGGAACGTCATGAACAAAATAAGCTGTGACCAAAAAAGATCTGGAGTCATGGAAGTAGGGAAAGACTGACAAATCTCAGAGAATGGGGAGTGGGAAGGGTGGGAAGAGATAAACCAAAGAACTTATATGCATATATTTACAACACATGGACACAGACAGTAGGTTGGGGAAAGCAGGAGTCGGGTGGGAGTGGGGAGGAGGGGTTCACTGGGAAAATAAGGGGGACACCTGTAATATTTCAACAATGAAAAAAATGACATTTTAAAAATCCAATAATGCTAGTGCAAGCTGTTTTCATGCAAACTAGTTTGTTTCCAAGAATTACAGCTTATGTTGTTGATTTTATTATTATTGTTACCATTTTAATTCATGTATTTGTGTTTCCCTACCTTCAATGATGTGACAGAACAGTGAACTCTGACAGTTCTTTTGTTCACGAATGGAAGGAACGTGTTCACCTGGCTCAATGCTCTCTGCTTAGGAGAAGATAAAGAAAACAAAATGGTTGTATCTTAAGGAAACAAGGATGAATGATAGCTTATCAGATCAATAAAAAATTGTTGCCATTTGGATAAGAATATGCCCAATGGACGACAATTTGCTTGGCACGTCTACGTTTTTATGTTTCCATAGTATGCTGCATAATGCTTGCATTTATTTATTGCTATCAAGTTAGAAGAAAATAAAAGTTACCTCATTAGTACCATAGAATTGTATTCCAATATGTTTCGTCACCTGAGGGACATTCCACAGGCTGTGAAATTCTCAATAAATTGGAAACCTGATTGAATTGTCTCACACTGAGTTGAATACCAATAAAACTACAATTTCATTGGCAAGTGCTGGCCAGCAAAAATGGGAATCACATTGATTTACCTTACCATAGTTTAATATCTTTTAACAGACATTGTCCCCTAGGCTCACTCCTCAAATAACTTGCTTCTATCTTTAAACCTACCGTTTCTGTGAGACTTCTTTCCTCGGGAATTTCATCTGCTCTCATGCTTTAAGCGCCAGTGAATCCTGACATTGTATCTCTAAACCTGCATTTCTGTCTTCTTTACAATCTGCCTTGGATATCCTACAAGGAATTGAAACTTGGCAGGTTAAAAAAACAAAACAAATCCATTCATGTCCTTTCCTCAATATTTCCCCAAATGTGCTATTTTTCTTGACTTTTTCATTTCTGTAAATAGGTCTAGTGTATCAAACTAGGAACTATATCCTTCTCCCACTTCCTTTGTGTTTAATCAACGCAAACTCGATGTCTGCAGTACATCAATATTTTATTCCCACGCTTCCATTCTTAGTCCATTTCCTCTACTGCAGAGCCTTCTAATTCATGAACTCTGAAAAAACCCTTTGAAAAAAACCCTTCCAAAGGTAGTTCTCAGGTTTTCTTCTCTTGCTCTCTTAATTCATATATAACACCCCGGTGCTGATTAAGCTTCTTCCTAAAGGGCTACTCCAAACTTCATCTATCCTTGGGGTCTACTTCAAGTGCCATTAACTCACAACTTTTTCTAGTGTCATAACCATACATAATGTCTCAGTCTTATGAATTTCCTTTAAATTGTATCCCTCAGTTATTGCCACCATGATTGATCATTTTCAAAGGTGATCAGTTTTGGGCGTGCCTTCAATTTCCCCTAGCAGCACAAGACTGGATGTCTCCTGATGCCAAACAGGGTTACTCATCTTTCTATCCTGTAATTTGCACCTAAAAGATGAACTGTAAATTCTTACTAGATTTAATCAGCAACTCAACTCAGGCCCTGTGAATTCACACTTTATTTTCTAGGAAAACCAATATCTTTATTTTTCCACCAATGGTTATGCAATTGAAGAATTTCCTAGAGTCCCATCAATACACCACATAAGTGCTCACAAGTAGCTATTGATATTCTTTAGCTTTGATTTATTGGAAAGCACTTTTTCCCTAAACTGAGGAAGACATTAATGTTCTCTCTTGGGATAAAGTGCCTATTAAAAATATTGAGGTTGTTCTCACTGAAGAGCTGGGATATTAGATCAGAAGCTCCTGCCATTGACTAGACTTGGTATAAATACCTTCCACAGAGTAGATGTTATGTATCTTCTGAATGAATGAATTTGGATGGCATTGATATCGAAATGGTGTATTTTTGGTAAAATTAAATGAGGCATTCCACTTTGTCTTCAGATTTGGTAAAGTCTGGATTTGCAGAAGAAAAACAGGGAGATATGTAATTTATATGCCCAATAATTCTTTAGCTAAGTGTCTTCCACAGTTGCTGCTTTTGGTTTCTCTTTATTACCCTATCTAAACCAACTTGAACTGTCTCTCCCATGAGAATCAGAGTTGAACCCGTATTGAATCGTGCAAGCATATTTGCTATGAAAATAAAAATAAGTACGGTTCATTTGAGATGATCTCATATTTTCTTGGCTATTTGTTGGGTTGCATGATGACTCAAATGGTACATGCTCTCCCTTAGCTTCTAGTTCATGAATTGACAGTAAATAAACCATGATGCTCTGGTGCTAAAATGGACAATTCAGCAATTAAAGAGACAGAAAATGGGGGTAGTATATTTACTTTAACACTGCTTCCATTATTCTAAACCCCCTAACAGCAGTAATAAAATATTTTAAAAGAGTTTCCAGATGCAATAGAAATTTAATTTTCTTCTCAGAAAGGGGACTGTGTTAATAACTCACCAGAGAAGACAGGGCTTATAAGTTATTCAGTTCTTCTTATTGTGATAAAATTGGGGTACGGAGTAATTCATTTCCTCTTTCAATGCAGTTGATACACATAAAGATAAATAATTGAAGTCAAAACTAACGTATGAGTTACAAATTGTTACTTTGGGAAATACAAAGTCTTGGTGGTTTCAACATTATAGATGAGAATCTCTCGCTGTTTTCATCCTTACCCGGCCAACGGCCTTGCGGATGCTCATATGTGAGCAAACGGTGTGTGGACGGGCACACCAGGCAACAGGACCCAGACTTCCTACGCTACATTCACACGGGTCGTGAAGCTGAACACCCCGCTCACCTGTGGGATGAGCCTTCAGGGAATCACTACCCACCTCGGCTTTACTAACTGTGTAAGTCACTGGGTGCTTCCTAGTGCAGAAGATTTGGGAGATGTGGGCACGTTATCCTTAAAGAAGTCTTTTTGTCCAATGCCATCTAATTTCAGTCACAGACTTACAGCAGATATTCGGGAAACATAATTTCTGTACAGCCATTTCCACCGACATCAAGTTTAGCGTGAGAGATGTTGCTGGATATGTAAAGTTTAATCATGTTTTCAAAAAATACTCTTTTTCTTACTATAAAAGTGACTCGTGGATTTAGAGTCCTGGGAGATTTTTACAAATACTTAGAAGGAAACAGCATTTCTCACCCCACTGGTGACATTGTAATGTGTTTATTTCATTTCTTTTACTCTGCATGTGCACACATATATGTATATGATCATATATATGTGTGCACTGAAGATTGCATTTCAATGTATGTGTGTGTGTATATGTATACATGTATAAATGTATGTGAGTCTTGCATTTTTCCTGTTACATTGTTATTCGAAATATTATCATGTCATTAACTGTGAAAAAGCATTCCATGAATAGCTGCACAACAGTCCAATAGTAGATACACTCTGACTCGTCTATCCATTCTTCTATTTTGAAACATTGATTTTTTTCTGTTTTTATTATAAATTCTGCTACAGTGAATTAACTTCTAAGGAATGTTAATTTTATATAAACTGTAGTGAACTCTCTTCTTTCAAAGCTTACCGTATTCTACCTGGCTTATAGTTTTCACAGCAAAGACAGTTCTTTTTATTGAAAATACACAAAAATATTCCTTACCATATGTGTTATTTACAGATGAAATTACTTGCTACTTTTAAAACCATAGATCCTTTGCTCTTATTTCTTAGTTCTCTCTGACTCTGCTGACTACCCCCTATCTAAAGCTCCCTCCTTCTCCAGCTCTGTCACGCTGTGCTGTGTAGTTGACCTCCTACCTATCTGAGTTTTCTTTTCCTCCGCTCACACTTGGGGTGCACCCAGCAAGTCACGCTCAATCTTCTCTCTGGCCTTTTTCACTTGAGAAACTCATCCATTCTGAAGACTTCAATAACCAATGCCATGTGAATTAAACCTATTTTTGTTTGCACATATCTCTTACTCTCGGGAAATACCCTGAAATCACAGAAGACACTATATGATTTCCCCCTTATTCTATGCACTTAATTCAATGCTATCAACTCTGCTACTACTATTAATAGCAATGCTCCTTGTCCACTCAGGATACAGGCCAAGTGCTGTGCAAAGCACTTTCCTTCTGTTCACCTCATTTAACCTTCACAAAGATTCCAGAGATGGGTATGGTATTCTTATTTCACAAACCAGTACTATGATTCCCAGGACACTCAATATTTTTCCAAGGCCTATATAACCCTAAAGAGCAGATATAACCGATTACACTATCCAGGTGCTTCATAAACCATTCTTTGCACACAGAACATTCTATATTCACAAATATCTCCTCTGTAAGTCAGTTATTTTTTCTTTCATTCTTTTTTATCCTTACCCTAGGACATTTTTCCATTTTTTTGTTCAGATAGAGTGGGAGGGAGAGAGAGGGAGGAGATAGAGATAGAGAGAGAGAGAGAGAGAGAGATCCACGTGAAAGGGACACATCAAGTGGCTGCCACTCCCACGACCAACCAGGGCCGGGGACAAACTGCAACCGAGGTACATGTCCTTAGCAGGAACCGAACCCGGGACTCTCTGGACTGCAGGCCTACGCTCTGACTGCTGAGCCAAACAGGCCAGGGCTTTTTTCCTAATAACTAATACAAAACTCAGTACAGAGCTTAACCATTGAGTTCAACAATGGTCCGGAGAGAAAGCAATTCGGGATTTGAACCTGAAATGTGAGATAATAGGTGGTCCCCTGGTAAACGTTCATAGTTCCTTAGTCCCACATTGACTGCATCCCTTTCCAATGTGCAGGGCATGTTTCCATTGCCCCGTTCTAGTCCTTCTTGTCCTCCTCCTCCAGTGGGGCCTGAGTACTGGGTGTGGGGTTGGGCGTGTTGTGAATGGACGACACAGCCGCGGAGACGTGGAACTGTGGGGCTCAGCTGTACTGGTGGTTTGCGTTGGCTCTTAGACTACACAGAGCCCCGTCACCTCCTCTGTTCATTTCTTATAGCTCCCGGAGGCCGTGCTTCCTTCCACCTGTTATTACTTTGTTTTGAGTTAATCCTCACCTGGGGATATTTTTACATTTACTTTTAGACAGAATGGAAAGGAGAAAGGAGGAAGGGAAGGAAGAGAGAGAGGGAAGGAGGGAGGGAGAGGGGGAGAGAGAGAGAAAGAGAGAGAGAGAGAGAGAGGCCAATTTGGTTGCCTTCCACATGCCTCCAACCAGAGCCAGGATCAAACCTGCAACCCAGGTGTGTGCCCTTGACTGGGAGTCAAGCCTGTGACCCTTCAGTCCACAGACCAATGCTCTAACCACTGAGAAAAACTGCCCAGGTCTCTGTTGTTACTTTTGACTAAAATTCCTCTGTTGCAGAATATGGTCTCCCAGTCATTCCTTCTTCTGATTAAGAAAGAAACTCATGACTCTTTTGTAGATTGTCTTCCAGACAGATTACTTTTCCTGTTAGCCACAAAGAAACAATTCACAATTAAATTTTAAACAATAAACAGAAGATGTGGCCTACATTCGCCTGTAGGAGCGACGAGGTCCTAAGCACGCAGGCCTAGGCAACGTGGTCTAGTTGGGAAGAGCACAGACTCAGAGTAGACCTGGAGGTAGCCCCCGCTCTGTCACCTGCCCGATGGGTCCAACCTTGCAGAGACTCATTTCCTCATGCCTAAAATGGAAAAGCTGTCAAATTCAGCTACATTTCACAGCATAGTCTGCCATCAATGTATTCTTTGTTTTGCAGCAACGAGCCAAAAGGAAATGGGGTAAAGGAAGCCCGAGAGTAACTGCGGGGAGTACTGCTCAGGACTCAGCCAGCTGGGCCCTCTCAGGAACCGTCCAAGGTTAGTGATTGCTTCCCAGGGACTCTCAACGAATACTTGCCGTTCGACTGATACCAAGTCTATTAGCCAAAGATAATTATTGCATCTTAAAGTGTATTAAAATTGTCCTTAACCTTGTCAAATTGCTAAATCTGAAAAAAATGCTAGTATACTTTTCACTTCAAAAATCGGGTTGTTTCCTTGATCTGTCCTTACATTTGCATCCTTTCTCTTCCTTGCTGGTTGCTGAACTTGGTGTTACCTTTTTAATTTTGCATCTTTGTTTCCCAGCCTACCCTCATTTGCATTTCTAAAATCAGATGTTCCTTTCATACAACACAGCATCCTAATTAAAATATTAAAAGCCGCTTTTGGAACGAAGAGAATTTACATCGCGGTGAAAAATGCTCCAAGTGATGCGGGATGTTTTCTTCCTATATTTCAATGACATGTTCTCTCTCGATTATTTCAAGTTAGAAAGTTAACTCTCTCAGCCCTCAGGGTAGATGAAAGGAGTGGGAGAGAAATAAGCAGCAAAAAAGATCCTTGACAAAAGGAAAATGTTGAATTCGCAGTAAAATTGTGTCCCAAACTGTTTTAAGGTACTTCCTTTCTCATGAACGCCCACCAAAGTGTGTTCTTGCTTCTTTAGTCCGTGGAAATCCTTTCTCTTCTGTAGTGTTCCTTTCCTGCCTCTCCCGACTTCCTCTCTCATCCCACTCGCACTGGCTGATACGTGTGAGGTACATCCTTAAAAATGTCCTGTAAATATTTACGCGTTTACATGTACTTTATGTTAACTAGACGATGCCTGTTCTGTTTCCTACTCTCCTTTCTCATCATTAGGATTTGAGGTCTGGAGATGATAGCTGAATGCATCTTTCATTTGTTGTCTTTTAGACACATTCAATTCATTGTTCTGATCATGACTTTAGGAACAGACAACCGAGGTGTCTCTAACTTCAGCTCCATGATGAACATCCTAGCAGAGCGTGTGTGGACTCGGACTCGAAGTAGAGGTCACAGGGCGCTGTCAAAATCCTCCGTAGAAAGCCGGGTCGGCGTCGGCGGTCTAGAGTGCTTTTTCTCCCCCCTTCTTCAGGAGCATGCGATGCCATTCTCCTCTTGCATCTTGTGATTGCTGTGGGAATGAGGGATGTCATCAGTTATTTCCCAGCGGTGAGCACTGTTCCCAGGAGGACTGCACCGTTGGCGTCGGGACACCACGGCTCACAGACAGTGTCGCCTCAGGCGAGTCTCTTCCTCTCTGTGTCCCGCAGAGCTCTCTGGGGAAGAGGAACGAGTCTAGCACAGAACTCATCCTGGTGGAAGCCCTAGGAAATGTCACAATCTTTATTAGTTTACTTTCCAAAATATATGAGGGCAAAATTTTGTTTGTTTTTTACTGTTTGAATCCCAGCGCCTACGTTACCTAGCGAAAGGGTTCGTTTGCCTGGCGCATCAAAGCCCAGTAAGACAGGAACAGGAGCTGACAGCAGAGACAGTAAGGGTTGATTTTTAGGAGTGGCCCACACCCCAAGTCACAGGTGAGCTAGTGCTCAAAGACCTGGCTCCCTGGTGGCTTCTAGGGTTTGGGTTATACACGGGGAAAAAGTCATTAATCACAGCGACTAAGGAGTTGGGGTCATGGTCAGGGTCGTGGTCTCTGTTGATCAGTCAGCACTAGGTAGGGGTAGTTGATCACTGCACCTGCTCTGATGTCAGCAATAGTGTCACTTAGTCTGGTTTGACTGCGTTTCTGGGTCTAGAGCTGAAACACAACTCTGGCCTAGATGTCATCTCTAGTTTGATTAATACTCTGTCTCTGGGGTCAACAGACCAGAGGCTCTTTCCTTAGAGTATCTGATGCTGATCAGAACCCCATTGTCCTGAGGGCTTACTGATTAAGGGAGTGGACATGCAAGGGGGAAGGAGGCAGGTGAGTCAGGGTGCCGGAGGAGGCCAGTTTGAAACAAAAGAGAAGAACGGACAAAAGGTCATATTAAAGAAATGAAGTTTCTTCATGGTTAAACCTAGAATAGTGTTTTTACATGGGGAAGTACACTGGTAATGTTAAATCTTTATTGCATTCCTGAAAAACACAGAACTTAATCATATTCTATCATTTTTCATAAATTAAGGGATTCAGTTTTTCTGGTGTTTCTCCCTTAACTACAGTGGTACAAATCTAGAACATTGTTCACCAGAGGCTATGTGGCAAAGAAGAGAAAAACACAAATTAAATTTTCCATCTCACCTTCTTGTGGTAATCTGTTCCCCTACCTGGGGACACTTGGTCACAACTCTCCCCTAAGAGTTTTTCATGGCCTTTACCCTAGTTTTTCAGAGCTTTTTCCCAATTCTACAGCATTGTAGTGCTGGCCCATGTGAGGGTGTCAGAAACCTAGGGTAATTTTCCTCTTCTTCTATTAACTAATCAGATTTGTAGCTGACCGTATGCTGAGAGGGATCACCAATTTGTTTAGTTAAATAATTATGATTCAAAAACATATCGACTTAAATGAAACAGTCAAAATTCAACTTAATGTAGAGTAAAATGTAAGGTTTACATTTACAACCTACATTTGTATAATCAATCAATGGGATATGCAAGAATTTGTGGTAATTTATGTTAAATTAATAAGAATATTGAATTAACCAATTGGTCAAACATGAGATAATGCAATGTGGCTTCTAATAAATCTTTTGGGGAATGTGCTTCTGGTAGACTAGATGTTCTGATAAACTCCCTATCTGAGAAAACCAGGTCCAAAACAAAACACGTTTTTTTGTTGTTTGTTTTGTTTTTATGCAATGATGATGGGCAAGGACAGTATGAGGGAGATGTTCATGGACCCTACAAATTCAAATTATTCTTCCTTCTCCTTTTCCTCCTCTGTGTCATCATCATCTGTGAGCTCAGGTCCGAGTGGAAACAGTAGTGTGGTTGGTGAAGAATGGGGTTGTCTTGTGAGCAGATGCCAGCACCAGTCCCTCCCTGAAGCACGGGTCCTCAGGCCAGTGATGAGGTTTGTGAGCTGAGTTTGGAGCATCCACGTTGATCTGGGCCTTTGGTGGGATTGCAGAGTGCAGCTCAGAGGCAAATACGTCCTCTAGAAGGTGTCAGTCTCCTCTGGAAGAAAGCATTGCCAATTAGGTTCAAAAGAATTCTGTAACTAAGATTACTAAATGAGTTTACAGAGACGGCCATGCCAACAAGAAGGGGAATTACCACAGGTGCTTGCCAGCACAGGTAGCATGGTGAGACACCCCACGCACATGCCGGGCTGCAGACATTGGAGCTCTAGGATATAGGATATAGAATAGTTATAAATAAAATATGTTTTTAAATAGATGAAATAAAACATGTGAATAAGTGACAAGTAACTATTAAGGCCAAATAGGCATATTTGAAAAATGAACCCATAGAACTTACAGAAATAAAAATATGATTGCTAAAAATGAAAACTTGGTGCACAGATTTACAGGGGTATCTTGCATAACTGAACAGAGAATAGTTGAGGAAAATATATCTTAAGGAATTATTCAAAATTCAGTGCAGATAGAATAGCTAATGGAAAACATGAGAGAAAATTTAGAAAAAGACTACAATGAGAAGATCTAATCAGAGTTTCAGACAGAAAAAAATAGAAAGTAGAGGAGAGGCAATACTTTTAAGAATAATGACTAGAAATTTTCAGAACTGATAAAACACATGAGTGCACAGATTTAAAAAGCATTGGCAAAAAAAAATTTTTGTTCACAAGATTGTGCTATGAGCGAAGTAGTAAGTTCTGGGAACTTTGCAATGTGAAATAGACAAAGAAAATGTCGATGATACTACTCAAGAAGGAAATGATCATTTTGTTCAATAATGGAGAAAAGTTATTGGCAATTGGCACTATCTGTCACTTTGAGGAAAGAGCTTTCCACTTGAAATTTTTCTAGAAGAATGCCTGTGATATTTTTTGGTGAGGAAATATGATGAGTGGGCCTCTGGAGCCCTAGCCTTGGAAGATTGTATGATAAAGAAAGTTCTAGGATGGTAGCGGGATGGCAGAGTAGGAAGCTCCTGATTCCCCCGCCTCCCAGATGTGACGAATAAACAGCTACACCCAGAATAATGACCTCTGAATCCAGAAACTGGTCCAGACACTCCTGAACACCAGGGGGGGGGGCCTGAGGAAATACATCACAAGGAGTGGGAACATCTCAGACAGTTTACTCCGTGAAGCCCACGCCGGCACAGGGCCTTCCTATGGAGAGGGGACCCGCAACTCTGTCCCTCCCTGGGTAGGGGAGGTTTGTATCACACATCTGGGGCCCGGCTTTCATGGCTGCTACCCGAAGGCCTGCCTCCCAAACCATCATGCTCTGAATCAAAGGGGCTCGGCATGTGACAGTCCCCCAGGACAGCAGACAGAAAGAGGCACTTAAAAGGGGGAACGGGCCCTCCCCTCCCGGTCCCTCGGGGCCCAGCACGGTGTGTATTTCCCTGCCTGCGGTTTGGGCTCCAGCTGCCCTGCACCTGGATGCGGACAGGGCTCCAGGAGACTGGGTTGGTGGGCACTTGTCCCGGCATTGCCCCTCTGGCTTACTGTCCCCAGCTTGTTCCTGGAAGGAGCTTGTCCGCACATCTAACATCAGCTCCCATGGCTGCCACCCAGGATGGGTCCCAGATCACCATGCTCTGAGACTCACCGGGGCTAGCCATTTAGAGTCCCCTGGGGCCACTGAAGACAGTCTGCTGAGAAAGGACAGATGAGAGCTTTTGCCCCTGTGGGCTCAGTATGGAGAGTAGAGGCAAAAACGCCCGCTCCAAGGTCCTTCCTAGAAGGGGTTGACTATACAATTTCCTAGCTGCTGCAGGGGGTCTGGCTTTTAATTAACCTGTATCTGGGAACTGCTGAGCCAGGTAAAGGACTCGTATCCAAAATATAAGAACTCTTAAAAGTCAACAGTAAGAAAAAACACGCCCTGATTAAAAAATGGACAAAGGGTCTGAATACACACCTCACGAAAGAAGATAGGTTGATGGCAAATGAGTATATAAAGTGATGCTCAATGTCATATGTCATCAAGAAATAGCCAATTAAAACAATGGTGACATACCACTACACGTCCGTCAGAATGACACAAATTAAAACTTTGGCAATCCCCACTACTGGTGAGAATGTGAAGCAGCAGGAACCCTTTTCATTGATGGTAGGAATGCAAAGGGGTAGCGTCAGTTAGCAAGACAGTTTGGCTGTTTCTTACAAAGGCAAACAATCTTCCCATATGATGCAGCAATTCTGTCCTAGGTATTTACCCCATGGATTTGAAAACATACCCATACATAAACATGCAAATGAATATTTATAGCAGTTTTATTCCTAATTGCCCTGAACTGGAAGTATCCAAGATGTCTTTCAGTAGATTGAATGCAAAAATAGTTGTGTACATCCATGCAATGAGGTATTATTCAACAATTAAAAAAAAAAAAAAGAGAGAGAGAGCTATCAAAGCCATGAAGAGGCATGGAAGAAACTTAAAAGCCTATTGCTAAGTTAAAAAAGAAAAGCCAATCTGCATAAAATATGATTACAACTAAATGACATTTTGGAGAAAAAGGAACTTTGAGTAAAAATGTCAATGATTGGCAGGGTTTGGAGAGGAGACAGGGTGGGATTCATAGGTGAGGCACAGGACTTTTTAGGGTAGTGCCATTATTCTGTATGACCTTCGGATGGTGCATGTATGATGTGCGTCTGTCACACACACAGAACTATACAACCTGGAGAGTGAACCTTACAGTAAACTGTGAAATTTAGTTAATGTGTCAGTATCGGTTCATTAATTAGGACATATGTGCCACATTAATGCAGGATCTTAATAATAGTGAAAACTGTATACGATGGGAACTGTGTATTATCCACTCAATTTTTCTGTAAATCCAAAACTGTTCTAAAAAGTTTGCTTTTAAAAACTATGTTGTGCCCTGGCCAGTTTGGCTCAGCGGTTATAGCGACGGCCTGCGGTCCGGAGAGACCCGGGTTCGGTTCCCGCTAAGGGCACGTACCTCGGTTGCAGTTTGTCCCCGGCCCTGGTTGGTCGTGCGGGTGGCAGCCACTCGATGTGTCCCTTCACGTTGATGTTTCTCTCTCTCTCTCTCCCACTCTATCTGTACAAAAAAATGGAAAAATATCCTCGGGTGCGGATAAAAAACAAAAACAAAAAAACTATGTTGTGCCATATGGAAATAACAACATTCTATTGCGTTTGACCTTTCATATAGTTCAACTATTTAATATCCACACAAAATACTTGTGTTCGGTACTGGATGAGTTTGGCTGGATATTTGAATTCAAATCTCAAGCACAGCTCTAAGGTAGTATTGAGTTTGATTGTTGTATTTGCTCAAACCAATGCCGCAAATACTGGAAATACATTTTACAATCTGTTATCTAATTTCAAATATGTACTATAGATCACATGGTCTCTAGATGTTCAGTAATATTAATTCTGCAGGTATATAGCCTTGAAGAAGAAGCCAGGTTAGGGACATCTTCTGAAACTCATAAAACATGGATATGTATCTTGTTAGCAGTATTTGGCAATAAACAATAAAAAGACAATTCGATCTAACCCTGGTAATGGATCTTATTATACTGAAGATTTGTTTGCCTTGTTTTTGGAGTATTTTCTTCCTGATTTTAGTTTTCAGATACTATCCTGACTTCAGAATTCACTTTATTCATTCATTTCACGTACTGTTTCTTATAAGGAAGGTACAGTGTAGAAAGCCATCTTTCAGTGTCCCTGAAGGTCACACAGAAAGGGAGGAATCTCCATGGTATACAAAGGGTATGACCACCGTTCCAGGGAATTTTACGCACCACAGAAGAGCTCACACTTACTATTCTAGGCAATGGTTTTACTACTTTATATGCAGATAGAGCAACATTTCTGAAGAGATAAAATGACACTTTCATTTTTTGTCACCATGATTCCATGATTTTAAAGCACATAAAATTGTATCGTAGTGAAATTTTCACCTAAATTTTCTTCATGGCTTGAGTAATGAATGCCAGAGGATATACATCCAAATTAGGCATCTTTTCCCATGTTCACACACAGTGAGGCTCAGGGTAGTCACAAAACTAGGATAGTTTTTGTCAAATGAACTCATAATACCAGACTTAGAATTGCTTTAAAGTTGAGGTAATTTTTGTATCTGGAAAACAATTAATTGATACGTAAGCAATTTTTTACTTATTCATTGGTTCCTACAGTCATCAGAATGAAGTTGCTCGATATTTATTGTGTAGTACGCAAAAATGAGTGTGGAAAATATGGATATTAAACATTTAGTAATCATGTAATTCTCCTTCAGAAAGTGGTTGATGTTTTGCAGTTTGAATTCGAAATTGATCTTTGGAACATTTAAAGACATCTAGCACTTGAAGAATATTTTGATCTAAAAAGTTAATCATGCGCATTTTCTATACAAAATATCACAACTGTAAGTGACAAAGAACTATTATTTTAAACAGTGCATCACAGATAAACACAAGACTGGCACAGAATAACATTCTTAGCAAGAAAACAGAAAGGAGCTGCGTGGGGGGTAGATGCTGGTGTGGGGAGAGGCCGAGACCCGCTGGAGAGAACAGAGACCCGGACTGCAGCGTCTGGGGGTGCTTCAGTGCTGGGTGCCGTCTAAATCGCTCCTTGCCCCTTCCTGATGCAGTCACAGACATGCGCACACACTGCACATCCTTCCTGTCGACTTCCTATTCTTTATTCTGTAATAAATCCCCTAAGTATTGTCTTTGTACCTACGTTACCTACGTTTGCTTGTTGTTATTTTACTTTTTCAATCTTTATGTTTTTCCATTATAGAAACTGTATGCACTAAGTATTTACAGTTTGAAAAAATACCGGGGTGGGGGAGGGGAGGAGGGTGTCAATGGGGGGAACATGAGAAACGTTTGTAACAAAAATAAATTAGTAAATAAAAAGTTAAAAAAAGAGAAAAATACAGAAATAGAAGACAACAGAGTTCTCTATGCATAGTCATAATTACCAACATAATCCCAATTAAATTGCCTGACATCCCACCTACTTTTAAAACTTTATCAAAATACATGTACGATGTGGTTTTTTTTTTCTCCTGGGAGCCTTTTTGGAATCTTTGATTCAGATTCCTTTCTACATAGTGTTTTCTGAGGCACCCTGTAATCCCCATTCTGAGATTTAAAGCATCTTGCTTTAAGGATCTGTCTGTCTGCAGTCATTCCGCTTCCTGCCCTGTCTGTCTGTACCCTACGAGGCTGCAGACTCCAGAAAGGCAAAGGCTCTTTCTGCCTCACCTGTCGGTCTCCTAGCAACGACTGAAGCACTGTGCACAGTAGGGTTAATAAATATCTGTTCCATAGATGAGGAATGACTGTAAAAGTGTGCATCTTCTTTTTGCAATTAACATAATAGCATGAGTATTTCTTTATATTACAGTATTTACTTTTAAGGATTTTTATGTGGTTCACCATCTGTTCATTGCATAAAAATCTATTGCAAGATTGTTGGACTCTGACTTATGTTTATCACCACGATAAACCAAGGTTTTAGCAGTGCAGTCTCCCTCATCAGCTCCTACTACATCCCACTTTCTCTGCACTTCTATAAACTACAGCTAAATCTTTGTTTAAAAAAGACAGGAGCAAAATCCTAATTCAAAGACTAATGAGCATGGCAGAGCTAATGAGAACATTCCTAAAACTTTCTCTGTGGTTCTTTATGCCTACAGGCTTATACTGTAATTGACTGACATCACAGTAGGCACAAAAGACCTCCTTCCCCTTTAAAAAGTACGGCCTCTTGCGGTCCAGAGAGACCAGGGTTTGGTTCCCGCGGTTGCAGTTTGTCCCCGGCCCTGGTTGGTCCTGTGGGTGGCAACCACTCAATGTGTCCCTTTCACGTCGATGTTTCTCTTTCTCTCTCTTCCTCTCTCTCCCTCCCACTCTGAACAAAAAATGAAAAAAAATATCCTCGGATGAAAATAAAAATAAATAAATAAATAAAAAGTACGGCCTCTGTTATTCTAGTAAAATTTCTGACTCTAATCACTAACTTTGCATAAAAGCATTAAAGAAATGGTCTATCTTTAAATTTGTTCACTTTGTTGTTTAATGTCTGGAGATAATCATTTGTTCATTAACTCATATTATAATGAGCTAATATTACAGTGTTAGGTGAGGGTTTGAGGCCCAGTCAGTGGGACTAGCAACCATGTCAACCAAATTCATGACACACATCAAGATCAGAGATATCAGCAAAAGCATGTGAAGTATGTTAAGATAAGGGATGTTTCTGTTCTGTGTGGGGATTTCATTCACAGAATGGCATCTGGGAGGCTTCAGCAATGAGGGCTGCAGCCCAGACAGGTCAATTTTACTTGTTGGCGAGGCAAGATTTATCATATTTTAAAAATAATTTTTGTAGTTAACGTACCTCGCAGGGGACAATATCCTGACTTCTCTGAAGGCAATTAAAACTATTCAAGCAAGTTCATTTTATATAGTTTCAACAGGAGAGAATTTGAGTTTGCAATTAGAAATCTATATTCTTAATGTATAAAATGTAAGTAATCAGTATGAAAACTACCAAGTGTGCAAATCTATAAAGTACTGCTTCTTAAATAATTTTCAAAACGTTGTTTGGAAACCTAATAAATTGCCAAACAGCAATCAGTTACATATCAAAAAGAGACTTCCTGCATCTTGGAGAAGATTAAAGCTAGACTGTCATTATGATCTGTGAAGACATGAATCAATTTAAAACGTGTTTTTTTTTTTTTTTTGGTGCTGGAATAATATCTCTTTTAGTTGGGAGTTCTGGGTCCTTTATGCAAATATTGTTACCTGAGTATGTATGAAATTTCCTTTTAAAATCATCTTCAAAGTAAAGGCAGATCAAAGTGCAAAATCTTAAACCAAAACAACCAGTACCTTTTTAAAAACTCGTATTTGTGCTCTAGTTCAAAGCACGTTAATACATGCCATCTCCTCAACATCATTACCGAGAAGCCAGTGTCACACTGGCCCTCTTCCGTGCTGCCCCACAGAGCAGGGGAGCAGGCGGGGTGTTCCAGACCCTGGAGAGCCGCACCCAGATACTGGAGAGCCGCACCCAGTAACCGCGAGCGCGAGCCAGGCGCACGCTGGAGACTCAGCCGTGCAGACCTCGGTGCGCTCGCCCTTGGAATGCGGTGCTGCGCGCGGTTCTGCTCCACAAACCTCTACAGGACGGAGCGCTGTCCTATTTATCCTTGTTTCACTAGCACCTAGAACAAATACCTGCTTCACGATAGCGCCTTAATAAGTGTTTAAAGAACTGAAAAAAAAAAAAAAAGTCCCTTTGATAACGGAGCGTTTTTGAATAACTATGTCATGGACAAGATAGAACTTTGTCTTCTGATTAATTGTGTCATATGTATAACCTAAAAGGACTTGTGAATGGACTAATGAAATGCTATTTAGTCTGGGTTATTTTTCCATCTATTTAAACAATTGCATATACTTTACCTTCAAGTATAAACACAACTCCAAGTGACACCATCACTGTAAAGCTATGAAGCTTTTTTATACCTTTAGTCTCCTTAAAAAATATAGTCATGCTTCACTGGTATGAGAGAATTCGCAAGTTGAAATTAGCTATTTACAAGAGTGGCAATGAATTATACATGGCGCTAAATAAATCAGAAGTCCCCAAATGAACATGCATTCTATTTTTATATTTAAATAACGTAAACAAAATAACTGAATTACTCATATTTCATAGGGAATAAAATAAATTCTTAGATTTGCTCAATAAAAATCTGCTGCATATTTACGACAATTTCAACATTTAATAATAATTATAGCCAAGCTTATCACACATGGATATACTTTGAAAAATATTCTATAGTCTTTTCATAACATTTAAATATTGGTTTCACATAAGACTGTCTCGTGAGATGTCCATTGGAAATAAAAAACTAAAGGAAACTAGAACTCAGTGGTAAGATTAAGACTTGGGCTGTTATAACCTATTTCCGACCTGTCTAATCTGTGGGTAACTGGGAGTTCCCCAATGGTGTGGGAGGACATTTCTGCATTGAAATCGTCACCTTGCATTCTTCTTGTGCAAATGGAATATTATAAGTGAGTCCCAAAATCAGATTGTTTGGTCTGAGAATATCATTTCAATATCTATGCATCATAAATTAAATGCTGTTTATACTTGTTAATGTGTCAAAAACAGAAGAAAATATTTTATTTGCTATCCAATAAGAAAAAAGCAATCATAGTTTCCAGTTTATGAGTAAGTCCATATAAATGTAGAACTAGAGATCAGAGGTCAGCTTATCCCCAGCTGGATACTTATGTCTACCACAATATGACACCTTTTACGTCTATGTCTACATTACTGACATTCACATTTACTTATACTACAGGTGTGTCTGCATCTCGAAGGAGTTTTCTGAGGCCTTGTGAATCCAGAGCCATGCTAACAGCAAGAAGCACCATGTGGGAGCTCAGCCTTCTGCAGAAACACCTCCGTTGTTGCTGGGATTCCCCGCCGTGTCTCACAGGTACGTGCAGTCTCTCGACGTTCTGCTGCTCAGGCTATTCCCTCGCTGGTTGCTCTGTGCACAGCCGGTTGAAAGGCAGTATCTTTCCAGTCCTCCAACCATCAGCAGAAGGTCAAGATCAACCCAGAGAAGGTCAAGATCTGGTTAAGAGAGCAGGTTCTTTGTGCTCCTAGAGCTGGAAAACTACAACAACAAAAAAGAAAAAATACCGTTACCTAAGAAAATAGTCATAAATTATAAGATGGATTCTAAGACTAAGTTGTCAGAGTATACAAAATAATTTGATAGTATATGCTCATTAATTAAAATAGTGTCTGAGTTTTGAGTTCTCAGGACCACTTCTAAATTCAGAACCTCAAGAAAGGTGAGGTAGAAAGATATGAAAAAGGTCATAGAACCTTCGAAATAATGGCTCAGTAAGTGTTGGTAAAATAAAAATATATTATATGGTCTCCAAAATAGAAAGATCTTCAAGGGTCTTGGTGAAGCTCTTGGGGAGGATGAAAATGTGTTTGTAAGATTTGTGGTTTGAGGTTACGCCGGGCTCAGGAGCGGGAGAGAACGTGGGCATACAGGATGGAGCAGAGACCTTAGATGGTAAACAAGAACTTGTTAAGGGCCTGCTGTGATGCATTAGTGGGAAAATTGGCTCTCTGGGTTCTGGCATGATGCTAATGAGCCCAAGTCGAGTGCTCCCCGTCGAGTCAAGGTCACTTAGGGGTGCTCTTCTGGGGCCTCTAATTGCAAGAGAGGCGTGGCAGGCTCTTCACATGCACCGCTCAGGGTCGGGGTGCAGAGCAATCATAGCCATGGGGGCTAAAGCATGCCTTTCCTCACATTATCTAAATTCTTCCACCTAGGCTGATCCTCAGAGTAACAGAGACATTAATAAAAGAAGATGTCCAAACTTCATGATGGATGTGCATGTCGGGGGTGTCATAAGATATGAGACCCCCAAAGTGCACTGGGCAGTTGAGGTTTATATGGCATTATGGCAAAGAAAAAAAAGGGGGCAGGCAGGGGTCTAAGATTTCAAAGGAAATAGGCAATTTACAGATCACTTAGGCAAAGCTGGACACACATGTCAGGCAAATTCTTGCTGGGCAACCGAGAAGCAATGCAGCACAGGCTGATGCAGCTCCCAGGCCCTGCTTGGAGTCTTCCTGTCTCCTGCGCTTAATTCAAATGAGGCCGAGGTGAGTATGCCAAGACTTCCCTCCCACAACAGCTCTTCCCACCAGGCTCTCTTGCACAGGAAAGGGGGAGGAGTTAAATATTATTTCTGAGTCTTTTGTTTTTTAATAACCAGCTTAAAATAAATATCCCCAAAGACATATTTTGGGATGGCAAAGCTTTAGTCCTCTACCGAACTCTATATACCAATCATGTCAACCAATGCATACTCTCAAGACATATATATCCCAGTGCCTATCACAGCAACATCTGGCAGACACACACGCACACGCACACGCACACACATACACACACACATAGTCATGAACATAAAAAAAGCTACTTTTGTTAATCGTTTTAATTGCATTTTTCTTTGATGTTACTATTGGAGAATGTTATGGTGAGATTTCAATAAAGCATTTGGTATTATGTATAAGAAGTCATACAAATATTCATATACTTTAACTTAAGAATCTCTCTTCTGAAAACTTAACTTGGAAAATAATTTGATAACTAGAAAAAGTTATATATATACATATAAATTTATTGCAGAGTTGTTTATGTCAGGCAAAAATGGAATGCAAGCTAAATGAAATGTCAAATCATAGAAGAATGCCTTTCTGGTTTTGAACATTACTGTATGGAATGTTATGCATGAACAAAATGAAATATAATTATGGCAATTGAAGGGGAATATAGCAAAAACTCATGAGAGAGTGTTAGAAGAAAAAAGCAGTGTGAAATGTTAAGCACGTTATGAATACGACTTTTGAATATATTAATATGAATACAGCTATTTGAATACACACACACACACACATACACACAAAGAGAGAGAAACAAAAAATCTGTAAGAACCTTGTTGGGAAAGAAAATGTGTGGATTCAAGTGGTGGCAGGCAGTGTGCTCTTCAGATTAGTGCTCGAATATAGTTCTGCTCTCACACAGACATGGTTTTGAATTTTGACTCCTCTATTTATGAGCTATGTTACCATGAGGAAGTTCCTTTAACATTCTGTACCTCAGTCTGTTCACCTGTAATTCCGGGATAATAAGGATTATTAATCTAAGAAATCGTTCTATTATTCTTATGCTATGTATAAGGTTTATTAGCAATTACCCTGTGAGGTAGTCTAGCCTCATGAGGATGTGAGACTGTTGGATGAAATGATGTACGCAAAGGCCCTGAGCCTATACTGGTACTCAGTATATATTTGTTGTTATGGGAACAATGAGAACAGCAGTTTTTATTGTTTCTGCTGTGACTGTATTTTTATAGATTTTACTCTTTAATCTTATTGGTACCAGGGAATATTTGATCGCTTACCCTTAGACAGGGGTCAGAAGCACACGCTTCAGAATCAGACATGCGTGGGTTTGACACCAGGTCTGGAACTCACTGGTTTCGCAAGACGGAGAACACTACCCATCTTCTCCGTCGGTCTCCTCAGCTGTCAACGACCCCTTGTGGGGCTGTTGCACGGATTCAAAGACAACAATGTTTGTGAGGCACCCAGAAACTATCTAGTAAACGGCAGTTATTTAACGTAAACTTTATAATAGTTCCAGTAGGTAGTTGTATACGAGAGGAAGCATGTACTGCAGTTGAAGAAACCGGGATTTAGAGTCTCTGAGCTGCCCAGGCACGCTACTACTAAGAGGCTGTCAGAACTTCAACTTCCCTGCCCTGGCCGGTTTGGCTCAGCGGTTAGAGCATCGGCCTGCGGTCCGGAGAGACCCGGGTTCGGTTCCCGCTAAGGGCACGTACCTTGGTTGCAGTTTGTCCCCGGCCCTGGTTGGGTCGTGTGGGTGGCAGCCACTCGATGTGTCGCTTTCACGTCGATGTTTCTCTCTCTCTCTCTCCCTCTCACTCTATCTGAACAAAATATCGAAAAATGTCCTCGGGTGAGGATAAAAAAAAAAAAAAAAAAAAAAAAAGAACTTCAACTTCCCTTTGTCTGACCTCACAGTTCATCCCTGAGAGGGTGTCCTCGGTCTGCTTCTGACTGGGACTGGTCACTGCTACAGCCACATCAACTTGAGGGGAGTCCTGGCCCGTGGGAGAGGTGCTGTTGGGGGCTGCAGGGAGAGGAAGAGCCGCCTCCCAGTTTCCATCCTGTTCTCCTTCTCAGTAGGGACCCTGAGTCCCAAGCTGCAGGGTCACCTATTGTCCTGGCTCTGCCACCAGCGTGGGTCAGCCTCACCACGCTGTGCGTTACTCATCTCCTCGCTTCCGTTTACTCATTCGTACACCAGCACGTTCAGGGTGAGGGACTCCGAGACATGGGAGGTTTCTACCCAACTGGACATTGAATGACCTAACTGCTCCACTGTTCCGTCCCCAGCCCGGGAGGACTGGACTGCTCAGGCTCTTGCCCCCTCCCTGTAGCAGAATCCCTCACCCCTCCCTCTTCCCAGGGCCTGGGGGGTGGGGGGAGCAACACCTGAAGACACTCCAGTTCTCACTGGTGTGATGGGCAAAAGGAGAGACAGGTTCACTACCTGCCTCTGCAGGTTGACTCTGTGTCAAAAAACAAGATAAAATAAATAGCAGCCCTTTGTAAGGTAGCATAAAAAAAAGACACATGACATTTAAATCAAAATGCTGTGAGTACCTTAGCGTGTTTCCCTAAATGTTAAGCAGAAGTATATTTATTCAGATATTTTCTCCTCTCGTATCCTTTGAAGCCACAGTCAGATGTTTTCTCTTTATGTTCAGACTCCCATACCTTTTCCCACTTGGAAGCACGTCAGTCAGTCTCCCAGCCGAGGGCTGACGGAGCCGAACGCTACACCATCTGCTTTCCAATTACATGGCCTCTTCGCTGCTCTCAAAGTTTGGGTAAATTATTTTCTGTTAAGACTGGGAGTGAACGCCGCATAAAGATGGATCTCAGTGAATGATATTGTGGGGCCCAGGATGCTAGAGATGAGTTAGTTGTACTCAGGTCATGACATCTTAACTCGAGGAGGAGAAGTTTTCGGATTTGGGGCTGTGAATGCGTCTTTGATGTGGGTGAGCCTGTTTTTGGAACTTCCTTTCTTCCCACGATTTTAGGAACCAACATGGAATGAGTGTTCATTTTCCCTTTCATCCGCGAATGCTTTTTCTTTTCTTCTCCTAACCCTTCTAATTCTTCATTATTTGCATCCCACCTCCGTTTTCAGATTATATTCCCTCCACTGTGCAGTGCATAGCTATGAAAATGCCCAAACCTTCATTCCTATCTCCAAATTCTCCCTTGAGGGCCAAATCTCCAAGTATCTACCACAGAGTCCTTTAGTACCTAATTGTCACCTGACATTTAACATTGTCAAAAAAAAAAAAAAAATCATTTCCCTCCACACCAGATTTCTTGATGTTTTCGTATCGTCATGATTCTACCCAATAGATGCAATCTCTCTATATCTTCTTGGTTCATACTTCTTTGTTTTTTCATCAAATTCAATAAATTATTGATTCTCTCTCTCTTTGGTTTAAAGTGTCTTTGAGAGTTCTGCTTTCTCCTGGAATAGTTGGAGGATTATATTCAACAAGTGGAAATATTATCACCACAAACTTGTGCTGGAATGGTGTGCTAGCCAGCCTCCAAGGTGGCCCCCGACGATTTCTACCTCCTATAGTCATGTCCTTCCGTCATTTGTCCCACATTGTACTGAGCAAGTCTGAGAGGTTCATAGAGCTCAGTGGAATTGGTGGCCTGGTCCTTCTGAGTTTCTGTTTTAAAAGACAGTGAGTTTCCATCGTGGCCATGACTCCTTTCTTGCCCCTTTCTCTTGGCTCATGTCTGCCGTGTAATAAGGAGCCCTGTCGGACAGTCCATAAGGCAAGGAGCTGAAGCCACTGCCAACAGTCAGATGAGTGATCTTGGAGAGAGATCTCTTGGTCCCAGTTAAGACTTTTGATGATTTCAGCCCCAGCAGAAAGATCATCATCTTGCTTGTAAGAGACTCATCATCATTAGAAGAACATGTAGTTAAGCATCTTCTAAATTCCTCACCTACGCAAACTGGGAGTTTTAATAATAAATATTGGTTAAGTTTTGGGATTAATTGTTATTTATCAATAGATAAGTAATACAATATCTTTCTAACATAAATAGAAAATTTAAGTGATTAAATTATCTTTCAAAATTAAAGAATAGAGAGAGGTCCTGCAGAGCTCTGTTGGAGTCACGAAGTCCTGGGGAGGGAAGTCTGCTTCCTGAATGAAGGGGGGGCTCGGTGGCCCTGGGAACATGAACAATCTCTACCCACAGCCTCTGTTAAAAACAATTAAGGACTAGAGGCATAAGGAATGTTAGAAGTTATCTGAGTTAACCCAAAACAAGCATTTCCTCTGCAGTCTTTTGACAAGTGACTAAAAGTATCTAGAAGGAAAAGAAGAGACTGACTTAAGATGTTTGAAAGTTATAAAATGGCTCCAGTAAGGACTCAAGTAGCAGCTCAAGTTCTGATGAGAATGATAAAGAAGTTGCTTCTTTACCTTTGAATCTCACAGCTCTGAAACGTTAATGGACATGTTTGTGCATATATAGATGATAAACCTGGCGAAGCTACTGGCACACTGTGTGGAATAGTTGGTGTACAGAATGTTACTCCCTGTAAAAACAAAGTGTTCTTGCAGTGTTTCATGATCAAGAATATATTAATCAAACTCCAAGAGTTTTGGCCAGATTTCAGATAACAGGTAAGCATCCATCCAAAAAAGCAAGAGTTCCTCAGCAACAGACTTAGTTGCTAGGCTAGCTGCATATGCCCAGTATCTTGCCACCTCGCAGGAACGAGCGAAGACTAGAGCAGCATCCGTCTCCATGGAAGTTTGGATGAGACAATGTCTTTAGCAGTGGCTTTATGAAGTTAGTTACTGGCTTTAAATAAACACCCACTGACCTGTTGGAGTGACAGCTCAGAAGATGTGAGAGTCCATGTTCCCATGTAGACTTTGGCCTGGACTACCACAGTTTCTGGACTGTGATTCTGTAACTATGAAATTTGCAAATTATGTTGCTCTGTTAAGCTATTGACCATTGGAGATGAACAGAGGTCTGGAGTTCTGGTACAATATATGTGGTCTTGACTTACCTCACGTTGGTTGATGTGCGGACAGTGGGGGAACATCTTGTCTACCCTAGAACTATTCAACGAGCATTGGAAAGCTTTTCTACTGGAATCACTCGATGATGCCAAAAGCTTCTGCCTGACTTTCAAAATGGGTTTCAGAAAGTATGCAGGCCTTTCAGTCTTTGAATGAGAATAGAAGTGGTTATGTTATGTCAAACATAAGTAGCTATGCTGGAAAGTGTAATTGGAGAAAGATATATTTCCATGAAAAAATAAAGTGTTCATGCAGATAAAACTGGAGCCCCAATATGGTATAGGCCATTGATTGAACACATATGATATTATAAAAAAAAAATAAGATGGACAATTTGATACACTTACTTGCTAAGAAAAAAGAGGTAAGGAATGGTTCCAAGAATAAATAATATTGGAAAATATAGATTCATTAAGTCTTTCTACAATATGTGTTGCAACCATTAGAGAGGTCTTGTCTGATAGATTCCTTAAGTTTGGGATCATTAGTCCCAAACTTTTTTTTATTATGCTTCTATTGATGCTTCTATTTTCTGTCTTGGCTTCTGTGATATTAATTAACATGATTGAACTTTTTACATTCAGAAGTTATACAAAAGTTCCTTTTGAATGTGTTGAACACTTTGAAGTAATTGTGCCCATCACCCATTAAGACTGTTTTAAAATGGAAGTTCCAAACCACAGCTGTCACGTGGGAATAACATTTAAAGAGGTAGATTTTATGAAGCCACATTTAGAAAGTGTAGTCACAGTAACATGTATTACTCCTTGTTTCTTGAGAATACATTTTCATGGACAGAACAAGGTGACGCCCTGACCTCTAGACTGTAAGATGATATAAATGAACTGAACATCAACTACTCCTTGAGAAAGGCACACACAGAGTCATCCAAACAGAAAACAGAGACTCAATCCCAGCAATCCAAAGAATATGAAAAAAAGTTACACTGCATCCAATGAGTTGTTATATGGAGAGGATTATAATTTTGATCCAACACATATCTGACCAGTAAAGGCTCTCTCAACATCTACCTTTTTAAATTTTTTAATTTAATTTAAGTTTTTTTTTCATTACCATTTATCCCCCCATACCCTCTTCCACCTCCACCGACCCCCAGTCCCCACAATCACCACACTATTGCCCATGTCTGTGAGTTCTCTCCCTCTCCCTCTCCCTCTCCCTCTCCCTCTCCCTCTCCCTCTCCCTCTCCCTCTCCCTCTCCCTCTCTCTTCCTCCTCAATCCCTCCGCCCTCCTGCTTCGCCCACCAATCTCAGTTTCTACGTTTAGCCAGGCCTATTAGCTAGCTCATAAACCTTCAGAAGGGGATTTTACCTGGAACACATTTATAACCAAGCCAGCGGTACCACAGTACTTTGCTTCTGGGAAATTGCACCATACTTGGAGGATAAAGCAGTTCCAGGTTTGATAGCCGGGT
Organism: Molossus molossus; assembly: GCF_014108415.1. NCBI lineage: Eukaryota > Metazoa > Chordata > Mammalia > Chiroptera > Molossidae > Molossus > Molossus molossus. Next base: position 119,600,733 of record NW_023425377.1, on the reverse strand, counting down.
GGAGAAACTCTTGTAGTCAACACGGCAGAAGGGCTATTGTATGAAGGTGGACAATTTTGTTCTGTATTTGAAGTTTGGGGAAGAATTTCGTAGTATTTTCTGATTTGGGATTTCTAAGCATTGTTAACATGAACTCAAATGTAAACTCTTTGGTAAAATTAAAGTATGAAATGTAGTTGGATTAAAATAAATTGTAGGTGAAGGGTAGATTTGAAAACGTATAGGAACTGCAGATTCAAATGAAACTTTTAGGTACAGTTTAAATATTTGAAGGATTTAGAAGTTACATCTTTAGTATTCTTTCCTGTAGAAATATGCCACAATATTATCCCGGTTAGTTCATCACGTGATTATAGAAACCATAATTCATTCTGGAAGTACTTAAAAATTTTACATAAATATCTTTATTCTCTGAAATTTTTATTTGATGTTCTCTATAAAACTGAAAAGTGCTATATACTATTATATGTTAAATACATTTACATGTATTTTATTTTACTTTATTATTTTTAATTGTACTTTATTTATTTTATTAATTAATTTATTTTTGTTAGAGATAGTTCTCCTTTTCCCCCCATTGACACCCTCCGCCCGATCCCACCCCTACCCCAGCATAGTTGTCTATGTCCAGTGGTTATGCATACATGTTGTATTGTAAAAAAATAAAAATCATCCTAACACTAAAATTTAACTGAAATGGTTACAAAATTTGATTCAGGGCAACTCATTTTCCATGTTGAAAAGCTGAGGATGCCCTGGCTGGGTAGCTCAGTTGGTTAGAGTGTTGTCCCAAGAGCCAGGGTTGAGGGTTCCGTCCCTGGTGAGGGCACATGTAAGAGGTAACCGAGGAAGGCATGAATGTGTGGAGCAGCAAATCAGTGTTTCTCTCTCTCTCTTTCAAATCAATTACATCCTCAGTTTTCTTTTACTAAAAAAACACTCCCCCAGAATGGAATCCTGTTGTTTTCTGGCCTTTCCCTCAGCCTCTGAGCTAGTAGTTGGTTTAGCACATCCCCAAACCGATCATCTGAATTATAAGGAGATTCACACTGCACACTGCTTGAGGGCAAATTGATTTCAGATTTTAAAACCATTCCGGCTCTCCTTTAGGTGTCACACACTTATTAGAAAACTAAGCTTCAAGTGGAATTATTTTCTCAAAATTCTACACATATGGTAGAGATCGACTTCATTGTATTCAGTAATACTTTTAACAATAAATACCTAGTTGGGGGATTTGAAACACCATCCTCCAGAAAAAGTAAAAAATAAAACGGAGATGTAGGTAAATCATGAAATGTGTACTTTCTCTATTTAAAATAAAGCTTCCCAGTGAGTGGCGGCTGAATGGGGGAGCTATAGGTACTCCGCGAGACCCATAAACTGAACTGGCAGAAACTAACTGCGTTGGTCTGAGAGGTGCTGCTGGGTCTCAACCTGGCCTCGTCAAGTGGTAATATTGATCATTTCCTCTGAAATACAGGTAGAGCTAATTAGAAATTAATAAAAATGATTAACCTCTGCATTTCTTCAGCCAATTAATCACTTTAAAAGGCGTCAAAGGAAAGTCCCAGGAGACCATTTCAGCTAAGATTTTTGTTTGAAGTTAAAAATGCACAGAAAGTTAAAAACTAGCAATTTACTAATCTAACGTATTGCCCTATGGGGGGTGAGGTACCATAGAATTGCTAATACTCACAGGTTTACTTCATTTTATGCAGAAGGCATTAAAAACATAAACTTGCTACTCGAAGTAAGATGTGTTATTCTATAATGTAAGACGATATGGAGAAGACCTAATACAACAGGGTTTTGATGAGGGGAACCCCTGGTTCGCTGACCCAGAGGGCAGACCAGAGCGTGCTCCTGGCTATTTTGGTGGTGTTGGAAGCATAGGGAGGAAGGAAAGAAGCTATTTTTATCCTTTTGTAGGAGTGTTACATGCCTGGTGGAAAAATATGTTAATTCTGAATCGTCACTCAATTTAAATCTATAATTCTTTTGGTTTTTCTTTGACTTTGGAAATAGACTCATTTTGCCTCAGTAGTTGGTTATTTTGTGAAGTTTTTGATTTAGTGCTACCTTCATAAATTTAGGAGCAAGTTGGAATTGCTATACGAGGAAAGTAGACATCATTTTTTAGGGCCGTCTGGTCGTACATATACATGAAAGCACACAGGAACACGCTTTGAGTTCATCACTGCTCAGAAGTCCAACATTTATGTTTACGGAGTAATTATTTTTTTCGTGAGTATAGCACTTGAAATTGCACTGCCTTAAATGTCAGAGTGGCCAAATATGTTAAATAAAATTGACATTATAATCATTGAAAGAGGGGATCTGAATATTGAGATACATGTTGGGAGAGCTGCATTTTACAGAGTAAAATAGAAATACATTTTTAAAAGATAATTCCAAATTGGCTGCATATATAATAATGTTTGAATCTCTATATGCCTAGTCCTTTTATTCAGAGTAGGAACTTGTACAAGGGAATATGGGGGTGGGGTCAGCATATCCTTGACCACTCGCTGACTTCCTAGCTTTCCTGGCATCCTCAGGCAAACCCCACGCATTCCTGGTCGGGTCTTGTGCATCCCGTCTCTTCCGAAGGCCATGCTGTTTCTCTAGGTGTGACTTTCCTTGTGGGCTTCCTTCCTTCAATACTGTGTCAAAATATTAATTCATTTAAGAGGATTTTCTGGATCACCATCTATAAAATTGCAGTTTCCCAACTACTTACTTTAATTGTGTTTTGTACAGTATTGATTATTTCTAAAATTATTTTATATATTATTATTATTATTTTTTAAAATTTTTTATTGATTAATTTTTGTTACAGATGATTCTCCTTTTCCCCCCACTGATTCTCCCCTCCCCCTTCCCTCCCTGCCCCTTCCCCAGATTGTTGTCCATGTCCACTGTTCATGCATACATGCGTATAAGTTCTGTGGTTCATCCCTCCCCCACCTCCCCACTCCTTAGGGGATTGTCAGTCTGTACCCCGCTTCCGTGTCTCTGGGACTACCCCATTCCTCAAACTGTTATGTTCGTTCATTATATTCCACAAATAAGTAAGATTATATGAAATTTGTCTTTCTCTGTTTGGCTTGTTTCACTTAGGATGATACTTTCCAGGTCCCTCCATGTAGTCTCAAAGGATAAGAGATCTTTCTTTCTTACCGCTGCGTAGTACTCCATTGTGTATATGTACCACAGCTTTTTGATCCACTCGTCTACTGATGGGCACTTGGGCTGTTTCCAGATCTTAGTGATTGTAAATAGTGCTGCTACAAAGATGGGGGTACATATATTCTTTCTTATTGGTGTTTTATGCTTCTTAGGGTATATTCCTAGAAGTGGGATCACTGGGTCAAATGGAAGATCAATTTTTAATTTTTTGATGTGACACCATATTGTTTTCCATAGTGGCTGCACCAGTCTGCATTCCCACCAGCAGTGTACTAGAGTCCCCTTTTCTCCACACCCTCGCCAACACTTGTTGTTTGATGATTTGTTGATGGCAGCCATTCTGACAGGTGTGAGGTGATACCTCATTGTTGTTTTGATTTGCATCTCTCTGATGATTAGTGATGATGAGCATTTCTTCATATGTTTCTTAGCCATTTGTATGTCCTGTTTGGAGAGGTGTCTATTTAGTTCCTCTGCCCATTTTTTAATTGGATTCTTTGTCTTCCTTTTGTGGAGTTGTATGAGCACTCTATTATTATTATTATTGACTATTCCAATAGAATATTACTTTTACAAGGATGATATCCCCAATTCTAGAAGAGAGCTAGGATGTAACTGAGGACAGTTGGCACGTAGTAGGTGCGCAGCCAATATTTATAGTTTGAATGAATTCATGAGTGAATAAACAGAAGAACTAAATGACTCTCATTTATGGTTCTCATATGACCTGAGTACCTCCTGCACCTCCTGCCTGGAACACAGAAAACACATTCAGGAAACAATACTGTGTCATCAATACACTAGAGAACATGGACTTACTGTCCAAGTTACAAAGAGGTTGCATTGCAAAAAAATTAATTTGTAAGCAGATTTTTTTTTTTTATTCTGAAACACAGTACTACAATAGAGATTTATTCCCCCAAGTGACTCATAAAAGCGTATTTAGCTCATATTGTAGCTGAATTATAATATTAATTTCCTCATTATTTCTTACTGTTGTTACGGAGAATGTTCCATCCAGGATCCCAAACCCTCTGTGAACATTTGTCCTTTTCAGTGGACTGTGGCCTGGATGGTTCTAACATACGTGTTCGACCAATCCTGAAGTGTGGGAACCAGGCCTTCCAAGGGCTCCTGTTTATATACGTGGATAGAAATGACTGAAACTGGCATATGTTACGGGAGGAAGGAGGGGGGCATGACTGCATTTCTAAACCAGCTCATCCGGAGGATTTAGGTCCTGCCAGAGCGAGCCATGGGCGTTTCTGCCTCCTTTGTGCCAACAGCGTAAGATCTGTTGCTTCACTGCAGACACTGAAGTTCTTTGGTTCGGGGCCTCCTCAGCCCATTAGTCTTGTACCCGCCTCCTACTCTCATCCTTGTAGATTTTCAGGACTTCTTGATGGATCTCGTGTCCTTCATTTGGGGCGCTATGACCTAAAGCACGTGGAGTCAAAGTGACCACTTCGTTTTCCTGCCTCTGGTTGCCTGAGGGACATCCGTGCTCAGAGACTCAGAAACCGAGCCTGAAAACGGCTGCCGTGGTGAACACTCTGGCTCATCCCACGTGGCTGGAACTGGAGCCCTCAGAGATGCAGTCACCGCCCTGCCACATGGCGCAGTCTGCCTGTTTGGTTGGGTATCTTTGTAAACATGCCAGTATCCCTTCATCTCCGCTCTTCTTTGCTTCTGTGGTGAGTACTTTCTGTGGAAGGTGCCTCTCAGCTAAAAGGGGATTCCTTAACCCCTTTCCTAACCAGCTTGCTCCATCTCTGCTCAGAGCAGAGTTCACTGCTGCTATGGATATAGCAAGAAAAGCTTTTGATCATGGTGATTTAAAGAAATTCTATTCATAGGAAGGTGTCCATAGCTTGAGAAATTACTGAATTTCTAAAGTGACATCATATTCTTTTTATTTCTTGTTAGTTATTCACTGCTTCAGTGACCAATTGTCACATAATACTCCATAACAAACACCTAAGGACCTCAGTAGCACATACAGCAATAAGCATCCATTGTCCGTATCCCTTTGGTGGTTAGGTTAGAGGGCTACTGATCTTGGCTGGGCTCTGTCACAGGTGGCATCAGCTGGCTGTTGCCCAATCTAGGCTGACCTTGGCGGGGTTGCTCATACACCTGCAGATCAGCTAGCTCACTCATGTGTCTTTGGATTAGTTCTGACCCACATCTCCTCTTCCTCTAGGAATAATGGATTAGCCTAGGCTTACTTCTCTGTTGTTATTTGTGGCAATGGCAGATGACAGAGGACATTTCCCCAAAGTTGAAGCTCACCTGTGCCTCTGCTTGAATTGCGTCTGCTACCATCACGTTGGCCAGAGCAAACAACCTGACCATTTAAGAACTGACTGGGAGGGCATGACAAAGTCCTAGAGAACCATAAACACGCCACAAATCGTATTATTATAGTAAGTAAGTGGGTGTAAGCTTATGATTTTTAAAGTATTAAATATATGGTTAAAATATTTATCTATTATCTTGACTTTTTCCTCCCTAAGTTTCATTTCCCATGAATCACTAAGAGCATAATCACATTTTTGTATAAAACATAACACGAGAACTCTATGAAGTGCATATTAAATACAAGGTACATGTATTGGGAGAAGGGTAGGGCTGTATTGATGACTAGGACAAGGTCTCTGCTTTCAAAATTACAGAACAGCTTAATAACCTAGATATTAATTGGAAGATTTTACGATTTTTCTTTTTATTTTCTTGGATTCTTTTCACAATGAGCCATTTTATTAGAAAAAGTATTATTTGTGGCTATCTAACATTAAAGCATGAATATATGCATTCTTAAAGTTTGGTGTTAATGTTATACCTTACATTTCTCAAAAAAAAATTGTTGAAGTGACCTTGTGATAGGTCACAGATAGGTCACCTTGGACACAGATAAAGTACTTGACGAGCTTTAGTATGCTTCTATGACGTAGGTCTTTCATTGGTGTGAAGTATATACATGTGCCAACTTAAGTAAAATTTTGCATACAGAAGAATTATTATTTTTTCAAGGGTTGTGAGTATAAATTAGGCTACTAGCTTAATTCTCTTTCTTCTTCTCAGATGATTTTAGCAAAATAAATAAATAAGGAAATACATATGGGTCCAACGTGCTAGGTTGACCCAGATGACGTTGCCGTTCTGCAGGCACCAAATGGTCAAGCGCTGGCAACGTTGTGTGGTTCCAGCAAATGAAAGCTCTACTGACAGAGCGCACTGGGATGCACACAGGCCTGCTCTGGGTCACTCTCTCACAAACCATCCTCCTCTGTGGTAGGGAGAAATGTAGTAAACCCCAAATTGGTTGGCATCGAATTTCATCATGGTGCGATCTCTCAGGAGGGCTGGTTCTTGGATACAGAATCAGTATTCCCACTCTTGTACATCTCTGTGCTTTCGTTGCTAACAATGATGCAGAGTTTTCTGAAGGCAATTTACTTCCTGCAATCAACGCCTGTGACAGTCGGAGTGGTGTTCACTAGCTCACGACCTGATCTACCTGTAGGCTGCCTCTCAAGCACTCTAAACCAGAGAAGATGGGATAGCGGAGGGCAGACTATGGTGTTTAATACGAAGATTCATCTTGAAAAGAGTGTTTTAGTGAGAAACATTCACAAGTGCTGAGAGTATCATGGAAGTTTATCCAGCTTTGTGGTAGATCACCACCAGATAAGCTAGATGGAGACATGGGACTTCCACCACGGTATCAGTCATAACATTATTCCCTTAGATTCATTGTAGGGCTGCTGTTATAATTTTATTTGAATGAAACGATGCTCGGAATATAGGCGCAAGATATTTGGTGCAAAACAGCTGGAAGGAAATGGTAACTAATGAAGTTCTCGCCTTACGTCTCAATGGTATTTCATTTTGAATTCACAGTTTAAAAGTAGAGAACAAATATTGAAATGAATATTGCTTCAAAAACTTTTATTGGACACTAGCCTATCTTTCAAATTTTCTATTAAATAGAAACAAATGATGCTTCATCTTAAAGGCTTCATAATTAATTATTCTGAAAAATTAGCGCTTTCAATTTTTGATATTTTATGGAACAAGAGGCATTCCATTTAAAAAATATTATTTGTATCCCACCAAGGGAGTCTGTAAATAGAACATGAATCTGTCCCAGGATAGCAACTACCTAGTAAATCGGCCCAGATGTTTAGGATAACAACTTCCCACCTGCACGTCTTCAAGATGCCTTTGCTTTCTTCCTCTCTGCCTCCCACCAAGTTCCCTTCTGTCATATCTTATTTAATGTGGCAGATGTGAAATAACTAGAGACGTACAGAGCTTTTAAAACATTGAACAATTACAGATTTTATCAGCATGGCAATAAAAAGTTACCATGTCTTCCAAACTGAAAAAAAACCACCACCACCACCAACAACAACAACAAAAAAACCATTGGGTGCTGAAAAGCATACAAATAAGTTTCTAACTCTCACTTTAAGATTCACGGATTTTTCAAAAATAGTTTATATGACAGCTACAAAAAAGCTTTGGGGATGGGGCATGCATTTTTCTTATAAAATACACAGTCCAAACTACACACAACTGCTGCATTTGAATCCAAGTAGAGTTAGAGGGTGAGGTGGGTTAGTTTCCTAAGTGAGTAACATAAGTATAACACCTGCAAGGGGGTGTCTTTAGGGAACTCCCCGGTCTGGATAAAGGGAGCTCCAGTAGTGTGTTGGATGTGCCCTGGGGTGACACTCTTATGTGGGTGCAACGACCGTGGTTCTGTCTGGCAGGTTCCCGCCCATGCATGATGCTGGCTCCTGTGACAAGCTACTGAGGGAGAGAAAAATGATTACACTATATGTCCAATTGATTCTGCCTATCTTGTGGAGTGTGTCAAATAAATTGCATTTTTCCTGAGCCCATTTAGAGGGAGGATGATCCTGCTGTGTTCTTTTGGATCCTGTACAGATTTCTGATTGCTGAATTGTAACACCAATCATAATAATTATCGATGTAATAAGTTCACAATATGAATTGTTACAGATGGTCACATTTTCTATCACAGAGCAATCATGCTTATTTGTGCAATCTACTTGCTCCTAGATAAAACAAAAGGCAACATGTAAGTTTCTGTGTGTTCATCACACATTATAAGTGGCAATTTAGGCCCAGTACATCGGAGAAAATGAGAGATGATGAGAGAGCGTGCTAAAGAATTTTTCAATAAAAGCATATTTGGATTTTGCTATTAGCTTTACAGATATTATCATTATATATCCAATTAAGTACTAAAGAGTTGTTGGTTTTTTTTTTTTTTTCACAGCAAGCAATTTCTTTTTTCCTATCTAAAATCTGAAATTCATTTTTAGGAACGAGGACATGCAAATGAGTTATAATTCAAATGTAATAACACTATACGTTATTGAAATAGATGTAGAACATACTTATGACCTTCACAAAAATGCCCTTCCAGGAGGCCACCGTTGGATGCAGTTTACCCTCCTTCACTTTGACAGTTGCCATGTGGTACTTTGGTCAGTGAGCCAGATCTGGTCACCATCTTCAGGAGACAGCGAGACTCAAGCGTGATCCTTTGCCGAGAGTGATCCTTTGCCGTTTGTTTTCTTATTGCTGATTCTGAGACATGGCCCATTTTGCTTATCAATGTTTCCTACTGGAATGCCCCCAAAATTCATTACAGCAAAGGAAATAGTACTTCTCCTCTGACTTTTATTTAATATTCATCTACATCGAAAGAACCGTTTGCCTCATGAGAGTAACTGCCCAGAACATACTTGAGAAAACTAGGACCTGATTCATGGTCCTGTGCTGTCTATTCTGCATCTACTCATGACCAGAGAGAAGCACATGTTCACCTACACATGCTCATTGATGAAGGTAATTACACATGTGACAAGACATTTTAAGCTGAATGTCATGAACCCATTTGAATAAGCACACAACCGTTGTATTACCTAAAAAATTAAGAATTCAAATATTCTTCAAAAAATAATAACATGCAAAGTAAACCTTTTTTTTTTTAAAGGCTTAGTGGAGTTTACCCTAGTTACATTGATATTTACATTATGCATTTATTAAAGCTAATGTAATTTTTAACTCTTTTTTGAGCTGCAATTCGGATTTGTTCATATTTTTGAAAAACTTGGCATTCTCTTTATTTTGCAGAATAAATATTTAAAGTCCCTGACTTTCTGATTTGCAAACCAAAGGAATGAAAACTGTTCCGGGACAACCAGAGCCACCAGTGAATTCTTTAAACTCCAGCAGAAAATAAAAGTAAACAAACATCATGCTCCTTTTGATGCCTGGCAGAGAGTTAACTGAATGATTTCAAAATGTTCAAACATAAATAATTCACATTCAGTTTTATTTTTATTAGATATTAAAGGATGCACAGTGCAGTTAAAGTCATATAAATACGCCATGGAGATTTCCATACCGTGTGCTTTCTCTCTGATGCTCGAAGATGCATTCACTCCTAAGACCATGTTCTTACATAAGTGATGTTTAGGATAACCTACTTATGTCTTTTGGTAGTTTTCAAAGTGAACCTTACAATCGCTAACATTTATTTTGTGCTTATTCAACTATGTATCGTGGCAAGTGCTCTACATGCATTATTTTATTTAGTTTTCACAACTTCATGAAGGAGGTACAGATATTCTCGTTTTCAGCTCAGAAAAATGGCTTTCAGTGCTATGACTTAATTTAGTGCTATTACTCAGTCATTGACTGGACCTAAACACTTGTCTTTTCATTCCAGAGTCAAAGATCTTAAACAGTTATTTTCAAGAACAGTTTTCAGGGTGTAGAATGTGTAAACATAACAAATGGTCTGTAAATATCTTTGCTTATGAAATATAACTTCTGGGTTCTAGGTGTCAAATCATTATTTCTCAAGTAGAAATTATTACTGACATACAAATATAGAAGCCATGTTTGTCACAGATTTATTAAGTCATTAACGATTGAACTAGTAAAATGGTAAAACAATATCAAAGAGCATTTATTTGCAGGTTTTTGTAGGCAGTGAAAGGTTAGAAGTGGTTCATGCCCAAGAGAGCAGCAAAAAACAATACTTGGATGTTATCCTTTATCATGCCCATTATTTATGTCTTTACCAGATAATGACAAGAGAGCTTGTCCTTCCAGAGTCTAAGCCCTTCGTTAACAGTACAGCCAAGCAGAAGTACGTTTCAGGATGATGAAATAATCCTGGAGTAAGCCTGATGAGTAGTGATCTTGCTCTCCTTTGGCCTTATTTGCATGTTTTCAGAAATTTTTCATTACACAATGATTAATGCTAATTCCGGACATGCGGCTTATGGCTCAGACGACAGTCACAGCCAAGTCTCTCTTATCACTCGGTCTTTCCATTTAAGCTCTTTTCACTCCCTGATGTTCCATAATTTCCTTGTAAGGTACGAGTGTGGGTTTTTCTTTCTCCTTCGTTAGCACTCTGAGAGGTCCTCTGTCAAAAAAAAAAAAAAGTCTTGGAAACTTATACCCATTACTACCTCAAATTATTATTACTCTTTATTTCTTCTGTTTTCGAAATAAAATAAATCCTATTTTCCGGATATTGGTCATTTTTCTTCTAGCCTCTTTATCTCTTAGCTTATCATTTAATTTTTTGTATTTCTATGAAAATTTTCTTGTTCTGCTCTTTTTATTTTACTAATACATTCCTCATCTGTATCCCTGTGGCTCTTAATCTGTTTTTAATTTACATCAGTCCTCCTGTCCTTTAGTTTATTATTTGGCTAACGTTAAATCCTGATAGAGACATTTTAATACTTACGCTGGCAGAACTAGCCACGTGTCCCTTGCGTGTCTCGTTTCTACCTGAGTCCGTTTTCCTTCAAGACTGGAAGCTGTCCATCTGCCCATCGGCCAGCCCCTCCCGGAGGAAAACCTGGCTATGTGCCAGCTCAGTGCGAAAGCAGTTTGTGGGGAAGGGGGCTGAATGAGTCCTAAAGTGGAAAATTCCAGGCACCAGTACTCCATTAGCAATGACTGACCCCATTAAAGAAATCCTTAGCTGAATGGCTTCCCCTTTTACCTCCCAAGAAGAATCGGCTGTAGGGCAGACAGTCCATACAATAGGCAATAATCCACCAAACCAGGGGGTTAGAGATGGGCTGGGCATCTCTTCCTGTCCTCTCTCTATAAACACAGGCTCCTGTGCTGTTCTGATTTCATGTAATTCTTGGAGGCACCTGTTGGAGCTCTGAGTAGTCATATGTGTGGGGCAGGTACACTTAGTCCCAAGATAGCTGTGTGGGAGAAATGGAAGTAGAATTCCCAAGGCTCACGCCATTGTTGATGCTCCCAGCTTGCCTCCTGTCCAATTAAAAGCACCCTAACCCCATATACCACTTCGACTTCTCTGCTGCCACAAGATGGTTTTACATTATATTCATAGCTGTTTGATTTGTTTTTCACTGTTATTGTTAAAGCCATATAAAACGGAAAAGAATGCCTTTTTATTCAATGGTACACAAGTTTATAATATGAAACAAGCAATATAAAGTGAAAAACACTTCTAGTTCAAATATGAATACTTCATTGTGAAGTTTCCGTGACATGAAATAACGTGTATCTATGGAAATGCTCCGTAGTCTATGTGCATTTCTCTGCTGTCTTTTCAAAGTGTTTCATGGGGGGAAAAGAAAAATGTGAATGTCTTTCAATCTGGGCCCTTTTTATGGTGGTTCTATCTGAATCATCACTGGGAAGGGCTCTGTTGTGCAAGGCAAGGAAGTTAACGTTTATTTAGACCTGGTTGAAAGGTGGCACAGAAATGGAACCTTCGTCTTTCCTTGAGCGAGTCCTTATTCAAACTCAGCGGGAGTTCTGGGAGCAGAGGGTTCTGCTTTGGTGGCGCTCCAGTCAAGGGAACCTTTAATTCACTCCGTGTCATCGTAAATCTGGGGTGAGCGGGTATGACAAAGTAAGTGATAGTGTGCCCTGCTGGGACAGTACGTGGCTTCCAGTTCTGCCGAATCGTACCTTCTCCATTCGTGGGTGTAACTCAGGCAAGACCTGTGAAAACTGTGACTGACGTGGCCCCTGGTTGACTGAGGCGGAAACTTTTCCTTGCGGTTTGTATTATAAATGATGGAGCCATGCTTTTATGGTGATATGGGCTTTAGAACTCAGGTTTGTGTATTCATTATTTGTAAGGTATTATGAGTTGTTTGTATTTTTTTTTTCTTTTGCATTTAACTTTTAAAACACACATAGCATCCCGGGTGGATGACTCAGTTGGTTGGAGTGTGGACCCGTCCACCAAAAACGTTGCAGGTTCGAGTCCCAGTCAGGGCACATACCTGGGTGGTGGGTTCCATCCCCAGTTGGGGTGCGTGTGGGAGGCAGACAATTAATCTTTCTCTCATCTCTCTCTCCCTCTCTCTCTTTCTCCCTCCCCTCTCTCAAAAATCAAGAAAAACATCCCCGGGTGAGGATTTAAAAACAACAACATGTATAGTATGTGATTATCTGAAAAACTGATGAATACTCATGACTTTTCTCTTGTGAAAAATAGTGCTGTAAAGTTAAATTTGCATTTCAAGAGAAACGTTGGGTCTTGGCACATGGCAGAAAGAGAAAGAGTACCATGATTCCATGGAAATAAGTTGGGGAGTAGATTCCATTTGATGCGAGGTTACAACCAACTTTGGGAAGAGTGGATTCTTGCTGTCTTGAGGTCACGCTCACTGTGTATGAGGAAGCTACGCTCTGGACCTACGAGTTCACAGGAAACACAGGCTGAATCTGTTAACAAACACAATGTTTTTCTCATATCACCTCTGGCGGAAGCGAACAGGATGGGAATGAATGGCTTAATGCACAGGTGCTTCCAAAACCATAATGCGTCTGTGTTTCAGGTTATAATACACGTCCTTAACGCAAATCTCATTTTTCACATAATGTAATAACAACTCTGCTGTTAGAGAGTGATGGGTATTATAAAATGTGCCACGAGATAAACGCCGTTATTATGGAAATCCTATTAGTAAGTCCCTGTGTACTGTACAGGCAGATTTACTAACACACACTCTGTAGTCACCTTCCTGAGCACAGTTTCACCAGCTGTGAAGTACTATGCAGTAATGCCATTAATAAGTGGGTCTAATTGCAGTGTATAAAAGTGAAACTCTGAGTAGCTCAGAATGGCTTCTGTGAATGGCGAGCTTATTTCAAGCGGATGCACTGAGCCCGGACACACCATGTTCATGTTCCCCCTTTCCTTTATGGCCACATGTCAAGTAATAGATCATTAAGGTGCATAGCCAGACAGGCTACCCAGAAAATGTTGGTTCTTTTACAAAAGCTGTCAGTAGATGGCAGTGTGACTGTTTTATAAGGCTTTTTTTTTTTTTTTTTTTTTTTTTTTAATTCCATATGGAGCTAAAAACTTGAGATCATTCACATTTGCTACCTAAATTACTGTAATTTTCCCCCCAAAAGGGCTCCAAGAGCCATTTGAAACTATTCTTTGAATAATTGATAGTTACAAATGAAAAGCCAAGCCTAGAATTTCTAAAGTGATCAAAGTTGTTTTAATTTTCCATTGGTCATAGTTGAATAAAAATAATGTTACAAACTATACCATCAATAATTAGGGATTGCAGAGTGTTCATTTCCAACTAAAGCACTTTTAGCAAATTCATATAAGCCCTCACTTAGCCACGGTCACCAGCCATGGCCGACTGCTACCCTCACTGTTGGTTATAAGATTCGGGAATAACGGTACGTGGAAATTTTTATTTTGGTTTGTTTTTTTTCTTTTCTTATTCCTTCAATGCCCTTCTAATCCAAATAAATAATCTCTGCTGTTTTTAGTGATATTTTATATAAATATAGGCATATATATTTTATATATGATATATGAATCTATTTATATATGATATTTGATAACATAATATTGAATATGTCTGGGAAAAATAAAAGAAAACAAGGCAAGCCAAGCAATCTGCATATATTGAAGAGGCATGGCTTCTGAGTTCATTGTAAGTTGTAAAAATCAAAAAAGAGTAAGACATTCTGGAGAGAACTTCTGGGACTTGAGTTTTGTCTAATAATGGAAATTCTAAGAAAACAAAAAATTAGTTGAAATTCTAAAACATTTCTACCATAGGATACAAAGTTATTATTTACTTTATAAATTATTTAATTGTATTGGGCCTCAAACTTGTGTTCCCAGGATAAAAAAGGTGAAGGGATTAGCTAAAGAACACGTGTGCATGCCTACCCGGTGGGCGGGGCAGTAGTGGGTGAAGGTCAAGGGAGGGGGAGGCAGGGGTGGGTGCAGGGCAAAGGAGGGGAAATGAGGGACACCTGCAATGGTGTCAACATTGACAGCTTTTAATTAAGAAAAAAAGGAAATAAACTTGTGATCCCATTTTCACGTGAGTGGGGGTAGAGACGAAGCCGTATTTTCAGGAATGGGATGCTCTGAATGGGCCGTGTGGTAAAATGGGGAAACTGGTCAGTTCAAAGTGTCTTTACTAGTCACAGTCTAACCTGGGTGAAAGTCAACCAAATAAATTGGTTACTAGTGTATAATAAGGTGAATGAAAGTTGTCAATGTCAAATATTTTGTCACTCTGATATGTGATTGAAAGTGTAGTCTCACTTTGAAAAGCCAGGCACACCAAAATGGGATAAATCCAACTCTGAGGGACCCTATTCCGTCCAAGATCTGAGACCTAATTAGATCCTGATCCAAATGAACTAGAATTGATTAGCTCACATATGGGAAATTGGGGTTTCCCAGGGCTGGCTTCTTTCTTTCCACAAGTCCTTAAACGTCTTTTTGAATGTAGCACGGGGAAGACCATGGCCCACGAAGGGCTCTTGGATTTGTATTTAGATATATGATTTAAAGAATACATGCGCTGGTATTTAAAAAAATAGGGACAGCAGCCCCTGTTGAAATGTACAATTTAATATTGATATATATTAAAGAATAAAGAGAGAGAATAAACTTGCTTTAAATTTTTGATTTTATAATTTGAAAAAACTCAGTAGTTCTCCCTTATGATTTATTTTATTTTATTATTATCGTTATTTTTGGTTAATCTTCACCTGAGGATATTTTCCCATTTATTTATTTATTTTTCATAAAGTTGAAGGGAGGGAAGGAGAGAGAAACAGACATGAGAGAGAGACACTGATTGGTTGCCTCGTGCATGACAGTAGGCATAACTCTGACTAGGGCCAGGGATCGAACCTGCAACCCAGGCATGTGGTCTGGACCCTGGGAATCAAACCCATGTACTTTTGGTTGGTAGGCTGACCCTCTAACTGCTGAGCCAAACCAGCCAGGGCTCTTATGATTTATTTTAGATTAATCCTAGCAGTTGTAGTTCGGGGACAAATACAGATTAAAAATAAGTAGCTTAATTCTCACTGTTGAAATCGGGGAAGAGACTCCTTCTTTTCCTAGAGCATTTGCCTTCGGAAACTTGTAATTCTAGTACTTTGTTGGCTCTCTGAAATGTATATAGAAGACTAAATAAGCCTTTTTGTCAGTTGATGTTTCTTCAGCTTTATGACCCAGGAAAATCTTTTCTCAAGAACCTGCAAGCCATCTCTTTGAAACGCTACCTTCAAGAGAGGCGGCACTACAATCTCTCCATTTCTGATGGGAGGGGTGGAGCCAAAATTGCTGTTAGTAAGTCACCTTGCTCCAAGGGCAAAACTATTTCTTGTCATAAAAATGGGAAGTTGTTCTTTTTTTTCAGATAAAACTAATTAGCTAACAAAGATGATCACCCCAATTACCAGGTAAAATTCGGATGAATTATATGTGGTAATGATTATGTTGTCAAGTCCTCTTACTTGAGGACTAGCTATTATTTGAAAACTTTGATATAATGGATTGTATCTGTTTGGCCATAATAAAAGGGAGAAATTTCTTTTTGTCTTTGCAAAGTGTTAGCGGATTGTCGAAGATATTCATTGCTTTCTGGCCTAATGTTTATTCACTAAGTGGACGGTTTTCTTTGTCTACAAACTTTGTGCAGAGGGTATCTGGATTGCGAGATTTTGTTTTTAATTATGTATTTTTTCTTCCCCAAAAGTATTTAACCAGAATTCAGATTTCATTTTCTTGCATTGGATTTTCTTCCTATCAACTCAATTAAACGTAACTATTGCTCTGGGCAAGAATCAGATTTGTGTAAGAATCAGATTTCTGTACTAGGTACTAATTTCTACTGATAAAGTTGCAATTTATCTTCATCATTTTTCATTGGAGATATAGCCTCCACTTCCTCTCACATCAAGCACTTAAGCAAGACATAAAGAAGAAAGCCATCAGGGAAAATGTAATGCTTTGTAAAATAAGGAAGTAAATCCTTTAGATGAATTTTCATTTTAAAAAAATCCATTGTTTTATATAAAACGCTCAAGTCAATAAATATAGCTTGGTCTGTCAACACTTATGGCTAAAGCAGTGTTAAGAAATGTAAAACTGCTAAAACACTATTCCGGATTCTATAATTCCATTTGTGAAGGAAATTATATTTATTATTGAAAATGATTTATGCACAGATCCTATTAAAATTGAATCTTCTTTTTAAGAATAACATGAAAAGACACTTCTGGATATCCTGTGGAAGTGGTCATATTAAAATAATAATTCATAGTGAGATCTATGTATTTTAAATATCTTTCCTTCAGCTACCCTTGAAGTTGTTTTTAATCAATAGATTCATTAGACATTTTTCCATCTCCACTATCACATGCAGGTGTGAGTAAGAAAACCTGTTCTCTGGAGTGATGTTTGCATAGTTATTTTTACATTGGGTATCTGGATAGAAGGTTACATACCTTTAATTTTGCAAATTTTTCTTAAAGCCCAGTTAAAATACAAAAATATACTTGTCTTTTATAAGTGGCAAATTTTCACTTTTTAAAATTATAGGTGATTTTTCTTACTGTGCCAAATAGAATAATAAGCATAAAACATCCATAGTGTTCTTCTAAGTTTTATCACGCTTGCTATGTTTTTGTTATAAAACTGTATACAGAGATATGAAATAAAGCCCACCCTCAGTTCTTGAATAGATTTGCAAATTGATCTTAAAGCATAGACTAGATTCTTCAAGAAGATGGATTTGAAAGAACAGTATAATCTGAGTATCCTTAACATCTGAGCTCTGCGCCATCCAGGCCTTCTAAATGATTGGGTGTTGAAGGTTAGATTGGACGTCATTCAAATAACAAATTTCTCTGGACTGGCAATAATATCATAGACTGGCCTAAGACCTCAAAGTCATAAGTTATTATCAACCTGTCTTCAGTAGAGATGTTATTTTATAAAAAAACCTCTAAGGTTAAAGGAAGTGATTCAACTTACATTAAAAACTTTTGCCCCCCTCGTTGGAGGAATGGTATTCAGCAAATTCTCAATACTGATTTGTTTTGGAAAATATGATGGTACATCCATTGGTCAACGTATTACTTTTAGGAGGTTGACATTTACCACGGATTGAAACCTAACGTATTTTCTGCGAGATACCAACTTTATTAATGTCTTTAGTGTTCTAAGTATCATATCAAGTGTATTTGGGTGTGGAATAAAAGACTGTGGCAGGTTCCACCATGGAAATAAAAGCCTCGTCATTTCTCAATATAGTTACTCAGGTTTTTAGATGTAGCTTTGATGCCATGGGGAGGTATAAACCTGAAGGTTAAATTGACTCATAGTCCTACAGAGTTAGAAGGATCTTAAGGCACTTAGTTGGTTTCTTCCTTCAGTCAGAACTAAATCATATCAGCTATGTGAGACTCATTTTAAAAATATTTTAAAAAATAACAATCTGTTTTAATGTGTAGCAACCCTGAGTCTGAGGGAACGGTTCACATGATGTTACTTAAGAAAATGTGTGCACGTCCTCTCTCTTAGGCATAGTGGAGTTTACTATTCGTGATATAGTCTTAGATAATCAGTGATAACCCTCAACTTGCGACTTTTCCGATTAAATAAGTAAATTCTTTTATTTTCCATGATTTTAGTCACTGGAAGGTAGGTAGGTATGCTTTGTTTATTTTTTAAGGCCTATCTTGATTTTAAAATAGTACCTTAATTTCTAATCATATTCAGGAAGGTATACTGCATTTCTAGGAAAGTCATTTCAAGTTTTACAATTTTCCTACTTTCTGACTTAGAGTCTTTTTCTGAAAGGAATAAAAGGAATAACATTAATGTTTGCCTTACTATTAATTTTTTGTTTCTGAAAATTAAGGATACTGTAGTTCACAGATGTATGCTTTAAAATTCTCTATATTAAGACATTCTTTGGGAACAGAGTATTTCTCACTTAATAAGAGCTAAATCTATGTATTTAATAACTCGTAGTAGTTTAAAATCATAATTGTTATAAGACCTCACACATTTAATATTTTTTTTATCCTGATTCATACCAGAATGATGATAAACTCTTTTTTCTGTAATAACTTCAACTATATTTTATATTCTGATCTTATGAGGGCCAACTTGTTTGTTTGTTTGTTTTTCTTTATTGATTTTAGAGAGAGTGAAGGAGAGGGAGAGAGAGATGGAAACATGGGTGAGAGAGAACATCTATTGGCCGCCTCCTGCATGCCCCCCACTGGGGGTTTGGCCCACACCCTGGGCATGTGTCCTGCCAGGAATCCAACTAGCAACCTCTTGGTGCATGGGTGGACGCTCAACCACCGAGCCACACTGGTCAGGCTAGGGCCACTTTTACATGTCATCAAAATTCTATAAATGGATTGATCAAATGAAAAAAACGATTAGCATTTTTATGTTCTGTGAGCCATTGTGATTACTTAGAGACAAAGTGTTCACTCCTGAATTTGTTCCAAGTCACCCAGTGCTGCATTGGGAAGGGTTTTAAACAGTTTTCAAAAAGTGTTTTATTTCTCATATATCTAAAATAACAATTGGTGGTTCGTAGCAAAGGCTAGGTCCTTAATATGCCCAAAGTTTAGGAGTAAATAAACATGATTATATTCTTTTCCAAGGTTGGATTGGAAAGTTTGCATATAAAAGTCTTGGGAGAAGGTAACTGATTCAAGTGCCCAAGGGGGGGAGGGGCAGCTGCGTGGTAAACAGGAAGTCCTGAAATGGAATACTCTAAGTCAGCGGAAACAGTGGGGACTTGAAAGCATCTACCACTTCTACAGTTGAAATGGGAATACATTAAAAAATATACGCATGAGTGTAAATATCATAACATTATTGATATTCCTATCTGAGATAGGCATCCCACACCTAATATTTACATTATGATTTCATTATTACTGTTGCATTTTACATTATTCATTTTAAAGGTCATCGCATGTATATTGTTATGTATTTTTACAGCTTCTGTTCTGTATTTGCTAATGCATATTTATATAGGCAAAGAGGAAACGTTCTAGCCTACTGGTACCCAACTGTAACAAATTTTCACTGTAATTTTGAAGAATAGTAGCTAAGATAGTGCATAGAACCAATATCTTTAATGAAGTCGTTTTGTTAAATCTATCTGGACTCTATAATGCTCCAGTTCCGCAATCCATTGTCCACAATGCTGAATTCCAACAGTATAAAAATCACAAATATTTTCAAAACCAATTTTTAAATATAACCTTTCCCAATGTGATATTACTATTTACAGTGTTTATCTTTCTTCCTACATTTCTCTGCATATATATTAAGGTTTGATTACTGTGTGGACTGCTGTGAGAATCACACAATACACAATATATGCATCACATTAACCTTACAAAACTTGATAAGTTCTAAATTACCAAGCACATATAGCCCCCAGGGTTTTAGATGAAGAATTTGGACTTGTGTTATTTAAACCAAGGTGAGATTTTAGACCTTTCTGTTCTGAAGTTGCCTATCTTCAGTTATTTGAGCGTCATTAAAGTGTTATTGAAAGTCACATAGAAGAACAAAATATTAGAGCTGGAAGGTACTTAGAAATTTCTAACTTCAATCATGAGCCCTCTTTTCTAGCAAAAGAATCTGCTGGCCAAGGAAGTAGATGATTTTGTTTAAAACCATGCAGCCATACAGTTGGATCCAACTGTACTATCACCTCTGGAAACAAGAAGTAAGAAGTAGGGGGAGGAACTTGCTGCAGCGGCAGTTAAAAAACTATGCTGAGATCCTGCACTTGGGGGGAGGGGAGGAATTGTGCTCAGATAATAAGATGTCCATATGTAAAAACGGATTCTGACCTCTACCTCACATCATACACAAAAGTTGATTCAAGATGAGTCCTGGTCCTAAATGAGTAGAATAAATTAACAAAGTTTTAAGAAGAAAACAGGCAATTATCTTTCTTTCTTAATATGAGCACAGAAAGCACTAAGCATAAAGCGGGGGGGGGGGGGGGAGTATAACTTGGACTTCAAAAAGTAAACATATATATTTTAATCAAAATACACAATAAAGAAGGTGAGTTGCAAAATACAGAATAAAAAAGAAGACCACAAACTTCTGACAAATGTACTAAAAATATGTAAAGAACCACTACAAATCAATAAGAAAGATAAACCACCCTATGAAAATACACACACACACACACACACACACACACACACACACACTATTGAATTCACTTCACAAAAAAGGATATCCAAAAAAGACCAATAAGCAAACAAAATGCCCAACAACATTACTCATCAGGGACAAGCAAATTAAGGCACAATGAAGTACTACTACACCCACCCAAATTGTGAGAACAAAGGAGACAGACAATACTGAGTTTTGTAAGCTTGTGGAGAAAGTGGAACATGCCCTCACTCTGGACAGAGTATGAATAGGGCCAAACATTGGAGCACTGTTTGGTCATATTTGCTAATCTAAAATACACATGGATAGAGCTAATAAATATTAATTCCAGTGAGTGAAAAATTAAGCCAAGACTAAAGGGAACCTACTATTGTTTTAAGTCATATGAAGTTCAAGACTGGGCAAAATTAATAATTTGTGATAAAATTTAGAACAGTGATTTCCCTGGATGACGTATAGATTAGGAAGGAACCCAGAGGAAATTTATGGGGCAATGGAAATATTCTGGATCTTGGACTGGGTGCTGTTAAAGTGAGTATGCATATGTACAAATTTCTCCTCAAGCTGCACAGTTGAATTTTTTTAACACCAGTAACCAAGTTAAATGAAAGGAAATGAATTTAGTTTAACATGAATTTCCTCTATATTATGGGCATTGCCTAGAATATTTAAAATATTTTACTAAGTCTTATCTTCCTAAATTTGAGAAAAAGACATTTTAAGCCTGAATAGAATAGATTAATTTTTTCTGAGGTCTAGAATTTTGCAGTGCCGACTGAAATGATGTAAGATGAGAGAGCAAATCAGAAGTATCTGTGGGGAAATAAATCTTTCCTGGTAAAATCTCAAATTTATTTGAAATAGGGTCAAGTAAACTATTTACCTGTAATATGTGGATTTTAATTTTGAGGTTTCATATTCAGTTAAAACCAGAAGAATTTAGAAGAAATAGAGAAAAATGCATAATTCTCTTGATAGTGAAATTTTTATGAAACACACTGAGGAACCTTTATGAAACAAACTCAAGAAAAATATGTTATTCTCCTCTCAAACTTAGTTTAATTTATTATACGTTTTTTGTTAGCTTTCCAGAAACTTGTTATAAATCTAGTATGAAATCAAAGAAAAAATATCTTCCTTTGTAATCTTAATCTCTTCTTGCGTTTCCCTCTTTGGTTACTTTTCCTACATCTGCCAGACCAGGAATATGGAATCACACTTGTTTCTCAAATCATAAGTATCGTGAAAAATGCAAACTTTGAAATAGGTATTCAGTAAGTGATTGTTAAAGGAATGAAAAGTGAGCAGAGGTCCACCCAAATTTATTACCGAAACTAGACAAAGACTAGAGGATTGGGATCTCATTTTTGTAAAATTGTGAATGAATTTGGGAATAAATAGATCCAAGAGAAAATACTTTCTTTTCCAGCTGAGTAACTCAATCAGGTTCCGTGTGCAAGCCAATGGATAGTGTCCATACTACATTCTAGTCTTTGTCCCCCTTCCTTCCTTTTAAAAATGCCTCACTCGGCTAAGTATTATGCCACTAAGATAAATTTAATAACACATTCTGATATACTTGCAATAAAAATAACATCTCCTTCGTGAAGAGACACTATGTAAGAGATGCTTAGGGAAGGAGACATGGGCATCAACAGGCCACACTGATGTGGAAGGTGGCAGTGAGGATGCCCAGCCAAGAGGGGGGCAAAGTGCTTTTCTGGTTTGTATTTCTTTCTCCTTCGTACTAGAACTAAGTTTATTACATTACATGTCTTCAAGTAACTTTTTGGAAAGCAAATTCTTAGATATTTTAACCATTGTTCTGCTACAACCAATTCATGTTTTTGCTTGTTTGTTTGTTTGTCTTTTTGCTTTTTAATTAGAAGATACTTCTGACACATCTAATCCAAAGCTCTCATTAAGCAGTAAAAGCATTAATGCCAAGCACTCAGAAACTATGGATTTGATAATTTTTTGATTTAGGATATAAACATATTAAAAGCACAATTCCTTAGCCACATTTTTTTAATAAGATGAGCCAATTTATACTTATATCAACAAATACCATAGGAACTGCAATGAAAATTAAACTCTACAATCATTCTTGTTAATAAGGTGACATTCCTTGTACATGAACTAAAAAATTTACATGTTCATTATTTTCCACCAAATATTTATTATTGTTTATAGATACAAATTAGTTAATCACTACCACTTAACACTCTGAATTACATTTTATATTTTCTTCTTTTAATGTTTAACAAAAAATGATAAAACTATATGTATTGAAAAAGAAAAATGATTAACAATAATATTAAAATTCTAATGAGTGTTCTTGGCTGCCATGTAAAAACTACCATGGAATTAAATAATTTAAATCATAATAGTAGCACCTGCCACCATTACTTATTTCATCAATTACATTTGTGGCTCAATAATTCAATCTTGAGTCACTTTCCTACTTATTTATATAATTTCAGGACTTTACATTTTTTCTAGTGATTATGTCAATACCTGTCACTTCATGAGTTGTGGGGTGAACTACTTACATGAAAAAAAAAGTTGATGAGTCAATGGTATGAATCATATTAAAGCCCTAATTATAATGTTAATATTCTTTCAAAAAACTTGAAGAATCCCTGGTATAGATCAGATTTAAAAGAAAAGATTTTCTGTAGATGGAACTCTTCTTTTCCCAGAGTTGCCTTCCACAGACTAAATTTTAAATCCCAACTCTCTATAGTACTATACTATTTTTTGTCTAAGGAGATAAACAGATGAAAGTAATTATTTTTAGTAATTTAGGTTGTCTCAATTTGGAAACTATTCTTAAGGATTCAATTAGATGCTTTGAGAAATTATTTTAAAGCTTAGTTTTTAAAGCTATATTAAAATACAGGACTACCCGTCTCTGCCTGCGTCCTTATTTTTGGCGTGCGAAGTAAAGAGGCAATGAAGGGAGTTTTGATAAATTGAGACCAGACTCAAACTCTGCTTTCTTCCCTAAGAAAGGCATACGTTGGGTTTTGGTTTGAGATTTAGGATAAATTTAAATAATGAATAGCATCAAACACAGAATTGTGATTTGGAACTATGCCCATTGGTGCCAACTCTTACCCACAAAACACTTCCAAGCATTTATTCTGTCTGGAAGTAACTCGACTCCCTACAGTCTAGTGATAATGGAAATGCCTCACAGTTTCTCAAGATTGGGGGTAGTTTAGGTGTGGACAGCATTACTTTCTCAAAATCACTACCAAATATGGTTATGTATTTACTATAGCACATTCAAACACGTAAAACAAAATCAAACCTAACAAAAATGTATCACAATATTTCCCATAGAAATACACAGAACTGTGGAATCAGCGCTGTGGAATTCTTGTTACTGTTTATTTTCTTGAAATACTGCCCTCTGTAGCCAAACTCCTCGCTCAGTGGAGAAACAGATTTCAGGCAGCTTCGGGTTCCCTGGAACACACTCAGCTCCCAGCGGCCTTTGGTTGGCCTGGACTCTGCCTGCGGGACCCTAGCTCCGGTGATTTTCCTGTTGTCCTGTATGTTGGGTTCCTGATCGCTCACAAAATTAGCAGTAAAGGTTGGTAAAAATCTGTGCTGACAGCTTGTCAAGAAGCATTGTGGCTTTCTCTATTGAATTCTATCATTTACCTTTTATTTATTTGCAAGTCAAAGGAATTGACTCTCGGTATATGGTATATGCCAATTAGCTTATTCGACCCGTGATACAGCCCGAAAAAGATCCCTTACTTAAAAACATCTCTTATTACTTTTAAAGTGGATTGTGAGCTCAGCTGGTGTGGATCAGTGGTTGAGCATTGACCCACGCACCAAGAGGTCGCTGGTTCAATTCCCGATCAGGACACATGCCCAGGTTGTGGGCCTGATCCCCAGTGGGGGGCATGCAGGAGGCGGCCAATCGATGTTCTCTCTCATTGATGTTTCTATCTTTCTCTCTCCCTCTCCCTGCCTCTCTCTCTAAAATTAATAAAGAAAAAAGTTTATTTTTAAAAAGTGGATTGTGTAAGAGTTGGGGATGGACTTAAACAAATCACTCGTTAGTCATAGGAAAATAATAACAACAATGACCCAAATGTCACAATTTGCAGTTCTGGATTATTTCCAAGTAGTAAGACTTTGTATCACTCCGGTTCCCAGTAGGGAATGGATTGCATTGTCAAGCTGGCAATTTGGAAAGAGTTTACAAAGTATTTACAAAGATGTAGCAAGAGATAGCCAAATCAACGGGGGTTGAAGGGTTACATGGGACACGGCTGTTTTACCCTTAACCTAAAAACGAAGAGGGGAAGTTACAGGAATCAGGAGAGATGGCACCTTGACTAAGTCTGGGAGCATCAATTAAGGCACATAGTTGGGCAGTGAAAACTTCATGAAGGGCTGTGGGGATCAGCGCCATGACTTTCCGTGGGGAAGGGCTCCGTGACCTGCTTCCTCTCTCCATCCTCTGGTCGTTGACCCTCTGGGCTGCGTCCAGCCGGTAGGTGGACAGCAGGAGGTTTGTTTCTGTACTGCCACTGGGCACAGGCTGTGTTTGGAAGGTTGGGAAAACAGAGGGGCGTAGAAAAATATCCAGAATCATATGTATACTATAATTTATGATGGTGGAAATGTGATGGCTAAGTAATTTACAGCGCTTAAAATTGTTTTTATTTTTTGAACCAACTGCCAGAGCCTCCAGTGCTAATTTATTTTGATTTGATCTATAAGACACCTTGGATTACATTATCACATTAATCTTTTAAACTTCCTGTAGGGTAAAAATCAGGTAATGCTGACCTCATTTAACAAATACGTAAACAGGCAAGCAGAAGACAAGTAGCTAGGAAGTGGTAGAACTTGATTTCAAACTCACCTTCTACTTTAAGCCCAATATTATTTTCCTAAATTTCCATTTATTAAAAATATTTGGGAGTGTTTATTATTTCCCCATAAAAAAGTAAAAGTTAAATCTTTTTGACAACTTTAAGCATTTATCCCCAATCAACTCAGTATTTGGTACATACAGTCAAGTAACCCTTCTGGTTGAACTATTTGACACATAGTTAATCAGTTAATCTGATGGTTAACAGATTCAGTTTTAATAGTGTTAAACTGAAAAACAAAACAGACGCCTTCATCCTCGTGTATCATGCTAGGAAATTCATCCCTGAAATATAATTTAATATAATCATGACAATGCCATTATTACATGTTTGAGGAAGTAATTTAATTATATATTTATATATACGTGTCCAGGCATCAGCTTCGTAATACTAAGTGATCAGGTGTGAAATAAGGCAGAATCCCTTATTGGGTTGTGCTGAAAGCTAATGGCTGAAAGAAGTTTTACCATTTGGGCTGTTGGTTACAGCTCTTCTTTCATGGTCATCATCACAGTCCTGACTGCAGTCCCAGGGCACAAAGACTAAGGGTGACGTGGGGAGAGTCCTTGGGCTGCAGGGAACACGTGTTTCAGCTCTGGTCCGAGCAAGTAGTGAATGTTGGCTTCTCAGTCTATAAAACACATTCAAAAAAGCTGAAGTGAAGTTTCGTTGTCTAAAAATTATCTTCTACCTCAATTGTTCTTTCATTTTAGAATTACTTACTTAAGTAAAATCCATTGAATTCATGTAAACATGACAAGTGCTTTTGTGTGTTGTTTAAAAACAAGTAAAACAAAAGTTTGTCCTAATCCCTGTGATGATAATTTGGGCCCAATAGTAATTAGTTCCTTTGTTCTATGTTAATTAAAATGTACACTCTCCTTGGTAGCAGTTGTATAAAGGACTACTAATTGTTTCTTTCTACTTTTAAAGTTAATTTTAACATATTTACATGGAAGAAAAACGATACAGTGGCAAAATAAAGGTCCAATATTTCAGTTTTGTATGAGTAAATATATGCAACAGTATATATCTTGATAATTTAGAATAAATTTATTATATTAGATTTTACATAATATAAAAGGCAGAGTAGTATTGAAAGGTTAATTCAAATACTAACTTTTATTGTGTTAATTTTAGCAAGGCATAGAAACAGTATTAATAATTAAAAATATATCGCTTATAAAACTAAGCATTTTTAAACTGAATTGAATTTCTAAGAGTGCCAGTCAGGAAACTATCCTCTAAACACTTCTCGGTCTCTAATACATGTTAGTGTAAAACATTTTGCAAAAATATTTGCTGATTTTGTCAATATGTAAAATATATTTGCATGTAAATATCAAAAGCATTGAATTTAGTTTGCAGAATTCTTCTTTCTAGTAAGGTCACTCTTTAGAGAGTTATCCTTGTAGGTATTTTAAAGATTGAGGAGTGCCCTGGCTGGCTTGGCTCAACAGTTAGAGTGTCGGCCCCAAGGACCAATGGGTTGGGGGTTCAATTCCCGATCAAGAGCATGTACCTGGGTTGAAGGTTCAATCCCCAACCCCGATGGGAGGACACCAATCAATGTGTCTCTTTCGCATCTATGTTTCTCTGTCTCTTTCTCCGTCCTTCCCTCCCACTCTCTCTAAAAATCAATGAAAAAATATCCTCAGGTGTGGTTTAACAAACAAACAAAGATTGAGGAGCATTTGAGATCAAAAAGGAAATGTAGATGGAGTTTGATTTCTCCTTCAGGCTCTAGGGTGTCCCCTCTGAGAGAAACAGACCTATCCAAACTGTCCACAATCATTTTTCATTTAGTTGATTGTCTCTACAGAGAAATGTCATCCTGTCTTTTTTTATTTATTTCAATTACAGTTGACATTCATTATTGTTTTGTATTAGTTTCAGGTGTACAGCGTAGCGGTTGCACAATCATATGCTTTACAACGTATTGCCCCCAATATTTTCCGTACCCACCTGACACCATACATAATTATTACAATATTATTGACTATATTCCCTATGCTGTACTTTACATCTCTGTGACTATTTTGTAACTTCCAATTTTTATTTCTTAGCCCTTTACCTTTTTTTACCCAATCCCCCAAACCCCATTCCCCAACCCCACCCCCGGCCACCATTGGTCTGTTCTCTGTGTCTATGAGTCTGTTTCTGTTAATTTGTTTATTTGGTTGTTTAGATTGCACATACAATTGAAATCATATGACATCTGTCTTTCTCTGACTGGCATTTCACTTAGCCTAATAGCTTTTAGATCCATCCATGCTGTCACAGTTGGAAAGATTTTATTCTTTTCTGGCCGAGTAATATTCCATTGTAAATATGTACCACAGCTTTTTTTAAAAAAATTAATTTATTGGGGTGACATTGATTAATAGGATAATCTAGATTTAAAGTATACATTTCTGTGATCCATGATCAGTATATTGCATTGTGTGCCCACCACCCAACGTCAAACCCTTTTCTCTCACCCTGTGTCGGGCTCCCTTTACCACCCCACCCCCTTTCTCTGGTAACCACCACACTGCTGTCTGTGTCTATGAGCTTCAGTTTTAGATCTCCCATAGGAGTAAACTTATACATATCTAACTTTTTCCAACGGACTTGTTTATCCACTTGCCTACTGATGGGCACTTGGGTTGCCTCCATAGCTTGGCTGCTGTAAACAGTGCTGCTATGAACCCCGGGGTGCATATAATGTTTCGAATTAGTGTTTTTGGTTTCTTTGGGTAGATTCCCAGAAATGGAATCACTGGGTCAAAGGGCAGTTCCATTCCCACCCTAAGTCTTCAGTGACGTTGTCAAAGCCGTGTCTGCGAACTGCTTCCCCTGCGGCCCCAGACTCATGGCTTAGGACCCTCCCAAGGCCTCCTCCATCTGGCACGGATTCGTCACGGCCGCGGTCTTTCCTGGTATTTCTTCCAGAGCACTTCCGTCTCCTCATTCACCCCTAAACCTCAGTGTCATGGGTTTTGCTTTCTTTCTTTTAATATATATATAT
This sequence comes from Molossus molossus, assembly GCF_014108415.1. NCBI lineage: Eukaryota > Metazoa > Chordata > Mammalia > Chiroptera > Molossidae > Molossus > Molossus molossus. Next base: position 119,572,049 of record NW_023425377.1, on the reverse strand, counting down.
TTTACTTTATTGATTTTAGAGAGAGAGGAAGGGAGAGGGAGAGATAGAAACATGGATGAGAGAGAACATCGATTGGCCGCCTCCTGCATGCCCCCACTGAGGATCAGGCCCACAGCCTGGGCATGTGTCCTGACCAGGAATCGAACCGGCGACCTCTTGGTGCATGGGTCAGTGCTCAACCACTGAGCCACACTGGCCGGGCCATGGGATTTTCTTTCAAAATTATTCCCACAGTTTCCTGGCCGCACTTGTACCTTCAATTTGCTGACTTACCCTGCTACTCACAAGATAATATTAGATCATTATCTTATATATAAGTTAGAGTTGTCCTTAAAGTAAGTTCCATGAGGGTCTGGATTTTGTCTTATTTTCCTGCATTCAGAATAGGTCTCCATACTGATTAAATATTTTTTAAATGAATAAGTGTTTTTCTCTTTTCCTTGGGGCTGTATCTGTTCTCAGTAGGGATGTTTTGTTTTACATACTATAGTTATTAGGCTTGGGAGCTTTAGACAAATACTGCGTGACTTAACTCAGTTGACAAGAAATACATTTCCTGAGGGTGTTTAAGATTATGAAATAGATGAACTAGCTGTAAACCTGTATCGTGCTTCAAATAAAGAAAGAAAAAAAGAAAGAAAGAAAAAAAAAAAAAAAAGCACACGATTATTATGGGTCCAGAAAAAACACAAATTACATTATAGTTCTTAGGAGATAGTTGTCTTATTTCTAATTATCTTTTTGAAATTCACCAAACTGAAAATGCATGCTTAATATGCCCACATGACACCGCGAGTTTACAGATGGAATATTTGCTGTAACATTTATTCTTCTTTCTCATAGATTTCACACCCTTGCAAAAAACCTGGGGACAAGTGCTAAGTCACTTGATTTATTTAACTCTGAATTTCTTTGCTTTAGGATTATAAATCAGACTGTTATTGTCACTTTAATGCAGAAAGAGTTCTTTTGTGTTCATAATATAGATCAAGATGTGATTTAAGTCGTATCTTGTCAAGGTAACTCCTTTTTAAACTATGAGAAGAGACTTGGCTGTAGCCCAAAACTAATGGGAGTCATATTTTATAATAAAAAGCAATATGTTAGTAATAGAGGCTTTGCTGCTTCTCACGGGCTCCACAGGCACAAAATCTTGTCAGTTTTCACAGCTAATGCATTTTTTTTGTCAAGTCATAAGCACTTTTAAAAAAGCCTCTACTTAATACTGTGGAAGACAGAAATTCTAATTTTCCTAAGGAAGCAGTGAAAATAGAGATCTTCGCCTGGAGGAATAAGATGTAAGATGTCTGGCCATCAAAGGAACCCCACTTTTGAAAAGAGAGGCCATCAGAAGGTAGAGCAGTGTGAATACGAAATTGAACAAAATTTCAAATGGAACATAAATGGGTGTCTTTGTACCAGTTTTTGTTCACGTTCCCCAACACCCTAGGAACGGATCCGTCGACTGATCACATGTATGGAGATGACAGGGCGTAATTTATATTGTTCACAACCACCATTTCAGGAGTCCTGCGAGTCACGGAAGCTAATTTGACTTGTGTCTGCAGAGCCCACAGTCACCTGCCACATGCTACTTATGGGCGGCTACTTGTCTGCAATGTAGTTAGATGTTGATATGAAACTGCAGCAGAAGTTTCGAGAAAGGTTAGTTGCCTAAACATTGGATTTCTGCAGCTGCAGGCACGAGAGAGCTGAAGAGACATTTGCATAGAAGGAAGGACCAGGGTGAGTCGTTCTGTCAGACGGGGGCAATTCACTTAAAAATACTGATCACATTAGCAAGTCATCTTCTGAGAGAGGCAAGTCAGTTTTATTTATGGAGTTTATAAATTTTTATGAAAAAGAATGGCTCGTTCAATTTACAGCATTAACTTATGGAAAGTACTTCATTCTTCATCTTCCCCCTGCGTGTGAGCTCTCCAAGTCTCTCCGTGGCCAGTGCACTTGCTGGGCGTTCAGTTTCAGCACTTCGAGGACATGCGTGTTGCTGTTTAGTACTTAGTTCTGAATCGCACATGTCCGCTCTGTTCACACGGCTGTCCCTATTTTTCTGTTTTCCTCCTTCGAGAGGGGTCCCAGCCTGAGGGGAGCAGTATTCTTGGAGTCGGTGTGGCTTTCTCCACCAAGTATCATCGGTGGCTTAGGAGATGGGACCTTTTCCTCTGTTTTCATGTGCTCTGGAATGGATTTATTATGTCACGGATGTCTTTTTTTGTTTAGTTATTCTCTCCTTAAGTCATGTGATAATCATGTTCTTTCTTTACATACCAAATTCCAAAGAGCAGCCGAGTTGCTTTGGACATGATAATAAAATCTGTCACTTACCTCATCTCCTTTTATTCTCTACAAATTGGTTTGTAAATTGATTGACGTATTTGTAATCTATTTTCCAGATGGAAACCCGCAGCTCATAAAATCGAAGGAAATGTAGAATAAGGATATAAATGTAGGTCTTGTAACTCCAGTGGGTCTTCCCTCCTCCCAAAGCACACATGTGCCTGGTTATTTTCTTGGTATAAGAACCATGATTCCAAATAAAACATTTTAATAGAACCTGTACTTTTAACTCCTTCTTCTTTTTTTTTTTTTTTTTTTGGTACATAAACTGAACCTGGGACTCTCTGGTCCACAGGCCGACGCTCCAACCGCTGAGCCAAACCGGCCAGGGCTGTAATTTAACTTTTCATCTTACTTTTTCTTGAGCACATCTAGAGAGTACTATGCTAAAAAAAAAATTTAGACAAGAATTTTCTATTAATAATCTAATAAAATACACTTAATTTCATTAGCTCACACTTTGTTACTAGGACACAGAATGTCACTTTCATAGTTTTAGACTATTATATTCCACGTTTATTTAGGTCATTTTTATTGGAATTAATTTGCTTATATTACCCAGCGATGAAAAATTTGTTACATTTTATAATTTTCAGACGGTTTTAAATTAACTTTTTCTTCTTGATATCAGCACTTATTGTTAAAATTCATGACGTTTTTGGAAAAGAAGGTTGTTCTTTTTGATCCTAGCTCTATGCTAAAAATGGAGAACTGTGTGAATAACTCCACCGAGATCATTTTGTAGCGTGAAAGACTGTCATTCACCTCAATTCCATGTCCTGGTTTAATATGCCGAAACGCGTATGTTTGTCTGTAAATATTCTCCCTAAGTAATCTCTTGCACTTACAAGGATTCAGCGACCAGAGATACGGCTGAGAACTCTTGAATTTCCATCTCCTCACTAGATCTCTCTACGTAGGCGTTTTAAAGACAAACTGATAAAATCCTGAGACCTCCCTCCACTTGAATGAATCCTTCCTTCGCGATTTTCAGTCTCACTCAATAACGCTCTACCTGGTTGCTGAAACCAATGGCTTCGGAGCCACCCTCGACTCTTCTATTTCTCACCGCTCCATCAGGCCATCAACAAAGTTCATTGGTACAACCCTTCTCCCTCTGTCACCTTCTCTCTACCACCTTTGCCACTGTTGTCAACAAGAGAGCCATGGCCCCTTATTACCTAGACTAGTGACAGTCTCTTAGCCACTCTTTCTAATTCTTATGGCCATTTACAAAGCGTTCCAGGTGCTTGATATGAATTGCAAGTCTCTGTAGGTATTGTCTCTGCCCATCTCCTGAGCTTTAACTCATTACTCTCCACTTCTATGTCTATCTGTGCTTCAGACAAATGAGACTTGCTTTAATTTGTTCTACACACTTTCTTCACGTCCAGCCTCAAAAAAAAAGGAAATTGCTTCTTTTTTTTCCTGGAAAATGTTGAAGCAATGCAACTTATTCAGCCACCAAATAAGCTGGCGAGAGCTGACACAAACTCCAAATTACTTTTGCCTACACTGTCCCCCTGCCTGGTCACACGCAGGGTCAGGCAAGGTCTATGGGTATGCCCAGCAAATTGCTCCTCATTGGAGCTTCTCTTCTCCACGACTACATCTTCACAAAGGATGACAGGTTATGTCATCCTTTTTGTATTGACTAAGATGTCACTTACTTTGCTAATCTCTCCAGAGCAAATCCGGTACCCCAGTGAGTGATAATTCTATATCTCCATTCATAAAACTCATCAAAATTATAATTATGTGTTTATTACCCATCTTTCCCTCTAGAACTTAAATTTTATTAGGGACAAACACATTTTATTTCCTCTGCTGAATTCCTTCTATCATAAGACCCTGTACAGGTAATGAATGCAATGAACCCATTAGTCTTTATAGAGTAAAAGGAACTAATTTTGGTTCTTGATTATTTGTCCATTTTACTATCCATTTCTGGAAGCATTGTGCCATCTGATTTGTGGACAAACAAATATATATATTCATTTCTTTAATCCTGCCCTTAGTCAGTGGTAACTATGATTTCAAGAATTGGGACTCTTCTCTAGAAAGCAAATTTTATTTCCTTAGTAGTGAAACTTAGCATTTAAAAATTACTTCACAATTGTTATTAGCATTCATGAAAATGTATTGGATAGGATATTTAAGTCTAAAACCAAAAGACTATCAGAAATCAAGTCATAAATTTCAAACCTCATTAATTGAAGTCATACCTAAACTGCCCAGCGATTTCACTTATTTCTTATGACAACTGATCTATGTAAGATTCTTATATACAGCCCTGGCCAGTTTGGCTCAGTGGTTGGAGTGTTGGCCTGTGGACCAGAGAGTCCCAGGTTCGGTTCCCGCTAGGGGCATGTACCAAAAAAAAAAAAAAAAAGATTATTATATACAGAACTAGTTAGAAATTATTATATTTGATGATTTTAATTGTACTCTATGGTAGTGTTGGTCTAGTGTGGCTTAAATAATAATGTTATTGAATTAAAATTAAGCAAAATTTTCATATTAATGAGCTATGACTTGATATTTTCTATGATTTTGGTCAAATACACCCTACATTCTAATCTCCCTTCTGTCCCCAAACTACATTCCACTGCTAATTCTAAATCACCTTGAGATCTTTTGTTGTCCCATAATGTTCAGAAAGAAGAATGCTATTGACCATTTTTGCTCAAAAATATGTGTGAGCTTGTTGCTACCTTCTGCTCCCATCCTAGGCTGGGAAGCACGCACAGTGGACAGGGACTCATGACGGCTCCACTGACAACGCACGTTTCCAACAACACTCATTTAAAAGAGTGACAGTGTCCAGGGAATCTCAGTTTCGAAGTACTAGTGGATTTCCTTGAGATGACATTTTTAAGTTATTAAATTTTTAAATTAGAAAATGTATCAATATGACAAAGCTTACTTTCCCCAGTATCTGTTCTCACCACCCCCGACCCCGTCCCTACCTGTGTTAGTAGGGTCCATGGAAATCAAGCTGGAGACAGATTTTCCCAGCATCCCTCTCTTCCCACATGACTAAGTGCTTGCTCGTGGAAACTAAGCAGCAGGCACCTAGACACATCCCATGCCAACTCCTTAAGGGAACACGGCTCCCTCTTCATCTCTTCTCGTCCTCCTTTCTTGGGGTGGATAAAGTAAGTTAACTTCAAATGTGTAGATGGGGACAATAGAGTGACAGCAAAATGTCAGAATAAATCTGGGTCCTTAGAACATCTATGGAAATGATGGCTCCCCTAAACTGGTTCTGAAACATGGAGAAATGTGCAATTTGAAGAAATATCTATATTTTCATATTTTTTTTCATAATCATCCTTTTTACTTACTAAATAATAAAATAAAAATATGGATCTATTTGCATGCATAACTATATCTGTGTGCATGTATACATTTAAAATTCTGCTGACACATAACTTAAATAATGTTTTGTGTTATATATTGTTTTCAATTGTACAAATGCGATATGATTAGCCAAGGGATTGTCAAAAAAAGTGGACTTGAATTTTTTTCAAGCAAATCACTTATCTACTTGCTCTTTTTGATGAAAAATGCTAGAGTATAGGACTACCCTGTCATACAAAAGACAAATAGATTACACATTACTAAGTAATAATTTGTCATGTTTTGCATGGTGTTGTGCAACTCTCAAAGAAGTGGACAGTCGATGATCCCTTTCTCTAAATGCCTCGGCTTGATGAAGTTATATTTAATCTCTTTCTAGATTATCAATAAAACTTTATTTTAAACCATGAAGATTATATATATGCCCAAGAAAGGCTTAACATTGCCCTGGATTTTAACTCTCATTCTAGATCTCCAAATAAGCAATACTAACTACATACATAAACATAAACTATTTCAGTTTCTTTATATTTTGAAATTTCTTTGTGGTTATTTCCTGTTAATTTTTGCATAGAACGAACATTAATGACATTCATAATAACAGTTATTCAACTTAAACCGTCTTTACCCCAAAATGCTATATAGTATTGTGGGCTTTTAACTCTGATATTTCTTATTAATATGTAACTTAAGAGTCTGTGGATCTGACTAACTTGGGGTACTTTTTAAAATGTCTTATGTTTACAACTTTAAAGGGCAAAATTTAAATTCTGATTTCAAAGAGGCTAATGTAAGCATGATGCTCTAACTGTGTCTTTCCACATCAGTGTCATTGCCGGAATGCCCACTCGAGGGGCTGGTGGCGATGGCCTGGTGTCAGACACGTCCCAACTCAGGTGCTGTGTTTGAAAACGTGGCCGAGTGAGGCCGCACAAGCTTCCTGGGAACAGTGGGAAGAGCAGAAGGCAGATCCATTGGGACCTGCCCATCCCTGGCAGGCTGGTTCAGCTTCCTCTCCCTGAAGTTCATTGTCTGCCCTCTTCCCTGAACTTGTGGCACAAGGCTCTGGTTAGCATGTGACACAGCCAGGGACGTTTTCCTGTCCCCAGGACTCGAGGACCACAGAGCAGCCAGTGATGCCTCCCCTTCCCCACGCTCAGCCGCTGCGGAGCTGTCCAGCGCGTCCCAGCCCTTTCGGGAAACGAGCATCAGTGCTCCTCTCCCTCAAAGCCCGGACTGCGTGTCACTCAGTAACTCGCTTATATCTATGTCCCCTGAAATTTAAGACTACAAAGTGCTTGTTCTGGGAATCCTACTGCAGGCTCCTTTCACACTCAGTTTGCACAGACGTTGAAGCAATGGGCATTCCTGGCAAACAGGAGTTGTCATTTGCTTATATTCATCTAATCGAAATAAAAAAAAAACAGTATCGAAGCTGTTGTTCTTTTTCAAAGTGGGTCTAATCGCTAACCTCTTCCACAAAAGTAAATTTTGAACCCTTTTAAAAAAATCTCTGTTCACCCCGGCTGGCGTAGCTCAGTGGTTGAGCGTCAACCCATGCACCAAGAGGTCACCAGTTCGGTTCCCGGTCAGGGCACATGCCCAGGTTGTGGGCCCATCGCCAGTGGGGGGCGTGCAGGAGGCGGCCAATCGATGTTCTCTCTCATCGATGTCTATCTCTCTCCCTCTTCCTCTCTCTAAAACCAATAAAAAAATATTTTAAAAATATCTCTTTTCAGCTTGAGACGTAATTGCCTTTATTTTTCTGTTCTTGGATGTTTGGTTTGCTTTAATGAGGATGTCATTTTTATTGGGTAAATTTGAGTCGAGATACGCAAAGGCTGTCTCTCTAGAGCAATAGCTCATCTCATTTCCCCTGCCTCCAGAAAGTTAAAACACAGTGTTGTCAATAACAATAATAATGCAGACTTCGGAGAGCAAGTCCGTCAGTGCACACAGTGATGGCTTTGAATTTAGAAGATAAATGAGGGGCACGTGGGGGGAACAGCTTAACATTCCTAGAGCAAAACAATTCTTCTTATTTATCTCTGAAGGGAACAGAAGACAGCTAATAAAATTACTTCTTCATACCTTCTTTATTTTTATGTGTTTTTTTTTCCCCTCTCCACTGCTCTTTCAAGAGCATATCAGCTGCCTGATAAAAGTGTAAATGCGTTTTGACTCCTCAAAATAAAATTCTGGAAAGTCCAATTACTGTTTTCTTTTTAATATCTATATTCCTAGTTTCAATTTTGGTTGTAATTGTGAGATAGATAAAGAGAGCAAGTCATTTATCCAAGGTTTATGTTTCACTCAAGTTATACAAAAACAAACTGATCACGTAATGTTTCCGTATATAGTCATTGATGAAAGTAGTAGTGCTATTTAAATGTGTTGCTGTTTGCCATGCAAAAGGCATTATCCTAAGTGTTTTACACACACTATTTCTTTTCAGCCACACAGCAAACTCTAACAGAGGTTTTATTATCATTCCAATTTCATAGGTGAAGAAACTAATTCTCTCGAGGAGTTAACTTTTTTAATACAAGGGTTGGCAAAAGTAAGTATATAGTTGTTCTTATGGAACTAGTACAATAAATAAATAAATAAATAAATAAATAAATAAATAAATAAATAAATAAATAAAGACACAAAAATACTGTGTTTCACGTACTCACAACTGTAAACCTACATTTGCCAATGCTTGTATGTAATGAAATGTGGTAATAGGAGTTAACATTCCAATATTACCGACCAACCCAGAATCTGAGACCGTGTTTGTGCCTGCTAGGTGCCATGTCACTAACAAGTGAAGACTTCCACCCTCTCGTAAAGTCTGTCGTATCACAGAAGTCTTATGTCTACAACTCCAAACCGAGAAGGAAGGACGGCTTTGGCTTCTGCGTGTACTGACATCGACTGCCTGTCCCTGGAAGGTTATGTTCTGATTGAAAGTAGCTCTGTTGTCCAGCTGGTGTGGCTCAGTGGTTAAGCATTGACCCATGCGCCAAGAGGTTGCCGGTTCGATTCTGGCCAGGACACATGCCCAGGTGTGGGCCAAATCCCCAGTGGGGGGCATGCAGGAGGTGGCCGATTGATGTTCTCTCTCATCAATGTTTCTATCGCTCTCTCCCTCTCACTCCCTCTCTCTCTAAAATCAATAAAGGTAAAAAAAAAAAATTATAAAAAGAAAAAAAATAGCTCTGTCTTCTGGAGAAATGGTGTATCTTAAATGTATTGAATTCATGCAATCAAAGATTTGTTGAAATACTGATGAGGGTATCAAACAGTATTTCTATATACTTTTGATCCTGTGAACTTGCCAGTAGTCTCTCACACACACACACACTCACGCCCATGCACACACACGCACGCACACACGCACATGTGCACACACACGTACACAAACATGCACACACATGCCCACACACACACATGCCCATACACATACACACATGCCCATGCACACATACGCACACACACACACATCCATGCACACACACATGCACACACATGCCCATACATGCACACACACACATGCCCATGCGCACACGTGCACGCACACACATGCCTATGCACGCACACACACACATGCCCATGCACACATGCGCACACACATGCCCATGCACGAACGCACACGCGCACACACACACAGGATAATATGAGGAAGCCAAGGCTCTGAGAGACCAGGTCAATCAGTTCTAAAGTCCATCTCCTGGCTCATTCATTCAAAACCTTACATAACTACAGTTTTGTGTGTGTTTGTTTTGCGAGATGTATTCAAGAAGCAATCTTTGTCAAATTGTTCATTGTACTAATATCCACAAAAAACGACACACAAAGTCTGACTTCATCTTGTACCGCCAGCTGTAGGTGATCTTTTGCAAAACAGTTTTCCAAGGTCCCCTGTGGTCTGTCCAATAAGAAGTTGGTTTTGGACCCTGTTCTCTTGCAACATCACCGCGGAGGGGGCAGTGCATCTCGGGGCAGGTAGAGACCAATCAGATCTCATGGCTCCACTCCCGTGCTCTCGTCACGTGTGTTTCCGGTGGAATCCGTGTGTAGGCGTGCTGAAACATGCTGGTGCATCGCGTTTCCAGGTGAACACGGCGTTGGTGTGCAGAGGCCTCCGTATACACAGAGCTGGGGGGGGGCAGAAGGAACAGCTCTGTGAAAAGTACTGAGCTTCTCAGTCTGAGGTTTAACACTTGAATGATGGAGAACCTCAGATAAATATCCACACACTGAAAGGTTAGCCCATTATTTAGTGTTCTTAATGGTAGTATTTAATTAAAACAAAATTGCAGAAGGGTAATCAGCATTTAGCTGTTCCCAACATGTGTGCTTTGCTTTGAATATGAATTGAGTCCCTTTGTCCTCTGTGTGAAATCCTTTCCGCCCAATGAACACCCACCTCCCGTTTGGTGCTGCGCTGTGGTTTATTTGTGGCACACCTACCGAGGGAAGATCATGCTTTCCTTTCATTTCCTTTACATCGTTGCCATGTGTCAATATCTTGCTGGTAACCACCAAAGTATATCTCTATGATGTACCAAGGTCCTGGAGACAAACAAATCTGGATTAAGTGACCTTGAACAAGTCTCTGTTTATCGAATTACAGGGCTCTTGTGAGATTTAAATAAAACCACACACACACACACACACACATACACACAGCACTGTACATGGAACATAGCAAGCACTGAGCTGTGGTATTCCTTATCAAAGAGTTTAAATAAAAACTAGATCACCCACATGGATGCTTCCATAATTGAGATACATATTAAACATTGTTATCACTTGTGCTATTTTGCAATGAACACAAATCGGATGACATATGAACCTGAAAATTACAATGGGGCAATTAGACACATTCAAAAAGGAGGGCAGAGACATTTGATAGTAAGCATTTCAGAAATCAGAGTGGCAGAGTTCCAGGGTTTCTAATTATTTCACAGATCATCCGTGTTTTCCAGTAAGAAATACATACAACCAACTCCCCTGCACCACTGGTTTTCAACCATTTCAACACCAAGATTCACTCTCCTTAGGGGCCTACCCCTCAGTATGCTTGTCAAAGCATTCGCCATGCAATGAGCATGCAGCCTGTCCTCGGCTGGATGTGAGATTCACACCGACTTGGAAATATCAAAAAAGGTTACTATATTCAGGCACTTGCTTTGATTTCTTAGAGATACTTCTTAGAAACCTTGCACTAAAAGTTCTATAACTTTTCTGATGCTTGCGTATGGCTGTGGAGTATATAAAATGTTTACCCAAGTTATACATATCATCCTGCAGAGAGTACTTTATTATACTCTTATAAAGTCTCATGTAACGAACGTTCTCTAAGAGTACGAGTAAGTGCGAGAACAAAGTCCAACAGTCTCCGGCTTCCACTGACCCGTGCATCTTCCCTACACCTTGTGCCTCCTCCAAGGGTATGGCGTGTAGATAGGATGCCCAGCGGCCACTTGGAAGTTCGGAATGTTTATAAGACAATAACATGGGCTTTGATTTATGGAGCAGTTCTTTGGTGGTTCTTTATTAGAATTTTAAATGATCACTGTCCTTTTGTGAGATAACACGTACCAAGAACTCTCAGCTCGGCGAGCCAGATGGTGCAGCCAGGAGACCGGGGGAAGACCCGAGTAGATGGAGGATGGAGCTGCAGGGGGCACGTGATTGGAATGCTAGCCTCCCTTCTCCATCCATGCTTCTGCTGCCGGGTGACTCTCTCCAAATGTCTTCCGCAGTTGCCAAAATATCTGCATAGAAATAATATTCATTTGTGCTTGCAGCGTTCATTAGTTACCCTGAATTTTCTCTGAATATCAACTACATGCCCAAGTGAGATGAGATATAAAAGCAGCAGGCAGTGCAATCCAATTACCCAAGGAATACTGCCAGTCCTCAGCCCAGAGTCTGCGTGGCGGGACCTCAGGGCCCCTCTGCGTGGATCTCATTGCCAATATTTGAGAGTTTGGGTCGGTCATCACCTTTACAGAACCTAATGAATTTGCTCTAATAAACAACACAGCTTTAAATCTCATCCATCTGTCTCAGTCCGAATGTCTTCACTGTCCCAATCCTTCCTCAACTTGTCCTGTGCTCCCCCTGTGTATGAACTCATATATTTAATCACTTATGCATTCCTTCTTTTCCCTCCACATCCTGTTCCCCTCCTCTGTAATTGTAGCCAACTTACATTTAAGTGACAGCATGCCTCAACATGTTTTTCATTGTTTACAGATCCATTTATTCAGCTGAGCTGCAGGGTGTCCGTGGCCTGGCAGGCAAGGAAAACACCAAGGGGGGTGGGGCGGGGACTCTAAATTGTTTAGTTGAGGAGATCTATGTTCCCCAATCAATATTCTTTGCTCTAAAATTGCTCCTGGATTTATACATAGTGACACTGTTCAGAGCTGTATATTTCCATCTGTGCTTATAATTGCAATTTTGAGTTTTTATTTGGATTATAAACCTATCCCAGCTGGGTTTTCTTGTGTGGCTTCATTCTGGATGACAGAAATGAGATCTATTTAATATTTTAAGCATATTGCAGCTTAAAAACTACTTTTGCATCCTACCCTGGGACAGGTGGTTTCATTTACATTTTAAAAATAAGGAACCGAAGGTTATGGAGCCTAAGTTGCCATGCAGTGCACGCCGAATCCATTCGATTCTGCGTACTACACAGCTCGGTCTCTCCTCGACAGGTGGTCCAAGGTTCCTAGGAAGATAGATTTCCAAAACGATTGCCATTCAGCTTCGTTGCTAGCAATACCCTTCTTCCTCCCTCAGCAACTCTGTGGTGGGCACCTTCCAAGTGCCAAGCTCGGTGCCGGCTGCTGAGTTTCTCACGCTTTCTAGAAGCTCTCTCAGCCAGCATCAACCTCACTTATAGGTTGATAGTAATTAGTGCCATTTTCCAAATAGTCCCGTTCTTCTGGGGGCGGCAGAATTCCACTTCCTGTCTCCCTGGTCTTTGTTTGGTGCATGTGACCAGTTCTGTCCAATAGTTTGTAAGCACCGGCGTCCCCATCACCTCCCATAGAGTTTTTGTCACTCTGGGATCGGTCAGTGTCTTCTCCTCCCTGCTGCGGAGACCAGCCATGCTCCAGGTAGGGGACATGCAATTAACCAGTTCTGAAAGTGAGAACAATGACCACATATGAGGAGCCCACAGTTTATACATGATGAGATTCAGGTATGAGAAGAAATGGTATTTTTTAAAAGTTACTGAGGTATGGTAGATTGTTGGTTACTGCTGCAAAAGCTGTTATCCTGACAGACACAGAAAGAAAACTTTCCAACTGAATTGCAAACTTTTTCCAAAGGTTCCTCATGGTGACTGGGAAGAAGTCTCTCTCTCTCTCTCTCTCTCTCTCTCTCTCTCTCTCTCTCTCTCTCTCTCTCTCTCAGAAGTATATATACACACCCTCCTTTGTACAATTTATACAGTCATCTTTACCACTTAGCACTGTTAATAAATTCCAAGGTAAATGTAGCTCATGAGATTATAGATTTAAGTCAGGAATGTTATATTTTGTTCCCAGTTCTCTAAAAGTTGGATTCGGTTTTCAAATAATTCATAAAGTAAATATTTATCAAGGGCATTACTTTCCTTATTAAAATATCAAACATATGAGAATATATTTTAACTCGATCAGTAGGGAAAGGACAGGGTATTTGAGAGAAAAGGCCGATCTGTGATGCAGTGGAGCATGTAAGTTCGGCTCCCCTAGGCATGTAAGACGGCAGAGAAACTGATTCCTCCGTCTCACTCCCCCTCACCCCATGTCTCCTGCCAGTGTGCAGACAGCAACAAGAAACAACTGTGAGAGCATCGTACTTCCTCTTCAATGGGGACAAGGTTGGAACAACAGAGGGCCGGGGCCAGTAGAAGAATCTTTGAAAGAAACCTTAGTCTTTGAAATACATCTTACATATTGACATTGGTTCTTGAGTGCTACTCAAATTCTGAGTCACGAATGACTAGAGACTAATATGTAGACCCATGTGAACGTTTGAAAGTTGGAGGCTTCTCTTCTTTCCATTGGTGAGAAATCTGCCGGCTGCGGAAATGCACCTGTGCTCTTCACGGACTAATTGTGAAGAAAGGTAGAGCACGTGATCATACGTGGAGAGACTCATGCGAAGTCTGTCCTGTGCATGTACTGTCTCATTTAAGTCTCCAAGTTATGCTGAAAATTGGTACTATCTCTTCCATTGTTTGATGTCCCTCTGCTAATAAACAGAGGACCACAATTCCATGTCATTTCTGACTCCAAAAGCTGGCCTCTTCCCACTAGGGGGGACCCTTAATAACAGTGATTTATCAGAATAGCATATCCATCATTTAACTACTGAACTAAACTTGCCTTTGAATGCAACCTTTCCAGTTGTCTTTTAAAGATCTGGAAGTTTTCTGTCTTTATAAGACATGCATTTTACACCTAATGTATCTGGTAAAGTAATTGAGCTAATGTCAGTACTAGTGTCCAGCAGACGACTTGCAATCCCTGAGCAGACGCCTGGTAATGTGCCCCGTGCTCCCTGGCAGCCAAGCTGTCAACGACGGTGCACGAGCCCTCACCTCCATAAATTCAAAAAGGAGACTCATAGACACTCCCGTTTTTACCAAACACCCAGCCTGCTTTTGCATAAAAGCAAGACACTCTAGGGAAATGTTCACATTAATACTCATATCAGTGAGGGGGATGAAAGAGACTTGGCTAGCAGCACACACAAGGGGCCATCTGCAGATTCATAGTTGTGCCCCGTCACCTGAGCAGCATCCAGCTCACTTTCCCGCGTGCTGTGGCCGAGCGCACTGGCCGCTATTCTGTAGCTGGCACTGAATAACTTGTCCCCTGGTGTAACCAAGGGACGGGACTGGATGTCATACCTCAAAATAGCTTGAAAATAAAATAGGAGAAAAATATAAATAAAAGAAAAGGACCCTTTTATGGACTGTGAAATTTGAAGTGGTTGACCTCTATCCCCAGATGGCTTTTAAATCAACCTGGTGAAGTCTAATTTATTAATACCAGAAAGAGTATTTGGCTTAGGTTTTCAGTACGCTGGCTTAAGCCCTGGCAGGTTTTTCTGACGCATACTGTGGAAAGGTGTGCAGGACAGGGAGGGATGTGGGAATGAAGCTGACCCTTCCCACCCTCCCTTCCTCTGGCCTGGGTAGCATGGCCTTTGACCAAATGAAACAAATTACCATCGTCAAACATAAAAGTATCCTTTTCTTTCTTTCTTTCTTTCTTTCTTTCTTTCTTTCTTTCTTTCTTTCTTTCTTTCTTTTTTTTTTTTTTGGTGCAAAGTATTTTCTTAGTTTTTTTTTAAGTTTATCTTTTATGGTAATATTACTTTTTAAAAAGTCACAAAGAAATATATTCAAGTAATTATATCAAGCAGTTTCCCATTTTAATGAAGCAAAGCTCCCAGAAATGACATGTTCTAGTCACTTTTCACAATGTTTTCCTAATGTCAATAATTCCCCTTCAGTGTAATGGGATTTTGTGTCATTGACATTCTCATGAGGTCTTTTTATAATATAAATCCATAGACACGATGTTACAATGTCAAATAAAATAAGCTAGCAAAACCTATGAAGATATATGTCAATGATGCAAATATTTCTAATCCGTAGAAGCAGCAATCTGTCAAGAGGATGGCAAATAATACAGAGGGGTTTCAGAGGATATTGTTTTCTGGAGTAAAAACACTGCGGAAACGGATGTCAGTCGGTTCTACTGAGATAGTGATCCGATTATCAAGGCAATAATAAAAGAAAGATTGCCGGTGCTTGTGATCAGATAAATTACTTTTTTCTAAATTTGGGGAATTGATATTTTTATATACCTCATTGTAAAGCACTTAAGAGCTCTTGTATCATAAAAAGAAAATGTCTGGTCTTATAACACATGCAAACCAAGAGGAAGAGAGAGGCTCCTGGAATTTTAACATCACGAAGGCATCCCAGTCTGCATCTGAATATTACCCAATAAAGTAATAATTAATATTCTTTGCTTCCACGCTTATTTTTAGGGGTGGCTCAACTTTGGCAAAATCTGAGTTTGACAAAGATGTGTTCATAAAATTTCTGAAATACGATTTTTAAAAATGAGTCATGACCTTAATCAGATAAATGGAGGAAAGGAAAAAAAAAAAAGAGAAAAAAAAAGGTCATCCATGATTTATTTCATTCTTTAAGTGAATTCAAGATAATGCCACAAGGAGAGTCATTTGACCTTATGGGGTAAAGCAATTTATTATAAATAAAGATATTTTTGGTGCCACTCATTTAAGTTTTTGCACATGGATCCGGTCCAAAATAAAATATTGAAATTCATGATTCTGAATTATGTGAGCTATTCAATCATTACTGCCGGAGCACTGGGCATAAGGAGGAGTTTCCGGCAACAGAGTTATTACAGTGATAGTGAAGTGCGGGGACAGCCTGTCCGGGAACGCCACTTGAAGCAATTATCAGAGTCCTATCGTGGCCCTTCAGGAGGAAGAGGAGCTTATATATACAAACACGCGTCTCAACCCTTGCAAATAGCCCGGAGTACTTTCAAGCATGTTTTCTCTTCTTTTATCATAATATTCTTGTGATAGAAATAAGGGCAAGAATTGTTCCATTTTTTTGCATGTGGAAATGGATACAAGCTCCAGCAAGTGTAGTTCTTTCTGATGATGTAGCATCATTTGAGTTTTAGTTACTTATTTCCAAATGTCCCACTTTTTACTTATTTTAGGGTAGCTCAAATGTGCACATAAAAGGAGATTATATTTTTAATATTCTACTTTTTTCTTAAAAAGATATTTTTTCCACATATCAAATTGGGATTAATTCTAGTTAATAAATGGCCCCATTTATTTTCTCTTATAAAATTTCGTCTTTGGAGGACTGACACTACTGATATCATGGCTTTCTGTCAAGCGACAGTAACCAAGACAGTGTAGCATTGGTGAAAGAGTTGACACAGAGGTCGATGATACAGAATATAGATCCAGAAATAGACCCGAATAAATAAAGTCAATTGATTTTTGATGAGGGAACAGGACAAAGCAATGGAACAAAGATAGTCCTTGCAACAATCAGTGCTAGAATAACTGGACAGCCATGTGCAACATCAACAACAACAAAGTAACCACACGTCATAAAAATAAACTAAAAAATGGATCACAGATCTAAGTGTAAGATGTAAAATTATAAACTCATAGAAGATAACATTAGAGAAAATCTTGAAGAACTTGAATATGCAAATGCCTTTTTAGATACAACACCAAAGGCACAATCCATAAAAAATAATTGATAAGCTGGACTTCATTAAAATTAAAAACATCTGCTCTGTGAATTATAGTGTCAAGAGAATGAGGCAACAAACCACAGGCTGAAAGAACATATTTGAAAAAGACACCTCTAATAAAAAACGGTTATCCAAAATATATAAAAAGCTCTTAAAATTCAACAATAAGAACATGGACAACTTGATTAAAAAATGGGCTAAAGACCTTAATAGACACCACACCAAAGACTTATAGATGCCAAATAAGCACATACAAAAGCACTCTGCATCATATATCCTCAGGGAAATGTAAATTAAAGTAACAATGAGCTACCACTACATAATTATCAGAAGGCCACATTCCAAAACACCGACACTACCAAGTGCTGACGAGGATGTGGAGCAACGGGAACTCTCATGCATTGCTTGTGAGAATAGAAAATGGTGCAGCTGCTTTGGCAGACAGTTTGGTTATTTCTTGTAAAACTAAACATACTCTTACCATACAACCAGTAGTTACACTGTATCATTTGTTAGCCAGGGTTCTCTGGAGAAACAGAAGCAATAGAAGGTAGATAGATAGATAGATAGATAGATAGATAGATAGATAGATAGATAGATAGATATAGATAGATGATAGATAGATGATAAATAGAGACATATATTACTGTAACTATAAAGATTTAGAAATAAAAATAGAGATACATATGATGAGATTTATTTTAGAAATTGGCTAATGGGAATACAGAAGCCACGGACACCTAGAACCTGCGTTCTGCAAGCTAGAGAACCAGGAAAGCTGGTGTAATTCAGTCCAAGGCCGAAGGCCTGAGAACCAGGAGCTCCAATGTGTGCGGGCAGGAGAAGGTGGATGTTTCGGCTCAAGCAGAAGGAACTCGCCCTTCACCCCCCTTTTTGTGTATACAGACCCTCAAGGACTGAACTATGCCCACCACCTGCATTGATGAAGAAAACCTTCTTCACTCAGTCTGCAGATTCAAATGCTAATCTCCTTTAGAGACATGCTCACAAAAGCACCAAAAAATAATGTATCTTTAAGTTTTATTTAATGTACATTTAAATTTTACCTGCTCTCTGGGCATCTCTTTGCCTAGTCAGGTTGACACATATAGTTAACTATCATCCACTCTTTTCTCTTTACCCAAAGGAGCTGAAAACTATGTCCACACAAATACCTGTGGATGTCTACAGTAGCCTTATTCAGAATTACTGGAACTTGCAAGCAAACAACCTGTCTTTCAGCGAGACGGATGGATAAATTAACTGTGGTACATCCCAGCTATGGAATATTATTCAGTGCTAAAAAAAAAAAAAAAAGAGCTTCAATGCATGAATGAGTAAAAAAGCTGTGGCACATTTACACAGTGAAATATTACTCATCCATAAAAAAGAAGGAAATCTTACCATTTGCATCAGCATGGATGGACCTACATGGTATTATACTAAGTCAGTTAGATAAAGACAAATACCACATGATCTCACTTATATTGGGAATTAAGAACAATATAAATAAACAAACAAAACAGAGACAGACTCATAAAGAGAACAGACTTATGGTTGCCAGAGAGGAAGGGTTTGGGGGAATGGGTGAAAAACATGAAGGGATTGAGAAGTACAGATTCGTAGTTGCAGAAGAGTCATGGGGATGTAAAGTATACAAAATATAGTCAATAATATTATAATAATTGTATGGGGCCAGTTGCTTACTGGAAATATCAGGAGAAATATTTTGTAAAGTATATGATTGTCTAACTACTATGCTGCACACCTGAAAATAATACAAAATAATACTGAATATAAACTGTAATTAAAAAAATAAAAAAACCCATTATTTCTAAATGAACTATCAAGCTATAGGAAGACATGGAGGGCCCTGATCGGTGTGGCTCAGGTAGCTGAACACTGACCCATGCACCAAAGTTTGCTGGTTCTATTCCTGGTCTGCGCGCACACCCAGGTTCTGGGTTTGGTCCCGGTGGGGGTGCATGCAGGAGACAACAGATTGATGTTTCTCTCGCGTTGATATTTCTCTGTCTCTCTCTCACTCTCCCTTCATCTCTCTCTAAAGTAAATAAAAACATATTTTTTTATTAATTAATTTTTGTTACAGATGTTTCTCCTTTTCCCCCCCCACTGATTCCCCCCCCTCCCTCCCTGCCCTGTCCCCAGCTTTGTTGTCCATGTCCATTGTTCATGCATACATGCATATAAGTTCTGTGGTTTATCTCTCCCCCACCACCCCCTCTTCTGGGGGTTGTCAGTTTGTACCCCACTTCCACGTCTCTGGGACTACTCCATTCCTCAGACTGTTATGTTCATTATATTCCACAAATAAGTGAGATCATATGATACTTGTCTTTCTCTGGCTTGTTTCACTTAGGATGATACTTTCCAGGTCCCTCCATGTTGTCTCAAAGGATAAGTGATCTTTCTTTCGTACAGCTGCATAGTACTCCATTGTGTATATGTACCACCGCATTTTTATCCATTCGTCTACTGATGGATACTTGGGCTATTTCCAGATCTTAGCTATTGTAAATAGTGCTGCTACAAACATGGGGGTATATATATTCTTCCTGATTGGTGTTTCATGCTTCTTAGGGTATATTCCTAGAAGTGGGATCACTGGGTCAAATGGAAGTTAAATTTTTAATTTTTCGAGGTAACACCATATTGTTTTCCATAGTGGCTGCACCGGTCTGCATTCCCACCAGCAATGTACTGGAGTTCCCTTTTCTCCACACCCTCACCAACACTTGTTTGATGATTTGTTGATGGTGGCCATTCTGACAGGTGTGAGGTGATACCTCATAATTGTTTTAATTTGTATCTCTCTGATGATTAGTGATGTTGAGCATTTCTTCATATGTCTCTTAGCCATTTGTATGTCCTGTTTGGAGAGGTGTCTATTTAATTCCTCTGCCCATTTTTTAATTGGGTTCTTTTGTTGAGTTGTATGAGCACTTTATATATATTGGAAATATATATTGGAAATATGGAGAGACCCGGGTTCAGTTCCCGCTAAGGGCATGTACTTCGGTTGCAGTTTGTCCCTGGCCCTGGTTGGTCGTGCGGGTGGCAGCCACTCGATGTGTCCCTTCACGTTGATGTCTCTCTCTCTCTCTCTCTCTCTCTCTCTCTCTCTCTCTCTCTCCCCCTCTCTCTCCCTCCCACTCTATCTGTACAAAAAATGGAAAAATATCCTCGGGTGAGGATAAAAACAAACAAACAAACAAACAAACAAAAACCACAAAAAAATAAAGAGGCTGTCCTTACTCCACTATATGCTCTTGCCACCTTTGTCAAATATTAATTGAGCATATTGCCTTGGGTCCATTTCTGGGTTCCCTGTTCTGTTCCACTGGTCTATATGCCTGTTCTTGTGCCAGTACCAGGCTGTACCAGTACCATTTTGATTACAGTGGCTTTGTAGTATAACCTGAAATCTGGTAATGTGATCCCTCCAACTTTGTTCTTCTTTTTCAAGATTGCTGTGGCTATTCGAGGTCTTTTTTGGTTCCATATGAACTTTTGAAGTACTTGTTCTAATTCTGTGAAGTATGTCATTGGTATTTTGATGGGGATTGCATTGAATCTATAGATTGCTTTGGGTAGTGTGGACATTTTAATGATGTTAATTCTTCCAATCCATGAACCGGGTATGTGCTTCCACTTTTTTATATCTTCCTGTATTTCTTTTTTCAATGACCTATAGTTTTCTGCAAATAGGTCCTGTATTTCTTTGGTTAAGTTTATTCTTAGGTATCTTAATTTTTTTGCCGCAATGATAAATGGGATTTTTTCTTAGTTTCTCTTTCTGTGAGTTCATCATTGGTGTGTAAGAATGCCATCGATTTCTTGATGTTAATTTTGTGTCCTGCTACTTTTCCAAATTCATCTTAGCCACAGCAATCAGACAGGAAGAAAAAATAAAAGGGATCCAAATTGGAAAGGAAGAAGTGAAACTGTCATTATTTGCAGATGACATGATACTATACATAGAAAACCCAAAGACTCCATTAAAAATTTACTAGACTTAAAAACATATTTTTTTTAAATAAAGAAAAAGACATGGAGAAAAATTAAATGCACATTGCTAAGTAAAAGAAGCCATTCTGAAAAGTTTACATACTGCAGAATTTCAACCATATGATATTCTGGAAAAGACAAAACTATGAAGACAGTAAAAAGATCAGTGGTTGCCAGGGGTTGCGGGTGGGAAATGAGACAAAAAAAAATCCTGCCCTCAGGATTTTTAGGGCAGGGAAACTATTCTGTGTCATACTATACTGAGGGATCCATATCATTATACATTTGTCCACACTCATAGAATGTACAAGATCAAGTCTTAATACCAATGTAAACTATGAACTTTGTCTGGTAATAATATATTGATGTAGGTTCAAATGTACCACTTGTAGGGGATGTCGATAATGGGGAAAGCTATGCATGTCTGGTGGAAAGGGTAAATGGAAAAACTTTGTACCTTCTGCTCAGTTTATTATTATTATTTAAAAATGGTCACCTGAGGATATCCTTTTATTGATTTGTGAGAGAGAGGGAGAGAGAGAAACAGAGAGGGAGAGAAGGGAGGGAAGAGAGAAGTATCTATCTGTTGCCTCCATAACACTCAGAGACCTGGGAGAGAACCCACAACCTAGGTATGTGCCCTGACCGGAAATCAACCTGAGACCTTTTGGTGTATAGGACGATGCTCCAACAAACTGAGCCTCACTGGCTAGGACCATTCTGCTTAGTTTTGCTCTGAACAATCCTCTAAAACACAAAGTTGATTATTAAAAATAAAATTTCATTTCAGAGAATTGACCTGCTGTGGTCAAATATAAATATATTTGTATTCAGCATTTATGCTCCAGATAATTTTATTTCTTACATTAATGTCCTTTAAAATGAAGTTATAAACCCTGTTTTATAGATATGAAATCTCAGACTTGGAAATGATGAGCAAATTGCCAAAATCAAACAGGCATAATGGAGAATGTTCAAATGTGTATTGAGCTCCAAAGCCCCTCAGGATGATCTTTTATCCATCCATCCATCCATCCATCCATCCATCCACCCACCCACCCACCCACCAACCAACCCTTCACCCACTCATCCATCCACTTACTCACCCATCCCTCCACCCACATATCCTTCCACCCACCCACCCACCCATCCATCCATCCATCCATCCATCCACCAACCAACCCATCCCTTCACCCACTCATCCATCCACTTACTCACCCATCCCTCCACCCACATACCATCCACCCACCCACCCACCCATCCATCCACCCACCCACCCACCCACCCATCCATTCACCCACCCACCTATCCATCCATCCGTCCATCCATCCATCCATCCATCCATCCATCCATCCACCCACCCACCTAACCACTCATCATTTAGCCATCCATCCATCCATCCATCCATCCATCCATCCATCCAGTAAATAACTTTTTTACTATGGAAAAATTTTTCTTCCATCTGCCACTATTAATTGCACTTTGTTCATAGAATGAACTGTTCCTGGGCTTCCTGTCTTCTTTTACCACTCAGCAAACTGTGCCATATATTTTGAGCAGGAACTAAGACTAATAAGAGTGATTATGTCTTCTGTTGAATTTTTTTATTTAACAGTTAACCCATATCTACAAACATAAATACAGGTGGATCATTAGGCATAGCATACAGGGTCATTTCTTAATTTATCTCATGTTTTCCTAAAGTTTTTGTTGCTTCGAATAAGAATTTTAACTTGGGCATTATGTATTTGTAAATGAAAATTTTTCTAATAAAAATATTTTCAACTCTATTATTTTGGCACTTTACCTCAATGTGGGATCAGATGATTCATTGTTTAGAATAAAATTATAATCACCTCCATTTCCAACATGTGCTCTTACATGACAAAGGATTTTTTTTAACTAAAGCAGTGAGTTATTTTAGGAAAAGTAATATTGTGTATAAATCACTTCCCTACATTAATCTTTCTGTTTTCCAAAATCCAAGTTAATAGGGGTAGTCCTCCAAGAAGATAATTATTTTAAGATTTATATACAATTATTTTTTGTGTGACATGTTGAATGCTGCAACCACTATCATTTTATGGGATGAGTCTTTTTAGGATTTTATAAGAGCTTTTTGGAAATAAAATGCATGTGTATGTAAGAATTCTGTTCACAAGGAATTGCGTAAAAAACACATCATATGTGGTTTATACAACAGTGTAATCAAAACTGCAGATCCTACCTCTTGATTCCATTTAAAAATATGAAGTAGATTTTATTTGTTAAGGGCTTAATATAGGATGCCAAGTCTATCAAATAACTATGTGTATTTTCTTTGTAGTTGGTAAAACATTTTATTTACTTGCCTGCTCCTTCACAAAGGAAATGCATTTTACTTTAGCCTGTTCTGGGAAGGGGGGCCCAGTACACCACCAAAATGTAGACCCCTTTCTTCAGAAATTATTAATAATTTCACAAAGGTGACAGCAGAGAGGTAAACCGAGTGCAGAGCCCTTCGAAGCACGGATCCTGTGCAGCTGCTCATGTCGTGTGCCCACGACACTGGCTGCACCTGTCCCTGTGTCCTTATGGCCTAGACTTTCCCTCCTCTGTTGGTACATCCTAACCTGACTATATCCTTCACACCCACTCTCTGATGTCTAAAAACAGCTATGAAAATGTCCAAAGAAAAATATTTTGCCTGCATGTAGTTTGATTGACATTTTATATGTGAGTACTTTATTAGTAGCCAAACTTGAATGAGTACCTTATGAGTAGTCCAACTAAGAATCAAGCCAATTTTATAAAACTATTTTATAATTGTTTATGTTTGATCAAGTGATATCACTGAGAATATATTGGCTGAAATGTAAACATCCCAATGCAACGCATCTTCCTAAGAAATATCATTACTCCCATAGGTTTAAGATGTTTAAATTTGTTGGTGAGAAGAAGTTCGATTTCAAAACCATTCTATTTTAGTAAAATTTGTTATACATGCTATAAATTATAATTAATTTGAATTTTTGCCAAAGGTGAGTCAAAACATTTTTATAAAATTCTTAAATAACAATTATTATTCAGTTTAAAACATTTTTATAAATTGTTATTCTTATCCTTAAAGGAAACCACATATGAGCTGTTGCTAAGAAAAATTAAATTGAAGTGTCTTGAATCTACAACTTACATTTAAAGATTGAATAAAGATGAGCCTCATAGTCATAATTTATTGAATAGGCCAATAAATAACAGTAGAAAAAGTCTCATTACTTATAAAAATTATTTCTTTACATTAACCGTTCTTATGTTTACACTTTGAGCGAAGCAGCTAAGAGGTGGTGAGAAATATTGGTAACAGCAGGTCATCAGGATAAAATAAGGACAATGTAGTTTAATTACTATTTATTTATTTTTGAAATATGCTTAATGGAAAAGATGAAGTGCCTTACTTCAGAAATTCTTCTATTGCCTTGAGTGAGAGATTTGAGTATTAGCATAACATTCTATTTATGTGAGTTATGCTGTAGTTTTTGTCATTTTTTACACCACAGTGCAGAGAATGCTACTGATTTATTGTTGCATTTTTAAAGGGCAGTGCTATACTGAGGCCAGAGACTGAAAGAAGCTAAAAAGCATATTTGTCAAGAACTCAGCTTTGACATAGTTTATGATCATTGACTGTTTGCCCTATTTTAGGGCTCTGTTTAAAAGTAAGCTAATCTAGCAATATCAACTGTGATTGATGTTTTCCTACTTATGATTTCCAGTGTTTCATTTTTTGGGTTTTAATATGGTTATAAGGTACAAGATATATGAAGTTATGTGGGAGTTAAAGAATGCATAGTGTTTTCCATTTTCATTATGTTCCTTTGAAGAAAATTATTTCCTGAATATTCATCTTGGGTCCTATCAGCATCCACTATAATCAGAGTAATTTTTAAAATATCAGATGAATTATGAATACCCTCTTCAGCTACGCAAGCGAGATATGAAATGGTGGTAAGAGGATTCGAATGCTGTGGTGTTGTATATAAGGTAATTATCACCAACATGAAAAAACACTGCTGCTTATAAATTATAAGGGCTTGAGAACTTGAAACTTGACAAGATTACTGCTCAGTTGACCTATGGAGGCAAACTCTACTGACAACTTTTGAGCCGAGCATCTGGAAACATAGGAAATGGATTTACATGTTACTATTCAAAAGCTTCAGTGTATAAATATATTTGCAGTCTACATTAAAATAAATTCCTTAATTTAATCTCTTAGATTCATAGAAGGAAAGAATAATAGTTATATTTGCTTTAGTTGTAAAAATATTCACCCTGCCCTGGCTGGTTTGGCCCAATGGTTAGAGCGTCGGCCCGCCGACCAGAGAGACCCGGGTTCGGTTCCCGCTAAGGGCATGTACCTCGGTTGCAGTTTGTCCCCAGCCCTGGATGGGGTCGTGTGGATGGCGGCCACTCGATGTGTCTCTCTCACATCGAAGTTTCTCTCTCTCTCTTCCTCCACCTCTCCTTCCCGCTCTATCTGAATATAAATGCAAAAATGTCCTTGGGTGAGGATAAAAGAAATAAAAAAATGAAAAATTAAATAAATAAATACATACATACATATTCATCCATAAATTTTAATTGTAATGGAAAACTTTAAAGTAAATAATAATATATTATTTTGATATGCCTAGAAATAAACTGTACTTCTTTGATATTCGATACATCACAATGTAATTATCCAGGGTATAGGCAGAGAGAGGACACAGTGAGTGACTTGATAGTATTTACACCATTCGGTGAGGAGGCAGAGCTGTCCCTGGAAGAGCAGCACTGTGCAAAGACTGTAAAGACCTGCCCCTCGGGATTCCCTTGGATGAGAATGTCCGGCTGACTGCATCCAACTAGGCTGATCGGTGCTTACTGGAGCTGCCATTCTGAGGAACTTTAGTTTCGCCGTTTGGGTCAAGAATAAAACTAAGGCTAGATGTACTTTTTAATTTCATAGCTACTTAAGATATAATGCCCCACTTTGGAAAACTGACTTTGTGTTTACTGTGGGAAAATTCAAGTGGTTAGTGTTTTTAGACTTCAATACACAATAGGGCTAAGAATGAAAAATATTGAATTAGTAAAGCTCGATCCATAATTAACACTTACACCAGGCAAGTGCAAAATATTTTATTGCAACTGACCTGAATAATAGAGCGGGATGGAAGGAAGGAAGCCTATTTATTTGAGACACCAAATGAAAACCATGAAATACAAAGGGGAAAAGGCAGTTTCATTGAGAATAAAATATTCATGTTGATAACTTACATAAAACAAAAGATGGAGTGTTTTCTGCAGGGAAATTACTTTCTTTGATGAGCTCCATTTATGCATGATGGAGTTTTAAATTTTTGAAAACCCCCTTGGTTATTTTTTCTTCCTTTCAATTCTTGTGGTTTTAATTTCAGACATAAACAGATGTAAAATTTTCTTGCTAAAAGCTTTTTACTCGGTTTAAAGTCGAATTTATGACATAGAAAAAAACCCCAAATGCCTTTTACAATGACGGTGACTGGGAAATCGATATTTAAGGCATCGGTCTCATGAATTGAGCGGTGGTTCCATCCGTTTTGAAACTACCCTGTGATAAAATATATCACAATTTACTTTGCTCAGTTTTAACATTGTTTTGTCTCAAGTATATTCTTGAGGGATGCTGAGTATGATGTCTTCTAACTACAGCTTGAGTTTGGGAGCAATTTCATTTGAGTGAAATCTACTGTAATAACTTTGTTGAGTGGCCTGCAAGCTGCATTTAAGGTTCAAATCATTACTTCTTGAGGATAGAATGCTATTGGTTTCACTCAGTAATTTAATGTGGGAAACATTTTAGAAACTGCCCAGGCAAGTAAAGATTTGAATCTTATATAGAGCCCATCACCCTAATCAAAAGACAAGGGCAAATGGAAGAGACTCATCGTTAGAGACTTGGGTCTAATGGTAGAACAGGGGATGGGGTGGGAAAATAAATGTGTTGGTCTTAGTATGATTGTACATCACAGGGTCACCATGCACTTTGACATTATTTGAAGGAGGCTGCCACACAAAGGGCTGGGACAAGATTGGGCAGAAGAATGCATGTGTACAAGTTGATATACATCAGCAAAGTGTCAAGGAGGCTGCTTGTGTAAAACTGTCTGATCCATTAGGAGTAAATCTATAGGGAAAGGTTCTGAGTAACATAGTCCCGAACAAGACTCCACGGGATGACCAAGTGTAGCAGAATGTCTGTTAATAGGGTAGAGGGACTCTGAATTTGTTGCCTATATCAAAATAGGTCGCAAATCTCTCTTGGTGGCCCTATTCAGCACTCCTGGACAGCAGAAATTTAGCTCATAAGAGTCAGTAGTACATTTTCACACCTTATGATCCAGCAAAAACTAGTGTTTTGGAGGTTCAGAAAATACTGAAAAAATAAATTACTACACTTATGCTTACAATGATGTATACATACATACATACATAGACATTCACACTCACACATTGAACCCTTATATCGAGTTAGATAATTGAAAAGCATGTGGATTCATAAAAGAATAATGTTTAAAAATTGGAAAATTTTAGAATGTCTCTTCTTTTAAGTTTGAGACAGTGGTTTTGCCAAACTGGTGTACATTTGACAAATATTTATAGATTGCTCATCCCTCAAGCTACTCTTGAGAAGCTTACAACTAGCTGTGATGGAGAAGTCAATCAAATTTTTATAGCTTAAAATGGTAAGAATTTTATAAGTACAAGTTGTTACACCAGTGTACTTTACCCAGTAAGAAGTAAGAGGGAGGTCTTGGAGATGGTGGTGAGGTGGAATTCTGAGGTGTGAAGAGTTGGAAGGCTCTGATGGGGTGTGGGGCTATAAAGGGAACAAGACGTGGGGATATGAAAAAAGCTGAACCTTAGCCCTGGCCAGTTTGGCTCAGCGGTTAGAGCGTCGGCCTGCGGTCTGGAGAGACCCCGGTTCGGTTCCCGCTAGGGGCATGTACTTCGGTTGCAGTTTGTCCCCGGCCCTGGTTGGTCGTGCGGGTGGCAGCCACTCGATGTGTCCCTTCACATCGATGTCTCTCTCTCTCTCCCTTCCTCTCTCTCCCTCCCAGTCTATCTGTACAAAAAATGGGAAAATGTCCTCGGGTGAGGATAAAAAAAAAAAAAAAAAGCTGAACCTTAAAGATAAAAGGACATACAAACAGTCCCATAGTCCTACCACAAAGCAGCTGGGTTGGTGGAGAGGGCACTGTCTGGGAGCCAGCACTGATGGGGTCCTGGCTCTCGCCAATCACTCTTCTGTGGTCTTTGCAAACATTTAACTTCCAAGTCTCACTTCTTCATCAGTGCAACGTGTCCAATACTAGGGATGCTGTGAAGACAGGTTTTGTACATGGCACATGCAGACTAGGGATTTGAAAAATCGTATTTAAGGAGGTTACAATTATCAACAATGGCTCTAACCAGAGGTTCCCAATCTTGGCTGCATACTGGAATTACCTGGAGAACTTCTAAAAATGCTGATGCTTGCATCCCACCACCAGGAATTCCGACTGAGCCGGGTGTCAGATAAAGCAGAACACATGGAAATATGAGGAATAAGGAGAATCAACAACAAAACAAGAAATGATTGGGAAATGCGGTCTTCTCCAGAGAAGCTACATGAGAGTAAACCAACATGCTAAGGAGTAGACTCCTTTCATTCCATGGAACAGGAAGATCGCCACTCTCAGGTGCAGTTGAGAAGTATTTCCAGGCTGCACTTGTTCCAAAGCCGTTGACTTTTGGGGGGTAAATGAACAAAGGTAGAGGTTTTGCATTATGGAAGTCTCTTCTGATATGGAGTGTATTGATTCTATGCATTATATTTTGGTAGAATAAATTATAAGTTTTAATTCCTTAAAATGGCATAGGAGCTTGGAAGAGGTGGTGAGGGACTATAATACTCAGAATAAATACTCAGATTCCTGGAGCCAGTTAAAGTACTACAGTTAAGTCTACCTAATTAATATGCATTTCAAAAGAGACTGAGGCCCTGCTTTGAAGATGTGAAATACAGCAACGACCATCTTCCCTAAGCTTTCAACCATAGGTGTGGTGACTGGCAAACCATATTTATAACTATGTTAGGAGAAAAAGAAGTAGGCTTAATTACAGCAGAACAGATTTTAAATGCATGCTGGAGAGAGTGGTTGGTTTGAATCACGAAACAGTTTACTCCTTTCTTTCTGACCTATCACAAATGAGCCCCAATGGTCTACCCTGGTTACCAGAGAAGTGACTGTGTGGCAGAATCGTGTTCTCTATTACTGAACATCAAAGAAAAACCAACAGGAGCAAAATTCTTTTTAATAGATTCAGATATCTAAGGTCTAGAGTATATTTTTTACATGAAGAAGAACTATGCTGATATTTTGGTTATGAAAATAAAATACAATATGCTATATTGTTGTGATTGTTTTCTGGGACCTCCAGATAAATGAATTATTTACTCATGTATTGTTTTCCTCATGAAAATACATCAGGCTAATTGGAAAATAATTAACTACATTTATTTTTCTCCCTGTGAAAGTCTTGTAGTATTGCAGAAATATTTCCCTGAAAAATATATAATTGCTAAGATATTTCCTACCTAAAATCATTCTAGTTACTTTGTGCCAATTTTGGGATAGAAATGTTTGAAATCTCATCATCATCAAAATACATTTTATTCCAGATCTTTAATGCAGTACCATGCTATGAAGTATTTGGGGAATAGAAATTAAGGACCAGACTATAATTAGAGCATATAAGGATAATCACTGGTGACATGTACCCATTCTTACATTTCTTCATGTTCAAACTCACATGCTTGCTAACTCGTGTGAACCCGCAGGACTAAGAAGGGCTCCTGGTGGCTAACTGGACTCAAATGAGTAGAAAAGCTGAGCCTCGCAGCCATTTCTGCAAAGGGGCCTCCCAGCCAACTGCACTTTCCCAAGAGGCCCCTGTGCTGGATGCTGCCTGCACTGTGTCTGCACTCTGAGCCCGCCCTCATAAAGGAGTTCCTGGAGTCCTCTTTCAACCAATAGGACTGAGACTTTTCCATCCAATCAGAGCTACAGCAGCTCCGACCAATCAGAGCTGCTCTACTCTGACCAATCAGGGACCAGACACAGGGAGGTCTGTCTGTATAAAGCAGCTCCCGTCTGGCTCCAAGAGCACAAGGTCCGGGAAGACTGAAGACTGGTTTCCCCGCTGGAGCTGGAACACGATGGCCTCTTGCTGAACAGAGTGAAGCGCGGGGGGCTCGTCGCTGAAGAGGGGCCTGGCCCTGGCACCTCAGGGCCCTGCTGTTTCCCCAGGGGCGCTGTGGACCTGTTCCCCCGCAGTGCTGTTTTCCCAGCCATGTTCTGTTACCGTCGAGGTGTTTGCTCTCACTCAAGTTTCCTTCTTCACTGCACCCCAAACTGGGGATTCCTTTGGCTTGCATTGGCTCCAAGCACCATCAGTGAACACTTGTCTGTGCATGCTGGACTTTTTTTTTTTTTTTTTTTTGCATTCAGCGTTTACAAGGAATCCCAAGATCCCATCATCCTATCACAGTTGGGCGTTGACTTCAAACACACCACCTGCTTTCATGTCAAAAAATCAGTGATCACTTTTCAGTCTCCATCTATTGACTTCTCAGTATTTGATGCAGGTAACCGCCCTTTGTTGACACATTCTCTTTGTTGATGTCCATCAGTCAAAGACCACCAGACATACACCTTAGTTGAACAAGTTGGGCTTTTGAATTCTTGATGTGAGAAGGGAGACAGCAACCCACGGGGAACTGTGGTTTGTTTTAATGAGAGTGTGTAGGCAGTTCTTATTACAGGCCGTGGGCCATGTGAGGTGATTCGGAGGAAGGTTCAAGAAGTGGAATCTTCTGACTGGGTGCTTTCCGGAAGCAATGGGGTTCCATGGTTGTGTGACTTAGTAATTTTTACTTGGTAGGTAGAAGGAACAGAGTGAGACTAAAGCTATAATTAGTAAAGAAGGAGCAGTCACTCTGTTAGTTGGGAGCAGGGAAGTTTGGAAACATTTGTAGTTTTCATAGTACTCTTGTTTTTGTCTGTGTTCAGATGCTAACAGAAGCCCCTTGTTTAGATTTTGCTGCATCGTGGTCACGTAGTGACCTTGTCTCACACTGGTGTTCTGTGAAATCGTTCACATTCGTGGGAAAACACCATGGCCTCGCTTGGTGGCCAGCCAGCTCCCAGCTGACAGCTGTCAGGACGTTTTTCCTCTGGCTGTGACGGTACCCTCTTCTCTTGTTTTTTCTCTCTCTCTGCCTGTTCCTTTTCAGTCTTCCTATCAGTATCTTCTTCCTTTATATGATCTTCAACTCTTAGAATTTTCCAGACCTGATGTCTGAATCATCTTCTTTCCTTATGCATTTTTATGACTTTAATTACCATCTGATTTCTTGGGACTGGACTACCTTGTGCCTAAAAGATGGGTTAGAAAACTACATCCCATTGGTCATAGACAGCACACAGCTTGTTTTCACCCAGGATATAAGATGGTTTTTATATGTTCAGATGGTTGTCAGAAATCCAAAAATGAGTAATATTTCATGGAAATTAAATTAAATTCAAGTTGGAGTGTCCGAGGATAAAGCTGTACTGGAATACAGGCATGTTCATTTGTTTGGGTATTTTCTGTGGCTGCTTTCTGCCGCTGGAGTGTGCTGACTAGTCAGAGGAGAGAAAAGTCAACATTGTGTACTGGCTTTCCCTTTATAAAGAAGTTTGCCAATCCCTGCTCTCAAATCATATATTTAACTACCATTTGACATTTTTACTTGAATATTTCGGTCATCTTAAAGTACTTAAAGCAGAAATTGGATTCATCTCCATCCCTTACCATGGACCTTTCCCTTTCTATTCTGTCCATCCTCAGTATGGGGCTGTTGTCTACACAGCTGTTCAAACCGGAAACCACAAGTCATCCGGAATCCTGACCTTTTCCTTACCTTTCCTCTTCCTCGTATTTACAGTCCTCTGGAAACCCCGTTGTTTCGACCTCTAACTACATCGTGAGGAGGCCATCAGTGTCCATTGCTTGTGTGTCATCCACCACCACCGTGTCAGTTCTGCTCAAACAGCCTCCTTCTTGGTTAACCGCTTATGTGACTCTAAGTAACTTTCTAGCCCATGGTGTCATCTGTTTCTATTACTGTCTGTTACATCTTGTCCATTTCCCAATGACTGAAATGTTTATGTGAATATTTGGTGCAAATTCTCTATGTTTATTTACTTGTCTTATTATTTACCCAAACAGATAAACTCTACAAAGATAAGAGTCATGCCCTTCAGTTCACTGATGAATATAAACACTTTGAGCAGTGACTGATATGAAGTAGGAGGTCAGTATGTATTTATGTAGCCTTTGACTGAATTGGTTATAACCAAGACCACAAAGGTACAAGTCTTTACATCCATGGTTAAATTTATCCCCAGCCTTTTTTTTTTTTTTGATGCAATTGTAAATGGAATTGTTTCCTTAGTTTTTTTATTTTTATTTTTTCTGCTAGTTCACTATTGGTATATAAAAATACAGTTGGTTTCTGGATATTTATTTTGTATCCTGCTGGTTTATTGCATTCATTGGTCAGTTCTAGTAGTTTTTGGTGGAATTTTTAGGGTTCTCTACACACAGTACCAGATTGTACTTCTTGCAGAGTTTGACTTTTCATTCTGTTCCTCGACACAGCAACGCCTTAATGTTTCCTTCGAAGCTGCAATGCATTTTCTGTGGTCTCTTATACTTTTATTGTATTTTTAAAACGTTTATTTTATTAATCATTTGGAATAATTTAAAAAAGAAAAAGAATATCTACAGAAAAAGCCCACAAAGCTAGAAGTACAATTACCACACCCACTCCATTCACACAGGCACAGAGTCAATCTCTGAGAGGAAATGCACACGACTGGTACCTAGTCCATTAATAAACATGATCATCAGTCTGCAGTTCTGTTCACGTTCATCAATTAGCCACACATCACCTTATATTTGTAATCACATCTCTAGGAGAGGCAGTTTGCTCTGGGGAGAAAAAGATCATAGTAATTTTATCTCGATATTAAGAGTTAGATTCTGGTCGGCTCTTGGTGGTGGTGGTGGTGGTGATGGTACCATTTTTCCTAGCAAACAATTCACATAAACCATTCTAGTGGCTCAAGAGCTCTCTCGAAGCGCTCTAGTTAATTACTTGATACTTCTGTGTGAAGCATCAGTGCACTTCATTTTATACAAGGAGAAACTCTCCGATTTTTTTTAGGTGGATTCCAGAAATCCACCAAGATAGAAACCTGGAAACGAAACCAAACAATGCTGAACGTCATTCTTCCCAAACTGCACTGCGAGGAGAGCGGGGACTGACTGTGGGAACACTGTTCACTGTGCTCCGTGGTGGGGAGGAACTGCTCAGTGACAGGGCAGGTCTTAGGAGAAGCAGCAGGTGACAGCGCCACAGGGCGGGGCATGGAGACCACTTGAGAACAGACTTTGTAGAGCGACAGGAAGAGGCAGGCACAAGGCTCTGCGGACTAGTTACCTGATAAGGAAGGAAGGCACGAGTGGGCAGTGACGTGGGGACCAGAAATGGATGGAAGGCAGATGGGGAAGGAAACAGAGCAGGAAGGGAGCTGTCGAGTCCCCCGTGTGTGAAGCCGAAGACATGAAAGTCACTCGAGTGGAAAACATTGAAGGTTGGCGAGCACGAGGGAAACAGAAGAATATACCACTCAGCAGCTTGAGTGCCTTCCCGCGCTCCGAATGATGACTAGGGTTTTGTTTCCTGGGAGCCTTGTAGACACTGTCAGTGTGAGGGGAGCAGGGCGGGTGCTTGTTCCCATTTCACAGAGTGAGACGCGATGCTCAGTCCCCAGAGTCACGCTGGGGGCCCGAAGCCTAAGGGAGAGCACAAGTGTCCCCACCTGTCCCCTTCATACCTCCCACCACACGTGTCGGCAGCGTGGAGGTCCCCTCTCTAACGGGAGGAGACCAAAGTCTGTTGCGAGGAAGAGAAGCATTTAAGGTAATGATCCAAAGGGACTGTCCCTGCCCATGTAAACTGTCATCCATCCAAGGGATTGTCCGCCAACAGGAGTGCAGAAAGAGAGGGCTGTTCTCAAGGAGCGTAGAGAGCATTAGTTTACGTTTTAAGTCCTGGCCACGCGCCACGGACCAAACGTTGGAGGCACAAGGATTAAGACATAGCCGCAGTCCCAGCCCTAACAAAGCGCATCTTCTAGGGAAAAGGACAGGTTTTCATCAGGTAGCAGCAGTGAGTATTGGAGCACAATTCTAGCGTGAAGGCAGAGTTAGCAGTGCCAGGGAAGACTTTCCCGTGGGGCCTGAGGACACAGGGCGGGGACGCCTGCTTACCTGGGACGAGGACAAGGCCTCTGTCCTCTGAGGACGGACAGGTTGAAGCAGGGGAAGGAAGCCACCGGGAGCCACCGGGAAGGATCCGGTTTGACCAGAAGTTTGGTTTGCTAATGTGTGTGTGTCCTGAATTATAACCAACAGAGCTGACTTCTCTCTTCACGTAAATATAATGACATTGAGCCATGTAATTCCAATTCAGCCCTCTTCTCAAGTGATGGCTTTTAAAATAGAGAAAGAAATGATTGCTGCAAAACGTTAGTTTCTGGTAGAATATGTGTGTGTGTGTGTGTGTTTATGTGTATATATGTATATACACACACGCGCACAAAATAATGTGTACATGATAAGAAGTCATGAAATAATTACCAGTTAATTCTTTCAACATATATTTATTGACAACCAAGTAAGTACAATAGGTGCAGGCACCTTGCTGGATGCTGTGCATAACTCCTGTCCTCTGTTACTTGACCCCGAAATGGCGAGGTCGCGACTGGAATGAAAGGGGTCCTCCCGGCCGGAAAAGGCCGTCGCCGCCGTGTCCCACGGACCTACCTTCTCCACGTCCGCTGTCTCTCTGCTGAGCTCAGGGGCAGGACAGGCCGACTCGGCTGTGCTGTGGCCCAGGGCAGGCATTAGCTGTGCCCGGGTATCGAGCGTTCGGAACGGGGCCCGTGGAACTGAAAATTGAATCTTTTATTTTCTTTAATTTTAATTAAGTTTAACCTGAAAAGCTACGCGGGGCTGGTGGCCGCTGCACGAACATCCCCCTTCAGAGGGGTTCAGGAAAAGGCCTGGAGTCCCACGGTTACACTCTTGATACATTTGATATCAACTTGATATTTCTTGTATCTTGTGGCCCGGCTGTAACCGAAAGGGATGTCTTCTTGGTATACAGGAGAACTTATCTGAAAAAATATAGGTGTGAACAGAAGCTCATTTTCCCAGCTCACTTGGGGAATAACAATTGAACCTGTTTCTATCAAAAAATCCTCCAAAACTTATAGATAGAATTGTACAGAATGTGATTTTTTTCTTTTTTTTAAGGACCCAACAGAATTAAAGAAAACAATTTTCTTTATGTTTACCATTTGAGTAACAGCCACTTACAAAGAGATAGAAACCATAAAATAAATGAAATAAAATTACTTTTATAATAAACATCCAGGAAAATCTAGTGGTCATATAAAGAAGACAGATGGGAGTTAATTTGCGGTCAGCCAACTCGTTTCTCTCCATCACATCTAATATTTAGTGTTTCTATGAGACACCCTTTCTCTCTAAAATATTTATATCTGAATGTGAATGCATGCACTTGAATGTGTTCATTCAAACGGTAGAAAGAGCATATAGAGTGGAAAGTGTATTCCTTTGCTGTGTTTGTACCATAGCCATTCAGAACCGCTGCTTAGAGACGGGGATTACTATCAATTTTCTCTTTTTCTGAAAAACTGGAAATTGTATTTACTCCTTCAACATATTTACTGGGCACCTTGTATGTTACATGCTAAGTATTGTTCTAAGTACTGGTTTATTTCAGTGGAAAGAAAGAGAAAACAGAAACACATTGCTTTAAAAAAAATACATTCTAAAGGAAGCGAATAGGCAATAAGCAAAAAAAAAATTAATAAATAAAATTAAAATCCATGGTATTTTAAATAGGAATAAGTGCTACTGATTTTTTTAAAGGATTTTAAAAGAAGTGAAGTCATTGAAGAGAGAAAGGTAATACATAATAAGGAGTGCCTCAGGAGGGGAAGCAGTTTGCTTTTTCAATAGGATGAGTGGAGGAGGACGTTCAGAGCTTCATTTTCATCAAGGTTATGAAGGAAATAAGGCAGCAAGACATGTTTGGGCAGGACTGCATGTGCAAAGGCCCTGAGGCAGGAGATTGTCCAGGATCTTCCAGGAGAACATCTTTGTACTGGGGCTTGAGAGAGTTCACATGGCAGAGGCTTTTACATCAAGGAAGCAATACACCAACCTCCTGATGAATTATAGTTGTAGCATTCTCTGTATTGTCCGTGTCTTTTTTTCCCCATCAATAGTTTATGAGTCCATAGGTCTGAAATTGGACTTCTATCTCTCTTATATCTATAATCTTTGTTAGCTACACATTAACTTTAAATATAATAATTACGTATTAGGTTCTGATTGTTTCTCTTATGGAATATATTTGCAATCCTTACAGAAATAGCTAAGCTGGTTTCTTTTCAAAGGCTGAGTTCATTTTGTAATATAAGATTTGTCCTCTAGTTGAGCATGTGAGACAGATTGTTTTGTACTGGATATAGAATGATCAAAATGTTAACTTATGTGATTATTATGACATTATTGCCTGCTATTATTTTTGGTGTGTGACTAAAGACATCAGTGTCTAGGGGGAGGTAAAATGATTTGCCCCAAACTTGCGTGGATGGAGATAGTCGCAGGGGCACTATGGTGGTCAGCGTGTGTGACAGCCGTTGTGTGGAATACTGTAGAGCCCTGATATAAGGGTAGTCCTCCCAACAGCTCTGAGAGGTAGTCAACTTACCCTTCTGCTAAGGAGGAAAACCTAACTTCTTCCAACGCCCACAGCAGGTGAATGGTATGGCTGGAATCCTATCTAGATCTTTACACGTCAGAAGGAACTCCCGTTGATAACTGAACACTGCGTTGCTAGGGATACGGGGCCAGGAAACCCTCCTGGGAACAGGAAAGGCGGAGAGGTATCTGGGAAGAGAGCAAACATTCGCTTTGCTCAGGGGTTGGCTTGAATTTCACCTCTACAAACGAGCTGGGTGATTGGGGGCAAGCTACCTAACTTTTTGTATAAGTCTTCAGTTGTTAAAATTGAGAATCCCATGGACAGTGATATATTTGCTTTCTGGGACCTTGACTTTATCCACTATGAGTAAAAGTTAGAAGCCATCAAGCTTTGTAACTCAATC
The DNA here is from genome assembly GCF_014108415.1 of Molossus molossus. Taxonomy (NCBI): domain Eukaryota; kingdom Metazoa; phylum Chordata; class Mammalia; order Chiroptera; family Molossidae; genus Molossus; species Molossus molossus. The sequence continues at coordinate 119,534,611 of NW_023425377.1, read as the reverse complement.
TCTGAGTATATACTTATAAATAAAGAAGCTATTCTGCCAAAATGAAAACTTTATATGCCTAAAAAACATAGATCATTGTATTAAAAAATCAAACTCACAATTTTACATGAATGTTTAGAACAGTATCAATAGAAAACCTAAAGTATCCACTTATTTTAAGGTTAAATGAGCTTATTGAAATTAACGAGGAGCTCATTAATTTGCCTTATTGTATCTTCTTACTTTTAACTTTTTTCCTTTTACATACATTTGAAATTTTAATACATTGAGTGAAGAAAGTCCATCTTATCAGCATGGGTCACACAGTCTTCAAAGAGTAACTTGTTTCACATGTACAGCTATAAACACAAAGGTAATTCATAATAGTTACCCAATATTTATACTATAGTTTAACATTTTTTCAAATTTTAAATAGATTTTCTTTATGAGCTAAAGTAGCTGTGAATAGGCTATTCATCTGAAGCCATAACTGATTTTTATTGAGGTTACCACAAAGCAAAATTATGGTTACCTTGATTGCTATGTTTTGCCAAACATCTATTTATTTTTAATCCTGTTTTATTTATTTTTTTGTATATGAAAATGATACGACATATCCATTGTGGGTCAGAAAACTTCAAGTTATTATTAGTAATGAATTCACAGTAAACATCTAACCTGCCACACCAAGACCCCTGGTGTGCAATTGCACGCATTTACTGGATCACCAGCAGAGATTACAGGGTGCTATCTGTGGCAAGGGATCAGAGACTTCACTGTGTAAATTTAATTTACCCTTAGGGATCAAAAGCTCACTCATACCCTATTCTTTCCAACTGAGCCGAGAGCTTGAAGCAATTAGTATTTGAAAACTATTTCCTTTCATTAATTTTTTTCAGTACTTAATCTGTGTTAGTTCCATTTTAGGTATTAATATTTGTGTTTTAAAATTAGAAATGCTTGTATTTTTTGAGTGTGAGTTTTTGTTTTGGCTATTGTTATTGTTTTGGATTACTATTCCCTAACAAGTATTTATACAACAATGTAAACAACACAAATGTAGTTTCTAGGTGTCACTGCATCTGCTTCTCAAATGGACTTACTAATAACTTTCAAGAGATCTAGATTATCCTGCACGGGAGAATCAACAAAATACTTTTCATCACTGACACGAGAGAGTCCGCCAATTTGTGGTAGGAAGACAGAGCGAAATAGCTTTTTCAGTCTGAGAGCTGTTGATTAGTTACACAAATGTGTTAGAAATAGATCTCCAGTGCCGTTTACATGACTAGTGAATGAAGAAGCATTTTTTTTTAATATACTTTATTTAAGACATTAAGTTATTCTTATCAATTCTTATATGCACGTAAAATATAAGTCTGTGTGCTTATACAATTTCTTTTATATACAACCATTATTTATCAAGAACATATTCATGAACAGAAAGAACAGAAAGAAATGATAAATGTTAGTGAAAAACAACCAAAGGTTTTTGTTTTGTTTTAATATGCTAACATAATTCGAACTATGATCTATTACCAGGTCTCTTCATTACAATAGCATGTTGACAAATGATACGGTGAATGGATAATCTGTAACAGTGCAAACCACAGATGAGGGAGGAGTTTGTGTAATAACTTAGAATCATTCTCTCATCCATATCCCTCCTTGTAGTCCGTGGAGGACTGAGAGCGGTGTGTTAACTCTTTCAGCCCATTAATGCAACTTTGTGGATGTTAAAGCGAGAAGGAAAACATAGAAATAAAACTCCAGTGGCTCTAACAGAGACGTTCCTATAAATGCTGGAGTGTGTACAGATACTTGGCACACGCGCATACATAGTTCTGAGGAAGACATGAGCTTGTAATTAGAGGTGTGACAAAGTAAAACTCTCCAGCATCTTTGCATTTCCCTTTCTCTGTGGTGGACTGCAAGCTCTATCTTAGGAAAACAACAGGGGCTTTTCTTATCCGTTGTTTCTTTTTCAGTAATAGTTCATTTTTTACAACTTTATTGAGGTATAAGTGACCAATAAGGTTATATTACTTAAAGTGTATAACATGATATTATGATATTCTTACACACTGTGGAAGGAGTCCCCCCTCCCCTTTGCATGAATACTACCATAACCTTGCATATTTCGCTTTTTTAGTTTTTGGCCAGAACATTTAAGTTCTACTCTCTTAAATTCCAATCTCCCGTATACAATACAGTGTCATTACCCTTCGTCACTGTGCTGTACACTAAACCTCAGACCTTGGCTGGCTTACAGCTGAACGTTTGCAGTACCCTTTTAACATCCTCTCCCGACTCTCCTCACCTGCAGCCAGCCACTGAAAACCCCTTTTCTCTGCGTTTCTATGAGTTTGATATTTTTGTTGTTGTTGTGAATCCTTACTTGAGGATATTTTTCTATTAATTCTCAGATTAGTAAGGGAGGAAAGGGGAGAGAGACAGAGACAGAGAGAGAGAGAGAGAGAGAGACATTGATGTGAGAGAGACACATTGATTGCCTCCCACATGACCCCAAACAAGGCCAGGAATCAAACCTGCAACCAAAGTATGTGCCCTTGACCGGGAATCAAACCTGTGACCCTTTCATTCACGGGCCCATTCTCCAACTGCTGAGCCAAAGTGGCCAGGGCTATGAGTTTGACATTAAAAAAAAAAGTCATATATTAGTAATATTATGTGGAATTGGATGGAATTTGTCTTTCTGCATCTGGCTTATAACGATCACTTAGCACAGTGTCATCCTCCAGGTTCATCTATGTTGTCACAGATGACAAGAATTCTTTCTTTTTTAAGGCTGAAGAATATTCCAATTGGGGTGTGTGTGTGTGTGTGTGTGTGTGATAGTTTCTTTATCCTTTCATCGGTTGACAGACATTTAGATTGTTTCCATCCCTTTGCTACTGCGAATATATGCTATGAGCAGGACAACAGAGCGATGGCTCTGAGACCGTGACGTCATTTCCCTTGGATGTATATTCGGAAGCAGCACTACTGGACCATGTGGTTCCACTTGTCCTTTCCTTAGGAAGATGCACACAGCCTTCCTGGTGGCTGCACCAGGTCACAGTTTCGCCGACGGTGCACACGGGTTCCTTTTTATGCCGGCACCATGCTGTCTGGAGACTGCTTGGACTTTGGGGGATCTTTTGTCATTCCATAAATATTTTAGGATTTTTTTTCTATTTCTCTGAAAAAGTTCTATTGGAATTTTGCTAGAAATTGCATTGACTCTGTTGTCCACTTTGGATAATACAAACATTTTAACAATGTTAGTTCTTCAGTCCACAAAACTGAGAAGTAAAGAGATTGACTAACTTGACCAGAATCACAGAGTAGCAGGTGGCAGAGTAAGAATCTGAACCCGGCCAACCGGTGCCGGAGCTGATGGGAAGGAGACCGTGCAGGTGGGAAGGGGACCCAGAAGATCAGACCACCTGGGGGGGGGCATTTCAGGAAGTGGAGTTAGGCAGCAGAAGTCAAACTCTCACACAATGGGAGTGTTTGACCAAGGAGAAGCTGCTGATCACATAATTGAAAAACACGTAGATGTCCGTAAGCTGCTGAGAATTAAGGACCATGAATTAAACTGGGAGGAGACGATGCCACCAAGATGTTTGGCTCCTTCAGAAAAGTTGCCAAGACCTAAACCAAGTTTGTTTTTAGGATGTGAGGAAGCAGCCTTCAGAGTGACTGCCCTGCCTCGCTCTCAGTAAAGCTGAATTCCCGTCTCTCTCTGAGACAACTGCCAGCCTGCCTCACTTCATCTCCTCCACTCGCCTGTCCAGAGAGACATACTCTCCCTTAGCTCTGCCACTTGTGACCCCTGCTGTCAACATCTTATGTTGGGAATCTCACTGATGTCAAGACTGTCTTAGTTCTAGTCTAAAGCAAAATTAAATCTTAGGCAAGAAAAAGCTGCGATTTGGCCTCAGTAATAATTTAGAGGAAATTTTGCAGCTATGATTTATTGAAGCTAGAAATTGATTTAAATGCCTTTTAGGCACTATTTCATTTACCTCTAGCAATAAACTAATTGATATGGTAGGTGCTAATATATACCCATTTTAGAGATCAGAAACCAGGTACTTTGGAAGGCTATTTGCTAAAAGTTATAACTAGTTATTGGCAGCATCCAGATTAAAGTCTTATAATGGTTTTTTGATAACAAAAAATTATTTTATTTAAAAAATTATACTTTGTATAATGTAATCTACATATTTTAACACAAAAACTTGACTGTAGGCTTATTATAACACTAGAGCATTAATTCCTGAGAATGTGAATGTTTTAAATAAAAGTATTTAACATACGTATAGTTTTGCATAAAGACATAAGACATTAATTTTGATCCCCATGAGGATATTGAAAATACAATTTTAATCTGATTATTTGGAATACTTTCCTGCTACTGATCACATTTTTTCCTTTCAAATTAAGTACAATGCATGCATAACCTAGAGAAGAAATATATGTTTTAAAACTAGAAAATACTTCATATTAATTTGTCTGAAAGAGTTACATTTTACTTCTTTGCTCTGTATAGACTTATCCTCAAATAAATTAAAAGATATTTGAAGCAAAAAATGTCATAGTACCTACATATAGTAACTACTCAATAAATACTTTCTAATTGACCAATTGGTCAGAGTAAACATTGTGGGCCAAAGTGATCATGTAAAAAGTTATAGACATTAGTTAATATTTTTATTTACTTCACAGGGCAAAGATTTACCATATCTTCATATCATTATACCTTGGGCTATTCATTGTGCTAATTAGTAGGGTTGCAAACATGAAAAATATACTAGAGTCTTCGAATAGAGCAGGAGATGCAGACCAGCAAGTCATAGGACAGAAACACGGATGAGGTTCAGTGGGATGATGTTGAAGGGCGTGCCTGAATCGAATGCAGCATAGACCATGGAAAGCCTTCTAGAAGAGGTGATGACCTGCCAAATTCCTGATCCACCTTAAAACCTACCTGGTTTTGAGGTTGAGTAGGAATCTGACAAAGCCATATGAGACTGAGTGTATACATGTTTTTTTATAGTTGATTTGAAAAGATTAATTATTTCATTTCTTTAATCCTCACCGGAGGACATGTTTCAAGAGAGGAAGGGAGAGAGGTGGAGGGAAGGAGGGAAGGGGAGAGAGAGAGAAAGAAAGAGAGAGAGAGAGAGAGAGAGAGAGAGAGAGAGAGAGAGAGACATTGATGTAAAGGAGAAACATCAATCGGTCGCCTTCCATACCTGCCCTTACCAACCTGCAACACAGGTATGTGCCCTGATTGAGAATCAAACATGCAACCTTTCAGTGCCCATGATGATGCTCAACCAACTGAGCCACTCTGGCTGGTCTATAGCTGATTTTTGTCTGTATGTTGAAAGTTATGTTGAGAGCTGGAACATTGTGGCAGGTGGAGCAATGACCTCCCAATCTCCAGGTCCTACTCCCTGGAACCTATAATGTTATCTCATTTATCAAAAGAGACTTTGTAGATGTGATTAAGTTAAAGTTCTTGAGATGGAGGAAATGATCCTTGGTTATCCTGCTAAAACTAAATGTGGTAAAAAGTGTTGTGAGGAAAGGGAGGCAGAGGGGGACTGACTACACAAAACAAGGTAGTTTGATGATAGATGCAGAGATTGGAGGACGTGCTTTGAAGATGGAAAAGGAGCGTAAACCAAGGAATACAAGCCAACTAGATGCTAAAAAGGGCAAGACAAGGGATTTTCCTCTTAAAGCCTCCGGAAGGAACCAGCCCTGCCAATAACTTGACTTTGGTCCAGTGTGTCTCATTTCAGACTTATGACCGCCCGAACTGTAAGATGATGGATTGGTGGTGTTGTTTCATATGAATAAGTTTGTGATAGTTGTTACAGCAGCAATAAGAAGCTAATACAAGTATAAACTCTTGCTGAAATGCCAGTTTGAGTGACAAATCTCTAACACTATCTCCACGAGGCCATCTTAGGCTCACTTTTTAATGTTATAAATTTGACTGATACTGCTATCAGATGTGTGCCTTATATATTTTATGATCTATATGCATCAAAATTACTTCTCTTGCTTTCTAGCTCAATCTGCAACCTGAAAACATGCATCTCCATGATACAGAAAAGACCACATGGCCCAGATGCTTCCTTTGGAAAATTATTACATTTCTATATAAATGGGATGTTTTCCCTAAGATCCTAATGAGTCACATGCTTAGATTTGAATTTCAAAAATACAACTTAAGCACCAAGTCAGAAGAATGAAACAGTGGGTGAGAAATGGCAGAGGAGCAGTGTAGAGGACACCAGGTTACACGTGGGAAAGGTTTGCCCTGCATGGTAGCAGTAGGGAGGCTGATGCAGGTATATTTTAAAGTTGTTTTGAATCTAAAATCAACAATCTCTAATTGGAGTATTGCAATGTTAAAGTCAAAGATAACTCTGAAGTTGTGTACTTGGTCAAGTGAGTCATGAAGTAACTGGTCTAAGAGAAACATGCATAGAAACAGTGTACAGTTTTGAACCTATGTAGTTTTAGACTAAATATCCTTTTTAGACATTTGTGGAGATTGGTACACCTAAAAATGAAAATAGAAAGCAATTTTGCCAGTATGGATTTTGAGATAAGTGAAGCCCCTACCTTGGAGGGGAAGGAAAGAGTTCTAACTGTAGAATCTCAGGAAACATAAACTTTGAAAACTCTGGGTATGGAAGGTCTGATGAGAGAGATTTAAAAAAAAAAAAAATCTGAATGGAAAAGCATAAAGCAGCGGTGATGATGAGTCCAAAGGGTGAATTCTCTAGAGATGTGTCCACCCCTGCCCATCAGGAAGAGAGAAGGTGAAGCGTAGGTAATGGCAAAGCAGTGGTAACATTCCTGATTAGATTATAAGTCATACATCTGTTTTTCCCTCATGATTTGAGTTTAAGATAAAAAATTAAGGTGTAATGAGAATGTGTGGGTCAAAATGGATATGAATTTGCAGGAATCTGTAAAATACTTACTATGTGTGCCCTTTTTTTTACTTCAGGGTATTTATTCTACATTTTATGTTCTTATAATGATACAATAATAAGTGCATATAAACCTGTCCCTCAAATGTTATGAGGTTTAAACATAATTGTATTAACACTTGGTGATTTAAAACAAAATTCTCAGCTGTTTGGGTTCATGGTTTTCATGCAGATTCATGCTTTTATGGTTTCTCGTTAGAGGCTAGGAATTTTTACTCGCTGGGAAATGAAATTAGAAGAGATGAAACACATTTATATACAGTGGCAACAAGGGCACCAGTGACCTGTGAAATGTGAAGTTTCTGATGTAATCCTGGAGAAAAGGACATGTAGGAAGGGAAATGCTGTCAGCTGTGGGTGCCCTTTTGACCATGGTCAGTGTCACTATGGTCATCATTCCGGAGTGGCAAGGTATTAATCTCAATTTTCATAAAAGTATGTAGCCAGACTAGACTTTGTATGAAGCCAGAAGGCAGTCTAAATATTTTTATTTCCGTGCTTTATATTTCACAGATTCTTCCCTTTGTTCCACAGGCTACAAAACGGACTGTTTTCCCCCAAGTTTTACTCATGTACAATTTTATTTCAATGGACCCTTCTTTTGAACTAAAGATACTTTTTCCTGCCAACCATAAGTCACTCTAACTTGAGCTGTTATAAAATATAAATCAATGTTAATTACTCTCCCCAAGGGTATAACAGTGGGATCTTTCTTTTTACATTTTTAACATATTTATCACACTAAGCTTCCTATGCTAATGGATGGTAGACTCGCGTCTTGTTTCCACTATCGAATGACAGAGCTCTGAGTAGGCAGAGTTCTCGGCACTGCTTCCTCTCTCACCAATAATCTGGGCAGTGGTGGTCTTGGGATCATTCCGGGATATTTGCCGATTCCCTTGCAGGCTGTACTAATTTTTCCATCAAGGCTCTTTCGATGCCTGAATCACTGTTATATGATTTTGATAAGCATTCCTTCCTTAAGATATTCAAATACACATTTTACCGATTTAGAGAATAGTGAGGGGTTCCACTAGAGGGGGTGGTCAATGAAGAGCATCTTTCTTTGGCTTCTGAGAAAGCTTTATAGAGATGTTTGGCTTCCTTCTCTGACACTTTCTGGAAAGAAAATCGATTCTGAATGGTGATGGGCCTGTCTCTGCCTCTGAGGGGTGGATGGGACACTGGTTTGTTGTGGCTACTGCCTTCTGGTGCTATAGATTCTTTACCTACATGAGGTCACTTAGGAGGTAATATAACCCACCTATTTTTTTAATCCTCACCTGAGGATATTTTTCCATCATTCTTCAAATAGGTGTGGGGGTGGGGGGGGGAGAGAAAGAGAAACATCAATGTGGGAGAGACACATTGATTGGTTGCCTTCCGTATGACCCTGTCCAGGACCAGGGACTGAACCACACGTATATGCCCTTGACTGGAATCAAACTTGCAACTCTTTGGTCCATGGGCCAACGCTCTAACCACTGAGACAAACTGGCCAGGGCACGTAACCCATCTTTTAACACCTCCAGCTTTATCAAACAGATCTTCCAATCCAGGACTTTTCAGTAACTACTCATGTAAATTTGGGGGGAAATTATATTTGTAAACATTAATTTTGGTTATTTGTAATTTAGGATGGTAGCATGTATGCATGAATAGTTTTGAGGTTTATGTAACATAGTGAAAATTAAGTGTTTAAAACAGTTAACATAGCCCAGCTTAAAATATGAATTGCTTATAATTCATTCTATATGAAGAATACATTTGTAGTCAGTTCATGACTGTTACAAAACATATTAGAATAGTTGGATATTAGAAATGGATGGTGTTTGGGGGCAAGAGGTATAATCTCTCAAGCCTCTTTTGTTGTTCCATTTTGTGACTTACTTTAAAGGAATTAATACAATGGGATTTTCAGATATATGACAGATTTCTAAATAAAATCTCAAGAAACCAGAAGGCCCTAAAATAGTAAAATGCATAATTAAATACACATCCATCATAATTAAGAGTCTAACAATATTATGCTCTCAATTTTGCATATTCTAAGCCAATGATTGCACCTTCTTAGCATTGAGCAGTCTATCTAGAGGTTCATGTTTCAAGAAACAACCTTTTAATTTCAGTTCTTCCACTAACTCCATCCTTGTGACTTTGTTAATTCTTCTCAGCTTCCTCTGCTTCTCTGTTGATAAAATGTTCATAATAATGTCTTACTTCTCCTAGAGATAAATTAGAAAAATATAGTAAAAATTCTTTTGAACGTTAAGACTATAAAAAGTAAGTTTGTGGTGTTAACGTAGTCTAAAGTTGCTGAATTTTAAATTTCATAAAACTATTTTAATGAAAAAAATAGTTTTTATTGAAAAACTATTGTGGTTAGTGGAAAATATTACACTAAAACAGTATAGTTGTTTTAATAATCAGTGATGGCATTAAAAGACTTCTTATCACCTAACTTCAATTTCCTGTTCAGCAGAAGAATGAGCATTCTTCCTTTATTTTTTAGTACTCTTTTATAAAGCACTACTCGCAAGTTGAATTTTTTTAAGGCTAAAGAATAAAAATCCTAATGGAAAAGTAAAATCTCAACTTCTTGGCCTGAAACCATGTAACACTATTTTCAGACAGAAGAAGAGGGAGAGTGAAAAATGTGATGAACCCTTAATACTATAAGCTCCTCTAACTGAGACGTGGTGGTAATTGCTTATTATTTTTTTGTAACATCTCCTGGAAATGGTAATGCTTTCAAGTGAGGATCAAAGAGAATGACCTACATAAGACAGAGATTGCAACTTGTAGTTATATTTTTCATCCTTTGTAATATCCTTCTTGCATCCACATTTCTAATAAGAAACACAGCATAATGCTCATTGTTTTTTTAAATGAGTTGTCAGTAAGGTCAGATGGGATACTTGGAAACCAGAAAAAAATATGATTTGGACTAATAGATGGATCATTAAATGGATTACTATTCCCATATTATACTTCTACAGTTAAAGAAAATAAGACCAAAGTTCAAAAATACACATTTACCTATTTCTGAATTTGTAAATGTATATATTATGTATATTTTCATATGCATATATTCTGTACATATATTCCTGAATTTTTACGTATACAGATACATATGTGAAATATATATACATATACGTATATCGATGCACACCATATATATCTACATGCACACACTCAGATCTATTATCTATTTCTGATGCAGTGTATCTATGTGTGTGCGCGTGGGCGTGTGCGTGTGTGTTTTATTAGAAATAGGCAATGAATCTCTTTTTCTCCAAAAGATTCATTAAAAATAAAGGGTTTAACATAAGGAGAGGTAACAGAATTATGCTGTTTTTGAACTTATAAACACATTACATTCAACAAATTTTTGTTGTTTTTCCAGCCCTAAAATTGGCCAATCAGGAGGTGTACCTCAAAATATGTAGTAACTGGGGATTTTCCATAAGGAAAGAGCTCTCTTACAAACCCGGCACAAGGCCAAAATTATGTCATTAGTGTTATGATCCTCCCTAACATACAGATTTCCTTAGAGGTCATTGCCTTAGATATTAATAAGTAACCTAATGCATCAGATATTTCCAATGATGAAAGTTACCAGAGGAGACCGGGCATCTATGGGACGGTTCAGTGTCTAGGGGTTGGTAGAGAAGGACATGATTGGTATCAGGAAAAAGGCAAACCACTTAATTCACAGATTTTCACAAGGGTTGTCTTTTCTTAATTCTTTTTCTACCAATAAATTAAAAAAAAATCTGACACTAAAATGTCCCTTTAAAAATGATGATGTTCATCCTGTGATATCATTTGTAAATGCCCTTGATAGCAGAAGGTGAAAGAAAAAATCTTTAGCAGTGGCCCAGGCAGAGTGAGTACATTCAAAACAGTCACATTTGTTTCGATTGGAAATGATTCCATCCTATAGGCATCTGAAGTGGTGTTCTATGGTTATAGCAGAATTAATTTCTGCACAGGGCCCAGACATAGCCTTCCAGAGTCGTTTCAGAGGCCCGACGAGCGCGTGGTGTCTGCCAGCATGACTGAACAATTTGGGGACGAGCATAAAGGCCTACAAGGGTCCAAAAGGACATAGAAATGGATTAGTCGATATGTCTGCAATAAAGGGAAAAGCTTCAATAAAGAGATAGCTGCAGTTTATTTTACATAACAGACTTATCTATTCCATAGAGAATTAGGTATACATTTGTGGAATATGTGTATTGAATTTTATTTGTCCTATAATCATGATAAAATTTGATACATGTTTCTATTAAAGTATTTTCCAATAACTTGACCTCAGCCCAACACACCAATTAAATAGCTGAATGAAATGCCCATCTGATAGGAGAACAGTGTTCAAATAAGACATTTGCTATATGAAATATGGGAAAAATTGACTTGCAGTGGAAACTGGTGACACATTTTCCAGGGAAACTGGCCATCTCTTGGAACAGAACATCTTAGATGAAAGTCCTTTGCTTCTGTTTAAACATGTTCCCAATATCCCACTACTCCACACTCTGTTTAGACTCGTACTTTACTGAAAGTGACACCTTATTAATCAACAAATGAATTCAAACTCACCTCAGGAGACAATAGAAAAGATATCTGTTTGCCCAAAATGAAAATTCTTAAGTAAATGTGAAAATGTGCTTCACAATTACAGAAACTATCTACTGAAGAGCCTGAAAACTCTGCCTTCAGATAACACAGTGCAGAGGCCCCTTAGTTTGTTTTTGCGATTAAAAAAAAACTGATGGAAAAAATTACCAAAAATAAATATTAGAATAAACAAACCACTAATCATCGAGAGATGTAAATTAAAACTACAATGAGGTATCACTCCTACGTGTCAGAATGGCCGCCCTCTATAAATCAACAAACCGCAGTGCTGGTGAGGATGTGGAGAAAAGGGGACCCTCCCGTATGCTTGGGAATGCAGACTGATGCAGCCACTGTGGAAAACTGTATGGATTTTCCTCAAAAAATAAAAATGAAACTGCCTTTTGACCCAGCAATACCACTTCTGGGACTATATCCTAAGAATCCCAAAACACCCCTATGTTCATAGCAGCGTTATTTACAATGACCAAGATCTGGAAACAGCCAAAGGGCCTATCTATCAGTGGATGAATGGATTAAAAAAAAGCGGTGGTAACTTACATAATGGAATACTATGCAGCCGTAAAACAGAAGGAACTCTTATTTTTTGCAACAGCATGGACGGACCTGGAGATTATTATGCTAAGAGAAATAAGCCAGTCAGAGAAAGACAAATACCCCAAGATCTCACTTATATGTGGAATCTAATGAACAACATAAACTGATGAGGCATGAATACCTGGAGCAGACAGATGTCAGAAGGACGAGGGCTAGGTCCAACCGGATGAAAGAAGTGAAGAGATTAGCAAAGCACACACGTGCATAGCCCATAAACACAAGCAATAATGTGGTGATGGCCAGAGGTGGGGAGTGGGGGTTGGGTAGAGGTGGGCCAAGGGGAAAATGGGAACATCTGTAATGGTGTCAACAATAAAAAGTAAAGTAAACAAAGAAAAGAAAGCCATCTATAAAGAAAAAAAAAAATGGGATGCTCAATAGCATGGATTAACTAAATTATTAATTTTGAAATGTTTTAATATGAATGAATTCTATATTATGAACACTCTAAGGAACTTCTGCCTATAATGCATGACATATATTAATGCTTACTTTATTAAAATACAACCAGAAGTTTTATGTGATAAAGCCGGTCAAATATAAATAAAAGAAGTGTTAGCATTTCTAAGTATGCTTTTTGTACCCATGGGGCATTTCTTTCTACTTGGGGATTCTTTTATCTGAAGGATCTTTAGTTTGTATCTGAAGCACATTGGATATTTAAATTGAGATAAGTGTACAGATTTACTGTTTTGATTTTTGATGCTTCATGTTTTCATTTTAGCAAACAGTGAAAATAGTTTTCATGTACCGTGTTTGCCAAGAGAAAGCACACATTTCTTCATGCAGATACTAAAATTCTGACTAAGGAGTTGGAAATCTTTTAACTTTGGTGAGTAAAAGTAGAATAAGGAATATACATCCAGTAAATAACTCTCTATAGAACGGACTGCACAGATGAAGAAATTACCTTTGGGGATTAGGTTCAGGGTTTGGGAAAAGATCATGCATTTGCTGATTTATGTGTTGTCCCTTCCTTTATGAGATAACTCTGGGAAGAGGAATCTCAGTATCTTTTTTTTGACATAACAATATTTTCACATGCACAGAAGTGAAGGTCATATTTTCTCACAAGTGTGGAAAGTCTATTTGCTTTTTGGATTGTGTATTTGGATTCTAGACCAGAATGTAAGGGCTAGAATAGATCTTAGATATTGTAGAGGTTAACCTCATTTCACAGAGAGAAAATCGAGCTTCAGAGAGAGATAACTGCATCCAAATGACTCCGATTTTTACAGGCTACGACCCACAAACAAAGCGTGCATTATAGAGAATTCATATTCAGATACACAATTTAAAAACGTCTCTACTTCCTTGTTGCTCCTTTGGAAATTCTTATTGTGATCCTAGATCTTAATATGGTTTTAATTCTCATCTGTCCTCCTCCATCTGTTCATCTGGACAATAGTCACTATTGAAATGGTTGTAGATGATGAATGATGTCAAATCCTTACCAAATCATTTAAAATTATGGTGCTATAATTCCACAAAAGGTTGTTGTAATAAAAACAAGCAGCTTATGTGGCCAACAGAACCCTTGTATATAATGCTATAGTCTCATAATTCAAAGTATGCTTAATTGTTATTTGATGTAACACAAGAGTTCAAGAATAAAAATCTCGTTTGTTATTTATCCTTCAGTTTTAGGTTCATACAATTCCCTAAAAGAGAAAAGCGACCCCTACCAACCCAGCTTGACTATGCCTGATGTCAGTCACTTGGAAGATTCAAGTTCACCTCTCAGCACATGTATCAGCTGTCTCCTCAGCAGTGAGAGTTCATAGTTGACTTTTCCAAAGTCACGTGTACATAGATATTTACTTTAGGCACAAAGGTATATATTTTACTCTGTGACTAGTGCTGGAAACTGAGGAAAGCTGTGCTTTTTCCTCGCCTTCTAAAGACTAAATTTAAGGCTTTTACTTATAAATAGGGAATATTTTGTTAAGTATGTATTAAGTGTATTTCTCTATTTATTTCTACGTTATTCATTTGCTTTGCTTAAGAGAACCCTGAGTCTAGACTAAAGAAAACTGTGACATAATTTTTAGTACGCTCTTCATTTCACTCTTTATGACCCAAATCTGGAAACCTAGAGTTGTCACCGATCAGGACAAAGTGCAGTTACTCCAACTGGCTCACGGACACGGTGGAATGGTGGTGTGGAAGGGAAGCCTGGTCTGCTGCTGCGCAGCTCCTTGGTCAGCCACGGGCCCTGTGCCTCAAGGGAGTCGTGGCGAACGTCAGCATCCATGCTGATCCACAGAAATGCCCCACAAAAGCGCAGTGTTGCCCAGAATATGATCACATAGTGCATTTGGTAAAATTGCGTTTATATTCAGTAGCATATTATATGTGCATATGTAACTTTTTCCATTACTTCTGGAGAAACTATATTTGAAAATACTATACTAGGACTTTAAAAGAAAACTATCTACATGTTTTCCTATTTTTTTCCACTCTTTGCATGTGCGCCCTACTATATAAATTACTAATCATTTAGTGTTAATATTAATCTAATGTAGTTAGCAGAGTAATTTATGCACATGCATTTAACTTTTGTGTCCTGGTGATCAAAGCAAAAAGACCTTTAATCTGTAATATGCAGATAGGAGACAAAGTCACCAAGATATTACATTTTTGATCCATCACCATACATCAGAGGGGGCCAGGTTGGAAATTATAAAAAGCCTTTAATGTCTGCTCTCTCTTTTGATTTTTAATTTAAAGAAATACAATGTAAAATAAGAATAAGGTACCAAATGCCAGATTTATTCCTTTTTCTTGAAAAATTATATAGTCTAGGCAACCACTAATAACCTGAAGTAACAATGATAATCCACAAGGCCTAATGTTTCAGTATCTTCTATCTCATTGTTTTAAAGAAGGTGTCAGTATAATGCAGCCCATGAGTTTCTTCCTTTTCCTTGGAAGAAACCCACTTTTCAGATCCTTTTGTCCACTGATTCAATCATAGTTTTTAAATTGTTATTTTTTAAAAAATGGGAATATATTTAAGCAAAGCCTGTTTCTTCCATTTTAAAGGAAATGTAGTCCCTTAAATAATGTTGTAAGAACTACGTCTGGGGTCAGATGAAATATTTTTATAAGCTTATCACAGGGTAGAGTGTGTGCGTGTATGTGTGTGCGTGTGCGCACGCACATCTATTGTTAAGAGAAATGCAAAGCAAAATAAAGTCAGTTTGCTCATCTTTTTAATTTGATATATAAAAAATGGGCCTCAAGAGATTAAGTGAATTGTGTATGGTTTTGAAGCACTGTTAGATATATAATTAGGACCCCAGTTTCCAAAAGTCCCCTTTCCTAGGAAATGATTGTGTGGGTTCCAAAGGCATGCCGTGAACTCGCTGTCAGTCCATCGCAATCAATGGAATTACGCCCAAGACTTTAAAGAAGCCTTCTGAGCATAGGAAATGACCAGCATGGCGGGCTCTGCACTGATTTATTCTGATGTGTATAGATATCTACGTAGCCAGATATATATATGTTGGGTAGCACAAAAAGACACAATCTTGTAAAGTGCATCCAAGTGCTAAAGCCATCACCTATTCACCCAAGTTTCTGTGGGAACTTAAACTCTTGGAGAGTGTGCCTGAGAGCCTACTTGCATGCTCAGCGGATGCACTGTAGATATAGGAGTTCAGTGGGTATTTCTCCGGGAGTGTTATGTCTAACTGCCTTTTGTCTGAATGTATTATGTCTACCAGTACTGTGCAGGAGTCCATAAAGTAGTAGAAAATGACTACGCTTCTGAGATAAATATGTCTCGCGGGGTAGCCACCAGCTGAAATGTCTCCAGATTTTGTCTTGACACAAAATGGTCTCAATTGCTTGAGTCTGGCCTCTGACTTGCGGCTGTCTTGGCAATGTAGAATGTACTGCAATTCGGTGAACAAATCATGTACAAGGGAGGTTTAAAATGGCATTGAATTAAAACAGGATTAATATTAGTATAGAGGCAGGTGAGGGGAGTGGGGCTTACAGATCCTTCAGATTTTTCATTTTAACAACCTATTTTCAAGGATGGCAAGCCAAGCTGATAAACTTGTCTCTAAAATTAAACCTGGAGAGTTATTATAGGTGTCAGACTGAAACATTTATTGGCTGCCTTGGAAAATTCCAACCCGTAACGTTAAAAGGGTTTAGTGCACAGAGTTGGTAGGTCTCTGGGAGTAGCATAAAATGGCTTTGATTGTCCCCACCAACATCATTTTTTCCCTTTTTTCATGTTTGATATTTACTGGTCCTTCCAGTAAGTGTGAGTCAGAGGGAATAATTGAACTTTGCAGTTATTTGAGAGAGAATGCCTGACCCAATGGACACTGCTTCTGTAATTCTGAGTTTCAACTCAGTAGTAAGTCACCCAGCTTTAGAATGACCATGTTATCATGGTAAACGGATCCTAGTTATGACTGCCGTTCTATTACATTTGATTAGGCTGTTTAACTGGAGCCACAGTTCTGTAGCTTCCATAACTGTAGCCTCAAGTATGAAACGGGGTCTTCATCATTCACAATAGACATTTTGTGAGATCAAATGAAACAGTGGATGCAAAATTTTAGCAGATACTTACAAAATACAAGCCTGATGCAACTTAAGAATGAACAATTCTTATTCTAAAACAATTGTGTAAATTCCTATGAATAAATTTTTGGAAAAAATTTCATAAAACAGGAATTCTGCTACTGGTTAATTCTACATTTAAAAAAAATTTTTTTTGAGAAAAGTTAGATCTCGTCCAAGTGAAATTATACATCTACCACATTGAAGTTGTTTTTACTGTTTAAAAGGTAACATTTAATTGAACAAAATTGTATTTAGATTGGTATGTGGAAGATCAAGGAAATGCATATAATGCTTTTGTTCATTCATATAGACTGAGAAACTTTGTTAATCAGTACAGATTCAAATACTAGGTAGTCTTGCTGTGTATACTCTCTGGAACCACAGGAGGTTAGTAGTGATTCTCCTAAAACACGGAGGACTGGTTACTTGTTCAGTGTTATCACACACACACAGCTATTATGTGTGAAGCAATATTTCAAGTAGCTTTAGAACCCATGTATTCCAGTTATTGTGGCTGCATCACCAATCATCCCAAAACTTTAGTAGCTTGGAACAGAGATCAATCACGTGTATTTTGTTCACGGGTCTGCAGCTGGGATGTGGCTCGGTGGGTATGCACTGGTGGTCTAAACAGTGTCGGCTGAGATGGTTGGATGACTAACTGGTCAACTTAGAGGTAGGGAGGCAGCAGGAAGTAACTGAAGGCTTGCTTATTCTTCGGCCTGCTACCTGCACTATGAAGACTAACATCCGGGCTTTCAGAAATGTCTATCTCTAGACAGGACAAGTCTCTCCATTTGGACTCATTTATGTAAATGTAACTGCTTCCCTTCTCCAGAGGAACGCCCTCAGGGGACACTTTACCACCCTGGCTGACTGAGGCAGAGTTACAAGGCTGTCCCCCCTCCCACAGTTGCCTCAAGTGTTTCATGCTCCAGACCCTCTCCTGAGAATCAGGTCAAGGCTGAACCCTCGTTAGCAGCACAAGCTCTGGCCAGCTTCAGTTCTCACCGGCTTCTCCTCAATTACTCACACAGCCTCGAACCCGTGTCCTGGGCTCCGCCCACCCCTAGGAAATCAGCCTAGTGTATGTGAAAAGACCGAAAAAAGAAATTCCTTATTAGAATAAAGAAAGCAGCAGACAACTTTTCTCATTGGTAGCTTTTTGGAGTTATATGGAATCTTCCCTGATTGCAATTAATTTGGTTCTAGAGATAGAATTCTTGGGATTTTCCCAGGTCCTGCTGTTCACAATGCTTGGCATCGCTTTTGTTGAGATCTGCGTATTAAAAACGAACACACAACAAAAAATTAGGTATCTGATTATCTTTTGCACAACTCATCCATGTAAGTTGAGTTTATCCTAGACTCTCTTTTCACACATTAGGCACAGGAAACTTTTATTTATTTACTTATTTTTTGTGGTAGGTGCCCCTAGCGGGAACTGAACCCGGGACTGTCTTGTCCTCAGGCAGATGCTCAACCGCTGAGCCATACTGGCCAGGGCCACAGGACACTTTTTAAGAAATAATTTTCTTACCTGCCTCAGCATCATCAACAGTTGTTCTGAGAGATTCACGTGAAGCATAGATTTAGAGAGCTTTCTGTGGACTCTAGAGGCTAAATTTACTTTATGGTACAATTTCAAGTAATATTGGATGATTCAAATGGAATTTCAACTTCAGTTAAACATTGAAGAATTTAGAAAATTAAGGATTCTAAGTGTTCAATAGATACATTCTCTGCATTTGTAGAATCTAGAAAATATTTCTCCGAAAGAACAGGGAAGAAGAGCACATTTGAAAGTCATATCGGTGTATGTAATAGCTCACAGTTCCACTTTCACTTTACTCTGGGGACATTTTTAAGTAGTTGAACTTACTCCTCAAAGTATCTTTCTCTTCCCTGAACTCTGAACTCCCCTGCTCTGTCTCATCCTAACACCGACATGCACCAGGCCAGGAAGCTAGTCATCTCTCACCCCCGGATACTAGACTCATTCACAGCAAGACACCCCAAGAAGTCACTGCCCCTTTTGGAATCTAGCATCATTGTTTCAAAGTAATATTTCCTGATAATTGTTAGAAAAAATATATTTTGTGTAAAAGTACTTTAAACCTCACTCTTAAGAGAGTTTTGAAAGCAAAGGAAAAAAGTTGACGATTAATGATGTCCATAGAAACTGAATGACAGCATTTGAATCCTTCAGGTTACTCTCATATTCTGAAACAGTAATTTTTCAAATCACAAGATGGATTTCATCCATGACAGTATTTTAAATCTCCCAGTTAGGTTTGCACTTGGAAAGAATATTTTCTTAACCCATGAAGTGAACTAAATCAGGAATTTTACTGGGTCAAAATAATCTTTTTATGAAATAGTTTCTATTTTTTTTTTAAGATAGAAAGATTTCTGGGAGAATATAGTGTGGGAAGTCACAGAAGTGCAAACCTTTTTTTACTGTTTTAAAATAAATACAATAAACAAAAATAAGTAAAAATGGTAAAAATGAAACCTAAAACCCTTAGACATAAAAAGGCAAATAGACTCACAATTTAATTTTAGAAGTAAAGTTTGGGAGTAGACATTTGCCAATTAATAAAAGGCCACTTATCTATTTCTCTGAAAATAATCTAATGATGGACAAGATTTCAGTAACTAGTAATAAAAGGGCTAACCCAGTCGGTGTGGCTCAGTAGTTGAGCGTCGACCCATGCGTCTGGAGGTCACCAGTTCAATTCCTGGTCAGGGCACATGCCCAGGTTGTGGGCAAAATCCCCAGTGGGGGCCAGGCAGGAGGCCAATTGATGTTCTCTCTCATTGATGTTTCTATCTCTCACTCCCTCTCTCTTCCTCTCTCTCTAAGAATCAATAAAAAGAAATTTTAAAAAAGGGGGACTAGGGGTGGAGGTAGGAAAACCGGAATAAAAAGACACAGCATGCTTTTCTCTAGGCCACGGAGGGTTGGGATTTGCTCCATCACAAATCTGAAGCCATCTGACAATCCTGGAGGGGCCTGGGATTGTCGCAGCTCGAATGGGGACATTACCTGCATCTAATGGGGAGAGACCACACATGCGTTAAACATTCCAGGCACAGAACAGCCCCTCAAAGACTCGTCTGGCCCAAAACATCAATCACACCAAGGTTGAGAAACCTGTTCTAGACTAAAGCCTCTCTCTCCCACCAGTAAAAAATTATGACCCAAGAAAATTATTATATTCTCAAAAATTACAGCGATTAACATTGGCCTTCTGTGTGTGTTTTGTTACTATAACAGCATACAACTTTATATACTGCACTATGGGGCATTCACATAGGGGATCCTCAAAGCGGCCCATATTTTTTTATAAACAGACATTAATGATACTATACATCTGGCCCATTTCTGTGCATCACGACACTGTTGTGTTCCAGGGGGGCGACTTGCCTCATCGTTTCCGTCCTGTGGGAACTGTCTGGGCAGCAGGAGTGACGGACCGGTGGCCTGAGGATGGCCTCTAAGACGGTGCTGGTGTGACCAATCCATGCACGTCTCCCAGCTCGGCTTTGCCTTAGAGCTTTTCATTCTTGTTTCTATTTCCTCAAAGGTGAGGCGCGTATATATTTTTAAGAATCCTCCGGAAGAGTAACATGGGGTGTCAATTTCCCTCACTTATTTCTCAAATCCTTCCTAACGGTGGTCTTGGTAGACCCAGCAAGTTCTGTGATTGCTGCAAGCAGGTAGTTGGCAATTGGAGCAGGGAAGCTGCCAGGCAGAGAGCTGTTAGACTGCCCCATGCGATCGGATGTATTTTCCATAAGAGTTGTTTTTGCAGTAACACACAAGAGCCTGGGTTGTTAACTGTGGGCCGACAGCGTTGCAGTTGTCATAGACTTCCTCCCATTGAGGGTTACATAAAACTTGCAGTTGGTATTGTGAGGAGGTTAGCTCAGGGAAGAATTCACAAGACGGTTGTAGTTCCTGATTTGTTTAGAAATGCCTTGGTCCAGGTAATAGTAGGTTGCATACATTGCCTCCCTTGTATATATTGATACGTGGCCAAGGAGGAAGGCCGTGGTAAGATGCCATTGGTGATGTGCCTACTGCAAGGCCTTTCCATCTCAATAAATACTGGAGGAGAGAGAGATCATTATAACTAATAGAAAAAGAGGCCAATATTGGTAAGGGCATACAGTGTTGGCAGGGTTTATTTTTATCATGATCCCGGGGACTAGGAAGAGCTGTAATTTTATATGTATGATCTTATAGGGTTCATTGGTGCAGACTCTGGATCACAGAGTTTTAATTTGATTGCCCCAATCATGAGCACCCTGGTTATAGGTGCAATGCTGTCTCTGGCATGTCTTAGATGAGACTCGGTAGGAAGTGGTCCATTGCTCTATTTGATGGCACGACTTAATAATAATAGTGGGTTGTATCTGATTTGATGTAAAAGTTAGCCCATAAGGTTTAGAAAGCATTTAGGAGTCACAAGTGGCAACTTAGAGTCTGGTTTTGCCAAAATAGGTGTTTCTAATAAGGGTAGATAGAGAAGGAACAGGGTGAGCCTCAGGGTTGATGTATATGATCATGTTAGCAGGGTTGGGTAACCCAATTAGCTGACAGCGTGGTTCCCGTTGTCCCCAGTCTGACCTATGTTGTGTACACATAGTTGTTTCCAGGCATACCTTGTCAGCAGCAGGATGTGAATTACCAGGACAAGAGTGATGCACCAATGGATGTGCAGTAGACACTGGTGAGGGTGAGGACTCCTCGGGCAAGGAAGGGGCACAGGACCAGGGCAGGGGTGAAAGTTAGAGGTCATCTGTGGCCAGCAGTATAGGATCTGATTGTCCCTGGCTTTCCCCAAAATATCGTTACCCAATACAAGGGTTATTCGCCCCACCTCCTGAGTGTCAGAAGTAAGTCTGGGTTAGTTCCTAAAACCTGCTGCTAGTTGAGCAGAGTACACTTGACCGATGGCAGCTAATTGTTTAATTTCAGCTCTTGGCAGGTGGAGTTGCCCCTTCCGGACACATTCTATATGGCTACGCAGCCACTTCCTCGTCTGTTTCCAGGGTTAGGTTCTCAAGGAGAAACTGAGCTTCAGGGTGGGAGAGGGGGTCTGCTTCCTTTTCCAAAGGAGGAATGTCCCTTCCTTCTTGACCCTTCCTATCTTTTTGTTTTTATTTCTCTGCTGGTAATCACACATATTCTGAGGGTAAATTATCCTCATCATTATCATGATCTTATTGTTCTGGCTTTTATTCTAGACAGAATCGATTCTCTTTTCTGGGGCCTACCCTCTCTCCTTCCTTAGGCTCCTAAGTCATTAAGCTATCTGCCAAAGAAACAATAAACCCAGGTGGCTTCCCAGATGAGGTATCTGAAATCTTTAAGAAGTGGATTTCAGAGACTAAAGAGAAGCTTTCAGTTTCCTTTTAATAATGCCATCAAAATACTGAAAGAACCCTGGTCGGTTTGGCTCAGCGGTTAGAGCGTCGGCCTGCGGTCCAGAGAGACCCGGGTTCGGTTCCCGCTAAGGGCACGTACCTCGGTTGCAGTTTGTCCCTGGCTCTGGTTGGGTCATTCAGGTGGCAACCACTCAATGTGTCCCTTTCACGTCGATGTTTCTCTCTCTTTCTCTCCCTCCCACTCTATGTGAACAAAAAATGGAAAAATGTCCTTGGGTGGGGTGAGGATAAAAAAAAAAAAAATACTGAAACAAATATATACCACAGATAACACAACAAAATCTAAGTAGACTGTCATTATTTACTGCTTATTAATATTATTAGAAAATTACTTAATAAAATTTTATAAATAGAATTCTATAGCACATTAATAGAATAACATAAAATGATAAAGTAGATTATAATAGCCATGCATGGAAGATTTAATATTATGCAACCTGTAAATTAAATCAACACTTTTATCTCAAAAGACAAAATTATCTGATTAATAGTCGCCGACATTGGAAAATGAAGATAGGGTTAGATATTTTTGTTTGCAGATGACATGATGGTAAAGCTAAACAGCACAAAATAATTATATTTTTAAAAAAGTGATACAATGAAAAAATTTAGTTAGGTAACTGATTATAAATTAGTATATAAAAATCATAGCTCATCCTAAATAAAGAACAACAACTTAGCATACGTTCCATAATGTCTGAGAAGGAACAAGGAAAGAGCTGAAAAATGCAAAGCTATATTTTCTTTTTCATAAAAAGATTTGTTTTTTGTTTTTTTTAATATGGTAGCTAAATTACTGGATAAATCAATATGATACCAATCAAAGCCACTAAAAACTTTTGCGGTTCTGAGATTTTCATACAATGATTCTTAATAAATATACTAAAAAAGTATTAAAACAAAAGTGATTGGGAGGGAACTAGCCTACCACAACGTGGTGGAAAGCAATCGTGACTAGAACAGCAGGCAGCGGGCAAAAACAGGACAGATGGTCTCTGAAGAGGGGTAGGAGCTAAGTCGGTGACTATGAGGGCTGCTCAGAAAGAAAGGAGCCGTCCCCACTGGCTGGAGAGATGCCACCAGGTGACCACACTGCAGGCATCATCCAAGTCTTCTGAGAAAAATGTGAAGTCACGGAGGTTTTTTAACCAGGCATATAATAGAGTAGAATTTGCTTTGGAAAAATTATAGCCCTACTATCACTAAATATGAGAAATAAACATGGGTAAATGAAGACAAAAAAATTGAAATGAGGCAGTCCCAGAAGTCTAAATAGTGGAATACTTTTGAGTAATGGTTTACCTGAAAAAAAAGTCTTGTATTCAAATGAGGAATACGAGTTAATTGAACAAGAGCTCTTTATTTCTCAGTGCCCTTTGAAAGCTGCTCTATTGCTTTTTGGCATTTAATCTAGTGGGAAAGTTCTAAAATATGTGGATTTGTGTTCGTGTGTTGGTGATCTGCCTTGCTCTGTATAAGAATACATAGAAGTTCGAGACAAAATGCATGAAGAATAGGAAATAAAAGAGAATTTAAAAAAATGAAATTAGGCATGCTCCTATCATTAAACAAACAAACAAACCTTCCAGGGCAAAATAATAAAGGAAAAGCCAAGACGGTGGGGCTGCAGCAGCCTCCGGAAAACTGCAAAACCGCGCCTTAAGCTATTGGGTTGCCCTTTGCTTCCTGGCTGGCTCCAGGTGCTCCTGCTCCGACCTGCAGGGGTCCTGGTTCACCCGGAGATTGGGTGTCTTACTCAGTGTGCAGTGAATACTCGGAGCGGCTCACTTCCTGACGGCTTTGCTTCCTGGCTGGCTCCAGGTGCTCCTGCTCCGACCTGCAGGGGTCCTGGTTCACCCGGAGATTGGGGGGGTCTTACTCAGTGTGCAGTGAATACTCAGCTTGGAGCTGACCTGACTTCCACAACGGAGCTGTAAGAGTTGCTTACAAGGGCGTCCAGCTCAGCAGACCTAGGCTCCTCCCTCCAGCCCTGGGGACCTTCCCATTGGCTACAGGGTGTGAGAGAGGCCAATGTGAATTAACCAAAGGGCATGAGGAATGTCCTATTTCCTGTTAAGAGAATGAAAGATGAACATCTTTCCCACAGTGACTTGACACATACTTCCACCATGTAGTGCACCACCTCCACGGCCCACAATTTTAATAATAATCATTTTATTTAATAAGCAGTCGTCTTATTTTTAATAACATGATGGGTGAATATGTATTTTATTGTCATTTGTAAACTTCCTATTTTTAAAATTGATTATATTAAACTTCATTACTTAAAAATGGGGTTGTTTTAGAGAATTCATTGGTGCACTCAAAAAACTACTCTCTGTAGAATTAGTTTTGTGAACAGGATGGTTTTAACTCTAATTCCTGATGGGACAAATAAAAATATTTGAGTATTACAGTCTATTTCGGTTCTTACACATAAACTTTTGAATGTAGAATTGATATTGTACAAAGATATAATTTTAAGAATGAGAATTTACAAATAAATAAATTTACTTTGCCTCATCTGGAATATCTTTATAAAACTATTAATGTTCCTATCTCCTTAGGAACGTTTAAAGCAACTTCAACTGGAGTCATACTGGCTGGGTATGCTAGTGCCCCAGTGAGTTCATGAGCTTGGTGTAGGCTTGTTACTCTCGCAAAACCCATTCTTCATTCAGGAGTGTCTTTCATTTTTACTTTATTTTATTTTTATTGTGGCCAAGATTAAAAATAATTTATGATTGTAAATTTTATTCACTGAATTTTTAAATCACCTAGCTGCCTTACTTAGTATTCCATAAACGTTATTCTATGTTTGAGTACTATAAACACCATCTAGATAGAAGTCTTCTTAGAATACAAACAGGTTGTTTGATGTTTGTTTGTTCTTTATTTCAATAAAAGTGGTGCATAAAAAAAAAAGTTTAGCTTTTGAAAAGAATTTTGTCAAGTGAGCTTAGAAAAATAGCTTATTTTACTTAATTAAGGGTTTGGCCAAGCTTAAGTTTTAGACAAAAACAAATCAAAACAAATACCTGGGCTTGATCATGGAAATAGCAAAGAGGATACTTTCTTCATTTCACCAGGGCTTATAAAAGATCAGTTTTCATGCTAGCAGTTACTGAACAAAAATTAATAATTTCATGTACTCTATTAATGGTATGAAGGAATGACAGGATCCCAGTGTTTTTGAAAGTGGAGTCCTAACAGCTTGTACTATTTAATAATAAGAGAGCAAATAAATTGTGGTGCAAGTTCAATATTGGTGTATGCCAAAAAACCTAGAGTTAACAGTTAAATAAGTAGATCGTGTTCAAAACCTTGGTTGAATTTAACAACATTTATTCAGCTGGTTGGAAAGTTGCTGGGAGCACTGTAGGTGAGGTTTCCAAAATGTAATTGGGAATGTCAAAACGAATCATAACAAAATGTACAACCGAGCAGATTCGTGCTCTGCACCAGACCTTCCTAATGCATGGGCGGTTACTCCTGTGGCAGTTATGAAGCTGTACGGTAGAGGACAATTCATTTTCTATTCCTTTATAACACATTCTAATGGCTGGAGCCAGACGAGCCTGTTTTTCATACAAAGGCCATAGATTATATGAGCCATGTGTGAGATCTGAGTGGAAAAAAGTAATTTTCAATATGCTAATGCCGTGCTGTATTGCTGAAAACAGAGCAGTCCACTGGAAATATAAACAAAGTCCTACACACCTTGTACAATGTTCTGGCAGCTGAATGTGAAGGAGTAAAGGGAAAGTGGTGAAATTAACTGTCATAACAGTGTATTTAATCCCAAATAGTCAAGATGTTATCTTTCCAGCATATGATCAATATAAAATTATTGAGATAATTTAATTTTTCTGTACTGGTAAATCTGGTGTATATTTTATACTTATAGCACATTTCAGTTTAACTAGCTACATCCAAGCACTCAGTAGTTACATATTGGACACTACAGGTTTAGGAATAGAGCTGCATTACCCCTTCACTTGATTTCAGTAATACGATTGTTTTCATAAATGTATATCTGTATCATCTTATGAAACGGTGATTGAAATTAGAAATTTAGACATATGGCTGGAATATTTCTCTGTAAAACAGATAGTGACTCATGAAAATTAACATTCTTCAAATGGAAATACTTCATTTGTACACCACAAGAGTTGAGAAATGAAAGGCACAACCTCCCAGTTATCATTTTTAATTGATGGATTGTTCTTATATTACCAAAAGCTTTTCTCTCCTGTGTATTTTGATTTGGGATGTTCATGTTGCTTTAATATATAAAATGGATACATGCAAAAACCATTTCATGGGTTAGAACTGAAATTTTATGAATCCACCTGTATCTCCTCTATTTGTAAAGGAGTGAAGTTTGTGGGATCCTACCGCCAGGAACACTAAATGATTTCATTTACCTGTGTTCTCTATAACAGTGCCTTATCTTACTGAATAACACTCTGATCCCTTAACTTGCCAGTCACCACTTCTCATGAGGTAATGAGATGACCCCTCTCTGAACAGGTGGACTAAACCAGAGATAACACTGAATATTTGTTGATGAGAAAAGGGATAATGGGTTCGTTCAAAAGATGAGCAATACCTGGACAGCGACAAAGGCAATGTGGGTGGTCAAACACTTGGTCCATCCGCTGTCTGCCTGCTTAGACAGGCTATATAAGCAGGAGGAAGAGATCCGATCGTGAGGACGACTCACTCAGATCACCAGAAAAAGCATTCATCAACTGGTTTGGCTAAAAAAAAACCCAAAACCTGAAAACTGAATAGTCATCTTTGATACAAGTAAAGGAAACTTGGAATAGTTGATAGCAAATACTTCATCACATAGTTAAGGTCCACAGATCACATTTATCAGCAAGTTAATTTGCTTGATAAACAGCACTTAAGTTCTTATATTTAAAAGTTCAAATTCACTATAAACCTATGGTCTCTTCATTTCATATCAGCATGTTCTTTCTGTCCCAATAGACAAGTTTGCTGTTAATCATTTCATTGCCATTTTAAGTTTTAAATATCAAAATAATGGATCACATTGTTTGAAAATTTTAATATTCTATTATTTTAAGGTTCATTAAGTACAAACACTTCCAGTCATGGTTGTAATACATAGGTCAAGAATGTGTACCCTTATTTTGAAAGTGATAATTATTCTTCTCTGTTGTCTCTTGCCAAAGCAGAAGATGACTTGAAAAGAAATAGGTGATGCTCTAGCTACATAAGAAAATTTTATGGCAACAACATGTTAAAATGTATATTGAAGGAATGTAAATATCAAATGTCTACATCATCATTAAATGAATTATAGGTAATTTTGTTACTAAGCAATATTAGGTATATACTTTTTTCCATAAATTTAATAGTATCTTTAATATACATTTTTAACAAATTTCATGTACAGAATTCCCATATAGAAAAAGCCTTAAAATCAACTAGTAGCTATCATAAAGAGATTAATAGTATGCCCATACTAATCAAGACAAATTTATCCAAAGCTGATTGAAAAATGTGCAGCTTGGATTCTAAATGGAGGAAAAAATCAGAGTGACTGATTTAACTATATTATAATGTTCTGTGTTTATATAATGTTCCCAATTCCACCAGAATCCTTTGCCTTGTGAATCCTAATAAAGAAGCCCACAGGCTCACAACGTGAAGTGACTTAGGAACTTGCAAAAAGCATTGACCTAGAAGAGACATTTGGAATAAGCTATTATAGATCCTTTTGTTTATGGATAAAGAACATCTGGCTATATTTGCCCAATAATATGCCTTTACATGCACAGAGCCTGCATTCACATTTTTTTTCACTAAATGATAATTCTACATTTTCTTTGGGAAAATTGGCCCCCTGCACTCGATACACGTGTTTTGCCGGCCAAGTCTATATCTCTTCAACTCCAGAGAGAGACCTGATTGGCTTTGTCACCTTCCTGGCCAGACTGATTAGCCAGGCAGAAGCACACTTTGGACAGCGAAGGCCAGAGTCAACTGCTATCTTAACAATTGTAGAAAAGCCCTTTCTTTTCCCTTCATTTTATAAAGATGTGCTGTCCGATGTTTTTGTGATCACCTTGCAAACATGCAAAGGAGATCGAGTTTGAGGAAACAGGCAACACAAGAGTTGCAATTATCACTCCATGCAGTGCCCCTGATCCTGCTGTCCCTGAAGCCAAACCGATATCTGGACTTTGTCATTTGGGGAGAAAAGGAATTCTCAGTTTTAACTCAATACAGTTTTGATTTGTTTTTCTGTCACTGTCAATTGCAAGTCTTGGTGAAAGATACTAAAAATTACAACCTTTTCTATGTTCAAGGGTTTAAAATTGCCCACAATTAAATGGGAGGGCAGTGTAGGAACCAGATTCTCATGTACTGGCTCTCTGCTTATTATTATTTTCTCTATAAAACATTGTATTCATCAACTATGGAAGCTTCTGGAGTGCATGTCATTGATTGCCTGGGGGGTCTCGCTGTGGCATCTGGGTGCTGAGGTGTCCTTTAGTCCACCTGTCATTGACAGTACCTTCACTAAATTGTAAAGACATCCTGACAATGTAATGGTGCACCAAGTGAATGTTTTTGTCTTTTGGAATAGAAATACTTTTGAATATGAGAAGAGAAATAGCAATTTAAGGAACAAAAGACAAATAAGTTCAGAAAGTGTAGTAGATTTTACTAGTGTTCAAATTATTCCCTTTCCTCTGTCAGGTACTACTTCCTAGTAGTTCTCTCCTGCAAGGTCATGCATCCCTCTTTTGAAAAGCTGAGTGTGGCCATGTGACCTGATCTGGCCAATGAAATGTGCGCAGAAGTTATGTATGTCACTGTGGCAGGAATTTTTATGGGTGACTTGAATGGCTACAGTACCCAGTATTCAATGTGGTATTAATTTAGGTGTTGCTATGAAAGTGTTTTGCTGATACAATTAACATTTACAATCAATTGAATTTATGTTAAGGAGATTTTCTGGATAATCTGGGTGGACCTGATCCAATTAGATACAAGTCCCTAAGACCACAATTAAGGTTTCCCTAAGGAAGATGCAGTTCTGCCCTTGGACTGCAGGGTAAGCTCATGCCCAAGAGCTGCTGGCCTCTCTACCCTGCCCTTCCTGCCAGATCCCTCCTCCCTGTGGCTTTCAGGGTTTGGATTTGCCTAATCAACACATTAACCTCTCTCTCTCTCCCTCTCTCATTTCCAATCTCTCTCTCTCTCTCTCTCTCTCTCTCTCACACACACACACACACACACACATCTTCAACTGTGTTGCAACACACACACAGAACCAAACGAAAATACACGAGGCAGAGATTCTGACACCTACGGTAGATAGTTGGTATGAGTTAGTATAGTTGCTCTATACACACTATTGGGATTTGCCCTTTGTTATCACATAGTTTAAGCTGATTGACTCAGGAAATGAGGTAAAATATATCTAAAACTGAATTCCATCTTTTCTGAAAGATGTCTCTATGTTTACAGTCTGGCTTCTGTCAGTGTATGTTAATGTGGGTTCTGCCTCCTGGCCAAAAAACCCACATGCCATGCTTCAGGCCTCCCCACGGATGATGACAAAGGTGCCACCCAGCAGGACATGTGGGGACAAGCTACTGTCGCTCAGCTCGGGGTACGCACAGCCAGTGCACCGCAGTCTAAAGGGACTTACAGCCAGGAGCTCAGCCTCCTTGAGTGACCTCCACGCTTACATGGATTCCCGGCAGGTGCCTGCATTCAGCAGGCCCTTGGCCATGACCTTCCCGGTGTCTGCCAACACCGCCTTACTGGGTCCAGGGCGAAAGCCTTACAGACAACTTTGCCCACTCGGCTCAGTACTCAGCACTTCTCCACTCCTAGCCCAACCTGCTCCTTCCCCAGACCCTTGGATCTGCAAAATGACATAACCCTTCTGTGTGGGGCTCCCTCCACAGTGAGGTGATCCCCAAGTCTATGCTGACCCACTAATCCTCCCAGGGAGCCATTCTGTGGGGAAGGATGAGACATTCTCTGTGCTTTTAGCCTCTTGCTAATGCTGCCGTTGTGACGGAATGGACGCGTGGTGACTCTTTGCTGCCCGAGTAGACCACTCTGACCTGGGCAGCTCCGCTCCCTCCAGCTCAGTGCAGCTTTTAACAGTCACACCGTCTACCAATACCTGAGTCATTTTTGAAGCCTTTCTTTTTCTCCTTCTGACATCCACCCCATCAGGAATCAACACTGAAATGTAGTAATAAAGTGGCCATGGTCCATTCATCACTCTGCTGCTGTCACTGTGGGCTCTGGCAATGTCGTCTGTCACCAGGATTAGTACCGGTGTCAGTGTGGCCACACCGTTGTCCCGATTGCCACTGCTGTCTGTCCTCAGAACAATGGCCAGTGACCCTGTGAACAGATCATGCTCGTAGATCATCTAACATCTTCACAATGATGGGCAAAGCCCTAAGTGATCCATCCTGGTGACCGTCACCTCTGTGTGCTTGTCCTTTCCACCTGCTTTCCAGGCCCTCCGGCTCTGCATCCAGGTCCCTGCCTGGCAAACTCTCTCCCCGTCCAGGCCTTGGCACAAACGTTGCTTTCTCCATAAGCCCTGCTCCAGCCCCCTTAGCCAACATGGCAAAGTAGCCGCCCAAACCCATACACCCGACCCTTCTTAGACGGCTCTCTTCTGTTCTGTTTCTCCATAGAGTATATCACTTCACATTGTACTGTACATTTAGTTATTAGTTATGTTTGTTATCGGTTCTCTCCTCTCAAGAAAGTCAACTTCAAATGGGTTGCCATTTTTTCTTCACTACATTATGTTTTGTTCACTAACAGAGCCCTAGTTCCAGAGCAGAGGTTGGCGCAGCATCGGTGCTCAATAAATATTTTTCAGTGGATGAATGGGTTCAAGTTTTATCTGTCAACAAACAAAAACAAGGAGAATTTTCTGGATTATGACCCGGAAGCTTGTGGCGGTTGCTGTGTTCCAAATCCTTCCCCGGTACCCAGTGGCCCCCGTTCTACCACACGCGATACCAGTATGGGAACCTCGCGATCGAGAGCCGTCGGCCCTCGAGGCCTTTCCCTGACAGCCTCGCCTGCTCTCCTGCCTCAGACTGAACCCGAGGAGGCCTATGTTCCTGAGCCTGAGGGCCACAGTTGGTCCCAGAATAATGTGACAAACCAATCACAGGCAATGGCGGAGAAGGTGGGGTGTGCCACCTGTAATAGATCATGTTTAATTTTCACAGGTTCTTTCACTGTGTGATTCATAGGATGGCCTGGGCAGCCCCGTCCATCGGTGCAGGGCCCGGGGGCGCTAGGAAGCACAGAGGCCTTCAGGTAATGCTTCCAGCCCTAACTCATGAGCAAGCCCTACACAAGAAGAGTGATGGTTACGCAAATATCACGGATAATTAAGTTTTTCTTTTAAAAAAAAAATTTTTTTTTTCCTTTATTGATTTTACAGAGAGAGGACCTGAGAGGGAGAGAGATAGAAACATCGATGAGAGAGAACATCGATTGGCCGCCTCCTGCATGCCCCCCATTGGTGATTAGGCCCACAGCCTGGGCATGTGCCCTGACCGGGCATAGAGCAGGCGACCTCTTGGTGCATGGATTGACGCTCCACCAGTGAGCCACACCAGCCAGACTTTCTTTTTTTTTCTTCTTAAATTGTAGAAACATACTTGGTATTTTGGATTACTCTTTAGTGAACCATTTCATAAAACCCAATGGACATTTTAACATTAATTCATGAATGCAACCATGGATGTAAAACTATTTTATACATAATATATAAGCCTGCATATACACACAGAGATATGCACTTATATAAGAAGTTCTAAAAATTAAAAATATATATGTATATTCTCTTTATTTTAATTATTAAGTGATAACAATTTGATGCTACATATGTTCAGAAAATTTAATTTGGCCAAATGGGAAAATGGAGGAAGATAAGATAAAAATTCCATATTTCTTCCAATTTAAAAAGATTTCCTTACTTTTAATTTAATCATGTAGTTGAGATTAGGATATTTTAAGCTTTGGCAACTTGAAAAAATTATTATTTGTATTGAAACTCTGATGACCTATATAGAATGACTTGAAAATCTAATTGGTTGCCTCCTGCATGCTGTAATATAATCTATAATAAATAAAGAGATTGAAAATTCAGTCCAACATCTCTTTCAAAAAAAGAAAGAAAGAAAGAAAGAAAATAATTCAGTTTACCCAGACTCTTTACTTTGTCCCATATCTAAGTATTTGTACAGCTGTGAAACACTAGGATTTCCATTGTGTTGATCGATTCCTGTCATTATAAGTATATCCCTCTCCGTAGATGTCAGCACAATGGGTTTCTTTAAACACGGCAGTTTTGAGTGATGATCATCAAAGGAAGGAATACAACACTTCTAGGAGAAGTTTAGCATTTCTGTAAAAGGTGAGATTACCTTGTGGTGGTGGAGAGACATAGGTAATAATCTGAAACGTGAAATCCTTCTAATGAGGTCTCTAATACTTGATCATAGGGAAAAGACTAGATAAGGAGAGATTCTTTCAGGGTACTTTATATATTTAAGAAAAACAATTCTTTTCAGTGCTGTGGGAGTCCTCAAAACACAGTGAAGGTCACTGCAGTAGGAAACGTCTCTGCTGATTTAGATAAATGTGGCCGCATTCCAATGTATTCTGTTTTTCCTTTTATCCAATTGAGAACCTACCACAGGTGTTTACTGTGGGCTGTCAAGCACTTTCATAAACCATTGTGGACTTATTAAGTTGGCACCAATTTTAGCCTTTAGGATAGTTTACTTCGTGATTTAAAATGCTCCCCTCCCTTATTTATTATGAAATTCATAATACAAATGTTCTTGTTTTGAAAACTGATTGTTAACAATATCTCCCAACCCATGTGCTGGTATTGTTAGTACACAAATTGGAGGTTATAGACCATATTGCAGCAATGAATGTGGATACACAGTTGTGCTGTTGATGAATACTTTCCATTAAAAAACATCCCAAATAAATCAGGCTTTTGAAAATTTGATGATTCTAATGTTCAATGTATTTCTATACTGTCTGGATGCCATAATAAAATAAATAAGGAAAAGTCAGACATCCAAATCATGTAATTAAAATTTTGGAACTTACACATCTTTTTTTTTTTTTTTTTATGATCACTCTAAGCCAGACACTATTAGATGCATTTAAAATATAATCAATCCTTAATTTGTGTGAGAATCCTGTATGTGAAAAAGTATTATTGTTACAATTTTCCAGACGAGAACAATTAAGTAACATTTCCAAAGCCTCCCATCTGGTGAGTGCCATAGCGGGGTTCACACCTGGATGTAACAGCTTCGGCGCCTAGACTCTTAGCCACGTACCATTGTTAATTTGGCTGGAGTATAAACAATGAGATAAAATAGAAAGCTGGAGATAAAGGACTGAGGCATACGGATTCACTGATCAATAAAAATGAGATTAAACTGAAGTGTACGAAGTGGTGGGAAAATGTAAAACAAGTTGAAGAATAATAAAAACGAGGCAAGTCATAACAAAAGCAGTAATGTTTTATTTGAATAAGACCACACACACACACAAAATTAGACTATGTGAAGAGAGTAAAATGATGTTAAAAGAAAACAAAAATGTTTAGTAAAGTAGCAACTTGGAGTATAAGTTTTCACACACTGACCTCATTCAGAAGCAAGGACTGCCCTGTGGTCCGGACCCAGTTCCCGTGTGGTGCCTTCACTGACCCAGCAGGTGGGCATCCGATGGCTAGCCCTGGGCCCCATGCATAGGCTCTGGCACAAACACTGCAGATTCAGGGGGAACAAAGCAGAGCCAGACCAGAGTCTTCTCTGCCTCCTTAGTTTTCTGAAATTTTGTGGTTATGAAATTACTTGGAGTAAGTTTTTTCTCATTCTTTATCTTAAAATTTGGCTGGCTTTTTAAAACTCATATCCTCGCCTTCTTAAGCTCAAGACACTTGCTTTAATTATTCCCTTGATAATTCTGTCTCTGCAGTAACCTCACCCCCTACCCCCCTGCTTGAGCTTCTTTGTGCAGGAAATTAACTGCTTGAATTGATTGTGTGATGTTAGTTTTTTTTTCCTTATAGTTTCATCTCTTTGTGGCTTTTGGGGAAAAGGTTTATATTAAATTCTTTCACAGAAGTTTTAAAACATATATTTTAGTTGTTCAATTTTGATTTTTTAAATTTAATCAATTATTTTTGAATTTCATAGGTTTAATTCAAGAGTTTCGTTTGCTTAACGATGGTTCTTTTTCTAGCTTTCTGGTGTTGTTTTACTGGTATACCATCTTTTTACATTTGAAAGATTAAATTTCTAATTACTTTTTAATTTTTTTAAATAAAATTTATTAGGATTTTTTTAATCTTATTTTTTGCTTTGCATTATATTTTTAAAAGTTTTTTTGTTTTTTCCCATTAGTTTTCTGGCCTTAATGATTTCTGTAAATGGCTTTCCTCAAAGTCAGGACATCTCTTACAGTTTGTTCATATTTACCATTGAAACATACTGTGGTTCTCAGAAGTTCCATAGAAGAGGTGGTGTTGGTTGACTGGTAGATCTCCCTGCAAGGGTCAGCAGGGGACAATCTGGAATTTTATTGGAAAAACTCTAGTTTTTCACGGGCTTTTCTCGTAGGCAGATGGTTTCCAAGAGGACTTCCTTCAAATTCCTATTAGGATTGGGTGGGCAGAGGAGCTCCACAATTCAACATATACACTTCCATATTTCCTGATTGAAAACATTTACCATCATCTTCAATAACACCATGTGTCCCCAAGCTTGTAAACTGTGTGGCCAGTATTTCCCGGGAGGAACTGCCTGTCTTTCCCCAAGTGCACGGGGCAATGGCCTGTCTTTCTCCTGAAAGGAAGCATCTGAGAATCTAACTGCTCGTCATGTAAACTTCCAACAACCTTTCCCATGATCAGTTCCAGACAAACTTCCTCCCTTGTGAGGCACCTGATTTCTCCGAATCCTGAGCTTTTACATGACGTGGCAAGATGGACCAGCCTGCTTCGGTTCCCTTCCCCACTGCAGGCGTAGATTTCATTATTTTCTTGTGTAACGTCGATTACGCATCGACTCTGCAGCTTGCAAACTGGGTTGGCAGCTCTTGTCTGTTGAGGGGCCCGTCTTGTTCTCTTCCTTGGTGAGTTCGCACCAGTTTTTAAACCTCTTTTCTGGACTCTCCGCGTATTCTGGGGAAACGCTTGTGTATTCAACATTCCATACATGCCCAGAAGTCAAAATCAACTACCAACCAACATAATGAGCAACCCTCAGCTAAAATGTGATCTGGTATTACCACACCTGAATTCATTGCTTCTATTCAAAGCATGGATCGATACATCTCACATTTCAGTGGCTTACTGCAGGATTGTGGATGTAACATGGAACAATTCTTAAAATGATGGCAAATTTATTCTGCATAATCGGGGGGTACTTATTGTACAGGCGCTTATACACATATTTATTTCCAAGCCTTACACATACATCTCCTTGTATATATCCACTTCACATGTATTTATCCAATTGCTGTTACACATCACGTTTATTGAGTGCCTTCAATGACTCGGATCTGGAACTGACTGGGATTGCAGAGATGGATAAAATGTAACTTTTGCCTTCACAGGGATCACAGTGTAGCTGAGTTCCTATGTGTGCAGAAATAACGGGGACGCTAGGAGCTCAGGTATCAAACACGCTTTACACTTCAAAACACAGCCGAGAGTCAGAAAGTCAGCAGTGGGAAGCTTGTGTGAGCTACAACAATGCTGATATTGCCCACAAATTAAAGTGTGAATGCTGCGTTCGTACGCATTCTCACTAGGCTCTTCAATGGAGTGCGTTTGCCCGTATTGTAGGTTTCATGCCACAAGTATAGCTGTAGGACTTCCCAGAATGCATGATATCCAAAGTCGCAAATGAAGACACAGACTAGAGCTAAGGGGGAAAGGTGATGCCTGACTCCCAGGGCGTATCCACAACAAGCTGGACACTGGAGTGAAAGGCCAAGTGTAATCCTTGATCTGCTACCTGTTACCCAGGTAGCCTTGGTTTATTTGTTTTTTTGTTTGCTTGTTTTTTTTTGTTTTTGTTTTTATCTTCACCCAAGGACATTTTTCCATTTTTGTTGTTGTTGTTGTTCAGATACAGAGGGAAGAAGAGAGAGGAAGAGAGAGAGAGAAACATCGACGTGAAAGGGACACATCGAGTGGCTGCCACCCGCACGACCCAACCAGGGCCCCAGGACCGGGGACAAACTGCAACCAAGGTACGTGCCCTTAGCGGGAACCGAACCCAGGTCTCTCTGGACCGCAGGCTGACGCTCTAACCACTGAGCCAAACTGGCCAGGGCGCCTTGGTTTATTTGTGAACTAGAAAATGGTTGTGGTGACCTTCTAGAGTTCTTGGAAGGAGTAGATGAGATAATACATGTAAAACACATGGAAATTCATATCAGCACAATCAGTGTTAAGCATTTATTACTAGTATCATTAATGTCAATAGTATTATTAGTATTAGTGTAACACAGTGGACTGGGATGGTTCCGTGTGGTTGGAAATGTGTCAGCACAACTCTGTAGACCCTTCAGTCTGACTCTTTCACATGCTATAGTGTCCGGGAAGCATGTTAATCAGGCCTAAGCCACAAAACAGAAACGACTCTGGGCAGTGAAAATTCAGAGAATTTTATGCCAAGGATGGTTTACATGGTTCCAGAGTAGCTGAGGATGAACAGAAACAGAGCCTCGCACCCAGATGGCAGCCACAGCAGGAAGCCCTTCTCCTCCCTGAGCAGGAAAGCGGAGTCCACGGGGCTCTGAAGGCAGCCTGTGCTGGGCACAGACTCCGGGGCAGGGAGACCCTGCCTTCCCACTTCCTACCCGCTGGTCCCCACTAACCTCAGAACCTGGGAAGCCAGGGCACAGGCAGACATCCATGTTTCGGGGCCATGCAGGAGCGGCCCAGGGAAGAGACTCAGGTCCAGAGGTCAGACCCGCACAGGCAACAGGACCGTGGTACCCGCACTACGTACAGGACTCCGAATGCGATTGACGAGTCAGATCAAATCGTGCCCCCAAAGCTGCGATTAAAACAATACTTTTCAAATTATTCAGGCGTCTTCAAACTCAAGTTCAGTGTTCCATTGCATTGAAGTCAGAGAGAGCCGGGATGGGTATGTGTGTGTGTGTGTGTGTGTGTGTACGCGTGTGTGTTTAAGGAGAGAGATCAAATGAGTACTTCCCAGGCTGCAGTAAGAGTCTCTCTTGTCTGTGCTTCTATAGCTCATCCTAACCTTAGCCTTGAGTCCAAAACTTTGTACTGAGCTTATTTACATATGTATGTATGTATGTATGTATGTTTGTATGTATGTGTGTATGTATGTAAGTATGTATGTATTTGAGTCTTTCTCTTCCATGCCTTCCCTAGATTTAAACCAGTAGCGAGCTGGAATACTTTGTTACTCATTTCATTACTGTGGTACCAGGCGCAGTATCTGCTTAATGGGAGATTCCGCAATTTCTTCATACTTTGCCATGAAAAGTTAAATGGAAATTTTTTTCTTCTCTGAAGATTAGATAGGTCATTTGTTATTCTAAACTTTATTTTTGTTGCCTTTGAATTTTTTTTTAGTCTATTAATTCTTATACAGGACAATGCAAACAAATCAGTTTATCATTTAACAAATACCCCTCTTTAGGGAAATCAAGGGGAAGCCAGCAGCGTGGGTTCCGGGTGTGGGTTCTGGCTGCAGCTGTCACCACACCGACTGCCACTGGAGTTCGTTGATCTGAGTGGCTGTGGAAGGTGCTTACCCTTTTCCTCACTGATGCCCGCACATGTCCCTGGAGGCTGTTACTGCAAAGAAGCG
Organism: Molossus molossus; assembly: GCF_014108415.1. Taxonomy (NCBI): domain Eukaryota; kingdom Metazoa; phylum Chordata; class Mammalia; order Chiroptera; family Molossidae; genus Molossus; species Molossus molossus. The sequence continues at coordinate 119,496,390 of NW_023425377.1, read as the reverse complement.
GCATTCAACAGAGAGAGGTCTCCCTGTGGGGGGGGGGGGGCGCACTCATGACATTGCTGTCTTCACAGACATGGGTTTGATCTGGTTAACATGGGCCTATGCAAATACACAGTAATTTATTCCAACAACAACAAAAATGAAAATGGATGCTCACCTTTTGCCAAGTTTGAAATCACTCCGAACCAGGGCGCTTTAAGAGCACTCTTAAGGGGTGTCATGCACTTCGTCTATTTTTCCTCGACGTTTGTCAAATGCAAACTAAACTATTCGGGAAGCAGGCACCGCCACCAGCGTGGACGATGGCGATGGCAGGGCCGGGGGCGAGGGGTGCGCACCCGCCCGTCTCTGCTCCGCTCGCGGTGCCCAGTTTTTCTCTTCAAACACCTCGCGGTCCACAGTCAGCACCGGGCGAGTGCACGGCGGGTGCTGACTTCCCGTTCCTTTTACCTTTACAACCGTATTGCTGACTGTGCATTTTGAAAAAGGTCTTAGACTAGTACCTGACAGAGTTATTTATAAAAATAGTAAGACTTTGATGTTTCTGTTTGCTCCCTCTGAAGTGTGCAGTGGCCAGGAAAGGTCGTGTGGACGGAATGACCTTCCCAAGGGGAACTTTTATTAGGAACCAAATGAGTCTTGCCTTTCATGGGTGTTTTTTTCTAGGCTTTATATGTGCAGGTAACTCCAGAGACAAGCTTCCTGTAAATAGACGTTCTCTGTGGCCACATACTCGTAATTCTTGTAAAATAAAATCACTGAAAGGTGGTTTAAAAGATCAGCCCCTCATGGGTATGAAATAATTTTTTTAATTATATCAAATAAATGTAAAATGTTCTGGCCAGCAATTAATGACTAGAAGTATTATGTGCTTATTGGTAACAGTAAAAATGTTTATCATAGAATATTTTTGTGGGAAATTCAAGCTTCTTATTATGTTGTAGGAGAAACAGACTAGCTATATGATACTGGCCGTAAAACGAACATAGCTATTTTTGAAATTTGAGAATGAAAATGTATCAACAGATAAGATAATTCAGGAATCCTTGGGGGATGTTCCCAAGCCGCAAACCTTCCCGTATGTTGGTTTCCGCCTAAGCCTTTATTGTAACCTTGACTTCTGGACATCAGTGAGTGTTCTAAGGGGACCGGCCCTGCAGCTCCTGACCTGGCCTTGCCCGAGAGTGGACAGAATTCCTTCCCCCATTCCTCTGAGAACGAGCTATGCCTTTGACAATAATTTACGGAAGGTTTGGAAATGATGGAGAGAGAGGACCATACTGAAGCCTTACTTGCCTTCTTCAGTTGGTTAACAGAAGACGAAAGAGATCGTAGAAATGATGCATCTGCACAGGGTATTGAGCCGGCATTTTTTAGGAAACTAACTTGCCATGGAGAGTCATTGAAGCCAGTGAGCTTTTCCCTCACCCCCAAGAGGATGTGCCTGCCTGGGCCTCTCATTGCAGCTCTGTGACACCTAAGGCAGGGCTGTCCCACCACAATGAGCAGCTTCGGAGTTTCCCTCAACTGCTTAGAACAACACAAAACACGCGTTCTTTGGAAACATACTGATTTTATGCAAAAAAAACTGACCAAGCTCAGTAACAGAGAAAATATTCAACAAAATGATTTGTTACCTTAATTAATTGTTCACATAGCTTTATTGATCATAATATTATTTCTATAGGTAAGTTTCTATTCAGTAGTAATTAGCAGTTTTTCTGCTATTTGTTAAAGTATTTAAAAATAATTTATATGAGCATTGATTTCTTCACTTTGTCGATTTAGCCTAATGACTTTAAAGGAAATATACCAAGTATGATAAATTTACACCTGATATGCAATTTATTGGTATTCTATCATTGTAGACTTGTAATCTCGGGGATTCTCCTATTTTTGAAAACTTGGCCATAGATAAAAGAAGTGAAAGTTACAATACAGAAAATAAAAATACCATCATAATCCCTTATTTAAATATAACACAATATAGAAAAAAAACAAAAACCCAGAGTTATACAAACACATATACAAAAGCAAGTTTAAAATTTATCTTAAATATTTTCAGTGCATCTATGCTTATAATGCTTGTACTTTTAAAAAATAAGGTCATAGTTTCCAAAATCTGTGCTATATTAAAAAATTGCCTTAGTGACTATGATATAATATGTTAGAGTGAATTGTAATAATTATTTTACTGTTATAGGTATTCACATTTTGTGTTTGTGTGTATGTGTGTGTGTATCATATACATTTAAATAAAGTTAATATAGAAATTTTGTGCTTGAATTTTAGTTTGGTTGCCATTCAAGAAGCAATAGAAATATAAATCTAGTAATTTCAAAAAAATTAAATAAATTGTCAGTGATTATACACAAAAAAGTCAAACAGAATTTAGCATCCTGTTTAGAATACAATGCCAAAGGCTGCTATGTGAGCATTTTGTTTCAACTCAACAAAATCCATTTTTGTGATTATATTCAAAGGTCATTTTAAGAAAAAAAAAAATAGGTCTAAAAAATAGGTCTCCATTTAGATTTTGAATCCCTTATGTCTCAGACAGTGCCTTCCAATGGCTAGGATCTGAAAAATATTTTAAAATTTCCACTTGAATTCCTTATAGCATAACTTCCTGGGTTATTAATGCATTTTTAATATTATTTAATAATAATCATGTGCAATTATCCAACATGTATGGAGTACCTACCTACACAGAGCAATCCTATCCACAGTGCACTCACTATGAAATGGCGAGGGACATCAAAATATTTTAGGGTCTGCCAAAATCATAAGTCCATGTTTGAGATGTAAACTAATAGTGACTAGTTGGCTTCTTCTGGCTTCTTCTGTGTTCTCGGGAAAGTAACTCCCTCTAAGCAAGTAGACGTCTGCAAGCACCCTGAGGGGCACGCGCCACAAAGTTGTGCACGTGGGTGGTGGCAGCGTTTTCCCACAACTCACGATGGAATTGTGTGTCCTTCAAGCTCTTCTCCGTCCCGATGCCCAAGAGAATTTCATATATTTTATTTGGCCTTACTCGTATCAAGTCAAACTTGATAAAGTTTTTATTCCATATGGTAAAAAGAGTGATAAATATTCAAAAATCTTAATTCATTTGTACATGAATTATTATTATTTTAATCAATGTATTTTTTCAATACCTCTCCTAACTATTATGTCAATTTTAATAGGATATCTGTGCACCTTTGATGTTTCATTTTATACTCATTTATGATATTATAGAATATAGTAAATGATGGCATTAATATATAATTATTTTAAAATACACTTAACATTGTGTATGAGCATTTCTAGATCTATATAGCTATATCTTAAGTGATATTCCTAAATATAGAATTTTCATCTAAATTTTATTCAAGGTTCAATATCAAGGTTCAAAATTTAAAATGGGTTTGATTCTTTCATGCAGATCCTTGTTTTAAAATAACTTGTCTGTCGAGTGATTGTTGAAGTAGGATGTGGTTATGCCATGTCTAAAATAAATGTAACAATCATGGCCTCCTTCACAGATAGAATTTCAGGTAACTTGTGGGTTTCTCCTTTATAAAGGAGACCTGGAAAATAGCAATGTCTTTTTGTTTCTTTTTCCATTTTTTTTTTTTTTTAGCAGATGCATCACTTAAAGTTTTATATACACACGCACATCTGACTTTTTTATTATTTTACTGTATGAGAACTGAGAAAGTAAATCTAAAATTATCCAGTGTAAACATTCCAACTGGAAAGAAAACCAGTCAGGAGACGTCTCAAGTGCCACAGAATTGGCCATGACAGCGTCTCTGCATTAGCACCTCTTTGGTCCAGCAATTTATTGATTAAGTGATGCAGACATCAGTATATTTTCAAGTCTTCATGTGAGCATCCATGTCCATAATTAACCTGAGTTGCCAAAGGGTATTTTGCAATATTAATTTTTTATTCTCCCAGAACCCCTTGGGACTCGTTGACACTGAACACACTTTGCCACCATATTTTTCCTTAGCTTAGGTTTCGTATTTATGTTCTCTGTGGAAACCACAAACCAAATTTCATGGGAATAATGCCAAGCCATCGGGCATGCACAGGAGTAGAAGAAAAACACCCCATATTTAGCAGAATATTATTTTAGGGCAGAGGACTGAGGAAAATGGAGAGTTCATTAGAAATTGCAGGGAGGATTAAACTGGCAATAAGAGCATAAAATTACCCCGCTGGAATTTGTTCAGGATATCAGGCCAAGTGCCCTTTTAATTATTCACTTAATGGATCTGTTCATGCCAAAATAGCCACCGCTGGCGCCTGTTTTCAGACGTATGCCCTCATCTGTGCCTTTGCAAACCACACAGAGGAACTGCTCCCGAGGCCCCCACTTTTGTGCGAAGATTCCAGTTTGACTCATGAGGTTGGGTACACGCGTGGGTCATTCTGGAGATCTGGGGAACCAGCTTAACAGTGGATAAACTGGTTCTGTTTTACCGAAATGGTTTACACATACAGATCCCAGACTATGGAATCTTCATCTTGAAGGATATTCTGGCTTTAAAACTTAAAAAAAAAGCTACATCTTACTCCAAGGAGTCCCAAGCAGATGATGCACAGTATTATTTTCCTTTAATCATCTACCCAGTGACAACATCCTAACTTTCACTTTTCATGACTTGTCTCTCTCAGAAGATGATTTCAGTTATTTTATTAGTTAGCCAGTTCGGATGTTTCCGAAGCTCCTTGGATCCGACTTCTAGCCAATTTTCTGAGTTTTTCACATGTTATTTTTATGCCTCGATCTCCTTTAACGAAGTGAAATTCTTTCACTTCCTCCTGAAAAAGATTTGCATGAATTATGAAACAAGTCCACTTTCCTGTAAGTCATAAAGCCCCCGAATGGTGAAGAGACTCATACCACGCTCCCTCCAGCCCTGCGCACAGACAAACGAGCAGAGTGGAGACTCCTCGGGGAACGCGGGAAGCACCAGGCAGTTTGTTTCCATTTCTCCTCATTACCGTGCGGGCTCCGAAGTGAGCGATGCGGAGACAAGGGTTCCATTCTTCACTCCTGCCTCCCGTGCCTCCAGCGCCGCTCCTGTCTTCCCTGCCATCTGTCTCTGGCTTCCCCTGCAGACTCAGGAAGACGCTCCGCGCTGATTAAAACGAGCCTCCCTGCCTGAAAACACCCCAGAAACACCCAGTTCTGCTCCTGCAGCCAGAAATCCCACTGCTGACACAACTAGGAAAACGATGAACAGTGCGAGCAGGTTGCTTTATTACGGGCTGCGCTACTTGAAACAAGTAGAAAGAGGTTCCCGTTGAGGATGTAAATATCTCCTTCGTGCAACTGACTTGAAGCGTGAGAGAGCAAATCTGTGTACATCACAGGAAATGATGAAAATGGGCTCTTCCTTTCTGGGTTCAGTATTTTAAGAGGAGCATTACAAGTGGGAAAGTTTTTCAAATGGACAAAGATGAGGTTCTTGAAATAAAATGATATTAATAAAGGAGTTTACTAAGCCTTTTTTTTTTTTTTTCTGCAATTAAAAAAAAACCTCCTCCGAGTTTTTAACCTCCTTTTCCCTCTCCTGTGTTCAGAATGACCCTTTGGCTGAGACTAGGACTTTTATAAGGCAGAGGAACACAAAAGCAGAGGCTATCGCACCCACTCATGAGTGGAATGACTGGAACTTCATACCAGGTTTGTCGATTGCACAGTCGCTTACATTTTGGAGATGCCCTAATTCTGTGGGAGAAGATACCAGCTGATGATGATTTGCCCTGGAAAGCTGAACTAGAGTCAATTAGTCTACAAATACACAGGATTTCCGTCTATATGCAGAACTGGGCAATGAAGAGCTTTAGTGACAAGAAAATAAGAGGAAAGGTCAAGAATCCTGGTGTGAAAACACATCTTCATAAGGACATAGTCAGTTGGCATCAATAACCCCAAAGTAAGTTCAGAAAGCCCTTGTCCAGAGTGCACGCGTGGGTCAGCAGGGCGGATGTGGCAAGGTCTGACACAGAACAACACAAAACATCTGATCCAGTACAATTATCAAAAGAATTTTAATTTCATTAAATCTAAATTTAAATTTTAATTAAACCTAAATTAAAAAAAAACTAGAACAAGGAGGGTGTATAGGGGGAAAAAAAGGAGAAACATTGGTAACAAAAATATATTAATAAAAATTGAGAAAAAATATGCAAAGAGTAAAAAAATAATAAAATTTAAATATTAAAAAAAAACAAAAACAAGAACGACTGTCGTGCGGGTGTTCAGACCTCAGGGGTTGCTCAACTGGCGGCAGCTTCTCTCTGCCCTCGGCCCGTGGTATTAGCATAGATTTTTCTCTTGGGAAAACATGATATTTTATTTATTACTTAAATTTTTTTTTCTTTATTGATTTTAGAGAGAGAGAAAGTGAGAGGGAGAGAGAGAAACATCGATTGGCCGCCTCCTGCATGCCCCCCACTGGGGATCAGGCCCACAACCTGGGCATGTGTCCTGATCGGAATTCGAACTGGCAGCCTCTTGGTGCGTGGGTCGACGCTCAACCACTGAGCCACACCGGCTGGACAAAACATGGTATTTTAAATGTGAGAAAACAAATACCACCATAGTGTCTAATAGAAAATGTATCGCTATACAAAACCATGAGAATGGGCCAGCAAAGGGAGGACAGGAAACTAGATTTTGCTTTAGCACTTTTAAGAATGCCACAGCTCAACACATTTGTTCCCAAATCGTCAAGGAAAATGTGTTTTCTGGGAAGACGGTGCATGCTGAGGTTATGGTTTTACACATACTTGGTCCTACCGTGGATGCCCAGAGCTCAGCATACTCCGTGTTAGAAGAGACGCTGTAGAATTTAGTAAGTAGGCATGGGTTTAACTGGTCCTTAGAGCTGTAGGACTCTATTTTCAGCTCTCCTTATTGTTTTGATTCTTTACTGGAAATAAGTAGACACATGGCAGAAAACTAGTGTTCTTTCAAGGCAAACCTTTGAAAAGCCATAGTGTTAATGTCAGGAAGGGGGCTATTAATCATAATAAATTGAGCATGAGTATATAATATTTTTGCCCATACTTGGGACAGAAAGTTAGAGGACTTGGAAGAAAAGAAGGTAAATGTCTAGCTTCCTCAAATTTCTTTAACCAGAGCCACACAATTACCATCTCAAAACCTATGTGCAAAAGAGTGGCATTAATTTCAATGTTAATCAAAATCATTTCCCACTAGAGTTTACCCTCATTATGTAACTAACTTACCTTAGCTACAAAATGTACCATAGTCTTTAAAATGTTAAAGTCAGAGTTTCCTTATTTGTTAAATTGCTGGCTGCAATCTAGCAACAATTGTAGGCAGCTTTAATTGAACCAACAAAATTTTCTAAATATTTGCCAATTTCCATTCTCTGATGTTAGAATATGAATTTTTTTGCATGTTTAAAAAATATTCATGTTTAGAATATGAAAAATGAAGGTGTGCCAAGGCTAATTTTAGAATATTTTTATTTGAATACATGTAACATACTAGTTAATGGTCCATTAAAAATTAGATGCACAAACACAAGCAGATTAAAAAACATAGGACTTAGGTATTTATAAAGCTATAAAATTCTGAAAAATTAAAAGACTCCTTTAACACAACATCTTCCAACTTCAAAAGTCTACCCTCAACATAACATAACATCCCCACAAAATGTCCAAATCCTCAAACTCCAACAGTTTTTCGGTTGGAGATAACGAAGAGGTTGTGGACCGGAGAGCTGTCCAGGAATCATGAAGTTGTAAGATTTACTTACGTGAGAACAAGTCGGTCCGATGCGGTTCCATGGAGGTCAGCAGAAGAAAGAGACTGTTGGTCGGCGACACAGGACGTTGTCACTCACTGTGCAGCAGAAAGCAGGAAGTGCACCCGGACTTCGGTGCCTTTTGTCTTGCGCATGCCATGGGCAGTGCGGAGGAGGCCCCAGGATGGTGCACACACAGTGGGTTGTGCCATAGACCCCAGGCTAAGAAGCCCTCATCTTTTAAAGGTGGCGACTAGCAAACGTGCCCAACCTTTGTCCTGGAGGAAAACCATCTTTTTTACGAAGTCGAAGTCTGCCCTCTGCCCAGGTGGCAGGCTCTATAGGTTTTGAGTCTCTCTTTTTTTTTTTTACAAACCTCCTCGGAAGAGAAGACATTCAGAAATGTGGGAGTCCTTGGAGCATTAGCTTGCACAGTGTGTAGGTGTACAGATCTGCGATTCCATTGTTTTCAACTCCACAAACACCTCGGACTTGTAGAATCAAACTAGAAAGCTGAACATTTACCTTTAACTTTTTGGCAGATCTTTTTCTCCTCACTCATCCATTCATCAGTCCTGCGTACCATAAATATGCAGTTTACACACACACACACACAATTTTTCTGATGTCATTCACTTTTCCATATTTCTGTTGTTATTGCCCTCATTTAGTTCTTCATGATCAAAAAGTAGGCTTCTTGCAAGAGTTACCTTGTAGGTTTGCCAGGCCCAAGTCCTATTCAGCACTAATGCCTTCTTTATAAATGCAGCCAGGATGGTCTAAGATGCAATTCTGAGGAGGTCACTCTCTTGTAGAAAATACTTCATAAGTTGGCCCTGCCTTCAGGTAACAATCTCTTTACATGTCTTGCCATGTACTGAGTCTGTTTTTCTCCTCAATGTCTTCACTCACACCCTACTTACTCCATGTTGCAGCTCTACTGAAGAACTTAATGTTCCAGGATCTATTACCTACACCCTAATTCCCTTTCTAAGCCTGGCCAATGTCTGCTCATTCTACATGGCTCAGCTTAGACGTTATTTCCTCCACAAAACCCAGTTCGACTTTTCTCAGTCCAGACTATGCAACTCCATACTTCTCCTTTAACATCTCTAATCACGCAGTTATTAAATTGCCTATTAACTCCTTTTGATGTTTTATCAGGCAGTAAGTTCTACAGAGGTGTGCACCCAGGACCAACACATACATATGGCATGTTGTACCCACTCATAAATGCTTATTGCCTCTGTTAACAAATGATTGAATGAATCTGTAATGAGATGCTCACTTTGGTGGGAGGTGTTCTGAAGGGTAATGTACTCCAGAATGAAGGAAACCAATTAGGATCAACCCTATTGTTGGACACTACTTTTAATTTCTTTCTCTGTTTTTTCCCTGTGATCTCCTACACATGACATTGTTCTGACCTTACTGGTATACACAATTATGCCACTTTACAAAGAGGATTTTAAATGTCAGCCAGGGCTGACTTCTCAGGATTTTATTCACTGGAAGGAAGCAGTGGGGAAATACGACAGGTGGATGTGTGTTGAGGATTAGAGCTCACCGGGGACAGAAGTGAAGCTACCAATCTCATTAGCTGTCTTCCGAGCTGCCGGATTCTACCTTGGCTCCCAAGGTGAAAGGCTAATAATTAATTCAATTTACCATCTCTTCTGTGGAAAGCTCCAAAGGTTAAGATTATGGAGGACCGAGGAGGGCAATCTTTCATACTGTTTAAATTGCTGTTTAAATTTGAATTAGATTCTAACGGTGAAAGTTTGAAACTGACACAGTTTCATTCATTTATCACCCTCCCCAACCTGCCTACCTGAACTAGCTGGAAAGTGTCTTAAATAAGCAGTCAGCCGTGCACTCCCTGTCCATTTTTATTATTTGCTTGGAGTTTAAATACGAACAGCCATCGTTAGCCTTGTCAAGTTTTTTGTTCACTTTCTATTGTTTTAGCTTTTTCTACTATGGGTTCCTCCGCCTGCCATGATAGATAATATTTTTGTCGATAGTATATCTCATACTCCCTGGGGCACAATCTTTTGGGGATAAACTTAGATAATGTGATAATAATAATATAGCGTTTCTGATTTATCAGGAAATATAGATATAGGTATAGAAATAGATAGAGATGTAGATATATAAATGATATAGATATAAATAGTTATTTAATCTCCTAACAATCCTACTAGATAGCTATTATCATTTATATTTTAGAGGTAAATTTATTGGACCCCAGCACACATTTTCCAAGATCGTACAACTAGTGAATGATAGAACTGACAGTCAAGCTCAGTAACAGAAATACTTGCTCAAATGCACCCACAATGGCTTCACTAGAATTCTACACTCCTCGTTGTGTACATTCTGAGGAAATGTGATTTTCTGCCCAGGGACCTGCACTTGGTTACCCGTTGGCAGTCACCATCACCCCTGTTCCCACTCTGCCTGTTGGCGGGCTGTCGCTGGGCCACCGATTCCCCGAAGGACAGAACAGTCGCCTGCCTGCCCCCGCAGACCGGCCACAGCAGACACTGCCCTGTGTGTGCCCGGGGCCTCGGTGCTGTGCCAGGGCACTGGGGACTGCATGCAGGGGCCCTGGGCTTAGGAAAAGGCCCCGAACACAGCAATGATGTGTGTCAGAGAAGCAGGGAGTGCTGTCCGTGGCGTCACCCCATCTATTTTCCTAAGGGCATGTGCCTTAGTTCTCCTTTTGTGGTGCGTTTCATTTCCAGAACAGTGGTCACTCGTGTACCTCGGTTCGACCCCCGGAGTAGCTCCCTCACCAGTGCTACAGATGCAAGAATTTAAACACACTCTGCTTCAGCACAAACAGTTGTAATAGAAGTTGCTTATTTTCTGCATCAACGCTATTATCTTCCAAGTACCTTTCTACCCAAAGGGAGAGCCACCTGCTGTAATGGGGACTGTGATTCCTGGGCTCCAAGTCACCAGGCAGAGGGTCTGCTTTGGGAGGAGGCGGGGCCCCTGCACCTGTGGACGGTGAGAGACATCTGTCCTTCCGTGACTGTACTCACTGCTGCTGTTTCTCTGACAAAAGCAAGTCACTGTTTCTTTCCCTTTGGTCAATGAACTGTTATCCAAATCAGTGGACTTCTTGATGCTTCAAATGGATCTAGAAGCGAATAAAAGGCAGGAAGCAGGGGAGGGATTTATATGATCAGTCTAAGTATGTCCTGGACAATGTTACAGGCACCTCCACGTGAGGGTCAATCAACGTGGGCGGACTGGAGATCTGATCGACCCTTGCGGTTACGTTGTTGAGTAATTATGTCCTCGGCGGGGCTTTAAAGGAAGAGAAGGTGCAGCTTAGAAAACTGAAAACAAGATGAACACCATTCCGTGCTTGTGGGACAGCCAGGCGAGCCAGGCCTTTACAAAGGGGTGATGTCTGAAAGGGTCTCACGCCGCCAGCAAATGACCCGAATGTGAGGCACGGCCGCCAGCACTAGTCCTGCTGGCCCCTTGGAGTGGGACCTTTCTCCTCTTTGTTTGTGTGTGTGTGTGTTTGAAATCCTAAAGCCTATTATGAACAGAAGCAGCAAAGAGAACGGGTAGGCTTTGTAGCATCCTTAGTGTTCCTTTATTTGACGAAAGGGTATTATAAAATTTAAAATCTGGAAAATAGTGACTTTTAGTTTTTATAATATACTTATTACTAGTTACATACATTCAGATTTTTGTTATTTTTCATACGATAATTAAAAACAATCAAGTTATACTCTGTCTCGTTCCTCTACTGTATTCTTTGGAAGGAAGTGCTTTTGTGCAGAAAGGGGTGGAGATCCCACCCGCTCGAGAACACAGTGTCTGTCTAGACAGGTTCTTTAGAATAGAATTCTGCTTGGGAGTTTTGTGTATTCCCCTGTCTCTTTATTAATTCAAACATTTATTTTACTCTTTATTTTCTTGCCCAAACCATTTCAGTCGTGGCCACTGGGAGCCCTCCCGTTGGCTCCTATGTCCATGTGAGTGGCCCCGTCCCTTCTGTTCCTTTGAGCACTTTCTTACTTTCTGGCCGTACAAGATGCTCCCGGGGCCTCTTGTATTTTCCTTGACCTAGTTCTAGCATCGGTCATGTCCCCAGGTGTCCTGGTTCTTTTAATTGGTGATAAGAGTAAAACCTGCATGTTGGGTCTGCTTGGTGGGTTGTGGCTGTTTCCAGGCCCACTCAGCAGGGGCAAAGACACCTCTTTATATACTAACTCATGTCCGTGTCCCACAGAAGGCACATTTTAAAGATAATTATAATAATAATGGATTGGACAGATTCAACATCAGATTTCATTCTTTATAAGGCTTGGTCTAATTTTGATTTTCCCTTACAAATTGAGCCCCATGGAGATCCTCAGTTGTACGTGAGCCCTCTTTGTTGGTGGGATCTGAACTTCTTGTCTTAGCAACACAAGACAGCCAAGGTTCACTTGGCTCGTCAGCCACTTAGTTGCTGCTTTCTGTTTCGATTATACTTCTCGGAGTTTCGAGTGGGGTTCCTTGGGGTTCCTGTTACTCCCTGATTATTTCTCCTCGAGTCCTGGCAGCTTTTGTAGCCCTAAAATTCAATTTTTTATGTTTTAAGCCCTGTGAAAGACTTCTAAAATCTCTGCCAGTTTACTACTCTCAGCTGGGAATTTTTCTCAGAGTTACACACACACACACACACACACACACACACACTCGGACGTGCAGACATTTCAATTTATTTTTTCCGCTAGCCTTGTTGGGACATTAGATCTGCTCTAGGTCAAAGCCAAAAAGGCAAGCTCGAGGATCTTTTCTTAATAAAGATATGATCCTTGATCTCGGGAAGTTGAGGGATTATTTTTATTGTTACCTTTTTAAACACTGGACCTGGAATCTTGAATTTTTTTATTCCTTTGACAAAGTAAAAATCATCTGAAAGAAAAATGTAGTTAATCTCAAATCTCATGTTTAATATATGAACATTAATTTTAGTCATGTATTATGAATATAGTCTTCTTAATTGAATTCATTCTTCTATAGATAATCATGATGAGATCCTAATGATTAAGCTGCATATTTTTTTAAGAATCTTTTTTTGCTAAGCACTAAGAATAATGTATAAGAACTCCCTTTTTCTCTGCTAAGAAATTGAACACGTTGTGTATTTTTAGTTATGTTTAATCCAATGTTGAACGTTCTGTTTGAAAGACTGCCATGACCTCATGTTCCCGTAGGAGTAAACCAATATTTTGATGAATAAAAGATCTGATATATCACATTATTATCTCTGGGTTGTAGAATCAAGTAAAGATTAGTCTCACCTGGCATGATCGATTCAAAGAAACGTTATATGCTATTTTAGCTAAAAAGGTTAAATGAAATGTCAGTCCATTATTATGGAATTTCAGTACTTGGTTGATTTTAAATTCTCCAGTACAGTAAATAACACTTGGAATGAGCTTTCAGAATGGCAGTATTTTGCAGAACACAAATTAAATCTTTGTAATGGCTCTGAAAAGTTCAGTGATGACATCATTCTCAGAACCATAAACATGATTGATTGAAGTAGTGAGATCATTTTGTTTTAATCTCCTTTTCACTCTTATTTTAATAAAAAAGAATTCATATTTTGAATATTACATATATATTATTATAGCTTACCTTGGCTTTGAGTATCCATATATACATATAGAGTTAAGCAAAAGTAGGTTTGCAGTTGTGAATCCATGAAACAGTTTATTCTTGTATTATTATTTATTAATCATTATATTATTTTCCATATGAACAACTATAAACTTACTTTTGCCCAATCCTGTACTTATATATCATTCTTTTGAATTTTTACATCAACATAAACATATTTAGAATTCTTACACTATTTATGTTAAAAATAGATATTAATGGAGACATTTACATATACATGTGGAGAAAATTGAATAGTAAAGAAAATAATAAAATGTAATGTACTCTCAACTGAGTTTCTAATTTTCATTTCCTTTTGCAGAGTGGATGAATTACTTTAGAGAATTCATATTGTAATTTTACAAAAATAATTTGGCTTACATCATTTCAGTGAAAATTCATAAACTTCCTGTGCTGTTTCACATGTTTTGTTACTGACTCTTTCTTGAGGTTTGATCATATCTACACGTGAAATCACTCCTGCCTACCTAGCCTCACACACACGAACACAGAAGCAAGGTTGTGGAAGAAACTGGTATAAAAGCACCTAATTTGTATTCCTCTGGATCCCAGGAGACTTACCTGATGTTTCTGTGGGGCAAATTAAATGTAGATTTTTGTATGTGTTCTACATTTTTCATAACCTATCTACAGCATATTAAAAACAACCGGATCTTATCTTGTCTCATAATTATTTTCTTTAATTCACTGCAAATATAATAAGTAATTTTCCCCACTTAAAAAATCAACATTATATATTGTAATCAGTGTTATGATCAGCAAAGCATAACCATTGTTAGCAAGCATTCAAATGCTTGGTCACTTCTTATACTAGTAAATAATAGCGTATCATCTGTTAAGTTATTAAAAAAACAAGACCAAGTTCTAAAAATAGATCTGATCTAATTAGTTAGCAGTTATTTATTCATCAATTTAAGAACTGTTTATTTATTTGCACTCTTAAGAAAATCTAAAATATAGAAGTCTAGAATGCAGTCTTTTTTCTCCTTCTTTTTGCTCCCTGGGGATCTGAGGCTCCTCAGAGCACACTTCAGAGAGAAGTAATACCAGCCATAGTTTATCTTAGAGTTAGTGTTTAAAATGCATTCCATTAGGACAATAAAAAGTATTTCTGAATTTTCCACACTTGACTTTGAGCTCCTTGAAAAGTAGAGTCTATTTTAATAAGTGGTTTTTGCTTGTCCCCTAGAAGAGTGACAGGCATATGTACTTTGTTCTGTAGACGAATAAAGACAAGTTATACACTCACCGATTTTACAAGACAAAGAGATCTTAGAGGTCATCTAGTAAGAATGGAGAATTCCCATCTAAAAGATAGGCTCAATCCAAGGCTGCACTATTTATTGATAGAAGTGTGTTGATAGAGTCATCCTAGATATGTTGGCTTTTGTCCAGAACTCTTTTCTGATTAAGAAGTCACATTTTCAAGATGATGAACATTATTATACTTTCATCCTGGCACACGCTGGGCTTTCTGGAAGCCGGGTGAGCTGATCTAATGGCATATTAACACAAAAACCATGTGACAGCCACAGCCTCATCCACAGCTGACGGTTTATTGGTTTTCTATTACTTGGTGGAGATGTGAATTTTTTTCTTTTTTTTTTCCTTCAAGTTCTTTTTAAATTTTTGCCATTGGTTGTGTTCGTGTGAATCCTTTTTAATGCAGAGGTGAGGTTTATTTCTTTTCTCTGTTCAGTCTCCTATTGGGGACAGATTTTCTTGACATATGGTTGGCACTTGGTGTATATTCTCAGTGTGATGTCCAATATGTATGGTTCCACAATTGGAAAATTATCCTCTGTAACCCAGGTGGTATTGTCAGTATTGATTTGTACAGTGGATGGTTGCATTGGAGAGCGAAAGTCATTCAATTGTATCAAAGGGCTTTTCAGGAAAAAGCAATTGCTTAAGCTTGCACTAAACAACATCTTCAAAAGATGTCCTGAGTAATAACCTTAAATTTAATTCTGAAGTTTCCTCTGCATTACTGTAATTGTGCCTTCTCATTTAGTTAAGACATTTTTAAAGAAAACAAGAAGAGGTTTGCCACGGGTGCTTGCTAAGCATTCATTTCACTATGCGATGCTTTTTGTACTCACATAAATTTTCTCAGCTGGCGTATGCGTTTGGTGGGTAGAATAGTCATCAGCTTCCTCAGAGAACCAGCACAGCAGTCTGTCCTTGGGTTCCTATTTCGGGGGCAGTTAAGAATAGCCACTTGCTACACTTTTCTTATAGGAAAAGAAAAACCTCTGTGCATTCTGGGAGCCAGCTTCAGTTTTCTCATTTAGAATCATTCACATGAAAGGCTTTGAAGCTGTTGTTTCAGCCATGATTGCCATGGAGTTTAAGTTCACCAAAATCTGGGAGTTTTTATGTATGCCAAATTTGGGTAGCTATTTACGCATAGCAAAACTTCCCAGTGATTTTTGTTGGTTGTCGTTTTAACTGACATTTAGTAAGAGGGCCTCCCCTTCCCCAACTGCTCACATGTTCCTTGATTTTCCCTGGTTTGGCTTGTCTTCTGCTACACTAACCACATTTTCAACTAACTTTACTTACTCTTTATGATTATTACGTACCGTCGCCTTTCCCATGAAATCTAAGCTCTGAAAACAGGACTTCTTGGGAATCTGTCACATGGCCCAAATACCAGGGACAGCGTTGGCTTGTAGCAGGCCCTGCTGAGTTGAAGGAAGAGGTATGACGGTCTCCTGCCAAAGAAAGTCACCTACGAAGCAACAAGTACATGGCCACCTGTGACTACGAGAAAGAAAGGGCAGTTCAGGGTGCCCGTCCTCCAAGAGTTTACTAAGATTAATACTCAACGAAAAACAACATTAGACATTATAATATGGTTCAAAGAGAAGGCTCTGAAGGCAGGAGAGTTTCCAACGTCTTCTGACAGAAGCCTCAGGCCCAGGTTTATGCGGGGACCAGGTGCGGCCCAGAGCGAGAGCCAGGTGGGCAGACGGGGTGGAGCTCCTTCCGCTCAGCAGGTGCATCCGCGGCTCCAGGATCCTGAGTCCCCGGTCCCCCTCCCCAGGGATCCTGAGTCCCCGCTCCCCTTCCCCAGGGGTCCTGAGTCCCCGCTCCCCTTCCCCAGGGATCCTGAGTCCCCGCTCCCCTTCCTGAGTCCCCGCTCCCCTTCCTGAGGGCTGTGATCGTCTCCCCAGGAGACCGCCTGGCAGTGTATAATTGCAACTTTGGTTTTGAAAATTTTTTGTTCACTTTTTCATTTATTAAAGTAGACATGACATTTTACATGTAGCACATCATCAGATGTTTAAATGTTGTGATGCTGACTAATACAAATCACCCCCATTGTTATTCAAACCCTTAGGTTTCTTGAAAATTATTGTAGATTTGTTTGCACGGTTTATATCTCTACCTAATTTAAATCTATACTATATTTATATATACATATATATAATATACATGTTCATATATACATATTACATATGCATATAGATACATTTGAATATAATACTTTTTTTATCCTCACTCAGGACATTTTTGCATTTATCTTCAGATAGAGCAGGAGGGAGAGAGGAGGGAAGAGAGAGGAACATCGATGTGAGAGAGACACATCGAGTGGCTGCCACCCACACGACCTCAACCGGGGTGGGGACAAACTGCAACTGAGGTACATGCCCTTAGGGGGAACCGAACCTGGGACTCTCCAGTCTGTGGGCTGAGGCTCTAACCACTGAGCAACCAGCCAGGGTGTAAATATAATACATTTAAATATATATAGTATTTATGAAACTATATCAGTTCATAAAATATATACTTACCTAAATACGTCATATATATTTATGAGAGGGACAGAGGAAGAGGGAGAGAGAAATCAGAAGCCTTCATCCTGCTCATGAAAAAGCACCTGTTTCTGGCGTTCCGAGAGCCAGGCCCTGAAGAGCGTGCGCTGGGCCATCCAACACTGTGTGGCGAGGGTGAGGGGACCACAGGGGGATTCGTTTTAATCCCTGTTAGAACTAAAGTAGGCTGAGTGATGGGATCGATGTTAGCTATCGCTCTGGGCTCACGAACTTAAATAAACGCGCATCCTGTCACTCTAGTAGGAAGAAAAGACGATCAACATCTACAGAGAAAGTCCAGCAGAAGCACAGGAGGGCGAGGAGACCGAGAGACCGTCCGGTGCAGAGCCCCTGCCCTGGCATCCTCGCCCTGGCCGCCCCGGAGCAGAGGTGGGCCTCTGCCGCCTGACTGTCCCCACGCCCGCGAGGGAGCGAGCAGAGCAGGGACGAGAGACAAAGACACATGACTGTGTTTATGTCCCCAGACCTGAGAGACAGGAAGGTCAGCTGTTAGCCTCCACCCGGCCGTCTGAGCCCTGACCTAGGTCCTTGAACCTGCCAGGCACGAGCGGTCCTTCTCCTCGAAGACCAAGTGGAAGGGGCCGCAGAACGGACGGCAAAGGGCCCCGTTTAACTGGAGCCCGATGTTGACAATACAAATCGAAAAAATGTATGAATACATGAATTCCAAGTCATCAGATAAAATGCGGGGCGGGGGGCGGTGATGTTAAATCATCAAAGGAAAGCCTGGAAGCAAATAAATAGAGGTTGAAAGTCAAACAGCAAAATCCTTTGTTTAGTTTTCAGGCACAAAAAGAAAAAGAATATTTACAGCGTAAACAAACACAGAGATCTTCCGTATCGTTCTAATGTGACGGAAATAAACTTTATAACAGGAAACAGTGTATCATTGCACGTGAACAGAGTGTGCGTTTTAGCTTGTGTTGAGAACAGTCACTTTGCAAATGAGAGTGGGATCGCCCACCTCCAGAACACATCGGGCTCAGAGCGGAGCCCAGTCAGAGCTTCATGGATGGGGTGTGAGGACCCTGGGCACCAGACCACCTGCTGCGACACCCAGGCCTTCCTGTCACGATGGTTCACTCACGTCTTTCTGCGCGGGCTCTTCTCGTCCCTGGAAGGTCAAGATCTAAATGTAGATTGCGGCCCCAGAGTAAATGCACAGACAGCATGTTATGAAATTTCTTCAAATAAGTGTGGCTTTAATAAAGGCTAAGAAAAAATTAAGAACAAATGACGAATTACCTTTTACCTAATATGTTTAGGCCATATGTTTTTTTCCCCCTTAACAGTAAGCTGGTTTCAGCAGCTATTTTTCACACTGGGAAGCTTAAGCTTTCAATAGAGGTTGTCTGAATATATTTTGCACACATCGTCATCAATGTTTTATTCATTGTTGGTAACTCAGTATACTGGATTCATTTCTGATCAATTGTTTATATAAAACTAAAGAGAGATTGAAATCTATGATCTGTTTCCCAGTGAAGTGTAGTAATTGATATTCTGTTGACTTGAAAAGTATATATCCCAATTTAAGTACATAATTTCATTATCAGAAATTGAATCATGGATATTGGGGATTAGGGTTCAGTTTTTTCTTATTCACTATATGGAATGATAAAAATAATTCAAAATATGTGCAGTGAAAATGTCTATTATTTATTACTTATATAACAAGTCTGGCTACTTCTTCGGGGCTTATTTTATTTTGAATGCGATTCTACTTCTTCTTTAAATGTGTTTCCAAGTCTAAGGGAGGAGGAATAAGTTTTGTATTGCACTTCTGGATTTAGTTCTGATAGAAGGAGGTAGAGAAATGTTACCTTGGGAAGCTCAATATTTGGAAAGCTTATTTTTAAGATTTACTTTCAGAAGAGAGAAGAGAGAATTGTTACAAATTACAGAATGTGTGTGTGCCTGTATCCATCCTGATTCATATGTGAATGTGGTAGGCAACCTCTAAGATGTCCCTACTGATCTCCTCCCTTTGTATTCATGGCCTGTGGCATCCCCTCTCCCGCCCCCGAGAAACTAGCCAATAGAACAGAGCAATACTGAGTTATTTCTGTAACTAGATTACAAAAGATTGTGGCTGCTGTCTTGTTAGCTGAACCTTTCTATTGCCTTCTTGGCTTGAATGCTTTGGCTCAGGGAGCTGCCATTTGTACAGCCTCATATGGCAGGGACTGAGGGTGGTCCGTGTCCCAGGGGTGCAGGGAACCGAGGGTGGTCAGTGTCCCAGGGGTTGCAGGGAACCGAGGGTGGTCCGTGTCCCAGGGGTTGCAGGGAACCGAGGGTGGTCCGTGTCCCAGGGGTTGCAGGGAACCGAGGGTGGTCCGTGTCCCAGGGGTTGCAGGGAACCGAGGGTGGTCCGTGTCCCAGGGGTGCAGGGAACCGAGGGTGGTCCGTGTTCCAGGGGTTGCAGGGACCGAGGGTGGTCCGTGTCCCAGGGGTGCAGGGACCGAGGGTGGTCCGTGTCCCAGGGGTGCAGGGAACCGAGGGTGGTCCGTGTCCCAGGGGTGCAGGGAACCGAGGGTGGTCCGTGTCCCAGGGGTGCAGGGACCGAGGGTGGTCCGTGTCCCAGGGGTGCAGGGACCGAGGGTGGTCCGTGTCCCAGGGGTTGCAGGGAACCGAGGGTGGTCAGTGTCCCAGGGGTTGCAGGGAACCCGAGGGTGGTCCGTGTCCCAGGGGTTGCAGGGAAACCGAGGGTGGTCGTGTCCCAGGGGTTGCAGGGACCGAGGGGGTCCGTGTCCCAGGGGTGCAGGGACCGAGGGTGGTCTGTGTTCCAGGGGTTTGCAGGGACCGAGGGTGGTCCGTGTCCAGGGGTGCAGGGACCGAGGGTTGGTCCGTGTTCCAGGGGTAGGGTGCAGGGACCGAGGGTGGTCCGTGTCCCAGGGGTGCAGGGACCGAGGGTGGTCCGTGTCCCAGGGGTGCAGGGAACCGAGGGTGGTCCGTGTCCCAGGGGTGCAGGGAACCGAGGGTGGTCCGTGTCCCAGGGGTGCAGGGACCGAGGGTGGTCTGTGTTCCAGGGGTTGCAGGGACCGAGGGTGGTCCGTGTCCCAGGGGTGCAGGGACCGAGGGTGGTCTGTGTTCCAGGGGTTGCAGGGACCGAGGGTGGTCCGTGTCCCAGGGGTGCAGGGAACCGAGGGTGGTCTGTGTCCCAGGGATTGCAAGGAACCGAGGCTCTCGGTCCAACAACCGGCATGGACCCGCACCCTGCCAACACTGGTGAATGTGGACTCTCTCTAGTTTGAACTTAAGATGACCATCGCCCAGAAACACTGTAATGACCTGTGCAATACCCTAGAGTAAACAACCAAAGTAAACTGTACCTGAATTCTTGATCTGCAAAAATTGTGTTTTAAGCTATGAAGTATTAGGGTAATTTGTTAGGTAATAATAGATGATTAATGCTCTGAAATAAAAATATATGCCCTTATTTTGCCTGCAAGGTATATGAGATAACATTATAATTTACATAAAATCAGTTTTTAGAATCTGTAATTAACGTTTAAATACCACAATTCCATGCTTGGCGTGTTTTATGCATGTGCTTATATTCTAATGTAACTTGTATTATTTTAGAATGCATATATGACAACTGAACTGTGCATATTATTTTACAATAACCTCATTTTACCTACACTTAGTTGAGGTTATTTCATAGCGCATACCATGTGAGGAAACAGCTATCATAAATGTTATATTTTGCAAACAGTCTTAATTTCAAAATTCATAGCATATAGTTTACAAAAGAATTAGCATGGATTAATGGCTAGCTTCCAAAATGAACCGAAGATCAACTTATTTCAAAGTGACATCACTTTTTCTGTATGAGAGCGTTTGGATAGTCCGGAGATCGTAGTCCGAACACACATCCAAAGGCTCGGAAGCATCTCAGGACACGTGGCCCATCCACGTGGCCCATCCACGTGGCCCATCCACGTGCCGTATCGCTGCTCACTGCTTTGCAGAAGCAGAGGCAACAGCGCCCAGAGCAACGGTATTTAGCATGCACAGCTTACCCTGAACTCCTTGACAACCAAGTGACAGTGACAGATCCAAATGCAATCCTGACTCGGAGCGTCGATTAGGAAAATGGCAAAGGCCTTTCCAACATTATAAATGACTCTCTGAAGCCAGCGACAAAAGCTCTCGCTACCATAATTTTGCATGATTACAGTGTGGACAAAGACAAGCTGAGGGGTGACGCATTGTATTTGAGAACTATGAAAGAGTTCTCACCAGATGCATGACTCCAGCAGGAGCTCCACAGCTTCCGTGGCCCTTACACACCCCGGTCCCAAGCAAACTGCAGATTTAAGCCATATTTTCTTGTGATCTTTAAATGACAGCTATGATCAGTTTTTGAGATATTGATATCCAAGCTCCTACCATTTACACAGCAGACTACTTCTATGAAAAGACATATATGCATGTCTTGACTATCAGTTCCATCAATTTTCTATGACAAATGATTCATTTTCTATTTATGACAAAATTAGCTGGCTCTTCAAAACGTCTTAGCATACAGCATCGGCACGATACTCTGTTAGCTTTATATTTTCAGGAAGAAGTGTACAGCATACATTTAATTTTGTGTGGCAAACAAGTAGCAATCCCTTATGATTAAATTTGTAATATATTTTAGATTACCTTTAAAATGGAGTACATTTCTGGACTTCCTAGTGCTCATGGTATGATAGATTGTTTGCTAACACAGGTGTTAAAAATGTTACGCGTCCTCCCAGAAATTATGCTATCGCCGCCTGACCTTTCCACCATTGCTTCCTGAGCCTGATCTTTAAACATGGAAAAATGTAAGGATTAGTAACAAGCTAATTCTCCCCCTTTCTTTGGATTCATAAAATTTAAAGTTAAAAATCACCTTAAAGTTTATGAAGTTCAAACCCTGCATTTGCACCTAACAAAACAAGGGCTCAGAAAAGTGAAGTAACTCCTTTAAGGTCAATAAATTGGAAACTTCAATAATGTCATAAAAAGTCGAGGTCCATTAATAGACCAAAATGTCTTCTTGAAGGACAGGGCGAGTCTCATAAATAATTGCTCTTCTGCCATTTCTGAATATTTAGCATCCAGTCCAAAAAAAAAATAGAAACCACTCTAGATATTTCAAGCAGAGAAGGGTTTAACTTGGGGTATTGCGGACAAAGGTGTTAGAGGTGCTGAGAAGGCTGCTGATGATGAAGGCAGATATCGCCAAACAGAAAATAATTCTTTCCTTCTGTGCTTCCAAACTCCTGCCAGCTGCCCACTGGGGAGCTTGAAGGGCCAGAAGAGAGTCCCGGAGATGTAGTTTGCAGGCCTCATTGCAAGCGGTACAAAGGAAATCATGAAAGTTGATCGCAAAGCTTTCGGTCAGCAGACAGGGCGACGAAGTCAGAAGTATTTCTGATTGCTGCAAACATACGACACGCTCTGTGTTCTCTGTTCTACGGTATTTCCAAAGAGATAACATCTTGATGATTTTGCTCAGTGGTCAAGTTCAGAACGAGGAAGACAGATTGGGTTCATTAAAATTCCGCTCGTATCCAAATAGAGTAATTATATTTCCAGCCAAATGAAACACACATAAATATTCTTTCCACGTGTGAATGCCACCAGAGTCCACCCTTCACGTACTGTGGACAGGTGCTCAGAAGAGAGACACCTCTGTGCCTCCAGCGTTCGGCTGAGCCCCCACGGAGAGCTTCTCTCTTGCCTGGGTACCAACCTAGAAGCAGGGCTCAGATTTATAGATTTCTACTGCACAGAATCGACTCAACAAGGGCTTAGATTGGCAATAGTGTTTTCAGCAGAAATAACCCAGGAGAGATGAAACAGAGGTCCCCTTCAACATTTAAAGTAGACGTTTCATTTGAGCCTTTCTTCCGAAATCCTTTCCATGTGGCCTCTGATACCCCTTTCCGGTACCTTCAGAGGAGCTCCGGCCTCGCTCCGAGGCTGCAAAGTGCTCTCATGAGCAGACACAGGCCCAGCTTCTCCAATGTACATGCCGCAGCTCAGGGTCCCAGGAGAAAGACGGAGCAGGTTTTGGGAGGGAGCTCCCTGCAGAGTGCTTGTGGGCTCGACATTCAGAGGAGAGTGAAAGGAATTAGAGGAAGGTGGACTGAGATGCAGCCACAACCAAGTCTCAGACTGTTTCCAAAAGAGCCGAGGTCCTAGCACAGTCCTTCCAAACTGGTTCGATGGGACCGAGCCTCCGTGCCTCGCACAGACCTGTCCCTGGATGTGGCTGCCCCATGACGGTGCTGACTTTGGATTAGGTAGCTGTGTCCACCCAACAGCAATCATCTGTCAGCCACTAACACTGTCGGCATCTGGGGACGGGGGGCGGGGGGTGGGAGCTTTTGTCCTGCAGGGGAGTTCTGGGCAAGCACAGTGTCCACTACTGGAGAGGGAGGTACAGGTGGGCACTCCTATGTGCTGATAAGAAAAATCGGAATTTTAACCATAGTGTTCCAACTTTCAGTGAACAAATACTTTTAGCTCTTGCAAAACCTGATACATTCTGTGATGATGCTAAGAAGACTTTAAACAACTACTTAGGTCCCTGTCCAGACTTTCCACCTCGTGTACATGTTCTCTTGCTCCTTATTTTAAAAATCGAAGCATAAGTCATCATTGAGCTACCCCATTGGGGGCCTCATTTCTTAGCTCACTCTACTTATTTAACGACTGAGCAAATGTCTTGCTCTCCCTTCTGGGGCACCTTCGTCACCCGTCCTCACAGCGGGGAGCTCTGCTGTTTGTCTGTGAAGCCGTCAAGGGTTCTCCCAACACAAAGAGTAAATAACACTTGACCAGGAGTCAGCAGCATTTGAATACACAGTGCCTGGAATTCAAAGCCTTCTTTTCCTTCCGCAGAGCCTCCAAACAAGAAATAGAGCTCACCTACATGCCCCTGACCCCGCAGAGAGACACAGCATTGTCACCAGTGAGCACCACTTCCTGGTCATTGACTTCTGTGAGGGGGAAGAGTTCATCTACTGCCCCTGGGCTTATGCAGCCAGGATAACTCAAAGCACAGCCTCATTGCATTAGCAGCCCACAGATCCCATTGATGGAGAAATGGACTGTAAGCTCCTCATCTCAGGGTTGAAAAAACAAGCTCATAGAACACTGGGTGCTCCTTTGATAGATTTTGATTCTGAATCTCTCAGATATTCCTGAGGCCTTCTGTGGGCCTTTTGTGCGTGTGGTTTTCGGATATTATTTTGGGGAAAGTTATTCATATTATAAGCAAATTAATGATCTTTGACTTTGAATGACCTCAAGCATGTTAGCCTCCTAATCAGCAGTAGAAAAGCTGCCTGCCCTGAGCTGATGGGACCTTACTTGTCAGAAAGACCAGCTCAGCAGCTCTCTAATACAAAATAATACGTGAGGGCGAAACTTCTCGGCTCACTTTCGAGAACAGCCAACGCTTCCTTCTGCTTTTGAGCTTCCAAAATAGCTCCTCTGATGCTGAGAATCTGAGGGCTCCCTTCTGCTCGTGGAAGAAGCCAGGTGTCTTCAGAAACACTGCTGTGCATCCATGTCAAGGAGGCTCCTGCAGCCGCGCCCTGCAAGTCTCTCACGACTTAACATTCGTGTGCCCGTCTGTCCTCCTTGATCCCGATGTCTGGTAAGACACTTGACATACAAGTCCCTGCACTGTCCTCATTACTGAAAACATTCAAGTCCTGCCAGCCGCAGTGACTGGCACATTTGTGAATTTGAGGACATAGGTCATCCTAATGGTGACCCCGGGGAAACATGTCTCCAATGTCATTGCTTCCTGGCTCTCAGGCCCTGCCTCCTCTCTCACCATGGCATGTCCTCGCCACAGCTTGGTCTCTCTGAGATCTGGCGCATGTCTTTTATGCTTCTTTGATCTAGTACATAGTTTCAAACACTGGTTCCACAGTCTTAAGAGCTGCACAGTTAAGTCTGTTTTAGTTGAGGAAGATTATATAGGTCCTAGAATCCACCAGAGCATAACTGCTGTTTGAGGAGAATACTCAAATTCATCACAAATTTGGAGTGCTCCAAGCAGAATGTAGGATCCTCTTCCAGCCAGTGAATTCCTGGGAGCCTTTTGGATACGTCTATGGTAGCTCACTCAACGCTCGGCAAAACATCACCTCGCACACGGGGTCTCCCCCAGCCTCCAAAGCAACAGTGTGCCAATTCATAGCTGCTTCTGTAACTCTTACCACACTGAACTCATATACGAAGGGCCAGTGCTCAGTGCAGACTCCCATCTGAGAGTTTAGCGGTCATAGTAAGAGCTGTGTTCTGCTCAAGTGGTGTCTTCATGGGGACCTAAGTGAACTGCCGCTAAGCACTGCTTCTTAGTTTTTGGATTTTAGTTGTGGTCTTTTTTTTTTTAATCTTCTTTTTTCTTTATTGATTTTAGAGAGAAGGAAGGGAGAGGGGGGAAAGAGAAACATGGATGAGAGAAAACATTGATTGGCCGCCTCCTGCATGCCCCCCACTGGGGATTCGGCCCACAACCTGGGCATGTGTCCCAGCCAGGAATCAAACCAGAGACTTCTTGGTGCATGGGTCGATGCTCAACCACTGAGCCACACCGATCGGACTAGTTGTGTTCTTAATATGACTGTCCACCCACAGCAGCCTCGATTTTTGCCCTATTCCAACTCTGCAGCACCGCCCCCAGGTTCTTAAATTTCCCAGAAACACAGCTTCTGCACAAGCCAGTCAGTGAGAACATGATTTTTATTAAAGTACACCATGGGGAAAAACATAGGCAATTTGCATTGAGCAGCTCATACAATTTCATTTCTACGTGCGCGCACACACGCACACACACACACACTGTCTCTTTATCTTACACTCAAAATCAGGCTGCTTTCTAAAAATTATATCAATAGTTTCTAATAGCACAGCCTTTCTCTCCCCTTCCTATCAAGTTTTCATCCACTGAAATCTCCCCCTTTTAAAACGCAGAGCAGTTTAACTCGATCTCAGATCTACAACACGATTTTCTTCCTATTTTTTTCTGGGGCTCCAGGCTCCCAGCCTCC
The DNA here is from genome assembly GCF_014108415.1 of Molossus molossus. NCBI lineage: Eukaryota > Metazoa > Chordata > Mammalia > Chiroptera > Molossidae > Molossus > Molossus molossus. The sequence continues at coordinate 119,470,020 of NW_023425377.1, read as the reverse complement.
AAGGAAGCTTATTAAAGTGTTAAATTATTAAATACTTACTGTTTATTCACCTGTTATTCAAGGAAGCTTATAAAATCTTCACCCAACACTAGTATATTTCATTTCAGGGGGTGGGATGGGGTGGAGTATCCTGCTGGTAACGGGAAAATAAAACTGTCCGGGTAATACCATACCCACAGGGAGCGGCTCCAGACACTGCGCAGACACACTTCGTGGTGGAGAGGAGGACAATATCCTTTAGCAATAAAATTAAGAGGCTTTTTTCTAAACAAACTTGAAGAAATTGCAGACGAAAGATTGAACACCTGGAACATGTGTATGTAATGCGGACTGAAAGGAGAGAGGCGGAATCAGCTGTCACAGCACCGAAGAGAGGCTTAATGAGAAGATGGAGATGCAGAGCAAGCCCACCGGTGTCGCCAGCAGGTTCCGACAAGCACCTTTATTTATGTGTCACACACGGTGCATCTCCGATAGCCGCACAGTAGCATAGACCTAGTGCTCATGTCACAAGTGAGGATTCTCGCCTCGCTCTTATTGCGGTTTTACAGAGACACAGGTTAGTGCCTGCACTAAATGGATCCCACATGACTCTTTTAGCTAAGATTTGAGGCCTGAAACAAAAGAGCAGCCTGTTATCTGTGGTGCTTCCTGAATCTGGCTTATTTATTTGCTTTTCTTTTTTTTTTTCCTTTATTTTTAGAGAGAGAGAAAGGGAGAGGGAGAGAAAGACAGAAACATCACTTGGCTACCTCCTGTATGTCCCTCACTGGGGGTTTGTCCCACAACCTGGGCATGTGCCCTGACTGGGTGTTGAACAGATGACTTCTTGTTTCATGGGTTGATGCTCAACCAGTGAGCCACACCAGCCGGGCTAAAATTTTATTTTTAGTTTTGAGAGAGGAAGGGAGAGATAGAAACATTAATCAGCTGCCTCCTGCATGCCCCCTACTGGGGATGGAGCCCTCAACCCGAGTATGTGCCCTGACGAGGAATCGAACTGGGACTTCTCAGTCCATGGGATGACACTCAGTCCACTGAGCCACACTGGCTGGTCCTGAATCTGGCTTATTTATATGCATAGGTGTTCTAGGTGTTCTACAAACAAGTGCTAATGCGCCCCACTCAGGACTTCGTGTTCCCCACACCGTCCCTCTCCATTGCATTAGCTTATTCAAAATTATTTTATGCATCATTCCATCACAGCTGTTGTCTGGTCTCTATAACAATTTTATAAATAGAAAACCTGAAGGGAAGAGACTACTGGAAATATGTATAAATATATGTTATATATAGTATAATTAGCATATAATATCTATAGCAAGACAGATGAAAAAGCCAGCAAAAACCTAGTGGCTAGTGACTTTAGAAAGTTTAGTAAATAGATTTATTCAATTATAAGTCATTGGGCTTCTGAAATAGATTTCACATATTAATTCCTACTGAGTTGAAAAGATCTTTGATTTTGCTGTATTGACGGCCCGTAACCTGATGACGTCCCCGCAGAATGCCGTAGAGACAGACACGTGGAGGTGTTCAGGGCAGTGTCGTGAACAGAAGAAAATACAGGAGGAGTGGCCATGACTTGGACTTATATTTAGGTGTTAAAATTCATTTAAAATGAGTGTACAGTTAAATTGAACAACCAGGAAGAATATTTTGCCCAATGATGTAAAACTATCCGTTTATATGTTGTAGAAATTTGAAGAATTTGAACTTATTTACCTTTTTTAGGAGGCTATAAAACATGTGTTTCTTTTTCACAAGGCTACCTGTCCAAATGTGGTTTCCTTTTTGTTTTGTTTTATTTTGTTTTTAATATGGGCAGTTTGTACTTTTATTTTTTCTCTGGATAAGAAGACAGTATAATACACATAAGTCACTATTGTAACCACAAGAACTTTAAACTTTGATATCTTGATTATACTTCAGATCTCTTTGCTTCTCAGTTTACATTTCTTTTTATTACAGCTCTAGTTTGATAAGTAGATATACAAATGATTCTTTAAAACTACTCTTTGGCAATATTCTATCATATCTGTATGTGTCTTTTCCTCCTGTTTTTATTTATCTAAATGTAAAACTTGAAAAGTTCATTATGTCAGATTGCTAAGGTTCATAGCAATGGAATGGAGTGTGTCATATATAGATGCTATATTTATATATGTGTATATAATGTATATATTATATCTATATCTGTATATCTATATCTACTTATCTATTCATCCTTATACATTTTATCCCAAGAAATTTATTACCTTAAAGGTAACTTCTATGTATGAGAAAATGGGATCTCATCTATGAGAATGCATTTTCATGTACTATTTATTCATATTTTAAAGAATCCTCAGTTTTCTGTTAGTTTGTCTTTGCCTGTAAGTCCTGATGGCTTACAAACTATTGCAACTCCGCCATCACACAGATTTGTATAAAACACAAAGGTGGCGTGTGTCCGCTTTGTGTCCTAAATCCTATGGACTCGAAATCCAAAGTTTGCAGTACCCACCAGGGCGGACTCTGCTGTTCTCATAGGATGGCATGGATTCTCCCTGGCCTGGGACAGCTTAGATTTTCCTCTGTGATTTGCTCCTTCCGCAAGGTAGGCTGTCTGATTGGAGTGCAAATCCTGAGATATTAAACCAACCTTTATGTTGCTCTCTCAAAGGAGAGAGCCTGTGGTTTCCATGCAACCAGGATTCATCCCCACTTTTGGGTAAGGAGCAGCGCCTTGATTTTCCTGTTGTGATTGTTCCTCCCACAATGCACGCTGCCAGCTTGGGGTCATGTGACCGCTGGTCCACCAATCACTGCTCCCTGGCCAGGAAAGTGTTGCATTGATTACACTCAGCATCCCAGACTGTTCTGTAGCTCACGTTACATCCTTTCGCCTTATTTTAATTGTTTTCTGAGAATTAGGTCCCCGGCTTTTACTTTGATTCCAAAAGAGACAGTAGTTGGTTCCAGTTTGTTTTATTGTCCAACCATAGCTGCAGGCAAGGGCTGTGCCTAAATCCGTGTGTCTTCAGGGCGCACCCTGCTCCTCCTTGTGCAGAAATAATAAAATGTTTGTTGAATAATTAATGAGGGGGTGAACTCTTGCTTATTTAAAAAAAATAAAAACCCAGGAATTCTAAATATTATGATTACCATATACAGTGATACCTCGGTTCTCGAACGCCTCGAATTTCGACCAAATCGGTATTCGACCAGGAGATTCGAGAAACTTTTGTCTCGGAATCCGAACAAATATTTGGAACTCGAACTTCCGAGATGAGCCGAGTTGAGCCGAATGGCGTTCATTCGGCCCAGCGCGCCTTGCTCGCGGCATCAGTGTGAGTGCAGAGAGAGAGTCACGCTTTGTGGAGAGAGTCACGCTTTACACTGAATTGAACCCTTAGACATACTGTACACTTTTATTTCTTGTTGAGACTTATGTTTTTCTACATATTATATACAAATTAGGCCAGTAAATAGGCATTTTCTGGGGCTTGGAACGAATTAATCAAGTTTCCATTATTTCCTATTGGGTTTCATTGCTTCGGTTCTCGAACAATTTGGTTCTCGACCGTCCTCCTGGAATGAATTATGTTCGAGAACCGAGGTATCACTGTAGTAGAAAGTTCTGATGCTCTTTTCCTCTAATCTTGGAGTCATGCTTCACACGCCAATAAAAGTTCACTGTGGGCTCAGTCCTCAGCAGGGGGCGTGAAGGAGTAAGCCGATTGATGTTTCTCTCTCTCTGAATAATCAATAAAAACATATTAAAAAAGGAAAATAGTAAATAAGTCTCGATATGTAACATAATTAGGGTAACTATGGCATTATTGTCTTAGTTGTGACAACTTTGAAAGAAAAAGAGGGCCTTTTGTTAACTGGTGTTAATTGGCATTGTTCTGACTTAATTAAGATACAGGATCATATTAGTTAAGACTAAATGAGTAGGCTGTGAGAGCAAGCGAGGTAAATGTTTTTATGGTCATTGTTTTGCTGGTTACCATATACTCTGAATCAGGAGTAGTTTTTATCCAACATCTTCAGTCTGAGTATAAAATAAATATGTAGCAGACAATTGCTTTAAGTGTAGTTTTCGTTACATTTTATCTTAAATTCAACATCTATGTGGATTATTTGAAAGACAGGAGTCAACCCTTCTCCCCACCATCCTCTCTTTCTGCCCAGCCTAATGATGAAAAGTATTTTAATGGTGTGTTTGAGGAGAGCGTTTATTTCAAAGGCAGTAAGGATATTTGCTTGTAGCATCTCTATGTTCAGGTAACTTTACTTCTTTGAATGTGCGTAGAAAGTTCCTGGATTTTGGACAGGCATCTTTTCATTTCAGTTGCTTTGTAGCCCTGTTTTTAGTGAGCTGAATAACGATTTTCCTGAAATCCAGCACTTTTCAGTCATTATTGATGCGTAGCTGAGGGCTCCGTAGGGCGCACGGGGCCCTGAACTCCTAGTACCCAGTGCTTAAGTAAATACGCTTCCAGCATCCTTGCCCCCTGGTCTCCTCTCTCCTTTTCCACATTCTACATATCTGCCCAGATTTGAATGAAGTCTGTGAAAAAGCAGGTATTTGACAAATTCCTTCCCAATTCACTGGCTGAAGAAACATGTCTGAGAGTACGCGGTGAACTTTCCACTGACATTTAAAATCCGCCAGACGCCACGCTCCTCCCGCGAGGGCCCTGCCACCGGGCTGAAGCCTCTTCGGCTGTCACAGAATGTAGAATAAATTCGGAGATTAAAAACAATAAAGATCTTCACCTCTCTGGTTAGCAATAACATTGTCTCCAAATAGCAGTCACCCTTTCTCAGGCACATGCGAGGGGCCCTGGAGGGAATCCATGTCCTCTTAGAAACAAAGGAGTGTTCCCAGCCCGGTAATGCTGGGAGCGCTGTCGCTGAGGGTGACAGAGTGGGCACCCGTGTCTCTGAGGGCCAAAGCGCGGTTCAAACATGAACCCCAATGCCCGTGAAATTAGTGTCCCTTTTCCTGGGGATTTCGGAGACGCTGAAAAGCCTCGTGTCTGTCCCAGGAGAGAGCAAACTCGACTGGCATCCTCTTCTGCGAGTGAAGGGCCTGGGTACTGGGAGAAAAAAGCCTGAACTGCCAGGGGGCAGGCCAGCGGTGGTGGGAAGAGAAGCTAGTAGCTCTGCTAGGACGGGCTGAGGGGACATTCCGATTCTCTGAGACTCAGCACATCGGCGCAAGTGTAGGAGACCTGGGAGACTGCATTTAGGTAAGCAGCCCCCCAAGGATTACGTACCAGGCTGAGAAAAGTACCCTTGCTGCCAAGGTTGCTATGAGTGACTTGGTTTTGAATCAATCATACTTCCCAAGAATGCTGTGACAATCTCCTTTAATTTGGACATATGTCATATGGATATATTGATCTTTTTTTTTTTTTTCTTTATTGATTTTAGAGAGAGAGGAAGTGAGAGAAAGAGAAATGGAAACATCGATGAGAGAGAACATCAATTGGCCGCCTCCTGTATGCCCCCCACTGGGGATCAGGCCCACAACCTGGGCATGTGTCCTGACCAGGAATCGAACCGGTGACCTCTTGGTGCATGGGTCGAGGCTCAACCACTGAGCCACATGAGCCAGATGGATATACTGATCTTATTAATTAAGCTCTTATTGTTTCTTTTCATGATGCCACATTAAAAACTATATATATGAAATATATTTTAAAGTTATATGATATCGAGGTGGCTTTTCCTAGTGAAAAACTTCCGATAGAATAGACTGTCACCAAGAAGTTTAAAATTCTATGAAATCTTAATTTATTAAACTGAAATTATTCTCTCGACATCGTAGGAGGTATTAGAAAGGACCATTTGTGCCACCATCCGCCTCTGATACAATGAATGGTTAATACACTTCTGAACATACCAGAAGCTCTCCGTAAGTATTTGATAAACTGAGCAGAGTTAAGTGGAATGGAATAAGCAGTTAGAACAATATCTCAATTTGTTGATAAGTCTGTCTATACCTTTAAACCGTGTGCACAATTCTAGGTACTTTGGTAAAGTCTGTAGATTCAAATATAAAACAAGATTTCTCCTAATAAAGTTTATGTCTATCTATTTAGGGAAGGTAGATTTAAAAAAAAACTAATAGCCCTGGCTAGTTTGGCTCAGTGGTTGGAGCGTCGGCCCGGTCGCGGGTTCGATTCTAATCAAGGGCCGCGCCTCAGTTTCGGCTCATGTCCAGCTTTGGTCAGGTCACGTGGGAGGCAGCCAATAGATGTGTCCCTCTCCCATCAATGTTTCTCTCTCTCTCTCTCTCTCTCTCTCTCCTTCCCCTCCCACTCTATCTGATGTTAAATGGAAAAATATCCTCGGATGAGAATTAAAAAGAAAAGAAAAAAAAAAACTAACAATACTTTGCCAGATACAATAAAAAATAGAACTAAGAAAGGCTGCAAAGGGGAAGTCCGTGTTAGGGACAGACGAGGTTGGGAAGAGGTCTGTAGAATAAGCAAGCATGACAAAGAAGGAACAGCCATCGCATGGTGAGAACAGGTTGAGGGTGTTTGGGATGGAGGGAAGAGTGTGTTCAGAAACGAGAGCAAAACGGCCGTGTGAGTTCTGGAGGGACAGACGCATTGCAGTGAGTCGGAAGCTGATCCTCTGTGGGGAGAAGAAGCCGATCATGGAGAATCTCTTCTATGACGATAAGAAACTCGACTTGGGCTGCTGACAACGAAAAGGCTTTAAAACGTGGACCTCTGGAGACCAGGGCAGCTCTTGTTTATTTTTAGTAATCCCTGGAGTCCAAACAGTGGTTGGCACGTAGATGAGCTACAGATTTTGGCTTATTTATTTTTGTTATTTGTTTCAAGTGAGTGAAGAAATGGATAGGTGGCCAGTTCCAATTTGTTGGAGTGATACCATTAGATGTATATCTTTATCTAGTTGACTGTGATATTTAATTTATAGGTAGGAAGCTGTAAATCTGAAAACAGGAGATGTAGATAAAAAGACAATGAAACAGAACAGACCTTGTGAGATAGACTATTAAGGCGATGCTGGGGAGGTGGCCCAAAGGGCATGGATCTGCGACTTGAAGAAATAAGTGATATCTGTTAATATGTTGGAAATGGGGTCATAGGAAGAAAAGGAAGCAGACAGTAATTCATATTTTCTGACCTAAATGACCGAAGAATTGGGAATGTCACTATCAGAAGTGTGGTCTACAAAGGTAAAATGAGCTTTTGGCGAGAGAAAAGTTCAGTTTCAGTCATGTGTTGAAATGAGCAGTACTTATGCTATATGGGAACTTAAAATCCAATATCTCTTCGGTCTGTCTGAATGAAAATCAGAAATGGAAACCTATCCCATTAGCTCCTGCTAATGGCCAGTGTTTGAATGTACTAATATGCGAATGGCAATCTGGCCACCGTGAAATCCAGTTCTAATTTATGACGCAACTTAGTACCTTCATGTATGTGTGACTGGGCATCTGTCTGCAGTGACAAGCTGGATTTTCTGAAAGTTGGTAGATACTTCCTCAGGTCAAGAAAAGCAGACTCCAATTTTCTACATAAAATGAATTAAGCCACCTCTTTTCACATGTGCTAAAAACTATTAGATACTAATTAACTCCTTGCACTGGCTTTGGATGTGTGCACTGACTCTTCATTGAAGGCGGTTACTTTTCGGGGTCCCACAATCCTGGGTGGACACGCTCCCTGGACAACTCCTCCCCGGGTTTCATCTCTGCTTTAACGGCTTTGTAATGTCAGCGAAGCCTAGAAACAACGGTAGAGTTCTTTTATCACAAGTCTGAAACATCGTGAGAGGTCAAGGAGGGGATGCAGAAAGGATACAACAGAGTCAATGAAAGGGATAGACGACAAAGCCCTGTTTAAAAAGGGCAAGTACTTCAGACAACTTCAGATAGCTTGGAAACGCATTTCGGGGGAACCAGAGATGTTACTCAGACAACGCGAGGAGGAGAGGCTGTCCCCCAAGCTGTGGAGGGTACTTTCTTTACTTTCACAAGGATGTGCTTAGATTCTTTTTATACTAACATTGTAATATCACATTAAAAACATTAGTCACACTTTAATGGGGGCATTTATGGATAAAATATAGAGAAATTATTCTAATTTATGTAGACATAGCTAAACACAAACAAACAAAAGCACCCAGTTACTAAAGAAGCACAATGCAGAGCTGCATGACTTAAATTGGCATTATAATTTTCAATAAACACGTTTTATGTGTGTAGGAATAGTCTATTAATCAGTAGCAATTATTTTTTTGTTTGTGTGTATAGATTTATATGTGAGGAACAGTATAATAAACTTAGATCTTAACATTTCTATAAATAACAACTCAAGTTTGGTGCTATAGCAGAATAGTAATAATCATATCAGTGACGACAGAGAACTGAATTTGAGATCTAGCTGTACACCTGCTACAATGACCTTGTGGCATTAAGGAGATAGACTCCCAAGATTCGGGGCCTCCCACTGTGGTCAAGGCAGTAAATATTTAAACACATGATACCAGTATCCTTCCTATTTTACACAATTACACAAATTTCTGTATAGGATTGTTCATCATATGTATAGTCATAAGGGAGAAGAAACTTTTAGACTTTGTCATGCTAGAGATTTTTCTCTTATTGTTGAGAAAAATCATAGCAATAGGAATGTTGTCTGCATTTCATGCCCATTTCTGTATTTTCTAATGTTAAAGATACTTCTCCTTAGAAAGATGTTGATATGCACAGTATTTTGCTTAAGGTTTCAGAGAAAGCCTGTCTAGAAGCCAATCAAGAGAGCCCACCTAGATCAAGAATTTTTAAATTACAAATTTTCCTGTGAGGATTAGAATCTTCCATCATCAGCTGATTTCTCTCTCCTCAATACATTTTCAAATACCTCACCAGAGTAGTCTTCATGTATAGCTATATCGTGTGTGTGTTTACTGAAGTGACATTTGAAATCGCTGTATGTCCAATCAAGAAAAAAGTACAAGGCATGTCAATAGTTGGAAAACACGATTTGAAGAGACAGAACAAGGATCAGAAACAGACATGCAAGAGAATTTAAAACAGACTGGGAATTTAAAACAACTATGATTAATATATCCAAGGCTCTAATGGATGAAGTAAAGAACAGGTGAGCAATGTAAGCAAAGAGATAGAAATCAAAGAAAGCAAAAAGGTATGCTAGAGATGAAAAACAATGTAAAGAAATGAAGACTGTCTTTGATGGGCTTCTTCGTAGACTGGCTATGGCTGAGGAAGAATATCTGAGCTAAAGGATAGATCAATGGAAACCTGACAAGCAATGAGGACAATGACTAAACAAACAAACAAAAACCAAAAGTAAATATTCAAGGACTGTGGGACAGTATGGCAAAGGGACTTTGCAGATGGGAATAAGTTAAGGATCTGGAGTTGGTGAGATCACCCTGGACTCTCTGGGTGAGCCCAGTAGGAGTGAGGATGGAGAGTGAGGCTGAGAAGAGACGTGAAGATGGGAGCAGAGACACTGTGTGTGTGTGTGTGTGTGTGTGTGTGTGTGTGAAACAGAAAGACAGACTGGAAGAAGCTACATCCCTGGCTTTGAAGACAGAGAGAAGAAGGGGCCAGTCACCTATTAACCAAGGAGTGTAAGTAGTTCCTAGGACCTGAAAAATGCAGAGAAATGGATTCTTCCCTCAGGCCTCCAGAAAGACCCACCCCTGCCAACGCCTTGACATCAGCCCGGGAGGACTGCATTTGATCTCAGAACTATAAGAGAATAACTCTGTGTTTAGACCATCACGTGGTGATTTGTTGCAGGAGCTGTAGGACAGTAACATTATCTGAAGATGTCCTCATAGCCTGACTGGGTGTGTGTGTGTGTGTGTGTGTGTGTGTGTTGGGGGAGGGCAGAGACCCTACGGTTACAAGATGTTGTAAAACAGGAGCAAAATAAACTACCAGCAATGCTCATGGTGGCATGGAGTCGCATGGAACTAACTGCCTACAGGATTGAGAAAGAGCTCAAAGAAGGATGACCCTTGAATTCATTTTTAAAGGGTGTCTAATAAGGACGTGGTAAAACATTTTGGGCAAATAGAATAGCTAATTAAAGGATGGGCCTGTCAAGAGAGAAAGAAAGAAAGAAAGAAAGAAAGAAAGAAAAGAAAGAAAGAAAGAAAGAAAGAAAGAAGAAAGAAAGAAAGAGGAGGGAGGAGGAGGGAGGGAGGGAGGGAGGGAGGGAGGGAGGGAGGGAGGGAGGGAGGGAGGAAGGAAGGAAGGAAGGAAGGAAAGAGGGAGGGAGGGAGGGAGGAATTTAAAAAATTTTAAAACAGAACAAATCAAGAATGGGCTTATAGAAGCATGTAGAGTTCGTGAGAAAAAGTACAAGTTACCAGAAGTATTTTTAAAAGTGAGCGTGTATCTGATGGAAAACCCAAAGGGTAGGAGGGCAGGAGTGATTGGATTAATGCCAGAGAATTAGAATGGAGGTACATTTTTAAAGATTTTAGATTATATGGTAGGGAAACTGAGCATTATTATTTGGGCAATAAGAAAAAGAATCAGGTTTCTTGATTTAATATTTATTTTTACGAAAGTCTCCTCTGTCCCCTGTTTACAGTGATGACAATGAGTCGCAGGCCCCATTGAGCTCCTCCTTCCCATCAGCCCTGCTTCTCAGGGTCAGGCGCACCTGCCCATTGACTGTTCATCCAATAGTTACCCTCATAATTCTACAGAATGTATCTGTGCTGCAGATTTCTATTTCTCAGCCACACCGGCCGGGCTCTCAATATACATTTTGTGTTTTCGCTAAAAGGAATACAGCCATTACACTCGCTGACACACGTCCACCGTGACCCTCCACTGCTGTTAAATCACCCTTCCTTGAAAGGAACCGGCACCTAACGTGGGCGTGTGGGACTTCGTCCCTGTCACTGAGAGCCAACCGCTGTGCTCCCATTGTGTGTCTTCTTTTTTGAAAGTAGTTTTGTTTTACGTAGGCTCCATACCCAACATTTATTCAGCTTCAAACCCTCTGATTGAACTGAAAAGGGTAGGACTTCTCCCGTGGGGTACCATCAGTTCCTCATCCTGCCTCCTGGGAGACATCCCTCTGGGGGCTCTGCGCTCTGCTGCCGGCTGGGCTGGGAGCTGTGGCCTGTGCTACAATTGTGACTGTGTGTTTTGCCACACAAACTGGAACACCTTTGAGAGTGAACGACGTATGATTAAAATTACACCAGTACAGATGTAAACCCAAACTGCCCAGAACCAGCTAGGAGCCCCCTGGGTCTTGCCTTTTTATTCTCCTGTAGCCAGTACCACATCTCTTCCTCTTTCTTGTATTTTTATTTGATTTTCCTTGGTCTGTTTTCCTTTGAACTCCAAATATCGTACTAATCATACTTCATTTGTAGTTGGCCCTGGGATAGGCTGAGGGACAGGAAGTCATTTTCGGTCATAATTCTAAGTGTTAGTGTCAGCGAGACGTCTGAGCCATTTGGATACCCTAATCTTTGTGGGGTTTTTTTTTTCGCAATTTTATTAATTTATTTTTGTTACTGATGTTTCTCCTTTTCCCCCCACTGACATCCTCCTCCAGATCCTGCCACTCCCCACCAGCTTTGTTGTCTATGTCCATTGGTTACCCAAATGTGCACATAAGTTTTTTAGTTTAATTCATCCCTCTCCCCCCCTCGCCCCCTCCTCTGAGGTTTGTCAGTCTGACCCATACTCCTTTCTTCCTATGTCTCTGGGTCTATTTTGTTCATCAGCTTATTTTCTTCATTATATTCCACAGATAAGTGAAATCATGTGGTATTTGTCTTTCTCTGAATGGCTTATTTCACTTAGCATAATACTCTCCAGGTCCCTCCATGTTGTCTCAAAGGATATGAGATGTTTCTTTCTTACAGCTGCATAGTGTACCACAGCTTTTTTATCCACTCTTCTATTGCTGGACACTTGGGCTGTTTTCAGATCCTAGCAATTGTAAATAGTGGTGCTTTGAACATCAGGGTACATATATTCTTTCTGACTGCATCCCATAAATTTTGTGTTGTTGTGTCTTCATTTTTATTGGTTTCCAGGACATTTTTAATTTCTTATGGTAACTCATTCATTGTTTAATAACATACTATTTAGCCTCCATGTGTTCAAATGTCTTTGGGTGTTTTTGTTGTAACTGATTTCTAGTTTCATGCCATTGTGATCTGAGAAGATGCTTGATATGATTTCAATCTTCTTGAACTTGTAGAGACTTAGTTTGTGTCCTAACATGTGGTCTATCTTTGAGAATATCCCATGTGCACTTGAGAAGAATGTGAATTCTGCAGTTTTGGGGTGTAATTCTCTGTAGATATTTATTAAATCCATTTGATCTAGTGCATCACTTAGAATCTCTGTTTCCTTGTTAATTTGTTGTCTAGAGGATTTATCCAGTGATGTCAGTGGGGTGTTGAAGTCCCCTGCTATGATTGTATTGCTGTCAATTTCTCCTTTGAAGTCTTCCAGAAGATTTTTAATATATTTTGGTGCTCCTATATTTGGTGCATATATGTTTACCAAGGTTACATCTTCCTGTTGGATAGATCCTTTCAATATTATGTAGTGGCCCTCTTTGTCTCTAGTTATGGCCTTCATTTTGAAATCTATTTTATCAGATATGAGTATTGCTACCCCAGCTTTTATTTTTTCCTTTCTGTTTGCTTGGAAGATTGTTTTCCATCCCTTCATTTTCAACATATGTGAATCTTTTGTTGTGAGGTGGGTTTCCTATAAACAGCATATCTATGAGTCATGCTTTCTCATCTAATCAACTACTGTGTGTCTTTTGATCAGAGCATTCAATCCATTTCATTTAAGGTGATTATTGATATGTACTTATTTATTGCCATTTTTTATTGTGGTTATATTTTTCTTCCCATTTTCTCTACTAATTACAGCAGTTCTTTTAACATTTTTTGCAGTGCTGGTTTGGTGCTAATATATTCCCTTAGCCTTTTTTTTGTTTTGTCTGGGAAGCTCTTTATTTGACCTTCTATTTTGAATGATAGCCTTGCTGGATAGAGTAGTCTTGGATTCAGATCCTTGTTTTTCATGACCTTAATTATTTCATGTCATTCCCTTCTGGCCTATAGTGTTTCTGTTGAGAAGTCAGCTCATAGCCTTATGGGGGTTCCTTTGTAGGTAACCTGTTGCTTATCTCTTGTTGCTTTTAGGATTCTCTTTTTGTCTTTAATTTTTGGCACTTTAATTATTATGTGTCTTGCCCTGGACAGCTTGGCTCAGCAGTTAGAGCATCAGCCTGTGGTCTAGAGAGACCCGGGTTCGGTTCCCGCTAAGGGCATGTACCTCGGTTGCAGTGTGTCCCTGGCCTTGGTTGGGTTGTGTGGGTGGCAGCTACTCGATGTGTCCCTTTCATGTCCATGTTTCTCTCTCCTTTCTTCCTCTCTCTCCCTCCTACTCTATCTGAACAAAAAATGGAAAAATGTCCTCGTGTAAGAATAAAAAAAATTATTATGTGTCTTGATGTGGGCCTGTTTGGGTTCTTCTTACTTGGGGCTCTCTGTGTTTCTTGAACTTGAATGCCTTCTTCCTTCACCAAGTTAGGGAAGTTTTCTGTCACTATTTCCTCAAATATATTTTCTAACCCTTGCTCATTTTCTTCTTTTGGAACTCTGATGATGCGAATGTTTTTACACTTCTAATTGTCCCACAGTTCTCTTAAGCTATCTTCCTGTTTTATAATTGTTTTTTCCTTTGGTTTTCTGATTGGTTGATTTTTTCTACCCTGTCTTCTAATGCACTGATCCAGTCCTCAGCTTCCTCTATTCTGCTGGTTATTCCTTCCAATGTGTTCTTTATTTATGCTATGCAATTTTTCATTTCCACTTGGTTGGTTTTCAATGTTTTCATATCTCTACTCATGCTATTGAGCTCCTTATTCATGCTGTTGGGCTTTCTCAAGATCATGGCTCTGAACTCTACCTCTGATAAATTGCTTAACTGCATTTCATTTATCTCTACTTCAGTAGTGTTCTCTTATTCTTTCATTTGGGATTTGTTTCTTTGTTTTACCATTTCTATCTCAGTGGGTTTTGGAGCCTGCCAAATTTTCCATGTGAGTGTTAGTGTCCTGCTGGTTGTGGCTCCCTCTACTGGGTTTGAATGAGTGTAGGAGGACCCACTGTCAAGTCTTACTTTCCTGGGTAGATTTGCAAGCCCAGGAAAGGTTCAGTTATCCTCTAGCTTTTTTCCTGGAGGCTATTAGTCTCAGTTTCTTGATGAGCCTTGAGTTATAGTCCTCAGCTGAATGAAAAAATCCCCCAGGTGTTCAGGGTAAGAGGATTTTCAGCATATGGGGCAGATGATTGCTGGCTGTTAATGAGCCTCAATTTGCATTTCTCTGGCATGGCCAGGTGGTGTTAAAGTCCTGAGGGAGGGGCTGTTGCTTTTCCCAAGGGCTCTGGGAAGGTGCTCTTCGAATAATATGGCTACTGTCCTGTGAGGGAGTGATTCAGCACAAAACTCTCATAGCCCTGTCAGCGCTCCAAGCTCTCAAGTCTCCACACAGTTCCAGTCCAGTCTGCCCTCCCTCTACTGGAGCCCAAGGTGAGAGGCTGTAGCTAATTTAGTGCTCTGTCTGGGCCCTCTGGGCTGTGGAGCTGGCTGGGGTGTAAACCGCAAGGGAGCTGTTCACAGCTAAAACAACTGCTGTCCACGGACTCCCAGTCCACCCTCTTGTGCCTCTGTAGTTCCTACCAGGCTCAATTTAGTGTCCTTTTTCTGTCCCTGGTTATATGGGTCCTCTCCAACTGCGTTTTTGTTGGTTTTTCCTGACAGTTTGTCTGTATTTTAGTTGTAATTCCAGTTTGGTCCTGGGAGATGGTCTGTGTAGCTTCCATTCACTCTGATGCCATTTTGGAATCTCCAAGGGTGCTACAGCTTTGTACTTATTTATTTTTCTCCTTCAGGAAGATTGGCGTATATTGTTAAATGTTATTGTCTATAAACTATATTTCACCCCTCTGGAGGCATTAAGGATTTTCTACTTCTGCATAGCACTCACATTTATCATTATGAAGTGGTTTGTTGTGGGCTTTTTATTATTATTATTATTACTAATTATGCTAGATACAAGGTGGGGCCTTACAGTAACATATACTGTACTGCATGGAGTATGCTTCATATAATTTTGTTTTCTTCAGCCGAGTTAACATACCATTACTGTGATCGTTGCCATCTAACTTTCTGTTTTCAACTCTTTGCCTTTATCACCCTTCCAAGTTCTCTTTTTATTCGGGGTTTATATGCTTTTTAACTCACTTGCTTCACATGAGAAGTGTATGACTGAAAAATAGAGACTACTGGTTGTGATCAAACTACCATTTTAAATAAAAATGGAAGTTGTTACTTTGTAAACTTAATTTTATTTATTTTAGGAAAAAAAAAAAGATCTTTGAGACACCATGAAGACAGACTGAACTAGAAAAGGAGTAGAGCCAGGAAACCCGTTTCCCAGCCCAGGAACAAGGTGACGGTCCTTGCAGTCACACAGTGATGAAGAACTGGCTTAGGACCTGTTACACTGTAGCTCACAGGCAGGAGCTGAGCCACGCTAGTTCTCAAGCAGAACAGGAGATAATGTGAGTCCCTGATACACTGAGAATGGCTTTTGGAGCTCTTACACCTTTCCTTAATAACTAAGAAGATAATTCTAAGGGGCCTAAGCATAATTGCTTTTATAGAATTTGTGGAAATGTAGGACAATTGGAAACTGTCATTAATTTACTCAGAAATTCCCTAAACACACTCTGAGCAATCCTAGAAGATGCGGTGTATCCCTCAGCCTTATGCCTTCCCCATTCTCACAAGGTAGCAAACTTCTTGAGGCTTCAGTATTTGAATGCAAAAGTTAAGGGATGTCCCCAAGTGCTGTCGGTTTGCCTCTTTTTTTTCGTTTTTAGTTTTTTATGGTTTTTTTTATTTTTTATTTTTTATCCTCACCCAAGGACATTTTTGCATTTATTTTCAGATAGAGCAGAAGGGAGAGAAGAGGGAAGAGAGAGAAACCTCGATGCGAGAGAGACACATTGAGTGGTTGTCACCCACACGACCCCAACTGGGGCGGGAACAAACCGCAACCAAGGTACGTGCCCTTAGCGAGAACCGAACCCGGGACTCTCTGGTTCGTGTGCTGATGCTCTAACCAGCCAGGGCGGTTTGCCTCTTTAGAGTTTTTAAAGGGATCTTAACTTCCTGCTCACGTCCAGGTGCACTGGCCAGACGCTGGATCCGCTGCCCACCAGCCCCCCGCTTGCCGTCTGCCTTCCCCTCGTCCCAGCTCCTCACTCACCTCCAGTCTCTGTTGCTTTTCTTCCAAGGCAGTACGAACAGGTAGAATCACGAAGGGTAAAATACATTTGTTTTTGAAGGAAAGTTTTGTCTTGATGACATTTATTATTAAAAAAAAAAAAAAAACATGTTATCCCACCCTGGCCGGTTTGGCTCAGCGGTGAGGGCGTCGGCCCGCAGACCAGAGAGTCCCGGGTTCGGTTCCGCTAAGGGCACGGACCTCGGTTGCAGTTTGTCCCCTGTGTGTGGGTGGTGACCACTTGATGTGTCTCTCTCATGTCGATGTTTCTCTCTCTCTTCATCCCTCTCTCCCTCCCGCTCCATCTGAAGGTAAAAGCAAAATAAAATAAAGTCCTTAGGTGAGGATAAAAAAACAAAAATGTTATCCCAAAGTTTAGGCTCCATGCCCAGCCTCCAGGATGAAGACAGTGTGATCGACTTCGAGTGGGCTCATGTTTGACAGGTTGGTTACATTTCCCCGAGCTCCCTTTCCTTAACGTTGTGGCATAGAGTCGGCCACTGTTACATGCTGCCCTGATTTGGGAGGCAAAAGTGGTATAACGGCCTGAGTCTCCAAACAGCCTGAGTCTCCAAGGCCTTCGAGGCGCGGTCGGTAAAGGACGGACACAGAGGTGCCCAGCAGGTCACAGCTGGTCTTGCTCCTCGGCTCTGCCCCAGGTCTTCCTCCGCCCTGACAGCCTCACCAACACCCTCAGCGCCTCTGCACAGGCCGAGGCCCCACACGGCATCGGGCTCCCATCCTCCTGTGCCAGCTGTCCGTCTGGTCCACCTTGCTCCCCACTTCCCTTCCGGCCCCACGTGCCCTCCGGTGAGCTTCAGGAAAGCGGATCTTCAAACCTGTCTTCGATCCTCTAATTTTCCCTCCAGACCTTTGTTTACCCACCTCCTCGAATAATTACTGACGTTCTAGTTTCTGTTAGAAATCTTTATTGTAAAGCATTAAAATGGTTCTATTTCTCTGATGTTATCCTGAATGGTACCTTCAACCAAGTCCATTTTCTGCCTTCCTTTAGATGATTAAAGTTGTAGCTGGGCCGTTGCTGGCCAGAGACTATATTTATCCACAGCCTGGCTGGCAATCAGGCCCTGTAAGGGAATTTTGCCGGGAGCAAGGATGCATGCAATTTCTCTTTTATTTACTTAAAATGAAATCGACTTGATCTCCACATTCTCTTTCTTTGGTCCCACGGGATGGAATGTGATGTATGATGACCCAACGTTGACATGTAACTTCGGGCCATTTGTAGAACCCGGTAGAGCAGCTACAGAGAATGGACCCAGCCACCCGAATGATCGCCAGAGCCAGGCTGTGCTGCTGGCCTGGAACCCCCACCTCTGCCCTCCTTTATCAATATAAATAAAATTCTGTCCTACTGAACTTAGATTACGCGTTGCCCTAGCCATAGGGCAGTACCACTGAACCCCAGCCGTTTGTATGGCTTTTCCGCTTTTCCGTAGAGCCCTTCAGATGTTCTGTCTGCGACTCTTCGTCCTCTAACTCCTCCTCTGTGAATGCACGGGCACAAGTGCATGCACACGCACACTCACACTCCAGATAAACCTACACATGTACCGTGTGTAGAAGGAGGAGGCAGAATACTGCAGAGCAAGGCAGAAGTTAGAGTGAAGCCAGGCAGGCAAGGTCCAGCCGTTGAGCCTTCAGGCTTGGGCTGGTGTTTCCCAGTGAAATAGGCCATTTTGACTAAAAACTGTTCACTGTCTCCAGGAAGCTCATCCTGAGCAGAGTTTTCTTGATTGTCCTGGAGCTAGATTCGTATTATGATCAACATACTTTTTTAAAATAGTGTACTTTGAATAAACATGCATTTATTAGTTTTTAAAATCTGGGTTTGCACATATTCACCATTTTTTGGTGTTTGATTAATTTTTAGAAGAGCCACCTGTTTGCAAGGAAGAAAGAATGTCAGTTCAAATTTGGGCGAAAGCCAAGTTTCGCGAATGACAAACCTGCTGGCGGCCAGTCGAGCAGCAGAAACGGCTCCGAGAGCAGGAGAGACGCTGCACGTCTGTCTTTAGTCTGAGCAGCAGTGGCTCTGCCGTCTATAGATACACGAGCGAGAAAAAATTTAAAAACCAAGGACGCCGTCTCCCAAAATAACGAGCAGATAGTGTGGGAAGCCAGGCGTTACATGAAACAAACACTTGGCAATGATCATTATCTGAGTTGAAACAATCTGCAAGAATCTGGATTATCACTAATCGTGGCAAAAGCTCCAGGCCTCACAGAGCATGTCTGTGTGTGGTGGGAACACCAGGTGTGACATAGAATCCTGATTGCATAGAGACAGCAGGAAGACGAGACGTGGAAGCCAGTCCACAAGGCACGAGACACAGTATACTTCGGATTAAATAGACTTGAAACACTAGAATGCACCAAGTGATTACAATAATTGAAGTGGAGCGATTGAGATGTGGAGACGAAGGTGAATGCTCTTGGTAGGTGGTGTGGCGTTCATGCTCCCATCAAGGATGCAAGGCAGTGTCGGTCCTCACTGAGAAGGAGCTGGGTGCTGAGCCCGCGCCCAGGGCTGCCTAGCAACCAGCTCTTCAAGGAAGGGCAGTGTGTAAATTAATCTCTTTGGTAAGCATTTGTAGCTATTAATTTAATTAGCAAAGGCAGCATAGCATGAATATCCTGGTGCAACAGCAAAATATTAATGAAGATTTGGAAACAGTAACCTTGAGTAGGCACATTGGAGGCTCTGCCCGATCACAGTGGGCCAAGGAAAACGCATGTTAAGAAAAAGTGATGCAGAAAACGTTCTCCTTTGTAATCAGATGTTATGGAGTTTTAGGAGGGGAGTTCAATTTCAATTTTCTCCTCTGTTCTCACTGTGCAGAAAGTTATTGTCTGGCTTTGGAATTGGAGAATGAATGAGGTTTGTGTGTTTGTTGTTTGTTTGTTTCCTAACTCTAAAATTCTATGAATCCCAAAGAGCCCCTCAGTGTCATAGTTTTAATTGTACTGTTCCTTAGAAGACCTATCGTTTTACCAACATACTGTCTTGAAGGCAAACTGTATTGTACACCGTGCAAAGCTATTAGTATTCCTCTTGTTAGCTGGGTGGAGGGTGATGTTCAGTGATAACGACAAGTGTTCACTGGCTCTGACTCAGGCTGGGTATTATTTCCCCACAAGGCTCTCGCCCAAACCTCTCTGTTTCAATTTAATAAAAGACAGTCAGTCATGTTTCAGATGTTTCAGAAAGTCAAGTTCCACCAAAGGCGGATCACCTAGCATTTTATGTACTTTCTGACAACTTTTCCTTTGGCTAAATGCTTTCATGGGTACTAAATCTTGACCTTGCCGAACACAGTATGTGATAGAATTTAAGTGTTGTCTCAAGCTTTAATGAAGCTACACTGGGGGAAAAAAAACGGAAAACCTCCAAAACCATTCTTTTGCTCCTCATTTTTCCCTCCTCTAATTGAAGGGTGAAATTCAACAATATTTTAGTTTCTGCACAGAAAACCAAAACCTGCTCATTTTCCCCCCTCTGGCTACTTCTGTGAGAATGATGCCCTTCCATTTTACAAAAGGATCTGAAGTTCCGAATTGGTCTGTAGGATACTTGTGAACTGATTATGAACAAGGCCAAGGATGTCAAATGCCTGGAGAAAAAATTGAAGTCAAGAGGAAAGAGAAAAATAACCATTATGGTCTCAGAAATGGTTATTTAAAATTATAAAGTCAATGTCTTACCTCTGAAAATGTAACTTTTCCAGGGACAGGGAAGAAATGTGTGGGTGGGTGTTTATGTGTGGGTCCTATTTCCTAACCCTACACCTGTGTTTAAATAGGATACACAGTTATAAGAACAGTTATTTCAATGAAACTAACTCACCTCGCTTCACTTCTTTACTTACCAACAATATATAAGTAAAGAAGGAGGTAGGCGAGTCCATTTGTTCAAGCTCCCGTTGGGACACGAGGACAATCAAGTCAACTGATTTTTTGCAATTATGGATCCAAAATAAAATTCTTATCTAGAGATGCATTTGTCCAACCATTTAACGTAGCACTCCTCAAAGTGGGTTCTCAGACTGCCACCATCAGTATCACCCGGGAAAGAGTTAAAACACAAAGTGTCGGGCCCTCCTCATACCTAAGGAGTTAGAACTCTAGAAAGAGGTTTAGTCATGTCTTTTAAGAGTTTTCCTTGTAGTTCTGATGCACACCAAAGTTGGGAACACACTGCTTTGATGTATGTGACATATATCGTACACGTCTCCCATAAAAAACTGATTTTCCGAATATCCTGGCAACTATTACAAATAACATTACCTCAGATAGGTTACATTTAAATTAATTTTTAAATATGCTCTTCTTATTTTTTTATTACTGGGATTTTTAAAAATTCACAAATTCCCACGTATTCACAAAATGCTAGAAAAACTATTTTGAAAAGGAGCAGAAAAACTGACAGAGATGACCCACAAACAGCATTTTGTTGTTAGAGAATGTTCTAGATGCATCTCTGTGTGTGTACACAAACCTATACTTGCGATCATAATCTGTGGTAGTGTTTTGCGGGGGAGATTTTTAAATTTCTTTTTTGGCTAAAAAAAAAGAGTTGTTTTTTTTTTAAAAAAAATAACTTTAGGTAAAGCAACTGAGTGCATATTTGTTAATTTATTAGCTTCTTGTCTGAAGCAACATTTGTTATAGGAAGGATAAAAGTAGCTGCACCCTTACACTTCCTCTTCCAATGATCTTTCCAGGTATTTGTGGCTGTTTTGTGATGTTTGTCTCTGTTCAGTTTATTTTTACCCCATAGCATTTCATTCAAGAACTTTGAAATCTAATTCTGTAGTATACACATAATTTCTAAAGATTTTAGATTCAGTCTTTTGTTTATAGAGAATTAAGACATGCATTTATTTTTTTTGTAATCCATGTACCCATTTGTGTCTTCATTATTTTGGGGTACCCCTGAGTTCATGCTGGGCTGCACCAATAAACAAGGTTTTGTGGGCAGGATACATGTAGGACAGAACTAAATCCTCACATTTATGAAACTCTTTATGCTCGTGTTAAAGTGAATTATAATATTACTGGGGTAGAATAGAATTTAAGCATAGTCTTTCACACTTAAATTCTCCGAGGTTTTTGGTTTGTTTGTTTTTAATCCGTCTTTGTTAAAATGCTCTATGTCTTTGGAGCTAATGCAGCAGTCTTTACTTAAAGTCCTGGGCCTCTATTTCTAACACGTGACTGGTTGCTACAGGGTGAATTCCCAGGACGCGTCTTTGACCTGAAACGTTCCTTCTATGTCATATGAGTTATCATTTATTTATAAAGACCGAACCCTTCAACATGGCCTACACGTGAGCGCATCCCAACCTGTCTCCTCTGCTCAGATTCGCCAAGAGCAAACATTAACATTTTCACCCCCCAGTTACTTACGCAAGAGGAACTACGTTACCTTTAACCAAAAGATTTCTCTAGGAGGGGCACTATTTCCATCAGACCAAACTCAGGTCTAAGAAGTTCTGTAAGATTGAAATTCCCCGAACCAAGAATCGTCTTAACACTGGTCTGGGCACAACCGTCAGCGTTCAAGAAGGAAAGGGAACCAAAGGTGGTTGTTCTGCTACAGAGGGGACATGTGTGGCGAATGCCAACCCCAGGGGCTCCCACCGCTTCTGCATGCAACAGTGTTACACTTTCTGCAAAGCTAGACGCTGAGACTCAATTGTTCTCCCTCCTCCTACGGATCGCGCATCTGGGATGTTGCCCAAATAATGCCAGTCACGGGAAAGCCAGAAAGAAGCAGTGAAGTCATCCAGGGCCAGGGTTTCCGAGAGCTCCAGGGAGCTGGGGCCAGCTGCTGCTGTCCCAGCATTCCGTAATGTCACCATCGTGACGGGCACTACCAGCAGTGCAGGAATCTGAGCTGCTATGCAGCATCCAATATCCCTCTATGTCTTCCTACTTTAGTATTGTTTTTTTTTTAAATTATCACCCGAAGATATTTTTGCATTTATTTTCAGACAGAATGGGAGGGAGAGAGAGAGAGACATCGATGTGAGAGAAACACATCAACTGGTTGCCTCCTGCACAGACAGACCAGGTCGGGGACTGAGCTGTAGGTACGTGCCCTTGACCAGAATCAAACCTGCGACTCTGGTCTGCGGGCTGAGGCTCTAACCACTGAGAAAACCGGCCAGGTCTATGTCTTCCTACTTTAAAGCAAAGTTGTTTATTTACTAGTTTTTCTTTACTTATTTTTCTACCATAATGGACAAGAATCTAGCTTTGTGTTTTTCATGGACAAGGCAAGGAGTTAATTTTTCTCCTTTCCTATAATGAATGTAGATTACTTCAAAGGTTTTCCTACAGCTTCAATCTGGAAACAAATGCTATTTTTCTGAATACAAAGGTACATTATTAAAGAAAAGGCCCAGATAGATGGGGTTAATTAATATTCAATGACATGGATGTCCGGGGTGTGTGTGTGTGTGTGTATTCTCAATGACAATAGTTGTGCCAATCAAGTGTCAGAAAAGTTGCCTCAAATGGCTAAAATAACAAGGACATTTTTATCTCAGATAACCCAAAGTCTGGAAGTAAGAGAGCTCCAGGCTCTAGCGTTATTTATCTGTTCTCTGTGCAGCTCCCTCATTGGTGTCCAAGTGTTTTCTTGTTGATTTTTCCCCTCACACTGCCTTTGCTCTTGGTCATATGATGGCTATTAGCAGAAAACAAGTGTATGAGCATCCTTGTTCACTTCTAGTATAAGTCAGAGCAAAATCTGTCCCATAACCAAAGAACATAGAATTCTTCCATTCAGTCTGACTGACCCAGATTGGGCAGAGTGTTCATTCAATACCAATCATGAGAAAATAATATGCATTGATCAGTATAAGCCAAGATTCCTGAACCAATCTCCACCAAGAACTGGGATGCATAACTGATCTGAACTAAGACATGTCCAGCTCTGGAGTCGGATGTGGGGTCAACTTCTGAGTCACATGGGCTGCTTGGGAGAGGGTGGCCCCTGAAGAAAATCCAGGTTTTAGGGGAGACTGGGATCTGTGAAGGCAATAGACATGTCTCCTTGAGAGAAGGGGCAGCTCATTCGTAGAGACGTTGGAGACCAGCCAGGTGAAAGGTGGTTGAGAAGTTTGTTTCCTAATAGCTATAGAGAATAAAGGTCACAAACTCTACCTCTGCAGAGCCACACTCTCAATTCTAATGTAAATCCCGTGCTCACTTGCTGAATACATCTAGCCAAGGTACTCGTCTGCAAAACGGCAAAACAATACTACTTACCACATAGAATTCTTTCTTCAGTCTTCGTTGAAGTGAGATGATTCATGGGCTTGGCAGTAAAATTTGACTTTACTTTTACTATTAATTTTCTTTAAATTTTAGGAATGTCATTTATGTGTTTATCATATTTTATTAAAGTTCCTAGAGCACCCATGAATTCTACTCTTCAATCATTGTAAGGAATACTTTTTCTGCTCCTGAAATATATATATATATATATATATATATATATATATATATATACATACACATATATTTATATGTGTGTATAGATATATTTCTGTTTATATGATGCTCATTCTTTTAAAGTAAATGTTCATTTTTTGTTGGTTGGTAAAAAAACACTTCAATTGGAGGCATCTTATTCAACTAGAAATTTTGATCTATATTTAAAAACACGTCTTTGGAAAGAATATAAGTATATGTTGTAGTTTGTAATGGTTCTGTGAACATTTAGGTTAAATGTATCCATTTAATCCTCTTATGAATGTATTTCTTTCTTTAAAAATATGAGTAGCAGTCTGTCCTTTTCTAATTCCGAACACGTCAGTCACTGAAGAGACTCTTTAGGAGAGTAGATGATTTATAAGAGGAAATGTCAATTCAATTCATCTTTTTGTTGCTCCGTCTGGGCGGCTGTGCTCTCGCAAGCCCACGGCCCGCTGCACAGGATGTCACAGAGCTCCGCACTGACACAGAAGTCGGTGATATTATGTGGTGACTGTGTCTATAGATGATAAATAATGCCAGGCTCCATGCTACCTTTATATGTCTTTTTGGAGCACAGTCTAACCTTTAGAGCTGTAAGTGACAATTTCCCACCATCTACTGCACTGCTAACAATGGGATGGGCCCCCGTGTTTCGCTGAGTGAACCAAAATTCTAAAGTTCAGAGGAAAGAGACAGGGATTCTCGCTTCAACGCAGCACTCCACCCCCTCCCCCTCCTAACGTCTTATCCGTCCTTCCATCTGGGCTTGTTACACGTTGCTGAGCATTCAATGCCCAGGTTAAGGTAAGCACAATCCCTTCTAATCCCCTCCCAATCCCTTTTGATTAAATACTGCTCCGACTCCCAGTGAGAGCGGAGGGGCCCGCAGAGCTGCTGCAGCTTAATTGTTGACACTTCTTTTCACTGGGGCTTTGAAGGGATGTTTCGCTGCCATTTTTCAGAAGTAAAACTCCCTTGAATGCCCATACACTTTGTAGGAGTGTTTTCATTGGCTTGAGAGTCTGGATTTCCTCCCCCTTAATTAACTCCTGGAAAGAGACTAAGCCTCAGTCCTGAAAATACTTGGTGGGGCTCACGAGCACCAGGGGCTGGCATTATAATTCTTAAATGTTACACGCTGCTTCTGAGAATATAGATAAATTCCTGTGTGTGTGTGTGTGTGTATATATAATTTATAAGTGAATTTATATTTATTATAATATATAAATATAATAAATGTATATTATATTATAATAAATAAACCTTATACATTACAATAGCTTTTATATGTATGCTTATATATGCTCAAGTACTTTAAAGAAATATAGAATGAAATCATATTTATATATGCATATTAGATAAAATTTCAATATTTGTACTGAAATTAGGTCCACAGTATCAAGTATATATGATCTAAAGTTTTCATTTTCTTTTGCTTTGTTTGTTTAAACAATTTGTTGGTTTGGATCCAGTACTATAAAAACTTCTTTATTTGACGGTTTGTGAAAACATTTTTAGCCATGTAGATAAAATATCTCAAACAATTATGTATGCACTCCACAAAAATGCAGGAACGGGGTTTGAACAGTGGGCGGGGCGCCGGAGAAGAAAAGTCTTACTCGGTGGGTAGGTGGTAGTGGTCCGGCGCCACTGGCCCAGACACTGGAAAATACTTACAGCCTCTTATTTAAGTCATCGATGTTTTCATGCGCTTGATGGAAGCACCCATTATGAACATTCTTTGTAGTACCTTTCTCATTTTAATCACGCTTATTTACAAATCTGTCTATATCTCCTAACATCTCTGTGTTATCTGAATCTGGTTCTATCTCTTGGCACTGTGTTGTTTATTTTTATTTTTTGTGTCTACATTACAAGTGTTCTGAAAACCAGACATCCAGTGTAAGACCGTGGGAATAAAAAGAAATAATTCTAATGCCTGAAATGGCACAGATTTCCTTCTGCTAGGCCATACATTTGGGCTTTTACGTTGATCTGGCAAGAGCTGCTGTATTATACCTGCCATGCACAAATGTTTGCTGCTTCTGGGAAAAGGTCGCATAATCCTAGATCTTGAATTACTTCCATACTTTTTCAGTAGCAAGGAAATGAAAGATGCAGGTCTTGTTGATGGCCAAAAATATCAATATTTGACTTTCACAAGTGAAGATGTAATGTAGATTCTGACCTATTTTTGGTGTTTGGCCCTGACAGGGTGTAGGCTTCCCCCTCCTTTCCCCACCACCACCCGTCTGGTGTTGTAGGTAAGGGCACCTGGTGCACCTGTGATCCCTCTTAGACCTCCACAGCCCGAACCTGCACACATGACTCCTTGGTGAGCCCATCCCTCAGCCATGTCTGTGTGCAACTGATCATAAATGTGATGACCCCGCTTCATTTTTTTCAAATATTAATATAAGTTGTTTTAGTCATTTAAAAAGGTAATTCTGTTATTTTAGAGAAATGCTAGTAACTCTATTGAGATGGACACTCACTGTGTTTATATGTATGTTGGTGTGTGTGCATGCTTAATTAGTGTAATTATACCAAATAGGGGAGAAGAGATCTTCTCAAGAATTGTAAACTGCTGAAGTCAAGCAGGTGAATAGTGTCTCAATTCTGAAACGTAGCAACTAATATGGTATAAATCAAGTTCTCTTTTTCTCTTTAGTTTAGATATGCAGTATCATAATGAATGAAAGGCCAGCAAGTATGAGCCATAGACATAGACTTTGTGTGTGCACATGTGTGTGTGTGTGCGCGCGCGCGCGCACGTGCATGCGTGCATGCATTCAGATGAGTATTTCCAATACCTTGGAAAAGTTCAAGTCATTGAGAAACTTTCTTTCATACTAAACACAATATACATTATTAAATATAATTAGGGGAGCTTGACTGTGTCTTTGTTCGTTAAATGTTCTGCCTAGAGGAAGAGTTGGGTGCCTGTCTCAGTTCTAACAATAGCTGCACAGTCCTGGTATCTCCTGCTTGTGCACCCATACGGGGAGCTGTCAAGACCATCAACCTTTGAGCATGTTTCCTCCTACTCATCCTATTATTCTGTTTAATCCTTTGTTTTAACTATTTTTATTCTTACGAGAGTAAGAAATCCACCTAGTTTAAAAAGTCAACTAGTACTACCAGGCTGTAATAAAATATTAGAACTCCATCTCTTATTCCATTCTTAGTCTGGCTCCTGACAAATGTTTCAGGTTTGTTTATGTCCATCCTTGAAAATTATACAGTTTACTGCTATTTTTTGCAGTATGAACTTCAGGACATGATCACATACTAGGAAAGGTAAGGAATTATCACTCTTGATTACTAGTCTTGCTCTTTTCTTCCATCCTTTTATATTAATAGTACACTTTAATTTATTCAACTAATAGTCTTGCATCATGATAAACAATGTAAGGGTTGTGTTTCCCAGAAGTGTTTTCTTTCACCTTTTCCTATAGATGAGAATTGCTTTTAAAACCCTGTATTTTCCGATGTTCCTGCCACACGCCTTCCTACACTTCACATGGCATCAGAATGGCCATGCAGAGGACTCTCTCCCTGCAAGACCTGCGGCCCTTCACCTGTGGAACACACTGCTGGGGCCCGTGTCATTTACCTTTTTTTCTTTAAATTTAATTTATCATACTTGGGAAACATGTTCTAATTGCTTTTTGAAATGAGGTATAAGGTAGGTACATTTTTCAAAACTTTCCTGTCACTGAAAATTCCTTCCTCCTCAGAGTGTGTCAAGGTGCAGAATTGTTCGGGGGAACTTTCTCGAGATGTGGATGGCTCTGTCTCACTGTCTTCAAACTCTCAGTGTTAGAGACTACTAATGTCATTTATATCCACATTTCTTTCTATTAACTGTTGTTTTATTCTTCTCTTTAAAAATAAGTTTGTTCATTTTTTATTTCTTAGAGAAAGAGGAAGGAAGAGAGAGATTGAAACATCCATGTGAGAGAGCAACATCTGTTGGCTGCCTCCTGCACGCCCCCTACTGGGGATCGAGCCCATAACCCGGGCAAGTGCCCTGACTGGGAATCAAACCCGGACCTCTCAGTCCATGGGACAATGCTCAATCCACTGAGCCACATCGGCTAGGCTGTTTTATTCTTTAGCAGTTTTAGAATTTTTTCTTATCCCTGGTATTCTAAAATTCTATTAAAATGTGTACTTGTAGGCCTGTTTTAATTCACCTTTTTCTATGTTTTGGTGAAGTATTTCATTCAATTCTGAAAATATTTTTGAATTATTGCTTTGGTAAGTTTCTCTCCATTTTTTCTGTCTAGATTAATTGTGTATTAAATTTCTTAGATTAATAATCCTCTTAACATTTCATTTCTATTATCTATTGTAGAAATAGACAATAGATATCTAAAATACATATCTTGGTTTCATCTAGAGATTCTTTTAATTTACCTTCTAATTTTTATATAAATATACCTTGTAACATAATGTAATATATGAATATATAATATTTGTAAAGAAAAAGTTTATTTTACTTTCTGACTTAGCTAGATGGGAGATACAAAACGAATTGATGATTGCTTTTTTATCACCTTTAAATTTGATACAAAATACCTGGATTGGTAATTAGAAATTACTATGATGTAGATAAATACAATTAATAAACAGACGTTAAAAATATATTTTAATGAAAAGGAATTGTGATTTTTATACCTGTAGGAGATTATACATCAGAAAATAATCTTAACATGATTTATTTGGGAGCCATATTGATTTATGAATTTAGATCACTTTCCTGTGCATTGGTAATGCATTTGAAAATATTAAAAATTAGCAATTAACTTCTCATAGTGAACCCAATGAATATTACTTCTCAGCTTTTTATGATTTATGTTTTTAATTATTAAAGGTTGATTATTATTTCTCCCTCACCTCTCTAACATTTCTAGTTGTTATGTTTTCCTGTAATTTGTCTCTTTATATCCTAAATATATGGCTGGTCCTGTCTCCCAGCCTCGGCACCTCATCTTGCTCTCAGCTCCCCTTGGGTACTTCAATTGACATGTGGATTTATGACTCCTGTTGATGCTGATGACTCCTATGCTTACATCCAGACTTGTCTTGAACTACAAATCTGTGTATCAGGTTGTCTATTTAAATGGACCATAGGGACCTCAAACTCAATATGTCCAAAAAGTGACCCACTTTTACACCTTACAAATCTATACTACTCACATAACTTTACCTCTCTATTGATGGCCTCATAATATCCTAATAACCTAAACTAGAAAACAGATTTTAACCCAAAAGCATAATCTCCTCATTTTCTATATGCACTTGCTTACCAACTTTGTGGATCTTACCTCTCAAATATTCTTTAAATCAGTTCTATCTTCTCTGTCTCCAGTGACACCACCTCTTCATAGCAACACATTCTGTCCCTCTCTTATGGTCTATCAACGGTCTTAGTCTTATTTTCATGGTGATAACCAAATAATCTGTCTAGATTTTACATTTTATTATGTCCCGTTCATACCATGCCCAGCCGAAAACCGTCAGGATAAAGACTAATTTCTTTTGCCAACATACAGAGTCCTCCAAGATGGAGATTAAGGTATAACTTATACCTCCTCATTCCTTACACCTTATGTCACATTTGTCGTGAATCACAAGCAGTCACCTAGACACACTGTGTGTGTGATGACAGCGAGCTTTACTTATCCTCTGACTTAGTGCCTTTTCCCCTTCCCTATCCAGCAAGCTCCTGCTCGTCCTAGGACAGCCGGTCCCCTGAAGCCATCTCCCTGCCTTCCGGCCACAGTCCCCTGCTTTGATCACCCCCTACCCCTGTCTGCTGTTCCTCATGCAGCGCTGAGCATGGCGGGGCTGGGGATGGACTTCCCCTGGCACTGGCTCCCCGGGGCCCGGCGTGGGTCTGGGGTGGAGTAGGAGCTCATGCGTAGTTTCTTCACATATCCATGATTAATTCGACTGGATTGTGTTGTTTTCTTAATAAAATAAGCTAATAAAATAGTTAGTCTTTGAGATCTAATTAGGGCTGCTTCCTTGGGAGTGAAAGCTAAGGCAAATGGCGAAGCTGATGGAAGTGGTTTACTAAATAAAATCATGATCCTCTTTCGAGAAGGAAAAGTGGTGTAGAAAATGGTATAAAGACAGTCAAAAGTATCTGCCACATGGTGTTATTTTGGTGACAATATGGAACTGATGTCAAATACTGAATAGCTATGACACTGAAATTATAAGAAAAGTGAGACGCCACATTTATCATATACATACATTTACAAGTGCATAGGCAATACTCATCTATTAGGCGTCCCTATATCATAGTGCATTATATAATATAACAATATTCTTTTTGTACAAATGTATGTCAGCTGTTTCCCGCTACTAGAGAAAATAGACTTCTAAATACAAAGAATGTGAAGAGGAGAGTGGCACGAACATTCTGGTAGTGATTCAGTAGCTGAGCCAGCTGACGCTAAGCTATTCAGCAAGAGAACAACTCTTGAAGAGGGTTGTGAATTAGGCTGGCTGAAACTCAACAATTCTAGAAAACAAAAAACAAAACAAAACAAAAAACAGATTTAGCCAAGAGGCAGTAAAGGACTGAGCACTGTTAGAGACGTAATGAAACAGATGGCCCATTGTTTTGCCATTGAGCCTCTACAATCGAGTCTGTTTTTAACCCATTTTAAAGACTCGCGTATTGATGTTTCAAAAAACAAGATTCTAATCCTGGAGAATTTATCAAGCAATAACATTTTGGTCCTGAACAGCTGAGTGATGGCGATGAACTCAACACTGCTTAGAAGAATGAATTTGCGAGGCGCTCTGTATTTATTTTTTATTTAGTTTGAGATACTTGAATTTTGATCGAGGATAAATTTCTTGAAAAAACAATGGGAGAGCTGAGTGGGAAAATATGACATTAATTGTTGGTCACCAATGTTCATGTTGGTAAAGTGGAAATAACCACCAATTATGATGTTTTTAATAACAGAATAAACAAGGTTATTCAATGACACATCATTTTACAATTTGTCACATAGAAACTAGCAAGTGTGTTTGGCTAGACCAAATTCCAATTTATACTGCAGTCACAGAGAAGAGATATATCACTCTATTGGATAAGGAAATGAGCTTGACATGTGTTCGTGCCATTCAGAAGAATATTAACCGCTCCTATTTGCTCCAGACTACCTTGCCGTGTTACTAACCTTTCTTTTCACTTGCCTTAAGTTTTGGATTGTTTTAAAACAAGTTTTGTAATACTTAAATGACCTACTGTTAAAGTATTAATATTAAATATGCTATTTATTTATTCATTCAGCTTTTGAAAAAAAAATGGGTGATAGAATCAAGCACTAACCCCTTCTTTTGCCAGGAATACCCATTACAAATTTTTCTGTTAATACAATAACACAACATAGTTGATTATTTGTCTCCTTTAATGAAAAGGAGGCATGTCTTTAGGATGTGAGGTACTGACATCGTGTTGATGATGGGATTGTTTCCCTCTTCACTGGTCTCTCTCTCCTCTCTTTATCCAGCATCTGCTAAAGGAGTCATCTATATTCATTATCTGCTCTTTCACAAGTGCCAGTCTTTGTCCTGGACTATCTTGATGTTGGCTCAGCCACTTTTTTGGATCTGCCTTACTTAGTTCTTCAATTTATTTAATTACCAGAAACAAATGTATCTTTTCAGACCTCATCTTGCTTGAAACCTCTGCTGCATTTCTATTAGCCCCTGGTTTTCATGTTTTCTCCAGGAGGAGGCACTGTAGCCCCATTTGCAGATTCTGTCTCCACCTTCCCAGGGCCAGCCAGTGACCTGGAGTTCAGTGTGTTTGACCATCAGGTCTCAGCAGCCCCGTCCGAGGTCCAGCCCTGATGCTGTGGATCTGGACTTCTTCATGAGTCCCGGGCAGCTTACGGAGCGTGTATGCACCAGGTTCCAGTCGTTTTTAAAGTGTTTCACCTCTCTGCGAAGGAGCGACTGGGGTTAGCATTCTAAACGTACCTCTTGCGTGCCTCATTTCATTCTTTAAAACAATCCCTTTGGGGTGGTGGTTTAAAAATGCAAATTTGTGAACCCTTGTGAACTGGGAGTCTCAAAGTGAAAGCTAATAACCATCCGTTTTAACAAGTATCTTCAGGTGTTGTCATTTTCTTGTCTTGGAAGCTACTCAGAAAATAAAGGCAGTTGGAAGCCCTGCTGGGGTATTTTCGGAAACTGTGGCGTTTGCAGTTGCTGGATATTGCGTCACGCGCTGTCTTTACTTCTTGCTGCCGTGGCCCAGGCGAAAGCTTGCATTCACTCTCACGGGACAACATGCCCACATCGGGTTTGCCACCATGTCCCGAACTTTTTGTCCTATTTCGTTGTATTGTACAAAATATTTGTGCTGTAGGTTGTCTGACTATAAGTGACTTCAACAAGGATTATTTATTAACCCTCATGACAGAATGTCTAGAGGTGGAAGTATTAGCGTTAGTTTGGTGACTCAGTAATGTTATCAAGGACCCAAGTTTTCCCATCATTTTTTGCTATTTCATTACAAGTATGTTGATATTAATCTTCAGTCGTAAGCCCTTAGAGGTACCAGGCAGAAGTTACACAGAGTTAAACCAGCTGTCATAGCATTGGACATTTAGTCCCCAAACAATTATGTCCAAAGGCACAATTAAATTTCTGTTTCCTTTTCTCTGGGAGAATTTTTTTTTTTTTTTTTTGAAGCTTCACAATGGACTTCTTCATATGCCTGAATGTCCAAAAGCTACATTCTCACCCCGGCTTGATCCCTGTGGGGATATTAGGAATCACTGTATACGAGATCCTGAGGCAGGATCCCAGACTCCCTGAGCAAAATTATCCACAAGCAAATTATAATAATAATAATCTATTAATCTATTATTTTGTGAATAGATAAGTAACAGATTAATTATAATAACATTGTCCGATATTATCCAAAACACTGGACTTGACACATTGATGTTGGCCAACAAAGTTTTAATGAATCTTCTCAATTGGAAAAGGGAATTCACCTTATATTTGATATTGACAAAGGGTCGAGACTGTTATAGGTGTCATGTTATTAATAGAAGGGGAGGTCCTCATTTTCCCCTGTTGCTAGGGGGGCTGGATTTCTTGCAATATCCAGAGGGGAAAAAAAATTTCTGAGGCTCGCATGGGAGGGTGCCATACTGTAGAAAGCTTTATTTCTGTGCAATCAAACCCCAAGTTTACAAGGCTTCTTTGTCCTCAGTCTGGCCGAGGAAGAAGTCCCATGTTGCCCTTTGCAGGGCTGGAATCAGAGCCGGGGGCTGGAGTTTCCTTTCCATGTCTGCACGGTCCTGCCCAGCACCAGGCAGCTTCACTGGTGTCCCTGCTGTAGCCCAGCAGCTCACCGCCTGTGCTTTACAGCATGTTTATTATCTGTCAGATGCAGAGGGTCGGGAAGGGGGAGCGGCTTAGCTGGGTGTTTCTGACTCAGGATGCTGGGCACTGCTCAACCCCACACGCTAGGGGTGTCCAGTCCCAGCTCTGGCCCAGGCGGGTCCTCTATTACCCAGTAGAGGTAATCAAAGATGTCCTGCAACGAGCAACCCCCTGGAGAGGCCCAGGTGCAGTCTCCAGCCAATGGCCCCAGGAAACTGGAGCTTTATGAGTTGACATGTGGTCATACTCAGATACTTTTAGATAAAGAGCTTTACTTCTATGACTAACAAACCTTCTTCCCTAGTTCTCTTTCTACTTATTTCACTGATTATTATCTATTAACAATCTCATACAGGTTGCAGATTTCCATAGGCTATATTTTCAGTCCTTTTTGCTTTCTAGTGATACATGATCACGTCATATGTCCAGTTACTGACAATACTAAACATTTTCGAAACTCAAATGTAGCCAAACCAGGGACTGTTCTTCTATCCCAATGCGCTCATCTAAATCTGCTTTTGGTGTCTCCTTTGGCACCATGACAATTGTTCATCAATAACTACTGCCATCTAAAATAACATTCTGGAAAACTCACTCTGGTGAGATCATGCTTCCCTAATTAATGTGGGTAAATAAAAATAAATAATACATTATCTCTGCTCATCCATTCAGGCCTTTGTTCAAAGGCTGCCTTAACAAGAAGACTTCTACGACCTCCATATTTTAAAAAATGCAACCTACCTCCAGTACTTTCTAAGTTCTTTATCCACTTTTATTTTGTCCTCTGTACTTATTATCACCTGATGATCTGTCTGTCTGTCTCTCTGTTCATCCTCTATACCCTAAGGTCTCCCCATAAAGAATGGAAGTTCCGTGATGGTAGGATCTTTTTTCTCTGTTTCTTTTGCTACTATATTTCCAGTGCGTAACATAATGCGCAACATAGAAAAGTGCTCAGCAAGTATTTCTTGAGTAAGTGAAAGAATGAATAAATGAATGACTATTATGGACTACGCAAGTAATTTTTAAAACTGGGTGGGGAAAAGAAAGTGGAGTAAAGGGAATTGATATTTATGAGTTCCTACTCAGCTACTTATATTGTCCTTTCTATATCATTACACAATGTTACAAGCATATAATAATCTTGACCATATGGAAATATCAGATACATGGTGATTTCTGTGTTCCCATTGAAAAGATCTATTAAATATTAAATAGTTTTGGGGGTCAAGTTGAATGTATAAATTCCAAAATTTTGATAACATTAATATATATATATATATATGCACACACATATATATATTTAGTTTGTTACTTTATAACAATTAAAATAACATGATGTATTAATTTTAAATCTTACTTTTCTATTCTCACAATATATGAAATCATTTAATCAGCTATTCATACGCTTCTTTGACATTAATGTCCTTGCCCAACACAGTCCCTGTCTTCTATTCTCCCTCCTCTAAATTAAGATAAATCATGTGTGATGCAAACTATTTTAACCCCAAATCACAGGTTCTCATAGGACTGAAATTAGGAGAATGCTTTTCTTTTTAACATTTTTTTTCTTATAAATATAATTGGGATCTACACAGTGTAACATCTATTGTATAGTTTTTAAGTAATCTTTTACAAGTTCTGTGTCTCTTGTCCTCCCTCCCTGTCCTCCATCCCCTCTGGTAGTGATGACAGTGAACACTTCAGATTATGAGAGCACACACCCAAGAATGATGACTAAACTCGTGTTCATTGTGCTTGTTATCGTCACCTCTTATTTTACTAAGTATGTCAAGTAACCTCTACACATGTCCTGAACTCTGGTGGCTGTTTTGCCTAATGTATGCCTCTCTTAACAAAAAGATGCCCTATAAAACACTAGTCTGTAAGAGTTCACAATGAGATGCTCCCTATTTTATTTTATTATTTATGTATTTATATTTTATCCTCATTTTTGCATTTATCTTCAGATAGAGCAGAAGGGGGAGAGAGAGAGAGAGAGAGAGAGAGAGAGAGAGACATCAATGTGAGAGAGACACATGGAATGGTTGCCATCCACATGACCCCAACCGGGGCTGGGGACAAACTGAAACCCAAGTACATGCCCTTAGCGGCAACCGAACCCGGGATTCTCTGGTCCGCGGGCCGATGTGCTAACCGCTGAGCCAAACTGGCCAGGGCTGCTCCTTATTTTATAATGTTTAGTTTTGACCTCTGTATGTTCTATTGTTGAACTCTTTATTTGATTTTGATTTTGAAGTAAAATGCAAATCAGAGAAAATATTATGGCTCTTTTTCCAGCTTAACTGAATATCAGAGGTTACCAATTTCCAACGTAATACAAATTTTACGTGAACAGGAGGAACAAACAAACTAACGAATCATGACCCATGTTCCATTATAGAGGAAAAATGAACTGTTGCAGATAATTTATAATTATGTCAACACAGCCATTGTATTGATGAAATCAAGAAAATAGAGACTATTAGACTTTGCTACTCTCCTCACAAACTCTGCGTATTGGTCAAGAGATCTTTCTCTTCCTTGTTCATGGTGACTGGACCAGGAACACACACCTACGAGGGACCAGGGACTTCCATGAAATGTCTGAAATGAACTGAGAATTTGAATCAGGAGGCATAGAAATCACAACCAATGCATGCTGAGCAAAGAATTGGAACCATACTGTTCAATAAAACTTTCTGTGGTGATGGATATGTAACTATTGAACAACTGAAAGGTGAGTAGTAAGACAGATGAACTGATAAATGTATTTACTAAATTTAATTAATTTGCATTTAAATAGCTATGTGTCGCTAGTGGCTACCTTATTACACAGCAAAGATCTAGACTTCATAGTAGTAGTCAGGACGTGTAGCTCTGTTGGGCTATGTGTACATTCAATGAAGGGGCCAACTGAAGGAGAATATTGCCGGCATACAAAATAAAGAGAAAAAAGCATGAGGTCCCAGAGAGGCAGAGAACATAATCTTGGTTCCTGATTCTTAATTCCAGGGTGCAAGGACCCAGCTCTCCTTTTCTCGGCCATTGACTTTGATAAGAAACATGTTCTCTACCAGCATTAATGTATGTGAATTATTTTCAAACAAACTTGACTTGTTGAAGGAAAAAAAACAAAACAAAAAAAACCCCACAAACAAATAGTAAACTGTGTTCAGAATTCTAGGGACCCACAGGAACAATCTCAGCCCAGCATTCCCTACATAATTAACTCGCGTTAGGGCCAGAATGATGTGGTAGGTAGAGCATGAATCAACATGTTTAGATCTGGTATCTCAGTTTAGTCACTAAGTTGTGTGAATTTGGGGAGATAGATCAATGTCTGTTGATACCATTTTTTCATCTCTAAAATGGGATGAAAACTGGTCAGTAGTAGCACCAACTTCACAGAGATGTGGGAATTCGATGCCGTCATGCACATACAGGGTCTGTGTTAGTGACTGACACATGGTAGCTAGTTTACTTTCTCCCTGTCACCTGCTGCATGGCTGCAGTGCTAGGCTGGTACGCCTGCATGTTATGGGAGACCACTGGTCACAGTTCTTCCCACACATGCTAGCATCTTTTTGTGAGAGGGAAGAACAAAATAGAGGGTAATTTTTAATATTCACTATTGTAAAGAATGACTTAAAATCTGGAAGCCATGTATAAAAATCTTCACATAGACTGTGTATTGTTCCCCAATTAATAGTGAAAGGCAATACTACTGAGACAATGAAACACCATGTCATAATTAAACTTAAATTATCTGAACGATTCCACAGCAATCTCAAACATGTTTGTTTCTGAGGCATTGCTATCTCCTTACCTAAACTTTGGTGAAACTAAATAAATAAATTCATGAGAGAGAAATATCCACATAAAGGAACATATCTTTTGGGCAAGATACAATCTTTCTGAAAATGAAAAGAATCACATTAGAAATTATAATGTGTTACTTTCATTCCAATCTTAAGCATGTTTGAAACAAAAAAATTTCCAATTTCTACACAAATGTTCTTTAGGCTACATTTTCATACAATTGCAATGTATATATAATATGTATAGAAAATAAATGTTTGTCTGTCAAGATGGGAAATGGAAATTCTAAATATATCCCTGTTTATACAGTGGCCGTATAATCAATTATATGAACAAAATGCAGTTTATGTCTTTTAAAAGTTTTAGATAAGGAACCAACATTATCATAATCAGCTATTTTAACAACTATAGCCTAGTGTGGCTGAGACGGAAACTATTACTCATACTCAAAGCACTGATACCTCATCTTGATATGGAACATTAAGTTAGGTGTTTTAATGTTTGTTTAATTTAATAGAATCAATTTCTGCACTTATTTGTTAAATGCATTTTAATTTCTTTCATATGTCTAGCGGCTAAAACATCATAATTAAAGAAGCAAATTGGCCATTATTTTTAATTGAAATAAAAACATCACAGCTTATATTGCACACACACTTGTGTCAAGTTCTAAAATAACAGACTTAAATGCAAAGTGTGTATCTATCAGTCACCCGCCCATCTCTCAGGCACCTCAAAATCTAGATGATCAAGTGATCATTTTTTTTCTCTAAACTTTTTCCTCCTCCTTGTAGTATTCTTTAGCTAAACAATAAGATGTTATCCCCTGTCCCCAAGGACAGTAAGTAGGAATCATCTTCAAATACTTTCTTTTATCTATACCTTCTTCTTTGCCTCTAATCAACCCCAGTTTATTCTCTTTTTAATATCTATCAACTCGCTTCCTCCTCTCCATCACCCCTGCCCTTCCACGAGATGAGGCTCCCACCAAATCTCAAAGTATTAAAATAATCATTTCAATTCATTCTTTACACTGCAAGTAGAATAATTTAATAATTTTCATAAAATATACATCCAGTGCTGTCACTGATCTGACTACAACCGAACCTAGATCTGGATCTGCATCCACTGCGGCTTCCCTAGGCTTCAAACGGAGCGAAGGCGCCCTTCCACATCCGATCCGAAGCCCCCGTCCACCGAGCTCTGCAATCCTTGCCTTGAGATGTCAGAGCGAGTCCCTCCTCCTTCTGTGAAGTTGAGAAATTCCCTCGACTCCATAGTCTCTTCTAAATGCGCCTGTTTTTGTTGTCTTCCCCACTGCAGAACACTCTTTGGGAAGTTGGATCTGACCTCATTGTCTACATTTCTTCACTTATCACTCAATTTCTAGCTCTCTAACCAATCCACTGCAATTGCTTTTGGCAAGATAAAATATAACTTTTGTGTAGCCGAGTCATTTGTCACTTCTCAGGTTTTATCTTATTTGATGTCTCAGCAGTGTTCTTCTTGCATTATATTCCTGTCTTCGATTTCATGTCATTAGGCAGTCCCTGATTCTTTGCCTCACTAACTACTCTTAGCCATTTTGGCAAGTTCCTTCCACTAAAACTTTCAATTCAGGCATATCTCAGCACTGTTCCTGCACCCTCTGCTTCCAATATATTTATTTATTAAGAACGCCTATTTAGTACCATGTCTTTAAATGTCACATGGCCAAATTTAAGCCTATAGTCAAACATTCCCATGAACATAAGACATGTATCCAACCATGTCATCTTCAGTTAGAAATATAATGGTTATTTCAAACCTAACATATTCAAAAGAGGATTTTGGCTTTTGTCTCTTATTTGTACAGTTTTCTCCATTACAGTAGATGGAATCACTTATCAGGATGTTACTCATACCAGAAACTCAGGTGCTATTCTTGATTTCTCTTTCTCCATCCAGTACATCTGCATGTCCCCTTGAATTACTACTTTTTTCATTTTCACTTCATGACCATGAAACAGGAAAGGAAAAAAGTGAAAAACAAAACCTGCATTTTGTTAAAATTATAAATGTGTTTGTCAAAGTAACTAATAAGAAAGAGAAAAGACAAGTCACCATGTGGTAAATAAGTGACAAAGCATTCGTCTATCAGGTGTAGAGTTCCTATCAATGGATATATGGACAGTGGTCATATATAATGATATCTTTGCTGCTCTACGGCCCAATTATAATGATACTATAGTATTATAAATAACTTACTGCTCACTTGCTAGTACAAGGAAATTTGAAAACTTTCAATATCATTTAAGCCTCACAAGGTTTCCATTGAAGAAGATACTACTGTGGCCTCATTTTATAGAAGGAAAAGCTAAGTTTTAGAGAATATAAGCGAATTAACCAAAATTGCACAACCTGGACATGGGATTTATATTTGAAGTGGTCTAACCATAGAGTCCAGGGGGGTTTTAGGTCATGATGCTATTGTGCCTGCTTTTAATTACTCTGGATCTACATGCTTCACAGAAGTGGGCTATCGAATGCCCTTTCCCTATTATTTTTGTTGCTTTGAACTTCCATATTTTGGCAAAGATAGTGATTGACACTCACACTGACAAAATGACTAGTTCAATTTAGAAACTGGTCAACCTGGGTTTGATTTTTAAAATAATATCAACCGCCCTGGCCGGTTTGGCTCAGCGTTTGGAGCATTGGCCTGCAGACCAGAGAGTACTGGGTTTGGTTCCCTCTAGGAGCACGTACCAAAAAATAAAATAAAATAAAATAAAATAAAATAAAATAAAATAAAATAAAATAAAATAAAATAAAATAAAATAAAATAAAATAAAATAATAAAATAAATAAGATAAGATAAGATAAAATAATAAAATAAAATAAAATAAAAATATCAACCTTTGGTTTTCTTCTACATTGACCCTGGAGATGTGAGTTTTATTATATACATGAGTCAAATGTCCCCTTCCTGTTGACATGGTCTGTATATCGGAATCTGGTAGGCTGTTAATTAAAATTGTTAACATTTATTCTAAATATGTAAAGTCTCACCCTGGCCGGTTTGGCTCAGCGGTTAAAGCGTCAGCCTGCGGTCCTGAGAGACCCGGGTTCGGTTCCCGCTAAGAGCACATACCTCGGTTGCAGTTTGTCCCCGGCCCTGGTTGGGTTGTGCGGGTGGCAACTACTCGATGTGTCCCTTTCACATCGATGTTTCTCTCTCTCTCTCTTTCCCTCCCACTCTATCTGAACAAACAAACAAACAAAAATGTCCTCGGTGAGGATAAAAAAATAAATAAATATATAAAGTCTCTGTGAAGACAAACTCAGGAGAATATCATGTTAAATTTTACACATATTGTAAACAAACATCCCAGGGGTTATAATAATTCCAGTTGACCTTTGCTGGAAGGAGATGAGACAAACGCAGGGACAGCTCTCACACACAGGAAAAGGACAATACTAGAAACAGAGGTATGTGGACAAAATGTGGATAATTAACAAGTATATAAATGAAATGAAATGAGCATGGCCAGGGTACCACCCATGGTAGCTTCATGCACACACTCACAGATCCGCTATAAATACTTCCCTCCGGCCCTTGTCTCTGTCTCAATGAATGGCACTGTTCGTTGCTAAGGGCAAAAGTCTGGGCATCGGGTGGTCACTAAGTACTCTGTACTTCAGCATCTCTTGTAAATGTTCTCTGTCATTGTCCTGAGTGTGTTTCCTCTTGGTTCAGGGCTTATTATTTATTTATTTATTTTGTTAAACCCTTTGGATACTTCCAATTGGTCTCTGATCACAGTTGTCTTTTTTAATTTCACCCTTGAGGCTTTAGCTCAGTGATCTCTCTAAAATGCTTGTCTTGGCAGATAGAGTCATAGATGATGAAAATCAATCATCACTAGAGGCAAGGTGAGTTCTTCTAGAGAAATAATTCCTACAATATGGGGAGGGAATGTACCAACATTTCAGAAATGTAAGGAATAAGCTCAGTTATTAGAATGAATAAAAAGTTCAGAATTTAAGGACTTAGGATTGAGGAGAGGCTATAGAATTGGTTTTGTAGTGATTATTTATTAAAAGTGTTACTATAAAACTACTAGATCAAAATAGGAAAATATCCTCACATTGAGACATCCATGTTAAGTTAAATAAGTTACACAATCATTAAGTTTGGGGATTATTTTGTTAAACTGAAATCTAACTGATTAGCTATAGATGTGTCTCCTTTAAATCTACTTCTGTTTGACTTTTGGTCTTGATGACATTGCAAATATTTTTAATAAAAATTTTGCCTACTTTTAAATATTTTACCTTTAACTCAGCCACCTCACAGATACTGTAATTTTATATGAAAATGTGTCGTTATGCAAAGCACAACCTAATAACATATCTTTAAGAAGATGAGTTACAATGTTTTTCTTGCACATTAGTTTAATCTAATTATCTGCTGAGTTTTTTGTTTTTTAATTAATGAAGTTACATTTGATAGAATTTTTTTTTATCCTCACCCGAGGACATTTTTTGCATTTATCTTCAGATAGAGCGGGAGGGAGAGAAGGAGGAAGAGAGAGGAAGAGAAACATTGACATGAGTGAGACACATTGACTGACTGCCACACACAGGACCCCAACCAGGGCCAGGGACAAACCACAACCAAGGTTTGACACAACCATGCCCTTACCAGGAACCAAACCCAGGACTCTCTGGTCTGAGGGCCAATGCTCTAACCGCTGAGCCAAACCGGCCAGGGTTGATAGAATTTTTAAAACACAATAGTCTGGCTTTAAGGTTTCCTAACATTTTAAACTTTGAATAGACATTCTTATTCTCTAACCTAAAGTCATCAGTGCCTTGGAGACATCATTCATGATTTCCAGAAAGCAAACACATTGAAGGGAATCCATAGGCCACTTCAAAGCACCTTCCTGCCTGAAGAGTAGTTGGCACGCGGACTGCTCTAACGTGTCCAGCAGAACCGTGGAGCTGCCCAGTACGTCGCTCAGAATAGCCTGCAGGTTAGCGTGCACTTCTGACCGGCCGCCGCCTGGACTCTCCCCGTGGGCCCAGCCTCTCGTCTCTGAAAATGTACTTTTGTGCTCATAGCACTCCTTGCTTTGAGGAAGACGTGGCCACATGCAATGCAGTAACGCCTCCTTTTCTACCACGGCCCAGTTCAGAGTGTGCACATTAGTCCTATCTCAGAGGGAAATTGAGAAATAAACTCATGCTGCAGGGCATCGCAGCGGGATGGTGCACGGAACACCTAGCACTCTGGCTTTCTCTGCGCCTGCGCCGGAGCCCGGCCTCTTCACGGCTGCAGCTTAGCCCTGGGTCCAGGCGCTCCCAGCTCACGCGGCCCCAGCCCCGGGCAGTGTGCTCGCTCTCTCATTGGCTGTTTCCTCCTAAGATGCAGTCGGTATGTTTTTTTTAAAACTATTTTTTAGTTCAAATTTTCTTTATGTTTTTAACTTTGGAGAAATGGCTCAATAGTCTCATCTCCCTGTCTCCTCTCTGTGCCTCTCTAGTGCTTGGCATCTCTCTGCGTGCCAGCCCAGATCTAGGTGCTATTTGCTGCGACTCTTCGGCTCTCTCTGGCTTCGAGAGGCCTCTGCAGTTTCACAGGCCCATGTAGCAGGACCAAAGTGCTGGACAAATGACGGGCCCT
Organism: Molossus molossus; assembly: GCF_014108415.1. NCBI lineage: Eukaryota > Metazoa > Chordata > Mammalia > Chiroptera > Molossidae > Molossus > Molossus molossus. The sequence goes on along the minus strand of NW_023425377.1, from coordinate 119,427,219 downwards.
CCAGGAGAGCTTTCAACCAATAGCAGGAGCGAGTTAATGGATAAGTACTCATTTTCCCTGTTGCCACAAGTTCTAATGCGGTTTAGAATAGTGCCCTTGGCCACAGACGATCCCTAAGCACCAAGCATGCTATTTATTGACAGAGGAGGACGTAAAGGAGGAACTGTATATGTTGACTCTCGAAATATTATCCAGCAAAACATGGAGGAGATGGTCTTTAGAGAATAATCTGTCAAAAACAGCAGCCTGAACTCATATATTTAGAGACTAATGCTGTTGAAGTTCTGTTTTTGGATGAATCACTAAAATATCTGATACCAACTAGTGAGACTTGGTGAGCCCCTGGAGACCTCCCACCTTTTTGAAGAGTATTGCCAGATGTCTCTACTGGCCAAGCCACGGGTGGTCTGAGAACACGGTGCTGGCGTTTGGAAAGAGGTCCAGGCTTCCCGGCTCCTGGGAGGCGGAGGGTGTAACAGACCCATTCTCCTCTTTGCTGAGCAGTGAGGCAGATTCAGCTCAAGTACCTTCTGAGGTCCTGGCGTCCTTCCCCTCAGAAGTCCTTGTGGTGAGTTATAACATGAGCTACGGATGACCGCCTCCAACACTCAGAGAACGAAGTGAGTTTCCTCCTCATCAAGCTTCACCAAAGCTCTTCGGCTTCCCAAACTAGGCGTAGCTTCCTAGATGAGTCACCGAACGGACTAAGACAGCAACAGCCAAAGAAACTCAAACCAATAAATCCGAAGTCAGAGAACCAATTCCCTTTCCTACGCCCCACAAGAAGGATCGAGTTTTCAATTTCTAAACACAATTCAGTGCTGTTCACTTAACCTGTGTTTGTTTGTTTGTTTTTTCTGCAATAAGTTTTCATTTTCTTATCCTTGAAGAACCGAAGGTAGCTAAAATAATCTGGTACCTTGCTATTCACAATGTGGTTACGAAACCAGAGGAATCGATGGGAACTGTTAGCAATGCGGCCGGAATCTCAGACCCCTTCCCTCTCCTGGTGAATCAGAATTTGCATTTAACAGGAGCGCCAGGTATTCTGTGCACATCAAAGTCTGAGAAATGCTGATATATGCAGACTGTTTTCTTTTTGTGCCGTTTATATTTATCTTGTTTTACACTTTGATGCCTGTTGCGTTGTTGCTGATTTTTTACTCCACATCTTTTCCTCGATTTTGTTCCAAGTAGAATATTTTAAAACAGATTTTCAGCATTTACGTCCTACAGAATGCTGTCTCTGCAAGGTGGCTTTACAGATGGGCCTGCATCTGTGCCATCTGTGTGACGGGTGGCCTCGGACTGTGCAGACTCCGTGAGAGCACACGTATGCCTGGGATGTTGTGAAGGGGGAAGGCTTTTTGGTTCCCCATGGGGAATGTAGCACGTGGAGCGCACATAACAAGAGCCCACCCTGGACAGAAGCAGTGATGTGCCGGAGTCAGCTCACGCGCTGAACCAAGGGAGCCACCTGTAGGCAGGTGCCCCAGTGCACGTGCTCCGACAGCGTTACTAGCTAGAAATTACACCTGCTGGAGGTACTTGCAATTATGCCACAGAAACTGGCAAATGCTACAAGTGAGGGATTTTTTTGTATATATTGCTAAAATATAAACTTTTCAAGTTGTTCTAAGAAGTAACAATAAATATCTCCCCTACAATAGCAGTGTAGTCTATTCTCATTGGTTTGTTTCCTTTATAATATTGCCTGGAATTAACCTTCAAAGGTAAGGGGAGATTACAAAATTATAACCTCAAAAAACAGAACAAAGCACCGTATGCATGATAAGTAAACTGTCCAAAATAATGTAATATATTATTATAATTATAAAATAATTGTAAAGTATTATATTTAACATTAACTAATATAAGATAATTTAATTAATAAACAGTAAATTGAATAATGGCATATTTAGCTTTATTTCACAAAAGCCCTTGCTGGTTTTGACATAAGTTAAGAGATGATTTGAGACAGGCCCATAAAGACTTGATGTCTGCGAGTATATTGCCAACCTATTTATGCCATGGAAAAATATTTGCCAGAACAATTCCTCAGCAATAAAAATAGGAGCTAACAAAGAGTAATTACTCTGAGCCAAGTACTATTTTAAATATGTCATAGGTATTCATTTATTTAAGCCTCATTAAAAACTTCAAACGATGAATACCTGCATTTTACAAATGAATTTAAGAAAACTTGACTAAGGTCTGACAAGCAGCACATTGTTGATTTGGGATTGGAACCCCGGTCCTCTCACATTATTGCCTCAGAAAAAGATTTTTGATTGGAGTGGTCACCAGGCCAGCCTCACATTCTCCGGTTGGTCATGCATTTTAGGTAAATGAGGTTTCGGAGATGCTTCTCTTCCTGGGGCTTTGGTAGTGCTGGCTTGTGAAATGTAAATGCTCTTATCATCTCTCAGACTCTTTTTTTTTTTTTTTTTAACCACTCCAAAAACCAAAAGCTCTCTTAGTCTATAGCTTAAATATTCCCTTGTCCTGGTTCATGTTAAATAAAAACACTTCCTTAAATTTTCTGATTTTGAAATATAAGCATGCTCATTATTCACATAATTACTACTACTAATTTTTTATTTTAATTTTATAGAATGAATCCATTTCTCTCTTTTTCATCCACTAAAGCATTTATCTTGAGAAATACAGAGACTCTTGAATATCAGGCCATATGTAGCCCAAAGTGTATTCTGATGAAAGGCAAAATACATAAATTATCCAGCAATGAAACATCCCACTAACTGCAGAGAGCTGACCTTCGTTGAGTACAAAGGTATTTATAATGCAGGCTGCTTTTGCAAAAGAAATTCTAGGAGAGGCAACAGTTGTCCAGATCTTGGCAGTGGTTTGGAGTCATTTTATAATTGAGCATTAGATTTATGAAGTCAATAACATCAACAATATATTCTGATTTTATCTTAATTGGATGCAATTAGACCTAGGTGTGCTTTTCATAAAATTAAAGATCTGAAGCACAGCGATATCAAAGACGCCAGTGTTCTTTGCTTTGCGAGATGAAACAGACTGAGCTTTTATATACTATTGGGATTTCTACATATTTATGGAGATAAATGCTAAGAAGTGGTTCATAGTCTCCTTGATTTTTCCTTTGCAGGGTTTAGGCGAGAGAGAGAAAAATATATATATATATACACACACGTGTGTGTGTGTGTGTGTATTCATGTATATATATATAGAGAGAAGAAACCTGAGAATTCACTTTTTCATTTATTCATTCATGCATTAATTTACTCATTCATTCATTTAACAAATATATTTTGAAGACCACTAAGTGCCGAGCACTATTCTGTAGAGATACCCTACTGAATATTTGTGAGCTTTCTTGACATTTGTGGAAGATTGAAAATAAAGATGTAAATAAATATATTTAATAAAATAGAATAGAATTAAAGTATAAAATATATTTTATATGTAGTTTCCATCTATGTACTATATATATATATATATATTACATAGGTACACACACTATATATATATATGATAGATACTATATATTTTTAAATTACTTTTATTTTTAATTTTTTTCTTTATTGATTTTTTAGAGAGAGGAAGTGAGAGGGGGGAAGAGAAACATCGATGAGAGAGAACATCAATGAGAGAGAACATCAATTGGCCGTCTCCTGCATGCCCCCCACTGGGGATCTGGCCCACAACCCGGGTACCTGCCCTGACTGGGATCCGAACCAGCGACCTCTTGGTGTATGAGTCAATGCTCAACCACTGAGCCACACCGGCCAGCTTGATACTATATATTCTCTCTATAGTCCCTGCTTTGGAGCTCCATTGTGAGACAGTGTAGGAATAAAGAGAAAATTCAACTGGAAGATGCTGGAATGGAAACAGTCAAATTTCGGTTAAAGTTAGGAGATAATATTCATGTATTTGTGAGGATTAAATAGAAATAAGTTATTTGATTATCAAGAAAAATTTTTTTTCATAAAAAAACAATGAATACTTGGGGCTTGGGAGCTAAAGAGGGAATGAAAATGACCAGAGAGATGGGACTTGTAGGTGACTTAATAGAATTCTCACAATAATTCTATCAGATAATCAGTAGGATTACCATGTGTAAGTTTCCTAGGAAAACATAGGGTTTGGGTTTTGCCCAAAGTCTATATACCATGGGGTACAGTAGAGTATACTTTTTAAGGGGGTGACTTTAGATTCAAACTAAATTCTGGCTCTACCACTTGTATAAAAATTTGATTGAATTTCTTAATTTCTCTATACCAGAGTTTCATTATCTGTAAAGTGGAGCAATAACAGCCCTTATAGAGGAAGCCGTTTTGAGGATCAAATTGGTAATTCATTTTATCTCCAGAGAAACATGTTTGGAATATTGTAAGAGCTCATCTGAATTTAGCCGATGGTCTTTGCATCAGTTATAACGTGGTCTTGCTTGGTCCTTCAGTAGCATGAGGAGGGAATTCAAGGTGTAGGAGGAGAATCCTGCTCAGCTGCTAGAGAGGACTGTGAACGCTGACTCTGCCTGGATCTCTCTCAGGTACACGTTCTCCAGTCTAACTAGACAGTTATTAGTGGGCAGGTTTACTGCAGGTGGAATAATAAACACCTGTTGGGTCTGCCATTGCATTGCCCCCTTCTAGGCAGCAGGAAGACCAAGGTAAGGCCTCGATCTTCAGGGTACAGTAACTATTGGAATCTGTCCTTTTTTTCTGTAACTCCTTGGCATGTAACTGGGTGCAGGGCTGTGTGGGTCAGGTCATTTTGTCCATCACTTCCTCCCTACGTCCACCTTGTTGAGTTCTATCTTGTTGACTTTCTCCAAGATGTACCAAGAAATGTGCTGAAATCATATGGTCTGGATTTGGGCCCAGGAGGAGGTGGGTGTTGTGCAGCTGGCTTAGGGTAACACATCCCAAGTCAGCCTGATAGAGCAGTGGGTGTGGAAATATGCCCTTCACCCCCATAGTCTCTCTCGTGTGCTGAGTACACTTGAAACTATGGACGGGGGTCGGGGGAGATGCAGACCCGGCCGTACCTCCATCCCTGGCTTTCGCTCACACCCTCTAAACGTGACATGTGTTCTATGCTGCCTAATCCCTGTAATTTTGTTTTTTTCTCTTTTAGTGTGCCTCAACTCTGAATATGCAACTTACTGTTGAAGGGAAAATAGTTTTATACAAATGATTATGTGGGTGCTGAAATTTTAATTGAGCACACTTCCATTAAAATAATATAGTGTTAACTAAAGTAATCACAGTCTATCATTATTTATAGAAATGTGTCAAATAGTTTTACTTGTGTTATAAAGTAAAATAAAAGCAAGGAAATGTATTAAGTTCTCATATTAATGCAAAATTAAAAATTTAAATATTTAACATATAATCACTTATTGACTAAAACTACTCACTAGTTTAATTTTGTTTTAAAGATAATAAATTATATACTTAAAATGTATTTATTTTTATTTTAATATTATTATTTACTTATCATTCAAAATGTGTTATTTAAAAAACATATATGTAGCTACAGGTTTTTTAAAAAGTATCAGATTAGAAAAGTTAGATTTATCTGTAAGATCTTCTTGACTTCTTTTGTATTCTCAAAGTTTAAAATACAAAGACCCTTTTTATTCACTATCGTCAGAAGCAGAACTATTATCATTAGCGATTATATTAAAGATAATCTTCAGATCCCACTCTTCTCAATTTGTAACACAAATGCTACATTTACCCTCCAAATCAGTACCCTTAAGAGCATCGCGGTAGCCCTGACTGCTCAGAAGCACTTATGCTTAACCCAGCAGCACCTGCTGAACCTTCTCTCCATCAGTCATCAATCATCAGCAATCAGGCAGCTACTTGATAATTAGTCGAGAGGGGGAAAAACACTTCAAAGAACTAAAAATACTTTCCACAGTGACTTTGTGCATAAAATAATGATCCCCACTCTATTAATCCACTTACATGATTCTGTGCAGTGAGGGCACTTAACAGTGCTGGGCACACGCGTAAGTGTAACTCACTGTGCGGCACGCTGTTCGCTCAGTGACTAGGGAAGCGGTGCAGGACAGCTGCGGGCAATTCTAAGTATTATATATATAATTTATTTATTTTTTTATTTTATGCCTATTGCTTTTACCACCTTTCTTGATAAAAAAAAAGAGTTTAAAAATCAAAAAGGAGGCGCATAGGCTGAAAGTTGCTTAGAGCTGTTTTGTGTTCAGAGCCTAGCATGGATATCGTTAGATACTTTGTCATTGAATCCTTGCACATCTCGGATGAAAAGACCCTATTTTTACCAGCACTTTACCAAGGAACTCTGAGACAGAGATGAAGTGACTTGCCCAGGATCATGCAGCTGATTGGTGGCATTGCTGAGAGTCCAGGGACGGGTAAGATATCACACTACAGGAAGTAGCAGACACACACAAGCAAATCAGTGGGAAAATCAGTGTGTCTTCTGTTCTGGTGAGTGTCCATGTCATCACAAGCCTTATCCATATTTTCAGTAAGTGTCACGTAGGGAGATGATCTCTACCCATAAAATAGTAACAGCAGTAAAGGTAATGTTAAAAGTGGTGCTATCTAATAGCTGAGTGTTACCCTGTGGCAGAGGCTACATCGTTCTTGACACATTTCACTTCCTGTGACAGTTTCCAGGCCCCAAGTCAGATTCCAGGGTTATATTCTTCATCCCTGCTCATTACAGAAATGGACAAATCACTGCTCATTACTTATAGAATAATTGCCTTCAAGTTATCAGTTTTCACAAGTTGCCCAAAACTAGGTGAAACGCTTTCAGTATGATTAGTTTTAATGTTACTTCACAGTCTTTCATGTTTTTTGCTTGGGTCTGTATGTCTCTAATTTGGGAACTTCCCCCTTCCCCCACCCCCACCCCCCAAGAGTATTTTTACAGAACACCAAATGTGTAGGGAAGCTGTTGTGAGAAGGATCTTTATGATTGACTTTTGCCTAAGCTTCACCAGCCATTTTAATTGCTACAGATATTTATGCACGTGCAGATATATCAATGCCGCATTTGATAAATGCAGAATCTATTGCATTTACTGCTTGAGAATATATAACTTTGTGTGAGGTGTGAATTAGAAAAGATACAATGCATATATCTACTTCACTTCATTGCTTCCCATGACATTGGAGAAGTCCGGCCTGTACCTTAAGTATCTACCCTACGGTTTTAATAAACTTAGCTTGCCCAGCAGCTGTGCAGCATGTCTAATAGGGCTATTTGTTTCTGCAACACAGTATCTTTTACACAGAGATGCAAATAAAAAGGGAGAAGAAGCTTGGAAAATGTATAGATGCATTTCATATGCAGGTTTCAGAAATTATTTTCAGTTTTCCTGCACTTATAGCTTAATGAAGTAATCTTTCCATTCTTTGTAAATGAGCACATATTTCCCCTCATATTCTTTGTGTCCAGTAATTGTTCTTGTTTTTACAAACACAAATATGTTAAGACAATAAAATAAAATATTGTGAAGGGAGGGGAAAAAAGGAGGAATATATAATACCATAGCAGGCTGATACATTTTATCTTTTGAATTGCCCCTTATTTTTAGAAGAAGAGGCTTTGGGGGGAAAAAGAGCTCTTTAAATATTTAGGCTTGTATGCCTTTCTGAGTAGAAACCATTTCCAAAAGTAGAACTTTAAAAGGGAAAATATTGATTTTTTTTGTTTTGTTTTCTGAAATAGGAATCATTTTTTTTTATCCTTAAATATTTGTGTATGTGCTTATACTGACCCAGATACTAATTCTCTTTCCTGATGTATTTACATGCAGAGGAAGCAAAATAAAATCTTAAAGCAGGGCTTCCGCAGAAAAGGTGAAAGGGGGGAGCAGGAGGGAAGGAATACAGATGTCTCACAAGTCAAACACTTATACCTCATTCATATGTATTTTTCTGTCTACCAAGTACACGCAGTATATTTGGTAGTAACAAAAGCTAGAATAAAGTCTCTTTATATGCTTTAAAACAAGCACATAAAACTTAATCTCATAAGTACCAAAACTCTACCAGGTTTCTCATAAAGTTTGCTGAGATAGAGATCCAACAAGCTCAAGAAGAGAAGAAAAGAGATAAATGAGAAAATCAGAGGAAGCACAACCAAGAGACACGTGCAGACAGTGACAGAAGAGAACCCCTGAGCTGGAGGCAGAAACAGAGGGACAGACACTGCACGAGCTGGATAACCCTGGGAACGGGTGACAGGTCAGCGCTAAGTGCACATGTGTTCTCCAGTCTCCCGGGTTCACTTCTTACTAAATGTGCGATATTCCACAATATATGATCTGAGCATCATTTTCAGATATACTAATAATAGTTTTGATAGCAACTATTTAATAGGTTATTTTGATAATTAAATGGTATAAGTGCATGAAAGTGCAGGACAGAGAATATTTGAAAGATACCTTGTAAACTTATTTCACGTTACTGATGAACAGAAATGTAAAAACAATACCTCAAACCATATTTACAGGAATGATCAGACAGAAGAAAGAAAAATAAAAGATGAAGACATCCCCCCCAAAAAAAATCAGAGAGTCAGATATATGTCCACAATGAAAGACACAAAGTTAATTTTATTTCAAGGGAGACATTCTTCAAATGAGAGAAAATCGGTGTCATTTAACTTGATGGGTGTTATCTCAGAAAGTGCAAGTTATCCTGACTGGATTTGGGGAATACACAAACTTAATGTCTGTTAAAGTACAGAAAGGCCAAGATCAAAGTCATTTTTAGTTTTTTTCCCTTTAGTTGAAGAAACAGAGAGCCCCTCGCAGAGGAAGGAAAAGCTGGCTTTGCAGAAATTGGCCCGTGGAAGCTGCTGCCCAGGACCAGGGGAGGCTGCACGTTCAGAAGATGTATCTCTTTCCTTCTCGTCAGTGGGAAACTACTAACCTTCTCTGCGCTGGGAATTAGAATGCGTGGTTTGTGTTTGTGCCAAAAATGAAAATAATCATGTTTTCAAAGAGAAGCCTTCAGCTATTTCCGCCAAAGGCTTTTAAAGTCATTTTTCATTGGCGCAATTATAAATTGAGATCCCGGTTTTTTAAATTTGTCTTACAGATCACACTACATTCAACAGAAAGCTAGACTGAGCTCAGGATTCTAAGTTCTCCTCTCGCCATTTCAAAAGTTTGAAATGTTAGTCTCTTTCTGAGATGCTTGATACTTTTTTGAATTGATATTTAGTTCAAATATCTCCAATTTTCAGGTGAGAAACTATATAAATAAGTAGATGTAAAAGAAACGACTATTCTTAAATGGCATTGTGCTGGATAGGAGTGAGCTGCCTTGGTGATATCTAAATAGCAGCACATGTGGAAGTATTGGCATGTCGACCCCCAAAGCATTGCATTCAAATATATCAGTGAGCATGAAGAATCTGGTTAAGAATTGATTTCATTGAAGGAAGAAAGGTGTTAATTTTATTAAGAAGCATTTTGATTTGGCTATTAAGTTATAAGCTAGACTTACGCTTTTATCAAAATCATAATGTCTGCTTTTATGTTATGTTTCCAAACGGTGTGTGGGATATGGTGTTGTCTTAGGACCGGCTCAAGGGTTATTCCGCCCAATTTAAATACCCCAAAGGCTGAGAAGACAGACCCGAAAGGCAGGTCCTCCGGGATAGCAGCTCCAACCCCATTTTAAAGTGGCTTTGTTATATTATTTTTCACATCATGATCATCATATTTAAATTCGGATGCCAATTTAGTTAGCATGTACACTGTAGAAAGCATTGTGCTGAGAGACGAAAGAGGGAAATTAAAAATAAATACACATACAGCCCTTGCATCAGCCAACAGACTGAAGGGTTGTGGGTTCAATCTCTGGCCCAAGTTGAGGTCATGTGGGAGGCAACCAATCGATGTGTCTTTCTCGCATTGATGTTTCTCTCTCTGTCCCCCCTCGCCCCCTTCCACTCTATCTGAAAAGTCAATAGAAAAACATCTTTGGGTGAGGTTAACAACAGCAAAAATAAATAAATACACATACAAAAATACATATTTATTTTTATCTTTAGTTAAAAAAAAATGTACCAGCTGCAGAGAGACAACAATAAATGCAAGTGCAGATTCCCAGGGTTCCTGAGCGTCGCACTCTCTGGGCAGAAGTCTTCGGGCCCACCCTGTGGGCTGTCACTGCAGGCAAAACGCAGCCCGCAGCGCGACCCTGCTCTGAAGACGTCAGAATGAGCGATAAAGGCCATTCGTGCATCCGAGACGGTATCAACGTCTAGGGAAAGATCTTAAAAAGAAACAAAAAAACACTTTGATTTCACATATTACTTTTGGAATATATATCATCTAATGTACATTCATTGATAATACTTTAACTATTCTTCCGAAAAAGAGAGACAAAACATTAAAATAGTCAAATGATCTGATTCTTTTTTTTTTTTTTTTTGACGTACTTTGGGGGGGTTTGTGTACAATGCCATCCCTTCGTTCACCCCTGGTAACACTGTTCCCCCCTCAACCTTCGATGTGTATGCTGGGGTTCGGCTCAGGAACACCCCGTTTGACCCGCGTTCTCTCAGCCTTTCACTCAATCAAGCGATGCTCTCATTCCAAGATGCTAATGCTCAGCTTTGCACAGCGGTGAGTTGAGAACCTGTGACAATCCCATTTAGCCTGTGGTAAATATTTTAGTTTTTTTTCTTAAAAGGTTCCTCACCATACAGTGTAATGAACAGTCTTATCTTTTTTTTTTTTCTTAAGTTCTTAGTTTATTAACCCTTTCATGAAAAATCTGCACAATGGTGATAGAAAACAAAACATAAATAAATAAGTAAATAAATAAATAAATAAAATATGTACGTATTATATTGTTGCAGTTAGAAAAAAATTAAAACCATTTGGCCCATGTGGCTCAGTGGTTGAGCATCGACCCATGCACCAAGAGGTCACCAGTTCAATTCCCGGTCAGGGCACATGTCCAGGTTGTGGGCCTGATCCCCAGTGGGGGGCATGCAGGAGGCGGCCAATCAATGTTCTTTCTCATTGATGTTTCTATCTCTCACTCCCTTCCTCTCTCTCTAATAAAATAAAATTAAAAAGTCTCAGCTGATACAGAAACAAACACTATCATTTAAAACCTTTCAAATTCCTAGAATCACACAATCTTTCAAATCTCCACCAGGAAGAGTCAGAGAACCTACTTCTCTTTTTCAGTGTGTGTTTTTGATATTATTTGTCAGCTCCTTGGAGCCTGTTTCCCGGTGTCCCAACAACTCTTATGTTCAATTATATTACTATCCCCAAATCAGTACCAGTAAAACCAATCAAGAAATATTTTAAATCCACTCAGGTCATTTGATTTGTTTCTTCCTTGTTCTTTTCTCTTTCCCCTATTACAGCTCTGGCTTCAGCCCTTTGCGGTTCTCCCCAAGGAGGCTCTCTCGCATGAAATGTCAGGCACAGTTTGCTTACATCACCTGCATTGTTTTTGTCAACCATTTTTTTAGTTTTTACATTTATAAACCTACAAAGTGTTTAGTCTAGTTAAAAGCATATGTCTAGTTGTGTTTCTTCTCAAAGACAAGTGAGAAATGTAGCACATCCAAGCCTTTACTCTAACATGGTAACATTAGAACATTTTAGTAGAAACATAGTGTCCATTTATTTACTTGAATCTTGCCTTTAGAATGTCTTCTATGTGGCAAGTATTTTAGTAGAAAGTCTGTATTTAGCAGTGAACTATCTGCAATGTTTCTTTCTTTATAGTGCTTCTTTAGAATGGATTCATTTGTTCGTTTTATAATCATCTTTATGTTATTTGAGTTCATTTATTATAAGCCTTTTTTTTCAGCATTAATTATATAAATCACCTGTAATTTTTTTCACATTTTGCTATTAAAATGTCCGTTGTTTACAGAATGGATACTGATATGTATATACATATGGCTACTCATTACAAGAAGTATTTTATTCCCTGAAATTCAAAGCAAATAGGCATGATAACAGTTACTTCACTGAGAAGGAAATAAATAGCTTTGTAAGGTAGAAATGAGTTTTTAAATTGAGTAATTAGTCTCTCGTTTACAGGATATGTTTTATGTCATTAGTGCCATTACATAAAGTTAAGGACAAGTAAGATACTTTGTTAACTCAAATTAATGTTCAAACTCTAATAGCTTAAGTCAGTTTAAATGATACATACACGCATGCCAATATTTTCTTAAATGATGATAATGTGGATACTGGCAGCCCAGTCATATTTAATAAGGCATATGGCCCTGATGGCCTATTTGGGAGTTTGAATTCTGGAATATTTGGTTGGCACGAAAGGGTATGGGATAACGCCAAGCCCTTTTCAGACACATGAAAGTACCACATTCATGATTTCTCCACCGTCTGTTGGCTATTACCGAGATGGAAAACAGAGCAAGGTTAAGTGTTTCTCTCTCGAATTAAAAAAACATTAAGCCAAACAAAAGGTCTAATTATCCCTTGAAACAATGTCATTAGAATGATTTATGCAAAAGTACAAGCTATTCTATTTCAACTGAAATGCTGAGGTACAGTATCATTGTGAAAGTTTACTGGGGTGCCTGCTAATATACTACTATTTTAGAAATGTACACAATCACCCTAAACTTCTTTTCTCATCAGACATAGTGTATTTTTTATTTCTGTGATTTTAGGCAAGCTTTAGAATGATCAGCACAAATAGTGACGGGAGACTTCACTTCACAACCTGGTCATTATAAACATTACAAATTTCCTAAGCGAGTAACGGAGAGACCTCCGTGAACCATTTAACCATTTTAACAAATTCTTAAATATTACTTTTGTATGCTTTTCTCTTGCTTTCAATGACTTTGGTCATATCCGTTATATCCGTAGGACCCACATGCTGACTTGAAACCCGTTTCCCTCCTCCCTAGACAAGTACCTTACATACTAGCAAACCAGCCCCAGTGTTGCTCCCAGAACATAGCATGCATTTCCCTTGTGTTACTTTCTCCCCTAACTTCTCATTCCAGTACCAGCGTACAGGGTGGGAGGCCAGGGGGACATGGTGACCTGAGCAAGCGTCCCTGAGCTTGAATCTCAGCTCTGTTACTTACCGACTGAGTGGTGTGTCAAAATCTGTCTGAACCTCAGAATCCTTGTCTATAAATTATAGTGGAAAGTTACTGGGAGGAATAAATTGCAATTAATATAAGTAAATATAAATAGTATAAGTAATAGAAGCTCATCATGCAAAGCAGCTCCTATAGTAAATCATAGATTATAATCAATGATAATCTGCTTTCCATAAATTTCCTGAAAATGGATTAACCCAAAGTAGCTGTGGGACTTTATTTTCCCCATTTCAACAAGGAGCGTGGAATGTTTACAAATCAGTACAAAATGTATTTATCAACGAAGAGATGTGAATCTAAGTGAGAGAGACAGAGAACACCATTTGGCTTACTTTATACCTGATTTTGCACCTTGTGAAACGTGGCTCAGGAATCTATGACTATTTTATATAATTAGTATTTTTGCAATTTCTCTTTAATCTGAAGCATTCAAAAACATCATTTACAATTCATAAACACTAACGACTGGTATAATGGCTCTCAAAGGTTATCTTAGGGAAAATCTATAAATGGAGTTTACCAATAATCTACAGAACTGTATAAATACAACCACTTTATACATTTAAACTACTGGCAAGAACATGCAGTGCAACACAAATATATTTATGTATGTATATAGAAACATATGTTAGGTCCTCATTTCTTTGGAAAGATACTTTGATGTTCTTCCTAAATTTCCACCCTCTTAATAGAGGGGTAAAAAACAGATGTTGTCTTGGTTCTTTAGCCACTTCATTTCTATATTCATTTTTTCTTCTTTAGCCTTTGAATTTAATCAATGTTAGGTTTTTCTACTCATAGTTTCTAGTTTTCATCCCTCAGTGTGCTGACCAAATGAGCATCTTACATGTCTGTGGAAGTCTCAGGTGCGCTCACCTAGCATAAGTCTGAGTGATCAGAATATACTGAAACAGGGGTAAAAAAGCATGTGTTTCAAATGCTGTTATTATGTATTTGTTCTCCCTACAAAGAGCTGCTTTGCTCTTTGGAACTTCCCATATTTCCCACTGCAGTCCTGAATTCAGATTGGGGGAGCTCATAGCTAAAATGGAGATTCAAACATGTTAAAACAGCTACATTAAAATAGAACCAGTCCTGTGTCATAAAAGGAGGAGTTGAAGGTACCGAGAATGTTTTACCTAATGGAGAGAAGGCATCAGGGGGGTGACTATATGTCCCAGTTTCCTGGCTAGAGTCCAGGTTTACACCTGTTATTCTAGCATATGTTTTAATGCGAGTTCTTTCACTCACAAATTTGTCTTAGTTTTGGCAACAAATTATATGGCAAGCTACTTCTGAGGTACTTAGCTGCCTTGAGTTTCTTGAAAAATTGGCACGTAGAGAAGACATAGGGTCTAAATGGGTATGTACCAGGGATAGAAATAGTGTAGTGAGTTGAAGCTTTAAGAGCCCACCTTTTTGGATCAGTTTAAGAAAGATAGTTTAAAACTCGGAAATAGCTTCTTTTCAAAGAGGAGAAACTACTGCCACTGGAGATATTTAAATATAGAAAAAGTACTTGTCACATTTGTCAAGAGATTTCAAGCATCAGAGGCATAATTGAATTAAAGGACATTTAAGTTGCCTTACAAATTCTATAGTCTCTGAATAATAAACATAAGGAAAAATAAGAATAACACTATGTCTTGAGTGCTATGTTCAAATTATTTCTTGTAGTTAACATTGAATTGTTCCTCTAAACTTGTGAGAGACAGCATCATGCTCTGCTCTTCCCTTTTGTTAATGAAGAAGCTGAAGTTAGTGTTAAGAACTTGGCCAAAGTCACTCCAATTTTGTAGCAGGATTGTTGCAAGTCCTGGCACTCTGGTTTCCATAACTATCCTATTGACCATGTTTATTATCATTAATATGATTGAAATAATACCATACATATTTATTATATTGATATGTATATATATTTAATTTATTTATCGTTATTGTTGAGGCTATTAGAGATGTCCCCCATTTCTCACCTCCACCCAGCTCCTGCCCCACCCCAGGCCTTCACCATGCGATTGACTGTGTCCAAGAATTATGCGTATATGCATCTAAGTTCTTTGGTTATCCTCTGCCTACTCCGCTCCCTGATATTCTTTATTATTATGTTTTTTTAGAGAGAGAGAGATGGAAACATCGATGTGAGAGAAACATCAGTCAGCTGCCTCCTGCGCGCCCCATATTGGGGATCAAGCCTGCAACTCTGGCATGTGCCTTGCTGGGGAATTGAACCAGGACCTCTCAGTCTGTGGGACAACACTCAGTCCACTGAGCCAAACCAACCAGGCCCTCCCTGATATTCTTTATTGAGTACTCATTAGATCCAGGGACTCTGGTAAAGACTGTCCACATCTCCTTCTTGCAATGAGATATCTTACAACTTTTCAAACTACTAATCAATGGTTATTAATAGCAAGATGGATTTATTTAACATGTATAAGTTCTAGTTAAAAGTTTTGCACATTAATTCCTCTATTTTTCTATTCTACTTCTATAGTTACTATATTAATGGAAATAAAATTACTCAAGTGGATAGTTCATTTTGTACATTTTTAGCTCTAAAAATAAGAAAATAGAGTATTTCAGATTAACTAAGCACCCCCCCCCCAAAAAAAAAAGAAAACAAACAAAACAAAAAACCCAAGGATGTCTGGGATACAAACTGGTTGAATTTTGAAGATGGAAATAGTTACAATTGATTGAATCATTTATTAATCAATTTCTCCAGGACCTGTAAATAGTTTAGAAGTGTACATTGTTCTCATATCGCACCCACATTGCGCTCTCTTGTTCCCTAGAACATTGAACGAATACCTTTTATATGGTCTCTTATTTTCAGTAAACACTTGCAACAGTTTTCATCTCTGTCAAGCAAACAATGGCCTTTGTATGTCTAATCATTTTTTAAAGTCTTTGGAAATGATCCATTCTTCCTTTAATAAAATATAGACTGGAAAATTTCTTTGGAGTATGGGGGGCTTGGGGAGTGAAATGCATGAGAATTCCTTTCAAAGGAATTTAATTCTTTCTCTCTAATAGAAAGGAGAGAGATTCAGTACCAAATTCTAATGTTATTCTGTTATGTCTAGTGAAGAGAAAATTAAGATTGTGACTTGAAGGCAGAATGTGTTTTATAGAACACAGGCAGTGGGTGGGCACAGGCAGGCTTACAGTTATGAGCATGTGCAACACTGAGTTTATTCTTGTATTTATTAATTATTTTATTACATTCCATATGAATAACTATAAACCTACTTCTGCCCACCCCTGTATATACTGTTGGATAGGGGGTTTTGAGGTTAATATCTCAAGAAAAAGACAATAGACACCATGCCTTAATTTCCAGAATGAGCCTTTGGGGATGACAATAATTTTGACTGACTGTTCTTGCCAAAAAAAATAATAAAGGGGGAGGGGGGGCAATTAATTGTTGATATGGAAAAATTAGAATGAGAAATAGTAGTAATCTCAAGTACACACTGTTTAACACAAATATAGTGTGTTGAACTATATTTGATTGATTTCTAAGTAACTTTCTGTGGATTCATGGGGCTAATGGATCTGTTTATTTTCTTTATGGATGAAATGCTTAGATGTAGAAGATTGAATAAATCTCACTGGAATATTATGAGACTAAAAAGAATTTCAAAAAGAAAGTCTTTCTAAACAAACAATTTGATTCAAAAGCATGGGTTTACATTTAAAGACTGGCTCTTTAAAAGAAATTAATTTCCTATTGACTCGGTATTTTTATACACAAGTCATCTCAGTTAACAGTGTGACAACAAAACATTATTCTGCTCCCCGGAAATGTACTCTAGCACTGTGGTATGTGTTTGCAAATGAGATTCTGTTTTCGATGCCTGCTTCTGTAAATGTACACTCACACTGCAGGACAGACTGCCTCTTCAGTTCTCCGACGTGGAGGTCTAATTCTTGGGAATTGTATTTGACATTCTACTTTCAACAAATTGTAGATTACAAGTACGTTCAAAAACAACATCTGTGGGAGTGGGGATCAGTAACAGGCTCAAATCCTGAAAAGTAACAGCAATATAAAAATAATAAAATGATTGGAAGTTGAGTGGTAGATACGTTTGCAGCTTTTTCTAGAACAGAACGTGCGTAATGAGTGTGGTTCTTTGCACTATCCCTCCTGAAGTTTCTATCAAACTCCTGGTGACTTTGGTTCCGAAAGTTTGATTTGACTTAGTCACTCATGTCTTCTCTGAATCATCTAAGTAGATTAGCCTGAATCCTATGTTTTTCTATATAAAAACATGTAGCTTACTGGAAGAAGCCAGTGTTTTGGCCGAAGGTAATACCTGTGTTCTCAAACCCATCATCGTCTGTTTCCATCTAAAGCCTAACACTTTCTTCTCCAGCCAGTTGTTTTAATCTTAGATTTTTATTTTAAATGACTGAATCTTATCTGAAGATCTCTCTCTTATGTGACATCCATTAATGCAGCCACATAATTGTTTCCAAGTTAATAATACGCTAGTTTTTTTTTTTTTTTTTTTCCCTCTTGCATTTTGCATGAAACTATCAAACTTTCTTTTTCAAAGACAACATACGCAGGGGTATTCATTACTTCACCAAAATAGATCTGATATTTTGGTACCCACAATTCTCCATCTGTATGCCAGATGCTCGAAGACACGTGGTACTGCTCATATTTTAAACAAATAAATGTGAAATATGCAAGATGGGTAAAGGGCAGTGTTAATGTTTTACACATGTGCTACCATTATGCAGAGCTATATTAATCTTTCTTAAGATTTTGAATATCCTTTGAAAAAGGAATGCTGCAATAGTAGGGAATATATAGAGAAAATAATTCAACTTATGTACTAATCTCATACATGATAACATTGGAAATCTTTTTAAGGCAAAGTACAAATACTTTATTATAGTGACATGACACACAAAATGTGAAAAAGGTCATTGAATTGTGACACATTTTATATGAAGAATTGCCTTCTTGATCTCAAATAGATTTTTTTGGTTATTTAATGGAATATGTTAAATGAGATAAAAGGAATATTTCTATAAATTTTATTTCAAAAATTGTTAGAAAAACAAAATGTTAGGTCACATGTATATACATGTAGGTTGATGAAATTTATAATCATTATAAATATACATTTCAGTATATTTTCTTATCATTTTGAATTTTGAAATTTTCTTATGTCCTCTTCGTTGACAACTTATAGTAAGCATAGTTGTTAGAATAGGTTCTTTATCCTATTAATTGCTTGTATACTTTTACTGTTCTCTGATTAGTATTCTCATTTTTACATCAAAATTCTATTTAAATAACTTTCTAAGTTGATTCCCTGACTATAAATGTCTTCCTTTTAAAGACTCCCACTCTAGTACTTATTAATCCTAAAATATTGCTATTTTTCTTGCCTCCTGGTCCTATGAACTTTCAGTGGCTTCTTGTTTTCTAGCAATAAAACTCCAATATTTTAGCCTAGCTTCCATATTGCACCAGATTATGAGCAGCCAAGTTTCCTAATCCTATTTCTTACCATTATCGTCAACTCACAGGCTACTCAATGTGGTTAGAGTCTCTCTTGTTCCTTGTTTTGTTTTCAGCATCCACAGCATGGAAAACTTCCTCCCCTCTGTTCTTGGACAACATTCAACATCTCTGACATTCATCAATTTTCAAATTTAAAGTAATAAGTTAAAAATGGAGATAAATTAATTGGCTGTCTTCTTGGTCTACATGAAAAAGCTAGATACACACATAAGGAAAGGTTTTGTGGACATAAGTATGCGTATGTATGTAACATGTGTATGAAAGAAATACACACAAATCTATGGCTGTAATACTGATATGTGGGTGCTGTATTTTAAATATGTTTTAAATCTTCTTTAACAATTATATAACACATGAGAAAAAATTGAGTATATAAAAATATAAAACAACAGAAAAAAACTCATGAAAGAGTCTTTCTAAAATACCTAACCCTTTGCTGCTATAATTAATTATGCAAACACACACACACACACACACACACACACAAAACAAAAAAAACCTTCCTGTGGTCTCATAACTTACTTGTATTCTGGAACTTTATTTTAAATCTTCTCTTGTTTACTTTTTTATGTAAAAATCTGGGTTCCCCAATCAGATTGTTCGGTTGTTTGGGAACTTTTCTTCTTATAAACATTTAAAAGTAACTCACAGAGCATCTAAGTAAAGTAGGGACTTGATACAGAGTTTTTATGTGATATAATTTGACCTTGTCATTATTTTCTATGAGGATTCAACTACTAGTGTCTATAAAGTTTATTATTCTATCTCCCTTTTGCATGTCACATTAGGAAATATGTATATAGCTCTGCGATTTTAGAAAAATGTCCTCTGGATTACAATTTTTTAAAACCCAGAAGCTGATCATACCAATTGTCCTTTCTAACAAACATTGCTTATTTAGCTCAATTCTCAAATTCTTCTAATAACTGCATGTGAGCCAATAAAATAAATACCTTTATTTTTGCAAGAAACACATGTGGTGTATTTTCTTAAGGTTCATAAACCGAGAGACGAGTGAAAGCGGAAGAAGTGTCCGTGTGCCTGGAACCACGTCATCGGCGAGACTTCGAACAGCGCACTGTCACTTGTCCTTTGGAAAATTTTGGCTACAAGTACAAGACACCACGTGCACACGAACTGAAACCAAATAGACGTTTGGAGATGAGATACCTGACAGGGGAGGTCACAAAAATCCAAGTGTCTCTCCCTCGGGAGCAGTCTCATGTTGTCATCGCCTCAGGGCTGAGCCAGAGGCTCGGTGAGGCCACGTCCCTTGCTCCATCCGCAGCAAGGACAATGGGACCTGGTCACTGCTTACTCTCAAGCGCTGTTCTTTGAATGGGTAGCAACAGAGGACTCCGGTATCCCGTCGTCCACAAGAACACGGGGCCAGAGGGTAAAGCAGATCTTCCTTACTTGCCCCAATAGAAAAACATTGAAAGAGCCAGGCCCGTGTGGCTCAGTGGACTGAGCATCGTCCCAGGGACTGAGAGGTCCCGGTCCATTTCCCAGTCAGGGCACAAGCATGAGTTGCAGGCTCCATCCCCAGGAGGGGGCGTGCAGGAGGCAGTTGACAGATCTTTCTCTCTGGCATTGATGTTTCTCTCTCTCTCTCCATTCCTCTCTCTCTCAAAAATCAGTAAGAACATATTTAAGAAAAGAACAAAGAAAAGCTTTGAAGGGCAGCTACTAGCTTTGCCCCGTTCACATTCTTCCTCCTGCGGATGGGCTACAAGACAGCTGAACAAGGAGGGTGCTGGGCAACGCATCAGAACCACAGAGGACGATTGTAAAGTACAAGTCGCTGTTTCTGTGCTTTGAGTATTTGTTCAACAGCAAAAACAAACTCAAAAAGCATGGTTGGAAGTACAACATATGGGTAATGTGATTTTCCCTGAGGAATAGCATGGTCTACAATCACCCAGCAGGGGAAAATTAATTCAAATTCCTTTGAATGTTGTTTTCTATATCATCTTTTTGAATCTCGAAACTCAAAAACATAGGGAAGTGCTTTCAGTACTTCGAAACATTCATGGAAGTTTCCAGAAATGTTGGTGAACGAAATAGAAAGTAATATTTCAAGTCATGTAGCAGATGCCTAGTGATAAATCTAAGCTACAGTTTAAACCTTGAAATACCGGTTACTTGGTTTTAAGAGGCTTTATTTATTGTAATGTATCAAAATATAGATCTTTTGAACATTAACAGCAGGCTACAGAAATAGGGACCCAAATTGGAAACTAGACAGCAGTTAGACTTGTTCTAGGAACAACATAAGGAGAAAAGATAGGACCTCTTAAAAACTAAAAACGAAAGTATAGCCCTGGCGGGTTTGGCTCAGCGGTTCGAGTCTTGGCCCATGGTCCAGAGAGACCCGGGTTCGGTTCCCGCTAAGGGCATGTACCTCGGTTGCAGTTTGTCCCCGGCTCTGGTTGGGTCATGCAGGAGGCAGCCGCTCAATGTGTCCCTTTTATGTTGATGTTTCTCTCTCTCTCTCTTCCTCTCTCTCCCTACCACTCTATCTGAACAAAAAATGGAAAAATGTCCTCAGGTGAGGATAAAGAAATAGAATAAAATAAAATGAAAGTACATGTTTTCCACATCTTTCTTCCTACTCTTCCCCATTTCAACTCCCAAAACTCTAATTACTAGTGGAAAAAAACATCTTTTGCTGTTATCTACGAAATGCTCTAGAAAGGAATGTTATTTTGTTGTCGAGTCTGTACTTGTTATAAATATGACAGACTCTTATTATTCCATCAAAAAAGTCATAATTTAAATTACTCTTCACACATGTGAATGCTGTTCTGCATTGTTCTTAATGAAGGTTGGGCCTGTAAGATAATAAGCTATTATTGGCTGAATTCTAGCTATTTTGTGTGCGTTGTGCATTTGACAAGAATACAGCTTCGGGAGAGTAATTCATTTACATAGAAAATGTTTTGCCATAAGCAAACCAAAGCATGCCCGCATTCAAATATCAAAATGTGTTGGTGAGTTGATAATTTTATCTTGTGGAAAAGATATACCTGTGTATAAATACATTATCGATCTATCTATCTAAGTATTCACACATGCATATATATACTCTCAGGCTCAGATAATAAAGATAAAATGTATTTTGTAACTGAGGGTATTTGACATTCTTACTTGATCTTTTGTTCATTTGTTTTATTTTTGTGTGTGTTTCATAGCTATGAAATCATTTTGTTGGTCAGTAACAGGGACACTACACTTAGCAATCTACAGGGATTTTGTGATTTAACAATGAAAGATAAGTTTCTCACAAAAAAATAAAAGATAAAAGATAACGTTTGCACTATTTTACTTATGAAGAAAATGAGGTTTTGAAAGACTCTGTACGTTTTTTAAGTAACAAAGTCAAGCTAAATTGAAATATACCCTTATGCTATGAAGAGGGAAGAAGGGTGGGCCCAAATTTTTTTTCTTTTTTTTAAAAAATTAAATAATTAGTGATTATGCATGTAGTTTAAAGACTTATGCTTTATTTAAAGCTAATATAACATCTAATATCGCTTTTGGGGGCATAGGAAGAAGTATGCTTTAAGTAATATATAACTTTTATGATACAACTCTGAGCTAGAATGTATTGTTTTTATATTTTTTAGTTATTTCTACATGTAGAAGAAATCTGAAAGTTGAATAAGTTTTCTGTTTAATCAATATACATAACAAATCTGTGACGCATTAAAATCCTTCAAAATTAAAATTGATATGGATAATTCATTTAATTTTTAAAATTTTAACCCTTGAAAGCACCCTAAATTAGGGTGGACTTTATAAATGAAATACTCTTTATATGAGTACAGCTAGCTGAAGCCAGTTCTTACATTTTGTTCCTTACTAATGGATCTTTCTCACCACTCCTTGAGTTTGTTGTCTCTCTTGGTTCACCTTGATTTTCAAAACTGAGCTTCATTTACTTCAGTATGTTCTCAAAGAGCATGGGAAGAGGAAGTAGTTTTCTTTTAACTTATGTTCCTTAACATTAATTGCAACTAAGTAATCAGTCAATTGCTACCTGATCCATGACCACCAACCCTGATTGGCTTATACATCTTTTAACGAGAGAGCAGAAAATAAAAACTGTAGAAAGTTTAGATGAGATGGGTTAGAGAAAAGATATTGGCATCATAGGTCCTATTTCTCTACTCAGCCCAGGCATACATGTTTTGGCAACTTTGGGAAATAGGACATTATCTATATTGCAGATCTTATCCAAGATTTGTGAATGAAAAGATGGAAATTACTTAAAGAAAATTGTTGATACTGCTATTAGCAGTGCATTCTATTCAACTCTGTACACTCTTGTCTACCCCTTCATTGGGACATATTAAAGCATCTATGAGAGAGGAGACAGATTGAAAATAACACATCTAAGTGAGAGCAGTCAGTGAGGATATATTAGGGGCTCCCTGCTCCCATTTTTTGCCTCAGACCTGAGGGCCCACAAGTCCTATGAAGTAAGAGCAGAGTGACAAGTGAGGAAAGAGACAGATTCGGCAAACCATTCTTCTTTGAGTTTTGGACAAGGAATGAATAGTTTTAGTGTGGTACACACATTTTAATCAGCTACTCTATGATTTTTGCAAACCCAATATGGTAAATTAAAGGAAACAAAATTGGGATCTAGATTGAGGAATCTGATTCCAACTTAATTTTGGCCAAAATTTGGATGGGGACAATCTGGAAGGATATTGACCATTTTGAGACCATTTGTTACCTTCTGATGCTTACGAACTCCATAAAACCGGGCTCACATTGTTCTTATCTGTTGGTGCTTTCATAGGAAACCCACATAAACAGCATTCACATAATATTCTAATTTCAACAAATAGCAGCAAAAAATTATATGCTCTAAATACATTAAAATTGTTTTTAGTTTTTGAAATTATTACTGAAAATTACACCTCTCTGGTGAAGAGGATGCATCTCCCTTCTTTTCATTCATCCATTATCCCACCATTTTTTGTTTTTTGTTTTTTAGAAACTTTCCTATGCAAGACATTTTAAAATACCCATTCATTGCAAATAAGGAAACCATAAATAAATTGAAGTGCATTGATGAAAATAGTACAAATCTCCAGCCGATCTAGGTAGAAATCACCTCCTCAAGTTGAACCATATTATTTTTGATCTTGCCAAATCTATCATCTGGACAGTTGATGACCAGGTGCACACGGAGGCCATTATTGACACATTCATCTAATTTATTTTTCTCTTGCCATCCAAGCGGTGATGCTGATGGCTCTTCCGCCCACAGCTGCAGAGACGGGCTCCAGGGTTCTACTTCCCAGCTCGCTGGCCGCTGGCCGGCCTGGAGGGGACACCTTGTCCAGTTCCTTGAAATGCTCTGCTGAATCTGTCTTCTAGCTTCCTGTCCTCAAAACCCTTTTCGTGGTCACTGATTTCATCTCAGTGCTGAATATTTCATTTGAAAAAGAACGCGGTGTGTGTGCTTGTAGCCAGCTGTGCTCAGGGGGCTCAGGTTGCTCTGTGCCCAGCGCCGCCGGGGGGCGGCTCCCCCACAGTGAACACAGGTGTTTCCTTTCTTTTCGTGTCATGACTTCCACTTACGTGGGAGCAGACTGAATGGTCACGTTCCTCACCTCCTGTTTTATAAATGATTTTGTCTTATAAACACAAACATGTATACACGGTAGGTATTCCACATGTATACACACAGAAATAAGGATCGCATCTCTAAGAGAAAAATTAGATCTCATTTTAGCTGCATGAAGTAGGTTCTAGAAGGAAGCATTGTGGTCTCCCCCCAGTTCCCACCTCTCTGCAAGGGAGTTAAGCAGAGGTCACAGGCAGTGGCCACGAACATGGGCGGGCACGGGGCCTCTGGGTTTCATGCTGCCTCTGTCATTTACTGCCATGGGACCTGCAGTGAGTGACTTCTGTTTTCCTGCCTCTCAGTTTCCTCGTTTGTAGGACAGAAAACCACCAATCTCCAAGGGGGAGAGTGAAGAGTCAAGGAGCTAAGGCACTGCAGGGAGACACTGAGAGTTAGTAAGCACTAAATAAACGTTAGATGCTATGTTCCCAACAAATAAATGCGGGTGTCCGAAGAAGGCCTTCACGGCGTGCTGCTGTCCAGTGACACTGACCACACATGTGTCATACTTGCTTTGTTTGTTACATTTCCTTTGGGCATCTAGAACAATACTTAGACGTATAATTGGTATTCAATACGTATTTTATGGTTGATTGAGTGAATGGATGAATGAATGAGGGATGACTATCTGAAAGAGAGTAGGTGTGTCATTGCTATAGTTGGTAACTAGTAATTGGTTAAACTATACTTTGAAAATTAGAAGACAGGCAATTTTGAGCAAAGAAAATTTGAGGACAAGCAACTGTTAGTCAAGGACTCCAAACACTTGAGTCCTTCAGGGTCAGAGGAGTGCAGTCCTGGAAGGGACAGTTATTATGCAAGAAAATGCTGGCCTAGAACCCTGCTCTCGGCCCTGCTGGGAGTTCTCCGTGCCTTCGAGAGCTCTGAAACTTGGCTTTCTTTAGAAACTCCATAGACTTCGCTGAAATAAGTATATACCTGAAATTTTCCTAATTGAGTTCTGATAACTAGAATAAAATAACTTTTTCCCCCTGTCTACACTATTTGCCAACACTTTAATAGTACCCTGCCCGCTAGGAGAGTCTCACGCGTCAGCTGAGTTTATCCACCTGTTAAGATCTAGGTTAAGATAGACTTAAATCTAATTTTACCCTTTTCTATAGAAGAGCCTGAAGTCCTTCCTAGAAATTCTACAAGTAGCCCCAAACCGTTCTGTTGTTTCCATGACTTCTGGCCTCTGCATTCCTGTCTCTGCTCACGTTGCACCTGCAGCTTCACCTGTATGGCAGCGTCAACCTGAACATGGTCTCAGCTCCTGCCTTTGACTTTCCCCCAAAAGCCTAAACACAGGAGGATTTTGAGATTGTTCAAAAATGTTAAAGGCGTTAGAATCAATGAATTATAACAGGAACACGAGCTATGTAATGTTGAATATTTGATACTCTGTGTTCAAAAAGTCCTTTTATTTGGCTCAAAGAATCTCTTTCAACTTTTTTATTCTCCTCAACCCAAATCCCTTTCACTGGGAATGCCCATAGATGGAATCATTTCTTCAGTCTCTTCTCCTTTTACTTTATCTTCACAACCCATTTCCCTGCTACCTCAGGCTCCTTTTCAAGACGTTTTCCTAAAAACGACATTTTTTTCCCTAAAATATTGTGTTACTGACAGTAATTCTGCACCTCCAAGGTTTGTTCAAGTAGATACACTTTTCTGTTCCAATGAGATATGAGAAAAAGTGAGGTGTTCAAGGTCTTTGTTTTGTCTTAAAGCAAATGGCTGGGACCTCTCCTCCTTTATCTTGGGTCCTTCCCGCATTGTCCCTGACAGCTGTTGTGGCATCTGTCTTAGACGTCATAAATAAGGGGTGACACACAAGTAGACAGAAACATCTTGAACTCTGTTGCTTTTGCAAAGCAGAACCATATACCACATAAGCGTAGACTTTCTTGTGAACAACAACAAAATAGGCTTCTATTTTAGTTAATCTCTTATTGAGTCTCTACTACATGTAGTGAACTTATATCTTATTAATTAATTAACCACTTTTCGAAGAGTACAACATTTGAAACACAAGAGCCAATATGATACTCATAGGCTATTTTGATTTTGATTTCCTACCCTTTGGTTTACATATATCTCACCAAGGTGTCTAAGGTAGTTTCTACTTCCTGCTCACTAGATCCAGGTGAATGAAACCATCAACATATGGCCCAGTGTGATATCTCTGGAAGGAAAAGCTGACCAGCTCCTTGCAGACTAGGCTATGGCATGGAGGTGGGGAGTGGAGACCGCCTTGACGTAGGAGTAGGAAGATATACTATTGGCCATTCCGCTGAACGAAAACACTTTCAGAGGGTTTTTAAATTAATATTGATAAAAAATGGCCCTCTCTGATCAAAAGCCATATACCAGATTATATGCATACACACACACTCACATACATACCCAAAATATTCAGAACAACAAGTAAAACCACATTGTTAAATTATGATGATCCACTGCCCTCTCCAAATGCTTCTGTCTTCTGCGGAGACCACAGAGGCATGTTAATGGGCATGGAGTGGTAATCAAGACTCCTGCATTTGTCCAGCCCAGATGGTGCCACAGAGCTTATGTCCCTTCAGGGATGCAATATCGCTTTTGCTTTTACTGTTTTGATAAGTAGAGTCTTTTGCTTGGCCTTTCCTACCATAACAACCCTCTTCTGTGAGGCATGCAGCTAATGTAGGAGTTCTGCGATGTGCTACATTATGTCTCTTTCAGTGATAGATTCTAGAACTGGGAGAATAACACACACCAGCCATAGACAATGATAATTACCCAGAAGATACAGCTAAGGTATATGTTTTCCTTCCTTCTGTTCCTCCATTTTCCAAACTACTTTGTGTAACTATCAAAAAAAATAATTTTGCATTGTGATTATACTGAGAGTTATATCACTATTAATGAGTGTGTTAAATATGCAAACCAAAGCCTATTGAATTTTACATAAACTATTTGTCATGCTCCTGACTTAATTTTTTTTTATCTTCATATAGACACCATCCTATGTGTGGCACACTAGAACATATACATTTACTAGGCTTCAATATCTTTCCATTATCTGCCTTCAGTTTATAGTGATACTACTTTTAACTAATATTTGCGCATCACTCAGTATTCAACTATGTTTTTAATTTGAATTAAAGTTCTAAGTAGACCATGAATATAGACTTTAATTTTTGTTCTAAGATACTATTGTTAGTTAATTTAAAGTCCTTTCCTTCATTATTGCTAACTGCTGTAGTCTGACATCCATTCTCCAAATGAAATGTGACTTTGATGGATAAACTCAATTAAAGCTCAGGCAATAGATAAGTCAAACAGAGAATTGGACTGATCTTTACCAATCTACCTTTGAAAATACAATAACTGTTTCAAAATGAAGCAGTCATAAATTATACTGAAACTATATGCTAGTAAAATTGGATTGAAATTCAAATCAATTACTCTATGTAAATTTATATAGCTTAGACAGTAACATTTGTTTCACCCCTTACTATTGAATCTTTGAGATACTTTTAATAAACAAAATCAGAGAAATTCCTGTTGTCTTTTACTTTCCTAAAATTTTTGGACTCTTTTATGATATTGAAGTTTATTAAAATATCTAATTATAAGGCTAATAATATAGATTTGATCATAATCTGAGAACCCCTACAAGTAATTATATTTAATTATCTTTAATGCTTTTTAAAATGATTTAGTGAGTGTCTTGCATATGAAAACCTCTAATGGATGTCCCTTATTTATTTATTTAATCATTAAACTATAATTTGTATCTCCTCTATAATAATAGATGCAAGGACTCAGTCTTGATTACATAGGTAAATAAAACATGTAGCGAGAGATATATAAAGAAAAAATTTAATTTGGTGTGATAAATACTTATCTATCTATTTGTCTGTCTATCTATCTATCTATCTATCTATCTATCATCTATCTATCTACAGATGCAAAAAGAATATAAAGACAAAAACATGTAACATAACCAGGGAAACTGAAAAATTATTGAACTACACCATTTCAATTTAAAAGAAACTTTACATATTAACAACCAATTCCATTATTCTGAAGTAGAAATAATGAAGAGAATTTGATTTGTTTTTTCCAGCTCTATTATAGCCAAGAAGACCATTTTTTAAAGTAATTGTCTAATGGGAACAATAATAATAACTGCCTCATGCTATTTTGTTGTGAACATTACATAAGATAAGACATTTAAGAGATGGCCTAGCACACTGTCTGCTAGGGTTGTTGACAATATTAAATGAGTTCATTGTCAGGCACTTATAATGGTGTCTAGTTTTATAAGGGTCTATGTAGATGGAAGTTATTTCTACTTTTTCTTATAGTTAGAATTGGAACTTTACTTTGCTCTATTACAGTCTATATATTCGATTCATTGAAATTTCATGTAGAAAGCAAGGCCTCCATTGCTTTAGAGAAGAATATTAGAACAAAATAAAATTGAAAGTCTTTTTTAATTTAAAATGTCTCGATTTTTAGAGCTCCCTGAAGAAATAAATGTCTGCGTCTCGAGCTAGACTAGGGAATGTACAAGGTGAGCCCGGAGCATTTTATAGTGCCAACAATTGAGAAAGTGCTCAAAAAAGAAAAAAAAAAATGGTAAAAACCCACAACAGTGAGGGTATATCAAAGAGACACCGAACCAGCGGAAAGTGCTCCCAATGACTCAAGCTGAAACAATGTGAGCAACAGAATAAATGGCACACTGTTCTGTTGTAAGCCAAACACCTCAATCAATATCCATATGTTTATGATAACATGATAAATAAGCGCTGGCGGGAGAAAATGAATGGGAGTGGGAAGGTAAGTCCCCTGCAGAAGGAAATGTGTGTGGACACGCCGCCCTGACAAAGGGTAGGCAAGGGCTCCGCGTGCCCTAAGCGAGCGCTGTGCACACGACTTCCTTCCGAAGATTACCGTGTGGCAAGAAAGACTCAAGGGCAACTTTGCAGTGAAGAAACCTAATAAACACTGTCCACCCAGGTGATGAAGATTAACATCGACAGTGGCCGGTCTTGTTGGTAGCATGTACCCTTGGTCCGATGCGATGAAAGTGGCTCTTCAGTCTTGTGATCTCCCTTCCAAAACACATTCTAATGAGCAGAACCACGAATCCCAACTGAGGGACATTTGACAACACCTGGCCATGAGCTTACCTTGCAGCTGCGAAGGTCATTAAAAACCAGGAAAGTCTGAAACTGTCACAGTCAAGGAAACCCTAAAGGAAATATGATGACTAAATGCAGTGTATTTCCCTGGATGGGATCCTGGAACGGAACAAAAAAAAGCATTTAGTAAAAACAAAAGAAAACTAAATCAATTATAGTGTTGCATTGATAGAAATGTATCAATGTTGGTTTATTAGTCATGACAAATTTTAACTGTAGGGGAAAGTGTGTGTAAGGCATATGGGAATTCTCTATACTATGTTCATTGATTTCAATAAAGCTAAAATCATTCTAAAATTGAAAATGTATATAAAAATAAAAGTCTAATCGGTTTTCCTTTTAAGCCTGGGCCTAGAGGTCAGTCAGGCCATGAACAAAAAGTTTGGAGGATCTTTGCTTGGTCACATGTCAGGTTTCCTACTATTTAATCTTTCCAAACAAGGTAACAAGAGAAACCATGGGAGACGTTTAAAGTTCTGGGTTACTTAGCTGTACTAGAGTCTTCGGAAAATCCGTATCTCTGTCTACTCCATGCATGTGACTTGGCAGCTAAATGGTACTGGAATAAACCATTAATGCTGATTAATTCAATGTTAAATCTGTGACCAGTGGCTTCGATTGTCTACTTAATGCTACACAGAAGCCATACTGTGTTCTTCAAGCCATTCACTTTTCCTGACAAGGTCTCACCCTTTCCTCTCCACTCACATCCCTACCCTTCTTCTTTTTTTTTTATCGTCACCCGAGGACACTTTTCCATTTTTTGTTCAGATAGAGTGGGAGGGAGAGAGAGGAAGAGACAGAGAGAGAGAAACATTGACGTGAAAGGAACACATCAAGTGGCTGCCTCCCGCACGACCCAACCAGGGCCGGGGACAAACTGCAACCGAGGTACATGCCCTTAGCGGGAACCGAACCCGGGTCTCTCTGGACCGCAGGCCAGTGCTCTGACCGCTGAGCCAAACAGGCCAGGGCATATCCTTATTCTTTGCTAATGACTATGTTTTACTGAAAAACTGAAAAGTAATCAGAAAAGAACTTCCACAATTTCCAAAGCAAATCTGCGCACCTGAGTACATACGTTTTATATAATCTGCCTTTCTTCTCTTGATTATGAATGGCATATCTGTCCTTGAGTGCTCATCATATGTCCCTTTTCTTGTCTCTCTACAGAGATGTGGCCCACGTCAAGCCAGTGTTCCCTCTGTTTTCTCTTTTCCTGCATCATCGATGTGCACGTTTGTTTGGTTGTTTACTATGGGCACTTCTCCTTAAATATACCAGCATGCTTTCATCTGGGGAGAAGAATAAAGTCTCTCAACCCTGCTTTCCTCTTCAGAATGGTGCCAGTTTTCCCCAGACCTTTACAGAAAAACCCTCTGAGGAGTCCCCTGTCCTCCCACGGTCACGTGACCCACACCAGGCCAGCTGCCGCATCTACACCTCCAGGGAAACTGTGTTGGTCAAGCTCACCAGTGGGTCCTTCTCCCTGTTTATTTTCTGTGCCTGAGCACAGCACTAATAATCCTCTTTTCTTTGAATGGCTTTGTTCCCTCCCAGGATACCACAGTCACCATGTCTCAGGTTCTTCCCGTATCACAGACCTCTTCACTTTAAGTTGCCTGAGTGTCTGGCCCCTGTATACACTGTGACCTCATTTTACAGTAAGTCCTTTCACACGGTCTTCAATTCTCATGGCTTTACACCCCATACATTCTTTATACGCTAATAACTCCCGAATATGGATCTGTCTCCAGAACTCTCCTCTGATTTCTGGTCTCATATACCCAATGGCTGACTCAACATCTTCTCTGGGATGATTAATAAAGAACTTTAATTTAATTTGTCCCAAACTAAGCTCTCTTTTTCTTAGAAAAAAAACTCACTCTCGCAAGTTTTACCAACTTTTGTTATTGACCATGCTATTCTTCTGGTTAGTTAGGCTTTTGTTCTGAAAATCATACTGGACTCTACTCTTTCTCGGGTATACAACATCCCGTTCTCTGTGCCCCATGTTTAGACATACTCGGACTCAGGGACTCCCAGTCAGGACGGTGGGAGGTCCACGCGGTGTCACCTCCTCCCCAACCACATCAGAGTTACAACTAAACTACAGAACAACCGTCACTCAGAACCACCTGACACTGAGCTGGATGCAGTCCTACAGCTGCGACATCAGAGCAGCAGCCACACGAGACTGGTAGGAGGCGGAGGGGACAGGCTGGGCCCACACCCACGTGTGGGGATAAAAATCAGGGGACACCTCAGCTGGGAAGGTCCTTCCTGAGGACTGAGGGGTCCCCGTCCCACACCAGGCGCCCCGCTCAGGGTTCCAGTCCCAGGAAGAGAGTCCCCATCACTTCTGGCTGGAAAACCAGTGGGAACTGAGGCTCAGGGAGGCTGAGGCGGGGGGAGCCCCAGGCAGCTCCTTAAAGGGCCCGCCCACGGACTTATCGGACTCTCTCCCTCTGAGCTCGGAGGGGAGGCAGCTCGAGGGGCACCAGAGACATACAGGGAAGAACTGAGCTGTTTGGCACTGGAGTGAGGGCTGGAGAGGGGGCTTTCTCCGGGACAGACGTGCTGTCAGAGGCCTTTGTTTCTTTGGTGAGCCCTTCCCTGGGGCGCAGACAGTCCCCACATCTGGGCCTCCAGCAACCTGGCTCACACTGGTAGCCCCGCCCTGCTGACTCCCTGAAGCCCCGCCCCACCCAGCTTTCAGGCCCACCCAAGCTGTCGCCAGTTGCTTTACCATAGGATTGGCCTGTCTTGGATCCTGCTTCAGGTTTTCCTAAATTCTTTCAAACGAGCAGCATCTGGTCTCAGCTAGCCCCATACCTCTCCTTACGTAATACACAGAAACAAACAGGGAGGCAGCCAAAATGAGGAGACAAAGAAACAGGTCCCAAATGAAAGAACAGACAAAACCCCAGGAAAAAAACTAAGTGAAATGGAGATAAGCAACCTAACAGATGCTGACTTGAAAATACTGCTTATAAGGATGCTCAATGAACTTAGTGAGAACCTTAGCGAACTTAGTGAGTGCCTCAAGAGCATAAAAAAGGACCAGTCAGAAATGAAGGAGGCACAGTCAGAAATGAAGGAGGCACTAACTGAAATAAAGAATAATTTACACGGATTCAACAGTAGAGTAGGTAAAGCCAAGAAGCAAACCACTGATTTGGAATAATATAAGGAAGCAAAAATCAGAACAGCAAAAAGAATAAAAAAAATAAGGATAGCGTAAGGAGCCTCTGGGACAACTTTAAGAGTGCTAACATTCGCATCTTGGGGGTGCCAGAAGGAGAAGAGAGACAACAAGAAATCAAAAACCTATTTGAAACAATAATGGCAGAAAACCTTCCTAACTTGATGAAGGAAACAGACATACAAATCCAGGAAGCACAGAGAGTCCCAAACAAGATGAACCCCAAGAGGCCCACACCAAGACACATCATTATCAAAATGCAAAAGGTTCAAGACAAAGAGAGAATCTTAAAAGCAGCAAGAGAAAAGCAGTTAGTTACCTATAAGGGAGTTCCCATAAGACTGTCAGCTGATTTCTCAAAAGAAACTTTGCAGGCCAGAAGGGAGTGGCAAGAAATATTCAGAGTGATGAAACACAAGAACCTACAACCAAGATTACTCTATCCTGCAAAGAGGTCATTTAGAATCGATGGCCATATAAAGAGTTTCCCAGACAAGGAAAAGCTAAAGGAGTTCATCACCACCAAGCCATTATTATATAAAATGTTGAAGGATCTTCTTGAAGAAAAAGATAAAAAATATGAACAAGCAAAAAAGGTAATGAATATATATCTATTGACAATTGAATCTACAAACAAAATGAAGAAGCAGAACAGAAACATTCTCATAGATATAGAAAACAATTTGTTTGTTGCCAGCTGGGAAGGAGTTTGGGGGAATGGGTAAAAACGATAAAGGGATTAAGAAGTACAAATTGGTTGCTATACTGACAACCCTCAAAGGGAAAGGAGGTTGGGGGGTGGGAAGAAATAAACCAACGAACTTATATGCATATATGCATAACCAATGGACACAGACAACAGTGTGGGGAAAGGCAGGAGGGGGAAGGGAGTGGGGAGGAAGGGTCAATGGAGAAAAAATGAGGAACATCTGTAATACATTCAACAATAAAGATAAAAAAAAATATCAGACTCAGAAAACGTCTTACCGTCTCCAGCTCTGGTACTCTGGTACCAGCCACCATTTCTCCCCCTGAATGTTGGCAATTATCTTCCTATCTGCTTGTGTTGTCCTTGCCCACACATAATTTGTCACCCTTGATTCTGTATTGATATAACCTTAACTATGGTATTATTCAGCCAAAAATCCTCCAATGGCTTCAAACTACATCTCACTGCCTTCAGTACTTTTTCCCTACGTGCTCATGTCCACGTGCCTCCTCGGGTGTTTCTTACTCTTTGTTCAACTCCTCCATGAGGCTTCCATGTAGACCCTCTGTAACACTGCCACCCCTTCGTCAGCAAACCTTATCTCCCCGCCAGGCGTTTTCTCCCTGGTGCTCATCACCATGTATTATTCTATATGACTTACTAACATAAATTAAAAATTTTTTCCCTTTATTGAGTTTTAGAGAGAGAGATAGAAACATCAATGAGAGAGAACATTGATTGGCTGTCTCCAGCATGCCCCCCACTGGGGATCTGGCCCACAAGTTGGGCATGTGCCCTGACCAGGAATCAATCCGGCAACCTCCTGGTGCATAGGTTGATGCTCAACCACTGAGCCACACTGGCCGGGCAAACATTTTAATTTTTCTCTCTCTCCTGCTACTACCCTCACCCCAAACTGGAATGTAACATTTAAGTAGGTAGAGATTTATTTTGTTTTATGTGTTTTGATTCCTTCTAAATACGTAGATCCACAAAAAACACCTGGTTATAGTAGTCATATGAAAAATATCTATAGAATATAGAATAAGGTAGCTTGCTCTTCTTCCCTTTACTTATGGAAGATCCACTTTAGCGTAGGTCTATGCTTACACTCATGTCACTGCTCGCTTGTTTATGTGAAGTGAATCCTCGGCATCGCATTTCCACGTTCAGGCTACTCTTGCTTTGGAGTGCTTTTTGGCAGATATGAAGAACTATTCTTGGGATGCAGATTTTCTCAAACTCTTGCCTTGTATTCTTGGAAATTGGCAGACAGACACAACGTAGACTATATCGATGTGCAAGTTAAGAAATCTTATTTAAAAGTTATTTTTGGTTAGTATTCTTATATTTGTGGAAGCTGGGGTATTGTAAGATATAAAACTGATTACATTATTCTGAATTTCTGAATATTGTAATTTTTGGAAAATATAATTTAAAAAGTGCGAAAGTCTTTTGCACAAGGGAAGATTATTAGAATATGCTTAACATCACCCAAAGTTTCTAAACATAATACATTATTTAAAGTTCGTTTGAAAGGCAAAGCCAAGTTGTGACAGTAAACTAATGATGCCTGTGAAGTTGAAGTCATAGCTCGGATCGCTATCAACAACTTTTCACCTAGGCTGCATATTACCGTCCGAAATAAGGGCTTGCACGACCCAACCAGGGCCGGGGACAAACTGCAACCGAGCTACATGCCCTTAATGGGAACTGAACCCGGGTCTCTCTGGACCGCAGGCCGACGCTCTAACCGCTGAGCCAAACCGGCCAGGGCAGAAATGCACTGATTTTAAAAGAATGAACAATTCAAAGGCGGAATGGGTGGATGGTATAGTTCCGCAGGAGCAGCCTGACGGGAGCCGGCTCAGGGAGGCACAAGGAACCCGGGAAGTACTCAGCCACCTCTCCTCTGACAGAACTATTACTGCTATCAGTCATTATGTCATAGGGACTCTATTTTGTCAAATCATCTAATTTTCTAGATGACAGAGCTATTGGCAAAAGAGGCGGCTTGGAGATCAGCTTTATGTTTGATCCTTGCAATGTATTTTGGTTTTATGTGCTCATGTTTTGTTTTGTTGTTTTTTTCTAAATTTACATTTCACCATTGCCGTACTTGCTCAGTTGCCATAAAAATAATAGAGGAAAACATGTTTTAAAAGGTGACTTTTATTTTGAAAGTTTTTCCATTATATTCATGTCAGAAGAGAAATCTCTTATTGGTGTATTTTGAGAAATTTTATACATGATAACAGTGAAAGAAAGAAATATAGGGAGAATGTGACATGTACTCACCCAGTAATTAAATGTAAATTGCTGCTTGTTTCTTAAAACTTTATTTAGATCTAAATTTCAAATGAAATTTGGAAAGCAATACTTTGAACTAAAGTAATATGGCATTGTTTATAGCTTTTTTATTTCCTGTCTGTCTGTCTATCTATATCTATCTAATCTATCTATCTATCTATCTATCTATCTATCTATCATCTATCTATCTATCTATCTATTTTTTCCGAACTGTCCGACATTTCTTTAGGTTGTGTTAGACAGTAAGCATTTTGAGGACATACTCTGTTTCATTTTTACCTCCATTCTGTATGTAAAACTTAGGCAGATGCTTAACAAGTATTTGAACTCATAAATAGAAATTGAGGG
This sequence comes from Molossus molossus, assembly GCF_014108415.1. Taxonomy (NCBI): domain Eukaryota; kingdom Metazoa; phylum Chordata; class Mammalia; order Chiroptera; family Molossidae; genus Molossus; species Molossus molossus. Next base: position 119,391,123 of record NW_023425377.1, on the reverse strand, counting down.
AATAAATAAACAAAAACTAATTTGTAGACTCAAGTCACAGTGATTTATCAATGATCTAAGTAACTATATTAGCATAATCAATTCCATATAATAGATGTCCTCATCCTCACTTATTTAAGAATATATTCTTTTAATAAATGAGTGTTCTGTTCTGTAAGGTATCTATCTATGTAGAAATATTTTCACACATTGGTCAAGTGCCGATGTCAATGTGAACAAGTATGTATTTGTAATGTGTCCAGTACAGAGCCTATTACTATAAAAAAAAATAATAATAATAATTATTATTATTATTACTACGATATCTGCCTGACTGTCCCAGGGAAGAAGCAGCAGAAATCTCAACATCTTAATAAATAGAGCCATGTACTACCTGAAAAGGATGTTTCTGCACTCTCTGTAAACCTACTCTTTCTTCATTCAACAGCAGTTATTGATTGTCTAACAGGTGCCAGGTACTAAATTGAGTGATATTTTATTGTATCTCTTCTAACTTGTAGTGTTGTGCTTTTTTTTTTTTTTTTTTTAGAAACACATCAAGTAAACCAAACAAATAAGAAAAAACAAAAAACAAAAACAGAAATTGCTGTGTAAATCAAGATTTCCATTTTTTTTATTTATTGAGTTTTATTTATTGGACTAATAATTAGTAAGCAACCACTACTATATGTTAGATACTGTTTTAGGCACCAGAGATACATCAGTTAACAAGGAGAGATAAAAACCCTGCTGCGGGAATATATTTCATTCTAATAAGGAATATAAACATTAAACGATAAACACAATAAATGGATAAATTGTAAATTATCTCAGAAGAGTATAAGTGTTTTCCAGACACGAAAAAAAAGAAAAAGAAAAGCCAGACTTTCTGCTTTGGCTAAGGGGACCTCGAATAACTGAAAAGAAGCCTTCCACTGAGAACAACGAGACTATTTGATCGATATGTTTGTTTATAAATAGGTTTGAATCCGTGAATGATGAATTGAGAAGTAAAAAAAAAAATATGATGCGAAAATCCAAGAGGAGAAGAAAATTCAGAAAAGAAATACAATTCTTAGTTCAAGATTTCTTTTTCCTTCTTCTGTAAGTAGCTAGAGGGGATAATCAAGAAGCTATAAGCCCGAGAACATTTGTATCAGCCTTCCAAGGCAGGGGAATAGAAACTGGAATTCAGAGCCTTCCCACCAGGGGAAGCGCTCTCAACGTTCTGGAGGTATCATTCTCTTGCATTAAAGTTAAGAGATCTCGCTTAGTGTCAAATACCTGCATTTGGTTAAAGGGGAACCTGAATTGCAGTTGTGTCTGGGTCTTTGGCAAATGCAAAGAACATTTCTTCTAGAAAATGATAAACTCATCAACTGTCTGAAATCCCTTCTAAATTATTTTACGCACGAAAAGAATTATATCAGAAATCAATGAAATTGAAACCAAAAAATCAATAGAGAAACAAAACCAATAGCTGGTTCTTTGAAATAATCAATACAATGAATAAACCTCTAGCAAAGCTAACACAGGGAAAAAACATGAGAGGAACTCAAATTACTAGTGTCGGAAATGAAACAGGGGATATCACTATAGACCCTATGGATATTTAAAAAATAAATTTAAGTTGCATATGATTGGAGAACTCAAACTCTGCAAAAGGCTAAAATAGAACCTCTCTCTCTCTATTACCATTAGCCACTTCTCTTAAATTCTTGTCTTTGGAGATGCCCATTTTTTACTTTTTCTGCCTTTTTAGACCTGCTTTCCAGTTTATGGTCACAAATCTACTGTTTTTCCCTTTTAAAATATCAATTTAAAAATATTCCACTCCCTGCTATGAAAGATGAGGAATTAAATTCAGTTTAGCGAATTTCTTTTCCTTTCAACAAATGTGCGAGGCATGATTCTAAATTCTGGGAAATAAACTGCGCACCAAATGAATACCTGCTTTAATGGAAACTTCTACAAGGTGAAAAAAGAAATTAATGAAATGATACATCCTATCTACTCAGCAATGAGTTCTGTAGACACAAAGCAGAGCACAGGCCTGGAGAGGGATGGCGGCGTCATTTCTGCAGCCAGAGGTCAGTGAAGACCTCCCCTCCCCCTACGGGGAGACTCGAGCCCGGGATGACGGATGAAGTCCATCTTGTCGCTGTCTATGGATGAGTGTGCCACACAGGGGAGCGCACTCAATTGGGAGCTTATTTGCCATGTTTGGGAGAAAGCAAGCCCTCCAGAGCGGCAGGACAGCATGATCAATGGGACCATGGTAGTGATGAGTCGAGGGAGTCAGGCAGGTGCCTGACTATTCGGGACCTTGCAAACTGTGGCAAGGGCTTTGGATTTTAATTTGACGAAGATGGAAAGCCACTGGGGGATTTTAAGCAGAAGTGTGACTTCCATTGTAAAAGATTTATTCTGGTAGCTTTCTTGAGAGTAGGTGTGTGTGTGTGTGTGTGTGTGTGTGTGTGTGTGAATCGCTGCATAGAATAGTCGATAGTGGCTGAGAATAGTATGGAAGCAATCAAGGTGGCAAGAACTGGTCAAGTTAGGGATCTCTCTTTGCTGTTGAAGTTGTTTACTAGTTGTTTATTTAATTGAAGCCTAACGTAATTACAGAAAGGTTATATATGTGACATTCAGTGATTTTTAACAAAGCAAACTTGTCCATGGATCTATGGCCCAAATAAAATAATAGACCATTCCCAGAATCCCTTAACCTCTTTTTTTCTCCCTTCCCATCACTACCCTTTTGAAGGTGAACCACTACCTGACTTTTAACAATACAGGATACAGTCGTCTGTTTTTAAACTTCATGTATATAGAATGACAAATGTTTTTATCTTTTGCTCAGCATTATGTGTGTCAGAATCATACCTGCTGTTGCTGGTAGTTGAAGGTTTTTGTTCATTTCATTTCTATAGCTTTATATTATCTTTTTGTGTGAATGTGCTACACTTAATCAGTTTTACTGGTAGTGGGCATTTAGATTGTGCCCTACTTGGGGTTATCAAGAAGAATCCTGCTATGATTAGTGTCACAAGTGTTTTTGGGTAAATACGTGTGCACCTGTTTGCTGTTTGTATCCTAGGAATACATTTCTGGATCTTAAGGTATGCATATTTCAACTGTAGTAAATATTGCCAAACACTTCCAAAAATATCTGTATAATTCATTCCTACCCACACTACGTGGGCAGTCTGATTGCTCCATATCTTCACCCACTCTTAGTATTGTCTGTCTCTTGCTTTGTCAGTCATTTGTCGGTGGGTAGTAATAATGTATTGTATTTTGATTTGTTTGTCCCTAATGACTAATGAAATTTTATATTTTTCCAATTTTATAGGCCATTTATATATCTTCTTTAGTAAATTAAAAGTTTAATTGTTTTGCAGATTTTTATATTGGGTTGGCAGAATTGCTTGTAATAACTTATAGACTTTAAAAAATATATTTAAGGTTTAAGCCTTTGTTTATTATATTTATTGAAAATATTTTCCTTCACTCTTTGACTTACCATTGTACTCTATTGATGCTGTATGGTGATGTTCATTAGTTCCTGATTTTAATATGTTCTAATTTATCATTTTTATTCTTTATATTCAGTTCTTTGTATGTCCTGTTCATGTACATGTATGTACACATATATACATATATATCTACACATTATATATAATCTCCAAATTAAACATATATATGTGTGTGTGTATTTATTTTGTGTGTGTGTATCTCCAAACTAAATATTTGTACATATATATCCTATATATCCAGCATTGAGTATTTCAATAGATGAACAAGATACAGCCCTCTCTATAAACCTTAAATTTATCTTAGTAAAGCTTTGTATTTTTAAATGCAGAAGCCTTGAAGATTTTTGTTAGATGTATTCCTAAGTAGTTGATAAGCATTTGTCTCATACTATATTGCATATAACTTTCAGCACAATCATAATACATTGGGTATCAACTCACTATTAAGCATAATGATTACTGAAACACTCTTTAGTAGAATATCAGATTTAAAAATCTCATGTGTGTTTCTGGTTTGGTAAATTTATTTGTTTTAAGTCATACATAGGTTATGAATTTATATTTCCAAAAATATTCCTACTTTTACCAACATTGTCACAATTTTTACTCTTTTATCTGTTAATGTGATGGATTATATCAATCAATTTTCCAATGTTAAACTATCTTTCTATTCTTCAAATAAAGTTATTCATCATGTATCACCCTATTTATATATTGATACATTTTATTTGTTCATATTTTGTGTGAGATTTTTGTATGTATATTTATGAGAAAAATGTGTAATTTACCTTTCTTGTAACAGCTTTGTCAGTTTTTAAAAATCAATATTATACTTTCCTTATTAAATGACTTGGAATCAGGATCTCTTTTACATGTAGAGATGACAAGATTTACTCATAGATTTAGATTATGAGGCAGAAAAGTCAATGATGAATCCAGGGGTTTTTCAGATAGACTGGTGTGTTTTGTGAAATCCTCTTCTAATTTTTTTTTTCTTTTTTCCTGCAGTGACAGAAAGAGCAAGGTTGTCAGCTAAGAGTGGCCATGATGGTGTTGTGGGCGAAGGTGAAGAAGGATGGAGTCATCACCTTGAAGAATGGTGAGTTCATGAAGAAAGACGTAGAAAGGAGTGATCACAGTGACAAACAGTGGAATCTTAAATGTCAGTGGGAGGAAGCTCGCTCCTCCAACGTGAAGAATTGCTCCTATGGAACAGCAGAGCTTCACATAGAGCAAAGAAGCAGAGTGAGCACTGGAAACAGTTCTGTGCTGTAGATTTTGCTGATGAGAGACAATGAGTTGAAAACAGGCATAATGACAAATCTCAGGGGTTGGTTAGGAGGATAGGAGATTATCCTAACGGGTGTATAGGATCATATTTCTGGATGATCCGAGATTACTTAAGAGTCTTGGACTCTGTGTTAACTGAGATTATGGGATTAGTCCATATGGTCTCTTCAAGGAAAATAGTCTGTTTAAATTGTAGTTTTATTTTGGGAAGTGATCTCTTTCTTTGTATGAATGAGCTAAACATTGTTGGATGCGTCAATTTTGTCAAAAAACTAGGAAGTCTATCAAGATGATGCTTTAGTTCATTCATGTTGCTGTAGAAGAATACTGTAGACGAGGTGGATTGTAAATTGTAGGGACTGGGAAATCCAGAAGTAAGGCACTGGCGGATTCTGTGTGTGCTAGAGACCTCCTTCCTGGTTCGTAGACTACCATCTCTTCCCTGTAACCACATGGTGGAAGGAAGGGGGGATCTCTCTGGGGCCTCTACTATGAGGGCACTAATTTCATTCATGACCTAATCATCTCCTAAAGAGCCCACCTCCAAATGTCATCACATAATACATGAGGTTTCAATATATGAATCTGAGTGTTCACAGACATTCTGGCAATAGCAGGTGGTGGTGTGGAGGAAATGGGCAATTTTGTCTTGGTAAGATAGTTTCTGGGGGGTTACTTCAAATATTGCTGTGGTTGGTGTGGTGAAGGAATAGCCTACCTAGGACCTCTCATCATGGTTATATTATTATTATTCTATTTATTTCAACTGTTACATAAACTAACTTCAGGAGATATATTTAAAGCTGTCATTCTTAATTCATTAATCTTTCAGTTATATTTTTATTTTTAGGTAACCAAATTGTATTATATTTTGTTTCTGTGCAATACTTCTTTTCAATGCTATACTAATATTGATCAAAGTGGTGAAATTTTATAAATAGTATTTAAGCTATGACTGTATCAATATAGTTATGATTAAACTCCTAAGTAAAGAAAAGGTGAAGGCATGTCACCAAATCTGTGCTACTTGAATGCATGTTACAAGTATCTTGTTAATCCTCACCTGAGGTTATTTTTTCCGTTGATTTTTAGAGAGAGTGGAAGGGAGGGAGGGAGAGAGAGAGAAAAAAAATTGATGTGAGAGAGACACATCTATTGGTTGCCTCCTGAACAACTCCAACCTGAGCTGGGGATCAAACTTGCAACCCAAGTACATGCCCTTGACCAGGAATCAAACCCGTGACCCCTCAGTCCATGGGCTGACATTCAAACCACTGAATCAAACTGACCAGGGCTCTTTTTTATATTTTATAAATTGATTAGAATAAAGCCATTCTTCAGATTATTTAATAAGTAGGTCAAGATTACCTTGAAAATTTATTTATGTTTTTGGAATGAACAAGAAATAAGGAAAAAACAATGGACAAGACAATAAATAGGATAAACCCTCATATCATTAATATAATTTAATTTTTTATCTATACTTGAAGAAATGACATATTTTGTTTTTAATGCATTACTCCTAAAATTCTCTTTCTGTTCTAATTACTTCTGATTTAAAAAAAAAAAATTGTACCACAACTTAGAAATGAGAAGTTCTTCAGTTATATTTCTAGGCTGTTTCCACTATAGAATTTCTTCTCTTTGTTACATTATATCCCAATTATTTTATTGAGACCATTCTAAGTAAATAAATACTATTTTCTTTCTATTCAAATGTAAAGAAAGCTATTTGTTGAATACTTTTTCTCTCTTGTCATTTATTTTGAATTCATAGTAGATTAGTATTTTGGATAGCTATAGAATTCCTAATTAAGAATATTCTTTCCTCAGAACTCTGAGGCATAATTTTATTGTCTTTTCATAACTTGCCAATCCAATATGTGACACCAATCTTATTGGGTAACTTCTCTCTCTCTCTCTGAGTCAATAGACTTCTAGACATTCACTAGGGTGGATGGGTCAAGGTGCTGGCTGTTTCCTTTACTGCAAATACTACTCTGTAGAAAGCCATTCATTCTGAAGATTCTGGTCTGGGCTGGCCCAGAAAAATATTTCATTTCATCATTTTATTTCTTATCTTTCCCTTTTCCTGTTTCTCCAGTTACTACTGGAGTATGTTTTAGGTAAGTCCTAAACTTTTTGTATTCTCCAGCTGTCTCCTTGGTGTTCCAATGTTTTGATTTTGTTGCCACAGCTCATTTTGATTCTCCCTACGTCCTTCTAGGTTGATCTCCCTGGGATTCAACCAAAAATTGCCACTGACCTTCTTGGCAATTTTCTCCAGCTGTCCCGTTACCCGTTTTCTTCATTTGTCAATATAATTCTATTTACTTTCAGTTTTCCAGAAATCCAACGATATCTCTGTGTCACTAATGTAGTGCTCTTTTGTTATTAGCATGGTCAGAGATTTTCCTTTTTTCAAAGCAGAATAGGGAGATTGACCTATAATGTATAAATTGTGTTTTATTTCCATCATAGTATCTATGGAATGATAGATTGTACTACATAGAACAGACAAAAATAACTTAAAAAGTGACTATAGTATAAAAACCAGAATCATCAATTAAATAAATGGTAAACTATTGAAATAAGAGCATCAGGTATTCCTTGAGTCATTTTTATATTAGTGTAATATAACTAGGGCATTAATTTAGCAATTCTAGCAAAATAGAGATAATTCAGCTCAACAAAAGGAAGACAAAGAACCCAATTAAAAAATGGGTAGAGGAGCTAAATAGACACCACTTCAAACAGGACATACAAATGGCTAAGAGACATATAAAGAAATACTCAACATTACTAATCATCAGAGAGATGCAAATTAAAACAACAATGAGGTATCACCTCACACTTGTCAGAATGACCGCCATCAACAAATCATCAAACAACAAGTACTGGTGAGGGTGTGGAGAAAAGGGGACTCTAGTACACTGCTGGTGGGAATGCAGACTGGTGCAGCCACTATGGAAAACACTATGGGGTTACCTCAAAAAATTAAAAGTTGAACTTCCACTTCACCCAGTGATCCTACTTCTAGGAATATACCCTAAGAAGCCTGAAACACCAATCAGAAAGAATATATGTACGCCCATGTTTGTAGCAGCACTGTTTACAATAGCTAAGATCTGGAAACAGCCCAAATGTCCATCAGTAGACAAATGGATAAAAAAGCAGTGGTTTTTTATATCTCTATTTTGCTAGAATTGCTAAATTAATGCCCTAGTTATATTACACAATGGAATACTATGCAGCTGTAAGAAAGAAAGATCTCTTATCCTTTGAGACGACATGGAACGACCTGGAAAGTATTATCCAAAGCGAAACAAGCCAAACAGAGAAAGACAAGTATCATATATTCTCACTTATTTGTGGAATATGATGAAAATAACAGTCTTAGGAATGGGGTAGTCCCAGAGACGTGGAAGTGGGGTAGTCCTTCCCCGGAAGAGGGTTTGGGGCAGGGAGAGATAAACCACAGAACTTATATGCATGTGTGCATGAACAATGGATATGAACAACAAAGCTGAGGACAGGGCGGGGAAGGTAGGGGAGGAGGGTATCAGTGGGGGGAAAAGAGAAATATCTGTAACAAAATAATTAATTAAATAAAAAATAAAAGTAAAACAAAATAGAGATAATTCAGTGCCTATGACAAGACATTATTTGTTTTTGCATTTCTTCTACTGTCTGCATCTCTAAGAAATAAAATTAAACTGTGGTTATAAAATCAAGCAATATCATGGTGGTTAGATATTGTCAAAGCAGTATTTTGATCAGAGGACTGATAAACTAGCACCTTTTTCCTGCTAAGCCTCAGGGACACCCTTAGAGGAAGACTTTAGGTTTTCCTACAGGTTCAGTGAAACAAGTGAGGAAAGTTGCTCATTATTAATGATACCCAGGAGACATATATTTGACATGTGCATGGGAGTCAGGGTTTGCATGTATATGTGTAGGTATACGTATGTGAGCTGAATTTGAGAGTTTAGCATTTCTTTTATTTAGGGGGAGAAAGTCCAATAATGAAATAGTAAAATAACATCTTCCTCTACTTTTTAATCCAAGTACTGTAAAATATTTGGTTTTAAGGACTTGAGAACATTCTGTAACTCTTTTGTACATCGAAATTTTATGTGAAAATAGAAATAAATATACCTGTATTTTAAGACTGTTCTGAAAATTAAATGACTTTCAGCAAGGCAAGTAGTTAAGAACCCAGCCTAGTAAACACTCCAGGGATGTTGACCACTGTTTCACATGCTGCCATCAATCCAAGATGATTTCGATCTTTTCTCTCCCCTTACTCTCGTTTTTCCATTTTTGAAGCTCTGTTTTTCCTTTTCTATAACTCCTTGTCCTCCCTCTACCTTTCCTTTCTCTCTGCGTGTCTCTCTCTTTCACGAAGTTGCCTGGTAACTTCCCAAGTCTCCAGCTATTAAACTCTGCCAAATAAAATGTCAGATTTATCAGGCAAAGACTGAATTTTTCATTACGGATGCTTGAGAGGCCAAGGCTATGTATAACTGTAACTAGAGAGCTCAAAATTACTAGAGAAAGAGAGAATAGTAATTTTCATTTAAGTAAATTATTCATATGTTAAAAGTCTTACATATCCTTAAGAATTGCATGAGGTTGAAGGACAGACAGCCCTTCTTCCTGATCCATCTGCTGTATAGTGAATTTTTCCAAAGGTCTCATATAAGCCAGGTGCACAATTCATTCAATTCCATGTTCTTAGAATGTAAATAAATTTAGGTACCTTCTATTCTCTTAATTACTTGTTCAAGGTGTCCTTATGCTAGGAACCTGAAAGGACTTAGGAAAGAAATGCTTTTGAAATATGGAAAAATCCAATTTTAAACCATATGAATTTGTAAGCAATTGAAAAATTGAGTAGTTTATTGCTAACACATCATAGACATCATGTTTTTAAAGGATAATAAAGGAACTGAAGACAAACGTGTTGGCTTAAAGGATTACATTAAAAATGTGAAATGCATTACCATTTGAAATTCACTTATCCTTTCTCCAAATTCTTACACTATAATTGTCAGAAGTTCTTAAAAATACATAGCATTAAAAATGCATTCATAATTTAAATGAACATAATCAGTACTTGAATTGGCAAATATTCAATTTTGCTCTTAAGAACTTTTAATTATTAACTTTAACATAGTTACAAAACTAAGGAACAGATTTCTATTTCAAGAAAAAATTAGGTAATCAGTGCTGGGTTATCTGAGTAAGGAGTCAGTTACTAAGTCTTTTGTTTTACCAATAAGATATTTCATGTTGAATATGAGGAATACTTTAGGTGAAAGTATAAAGACCTCTAAACAAAAAAAAAAAGAAAAAAAGTTTTCTACTATCGACTTTACCAAATTTAAAAGTATAACCTGAGCTAGGTTAGCCTTTTGTGTCTCAGTTTTATTTTTCATTGTTTGGAAAATGAAGGATTTGGTCTAGTGAGTCTGAAACTTTCCATTCTCTTGAAAATAAGTAAGTTCTATTACAAGCTCAATTACCTCATTATCTTTGATGGTCCAAAGAAAGTGTGATTAGCAAATATATTAAGGTTTTGAGTTGACTTTAGATTGAGTCTGTGATTAATTTCTCAACTTAGAATAGTATCTAGAACGAAGTAGAATATAAAAAGGCTTGTGAATTAGGCATGAGAAATGGGAAGGCTTTGAGTCATGTCTTTAAATATACCTAGAGATTATGTTAAGTGTTGAAGATCCCAAAATAAAGAGAAATAGCTTTTCTTTAGGTAGACTTACAGACTAATAGCTCTTCTTTATCAGTCCTTATTGTGGCCACTTTATCATGACGGTTGAACTAGGAATATCTGTCATCCAAGACAGATATTCTGATTAGCCTAGAGGCTGGAATGGTTTATTAGAAACATACCACAAGTTTTGGTTATGGTTTTATTTAATCAAAATAGTTTACTGAAAAGTGTCAACACTCTTTATATATATATATATATACACATATATATATATATTATTAATTTTTTTACATATGTTTCTCTTTTTTCCCTGCAGACACCCCCCCCCCCATAGACATTGTTGTCTATGTCCATTGGTTACACATACATGCATAAGTTCTTTGGTTTAGCTCATCTTTCTACCTGGCCCCTCTCCTCTGAGGTTTGTCAGTTTGAACTATACTCTTTTCTATCTCTCCAGGTCTGTTTTGTTCATCAGCTTTTTTTGTCCACTATATTCCACAAATAAGTGAGATCATGGGGGTATTTGTGTTTTCTCTGATTGGCTTATTTTGCTTAGCATAATACTCTCCAGGTCCCTCAAAGGACAGGAGATCTCTCTCTCTTACAGCTGCATAGTATGCCATCATGTATATGTACCACAGCTTTTTTATCCACTCATCTATTAATGAACACTTGGGCTGTTTCCAGATCTTAGCAATTGTAAATAGTGCTGCTACAAACATGGGGGTACATATGTTCTTCCTGATTGGTGTTTCAGGCTTCTTAGGATATATTCCTAGAAGTGGGGTCACTAGGTCAAAGGGTAGTTTAATTTTTAATTTTTTGAGGAAACACCATATTTTTATTCTTTTTGTGTAAGAAAATTTAAAATTCACAGATGACAATGATATTATTTTGAATGTTCACACATCAGAAGAAAATGTGAACAAATATAAATACAGAAACCTTCTCTGTAGTACTAAAATTTATATTTTATGTAGAATAGTAGATTAGTAGAAAATATCTGAGAACTTTTAAAATTGTAGTCACTCTTAACCACCACAAAGATATGAAGCACCTCTGTATTAAAATTACAATAATGAGGTCAGAAATTGTTAGTACCTCCCTTTTAGCCCAGTGTCAGAAACCTTAAAATGTAGAGAAGACTAAAATTTTCCAGATGAATGAACTGGCCACATTAATGCAAAATAATCTTGTACTTTGTTTATTTAAGACTTTCTGCCTACAACCTAAATCCTACAATAAGAACTAGGTCAGGACTAGGTAAGGCAGGTAGATTTCCATTTGAGATAGAACTGGCCTATCAGTAATTGATAGACCAAAACCCTGACGTGAATACAGCTACAAAATACAGGTTGAAAACAAAATGTCAACTAGAAATACATATTTGACTGAAGATTTGAAATACATTGAGATAGTAATTGATTCATATAAGCGGTAATATATGGCATATAAATATAAGATATAAATGTTGTCTCTTTTGTAAAAGGAGAGAAGAAGAAAACATAAAAGATTTAGAATCTTTTTTGGGTGATAAAGACACATTTGGTGTGACCTCAGGACAAATCAAGCTTCCCTCTGGATTTTTCTCTTGTCTGAACTAAAGGAGGGGATGCGGTAATAAAATAAACATAACAGAGATTATGAGTAAAAAGGCATAAGATTACTTTCTATGGCAAAACCATGTTGCTCTTTAGAAAGAGAAGGGAAAGATGGAGGAGGAGGGAAAACAACAGGAAGAAAATAGAAGGAGAAAGAGCACCAATAAAATTAGTTCTTAGTGTTCACAAATACATTTATAGTTTTCATCACTTGCATTAGTCAGGTTCTCCAAAGAAACAGAACTAATCAAATATATATATATTTATATGCCATATATATATATATATATATATATATAGAGAGAGAGAGAGAGAGAGAGAGAGAGAGAGAGAGATTTTAAGCAGTTAGTTCATATGATTATGAAGGCTGGTAAGTCCAAATGCTGCAGAGTAGACCAGCAGGCTAAAGACCCAGGAGCGAGGCAGTGTTACAGTGCAAGGCCTGTTAGAAAATGTTTTCTTGCAGAGGTCAATATTTTATTCTATTCAGGCCTTCAACTGATTGGACATTCAAAGTGTTTGATCACATGTATGAGTACAATGGTCCAACCAAGTTGACACATAAAATGAACTCTCACAGAATCATTTCTGAAAGTTGACATATATTGAAACAAGCAGAGTTAAGAGAAGCATACCGTTCTGGCTTTGCCTCTCACAAACAGTCATACAAGTTATTCCACCTCTCTGTTTCTTTTCTGCTGTTGGTAGTGATAGTCCCTGCTTCACGGAGTTCTGAAGATCCGGTGAGGTATCTACATGTAGTTCCAGGCATGCAGTCGGTGGTCTATATCTATGTCTATATCTATGTCTGAATCAGTATCTATCTATATCTATATCTATATCTATATCTATATCTATATCTATATCTATATCTATATATATATCTACATCTGTATATCTACATCTATATCTGTATCTATATCTATCTCATTATGTTATTCATATGCATATGGTATCTTTATTATTGTGATGACATCTGGTACTGCTTGAGGTAGCGTTTTTCTGGATGACCATTGAAAGTGTATATTTGAGAGATGTTTCCAAATGGAGAGATTAATTGACATTTTGAAAAGAAAAACATTCAAATTTGACTTTTAGGGTTAATTTACCTAAATTAGTCAAATTAATCTGAGTGAGGTCAGGCATATAAATTCTTTCTATGTGAACATTGACCGTGTGTGGCTTCTGAGTAGATGTTTCCTAGGCTTCTCTATCCTCTGAGGTATCAACCCATTTCAAACTGTAACAGAAAGTTATTATTTTAAACTCTATATCCGTTTAACTTAAGTATTTACTAATGCATACTTTTTTTCTTCTTCTAAGTGTCTTACGACATTTAAGTAGCGTAACGGGAAGACCAGCGTTACCCAAAACAGTGAATTATTTTCACTCAGTTCTCAAGATTTCCTAAAGTTCTTTTTCATGACATTTGAGATAAGATGCAAAAATTAAAGGAAATAAAACAGGTTTGTCATCTTGGGGAAATATCTAGATTTTAATTGATAAATATTCATTTTATTAACATAGGCAATAAAAAGTTTTTTTCTTTACTTTTATTTTTTTCCATCACCATTTACCCTCCCTGTACCTCCTCCGCCTCTAACCCCACTCCCACTCCCATAATCACCACACTGCTGTCCATGTCCATGAGTTCTTTCTCTTTTTTCTTTTTTGCTCAATTCCTCCACCCCAACCCCCAAGATCTCCCATGATAACAGAGTTGTCTGCCTGCTCACTATCCATGAGTCTGTCTCTACTTTGCTTGTTAGTTCAGTTTTTCAATATATAAGCATTGTAGCTTTTTGTCTTATTGCAGGAATCCTCTTATGTGTTCCCTCTTTGGATTCATCATTTTTTCTTTCACTTTACTTTTTTTTAATTCATAAGAAAATTAAATTAAAGATCAAAATGCAATAAAATACAATATTGAGTAAATCCCACTTATGTAAGATCCAAATTTATGTACTGTGTGTGTGTATGTATCCACGCAGGTGTGTACTGGGAAGGTCTCATTAGGGCAGCCGTTCTAGAAAGCCATTTGTCAGTACCTTGTAAATTCAACACCAGAAATATCCCTGGCATATGCCCATGAAAACATAAAAGAATGCACATTGTAACTTTGTGGTAGTAAAAATGTGGAAGCCATTTAGGTGTTTTTCATTGTGTGAATGGATAAGTGGGTGATTATATATGCCTACCACGGAGTACAGTGCAGCAGTCAACATTTAGAAACTTAGGTCAATTAGGTCAACTAAAACGCAGGCACATACATTCATAAAACAATGCTATCTGTTTTCCAAGTACCTCAAACAGGTAAATTTTAGAAACACCTATCTCTATTATATTAATTAGGACCCCATAGCTTGGAATAGCTGATTTTTTTTTGTTCTGTTTTGTTTTCCTTATAGATATTGGTATAGAGAAAATAAAGATTACCCTTGCTAAATTACCACGTGGTAGGTATGAGAGGGACTTGATGTCAACTCTGCTTTGCATTATTAGAAAAGAAATTCCAGTTCATGTTTGTTTTGTTCTGAAATTTTCATCTCTTTTGTAAGCAAAAATTTCTGTTACTGTAAAGTCATTTGGTAAAAGCCTGAGATCACCTTTTAATTTTCAGTTTAAACATATATCCTTTATATCTATGTCTTTATTTTGAAAGTGGTAAAGGAAAATCAACAGAGATGATGGGGGACAAAGAACATTATATGCCCAACAGATGAAAAGTGTCTACTGAAGGACAAAGCAAAAAGAAAACATGGCAAAATTTATTAGAGGCACCCTAAGGAAAGATTACCTAGCATAAGAGTATTTTGGTTAAAAGAAACAAAATTCTAGTAGTGATGACTGCTGTCTTTAACCAGGTCAAAGCCTAGACTGAAGGATACCATTGTCAGAACTAGAGAGAAATTTTAATGCATTTTAATATTCTCGAAATTTGTGATTAAATTTAGAGGACTGTAAGGGCATATGAAGCTGTAGAGAGTCCTTGTGAGGTCTTCCAGGAAGTAATAGCTTAATCAACTTTGTAGAGAACGGTAATATTTGGCCAGGCCCCGGGGTTCTTTGGAACCTGGTATTAAGGAAACTAAAGACAGGAGTTCAATGCCTTAAGGAGCGTGTAACTCTGCTCCCCCGACAAAGGCTTTTCCTAATCATACTTCGAGCCGTCCCTGATTCATGCCACTCGTCCCAGAGAATGGAACACAGGAGTGTGAATGAATCACCACCCAGGGAAATTAAAGAGAATGGAGCCAGTAGCACGTGGCGTTACAAAGGCTATGACTACCGAAGAGGAAATTCCCAGCACTTTTTCAAAGGCTTCTGTTTATTTCTTTCATTTATAGTTTTGTTTAGGTCGATTTTGTTTGTTTGTTTCTGTGTGCTAATGTCTTTTTTATTATTGTACTTGGCCGTTCCATACCCAAATTGGCCATGATCGGTATATTTGATATGCCTAAATGTTCTAGAAGCAAATAGAATTTGTGGAGACAAAGATAGATAACTCATGTTACTGAGAATATTCCTTTTGTCATCTCATTACGGGAAACCCCAATACAAATTGGGTGGAAAGACAGTGTTGCCTGAAATCTCCAGAGAGGCAAGGTGGGTGGTCACCAAATAATTTCAATCCCCTTAGCTTGCATTATTTGAATCAGATTTGGTTCTTTACTCAACTATGGAATTAAGACTACATTTTTGCCATTTTACTGGAGCTGAAGTAACTGTACTTAGAAAGACATACCAAGTCATTATAATTAATTTAAAAAACTCTCATGAATTATCTTCAGGTAGGAAAATCCCTTGATATTTATATTTCAAATTACAGTGGGTTTTATAAATTAATTATCATTTAAGAATAATATATGAAATGAGTATTACCTTACCTATAATGTATCACATGTGATGATATAAGTATGATTACATAATATTGCAGCTAGAAATATCATTTAAACTATTTGTTAAGATCAGAAAAACCACACGTTGGTTATTCAACCTTGTGTGAAAATAATAAGATCAAAAAAGTGCGCAAGACCCTGCCATTAGAAACCTGTGCATATTGCCGTGTCAGTAAACAGGTCAGCTACATGAATCTGAAACTACCTTCACCATGACTGTAAGCTACTTTTAGAAATTAAAATATTTCAAACCATTGAGATAAATGAAAGATTTGTTTGTTTGTTTAGGAATTACATGTCTCAGATAATCAAAGATTCGCTCAAAGCCATTCCCAAACACAGCCCCATCAAACAGCTTCTTAATGTGGTTTTTGTATTTATCACGAAGATTCTTGTCATGGTCCGTTGAGCGGCTGACTTTAAATCTCGAAGCCTCATGGGCCTCCCTCAGGAAAGGAAGAGAAGGAGTTGAGTACCGTCCCTCCCTTGAAATCCAGCCCCCATGCCTAATAGCTTTAGAATTAGCCCTCAGCCCAGGGGAGTCCTTCAGAGCTGCTCCGAATGTTCAAGCCTGAAAAGTCTTTTGATTTGCATCCTAGGAAGCTTAAGGTTTTTGTTTCATCTTAATATGAATTTAAGACTTTAACTTTAGTTTTAATTTGATAAATGTCCGAGGTACAATGCCATTTCTTGTTCACCACTTCTCACAGACGGTATCCCATAAGGAATGAGCTTTCCCTGCCTGAGAAACAGAGTCCTGAACGGACAGCGTGTTTCTTCATACATTTTTTAAAGAGGAAATATCAGGGCATGTGAAGTTGACTCAGACAGGTAATCGATGCCTGTAAACACTCAACCCTGATCAACCGCGTCTTGGTTGCTCCCATTCCTCTCGGGGAGACCCTGTTACATTTCTGTGTACAAAGCGAACCTGGATATTATTTTAATTAAAATGGAAGAACTATCCCATTGTGTAGTGAGCGTTAGGTTAACATCACTGAGTTTGATGTATGACATACATTGTCATGTGATATTCAAAGAACAATGAGGTAGGTATAGTTTCCCCATTTCACTAATGAGGAAACTACAACCAAAATAATGCAGGTAACTGTCCAAGGACTAACAACACATGTAAGCCTGGTTCTCTGTCTGTGAAATGAAACCAGCTGTATGTGCATTTCTGAATTGCTATAAGGGAAAAATAAGATGCTGTATGTAAGTTACCTGGCTTGTACTAGACCCACCGTGTGAACAGTTGTTGCGTGTGTTATTGTTGCTGTGGTGGCCAGAGTAGGTAGGGGCGCATGGATGAATCAGAATCTCTCTGACTTTGAAATCCTTTTTATCTTCATGTTATATTTTTCAAGAGAATGTGAGTTTGGCAACTTATGATTTATGTAGAAATTATGTGTGAAGGCTTGATTTAAATTTTTATAAGGAACAAGAACAATGCTTAAATATACATTGGACTCATTTTAATAGAGCTGTGGGCTATAGTTTTGTCTTATTAAAAAAATTCAAAGAGTCTTACATTTCGATTTATTTGTAGTTAAATATGCTTTTCCTGAATTCCAAAAACTTGAAGATTGACTCCTAATCTGTGAGTATGGCCTAACTAATTCTTCGTGAACTATACACTTTGCAAGTCAAAATGTGCTCATTCTTTTTATTTAATATCAACCATAATTAAATGTTCAAATCATGAATATTAAAAACATCTTTAAAAAGAAATGACTTTTCTAAAATAGAATACCACTTGAATCATACTGATGACCCAAAATAATCCACCTTTTTTTTTTTTAAAGTAGAGGTTGATTGATTTTCACTGACAAATAAAAGTTACCACATGCTGATATGAATAGGTAATGAACACGGGCATTTATGTAAGAAGGATCAAGGCCCTGTTTGTAGCTATGTTTCTGTGGGTAAGTGTTTTATTAACTGGAACCCACTTCTTGTCACCTGTCTCTCCTTCCCCACCACCAACATCTGTTCCTAGGCTTCACACACACACACACACACACACAATATTGATGAAAATCTAATATCTCACTTTTTTGCCCTTGAGAGTTAATAAAAACTGATATATAGAATTTCTTTCTAACATCTTAATTATATATTAGAAACAGGCTCCTAATATATAGTTTTAGGTTAGTCGGGATTCTCCAGTGAATAGAACTGACATAACTCATATACATATGAAATGAGGAATTAGCTCACTCAGTACGGAGACGGAGCGGTCCCTAGACCTGCAGTCAGGCACTGGAGATGTGGGGGCTGCCGTGTGAGGTTCCAGTCCCCGTGGGAAGGCCCCCCAGCAGCGACAGGCTGCGACCCCGCAAGAGCTGAAGTCTCAGGCCCCCTCCGAAGGCTGGGAAAGAGCAGCGGCCCAGCTCCCGTCCAGGAGCCAGGCATGCCCCTGACTCAGCCTCGCCACCGGACTCGGGTCATCCTTGTTCGGAGGAGGGGAATCCACAAAGGGCCTGCATCGCTTTACCCAGTCTACAGACTCAGATGTTACCCTCATCCACACACCCCGCCCACACACCCTGTGTTTGGTCAGATGTCTGAGCACCCTCATGCCCACGCACACAAAAGTAACCATCGCAGTTTTTAAAATTGTTTTGATGCAGTTTTGTATTTTGAAATTGTTGTAAATTCATATGAAGTATTAAAACAATAATAGAGAAATGCCAGAGATTTCATGCAGGGAAACGGGCCTTTGCCCAGTAGAAGCATATTGCAAAACTGTAGTGCAGTGTCACCCCCTGGGTACGGACATCGATGCAGAGGAGATGAACATGCCCACTGCCCTGGCCGGGGTGGCTCAGCTGGGTGGGTCCCACGTCAGGCACATGCTCTGGTTGCCACTGGATCCCTGGCGTGCAGGAGGCAGCCAGTTGATGTTGATGTTTTGCTCTCATGTGGAAGTTTCTCTCTCAAAATCAGTTTAAAAATCTTAATAAAGTAAGATAAAATGCTTAATTGTTTATCTACATCAATTAAAAAATAAAAATAAACATTCCCACTGAAACAGTGCCACTACTGATTTATCTTTCGACCAAGATGTGCATTATATATATATCACTTTCAGCCTGCCTATATTGTGCTATCTGCAGTATTTTTTTAAACATCATCTAGTTGAAGCCTGTTTATTAAGCTAGCCTGCCAAGCTCTCTCTGTTAATTGATATAAGACCATTTACACTTAGTGTAATTATCAGGATGTCAGTGCTTAAGTCTGCCGTTTTATTATTTGTTTTAGGTTTGTTTTCTCTGGTTCTCGTTCATCTCTTTGTCTCTTCCTGTGGGTTACTTAAACATTCTTTTAAAATTTCATCTTGATTTATTTATAGTGTTTATACTTCTTTTTTTGTGTGGTTGCTAGAGGTATTACATTACATATGCATAACTTACCACACTCTACAGATGTCCTCATTTTACTGGTATATTTTTACTAGGAAAAGGACTCTGTTTTGACAAATCTTTTTTTTTTTCTTTTCCCCCAACATCTGGAAGGTATTGTGCTGTATCTTTGTGGCATCCTTTCTGATAAGATGTATGCTATCATTGTAATTGATTTCTTTTTCTTCCATGTTGGTATTATGTTCAGATTTTCTGGCTGTTTTCAAAAATGGGTCTTTGTCTTTATTTTCAGGAGTTAAATTATGATGTGTCTTGGTATGGATTTGTTTGAGCTTACTCTGTTTGGCATTTGTTCAGTTTCCAGAATGTAGATTTTTATCTCTTGCCAAACTCAGTTTTTAGCCATAAATATTTTGAGTACATTTTTGAGCCCTGAACTTTTTCCTGTCCTTCATGAAATCCAATCCCATGAATGGGAGTATTTTGTTATAGTCCCTCAGGTCCCTAAAGCTCTGTTCATTGTTCTCTAGACCAATTTTTTTTTCTCTCTGGTTACATTAGTTAGTTTCTCTTTTTCTGTCTTCTCCTTAATCGATTCTTCCTGTCCCCTCCATTCTGCTGATGAGCCCCTCCAATGAACTTTTTACTTTGGTTTTACAACTTTTAAAATCTAAAGTTTTCATTTAGTTATTTTGATTCCTTTCATTTCTGGTCTAAGACATTGTATTTCTTTAATGAGGCTTTCCATTATTTTCATTTCCAGGTATGTTTACAGCTTTTCCTTGAGACAATTGAGAATGGCTGCTTTAAACCTTGGTCAGATCATGGTCACATCGAGGTCCCCTAGGTGCTGTCATCTACTGATTGTCTTTTTACATTCAATGTTATTCAACTAGATTTCCCTGCTTCTTGGCATGATGCATGATATACAGATGAAACGAACATTTTCTTTTTTATTAGATTTATTGGGGTGACATTGGTTCACAAAACCAAACAGGTTTCAAGTATACAACTCAATAAACATCACCTATGCACTGCATGATGTGCGTGCTCATCACCCCAAGGAAAGTCCCTTTTTGTTCCAATCCCCTCCGGGGCCCATCTCCAACTACCTCCCAACCCCTTTTCCTCTGTCACCACTGCTGTCTGCATCTATGTGTTTATATATATATATTATTATTTTTTAATTTTGCTTAATCCCTTCACCTTCTTTCCTCCCGTCCCCCAAACACCGTTCTCCCTCTGACAGCTAGACATTTGTTTATTCTTTGTCGAGACTTTGGTTCTGATTGAGAACTTACTTTTTCTCAGGCAAGGGAAGTGTGTGTGCTGCCTCGTATTTCCAGGGGGAGGTCCAAGCCCTGGTTCTCCAGGCAGTTGTTCGATGTCTGAGCTTCGGAGCTCCTCATCTCAGCTGGGCCTCGTTCATAGTTGCAGCTCCCCGTGAGGTCTCCAGGGACAGCATGGTGGTGGCCTCGTTACCTCTGGACATGGTGAAATTCCCAGCTTCGCCCTTGCTGCTGTCTAAACCATCCCAGTGTGGGTCCTGGAGCACCTCGTTTTAGCCTCTGCAGGGTAAAGTCTGTTTTGCTTGTTCTTGATGGTGTGTGTGTGGGCATGAGACCACAGCTGTTTCCCTGCTGGTTGGCTGAGAAACAGCCGTTGTTGTCAAAAAGGGTTCTTCTGTCTTTCTATGCTCCCCCTTTTCTGATTCTGATAGAGCGCGCTCTTTCTCTCTCTCTCTTTCTGATTCACTAGTGATGTGGGGCTGTACATAAAGCATGGTAAAATATTTTTTCTTAATAGGATATAATATTTATTTCATTATGTTTGAAATATGCTTTATAGTCTGAACACCTCTCTAATTCAAGTCAACCACATATATGCTCCTCAAGGACAGGGTTTATCTTTCATTCACTATTTGCTCACCAGCTCCAATGACTGTGACTCATGCTCATTAAGTGATGGTTGAGTCAATAATTGAGTGGCAAGAGGTCAGCCAAGATCTAGTGGCAGAGTGTTCTAGCTGCACGAATGTCAAGGGCATCGGAGAGCACGATGAGCAAGAGCCAAGTATGTAAGAATAAGGACAGAGAGGAAGGAACTGTCGGAAGAGAAAAACTTAAGAATGAGCCCTGGAGGGTTCCGATATTGGCAAAAAAAATACACTGAACACATGATAGCTTCTCAACAAATCTGTAAGAATTTACTTAAGTAGCTAGAGGAGCTTTATTTACTACTGAATCACCCTAGTTATATAACTAATACTAAATTTAAATACAAAAGCAATCAGCCAGACCCAAATTATACTGGTATGTATTGCATCAAGTTTAAATATTCCATCTATGTTTAAAAAAATAATGTTTAAAATTATCTAACTACGTTAATAACTTATTTCAAAAGAAATATCACTTAATGCATGCTTTGGAGTCCTTCTTTTCTCATTCATTGTCTGTTTTGTGCATTTTTAAGTGATGCCCTGAGCCTGTGTGGGGGATGGCGCCGGTGGTGGGCACAGGCAGTGCTTGGCCCCATGGTCTTTATTATGTGGTCCTCCACCTAGGTCGATGGGTGGCTGTGGTACATAGGCCTAGCCATGTTTGTTGGCTCTTATCAAGAGGAGAAATCGAAAGAAACAGATCACTGTGTGAAAGTCTGTCTGACCTACTGCATGTTTCCAGAAAACAGAAAAGGTGTTTGGTGTCACCGTGGTCATGAGTGGTCATGGAATCCCACCAAGGAGGAAGAGAAGGGCCATCATTTGTCGGAGTCCTAAAAAACAAACCAACAAACAACAACAAAACAGTGCTACAGAAACTGTAAAATATCAACATGCTACTAAAACTTCATTGCACACTTCTAGTCTTAACCTCAGTTGTAACCTGAAACTACCAAACTTCCTCTCTCCCTAACCTCGGAGCTCTGTTGTTTCACATCTGGATACTTTGCAGCTGCACTTTCTTTCTTTTTTCTATGTAGTGGGGTGGCATTCAATAATAAAATCATCAAGGTTCAAGTGTACATGTCTATGAAACATGATCTGTGTATTGCACTGTGTGCCCACCGCCCAAAGTCAGACCATCTTCCGTCACCATAGACTTGGCTCCCTTGACTCTTCCGTCCACCACCCTTCCCTCTGGTAACCCTCATTCTACTGTTGTCTGCACGTCCAATGCCTTGCGGGCTCCTTGCATGGAGACTTGGAAGCCCTACTGCTCCTTATGATATTGTGATTGCTTATATATACGTAAAGGGACCCTTGTGCCTCTGAATGAGCAGCCTGTTGGCATTCTCTCAAATTTCTTGAGTGGCTGCTGGTGTTTCTCACAATTGTGCACTCTTTGGTACAGACTTAGGTTGTTAATAGCTAGCCTTTGACTACTGTTTTATTCCCCTTGATTTAAAAAAAAATGCAGTTTTCAATATAATAATCAAGTTGGACCAAAGACTACCTAAAGGTAAGGAGTTTAATGCATATCAGGTCTATAATGTTGTTGAAACTTGAAAGTATTCTAATTTCTTATGAGTAGATAGGTTAAGAGTCACTAACTGATGGAAATTGGTAGTTAAGACGGCTGGTTCAGTGTTCCAAATTCTTGGATTTAGCCTGTATGTCTACCTTCTCATTCTAGGCTATTTGTGACTATCAAAAAGCATCCATTCATACATAAAAAGACAAGAACCACCCTAAGCTTTGTAATGCTGGGCTAAATCAGGAATGAAAACAAGGGCTCTTTGTTTTGTCTTGTGTTTATATTTGTGTTTTAATTTTTTTTCAAAATAACATGAAGTTTGTGTCACTGTTCTGCTATGACATGACACTTTATGGGAATTTATTCAAAGAAAAAAACATCAGATCACTACACCATGTAACTTGTAAGTAATTAGTTGTAGGCTCAGAAATGGAAACTACAGATCTCCATATTTTTATTGCCAGGAATTTTTATCCCCTCAGGCTCTTTTTTTTCTTATGTGCAAATACTACTAGCACATCAGTGATTTTTAATTATAGCAGGCCCTCAAAAAGAATAAGAAAAGCAAGAACTCATTTGCATGGAAGTGATCTAAATGAGGATGCTAGAGAAAGATAGTGTCTGTGACTATTTTCAGTGATCTAGAAAATGTCATTATCATATTCTGCCATTCCTTTGCATGTGACCTTGAAAAGCATCCCGAAACTCTTCCCTAAAGCATTATTGGTCTGGAACCTTGAAGATACCAGGGGACTGCAGTGTACAGGTTGGTTTTTACTCTAAAAGACTTCACAGCAGCAGGTGTCATGTAGTGAGATTTGTTGGTGACACCTGCTGTGGGAGAGGGAAAAGCTGATCTCAAAGCGCCATCATGAAGGTAGGGGTGAAAATCGAGAAGGAGTTGGATATCGTTATCACCGAACTGCTGTGCACAGGCAACGATGAGCAAAAACTTGGAAAATAGGTTTCAAACTCTTTGTTCACTCCATTCATGTGTACAGAGTCTATCAATAGCTGTAGAATCCTGTCATTCAAGTTAAAATGTGCTTATGTGTCTGTAACAAAATAAACATAAGCTGACAAATAAAATAGAAACGGAACAGGCTGACAGCTCCATGATGAATGGAGGGATTGGGTTAGGGGACTGGATGGAAGAAGGTGAAGGGAATAAGTAACAACAAACAAAGTAATAAACAAAATTTGTGTGTGTGTGTGTGTGTGTGTGTGTGTGGACACAGACATCAGTGTTGTGATAGCCAGAGAGAAAGGAGGGTTTGGTAGGTGGAGGTGGGGAGATGGGGAGGAAAGAGACTTTGCTTGGGGTGATGGGTGCACAATACAGTGTGAAGATGATGTTTTATTGAGTTATACACTTGAAACCTGCATGGTTTTGTGAACCAATGTCACCCCAATAAATTCAATTAAAATATATAAAATAGGAAAGTAAAAAAAAAATGTACTTATGTGTCTGGCATAAAAATGAAGGGAACATTGAGGATTGCTAGTTGCCATCTCCAATTTTTTTAAACAGGAAAATCAATGGTGTATAAAGGGAATGCAGGATTCTGTTCCTCAATTAAAATGAGGCTGCTGTATAGCCAGAGAATAACTAGAGAATGAAAGGATCAGGGATATATAAAATTATCTTTGGAGAAAATTTCTGCTATTCTTGGTTAAAGCACCTCAAAAACAAAAAAAAAAAAAAAACTACATACAAGTTTTATTAAAAACGATTATTTTCCAAAATTATGCATCATGATTCTACTTCACAATTGAATGAGATGATTAGTGACAACTCCTGTATACTAGATGCAGGGCAACAATGTAGTTTTAAATAAGTCTTTGGTCATGGCTGGTTTGGTTCAGCGGTTAGAGCGTCGGCCTGCGGTCCAGAGAGACCCGGGTTCGGTTCCTGCTAAGGGCACGTATCTTGGTTGCAGTTTGTCCCCGGCCCTGGTTGGGTCATGCGGGTGGCAGCCACTTGATAAATAAATCAATAAATCAATCAATAAATAAAAAACGTCTTTGGTTCTTGCACTGGTACTTTCCAGCCAGCTACAGGACTTGAAACAAGCATGAGAAGGGCTTTTCCGCATCCATGTCAGAGGAAGGTTATGGAGACGGATTAAGATGGTTTCAGTAGCAACCACTGGCACCTGGGCTCAAGGAGAGTGGAGGTTGCTTCCCAATCCACTACCATCTCCAGTTTGTGATACCGAGTATGTGGAGACACTTGGATATTTTTTTTGTATTTTGCAAGAAATCATCTCTATAAATGGGTTTCTTGAGTGGTTCTGTTAACATCATTCCCTTTGGACAGAGCGGTGACAGAAAGGGAAGCTTCTCTGAAAGCGAAGACAGCTTTTGGTTACATTCCGAATATCACAATGTAAAGACTTGTCTTCAATCTCAAATGTCAAGAACACGGGAAAATACTGTTGTAACTTCTCCTTTGCCTCCAAGAAGTATTCATGTACAACGGGTTTCTCATCCTAACTTTCTCCATGATGAATGGCACTTACCTCCTTATCATAAAGATTCTGTATGAGTCACAACTCAATGCTAATAGAAAACTGCTTCATAAAACGTAGGTTATTCTTTTAGAGAAGCGAGCCTAGTAGTTGTGGATGAGCCATTTAAGCTTATAAATCCCATTTAAATTGCAAATGTAAACTATCAGAAGGAAACACCTGTAAGTTTTCCATCAGCCATCCACCGATTTTAAGCCAAATCAATAAATTGTAGCAGGACAATGAATGGGTACCCCCCAATCCAAACAAATAAGGACTATCTTCCTATTATCATAAAAGCAATAAAAAAAAGCTTGCACAGCATTCCTTCCTTAATTTGTCTTTCACTCTGCACCATAAAGATAACAAAGTACTGCATTTCCAAGGAACATATTGTTTTACTCTGTATGTTTTTCATCATTGAAGTTTAAAGAGTATTGGTTTTTAATTTGCTGATGGAATCCATCAATTAGAATGAGCCTAAATGTTGTGGGAGGAGGGTGACGATGGTTACGAAGAGAAGAGGAATATGTAGTATGAATTAATGGTGCTTTTACAGCACTTCTCATTGGATTCACGGTTGAGCTTTCCTGATGAGTGAATAACTTATGGGTCTGTCAGAGCCGAGGAAGGGGAATGCGGCTCAAGTCATCTGATTAGCGATGCTCATGTGAGGGAGATGGGATCAACCACTGTGAATAAGTGTTATTAAATCCTTGTATATGAACATTGTTTTTGAAATTGCTGACATTGTCCTGAGTTCCTTGGCCTCCTTGTCAACCAAACAAAGTTTTTATTCTAGTCTGCCACTACGAGCTACCTGACTTAGGAACATTCACTGTGGTGAACTGTATGAATCTCCATGTTTTTGCCTGTAGATGAAATCTGGACATTTTCTCACACTTTCGAGGTTTTGTGATTCTAGCTATTCTGTTGGACGGTGATCTAGGGGACCCAAGTTTACCACTTGCGGCTCCTGAATACGACTGTTAACTGCCCTGTCTCGTGTCAGGAAGGTGTGATGCTCATTAAAGGGTGTGATTGAGTTCGGCTGGTGTGACTCAGTGGTTGAGCACTGACCCATGCACCAAGAGGTCACTGGTTTGATTCCTGGTCAGAACACATGCCCGGGTTGTGGACCAGATCCCCAGTGGGGGACATGTAAGAGGCAGCCAGTCGATGTTCTCTCTCATCAATATTTCTATCTCTCTCTCCCTCTTCCTCCCTCTCACTCTAAAATCAATAAAGGAAAAAAAAATTAAATAAAAAAATAGAAGGCATGATTGATTGATTGTATAAGCTCTTTACATAAGAAAGCTTAGGCAGCTGTCTCTGGTGGAGTTGGGAGTGAAGCTTAATACTGCCGAATTTCAGATATTTTCCCAATGATCTCTGGCCTGAACCAGAAAAGTTATCAATAATAATAAACATGAAAAAAATAATTCTTTCCTGAAATGTGTAATTGGCACATGAGCTGGAGTCAGCCTAGGACATTTCCGACACTTTATCTGAGATATGTTATGAAAGACGAAGTATCATTGGTGGTCTAGATAGAACACTTGGTTTGTGGAACGGTAGAGGCTCCGAGGAGGAACGCAGTCCCATCAGCAAATGGAGCAGAAGTCAACATGAGCACAATCTAGTCCAGATTTGAAAAAACAAGAATGTTGAATGCAAACATTGCTACTTTTCGTATATTACATCTTAGCACAGATTTTCTTTGAGGGGAAAAATAGTCTTTAATTCATATCCTGGAGAAAATTGCTTATAAATATAAATGAAATGAATAGATGGTGGCATTTCACAAACAACGTAGTTCATTTTATCATTCTGTATTTTGACATACCACGCCAATAATGTTTAACATCTACTGTGAGTTGTTCTGTTATTTCAAGAAAGGATGGTGAAATTTCATGTATTTTAAATTCATTAAAAGAAAGAAGAAAATGTTTCTATTTCCACCAAGTATGGCAGTATAATTAAGTCAGTCAAATTGAATTAAAACAGCTAAATTAACTTGAAGCCCTTTCTGCCATCCACTGTAAGTCTGCAATTTTTAATTAATGTTAAAAATGCACTTTGCTTGTAGTTGATATATAATTTATAACTATAAACAAAATATGTAAGCTTATGGTAATTTGAATATTTTCCTCATGAGAGATTCCTTTGGCCTTACAATGATAGAAAATGAATACAAATACAATTTAGCTTCTTTGTGATTAAAATAAATGTTTCACTTTCTTGTTTTTTAACTTTAAAGTAAATTAAAACTCAATATACCATAAACCCAAATAACTGGGGTATTAATAGACTTTAAATTATAGTTCACAAACTGTGAAGTCTGAGCTAGATGGTTGCCAATTTCTCAAGCGTCCTTTTTGAAATTC
Source organism: Molossus molossus (assembly GCF_014108415.1). NCBI lineage: Eukaryota > Metazoa > Chordata > Mammalia > Chiroptera > Molossidae > Molossus > Molossus molossus. Next base: position 119,363,343 of record NW_023425377.1, on the reverse strand, counting down.
TAGGGTAATTCCGAATCATATTCCATAATACATTATGAACAAAATGATGGGCCCTTAGAGTAAATTCATCAGTGTACATTCAGTATAATATCTGAGCCTTGTTTCTTTGCAAAAAGGTCTATGACTTAGTTGGATGCTTATTATAAAAACTTCATTGTAAAAAATATATAAAATTTAATATTAAAATCTACATTGAGATATATATTTTTAAAAAGACATCTCACCATGTCAAAATTTTATATGACCTTGCTAAATTTCTTATGGAAATATAAAATGATTTTGGAAAAATACATAAAGCCTTGAATTTTAAAAGTAGTTATAGAAAAATCAAATGCTCAAAATAAAACTGAAAAGTGAGCTTATGACTAAGTTATTGATTTGTTGTACTCTTGGAATCTATGAGATGTAAAATAAAAATGTATGGAAATCTGGCAAGTTTAGTCTAACGGACAGCCTCTAGAAAACCTAAGCAACCTGTTTTTCTACACTAAAGGCTCACAGAGAAATTCTACAAATCTGTAGGTGCTCTTTACAACTGTACCTAATCTATATTTTAAGGAACACGAGTATATAAAGATCCAAAGATGCGCACAGTGCTAAGTAGGCACATCTATCTACATTTTTAAAAGCTTACATTTTGATGATATTATGTAATGACTGTTTTTAAGCCAGAAAAAATATATAGCTTGAACCCTGGCTGGTTTGGCTCAGCGGTTAGAGCATCGGCCCGTGGTCCAAAGAGACCGGGGTCCGGTTCCCACTAAGGGCGCGTACCTCGGCAGCAGCTTGTCCCCGGCCCTGGTTGGGGTTGTGCGGGTGGCAACCACTTGATGTGTCCCTTTCACGTTGATGTTTCTCTCTCTCTCTCCCCCTCCCACTCTATCTGAACAAAAATTGAAAGGTGTCCTTAGGTGAGGATAGAAAAAAATATATAGCTTGAGCTTGTATCTTTTTCACTTATTTCAATGTTTACAATTTTTGTAGGAAAGTCTATTTAAAAATACTTTCTAAGGTTATAAGTGATAATTTACTAATAAAATTCTTACCAAAATCAGAATGACAATAAATAACATAAACTGAAGTCATTGCCTTTGAGATTAAGAAAAGATTTCTACATCTGAAAATGTATCTGACCATTCACAAATTTCAAAATTAAACATGTTTAATGAATTACCCATGCAAGCCGGGATTTCAGGTACTCACAATCAACCTTGGTCTAAAAATATGAACTGGAAAATGCCACTAACAAGCAATTCAGAAGGTTTAAGTTGCTTGTTCTGAGTAGCAGAACGAAACCTCGAGTAGCCCACTCCCCTAGCCCAGATCAGAAACAATCCCTTTGTCTTGTGACTGCAGGCTGCCCATTAGCCACTGAGGAGTCAACTCTTATCAGAGCAACTACCGTGAAATCCAAGTGCATGTGTGCACTTCACCCTTACTTTACTTAACAATGGCCCCAAAGTGCAAGAGTAGTGAGGTTGGCAATTCAGATATGCCAAAGAGATGCCATAAAATAAATCATTTAAAGGAAAAGGTGAGTCAAGTACAATAAGGTATTTTCAGAGAGAGAGAGAGAGAGATAGAGAGAGAGAGAGAGGGAGACCACATTTACGTTAACTTTTAATACAATATATTGTTACAATTGTTCTATTTCATTATTGTTTATTAACATTAATCTCTTACTGTGCCTAATTCATAAATTAAACTTTGACATATGTATGTATATACAGGAAAAAAAAACAAAACAACATATATAGAGTTAAGTACTATCTACGGTTTCAGGAATCCACTAGGGATCTTGAAATATATCTACTATGGATAAGGGGGGTTATAGCATACTTCAACATGATAATAGTGTTTAACTCTACAAAGTAAACATGTTTATGATGGTTTTCACCCTTTTGCATTTAGTAATTTCCAATGTCATTTAATACACGTTTGACTTTAGTAAAAAATAAAACCAGAAAATTACTTTGATAAATCTCTGCTTAAAAATTTGTGTGCATACAACATGCTCATAATTATTATAGAAAATTATTTGGTTATTACAAAACCAAAAGTTGAGAAGGAAATACACTATAAAATTAAAGTGGCAATTTTTTTATATAAAGTGGGAGGGAGGGAGAGAGAAAAACATCGACGTGAAAGGGACACATAGAGTGGCTGCCACCCACATGACCAACCAGGACCAGGGACAAACTGCAACTGAGGTACATCCCCTTATCGGGAACTGAGCCCGGGTCTCTCTGGACCACAGGCCGAAGCTCCAACCACTGAGCAAAACTGGCCAGGGCTGAGCATTGGAATTTTATTTTACAAACTTGCTTCTACTTTTTTGAACTTTCCAAATTTTCTTTATTGGGTGTATTAATGGTAAAACAATATTTATTTTAAAAATTCTGTATCATCTCTAACATGATCACATTTAAATAATTAATAGTTAAATAATAGTGGCTGTTAAATCTGTTTGCATTGGCTTCTAAATCTCTGTTAAGGGGATATGTGCTTCAGGAGACATCTTTACTCAGAATGCCCCCAAATTATGCTGAAAATGTATTTTAGTTTTTAAAATACAGATGCACAATTTTGGTATCTTGAATGTACCCTTAAGCATATGAATATTAAAATTTTAGTTTTTGAACATTTTTACTGATGATGTCCCAACTGAGTAAACAGTCTGTTAAACAAATATCTTTGATTACCGGAACTGAATTTGAATTAACTGAATGACATCCTTTAATCAATTTTATAATTGTTTTCTTTATTGATTTTGGAGAGAGGAAGGGAGAGGGAGAGAGATAGAAACATCAATGAGAGAACATGGATTGGCTGCCTCCTGCATGCCCCCCACCTGGGATCGGGCCCACAACCTGGGCATGTGCCCTGACTGGGAGTCGAACTAGTGACTTCTTGGTGCATGGGTCTATGCTCAGCCTCTGAGCCACACCAGCCAGACCCTTTAATCAATTTTAAATTAAGAGCCCTTAAAAGAGTTATGATGGAAAAACTTATTCATAGTATAATTGTATGTATAAAGTACTTTATAAGTATAACTCACAAAATCTAATTCAGCCTTTCCGTGATGGCTGAGAATTTCACAAAGCTAAAGAGCCATCATAATACCCTGCCTAGGGACTTTAACTCAACACTTTCTGTGGGAAACGCGGGTCTCACAGTCCACAAACCTGTCTTGACTATTACTACTTCGAGCATTCTCCGGTGGTGAACTAGGTTCTCACTCCCTCTCACCCATTACCACCCACACATTCTTCATTGGTCATTTCAAGTGTCTCCTCCCCAGGACCAGTCCATGCTCTTAGCTTCGTCTTTGAAATGCTATATATATATATTTTTTTTTCAAAAGGTTGTGCTCAATGAGCTTCAATCTCTCATAATTTACAAAATACAATGTTTTAACTAGTGGAATCTATTTCAACATCAGTATAATGGTCACCTCTAGGAAGGGTGGAAGAAATGAGAAAAGATGAATATAACTGTATCATATTATTTCTTTACAAAAATAACATATAGTATGTATAAGAAAAAGATTACATGTTGAAATGGGTGTGGATATATATATATATATATATATATATATATATAGTTGTCAGATTATATTATAAACATGCAGTTTTACTGTTTGCAATATATCACAAATGAAAATACTTCCATCTTCCCTAAATTAACTGAAATGTCACTTTGATGACTCAATAAATATGTTTAAAGGGTGATGAATGTGCCTAAACTAAAATCTGCTTTTTATATTTTTAATTTAGTGTTTTCTTTTTTAAAAGTAATATATTACTATTTTATATGTAGATTAATATATAGCAGTGTATTAAAAAAGTCACAGTAGAAAACATGTTGGTACTCTATCAGCGATTTTCTCTTCCTGGCCTCGTAAAAAAAAACTTAGAAGTCTTCCATCCTCTTGAGTTATTTTAAAAATAGTTTGAAGAGGCTAGGAATTAGTTCTTTGAGTATTTGGTAAAATTTGCCTGTAAAGCCATCCGGTCCAGAACTTTGGCTTGCTGGGAAATTTTTAAATTACTACTTCAATGTCATTAGTTGTAATCGGTCTATTCAGGTTTTCTGATTATTCATGATTCAGTTTTGGAAGGTTGTATGTTTCTAGAAATAGGTCTATTTCACCCTGGTTGTCCAATTTATTGGCAAATAGTTGCTCGTGGTGTTTTCTTACAATTCTTTGCATTTCTGTTAATTTTTCTCTTTCATTTCTGAGTTTGTTTATTTGGGACCTATCTCTTTGCTTCGTCATAAGCCTGCTTAAAGGTTCATCAACTTTGTTTACCTTTTCAGAGAACCAGCTCTTGGTTTCATTGATCTTTTGTATTGTTTTTGTTTTTGTCTCCATGTCGTTTATTTCCATTCCGATCTTTATTATTTCCTTCTTTCTATTTGCTCTGGGTTTTGTTTGTTATTCTTTTTTCAGTTCTTCTAGGTGTAGGATTAGATTATTTATTTGAGATGTTTCCTGCTTCTTGAGGTAGGCCTGTAATTCTGTGAACTTCCTTCTCGGGACTGCTTTCTCTGTGTGCCATCGAGTTTTGGGTAGTTGTGTGTTCTCTTTTATTTTTTTGCAGGTAATTTTTTATTTCTTCCTTGATTTCATTGGTAATGCGTTCATTGTTTAATAACATACTATTTAACCTCCATGTGTTTGAGTGTTTTTGAGATTTTTTTAATTGAAGTTGATTTCTAGTCTAATGCCAGTGTGATCTGAGAAGATGCTTGATATGATTGTAATCTTGAATTTGTAATGACTTATTCTGTGTCCTAACATGGTTTATCTTTGAGAGTGGTCCATGTGCACTTGAGAATAATTCTGCTGCTTTGCAATGAAATGTTCTGTAAATAGCAATTAAACCCATCCAATCTAGTATGTGAGTTAAGGTCCCTGTTTTCTTGTTGGTTTTTTGTCTAGAAGCTCTATCCACTGATGACAGTGGGGTGTTAAAATCCCCTATTATGACGGACTGTTCTCTCTTAAAATCCACCAAGATTTTCTTTTGGGTGCTCCTATATTGGTGCCTATATATTTACAAGGGGGTATATTCTCTTGTTGGGTGGATTCTTTTACTATTATGTAGTGACTTTCTTGGTCTCTTGTTATGGCCTTTGTTTTGAAGTCTATTTAGTCCACTATAAGTATTGCTCCTTCAGCTTTTTAAAAATGTTATTTCCATTTTCATGGAATTTTTTTTTTTTTTTTTTACATCCCATCACTTTTAGCCTGTGAATCATTTCTTCTGAAGTGGGTCAGCAATTTTCAACTCCTTTCATCTCAAGGAACACACAAATTAGCACTGGAATTCTGCAGCATACTGGCAAATATATTTTTGCTGATCTGACAAAAAGAACAGGTATAATTTTGATTCGTTCACACCAGATGGCTATTGTTGTGTTGGCTGTTGTCATTTTTTTTTATTTGACAACCTAAGGAAAAAGAGGTCAGTACTGCTGACTGAATAGTCAGGTATTGCATATTTTTTAAAAAATTCTGTGGCACACTGATTGATAGACAAATTGTAAAGCCTGTCAGAGACATTTTTTAAGGAGCATATTATATTCATAAAAAGAGTTATGTCCAAAATTTTAAATCAGTCTTAAAAGTTCTTGATACCATAATTACCCTCACATGCGAGAAGTCTAGAATGGTGTCAAAATCCTACTAAAAATAGAATGCCATTTTCATTGACAAGTTCCAATTTTGGAGAAACTGAATTTTCTCCTTTTTAGTACTATTTTGTTCCTAAACTGTTTTACTCCAATCAGTACGAACCTCACCCAGGTATTGGCCCCCTCTTTTTAAAGAAGTATTGTTATTTTTATTGTGATATTAATTGATAAAATCGAAAGACATTTAAAATGTACAACACAATGATTTGATTTACATATACATTGTGAAAAGATTTCCACCATCAAGTTAATTAACACATCCATTGCCACACATATTTACCATTTTTGGTTGTTGTTGAGAACATTTATTTCCTACTCTCTTAGGAAATGTCAGACAACAATACAGTGTTAACAACTGTGATTACATTAGATCCTCAGACCTTAGTCATCTTTATATAACTAAAAGTTTGTACCCTTTTACCAACTGATCTCCTGAAGAAAGAGGATAAATAGGAAACCAAGACATAATACTATATTATCATCATAAAAATTGCTTGTTACACCAGGAAGTGAAGTGGAATGTCTCATGCCAGCTTGATACGTTCCATATCAAATAGATGTTATTGTCAGCAATGCAGACAAAGCATCCACGTTTCAGGGACGTTAAGTGACTTGACCATGTTCACTTATCTGGAAGCATCAGAGCAGCTTCAAATCTAACTCCCCCTGATCACAGGAGCATCACTCTCAGCTGCACACTTCAACGCCTCCTGGAATTTGTGCGCTCAGACATGTGCAATTAATATATCATCACAGTATGCTTCTTGGCCCTCTGTGTCTAGTTCAACTCAAACCTTGTTTGTGTCTCTTCACTTAGTACCATTTCAAAGGACGTGACTGAGATAAATTAAAATTTTCTTAAATATCAGATTAATACCAATGAAAACTTAATTTTGGAAGAAAATAAAAGCTGAGTAATACATCTGAACAGTTGGAGTTAATTAATCTTCACATGATACCCATTTCGAAATGAGGAACCAAATGGAATAGAATTTCTCCATTTAGTTAACAGTTAAAAATGTGCTTTTTATTTGTATCTGAATAGTTACAAGATGTAAAAATGTCTATTATAGTAAAATCCATGTTTAAAAAATCAGCTATTTACATTGTATTCTTTTATTAGAGGTATTTTAGGGAGGCTCAAAAAAATAAATGAAGATTAGAGTTTTATACAAAAATAAAGATTAGAAGGTGGATGACTTCAGCCTATACATACACATATATATTTCAGAAGCTATAATGTTCTGTCATGGTTTAAATTCATTACTTATTAAGAGCCTCATACTATAAGAATGTCATTAAGTAGCTATTTGTAATAATCATTTCACTATTTCATGTGTAAAAATAAATACTGTGTTGCAATTAAGTTTCCAAAGTTATACATAATATAATACATTAAAAATCGTGATTTCAATGAAGCTAATGCATGTATATCTGAAGTATATAATATTCAGGTTATTACAAAAGTAAGGCTCTCAGAAAGTAATGCTGTGTTTATACTTATATAATATAGTGACCTGAAGATAGTTCAGCATTTATACTGTTATTGTTACAGATGTAGTATGATACACTTATATTGCTTCCCTGCAGTGGATCAGCTCTGTTGTTTTGTTTTATGTTTATTTTTAGAGCACTTTAGACTTTTTTTTTTTTTTTTAATCAAAAAGAGATTTGTGATGAAGCATTATTTGTTCCCTGGTGTCTGGCAGCTCAGTTTACAGGTAGAGCACTTAGACCGGCACATCCCTGTCCGCGTCCCTCTTTCTCATTAGCAGGGAGTCTTCATCTCCTCTCCCCCGTGCCTTTCTGGACAATCACACTGTATCACTGCCCAGTGGGACCTCAGCAAAGAGTGAGTAGAAAATTAGGATCACGACCAAGTAGGTTTCAGAATGAGGTCATAACAATGAAAAATCAATAGGACATACAAAGAGACATTTTTAAATCACTGTGATGCTTGTTTTGTGGTGTTTATAATTTCCATGATTCCACTACTTTTCTGTTGAAATCTCTGGCAATATATTCCACATTCTTTCATCATAAAACATCCTATTGGGCTCCATAGTCCCCCAACCTTCGCATTGATTTTCGGTTTTCATGAATCTGGTCAATACCAGGCTTGATGGTCATAAGGATTCCTACTGTGTTTGTAAGTGAATTTATCTGTGTACAAAAAACTGTAGTCACCTGTTCTGAATTATGCAAGTGTCTTTTCTTCTTCTTGCCTTTGTTTGTTTAGACGTGAGTGAAATACTAACGTAGGCAAGATGCCTTTTCTTCATCACAGTTGGGCTGACAAGAGAGGCCTTGGAGGTCCCGGTGCAGCCGCGCGGAGGGCACGGCGAGATACCCGCGGCGGCATCCCGACCCGATGCCCAGCGGGCACTGGTATTGCGCAGGCGATGCCCAGCTGGGCGCGGAGGAAGGCGCACAGGACCGAAGAGGACGGGAGTGCGGCATCTCAGCTACCCCGGGAGGCCAGACCGGTTTTATAATGCAAGTCGGATAAGGCAAAGCCTTTCAAGAGAATCAAAACAAAGTTCTACTTTATAAAGTTACCATTTAGCTAGCACTTGAGGCTCCAGAGACTAAGAACATCCCAAGAATCTCAAGATAAAGACAACAGAGAGCAGAGTCGGGCAGCCAGGACTGGGGGAGCACCTGGGCCTGCAGAAGGGCGGCACAGACCTGAAGCAGGCACTTGGGTCGTGGTCAAGGGCCGGCGGCACTGGGAATGGTGGCTTCAGTTCTTCAGGAGGGACAGTCAACTAGTAACAGATTAAACCCTCTTTTTTTTTTTTTTTAACATGAGTTAATATTTGAATAGCCATTGGCAATACCGTAAGCAGTAAACTAAGTATTTTACTTGCATTACTTTGTTTGATTCTCCAAACAATCTTATGGTAAAATATAATATGTCTAGTTTAAAAAATTAGACATACACTCAAAGAAAGAAACCTAGTAAATGGTTGAGTTCTGAACCTATTCTCCTAAAGTCAACAGACCATATAGCCTAAGCAAATAGTAGACTCAAATACCCCTTGTAGTTGTGGATGGTAAGTTACATAATATATAGTCCTGACTGGATATAGTTATGACGATGCCATTGTTCTTAACACATTTTGTCACCTTGATGAAATTCTAAGTTTAAAAAGCTCTCAGATACTGTTTTCTCTCCATTATTGATCAATACCTGCAACCTGGCTAGCTGGACTCTATTTGGAAATAAAGGGCCCAAATTCTCTGGCCAAGAGTGGGAGAACCTGAACAATTTGCCGAACCGCTGATATTTTTTAGTCACTCACTCATGTATTTATGAAACGGTAATAATATAAAATATTGTGAACCATAAAAACCGCCCTCTTGACACTCTTGTCAGGCATATGATAGAATTCTGATTTCATAAAAATGAATTACATCTGGGTGTCCAGTCAATCTTACTAGCATGTTACCATTTTCATGCAGATTAGAAGCACAGTTCCTTTAAAACAAACTTCTCTATGTTCTGCAGATCTATCAATTGCAGGGAGAGGAACCAGATAAGTAGAATGTAGGGCTCAGAGGAAAACTGTCAATATTACCGAGAGGATGCCCTGGCCAGTTTGGCTCAGCGGTTAGAGCGTCGGCCTGCGGTCCGGAGAGACCCGGGTTCGGTTCCCGCTAAGGGCACGTGCTTTGGTTGCAGTTTGTCCCCGGCCCTGGTTGGTCGTGTGGGTGGCAGCCACTCGATGTGTCCCTTTCACGTCGATGTTTCTCTCTCTCTCTCCCTTCCTCTCTCTCCCTCCCGCTCTATCTGTACAAAGAATGGAAAAATATCCTCGGGTGAGGATAAACAAAAAAAAAAAAAAAAAAAAATATTACCGAGAGGAAAACCCAGAGCTGTAACTTCCTACCAATGAGATTCACCAGGGCTGCCTGGAGACTGCATTATTAGTTTTAAATACACGTTGGAAGGACACGGAAGGACAATAGACTGAAGAGCTGAGAACTCCATCCTCTGTGGCTGTCCTCTCTACCCACTTTAGTTCCTGATTTGCAGTCTCTAACGATCCCTTGCCACGCCTCTGGATAAAATCCAGACTGTCCAAGGAACGCTACTTGCAACATAATACCTCTATTCTCAAAACTGGCTGACTTTCGGCCGAACTATGAATGTCCTGCTGAAGCCCTATACCTCATTCTACCCTCATGCCCTGAGTTAGAATATTCCTTAGCGCCTCCTCATCCCAGCATGTTTTAATGCTATCCTTGGTTTTCTTCTGTGATATTTATCATGGAGATGTATACATTGCTTGAAAAATAAAAAAACAAAAACAACCTAAAATATGCATTGCTGCCTGTTGTTTATAGATGAGATAATTTTCTTGTTATAGCATATGCTTTCTATTCCCCTCGCTTCCTTCATCCCCCCACAGTATCTAGAGCCGTGCTTCTCAACCAGGTGGCATTCTCTTCCTCAGGGGACTCTTGGCCATGTCTGGAGACATGTTTTGTTGTTATACCTGGAAAGGGGCATGCTACCAGATCTATCTGGGAATAGAGTCCAGGGACACTGCCAAACATCCTGCAATGAACAGGACAGCCTCACAGCAGAGAATTATCCAGTCCCGAATGTCAGTAGTGTTGATGTTGACTGACTTTGATTTAAACAAAGAAGTTCAATTACTATATACACAATACAATGATTACTAAGTATGTAAAGCCCTAAGATCTAATAATTTTATTTAGGACATAAAATTTATCTAATGGTGGTTTGGTGTTCAAACTTTCTTTTCTCCCCATAGTAAAACATAATTGATCTTTAAAAACATGCATTTAATTTTTGTTTATTTTTTAAAAAGAGATGATGACCATTTTTAAATTAAAGTACTGTTGGCATACTATATTATATGAGTTTCAGGTGTATACATCGTTATTTAACATTTATATATCTTACACCCAGCTGGTGTGGCTCAGTGGTTGAACATCGACCCGTGCACCAAGAGGTTGCCGGATCGATTCCTGGTCAGGGCACATGCCCAGGTTGTGGGCCCGATCCCCGGTGTGGGGCAGGCAGGAGGCGGCCAATTGATGTTCTCGCTCATCGATGTTTCTCTCTCTCTCTCCCTGAAATCAATAAAGAAAAAAATAATTTTTTAAACAAAAACATTCATATATCTTACAAAGTGATCACTGTGATACATTTAGTAATCATCTATCAGCATACATAGTTACTCTGATACTATTGATTTTCATCCCTAAAATATACTTTATATCTCTGTGACTTATTTATTTTATATTTGGAAGTTTACACTTTTTATCTCCCTTTGCCTTCTGAGACCATCCACTGCTCCCCTGCCCTCTGGCACCCATCAGTTTCTTCTCTTTATCTATTTCTGTTTTCACTTTGTTTTGTTTGTTCATTTGTTTGTTGTTGTTTTTTTAATTCCCATGTATAAATGAAATCAGTTAGTATTTGTCCTCCTCTGTTTCACTTAGCAGCCACTTTAAAATAGGTTTCTGGCATTTAAAGAAATTTTAGCATTCTCAAAACTCTTACATAGTTCTATTCCATTTAGCACATCTCTATAATTAACTCCATTTTCCCCCCAAATGTACAATGAGATTGACACTAATAGTATGATTTATTTGTGCTGATTAAATTCTTGCCTAATTTTAAAAGGCTAAAAATAGAGCTAAATATTCATTTTGCACAGTTGAAGATTTTTAAATAACAAAACTAATGTTCTTATTCAACTTAAAAATGATTACTTTTCCTTTTGATAGCACATGTACATTTAACTTTCACATTTGTTTGTATTAATATGTATTAGCATTAGATCCTTAAGAAGATAGTCTTTCATTTCCCATTTTTTACATCAATACTCATGTATCTGACAGAAGCACATTTGACCATTATACATTGTTTATTTGTCAAGTTGTGATTATTTAAACAATATAACTTGGCACAGTTTAAAAATGTGGGAGTGTTACAGATCTGTAAGTTGTATTAACAAAATACAAATAATATTTTGAACTAAAATTTTTAATTTAAATTTGAGAATATTAACATCAGCATAAGAGAAATATACATTATACAGAAGATTTAGTCAGTCAAAGTCAAGAATGAAAAGACAAGATACCAGAAAAATAAGAACTCTTCTGCAGAATATAATTCTTATTCTAGATTGTAATAAAAATGATGTAGGCAGATATACATTCACCTCTGTAGTGTGATATTTTTTACCAAATGGACCAATCCAGCAAACAAAAATGTATCTAATATAAGAAGCTTTTAAACTAGAATGAATTTAAATCCCTCTAAATATCTCAAACATTCTACAAAATCATATGTGTCTGTGTGTGTATCTATACCTTGCCTTCAAATCAGAGCAGAAAAATGTGTGTGTGTGTACACATGTGTGTGCCTGTGTACTCTTAATGTCTATCACTGTCACATTGCATTGACCTCATGTCAACCTTAAAAACAGTGGCATGAAGAACCAGAAACAGGGACAAGACTCTTAGGGAGAAAATTGACTGTGAAAAATTGAATTGTCTCAATATCCACATTTAAAATTTGTTCATAGCTCTTAAACTAAGTCCCTTTCATGTTGTGGTGGCATGGATACTGGTGTTTTGTTTTGTTTGTTTGTTTTTGTTTTACTAACTCACATGGCTAAGAGTTATGCAAAGAGGAATGAGGGTGAGAAGAGATAAACCGAAGACTTCTATGCATGTGCGTAACCGATGGACACAGACACAGTGTGGGGAAGGGAGGAGAAAGTGGGGAGGAGGGGGTCAATGGGGGAAATAAGGGGAGTATCTGTAATACTTTGCACAATAAAGATTAAAAACAAACAAACAAAAAGTGTTATGTAAAGATGTCATTTTATGAGTCACCATATCATGGACACTGTTTACCACGGACAGGACAGTGATGTGACCCTTCCATGCCTCTGACAATAAGGGGTCTATTATTGTAGAAAATGTGGAAGTTTTAAGACAATAATAAAGCAAACCAAAAACGTAGTCTGCATTTTCTTATCACCTCGCACTGGCAATTCTGAATCAGCCAGTGACAGTGTTTCTCCCCTGGGGACAGGCTGTCCCCACCGCTAAGCTCTCCCTCTTGGGAGGCCATTGTTTGGGGACGACTTCCCTTCTCACCTCATCAGTACTTCTAGGTACTGCCATGACTCTCAACTGCTCCCTTGATGTATCACAACCAGCTATCAACAAGTCCCAGACCAACGACATTTAGTGGACATATATTTTAATGTAACTGGAAGTCTGGGAGGGGGCAAGATCGATAACACTGCATGTCGTTTCCAGCTTCCTTTCATTTCTCCGATAGGACACCTCCTTAGCTTCGCCCCAGCATTGGCTCTCTTTGGGCTGTAAAGGCTGTAACACTTCCTGGCATCAGCTCCCAGCATTCTACACAAGAAAATCTTTTCCAGAACCCTCAGTGTCAACTTCCCTTCGAGTCTGATCAGCCAGAACTGGATCATGTGCCCATCTCGAAGCAAAGACAAAGGTCATAGCTGTGACTAAATAGGCTGATCAGCGTCTCCTTAGAGTTGGGATTGTGGTCGCCTTCCCCTCAGTAACGTGGCAAATGAATGAATTCCTGCCAAACTGCACTTTTTCTTTCTTTTATATTTTTTCTTCATTGATTTTAGAGAGAGATGAAGGGAGAGGGAGAGAGAGATAGAAACTTCAGTGAGAGAGAACATTGAATTGGCTGCCTCCTGCATGCCCCCCACTGGGGATCGGGCCCAAAACCTGGGCATGTGCCCTGACTGGAAATTGAACCAGTGACCTCCTGGTGCAGCGTCGATGCTCAAGCACTGAGCCACACCACGTGGACCAAAAATGCATTGCTTTTAGCAAGATAGAAAGCTTGAGAGAATTCATAGTTAGGTAATAAAAATTTCTGCCAAACTAAGTATTTTGCAAAACTTTCTTATTAATCACATTTTATAAACTTAGAGACCATTATTTATGCCATACATTATAAATCATTGATATACATATTTTTTGTATCTTGATTTTTGGATTTTAGAATAATTCCCTGCTATTTTTTTCTTCTTTCAACTATTTAGTTCATACTATGGAGTTAATATCCTGGTTGCTCATAAAAATTTTTGAGAATATGGAATGTGATTTGAAGAATAGAAATAACTTCTAAACCAGAAAAACTATTTATCATTTAAAAATTGACCATTGAACCATTTCTTTCCATCTTGATGGGGTTTAATCTCTTTTATTGTGAAATATTTTAAAAGGTTTTCAGTGTTCTTTTGAAATTAGGTTTTGGATAGATTTATTTTTTTTAGAAATAGATTTTTGGAATGAGGTCACTCTGATAGCATGATTCACTGTCTGGGCCCGTTCGGCTGCATTATTCTGTCCCTTCATGGTGATGGTCTTTGTGCTGAATGGTAAGCTTCACACTTCACTAGTGAAAAATTTATTATGCTTTTCTTAGCCCCACTTTCTCTGATATTTAAAAATAATCTTACTTAAAATATGGTACAGAAATATACTTTGTATTTACCGAGTATGGAAATGTTGGATAATGTCTAAAATGCCCATTAATGTCTAACAATGTAATTCATAATTCTGCAGTGATACTTTGCAGGGCAGAGACATAGTACCCGATGTGAAGCCGTTAAACAGGAGGCTCCTTGCAAAATGTGAAAAGTGCAATAGAAAACACAGTTCTTTCAAAGCTCCAGAAGTACACCAGGAGCCGAAAATATCCCAGGATCCAAAGTAGGACACTCTAGTTTTTCTCTCCCTCCTTTCTGGTTCTGAGGGATGGAGAACAGATAGGATTCTTAGTGGGTGAGACAACGATCTTTGTTAGTAGTTGTAGATAAGGGTCCAGTACTTCTCCAGATTTGTGGATAAACCTGAGTTTTTGTTTTATTCCCACAACTCACGTACCCGATTTGTCCAGCTGAGGACTCAAGCAAGAACTCTACAGTTGACCACTGAACAGGGAGGGGCTTGGCCGGGGGTGACCCCTCACACGGTACAAATCTGCATATAACTTTTGACTTTTGAAAAATTAACTACTGTTAAAAAGCAAAATGGAGCCAAGTAAAGTTGAGAACGTATTTCTCTTTCTCTGGCCCTAAATGATGTCGCTCCTGCTGGAAGCTCATGATACCAAACCTCGATGTGATAGCAGATCCCGCTGCAGCTTAACCTCTCCAAGGAACATAGTCTCAGTCAAGTAGTCTGGGACTTCCCAGCCAATGAGGTCACCTGTCACTTGGGTCCTCTCTACCTCCCACCCCCAACCCACAGAAAGAAGAGGTAATCTGCAAAATCAAATCCCTTCCCTGTCCCTTTCCCCCAAAAGATGTTCTGGTCTAAAAATAATCCTTTTTTCTTTTGTTACCATCTCCCCTGCTCCACCTTTTTTTCCTATAAAAAGGTCTTGTTTTGCACAGCCCCTCCGTGTGCTCTTCTTGTTGGTAGATGGGATACTGCCCAGTTCAGGAATCACGTAATAAAACCCACTAGATCCTCAGATTTACTCCACTGAATTCTGTTATTTGACACTGATGCCATAAACAGGCGATTGTAAGTTGTATGTATGGTACACGATATTTTTGCAATCAAGTAAGCTAGAGAAAAGAAAACATTACTAAGAAAATCATAAGGAAGAGAAAATGCATTTATGGTGTTTCTTGAAATAAATCTGCGTCGTATGTGGACCCGTGCAATCCAGACCAGTGTTGGTCAAGGGTCAACTGTACTTGATTTACAACCACAGAGGCTGAAAACTGTGAAACGGAAGAGAGACCCGGGCTGGACCGCTTGTTACGTGAAGCAGAGGCCAAACTCAGGCTGCACAGGAAACAGGGCGAGACAGACAGAAGCGAGGTAGGAGATTGTGTCATGCATGAAAGGTGATCTTTAAAATGTTAATTTGTTTTAATTACTTAATCTCTCCGACTCTCTCCTGAGCCCATCTCCTCGGTGTTGGCAGATTTCCTCTTCTGTGAGCTCAGGCGGGAACAGGAGATCAGGAGACACAACCCACATGCTTAGATCATTAGTGAAGAGCACCGCGTAGTTTCAAGGTGCAAAAGGAAAGAGAAATGCGCTTTAGATTTAGATGTTTAAGATGCCAAGCGAGCATTGATTTTATTTGAGGGAATCGTGGTGTCTCCTGAATTAGTCATTTGATTTAGGAATGCTTAAGCATTAGGTTAGGTCAAGGTAGGAGAAGATCCGAAGTGAATTTTACGGCAAAAGTAATTTTTTTTTTTAATTTAAAATTTTAAAGTAAATTCTATTAAGTAGCAGCCCATAAAAAAAAAAAAAAATCCAATCGAGTTTGATTGAGGCCGACTTTCAATCTGAAGTAGGGTAATAGAGCGATAGAAAGTTGGAGCTGAAAGAGATTGGAAATTAGCAGGTCTGATTCTCTTATTCCAGAAGGAGACAGCTTGATCTCAGGAAGCCGAGATGTTTCGCCTGATGTCATCACAGTGGAACAAATGATAACCACCCTGCTCTGTCTGATCCACTATGCTTTTGTTTCGTTTGGATGGTTAACACGGAAGAGAACTACAGTTGGGGGAAAAAAATGACTATTTTGAGAGCGAAACCGTACGTGCTTCTCTGAAGACGTGAAGTGTAATGTCTGACAGTGCTATAATTTGAGGAGGGGGCGGTTAGTGGCTTTTGTGTTTCATGATAATTGACATACTGCTATTTTTATGGTGTTTAGGAAGTACTACGTGTGAGCTTCATTCTCTGCATTGGATTATATACTATTTTAAAAGTTTCTAACATTTTGTCCATGGCATATTATTTTCTCAGTGAGAAATTGCCTATATTCTTTCTTTCCCTGAAGAGAATCTTTGACTTTGATCTGGTGTCAAACGAGGATCTCTTTTTGATGTTACTGCCTCAAGTGACAGAGCCATGTTGACAAAGATCTCGAAGTGGAAAGAGTGATTTCTTAATAACTCTGACGGCAGGAGGAAGCGTGGCTGTTGCATTTCAAGGAAGGCTACTTAGAGCTGGCTATTCCGGCTCAAGTGCGGTTCGTTGTGGGGGTGCCAAGCTGTAGGGATGGTATCTGATCACAGTAGGAACTTGAAATATTGAAAGGCTACGATCGGAAATGCATGCATCACATCAGACTGTAGGAAGGTGTCTATGAGGTGGAATTGTGTGTTTCAGACTTTGCGAAAGATGATGGATCTAGGCGGACGGCTACAGGGAAGAAAACGACATTTAGTGAACAAGAGTTTTGCTGAGGAAAAGGGAAGGGTGAGCTACATTCTTGATTCCAAGTCCTTGTAGGGCGGACACGTGCTTAGATATTAGGCTTGTCAGTCAGTGCAGTGGTAGAGAGCAAACTGAAGACAAGAGAAGGCAATAGAATAAGGCCGGTGTTGCCCTGTAGGAGAATGTTATAGCAAGTAGAACTGTCCAATTAAAATAATGATAATAATAATAATTCACTTTGCAGCTGGCAAAGTCTTAAGTCCTTTCCTGAGCTGGGCGGCTACATCAGACGGAAAAATTCACTCCACAGTCTTCGACATTGTCCCCAACACTAAGTGTCTATGAGGCTACCTTTTGTTGGCTTCAAGCTGATGAGGAACCATCCTCTGAAAAAGCGAGAGAGTGTGTTTCGTGAAAGATGGAGGGGAGATAACTACTTACTTTTATATTTTCTTCCTTAACTCACAATCAGCTACATTATACGTCTCTGAGGCTTAAAACGATATGACGAAATGAAGCTCAGCGTTAACCCCCATAATATCTCATCATAAACTATTTAATGCTCAGTGTGAAATAAAAGACCAAGTTGAACAGAGGGACAGATCTTGGAATGCCCTTTCGGTTGTACTTTCAGGAGAGAAGGTGGGGATTGGAATAGCCCCCCACCCTGTCAATCTCAAATACTGCCTTTTACTTCTCCACTTCGTATTCTTTCTCCTCGCTCGGTTCTTCAAACTCCTCCTGAAGCCAGGGAAACAGCACCCACTTACAGAGATGCTGTGTGCAGTATTGCATCTGTTCTCTGCGGTGAAGCCCAAAGTTAAGAAGGAGATTTTTCCAGTGTGGGACTCAGGATACTTTTGAGAGCAGATAAAGCGGCATCTATGGCTTTGTAACAAAAGCAGTAGAAAGACTGTGGCCTGGTGGGAAGAGGAAACTTTCTGTTGTAAGAGCTGAGTTAGCTGAGTTCTTCTCATTGACAAACAGCCCATTGTTTGTCCTCCAGCTGTCTGGAAAAACAGGCCAAACTGTGGAACTCAACTTTCAGGGTAACACAAGAGCACCAAAATATTGTTTCCCACAAATGACTGTGATTTGGGGCTTGTCAAGTTTTCTTGTATAAGCCTCAGTTTCTTACCACTTAAAAAAAAAAATGAGGTTAAATATAATACCTACTAGATAGCATAGTTGTGAGAACTACATATATTATATTTAAAATGCTCCAGCGTCTCCCATATAGTAAGCACCAAATAATTTTCACCTTTATTATAACTTATTAAAAATATTGTGACCCTCATGAAATACAAATTTGTAACTTCACTTTTCTCCCCAATGAAGTATATACTTTTGTTGAAGGTTTTCTCTGCGTGGTTTGAGGGATTATTTAGAATTAACATACTGTCTTATTCAAAAGTATTCTATTATTCTCGCTAGATGGTCCTGCCATGTATATATGGTTATCTAAGTAACGAAAATATTCAAAAGTGCCTGTGCAAAAATGTTGTGTGTTGTTCTTCTAGTCTTCTCCATAAGTGGCTATTCATGCATTGCTCAGAACTCTGCATAGGGTTATAAAACTGGCTCTAAATTATTGTACCCACATTATAATTCAAGGTATTCACATTTTTCATCTTTCCAAAGGGGACAGTGAGATATTTAAGAATGCTATGCACAGTTATATATCGAGTCCTTCTATTGTTTGTCACGGCCTGTTTTTAATACAACTGGAAAAGTTTGTACATTTCTGCATGTTTCTTCTTACAACTGTTCACACTGGGTATTTAAAAATCCATTTGACAATATGACCAGAGGACAGTGACTATAGTTTCTACAATACTATATTTATGTATTTTTCAAAGCAGCATCTTAGGGGAAAACACTTACGGAATGTTCTTACAAAGCGATTTAATTTTTGTTCCCTGGCCCCTTCAGACCTGCTTCCTGGGCTGTACATCTCTAGAGAAATTTCAGGCCAATTCCTAGTCATCTTCAAGTACTAAATGTACCTCTTCAGTGGGATAAACCACGGCTCTCCGAGAACTGCCGACGGGGGAAAGGGTTTGGTTGAATTCCTTTTCTTTGCCATTCTGGTGCTTTTACTTTTCCTACCCAGGTTGTTTACCCAAAGTGTCATTCTTTTCTGGGGTGGAGCAGAGAATAGGAAGGTTGAAGGTCCCCACTTGATTCTCACCTGACACAGTTCAGAATCATCCCACTAGGGAAGGACTCTCGGTTCCGACTCTGTCCCTTGAGTTCTCCAGTGAAGCCACTGCTGTGGACGGTCTGGCCACCTTGTCCGGAACTGTGCTCTGTCCCCATCGGATGACCCTGCCATGTATGTGGTCATCCCAGTAACCGAAATAGTTGACGGCGCCTGTGCGTGGAGATTCTAATGGGAGTTGAAGGTTCTTACTTGACTCAGGGTCTAAGCCAGCCAGTGATGTATTTTCTGGGCCTGACAGGTCGTTTTTCTCTCCTCGTCTGTTCGGAGCGATCTTCGCTGATGTGTCCTTCCCTTTGGAGCGCTGCAGCCACGTGCTTTGCAGCAGATGGTGCGCTCCCCTGCATGGCTCCCTGGCTGCCTTCGCCTTGCAGCAGCAGCAGCACTTGCATCTACACCCCCTGCTGTGCGGTACGCACCCTTGAGAGAATTTGTTAACAATAAATAAAATATAAGTTCCAAGGCCGAGGAAGGATCTGTATGTTTCAATGGAGTCAACCAATTCCTAAATGAAAACAATTTAAAAAATTCACACGTGTAGTATAAATGTATAATTTATAACCCCCAGGTTTCTTGTTTTTTATGTTTTTTTTTTTAAGACCCCATCTATTTATACGGAGACGTAAAGACTCAATAGAGCGATAACAGACCTGCATTGGATACAAGGTCAGCGTCTGTAGAAGACATGCTTAAGGAGAGAGGGTGCGAGGTGGGAGACCTGGTCTCTGAGTGACTGTTTGGAGGAGAACTGCCACCCTTCACATGACAAGAAAGAAGCTGTCCCTATTCTGAGTCGCGGGTGCTGGGCATTTACAGCGAGCATCACCTGAGCCGGGCTAGCGGGGTCGTGGTTTACTTGCCATGGATTGTCTTTTTCTGCACTCTTCCTGAATTTCGAGAGAGTGTCAGTAACAACAGCCTCTTGGTCTAATTTCCTAATATTTTGACCCAGCTTTGGGTACCCCTTCTTCAAGATTCAGCTCTCATAGCCTGTGGCGTGGTGGCTTCTGACACAGACCTACATGGTCCCCCTGGAGAACTCAGTGACAGGACTCAGAGTGCTCCCGAGTAGAACAGTTCTGAATTGTTATAGGAAGATCTGTGAGTTGGATTTAAAATTATTAAGCCCTACTTATGTGCTAATGGGTGATGATACATAAGAGAGATTAAAGATATTTTAACAGACTTTTTAATAGAAAACAAAAAAATGACAATCTCATTTAAACTGAATATTAGACTTTGAAGAAAGTAGAAAAACAACTTTAAAATTGATCACCACTCCTACTACTTTCCATTTGCATTGTATTGCCTAAAATTTCATCTCATTTAATTTAAGGGAGAGGTGGTGAATATGACAACTATATATAGTTAGTCTTTCTCTTCTAGCCCCTTTATGGGCATAGAATATTGATTTATTTTTCTCCATTACTTTTTTATTTTTATTTTTAATATCCTTTGAGAAGTAATGTCTTTAGAGTTCTTGAATTTGATTATTTTAGGCAGGCGGGAAGAACATTTGCATGCTTTGTTTTAAGAATGTGATTACGGACGACTATTTGAACTGTGCAGTTAAAGAAATTATACTTAAAAACCCTGATATTAGTTGGATTTTTAAAATACAAACATGAGCATATGTTATGTCTATATAGGCCCAATGCTTTCCATACCTCTCTTCTTTGGTTTGTTGACAAGAAGGTTGGGGATAAAAGACTCTCAAAACTTTGACTACTAATCAGAATTCTTTGTTTTAAAGAATGCCCCAAGAGTAGAGATGAAACTCTCGGTTCCAAGATGGACACGTGGTAAAGCAAGTTGGAAAATATGAGAAATGCTTATATTTAAATGTCATGCAATGTATTTTATATATGCTTTGGACAAATAATTTCTTAATTATTTACTTTTTGTGTTTAGATTTAAGAAAACATTTGAACTATTGATACATTAATTTTTTTTTTTTTTAATTATCTGGCCGGTGTGGCTCAGTGGATCGAGCGTTGTCCCATGGACTGATAGGTCCTGGTTCAATTCCCAGTCAGGGCACATGCCTGGGTTGCAGGCTCGATCCCCAGTAGGGGGCATGCAGGAGGGAGTCGATAGATGTTTCTCTCACATCAATGTTTCCATCTCTTGCTCCCTTCCTCTCTCTCTAAAAAAAAAAATCAATAAAAACATATATTTTTTTTTAAATTTGCTTTAACAGCGTTCCAAAAGTTGAAATAACTGCCAATGACATCAATTCATTTGAATGTCAGGAAACAAACAGAATTTTAGATTTGGAAATGTAGTTTAAATCATGTCCTCTAATCCTTACATTTTAAAAGTACACAATCGGAGGTTTAGCGGGAGACACTGTATGACCTCCTCTAGGTCACAAAGTGTTTCTTTAGAATCCCCCAAATATGTAGTTTCATTTCGGGGACAGCTGGAGGCAGAAGCAGCAAAGTGTCTGACGTTTGTGAAACGGCACAGACCAAGCCTCCATGTGACAGATGTCCTAACAGCTGTGATGTTTGCCAAGGAAATTCTTCTGGGAGCCGCTGATACCGATTTCAAAGTCAGTCACACATCCCATTAAAAAATAATCTAAATATGGATTATTTGCTCTGGAGAATAGGACCTACAAGAGAAATTCATTTTTGCCTGCAATTCTCAACGGTAAATTGATGCTTATTTCATTCATGAGGGAAATTTGATTTATTGACTTATGTACCTTGATATTATGTTGTTCCTTAGTAGATAGCACTTAGTCCCAAGTTAACTCTAAAATAAAAATCATTAAGAACCTGCTAATTAATTACCCTTAGAATTTAAGTGCTCTTTATCCCTAATTTATGTTCATTTGACCTAAGTGTCCCTCCCTTTTTTACAGATACACTAAAATTAAAACTTAGAGAAGTAGATTTCCAGCTCTTGATTACATTGAATTTGAAGCTCACTCAATTTGTGATGTGTTGTTTAAATGGCAAATCTTGACTTGATCTGAATAAATAATGTCATTCATTATTAAAGTCTAGTTTTTCTCTTCTACTTTTTTATTTTATCAGTTTGATATGTACTTCTTTTCTTTGTCTGTTTTCGAATTCTATAGGAATTGTTCAACCCGGCACTTCAAAATAACCCGTAAACATTTTCTGTCTCAGTCACATCTCTCTGAATATGTGTCTTACCCACGAGGCACACTGCTTGTATTCTCTCCTCAGCTTCTTATTTTTCCTTTCTTTTAATAGCAGAGAAGAGTATTTTTCATTTCTATCACTTACTATTATTTGAACTATAGTCATTTCCTTAGCAAGTGTTTACTGAGCAACTGATGTTTTGTGGCAGGTGCATACATGAACCACAAATTCATTTATATGCTTGCTTATTTATTATTTAGTTGAGTTTTCGAAGAGGTCACCTGAGAAATATTGAAGAATGAAATAAAAGGATACAAACGTGTTGCAATGCCGAACATGATCTGGCCTTTGGTTGGTTCTCAGGAGTTAATTCTCAGCACTCATTCTTGCTTACTTCAGAAACACTGGCTTCTTCCTTGATCTCTTCAAGCCTCGGACCCATCTGCTCAGAGAGGCACCATCCCCTCTGTTATTTTCTCTTCTCTTCTGATTTCCTTCCCTTCGGAGTCCGTATCACTGACCTGACATTATGTATTTATTTCTCCTTCCTTTGACGATGTAATGTTCACGGAAGAGAAAATGTCCCTGGTGTGTTTGTTTCTATATCATCAATAACTAGAATAATGACTGGCATAGAAAACAAAAACACATTTGATAAATCATTACTGAATAAATAAAGACCGGGGCTTTCTGTCCCAGTCATAGAGTCAGGAAACGCCTTACATTTTTGTTAAGGTTAGGAAAACAGGGAGTTAGCCAGATGATGAGACAAGCCAAGAAGATAAGGTGTAAAAAATAGAAGCACCAAAAGTATTTCTTAACTTTTACGCAAAAAAAAAAAAATTGTTCTTGACCAAAGGTCTCCTATCTCATTAACCCTAGCAATGTTTGTAAATGACAATGTCTGAGATAAGAAAAGGGTATTTGTCTTCCCCACCTGCTAACCAAAGTTCATTAATAATAGGATTTGAGTTAAGAATTTTAATACAGATATATTATCTATTCTTATAGGAATTCTCTCAAGTAAGAAGAGAATTATCACAACACTTTAATGGAACAGATATATCCATATTACACATTTTAGAGTCATCAGAACATGGGGCTTTCTTATGCAAAGTACGGTTTGAAAATTTATGAGGTAATGTAGGTCTATAATTGTTTATACTCAATTGCAAAATTCAGAAAGTTATCTACATCCAGGCTTTATTGTTTTTGTTTGTTTAATTGTTTGGGTGACACCAAACCTTATCAGGAGGACCTCACATGTATAGGCCTGAGATTGTTGTGTGAACATTCGTATTTTTGTTTCTAAACTGCCATGTTTGGTTATGTGGTACTAGGCAGGGAAGGGTGCTATGGAGTGTATGGGTAAAAGCATGATTTCCTAAACCACACTTCTGAATTGATTTCAAGGTTATCAAATAAAATATTGCAAACCTGTATATGCATAAAACACAAATTAAAATCTAAATTTTTAGCTTTCTTATACAATTAAAAAAACTAAACATTTTTCAACAGCATATCATAAAAAATAATAGTCATTTTAAGATCATAAAATGGAGAACAAAGCACTATACCACAAAAAGGAGATTGAAGCTTAATAGGATTAAATTTAAAAATATATATTAAGAGGAATGGCTAGTAAATGTATAAAATATTTAATTGTACTAATACTTTAAATTAAGTTAAACCAGGATGCTATATTTTGCTATGAAGTTTTAAAATTAATACAGATTTTTTTATTTTAACATAAGCAGTAGGCAACCTCAAATTTGTACTTAGAGAATGAATTAGTGCCACATTTCTGCAAATAATTTTGGGAATACACAGAGTGTGGCAAAGGTAGGTTTATAGTTGTCCATATGGAAAATAATGTAATAATTAATAAATAAATAGTGCAAGAATAAACTCTGTTTTGCATACTCACAACTGTAAACCTATACTTTTCCCCTACCCAGAATATGTACATATCAAGAGCCTCTGAAAGGTTCATCTCCCTCTATATGAAGCATAACAGTTCCAAAGGAACTAAAATTCTCATCAATAACTCAGTTGAAGTTTATGTACAAAGAAAAATTCTTTAACAATATATATAACAAGACAGAAAGAGACTTGACTATGGGTGGTGAACACACAATATACAGATGATATATTATAGACTTGTACACCTGAAATCTATATAATTTTACTAACCAATGTCACCCCAATAAATTCAATTAAAATGCATAAAATAAGGGTCTGTTAAAGGCACTATAGTGTAGTCATGTGACCAATCAAAATGTATGTTTAAAATGATTACAAATAATTTTAATAATACATTAAAATTTTATATTAATTAAAAGGCAAGCTACAGAACTTTATATGTAGAAATAATTTGTAAACTATCTGGCTGAAACATAAAACTACCATGTTGTAAATGATCATATTGGCAATTTTATATACAGTTATAAGAAAAGACAATATACCAAAAATGCTCTTAGTGATTATCCCTACAGGTAAAATTGAAGTATTTTCATTTATCCATTGTGTTTTTAGTAGTTTCAAGTTTATGAAATGAGTATACACTTATTATTTCAGGCTATGGATTATCTTATGACAAGATTTTGAAAAAATGTATGAGGTATAGTTATATGTAATAGGCACATGTGCAAGGCTGGCTGTTTTCCTTATCATTAGAATAATCAATAGACAAATGAGCTTCTTGGAGACAATAATAACTGAGACAAATTTACTTAAATCTTATTTATCGTTCATAGCAAAGAGTCAGTATTTAAAATGTATATCTCTATAAACACGCAGATGATTTTAATAAAAATAGACAAAAATTGACTCCTTAGTTGCCATTTAGATTAGTTCTTAAGTGTTTTTAGTTACAGCTTTACAATCATATAAGATTTATGTAAAAAAGGATTTTAGACATCATGTGCGACAGCCTTACTGGCCGACCTCTAATAAATGGTTTATATGTAATGATTAATCATTAACATGCATGTAATAATTAATCCCTCCCATACATAGTGTCCAGTCTAATCTGGGCCAGGGTGCTGGTCTAGAAATGAAGACTCGAAGGTTACAGAACAGGTCCTTGCCTACCTGGAACTGAAATATGGAGGAGACCGATAGAAACCACCAAGCAGATTGTTCCTAAAATATTATGTGTGTATAATGAGTGTTATAAGGAAAATGAAGGAAGAACCGAGAGAAAATAACGGCCCACATCTGAGATGGGGTGCAGACAGAGCACTGCTCCCAGGACAGGACGATTAGGAGGGCCGACCGGAGACCCAGACTCAAGCAGCCGTGTTTCAGTGTCGTCTGTTACTGAGTAGTTCAGTCAGGTTTGCCATCCTCATTTCTGGATTCAAATTCATTTACATTATAAAATAAATGTATTGTTATTTTGTGTTATTGGCACTCACAGCAGTTAATAGCAGAGTAGAAGATCCGATGTTCTATAAGGCTATTATCAATTCAACTGCAGTCATTTCAAATTATTCTAGTTAACCTCTCTTGTGAGTAAATAGGGAACTTAACATACATTGTGCTGTTTGTAAAGCAGTCCCTAAGAGGTTTCGGAGTCACGCTAAGAGTTTGATGACTAATTTGCTGAAATAAAAACTCCTTTGGTAATATGACGATATTTATTCTATTTTCTAATTTAGGCCACTTTTCCATTTCATTTGTTGTATTTCAAATAATGTTACCAGGCCCTGGATTTTAGAAATTCTCTTAATATAAAGTTCAAAAAGCTAAGCATTTAAGTTCTATTAACTTGGAACCAGGAAAATATGACTTTCATTTGGATTTTCTGTAGGTATTTCTCTAACAAAAGGGCAACAAAGAAACTGTAAAAGGAAAGATTATGAAAGAAATATGTCTATTGTCATGCATTTCCCTTTCTTCCTCTTCTTTCACAACACCCCTCTCTGCACACCTCTTGCCTCTCTTCCTTTATACCAGTGATATTACAGGCAATTCAATAGGATGACTGTCAGCTAGACCGGTTAGATAAAAAAACTGCATTCTCTTCCTGGGGCAGCTGTGCACCTGTACGGTTTGTATTCTCAACATAAATTCTCAAGGATGATCTTCCATGATGCCCATCACGACCATGAACACATTAGGTGTCAAGTAACCAACAGAGAGAAATCAGAAAGCAACAAAAGGTTGGATAAAGTACAAAAGTTTCATTTCATCATATCAGGAAAAAGTGTAGCCTCGGGAACCCCGCAGCCCGACGCCAAGGCAGAGTGGTCTGTCTGGAGCGCACCTCCTTATTTTCTCCCAGGGCAAATGACTTATTCTAATTTTTTTTTTCAAAGGAGCGGAGAAATGCAGGCTGGAGAATAAGTCTGGGCGCATGAATAACAGGACGAAAATAAAGTCATCCATATTTAAGATGACTTATATTCGTAACACTCATATGCATTGTATATAACACTAATACAAGACTGAATTTCTTCCTCAGGAGTCCTACGCTCCCAGAGTGGGATTATTGCTTCATTAAATTATTCGAAGTTTGTCCAGTCCCATGTAGAATGGCATCATAAGCAAAAGTAGTACCTCGGTGCCGGGGGGCCGTGAGGGGAGCATTCCTATGATTCATGCGTGGAGACAGGCAGTGCCGGGAGGCCTCGTGGGTACATCTGTCACAGAGGTGCACTAGCTCCACGCAGGGTACAACCTTGGCAGAGGGTTTCAGACTGAGCCCTGCAGCAAGGGGCTCAGGTGAGAACTTGGCTGCTGTTTCCCTGATCCACTCTGTTCTTCTGGAACATATAACTCAGTGCTAACCACTCAACTCCTCCGGCAAATCCGTAGCTATTTAGAAAAGGTACATGTGTAAATGCTCTCAGATACATTGGATTTAAAGACACATTCCCAGGTAGATATGAATGCGTATTTTAATGGGTGGCTTAGGAGAGAAGAGGTTGAGCTGAAAATGATGGTTTCGAGTCTGAGCGGAGCAGCGGGGAGGTCCCACCCTGCTTATGGGTGTGATCTGGTTAGTTTACCAACAGACCAAGAAGCAGAAGCAAGAAGCTAGGCCAGAAAGTGACGGGCTGAGCTGGCGGGCCCCCCACCCCGCGTCCCGGCCGCGCTGGGGCTGGGTGGTCAGCAGGGCCATGGGGGGCAGACCCCTCCACCCCAGAGGACCCGGGCCGGAGGGAGGAAGGGGCACCGAGGCCTCCTCTTCTAACAGACTCCAACACCCTGGCCTACGGCGGCAACGGCGGGCGGCACATTCAATTCAAATCGATTAAAATGAAATTGAATCAAAGATTCAGCTCCTCAGTTTCACGAACTGCATTCAAGTTCTCGGTCTCTACGACCGATGAGTGAATGATTCAGAGAGTAGAGATGGATGGATATTCCCTTCTTCACCGAGAGTTCTGCTGGACAGAACTGGTCTCACGTACAAGACAGGTCTTCTTGGCGACTGTAGCTTGTTCTCGGCTCCTCCTCACGGGGCCATTGGGTCTGCAGGAGGTCTGTGTGTTGCCTCCCGGGGAAAGTTGCGAAGCTGTAATAGCAATGGCTATATCAAATCAATGTATATTGTCTAAAATTCCTGTGGGTAGCACATGCCTTTCTTTTCTTTGTGGCTGAGAAGGCGGAGTCATCCTACTAGTGATCCAGGGTGACCAAGACAGTGACAGGCTCTCCCTTTGCTTAGACCGGTTTGCTCACCCCGATGCCTGTCCCCACCCTCTGTTCTCTCCCTCAATTCCTCTTTCCTCCCTGCAGCCTTTGTAAGCCAACTCCACTTCCTAAAAGAACCTCATAATTGACTAGTTTCTTCTATTTTTTTGACATTTTGTAAGCTTGTAGGTTAACCTAGTGTTCCCCTTGAATTTAAGCACTATTTCCTCTACTTAATTACAGCTCTGGTTTTGTTTGTTTGTTTACCAGCACCAATAGCTTCTATTTTAATTCATTTTCCCATAAGGATAAGTGTCTGTCTTGTGATGTGGGACCCGCAGTGGACATTTGTCATTTCAATGCTTTTCATCACTTTCTAAAGTACTAAGGGTGAGAATTTGAACACGAGGATTCGTTAGGTTCAGAATGTCTCTGGGAGGGTTTGGTTGATGGGGGAGTTTGGCACCACAGTTCAGGGTCAAGACATCAGCTTTCGTAGGTGGAAATTTAATGTGGTCTGGATCTCAGATTTAAGAAGAATGCAGTTAATGAATTCACTTGGGCTAAACTGAGAAGAGGCAGAGATATATGAACCAGATTTGAAAGGATTAATTTGTACTGAGGAATAAACACGTTAGATGAATCTTGGTCTGACTGTTCCTTGTGGTGAGGTCCCCTGGAGAGTATTCAGTGCAGCAGCTACGCCACATGCCAGCCTCCCCCGCTGACCGACGTCGTCAGCGAAGCCAACGTTCTAACCCGCAACGACAAGCTGCTAGGATTGTAAGAGACAACAGCGCCTTAGTGATGTCCTCGTGGGGTAACTATAGTTCAAGAAAAAAGAAAACGGAAGAGAGACGTGAAATACATGATTTAATTTAAAAACACATCCAATCCTGGCTGGTGGGCTCAGTGGTTAGAGCGTTGGCCCATGCACCGAAGGGCCTCGGGTTCAATTCCTGGTCAAGGGCACGTACCTGGGTTGCAGGTATGATCCTTGGCTCTGGTCAGGGCACATATGTGAGGCAACCAGTCACCGTGTCTCTCTCACATCCATGTTTAATCCATGTGTCTCTCTCACATTGATGTTTCTCTTTCTCCCCCTCCCTCCCTCCCTTCCACTCCCTCTAAAAATCATTGGAAAAACATATATATATATCTTCAGGTAAGGATTAACAAAAAGATAATTATAAAAGAAAAAAAAAACACATCCAGATTGTAATAAAAGAGAACTTTAAAAATCTAAGGCAAACATCTATCATTAATCAGGTGTCTCTCAGTTCTTGTTGCTGGGGTAGCAATACTTTTTCTAAATTAAATAACATAAACTGTATGTGTTTGCTGTCCTGTGGTTTAAGTCATGTGAGACATGCATGTTTTCTTTTCTTTTCTTTATTGATTTTAGAGAAAGAGGAAGGGAGAGGGAGAGAGAGATAGACACATCAGTGAGAGAGAACATCAACTGACTGCCTCCTGCATGCCCCCCACTGGGGATTGGCCCACAACTGGGCATGTGCCCTAATCGGGAATCAAACTGGAGACCTCTTGGTGCAGGGTCGACGCTCAACCACTGAGCCACACCGGCCGGGCTTGCATGTTTTCTTTAACCGTGTTTGGGGCATCTGAATGTTGAGCCCCATCTGTCATCTAATCCTAGCTGATATCACTGCAGATATGATTGTACATCATTTTTAATGATACATTATGGTTATTATTATTATCTATTTTCACCGGTAGGCCTTCTGCTATACTGACGTTTCAAAATTCTTAATAAACACATTCTATATTTTCCACCTAATCTCAGAGATTTCACATAGAAACTAGGCACTGTTGAATCTGCATCGAGACCTTTGTGTCCAGTCAGTGTGATGTGAAGTTTCTGTAATTATCCATTTACTAACAAGAAGGGCATTACTTTATATCACGATCACTACCTAACTGTCCCAGGTGAGCGCTTTGACTGGAGAGTCTAGTTTATTGTATTTAACTTAATAGGTGTTTTTTTTTTTAAATATTATCTTATAATTCAGTAGAGACTTTTGCTTACAACACTATTACTGGGTTAGAGAGAACTGGGTTTCGAATCAATTTATTTCACTGTAGATACAGTCTCTCCAGTAATGATATTATTACATGTAATGTCTAAGCAAATGTCCTTCTGGCCCTGGTTGGCAAGTATAAGAATAAATATTCCGCTATGCATCATATTTTAATAAATTCAGTTAAATAACATTAGAAGCATTAATTTTATGTTCTATAAAGTGGTATCAGAAAATAAAACTCTAGTATTCATCAGAATTTACAGAACTGGATTATGAAAAGTGTTTGCCTCGATCACGTATTTCCTATGACATTTACCACTTACTTGTTCTTAGAGAATGTACTTACTTTTTCACTTTTAGCACCTGCTTCTGCAGTAGGAAAGGAAATCACTAGTCAGCTGTTCAGTGGATTTTCAAATATTAAAAAACAACAACCTTGCCTTCATAATACTAAGGGCCAGGAGCATGCTGATCTCTTATTTATCATCAGAGTTTTCCGTTTTCTCATTCCAAATTATGTTGTCTAGTCTTCATTGAGAATTTAGCAACTCTTCTACCTCTTTGCAACCTTGCTGCTTTCTTTAAAATATAAAATAGTGTGAAAATAACAAAATTGGAAAAAATTCTCAACTGTTACATAATAATACTTCATACTGGTTAAGTAAGTAAAGCAGAATTTTTTAGAAAGGGAAAAATCTGAATATAGAAGCTGTTTCTATGACTTTCGAGCTGTGTACATGCAGTTGTACCATGAAATCTTCCAGAGAATGTATACATTTGGAAAAATAATTTCTATTTAACCTCACAGATACTTGTTAAAGTATTCGGCAAAATCTGTAAGTATACACGTATCCAGGTAAACTGTTCTGTTATGGTTTTCTCTTTTCATTTGAATTGATACCACTTCTTGTTTTACTAGAACCCTTCTCAATCTTGCCACGTATTTTTCGTGCATAGAATCTTGCAACGACTCATGATGCAAGTGTTTCCCGGCAGCGCAAAGGAAGTCTGGTGCGTGGCGTTTGTCAGGTGTGTTCTGAGGATCAATCTAGATCCAGGGCTGTGCCGCGACAGATGGACAAATGTCCTTTTTATCAGTGACTTCATTAACAGAGCTGTCGACAGTTTTGTACCAAAAACATTTGATTCCCTCTTTCATCAGCAAAACCAAATATCAATAGTTTTGTCGTCTGTCATAGAATCCAATATCGGATTGACATTGAGTCATTACTTGCCAAAGGCTTAACTGAGTCACTTGATCTTTTCCTCCGCTGCACGTGTTAACTACACATTTCTTTAGCGACAGTGCCGGCTGAAAACAGAGAGCAATGCGAAGAGACCACTGACTTCTGTCCTCGGAGAAATACTTCCATCGCCACCCTCTAACATACACGCAGGTCAGATGGAAACCTGGGTCACTCCTGGGAAGAAGGACGTTGGGGGGAAAGAGAGCCTGTGCGTTACAATTGCCTGATTAATTTTCAAAATGCCCCTTTGTGTTAGGTGCGGGGATGCCCATTTTACAGATGAGGAAATTAGACTGAGATATGAAAAGAACTGCACACGGCATTGGGCTGTGATAGGCACAATGGCCCCCCCAAAAGATGCCCACACCCTACTCCTTGGACCCTGTGAATATGTTATGTTACATAGCAAAAGGGACTTTGCAGGTGTAATTAAGGTCACAGGGTTTAAAACACAGAGATGATCCTGAATTATCCTGGTGGGAACAATCTATTCATATAAATTCTTGAAAGTAGAACAGAAAACCAACAAACATTCTCTGACTGGAGGCAGGATAGACGGAACAGAAGGAGAAATCAGATTGAAAGCATCTAATACTCACACATGCTTGTGAATAGCGTTAGGCATGTTCTCCACTATACCACCACCAATTTCCACAATGTGATTTTTCTTCCTGAAATTAAAATGAGTTACTGAAAAAGGGAACACCTTGTTTAAAACTTCATGATCTGTATTGCTAGGTCATTTTTCACATTTAATAGATGCAAAAATTTGTTTAACGTCCTGCCCTTACTTTTGCAAAGAGCCAACATAATAAATATGTGAACATTGTCCTAACCCTGTGTTTGCAATGGCTTATTTAAAAATATTATCAATTAATAGTAGTTTTATGTATATAGAAGGAGAGAGATATCAAGACCATAAGGTCATGAGCGTGAAGCTTCTGGACCGGAGAAACCGTCTGTTACTCACAGATTAGCATCTGTTCAGTTTGTCATGTGCTAAGTCCCCACAGGCTGACATGAAAGGGGACCGTGTTTCACCTGCGCATGCGGTGGATTTACGTTACAAGAGGGCCACCCGAAAGTTATGGGACCAAGTGCTTCTCTAGGTGCTGCAGGCACAAGGTGTAAACAAATCCTCTCCTGGGAGGTGAGGGGAGGGAGAGCCTTTGTCCTTATTTATTCTGCTGGGATGGAAGCAACTGTCTCTGTGCAGACATCTTTAAAACGCTAGCTTCCAAGGCCTTTGCTATTCAAACATTTCCCGTGATGAGAAGTCTTGGACCATGACCATGCGAATCATGAAATATTCATAGGAAAATTCTCTTTCAACACATAGTCATCCTGAAAATTAGTAAACATGCCCAATTACTGCTTTCAAAACTAGTCAAATCCCCATCTCTGCTCTATTCACTCCCTCCCAAAATTGTTTTTCTATGTCAAATATTCTTCCAAATCTCCACATCGAAGTTTAATATATGCTCCATTTTTTTTGCATACTAATTTTATACATCACAACCCCCCCATAATGTGATGACTAATACAAAAACATGATCACATGAAATATGGCTTTGCATTGCCGCTAAGTTCAGGGGAAGATTTCAAAACTCGGTCGCTGAGTATCCTGAGAGCCTTTCTGCCCTGCTCAGACCCACCCCAGGTCCAGCCGCTGTTTGGTCCTTCCGGGAAGTAGAACCTGCTTCAGGGTAACTATGGCATGGATGATCATGGGTCCTATGACTGAGCAGAAGTTCTAGCAAATGACATCGAGAATCTCCTAGGGGGTGGACACATGTTTTATTGTCATTGTCAGACTCTATAGGGTGAGGAGCAAACAAGGTTCCTGAGAGGTCGAATCACCTCTGGGATTTCTGAGACAATAAATCTCCTTGATACTAAATATCTCCTTCTATTAATCGGAAAGCTAAGAGCGTCAACCCACATAGACACGTATAGTATAGTAAGAATATGAGATCGAATTCCATTAAAAAGTTGATGCTTATTATTATTTAAAAACCACATCTTCATAAATACCATTCAACAAACATGTCAAGTAGCGACAAAAGTACTCATACCCAATATTTTTGTAGTATCCTCATGATGAGTAAAATTTGGGAACTAATCCTTGTAATAACTTTATAACATTTATTTGAAACAGGATTTCTCTTTCATTAATAAATAACATAGTATTTAAGGTGAAAAGGTCAGAATTTTGAGGGTCACTCTATAACTTTGAACTTGAAAACCTATCAGGGATAACATAATAATTTTTTAGCATAAATTCTTTCATATGACTAATATATTTGAAATACAACAGAAGGACGTTTTATTAGCACCTGCTCTACTTTTACTTAATGTTCTGAATCATAATATTTGTTCCACAAAAGGGTAGATAAAGCTTAGATTAATGCTCTATTACATATACTTGCAGTTCCTCTCTCTTTGTACTGCTCGTTTTAATAATTCAAATATAATCTCCCATTTATCACAGTCTCTTACTCCCGTATTATTAACTGGTAGAAGCAGTCATCTTGCCAAAGATTTAGTAAATTTTTCATTTTATAATTTTATCTAAAGCTTAATTATTGACCATAAAATTAAGCATATATCATCTCCCTCCCAGAAATAGTCCACAGCATGGTTAGAGTGTATGCAATTCGTGATGCATTACCACTGTATGAAAGTTACAGTGTATAATCCTGTAAAAGCCAGCAGTGTATGAAGACCGATGCTATTTTCCTATAATTTATTAGATAAGCAATCAAATTTTAGCATACATTTTTAAAAAAAGAATAGTTTTTTTTTCTTCTGGAAAAAGTTCACCTAAGGACAATAGGGATGAATGAGATTTTAAATGTCAATTATCTTTCACTGTATTTCTTCAGTGTAAAAAGCTTTGCATCACTACTCCCACCCCCAAAACAAGATTATATTAAAAGTACTGATACACCATGTTTTTTCAAAATATGTTGATGGTCCACTGGTGTGGCTCACTGGTTGATATTGACCTATGCACCAAGAGGTCGCCGGTTCGATTCCCGGTCAGGGCACTTGCCCAGGTTGTGGGCCTGATCCCAGTGGGGGGCGTGCAGGAAGCGGCCAGTCAGTGTTCTCTCTCATCAATGTTTCTATCTCTCTCTCCCTCTCCTTTCCTCTGTCTCTAAAATCAATAAAGACAATAAATGGAAATAAAATAATCCTTAAAAAATATGTTGATGGACCCCTGTCATAGCTGTGTTGAACTCAGTTAAATGACTGGAAACCCCCACAGACTGCAGAGATGGTATCTCCTCAGTGGGTGCCCGTTCACCCCACCTTGAGCTCTGGGAACCGTCTGTCAAGCAGCAATTGGCAGGAACATACACTGATTTTCATGTGTCATGTACATGGCAGCAAATATCTGACCACCTGTGTTCTTGATGGCATTTTCCTTGTAGAAGACAGCACTTGGGAATGTAGTAGAAAGACTACCTGTCCTATAATTAGAATGTGTTGTCTAGAATTATTAATCCCTTGGCAACTCTCTACACATGACCTTACCCCTAGTCTGCACTCTACTCATAGCTGAAGTTGGTAATAGGGGGATGAATGGTCACAGCAGCCAGAAGAAAAAAGAAGAACCTAGGTCTGGAAAATCTGTCTGGTTCCCCTCATGCTTTGTTCTGAATTAACTTCCCTTTTCAAAGTCAGAATACCTGGAATACGTGCCCATTTTTTTTGTAATGTGGATGCATACGTTTAATACTATCTTCTCTTCATGAAGTCTAGAGAGTGACAAATCATTGCCCTTGTGGGTGATGTTTCCCAGGAGTTCATCCTCAGTCAAAGATGCCTGTGTAAGCGATTTTTGCAAAACCTACTTCTAGGAGAAACCATAAAGGAGACAGGACATAAGAAAGGCAAGTTTAAGTGAGTGGTACACCAGGTAACAATTTCTGTAAAACAAACCATAACAAAATCTACTATTTTGAAACAAAAATCATGCGTTGACCCATAATTTGAGGGGCTAAGAATTTTGGCTGGGCTTAGCTGGTGGCTGTTTTCTTGGGATGTCCTTCCTCATGTCTGACAGTTGGTCTGGCCCTTGGTAGGTGCTATGGTGTCTCCAGAAGACTAGTCCAGCTTGATGCCCATGGTGATGTTGGTAAGGCACTCAGGAGGAACAGGAGAGTGCAAATCATAAAGCACAGGCGCTGTTCATGCTGCTGTCTGCATCGTATCTGCTAATGTTGATCAAACCCAGTCATGTAGACAAGCCAGAGTCAAAGTATGCAGAGATTATCCAAGGGCATGGTCACAGGGAGAACAATCCTTGCAGGTCATTATTGCAACGATCTACCACAGGTGAGATCACAAGCAAGGGGCCACGAAGCTAACGTGAAACTTCAAATTGTAGGGTATAAATCAGAGTCGTCTTGTCCTATTGGAAGGGACCTGGGCTTTCAGTTTTCTGTACTGGTTAAGCATTGACCTAGGGGACTATCTCCAGGTCCCTGCAGCTCCCTCCTAGTACTGGCAAAATGGGTCCAGGGGTCACAGGCTCTTATAAGTAAAAGCATACAGCAGATGCAGAGAGGGCCATGAGAGGCACACAGAGAGCAAAAAGGTGTCTGTAGGAATCTGCCCGATTGAGCACCCACATTGTGTGCTACAGAATTCCCTCCCATTGCTCAGAGTCAGCATGTTGCTTAGTTCATAGATTAGTTGATAGGGAGTCTTCAAGATGGTGTGCTTTTGTGGGGAGGGAAGACATACAAAAGAAAAATTAGTGGGATGAGTTTTACAAATGGCCCTTATCAAAACTATGGTCAGCATCTCTTTTCTCCTCAACCTGGTTTAGATTAGCCTTACCCTCAGCTAGCCGTTCTATACATAGGTCTAGTGACTGGTCTGGTGGCATGATCCAGACCTTCAGAGTTCTAAGTGATCTGAGCTCCTGATTGTCTTTCTTTAGTGAGGTTGTGGTTGTTGTAATTGCTCATTCATAGTTAAAACTGGGCATGCCAGTATGAATACAGGTGTCTGAATTACAAAGGTATTTCTCCTTTGTCCTCTAATGTAGCATCAAGCAAGCATCTCCTTATGAGGATCAATGTCAATTATTCCTGCCAGTACGGCCTCTCCTTTCTTTACTCATTGATTTCTACAAGTTTGAGGCACAATACACTAAGTTAGCAGCTATAGCTTTTGGCTTAATGGGACTTTTATAGTGTTACTTGATGGAAAAATCCTCCCTCGGAGAACCAAGATATCGAAACCTATAGGACCATAGATATGAAAAGCATGCATTTCCCACATGGGTCACTGGGAGCAATGATGAATGGATCCACTCTTTCTTGTACTCCTTGATCCCCAAGCCTGTGGACCACCTATCACTGACATAGGCCCCATGACTGCTGGTTCCACATATGTGTGACATCTTGAAGGGCATAACCTCATTCACACACAGGATTATCTTGGAAGTGGTGCCTGAGCATAGGAAGATGACCCTCAAACCAACTGAGCCAGGGCATAAGCAAATCATTCTTAAATCTTGGAAAAACTCTGGTCTATTAAGCATCCCCAAAATCCTTGCAGGAAAGTCTTTCCAGCAGCCATTTTGGACTGGCTGTAAATTATAGTAATTAAATCAGTCTTACTTTTTACTTTAAATGCCGCCACCAGGTTCCTATATTTCTGACATTCTAACTTTTTATTTATTTATTTTTGACACTAAGGAACCCAATTGTGTAACATCTCTTACTGTCAGCACTGGGCTGAAAAAATAACAGCTACTACTGGGTTTCTCTATGACACATTCCTTATCACCACCAAAGGTGTCTTCTGGCTCTCTCCAAGATTGTGATCCTCAGAGGGGGCAGTGGTGGTGATTTGGGGTCTTATATAACACGTGCACGCTGTCAAGCTTACTTCTCTGTGCCTTGAGAGTCTCTTCTCAACCTTCTGCCCAGGAAAACAAGACATCTCCTCTTTAGTTAATATGAGCCATCTTTTTTCCTGAGACTCACAGAGCCAGTCCAGGTACGTATTTGGACGTGAGCCAGGTGCCTTGTTCTGGATGTTAAATGCAGAGTCATGGGAAAGTGTCCCCTGATCAAAAAACCTCCATTATTCAACTTCACAGTCTGCTGCTCCTACTGGACTAGGTCCCACAAGATCTACCCCGGGCATGGTTCCACATTTCCACTGATACATAATAACTTTATCCAACAGCTCCTTTGGTGGTGGATCCATTTTGGCTCTTAGCAGAAGCAACATATCTTTATTAGGGCCATGCTGAGAATTGTTGAGAAGGCCGTGTTATCTTCTAGCAAGGGGGAACCAGTCCAATTCTATAGGTCCAAAGCATGAAGAGGAACTTAGCATTTAATATTCTTTATTTATTTATTTTTTTTAAATTTATTCATTTATCTGTGTTACAGATGTTTCTTCTTCCCCCCCCCCCAGTGGCTCCCCCCCCCTTCCCCACCCCGTCCCCAGCCCCGTTGTCCATGTCCATTGTTCATGCACACAAGTTGTGTGGTTTATCCCTCCCCCACCACCCCCACTTCTGGGGACTGTCAGTCTGCACCCCACTTCCACATCTCTGGAATTACCCTATTCCTCAGACTGTTATGTTTATTATATTCCACAAATAAGTGAGATCGTGTGATAATATTCTTAAGCACAACCATCCAAATATCCCCATTTTAAGTGTCAGAAGACTTGGGCTGTCAGAATTAGGTTCTTTCTGAGCATCTTCTATCTATAATTAGTCCTTGGCTTGGTTTGCAGAATAATCTGCCCTTGGGCTCTATGAGATGAGGCTCTCTTTCTATGATGTTTATTCTGATATTTATTCCATGCTTTAAATTGCTAATTGAATGATCTGAGGTTCCATTTTTTTTTTTTTGCTATTATCAGATATTTTAATTTTACATGTATTTTAAATCTCACAAGACATTTTAATAAATTTTACAGCCAATGTTGATACATTATTATTACCAAAAGTCCATAATTTATTCAGATTTTCTGAATTTTTACCTAGTGTGCTTTTACTGTCCTGTGATCCCATCCAGGATACCATATTACATTTAGTTGTCTTATATCTTTAGGCACCCCTTGGCTGATGATTTTTCTTGATTAAACTGGGGTTGTGGGCTTTTGAGAGGAAAACCACAGAGGTAAAGTTCTTTTTTTTTTATCATGTCATATCACCCTATCAGCATGAGTTACCACTTTTGATGTTAACCTTGATCATTTGAATGAGGTAGTGAATGCCAGGCTTTTCCACTATAAAGTTACTCCTTTATCCCCTTTCCACATTGTACTCTTTGGAAAGAAATCACTGTGCATAGCCTACACTAAGGAGTGGGAGTTATGTTCCTCTTTAAGGCCAGAAGATGTACATAAACTATTTAGAATTCTTCTGCATTTGAGTTTTGTCTCTTTCCATTTATTTTGTTATTCAATCCTTTATTATTATTTTTATTGTTGAAAGTGTTACAGATGTCCTCCTGTTTTTCCCTCAATGACCCTTTCTCCCCACTCCCACCCCACATGTTCTTTCTTCAATGTGTCAATAGAACTCAACAAATACAAATGTCTTGGTTTTTATAATTACTAATACCCTCCTCCTTATAATCTCATAGGCTTGTATCTATTTCTTCCTCTTCCCCATACAACTTCACCACAAGTGAAAAATTTACCAACATTGTCTCTGTTGCCATCTAGCCTCTGAGTGATGAGATCATGCTTAAGAATCTCATCTTCCAGATCTGCTTTCTAAGACCATGACTGATATTTATACAAGTCAAATTTCCCAGATGCTGACTCAAGACAAATAACCACGTACAAATGATATATTAAGAAATGCTCCCAAACTCTAGATTGTAAGTCACAGTTTCCCCACAATGAGTCAGGATGCTGGATTTTTCTACTCCAGAATTTATTGTCTACCAGACAGTTCTGGTTTTGTAGTATGTGGGTAACATTACTTTAGTGCCCCAAAGTAGTCCTCAAAAAGAGCTTTCAGCTGGTGACCATTGAAATAAAAGGAGAAGCAAAGACTAGAAAAGTAGGATAGTGGTGGTGAATGGGGTGGCCAGCTAAGTGTGCAATATGATAAAAATGGACTCTCATCTCCTGATGGTGTCTTATCGAATGGAAATTCATCTCCTCTATTCCAAGTGGGAATACTGTCATCATATATTGAAGTTGTTTTTTATTTTTACATCATTTCTCTCAGAAGAAGAAAGAAAAAAATGTCATGATCTTAGAAAATGTATGATCACATATTTCAGCATTATTGAGAATGTTACAATGATAAGGAAAAGAATGTCCTGTGATGGATTGCCTATGACATTTTACAAATCTCCTGTTATTTCCCTTGTGCATTTCTCTCTCACCAAAATCTGTACTGCTTTTCTGTTACTGTGGAATATATTACCTCTGAGTTAGTGGTGTAGTTAGCAGTTCCTATGTGTTAGTTTAACGTCCTTGCAGCTCAGAATTCTCCATGCAAATCCACAAGGTTCTCTGAGTAGAGACACTTTCAGGTCTCATACTCAGTGTGTCCTTGGCTAGGTTGCATCTTAACTGGGAGCTCTGGGGACAATCTGCTAACCACCTATTCAGGCTGTTAGCATTCGGCAACTTTTATTATTTTATTGTTAAGTTCCTGGAGACCTCTAGT
Source organism: Molossus molossus (assembly GCF_014108415.1). Lineage (NCBI taxonomy): Eukaryota > Metazoa > Chordata > Mammalia > Chiroptera > Molossidae > Molossus > Molossus molossus. The sequence goes on along the minus strand of NW_023425377.1, from coordinate 119,323,459 downwards.
GTGAAGTTTTCATTTCGTTGCTGGTGGTCAGCGGGGAGGGTCCACTCTCAGCTTCTAGAAGCTGCCCTCATTCCCCTTCATCTTCTGAACCAGTAACTGAGAACCCATCTCATGAATCCCTCTCATGCTTCTGACCCCTGTTATTTTGACTCATAATTTGTTTAATGGCATGACATTCTGTTCTGTCGGTTTGCTTCCAAGAGAATTAGGTATACTATAAATCAAATACTATTTACAGTTAAAATAAGAGATTCATAGTCATTCAGTCCTAAGTTTGAATCTTCTTACTGTGATCACGAGTAAGCCTCTGTGGCTCAGTTTCAGCCATCTTAAAAGTGGAAAAATGCTTTCATTAAATTTAAAATGACACACGTTTTTACTACTAAAATAATCTGTTAAACTATGACATTCCATACAATGTAAAATGCATCTCAGATTCTGAGATATTTGAATATGCAAAATCATGCTATGAATCGATGAAACAAAGTAAGGTCTCTACCTTATGGTTGGCCTAAGGAATATTTTACGTATGCCTAACAACTACTTGAGGCAGAATTTAGGCCCGGTATTTAACTTAGCCAAATTGAAGCTTTTGTTGTGAGTCTGGTTGGTACTTCCTTGACCTAAGACCAATCATGTCCTCGAGAAGAGAAGGGAAAATGCCACTGGATGTCCTTTTTGATTCTTCGGCTACCATCTTGAATGTTAAAAATTTTTGAAATGCAAGCAGCCAAGCTTCAACCATAGAGAACAAGAAGTGAGAGAAAAGGCAGTGGAACATTGCTTTCTTTTTCTTTCTTTTTTTTTTTTTTTATCCTCACCCGAGGACATTTTTTGTTCAGATAGAGAGGGAGGGAGAGAGAGGAAGAGAGAGAGAGAGAAACATCGATGTGAAGGGACACATGGAGTGGCTGCCACCCGCACGACCAACCAGGGCCAGGGTAAATCTGCAACCGAGGTACCTGCCCTTAGCGGGAACCGAACCCGGGTCTCTCGGGACCGCAGGCTGACGTTCTAACCGCTGAGCCAAACCGGCCAGGGCGGAACATTGCTTTCTAACTTTTGCTTTGGATCGTCAGACATGTGCCCCTTTCTCAGCAGGAAGGCATGTGCGCTCTTTGCAGCGCGGAGGATGATGTCCCTTCTCCGGCTCTGCAGTTGCCTAGCACCCTGGGTGAGTGTTATTCAGTTGGGTCCATGGCTTCGGAGGGTTCACCCCCTTCACCTGGTACAAATGGCCATAGAAGCTTTATTATCTAATGCAGGGCAGGCCATGAAGTAGAAGCATAATTACGTAATCTTTAGCAGTCTCTTAGATGATCTGGAATTAGTATGTGCCTCATTTAAAAGAAAAAGAAAAAGAGAATACTAGAGAACTGGAGATCTATGAGCCTGAAATCATTTGATGAAGACTTATAAAATTTAGATAAATAGCTAGACCAATGGCTCATTTCTCATTAACGTGTGTACGTAATACATATGTTGTATGGGATAGTCAAATAAAAAATAAATTAAACCTAGTTTTATTTTTTCTGTGACTTTACAATTTTAAAATAGAGACTTTTATGCTTCATTCCTGTGATTTTCATCACATCAAATGGGGACATTATAGAGCCGGAATATAATGGCATATTGCACACAGAAAGAAAGGATTTATTTCAGCTTTTCTTTGTATAATGTTAGAAAAATTCATACATTTTTTCTTTCTGCCCAAATAGATAAAGTCATGGGTCTCAAAGTATATGCCCTGAATGTGAATTCAGATGTGCTTTTTTTTTTTACCCCCTATGAGATACTCGGGACATTTCTACTCTTACTTTTTATCAAAACGATTCAAATGTTTTAGAAGTGAGTTCACACAGGTGGCAGATATGGAATGTTAGCCATTAGAGGATTTCAGGTACAAATCTGTGACTCATCTTATTCAGTGGAAGATGATTAAACCCGAATATGATGGTTTTTCCCATCTTCTGAGCATAGTCACTGACTCCAGACCTCAGAGAAGAGAGAGAGCCGAATTTCCTGGATTTGGGTCTGCGCCGGGCCACTCTGACACACACAGACAGTGATGCTTTAAAGAGGTTCTTTACCTTCCCATATGCCGCCCCCACTTCTAAAATATAGCATTTTTTATTGGAAATTTTAATGCTTAAAGAGCTAGTTATCATTTTCCACAAATACTGGATATTATATCTTTTTGTTTTCCTACTGGTTTCCAACTGAATTCAGACTCCAGAGTAAATTGCACATAACTTCACATTGAATCAAAGGACACGTTTCTTCCTGTTGTTAATTCTGCTTTGTTTCCTTTGCCACCAAGAGAGGTGGCTCACTAAACCCGCTTTGGACCAGCCCCGAGACAGCTGCGTACCCACCCAGGTTGTATCCAAACAAACATCCAGCATACACCGTGCTCTTCGAATGTGAATTCGATCCCAGGAAATGAACCTGACAGGACAACTTCCCAGCCACTGCCTCTGCCTCCGGGTCATCAATTACGATTAGGGATCTAACTGTGCAGCCAGCAGGTCCTCAGCTCCCTTGGAAACGGCTGTTTGCCCAGAGATCGTGGGTGATAGGCTGCTTGTTTCTTTGGATCATGACGTTTCCTCTTAATATTAAAATGCTGCAAACAATGAAAATCCCCCACTCAAAATGTTAATGTGACTTCAAATAATTGAAAAGCAGCAATGGGCAACCCTGAAGTTTACAGAACATCTTGCCTGCAGCACTGTTTATGCTCTGAGGCACGGAGTTTGGCCAGCGAGGGACCGAGAGATTTTCACACAGCTCCTCGGCCTGTGCTCAGGGGGCTCGGGACGGTAACTCGCACTGAGCCACCGTCGCGTTTTTTAGATTGATTTGAGCTATCAAGTAAGTGGATTTATTTCAAAATGTTCTTATTTCCATAAAACCTGCTTTTAGTTATGCTAAAAGGTAAGTTGTTGACTGACTTGTTTAAGAAAAGCGTGTTTTATATTTAAGAACTTTGGGGACTCTTGGTAATTACATTCTTTGAAAAAAACTAAATTGTGTAAAACAGTTCATCTGTCTTGTCAAGTTCCCATTTGATGCCACAAAGGAGTTTAGCTCATTTTTAAAATGTCAATGCATTCACACAATGTTGAGCATAACATACATATATAATTTCAATAACTATCCTGTAACTAAAAACATATCCATATCGGTTACCAGAATGATCCCCTAAACCTATGCTTTTTCTATTTCTCAAGCTGGAAGAAAAAATGAACAGCAATATAGTCTCTAATCATGAATTTTTAAATCATAAATCTTAAAACTTAAACAGAAATCAGGACACAGAAGGATATATTATAAAAGAAAAAATATATAAATATTTAATAAATTAAACTATTACCATTAGACAAAAACTGTTAAATCGTCTACTTGCTTAAAAAAGTGTAGGAACTAAAGAGCAAAGTGGTTTTGAGCATGCAAAACCAGCTGCCTCATAAGGTTTCCAGTCTGCACACGAGTCACTCGGGTCCTAAGGTATTTCCTGGCCATCTGCACTCAATGCCACCCTGTACCTACAATTCCACAAACATGTTTGAATGTGAAGTGAGAGCAGTCCCCATTTAAGGACAGGCACACTCTTATATCAAAAAATATACAAACGCAAAAGGTGTCATTTAGGAAACATGTATTTGGTTCTTCGAAATGACTGACATGTTACATCACATCATCCTGCAAGCTCCATAAAAGCAGGATGTTTTTCTTTGGTGAATGTTGTTGACCGCGTCTTCTCCTGCACCTAGAACAGTGCCTGGCATTGAGGGATGCTGCCCCCGTGCCGGGTACCACTGTGGGTGAAAGGTGCATAGCACCGCACTGCAACACGTTTGGGGACTGTGGCTCCAGACGAGGTCAGGAACTATGTTGTGACCGTTTATTCTATGAACGTTGGAAGAAGACTTCCTGGCAAAACAAGCATGAGAACTTTGGTGACTACCTCCTTTTTTGCCTGAGTATCTTTGAAAAGATCAGAGTACGTCCCAATGACACACTACAATCAGGAAGTGAATATGTTTGCGTCTACATGGTTAGGGGTTTTGAGCATTATGTTGGGCCCTGAGCCAAAGCTTAAGCCTTGGACATCACTGGAAAGATGGGACCATCTGGAGAAATGTACTTATCTTAGAGGTGTTTCTTTTCCTCTCCATCAGGGATGAGCACAAGATCCAGAGACATGTTGTTCTAGGGACTGTAAACTCTGCGAAGGTCCTCTTGTCTTCACTCTGAAGGCATTTCATTTACAGCCCAAAGGGTGATGTACCAGGTTCTTCCCCTTCGCTCCTGGAGGAGAGTTTGTTTGCATGAGGGAGTGAAGGTTTCTGTCCCTCTCGTGGGCTGGAGGCAGAAAGGGTGGTTCTATCCATATAGCTCCCAGAGTCAGAGTTTCGGGGTCCCTCTCCTGCGCTGCCGTGCGGATGTACACAAGGTTGTCCATCTGGCTCTCATCACACCCTCCCAGAATGGGGATATTTAGGGCAAGGGGCAATGATGCAGTTCTTGCTCTACGTAGTAATTAACCTTTCCCTATCTCGGAAATCGTGTGTTTACTTTCAGGATAATATGAATAAGTATAGATAGTAAGACACGTATCAGCTACGGCATTAGCACTGCCAATGGAGCTGTGTTTGCCATACCCGTGCAGAAATCTTTGGGGCGTGTTCATGGACATCTCCCGTAACAGAGGTGTGGGATTGGGCGGAGGGGAAGTTGGGGAGGGAGCCCGACCTTCACACTTCATGCCGACCCTCCTTCCGGCCCCTGCCCTCTCCCCAACCCTATTGCACGTGAAGAGAGGCAGAGGGCCCGGCAAACGGTGGAAGAACCACTGGCCCCGACCTGGCGAGACCAAAGGCAAGGAGAAGCCGCACGTGTGAACCCCGCCCTCCTCAGACCGCATGCATTTTGGGTATCAGTGGGGTGCTGCAAGGTTCGCAATTTATACCCGTGTTCCCTGAAACAGAGGTGTGGACTGGGTAGGAATGGTGGTAGCGTCCGTAACTCATACACTCAGCAAATAAATTGGATTAATCATGTTGTGACAACTTAAAAATACCTTTCTGATTGTGGAGAGACTGCCCCTCGCAAGCCTAGCTAATTCTTAGAGGTGGCAAGGGCCCGGCTGGGAGCTGTCTAGTGTGTAAACGAACCAGTCCAGAGCAAACCTGCTCCTCCCGGCCATACACACCAGGAAGCAAAATCCTCTGCGTGACCATCCCCGGGCAGGTACCAGGCAACTTGGGCTCACTCCTGTAGCCCGAAGTCCACTGCAGATGTTCCAAGTACACAATCCTCACATTTTGCCTTTGCCCTGCCTTGTTTGTCCCAAGGACAGACCAACAAAGGTACTAGACTAAGCTCTCCCCTTACTCCTGCGTCTGCTTCCTGACCGAACCTGGTGTACTTTCTATGGCCAACATGGCTACACCTCTTGTCCTAAGGAACTGTGAGCAATGTTCAACTTTTCTTTTGATGGCATTGACCTCTACATGTCATTACTCAGTCACCTTTATAAATTCAGACCAGGCATGAGCAGAAATACCTCTATGCTGTGGTGGTTATAATTGAAACGACCTCTTCTGTTTTCCAAGACACAGGATATTCATCAAATGTCTCTTTCATATCTGTGATTTTATTATGTGGTTAAGTTGCAATCTATCTTCATTCTCTGTCTCTCCCTTTTCTTCCTTCCTTCCTTCCTTCCTTCCTTCCTTCCTTCCTTCCTTCCTTCCTTCCTTCCTCTTCCTCCTTCCTTTCCTTCTAGATATTGCTTTGAGTTTACTGGACCATCTGAATCTGAGGACTGTTGTCTCTCAAATTATGGAATTCCTCTGACTACTTCCCTCTCTTCCTCCTGCTGGTACTCAGAATAAATGTACGCAATGCATTCTCTATCTTATATCTTTTAACCTCTCCTTCATGTGACCTATCTCTTTCTCTGTCTTCCTGCTTTAGCCAGACAATTTCAAAAAACAAAGTTACTTGTAGACAACCTAAGAACTACACACACAAAATTTAGTGAGATCATAATGAAAACATGAGCATCAAAATTTAGTTATCTTTCTCTGACCTTCCTTTATTTTTCTTATGAAAGAATATGATTCAGTTAGCTCTGGATGTACTTTGTGTCAAAGCTGAAATAAACAAACAAAAATCTCAAGTTCCATCACAATTCTGGGAAGACAAGAATTTTTAGTCAATTTGGTCCATCCATGAGGTCTTTCAAATGCCCCAGGAGTGTTGCCAGAGTACTCACCGTATGAAGCCAATATTGCCAGTCTGGATGCAAATTTGGGGGTGGGGTAGGGGGATGATTGACTGGGCTCTGATCTAATCCCTAACCCCCACCCCAGGAGCCTGCTGGCAGGAGGTTAGCTTCAAGAGCTAGTGTTTGGTCTCTATATTCTGATCATACTCCTACTGTGATTCTTCTCAAATTGTCCTCACTAATAGAAGTCAGACAACTTAAGTTTGTTCATTAACTTTTGGTCTTTAACTCTGCTGCACGGACTCAATTCTGGAGTACATGCCTCTCCAGGGTGCTCCTTGCCACCCCTTTAGATGGTCCCCTGCAAAAACCTCTCCCCTGGAGAGAGCTGCTCATTTCCTTGTTGACGGTGGTTATCTGGTTGACATACGCACCTGTGTTTGTCAGAGTAACTAACACGAGCAGGCACAATAAACAAAGCCTGAAATCTCACTGGCTTAGCAGATTTACATATTCATAAAGTCTGATGAAAGTGCATCATCTGGAAAATCTGGCTTCTAAATTTTCCATGGAACTGCAAGAAAGAGACCAAGCTTGCCTATCAGCTCTTAATCACTTTTGCTCAGAAGTAACATACCCACTTGTTTCTTAGCCAGAAGCAGCCACATGACACCTACCTACTATGACAGAGGCGGGGACAGTAGGGCAGACCATGCATATTTGCTGAGCATTAAACATCTGGGCCACAAATCCCATCAACTCTCCACCATGCGACATGGTTTTTATTCTGTTTCGTTATGTTTTCAGCACCTCATGCTTGTCTATGACAATACAAAATACTCCTTGTAGATTAAAATCACCTCGTAATTCTCAATACCAGACACTGTGGATTCTCTTTTAAAGATTGGATTTCTCAGACTCAGGGGACCTGTGCTTTATAATATCTTCATGACCCACTTTCCTGTAGTCTTCTCTAGCTTCAGAGAAGAAACGTCTACCCCAGAGTCTCACATCTTTCCCCATTGTGTATTGCACAATAACAGTCTAGTACTTAGAAGATTCGGTTTCATTTTTAGAACAGCAAAATGCTCAGGAATTCAAGCACACCATCACCTAACTTCTTTCACTTCTAAATAAGAGTACAAATTACAAGAATGATGATCTACAGATAGTTGGAGAAAAAAAAAATCTTTCCAGGATATAATTTCCTGAAATAGATTTTTTATGTTTTTGTTAATCCTCACCCAAGGATGTTTTTCCATTTATTTTTAGATAGAATGAAAAGGAGGGAGGGTGAGAGAGAAAGAGAGAAACATCAGAGTGAGAGAGACACACAGATTGGTTGTGATCCCGACCAGGGATTGAACCTGCAACCCAGGCATGTGCCCTTGACTGGGAATCAAACCCAAGAGCCTTCGGTCTGAAGGCCAAGCTCTAACCGCTGAACCAAACTGGCCAGGGCCTAAAATATTTTTTTAAAAGAATTCTTCAATTTAATGAACTCACATAATATAAAGCCTAAATTTCTGTCTGATTCCTGTATTTCTACACTTTGTTCACCTATAGCAATTTTGAGCTAATCAGTATTCACTATGTCCCTTTGACTTTGAGATGGTATTATTTAAACTCTGATGACTAACTCTTCTAAGTACTTAGTGATTAAAAAAGTCCAGGTGGGTAAATGTACCACATGTGTTGGCTCTTCTCCCTGGAACTGCTGGCATGGTCCGTGCTCCCTGTCCCGAGTGGCCTTTCACACACCCACGAGTTCACTAATGGGGGCAAGGACAACAGGGCTGCCCCGTGTTTGTACGAGTGGAGTCCACAGATGGCTCTCTGGAGTTAATTATCACTGTGTATCAGAGGGTTTGGAGATAATTAATTGACTAAGGAAGCCTTTTTCCGGTTGATGGGAAAAAAAAAAAACAAAACAAAACAAAAAAATCTTTGTTCTGCTCACCTACCCTGCTAGGAAGTTCTGCCGTGTATTATATAGTGCTTAATAGAAGTAAACCCGACCGTGTGGTTCCGTGGAGTGAGAGTCATCCCATGGACTGAGAGGTCCCGGTTCCATTCCGGGTCAGGGCACCGGCCTGGTTTTGCGCTGGATCCCCAGCAGGGGGCGTGCAGGAGGCCGCAAGTCAATGTTTCTATTTCTCTCTCCCTTCTCTCTCGCTAAATAAAAACATATTTAAAAAATAAATCTATACTTTTTTTCATGAATTTTGAGGGAAATGTTTAAAACCAGTATTTCTTTTTTTTCAAATACTCAGGAAATGACTCCTTTAACACATCTTTGAGTTATCAGCTCAATGATTAATTCATATTGTTTAAAAACTTATTTATGATGAGTACAAGGTAGTATGAGATCGTAATTCAAAACAAAGGTAAGAACTAACACAAATAAACCCCCAAGGCTGATCCACCCTCTGACCCCAGGGCACACAGCAGCTGCCACCTGCTGGCCACGTGACCTTGACAGTCTCCTCATCTGCACAGTGAGGGGGGAATGATTGTTTAAAAGCCTAAGTGAGTTAACATGTGTTAGGTTATTTAGTACTATTCCTGGCATATTATAATTCAAAGCTTCCGCTTATTATAACTTAGATAAAACATGGTGTGAATTTTTAGTAAACCTTTTTAACAAAACTTTGTTGTAATTAATACTACATGACATAAGTTAATTATTGCTAGTACAGCAAGGACGATCAGACATCTTCAGGTCTAAGGAGTTCTAGTAATTTTTTGCCGAGGTGTTTCTATATTTAACCACGAGGCTGGACGCTTCTACCGGGCTATTCAGTTTGCTGGCTGACCTGATTGTTTTCCATGTACGTGTTTATACCTAAACGTAATTTTTAGTTCAAAATGTCCCAATTATCACAAATTAGTTAGGCTTTGCTTCATATTTAATTATTCGGAAACAATAAGTGAGACTCCTGATGAACCAGAAATGCACACACCCCTTCCTAAGTAAAGACAAGTGTGTAGTTTGTGAGGAAGTCTGTCTTCCGATCACAGGACAAGGGCAGAAGTTCAGCTTAACAGACTGAGAGAGACCAAGCCTATCTGTAAGAGAGAACCTGTGTATCTCTCAGACTAATTCTGTAAGCTATATTTTTGACCTCCTTTAGATGTAACAAATATGTTCTACTAGAGCCTCATTTCAATATATACATACTAAAAAAAGAATGAGAAATCTAAATTTAATTATTCAATTTTAATAAATTAATGACTTCATATAACAAGGAAAGGCAAACTACCATCTGCCTGCAGCCTATTTAAAAAATTTTTTTTCTTTATTGACTTTAGAAAGAGAGGAAGGGAGAGGGAGAGAGAGATAGAAACATCAATGAGAGAGAACATCAACTGGCCACCTCCTGCATGTCCCCCACTGGGGATCAGGCCCACACCCTGGGCATGTGCCCTGACAGGGAATCGAACTGGCGACCTCTTGGTGCATGAGTAGAGGCTCTACCACTGAGCTACACCGGCCGGGCATGCTCTCTATTTTTGAAATAAAGTTTTATTGAAACATAGACTAGTTCATTCATTTGCATGTTGTTATGGCTGCTTTTGCACTATAACATGGTATGGCCAATGGAAAAGTATTTACTATCTGGTCTTTTCCTGCAAAGTTTGCTAAACCAGGTTATAGAAGTACATATTCATTTTACAGGATGGATTTAGGAGCTTGCCTTTGTCATACTTTCAGTTGCTTAAAATGCTATTTAAAATAATAAATAATTGATTTTTATTGTAAAACTTACATTATTTTGTCATATGCCAAGAATGAGAGTTGTTGCTAGTTCAAAAGAGACATTGACAGAGGGTTTTGCTTTGTGTAAGCATGTAGCATGCTACAAACACTGCACAAAAACATGCTATTTCTAAAATTTCAAATAGGGTTTCGGGGTCATTCTATTTGACATCAGTATAAAGCTTTCATTTAACTCTAAGGTTTCAGATATGCAAATATGCATGCGATTTTAAGCACACATATAGATATACATTATGGCCTTCATGTTGCTTTTGTGCATATCTGTGTGTGTGCACACTTCTGTGTTTGTGTACGGCATGGTTTTGTACACACGTATGTGCAAAGTACCTATTTGTCCCTATATACCAGTATGTTAATATGGATCAGGTGTCTGTGCCTGTTATTTTTTTATGAACTTTGGTTCCTACTTTTAAATCCTATAATAGCATTTTAACAGAGACAATGAGGAGCCTTAAGCATACCTGGGCTGTATGTGAAAGTCTAGTTGTCTTCCCAACATCCCTTTCACCGTGCTCATCAGCCACACAACATGCATGACTCAAATAGAAAGTCATCCCACACCCCAGTCAGAGGGACCCCCACTATGTCACAGCGATCAGCTCAGACAGCCCCCGCCTCGACCTACCGGCCCCTGACGTTTTTCCCGATAAAATTATGTGTTCAACAAGGGGCACTTGAGTCCAGTGGAATCAGGAAGATATGAGGGGAGGCTTTCTGAAAAGACAGTGGAAATAACATTCCGCCCCGATCCTGAAAGGTTACAGAAGCTAACATTCCTGCTGTGGACTGCAGACGGGAAGGGGGAGGCACTGTCAATGCACCGAGGGGCGTTGGGATTTGTAGGGAGCCACGGCGTGGGATGGAGAGAGGGCGATGGAGTCCTTGCAAAACAAGCAGAGTTTCCACGTTCAAACAAGTCGATTTTACTTCGTTAAAAATGAGTCGATCCTTTCATTAAACAAAAACCGAAAAATTTCTTGCCTCTTCAACTTAAAGTTAAGAGAGAAGCAAATGTACAAATGTTGGACAGTTTGTTTGGTTTCTGTTTTTCTTCTACATCAAAGACTCTTAACAAACTCAGCTATATTGTATTTTAATTTCCGGCGTAATTGAGGATTCATGAACTTATTCGTTCATTTATTTAAAGAGAGCTTCATAAACTATATATCATTGACATAAACAAAGTATAAAGAATTTTAAACATCATCCACTTCCTGTTTTCTATTGTAATAAACTAGTACCAGTATGGGGCCTAATGCCATAGTTTGATGAATAAGAAATATTTGCCAACAACTATGTTATGGTTTTGGTTTACAAACTCCCCAAACTTTGATATACAACTTAAAATAAATTTAGTCTTCTACAGGTACATTGGCTAAAATGTACTACTATGCAATAGAGACCACTCATGTACATATACTTGAAGAAATATTTAGCATTTCTTGAGCTGATATTTTTTAGGAAATCAATGTATCACTGAAGGAAGTTCATTGGAAATGAAATAAGATTCTATTCATCTATGAACTCTGACGGGGACAATTGATCTGCAGGTCCTTGGAGGAGGACACATGTCACTTCCAGCTCAGACAGGTGGGGATGTGGGGAGGTCTATAGATCAGATTGATTTGATTTTGCTCTCTGCCGGACCCTGTGGAAAATAAGAGGAAAAACTCTACTCCCATGTATTAAAGCAAACATAGATTCATAGAAATGATTACATACATCAAAAATACAACATATTTAAGCTGTAGAGGGGCAATATTGGCATTTCCAGGTGGTCTTCCCAGCACCCTCGCCTCTTCTCCATCACTACCTTCTCCAACCCTGACATCAGTGACTGACTCCCACTCGGAGGTCATCACGCCCTTCTGCTCCCTAAAGTGTTAAATACGTTTGAGTTCAGGGCTTTCCAGTCCTAGAGTATTTGCATTTTAATGAGGAACTACTGAAGATTGAAAAACCTCTAGGACTCGAGGAAAACAATTCTATTGCAAGGTGAGGTGCTTGCAATTGAATTCTCGGTGAAACAAAATTCACGGTGTGGTGAGATGCATAATGTCCCCTTGTGCAATGCCAATCCTGTGTGAGTTCAAGGAAAATGAGCAACTTGATCATACTTCAAAGTTGCTTTTAGTTCCATCTCTATAAATGGCCTGGCATTAACTATGAGGACATTTTTCTTCCCCAAACCATTTTATTAAGATTTTACTCCCACCAGGTTTTCTGTACTAAGTGATATCTCCGTAAACACAGGCACTAACCATTGTGTACCCACACAGAGTAAACCCCGCGCTCGATCTCCCTCTGATGCCGGAGAGCGTGGACTCTCGGGGGTCCTGCCAGTAATCTGTCCAAATACCACCAGAAGTCAACTGGCAGTGGGCACCTTGGTGCAGACCCGTCTTTCAAATGGAAATTACTAATTGTCTGGAAGGACCAATACCTGCTATTATCTTTCCTTAAAAAATATTTCAAGCATGTAATCATTCAAATATAAATGCCTTGTTTATGCTTGGTCTAGATTTTTTAAAAGACCTGCTTTTACAGGTTCCATTGAGGTTCAGGGGGGTGAAAGAGATGACCAGTCATAAGGAGGAGCTAAAGCCAACACAGAAAGGGAAAAAGAATTCCGAGTGAGTATTGTAAACTAAAGAATTGTGTGTGTTCCCGACCGTGTGGCTCAGTGGTTGAGTGTCGACCCATGCACCAAGAGGCCACTGGTTCAATTCCCGGTCAGGGCATATGCCCAGGTTGTGGGCCAAATTCCCATTGTGGGGTATGTAGGAGGCGGCCAATCAATGTTCTCGCTCATCGATGTTTCTATCTCTCTCTCCCTCTCCCTTCCTCTCTCTCTCTCTCAAACCATCTTGGACAACAGTGTGGTGCTAGCCAGGCGGAAAGGGAGACAGGGGAGCTGGAGGTCAGCAAAGGCGGATAAATGGGGACAAAAAGAGACTTTATTTGGGCGGTGAGCACACAATGTAGTGTGTAGATGAAGTTTTGTTGAGCTGTACACTTGAAACCTGTATGGGTTTATTAGCCAATGTCATCCCAATAAATTCAATTTTTTTTTTTAAAAAGTGTACTTTAAAGAATGAAGATGAATAGCAACAGTAAAAGGGGATATAAGTGGAAGAAGGTACGTATGTTTTGTGATGACTGCATATATGTTGAAGAGAATGATACTGAACTAGAGAACAGAGTGGTTATTTGTGTAAGACGGGATTTAATGTTATCAGATCAGCAATTAAAAATGAAACAATGTGCTTTTGTTGTTGTTGTTGTTGTTGTTGTTGTTTTGGGTACATGCTCCTAGCGGGAACCGAACCTGGGACTCTGGTCCACAGGCCGATGCTCCAGCCGCTGAGCCAAACCAGCCAGGCAGAAACAATGTGCTTTACGGAGAGTGGTCCAATTATTGTATAGAGGATGGGTTTCATGAAGATATTATCCATGCAAGATCTAGATCTGATAACACTTTTGTTGGGAAATATTTCTCTCTAAAACATAATATTTATATGCTCTAAATCCAAGATTGCTGAAGATTTGGACTGGTTACGAGGTTGTTGTTGAGAGATATAAATGAAGGAATCGTTTCGACATAAAGAAAAGTGAAATTTTCCTTAGTGGCTAATCAGGACCCTCCAGAAAACCCTGGTAGAGCAACTCTGGTTGGGCTGCTGGCCAAGGACAAGGTTTGGGATGGCTTCCGAGAGCCACGACAATGACCTTCCAGTGACGAGGGCCAGACTTTTCCCATGGGAAGCCATAAAAGCAATGGTTGAATAATTTCATTTTTCTAGTAAGAACAATAACCCCTAGAAAATATATGTATACAATTCTTAAAACTAATGTAGAGCCAAGAATAAAAACTGAAAGAGAGATTTCGGATCATTTCCCAAACTTGACTCATTTTATATGCTTTCTATAGTTACAGAAACTTATTTTTTCTCACCAAGTTGTACGATTTGTGGTCACTCGTTGAATCAGATATTTTTAAATACAGTGTGCTATTTCTAAGATGTTCAAACCATGAAAATATGTTATTTCACTTAATGTTCATATGAAAAGCTTTTTACTGTTGTAATATTTTGATTCTGCAAGTGAGCTTACAGTTTGATTTTTGTTATTTTAAAATTCTAAGGAAAATCACAGTGAACATGAAGTTACCATCCTTTTTGTCCTGGACAATTTATAAAACACATTTTATCGTCTCAACCTTTAGAATTCTCTTCTTATGAAAGGAAGCTGATACCATTTTCATCCTTATCCCTCTAGGTATTTCTTCTTTCTGAATTTTATAGCCAATAACATTTGCCAGTTTTACTAGAGGAACAGTATTGTGTTATAGGACATCTATTACTTTAGTTAAGTGAACTGCAATAAAGAAGACTTTTTCTCAGGACCTATGATTTAAAATCCTGAGTTCAATCATATTACTGACCTGGTGACAGTCTCCTGAACCCATCCATTATTTAATTAAGATTCTGTGCTGGCCAGATTCTCTGTCAAGTGTCTGCACTACCTTCGGGCTCTTGAAAATCAGCCAGGTTAAGAAGGAGAAGTTTATATGAGTTTAACTATGGCACTTATCTAACTGGACTTTGTTCAGCCATTTCCCTGGGCTGCTTTCCAATGTGTGCAGTGGGCAAGCAATGATGTCATCTTGTTCTCTGTGAGATCTGTTCTACTTTTATTGAACTGACACACAGTAGGTGTCTAACACATCTTTGTTAAATAAATGAAGTCTTTTCCCCTAATATAGTAAAAGAAAAAGGACAAAGGTAATCTATCTATGAAAACAGCCGGAGGTATTCTGAACCACTTGCGTACCAGGTTGGGGAGCAGCAACAGAAAGCCATAGATTTGCTAAGTCAACAAGCTACAAAAATATCACATTCATGAAGGTCACTCTGATGGCATCCATAGGGGGGGGGGGAAATGATGCATTGAGTTGAATTTTAAATTTAGATATGATTAAGGAGGTGTATACAGGCAGCTTCAACATTATTGATAATGTTTCATTCTTAATTTGGATGCTGTGTTCATAGTCATTTAATTTGTTATTTTGCATAATTTACATAGATGCAGCTTATTTTGCATGTGCATCATAGTACAGATAATTATTTTTAAAAATGTAAAATATTCTAATCTTTTATGCCTTAAAAGGATTAATTCTACCAAAAGCACATATACAATGTATATCCTATTTACAACAGATACTTCTCTGATTAGGGAGCGAGACCTTGCCAGAAGGTGGCAGCGTAGCGCTTTTTTCCCAATGAAATGGTTTTAGAAGGACCAAAATGTATCCATTTCCAGATGCAGGCCTCCGGGCCCCTTCAGTCCTGCAACTCACTTCTCTTGCTGGGGACGGCTCATTAGGAGATTAACAGTTTCAAATGCAATGCTAATGTGAAAGTTTTAATCGGGAAGTCCTGTGCATGTTAAATTAATCTAAGTACTTTTATCTCGAATTCCCTTTTCCTTTCTATATGCTTGATGTCTCCAAATATTGCATACCATTTCTATCTGTAGAAAAGAAATCGTATATGGAATCATAGTGCCCTTTACTCTTTTAGATGTATACTAAATGCTGTTTAAGTTCTCCCTAATCATTTACTAGCTGCGTTAGGATAAACAAAACCTGCATTCTTAGTCATTTGTTATGAAGTAACAATCTTTGGCAAACATCAAAGTGTAATTGATTACAGAAAATAAATCCATGGACACAAGAATGAGAAGTCAAATTTGGTCTCCTGCAGAGAAGGAGCTGGTGCTAACATTTATCGGGAAGAAAAATGACTTATTCCTTTATGTTGGACTCAACATTGAAAAATGACTTATTCCTTTATGTTGGACTCAACATTGCACTCTAATAGAAAACAATCAGGAAAAGGTAAGATTTTATTATGGAGTAATACCATGTTGCAATTATTCCTTAATATGATTAATTTTGTTTAAAATGTCTATGGGCACATAGACATGCATAGGGATTGCAATTTCTAATTTTTAGTTGTCATCTTTTTGGGGGGTAGGGGACATGATAACAGAATCCACCACATAGTATGTAAAGCGTTAAACTGACAATGTCACTGTGGCAATACTTGTCGAGTTCGCCCCGAAGGCACCCAAGGCGAAGCCCAAGCACAGGAGATGCTCGGATCTTTGAAGTAGACCAAATGCACTGGATTAAGGAAAATATGAAAAAAAATAGACCCTGATTCAAAATATGGATTTTTTTCCCCAGCAATCTGAAGCAAGCACTTGATTAAATTCAGTTAAGTGTGAAATATATGTTCTAAAGTTTATAGTGTAAAGTTATTATCTGCTTTAATTCTTCTTAAAAAGATTACATTCTAGGTATTAGTCAGCTTCATTAGTAGTTTCTTCCCAAGTTTCAGATACATTATTTTCAGTGAGTTTCTAATTATTCAATTCGTTCCCTATTATTTGCTAAATTTATGTTTTCTGAGATAGAAGTCTGTGCTCTGGATTGTTTTAGACTTTGGCCTATATCTCAAAGGAAATAGCCTTACGTGTTTCCCTAATGAATGTGGCTCCTTCAGTTGTTTTATATGACTCAGCATTGCGACATTGTTATTTTGTCTCGAGTCAAATTAATCAACACTTGAACAACTTTCAAAAACTATGCCTCAAGAGGTGCCAAACGATTAAATATTTTTCTATTATAAGGATGGAGAATTGTTCACTACAGAGAATAAAGTACCACTTTTGCATATATTACACAAACATTTTATGCTTCATGAAACCACAATAAATTTTCGTGCTGATTACTCGTCTAATCCAAGGATCTCCTGCTGTTTTATAGAGTCTTATTAATTTCATTCAAGTAGTAAAATTAGCACCTGTAGAGAACCCTTTAAGGTTTCTTAACTTTTATCATATTAGTAATAACCTACTGCATTTATCACAGAACAGTTGCTTTTCTTTGTCTCTGCATTTAACTTTGATCTTCTTTGCATTTCATATCTTTTTAAGAAAACAACATTGGACTTAGAATAATATAACAAGAAACCTTAGCCTTCCACTCAATCAGATTTAAAATAAATCAGGCTCTGAAGTTAGTTAAGCATCCCAGACTTAAAAAAAACGGGGTGGGGGGACTCGACCTTTCCTTTGAAGGCTGACAGACTTGGATATAATGTCACACATTATGGAATAATTTTCTCAGTAGTCCAGTACTGGCCTGAACAGTTAATGAAGTCTCTTTTGTGATCGTGTGGAAGAAACTGGGGCTCTACAAATGTTACGGTCTCTTTTCGAAGTGTCTTGTATTTAATGCAATCTGTTAGCCGCACACTTGTTTGAAATGAGCCCGAATACTCCACGACATCTTTCTTTGGTACTCAGTGCTGGGTTCCAATTCAGGGAGAGACACAGCAGAGGCGTGAGCCTGAGCCTGAGTATGGGGAACACCGAAGGCAGATTTGACAGCAAGTGCATTTGGGGGTCCAGAAGAAAGCAGACTCTTCCTACCTTCCTATCGCCAGGCCATGCGCCGGATGACATTCACTCCGAATGTCCCCCAGCCTAGGGAACCTGGCTTAGTCTGTCCGGCTGTGGTCTCCCGGGGCGTTGCTCCACAGAAGGCAGCCCGGGGCCTGGAGTCCTGCTGTCCTCACGCGACAGCATCTCGTTTACAGAGGAGGAAACTGCCCCTCAGAAAACAGACGGGGGCCCGCTTTATGCAGACTCCTGAATGCAGAAGCAGCCTTCTTTTCTTTCTTTCTCCTTCTTTTCTTCGACTCTTCTGTCCTTTACTTGGCTTCGAGTTCGTATTCGACTTGAATCAAGCTCCCTCAGTCCTTTAAGCTGCAGTGTTGTGCACGTAGAATACGCCCCACTGGAAGTATACACGAGAGCGTGGGCTCTGGAGGCAGAATGACTGGGTTTCATTCCCGGGTTCAGTTCCTACCTCCTCCATGAACTTGACCATGGAAGAGCACGTCTTCACAAATACTTGACTGGAAGATGAAGATGAGAGTTGCTACTTAATAGCACCATGTGGAATTGAGTTAATACACTTCAAAGTGCAGCACAGACGCTGCCATTTAGTAACGCAATATAATGTGTAATATTTCACAAGACAAACTGTTTTCATTGCCTTTCCTGTTCTAGATTATTCCCTTATCATCCCTTCGTTTTTTAATAACACTCCTGATAGTGGATCAACTTCCCTGAGTGATGCTTTCAGAGACCTGACCTCCATCCTTCTCCATCATTCCCAATTTGTCCCCGAGGAGACATCTTGTGTGTTATGCTTCCTCTATTTTATCTCTTGGTTTGCCGTATAGTTCATTCTCATTTAGGGAACGTTTATGTCACCGGTCATATATATCTATTTTAATAGTTTTGGTTCTTTTTCTGCGTTTTATCGTCATCTCTTTGGCAGTGCTAGAAACCCTTTTTCTGTAGCTTTTCACTTGCCTAGAAAACAGAAGAACGTCTATGTGCAGTAGACAGCTGGCTATAGGTTTCTGGAGTGTGGAGGAGAGGCCTTTCTGGAAGGAGTTTAGGAGATGAGGCATCTGGCTGTAACTGAGGCTGTGAGGGTGGCTGGCCATGGGGACACCAGGGTGGGGGCCCGTAGCCCCGGTACAAAAGCCTGAGGCCCCAGAGTGGGGGTGGAAACTCACGAGACCTTTTCAGATACACGCTTTCAAACGCTGCTGCAGGAGAGGACCAGGTGAGGGAAGAGAAGCCATCATGTAGTGACACGGTGTCTGTGACCCCTGGCATCTGCCTGCCGCTGGTCTCTCCAGTTACATTTGAGCTCCCACTGCAAAGGTGGGAGGCGTTTGATCTGAAAGTGGCCGGAGACGGGAGAACTGGCATCGCTTTTGCTGCAACCAGAGAGATGGAGTAACGGATAGACGCACTGCCGTTGTTGGACGGCTTCTCTTTGCTCTGAGAAGTAGAAAGGGTTGAAAAGAGAATATCTGAGGAGAACGGAGGAGGTGGGAAATTCCAGCTGGGAAAGGGCGATTATCATTAGGGTAACAAGGAATTGAAGTGTATTAACTAAGGATTAGTTGATATAAATAGGTAGTTGTGATAAATGATCAGTGGTGGTTCTGTTCTTCTTGGGCATGAATGTTATCCAGCAGTCATAACCAGTCCAAATGCTGACCAAGAGAAGAAGATATGTTTTCTTCACTCAGATATAAATGGTACTAATCTGTGTAAAGTTTAATGCAACTGTAGTTAACAATACCGTACTGCATATTTGAAAGTTGCTAATGGAGTCAGATTTTCAAGTTTTCATCAACAGAAAAAAAAAACTATGTAACTATGTATGGTGACAGATGTTAACTAGACTTATTATGTTGATCATTCTGCAATATATACACATATGAAATAATTATGGTGTATGCCAGAAATTAATATAATATGATATGTCAACTATAACTTTAAGAGGTTAATGGGTAAATGATTATGGTATAACCTAAATACAGGTCAACTTAAATTTTTAAATAAAGATTAATTTAATTTTTCAATATTACCTTTTCCTTTTCTAATTGCCTGCATTGAGGCAGTATTGTTTCTCAGATGGTTTATTTATATTCCATTTTCAACTATAGGTTACATTGGTAAATTTTTCTAGCTACTAATTTTATATAATAAAATTACCCTTCACTTTACAGTATAAAATACCTACTTTTAATGTACATGAATTCTGTACATTAAGATTTCAACCAGGGAACTGTAAAAGAAAAGAAATGTGCTAAACACTTGTTTAAAATGACAAAGAGTATTTTATTCAAGACTCTGAGATTAGGAGTGAAGACTATTGCAATAAGGAGAGAGATTAAGCTCAACTGGGAAACTTTATCGCTGTCTTGGTCAGTAAAGGGGTGATTTGCAGAAATAATGTGGTTACAGTATTTGGACAGCGTGCACTGATAGCTGCTTCTGAAAACCCAGAGAACAAGGTGGTCACAAACGAGCAGTATCAGTAGTAGTATGGTAACATCGGGAGGGAGAGTCTATGACCCACATCATATTAGAGATCATATGCAAAAAACCTGTGTAATAATAAATTACCATACATTATTTTTTTTCAGTTGTGCCAGGTTTATATACACTGTAGGAGAATCCAATGCTCGGGATCTAAACTCTTGATAAAAACCGCATGGGACGGTAACATCTGGTGGGTACCCCACAAGTATAATAACAATTCAAATTTTATATGATTTGATAACTTTTCATGTATTTGTAAAATTGCAAGCAATGACGATTTTAGATTTTCAGAAATGTCAATTAAACTATTCTTCACAATGGAGGCATGGGAGTTTAAATATGTACTATTTTCAAATTAAAGTTTGCGGTCCGATTGTGAGTCAGGCTATATGTAGACGCGATTTCCCAGTCTCCAGGGCAATGGTAATGTAAAGACTAAATTACTGCCCAGTGTGCATCCGCTGGGGGCCTGACCTTGCTCCCCAGGCCCTGTGGTCCCCTGGTGCAGTGGACGCTCCAACTGCTTTGGATGAAAGTCCGCAGTTTGGCAATGCGCAAACCAGAAGTCGTGATGAAGAGAAATTTCTAACAGAAACTTGAATTTGGTGTAGGTAATGACTATCCTTTCATTGTGCGACTTGTGGGATTTGTAGTGTTGCTTTGATCTACATGAACTAAAGAGCCACATATTTTATTATTGTTGTAAAAAAAATTTAGATAGAGTACTTTGAGAGCTTAAAGTAAGAAAATACAGAAATAAAAGCTTTGCATCTAATTAAAATATGCCCGGGTGAAGCTTTCTCCAAAAAATTGCGATGATGTGAGATGTCATGAAACTGTGACCCTGGAGAAGAAAATAAATCTTGGCAATTGATCAAGGACAAAAAATATCTTCCTTGCTATTTTGCGACGTGCTCAGTTTTAATTCCAGATTAAGTCTGAGCATCAGGTAGTCAGCCTTTTTGTTTTGTTTTGTTTTTTATTCTCACCCGAGACATTTTTGCATTTATCTCCAGATGGAGCGGGAGGGAGAGAGGGAGGAAGAGTAAGAGAGAAACATCAATGCGAGAGAGGCACATTCACTGATTGCCACCCACATGACCCCAACTGGGGCTGGGGACAAACTGTAACCAAGGCATGTGCCCTTAGCGGGAACCAAACCTGGGCTTGTCTGGTCTGGGGCCGACACTCCAACCACAGAGTTAAACCAGCCAGGGCAGGTAGTCAGTCTTTATCTTTTTGTAGAAGCAAATTCTGTATAGGACTCAAGCTATGTCTACATAATTTCACTGAATTGGCCTTCCAGTTATTTTTAACCTTATTGCAAATGTCAGAATGATCTGATTTCCACAGAAATAACCATAGAAATACCCAGATATTAATATAACTACACAAATATGTATGTGTAATCTGTCCATCTGCATATCATATACATTAATATATTTCATACAGTTCCTATGAAAAATTTATATCTCATTATTTCTCCAGTGACATAGAGTATAACTTTATATTCATTTATGACAGTGGAGAGAAAAAAGAAAACTATGCCCTGGCCGGTTTGGCTCAGCGGTTAGAGCGTTGGCCTGCGGTCCTGAGGGACCCGGGTTCAGTTCCCGCTAAGGGCACGTACCTCGGTTGCAGTTTGTCCCCGGCTCTGGTTGGTTGTGCGGGTGGCAGCCACTCGATGTGTCCCTTTCACGCCGATGTTTCTCTCTCTCTCTCTCTGTTCCTCTCTCTCCCTCCCACTGTACCTGAACAAAAAATGGGAAAATGTCCTTGGGTGAGGATAAAAAAAAAAAAGAAAGAAAGAAAACTATGAAAACCCATTGAAGAATAATGAAGCTATATTGCCTAGACAGAAACTGTGGGTCCTTGAGGCAGATCTGTGTACACTGGTAAATATTCAGGGACCTAAAATCAAAACACAAACTAGAACATTTTAAGCATCAAAATAGCCCAGTGAGACTTAAATCCAGAAAAAAAAGAAAGAAAAAAAAAACACACCACCAGACTTCTCTGTGATAACTCAGTGTCACGTTGTGTAGATTTAGTGTTTGGTGCCCTAATAGCTAAGTGATGTCTTTTCCTCAACCTGGTTCTTTGACTTGGTTCTTTCTTTCTCCTCCTCCTCTTCCCCATCCTCATCCTTCACCTCCTCTTCTTCTCTTCAAAGAAAGAACATAGTATTATGTCTCCATAGACACCTCACTGTAGGATTTTCCCCAATTTTTATTTTATTTTCATGTCTACTTTAAAAAGTTATTCAGAGAAAGAAAAGTATCTTTCTTAAAGATAAGGTGGGGGAGTGCGAGCTATTTTAAATGAAAATTAAAGTGGTGCTCAACGTATTTCTCTTTCCAGGTCAGCATTCCTTAGTCTCTGGTACATGAACTTGCCAGAACTCAGCAGTGAACCAAGAGCGCACTGTGGGCTGGGTTTGTAACTGGCATAAAATCACTGAGTGAAAAAACAAATGAAACAGCAGAAAACAAAAGGAGTAAGGAAGGGGAGGAAGAGAGAAAACTGTTGATAATGTGGACACTCCCATTGTCTGTGGAAATAAATAAAGGTGTTGTTTGGTTCAATTAAAAATACTTCACTGTTTTATGAACTCTATACCATATTATTATGGAATTTTGGATAACGCGCATGCAAATTAGTACTGAGTTACCGTTGTCCTGGTCTTTGTGCAGTTTCTGTGAGCTGTAGTGATAAGGAATAAAGTCCGTCCCCGAAGTGGTTTTCGCCTGCGCTCTGTAGTACCGTCTGTGCGTGTGTTTGCATGATACGTGTGTGTGCCTGGGGAGGTAGTGCAAATCACAGGTGTCACTGTGATTGTCATGGATCCTAAATGTACATGTGTTTTGCACATCCTCATAAGATGAAGACCCTGATTACATCTTAAAATTGGGTTGTTATAAAAATGAAAACGAAGATACAAAACAGCGAAGACTGAAAAAAGCATTCTTTATAATAAGGATTCCACTACAATTTGTCGAAAAGTTGGAGAAAGTGCGAGCACAGAGCATTTACATTTCAGTTTCTATAATTCATTTCTGATAGGAATCATTTTCTAAATTTATTAATTATGGCAGTTAAGTGTAATTATTCTACCTAGTCAAGATTTTTGTTATTGCTTTTTAACACCAAGATAAATTCAGGGGAGGGTAATTGCCATGACAATAATTCGGCAGGGTTCGGACCGGCTGTTCCCGCATCCACAAGAACACACACACACACGCACACGCACACACACACACACGCACGCGCGCGCACACACACACACACACACACACACCCAGGGCCCGCCTGCTGCTCACTCGGGCCTTCCAGCAGCGGTTTCAGGGATCGTCATGTTTTTCTGAAGGGAACCGGCAGAGGAGATGGCCTTGACCTGGTTTCTGTTTTGGTTTTAATAAAAACATTAAATAAATTAAGGGAAAAATGGAAAAGCAAAAGAAAAAATGTTTATCAACTAATTTTGGGTAGCAAACACACACACGCACACAAAACACACACCACACACTCAAACTTTCCTGTTAGAAAAGCACTCAGGAGCCATGCATCTTCCTGAGCAAGAGGCCTCAGGGCAGGGCAGGTACCTTTCTTACTCACCTTTCCCCCCAAAATGTCAGTGCATCACCGGGAACCTCACGTCCGGTTGGCACTGCACTGGGCACCTGGTACCACGTGCCCTGGTCCCCGAGTGGGAAAGAGACGGCACAGCAGTGTACCTGCCTTCGCAGCAGGGTTAGTTCACATGGACTCCGGGTGCACAGATGGCGGCCCCGAGAGAGATCTGTTTCGAACATTTGGGGATTGTAAATACCCCTGGGTCTGATGACGTAATAGGCGCTGATCCCACGAAGGCCGACGTGTCCACATTTTTTTTTTTAATGCAGATTAGTTCACAAGTTCTTATGTATGCACTGCAGTTACCACTGTACACCCTGTCATTTTTATAGATCATTTCTTTTTTCCCTGTCACGTGTTGCAAGCCTATGACGGGCTGATAGATAAACAGAGAAGGTTGATATTTCTATTTAACAACTGACTTAAACATTAATTTCTGCAATGAAATAAGTGATTTTGCTGTCCCTCTTACACGAGGAGAGGAATGCTTCTGCTCTTCTCAGTACTGCGGAGAGTAAGGCCACCGCAGCTGGTGACGCACAGGGGTCTGGTCCCTCTCCCCGGCACCTCTGCTCAGGTGCACCTGTCCCAGCCGCGCCCTGCACTGTGTTCTACACTGTGATTCCCAGCATCGCTCTTGCTGTGAACCGACTCAGATGACATGTGGCCTCCCATGTAAAGAAAATGTAAAGACTACCTCAATCTTAAAATGACTGAGGGAATTTAGCATGCACGATACTTACTTGAGATAAATATTCGACTTTTAAATCCAATCAAATACAAGTTGCATAAAGATAAATAATTTGGGAGCTGAGTATCTGAATATCAAAAGCTCTTTTTTTTTTTTGATGGGTGCTAAATCTATTTCTCTATCAACTTAAAACTGAACAGAATGAATATGTTAAATATTAAGAAATTGATGTTATAATCATATGAAAACAAATTAAGTTCTTAGAGAGATGAGTGAAAATGAAATGTCAACCAGCAGAGTCCATATACTGTCTAAAGTTGAAAAACAACAATAAGTAGAGATTTTAACGGAATATATACATTGAGAAAGGAAAGTATGAGAATACCTAAACACGGAAGAAACAACATTATCAATATTAAAATATAAAAACATTCCTAGAGAAGATTATAAAAGAAAAAAAAGGAAGCAAATGGTTATTAAAATCTAATGTACATGTTCAATATTATAAAATTATATAATGTTAAATAGGCCTGACATAAATATAAATGTGATAACTGATAAAAGGAATATCAGTTTTGAATTAAATACAATATATAATAAAATGATACACTAGTGAAGAATTGGAAATAGTCAATATTTACCAAAAGAGATATTTAAAGAAATTATGGTAAACCCCATACACTGAATTTGTTTGCATTTATTTATTTATTTATTTATTTTTTATAATTTTATTTTTGTTACAGATGTTTCTCCTTTTTCTACCCCATTGACACCCTCCTCCCCATCCCACCCGCCCCACCCCTGGCTTTGTTGTCCATGTCTATTGGTCATGCATACATGCATATAAGTTCTGTGGTTTATCTCTTCCCTCACCCCCAAATCCCCTCTTCTGAGGGTTGTCAGTCTGTACCCCACTTCCATGTTTCTGGGTCTACCCTATTGCTCAGACTGTTATGTTCATTATATTCCACAAATAAGTGAGATCATGTGATATTTGTCTTTTTCTGCTTGGCTTGTTTCACTTAGGATAATACTTTCCAGGTCCCTCCATGTCGTCTCAAAGGATGAGATCTTTCTTTCTTACAGCTGCGTAGTAATCCATTGTGTAAATGTACCACTGCTTTTTTATCCATTCATCTACTGATGGACCACTTGGGCTGTTTCCAGATCTTAGCTATTGTAAATAGTGCTTCTATGAACATGGGGGTACATATATTCTTTCTGATTGGTGTTTCAGGCTTCTTAGGGTATATTCCTAGAAGTGGGATCACTGGGTCAAATGGAAGTTCAATTTTTAATTTTTAATTTTTTGAGGTAACACCATATTGTTTTCCATAGTGGCTGCACCAGTCTGCATTCCCACCAGCAGTGTACTAGAGTCCCCTTTTCTCCACACCCTCACCAACACTTGTTGTTTGATGATTTGTTGATGGTGGCCATTCTGACAGGTGTGAGGTGATACTTCATTGTTGTTTTAATTTGCATCTCTGATGATTAGTGATGTTGAGAATTTCTTCATATGTCTTTTGGCCATTTGTATATCCTGTTTAGACAGGTGTCTATTCAGCAACTCTGCCCATTTTTTAGTTAGGTTCTTTGTCTTACTTTTATTGAGTTGTATGAGCACTCTATATATTTTGGAAATTAACCCCTTATCTGATGTATCATTGGCAATGATGTTCTCCCATACAGTGAGTTGCCTTTCCATTTTTATGTTTTATTTATTTATTTATTTTGCTGTGCAGAAGCTTTTGAGTTTGATGTGGTCCCATGTGTTCATTTTTTTTTCTTTGTTTCTGTTGCCTTAGGTGATGTATCAGTGAAAATTCTGCTGCATATGATGTCTGAAATTTTATTGCCTACATTTTCTTCTAGAATTTTTATGGATTCACGGGTCACATTTAAGTCTTTTATCCATTTTGAGTTTATTTTTGTGTATGGTGTAAGTTGATGTTCTAGTTTGATTTTTTTTTTTTTTTTTTTTTGCATGTAGCTGTACAATTTTCCCAACGCTATTTATCAAAGAGGCTGTCTTTACTCCACTGTATGCTCTTGCCTCCTTTGTCAAATATTAATTGAGCATAGTGTCTTGGGTCCATTTCTGGGTTCTCTGTTCTGTTCCACTGGTCTAGATGCCTGTTCTTGTGCCAGTACCAGGCTGTTTTGATTACAGTCGCTCTGTAGTATAACCTGATATTCGGTATTGTGATCCCACCTACTTTGTCCTTCTTTTTCAAGATTGCTGTGGCTATTTGGGGTCTTTTTTGGTTCCATATGAATTTTTGAAGTATTTGTTCTAGTTCTGTGAACTATGTCCTTGGTATTTTGATGGAGATTGCATTGAATCTATAGATTGCTTTGGGTAATATGGACATTTTAATGATGCTAATTCTTCCAATCCATGAATAAGGTATGTGCTTCCACTTTTTTATATCTTCCTCTATTTCTTTTTTCAATGTCCTATAGTTTTCTGCAAATAGGTCTTTATTTCTTTGGTTAAGTTGATTCCTAGGTATCTTAATTTTTTTGCCACGATGGTAAGTGGGATTGTTTTTTCAGTTTCTCTTTCTGTGAGTTCATCATTGGTGTATAAGAATGCCATCGATTTCTTGACGTTAATTTGTATCCTGCTACTTTGCCAAATTCATTTATTAAGTCTAGTAGATTTTTGATGGAGTCTTTAGGGTTTTCTATGTATAATATCAAGTCATCTGCAAATAATGACAGTTTCACTTCCTCCTTTCCAATTTGGATCCCTTTTATTTTTTCTTGATGTCTGATTGCTGTGGCTAAGATTTACAGTACTATGTTAAATAAGAGTGGTGAAAGTGGACATCCCTGTCTTGTTCCTGTTCTTAAGGGAAATGCTTTTGGTTTCTGCCCATTGAGTATGATGTTGGCTGTGGGTCTTTCATATATGGCTTTTATTATGTCGAGATATGATCCCTCTATTCCCACATTGCTGAGTGATTTTATCAGAAATGGATGCTGGATTTTGTCAAATGCTTTTTCAGCATCTATTGGTGTGATCATGTGGTTTTTATTCTTCATTTCGTTTATGTGGTATATCATGTTTATTGATTTGCAAATGTCATACCAGCCTTGCATCCTTGGGATGAATCCCACTTGGTCATGGTGAATAATTTTTTTGATGTATTGCTGAATCTGATTTGCTACTACTTTGTTCAGGATTTTGGTGTCTATGTTCATCAAGGATTTGGCCTGTAGTTTTCTTTCTTTGTAGTGTCCTTTTCTGGTCTTGGAATTAGAATTATGCTGGTCTCATAAACAAGTTTGGAAGTCTTCCTTCTTCTTGAATTTTTTGAAATAGTTTGAGGAGAATGGGTGTTAGTTCTTTTTCGAATGTTTGGTAAAAATCCCCATGAAGCCATGCGGGCCTGGGCTTTTGTTTGCTGGGAGAGTCTTGATTACGTCTTCAATTTCCTTAGTTGTTGTTGCTCTGTACAAGTTTTCTATGTCTTCCCAGTCCAGTATTGGGAGACTGTGGGTTTCCAGAAATTTGTCCATTTTGCTTAGATTGTCGAATTTGTTGCCATATAATTGTTCATAGTAGTTGTTAACAATCTTTGGTATTTCTGTGGTGTCAGTTGTTACTTCTCCTCCTTCATTTCTGATTTTGTGTATTTGGGTTCTCTGTCTTTGTTCCCTGGTGAGTCAAGCTAAGGGTCCATCAATCTTGTTTATCTTTTCAAAAACCAGCTCTTTGTTTCATTGATACTTTGAATTGTTTTTTTGGTCTCTATGTCATTTATTTCTCTTCTGATCTTTACTACTTTCTTCCTTCTACTTACTCTGGGTTTTTTTGTTTGTTTGTTTGTTTGTTTGTTTGTTTGTTTGTTTCCTAATTCTTTAAGTTGTGAGGTTAGACAGTCAATTAGAAATTTTTCTTGTTTCTTGAGGTAGACCTGTAATGCTATGAACTTCCCTCTCAGAAATGGTTCACTGCATCCCATAGATTTTGTGTTGTTGTGTGTACATTTTCATTGGTTTTAGGAAGTTTTTAATTTCTTCCTTGATCTTTATGTTAACCCATTCATTGTTTAATAACATGCTATTTAACATCCTTGTGTTCAAATAATTTTGCATGATTTTGTTGTAACTGATTTCTAGTTTCATGCCATTGTGATCTGAAAAGATGCTTGATATGATTTCAATCTTCTTGAACTTGTAGAGATTTAGTTTGTGTCCTATCCTGCAGTCTATCTTTGAGAATGTTCCATGTGCAGTTGAGAAGAATGTGAATTCTGTGGTTTTGAAATGTAATTCTCTGTAGATATCTATTAAATCCATTTGGTCTGGTGCTTCATTTAGAGTCTCTGTTTCCTTGCTAATTTTTTGTCTTGAGGATCTATCCAGTGATGTCAGAGGGGTGTTGAAGTCTCTTGCTATGATTGTATTGCTCTTTATTTCTCCTTTGAAGTCCTCCAGAAGATTTTTAACAGATTTTGGTGCTCCTATAATGGGTGCATATATGTTTATCAAGGTTATATCTTCCTGTTGGATATATCCTTTCAATATTATGTAGTGACCTTCGTTGTCTCTAGTTATGGCCTTCAGTTTGAAATCTATTTTTTCAGATATGAGTATTGCTACCCCAGCTTTTTTTTTTCCTTTCCGTTTGCTTGGAAGATTTTTTTTCCATCTCTTCCCTTTCAATCTATGTGAATGTTTTGTTGTGAGGTGGGTCTCTTGTAAACAACATATAGATGAGTCATGCTTTCTTTTTTTTTTTTTTATCTTCACCCAGGGATATTTTTCCATTTTTTGTACAGATAGAGTGGGAGGGAGAGAGAGGAAGGGAGAGAGAGAGAGAAACATCGACGTGAAGGGACACATCGAGTGGCTGCCACCCGCACGACCAACCAGGGCCGGGGACAAACTGCAGCCGAAGTACATGCCCTTAGCGGGAACCGAACCCGGGTCTCTCCGGGCCGCAGGCCGACACTCTAACCACTGAGCCAAACTGGCCAGGGCTGAGTCATGCTTTCTTATCCAATCAGCTATTCTGTGTCTTTTTATCGGAGCATTCAGTCCATTTACATTTAAGGTGATTACTGATACGTACTTATTCATTGCCATTTTTGTTTAGTTTGGTTATATTTTTCTTCCTATTTCTTCTACTAATTACAGCAGTCCTTTTAACATTTCTTGCAGTGCTGGTTTGGTGCTAATGTATTCCCTTAGCCTTATTTTGTCTGGGAAGCTCTTTATTTGACCTTCTATTTTGAATGAGAGCCTTGCTGGGTAGAGTAGTCTTGGATTCAGATCCTTGTTTTTCATGACCTTGATTACTTCGTGCTATTCCCTTCTGGCCTGTAGTGTTTCTTCTGAGAAGTCAGCTGAGAGCCTTATGGGGTTTCCTTTGTAGGTAACCTGTTGCTTATCTCTTGCTGCTTTTAGGATTCTCTCTTTGTGTTTAATTTTTGGCATTTTAATTACTATGTGTCTTGGCATGGGCTTGTTTGGGTTCTTCTTACTTGGGACTCTCTGTGCTTCTTGAACTTGAAAGCCTTCTTCCTTCACCAAATTAGGGAAGTTTTCTGTCACTATTTCTTTGAATATATTCTCTAACCCTTGCTCATTTTCTTCTTCTTTGGGGACTCCTATGATGTGAATATTATTATGTTTCCAGTTGTCCCACAGTTCACTTAAGCTGTATTCTTATTTTTTAATAGTTTTTTTCCTTTTGGTTTTCTGATTGATTGATTTTTTTTCTACTCTGTCTTCTAATTCACTGATCTGGTCCTCAGCTTCCTCTACTGTGCTATTTGGACCTTCCAATGTGTTCTTTATTTCTGATATGTCATTCTTGATTTCTTCTTGGTGGTTTTTAATTTTCAATTGGTTGATTTTCAACATCTCTATGTCCTTACTCATGCTGTTGAGCTTCCTCAAGATCATGGCTCTGAATTCTAGCTTTGTTTAGTTGCTTAACTGCTCCATATCTATCTCATCTTCGGTAAACGTCTATTGTTCTTTTATTTGGCTTTTGTTTGTTTCACCATTTAGGCTATCACAGTGGGCTTAGGTGCCTGCCAAATTTCTCCTGTGAGTGTTGGTGTTCTGCTGTTTGTGGCTCCCTCTCCTGGGTTTGGATAAGTGAAGGAGGACCCACGTTATACACCACTGTCAAGTCTTACTTTCCTGGGTAGAGTTGCTAGCCCAGGAATGATACAGTTTTCCACTAGATTTTTGCCTGGAAGCTATCAGTAGTGGTTACTTGAAGAGCCTTGGGTTCTGAATTGAATGAAAAACTCCCTCAGGTGCTCAGAGTAAGGGTATTTCCCGAGGGTAGGTCAGATGCTGGTTGTTCCTGAGCCTCAATTTGCATTTCAATGGCTCACCTGGGTGGGGTTGAATCTCAGAGGGAGGGGCCGCTGCCTCTCCTGAGAACCCGGATAAGGAGTAAGATGACCACCTCCTGCAAGGCCACAACTTAGCAAAAGCTCTGAGCACCCTCCAAATCCGAGTGTCCCCGTACAGTTCCCGACCAGTCTGCCCTCCCTCTGCTGGAGCCCAAGGTGAGTGGCTGTCGCTATTTTCGCGTCTGTCCTGGCTCTGCGCTGTGGAGCCACATGGGAGTGTAACCCAAGGGCGCCGCTCACAGCTAAGACTGCTGCTGACTGTGGGCTCCCAGCCCCCGTCTCGGCCTCTGCAGTCCTACCAAGATCGAGTCAGTGTCCCTGGTTATATGGTCCTCCAAGCTGCTTTTCTGTTGCTTTTTCCCGTTGATTTGTCTTTATTTTAGTTGTAATTCCTGTTTGGTCCTGGGAGACAGTCTGTGTAGCTTCCATTCACTCCACCGCCATTTGGGAATCCCCGAATATGTTTACATTTAATAAATGAACTTTGAATCCAAAGTGGCAGCATAAACTGCCAGCCATGTCTATATGTGTGTTGGGTATCCTTCCTTCCTACTTCCTTCTTCCTTCTTCCTTCTTCCTTCTTCCTTCTTCCTCCTCCCTCCCTCCCTCCCTTCCTCCCTTCCTTCCTTCCTTCTTCCTCCTCCTTCCCTCCATCCCTCCTCTCCCTCCTCCCTCCCTCCCTCCCTCCCTTCCTTCCTTCCTTCCTTCCTTCCTTCCTTCCTTCCTTCCTTCCTTCTTCCTCCTCCCTCCCTCCCTCCCTCCGTCCCTCCTCTCTCTCCTCCCTCCCTCCCCTCCCTCTCTTCCTTCCTTCCTTCTTTCCTTCCTTCCTTCCTTCCTTCCTTCCTTCCTTCCTCCTCCTCCCTCCCTCCATCCCTCCATCCCTCCTCTCCCTCCTCCCTCCCCCCTCCCTTCCTTCCTTCCTTCCTTCCTTCCTTCCTTCCTTCCTTCCTTCCTTCCTTCCTTCCTTCCTTCTTTCCCTCCTTCCTTCCCTCCTTCCTTCCACTTTCAGGAACTGGTAAACTGATCACATCACTGTACAAGATTCTCTGAGCAGGTCTCAACAGCCTCCTGTCCCTTCGAGTGAAATCCACCCCCATTCAGGAAGGGCTTGAATGCCTTTCCCTTGGCTCTCGGGGCCACTTGCTGGTCCCTCTCCCCTGCGCATGCTCCTTGAGGTTGAGCCGTTTTCACCAGGCACGTCTGAATCAGAGCTGCCGATCCCAGGAGGCTTTCCTTTCCCCGACAGGCATTTCTTTCAGGCAAGCAGAGTCTGAAGACAGGCGTGGCCTGGCACACTCGAAGGGCAGTGTGCATGCATCCTCGCCAGGGGTCACTTCATGGAACTCACGAGGCAACAGAACCGAGCTACCAAGGTGTCTGAGCTGACCAGCCCTGTCATACGGGCAGTTACATGCAGTGGTCACATAAAACACTTACGAGCCGTATGATCTAGTCCAAGGACATTGCCACTCTCCAAAGTGCCTCCTGCATTTTCCTAAAACACACGTAGGGGAAGAAGAGGCCACAGGTAAAGCTCTGTTTCCCCTGCCCCCAAACTGGCTTTCCCGTCCCTCTTCCTCAAAGACCAGACTCCCCAGAGCTCCCCAACTTCACTTCCACATCCCAGACTCAATGAATTTTTTTCTTGATTTGCTTTCCTTTTCTTCTGTTCTTTTTTCGTTTGTTTATTTAATTGCTCTCCCCTTTTATCTGTTTATCTGTGTTGTGGTGCTTGCTAATCTATTCTGTTTTTAGCCCAGAGCACAGTTCTTAACCTCAGCACTATTGATATTTGGGGCGGGGTAAATTCTTTGTTGTGGGGAGTCTGACCTGTGCATTGTAGAGTTAAGGGAGATAATTTGAAAGCTGGTTGCATTACTTTTGAAAAGGGAGAAAGAGAAAATATTGTGAGCAGCAACTTTACAAAATATTTATTTCTGTGAACCATTTTTAATAGGAAACTGAAACAAAGTGCAGCTTTGCAGATGTAACGAAGGGAGCTAATATGTTCCGTGCCATGGGTCAATAGATGATTAATGTCAGTAAGACCCTTAGAGTGAAAATGAAATAAATTTATAATTTATACATTGAGCTTTTCTTTGTCAATCATTTCAGTAATTTCTAACCACGATTCAGATAAATTTCTTAGTTAGAATATATATATATATATATATATATGTCAAGATTTTTATGGGTGAATATAGGTAACTTTTATTGTTATTGTTTTATTGAATATTGTTAGCTTTTACATGGTTCTCCACATTTCAACATAAGAATACACCTCAGTAGAGTGCTAAATAAAAGAAACAGAAGAGGGATTAAATTGTGGTAGTTTACATTCTGAAAGAGGGTACCTCTTTTGTTGTCATGGTAGTCAACCCAAGGATATATGGTAATTAATAACTCATTAATGATTTTACCCAAGGAAATGAAGTTGTTAAAATATTCAAAATGATAAAAAAAAAAAAAAAAAAAAAAAAAAAAAAAAGTTTTATTTGCACTGAGGTTTTAGCAGGAGATATTTGACAGAAGAATGTGTTCTGGGCAATCAATCATGGTTGTCCACAGTGGTATTAATCACCTCGTGGGCCCGGTTGTTTGTCTTCTCGTCATCCTTGAGGTTTCAGTATTTAAAAATGTTCTGCTGAGACGCTCTCCATGTAAATGAACCATATGTTAAAAGCTGACGATGTTGCCAAGGTTTTGCTAAGGCCTGTTCAAGGTAGAAAGTTTGGCTCATTATGCTCGTATTTTTCAATGCAGAAGAAAAGCATACTCCAAGGGTTTCAGAGGACACTTCAAAGGTTCAAAGCTTGAGTGAAAGTAGGTTGGATAGTTCCTTACTGTGGTTTGGTTTCTTTCTTACACCCAAGTCGTCAGAGCACAGATATGACGAAGAATGATTGCATTGGGATTTTTTTCCTTAATTCTCAGAGGGATTGTATCAAACGCATGCTATCTGTAGTGGGTTTCCTTCTGGAACAATCTGATACCTATTCAGTGTCTGTCATTAGATAACTTGATATTTTTATTATTATGCAGTGATTGTTTTCATCCACAAACTGTTTTATAAATGTTTTATTATTCATTTAAATGTCAAAAGACTTTTGTATGGTTTCCAAAATAGTATGGGGGAATTCTTTGTTTTAGAAAATGGTTTACTAGCACTATTCAGATCTGATACTATCAGGTTAAACAGCAACTTATGAGTAAAAATTGGCAGCATACACACAAACTCCATAAGTTTCAAAAAAAAAACCCGAAACACTAAGAAAAGTTATATGTAGTCCCGTGTTCATTGCAGCATTATTTACAGTAGGCATGGTATGGAAATAAGCTGTGTCTATAAGAGCATGAATAGATAAAGCAATTGTCGCATTCTTTAATGGAATATTATTCAGCCATAAAAAATAATTTTTCCATTTTCAACCGCGTGGATGAACCTCAAGGGCATTTTGCTAAGTGAAATAAGTTAGACCAAGAAGGCAAAAACTCAAGCTGATAGACACAGAAAACAGATTGGTGGTTGCCAGTGGTAGAGGTTGGGGATTGGGAATGGGTGAAGAGGGTCAAAAGGTAAAAAAGAATAAATTAATTAAGAAACAAAGCAAACCCGGCCAGTGCAGCTCAGTGGTTGAGCGTCAGCCCAGGCACCAAGAGGTCGCCGGTTCAATTCCCGGTCAGGGCACATGCCCAGGTTGTGGGTCAAATCCCCAATCAGGGTATTGCAGGAGGCGGCCAATCGATGTTCTCGCTCATCGATGTTTTTATCTCTCTCTCTCCCTCTCCCTTCCTCTCTTTCCAAAAATCAATAAAGAAAGAAAATTTAAAAACAAAAATCCCCACAAAAAACAGTTCCATGAGAAGGCACTTGGTATAAAAGCAAAGGTTCATTTTAAAGTTAAGTTTTATCTTTTAAGAGGAAATCGGGCTACAGCTAGCGATACAGAAATACCCATATTAGCTATTTGTATCTCTGTCCAAGAGGTATATTTACATACAGGGTGTGGCAAAAGTAGGTGTACAGTCATTTGTATGACAAATAATGTAATAATTAATAAATAATAATACAAGAATAAACTCTGTTTCATGTACTCACAACTGTAAACCTACTTTTCCCCCACCCTGTGTGTGTGTATGTGTATATTTTTTGCTTGTCTGGTTTTGGAATCAAGGTCATCTGGTTTCAGAGAATAAGTTGAGAAGTATTTGCTTTTATTCTCAATTCTGAAGAATTTATAAGATTGATACAGGTTTCTTCCTTAAATAAATGATGGAGGCAACCAGTGAACACGTGGAATTGGAATTGTCTTTGTGGGAAGATTTTAAAATTACAAGTATTATTTCTCTAATCATTGATATAATTCAGGTTTCTATTTTTGTTACTAACTTGTATAGTTTGCATTTACTAAGCAATTTATATTTGCATCAAGGCTGTAGTATTTATTGGCATACCATTATTCTTTATGTCCCCATATTAACTTTTAACACAGCTAGAATCAGCAGTTATATTCCCTCTTCATGTATAATTCTGCTAATTTCTGTTGTCACTATCTTATCATTTGTCTCTCCAGATTTATGTAATTTTTAGATCTTTTTGAAGAACTAACTTCTGATGTCACTGATTTTCTCTTATGTTTATCTCATGAGCTACGGCTCTTTGTTTTTTGTCATCTTATTTGGTAGATCAAATCTTATCAAATTTGATAAGATGTTGGCCATTATTTATGCAAATACTTTATGTTCCTCCCTCCTCTGAGACTTTTTATAAGACAATATGTCGAAGGTGAGTGAGCAGGAAGAATTCAAAGAAAAACGAGTTTTCTGGCAATCATAAGTAGGAGGGAATAAATCAGGAAGCTGGTAGAGTAATTTAGGGTGATTAGATAGTTCCTGACCCAACGGAACTGCCGCAGGAGTAAAGCTGCATCATCTGAAAAATAAGCTAGAAAACGAACATAATGACAGTGAAGAAATTTTGCTTGTACACGTGTGGATGAAGTTTTTGGTGGTGTTACTGCGTGCTTTTTATTATTTTTGGAAAGAAACGGTGGATTTTGTGTCTTTATATTTTATTAGTTAATTTGCCAGGAAGTAAAGTATACATGCTTAAATTTAAAAAGTATTTAATAATGATGATGAAGTAGATCAAACAAAGTATCCCTGAACAGCTGTGTGTCTGGTGCTCCATGAACTTGAATCACAATTTCTTCTTATTTCTACACTGTTTTGCTCACGTTAACCTCTCCTTACATTTGCTATAAAACACTTAGAATGTTATCTTTAGAGCTATATAATCATTTCTAAGAATGAATAATATTTTGAGCATATCCTATTTGGATAGCAAAATCATAAGACCTGTTTTAGAAAAATATAAAATCTCTTCTATTATATAAATACAGTGAAGAAGAAAGAGCTAATTCTAATCTAAAGAAGGTAAACATATACATTATAAACCTCATGCTGAAGTCTTTCAAATAAATGAATCTTGGAAACAGTATTCTCTGTCTCACGGTGCTGTTGGTTTTATCGTGCGATGGTCAGACTCTGCCTTTCTCTCTACCCTTGTTTTTCCCTTGTAGTTTCAAATGCACTTTTTAGCTTGAATAGATTTGTGAAGGATTTGTTTGTTTGCAGTGAGTTTATTGCTCGGAGAAAAGTTGAGACTGTGAAAAAGAAATGTAAACTTTTTTTAGCCCAGCTTGACAGGTCTATTATATTTTAAATTTAGATGAAATGATTCATAAGTCTCCTCAGAATCTTAGAACTCAGCTACCTGTTTCGCAGAAACTCACCTTCAGGGTATCTATTTGTGAGAGGATTTTTTCTCAGTGCAAGGAACATAGCTCTGCAGGAAAATGTGAAATTATGGAGACAATCGGCGGTCCCTGCAGGCATCGAACCCGCACGTGCCTATCTTATGCAGGAGAGTGCGGTGCCTCAAATGGAAGCAACTTGCTGACGCTGCACAGTGAGCCGCAGAGTTCAGGCTCGAACTCGGGCTCTTGGTCTCTAAAGTTCAGTCTATACAGACACATCGTATCCTCCAACGAATCAGTCCCATCACTAAAGATTGAGTGGCTGCCTGAATTAAGCCCAGAGATTACATCTTTCGCGCTAACAAATGGGGCTGCTGCAGTCTCATGTAGACTGGCTGAAGACATGAAGTCCCTGAATCCAGGACAAAAGACCATGACTTTGCTTCCTGTTTCCTTGTCTCCCAAGTCCCCAGGGGCCATGCAGAAGCAGACCCAGGTGGACGCTGCCCACACAGTGTGGTTGTGTCAAGGATCCCCAAATTTAGAAAACCCCAATTTTGTAAAAGAAGCTGCTAACAAACCTGACTCCCCTTTGCTGCAGACGTTATCCTTTTCATTCTGGACAGAAAATAAATCTTTCCTGTCTTCCAGAGGAAGACACTATCTCTATCATCTGAGGCCTCTTGCTACACACAGATCCTTAAAAAGACAACAGGAACAAAAGTCAGTAGAAGACATGAAGAAATGTCATGGAGAATTGTCTCTTGACACTTTGCAAGCCAGTTTGATTAGATGAGTTATAGGAGGCACTCTATATATAGGGTATCCCCTAAAAATGTATCCACAACTTTGAATAATTATAAAGCCAGTGCTTATTAAAGTACATTTTATTTTCAAAGTGTAATAGCATCTACAGACCCCTGTATACATTTTTTGGGGACACCCTGTATATATTATTAGTGAGCACTGTGCATCCTGTGTGAAAAGATTAGCTTCTTGGGCACATGAAACCATCATTGGAGGCCGCTAAGCTCCTTGTGAATAGTGATTGTTGATTGTAGCATGTAACCAGGGTAGGAAATGATGTGGTTGATCAAGATAAATGGTAGTGAGGAGTTGGCATTTATAAGATCGCACACCTGCTACTGATCGGGAGAACTTAGAGATGGTATTAAAATTGACTAAGAGATGCAAAAACAAAGGTGGATTTGAAAGGGGGTGAGTGGATATGGGGAATTCAGACTCTTGAATTCAGCTTTAATAATAAAATAAAGTTTTACATCCATGTGCCTTTTTTTTATTATCCTCACACGAGGACATTTTTACATTCATCTTCAGATAGAGAGGGAGCGAGATAAGGAGGGAGAGACAAAGGAAGAGAGAGAAACATTGATGTGAGAGAGACACATCGAGTGGTTGCCACCCACACGACCCCAATCAGGACCGGGGACAAACTACAACTGAATTACGTGCCCTTAGCGGGAACCGAACCCGGGGACTCTCTGGTCTGCGGGTCGACGCTCTAACTGCTGAGCCAAACTGGCCAGGACTCCATATGCTTTTTTAAAATGTTACTGAGCAATTGGAAAAAATACAGTCATACTGTTTTCAAGTTGACCAATTTTTCACTTAAAAACATTCTGTTTAAATAAGAATCGCAATCGCATTAATATTTCCAAGTGACAAAATGCTTTTTCAAACTTTCTTTTCATGTCTTCACTTATAATAAATAATCTTTAAACTGTATAGCTGATTTAAAATTAAAAAATAGGAAAATGGAACCATGTATAAATAAATAAGGAGTGATTATTTACAGAAGAATTTGTCAAGATTATAGAAGTTGTAATTTCTAAAAATATAGGTCTTTATCCTAAGATATTACATTAAGGTAGATGTTGATTTTTTATTGTTATTTAAAGATATGCTATGAGATATTCTTTAGTATTTACATTTAAAAAAAGGCATTTTTTTCCATAATTCTAATTACCTGGTTAAATACTATAGGCCAATTAAAGTTCCAATATCCCTAAAAATGTGGAATTAAATCATGTCAGAAACTTTAAAAAATCTCTCTCTCTCTTTTTTTTTTAGCATATAATGGTGATCTTGTCACATTCAATTCATAATGTAGCAAGATTAAATTGTATAGTATCATCTAATGGGGGAAAAAAAGTTAAAAAGAAGAAAGTTTAAAATAGTCTCATTATTCTTGTGTTTTCTTGACTCTTGATCCTGTAGGACATCTGAAGATATTTAGTTTCATTGTTCTCTGAGTAGCTCATGAATATTTCAGTTCCAAATGGTTGAGTGTTCTTTTTACTAGTCCATTTAAAGCAAAGCACAAATATGTTTTTTATGTGTGTTGCTGGGAGACTTGGTGATTTAAGGATTTTTACTTTTTTCTTTCTTAACAATGAAACCATCAACTGTACAGGAACTATAACAGTTATGTTTATTTAAGGTCGCATTAGAATGGATATAGCACATATTTTTCTTAATGTTTAATAATGAAATAGCTATTTGATTTTAACAATCACATGGG
This sequence comes from Molossus molossus, assembly GCF_014108415.1. Taxonomy (NCBI): domain Eukaryota; kingdom Metazoa; phylum Chordata; class Mammalia; order Chiroptera; family Molossidae; genus Molossus; species Molossus molossus. Next base: position 119,284,445 of record NW_023425377.1, on the reverse strand, counting down.
ATAATAGTTTGCAAACATTGAAAGCACTAGTGCACATAAAAGGGGACTGAGTCCGATCGAGCTCCGTTTCCTTCTGGAAGAGTCTTCTTTGTGTTTCATCAAAGGGTTGTAAGGGCAGGAAAAGTGTCCCCTCATTACGGCACCCACTTGGACGCTTGTGTGAAATATGCCACAAATAGAGATGCCTCAAAGCTCTGGCTCTATGAATATGAAACATTTAATCTGACTAAACATAGCTTAATAAATATTTATAGCATATTTCTGTGTACAGAAATCTTGGTTCTTATATCTCTTTATATAATCAAGATAATCCTGGGCAAATAGGAGGAAGCAGATAATCTGTCATGTTAATATGTCCAGAACATTGTGAAATTAATAAAAGTCCTCTAAGGATTTTAAAAAACAACAACAACACAGGAAAAAGTCATCTTGATGTACATTTTAAGCCCAGGTCCAAAATGCATAGCCAAATGCATCCTACTTTCAAACATGACTTATCTTTTAATATGAAGAAGAAAAAATTAAACACTAAAAAATTACAAATTTGGAGTTATTAAATAAATGAGGCTAGCAAAACATCCTGAGAAACACAACAAGATAAAGAAACTAAAATATCTGGAAATGAGAAAGTAATATATACATGATGAAGTTGATTGTGCCACTATCAGATTTTCTTCTGAGCACAGTACTTTCCTGTGATTTATCCAAGTGATTGTCCCTGTGGCATTATCACGACCTGCCTACCAGCTACTTAGAAAATCAGAAGAACGTGATTGTCTTTTGCTACCTAAAGAAAACATTGTGAAACATTTAGCCTCGGGCAATAGGGTTGAAAGAAAATAACTACAGCAGTAACAAAAGTAGTTTAGGGTTTAAAAAGGATATTTCTTTTAAGAATTCAAAGAGTACACATTGTGATCCACTTTTATGTAATTTATTATATTAGTTTGTTTGCAAGAAAGCAATGGATCTGAAAGAACATTTGGGGGGAAAACGAGCTCATTGGCTCTGCGGGATGCCTCGTGGGACACTGTCCTTAGAGCAGGGTTTTGGTCAGAGGACATGGAAGTCATATTGGTAGAGACTCACTTCCACCTGCTGATGGTAAATATTCTCGAGATTTCTTATAGGACATGCCCATACTATGAACCCCAGTTCCTCCTGTGTCATAGCCTGAGGTCATGTATCTAAAAAACAAAACTAAAAAGGGTTTTTATACCAATAAAGGTCTTGAGAAATGTTAGAGGGACAAAATTTTAATTTTAATGTTAAATCTTGCATGACTTTTATGCATTCAATAATGGGTCCTTCCAGGGCCTCTCATGCATAGTTTTTAAAATATTATTAATGCTAAAAAGATATATATTTATTTTAAATTTTAATAATTGATTAATTTTGACTACCATTTTTCATAAAACTCAAAACACTACAGAGGATAAAAAATAAAGGCTACACCATCAGCTGATAAAAACACAAAGAACAAGATCACATCTTCTACGTGGTAAGGAAAACACTCAAAGTATATATCTGACGAGATTCGCCTAAGAAGACATTTCTGAGGCACTCAGAAACCCAAATATTTTAATATAGTCGTGTGAAATCAGGTGTTGACCACATAAAGGGATTGCAATAAAAAGAGTTAAATGAAAGGTGCCGAGCCATTTCAGAACCCACGGAAAGAAGACACAGGTCAGAATGATGAACTGGCCACGGCAGGGAAATCTGAGTCAAAGCCTGAAACTATAAATTCAGAAGAACGATGTAACCGTTCCCCCCAGCAAACTTCTCTCACGTGATTCTCCTTTATGGTTCTTCATTCAGAAGAGCCACCTGCTGTTGATCCCCAACTTGGTAACTCCTTTAGTTAGCAAATAGGTCCACTGGCGTAATTCCCTAAGTCTTCCATTGCTGAGACCGTTTTCCCAGGCAGGATTTCCTCAGGAACGATTCAGTCAGTCTCAGTGACTAGAAACGCATCTTGACATTGCAAATAATGCATACTTACCCAATTGCATTTTCCAAGCACACATATATAATTAAATAAATGCCCGCTTACTTAAAGAGAAATATTCTCTCTCCCCTCTAAAAACACTTGGCCTAAACATTGTGCAATCATTTCCGTGGTCTGTGTTGAATGGAAGAAGGGACCCTGCCGCTTTTAACCTATGCCTGAATGAGCTCATTCTTGCAGGGAGGATTAAAACAAATGTGAAGGCTTAAACCACAGATGTGTACAGAGCATCAGTTCAAGGTTGTTACTGGCAATTACAGCCAATGTCTCTGAAGAGTGTCCAGGCATGTGTGAAGAGCAGAGTATTATTCTTCCCCCGTTTCCTTTGCTCGCATCAACAGCAGGCTGCTTATTTTCAGATAATTATGGATTGCCTGATGAAGGGAACAGGCACAGTTTTTGATAGAAAATGAGTCGAAGGTGCCAACAGCGTTAGGGAGGTTTTGTAATGGGATGCGACTGCTGTCAGGAGCACAACCAGCTGACGTTAAATATGCTGGCTGCCGACAGAGTTGGCAAAGCGGAAACGTGGATGCGAGGCCGAGAAGGACTTTCTAAAGTTCTTGATTTTGTACACGAGGACATTGCTCCAAGGATGTGCTGTGTGTTCCCCTGTGTGTTTCCAGCAAATAACACGCATCTTGTCACCAAAGGACACTGAATACTTTATGTTTTGTAAGTCATTTGAAAGAATAAAACTATTTTATCTTTATAATAACACCAAGCAATAGTTATTGTTATCATTGTTATTGTTATTATTGGTCCCCAGAAGAAGCAAGGATACAGAGTTGAAGTCACAGTAAGGGGACTTCTTGTAATAGACCCAGGGCCAAACCCAAGTCTTCTTCCACCCAAGCACATTAGTGCCTTTTCCAGCTCAATTTTGAATATATATTAGAGTGATTTTATTTGTTAATGTTACTAGTATTTACCAACGTAAAATATTTTTAAAATTCTCTGTTTTCTATGCAAAAACAGAATTCTGAAAGCTAGTATTTGAAGAAGAAAGACAATAGTACATACTGTTATGTACGAATAGTTATAGTAAATGTTAAAGAGAATATGATTTGAGAAGGGAATTGATGTTATAAATAGTCATGGGAAGGGGACACATAAAGGAAAGGTTTAAAGAATGCTGTGTGTTAAGTATAGAAGGGAAAGAAACAGCCAAAATTTGGTTATTGGAGCAATGAATGTTTAAAATTTTTATTAGCGTGATCTAGCCGCAAGGTTATGAAAATGAAAGCACTGTGGAAAAGTACCAGATGTAAAGTGTGCAGATTATGAGTAGTATTTCTTAGAAGTAACCACTTTGGGCCTTGTTTCTGTTCTAGTCCTTTATAACCAAACACTCCATTCATTCTCAGGGGTGATAATCAATGCTCCTCCAGCCAGGGGGCAGCAGCGTGTCCCCACCTGCCCTGGTGCTCCCTAGTCCTGACGTCACCCCAGCATCCCTCTCCCGAGTACATCTCGATTGCTTAATTTGCATAGGGAAACCTTTTCCAAAAAGCCCCTGTGGATGAACATATGTATTTTAGCTTACAAATGACTTTTTTTCCTTCACCTGTCTCTCCCTTTTATTTATGATCTTTCCATCAATTAACTTTAGAGTTTATTGAGATTTTTTTATAGAAATACCTCAAGGGTGCCAGGAAATCAGTGTATTCTCTTATTTATCTATAATGGTTTCTTTGTTAATTACCTTATTTAGGTTTTCTTAAGTCACCTTTTTATTCACCTGATTCTTCACCTACCAGTGATGTTTTCAGTGACTTGTGTTTTCTGAAAATTTTTGTCATGAATGTCCATGCACTGTCTGTTATATATTTTCTGACATTATAATAGTTATAAAACATATATTTCTTGTGAACTGAAGACTTTTATCATTATAAAAACATTTCTATTATTTTTGTCCTGATTAAAAATTGCAATATCTATTATATGCCTTTACTCAACATTTGTTCAACTCTTCTGAATCCTTTGTTTAAAATGCATCTTGTAATAAAAAAGTACTATTTATCACAATTCTCAGAAGACAGAGTAGACATCCTTTCTCCCCATTCCTTCCACTAAGTACAACTAAAAATCTTTTAAATTATATATAAATTAAACATGTCTCATTACATGTTTGTTAAAACCCATAAAATGAACCCCACAAAGCATGAACTATAATGTAAACTGTGGATTTTAGTTAAAAATGTACTAATATTAACCCATTGGGGTAACAAGTGTGCCATGCTAATGTGAGAAGTTAGTAGGGGTAACTAGGAGAGAAATTTCTGCTTAATTTTTCTGCAAACAAAATATCCCCCCAAATCAAATCTATTTTAAAAATAAAAAAATAAACATGATACCACTGTGAAAGTTGGAGAAAAGGCTGATAGACTAAGGACCTTTCAATCTGAAGAACCACCTGGTGGGAATTACCTGGGTGTTATTGACTGATAGACTCCAGGCTTGGCGCTGAAGAGCCGACGAACTGGACACCCCAGAGGAGCCTCTCCACCCACAAGCCAGAACATTCCAACATTTTCCTGGAGTGACCGTTATGATATTATATGTTCTAGTTCATTTCTATAAATGGAGAACAAATAAACTCTTAGTAAAAATGAAACAAGCATTTTTAAGTTTTAGATTGTTCAGATTCTCGTTTTAACTTCATAATAGAATAACATCTTAGATTGTTTGTTTTCCCTCCAGAACATGTAAATTGTTTTCAAAGAGATACAGGTCAGACATGCTATCACAAATCAGCGTCATCAATGGAGTGGGTTATTTGTTCTTCTAAATACTTCTTTTCTTTCTAGTAAATCACCTTTGCGTCCAGTGGCATACGTATAGTCACTGTTTGGGGACCAATGAACCAATGACAGAGCTTACAAATGAAGCAGGAAGGGCTGGGAAGGAAAGGTAAATTCTGGTGATTAGGGCTTCACCAAGCGCAGGATGACAGAGCGGGGCATGAGCGACCTGGTGTGCATGGTGAGAAACGGACAGCACCTAAGAGCGTTGAGCAGTGAGCACCAGGCACGTGCTGCAGGCGTGGAAGAGAAAGCCCGCGTGTAGAACAGCTTCCTGTTCCAAGAACGTATCACGCAGAGTAACAAGTGGCTCGGTGCCTCGTTTTGTTTGTTCGTTCCTTTTTCCTTTCATTAAAACTTCCTTTTTTTTACATATAGCAGTGTAGGTCCAGCTGAATTGAGGGAAAGGTACTGTGATTTCCCATCTATCCCCTGCTCCTACTCATCCATAGTTTCCCTCGTTGTCAACAGCCCCCACCGGAGCGGTACATTTGGTGCAACTGATGACCCTACACTGACACGTCAATATCACCCACCGTTCATAGTTTACATTATGGTTCGCTCTTGGTGTTGTAGCTTCTATGAGTTTGAGAATTTATAGTGCATTCTTTACTTTGATAACATCTTTTCCATGCCCTAAAGATACTCTGTGCTCTGCCTATTCATCCCTTCTCGCCTCTTTCAGCCCCTGGCAACCTGTGATCTTTCTATCTCCCTCGTCTTGCCATTTCCTGAGTATCTTATTGTTGGACTCATACATTATGTAGGTTTTACAGACTGGCTCTTTGCACCTAGTGACATGCTCTTAGTATTTCTTCATGTCTTCTCATGACTGGGTAGCTCAGATCAGAGGGCTGAATAACAAACATTCTACTGACTGGAGGTACTAGGATCTACTCATTCACATGCTGAAGAACATCTTGATTACTTCCAAGTTTTGGCAATTATGAATAAAGTAGCTATAAACAGCCTGGTGCGGGTTTGTACGTGGACCTACATTTTTAACTCCTTTGGGTAAATACCAACGAGTGTGATTGCTGGACCATGTGGTAAGAGCGTATTTAGCTTTGTGAGAAAGTATCCACCTGTCTTCCAAGGTGGCGGTAGCATTCTGCATGTCCACCCGCCATGGCTGAGACTCAGGTCCTGTTGCTCCACGTCCTTGCCAGCGTTTGCTGCTATCCGTGTTCTGATTTCTGGTCATTCTAATAACCTTGCAGTGGTATGTCAATGTTTTTTGTTTTGTTTTTTAACTTGGACTTCCTTGATAACATATGATGTCAAGCATCTTTTTATATGTTTACTCATTCTTGGTATATGTTCGGAGGTGTGTGTTAAGGTTTTCGACCCATCTTTTAATTAGACTGCTTGATTTTTTATGGCTGAGTTTTAAGAGCTGTTAGCATGTTTGGGATAACAGTTCTGTATTAGAGGTGGCCACAGATATTTTCTCCCAGTCTGTGGCTTGTCATCTGGGTCTCATGGCATCCTCTTTCACAAACCAGATGTTTTAAATTTTAATGAATCCAGTAGATCAATTATTTCTTGTACGGATTGTGCCTTTCGTGTTGTGGGTAAAAAAAAAAGTCATCACCACACTCAAGGTCAGCTAGGTTTTCTCCTATGTCAACTAGGAGTTTTATAGTTTTACATTTAGAGTCAATTTTTGTGAAGGATGTAAGGCTCATGTCTGGATTCAGTTTTTGTATGTGGATTTGTCCAATTTTTCCAACACCAATTATTGAAAAGACTATCTCTGTTCTGGTAGATTGCCTTTTGCTGCTTTAGATAATGTCAGTTGACTATATGTACGTGGGTCTATTTCTGGGCTCTCTGTTTCATTGATGTATCTGTCTATTTTTTTTCACCAATACCACACTGTCTTGATTACTGTAGTTTTATAAAAAGTCTTGAAGCTGGGGATTGTCAAATTTCCAATTTTTTTTTTCAGTATTGTCTTGGCTATTGTCATCTTTTTTCTCTCCTTATAAATTTTAGAATTAGTTTTCTATATTTATAAAATAACTTTTGGGATTATAATTGGTATTTCATTGAATCTATAAATCAAGTTAGAAAAAACTAATATCTTGTCAATATTGTTTTCTTATCTTTGAAATTATAATATTTAATTTATTTAGTACTTTATTTTATTGAGTTTTGTACATATAGATCTTGTACATATCTTGTCAGATTTATACCTAAGTATTTTGGGGGGAGAGTTCTAATGTACATGATACTGTGCTTTTAATTTCAAATTCCACTTGTTCTTTGTTGATATGTAGAAAAGTAATAGACTTTTTGTATATTATTTTGTATCATTTAACCTTGCTATTATTGGTTCTTTAGTTCTAGATTTTTTGTCAATTCTTTTAGATTTTCTACGTAAACAATTGTAATATTTGAACACAATTTTATTGCTCTTATCTCTATCTATGTGTCCTTTATTTTCTTCTGTCTTTTTAATTAGGTACAACTTCCAGAACAATATTGAAAAGGGGTGGTGGGTGGGGACAGCCTTGCCTCGTGTCTTATCATGGGAAAACCTCGAGTTTCTCATCGGTGGGTGTGATACCAGTTTTAGGCTTTTTGTAGCTGGCCTTGACTGAGCTGGAGAAGTTCTCTGTTTCTAGTTTACTAAGCGTTTTTATCACTGATTGGTGCTGCTTGGTGGGTTTTCAAACCACCACTTATTTCTCACTCACATAAAATCCATTCCAGGCTCAGGTGTTCCTCCAACCTACGGTCCTCCGATGGCGTGACTCAGGGTTTAGTTTCACCTGTGCAACTTCAAAATCAACAAATATTATGATGATAACCACTTTAAGAGTAAAAGCATGGGGTACTGAACACCTCTTCCTAAATATCTGTTTCCGAACATTATATTTAAATTAAAGAAAATGACTGGGCAATGCTTTTTTTGAGAGTCACAAAGAAGTATTGGACTCCATGTCTCCAAATAATGAGAAAATCTAGATATGTTGGTGAATAATAGTAATGTCTGAAGTTAAATTTTCATTAAAATAATGGTCTATTCAGTTTCAGAACTTTATGAAAATAGATGAGAATGAGGAAAAATATGGCCACAAAACCAGTTAACCACAGTGAAGCAGAGATCTGTAACTCTCTTCACCAAGACAGGGAGACATTACAACTGGCATTGACTAGGAGAGAGATGAAGGAACCGTTCATGGGGATGGAAAAACATAAGACTGTATTCACCATCTGCAACTATTAGCTTTATTAATTTCAAAGATTAGTCCATAGTTGTTGAAGAGTATGCTTTAGAATTTAGTTGTAGAGAATGTTTTGAGCACATTTGAATTCTGGAGGGAAAAAAAAATTTGACCTTCAGCAATCCAATGTTTACAGTTAGGGTAGACATATCAACTGGAGAATGTTTGCAATTTCTTAAACTTAATTTGCACCAATTCTTAAACTCATTATTCAATTTTAGTTTTGTATTTTGATGACAAATAACCACAGTAAATCTGATATAAAGTAATCCCTATGTATTTATTATTAGCAATACTATTTACAAGTAAAAGGGGGCCATTATGTTAGTATTATTTGCAGATGTTAGGCCTGAAGATGAACTCTGAAGATCAGGCTTTATGAATGGAAGATTGATCTAATCAGGCTTTTAAAAGGTTTTTAATATCTGTCCATTAAAACAACCAATGATTTAATGCGATACAGTGTAACAGAAGTAGCATCAGTTGACAGCTGAGAACATAACGAAGAGGAAGTAAAAGGCTCCACACCTACAAATATATTTAACAGACGGTATTTCAACCGGGAGCTTTTTTAGGGCTGTATACTATGCAACTAGACAGGACTTACTTGCTGTGAACAATAGGCTTCAATACATCTAGGAGCTCATAAGCATCATAAGAATATGTTGCTTAGAAGCTACACTCATTACTGAGTATCAGTACGAAAGCTGTGGGAATCTGACTTGCTCTTCATGTTTTCATTAGAAACCACCTCAACAGAACCTACATCCTTTATGGAACTTCATAGCTTTCAACTATCATCCCCACATCAGCAAATGCTGAGGAAATGTTTCTGAAATGTACAGCTACATCATGTAATACCAAACTTTGACCATATTAATTAGGATTTATTCCTTCAAATTGGAGTTTTCTCATTCCATGTTTTGTTGTCAATAATTTTAATTTAATTTGTTATTATTATTTTTTATTCAAATAACAAATTAAAAAAATACGATGCCAAAGAATTTCTTAGCATATGATTATTCGTAAGTCCCAATAGTAGGTATTCCAGCCAACCAGTTAGGGAAGTCGGCTTGCGTTGGAAGAGTCACCGTGAGAAGCGTTACCCTAGCAAGGACTCGGGTGGTTCCGAGGGCGGAGCTCCAGGCCTGCTGGCTTCCACATTCATGTTTGCTTCCTGCTGGGTGGGTGACCGTTTCCTTTGCAGAGTACATTGATCAAATCCTGGACAGGGAACAGGGAAGGGCTTAGGATGGAACAGCACCAGGAGAGGGGCAAGGCTGCTGGCTCCCGAGGTGATGGGAAGAAGTGAGCCCAGGCAGGCTGCTGCCCGCTCACCGGAGACGCGGAGCAAAGGGGGCTCTGGGGACAGGCTCGGGGGCTTAGCCTGCAGTGAGCTGTCGCTGCCCACCGCTCCCCTAGCGAGACATCACTTAGGGTCCCTTAGAGTTTAGGAGATGGTGCCTTTGGGGGAAGAAGCGGAGGAAGGGAAAGGCACAGAATGTTCCTGGGGGGGAGGGAGATCCTGACTGAGACCTTTGTCTTGACGAACTTAATTTTTTTAGAATTATTTTTATGTGAGTTTATTGAACATTTGGAAAATGTGGAGAAAGCAGAACTATCAACCAATAGCTCCACTACCCAAAGAAGAAAAGCACACTCAATGTTTAGAGTGAACTTTTCCAGTTTTCAGTCAACTAGTTAAGTTTGCCTTTTTTTTTTTTTTTTTGTATTGTGAGTGCTTCTGAGTATAAAATTTAAACCCCTATATTTTTTATACTGAGGTATAATTGGAACATAAAATTTTAATTTCAGGTGTATAATATACTGATTTAATATTTTTTTAATATTGCGAAATTATTACCAAAAGAGGTCTAGTTAGCATCTATCACCATACATGGTTACAGTATTATTTCTTGTGATGAGGACTTTGAAGATCTACTTAAAAATCCTTTCCAACATTCACAGAAGCCAGTAAGGGAGTTGGTTTGGCAGAAGTTGGACCTTGAAGGTTGTCTCTGATTTTCAAACCACAAATCCTTATCTAGATTATGTCTTTAACAGATTTGTCTCTTCATTTCAAGGATTTTCTATAGCCCTGGCCAGCTCCGTCACAGGACTCTCACAGTCGATTCTACTTATTTATCGTTAACACCTGTTCCAAGTGCAACGTCTGAGTTATCGAAACTCTTTTCTTTTACTGAGGCCCCTGTCGTCGAGGACACAGCAGATTCCATGTATCCGTTACTATTTACAGACACAGCCGTATATTCCAAACAGGAAATGAACAAAGTAACGTCCCACAATATTTGAGAAAGCTGGGAAAAAGAATGCCTACCTTGAGAGAATATGTTCTAGTAAAACACAAAACAGAGAATAGTTTTTGCTGTTGAAGCAAAATAGAAACCTGTGAAAAATAAGCCAATACATCATACGACTGGACGGGAGCTGTGGGTCCCCATGCCCACAACTTCAGCTTCCACACGATGAGGCTGAGATTTAAGTTCTCCATCCTATGCTATTCACACAACCAGTTGGTCACAGACTAGGGGCTTCCCCAGCGCGAGTTTTTCAGTTTGGATATCTTTTTTTCTCAGATATTATACAGGATCAAGTTGTTTGAAGAAGCACTGTGATTAGAGCACACGTGTTTTAATTTTCCTGAGATCATATGGGCACTTAGTTTATAATTTCCTATGTGGGACAAGTTTTCCCCACTGTCCAAAAGGAGAGTGTGCCCGTGAATTCTTTCATAAGCCCAAATGGTGTAAGGTGAAGAAGGAGTTACTGTTCCTTTATATGGAAACACTTCTGAGTGTCCCCAGACCTTCGAGATGGCTACCAAATCATAGCCCACGACACAGCAGCCCTCCCAGTGCTCGGGGGGTTGCCTCTGCCAAAGGCCGGACGGAATCTTTGTTTTTCCCTTTTTTTCCCCTATGAAAATGAAACTCCTCTTCAGATTTCTTTCATTTAGAGAAAACAGTTGGAGGTCTTTTGTAAAAGCAAAAAACATGGAGGCTACCTGCACATCATGATGTAACCAGATTTTATCCTTGCTACTGGTGGTTTCGGACAATAAATATGGGGCAAACTAGGTGATTCTTTTTCTGCCCCATTGGACGGACCAATGCAGATCTTATAATTTCAGGACTCAAAAATTATGTCAGTCATCTCAGAACTAAAGTACCTTTTTTATTTTATCCTCACCCAAGGACATTTTTCATTTTTTGTTCAGATAGAGTGGGAGAGAAAGAGAGGAAGAGAGAAAGAGAAGCAGCAATGTGAAAGGGACACTTCGAGTGGTTGTCTCCTGCACGACCCAACCAGGGCCGGGGACAAACTGCAACCGAGGCACGTGCCCTTAGCGGGAACCGAACCCGGGTCTCTCTGGACCGCAGGCCGACACTCTAACTGCTGAGCCAAACCAGCCAGGGCAGAACTGAAGTACATTTTAAAGAAAAAATGTGAGATTCTGAGTTCACTCAGTGCGCATCGGGCCACACCAACAAATAAGAGAACAAGACCAATTCTTTACAAATGCTATTAACATATAACAATATCAAATAACACAAAATAAAAGAAATCATTAGCAAATTATGGTGTATATATGCGTCATCTTTTTTATTATAAAATTCTGAAAACTGAGAACCTCAGGCCCCGAACAATAATAAGATCGATTTTGCGTTTCAGAAACACCCTCTGATGGGGTTACCAGGGGGCAAACTGAAAGTCAGATCGCTGGTCACTAGGCTTCTAAAGTCACATACACGAGTCCTGGGATACGGCTGCGTAAGGCAATAGCAGTGGGCATGAAAACAATGGGATTCATATCACAGTGATGCAGAACTGTGCGCTGATACAGAAACTGCATATTTCGTACTGATGCTGAGCCAGAGTCCCAGCGGAGAGCGCAGGCTCCTGAGTGATGCCCGGCAGGAGGCGGTGCAGGGGGATGGGCGAGACGTCCCAGCAGCTGCTCCAGGTAAACAGTCCTAGACAAAAGCAGGCACTAGCACAGGAGGCAGACACAAAGAACTAGGGGAAGAGAGAGAGAGGAGAAGGAGAAGGAAGATGCCACCAGAGAAAGAAGGGGTGATGGTATGAGCTGGACCCTATGCGATCTGACAGCAGAGGCGTGACTGCTCCTGCCCTGCCGGGATGTCATGTAATTCTCGGTGGTGAGACCTCCCATAGTCTTCATTCAACACATTTCGCCTCCTTGGGCTTCCTCTCAGATACTCTCTTGTTCTGTGTCTGTGCCTGACTGTGTACTGTTTCTGATATCTATTTTCCTCTTCTGTAAAATATGGTTACTTTATAGCGGGGAACTGCAAATACTTAACAGATTGTTGTCAGGATTACTTGAAATAATCCATGCCACCCGGTCTACGCAATGTCTGGTAGAAGGTAACCCCGAAGTTACCTGCTTCCTCAGCTCCCCAATTCCAATGCTGATCTCTTTCCCAGACCCTCCCAGGCACACCCAGAAATCCTTTTACAGGCTCTTTGGGCGCCTCAGCCTAGTCAAGTTGACACACAAAATTAACCGTAATATTTCCTTTGCTTCTTTAAGCCGGTTTACTGTAGTTATTTTTAATATATTTTTAATGGCTCATGTGGAGTCTTTGTGAAATTCGACATCAGGTTGCTCTCAAAGGCATTTTCCATTGCCTGCTTTCTTCTGGTCTCTGGGTAGCTTTTTCCTGTTCCTTTGCATGTCTTGTAATATTTTTATTTAAAAAGATACATTGTAGCACCTCTGATGCCACCACCACACTCGCTCCTGTTTGCTTGCCTGTCGTTCAGTAACCGCGGGGTGACTTCAGTGACGTCTTTCCTCTGAGTGCGCAGCCTGGGACAGGCGCAGTGCCCAGCACAGCGGTCAGCTTCTCCGTCTTACACTCTTACTCCTTGTGGTTTTAGGGAAAAAAATCAATGAAAAATGCAGAAAATGCCTGTTACCATCCACCACCCCTCAGGCACACACACAGTTACTCCTATTAACATCTTGCATTTGTATAGTATATTGATGGACCAGTATTGACACATTATTATTAACTATAGTCCATAGTTTGCATTACAGTTCATTCTCTGTGTTGTACATCCTGAGTTTTGACAAATGTTGAATGACTCATATTCACCATAATAACATCATACAGAGTAGTTCCATTGCCTTAAACACCTTTACCTATTTCTCCCCCCAAACTCCTGTGAAACACTTGTCATTTTCTTAGCCATATTTTTGCCTTATCCGAATACCACATACAGGTGACTCTTGAACGATGTGGGGCATTAGGGGTGCCGACCTCTAGCAGAGTCGGAAATCCAAGTATAACTACAGTTGGCCCCCTGCACCTGCAGATTCTCAGCTGCGGAGTTAACTCTGGGACAACAGAAGTTTGAACTGCGTGGGCCAATTAAAAAAAATCCAAGTACATGTGGACTTGTATAGTTCACACGCGTGTTGTTCAAGGGTCAACTAGTTGGAATCATAAAAGATGAATCATTTTTGTGTCTGGCTTCTTTCACTCAATACTATGTTTATAAAATTCAACCATGTGGCTGCAAGGCATCGCTGTTTATTCTTATCACTGTATAGTATTCTAGCATGTGGCCAAGCTGAGTTTATCCATTCTATCGTTGATGGGCGTCTGGGCTATTAGGGGGAAAAACATGCATCTTTTTTAGATTGGCTTCTTTTACTTAGTAATATGCATTTCAGGCTCCCCCATGTCTTTTCATTGCTTCATAGCTCATTTCTTTTTAGTGCTGAATAACATTCCATTGTCTGAATATTTCACAATGTATCCATTTACCTATTGACAAACATGTTGGTTGCTTTCAGTTTTTAGTACCTATGAAGAAATAAAGCTACTCTAAATATCTGAGTGCAGATTTTGGGTGGATACAAGTTTCAGCTCATTTGGATAAATACCAAAAAGCATGATTGTTAAATCTTTTGGTAAGTGTATGATTACTTTTGTGAGAAACTACCATACTGACTTCCAAAGTGGCTGCACCAGTTTGCATTCCCACCGTTAATGAATTGAGAGCCCCTTTCCCTTCACCTCTTCGTCAGCATGTACTATTGTCAGTGTTTTGGATTTAGCGATTCTATTAGGTGTACAGTGATACCTTTGTTGTTCTAACTTGCAATCCTCTAACGACATGTGATGTGAAACAACTTTCTATGTGTTCGTTTCTCAACTGTATATCTTGTTTCATTAGGTGTGTGTTCAGATCTTTTACACTTTTTCTAATTGGGTTATTTTATTTATTTTTTTATTGCTGAGATTGGAGAGTTTTTGTTTTTATTTTTGTTTTTTAATGTATTTTGGATACCAGATCTGTGCTCTGCAAGTATTTACTCCTAGGTCGCACCTTGTCTTTTTGTGCAGAGCAGAAGAGTTCAATTATAATGACACCCAATTTTTAAATATGTTTCTTTCATCCATCCAGGTGTTGGTTTGTGTCAAAGTCATCACCGAACATGAGACCACCTAGAGAGTCTTAGATATCGGGTTTTAAAAAGTGTTCTTTCTTTTTTTTTTTTTTTTTTTATCCTCACCCAAGGATATTCTTCCATTTTTTTATACAGATAGAGTGGGAGGGAGAGAGAGGAAGGAAGAGAGAGAGAAACATTGACGTGAAAGGGACACATCGAGTGGCTGCCACCCGCACGACCAACCAGGGCCGGGGACAAACTGCAACCGAGGTACGTGCCCTTAGCGGGAACCGAACCCGGGTCTCTCCGGACCGCAGGCCGACACTCTAACCGCTGAACCAAACCGGCCAGGGCTTTATTTTCTTTTCATTGTTCCTCTTCTTCCTTTTAAGAAACAGGATCTTCTCATGTGTCTCTGAGGATCTAATTTCACAACCAGGTTTTTGAACTTACCTCGTGCTCCCTGGTTGCCTTGTACTCCCTGGTTGCCTCTGATTACATCAGGGTTGGTTTGTCCGCCTAATCTTTGTCTTTCATTCTGTTCATGCGCCAGGCCAATGTGACCAATCCTGGCTGTTCGTTCATTTTCTGGAATGAATGATTAGTTAGAATTTTATAATGCAGTCAAAGGAAATTTTCCGTGCTGCAACTTCCCGGATATACATCTTCCCCCCAAACATCTTTCCCTGGGCGGGAGATGTCATGAGCACGGGGCAGAGTGTGCCATCCACTGGTTTTATTTGACTGTGTTCAGGCAGGGAGCTGGCTGTCAGACGGCATCTTCCCCCATATATATGAATTCCTAGTGGGAGGTAGAAGTGAAATAATTGTGGAGCAGTGACTGTGTAGAAGAATCTTTCATTAATATTTATTTTTTCAGCCTCATGCCTAATTCTTCGCTGCAGGATTTACCGTCAAAGCGGGAATCTCACAAGACTACAGCAGAGAGCATTCGTCACGGCTTCCATGCTCCCGCCGGCCCCGCCCCCCAGGCCACCCTGTCTCTGGGAGGGACTCCCCGCCCCCTGCCCTGCCCCCCCAGAGCTCGTTGGTCCCCAGACTTCACAGCGCCGGGCCTGGGGACCAGGAGAGCGCTGTCAGTGTGCATCCCTGGATGTTCCTCGAAGCCTGCGAAGGGCTGAGACGCATGCTTTATGTCTTAGAAGTTGTAGAGTTCCCACACAAAAATAAAAAGAAAGAAGAATAAGTGCCAACAAAATGCTGCTGAATTGCCATAATCGCTGCGGGATTTCAGAGACTTTGCTTTATTTGTGACAGTAAGATAGAAAGTGTTGAAACAAAGAATGACAGAAAGGCTATGTGAGCCGTAGATTTTACTCTCAAAACAAATACAACTGCAGTCATAAATTATTTAAAATACTGCTGAGAAAACAGAAATGAAAACTGTTTCTTGAATCGTATTTTTTTTTTTTCAATGTGTGGTCAGGTAGGGAATAAGAAATTAAAATAATAAAGCCTATGGTAAAGGCGTACTTGACAGAGTGTATTAATCTTCATATATCGTTAGATATAACTAAATCATTTCATTGAAATACATATTTCTGGAAGTCATTTTGGAAACTGGTAAAGCAGTCATAGAATTTTAATGTTTTTAAATAGACGCGAAACACCTGCACACCTCAAATTATTACGCTGATTAATTAATACTGTTGCCTATGTACTCAATGCAGCATGAATGCTTTTAGTCACTAGAGAGAAGTCACCAATAGAGCTGGTGCCTGTGAAGGCCATCCTCCCCCTGCTGTGAAATGCTGTCCTTGTTCTGTAATCTCCATTTCTGTTTCTGTGTAAAGGGAAAGTAAATGTAGGAGAGAAACGAATAAAGAAGGAGGAGGAACTGTGAGAAAATTTGCTGCAGAATGACTTGAAGTCAGACCGTCCTGACTGTGGCCTGGAGGCCTACTAACCAACATGCCCACCGTTGCAGAAGTTGCTGATTTGGGGTGAGAGGCAGCTGAATGAGAAACAGGCTCCCTGCCTCCCTCTCCCCCTCTCTGGCTTTCTTTCTCTGCAAACACACATGCACAGACTCGCGTGCGCGCATGGGGACACACACACACACACACACACACACACACTGCGTTAAACATTTAGCACCGTATCCATTGGCTGATCTCTGACAAGTTGCTAAGCTCTTTGAGGTCGCCAGTATATAAAAGTAACAATCTGCCAGGAGACTCAGGGGAGGACTGAATAAACCTATATAAGTCAGAAACAGTGGAGGATTATAGATGTAACTATTATTATTATCATTCAGAAGTATTTATCACGCTCTGGCAAAATGTCCTGGTTTTATCCTACATTCTGCGGATACAGTGATCAACAGAAGTAGATAAAACTATCCCCCTCGTGAAACGTACATGCTGGCGGGAAGGAAACATGAACAGAGCTACGGGTGAAATAGATATCGTGTCAGAAACTGACAGTTTCTATAGAAGAAAAAAAAGGGTAGTAAAAATTAGGGGTATCTGTGTGTGTTGGGGGGTACAGTTTTAAATAGGGCATTCCCACTGAATAGACATTTGGGAAAAGATATGGCAAAAATGACATATCTGGCAAACTGAACGTTTAGGGGGCAAGTTCAGAGAGGTCAGATCATGCCAAGGCCCTGAGGCTCGATTGGACCCATAGGGACGAAGAGGAGGCTGGTGTGGCTGGAACCGTGAGGAGAGCGTGACAGCAGGGACATGAATGGAGGTCGTACAGAACCAGGTCCTCCCAGGCGTCATCCTTTGGCCCCGAGTGCAACAGAAAGATAGTAGAAGAGCAGCGTGTGAGGACCGTTGTGGGCACCGCTGTGTGGACCATGGATCAGCGAGTGTGTGCGGCCACAGGCACAAACAGGAAGCAGGGGTCCAGGCGACAGGGGAGAGTTGTGTGGTCTCAGGTGGCAATGCAGGTTGTAATAGCATGTAGCCAAATTCCGAAGAGAGCTATGGAAACAGATCGGAGAGGGTTTGCTGAGGTGCGGGGCGTGTGGGAGGACGGAGGGGCAAGGCCTTCGGCTTAAGAAAGTGGGAGGAACAAGCAGACAGCCACTGAGATGTGAGACTGTGGGCGGAGCAAGCCTGGGGCAGGAGGAAACCAAGAATTCAGTTTCAGGTAGCTGCTGATGTGTACTTTGGACACCCCAAGGGTGCAGTCAGCGAAGTAGTTAGATATTTAAAATTCAGTTCAAGGAGAGGTGTGGATGCAGATGGAAATAGCTGTACAGATGGTATTTAAAGTCAGGAGAGTGGATGGGCTCACCAAGGGCGAGAAGAGAGAGAGGAGCCCTAAGTAACGAGGCGGGATTCTGATGCCTTAAATGACTAGCGATAGTTTTCATTAGAAGGAACCTGCGAAGGAAACAGAGAAGTGGGCAGAGAGGGAGCAGGGAAACTGGAGTGTGTGCCGTCCCAAAAGCAACGGAGAACGTGGTCTCAGTAGGGCGGAGTCGTAGACTGCGTGCTGCTAGTTACACCAGGGTAAGGACTGCGTCATCCCTGGACCAGTCGCTGGAGAGGCCACTGATCACTGGATTGTGCCAGGCAAACGTCACTGGTGCCTTCAGCACGGCAGTTCTGGTGACACGGAGGGTGTGAAAGTCAAGGTGGACGGGCTGAGGAGGGGATGATGAAGCAAACATCAATGTTTCCAGCTTGAACGGGATGTGGAATTGGGAGGATTTTAATTGCTTTAATAGCAGAGAAATAATAGTGTGGCTGTGTGCTCCCGGGAAGGACTCAGTAGAGAGGGGAACATTGATTGTGTAGGGAAGAGGGGGGACGGTGTCAATGTAGGGCAGGAAGTGGAGCTGGAGTGGAGCGGTCGCCCCTGGATTAGTGCACGCTTAGTCACCCGTGGGTTTGGGACGGACGCACACCATTGCCTAGACGCAGGGGGCGGGTGATTGCTGTGGAGGAGGCATGAGGATGTCCTCTTCTCATTGCTCCTGTTTTCTCCTTGAAATACCAAGTGAGGCCATTAGCCGAGAGTGACGACGAGGGATGTGATGAGCTGCAGGAGAGAAGACCCGCCCAGCGCCTCTGAAATGCCTGGCCCAGGTGGACTGGCATTTATTACCATTGCTGTTTTGTTCTTACTACTACGACTACTATTATCGCTATATATTTTTAGGCCAAGAACTCTTGAAAACAATGATTTAGCCAAAAATAATGACCTTAATACATAAAATTCCAGGTAGTGTGGCAATATTAGTGAGGAGGTACTTGGGGCTATTTGGATGTTACTATACCCCTGAAATCGTGCCCACTCGGTCACACTCCTCTTCCTTGTCTTTGTTAGCTGACTAAGTGCTGTTCTTTAGAGCGTGGTCCCCAGGCTGTGTTTTCAAGAATAAATCCCACTACATACATCCAAATCGCAGGCAAGATTTCCATAATCGAAAGAATATTCAAAATAAATTCAAATTGCTCATTCTCAAAAAATATGTATGGTATTCTAAAAGAAGTTGGAAAAGCAATTACTGTAATATAAGTTATACTTATGTTTTTTTTATTAATACCAACTCTATTTACGAAGTGTTATGTTCACTCTAAATAAAATCTTAGAAATGTGTACTAACACATATCAATGTAACTATATTTTTATATAACAGCAAAATACTACACGTGACTTCCCTGTGCCTGGGTAGGGTACCAGGCACACATTTTTCCCTCTTTGCCTGGAAAGGATAGGAAACAATTTTCTTCAGTTTCCATAGTTAGTTTTGCAAGTAATTTGTATGTGTGTCTTGAGAGCAGAGACTATAGACAATTGTGTCAGTGAATGAAATTGAGTGAATTGGGTGTTTAAAGTGTCCCTGGTCCCTGGGCGTTAGTAGTTCTCTCACATGTAGAGTGAGGCAGGCAGGAGTTCAATCTATTTCTTCCTCACTCTTCTTTCATTGCACACATGATTTGCAGGACGTGATGGTCCCAATTTACTATTAAGCAACTTGCCTTTTGATTTTTATTTTTTTCTTTATTGATTTTAGAGAGAGGGGAAGGGAGAGGCGGAGAGATAGAAACATCGATGAGAGAGAACATTGATTTGCCTCCTGCATGTCCCCCACCAGGGATCGGGCCCACAACTTGGGCATGTGCCCTGACCAGGAATCCAACTGGCGACCTCTTGGTGCAGGGTCAACACTCAACAACTCAGCCATACTGGCCAGGCAAGCAACTTACCTTTTTAAAAGATTACGTTGAGACCGGAATAAACTGCTGGCTAATGTTGAATAAGCATGCTGCAGTTTTGAATTAGTATGAGAGTGTGTGACTTTATCTCCTTCCTCTTCATATACAGAGTTGTGGATTTCAATATTCCTCTGTTTCCCTCTAAAATCCAAGAACACAGCACTGCCCCTCGGCTGGAAAGAGGCGGTGCGAGGGCTCTCAGCTACTGGAAATGCTTTTGCAAAGCCCTCCCGAGGACATGCACACATTCTCAGGCCCGGCGTCCTTTTGCAGTGTATCCATGGACCACATCCCGGCAGCGTCTCTCTCTCACCACTGTGCGTCCTCAGCGTAGGTGAAGAGCCTACTTCCTTGGCTACAAGGGGATGCAGTGTGCTGTGACTACAGAGAGATGCACACGGGGCTCCATATGGGGATCCGAGATGTCACAAATGTTGTTGTGACATTAAATGCCAGAAAAATGTACAGAGGCATGAAGCAGCATCGGGAGCATTTCGAATTCTTCTGGGTCGGTGCTGGCGAAGGCCACGCAGGGTGGGGACCGTGGACTTGCCGGCAAGGCGCGTGCTCCAGATCAGAACGCGCAGACAAGAGAAAACTCCCCACTAGTGTTACACAGAGGACGAGTCATGTGGAAAAGAGCAGATTTTCAGCACTGGTAAGACTGGCTTGTTTTGCAACAACAGTGACCAGTGGTTTATTAATCAAGCCGATGTAATGATGCCTCCAGGAACACCCAAACAGAAGGGGTTCTGAGGGCTTCTAGTTGGTGAACTGGGGCGTGGGGCGGTTTGAGGAGAGTTCATTTGCCTGCACACATCAAAGCCCAAAAAGACAGAAATAGGAGTTTACAGCAAAGAAAATGCTTATTTTTAGGAGTGGCCCTCACCCACAGACAGGCGAGCTATTGCTCAAAGCCCTGGATCCCCGCTGCCTTCCAGGGGATGGATATATAGGGGTGAAATCATTAATCATGGTGACTAAGGGAGTTAAGGTTGAGGTCAGGGTCATGGTCACTACTGTTTGGTCAGCCCTAGGTTGGGGGTAGCTTATCAGTACAGCTGGTCCTGATGTCCACCATGGCACCGTTTTGTCTAGTTTTGCCCCTTTTCTGGGTCTGGAGCTGAAACACAGCTGAGTTTTTGATGTCATCTCTAGTCTGATTGAAACTCTGTCTCTGGGGTCAGTAGACCTGAGGCTTTGTTCCTAAGAGTATTTGATGCTGATCAGAACCCCATTGTCCTGAGGGCTTACTGATTAAGGGAGTGGACATGCAAGGGGGAAGGAGGCAGGTGAGTCAGGGTGCTGGAGGGGGCCAGTTTGAATCAAAAGGAACAGAAGGATAAATGGTCACATTATAAAAATGAAGTTTCTACTTGGTTACATATCCTCTCCCAATAAACTGATGGTCTAGAAAAAAAGTAAACCACATCTCTAAATTCTGTGCATCACTCTAGCAAATTAATCAATCCTAAGGCAAAGGTCATTGCAACCCCCAGTTGGTCAGAAACACAGACAATAGCCTGGACTTTCCATTAGCATCTGCACTGGAGATGGAGGGGTGGGGTGTCGCCGTGTTGTAGAACTGAGCCCTTAACCTGTAGGGTCTGATGCTATCTCCAGGTAGATGGTATCAGAATGCAGTTGAACAATTGGACACCCAGCCGGAGAGTTACTGATTGAAATTGAATTGGTGGTCGGAATTGTAGCTGGTGATCAGAACCCTTAAGAGGGAAAGGGGATTGTAAAATATTTCTCCATTGTGGTGCATCAAAAACCACTCCGTTATTGCAGACCTGCTGAGTCACTTAACTGAACTGCGGGAAGCAGCAGCTGGACCTGTTCCCTGAATCATCCTTCCGCCTGCCTGCCTGTGCACTTCGGGCTTCTCAGCCAGCTCCAGTTATCTAAGCTGGTGTTTGTAACAAATCTCCCTCTCATCTACAACTGTATCTCTATCTGAGTCTCTCTCTATATCTGCTACCTCTTATTGATTCAACTTCCTTTCATTGGATGCTAACTGAAATACATTTTTTTAACCAAATTATTCTTTCCATAAGTTTCTATGCTCTTGACAGAAATTTCTAATTCCTATTCATGGTCTTGTTCCCCAAGTAGCTTGACGAAAAGCTAATGTTTTTCTTCCTGTCCTCCTTTTTTTTAGTTCCTCTCTCCCTCCCTTTCTTCGTTCTTCGCGTCCTTCCTTCTTTCCTTTACTCTTTCTCTCCTTCTCTCTTTCTTCTATTGTGTTATACAACGGACTGATTTTCCCCTGCACATCCTACCATATACACTTCCAGACAACAACACTTTGATTCAGTAGATGCAAGGTGGAGAATGGAAAATTAATCTTAAAAATGTATGAGGATTTTGTAGGAAAGCAAAGAGGCTGGAGGGGGTAGTTGCAATGATGTTTCGGGCATTTCTAAGTCACGAAGCGATCAGTAGAGCGTGATGCATTTGCGAGTACTCTAGTAGGACCAGAGCAACGAGTGTTAAGGAGAATGGAGTAATACAAAACCAGAAAACAGATGAAGGGTAGATCAAGAAAGACTTTGGATATCAGGGTGACATATGTCACACAAAAATGATATAAAAGGTCACCCCTGGGCCTAAGCAATTAAAGACAAGTGTGCTTTTTTCATGCCTTTTCTTTGGTTTCTATGGTAACCTGGGAGGACACCCAGTCCACATTGTACAGTTACAGATGAAGGCACGCACCTGACCCATGTTTGATTTATATGAGTGAAAAATAAACATGTAGGAAATATTTATTTTAGGGAAAAGATTGAGGGAAACATTAAAAAATTTTTTTTATTGATTTCAGAGAGAGAGGAAGGGAGAGGGAGAGAGTGATAGAAACATCGATGAGAGAGAACGACCCCCTATACGACCCCCTATACAACCCCCTATACGACCCCCTATACAAACCCCTATACGACCCCCACTGGGGACTGAGCCCACAACCTGGGCATGTGTCCTGACCGGAATCACACCTGGGACCTCTTGGTGCAGGGTCAACACTCAACCACTGAGCCACACCGGCTGGGCTTGAGGAAAATTTTTAAAAAGATCGCCTGGACTGTTTTGACCAACGATCCATGAAAGACTTTGCATCTTATCATGTGACACATTGCGGGCAACTCAGGCTGTGAAGGACCCGTGCAGCCTGAGCCATGGCGTCATCTCGGGGTCACCCTGCATCCCTCTACAGCAGTACAGAAATTCTCTCCCTTTACCTGCCCTGGTTCAAGAGCATCCTCAGCCTGTCCGGAGCTGCGGGCTGGAGGAGGCTTCGGGAAGGCTCAGCCTGCGAGTGTGGAGCCATGAGCCAGCTATCGGAGTAGCCTGGGCAGCGCTGGAATTATGACTACAGCAGAGAGAGAGAAGGAAACGCAGGGACAGCTCTGTGCGCACAAGTGATCTTCGTTAAAGTGGCCGAGAAAGCTAAGACAAGGATTCCCCCTGGTTTACACAAGAACCATCTAACAAGGCAATTTTACATGTTCAAACGCATGTCCTCATTGTCACCACTTAATAACCCCATTTCTGCCCACACACAGTCACGGTCATGCACCATGGTTTCGGGAGAGATTCCCCAGCCCGGTGTGGGGGGCCCCCGGACGTGAGAGGGGGCTGGAGCGGCAGGCCCGGTGCCTCTGTCTCCGCTTCAGTCAGACTCCCACCTCCAGCACAAGGTCTGTATTGAGGCTCCAGGCGTATTTTTCCTTCCTCTGCTTTCTCTGTAATTCGGAGAACTGTTTTCCAGTTTATAACATTTGCTTCAGTGGTGAAGACGAGGGGGAAGGGCTGTGTCCTGGGGAGGGTTTTCCTGGCAGCAGGTGCCGACCGGGGACTCCGAACTCGCTCACTGTTTGCTGTCACGGTCCCTGGGGTATTCCTGCTCCTTTCGAGCACCTCAGAAGAGAAGGGTTCTATTTTCCTACTTAAGACCGCAAGCTCAGGGCCGGCGTGTATCACGGTCCAACCTGTGAAGTTACAGATCTCGAGGGACTCGTCACACACGGAAGGACCATTAGAATCTAAGCCTGACCCACTGAAATGCTAGGGTTCTGGGATAAGTAGGCCAATAGGGCCCCTCCAGAGGTTAAAACAAGCCAACACCGAACAAAGAAACTGCTGTTTGGTTGAACGCTCTGTTTACAACACCCAAAACAGTGTCTGCTCCATAGTAAATCCTCAGCTTCCTAAATCGACAATCATCTAGCCAGTATCGAGGGGCACCTCTGTGCCAGGCGCTGTGGTCGGGTAGGAGATTCAAAGCAGTGCAAAGAACACAGGTGCTCATCACCTCTGCGAAGAGCAAAATATAATGACTGCTATACAGGAATGGTAAATGCTACAGAAACTGTCTAGAGATATCAGATCAACTTTCCCAGGTCAAAGATATTAGATCCAGAACGTGAAGGTTGAATTGGAGCTCCCAAGACAAAATGGCACTGGGGAAACCAGTCCAAGCGGATGGAGCTCGCGGGAGAAATCGCAGGGCGTAACAACGGGAATGAGCATGGCCTGTGGATGTCACTGTCCAGCAGGGAAGCCCTGAACCAACCCACGGTCTCCACAAAGCACTGGAGGAAATCAGGTAGGTTTTGAAATGTGCTTACATGTTTTAAAACTTCAGTTTCTGTCTCACATCAGGAGAGCGAAGTCTCCGTATGCCCCTAGAAATGTCTGGGCGAATTAGCAGCAGCATGGAAGGTTTCAATGCCTGGAAGTCATCTTCGCTGTGTCCAGAAAGGGCCTGGTCTTAGACCTTGATGTCTAGTTGCCGTGGTTGCTATTTTAAGTGCCTTTTAGGGACTATATTATCCCCAGTTGTCATTTTATCGAAAGGCTGGCCAGATGGCCATGTCAGGGTTTTCAAGGGTTGAGGGGAGTCCATGGGGAAGACAGAATATCATACTGTGACCACATAAGAATGAATGGAATTTAATTAGTAGCATTTATAGTAACAGCAAGGGAGCACCGACAGTGCTCTAGGTAGTAAATGTAAAAGTAGGCCAGTTTTTGTATCTAGAATTGCACCATTAGAGGTAATCTGCTCAGACCGACCGACTCAGTGTCAGGAGCAGGGAATTCTGATTGTAGAACGGCCTGTTTATGATCCGAACATAATATTCAACGAGGCCATCGTTTTACCAAATATTTAAATACATTGTTTTTATGAAAAATTAAATAAGATTTTTGTGATATGTATAATACTTTAATATTATTCATATTACAGATTATCTCAATGGTTCTACAATATATATGCTCTGATCTAGTATTTGCAACACGATTAGCCACTAGATAGTCTGCTGTCGTTTTGTTCGCAGAGGCGAGCGTGCCTGGTTTCCTCCGTGGCTCGTGGGAGGGGGCGGTGTGAGACTGAGCCCCTTTGTGGGCCCCCGGGGGAGGATGAGGTGGAGTAGAAAGTTTGTTTCTGTGGAATGATACCCCTGGTTTCCCGAAGTCCCATTTCCCTTAGTCCAGACATAGAAGAAAGGCAGCTGGGTTTCGGTAGAGCTACAATCAGAGCCAGTGTCCAGCTTCTTGACACTCCGTGAAGTGTTGAGCTGGATCCGGTCCAGCCTCAGGCCAGCGGCCGTCCATCAGTCTGTTGCATGTGGGGTCCACATGGCCGGGGGCCGCACGGGGCAAATTCAAGGGAACCAGGAGAGTACCCTCAAAGTAATTTGAGTCCCAGGAGTCTGGAAAGTACAAGAGAAACCAAGAGAGCGAACCCCTTTGTTTAGCAGAGTATTTCAAATCTTCACACTCTCGCAGTGGTCGTGCCCATTCTGGCCAATCTTCTCTGTGCCCAGGTGTGATTGACAGGCATGTACCTTCCCTGTGTCACCCCAACTTTACTGGGCATGCTGTATACCGCTCTGTTGTTCCCTCCCCCAGTGTTTTGCAGGGAACATGCTTATAATGTCTGGCCTTCTCTTTGCTCCTTTCCTGTTATTAATAACTAGATAATTACAATGGTATCAATTTGACATACTTTGAAAATATATATATATTTTTAATAATTGAGTAAAGTTACTTATCAGGAAATGACAAGACCAGAAATACTGCATCCTTTTATATTTTATTCACTCTCCCATACAACTTTATCAATAGAGGGAAATTTAAAATATGGTCCTTCTGAATTAAGGTTTTTAAGATATTATTGTGTTTTTAAAAATGTTGCTTATGCTTTATTTGAGATTCCCAATGTTAACTCCAATGTTCAACTATGCTTGTTTTCTCTAACTTATTTATTTATATAATTAGTAAAAGGAGTTCAACAATGTCCAAATATTTAGATTGAAGTGTTTAGCCTGCCATTGATTTTCAGCAGCAATCGGTTGTCACTTTTGTAGCAATTTGTGTACTCTGCAGAGCACCTGTTAGACTCCCTGCTTGAAGTAAAGTAGAAGGACTGATGCCCTTAAGAAAAAAGGAAAATTGAAACGGGAGATGTATTTGGAATTCTTAAGAGTCAAGATAAGATAATACAACCCTAAAGTGTAACCTAAATAACAGCCTCAAATCTTAAAAAATAAATAAATAAAAATAAAACAGTTTCAACCTGCTGATCAAATATGTCCTGATAATGAGCCTGACAGAATAATTGCCTTCTTCGTCATGAAATACATGATTTAAATTTAGTCATAGGCTCACTATGGAAAGTCAACATTCTGATGAGCAAATCGCTGCTCCTGTCCAGCATTGGCCAGTTCCGGGCGCAGCCTGCTCACAGACGGTCCCTTCGCGGTCAGGCTCACGAGCTCTTCTCTGCACGCCCCGCCTGCTCCCCCGGGCCGGGACGGAATTAGCATATGCCTTCAATTGAAGAAAAATTTTAAAGATCCATTAATTATTGTTCAATTTTTCATTATGCCGGAAGCCAATGGGATGGAAAGATGGGCAGTGGAATTGTGCTGCTAAGGCTGAAAGGCCTGGCTGTTTTATCATCTCGGGGACTTCATGAGAATTTTAAGATCCAGTCGAGCCAATTCATGACTGCGGATGAGTATGTTCTTAGGGACGGCGACTTCGGCCTTCTCTTTTACCAGCGTTTAAAAAGTTTATGTTCACATCTTCATTTGATTTTGATTATGATTATGTTATCCCTTGGATATTTATAAAAGCCACAAATTATTGTTTTTTCATTATAATTCTTTTGCTATTTTTCTAAACCTGAGTGTTATTGGCACATATTTTAACCAATCTTGTATGAATTTATAGATTTTTAAATGGTCATTGCCATAATAAGAGGATATGCACAAGTTAGATATTCCAAATAGTAATGGGAAAATATGCATTTTCATAATTCCTTCTTCTATTGAGATTATTGCAATTTACCCAAGCCCTGTGCTCATTGGAAACTCTGATGATTAAGAAACTCCCACACATTTGAATTCCAGGAAATAGTCTGAAAAGGACAGATACTCCGTACCCTTTTCTAGGCATGTTGCTTTTTCCACGTATTGATATAATCCAGAGTCGTTACCGGCCCACTATTCATGGGTAGGGTGGTATTTTAGACATATTTTAGCCACACACAAGTACTAACTTATTACATATACGTGGAAAGCAATAATTTCTCTATCCTAAAAGATATTATATAGGTGGTCTTTTTTTTTGGTACGTGCCGCTAGTGGGAACCAAACCTGGGACTCTCTGGTCCACAGGCCGACACTCCAACCGCTGAGCCAAACCAGCCAGGGCTACATGGGTGATCTTATAATCCCTCGTAGAGGTGCCCTTTCTCTTTACCTGAATTTGTTCAAGTTAGATTTTGTCTCTGAACACGTAAATGAGAGGAGGGAGCTTGCCATTACAAAATATGCCTTTTGAAATATGATTATTTTAAGCCAGTAATTTTTAAGAAACAAATGACTCAGAAATAAAGTTATGACCTTCCCCTCACTGCCTAAAAGAGTTCAGACACAAGCACTGCTCCTGGAAGGGAGCTGTGGTGATCGGTGAGTATAGTGTGCCTTGGCCGGTTTGGCTCAGCAGTTAGAACACCGGCCCGTGGACCGGGGAGTCCCGGGTTCGATTCCCGCTAAGGGCACATCCTTCAGTTGCAGTTCGTCCCGGCCCCAGTTGGGGCTCTGCGGGTAGCAACCAATTGATGTGACTCTCTCATGTCAATGTTTCTCTCTCTCTCTTCTTCCCTCTCCCCCTCCTGCTCTATCTGAAGATAAGTGCAAAAATGTCCTCGGGTGAGGATAAAAAACAACAACAGATAAGTATAGTGTAATATGGACTAGAGTACAATAGATCAACAGGAACCTAGAAAGGCCCCTTCGATCAAAGGCCTCTTGATAAAGACAGATGGCCAGCAAACATTTGTGTTTCAAACATTTGCTTTTCATCTCCAGGTGAATTGCCTTCCTGGTCTTTGAAGTCCCAAACCACTACCTCCACCCCATTTATTCTTAGCTCTCGTGACACGTGAGCATTACCTGTGTTAGCGGTCCAGGGGTTCTCATGTTCTTACAAAACCCCCATGTGTACATGCATAATTAATTTGGTCATTTTCTCCTGTTACTGTGTCCTGTGTTAATTTGATTATTCATCCAGCCACAAGAATTTAGGAAGGTAGAAAGAAAATTATTTTTTTTTCTCCCAGATAAACATTATTTAGAGTTTTAAATGGTGAATATATGATTTTAGTTATTTGATTTTTTTATTTGTATTTGATATTATAATTTTTGGCTAGAATATTTGTATTTGTATTTTATCTTGTATGTTTGACCACAGTATGTTAATACATCAACACTAAGTAGGTAATTTTTGACTATGATGCAGTGAGTGTCTATACATGTCTCTTGGCCCTCTGTTGCCAGTGGAAGTGGGGTTCTCGTGGTGCCACAAGGACAGCATTCTGGGGTACCCACATGGGGAGTCGGGACTTGGTAGGAATTATTTGAGTGGAAATAGTAGGCTGGCCCTGGGTTCCCAATGTCTCATCTCCATCTGTCCCACAGTGAAAGATCCAAGCTCATCTTCATTAAGCCCCAAACAAAAGCCGAGGTCCAGAATTTCTGTGCCATTGGTTCAGTTCATATCAAGGCTTAGTCCGTGCCCGTCTTTGCCAGTTTAGCTTGTTTTCCAGGCTGTGCTTTGGCTGGTGCCTGCCCAGGCTCAGCCTGCTGCAGGCCCCAGGCAGCTGCTATGCAGGTTGAGCCCGCGTCCGTAGCTCGGGCTGTTCAGCTGCCAGGCTGCTGCACCAGGTCCTGCTGGGGCCCGCACTGCAGTCCGTGAGGGCGTTCCTCGCACGTGGCTGTCCCACGAGAGAACGTACAAAGGAACTGGGTGAGCGCGGGGGTGGGGTGGGGGGCGCTTTGTTAGCTGGGATTGTATTATCTTGGGCTTGGAAAGGACCAGGCACTTTTTCCAAATAACCAATCAACTTCCAAGCATTCCAGGCCTTGCGCTGGGCCCGCCTTCTCACCACCCACTCTTTCCCCGGGCTAGATTGACAGGGCTCTGTGGTCTCCTCCTGCGCATGCTCGCCTCCACTTTATTGGGGTTGCCTGGGGGCGGTGAGAGGTTGCAACTTCCTGGTGAAACAGGCAGGCTAATGCTCCCTCGTTGATTATGCTTACTCCTGTCTGAGACCCTTTGCCCCTTCCTTTATTAATAGCTAACTACCTGTGCTAGCCCCTCCTTGCTTATCTATGTGATGTGCCATGAAATAAGAGTGAGGAAATAAACAACTAGCTTCGGATGAGTTCCGGTCGACAGTGATCATAGGATTCTCTTAAATCTGTGAAAAACTACATATTCTC
Source organism: Molossus molossus (assembly GCF_014108415.1). NCBI lineage: Eukaryota > Metazoa > Chordata > Mammalia > Chiroptera > Molossidae > Molossus > Molossus molossus. The sequence continues at coordinate 119,254,954 of NW_023425377.1, read as the reverse complement.
TTCCTCTGTGCTTCGTATATTTGCTAATCAGTTGTTTGTTTTTAATTTTAGCGCCATGCCAAATTATGAGAATTATTGTTACAGACTTTAGTGTGTTTTGCCTCTAGATCCCCCCTTGATATCTTGGTGACCAAGCAACACCCTGCTTTGTCCCTGTATGCTTGAGTTTGTGTTTTCTGGAGTGTAGTGAGAGGCGGGAATGGGATTAAAGGAAGTAGTTGCAAAATCATCAAAGCAATTATCAGTTCTATCAGGTTTGGGCATAGTCCTAATTCTAAGGATATCTGACCTAGCTTTCAGGATATATTAGTTAGTGTTCAGACAAGTTGTGATAACAAAAAGACCCCAAACTATAGTAGCAAAACTATATAAAAAATTACTCATTTTTCACATAAAAGAAGTATTAGGTCCAGATTGGTGAGGAGACACCAATTTCTGTGTTCAAGGTATCTATTTCATCGGCAGTTATTTCGACTCATCTCTGGACCACTGGGTTTAAAAATAAAAAAAGTTGGGAAAGCACAAATACATTTTTCTGAAGGCAAATCTAGGTATGAACATCACTTCTTCTCATATCCTATTGGCACGAAAATAGATACATACGTTCACAATGGGCTGCATAAGAGGCTGGGAAGTGTAGTGTTTAGCTATGCACGGTTATGTTGCTATACAGGGGAAGGATAAATATTAGTAGGCAATTATAAGTCTCTGATCTTAAAGCTAAAACATGCAGAACGACCGAGAACTTGGAGTGATTTAAATCAGTACGGAGCACTTATGTCTCCGAACATTCTATGCATTATCGTCACCAGCAAGCCCAGCGCCTACAGGAAAGGCAAGAGAAAGACGGTGGACAAGGGGGAAGAACACCTGGATCTGCCTTGTCTGACTACCTGACTACAGGAGGGCCTGGGGAATATTCACGGAGCCTAAATTACTTACTTGGAAGTGGGTGAGTTACACACACACACACACACACACACTGTAGCACAGGCTCATTTACTTCTGCTTTTATGGTTCTTCGTCTGACTGGCTGCAGGCTTCCATCAGCCACCGGAGACCAGTGACTGTGAAAAAGACAAAACTGTGATCCACTTGGGCAAAGACATTTGCTCTTCCCGTAAGCTTCCCTCTCCATCAGAGAGAAGGGGTTTGAAAAAGCGTGTTAAAAGTAAGTCAGAACAATAATCTTCTAATTTGCTTGTTTAAAGTGAGCATCATTTTCAAAGCCTAGGAACTGTATTATTCATTACCATTGCGACTGTGAGGAGTCATCTTTTCTGTGGCCTTACCATCCTCTTATTAGAAAATATTGAACTTAATCAGATCCTCAGATCTTGAGAATTTCAATATGAAATGACACAAATTTTCCTCAAATGTGACTAAACCTGAGTTATATTCATTTAATTAAAATTAAAATTAGGCTCAAAGATTCCTTTATTTTACCTATTTCAGGAACTGTGATGACTTAACACTTCTTGTTTTCTCAAATATTCTAGATATATTTATATATGTGTGTGTGTGTATATGTGTGTGTGTGTGTGTGTGTGTATATATATAAATATATATATATATATATATAGAGAGAGAGAGAGAGAGAGAGAGAGAGAGTTTCTTATATTTCCTGATGTCTGATAAATAATAACTAGCATATGCTTCTAGGTTTCTCCCATATAATCAACTCCAGAAAAATCTCGTGTGTGTGTGCGTGTGCCTGTTTGAGGGAGAGGGAGGGAGAGAGAGACAGAAAAGCATGGGCATTGACAGCATCTATGGAGACAGATGGATCGCAGCAGGAGGTTAGAATGGGGGAGAGTTTTAAAATTCTGATCTTAGAACCACATTGTCTCGGTAATGGCCGAGCTATTGCCACAGGTGTCTCTAGCAGTTCCCTAATAATTGGCCCTGGTGGCCCAGATTACTAATGGGGCGGGTGTAGGAAAAGGTGGGAAGTCCATTGCTCCCTGGTCACCTCCTCGAACTCAAGGACTGGTGATCTGCCACTTAGATCGAGGTGTTCCTGAGTGCTTGTTTTCTAAGAGTAATTTTGTATGTAAGAAATGCCTAATTGTTTCCCAGGAACCATTAACACATTCTCCCATTTAATAAGAGAGCCGCCTGAATGTTAACAGGGTACATTTCTGCCTGACTAGATACTGTATTTCCTAACTTCCCTTGCACCTAGGTGTGGTCACTGGAATATAAGTGAAAATGATGCTTACAACTTCTAGATTGTATCTTTGAAAAAGAAAAGTTCTTGTCTTTCCCACATTCCTCTTTCTTGCTGGCATGGAAACAGCAATACAGACGAAGGTCTGATAATGGGCAGATAATAGGCAGCTTGGGCTGCGGGCCATCCTCATACTTAGTTTTTCAGTGCCTTTGTGGTGAAGAAATGATCTACTAGCTCTAGATCACTCTCCTTGACTATGCAGTGAGATAGAAACAAAATTTTCTTGTATATCACTTATTGTAACTGTAGGCCTCCTTGATACAGAAACTTAATTTAGACCCTACGCAATTCAGGACATAAGGAGGAATCCAGGACCCGAGGCGTGATCAGGTAGAATGGCAGACAATGTCGCGAGATTCCTGCGATTCTTCAGCCTGGGGCTGATTTCTTATGTGTCTCTTAGTTCACTAGGAAGGACCTAGCTAGGACCTAGCTCCTGTAATACAATTTCCAAAAAGGCAGGTGATACCACAAAGGGAACATGAACCTTGAAGACAAAATAATCATATCTGGGAAGTAAACCCACTATTACAGAAAATGACAAATGTAATTAACACATGGTGCTGAATTTTTGAAAAAAAGAAGAATAAGAATTAAAGTTAATTGTAATATGTAAACTTAGTGAACGTTTATTATGGAAGAATATTTATAATTAAAAAACAAAAAAAGGTAATAAAATGGAAATTTTACTTGTGGTGGATGAGATAAAATGCTGGTAAGAGACAGCTGAAGAATGGGTAAATGACCTGGAAAATCATACACACAAAAGGTTACAGAAGGCTTCGGGAAAGGATGGAATAAATATTGGGAAATTGGCAAATAGAAGTAGATCTGTGAGCAGACAGAGACTACCAAAGAAAGAGCAAATGTTTGAAGAAATCATGATAATAGCATAAAATTAATAAAGTTTAAAATCTCATAGTTAAACAACTTATAGAATGTCTAAACAAACTCCCCGGTTAAAGGAAATATATCTCTTCAGGTGTTTGTGCATTTTCCCAAATAAATGGAAACAGCTAAAGGTAACCATTCACTCTGTAAAGTTAGTATAATCTCCAACCATTTAAAGATAATATGAGAAGGACAATTATAGACCCAGTTCTCTTATGAATACAATGAGAATTCCTTAGATAAAACAACACTTAAGTGAATACAACAGTCTACTAAAATTAATGCATCATATTTATATAAAATTGATCCCAAAACGCCTGTGCTGATTTAACATTTAAAAAATGTTGCATTATAATTCTTCACATTAATGGACTAAAGAATAAAATGAGTATATATTACAGATATAAATAAAGCATTTGAGAGAGATCAATACTTTAAAAAAATCAACAATGTAAAGCAGGAAGCTTTTCTACTATGGCAAAGATAATATGCCAAACACCTGCTCAGACCCATTTTATTTAAGAACAGGAGGAAGATAGGAATTTCATTATCAGAGCCATTCTTTAGGAAGAGAAAGAGAGACAGACAAATATGGACAGAACAGGAGACAGTGAAGAAAGAAAGGGGAAAAAAGAGAAAGGAAGTAGAGTGTGAGGATTGAAAGGGATTACATTAAAATGTCATTATTTATAAATGATATAAACATCTACATAAAAAAAATCACAGCATCAAAAGTTACTAGATTTGAGTTAAGTGTTCTAGTCTCAAGATGAATATATACAAATCAGGAGCACTTTCCTACTAGAAATAATCTACTAGAATATAAAATAAAATGCTATATACATGTCCAAAACTATAAAAATTATGGGCGCCAGTACCGAAAGCAAGGCTCCTGCCCATTACCATAACGGGATGAATACAGGACAGGTGAGGCTTGGCTGATTCTATCCGTCCTGGGCAGCTCACAGACAGAACAAGAAGCTTTAAGGTAAACTTAAATAAACTCAGGGTCAAAACACTAGGGAAATATTTTTTTTCCTTCCTAGGCACAGGATTTATGTTCTTGAAAATCTGATTTGCAGTTTTTCCTTGCACGTTCCTGAAATATAGCATCTGCTGAATTCAAAGCCTCATCAAGTCTTCTATATGAAAATAAAGACATTGATTGTTGCAAAGTGGGATCTCAGAATTCAGAACAGACCCACTTAGCATAATTGACGGAAATCTGTTCTAAGGTGACTTTTCTGTGTCTAATCAAACAAGTAACTGTGAAATTTGTGTGCTAAAATATGTTTCAAGTTTTGCCTAATTCAGAAAGCTACTAAGTAAAAGTCTGAGATCAATTTTAAATTGCTTCTGTACTACCTCTGTCCTTCCTAATTTTATTAGTTTGAGGTCTTTGTGCTCACACTATTAATGAGAATATATCTATATAGTATTTTACTCAGAGACCTATACACTTAATTGCACAAATAATAATTTGTTTCAAAATCTATTTCAGATATTAAAATGATATATTTTAAAAAAGGGATATTTGAGTAATAAAGTCAGCATCCAAAATGCCAAATTAATGTAAATACTATATTAATTAATCCCAAAGTATGTAGGTGTTCATTGTTAAATCAGAGTTTCTCACTTGTGTATAGTTACAGTAAAACAAGTTGAAGTAGTAAGATCATTTCATAAATAAACTCTCTAGCTCAACCAAAATATTTCTTAGTCTGGAGACAAGAACATTGATTGGGAAACAGAATTTCATAACGAAATCTCAGAAACTCAGTTATATTTTACACTATTACAAACACTTCCTGTTTCCTGAGCATTGACTCTTAACCCCAAATCCACTTCCCAGGAGTCCACACGGAGTGTCCTTTTCAAACACAGCTCTAATTGTATCACACCCATGCTTAAAATTCTTTAATAATTCTCTACTGTTCTTCAGGTGACAACTAAAGTTCTTCCTAGCACTTACAAGGTCTTACCTGATCCGAATTCCGCTTACCTGTCTACATTCATCTTTCACTCTGTGGCCTCGGCCTCAACCACTGCTCTGCTGTCCACGTCCTTCTGTGTGGTAGGTCCCAGCCTCCATGGCGACCCAGGAAAAGATAGTAAGGTACATAGAACTGATCGTAGGGTCTTTCATTTACGTCTTTTATTTCATTTTATAATTTAATAATACACACTTGTGTGTGTGTGTGTGTGTATAAATAAAATCACACACACACACACAATTTAGAACTGTATTGCCTAAGCCAACCTACCTCCGAAAGTCTGAGATGACGCAAGATGCCTGAGGTCAAACCAGGGAATAGAATTTGTTTCTCGAGGATCAATGTACCTCAAAGCTTTTGGGGAAAATGGTTTATCATTTCAAAAACGATGAACATATTATAGTGCATAGTGAAAGGGCTCATGAATTTTTAAGTTAAGTCCAAACATTGAAAAAAACAGAACAAAGCTTACCTCCCATTCTGAGGTTCTCCTCTGGACGAAGCTTGATATTCCTCAGCTCTGAGAAGCACATCAGTAGAAGTAGGAGAAGCATCACTCGATGATTTCATGCTGCTCACTATTGCTAATGATTTTATTGATCATATTGAGAGAATGTGCTGATGAACAAGTTTAGTTTCACTTAATTGGCAGGGTTATCCATTGCCTCAGTCTGGCAAACAGGAGCCCCATGACATGGCTCTATAGTAACTCTCTGGCCTAATTGTCCATGAGGCCACTAAATTACCCCATGCTTTGATGACATGTAAGTCTTGCATGTTCCTATACAACCACAGGTAATTAAAAAGCTGAATGCAAATAATAGGTCTTCCATGTCTTGTTTTAATTATTTCACTCATGCCAAGAAAAAAACTTAAGCTTTGAGGGATAAAGGCAGGTTCTCAAGGCCATAATTTAAGTTGGTTGTGAGACCAGGTCTAGAATCCAGGTCTTATGAATATCAGTCACCATTTCTTATTCTATTCCCTGTCACCCTGTTACCAGTGGGGTGCCCTCTGTGTCCCCACCTGTTACCAGAATAATTTCTCAAGGGCCCTACGAGAAAGCTTTGTTTCTGATGTGAAATTAAGGGGGTTCCCTTCCAAGGTCCCATCCTTCTGTCTTGCCATGGAAGAAGTCCATCTTGTCTTCAGCAGGGCCAGAATTAAGGTCACTGCCCAGAGTCTCTGCTCCATATTCAAGCACAGTCCAGTCCAGCATCTGCCTAGCTTAGCTTGTGTTCCCAGCCACAGTCCATTGAGTGTGAGGTCCACAGGGCATGGACCATGTGGCTGCTTAAGGCCACATGACAAGCTAGTGCAAGGACAAGTGTGAATCACAGAGCAAGTGAGAAACAGAATTGCAAGAGAGGGAAAGTTTTTTTTTTTTTCCTGGGCCTTGTGACTGGGAGCGTAACCATTGAACCCTTCAGGGATTCAGGTGCTGGCTGTGGTCCCGCACCCCTAGCCAATTGTCTTTCCCAGATCAGACTGACCGGCAAGCACCTTCCCTGTGTCACCCAGATGTTAGGGCTCATGTGCTCATTTCCCCCTGCACCCCTCAACAGTCCAAGACGGGGGTGTTTATCCCCTTGGAGAGACAATGCTGCAAGCCCTTGATTCCTTGGGGCTGAGACCATAGTTTCCTGGTGAAGCTGCCCAGATGGCCATGCTTATAACGTCTGGCCTCCCCTTTGCTCTCTGCCTATCATTGACAGTTTATTATTCATAAACTAGCTAATTATGATGTTAACAATCCCACTCATTAAAAAGCCCCTGCTCTCCTTAACCTGGGATGCCCTTTCCCCTTCTGTTATAACCCTACCCATATTTTGAGATAGTTATCCTTAAACCTTTTTTGAGATCAAGTAGATTCTGAAGGGTATTGTAATGAATTTCATTGATTTTTTTTTATTATTATTATTAATCAAAGGGCATCACTACCTTAAGCTTCAGCTCTTCAAGGTATTGCTCATTTGTAGAATCATACAAATGCATTTACTTTTTAAATTTATTAATATTTTGATTAGAATCATCTAAATGTTCTCAACAGTATGAATAAATACCAGCTAGGCAAATTGATCATTTAGGAGAAAAATGCCTTCTCAGTCACTCTGATTTCAGACGAGTTCTTTAAGCTTTTCAAAACTGAAGAGTATTTGAAAAATTTGTGCAGCTTTTAATTATTACACAGAATTCCAATTATTTGCCCTGTTCCTTCTCCCAAGGAAACAGAAAGCTTTTCAAATAAGAATGTAATAGAAATGAGACAAAACCAACATTTCTTAATAGGCATTTTTCACTTAGATTAGTCATAATATTAAATTACTCCTAACAGGCTCTACTGATGAAGATACACCCAGTTAAAGTGGAGAAAGTGTCACTAAAGGGAGCACTGAGTGATGGAAATTGTTTTAGAGACTAGAAACCAATTCGTTTTACTTTCATTGTCAACTATGGTTTCTTTATTGCAAATCAAAGAAATGACTGGGTTGCTTTAATTGGTAGAATATAGGCATTATCAAAAGTTTCTTTTTCAAGGGCATTGAATAATGTGATTGAAAAATGACTAATAGGTAATATGTGGACTTTTAATTAGGTGGCTTCTGCCATTCCTCAGACTCTACAAAAGGAAATTTAAATAAAAGAACCTTAATGAAGGAAACATTTTTCTTCGAGGCCCGTGATTTATTCCTCCTCCACTCTTTCTGTGGTTCCTTTTCACCCCTACAGTTAATTAGAGGTACTTCAAATTTAATTGCCTTTTCAGAAATTGTTCGACTCACCACTCTGCAATATTTTGGTCCTGAACCCTACCTTCTCTCTACTTACTATCACTGATGACCTCTTTGACCTTCGGTGTGGTTCTCTTTCGATGGGCTGGTTCAATGGCAGCGTCGTTTGACCTCTGGAAGGACCTTTCACCCAGCTGACTTAAAACTTACAACTAATTGGCGAGCCTCAATCCCTCACGGCTAATTAGCCTTGCTCTGTGTCTGGGTTGGCATGCCTTGTTATGTCTATAGGACTAATTATGAAATGAAGGAATGTGGTATATAGTGGTAAAATAATTTTTAAATTTTCTTTTACATTAAATATCCAAATCATTATCCCTGGGACAGAGAAGTCCTTTGTTGTTCTTCGTTACTAATTATGAATAAATGATTCAGACTTATTTTTCACGTCATGGGATGTGGACTCCCAATGTGAGAAGATGCTCACAGATACTCCAAACTTGAACTAGGATTGAATTCTGGTACTTGACTAGTCGGACAGATAAAGGAGCGGATTAAGTTGCCTGCGCTTTTGGGGGGAATCACAGGCAAGAGAGCGTATGGACAGCATCAAGTTCTAAATCACACATCCACATCTACACGGCAGGGACAGTGAACAGCCGCTGGAGAGGCCGGGGAATCCCGACCTTGCCTCTTGCGCGGAGCATGGGGTCCTGAACACCTGAGTCAGGTATGCATGTTGTCCACATCGCACCACATGTACCGTAGTGGATGAGCAATGCCAACAACTGATGGTTCGTTTGGGTTTTGATTTTGGTAGTTTTCGCAAGTGATCCATGAAAGTATTTGCATGGGAGGAAGCAGACAATCTATTTTCATTGTTCCGATTCACTTTTTCACTGTTTGAGTAGCTTCAGACAGTAATAAAAGGGAGGAAAAAGAGAGTTTCAAGTTGTGCCATCTTTTCTCAAAATTTTCTGAATATATTACAGGTGTAGAATAATTGGACATTAACGTTGTAAAGGACCTAACACTAACACATGTGAGGAATACTTTAAAACTTCAGAATTTGTTTTTTTAAATGATTCTATAATCTGGTACCCACTTCTGAGATTAGACATTTATTTCAAAATTATACATTGAAACTGACCTTATTCTCTAAAATAATTTATACTTAAAATGTTGGAAGACATAGTTGGTATCATATAAGGTACTATGTTTAGTCATGTATGTTATACTATATACTTTTCTCTGCTTATATTCTTATGTTTGGGTGCCCACTGACAAAACATGGGAATTTGAAATAACTATGATTAATAGGTTAAGAGTTCTATGAAAAAATGAGGAAGTATTCAAGAATAGATGGGTGATGTAAGCAAAATGATAGAAATTCTGAGGAAGAATCAATAGTAAATTCTAGAAATCAAAAACACGGTAACAGAAAGGAAAAATGCCTTTGATGGACTCATAAGTAGGCTGGACATAGCCAAGGAAAGAATGAATGAGCTTGCCCAGCCAGTGTGGCTCAATGGTTGAGCACCGACCCATGCACCAAGAGGTCACTAGTTCAACTCCTGGTCAGGGCACATACCCAGAATGTAGGCCCAATCCCCAGTGGGGGGCATGCAGGAGGCAGCCAATCAATGTTCTCTCATCTATGTCTCTCTGTTCCTCTCTCTCTATAACCAATAAAGAAAAAAAATTCTTAAAAAAAAAAAAAGAATGAATGAGCTTAAAGATATGCCAGTAGAAACTTCATAAATTGAAAAGCATTTGCCATAGTATGATTCACAGTTTTTTAAAGCACTGTACCTTAACTTAAGGTTACTGTGCTTAAGGCCATCATGATTTTTTCTTTGCCTGATTAGTTTGGGGAAACATTGATATGTTTTGGGTGAACATGTTTTAAAAAAAAAACTTATTTTTTCTGTTATTGTCTTTCCTGTTATTTCAGTGTCTATACAGAATTTGTGAATGGGGAAATTTTGTGAAAGTTGAAGTTTATGTGATGATGACCACCTAGACATTGTAGAGCACACTGGACATGTGGACCATAGACCTGGCCTGAACCCATGCAGAGCTGTGCAGTGGTTAGAGACACACACTGTCTGGCTCTACCTTCTACTGGTTGTGTGAGCGTGGATGAGTGGTTCTCTGAACGGCAGTATTGCCCTGTGATGAACAGAGTCGTTTTTGAAGCCATAAGACCTGGTTCAAATCCTGATTCAACCACATAGGAGCGTTGAGACTATGGGCAAGTTGCTTATCTCTCTGTGCCTCAGTTTTCCTGTCGTTAAAGAGAGGATATACTGATATTATGTAACTTATGGTGTTATACAATTTAAATAATTTCAAATATAAAGCTATACTACCCATTTCAGCCCCCACAGCTAAATAACTTGAAGTGGTCAGTTCCATTCTTAAAGTAAAAAAAAAGCCAAGCAAACTGAAAATCAATGACTTGTCTTTAGCAGGACAGAGAACCGAGATTGTAGGTAGATTGCCCCCCCCCCCCCAATCTAGATAAACAGGTGAATCTAATCTCACGGCTGAGACCTTACTTGGAGCAGAAACCACTGGTGCCACGAACTGGCAGATCCATCTAAACAGTAATTTGGACAAATCGGTGGAGGCTGAATGAGGATTAGCATTGAGAGTAAGAAACTCCTAAGCCACAGTCTTAATTGGGGCCCCTCGCTTTCATGGATTTTACACCTAGGAATAAGGACGTGAACAGACAAGAAAAATCACCTCATGTTTCTGGCAGCGGAAGCAAAATGTATCCATGTGAAACACACCTAGAGTGCCACCTGTATCAAAGGGAAAAGAGTTCACCAGGGCCTGATCTAATCTGGGGTAGGGCATCTCCCCCCTGCAGCCCCTCTGTCCTTCCTGTCTCACCAACAGTGGTGACACTTGTAAGGTTGCTACTCAGGAACACGGGCCCTTTGAAAGGCTGAAATTGAATCAGAAGGTTGTAGAGTCCTTCCCTGTCCCCACACCTAGCCCCACATCAGCAGGGATCCAGGGTAGCAACAAGGGATTGAAGCTGAGTGCAGCAAGGCACTCCTAAGGAGATGTCCATAGCGCACCCCAAAGACAAGAACACTAGAAGACTCTGAAGCCTTTGAACCTACAACTGGAGCAGACTAAACACAGGTGAACTCCTAGCCAGACTTATGTAAAATGGCACATTAAGACCTTTTACCTCAGTCCCTGTTGCCCGATGAGTGATGCCGGGGTTCAATTAAAAATTACAAGACACATAAGCGAATGAAAAAATGCAGTGTGAAGAAACAAAGCAAGCATCAGAATGACCAAGCAGGGGGTTTAAAATAGCCATGATTAATGTGTTAAGAGCTCCAGAGGAAAAAGTAGTCGTCATTATACGAGACCATGATAAGGGATGGGGCAAGAACTGGGAATACCTGTCTTGTTAAAAGATGCCTGCACTACTGTGAGTCAGTATTGTTATTTAAAAGTGGACTTTGGTTAGTTGTATATTGCAACTCTAAGACAAGTAAAATTAGTTAAGTTTTAAAAACATTTTCTGACAAGCAGGAAGTATGTATTTGAGGTTTGCTATTTACTATTAATTGATAATAGCAAAATAAAGATAGTAATAGTTCTTAAATTATAGTCATTGTATTAGATTAAATAAGACTATATGTATATGTATGTGCATATAGCTCTAATATATATATTAGATGTGTATGTATATATATTATATCTATATAATACACAGACACACACTTTATTGATTCTTTTTCTCTGGATAAGAATTAATATACAGCCTTGCCAGGTAAAGTTTAGTATCTACTTCCTTTTCTAACTCCTGATAGTTGTCTTGGGGCGCAGGAGTTTAAATCTTTGAACTTCCTCCCTTTCACATACAACGGTAAAATTTCATCTTAATTACACTGTTACATATATAAATAGTAATGCATATATAATAAAATGACAGATTGGCATGGAATTGAAGAAGGACATATAATGGAGTATTTTACATAGTAAAAACAAACTTCCCGAGTGTTCATTTGTCTGTTTGAAGTGGCCACCCACCTGTTCAGCCGGTGTGTCCTGCGGCAGGGCTGACCACCGTCGGCAGGACTGACCACCGGCAGTGGAAACGGTGACAAGGCCTGTATTTCACAAGCTCCATAAAGCATGCAGTTTTATTTTGCTATCAGTAGGTAACATAATACAAAAAAAAAAAAATCCAAATCTTCGTAAACAATCATGCCTGTCTTTTTGCTAAATGATAAGTGCACCCTCCAGGCAAGATAAATCGGCGCCTCGCTGGTCTTTCATCTGCAGGGACGTGCGAGTCCGCGGAGGTGCCGATAAGGGCAGCTCACTCGTCGGCCCCCGTGGGTGCTGCTATCAGCTGCAGGCGGGGCTCAGCCAGGACTTTAATCTTCCCGCGTCCCCATCAGTTCCCTCCGTTCCCATTTGCTCGCTCCCTGCCCCGTGTACCCTCCCTGATAGCGTCTGTTATTCCCACGTCCCGTGTGATTTGCTTGTTCTTCCACAGTGTCCGCGCGCCGGCTGTTTCAAGTCATCCCTATGGGTTGTTTTCGTTTTTATTCTTCAGGGAACGTTGGCCTAACTGTTCTTCAAACGAACATCTACGATGGCCCGTGGTGTAGGCTTGGACCTGTGGGATGTATTTTAAAATACTTGGGTTCTTTTCCTACTGTTGCCCACAAAAAATAAAGGCAAGAGCAAACCCTTCCTCTTTGCAGCTCTGGGGACTGCACGTGGGCTGGAGGACTTGAGACCCTCCAACGCCCTCCGCCCCGTGTTTACAGTGGTTGCAGGGTCATGCCCCCGCAAGTCCTTTGTGACGCCAGGCCAGCTTCCAAAGAAGGAAATAAAACAATTACAAAGATTTGGGGGGAAGTCTTGTTAGGTCTCGCCGAGCTCCGCGGAGAGGGGACCTTGCGCAGCAGTGGTTCGTGTTCCGCGGGGTGGGGGTGGCTCCTCCAGGCGCGATCCCAACGTGACCGGGACTCAGGAATTGTCTCCTTACCAGAAATGCCCGGGTCGTCTCCGTGGCGGGTCAGAGTAACTTCTATTTGTTGTAAGTGGAAGAGGCTCTTACTTCCTGGGAAGGAGCTGGTCGTGGCCCACGAGCGTGGATTTCCCACGCGTGTCCGCTGCAGCAGGTCCCGGGTCAGTCCGCGAGGCCAGGAGAGGGCCCGAGAGGACCCTTGTGTGACGTTCTGTCCTCGGAGTACGAGAACAGTGGTGAGAAACGAGCCATTTTCACTTGTTTGTCCTTGTTAGCCACAGGAGGGAGAGCAGGGCCTGGGGTGGGGATTCGCCTGCTCACGCCTGATGGAAAATGTGTTCTTCCAGAAAATTCTGTGCGGGAGAGGGAAACAAAGTCTAGGGAAAGGGCAGAGCGAGCTGAGATCTCTGGGAAAGCCCAGCTCTCGTGCCCGTCACAGGTAGCCGCTGGAATGGAAACCGCAGAACCAGCGTTTCTCCCTTGGGACCAGGTGGCTGGCGTCGATCTTCAGAGCGGTCCGTGGTCTGCCACCAAGGGGGTAAACGCCCCACCGTCCGGCCGGGCCGCTGGCTGCCCCCAAATGCCATGCTCTGGTGACGATGGCAGCATGTCCTCATGGGCCCGGGGTGCAGGGCAACAAAAAGTGCATTTGGGCCAGCGCTAACCATTTATTCCAGCAAGGGGACAGCCTTAATGTGATGAAGTGTATCTAAAAATAACTTAAGTGAACAGCATAATGAATGAGCAAATATTATGTTTGCATTTTGAGATCAGAAATGGGTCCATAATGTACCTGTCTCCATATCGTCTATATTATATAAGAATTCTTAGGGAAGAATTCTTAGGTATTTAAATAAAGGGAAATTGATTTTCGTTTTTGTTGTCATTGTAGAGCTGTATAGGGTTGGGGTACATTTTTTACAGGAGCTGAATCTAATATTGTTTTCTAAAGTACACTGCAGAGAAATTCTATCCTAATGTAATGCATAGACAAATATTTTCTTAGAAAAATTACTACCAAATCTCTTAATAATAGTTTATAATAAATAGATTTAATGTGATTTTTGAAAATTTATAATAAGAAAATGAAAATATCTCAGGAATTGAATATATAGGATGGAGCAAAAGTAGATTTACATTTGTTCACATGGAAAGTAACACAATGATTAATGAGTAACAATGCAAGAATAAACTCTGTTTTACGTACTCACAACTGTAAACCTACTTTTGTCCCACCCATAAATTATATATAATACTACATATATATATTTCTTCAAAGTTTTTAAATGCTGGTCAGAAAGAAAATATGAATTAAAATTTATTACATTTATTAATTTTTATGGACTAGTTTAAAAAAATTATTAAAAATAATTTTATTTTCAGAGCAGTCTTATTTGATTTTATAAACTACAGCAAAATAATTTTACTGTAATTTAAACAATCTAAGGACATCTAAGAAACGCTTCCCATCAAATTCATCCTGAAATATATCAACCCGTTTTTTCATTTTCAGCTTCCCTGTTAAGACCTGCTTTGCACATATAATACTAAACTGAACCCACAGATTGAAATGAATATTGGATTTAACACAGATTTATTTTTAAAAATTTTCACTAAGCAGGGGGAATTCTGAAAGTATATGATTAAGTTGAAAATAATATCTGAAATTTCTCAGGTAATTGAAAAATGATGCACTACTGAAGTTAGATTTATAGATTATATTCAAATAATAAAAATTGCTGATTAAATAACATTTCAAGATTATTTTTCTAGTTGTATTATATGTGTATCCACATGTGTATATACACTTTTGTGTATATATGTGCTTACACGTCACTGCATATCAAAACATAGATCTATGTATACAACACACACATATATAGAAGGAAATGGTTGGGTTTTGCTTCCAGTTATTTATCTCAAAATTGGTTAATGACACAGTAAAATAATTCAGTGGGGACAGTTTAGGCAGGAGAAAATTGAGGCAGATACAATGAACTACAATCATAGTTTCCTATTGTTGCTGTTACAAATCACCACAAAACTTAGTGGTGTCAAACAACAAATTTATTATCTTACATTTCTGCAGATCTGAAGTCAGAAGTCTCTTTCCAAGGGCTGAAATCAAGTTTGAGACAGGCCCCTTTCTTCCAGAGGCTTTTTAGGGCCTAATTTATTCCCTTGCTTTTTCCAGCTTCTAGAGGCTGCCCTCATTCCCTGGCTCCTGGCTCCTTCCTTCATTTCAAATCCAGCAGCACATCTTCTCTCTGTCCTCTACCTTCAGTCCCTCCCTTCCCCTTCCCCCGTCTCTCCCTCTCTCCCTCCCTCTCTTCCCTTCCTCCATCCCTCTCTGACTCTTTCTCTCCATCCCTCTCTCCCTCCCTCTCTCCCTCTCTCCCTCCCTCTCTCCCTCCCTCTCTTCCCTTCCTCCATCCTTCTCTTCCCTTCCTCCATCCCTCTCTGACTCTTTCTCTCTCCCTCCCTCTGGTCTCTGCTTCCATCATCATATCGCCCTTCCATGTCTGTGATCACCCCGCCTTCCTCTTACAAAAAGCCTTGTGATGACAATGGTCCCATCTATAAGCGGTATAATGCCCCCATCTCAGAACCTTTACCTTAATCTCATTTCACAGCGCTCTGGCAGTGTGCGGGAACGCGTTCACAAGTGTGTGGACGAGGACATCAGTGTCTTTGAGGGGCTTTTGTTCAGCCTTCCGCAACTATGTTATAAATATATCAAAATCAACGTCAAATCTGCAAGATATAAAATTAACTATCAGTCCTATGAGAAAGAGTAACTTTCAAAGGATAATGCAAGAAATAAATGAAGTACGTATGTAAAATGCATATGTAACCGAATATTAAAATCAAAATTAGATTTCAGTCAAGTGGATAGTAAACTTGAAAGCTGTGCAGCTAAACTGTGTGTTAGGAAACAGGCCTGGCTCATTTTGCAAAGAGCATTTTACTCTGCAGGCTCGTACGGAAATGCTGTCAACTTTTATGCATGATAGCAGTTTCTTCTTAAAATGATGAGGAACTTCTTTGAGAAGTTAACCTTTAAGGAACTAATGTACATTCTGTTTGAAGAGTTTTTTTTATTATAGTAGCTAAAGGAGTATGTATTATAGCTTACCATAAATGGCATTACTTTATAAGAAAACATAGCTGCTCAGAAATGTCAGTTCTGAAAGAAAAAAGAAAAAACTTGACTTTAGCAAATATTTAAGAAATACTATTTCTTTTAAGTATTGAAATTCTTTTAAGTGTCTGCCTTTTATAGTACCAACTAGGAAAGGAGCAAATGCGTTGATCTTTGTGTTACCATTATTGCCTTATTAAAATGACATTTAAATGGAGGAGTCATTTTATAAATCTTTAATTACGTGAGCAATATGGATTATATCAATAAATACTATTTTACATGAGATTAAAATGAACTGAATGAAATACTACTCTCCTGCCCCCTCACCCATGTTCTAACAAGAGCTGAAATTTCAGTGGGACAGCAGCATCCAGGGACGCAGAGAACAGTGTGGAGGGACCTGCAGGGAGGAGGTAAGAGAGCTGGAGCCCAGGAGGTTCTCCTGGGGAGGGGGGAGGAGGCAGCCAGGCAGGGGCAGGGAATCCAGGATGGGAACTGCGGAGCTTCTTCGGCAGGTGGAAGAAGCGTAGGGATGAGGTGGGGGGTTGAAAGACACGCTCCTTAATGAAATCTGTCAGATTTCCTTTGGGAGTAAAACAAAGAGAGAATTTCAGAATGAAGCTCGGGAGTCACATTGATGAATTGCCTGCTACGTACTAAATACTGGCCTATTTTGCAGAAGTTATGTTAGTTATTTAGTCAACAGGGCAAGGATGTATTAACTCATATTCTTATTTAAATATTAACAAGCTCCCATGGAAAAATGGTCGGCTCTGAGTTCCAGTTTAGCACTGTCCAATTTCAAAGGCATTTTCTTTTCTTTTCTTTTTTTTTTAATCCTCACCCGAGGACATTTTTCCATTTTTTGTTCAGGTAGAGTGGGAGGGAGAGAGAGGAACAGAGAGAGAGAGAGAAACATTGATGCGAAAGGAACATATCAAGTGGCTGCCACCCGCACAACCAACCAGGGCCGGGGACAAACTGCAACCGAAGTACGTGCTCTTAGCGGGAACCGAACCCAGGTCTCTCAGGACCGCAGGCCGACGCTCTAACTGCTGAGCCAAACCGGCCAGGGCTCAAAGGCATTTTCTTAGCTAGTGTACTGGCTCCCGAATTTTGACTATTAGGGCACGTCTTTACATTTCTATCCAGTTTTCTGAGTCATTGTTTGAAAAAAACTCATCTGCATATAGCACAAAAAGAATATATTTTTATTACATAAAAGTGAATCTAATTTATATTAGTCCATGTAAACTTAAGCTCTAACAGCCATCTGAGTTAATGGCATTTTGGGGGTTTGTTTCTATGATTTTATTCTGGGTTGATGACTTCTGTCATGCTTTATTTATTTATTTTTAAAACGTCTATTGTTCTTGCCCCCCCTAACTTCTTGGGGGAAAATACTTGCTGTGAGAAACATGATGTCAGTTTATTTACTGAACTTGAGCAGCACTTCTCTGGGGAAATTTTTCTTGACTATTTTCGCCAAAGGGCCGATGCACATTTATATTGAGCGTGCATTAGAACACATTGCAAGCTAGTCTTTGCAGACATTTCTGTAACCTTTTCCACTACTAAACTATCAGTTCTTTAGGGCATTTGGTTTGTTCTGTTCTTGGTGCCAAGCGTAGCATCTGACATATAGTAGTTGTTCCATACACTTGTTTTGGTAGAAAAAAAGTAAATGACATTTAAATTATATAAATGATGTCACATGTTTCTCAGTCAGTAAATTTTGATACACATATACTAAAGGTAAGAATTAAGAAAAATCAGCGAAGGAAAATAATTGCTGACAGCAAATCCCTTTTCGTTATACATTTACACATAACCCCCTTCTCGAAAATTTAAATACATGAACGAGAATTTGTCTTGTATTCATAATATAGTTTTGCAAATGTGGACATTGCAATACTTTGTTTCAAGAGTTTGCAAAACAAATCTAATATTCAGTAGCCACACTGCTAATGAAATATAGGAATGTCCCATATTTAAAACTGACCATTAGATATTTATGACTTAGTAGATTTTCTCACCCACTGCTGCGTACAAATACGCTGATGTCTGCAATGCCAGGAAAGATCACTACATCTCTCTGCACAGGGAGCCAGATGGCCCTCCACCATGACCTTTGCCCAGTGCTATTAGCATCCAAGGGAGCTGAGAGCTCTGGCTCATTATCCACAACCAGATGTTTTCGACTTCTCTGTCACTATTGCTAAGTGGCAGTTAATGTCTAGCACAATGGGTATTTGCTTGAGCCTATGATCCATGAAATGTTGTCTCTTAAAATACAAATATCACCCATGAGCAGAAACTTCTCTCTGTGCATTTATAATTCAATCATTACTCTTTATGCTATTATCTTTGGTATTTTATTTAATATTTTTGTAGCTTTCCCAGCTAGTAGCAAAGGAGGATATTCTAGCCTAAGAAAAAATAGTCCTATGTTCAAATACTCCAGAAACGAATTCTGAATATTTATGGTGCCTCTTAAATTGTCACAATGTAATAACTCCATAAACACCACACACACTTCTAATTACCCTTCACTTTCCGGAAGGCCTGATGCTCCAGTTACTGGAAAGTTTTAAGACAGCTCTAGTCAGGTTTTAATAGTTTCCTCTGAACGTGGCTAATGAAAGTCAGTCTTTCAGAGTCTGGTCTGTTCTGGGTGAGGTGATATAACTGAAATCACGGACAGATTTAAATTTGGAAGAACAAAGGATGCTGATCGAATTAGGGCGCAGGGCGTGGTGCGTGTTTATCTTAATTGGCGCCAAGGTAGGCGATCTAGGAAATGTGTCTGGTGTGGCCTTTCCAGGGTCGCCTTTTCACTGCGAAGGACTTTCACAGGACCTACTCACTGTAATGCCAGAAACAGGAGAAAGAAGGCTGAGTGCCTGTTACTATTGACAAAGTCGGTTCACACATTAGGACACACAACATGGAAGCTACCCCCGTGGCTTGGCCCCCCTCAGATCTAAACCAAAGCCAGCCGCACTTCTGGGAACCATCTGTCAAGAAAGCCTAATACACATGGGTCACCATCCTCCAACTCAGCATTAGCTAGCTTACCTTATTCTGAAAAAAGGGACTCGATGACAAAAAAGGAATGTCTTACCTCCTAGCCAGCCATGCCCTGTTTCACGCTGACTCTTATAATGCTCTGTCAGACTAGCTGCTGCCCAAAGCCATGGACAGCTTTCCCCTGAATAAGGACTAGTTCCTGGGTTGTTCAAGCTTTGTCATTTGACACTTCTAAAAACGTGATCAAAGATTGTTCCAATTTGTATTAGTTGGGAAGATATACCACACAACTAGTCCTTCTTGTAAAAATATTGCATTATTTAGCGACTAGCAGACTGTTAATATGGCACCATTTGCCTGTTAATCCAATTTAGTGCTTTTACATTGCCAGACACCCCATAATAAACTGTGTATGCATTGGTAACTCTTAGCGGTAGGAAGCCTTTGGTTAAATAACAGCACTTTGACACACTGCAATTTAAAGATTTAATTGGCTTTATTGAACAATTCATGAATTGGGCAGCTTCCCATCCAACAACGAGGAGAGACCCCTGGAGCTGCAGAGGGGAACGCATTTAAAGACTGAGACGGGGCGGGCGACAGTAAAGGGAATTATTAGCAAAGACTACATTGTTCCAGGCACGGTCACCCGCCTGAGGGGATCAGGAGCGCCCCAGGGAATTCCAGACTGGATGGTTGAGGGGCACATTCCCTGGGAAGGGTGAAGCTGTAATTAGGTTAGGTGTTATGTTTGGATTCGCTGACATGGGGCTTGAACACCAGTGACTTCATTTTGACCCTGCTGTCTCTTTTTTAACTTTTGTTTGGGGCAACCATGTTTGGATGTGAAGAATCTGTCCCTGCCTTCCATTCTTCTCACTGAAGGGTAGCGGTGCAGTCTTCCATCACTGAAGTTATTTTTATTTCAATTGACTATCTTATAAATATTGAAAATCAAATTTTGACTGCATAATAAGATCACATGACTTCTTTTCCCTTGGGGATTATCTGTCAGAGTCATTTTAAATGTAGTTGTTGTTTTTTTTTGTAATATAGATGGATAAAAGGAGAACCCTTAGATAGGGCTATCGGTATCCCGTATCAAGAGTGTTTAATAAAGAGTAGCTGAGAAGATGCAGCTCCAAACCAGGGTTAATGGCTTATGGAGCAAATGTTGAGATGGGGTTCTATACTCGATTGAATTCCTAACCTGTGAGACTGTTCAGAATGCAGCTTTATGACCTGATGCACAGACACTGCCCGCGGTGTGGTTGTGCCATATTGTGTCCTACTTGAAATGCAGTTTGAATCGCGCTCTCTTGACTTTTTTTAAGGTGGGATTCTTCTTCGGACTAATAAGGATGCCAATATCATAAAACATTTTTTTTATCTGACTTTTAGTCAAAACTTTATGGGGATTTTTTTTTGGTATATGTTAAAACCATGATCATCCCTAAGCAAAGTTAACCCAGTGTGTTCACCCAGGTCTTTGAGAACCAGAAGAGGAGGCAAGGTTTAAGGTGTTCACACTTTGGGGGGCACCATGCTGGGGTGCTGAGAGTGAGCAGAGAAGTCAGGGAGTATACGCAGGGATGAGGGGCTGTGACCTCGCCTGCTTGGCTACTTCTTTAGGATGAGCTGCAAAACGGCTCAGCGTGTGACCTGGAGAGTTTTTCAGGGGAAAATAACCAAGTGGCCTCCACAGCACAGAACAGAGAAAAAGGAGTCGGGGGAGGTGCACTAGCCCTGTTCTCTGATTCCTCTTTAGTATCAATCTAAGTACCAAATGGGAGGCGAGCATTCCGGTTGCACCCTTTTGCCCCTCGGGGTTGGAGGAAAAGACGAATTCCATGCCCTGCAGCAGGACATTTTGTTCAATCGAGAGGTAGGTGGGTCATTTGTTTCACGCAGACACTGAGGAAGAAAAAGGAGGAGGCCTGTGGTGGAGGGAATCTGAGAACGTGCACATGTGTGTCCAATAAACATTCTTCCTTGGTGTGTCCAGAGCACTCGATTCTAAGGGCTGAAGGTGACATACGCGTGGCAGGTCACAGCTCTCAATAGGCCCGATTCCACCCTTGACTTCGGGGTCCTTGACACCTGTCCCAGGCTTCCTGCTGCCTCATCCATGTTTTGCATATTGCGTAACGCATGATAGGTTCAGACTAAATAAGTGTTGAATTAGTGGTTGGTTATAAGAGCTATGAAGCAAAGAGAGACAGTGATCCTCACACAATGAGTAGATTAAGTGGCAATGGAATCTAGCCACCCCGGTTAAAAACAGAAAGAGAGAGAACATTCATTCCTTATGTCGTGGGGCAGGCGTTTAGGGCCAGGTTGGGGCCAGTCTAAAGGAATTTTCCTCATTAAAATATTTCCTCTCATCTGTTTCATTCAGAATAGACATCAAGTGTAATGTAGGGAATGAAACTGTTAAAAGCCTATTCATCACCACTTGTGACCTAGGGTAGTGTTTTGTGGTGCCTTGAAAGCAAGGAAGGGATCCAGGCTCTATTCGGGGTCTCAGCGACCTAGGCTAACATCTGAGTCCTCCAACTAGAATTGTATAGATCATCTATTTGTGAACATCTAGCCAACCAGTTAACATTTCATCTCTCCCACGTGAACCCCATAGAGTGGGTTCATGGGTGAACATAAAAAACAGTGTGTAGTTTTCCTGTGTTTTGTGCTGAGTCTCCTTTCTATCTGTGAATCATCCATACAAATTTTGGAAGTCTAAAACCAGGAAGGATGGACCTATTCCAAGCACAGGTTGGATAAAGAAGAATGAATAGGAGCAAGAAGTAATTGTTCTTTTTTCTCATTTTTTTCCCCTGTTTATTGCTTTTAGAGAGAGAGGAAGGGAGAAGGAGAGAGAGATGGAAACAGTGATGAGAAAGAACATCGATTGGCCACCTCTTGCTTGCCCCACACTGAGGATTTGGCCCACAACCTGACCGGGAATCGAACCAGTGACCTCTTGGTACATGGGTCAATGCTCAACCACTGAGCCTCAACGCCCAGGCAAGAAGTAATTTTTCAAAAACATGATTTATGACTAAAGCCTGTGTCCATCTATTGATAGCTCCACTTACATATCTAATAAACTTAACATGTTGGCTACTTACAGCCAAACCTAATTCTAAATTATGTAAACCTCAGTATAAAGTGAAAGATAGAATTTCATCCTTGGCGATAACTTCTTAAGTTTAACATATTTTAACATTAAAATATCACATTCTTCTAGTCTTTCCAACTTTGTCCCAGGTAGATAAAACTTCAACATAGCTCATGCACTCTTTAACTTTGGAAATTACTAAATTAATCTAACTTTAATATTTACTACTGAAGAGACAAAACTGAAAAGTGTGTGTGTGATGTGTTAAAAAAATAACATCGCCAGTGAGTAATTCTATAGAAATACTTCAGTATTTCTATTACTGAAATAGAAATCCGACTTTCTAATATTTACTTTAACCTGTTATGCAAACCAGAGCAAATCGATTAGAATTTCAGGTCCCTCTGAACCAGTGCATGCTCTCTTGCTGGTGTGTTGTTTTTGTTTGTTGCTAATGTCCTAACTTTTCTATTAAATTCCTTCCTTTTTTTCTTTCCGCTCCTGCAACTCTTTCTTATTTTTTTCTGACCTCTTTTGAATCAGAGACCTCTAGGCTCTTAGATCATCACAGACATTTTTTTGAAGCAATAAAGAATTGATCGTTGAATTATTTAATACAAATCTTCAATGTTTGTAAAAAAGAATACAAACCCTATTTGTACACCAAGTCTCAGAAAACACTCTACTGATAGAGAATGAATCAAAATGATTAAATTCTTCTTTGCAAATCACGTGAAAAGTCTCTAATGATCCATTTCCCGACAGGCAAATCTTTATTTCACGGAGCTAAGATTTATCATTTTGATATTCTCCCATATTGGTATTTGATATTTTAGGAGATGGAAAGACTCTTCAGATTACTTGAGATGAGAAAATGGCTCAATAACTGTTATTGTAGTGCTTACTTTGTGGTTAGCAGAGAAGGTAAATTGCAATTGCTGGCTATCAGTAGACTGGCAATAGAGAGTGGTCCCCTGCAATGGACATTTTGTTCTGGACGGAGACAGAGCCCAGGGGAGATTTGTGCGGTGTAGAGATCTCTTTGCCTTCCCACATTTTTGCTGCTCAGCGGGAACTCTCAGGCATGTCCATCTTGCTTCTCTCCTTTCTAGTCTCAAATGTTCTTTTCTTCACAGTTGCAGATGTTAGAACTGTTATGAACCTCCTCCCACTATATTGCATTTCTCTGTTTTGTATGACTATGGGTTGTTAGGGTCTAGTAGTTCTAGTTACTCAATGATCTAGTTTTAATTTTTAGGAAATCAATAAATAAAACTCAGTCCTGGTTGGTGTGGCTCAGTGGTTGAGCCTTGACCCCTGCACCAAGAGGTCACCAGATCGATTCCCAGCCAGGGCACATGCCCAGGTTGTGGGCCAAATCCCCAGGTGGGGGCGTGCAGGAGGCGGCCAATTGATGTTCTCTCTCATGGGTGTTTCTATCTCTCTCTCCCTCTCCCTTCCTATTTCTCCAAAATCCACAAAGAAAATAAATAACTAAATAAAACTCAAGGGATCGGCAAGCCACACATCACTGGAACATACTCTGTGCCTTGTGAGCAATGCTTGTCTCTATCAACCAAGTTGGCTCTTGTGTAGCTATCCGGACGTCGTTCCCCATCCTTGCTTTTGTACAGGGAGTTCATACATAAGATGGCCCTTTAAATAAATGCAGAAAATAAAACTTTTACACATTCAAAAATGATTCTGATACATTTAGAACGGTCCCAAAGAGATGTTAAAAGATGATTTTTAAAAGGTAAAATCATGACTTGCATGTGGTGTAATAATGAACACATGAACTGATGTGTTTTACCTGTGTACTATGAGGGAACGAGCAGGTGTTGTGACCAACTCGAGGGAAGAGTGAAGGCGCACACATGTGTGCAGAGTGAAGGAAGGACAGGTGAACTGCAGGTGGGAAGAAAACCGGTTTTTCCAGAGCAGAGAAAAGTCACTTGAACTCACTCCCCAAATACAGGAGAACATTTACATACTATGAGAGAAATTCAACTGACTCATGTAGAGGTTAAAAAGTTCATTCAGCTGATGTGCATCTAAACACCCTGCGACTCCCGAAAGACCCCAGACTCCCTAAACACCCCGTGAATCCCGAAAGAACCCAGACTCCCTATAGACCCCAGACTCCCTAAACACCCCGTGAATCTGAAAGACCCCAGACTCCCTAAACACCCCGTGAATCCCGAAAGACCCCAGACTCCCTAAACACCCCGTGAATCCCGAAAGACCCCAGACTCCCTATAGACCCCAGACTCCCTAAACACCCCGTGAATCTGAAAGACCCCAGACTCCCTAAACACCCCGTGAATCCCGAAAGAACCCAGACTCCCTATAGACCCCAGACTCCCTATAGACCCCAGACTCCCTAAACACCCCGTGAATCTGAAAGACCCCAGACTCCCTAAACACCCCGTGAATCCTGAAAGACCCCAGGCTCCCTAAACACCCCGTGAATCCCGAAAGAACCCAGACTCCCTAAACACCCCGTGAATCCCGAAAGACCCCAGGCTCCCTAAACACCCCGTGAATCCTGAAAGACCCCAGGCTCCCTAAACACCCCGTGAATCCTGAAAGACCCCAGGCTCCCTAAACACCCCGTGAATCCCGAAAGAACCCAGACTCCCTAAACACCCCGTGAATCTGAAAGACCCCAGACTCCCTAAACACCCCATGAATCCTGAAAGACCCCAGACTCCCTAAACACCCCGCGAATCCTGAAAGACCCCAGACTCCCTAAACACCCCGTGAATCCCGAAAGAACCCAGACTCCCGAAAAGACCCCAGACTCCCTAAACACCCTGCGACTCCCGAAAGACCCCAGACTCCCTAAACACCCCGTGAATCCCGAAAGACCCCCGACTCCCTATAGACCCCCGACTCCCCATGGCAGCTGCCTCCGGGGCTTTATAGCGTCAGGAAAGCTAAACACGTGCTTGTCTTTGCGTTTTTGGCTTAAGCCGCAGTTTTCTGCTTTAGCTCAAATTTACAGATGACAGTCGGTCCTGTTTTCATGCCCTTTGCTCAGGATCATTGGTGCAATGCTGAAAACCATCAAAACAGTAATTTTTGGAAACTTTATTTGCCTGCCTGCGGGGATCATCAGCCAGTACAAGTTCACAGGGCAGGAGAGGTTGATGCCAAAAACGAAAGAGGAGGCGGCAGGGGCAGGAGGCAAGGGAGAAACCTGGGGCGTAGCTAGGCGCATCCTGTCACAGGTCCTTCGTTTACCCATAAGGTTGACATTATTTTCCCCCTTTTCCACAAGAAAGTAAAAGAAGTTGACTATTAATTCAGTGTGCCTCAGAGCTAGACACTATGTAATACTGTCCCCAAAGAAAAATATTGGAGGGAACTTACCCATCCTGAGATCCTGCCTACCATCATAGCACCTCTCTGACTGCCCACAGACCAAATCGGAGCTCCGGTGACCCCTCTGCTCCAGGAAACAGCTGACCACGAAAGCCCCCCACCCCCACCACTGAGCAATCCTATTTTCAAATATCCCCAAACTGCTCACAGGCCCTCGAGGCCAACCAAGGACTGTCAAACCTGCATGAAGAAAGGTGCCCACACTGTCCAAACCCCAGATGAACACGGCACTTGCCAGCCAGAGGTGGTGCAGGGTGTAGTTTTTCACTGTATACAACGTGACTCTCCTTTCTGGCTCAAACTTAAGTGGTGACAGATGGGTTTCCTTATCTCAGTGTTATGAATGCACAGCCGTTTGAAGTTTTGTCCCAGGCTCAGCTTTGCTTTGGCAAAACACAGAGGGACTTCTGCTGCCTGGCTGACGAGGGATTGTTTTATGGAGAGAGGGCTCCTTTGCTTGAGTCTTCACAGAGGATCGTGTTCTGCCCGGTGTATTTCAAAGACAAATGAAAAGGTATTTTGTGAAATGTTTGCTAGAACAATGTTCTACTTCAACCCTTTCTACTGGGAAGTAATAGCTTTTTTCAGGAAACCCAATGATCAGTGAGGGGGTGAGACAGATGCCGAGGCAGTGACAAGAACATCGGCACCCAAAGCTGCTCTGTCCCAGGTGGTACATGGATGTCATTGTCACAGGAGGAGAAGTTTCTAGGCTTCAACCTATTGCCCAAACTAGAAATTTAAGGTTCTGGTGTTGAAAATTGGAAGTGCTGGGTGAACTTCAACGAGAAACCAAAAAAACAAAAAACTAGTTGTATTGTTTTCATAGGGAACAAAATGCACGAAACTACTCACATTATAAAAAACTTGGAAAATAAAACTTTCTGTGTGTTGGAGGCATAAACATTATTTTAGACAAAAACTCTAAGTTTAAAATGAGGATGAAATGGCTTGACTGAACAATTCAGATTTCATTAAATTATATTCAACTCATTCTAAGACAACATCTTTTCCTTTAGAATCTTCATTATTTATTTTCCCATAATTTTAAATATTAAAAAATAGTTCTAAATCAATAGCTTAAATTTTAAAGTAAGAAATTTGCTATTTTCCTATTTTGTAGGACTCGCTTTGGTAAAGTAGCCATTTGGTTATTCGAGACCTTCACAAGTTCTCTAATCAAAGGAGCGTCTAAATAATTTCTATTTCAGCAAAGCGTAAGTGGCAGAAAAGCTTAGGGCAATAGAAATGGCATAATTCTTTTTACTATTCTTTAGTCTATTGACAGTTCAACTTAATCCTTTAAAGAGAATTATGAATGCATTATTGTCTTATATTTGTATGCTAATAACAGCAAGCTATGATATCAGAATTAGCATAGAATGTTTAATTTAAAGTCAATCTGACAGTAATATGATAACTTAGAAGTTAACTTCGGATCTAGTCCAATAGATGAAATAGGAACTAATTATCTGTTTTCTGCTTAACAAGTCTTAAATAGTGGGGTTAATATTAGCGAAAGTCACAGGGTAGACTTTTATAGAAGAACATGATAAATGTATTATTTATAAAGCATGGGACTTTGTTTCTGTATTTCTTTAAAAGAAAACTGGGTGAAATGATTCCTTAAGGTGACAAGATCTGAAATTGACAAATGATTAAATTAATGTCTAATTCAATTAATGTAAAATTTTAGATTATAGCACACAAAACAATATTTATTCAACCCAGGTGTTTGTTTCCCTTAATGCTGAAAAAATAAAAGAAAGTTACAAATGTTTTGATTTTATTACCAGGCTAGGAAATACAAGGTGATAGATTGTTGTCAATAAAGTTTGAAATTACACTGATTTCCAACAATTGTAAAAGTAAACAAGATAACGGAATTAGCACTACCGAACCATGTGAAAAGATGAAATAGTGCCATTTACAACAACATGGATGGAGCTTGAGAATATCATGCTAAGCAAAACACATCAGACAGAAAAAGTTAAGAACCATATGATTTCACTCATATGTGGGGTATAAAACTGACAGCAACAAATGAACAAACAAGACAGACAAACAGAAACTCATAGACACAGAGATAGTATGGTGGTTACCAGAGGGAAAGGAGGGGGTGGGGGTTGGGAAGGGTAAAAAGGGTTAGTTATATGGTAACAGAAGAAATTTTGACTTTGAGTGGTGGGCACACAATGAAATATATAGATCATGTATCATAGACATGTACACTTGAAACTTATATAAACTTATCAACCAATGTCATCCTGATAAATTTAAGAGAAAAAAGAAAATTAGAATAATTTCATGCTCATTCACATGAATTAATTGTTCTTTGAACTTGTTTATAAAAGACAAAATTGCATGCAAATTTCTAATAGAAAAAATGCATTAAATTCCAGCAATTAAGAATTTGAACCAATTTGGCTAATAGTTGGCTGAAATTTATATTTTCAGATTGTTGGACATGGTTGCTTTAAAAATGTGAATATTTTAATTGTTTCAGTGGTGCACAACCAATAATAACCTATTATTTATATATATATATATATATATATATATATATATACACACACACACTACACAATTCAATAATTATCAAATGATTACAGCAAATTTTACAATTTTTATTAGTTTTTTCCTGGTACAATGTGTGTATGATTATGAAAACAAGGAAATCAAATAACTGTCTAATAATGCATAGCTGCAGTAATGTGTTTGTTTTTAATGTCCTCTGCACACATAATCCTCTATACCCAATAATAATAATATAGTTGATGTAGTTTCAACATCACAGCCTATTTCAGCCTTTATCTTGTGCTCCTTCTATAATTGCCAATAGAAACATTTTCCCAAAACTTTAATTTCTTAATCATTTCCTTTTTTAAGAGACAATTTCTCTTGCCTTTGGTTTTGAATTAACCACTGTCTTTTGTTTTCACACTCTTCTCTAAATTTTGTTGACACTGACAAACTTTGTTATCTACCTGACTTGCTGTTTGATCAGAAATGACTTCATGAACATGATCTTCTTGTCAGATAGCATATGCAAAAAGCACCTGTCCCTGCCCAGGGGCATCAGCAAAATAGAGCCTGTGTTTGGAGCAGAATACCCAAGTGGAAGAAAATGAAAATACGTTAGAGAAGTAATAGGGACTGGATGTTGCAGGTTCCCATTACTCCTTTAATGTCTTCTGTTTTTCCTTGTAGTGAATGAACCATTGGAGGATTTAACCAATGGCTTCTTACTTTACTCCAAGGTGGAAAAAAATAAAGCATGTTATTCGCCTGAATTTTAATAGTATCCTTCTAGTTGCCATGTTAAGTAGGAATATAGGTGAGTAAGGATGAAAACTAAAGAGCAGTTAGAGATGATGATGATAAGAACAAGCTATTAGCTTTATATCTGATAATTTTCTGAGGGTATGAATAATTCACTCCTAGAAATATTAACTACTTAATATAATAGCATACTGAAGTGCTAGCTGGTTCTAATTAAATCTCAAAGAATCCTCTCTTCAACACAATGTATTATAGACTCTTATTTGTCAAGAGTTTCTATTAGAATCTTTCATTTGCCGTAAATTAAATTGAATAAAAATAAAATCAATTTACTTTAAACAATTATAAATTTTGAATATATAAGCATATGTTGCTTTTGTTTCCATTGGTTGTGGACTAGAATGTTTTTGTTTATTTGCTTACATTTTTTGGCTAGGCATAGTAATGTCTAATATGTAAGCAGATGTCGGTTGGATGGCATGTGTTTGTCCGTGAATTGCGGGTGGTGTCTACATTTATTCCTGATACTCCTTTCACTGATTTTTATTTTTATGTAAATATTGAGCTAGCTGGACACATGGTCTCTTCTAAGCTCAAGGGATCACATGTCTAAAATTCAAGACAGTTGCATTTTGAAGAGCACTTTTTGTGATAACTTACAAGGACTGGTGAAAGATTTTCTTTCTTAAATTGTTTTAAAGGACTTCGCAATGCACACAACCTCTTGTAAGTGATTTAAGCTCTTTATCGATTCAACTTCATAATTTTATGTTTATCACATTAGGGAAAATTAAGTTGAAAAATTTAAGAAAAATTAAAATAAGAGTGTGATCCTTAATTTTTTTAACCTCATTGCTTTTTCTAATACTATACAAATCTTTCTCCCTATCTTACATTCATAATTCCACTGGAAGCCAATCTAATGTTACCAAATCATTGGTAGCCTTAAGATGGCCCCAGATGATCCCTTCCTCTGGGTATGCTGCCCTGCTTGTGGGCTGCACCTAATGCCTTACTTGTAACAAAGAGAATACTGCAAAGCTGGTAGAAGATCACCCCACAATTAGGTTCCAAGGAGAATGTGGCTACCTGCTTGCCAGTTCATTCGCTATAAGGGAAGCCAGCTGACAAACTGTGAACTGGTCTGAGTAGAGCCTCAGACGGCTGGAAAGAGGGTAGCCTCCACCCACTAGCTAGTAAGAAACTGAGGTCCACAGCCAAAAGCCCACAGGACTGAATCCTACTGACAACTGTGTGAGATATTAACAGTCAGTCCTCTGGTTGAGCCTTCAGAGACCGCAGCGCAGAGAATGCACTGACTCCAGGCTTGTCACTGTCCTAAGCCAGAAAACCACATCAGCTAGGTCAGGATTCCTGACCTACCAAAATGATGTGATGATACAAGTATGCTGTTTCCAGCTGCTAAGGTTTGTGATCAATTCTTCGCACGGCAATTTTTAACGATACGCTCTCCAATTTGCCACATGACCTGGCACGTTTAAAATTCCTTCATCGCCCTGGCCGGTTTGGCTCAGCGGTTAGAGCGTCAGCCTGCGGTCCTGAGAGACCCGGGTTCGGTTCCCGCTAAGGGCATGTACCTCGGTTGCAGTTTGTCCCCGGCCCTGGTCGGTCGTGCGGGTGGCAGCCACTCGATGTGTCCCTTTCACATCGATGTTTCTCTCTCTCTCTCTTCCTCTCTCTCCCTCCCACTCTACCTGAACAAAAAACAAAAAAATGTCCTCGGGTGAGGATTAAAAAATAAATAAATAAAAAACTTAAAAAAAAATAAAAATAAATAAAAAAAATAAAATAAAATTCCTTCATCTAAGATATACCTTATTATACATGATATGGAACTCCTAAGATTGTCTAAACACTTTGTAAACTATTATTTATAAAATTGAATATTTTGAGCAACTTCCAATTTCATCTAAGTATAAAAAGTTAAACACAGATATAAAATTCTTCTGAACATTATTGATTCTTATAATGTCATTAGTAGGCAGGAGGTCAGTCTTGTTATAATAAATAAATACAACACCAGAGAATATAATAAAATGTAGAGGTCATAGATATAATTATTTTACTACAGCTCAAGTTCGTGGTAGCAGGCAATTCGGTTTTAAATTATACCATTATCTTGATGTTAGTATCTTGTCCTCTTTGTGCAAAAAGCTTCTCTATCTACTAAATATAATTGTTAACTTAAAAGAACACCAATTTCCACACCAAAAGCTGTTTTGGAAAATGTTCCCTCTCTATTTGCGTGTGTAATCTGCAAACGCTTTTGCACCCTGCGCCCCGCGGGACAGAAAACCTCCTTAGCTGCCCGGTTGTGCCCTACCAGCATCTCTGAAGTTGCTATTTGGCTAATAGCTCTATTGCTTTTCATGCTGAGTCCAAAGCTTTACCTCCCTCAATCTTTACTTTTGCCAACTGGAAAATTTCCCATCATGTCAAGAAAAACCCACTGTGCCTTCTGCTTAGGGAATGAGCCCTCTCTTGCTGACTGACAGCTATTCAATAGAGCAAAGAGCCACGGAGAGATGCCCATACACGTATTAAGTTCAATGAAGAGAATAAGCTTTTTATTTCAAAATGTCACTTTTCTTAGAGTTCAGTGGGAGTGAGTAGCTATAATAAGGTAATTTCTAGAGGGAACCATACTGGAGTTCATTGTATAAATAATTGATTTGATCAGCTGAAATTATTGCGCCTAGTCCTGAATGACCTTTCAGATGAATTGCAGGGTTTTCACTACAAAAGCAACCAGAGCTTATAGTAAGATGTCAAAATAAAATCCATATACAGCAGTTTTCTATAAAAAGAAAGGGTATTTACATGGCATTATTTCCTTGAAAGAACTAAAATATCAGTCGTTTCCCTGAGTACAAGTAAAGACAGCATATTTTTGGATTTTATTCGTACATTCAAGGTCAAGCTCTTAACTGAATTATTTCAACCATGTCTTGTATATGAATGTTTTAGGGAATATTTTAAGAAATAAAATAGAGAAGCAAAAACATAAATGTGTTTCCACAATGGGGAAGGGATTTCTTTTCACAATATGAAGACATTATAATATCTTAAGAGAGTACTTTCTATTAGGAAATTAACAAATACACTTGAAATGCTGCACAATGATAGTCTTTAATATCTCACCATGGTCTCATCCCTTCCTTTCTTTATGTCCTAAGCCTTATTATAATGTATCATTGATGTTTGTTCAAATAGATGGTATATTCTCCTTCTGCTCAGAAATTTTATATAATTAATCACAGTATGTCTTTTTACGTGCTCATTTAACACATTTGCTTATTTTAAATGATAGAATATTATTGCGTATTCCTCAATATTGTCCACATAATACAAAGATACAGATAACTAAAAAATTACCTGTTCCTAGTTCCCTTCATTTGTATCCCATGCCTCTGTTCTGCATGTGGGACTATGATCCATGTGCTGTGCATTTGCCCAGGCCTTTGTGGGAGGCACCTGTGTTCCCCGCTACCCTGCAAGCATTCCTGAACCTGCTGAATGCTCACTTAAGCATATGTCAGTATCTATCCAGATCCATGTATATATTCTAATGTATAGTCATATAAATATATTTAATAATAGATATATTCACAGCTACCTATCTGCATTTTATTTTATTTACATATTTTTGTTTATTAATTTTAGAGCAAGAAAAAGAAAGAGAGAGGAAGAAACATCAATGAGAGAGAGAGCCCACAACCTGGGCATGTGCCCTGACTGGGAATCGAATAGGCGACCTCTTGGCACATGGGTCGATGCTCAACCACTGAGCCACACCGGCTGGGCCCTATCTACATTCTAAAAAAATATATATCCATTTTAACACAAAAAAAAGATTATTCTGTGTATATTTTTCAGAATTATCATCTATTAGTTGAGTACCTCTTAAACATGATATGTCTCTCTTTTCATAACATAGTTTTTAATTATAAAAGTTATGTATGCACAAAGTAAAACTTCTCACAGTAATGAAACTATAACTTGGCTATCCTTGGGCTTCTGTGCCATGTACCAGAAATTTCTCTCCAAAATTTAAAATATTTGTACCTAATTCTTTTTAGTAGTTGTTTGGCTTTTAATGGGTGGTTACAGTGACTTTGGTGCTGTGTGTGTGTTTTTTCTTTCCTGTTTTATAACTTTTTTCTATTTCCTATCTATGGATGTCCCATTAATTTTTTAAAAACATTCTTCCCACACCCTGAAGTACTGGGTGTCCATAGTTAAACTCCGGCTGTGCAAGTCACACTTAGGGAACTGAGTGCCTGACTTGAGCAGACAGAGTTGGCTGTTGAATGATTGGAACTTCTTACCACATGATGACAATTCAGTACGCCTGTGCCCCACCACCCTGATCATGTAAAATGTCCTACTTTACTCAACAATATAGTGTTTGCTTTCCCGTTGGGGCTGCCGCAACTCCCAGGATGGGGTATGCTGAAAACACAATATTTGGGGGAAATACGGGTAAAATCGAGACCAGAATTATCCAGTGCCAGAGTTCCAGGAAGGCTCATGGATATATCTCCAGCGTAGTCTGTGGGGGGATTTTTTCTGTCAATCCCTACAAGTCCAACTTTTAAACTTCCTGTGAAAGCAACTCTGCTGTTTGCGGTTGAGAAAGGGCAGGTGTCCTGTGTAGGTGCCATCGCTTGTCATTTCCTACTGCAAGGGAGCGCGGCTCAGCATGCAATCCAAACGTGAGCCCCTTTCTAAGACTGCTTCTGTGGTAGGCACCTCGTTCTTTCAATTCTCCACAAATGTGACCCAACCCTGCTTCCTTCCACACCCCCTTTAAAGCCGCATGCTCTGTCCGCACTAGGGCCCGGCGGTGACCCAGTGAACGAAGCCCTTTCCCACCTGCAGACCTTCACATGCTGCCATCAGGTCGCAGGGTCCCCGTTGGGTCAGTGCCTCTTACTCTGCCGACTGTGTTGTGTCTTCTCTTTCAGTTACGAGAGCAAATCTGAGTCCATGCTGCCAACCCCTCCTCCACCACCTCCCTTGCCCGCTAAAAAAAACAAATAAAATAAAACATAAATACAAAATAAATATATAGGTGTGTATTTACAATCTCAGAAATCAAAATCTGCCCCCGTTGCTGTGAGCTGCCAGCCCGCGGAGCTGCGGTCGCTGCCACACAGACGCTGCGTGAGGCGGTGTCTTGCACACAGCAGGGCTCCGTGCGCCTCCGTGGGCTGCGCGAAGGGACGAGCCGTGCAGAGGGAAACGCGGACGGACGAGGACAGCCCGATGGCAGGGCATGTCGTTACCACAGCGAGGGACTGGACATGCAGACGGACGATGGCCAGAGCGCCCATGACAACACCGCTCTCCCCGAGCCCCAGGAACCCCACACCCTCTGCGACCACATGCCCCAGAGTCAGGACTTGGTCAGCGGCTGCCAAATTATTTTGCCCCTATTTTTTAACTCAGAAAAAACAAACAACAACAACAACAACAAAAAACAAACAAACAGAGAATGCTAAGAAGTTAAGTGTGTATTTCCCCCCAGACCAGAATCTCTAATCAGAATGTTCTGGAAGCTTTCCCTGCTTTTCACTGTGGTCCTCTCCCTGCCTGCCTGCCCGTGAGTCTCTGCCAAACTCAGGGGACATAGCTGACCCCTCACTTCAGCACCGAAGACATAGGCTCTGTTTATTCTTGTGAGAGTCTCTCTCTTTTTAAATTTCCATAACATCTATGCGTGTAAGTAATTTTTTAATAATATGGAAATTTTTACTTACTTTGATATACCAGGTAAGAATCATGTATGTTGTGGCCAGAGGTTAAGCTAGGAAAAATTTGTTCTTAAATTTCATGTTGAGGAAATCATGGTGATTGGTTAGTAGTATGCAAATATTTAAGAAATTCTTATTTTTAACATTTAAAAATAATTTTATTAAACATGAAAATGCATTTCTTTTATTAATACTTTCCTAGATGATTGGTTATGGGCAGTAGTCAAGGTTTAAATAATAAGTAAGTCCTGTTGCTTTAAAAGATCCACTCAAAGATTATCATCACAGTATATGCTAGATATGTCATAAGCTGTTTTAACGTTATGTTTAACTCATAATGTGTTTGCTTTATAAAGCAAATAAAGTTAATGCATACCCAATATAGCAGGTTGCTGATAATTTTTATAAATGTATTCAACACACTTTTCTACATGGATGCTTTTCAGGAAATTTATCCTCTAATAAGGAAGCCAGATCTGCATGAGAAACGCACACAGGACAGGTTCTGCCAATGGGGGTACAAAGCCATGCGTACACTTGGAGGGAATATGTCCCTTCTGCGAGGACAGTCACATAAGGAATCACAGGTGCTGCGCATTGAAACTGCCACCTCACCGCGAAGCGCAGCGAAGTTGGTCAGCGGGGTCGAGCGGAAGTCACAGAAAAGGAGCGGGTCACCCACAGCACAAGCGCTCGGACAGGCAGGCGGCACCCGGGAGAACTAGGTGGCTGGGTGCAGAGTAGTTAAGAGGCGGTTTCCCTAGAGTATAGGGCTCCTAAAAGGAAAGGTGCAGATAAAAACCTGAAGCATAGGTTGGATTCCGAGTGTAAAGGTAAGCACTCACTGCGAATTACTGCCATGGACCCAATATCCGCCCGTTGGGGGGGTCAGTCCACTCTCGTCTACCCCTACTGGAGCGCGTTCTCCCTCGTGTTAGAGCTCACGGAGCTAAAGACTACATCTCCCAGACTCACTTGGTTCGGTTCCAACTTCCACCAGCTCCCCCCTCGCAGAAATAGCCATGGACACTGGAGGCTTGTTGGCAGCAGCCTCTGGAGGACCGGGGGGGTGGGGGGGGGTTGGGGGCTGTGGCCGGCCCCCTACACGGAGGGTAGGAGCAGAACTCAGAAAGGGGCGGGCCGCTTCAGACTGGCAGGTGGCGGCTGCAATCAGCAAGAGAACTTAGGGGGCTTGTGGGCGGTCGCAGGACGATAGATCTCTGCACAGGCCCAGAATCTGGAAAGGTCATCAAGTCCGGTATTTAGTCACAATGTTCTCCACGACACCCTGCGCTCTCGGGCTGCACCTGTCGGGGCGGCTGGCCCGTGGAGTCACGGCCTCCTGACGACCTCCCCAACCCCGCCCACCCGGCTGGTCTTAGCGCTACCTCCGGGCCTGCACAGTGTGCCCTGAGCACCCCAAGGGCTTCAGCAGCGGGGAGGCGGCTCGGTGGGCGGCTCTCTGGCACTGGAGACAGATGCCCCAGCGACAGTGTGGGCACCTGCAAGAGAAAACACAATGACATCATGATTCCCAAAATAAATGATCGTTGTTTTCACCAAGAGGCACATGATGCCAACCACTGATTTGCTCGGTGTGTTCAGTCGCATCCTGGTGTGATTGAATAGAGATGATATATGAGCAGACTCATCGGGGGTGGGCAAGCGTCCTGTTTGGATAATGGCACAGGTGCGACTCCTGAGGCGGTGATGGTGTCCAGGCCAGCCCGGTCTGGAAGACAGCTTTGCTCATTGGAGACATGTCAGGGTTCGGCAAAGACAGGTCTTGCTGGCTAGCACTTAAGGCTTGTTGAGTAGACTTAGCAGGGTTTCTAGGTGTGATGTAATGCAGTTCATGAGAGAGAACAATGGCAGGGCCAAATGAGAGGAAACAGACGTGAGGACAGACAGGTTGGCAACTCTGTTACTGCAGCGTGGGTTGTCTCCTGTACCAGGGAAACCCAGGGCGCGGTATTCCAACACCCAAATGGGAGCCACAGCCAAAGATTTGTGACACAGAACCACTGGGTCCCACTCATGGCT
Source organism: Molossus molossus (assembly GCF_014108415.1). Taxonomy (NCBI): domain Eukaryota; kingdom Metazoa; phylum Chordata; class Mammalia; order Chiroptera; family Molossidae; genus Molossus; species Molossus molossus. Next base: position 119,218,308 of record NW_023425377.1, on the reverse strand, counting down.
ACCTAGTAAATACCTGGGCAGCTGACCAGTCAGTGCCAAATCAGTCGCTATACTTCAATATGACAGAATAACTGCACAGGTCCAGCGACCCATCCATATACCTGTACCATTGCATTGGTTCTGTTTAGAGGGGTTTTCTGTTCATAGGGGTACATGATGGCTTATGGGACCATAACCTGGGAGAAGGCCCACAAACCCATCCCAGATCATGACTCTGGTGGTGGTTGTAGGACCCCTTCAGTCAGCAGTGTGATGGGCTGCCTGTGGAGTTTGGTTGACAGAAACAGAACACTCCGTGTCATTGGCAGTGGGTGCCACAGGCCGGTTTCTGGATCCGCCGTGGTCTTGCAGCATGAACTACGAGTGCTAGTGCCAGCTGGTGTCTCTGTAATGTACCACTTGAGGGCCTTTCGGTCCCCTCCCTGGAGTGGTGACACCCACCATGGCAAACTTTTCCAGCTCAAGAGGGGCCTCTGTCCACATTGCCAGGAGTGGGGTGACTTCTTTCCTGGGCACACGAGTGGGCCAATTATAGACAGCTGTTTCCACCGAGTGCCCATCTCACAATCAGCAGCAGCGGAAGTCTGAGGTCAAAAGGCCATACTTAGCAGAAACGTGTATGGGAAAGTCGTTCCCTTCTGCAAAATTACACATGTGGCCTCGTCCTTAGCTGTTAAAGTGGCTGCAGCTTTAGGAATCTGACCAGGTTGAGGGTACCATGCATGTGGGCTGGGGAGGAGGTGGGGTGCAGTACTGTCAGATGTGAGGCGATGGACTAGGAGTGGGATATACCAGACCAGAACCCCTGCCTTTTCTCGTCTTTTAATGGTACATGTTCCCCAGATACAGTGTGTTTCAACAGGACTGGCTTACATTGGGAAAATGGGATCCACTGGGTAGTTTCCCCCTCACCCAGGGGTTCGAAGTAACTCACCATCCCATGGGACCTCCCGTGGTAAATTTCGGTCCATAACTCCTCCCCCAGGCATGATGGGGCTCGGTGTTCTCAGCAGCACAGCGCATTGATCCCCAGTGAGAGTTGGGCGAGGACCGTCTCCTGTGACTTCCGTGCCTTCTCAGTGTTGGGTGCCCCAGCGGGGTCCTCAGTCTGCACTGTGGGACAATAGGCCCTCCTGGTTGATCACTCACATGTATTAAAGCTTGGGACACAGTTTTCGTCCACCAGACCAAGGTGCTTTTACTTGTTAGTAAACCAACCTGCTACTTTGATACTCCATACCTTCTTTCTATCAATGCTGCTGCTTGTGGGTTTTAGAGGATACGGAGCCCCCATTCAAGGTCATGTTCTTCTGCCCAGTCTTGTACATCATCACCTTTGACACGTACTCCCCATTTCCACACAGGTACTCAGGGTCTCTGGTCCCCTAATGGTGACAGCCTGGTTTGCACAGTGACAGGAATGCTTGAGTTAAGCCGGACAGGGTGTCCGCACAAACCAGGCATGTTTGGAACCCTCACTTGCAAGGAGGGGCCAGTATAATCCACCTGCCGATCCCTCACCATCTGGGTACTCTGGTGGATGGTCCCAGGCTCCTTTGGCTGATGCCTTGGGTGTTATTAGCACACACAGGACATGCTGTACTGCATTAACACGTCACTGTATGTCAAGGGCAATCCAGCATCCTTGGCAATTCCATCCAGGCACCATGGGGGCCACTCCTTCTGGGCACCCAACCTGCTGTATCTACTGAAGGGTCAGCTGCTCAGTCTTTGAACTTGGCTGGGGCCCCAGCTTCCTGATCGCCAGGGGGTGTCAGTGCCTTATGCGCCTGATCCTGAGAAACAGTGCAGTCTGCTTCAGGAGCACCCAGGAGAATCTCACTGTCTTTCTACATAACCTGATCCCACAAGGGCTTATTCATGTTCTTGGCTTCCCATCGTCCAAGCCATAGGGCCAACTGTCTTAGGACAGCCTGCTGTCAGTGCAAAGGTCAACAGCCATGACTCACCAGTAACAATGAGCCAAAGCAGCCCAAACCACTCTGAGTTCAGCCCATTGGCTGCTGCCCTTCCTTCCTGTTTCCATCCAGATGGTGTCACTGTTGGGCGGGATAGTGACTGTGGTCCATGTGGATGGATTGCCGGACCAGACCCATCTACTGGGAATCTGCAGGAACCCCCTGCTCCCTCTCTATAAGTTACAGGGTTGCCACAGAAATAGGGAGGGGGAACTGGAGAACGACATACCCTATAGGGCCTACTAGCCACCCCATTTTAGAAACAGCCGGCGGGGGGACAGGGTGCTGCTCTGCAGCGGACAGGCACCCCACTTAGTCGCAGTGGGGGTCTCGGTCTGGCAGGGGTGAGTGGGTGGACATACTCTCAGACCACCTGGAGATACGAGCAGATGCTGTTCCTTGTGAGGGGCTCACTTGCAGGTGTGCTGTGCGCTGTGCCAGGAGCTGGTGCTCTGTGGGGTACATGGAGCTTCTGCCCCTCTCAGATCTGAGACCAAATCCCTGGGGTCCTCTCTCTCCTCTGTTGCTCTGCCAAGAGCCCAGCCCCTTCCTTCCAGCGTCACAGGCTCATCTACCTCAAACGGAGCCCTGCTTGGGAGATGCCCAGAGCTTGGTCTTCTTCGCTAGTATCTCGGCCTTTTCCACAGCGCCTTCTGCTGTACCCCCAGTCCCATGGAGAGACAGAGGCATCAAACCCCATGGGGAATAAAAGTCCTCTCAAACCCCCAAATTCCTACAAAGTCTTACACCTCTTTAAGTTCTTGGGGGTTGGATAAACTTGTACCGTGTCCACCACAAGCATCTAAGATACGCACATAGCGGTCGATGGCCAACTTGGGCTTTTCCTCACAGGGTCTTTCCCAAGACCCATTGTTTTGTTTCCTGGCTGGCTCACCAATTGTTGATTCACAGCCTTAGGAGTTTCCCAGGGTGAAATATTAAACCTGCCCCTGTACACAGAGGGCAAGGAGAGACTGAAGGAAAAAGGCAGACAATTCCAGATTGATAGGTGGAGGTTTTAATCAGCAAGGAAACATATACAAAGCTTATCCTAGGTACCTGTAGATGAGTAGATCTCTAAACCTGCCCAGTAGAATCTTGACATTTTATATGGAGGCCTTAATGTGGTTCAGTCTTGTGCACAGGTCTCAATACCACTGCTCTCCCAAAGCTGCATCCTTGATACGTCTCCTAAAACAGGAACAGTGGGTGAAATGTACATTCAAGGACAAGAGACAAGAAGCAGCCTCCAATTGCCCAGGTCCAGCTTGTGGGTCAACTGTCAGTCACGTTTTCTTTGACCGATAAGCCTATGTGTGGAGACATCTCATTTTTTCTCCTCACTCGTACAAGAGATGCTAATGTATTCCTCTGATTCTGTGGCTGTGAGAGGCATATCATAGATTATCTGCTTTGCTACCATTGATCAAGGCTGAGATAGTAGCAGCTGAGAAAATAATTTCGATTTCCCAATTTTCAGATAATGATGGAGATAATGGACTCCTAATGGACAAGCTTTGCTGTGTTAAGAGTATTTCTTGGGAGCCTGATATACCTTTCAACAACTGTAAGTACCTTCATTAAATACATTTCTGATTAAATTAACTAGAACAGTTTCTATTTTAGGAAAGCATGCTGTGTAACACATATGAAAAACAGATGTTTTCCTTTCTCTGTGTATTCTAGACCGGTGGTTCTCAAGTGTAGATGGTATTGCTTCCCCCAGATGTTTGTTTGGAAACATCTGGAGACATTACATTGTTGCACTGGGAAGTCTGGTAGTGGCATGGAGTGAGCAGAGCTCAGGGATGGTGGTGCTAAACGGTGCACAGGACAGCACCAATGCCAGCCTCCTCCCCGCACATGGATCATCTGGGCCAAATCTTCATAGTGCCAAGACCGATCTGCCCCAACCTAGATAAAGTTCTAGAATTTTGACAGGAAGGGTGAAAAGAAGAGTCACATGCAAGACATATGTCAGAGCTAAAATTGATGATGCAATTAACATGAAATATGAATGCCTAGCAGAACAGGTTTTTGAAAGGACGTAATGAATTAAGATGTACTTAACAATGTATGGTTCGGGCAATCAAGATCTAGTAAATGATGCAAATATTATAACAATTGAAATTTTTAAAGGGATGCATTTACTCTCTGTAGGTTTTTTACCAATGTATGAAGACGATATTCTAGATTAGTTACATAAAATTTTGAAACTCTCCTTATTCTTGAAATAACATTTTGTTTTCTTTATTGATCCACTGGTGTATTGGCTATCCTAAGTGTGTGCTTGATTTACCTAATCTAATGAGTTAACTTTTTTAAAGCTTAAAGACAAACTAAACTCAACAGTTAATGCTAATTCTACCAAAAGGTAAGTCCTTTAAAAATGATCCTTGACATTTTAATATTTTAACTTAGCAATGGATTCTGCTGCTAACCTAAAAGACAAACAAACAAACACAGAGGCAACATGCCTTTATTTGAGATCAAAAAGAGTTGCAATTCTGAGAAGTACTTATTCAGAAACGCAAATAATGCTCCAATTATGAGTAAATGCAAGGTTGTTGTTTTTTTTTTTTATATATATAATAAAGGGAAGGGAAATAATTGCATAAAGAACAAAGTAATTTCTGTAAGTGCTAATAAGATAAGCAAAGCAAGAGGTTTCTATTGATGCTAATAAGCGAAGTTATTCTTTAGCTCTACATGATGATTCTAATTCTAAACATTGTCCTGAATTCTAAGCCCCTGTAGTGAGGATGTCTGCTTTTCTGTTAGCTTTGTAAACAGTTGCTTGTAAGACAGTCTTGGTTTGGCCCAGCCCAGAGGTTATTTTGCCCAGTTTAAACATTCCAAGGAGGAAGACCTGTAGGATTTTCTTCTGGGGTGGCAGCTCCGACTCCATGTTGAAATGGCTCTGTTTACGTCAATTTTCTTACTACTCAGAACAAAATGATAAAAGCATAATCATTTGTTTTGTCATATTAAGTAAGGTAGTTTTTCAGTGAGGAAATTTTGAGAAAACAGTGTTTTTGAGAGACAGATCTCCTATGTAAACTTATGGAATAATAAGCATAATTAGTGTACTTTATAATGGGCAAAAATAATTGTTTTGTAATATAATTAAGACCGTTAATATAATAGAACATTAAAAAACAACAACAACAAAAAAACAATGATCTCTGCTTGCAAGATAACTACCAGTATCTTAACAAAGCACTTATTCAAATCAGTATCATGCTGAAACCCAGATGATTTTCAAAACATGAGATAATGTTCATATATAGAGACTTTATTTTTATAACCAAACATGTTTTATCACAAGATAATATGATCCAGTATAAAGCAGGTGGTTAAGGAGCAAATGTATTACTGGCAGACTTCTAATTATAATGCACTTTTAGTCTTTTATGATAAACAACAGATGTGTTTACAAAAATACATTATAGTAGAATCAGGTCAATAGACTCTAAATGAAAGGCTTAATTTATCTGTACTACTGTTTGAATTCAAGGGGATGGCCTATTTAAAAGAGCCACCATTTGATGTAACAAGAGTTCAAAGGGGATTCATTTAAATGGACCGGTGAATACCTTTTTCATTAATTGTCCAAATAGAAAGGGAGATAATTTCAGAGTGCAAATAGACATGGGGGAAAAATAACAAATCAAAACAAAGCATATCAGAGCAGATGCAAAAAGCAGATATTGCAAAGGGAGAGCTAAATCAAATCACCCTATTTCCTAAATAGAAGAGTATTTTGAATTCTTTCACTACTTACCTTTCTTAACATTTAGAGATACTAAAATTTATTTTCTATCATTAATTCTCTAAATTTCAGAACTTTTGATAAAGAATGAAAATACCATTTATTTTTAAGTGGAAGTCAAGTAACCAAAATAATTTGATCATTGAAATATTTCTTGCATGTCAGTTGGTAAAATTCAAAGGATGAATTTGGAGTTCAAAGACGGGTTACAGATCCATTTCTGCCATTCACTAGCCGTGAAGCACAGCGATATTTTAAATAGTTGCATTTTCCAAAGCTAACTAGATGTCTTTTCAAAACCTATAATGTGCCATGTCAAGGAATCAGTCTTGAAAATCATCTCAGGCCATGATTCATTCTTCAGTATTATTTAAATACTATTAATGTGTTTCAAAGAACTTCATTGATGCTATCAAAATATATAGTGTTATTTCATACACTGGATTGCTCAATGACTAAAGGTTCACATAGGTCATGTTTTTACGTATGTGTTTAATTTCTCTACATCCGTTTCTCCAGGTAGTATTTTCTAATCCTTTCCTTTCACTTGAATGGACCTATCACACTTTAGTATTTACCATCAATAAGTTGCTCTTGATATAGTTCAATAAAAGAAACTATTTGATATAGCCTTCCCTCTAAGAATATACAATATGAATAGAGATACCTGACATTTGCACATGGAAAATAGCAACTGTAATAGTGGATGAGGGTTGTTGAAAGCACATCCGCGCTTTAGAAGTTTAAAAATCGTTAAAAACACATTTGAAGGGAATTCTTAGGCAGAGTTTTATGAAAGAGATATGATTTCGAGCACATCTTTTTATCTTTCTAGTTCTACTTGCTCACACCACCTCACGATGGGTGGATTGAAAAACCACGACCACCCTTTTATGGAACAGATTGGGTGGAGCGGGAATTCAGACAGGCACAGTGGGGCTGCAATGTCCTCTCCTCAGTGTGCGAGTTGAGAGGCTGGGGTGGGGGTCCTCTGGGGTCCTCTCCACTCGTGTGACAGGTGCATTGACTGCTGTATGTCCAAATCAGAGCTCAGTGGACCTGCTGTCTGGACCATCCATGTGTGACTTCTCCGTTTGACGGGAGCTTCTTGCAGGGTGGGGGCTGGTTTCTGGGAGGAGGATCCCCGTGTGCGTGTCAGCAGAGCAAGCCTTCCGGGGACCAGGGGGAGCTCGTGGCCACTCATAGGCTAGTGTCAGAAGCCCCGTAGCTTCGCTTCTGCTCTACTGGTCCCACAGACACAAGTCCACCCAGAATCAGGTTAAGGGTGTGTTCAGTCAGGTCAGTTGGGGCCTGAGATATTACCTGCATGTTACCTGAATGAGCCAAAGATGATCCCTGACTACTGGCGTTTACTCCCAGCAGGCTGGGGCCCACAGTTCAAAAGCAGGCCGGTGCCAAACTCAAACGTTTCCAACCACGTTGTCTTACATAGAGCCCAAAGAAGCAGAGAGTTTAGCCACTTTGAAACTGGCTGTTTTTCTTGCCCCATGAAACTGTGCCCCAAATTTGTTAGCCAGAGATCAATGAAATCCTGGGGCTCCACACGACCACCAGCCATGCTGTCATCGTTCTCTGACCCCGAGGCTCCCCTTCGTGCCGTGGGAGTCAGCCCGGGGACAGGTGAGCTCCCTCTCGGGTCCCCTTCCCTCTGGAGAGTTCGCCTGCCTTCCTCTCTTTCTGGGTAGTGACCCCCATGCAAACCTGGCACCCCCCACCCAAAGAAAGCCTGCTGTGTGTTATTGCCATCTGGTGGTCATGTATTTTTAGCTCCCAAATCCCTCAAACTGACTTGATTTATTTGCAAACAAACAAGCCTGCCAGGGGTGTGTGTGTGTGTGTGTGTGTGTGTGTGTGTGTGTTGGCAGCACACACAAGGCTTCTGGACCAGAGAATCAGAGTTGATTACTCACAGCAAATGCAGCAGCCAGAACCTCGATCCCCACAGAGCACTACGAGGGACAGATGTTATCTGAACATGTAGTAGATTTGTGTCGTAGAAAGGAGTTCCAACATTGCGATTCTGAGATTAGGTGGGGTTGCTGGTCCCTGCCCATCCCCCTCCAGAAAGGGAGAGAATGTTTATGAAGCATATCTCTTTGTGCAGGGATGGGGAGAGAAGTTCGTTTCTCTGGAATGTAAGCACATGTCTCCAGGAAGGAGAAGGAAATGACACATGTCTCTAAATCTCTCCCGAGGTTTTTATTTTTCAAACTGCCTATAGCCTGCGAGGGTGTTTGCATGACAAACAGCCCTTGCTCACAAGACCCGGACCATGCAGAAGCAAGAAAATACTTAGAGGGAATCGTCCCCACAGAGGGTGGAGGCCCACCTCCTGGGAAGGGTCCCGGTAGCGGTCGCTTCTCCTTGCCCCGTCGCGTCTAAGGTACAAGGGGCTTGGAATGAGCCACAGGCCGTGTGGTTCAGTGGCGGGGCCTTCTTCTCTCACACGTGTGGGCGATGGAAAGTGATGGCTTCGGGGTCTGCTCAGCTCGGGCTGCCCACAGGAGCACCTGTGCATGCCGTCTGCATCGGCACGGACTTCTCCCGTGTAGGTCATGGGTCTGAGAGAGGGCACCTCGGTGCACAGCTCGACACAAGCAAAGCCTTCAAGAGAACCAGCCAAGCTGCTGCCTTTCCATGGCCCTCGGAGATCACGCAGGCTCACCTCTGCTGACCTCTGCTGGTGGAGGCGGGCACGGGCTGCTGCATGCAGGCAGGAGGGGCCAGTGCAGTGATGGGGAAGAATGAGGGCAGGTTTAGAACCCAGGTCTTGAAAAACGCTGGGGGCATGTCTGAGAGGGGGCAGGGGAACACACTGCAAAGGTGGACAGGCGATACCAAGCAATCAGGGTTGGAACGTAGGCTGAAAAATACTAAAAGTACACTGAACAAATGGTCAATATTCCTGAATGCCAGGCTAAGTGGTTTCGTTTCTCTTTTAGGAAACACAGTTTGATTTGTCAAAATTAATTTAGTTATAAGATAAATGAGAACTTTGTTATATTACACTTATTATATACTTTACTTTTTTACTTATTTTTATTAGGCTCCGAGTTTTGACATAATCTTTACAGTATATCTCTCTTGGTCTTATTATGCCTAAATTTTTAATAATTTATAAAATAAAATATACCTATGGCTAAAAAGAAAAAGTTTAGGAAAAAGGTAATATGCTATAGCTTATATATCTTTTCAGAAATATTGTAAGTACTCAATTCAAAGGCATAAAATTGTAATTGAGCACTTACAGATAATTTAATTGCTGATAATTCAAAAGACTGAAGACAAGTTGTTCTTCTTCCAGAGAATTAATTCATCGATAAGTAATTTGTGATATTCTTCCCGACCCAGACAGAGATGAACTAACGCATTTTGGTGCCAGAAACAGAGACTTCACTTAGGAGCGTTAGTTGAACTCTAAAACCTATCCCGGATGTCACTTCCCTCGGGAGAAAATACTTTATGTGCAGAAAGCCAGGGGACCTACACCTGGTCGCAGAGCCAGGGAGTAACCAGAATGCAGGCAGAACCAGAACTCAAACTCGGGCCTCTTCATGCTAAAGCTGGGGCCTTCCCCGCCCCGTCTGTCTGACTGCTACCCAGTAGGTAACTCGGGGGCCACACAGGATTTCTTTGGTATTTTTGGTGTGCATTGCCACAGTTTAAGTTCAAGACATGGAATTAGATGTTTAACTTGTCAGTTCAGGGAAACACAAATGACCCTGCTCTTTCTAATGCTAAGTTATAATCTTTAGAAAAATTTCATTGTTTTTAAAAATATGAACTGAACACACACACAGGGTGATCTAATATCTCCCAATTATCTTCCTATACATCAGTTGTATATCGATAAGAAAGAGGTATTATAGAAATATTAACATATAGACATATGATTTATATTCAGATATTTTAAAGAGATTTAATAATAAAGAATTTCTATTTTGGGATATTTAAATTTTGAGAAGAAATGACGGTTTAGAGAGAGAAATTCATTAAAGTATAAAGTTTCAAACAAAAATAAAAATAGCCACAACAAATATTTTTAAATAAGATCCACTGTTACTAACACAGCTAAGTTTGTTAAACTGTTTTCCACATTGTAATTTTTACAGTGAACTTTTCTATTTTTTTTTTAAATTATTATTATTTCCCATCTCTGTGATAAAGAAGCCAGTGCCTGTAAGTGCCCAGAGAAGCTGTTAAAAAAAAAAAAATTGCTCTTTTGCTTCTTGGCCATAAAAGGGAAAAAGTATAATATATTCCTATAAACAGGCTCACATCTGATTTTTTTTTACTCATAAAGTTGATCCAGCCCTACGGTAGGATATATTTTGCTTTATTACAAAAGACACTTTGTCCTGTGATTGCAGAATGGTCCATTGGGGCAAACCCCTGCTGTCCCTGAGCACTGTCCCGTTCCGTGGCGGCCACTGACGGGGAGACCACTGACCGGGAGACCACTGACGGGTCCTGTGGCTGTTATCACCCCGCCCGCGGCCCGTGCCTGAAGAGAACGTAGGTGATGGTTCAGGGAAAAAGCAAAAATCCCCAAACTCTCTGTAATCCCAAGGAAAATATAATAGAATTAACAAACATGAAAGTAGTGAGAGACATTTGTCAGGATCTCAGCAAAACGATTGCATTTAGGAGATGCACCACAAGACAAAAGGTGTATGAATCCGCCAATGACTTGGAGGGAGTGAACATTTATCATTTAAATTCCCACTTTCTATTCGAGAGAGGAAGGCCCTGGAGGGAGAAACTTCCCCCCACACTCTGGTGCAGGCAGAAGGGTTAGAGCGGTAAGTGTGTGCACCACGGGGGGAAGCTGAGGGAGCGGAGCGCATGTGGCTGTTAGATGTGTTAGCAAACATTTCCAGGACGCCTGTGTGAAGGATGCAGACTAATGCTGTCTGTTGATAAAACCATGCTCAAGGATTTTAGAGTCAAAATGGCTCATCCCTTCTCTGTCTTTTAAGAAAAATAAAGGCATTTTTTAAACTTCTTCTTCATGGTGCTAAAATATAACCACTTAAGAGAGTGAAATTTATAATGAAAGAAATATATGGAGGAGGATGTATTATTATAACACATGTATTACACAATATATTAGTTTATGTTTTAAGCTTTCCAAGTTTTTCATTTTCCCCTGTGACTCACTTTACTTTAAATTACAAGATCAAAGATATTAAGCTATGAGAGTTTTCAGCCCTCGTATGTATTTATCTTAAGCAGAAATCTCCCTCCCTTCCTTAAGTGAGGCTGAGGAGGCTTCTCCTTTGGTGGTAAATACCTGCACATTGACAGGAAAAAGTGGCTTCCGCCATCATTATATGTGCACTTAGGTATAATATAAAACCTTTTTCAGATTATTCATCTTTTAATAACTGTGAAGTACTGGCTAATTGTCATCTCGCGTAGGGTTCTTCCAACTGGTAAAAAGATAAACATAATTGTGATTAGTCTTTCTACATGAAAAAATAGTAATTGTAACTAACATGGCCAGTTTGCTTTCTGTGACTATAAATAGCATATGCAGAGGACCCGTCTTAAAGAATATTGGAATATGGGGCTATTTGAATATTGTCAATCTAGCATGTGTGCACATGTAATAGTTCTTAGATAAGTTCACCCCTCTTCATCCCGGTGTCACTTGTCTGGTCCAAGCTGTCCTCATCTCTGATTGGGAACATTGCAGTTTCTGGTAATAAACCGGTTTGAGCACAGGGCAGAGTTTCCCACAACTGAGGCGTGGGACCTACAAGGTCTGAGCCGCAGGAGATCACATCCACCACGCGAGGCCAATGTGGACAAAATATTTTATTGCGTGCACCTGGGTGCAGGGGGCTGGGCCCCAAAAGGGGTCAGCTTCCAGTAACAGTTAGGTGTAGGTTATAGAGACTCTACTTCTAGCTTCCGGCAGGTGCTGCTGACTACTCTGCCCGGCCCATTGTCCACTTTGCAGTTGGATTGGTCTGGTATCAAATCCTGCATCTGCAGGGTGATTTGTTGTCTTGCGGATAATCCAACAATCCTCACCCAACAGAAAGCTGAGCAAAGGTGGTGCAAGCAACGCATTTTTCAGTTTTTGCCTTTTGCAAGCTTTTACCTTTATCCTTTCAAACGTTACTATCTCTTTAAGTAACCTTCATCTCTTGTCATTCGCTCACTTAACAACATGCACTGACTTCTGCCGGCTTTCTGGATGAAGTGTGTAAACTTTGGTCAGCATGGATGGAGGGTCTTCATCGTCCAGTACCTGGCTGTCTCTCCAGGGTTTCCTCCCTGTCCCCCACCCTTCCCATGGGACCGTCCGTGTCAGAAACACCTGCTGCTGCTGACGTGTTCAGTATCCCCAGGGCACCTGCTGCTCTGCAGTCTCCACCAGCTGAATTCTCCTGTTCTCGAAGCCTCGGTTTAGACATTGTCTTGTAGGATGCCTCCGTGAACCCCCTTATCCACTCTGTCTTGGGACCCTTCCCTGGCACTTTAATGGTTTATCCACTTGTCCATATTCTGCTGAATGCGGAGCCCCTCGGGGATCGGGACAGTGCCTGCCAGGTGACTGGCATAGCGCGGGGAAACTGTCTGGCAGGCTGCAGATGCTCAGTGAGTATTGATGGGACGAGAGGCAACTGCTGACATCACGTGTAGAAAATACAGAGGGCGCACTTTTTGCAATGGAATGAGACTGCATTCCAGAATGTTCATTATGTTTGCATCTTAAAATGGCATTTTTCCCCCTTAAAATTTTAGATCTTAAGTTTCTTGTACACAAGTGCCATTTTATAAATTTCTCAGGTGCCGTAAATAATTATCATCCCAGTCCTGAACAGAAATTGGTACTCAACTTTTGACCAAATTAAATATTAAAATATATATATATATCTGTATACTGTATCAGTCCTCACACTGAAAGCACCTACTTCATTACACTTTATGTGGCTTCTGTAGCTGACTTCACATCTTTATCTTGTTCAGTACACTTCTTTATATATATATGTATATATTCCAAAGTGCTTTGAACTGTTCTTCTAAGTTTAAAAACCAATTTTACTCGAAGGAAAGGCTCTTTATTGACTGTCATTTAACTTAATTCCTTCACATGGATTTATTTTTAGTCATATTAGATTAATTCTCTGCTGGTTCATGTGTTTGGCAAGATACAGATATAGTTTCTGGAGTATACAGGGTTTGTATAATAACTAAGAATTAATAACAAAGTTAACTCCAAGCAATTTTATAGAAATAAAAAAATGGAGAAAATTTATAAAAAGGCATAAATTCATAAAAAGCCTAAATTTTACTTTTAGTATAAGGGGGCCCATGTTTTTGAATAATGTGATTGATGAGAAGAAAAAATATATAACGTTTAAAGACAGTGTAATACTTTATTAAGAACTTTCACATGGAGCTTGTTACTCTTTTTTATTACAAGTATCTTTCACTTAAATAGTGTCATTTGCTATAACATTTCTACAACTTTATCAAATTACTTGATCAAATGACTTCTTATATAAACATTTATATACACATGATAAGAAGGAAGAAATTATATTTTCATGATTATTCAGATGAAACATTTGTCCTGAATAGCCCAGGCATATAAAAGGACATTAGTCACTTTGCAGTGATTCATGAATTTATACATAAATGGAATGACTAACAGAGCATTTCATCTTGAGGGTAAGCAAAAACTAGCTCAAACTGGTACCTGACTTATGTAGATAAATGTCTAAATTCCCAATTTAATTGTACCTGGATAAGGAATTCTAGCAGATATTAAAGTCTAGATGTTAGAATGTCTTGGTATGTTAGGGAATATGAAAACATGTTCTGAGTTTTGTACACAATCTTAACTGGAATTTACCAAATGAAAAATAGTCCCAAAATAAAAAATAAGTCTAATTAGATGGTAAATTGTAGAAAATAACAATGATATATTTCTTTGATATCAAGAAAGCAAAATTTCCAGAAGGAACTAAACAAACAAAAAATAAATGTAGGTGGAAATACAAATATAAAAATGAAGAGTGGAAACATATAGCATTAAAAATAGACAAGTAAGCCCTGGCCAATTTGGCTCAGTGGTTAAAAGCGTCGGCCTGCAGTCCAGAGAGACCCGGGTTCAGTTCCCGCTAAGGGCACGTACTTCGGTTGCAGTTTGTCCCCGGCCCTGGTTGGTCGTGCGGGTGGCAGCCACTCGATGTGTCCCTTCACATCGATGTTTCTCTCTCTCCCTTCCTCTCTCTCCCTCCCACTCTATCTGTACAAAAAATGGAAAAATGTCCTCGGGTGAGGATAGATAAAAATAAATAAAAATAGACAAGTGAGACTGAGTTAAAATTAGAGTACGCTGCTTTGTGTCTCAGTTCTCTGAGCTACTTGTGGTTACTGTGGCTGGTGATTCTTCGCTTGGGCCCTGCTGGACATCAGAAGAGAATCTGCTGAGTAGTTTTGTGCGTAAATCAAAATACCTTCCCATACGCATCTGTCTAATTTAGGAGTTACTCGGAGATGTCTTTTAATTTTTAGTTGTCTGATGAAGGTTTTATAGATATCTGAATTTTAAATTTAAAATATGTTTATTACACATTGATAATTGGATTCTTAATATAACCCTATTAAATCTTATTAATATAACTCCTATTAAATAATGGGTGCAAATGGATATTTTTATTTTACATGTGAGAAAATTTAAGTTTTCTGAGTCCTAATTCCATCTTTTGATTCCCTGATGCTAATGTTGTCTTTTGGTCAGATGTCGGTCGATTTCATTAATTTGATGATTCATACATTTAGAATTGTTTTTAATTGAACAGGTTCTTATCTATACAAGTAGATTCTCTGCATCGGTGTGTATCTATAGTAATGAATCTTTTCTCACTCATTAAGTGTGAATGTAAATATAAGTGCATTTACATATATATATATATATATATATATATATATATATATTCTGTACACCAAGGGAAAAAACAAAAATAAAAGGAAACATTAGTATTTTTTTTCCGCAGAAATTACTTACTGCTACCAGTTGCAGTTTTTAAAGTGACATTTTGAAGGCCGTGGAGTAATGTTTACAACTGCAAATTGAAATAGTCACTTTTGCTTTCATAAAGCAATTGTACACATCTATGCCTTTTCTGGAGGAATTTGCCACTTTTTATTCATCATTTATTGTATGCATAGTAATAGTATGTATAGTGATCACTGATATTTCATTATCCCTATTTATTAATTTTCTCATGAAAATTGAACTACGCAATCATGAGAATTGTGTATGTATGGCATACGGTATTCAATAAAGAGAAAACAAATACCCTTTTAAATTACTCACCCTTGACTTTGGCAGCTCTGCTTTATGAATACATTTATAAGTCAGTGGTCCTATTTCTTAAGATGATGAATAGCAAATGTTTATTTAAACCCTGGGCTATTTATTAACACATACATCAAGAGTCAGGCATTATACAATTATGGTGGATGTTTTTCATAACTGCACACACCAGAGAACCATTTCTTTGCTGCTGATATGGAAATGGCAATAGTGTACAACCATTTATAAATATTAAAAATAGTTATAACTTCTGATTTATTTTGAATCTTTGAAGGTGCATGTTTTAAAACTCTTTTATAAATTGACGTGTGTTTGTTTAAGCCAAAATACGGTTGGTTGCATTACACACTTGCATATTAACAATGTTCTGGAAGACTCCAAAACTTTTTATTGTTTCATGGACAGTTTCATTTCTTGATTAAATTTACAAGTATTCCTCCAGGCTTGTTTATTCAATTAACTTGCTTAACACACCTATTGTAATTGATAGTGCAGAGACAAAACTTCAGGGTAGTTTGTGGCTGTCTGAAACATCTCACACTCTGCATATGTTGATTTTACTGTCTAGATATTACACTAAATAAATTGTAACATTGCGTCGTTTTTAGATGTGAGACTGAACCATCATAACTCCAAAAATTAAACAATAATTTTAATACCGGTGCGGTGGATCAGTTTTATATATTAAACATTCAATTGAACAAATATTCTTTGTGTGTCTCTTATGCATTGTTATTCATCTAGGACAATAGTAAATGAAATAAAGTTATTTTTCTCTAAAGTTATTGGAGCTTACAGTTTAGTAAAATTGAAATATAAGAAGTATGTGTAGTGGATGAAATATTCTTGCAAATTCTCTCCACTCTTCCCCGTGGATAGAGAAAACCTCTCTCTGGCTTTGAATCTGGATAGGCCTTGTGACTTGTTTTGCCCAGGAATTCAGGGAAGGTGTCATTGTGTAACTCCTGATGCTGGACCATACGGCATCTGCGGCTTCCATCTTTCGGTTCGGTATAAACCTCCGTGGAACCAGCTGCTTGCAGGGAAAGGTTGAACCAAGGAGAGAGGTCCAGGCAGAGACCACGAGACACCCCCGTGGAAAGACCCAGCTGGGCTCCTGAAGGACGTTTACCAACAACTGCCAGTTTTGTTGGGGAATCATCTTAAATGTCCCAACTAGTGCAGCCTCCAGGTGGCTGCAGCTCCGGGCGACACCACGGGGAGCAGAACAGCCCCTTGTCCACACCTAGAATCATCAGAAAGAATGAGCAGTTGTCGCTGTGTTCAACAACGACATTATGGGGTACAAACCAAAATCAAAACAGAAGGCAGATGTAAAATTTTCTCTTAGTTTGTTGGAAGAGGAAAAGTGCTGATTAGAAAAAAGCAATACAATGTCTTTTTGCGCAAGAGAGTTTGAAAAGTGGTTTAATTACACCCACATCTGCAACATTTTTCACAACAAGACCAAAGGCAGCACCTCAAGATTCACTTTGCACTGGTAATGCTTTTAATTAAGGGGTATTGTTAGCTTACAAACATGAGAGATCAGAGAATTGGCACTTACCTGGGGTTGGGACAAGCAGGGGGTGACCAATGTGCCAGTGAAAGTGGAATTAAAGTCACTGGCTCAGATGCCCATATAAAGTCGTTTGTCTGACTGGTGTACACACTTTAAATAAAATTTAATAAATTGATAGTTAGGTCAATATATGTGTTTGTCTTAGGTTTCAGTGGACAACGACGTGTCTAATAAATTCAGAATGCATTGATAACAATGATCTTATACCCAGAGCGTACAGCACAGGGCAGTGGTCTCCATGTTCTTGCCTACCAATGCCATCTGGACGTTATCATCAACAACTCTGTTGGGATCCCACTGAGACCAGTCAATGCAGAATTTCTGGGCATGGATCTTAAGCATAATTTTGTTTCTTTTAAAGCCCCCTAGTTAATTTAAAATGTAGTGATATGTGTGAACCACTGCCCTACTCAACTCCCATTCTACTGGTACAGTGCTTCCCAGAGAATTGCACTCAAGTACTCAGCCAGTCTTTCTTAGACTCGTGCCTCTTGCCATATTCTCCATTTACAAAATAACACTTGTATAAAAAAGATTGTGTGATGCTGCCTGAGTAACAGCTCTCAGATGTGGAGCTGGTAGAACGTGGCTTTTTGCATTCCTGCCCAATGACCTGTGTGAGTCATCTGTGTCTTCAAGGTGCTCTGTGAGGTCAGCCTGGCTTTTCTCCAGACTGCAGACCACAGGCTATGTCCAGCACTTCTCCATGTATCTCTTACTCTGTGACCCCTGCTGAGGGCTAAACGGCTCCTTATGGCAAAGCTTCTGTGGTGGGTAGCAGAAGGGAAGGCTGGCAGAACGTGCCATGTGTTTTCAGACCTATTCTCTGAAATGGTGCTTTGCCACTTCCGTCTATGTTTCACTGGACAAACAGCCTTCATGAACAAAACAATGATCTATGGAGCAAGGATGTGTCCTTCATTGACAAGGATGAGAAACAAGAACAAGGAACAGGGTAGGGTTTGGAATAATCGCTACTACTTACCACAGTGCTCTTGCATATACTAACAGTATGGTGCACTTGAAGCATCCAAATCAATGTAGAAATAATTTTATTTTGTAGTTAGGTTTCTACATTTCTATCAAAGCCACTGATGGCTTCTTTGTATTTAACACAGATTTGACTTAAATTTCACTTACTGTTTAATACTCACTGAATAGGAGAATATTTGGGTTTATTTTCTTAATTGAATATGTCATTTTGAATAAGGTTTTATTTTTCATGCCTTAAATTGTCTATGTAAAAGTGTGTGTTTTATATGTTTTAGCATAGTATTGAATATTTTAAAAATGCAAACATCCATATGAAGTAAATGTAATACTAATTTATGAAATATGTGTGTATAAGCATATATTTTATAGTTTGTATTGAAAAAGTTGATAACATCTTAATCATCTTATATTATTGTTCTTGATAGTTGTCAAAATTTTGAACAGTCCCTTGATATCTTAATGTAGAAAAGTATATTTAAAAGCTTCCTACTGTATTTTACTGAAGTGAGAGAAAGCAGGCACATTTCTCTAATAAATATTGAAAACACAGAAATTATGTGAAAGTCTTTAGGAACAATTTTTTAAAAGTTATATATTAGAAGTTAGTCTTTCACTGTGCTATACCACTATTGATACTATTTTAAAGGATCACCATAACAACAAATTATACCAACTTTACAGTAAAGAAAAAGACCAAGAGCTTAATTTTATTATTATTATTTTTTTTTATCTTCACCCGAGGACATTTTTCCATTTTTTGTTCAGACAGAGTGGGAGGGAGAGAGAGGAAGAGAGAGAGAGAGAAACATCGACGTGAAAGGGACACATCCAGTGGCTGCCACCCGCACGACCAACCAGGGCCGGGGACAAACTGCAACCGAGGTACGTGCCCTTAGCGGGAACCGAACCCGGGTCTCTCTGTACTGCAGGCCGACGCCAAGAGTTTAATTTTAAATAAGAGAGAGTATGAAATCTGAAACATTTGGTTGGATGTTCTCTTTGATTTTTAGAAAATGACTAACACTCAAAGAAGACTTCCATCAGTTTCAACTCTATTGAGCTTTCTCTCTTTAGACCTACTGAAGAAAAGATAAAAAAAACTAGTGATGTTCTAATTCTCAATTCCCCTGAGAAATTTTTAATTCAGATATCAACAAAAGTTAAAATAATTAAAAATGGTCAGCAAAGAGCTTATCACTAATTATTACTAATGATCTACAACCAACTTGCAAGAAATCACAACAAAAAGAAAAATGAGCTTACCTGAACAGACCACTGTAACACTGAAGGACACTAAAGTTTTATATGCATTTTAGTGGCCAGATTTTTCAGTCCTTGTTCTGATTTGGCAATTACTACTACATTGAAATAAGAAATAAATTTAAGTAGACACATATTCAATGAGGAACGGTAGCAGTTAGCAAGAGATCATTTTTATAAAATGAAGACCAGGGATAACCACAAAAAAAATCCATGAACAAACTATTGTTTGTGAGCTATAACCTCTGTTGAAAACTAAAGCAGGCTCATGGCCAAAAAGATATTAGGGCATAATAAGTTCATGTACACAGTTGAGATGAGGGCTTTATTATAATAAAGTCTTGCATTTAGATGGCACATTACAGTGAATAAAATATAATCACATGCATTATTTTGAGGGTCACTTGATAAGACCTCAAAATGCCAAGGGAACAGATTTGGTAAGGTTATTCGAATTTGATAAATCACCCACCTAGGTTAAGAAAGTTAAATAAAGTATTCAAATCAGCCTATAGTGATGAGTAAGAGCAATGAATCCAAGGCAAACATTAGGAGGTAAGTCCAGCGGTACTGTCACTAGCTTAGAGATGCTAGACATTTACTGGATGTCTATAGCCCATCAGTTTTGGTTCAGTATTTTTATGTCATGTAGCAATTTTATGGGAAATGTATCCTCAACAAATTAGAAAATGAAATTTGAGAACCTAAATAACTTGTCAGGACTTGATGGAAACAATTTCAATGTGAAGATATCATGCCCTTTCCACCCCGCATCTTCCTTTGTACCCGAGGAGATTTCGAGTTTGAAAATGACAAGAGCAACATAAAATACAGAAGCAGCAAGCAGGCAGAGTGCACACGTTTTTCTTCTCTCTTCTTTTCCTTTTCTCATTTTTTTTCCCAATTTACTTGGCATTTTTTGTTTTCCTTTTCTTCCATTTCTTTTCCTCTTCCTCTTTCTCGTTTATTGGTGAAACCATTTAAAAATCAAATCTCCTCTAAAACAGAATTGCTGCGTTGGCTAGAATTAGTCAGCCGGTATGGTTGACAGACCTCCTTTTTCTCCCGGAAGCAATCTTTGAGGTTTCCTTGTAAACCACTGAAAATAAAAATGATAAAAGTGTCTGCCAAAGAGACCTGTTATAGTTGCTGCTCTGTATAGCTTAGCTGGGAGATAAAGAAAACAAGCAAAGATCACAGCCAGCCATTTGGCAGACCGCGAAGAGTAGATTTAAGGACAGAGTGGAAACAAATTATTAAGAAAAGAGAGGTAAACATATAATTCCTAATCATTTTTAAAAGGACTTAAAAATTATCTAATTACAACACTTAACAGGTCAGAATAAATGGTCAGGAGAGGCAAATCATATGGTAGAAAGAGCTCCCAATAACCATCCCGGCCTCTTAATAAAGCTTCCCTATAGCATGTTATCAAAAGTATTATATATCAATATCACTAGTTAGGAAACACTGGATCATCTCATATACACTGTATTGACCAGAATCATAAATGTACAAACTCCAATGTAGTTTTTTACAAAGACATAAGTTCAGTCATGCACTAAGATTCATATAAGATAAATAATTTCCTTTCATTGGATAACAGGTGTATTTTACCTGAATTGACAGAAGGAGGGATAGAGGAAAACTACTTATATAAAAATTGACATGTCTCTTATACCTTCCGAATTTAGTGAAATTAGAAGGATGTTCTCCATGTAATGATTTTAGGTATGTTTGGGTTTGAACAAATATTTGTAGTTTTTATTTCAGTGCTTACTGGATGTTTCATTTTTAATTTGTATTTAATCATGCGTATACATCAGCCATTTCCTTTAAGATTGCCTTGTAAACCAGTGTGTGTGTGTGTGTATTTGTATTTGGTAAAAAAAAAATAATAGAGATAGTATCACTCAGATTTATGTACATATGCAGTCCTTGCAGACTCTCGGTCTGAAAGGGACAATGTAATGAAGCTCACTTTTTATTGGTTAAAGACTGCCATGTGTGTAAGTTTTAACAGTGTAGGCAATTCTGTTCCAAAGTGGTTTCCTGTGCTGTACACCTGTTGTAATGGCAACATTTCCCAAAGAAGAGCGTGTGTGTGTGTGTGTTTGTATGGGGGGGGGGGTGATAACCCTTCTCACATTCTGTGCCTAGTCTGTAAAATTCTCTGCAGTGAGTTAAAGTCCATAAGGTCTTCACCTACTTAAACTGGTGGGTTTGGGGACTCTTTGGTCGAAAGAGTTATTCTAATGCTTCAGAATGATGGGCCTTTCAGTTACCATGTTATTTTAGCCAGAACACAATCTTTATTTTTCCATCTAGATCATCTAAAGAGGGCATGTTCCGGTTGAACATGGCTTTGGAAGTTGCTGATTATAATTTCCCACACTCGACAATGAGGCTTTGAAGACCTCCACTCAGTGCCGCCCTCTGGATCTGCGTCAGTAGACGCCTCGCTGCTTTGGTGCGTACACGACCGTATCTGAAGGTTGGGCTGTCTCAGGCCTGCACAGAGCATCACTACAGTCTCACGCCGGGGAGTGGAGGATGCCCTGTTCGAAAAGGTTAACCATGCTCCTTGTTATCAGCTCCGCCCTTTCTGTGATGTGATCCTCTCCCACATGTCACTGAAGGTGGAGAAAAATACAGGACATGCTACTCTGGTAGGTTTCTATTGGCTAAGCCTGGAAGTGGTATGTATCACTTCTGCTGACACTTCATAACAGAATTTGGTCATGTGACTCACCAAACTGCAAGAATGATTGGGAAAAGCACGTTAGCTGTGTGTCCAAGTAGAGAAGGAAACCGAGGATGGTAGATACATAGTAATCTCTGGCTCAAAGTTTATTTTCAAGGTCATCAATGTGACCATCTCCGAGTAACTTGAAGTCTTAACGAATTCTGCATATAATTAGATTCCGTCACAGAGAGGTTGATTAATAGGAGACATACATCTTGCACATGCTATATCTGGAAGATTAATTGTAACTTCGTTTAAAGAAATATCAAATTGAAAAATAACATCCCATAGTAGCATTAAATTTCATTTTTGGCATTTTCTAGAATTTTCATCTTTTTTTCATCATTTGTCATATAAAGTACATAGTTTTCCTTTGCTTCTTTCACGGTCTGTGAAATCCTCTCCTGGATTTCACGTCCTCTCTCGGTCCATCACGTATTAGCCCGCCTTTGGCCGTTTCCTTTGATAGGTGTCTCTTTTCAGCAGGAAATGGGGACATTTTTGCATTTTTCTACTAACCTTGACATCTTATGCACAATAAGTTTGTCTTTTTCAATGTAGTCTCTCTCACCTCTTCCATTTTCTTTTATTTCCCCTGCCAGTAACTGTTAACTCTTTACATTTGAGTATCCATTTCATTCATTTGTTTTGAGAGATTGTTTCGTTATTAAAAAAAACTGATTACTATTATATGATTACTATTATATAACTATGAAAAGTATGCGCGCACACACACACACACACACACAATCACACTTACAAATATATAACACAATTGAATGACATACATACTCTGGGGTCCGATATTAGATTTATTATCTTGGAGCTTCTGTAATAGTTTCAGAATATTAATGCCTTGAAACTCTTGGTATATTTTGCTTTATCTTAACCACATCCTAGCATATAAAGTGTCAATGAAAACATTATCTAAGAATACATTGTTTCTTTAGAAAACACATGCTCACACTTCATCTTTCTTATAAGATATACATAATAATTTCTAAGAAGTATTCCCAAATGACTCTTTTTCCTAATCTACATTTTGAATCACCGCCAAATAGTCCATAAAGATGTTTGGATCAATGTTGCCAAATATATTTATTTATAGGTGTTTGAAAGAAAGAAATTACTTCTCCCAATCGATTTTTGATGTAAGTAGACCTGGAGGATTGAAAAAGTCATTTCTATTTAAGCATCATAGACTTTAAAATTCATCAAGTTCCCCCTAGATGTATATGAACCACATCGTTCAGGCCCCAGCTTATGAAAGAACCCCTTCTTTCAAAACCAGCAAAACATGAGTGGACCTCTTGACGTCATCCGCCACAGTCCTCACACCTGAGCTATTCTGGTAGACAATGCGACTTTTGTCCCCGTTAGCGTGTGGGATGGTACTGTTCAAATATTGATCCCGGAACTGTGCTCTGCTCCAGTTTCTAGAAGCTGAACCATTGAAGGAAAGAGTTGTTCATTTTAATTCTTGAAAAATTATCCCGGCTGATATAATACATATTAAATACTCATATTATTGTCCCTAGATATCCAGAGGGGATTGGTTCCAGGACACCCCCACAAATGCAAAAATGCTGCTCAAATGTGCCAGTCTCTCATATAAAATGACAGTTTTCAAATAACGCATCTATATCCTCCTGGGTACTTTAAATAATCTCTGGATTGCTGTAACGCCTTATTCACGGTAAATGCTGTGCAAATAATTGTTATATTGTATAGTTTAGGGGATAATGACCAGGGGAAAAAGTCTCTACATGTTCAGTACAGACAACCATCCTAAGCCTAAGTTGTACAACATAACATTTCCCCCAAATATCCTTGGTCTGCAGTGGGTTTAAGCTGTGGATGCAGAACCACTGCTATGCGGGCAGAGGGCTGACTTACGAACAGTCTCCCTACTTTCTATTTAATGATCCAGTGTTAGTGGGGTGCTGAAATCACACATGCAGACACATGCTGTGCTTCTAGTCTGAAGGATATCCAAACAAAATATCGCACTGAACATATCTCAGTAACAAGGTTCAGGAAAGGCCATTTCAGGGAGGAGCTAAGATGTGTTCATAGCTGTGGGAGAGGGAAGGGAGACCTGGGGAAGGGAGCGACCCTAAGGGCGGGCTGGTTCAGCAGGGCGGCTGACCCCTGGAGACAGAGGTCACGCCCGCCCCTCAGCTTGACCCATGCTGAGACCTGGGAAACTAGACCACACTCTCAGGTGAAGTAGGCTACTTCGCTGTTCTGCTCAGCTGTTCTCTTTTTTATTCTTCTTATGTTTATATATGTTATTTTTATAGTTTAACATTAGCTCTTTATTATTATCATACATTTAAGCATTATTCAAATTCCCCCAACAGTCCCTCTCTCTCTCTCCATGTATTTAATCAGAATCCAAGCAAAGCCCATACTTGCAAGTGGTTGACGTATTTCTCATCTTTCCTCATCGGTAGGGTTCTTCTTCCGCTCCTTTTTTGGTTTGTTTTTCTTTTTCTGCAGTTTAATTACCGAAGAAGTTAGGTGTTTGTCCTGTGGTTTTCCCCACATCGCGTCCCCAGGGTGTCATTTAATTTGGAGGCACTGAGTCTTTGTTGTTGTTTGTTTGTTCTTGTGCACTGTGGACATGTAGACACATACTTTTTAAAACTCTTTATTGTTGACAGTATTACAGATGTTTCTCCTTTTATTTTCCCCATTGATCCCTCCTCCCTGACCCCGCCTCCTGCCTTCCCCACACTATAACCCCATTCTTAATGAATTGTGGAGAAGGAATTCGAATTCAGGTCTCCTCATGTCTAGTCCACTCTTTTTCCATCACACCATATTCAGGGTGTTAAGAGGTTTCATTGTGCAAGGGATAATATATTTCAATAAGTGACATTTAAAGTCCATTTCTACTCTGAGACAAATATTTGACTTAATCACGTTATAGTACTGTCATCATCAAATGATTGTATGTGGTATAACATATAGAATAAAGCTAAGTAAATTTCACTCTTTAGAATTCTACGTGGGCTATAAAGGTATGATCATCACATTGCTGAAATAGCTAACAAAGCTGTAAATGCTGTTTTTCCACAAAAAAGGCGTAACAGGAGAGCAGCGCTTGAGCCCAGCCTGCAGAAACCCTGCACCTTGCTCTTGCAGGCAGCACCGAGCTGTGAGCAGAGCAGGCGCAGGAGAGACTGAGCGCTCACACCGCAACGCTCCAGTTGAAATTCGAAGCATCTTAACTGGGGATGTTTCTTCACCGTGGCAGAAAACCATCGGAATGTCGTCTGGCACAGTTACCAGAAGGAGATAATCTAGGAATCGGAACTTGAGCATTTCATTTTATTTGAAAATACAGTGTTAAGCGTTATACTGGTGATTTGAATCCCACGTCACACGAGACAGATTGACAAGGCCCTGTGATGCTTCTTTGCTATTTGGCTCCCAGCGGAAGAAAAACTGCAGCTGATCTACTGGTAACCAAAGAGACTAGGAAATACACTGTACTATTGGATTTAATACATGGAGTAATGATTTTCAAAAACACTGATGATCATATTTCATGATATCATTACTTATAGCAATGTTTTCGTTACATGACCAAGATGACATGTTTTTATTTTCATTCATCAGGACATGAGCAAACAGAGCATTGATTTATATATTACCATTTGGAAAAAATCCAAAGTCCTTAAAATTGTGTAAACTGAAGTATGAAAAAAATATATACATAATATTATTACAGGTCAATTGCTACACCTAGCTTGTTGAAGCTTATGTACTCAAACAGCAAGAACAAAAACACAATGAAGCAACAGCAACAAAATCCACTTTTGAAGTTCTTATAGGTATTCCCTTGAGAAGATAAAATAAAGTATATATTGTTCTGGATAAAACTGCTTCCCCTCAGAATTCATGGATTAAAGCCCTTGCCCTCAATGTGACTGGATTTGGACTAGGGCCTTTAAGAAGGTAATTATTATTAAATGAGGTTGTAAAAGTGAGACTCATATGATAGGACTGGTGTCCTTATATGAGGAAGAGACCACAAAGCAACGATGCTCAGAAGAAAGGCCATTTGAAGGCAAAGCAGAAGATGGCCGTTTGCAAGCTGGAAAGAGATCTCACCAAAACTCTGTCTAGCTTGCTGAAAATAAATTTCGTTTTTTTAACCATTCAGTCCATGCTCTTTTGTATGGAAGCCCAAGAAAAGTAATATAGATATATATGAGGAAAACTATGTTATAAATACTCATCTTACTTAAGTAACAAAAATGTGTTTGATGAGAATTATAATAATCAACCAAATGTTTTGGTATACTCCATATCATGTTGTGCCACTCAAGTATAACACACAGATACAATCTCATGGAAGGTATTATAAAACACTGTAGAAATTGATGAAGAAATTACCATGCATGCCTGGGAGAAAAGTATAAAAATGTGTACCTATCATCTACAAAATTTAGGTCAAAATAAACTAAAAAAAATGTGGCAATATAAATGATATTCATATATGTTCTAAAAATACATATTTATAAGTTATATAAATATGTAAATGTTGAATCTTATAAGAAGATAAAATAACGAAAGAACAGTTACAGTTCAATGCCATGCATGACAAATATGATTATATGACATTTTTATTATTTCTTAAGTTTTGATATCCATCTAGATTGTAAATCTTGCCCAAAACCATATATTAAGTGTTAGCAACTATGTGGAGAAACAAAAGACTTGTCGTGAAATTATTTTCCTTGTTGTTTATTCTCAAAGTGTATTTTGAAATTTATGAGACAGCCAAGTATGTCTTTTATAAGAGGCAGATTATAAAGCAAAATCTGGTTGATATAAGAAAAATTCCTATTACAGATCACTAGTAATTAGTATTACAGAAAGGATCATAAAGCCAGAAATTTTCAAATCATATTTAAAATTAGAAAAGTTTGCCCAGTCAGTGTGGCTCAGTGGTTGAGTGTAGACTCATGCACCAAGAGGTCACTGGTTCAATTCCCGGACAGGGCACATGCCCAGGTTGTGGGGCCAATCCCCAGTGGGAGGCATGCAGGAGGCAGCCAATCAGTATTCTTTCTCATCAATATTTCTCTCTCTCTCTCCCTCTTTTTTCCTTTCTCTTTGAAATCAATAAAGGAAAAAAAATTAGAATGGAATTAAGAAATTAAAATGGAATTAGAAAAACTAGGGCCAGAACTGTCAAAATCAATCAATCTGTCTGTCTGTCCAGCGTCTGTCTATCATTTATCTATCTATCTATCTATCTATCTATCTATCTATCTATCTATCATCTATCTTGAAATTGTATACAACAGAATATCCTTAAACATAATATTGATCATAAAATTTGTACATAATATTTTTGTTTAAACCCATATGGTTGTTTGATATGTTTTATATTAATTCTATTCGTCCAGATTTGGTCACATTGAATGAGAATCAGGAAGTTTTTCCAATTATGTTATCCATTTTTTAAAATTTATCAGAAAACATATTAAACAAATTCCATGTGCCAGGCAGAGTGTAATGTGAGGATAGAGAACATCCCTCATGTAGCTTTCTAATGAGACAAACTAACAATTAAGTAATCATACAGGTAAATGTATTATTTAAAATTGAAATAAATATTATGAAAGAAAACTAAAACTACTGAAATCTAGCCATGCAAAGTAAAATATATAGCCATTTATTTCTCTGAAAAATTATAAAACTTTATATATTTTATTTATTTCTTAATGCAAATGGTCTTGCTGATTGATAGAATTTTACTTTTTACCAACTTTACTATTTAAAACTGGAAACTTTTGCTTTCTTTTTAGTAAATTACTCCTTAACAATATCATCACCCTGAAGGTGCTCATGTAATTCCCAATTATGCCTTCATTACCATTAAGGGACAGTCACAGGTGATTTCTAATAAATAGCTAAAGTAAAATAATAGATTTATAAGTACACATATGAATTCATACCATATTGGTCTTTAATAATAGTTTACAGTAATGATATATTCAAACTCCAACTGAAAATGTTTTATTCCATTTTAGTCTGTTTCAACTATTCGTGTGGCTTCACTTTTTCTTTTTTTTTCAAGAAAGAAAAGATGTAACTTTAATACACCAGAAAATATGATCTGCCATTGACATTGCAGTTAATGATAAACCAATTACACAGTGCAGAGAGCATAAATTGTACTACATTATTTTATAAGCAGAAATTAAAGGCAATATTGGTGTTACAAACACATATCAACTCAACTATGTAACTATCTTTTAGATAAGCGGATATAAGCAACACTTTTGTTGATTAATCAATATAACGTAAAATCAGTCATTTTACCACTATTTGTTTTTAATTTTGAAAGCAGGCTACAGGTCTAGTTAAAACAGAACAACAATAACCCTTGCCATCTTAATTAAAATTTCATGTCGTTTTCAAAAGCTGCACTAAATGTTCTAATATTGGCTACATTGTCTGGCTAATGGGAATGCGAGTTAACTACAACTGCTCATTTCAGCCCAGATTTCACAGTAGAAAGAGGAAAAGACATTGGCCTCCTAGATACTTACCAATTTCATTAGAAGTGATGGATTTTTTGTGTGTGGGGGAAGGTAGTATAGAGATTCTTTGGTGATGAAAAATACTGATTGCTTCTCCTTTCTAATGTAGCAATAGTTCATGTCTCGGAACTAGTTCTATTGTCAAAGTGAATAATATTTTAATATGTAGGTATGGCCTTATTCTTCCTGATAGAAAAAAATTGAATGAGTATTGACACTAAGGGAGTTTGTTATCAGTCACTTGAGTAATGTTGATGCCAAATATTTCTGATGATGTGTTTGAGCTTCATGTAAGATTTTGAAAAAGAAAATCAGAGGCTGAAATGTGTGCACAATGTCTCTCTCCGGGAGGTTGGTGAAAGCCACCAACTGTATATTCTAGCAAAGCAGGAGGGCTCTTTGGAAAATGGGCCTTATCGGAAACTAGATTGGAAATTATATTGTTTTTGCAGAGCTGTTAGAGCTCTAGAAATGTATTTGATGTAATAACCATGCTTTTGGTTTCTAAGCCTTCATCAACTCTAATCTCTAGGCCTCACTGAAATCAACAAATAGATTCTTGTCAAATCGAGAGCACAATTCTAAATATAAATGTGCTCATTAAGAAATTAAGATATACTGAAATAATGCTTTAATATTTACGGAGCCCATAATATCTGTCCATGCAATCATCTGTTTAAGATTTGGAGTATCCACTGTGTGTTCTTATAGATTTAGAGGATTATGGAAAGACAAGGGTCTTCTTATCAGGTTGGTCACATTATAATGGTGGAAGTAAAAATAAACACAGAGTTAACATAGGAAATGTCTACACACCAAATGATCTGATCAAATTTTCTGTTCTAGGAAAAATAAACATCAAAGCAAGAACAATAGAAATGAGAGACAAAGGACTGTTAAGTTTTGTGCATACTCTAATGATGGAAAAGAAAGGTTATGGGCACTTAGGTAACTTTATAGCACTTAAGAGAGCTTGCAACCACCTTGGTATGGAATACCTCATGCAAAATTAACTTAGTGAGAACAGCATTGGTGGCACCATTGGTTTAGATGGCGAAAATTACACTAACTAGTTAATAAATTTGCCCATTTTTTTTTCTTGCTATTAAGCAAGAATACAGAAATCAACACCCTCCAGTAATTACATAATAAACAAGATGTGTCTGAGTGTACAGAAAACATAAAAGAACGTGACAAAAATCAACAAAACACTGGAATCAGTAAAATCAGTAGTTTTCCAATATGCAATGGAAAATGAACTTTCCTAGGATATTAATAGACTGACGATTGCACCAACTCATTCTCACAGTTGATAGTTTTCAAAATGAAAAAAGGCGTGTGGCCGGGAAAAATATTCAGTACCAACAATGCATATACCATTTTTCTAACATATTTAAAAGGCTACTGGGTTTAAACTGTTGACAATGTAAAATTGAGGGGAGAAATATAATCTGGTAAATAAAACTTCTATCTGAGTCTTGACAGTCTTAATTAATATGTAACAGCGCTCGTCCTATTAAGGAAATTAGCTGTGTAATCCGGGATTACAGGACTTCTTTAAAGTTCAGCATTGTCAAAAGAGTACTAATGGATGCGGTCTAAAGAAAGGCTATATAAGTGGAATTTCTTAAATTATGATCCCTGAGAAAAGACTCACACGGGACTTTGCATGCAGGAGGTTTGCTGGCCTGTGCCCCTGGGCAACGACACCTGCGGGAGCGAGAAAGCCGTGTGGTGCAGAGACGTTCGGACTGTGATGCCTTTTCAGCAGAGGCGTCAGGTGAACCCACAGGGACTGTCGGGGCCAGAAAGGCCCTCAGAGTTGGGTAAAAGCAGCTCTTCCTTGGCTGATGCAGGGAGCTGCTATATTTATTTACTGAAGTTTTTTGGGTGATATTAGTTAACAAAACCATACAGGCTTCAAGTGTACAACTCAACAAAACATCGTCTGCATATTGCATCTTGAGCCCGTCTGCCCCAACTTATACCCGTTTGCCCTCTCACCTCTCCCTGACCCCATCCCTCTGGCTGTCACCATACTGTTATCTGTGCCTATTTGTTTGCATGTATATATGTGCCTTCACCTTTTATTCACCCAGCCCCTCCAATCCTCTTCCCCTCTGACAGCAGTCAGTTTGTTCTATGTATCTATGTTTCTGTTTCTATTTTGTTCATTAGATTTAACATGTAAGTGAGACAATATGGTATTTGTCTTTCTCTGACTGTTTTATTTTACTTCGCATAGTATCCTCCAGGTCTATCCATGCTGTTGCAAATGGCAAGATTCCCTTCTTTTTTACAGCCAAGTAGTATTCCGTCGTGTAAATATACCAAGGCTTTTTTATCCAAGGCTCATCCACTGATGGACACTTGGACAGTTTTTAGGTCTTGGCTATTGTAAATAATGTTGCAGTGATCATTGGGTGCATATATGCTTTCAAATTAGTGTTCCTTTGGATATATTCCCAGAAGTGGAATTGCTGAGTCAAAAGGCAATCGTCAATAAATCAACAACCAATAAATCGACAATCCTGCTGGTGAGGACGTGGAGAAAAGGAAATTCTTGTGCTCTGTTGGTGGGAATGTAGACTGATGCAGCCACTGTGGAAAACAGTATGAAGTTTCCTGAAAACTTTTAAAAAGAAGCAGTTATATGTAGATGAAAATATTTTCCAGAAAGAAATATGCTACTGTGAATGGTCAGCAGTCTGCATTCCCAGAAGCCAGGAAATGAGAGCATCTTGGAGGATAATCTATGCGGTACACAGCAATATCTGCTACGGCCAACCACTTTGTCTCTTATATCACGTGCTTATTAGCATAAGTTCAACCCATGTGGGTATGCTTTTCCAGGACTTATCAAAGTAAAGTGTGCCAAACACTTGTAAAAATGGCAGAGAAGACTGTATTTAAGACTACTGTAATGGAGGGAGGGGGAGATTCCACCCAACTCCACAGAAGGAAAAGGCAGGAGGGTATTTAAATGCGGAGTGGGCTAACAGGAAAGTATTAAAAGATGATGGGGAAAGGTTGGTCAATACAGTCCCACCATCTGTGCTTTCTAACTGTCCATATTAAAGTTAGACTCCCGTCCACCACCCACAAAAACTGTGAGACGGAGCCCCCTCTTTCTTGATTAGTATTTTTCAAAGGGACACCTCTCAAGTCTTTGAGAAAGACATTCTTGATATAAAACTGAACGGTGTCTGGAAGATTTACATCTGAAAGAGGCAGAAAACATTTTCTAAAGTAAACACTCTAGGAAAAAGGAGGTCAGGGGACTATCATAGGAAGAAGCCCGTCTGAAGTTGTGACCTGCGGATGACAGTGTTACTTCTGAACAGGTCAGACTCCTTCTTTCTTCTCTTCAGCTTATGAATCTCTCATGAGCTACGGGTAGGACCTAATGGGCAAGCAGAAGTAGAATGCGGAATAATATAGGGATATTGCTCATCTGTCCATGCAAGTCACTTGTGCCTTCTGAGTCTGCCTGCTGAGTCCTAGGTACACCTATCCAATTTACTCTAAGGTGCTGATTGGTCTACCTGACGCTATGGGTTGGTGGGTCTGAAATTATTCAACTTATGGTGCTATATATAATTGCCTGATATTCATGGTCAGATGTTCAGTTTCCACCTGGGCTCAGAAGTACTCCATGAGCTACCTTTTAGAAAGATGCAAATTAACGTCCTGCAGATGGCTTGGTCTTGCCTCATAACCCAAAGGTTCTATGTTGTGTTTCTCCTATTTAGGATTAGATCCACTGAACTCCATACTGGTATTCCCTAGTGGGGCATGAGCTCCCTTAAAAATCTGAAGAAGCCTACCAGATATGTTGTATGGTAGCAGATGAGAGGTGCTACCTGTAATCACTTAATCTATTAGAATCTATCGAATTTCTGTAGGGACCAGATGAGCAAAAATAGATAGGAATACGACAGGACTACCACTTCTGCACACTTTGTAAGGCTAATCATCCCATTACCCCCCAGGTTGTGATGCTGTTTATGACTGGTCAGGGAGATGTTTGCAGACGTAGGGAATTAGGAAGATGTTTGTGTTATGAATGTTGAGATTAAGGTAGGACCATAGAGACCTGAGGATATGTAAGAAAGCGCCTGATAAATACCATGCCACATTTTTAGAAGTGAAGTTTTAAAACATATGATTTGTTTTAAGAACAAAAATTTTATTTCCACTAGAAGCACCGTCATTTTGTCTCATTGTGAATACCACAGTAATTTCTAGTAAATATTTAAAAAGTATAGAAAAAACTATTCCATACGTAACAAGAAAACTTGAAGTGCCATGTGAAATATATAACTGTTAACAGTTTAGAACCTTGCAACACAGGGTACTTAATAAAGTCACAAAGGCAAGAGTAATTGATTAGCAAGGAAAACTTTCTTTGCAAACCCATCATATTGTTTACTCTGCCTTTATTTTGGGTTGCACATCTTTTATTTCTATCTTCTTACCCTTCTTTGCTTTTTATCTCTGTCCAAAAAATTACAAATGGCAAAAGA
This sequence comes from Molossus molossus, assembly GCF_014108415.1. Taxonomy (NCBI): domain Eukaryota; kingdom Metazoa; phylum Chordata; class Mammalia; order Chiroptera; family Molossidae; genus Molossus; species Molossus molossus. The sequence goes on along the minus strand of NW_023425377.1, from coordinate 119,185,523 downwards.
CTTGCTTATCCCTCAAAACTTGAACTTATACCTGGTTTATCTTAAATGAAAATGATAGATGATTCTTCAATTTAAGAGGATCTGAAATTCCTGGGCTGTTGAGACCATGATATCTCACACTGAAAACTATTCCATGAATACAAATGAACACACACACAGACACACACACGCACACACACACACACTTGAAGATTTAACATGAATTAATTTTGCAGTTCTAATACAATCTTAAAAATCCAATATAAATAAGTTTTACAGATAGATAATTTTTCACTAAATTTGTTGAATTGGATTAGGTCTGCTTCCTGGGTTTAGAAGGATTTTTTTAGGTTCTATTTTAATATTTAGAATAGATAGCTTAGTAAACCAGTGTGTGTTGCATTAATGAGAATGGACATGTCTGTTTTTTAAATTTGTGTTTGACAAATGGTAATCTGTCACCCACCCTTTTCCCCAGACATGATGCCTAAATGTTCTATCACTACTTAATATTAAACAAACTATTTTAATAGTATCACTTTGTGATATTTCCTTTGTACATATTATATTTATTTTACTGACTTTGCCAGCCTTTATACATGCCAAACTGATGTGTAATGCTTTATTTTGCATAAGCAGAAAATAATTCTCTGACAGTTGATTTTCTTATGCTTCTATTGGGTGGATTGATTAATATAGTAAATGATGTAACCTAAAAACTTATTTTTAAAACTGTGTAAAGACATTGATCTCTGGAAATTTTTTTAAACCATAAGGAGACTTGAAATTAATTATGAGGTTGCTTACACATCATCCTTCCCAGCATACAAAATCAAGCCTTAATCAACTTAGGAGAAGACAATGTTGTTATAAGTAAATTTTACACATTCCTGATTCTAAATATTGAAGTAATTGACGATTGCCATCAAAATTTATTTATAGATTTAAGAAGATCTATAGGTATATCCATTTAAAAATATAGAACAAAACATGATGAATGTGCAAATAATTTTAGATAATTGTAAACACAATGCATACAAATTTAAAAACACAACTAAGAACACACAATGCTTTAAGTTGTTTACATTCTAGAGTTTATTTAAAATTCTATTTTTATTTTATTTTATATTTTAATGTTTTTCCTTGATTGATTTTAGAGAGAGAGGAAGGGAGCGAAAGAGAGATGGAAACATTGACGAGAGAGAACATCGATTGGCCGCCTCCTGCATGCCCCCCACTGGGGATTTGGCCCACAACCTGGGCATGTGACCTGACCAGGAATCGAACCGGTGACCTCTTGGTGCATGGGTTGATGTTCAACCACTGAGCCACACTGGCCGGGCTAAAATTCTGTTTTAAAGTTAAATAGTTTTCTATGGGTCCTTATTTCATTTGTAAAGGTTGAAGTACAGCTAAAAGTACTGATAAATCCATTGAAAAAATAATTTTACAGTTGAAAATAGTTTCCCCAAAAGTATGGGTTGGCAGTTTAAAATTTTGGTTAAATAAGATATAATAATAAATCACTTTAATGCAGTCATCCATCTTTACATATGCATTTTTTTACCAGAAGTAGGTGCAAAATATTGTAATGCAAAATGTGTTAAATCAATATGCATATTATCAGATTTTTAAAAAAATTATACACATTTAGCCCTGGCCGGTTTGGATCAGCAGTTAGAGTGTCGGCCTGCGAACCAGAGAGACCCGGGTTCGGTTCCTGCTAAGGGCACGCACCTCGGTTGCAGTTTGTCCCCGGCCCTGGTTGGGGTCATGTGGGTGGTGACCAGTCGATGTGTCTCTCTCACATCGATGTCCCCCCCCCCCCGCTCATCTGAAGATAAATGCAAACATGTCCTCGGTGAGGATAAAAGAAAAGAAATTAATGATACACATTTGCACAGATGTACTTGGTGGAGAACCTGAGTCTTCCAGTAGCAGATGCCTTTCCTGCATTCATGTGCCCATTGATTTGCAAACTTCTTGATGGTCTAAATTTTTTTATAATAAAATACACGGGCTAAAAAAGTGCTTTTTGTTGAATTCTTAGAAATACTTGATAGCATTTATGTGGCTTATAACAGAACTCTCAAAAATTAAATTGCTTTACAAATTACATTTGACATGGAGAGATAAACTTTCACTATCATTTGTTGTCACTAACAACCTATTGAGACAAAGAACTTAAAAGACCTTTTCAAAATACCCTTAGTAGTACCCAGTGTCAAGCAATAGAAAGAATATCTCATTGATATCCTGCAAACCATGATTTACTTTGGACAGATGAAATCCTATTTGATGATGTCATAGGTCAGATTTGTTAGAATCATAACACTTTATAAAATGAGTTAAATTTATAGTGGATCATGAGTATGGATGATACTAAAGGCTTTATCAGGTTTCAAGGTTAATATAACTAGATGATTCTAACCCTTGTTGTCATTAGCTGTTGACATAAGAGTACCTTTTTTATGTTCAGAGTACACATTTTAATGATTATTTCTTTTATTTTCCACCAATAGGGAAGTATTCAGTTCATAAAAGTTCTCTTAAAATAAGTAAGTTCCTCAGTGAGACTCATTGAATGGTGTTTACTCAGTTACTCTCTATATCGTTGAGAAATTACTGAAGGCCAAGGGAGAAGGAGGTTGGGGGTGAAGGTGGGCAAAGGGCAGGAAATGGGGGATACCTGCAATAGTGTCAACACTAAACATTTTTAATAAAAAAGTTCTCTGTCATGGGTTTAAAATTAGAGGCAATGAAGAGAGAGCGTGTTTGACCTACAGCGTGTTTGAGGTAAAAGGAAAAGAATAACAATTCCGTTGTGTCCTTGGATTAAACAACAAAACAAACGTATGCGTCTTTTGCCATTTACTTGATTTCCATAAATGTTGGCTGGAGAAATGTGGATCATCTACTTTAAGTTGCTAATGAGAAGCTCGATATGTTATAACCACATTATCATTATTTGTGTCCAGAAAAATTATTTGCCTAAGCTTTTCTAATCAAGGGCGATTATGATTCTGACCTCAGTGTCGTATTTTGATCAGTTGTGATGGTTTAGGCAATCCCATTGAATGTCAGGTATCCTCACCCTCCCAAGAGTCAGTGCACAGAATGCGCAGGAAGTTATGACCATCGAGTCCTTTTCAGGAATCTGTGCTTCACGATCAAACACGTGGTCAGGTCAGACCACGGTGGCAGCTTCCAGTCTGCCGCGGGGACACTGCAGCTTCTGTTTCAGGCAGTTACTTATTCATTTATTCATTAATTTATTCAAAATCTGTTCACTGACTACTAAAGATACTGCAGAATAATATAAAGTGCTTATCCTTTCGAATCTAGACAGAACTTAACTAAAATCCTACGTCTGCTGCTAACTAGCTGTCTGACTGTATAAAAGCCACATAAACACGCTCACCTTGATTTCCCATTCTGTGGAAATGGGACTATTATGACCTAGATCAACCTCGTTTATTTTTCTCTAGGATCAAATAGAAAACGTACATAAGTAAACATAAAATAGTTGGACTGGTGCGCACCAATGATATGGTCACTTCTAAAATGTGGCCGTAGTAAATTCTTGCTCTATTTTTCTTTTCTGTAGCATTGACGTGTTGGCATTACTGATAGTGTCACGATTTTCTTTTACACGATCATGTGGTCCTCAGTCTCAGGTCATGCACTTCAGGTTAGTTCCCAAGTCTAGTGGGAAACAAACATCCCTAAGGCTGACCAGTCGGCACCCCAGATTTCTGTTGTTGTAGGCACTGATTCAAAGGTGAACACACGAGTCCCTGTTCTCTGAACAGGACACTGTATCTCCCACTGTTAGGAGTTGAAGCTGTCTTCTTGGTGATGCCTGAACAGCTCTCTGTCCAAACGTGTTCTGTCTATAAAAAGTGGAGTCGAAGGAGACTCAAAGAAATGTTTAGAAATCAGGTCCTCCGGCCATCGCCACCATTTAATAAAATCACTCCTGTGGAAAATATAGTTATCTTTTTCTTTAAAACATTTTGAATAGAATTTTCTGACCATTATAATAAAACAGGTTTTCAATGATATAGAGAGAACCTGCAGTTCAGAAATATTTAGATTCATTCATATTTTTTAAGACCTTATTATTTTTTTAGAGCAGTTTTAGGAGCATAGCGAAATGGAGAAGAAGGCATAGATATTTACCACTTATTTTTAAGCAATAAAATGTTAAAGATCACATGTATTCCAAATGTATACATCACTGTTATACTTTAATAAATAAGCATTTTTACTTGCCATGCCATGTTTACATGTGTTGGATCCTATTTTATATGTAAGCTAATATTTATGGTTAGCCTTGTACTGATATATACTTATCACTATTTTATTTTCAGCAATTCCTTCAGAAAGTGTTTTTGAGATCTAATATATTCTTCCACCAACCTATCAAATACCTCTTTTCCCATTAGTACTTTCCAACAAACAGAGAAACATCAGTTACCAGTGTAGAGTTTTATATTTAGAACTCTAAACTTTACAACTGTCTGATTCAGTAGGACTTACTGTTGATTCTGTCCTATGAAAAGCGAAGGTAGTTCAACTCTTTTCCCTGTTGATGAATTATTAGTAATCAGGACCAACAAAAGAAAATGAGGAACTTCATCTTTGTATCCTCAGCTCGCTTTAAGAGAGAGAGAGAAAAAAAAAAAGTCACTTTTTTTTTTTTATCCTCAACCGAGGACATTTTTTTTCATTTTTTGATCAGATAGAGTTGGAGGGAGAGAGAGGAACAGAGAGAGAGAGAGAAACATCGACGTTAAAGGGACACATCGAGTGGCTGCCACCCGCACGACCAAAAGGGCCGGGGACAAACTGCAACCAAGATACATGCCCTTAGCGGGAACCGAACCCTGGTCTCTCTGGACCACAGGACTCTAACAGCTGAGCCAAACCTGCCAGGGCAAAAGTCACTTCTATTTGCAATGACCAACCATGTCTTCCTTCTTAACTCATCTGTTGAGTAGACTCCATCATGTCCCTTAGAGTAAGTGACAGGGGGGCATTTCTGTGGAAAACGTATCTTTTCTTCTCAATACTGAAACCATGTGACCTTGCTGTTGGACCTCGGGAGTTATAGGCACTTCAGAACACAATGTGTGTGCAAAAATACCCCGATTTTTTTTGCCAGCTTTGTAGGACATAATTTTTATAGAGTAACACATTGTGCTGTGTCGTTTGGTTTTGTAAAGTAATGTTATTTTAAAATTGTTTGGGAGTTGGTGAATAAGATATAAACCAGCCTCTGCTAGCACTTTCACTAAACGTTTCTCCCCACACTAAAATCTTGATGTATTTTTACACTTTATTTCAAAAATTATTTTTCCCACCTAAGAGTAGAGTTTGAGCAGGATTGTTTCAACTCGAAGATTCACGGCTTGTTGCATTTTGTGTTGTTTAATAACAATACTTTTTATGAGTTATTTAAAACATAAATGGAATACAATATTAGTTATTTGCTTGAAATTTCTGTTTCTAACCCCTCGGATTATTCTGCTATAGAATACAAGTATAACCTTTTTAAAGGATTTGTAGGTATTTTTAACTTATCTCAGTTTATCAATGTCGTCAAGGTTTTCCTTCCTGTCACCACACCTTGGGGCTTATCGTCACATCTGTCATCATTTGCCAATATAAAACAGGATAAAAATAATTGTGTTACCTTTCCAGAGTCCTACAACTTGTGTAACTGGAATTCTTAACGAGACATGACTTATGAGGTACAATCTTAATTCAATTGCGACTTTGGAGGCCATTCTGTCTTTGAAAGTGATCACAGGATTGGCTGCCTTGGCAATGACAGCTTGGCTTCTCCACTGTACTTCTGGTAACTTGTTTTTTCTTCTTTTCTTTTTCTTCTTCTTATTTTTTTCAGTTGACACGCAATATTATTCTGTATTAGTTTCAGATGTACTGCAAAGTGGTTAGAAAAATCAGGTACTTCACAGAGTGGTCCTTGATGTTTCAAGTACCCACCCGACCCCTTATGTAGGTATCACGATACGTTCACTATATTCCCTGCACTGTAACCTACATCTCTGGGCTGTTCTGTAAATACCAATTTCTACTGCTTCATCCCTCTTAAGGACCACAATATAAGCTACCAAGTCTAGTCATATGCAGTAGTCAAAATTTAGAACTTGGTTTAAAATTGAGACTTTATTCCTACCAGGACATGGGTTGGCTATAAACTGATTCTGCTTGCGTTTTCCTTTTAGTACGTCAACTTCTCCCCGAGTCTGCAGACTCTGAGTTGTTACCTTTTCACAGTTGGGGCAAGAAGAGGAGAATGATGTGTTGCAATGTCCCTTCTTGGCAGTCAGTGTACAGAGCTGACACCTCCCTGTCTGGACGAGGCAGGAATGGAAGCTTTCTCCCCCTCCCATGAGTCACTCTTGAGGGTTTTTAGGTCCCCGCGCCTCCCCTTTATTAGCTGGGTTCTCAGCTGCTCAAATCTAGAGCTGGTATCCAAGTATGTTTTCCTTAGGGTCTTACTCACCCTTACTCATCCCTGAAAAAAAATGGCATTTACATGACCTACATTGCTCCACAAGCACACATATGCATTTCTCAGGGTCTGCGAGTGTCCTCACAGCCTACAGGGCACCTCGGGCCAGCCTTCTATTTTGACCGCCTTGCCCATTCTTCCAACTTCTTTACTCTTTCGAAACTGTAAGTGTGACTAAGAGCTTGACCCTCTGAGCTCCTGCACAGATTAAACTCTCGGAGTTATTAGCAAATCGCCTCTCTTACTTGAAATTAAAAATAGCAGCCCCCCCCCCCCCTTCCGCTGGGACAGGTGATGGGATGTATTATGGTGCACAGGCTCCTGCTGCCATCTCTCCCTGGACACGGGGTTAACCTCCAGGCCTGGCTGGTGGCACTTCCTTCGTCCGCGGGAACTTTTGAAGAAGCCCCAGACTGATCACATTCACGTCTCTTTGCAAGTCCCACTGAGTGGCCTGTGGTATAACTCACTTTGAGTATATACATTATCCTAAGTGTTAAATTTTAATAACCTGTTACACTCAGAATGTAAAGGGCAAATGACAGGTAAACCGATTCTCAGTACTGAAATCTCCCTGTATATATTTATAATAGCCATGTAGTCCAAAAATCCTATGTATATATCAAAATCACAATAAAGTAACGCTAGAATAACATAATATGTGTCATCTTGTACTCTTTCAAGTGTGGCTCAGCCGGTCCCACAATCCAGAGGGAGAAGGAGCATCCATCCGGAGGCGCCGCTTTTGGGCAGTGTTTCCGTTGTTGCGCATCCTCATGCGCAGAAACAGAGTGAAGACCCCCGATGTTCACTCATGGAAGGCACTCTTAACACCCTATCTCATGTCATCATTTCCACAGGTACCTAGCGATTATTGGAAATATCTGTGCTGCGTTCGATCCTATCGTGATGAAACTGTTGTTTCTTTTTAGATCCTGACACAGAGGAAGTAATAGTTTAGCTGAAAACAAACCTTTTCATTGAACTATGCCCAGAATAGACCAGATGTTGATAGACTGTTGATGAGAATGATGTCAAAGCAACAATGTTTAAAGGGTATTAAATGTAGCGGACTCTCCCGCTTATGAAACCCTGGCACTGTGTTTTAAAGTCCTTGAACTTTTTGTCTGTCTCTAAGAAAAGTGAGGCTTTATTGACTTTTGATAAAACCAACTTTCATAATACCATAGATATCCAACATCTCAGCAATTAGACCTGTCAGCACCTAATCAGACTGCCTTTTTCTCTGCACCCAGTCTATGACTATATTTAGTCAGAGGGATGGGATAAAATACTATGATAAATATGTACTATTAAAGAGATAGACACCACAGGACAGAAAGACGTATGGCAATATGAATGAGGCAGGAGGCTGTGACAAAAGAAATAAATGACACGTGTAGCTTAGACACCTGAGTAGGGACAGTTCCAATGAAGATGAAAGACAGGAAAATTAAAGCTAGAAGAGAGAGGAAAAATTACTGGAAAATGATATAGACTTCCTAGGCATGGTTTCAAAAGCTCACTGAGATAAGAAAAGCCTTTGAAAGGAGAGATCATTAATCACTGGTATTTCAATTAGCTAATATTGACTGGGATGGCAATTACGGCATTGATAAGAAAGGGCTTCCTTTCTTAGGAGACACGGGCTGCGTCCTGACAGGTTCTTTGAACAATCGGCAGGAGCCTAGGCTGTTATGCATTTAGCCCTAATGCGGTTGGGAAATGAGACAGGGATGAAAAATAGGATAGTGGGACAGAGTCTTCTCAAGTCTAGTGATCACAATGTCATCCGAATGTCAATGCCCTGGAGGTTTATGTGAAGGCATCAGAACAAAGCTCTAGGCTTGAGTAAATAAGTACAGTCGGCCCTTAGGAAGTCTGGAAGGAGACTTTAAACCTTGATTAAAATCCATTTCAGAGAGTCTATGAGAAAAGTTTGTAATGGCAAATCGTAGACTGACTTTCCTACGACAGAAAGGTTTTCGGCTTTTTTTTTCTTTCTCTGAAAGCAAATACAGTAGTTCTATTTGCTAAACGGTTTTCCCTGGTTTGGGGAGAAATATATTTAAAAGTTCCCCTTAAGGGATCAGCCTATCAGAATAAGCCTGTTTGCACCTCCTGCTGACTGATATGGGTGCATAATTTTAAAAGTAGCTCTTTAGATATTTCCAAAAAGTACCAGTCTATAATCGTAGGTGATTATTACAATCGGGGAAGGTACATTGAAAAAAAAAAGATAAATTACACCATATTAACACTTCGCAGTTTTCAAAAGCAAAATAGATTCAAACTTATGCTAATTTAAAAGAAAAAACTTTTTAAAAGTACTACAAAGAAACGCAGATGTTCAAATTTGAACACAAACTTTTCCAAACATATCTTCAGAGAAACAAACTACAAAACTATAAATTTAGGATTACTATTTTTACATCTAAAATTGGAGAAAATAAAAGAATATGTACTGAAATATTAAATTCTAAGTTCAATAAATAATTTGTCACAAATGTAGTTCACTGAAAAAAAATTAGCCTGAGATACATTTACATACTTTAGGCAGAGAAGTAAAATAATGCTCACTTAAACATAACATAATTAATAAATTTTTGCATAACCTTTAAATAACTGATTCATTTCACTCATGTGTTTGTAAGTCGGTGTCCCAATAGGAAAGAGATGGTACTCTCAAATTATGAATTTATTTCTATAAAGAGATGCATTCCAAAGTGTGTTGCTGTCAGGGAACCATAAGGACCCCGGACCTAGCGCACAGTGGACTGTCCCCAGCCCCTCGTGTAAGGGACCAAAGAACGGAGGGCTTACCGGGATCCGGAAGCGGAGTTTTGCAGAGGTCGCTCCTGAGAAAGAGAAGCGACTTTTTTGGAGGAACCCAGGAGGGGACCTGGAAAGACAGTTCTCACACCTAACTCCCCTTCCTCCTGCAGACCGCTGGCGTGGCTCACCTCAGTCCCATCAGGGAGCCGAAGCGCCCAGGGGCATTGCTGTCATCCTGAGGGTCACACTGCTGGGAGGAGACAGGCCGGATCAGAGCCCACAGGAGTCTGGAGGGACCGCGAAGGGACCCAGCCCAGTGCACAGACCTGTCAGAACACACGCCGGCTTCAAACCTCAAGCCTTCTTCATTTGATTGAGAAAACGGTGGGGTTTGAATATTGACAGTGCTATAAAAGTTTGGGGTTCAAATTTGGCCTGTTGTGTGCATATATGTATATGTACACACACACGCACACACACATGCACACACATATCATATATCCATATATTCAGAGGAGAGGAGAGTGAAGAAAAAGGTTTCAAATCCCCGTTTTCTGCCAGGCCCTGGAGCAGACGACAGCGTCTAGAAATAACAGAAAATAGTGGACAATAGATTGTGTTGAAATCTCTGTCAGTTACCAGAGGTGAATTGTGTGCAAATTAACTGTAAACCAAGATACACGCTTTATCTCAGAGACTTGTTAAGGGGAGCTCATGAGAGAGTCTGTTTACAGCTCTCCCTAATTCTTCATTGTTTATCTGGGGGCCACAGCACTGCCTTACGAGAAGCCCCCCATCTCCTGTGTAGTAATTACGGGTGAAATGACCCCTTTTTAGGACCATGGGCTGCCCCATGCCACTGCCGATCTCTGTCTTGAGTCCTTGTCGCCTTTTGTACCACTTGGTCCCCATTTCAGGAGTCGCGAGGACAGACCTGTGGGCCTGGTGGTGGTTCTCTGAGCCTCTCTGTGTGGGAGGCACGAGGCAGCTCCCTCATGGGGCTTCGTCTCGGGAAGGGATGAACCCCTGGGGCTACATGCGCATGCTGCAGGCCAGCTGCCACAGTCTGCGAGTGGGTTCCCGTGATCCGAAGACACTCAAGGAAGCGCCACGGACGGTCCCAGGGTCACGCAGCCGAGGAGTCAACTTTCCCTGATCAGAAAACCTGCGACTTCTCGGTTTTATCATGTTTTTAGATAAAAAAAAATCATGGCCTATAGACAAACTAAAAAGGAAACAGCATCTGAATGAAATACTCTCTCTAACACAAACTTGAATTTTTAATAAAATCCTTTTACTTATAAATACCCAACTTAGTAACCTAAGATGTAAAATATTGGGCACCATATAAAAGAAAGGGTGCCGGCAAAATGACTCGTTTTTTCCAATTTTAATGGAAACAAATCGCTACAGTAATATATTCCACACTCATGCTTGAGATGCTCCTTTTTGTACCATCAAGCGTGGGTTCTTATTTGTTTATTTACTTGCTGATTTTACCACGACCGAGAACCTTTGAGAACGGTTAGTTGTTTATTTGGGCCTGGCCTGTGCCAAGTGATTCCCGGCCAGTCTCCCTTGGTGCCCACGGCAGCCGTGAGAGTTAGAGCTTCTCATTCCCCTGGGGCAGGTGTGGACACCGCGCAGTAAAGAGATGAAGTACCCGCTTCAGGTCACCGGCCGGAGAAAACCAGGTCTGCGGACTCTCGGGGTTTGGCACACCCCACCCCACTCACCCACCATCATCTTGCCTCCCCATCGGTTGCTCTTACTTCTGTCTTTGCGCTTTTGAAGTTCTGCTCTTTTTCACTGAGGTTGTTGTTTTGTTAATGTCTCTGGTACTGGCTCGCCCTGACCTTTGGCAAGTCTGCCAGGGGAATGTCTTCCTTGGTCCCCAACATTGCTCTGGAGGTGGCCTCGTAAAGGCCATTGAACCTTGGATTAGGCTGCAGAATAGGTCTCTACCACCCTCCTCCCTTGAGTCCCCCGCTCCCATTTTAAAATAAAAGTCATTCTTATTAAGTCTCTGACCCATTTCCTTTTGGGTTGCATTACTCTTGTTATACTTAAATGCCTTTATCTCTCTTCTTTTCTCAATTTACTCCCTCAACGGATTTGGAAATTATATTTTTGTGACAGTCCCAGTTCTGTTATTTGTATCAGAGGTGTGAACTTTTAGGATGCTACCAAGTGTTTCTGAGCTTCCGTTTCTCTTACAGAAAAACAAAGCAAAACAAAACAATAATACCTACCAGTATTAGTCTAGGTGCAATCCAGAGATAGCCACACAGTAGTTTAAAAGGGATGTTCAACATAAAGAATTATTAAACCATGATAAAAGCATATAAGATACAAGAATAGAAGGATAATATAAGAGCAAAATACAGGGAAACCCTCTCTGTGGTACCCTAGGAGTGAGAGTACCCACAGGAGGGCATGCTTGGGAGAGGCTAAGCCCTCCCTGGAGAAGGTGTGGCCCAGCCCAGAGGAGAGAAGAATGTTCTGTTTGGTCAGACGGGTGCTGTTCTGCAGTCATGGGGTAAACAGACCAAAGTGCATGTACCAGTGCTGTGTGCGCAGATCCCCCGGTGCTCAGGAGAAGGCCCTGGGCTCCAGGTGGGCACAGGGGCCAAATGGCACCCTGAGGGCAGGGCAGGTGTCTAAGGGCCGAGAGACGGAAACTGTTCAGTGGCCCCAGGTGCACTGTGGGGACATATCTTTCATATTTTGTAACATTTATTGAAACTTACTTAGGAACTTCTTATACATTCATTATTCATGCTAACTTGGACCCCCCTTCACAGAGACCCTGACTATTTTCTCATTCATTCCTTTGTCTCTAATACACAGCAGGACCTGGCAAAAAATAAGTGCTGAAGAAAAACTCTTTGACTGAACAGTTGACTGAAGGAGGGTTTTATCTTTAGAGCACCACACGCCTCTCAGAAAATAGTTGCTGTTGTTTTATCCTTTTTGAATGAACAAGCTCACGATCTGGCTACCGGCTTCGACCCATTCTCTCTACCCCCCCTGACGATTTATCAATGTTATCACTTTCAAAGATTTGTCGAGGACGATTTTTTATTTCATGTCCGAATTGGGAGAAAAAAAAATATGTAAGAACCATCACACTTTCTAATTCTCTCTCTTCCGACCTTTGCAATAGATGTTCTTTCCATCTCTTTTGTTAGAATAGCAAGAAGATGTTTTCATGTTCTCAGACAGCTGTGTGAATAATCCCAGTAAACAATACCCAGGACCGATTAATTCAGAAAATGCGATACTGTGTTTCGCGTCACTTTAGGATGGGGACAGAAGAAATGTAATTTTGGATGACAGAAAAGAAGGTTCTCGTACTTTCTAGCTGTTTTTAACATCAGCATATTTTTCTTTGCATGAGTTCAAAGCGATTTTGTGGTTTTCTTTGCTCAGTTCTTCAGGTAGACCACTGGATAACAAACCTGGAAAATGAGTCAAGTGTCTGCCACACAGAGTCCTGGGACAAAAATCTTCTTTGTTATGTAATTCAAATAAGTAGCAAGAAGGTTTATTTTCCTCTCCTTTTTGTTTGTTTTAAGTGACAATCTTGGAATTGACTTGCAGGCTCAAGCTATCTGTGTAATAAGTAAAAAACGTAAACTCTTTTGCACCTTTGTTCACAAACTTCCACCTGTGCCCGTCTGCTTTTTGGGAAGCAAGCTATCCATCAGCAGTTTCCATCGTCTCTCTCCCAGGTGTCTTTTTTCCTGCAGTTGTTAATCAGATGCTTTTTGAGTAAACATTTCCTCAAATCAATCCACTCAGCTCTGCTTAAGAACTTCAGGGAATTTATTCTGTACATTAAAATCCAAATAAATACCAGCATAATTTGAAATGCAAATTCCTAAATAAAGTGCAACTTCTAAAATGGTAATGTACTTCAGAAACTGACCAGGCAAAAGCACAGAGAATAACGGATGGGGGGTCGGGGGTACTGATGCCTTGGGCCTGCTATCAAGTAGAGAAAGTAAACAAATCATTAGGTTGCTGGTCTGGAGAAGTGAATGCAAATCCAGGGAGACGGGATTCTCATCACTACAAAGAGACACTGCTCAGATTTCACCTACGGTTCTTTCTGTGAAACCGTCCACCACAGACCAGTAATTACCCTTGTGGGCCTTTGGTGAGAATTGAATTTTCATTCAATGAGGCTGACACAGGGCCTGGAGGGTAAAGAAGTCAAGCTAGCTGTTTGCAAATTAAATTATGAGGAGAAGATAAAGATGCTGGGCTGTCACTCTGTCAGTTGGGGACAATGTTATTGAAGCATGTGGATAGATGGTGACAATAACAGCTGTGTAAATATTTTCCTTTTTGATTTGTTGGATTTACTGAATGGACAAGAAGATGTAAAGAACATTTTAATTTGTGTTCAGATTTCTTTTGTTAGAAACAAACCAAGTTGGGTATATTCAGCAGCAGGTATAATCTTAAATAATATGAATATATATAGTTTTTGAAAGTACCACTTGATATATAATTCAAATAATTCCTAAAAATATTCAGTCTTTATGTACATATTACATAATGTAAGAGGGAGAAAATAGCTTATTGTTTCAGTGACCATATTAATTATGTACCGTTTATTTAATAAAATGAGTGACAACACTTATATGTGACTATATATATGTGTTTTCTTTATGTATGTAAATTTTATGTATTATATATATGCATATTCTCAGAAAAAGAAGTGCAGTAGAACTGCACATTGAAGTTTTTTTCTAACATTAAAGTAGACATCAGTTATTTGTCTAGAGAGTACATTAGAATTGTGGAGGAGAAAGAAATGTCCTCCACCATCTAGGTTTTTTTTCATTTGCTCTGATATTAAATCAACATGTGGCAGATTAGCAAGACACAGTAACCACATTTAATCACATATGTAGGTATGGGAACCTCTCACACATGAGCTAGTCAAAGGCCCCACAGAGATAAAAGCTTCAGAGACAGACAGGTAAAATGAGGTGTGACATCCCGAACCAAGGAATGAGGTGCGGCCCTTTGGGGGCTTCAAAAGGGAAACAAAAAACATTCACAGGCCAACAAGACAAACAGATGTTTAATAATTTGATGTTTTCCCTGCCCCGTTCCCAGTGATCACTGTTATTATGGGCAAGGCCCCAGTTTAAACACTTAGAGGAAGAGGCAAAAGTTTCTTTTCAGCCTGCAGGGTCTCAGTTGCTTTTAGCTCAAAATAATTCTCATGCCAAAGCTGCACCCCTTGGGGAACCCATTCCGAACCCCTTCATCAGCAAATGTACTGTTTACAGAAGCAGTCATGTCACAGCCTATGAAAGCAGATGCTCACTGAAGTGACCATTTGTAGGCTGAGTCCGAAAATCCATTGCCGGTGTTGTGGGTTTTGTTGTTTTTAGTTTCCTTTCTTTTCTGGTGTGTGTTAAATAGCAGATAGCAAGTTCTGAACTCCGTACAAAAGTTCCATCATGTGGTCCCCGGGGAAATCATTTTACGGATGGCTTAAAGAAGTGACCAAATCTGTGGGCCCTTTAACCATATAAACCTAGCAGAGCGGGTTAAAATGTGAATGCGATAGATGTTAATGCATATGTTAGGGTAATTATACGGAAATCTGAATTTTTTTTCTCTGAAGGTCTTGCATGAAAAATGAAATAAATACAAGCTGTATATGTTCAAAATTTAATGTCTCTTGAGAAAATAATGAATTGGAAGAACTCTTCCATCACTGCCGTCTACCCACCTGTGTGCAGGTGCACCCAGATGCTCCACCCCTCCCTCTGGTGGGTGACGCTGGAGACCTCAGCACTAGGACCTCTCTCCTTGCTCAGACCGTCGGTGGTCAGTCTTGGCCTTCTCCCTGTTCTGTGTCTTCAACTTCTCCTTTTGTTTTGTTGTTTGTTTGTTTTTTTCTTTATTGATTTTAAAGAGAGAGGAAGGGGGAGAGAGAGAGAGAGAGATAGAAACATTGATGAGAGAGAACATCGATTAGCCTCCTCCTGCATACCCCCCACTGGGAATCGGGCCCACACCTGGGCATGTGCTCTGACCAGGAATCGAACCAGTGACCTCTTGGTGCATGGGTCAGTGCTCAACCACTGAGCCACACCGGCTGGGCATGTTATTCTTCTTTTGAATGAAACATTCATTTTGCTTACCTATGGCTTTTATTTCTGCTATATCACAAATACAAGCAAACTAACAGCAAACACACATCACTCTTAACTACCGCACACTTTCTTCCAGCTTCTGCCCACACACCCCCCTTTTTTCCATCTCTTGAGAGCAAGACCTCTTGAGAACATGGCTTATTCACTGTCTCGTCTCCCAAAATCTTTGAAACTCATTCTCAAGTGATTTTCACTCAACGCTGTGCTGATAAATGTTTGACAACCAGATTTCTGGAGAATGAAGAACTGAAGTATGTTCTGATTTTTATGGTATAAATATATACTCCTGCGAAGGTCGATTTCAAGTTATCAGGGCCAGTTTCAAGCTATTCAACATGGTATTTGGAAAAGATATGCTCAGTTGGCCTCCTCGAGGTGCTATTATTGGTTTTTCATACTAACATTATTAATTAAATTAATATTATAACAATATTAACAATAATATTTTCAGAGTGGCCTGATTCCCATATTTAAACCTCCATTTATTCTTTCTGCCTATTAATTCAATGTATATTTTTGTATGCTAACAGTATGATAAGTATTTAGCCATGCATAAAAATGTTTTAATTAACATCAAATAATCTTAAATTAGCTATTTTATTTAGATTAAAGCTTCATCTTGAAATTTCAAAAGTCAAAACTAACAGAGCAGAGAATTCCATTAAAATAATCTATAGTATAAGAATCATCAAAATTCGAACCAAAAGTCAGATATGTACACTCACAGTGAAATAATATGAAGCAAAATGGTGTAAATCCAACCACATAGAAAAGCACATACCACTAAGGATTTGGGATTTTATTACCTTTTGGACATCATGTTATTTTACAATCTGAATATCAGAAAATAAAAAAATAATCTAAACGAAAGTAAATGCCAAGTAGACTCGCTGAGCCGAACACTGCCTCAGCAAATTAAACTTTGTCCAGTAGCACAATAACTTTCTACTCATTTATCATTTCATACTAATTTTACAAATTAACCTGAGGTTCTACAGAATATGGATTATCTCAATTATAGAAGTGTGATTTCCATTACCATTTCATTATTATTCCATTCTACTTATATCTATGTTAATAAGTCTCAAGAACAGCTTCGACTCATAATTCACTGCTAGAAATTTCTCCACCAAGAGCCCACTTGTTAAGTGTGGTTATCCAAAATTCACATTTGTCATTATCTTTAAATATAATTTCAAAGGCTGAAATTATTATTGCTCAAAAGTGAGAGCCTAGGCCTTAAAAAATTATAAATAAGTAGATGAGAAGTATGTAAGTAGGGCCTTTGGACTCAAAACACCCCTCTGCTAATTCTTGCTCTGCTAATTACTAGCAGAGCTTTGTCAAAGCTCACTTACCTCAGGTGTACTTTGCAGACAACAGTAAAATTTACTTTATAGGACTGTTACAAAACTTATGCAAAATATTTAGCTGATTTCTCTTTTGCTGTGTATATTTAACAAAGACTTCAGGGAAAATCCAAAACGATAAACTCGACACTTCCAGAGCCTGACTATTATTACTTTTAACGGGAGTCCACGTTTCCCAGCTGAAAATCCCAATTCTTTTGCTGCATTTCCATAGCCTCAACTTCCAATAATAAGATTTTTTATTCTCATCGATATTATTCCTCTTCTCCATATACCATCAGGCAATACCAGCTGTCAACAATAACGAGGATCGAATTCTTAGTCAAACGACCAAGCTAACATTTAGCCACCGAGCTAACATGGAGCTTGTTCGGAGATTTCTCTAACCTGTATGGCTGCCATTCACCTTGGAGAGCCCCCCCTGCACAGCACAGACGGGGCTTGTCCAAGCACGTTGTGTCTTTTCTCTGAAATTCATCACCTTCCCTGTTTACCTGTGTGAATTTTTATCCCTCCCAAAATACCTTTGCCGATATCCCCACCAATGCACACAATCTGTTACAATCTTCTATTAAATTTTGTTTTTCAACAGTCCCGTGGCTGTCCCTCGCCTTAGAGTCATTTGTTTTTATTTAAGAACAAATATTGGATTACCGTTTTCTTGAATAGCAGTCCCGCATCTGGCTAATCTTTTCGTTTTATGCATTGCAACTCGGGCTGAGGCAGAGGCCACGGTTAATTGGGAATATTTTCTAATTTGAACACAGCAATGTGCACACTTTTACGTGCGCTGAGACAAATTAAATAAGGAGACGCAGCATTTAAAAACTCATTCATGTGCCTCCAGGATAGATATTATTGCATGTTAATGTATTCTGAAACTAGAAAGAAAGAAAGAATTTCTTCAAATAGTGAAAGAAAAGAGCTGCTCAAGCTAAAATCAAGACAGCGTGTTCCCAGGCTGGCATGCAGGGGCCACAGGGACCCGGGCATCTGGGTGCCCAGGCAGGGAGGACCTGGAGCCTGAGCTCGCAAGTGAGGGGCCGAGCCTCCAAACGCGGACTTGGGTGTAAGATTTGCTCTCACTCTCCATTCCCAGAACGTGGGCTTGGGACGTGGCGGTGGCCCTGAAGCTGAACCTCATGCACACACGCGCCTAAGGTCTGGGTAAGCAGACACATCTTGGGAACCAGGGGCGTGCTGGGTCACCGCTGGCCTGCATACTTGCTATGAAATACAGCCATTATCATAGTGTGGCAGTAGCCCTAACCAATATATTGTTAGTTTTTAATTTAATCTAAATTAATTGTTTTCATCAAAATTTATTCCCACTGTGTCTTCCACCTTCCCCACCCCCCCTCCCCCACAAGCAGCACCCTTTGTCCATGTCCACGAGTTCTCTCTTTCTCTCCTTTTCGCTCAGTCTCTCCATCCCACCCGACACTTCACCACCACCGCCGCCACCAGAGCTGTCTGCTGCCAGGTTCCACGAGCCGAGGTTCGGAAAGGTGAGCCCCAGGCGAAGGTTGGAAATAGGCCAACGAAGCAAGTGCTGAACAGGTGGATGGGAAAAGGACATTAATGAGAGAACACAGAAAATGAACGTGTAGACCCATCTTGCAAAGTGAAATAATACCCTAAGGAAGACAGTCAGCCAAATTAACAATAAAAATATGAAATCCGGATGAAATTAAATGAACACCTATACTAAGAAATGTAGAACTGCATATATAATAGTTTCCAAATAGATAAACAAAGCAATTACTTCCAGTTGGTGTATTTAATGCATTGACGAACATAGAAGGTAGCTACTGCATTTTAAAAAATGAAATAAAATATTGCAATTGTGGCACCAGGAGACACCCACTATGCTTACTGCAATCTTTGTGTACAATGTAAGTGTGAGAGAACATTTAAAAATTATGATTGACGAAGAGGAACTGAGGAGCCTAAGGGAGAAAAAAGAGAAAAGTGATAAGTAAACAAAGAAATACTTTGTAATACTTAATGATAAAAAATGTAAATAGGTTGAATATAAGCTGTGATTAGAGTAGTATCTATTGAATTTAAAAATCCTTCAATGTACCCCTTACATGAAATACAACAGAACATAAACATGTACATGCAGATAGGTAGAAAATAAAAGGATCACGAAGATAGACCAGAAAGATAATATCTAAAATAGTCACACACACACACACATACACACACACACACTTTAAAGAAAATCCATTTTAAAGAATAGAGAATGGATACTGAATACCAAGGGAAGAAAGCACAAAGAAGATATAATAATCATAAGAATATGAACCTAAGAATGTACCTCTAAAACATGCAGTACAAAATCTGACAGCATTAAAGAAGAAATTAACAAAATCACAATCAGAGTGGGTGGCTTAAATACACCTAATAAAATACTGCCAGAAAGATCAAGCAAACAGAGTTATTGTAAAGAATAGAAATGATTTGAGGCACTAAATTCATCAGTAGGTAGGTCTCAATGAGAAAGTCATATTTGAGCAATGACTTAAGAAAGGTGAGAGAGTAAACCATGTGAAAAGGCTTTTTAGGGAGAGAAAATACCTGTGCAAATGCCCTGAGGCAAAGCACGCATATTGTGCTCTGAGAACAGCAAAGAGGCTACGTGAGTGGGGCACAGACAGAAGGGGTGGGGCCGGAGACGCCCGAGGGAGGGAGAAAGATGGGAGAGTCAGTGTGGAATGAATTCAAGAGACATAAGAGGAATATTAGAGACAGGGCTATAGAGACAACTCTATCTAAGCCTTTCTCCAAAAAAGGGGAGCAAATATAGGGCAGGAGCTCAAAGGAAAAGGTAAAAAGATATTTTTATTGCCATTTGATTATTTTAGATATAAATTATACTACCGTATTTGAGAGAGGACCCTTGTCTTGATGGAAGAGGATGCGACAGGACGGGATGCAGAGGTCCAGCTGAGGAGACAACCTTAGGTCAGGGAATGAACAGCAAGTCCTCTGGGTCCTTGGAAAAAACAAGTACATTTGCTCACATAGCTAGAATCAGGCTGGGGGACCGTGTTAATGACAAACCAAGAGAAAACTGGTGCATATTTTGTAATCTCTATGTATTTTGTACTGTTTTTATAAAAATTAAAAAAATCACTGAGCATCTGGGGCTGGTTGTCACCTGGTCTGTCTTGGACCATTGCACAGTACTACATTAATTACCCTAGCGCAGAACTACATTAATCATTACTTAGTACCTTTCATCCAGGTTTGGACCAAGGTCAGTATTATGGCCCCAGGAATGCCCAGGGATTAGTGGAGAGTTAGCTGAGATGACTAATTAGCTGAATGCATCAGACTAGCCGAGATTATCCCTGTCTTTACACAACCTACATCCCTCTTCATAATCCCCTTGATCCCGTCTCCGCAGCAACAATGATTCATCCTAATCTTTCCAGCTCGCAGACTCACTCTGCTTTGCTTGCTCTTTATGGAAGCATGGTGATTATAAAACAGACAAGTAGTGGTCTCTGGTTACCGCTTGGTGAACCATTTGTTTGATTCTTTGATAGAAAGCTCTCTGTTTGGCTATTAAGATAACCAAAGGAGATCAGCAAAAATAGTCATTATTTGCATAGGCTGAATAACGATCTCCCAAAGGTAGCAGGTTCTAATCCCTGAAACCTGTAAATGTTACTTATTTAGAAAAAGGATCTTCGCGGTTGTGATTAAGGATCTCGAGATAGTTAGATTAGGTCAAATTACTTTGGAGGAGCACTAACACCCAAATGCCACACATAACATGCACCAGTAGAGGGCGCCAGAGGGAGACCTGACACACGAAAAGGAGATGTGAAGGCAACAGAGTGGCTGCAAAATTCTGTCCTTGAAGGTTGGGATGAAGCAAGGACAAGCAAAGGAATGCTAGAAGCTGGAAGAAGCAAAGAACAGATTCTCTCTTCGGTCCCCCAGAGGCAACAGAGCCCTACTAACACCTTGATTTCAGCCCAGTCATGCTGACTTTTGACTTCTGGCTCAGTTTCCAATGTAATGCAGATGTAGAGGAGACCTTTTAAAGTCCATTGCACCACTAGCAGTGCCGGCATCTTGGGGCTGATGAGATACATGAAATGACCATAAAATAACCGTGACTATGTCCTGCTGTCAGGCATTGTTTGTGGCCAAAGACACACCAGTGTTAGACCATCAATATTTCAGTAGCAGGAAAATAGATGTGCACAGTTTACTTCTAAGGGCCAAACGCTGTGATCAGAGTTCACTGACCAGACTGTAAAAGTGACGCTATAAACCAAAGTCTTGAGATCACTGAGGTTCCTTAAACAGTCTCAAGAAAGTATCAAGTGCAGTGTGGTCCCTCTCACCCGTGAGTCAAACGGGCCAAGTTTTGGCAGAGATGACGAGGCCAGCATGCCACTGTAGCTTCTACATCAGGAACATTATTCTTGGTGTGCAGTCTGTAATGCTGGAAGTGGTGTCATGTCCTGTGTGATGATGAATCTCGGTGCCAGTGGCAAAAATCTGGATGGTCCAGGTTTCAGTAGCAGCTTAATTCTGGTCTATTTGTACAGAAAACGGTCCCTTCCTGTGACCACCTTTGTGAGGGATGCTGATCATTCTTTCTGCATCTGTGTTTGTTTCCACAGTTTGCAGCCAAACAGACAAGAAGTGTTTGTAACCTTCCTATTGGTCTTGCAATTCTGCCCCTGAGGTCGGATGGCAGCAGCCTCCTGACACACGCCATCAGATGTTCCCTGAGCCAAACCAATAGAGGACCAGTCTAGGAATTCGGGGGCGTCTCTGTAAATCAAGGACTCGGCTTTAAGTGATGGAATAGGAAGAACAGTTGTCCTTGCTGGTGTAGTTGCCACTTTTTCATGGAACTCCAGGCCAGCTACAGTCTTACATGTAACATTTTTGAGTGAAGAGGGAGGCCTCTGAGGCCCTTCCCTTGTTAGTCATTGGGTCTAAGTTGCAAACTCCAAAATGAGGGTGTCAGGCTAGAGAATTATGAAAGAATGATGGTCAGGCATTTAGCTTCCATAAGAGCTTAGTAGCCAGGTTCATAGTTGTCACTGACCTTATACTTAGTGGCTGCACGAGGCAGGCAGCACTGTTGGGCTGGGACTGATGTCTCTGACTACCCCACAGCCATCGGGTGTTTTACTAATACTGAGATTCCCCCCTTATCCTCCTGAGATTCTAGTTTGCTTCTGTTGGACCCTATAGTAAGGGCAGGATTATCTCTCAATGTGGCTGTCCCTGAATGGGTGAATTCCCTCTGCCATTGCTGATGTCAATGCTAAACATCGACATCACTTACACATTGGGATTGGAAGGCGAAGAGAACACTGGATCTGCCCGGAGGCCCTCAAGTTCAAGGTCAGGTTAGTTCTCCTCCTCCACTGAGAATCCCCCAAATCTGATTGGCTGAGCTCAGGAGCTTCCTCTCTCCACAGAACCAGGTACGACTGGGCCTGAAATGCATGGAGTGCTGGGAGACGAGGAAGCTGGATGTGGGGATGGGAAGGATCTAGAGGGAGGACTTTTTCTCCCTTGACCTCTGGCACCAAAGTCAGTGCAGACAGAGCGTGCCGCTTGGCCTCTGTGTGCTGCCCAGTACGGGACAAGCGCCCGGACACAGAGGCCCCTGTCTCTGGGCCCTGTGCATGTCTCCGCAGCTCTGCCTCATTGCAGGTTAGCCAGCAATGGAGGGCATCCCCATGGTGATACGCAAGGCTTTGCATTCCCTTTGGCATTTGAGTGTCCACTTTTTTTTTTTGCTGCTTAGCCAAACAAACCTCTACAGTTTGGGCTCACCCATTGCTCTGCACTGAATAGCAAGGCTCCTATTGCAGTTCTGGGGACCCCATAATCCCAGCGACAGTTGTCCTCACAGCACCCCTCCTTCAACCACCCAGAGGAGAATAAGCAACAAAGTATCACCACTCATGGCTAAGTTTCCACGTTCCCTCTCATTGGTCAGCCTTAGTAACAGCTATTGAGAGACCCTTACTCTATCCAGCCCATCCCTTGGGCAAGAGCACTTGCTACTGTGCTGATTACTGGGCCATAGAATCGGATCTGAGAATGTATGCAAATGTATATGCATGTATATGTGCAAGTGCTAAAATATATGTTATGAATATAAATATAGATAAGTTATGTATATGTACAAATGATAAACTTTCCTATGTAGAAAAACATGTCAGAATAAATGTTTTGTTTATATAGCCAAGCAATTACATTATATTGTTCTAATTTCGTGGGAAATGTGAGGATAGACCTACAGGAAGAATGTAGCTTCGGTTCAGGGAAGATCCTAAAAGCAAATCAAAATAAATGGAAAGAAATATCATCATATAAATATTTTAAACTTCATCATTTAATTTAATGCAGTTTTAATCAAACTCCCGACAGGATTTTGTACTAGAAAATGACCTCTGCGTTCCAAGGTTCACTTGGAGTTATGAATTTGGGGGAACGGACGTTCCCAGGCCCAGTGGAATTGACCTAGTTACCTGAATATCAGTGAGCACACATGGGGTACGAATTTCAGGAAATGAAAAATGATTATTTGAAATTCATGCTCTCCTAAAAACAGTGACCATTATCTGATTCTAAAAGTAAGAATGGATACTTCCGTAGGCAAGTGGCAGACTTCAATCTCAGATTTGATATTACCTGTCAAAGAATCCATTATTCACACTGTCATAGACAACTCTCTTGTGTGGGGGTATATTACTTCCTGAAAGCAATCCTCTTAATAGAGTTTGGTTTCATGAAAAATGCAGTATACTACAATACAACCCAGTTAACTTGTTGGGTAGACCGACAACAGCGTTTTCATCCTAGACTCCTTTTTATTAATGTAATGTATTCCCATTATGTAGACATCTAAACTTCCAGACACCAAATCCTTGCTCCTCTATTCATAAAAGAATGAAAAGAGCCTACAATTAAAATGGCTACAGTTTGGGCAAAAATTAAACAATATGTGTAAATGTGTGTGTGTGTGGCATCGGTCACTTGCTATATGATGTTAAAATTAATTATAAAATGGTAATGTTCAGTAGGAAAGAAAGTTATTGATTGATAGAATGGTTAATAGAATCATAAACAAGTGTCTAATTAAGCATATGTGTGTATTTATGTGTATATAAACCTAAATATAACATATGTGTGTGTGTGTGTGTGTATGCCTAAACATAACCAAATTTAATTTTGTTAAAAACTAAATGCATGTTTAAAGAAATACAAAATTACAGCACTAGTTCAACCACTGGTAAATACATTCTATAGTTATGAAATGTAAAAATAGTTTATAAAATGATTGAATGAAACATTAGCCTGTATTTAAATACTCAGAAGGTGAATGTTCTTTGAGTATTTTCCAGTTTAGAAATTATAGTAGACACACTGAAAGATGCAGCTATGGAAAATTATAAACTATTCCATAAAATACACTGTTTTTCTTAAAGATTTCCCCCTGTATACTCCAGAGTGAAATTTACTTTTTGCTACATAAAGTAAAAACAAAGTCCAAGTCAAGCTTTTGCTTTCATTATTAAGACATGAACAACATTAGAACAAGTCAGTTAATATTGTTTTCAACAGCCCTGCATTATCTTTTTAATCATTATTTTAATGAAAGAAAAAAAAAAGAATCTAGCTATGGCGTAGACAGAAGCTTTGGTATTGGAGTATTCATGCTCAGGCCTCAACATATATAGTTCAAAAAAGGTGTGTTCTACCCCCTTGAATAATAATGTTTCACCTGTGGAAGGCTATTTCTTACGAATCCCACAATTCATCATTTGCCCCCTTGTACATACCAAACACGTTTTTATCATCAGAAATCTGAAGGAGCTTGGTCATTCAGATAGTCATTTATGGGTCAAGAAACTTCCTCATTTAATTCTGTCGCCACTGACACAGTTGAAAATCAGATCCCACAAGATCTAAATAATAAGATTTTCTGTTGAATCTGAATTTTTTTGGAAAGAGAAACTGTGATTTAATTAATCTTTCTGCTGTTTCAATAAGTGTGCGGTTTTAGCAAGTCACTTAATGGTTTTTAAAGTCTATTTTATCATGGATATAATAATGCTACCTCCTGTATTGGGTTGTTACGAGGATTAACCTGGATAACATGAATTCAGGTAGATCTGTATGGAAAATCCTCATAAACGTTAGCTATTATTCATTGTTTAGTTAGGTTTCTAATGGAAACTTGGATCCTCTAATGTCCAAGATTTATACTGAAAACTCTTTATTCACATGTCCTAACATCGCTCCCTAAACAGTCAGGGTCTACCTTTGTGCATCTATCCCAAAATAGTTTGATGTTAATCATCCAAGTTTTATTATGTATACTCTAAACCTCAACATCCAATCTGGCAACACCCATATTGTAGGCAGTGGGGAGGGGAAGAGATGAAGAGGGACCAGCCATGGTCTCAGCGGCTTCTTTTTTTTTTATCATTATTATTATTAATTTTTGTTACAGATTTCTCCTTTGCCCCCCACTGATTCCCCCCTCCTCCTCCCTCCCTGCCCTTTCCCCAGTTCCTTGTCCATGTCCACTGTTCATGCATACATGCATATAAGTTCTGTGGTTTATCTCTTCCCCACCACCCCCCTATTTAGGGGATTGTCAGTCTGTACCCCACTTCCGCGTCTCTGGGACTACCTCATTCCTCAGACTGTTATGTTCATTATATTCCACAAATAAGTGAGATCATATGAAACTTGTCTTTCTCTGCTTGGCTTGTTTCACTTAGGATGATACTTTCCAGGTCCCCCCATGTAGTCTCAAAGGATAAGAGGTCTTTCTTTCTTATAGCTGCATAGTACTCCATTGTGTATATGTACCACAGCTTTTTTATCCATTCGTTTACTGATGGACACTTGGGCTGTTTCCAGATCTTAGCTATTGTAAATAGTGCTGCTAGCGGCTTCTTAACGGATGTGCCTGAGATTCCACCAAGCAATTGGACTTAGTAACATGATCATATTTGCCACAACAGTGGCCGTAATGTGTGTTCGTTAACACCAAGGGAGTCATATGGCCCTCAGAAAATGGCATTACTGTTGAAGAAGAGGAAACGGATTAAAGCCAAGTTAGTATTCTCTACCAAAATGAGGCATGATCTTTTGACCTTTAGGTACCTATTATGGGATGGTATCCTGAGATCACGTACCTGTGAAGACAATCCAAGCTTAAGTCTGAGACCCACTCACAGATGACTCTAGCTACAATCAGTTAGCCTTAGAATGTCTTTGGAGACACATAACTGTAGAACAGTCTATAGAGGACTGTGCAAAGAGCTGAACTCAATAAGGGAAGGTAATCTTTTCATTTAGTTTTGAACAGTCAAATTAATAAACACATTGAGGATTTTTTCTTAAATAAGACATCTTAATAAATACTGTAGAGGATCAAAAGGTAAATGCCTGGAAATGTCAATATTAACCGCAATTAACTAAAAGGGACAGGAGGAAATCAGCAATCAGTAAAAACAGTTGGAGTCAGTCAAGGAGAGACATTCCCATAAACAGATGTTTCATAGCTTTTTGTTTATTTTTATACTGATTTCCATAAAAAGTAGATTTGAATTTTAACAGATATTTAAAACACAAGTTAATTAATCATCAATCTTAGCCTTGACCTGTTTTCAACCAACAAAAATGTATAGGAACTAGGAGATCTATATTGTCATCTAGAGTCCTAAGTTCCCTTTTTTCTTCTCCCCCCCCTCCTGTCTATATTGCTGTATTATTAGAATTCTTTCTTTAACTACCCATAAAGAAAATTATTTAAAACATTTACCGACTTTTAAAATTCAATGTTATTTATTTTTGTTAAAAGATATTTGATGAGCTAGAATTTTGTTAAAATGTATGTCAATTTTTTTTGTAAATAATCATACGTTGCAAATCATGCATAGCACCTGAGGAAAAACTGACTTTCAGGAATGTGACATGAGCAAACGGAGAAAACACTGCGGCATCAAAAGAAAATTTTCAGCAAAATTTGCTTAAAAGAAAAATCCTCAAATTACTCATGGACTCTTTTCTTTTCTGGCTTGTATTTCCATTCGCATTATGAACAAGTAGGTTTGCAGCTTCTCAACAGTAGCCTATGGAGGAAAATTCAGACTCATCGTGTAGAGTGTGGACTATGGTACCAGAGAGTTTTGGGTTCAGATACTGTCTTTGTTCTTTATTAGTCTTGGGATGTTGGCACATTTCTATATAATGAGAATAATAATAGTTTCCATTTGATGTGGTTACTATAAAAGCAAATAGTTCAAACAAGGCTCAACATAGTGTCTAACATACAGTGAAAACCACCCACATTTGCTGTTATGATGACTACTATTAGTAGTAGCAATAATAGTAATGCTGGTGGTGGTTCTGTTGTAGCAGTAGCAGGATGAGAATTCCTTCCCAGTTAAAACTCAAGATCAAGCATTGATAAATCTCTTGCAAAATAATATTTTTCTATTTCATTCTAGAATGTTAAATATTAAAAACTGTGTTTTAAAAAAAAAATCTCAATGTTTCTCAATTAATGCTAAACGTTAAGATCAGAAAACTTACATTTTGGATGACTATCACATTTTAGATAACTCAGAAAAAAGAAGCTGTATAAAATCCTACCAAAATGCATACTTTTATTTTTAGTGCATAGGTATATATAAATTAATTCCACATCAACATTTATGGTATCATTTTTGTACCTATGGATGAAAAGTTTCTGAGTGAATTTTTGTTACATGTTTGATGCTCTGTTTTGTAACGTATCTTTATTTTTAAACCAAGCAATTCATTTGATAAGCAACCACTGGAGTTGAAAATGACACTTTGATTATATAAAAGGCTTCCATCTGCACCTGTGTATTTATATATCAATGAGTGCCTCTCTTCTTTAAAAAATTTTTGTGGGTAGGTGGGGGGTAACCTCCCCTCCTTCCCAATTAAATGTAATATATTAAAATATCACATATAATGGTATCATTGTTTTATAAGTAGTCAGCTCCATTGCAAATATTCCTGAGAGTGTCATCACATTAGATTATAATTTCGAAATATCAATTCCAAGTTTGTTTAATTTTTCAACATCTTCCAGCAACTTAAAACAAATTCTATATCTCCGGCGCCTTTTTTTTTTTGATGAATAGTAGAACATATTTTCTGCTCTCAACCCCTTAACAGCTGTCTGGTGCTCTTTCCATCTCCACTCTAAGTTAAAGCATAGTGATAAATCCTTTTAATGGGTGTGCTGTAGCCTTGATTTTACACCCTAACCAAGATGGTTTATGGCATGTCTGAGAATACACACCTTTCCAAATTCCTTGCCAAATATTAATTAGTAATTTTATAGCCGGGTTTCAAGGACCAAGGGAATATACTTTTAAAAAGAAATATTTAGGGGCCCCTGTCATCATATTTTGGGCTTTAGCTCTGCAGAAAGTACTAAAACGCACATTACATTCCCACCCGTAAGGAAGTAAAGAACACCGTGCGCAGCCGGCAGGATTGCAGCGGGCTCTCCACCCACATCCTCTTCCCACACCGAGCGGCCACGCCCCCGGGTCTCTGCCGCCAATCTACCTTCAGACCTTCACTTCAGTGCAGATCATCTTAGCAAAACCCAATACTAGCCACTAAAATACCACTTCCTCATTCGGTCCCAAGAAATTCTACTTTATACTCACACTCTTCTAATTCTGAGCCATACAATTCTTTGTGTGTTTATTTTTCCATGAAGCCCTCCTCCTAAGATCTTCACCTTCTCCTCCCGGCTCCTCTAGGACATGGTCAGTTGTAATCAATCTCCGTTTTTCTTCCAGGAGGCCTTTCCCCTTTCCACTCGGGGAGGGACTGCTGTGGATTACCATCATCGCTTCCTATAGAGCCCCCCATCATCGCTTCCTATAGAGCCCTGGCAGTTTTCACCAGATAGTATGTGTTTGTCTTTATCACTAGAGTCCAAGATCTAAGGGAGAGTCTTGATCAGTTTTGTTCTTATTGGAGTTACCAGGAGTTAATATAATGCACAGGCAATCAAAGCCATATGTATAGAGTAAACGAATAAATTACGTAAGTTCTTACTGCATGTAAGAATTGTTTTTACTGACATCTTTTTTTAAAAACTAAATTTAGGCTCTCCTATAATAGCTGTGTTCGAAATTGGTCCCATAAGTCCACATTTGTTCTCATTTCTTCTAAAACTGTAATGATAACCCTGTCCAGATGTCTCAGTTGGCTGGAGTGTCACCCGATAAACCAGAAGGGTTGCAGGTTCATTTCATGGTCAGAACTCATACCTAGGTTGTGGGTCAGTTCCCAGTTGGGGTGCCTATAGGAGGCAACCAATCAAAGTTTCTCTCTCACATCAATGTTTCCCTCTCTCTCTTCCTTCCTCTCTCTCTAAATCAATAAACATGTCCTCAGGTGAGGATAAAAAAAGCAAAACAAACTGTAATGGTAGATCCCTTCTGCTTTCTCGACTTATAAATCCACTGTTTCATTGACCAAAGCTCCGGAAAGACATCGCCGACATCATATGGTAAAAAACACATATTTTGTTCATGCATATTTTATTTACCTTTTATATTTTAGCATAAACTTATTTTATTACTACAATAAATATAGTTAACATCTATCACTATACATAGTAACAAAATGTTTTTCTTGTGATGAGAACTTCTAAGATCTCTTATCTCAGGGGAAAAAATTCTTGATTTATTTTTCTCCAAAATCTACTCCTTTCCTAGAATTCCCCATTTAAGTAATAGGTATTTTTCTTCACCCAGTAATTTATGTGACAAGCTTTAGAGTTATCATGTTAAACTCATGTTTTCCATCCAATCCATCAGGAAATACATACTGGTGGGTTGCTCTTAAAATTTAGCACACATATGCACTTTATTTCTTTTGCCACTTCCACTAACACCCTATGCCAAGAAAGCATCAAATCTCCCCTTGAGAGCTGCTAACTTCTTACTCACCCTATGCTTCAAACTCTTTCATTGCCAACTTCTGTTAGTAGATTCTCTCTCAGAGAAAATATTTTAGAACCTAAACTTGATTGTGTTACTTCTTTGCTCAAATTCCCATCACTTCAAAAAAAAAAAAAAATCAGCTTATACATGTATGGATGTTCTTATATGTAAGGTGAGGACACTGTTATTGTTTTACTGGTATTTTTTAGTTTGCAGAAAATTTACCGTGGAAAATTAATCCTGAAAATGGTATGTTTATTTTTCTTGATGCAGCAAAAATGACTGCTTCATTCAGATAAGATGTATAATTTTACTTTGTATTTGCATTTTATTCTCTAATTCAATATCCTTACCCATTTAGATATTTTCTATGCTTTGAGAATGAAGTGAGTCAGGAAATTACTCATGTTATTAGAAATAGCATCTTACTTTATCATTGAGAAAGCTCCTGTCTACTTCAAACTCTCACTTTCTGTGTTTATTATGTGCTGGATCATTTTGAATGTTTCTCTATTCTATAGACAATTTGTTTAAGGTTGCTTTTTCATAAGCCAAATATTGTGTGGTCCTGGAAAGATCTATTTTTAATATAATTCCATTGTGTTCAACAAAATGCTCTCCTTCCATGTACCATGATTTAAGAAAGTGTGTTGAGTTCTACACCAAGTGTGTTACTTACAACAAGAGTTCTGAACAATCAGAAAGGGTTATATTAGAAAGTCATCTGGTGAATATTACATTAAGCAGTTAAATATGTCATTTTTTGTAGGACTCTTTAGCCTCTTTAATGCACTATGTCCTGCTGTTGTTTGCATGATACCTTGGTGGACTAGTATTCTTCCAAACACGCTATTTGACTCAAAAGGCAACTAGGGACAAAAGGTTAACAAAATAATTATAAATTTCAGCAGTAACATTGGAAAGAAAGCAACACAACGCAAAACAAAATTTCTCTTGAAAGATAAAGTATAAAATACAGAGCTGTGTTTGATGGACTTCTTATGGCCTTACCCGGGGAGGCCCTTCCACAGTCTTTGAACATGTCCTATGAGATCATCCCCTTTCCTGTTGAATAGTACCTAACTGCATTGGGACTTTTGGTGTGGCAGCTGTTAGAATAGAAAGACTCTGTGGAACATAAAATTGAGAGGTATTAAAAAAAACCCAGCAGACATCGTGGCTTTCACCTTGGAGGGGCACATAAGGACATACACATGCATACATAGAATTAGGACTACTAATCAGTAACACTACTAGTAGTACTTATACTACTAACAACATAGTATTCTGTAGACAGTAATAATATTCAAATATACTAAATGAAGTAGAGGAGTTACCATAATTGGGTGAGGTTATTTAGGGATATCATCACAAAAGGAAATTTAGCATAGGTGAAGAAAAGAGAAGTATTTCCATATGAATGTTATTAGATGTGCTATGTATCAGTTGAGAAATTCATGAAATGCTAATGGTGTGAGGAATAATTTCCAAAACAAGTTCTAGAACATGTGAGTCCACGTGGTATGACTCTTCAATTAAACTTAGTCTTAATGAAATATGTTCATCTATCCTTTCAACACATGATTATTGAGTTCTTTAAGTGTATAAAATGCTGTGTGAAGTCCTGGTGATGCTGCAATAAACAATTAGAGTTTGGGGACAAATTTAAACAACTATTTACACAATTTTAAACATAACCATAACACATATATGGAAAGAATAGATTTTGTATAATAGTTTTCCATTTATATAAATTTTAAAATATTTCTATATGCTTTTTTTCACTTACAATATATGTTGTGATTGATATACCTGTATATATAAAGAATCTTGAATACTTTATTACAGTATTTTATATTTTTTCCAGTAATATCTGTGATCAAACTATCCCAATTTGATTTAAATTAGTATAGATTAACCAAGAAATGTAATCAAAATTATATTTTTAGTTATTCAAAGATTAAGAAACTTTCCCCATTTAGCAAAACTATATATTTCCTTTGACAATTAGTTAACTCATGATTTATTATATATACAAACAGAATATGAACTATAATACAACTTTTATATTTTATACATTTTTAAACTTTTCAAAGAACTATGTCATGTTATAGATTGAATTTTGTTCCCTCAAAATTCATATTTTGAAGCCCTAACCCCCAATGTGACTATTTGGAGATGGGCCTTTTCAGGAGGTAACTAAGGTTTAATGAGGCCATAAGGTGGATCCCTAATCCACTAGGCCTGGTGTCCTTATAAAAAGAAGAAGAGACATCAGCGATCTCTCTCTTCACATGGATAACTCATGTGAGGCTATAATGAAAAGGTGGTCATCTATGAGCCAGAAGGAGGGACATCACAAGACACCAACACTGATAGCACCTTGATCTTGGGCGTTTAGCTTTGGGAACTATAAGAAAATAAATTCTGTTGTTTAAGCCACCTGGTCTGCAGTTTTCTGTTGTGGTAGACCTAGTCAAATAATACAGTAACTTAGTTAATTACTTATCTTAACTATTTGATTAGAGGTGGCTGTTAAATTACAGTATCTTTTGGATGGATATTTAGTATTACATCAAAATATGTCCAAATTGCATGTATAGGCATGTGATCTTTCCATTTGATAAGTAATAGGTTTCTTAAAAACGATTATACTCTTCTGACAAGTGCTGAGAATTAGAAGTACTGAATTTCCTTTTAAATTTTACTGATCTATAGTCCATAAAAATATATACTGGAGAGTTTTTATCTTTTACTACAGTTCAAATAATGTGATTTTAAATACACTTATGCAGGAGCAACTAATAACTAATAATTAAAAGAAATCACATGCAACTCTTGAAACAGTTTTTTAATTGCAACTCATTAAACTAAATTGCACTATATTATCTCTATTATAATACCCAAAATAGAATTTTGTAATGGTCTGTCTGTCACTCTTCCATGCGGTCTAGCACTAGCTTATAACATGTGATGTTAAAGGAACTTTTATAATCAGGTAGTATTTATGTTATAAATCATACAATCTACATTGTTTTTAGATCTCAGAAATTATCAGTAGGATAACTGTTGAATTTTCAGTCTATATTAATAGCTCACTCAAGGCTATAAGAGCCAAACTAGATGAATGCAGTTTCTATCATTTGCATAGGCTCTTTTAAATCAACTTTTATGTTTGTAATAATCCATGCTGCAGGACTTTAATATGTTATATTGCGAAGAAAAAATAGTGATTCTACTAAAAAATTACAAAATAAAAATGCCATACTAACATGAGTTTATATCTCCCAATATATATAAACTCTCTGGCTTCTAAATGGAAATCACAAATATTCTGATGTAACTCTATTTTGTTAGTTGGCTAGACTACTCTAAGTCTAGTAAGCATATATTGAACTTACTATTTCTATACCAATAAAACTATGCAATGGCTAGGGAAATTGTAAATGGACATTTAGGTGTAGAAGCCATTACTTCTTGTTGAGTTTATATATGTTATGCCCATGAAAAGCCGGAGTTGACTATTGAAAAAGTAATCCAGCAGAGGAAAAAGAGAGGCTCTATCAAACAGAATGGACAGTTTGAATACATTTTTAATTTTCTTATGTTTAGTAAGAGCCAAAGTAGCTCACATATATACAAACAGTTTGTCCACATTTTCTCTCTTTGCTTGTAAGTTTCTTCAGGTTAAGGATTGCATCTTAGTTTGTTTGTGTTTGGGTGTTGTATAAAGATGTTTTATTGAAAATCTCAGCATAAAATAAGGTGAAATCATCTTTAATATTTGCATTAATATTTTTGAAAGATTCGAGTGCAGGTTATACCCCTCTCAATTTTGTCTTCCTCTTCTCCAAAGAAATAGGAAGAGTTTGATGAGCACTTCCTCACAGCCCATCCCATCTCCACACATGTCTAATCCGAGTTGATCTGCATAACCAGTGATTGATTATGGAGACATGTGTTCCTTTGTCTTCAACTCATCTTTTATGAACTCTTTGTATGCTGGGTTTATGGGGTGTGTGCTTGTGTACATGCATGCTAGAAAACCCATCTCGATATCTTTCCTTCTGAAAACAAACACGAAAAATGAACTAAGAAACTCTTTGCTCTTCTTATTTGCCACTTTAATTAAATCCTTTTTTCTCTATTTACCTACCAACGGTCCATCAGTCAATCACTTTCTCTCATTTCCTCCACTTCCCATTTCCTTCTCTGTCTGACGCCTTCCAACCCATCACACGTATTAAACCACTATGGATAAACTCTTTATCCTGTAAGATTTGTCTCGTGGTAGTTGATGTGGTTCAGCGTTTTCTCCTGTTGAAACCCAAAAATCTCACACTCACTGGTGCCCCTCTCTGACCACTCTGTCTCGGTTTAATTTGTAATTCCTACTGTCCTTTTATTTTTAATTTCTTCTTTCTGCATCAATGTAAGTGATGTTATTCTCCTTAGCACTCTTGGCTTTGCACTTTCTCTGAGAAAATCTCACCCGTCCAACCCATGATTTTAGCGTCTCATGTTTGTCTGTCTGTCTCTGTTACCCTTTCCTGAGAAGCCAGGGTTACCACTCACCTGGACTGCTCAGGTGTTCCACTGCTCACCCGGGGTCCATATTCCACGTTAATTCCTCCTCAAATGACTATCCATAGTAACCAGGAACATCATTTCAAACTCTAAACGGGATCAGGAAGAACACTCGCTGAAATACTTGTATAGGTTCTTAAACAGAAGATGCAGCCTCCTTCCTGTGTCTGCGATGGATGCTGGGGTGCTCTCTGTGCCCCTCTTCAGAGCCAGCTGCCTGTCCCCTCCGCTGCTCCAGCTTTGGCTCCCCAAGTTTACAGCTTAGTCCCTCTCCAGAAATTGCCATCATTCAGAGAGAACCATCTCACCCCAGGCTGTGGCCTCTCTGGGGAACCCCACATTCCACAGCAGGTCTATAAAGACTTGTCCCCTTTGTCCCAAGTTGGCCATTCCAGCTCTGCTGCTCCCCACAGATGCCTTTCAAGCTCCCACTTCTCACAATTCAAGTTCCTTTTCTCCCCTACATACACTGTACCATGGGCCCAATCGCCAAGGACTTTCTGTATTCTAATCTCTCTCCCAGGAACCTGAATGAAAACCCCTGGTTTGAGGCAGTGCATCACAGTTTATGTGCATTACTGCACTGTGCTCTTTTCTCTTGCTTTTGCAAGACTATTTCAACATGCGCTAGCTTCTACTGGAAGACGCTTCTGTCCATCTGCATCGTCTAGGTCTTAATTTTAATGTCACCTCCACAGATTGCCCTCCTGTAGTAAACTTAATCCTTCATTGTCTTTTTCAAAATATTCCACCGTGTTGCTAAAAATTGTTTCCTTCTCAATGCTTATCCCACTATCTGAATTTAACTTGTTTCTTTGTATATTATTATTCTCCCTTCCAAGGAGCATGTGAGCTATCAGAGGGGAGGGGATTTGTCTCTTGTTCACCGATTTACACAGGACAATTCAGGCTGCTATATCAGAACACCAGAGACGGGGTGGCTTAATAACAAACATTTCTTTCTTACCGTTCTAGGGGCTAGAAGTCCAAGATTAAGGTGCCACCAGATGTGGTGTCCTATGAGGCCACTCTTTCTGCTTTGCAAACATCTGTCTTCTTGACATAGTCTCACATGGCGAGGGAGAGAGGAGGAGGGAGGTCTCTCTCCTGTGTCTTCTCTAAGGGTACTATTCCTATCATGAGTGTTTTATTTTTATGACCTAATTACCTCCTAAAGGCCTCACCTTCAAATATTGCTAGACTGGGGACTAGGGTGTCAACATATGAATTTGAGAGGGACACACACATTTATTTACCCCATAGCAAGGCATAAAACAGGTATTCAATAACTATCATTGGCCCCCAAATCATTCCAAAATTCCAGATTAAATTTTCAAGCATCTGGATGCTGCAAATAGATTTCAAGATCATTATGTACAAAACTGATCTAATGATTTAATTTGAACGTTTTCTATTAAAATTTTAATTCCCTGGGTAACTGGATTTTCCATCTCAGACCATCTCACAATTTGGTCAACCAAACCAAATTCTGAGTGATGGTTGTTCAGATCATGTATTACTCTTTTTTTGACCCTTCTTTCTATCTCATCATCTAATTATTATAAGTTGGTCACAACATATTATAAAATCTCTCATTCTGTTGTCTTTTGATTCTAACCACTTTATTCATACCCACTGACACAATATTAAATTAAACCTCATCTTCTCCCACCTGGACTGTTAAAAAAGCTATATAATAACTTTAAGTTAGGCTAATTATTTCCCACTTGGATGCAATGATTTTTATTATCAACAATCAGGTAAGTCTAGTAAATAACTCAGTGTCTGATGCATACTGTTGAACACGAAGGCCTCTGTACAGATTTCTCTCTCATCTTCTGTTCCTTTCCTCCTGAGGTCTTATTCTATGGCTCCAATAGTGGGCAGTATTGTATCTCTGCAGAGGTACCCCCTGTTTACTTTGTTTGGAATGCCTTTTCTCCTGTTTGCCTGGAAACTTGATATCTCACTAAAATATCACCACTTTTGCAAACATTTCCTGATTTCTGCAGATTTAGAACTCTTTTCTTTTTGATCTAATAGGATTGTGCTTAAATTCTCTTTACTATGTTTTTGTTGTTGTTGTTGTTGTTGTTGTTGTTTGTTTTTAATTTATTTCCTTCAGAGACAGACTTGTAGATATTAAGGCAATGATTGTGTCTAATGTATCGTTGTTTGACTGGTGCCCAAGACTGTGTTTGTCTCACATCCTACCCTTATAAAACACTGCAGGATAAATGGTGTAGGATCGATGAGGAGTGTGGCGGGGTCGGTGAAAGAATGCAAGCTGACGTGATGAGCTACAACTTATTCTCAAGAGGTTGTAGATGACACTGTGAGACTACAGAGAATGATTTGTGATAAAAAATAATGTAGTTTTTTGGATTGGAGGGAGAGTCAAAAGTTTAGTAGTGTTTTTTTTTTTTTATTTAATTGTATTCATTATTTATTTATTTTTTATTTATTAATTTGTTTTTGTTACGGAGGTTTCTTGTTTTTCCCCTATTGACACCATCCTTTCCACCCCCCTGCCCCATCCCCAGCTTTTGTTTTTTCCTCAACTGAGGATATTTTTTTTTTTGCTCAGAGTGTGAGGAAGAGAGAGGAAAAGAGAGAGAGAGAGAGAAAGAGAGAGAGAGAGAGACATCAATGTGAAAGGGACACATTGAGTGGTCACCACCCACACAACCCAACCAGGGCCTGAGACAAACTGCAACCGAGGTACGTGCCCTTAGCAGGAACCGAACCCGGGTCTCTCTGGACTGCAGGCCAATGCTCTAACCACTGAATCAAACCGGCCAGGGCTTCCCAGCTTTGTTGTCTATGTTCATTG
This sequence comes from Molossus molossus, assembly GCF_014108415.1. Lineage (NCBI taxonomy): Eukaryota > Metazoa > Chordata > Mammalia > Chiroptera > Molossidae > Molossus > Molossus molossus. Next base: position 119,148,234 of record NW_023425377.1, on the reverse strand, counting down.
GTCTGCATACATGTATTTAAGTTCTGTGGTTTATCTCCCCCCAACCCCCATCTCCTCTGAAGCTTGCTGGTCTGTACCTCACCGCTATGTCGCTGCGTTAATTTTGTTCATCAATTTGTTTAGTGTTTTATTTAAACTTTAACAAGTATATATTGAATTATAATGGTATGGAATTTTAAGTTTTATTTGTACAGGAAATCTGAGTCAGCATTCCTGGAAAACTTACACATTTAAGGAAATATTAGATATTTTAAATTAATACAATAAAAGGATATAATGAATGATAAGTACTGGGAATATGCATTATGAGATTGTCATTTGTTTTTACAGCATTATTCACTTCAGGGAAGCCAAGTGATGTTTACTTTATGATCTTCACTTTATCTAATGTCAGAATAGGTCATGAGTAATTAATTTATCAAAATATCTTCAAAATCAATATTAGATCCTGTCCAAATTTTGGCTAATGGTTAAATGAGGAGGAACAGTTATTATGATATCTGTCCAACACTTCGATATCTCTATATTACTACATCTCATCTCATGGTTATGGTGATGGAAACAATTTTAAAATAGATTAAACGATTGAGAAAACAAAACATACGGAAACAATACTGTTGACTATTGATAGAGTTTGTTGGTAGAAAGTAATATTCCAGGCACAAAAGATAAATGAAACATATGAAAAGATTAATTAATTTAACCTTTAAATGTTTTCTTAAAAAGTGCAAGTAAAATTAACATCAAACAATATATGTGTATATGCATATCTGAAGAGATGAATTAATGTATAATCAATTCTCAAACTCATAAAGTAGAAATCTTAGTTGGAAAATGTACTGTGAGAGCATTTCAATCTAAACTGGAACTGGAGGATATAAAGTGGAGAATCTCACACATGGACCCTCAGGAAATTTAAGGACCGAGGGACTGATTCCCTGCAAATGCCTGGTTTACAGGACACCCGAAATTATCTCCTGACCAAGGAACACCCGCCAAGAATCTCTTCCCATCCTCAAGCCAAAGAACTTGCTGCCAGGACTCTGATGGGCTCGCCCCCCTTGCACCCCTTGCCTGCAAACGCAGCCCAGTCCAAACCAGACTCGCCTGAGGCTTGCTGCGATCTCTGTGCCCTGAATAGCAGTTCCTTGCTGTTCTGGAATAAACTCAGTTTTGGGTCATTTGAACTTCCTTGGTTTACCTCCTTTATTTAGGTTGACACTATGAAATATCAGGATCAGATATTCATGCTTTCAAATATATGGCATCTTGACCTTTCCAGCTGTGTGACTGCAGGAAAGTGACATCACTTCCCTTAGTGTGAGCTTCCTCCAGGGAAAGTGGGAACAGTAACCATCGGTACATAACATGGATGTGAAAAATGAAAGTAATAACAGTGCATACACGATGCTTAACCTGCTGCCTAGTTCACAATTATGATAGTGTTAAAAGTCATCGTTATTCTTATTCAGCCTACTGGAGGAAGCTAGCTCTGCTGAATTGCAGTCTGATCATTTATATAAGGCGGTAAAATGTAACTATTTTGGCCAAGAAAGTCCATCTGAAGTAATCATTTAAATTATGCTTGCTATAAATAAATATAGTCCTTGAACTCACTAGTTTGTGCATACATCATATACTTTGAACTTAATTCATGTCTAAAATAAAAGTAATTGTAGATGAATGACTTCAACAAACTTAGCTTCTTGGGAATTTTACTTTTTCACAAACATTGAGTGACAATATATTAAAGCATATAAACTATGTTTTCAGGCCAAAAATTTATTATGAGATCAGTACTATCTGGTGTCAACCAAAACAAACATTTGACAAATGAAAGAACATAATTTCTCTGAAAACTCTGTGCTGCAACATCTGAAAAAAAAAATTTACCATTTGTCATTTTTAAGTTATAATGATGCAGTTAACCCTCTTTATTGTGCCTTGAAGGACTGGTCACAAACATATTATTGCAGTAGATATAGGATCATTTCTATTTTTTGAAATATAACTGCTCTGAATACAGATTGCAAAATGATAACTTTACAGAAGAAAACAAGTTTGCAAATGAACAAAGCAGAGAGGGCAGAGCAGAGCAGAGCTGTGTAAACGCATCGAGAACTCAAGGAGAAGTGAGAATAATTAGATGGGGAAAAACAGAGAAAGTCGAAACAAGCAAATACACATGTCCAAATTGTATATTATTCAAATTATAATTATTATATTGAAAAATGAATAAAAACATCTAAAAGGTTAATTCTTCTTCACTGTCTATAATACTTGTTTTATTCTTTTGATGGCATGTTTACAAAAATAGCATTTGATTCTGACCTACGTTGCAGAGACTCGCTCTGGAGGGCCCGTGAGGGAAGGGGATGACCGGAGAGGGAGGAGGAGCGATGTGATAATTCTGTTGTTCATAACCAGTGTGCAGAGCCAAGCGCCAGAATTCAAAATCTGATCAAACAGATCTAGTGATGTTGACCTTTCTGCCCCCTGCCCCATCCAGGTAAGATAATTGGAAAAAAAAAGCGATCCAACTACAAAAAGCAATTTAAGACCTCAGTCTCTAGCTTTCAGCTATTAATTGAGAAATTTCAGTCCATAGAACTTTCCCTACTATAGACATGTAATAGTTTTAATTTTAAGCTGGAGGATTTTCAATAAAATCACAAACCTAAGAAGAAGAAATCCAATCCAATAAAATAGAAATTCCCGTATACATTTATAAATTTTATATAAAGAGGTTTTTATTATCAGTCATTTATTCTTATTTGTATATAAGTATGGTTTAGGCCAACTTTTGAAATCCTAAGGGCTTCTAGTTGTAAATTATCTCTCTCGATTTTGCTGTTGATTCAGATCATTCAGAGAGATTCCACTTGTTTTATTTAACATTCCATTTGCTATTGTCTTTGCCAACTTTTAAACAATTCTCATCAATACATACCAAGATTTATTGTTGAATAGCAAATAGCTAAAGTAGAAAAAAGCATGCATTTTCTGAGGCAAACATGTTAAAATAGTATGCATGTAAAGCATCTCTTTAAAGTTAGGTTTGCCTTGCAAAATGTATCCATTACCCATGGAAAGCCATTGTAAAGAGAGTAACAGGTATTATTATTAGATACAGTTACTATATACTGCATAGAGTACTGCAGGTAATTTTCATAGTTTATATTTGAATGAATGTTTTACTCTTAACCTACAGTCCACACTGTTCAAGGATGTGCTAGACTAGAACCCATTATATCTTTTGATGCTTTGTCAAAGGATCTTAAGCAAACCATGTTTTTGGTAGATGCTGCTGCTGCTAATTTAAAAGCAAGAGGAATAAAAATTTGAAAATACAGCATGGGGCAAAACTAGGTTAACAGTTGATAGTATGCGAAACAGAGTTTATTCTTATACTATATTTTATTAATTATTGTATTATCTTCTATATGTATAACTGTAAACCTACTTTTGCCCTACCCTGTGCTATAATATACTATACAATAACAACTGTTATAAGCAAAGTAGATAACTAAAGTAAATGGAAACACAGATGGAAAGTAACAAAGTACAAAGCACATTTAGTCAGAAGCATGAATAAAACTAGGTTTATTAGTAATAGTTTTCCTGTCTTAATAATTGAAAAGCACACAAATGACATAGCTTTGAATTTTTTTCAAAATTTCTATGTCACCCATTATCTGTGCAGTAAATTTCTAATTTTTATTCTGGTAAGTGAAGGATTAATAGTTAACCACATTTAAAGACAAACATTGATTGCATGCATAATAGTCTGTCTAGTTGAAAAATGAACACTCAGCTCTTTTTTTCAGAGTCCCAAACATCACGTTTAACTTATTTATTGATTTGTCTAAATTTTCTAAATATTTTATACAAGCAGAGATTAAGATCAATGAAAAAAAAAGTGTTTGCAAAACTAAAATCTCAACCCTCAAAAAAAGGAATAAATACCTTTTAAATCACTTAAACAGAAGTAATTTGTGTCCTCAGGTTAGAACGGTGGCGGCCTCGTCTTACTAGACTACACAACGTGCCTGTCCCTCTTTATCTGTGTTCATAATTTGATTATCATTAAATGAACCAGAAAATAAATTTGCTTCAACAATGAAACCCACAGGCTTTTATGTCAGTCTTTTAACAAGATTTATTCTTTAATAGATAGATATGCAATAAGGGGGAAAATCTAATAAAAGGCAAAATAAAAAATCTCATTATTGCTTCAGGCCACAGACTGGAAATTGGAGGGGAACAAAAAACATATTAAGGTCTAATGCCTAGAATATCTAAAAGGTTTCATAATAATGTAACAGTACACACCTGGCCAACCTCTGACAGTGTGGGGGAAGCGTGGGATCCTTCATGGCATCAACAGAATCTGCAGCCTTAACTCTAAGACCCCCCAAGTGCAAAGTCTCCCCGTCTCCCCAGGGACGTGGGGACAGTGATCAGCACAACCGCCAGCACTGTCACTTGAGTTCTGTAACTCATGCTTTGGCAGGCCCTGCTCTTTGCTAGACACATGTATCTTGCCTTTAAGTTGCATCTGCTTTGCCTCATGCTACTCTCACCTAGTCTTCCATATTTATTTCTGCAACATTTTGCTTCTGCATCTTATAGCCACTGTCCCCAGCACAACCACATTATGCACTGGCAGATATACTGGGCTTTGGTGGGAACTGAGAAATTCCCTCTGGTGTAATCATTCTGCAGAAACAGAATAGACTCATTCGGAAAATTTGATTTCAGTATTTACACTGATGACAGCTGTTAACCTGAAAAGGCCAAAGTGAGAGGCCACGTGCATTTATTTGAGATCCAAATAATCTGTTGTGGGAGCACTGATTGGAGAAGAGATCCATGTAGTCTTCCAACTTGGAGTTGAAAACAAGGGTATTTATGAGAAAGGGAAAGGAGACAAATACATGCACAGAAGGAAGGTATTTCTACAGGTGTCTATAGGCTAACTTAGTGATGCTAATTTTTTTTAATCCTCACCCAAGGATATTTTCCATCTTTTTTCAGACAAAGTGGGAAGGAGAGAAAGAGAGAGAGAGAGAGAAACATCAATGTGAAAGAGACACATCGACTGGCTACCTCCTGCACGACCCCAACCAGGACCAAGAACTGAACTGCAACTGAGACATGTGCCCTTGACCGGAATCGAACCTGGGACTCTTTGGTCTGCAGGTTAGATGCTCTAATTGCTGAGCCAAACTGGCCAGGGCAGTAATGGTAATTTTAAAGAATGTCTTTAGTTTTCAGTCTAGTAGTCATAATGTCTGCTTTTAAAAAAGATCTTTTGCAGACTGTTGTTTAGGATACAGTGCTGCTTTCGACCTGGTTCGGTGATTACTTTGCCCAGTTTTAAGACTCCAAAGGTTTGAGGGGGGAGATGTGCAAGGCCGGTCTTCTGGAATGGCAGCTCCAACTCCAGTTTAAAGGGACTTTGTTTATAGTATCTTTCACACAACTTATATTGACCAAGAGGAAATGAATATATTTATTGTAACACACAATGAATAACATGGTGGCTCCTAAACAGGACTGAAAATGAATTGAGTCAACAAGACCATGAGACTGACTTGAGGGTTTACTGTGATCAGAGCATGGAAGTAGATTGGTCCTTCTCCCTGGTACCAAGGGAGGAGCACCCAGGATTTCCTATGGGTTTACCCAAATATCAGGGGAGAGGAAAAAGGGCATGGTTGAAATCTATCACCAGTACAGCATAAAAAATGGACATCCTTTATTACACCCTGTGACGGAGCAAGTGTCCAAAAACATGTGTCCCTTCTGGGAAAGACAGTTATTCAAAGGCACGCCTTTCTCCAGGGCAATCCAGCCTAAGGCATGTGCTGCTTGTGCAATGACTTTGGGCAGGACACAGCCTACATGACCCATGGAATGTCTGGATGGAATGTGAAAGAACATAGCTTTTTAGGAGAGAAAGGCTGAGGGCTTCATGGGCTGATTCATGAGATTTGAGCGAATTCCATGGGAACTGGGAGCAACATGAACACATTATGCGGTCAACCAGGCGTAGAAGATTCTTTTCTTTATTGCAAATTAATGAGAAGGCATTTAAGAGATAGTTGCAGGGAGGGTTCTGGGATGTACTTTCAGAGATAGCTGCATACATATTGTCATGAGTATTTGCTAATGCTCATCCTAAACGGACACTTTCTCATTAATCTATGGTCTACTTGGGGTTGATCCCCTTGTAATAAGTAGTGCTACAATTTGTCCTCAATAAGCAGAAGGTTCAACCCCTTCCAGAAATCAGTTAGAGACACTTACACTAAGCATGTAAAGGAGGTTAACTTGGTGACTACTACCAGCAGAAACCAGTTAAATCATTAGAACTCTGGCTAGGTTCCTTTGAAGATGAGAGGTCAAAGAGAGTCATGCCTATTGGGACAATAGGAGGGGCATTTTACAGGTCCGATCCTCCTCCCATCTATCATACAGGTCCTTCATGGCCCTTCATCATATCAGCTAAAGGTCTCAGACTTGTTTTCAGTGTGTCCTGACTGCTAGAAAGTGTTTTTCCCTTTCAGGAAGTTGTCCGTACGATAGACAAATATGTGAAAAAAACATGTATCAGGCACTGACTAGTAATAGGGCTTTTATTGCCCTAAATTGGATTTAAAATGCTGATGAAACTGATCATGTAAAAAAATAAGAAACTTGCCCTGGCCGGTTTGGCTCAACAGTTAGAGCATCGGCCCATGGACCAGACAATTCTGGGTTCGGTTCCGCTAAAGGCACGTACCTCAGTTGCGGTTTGTCCCCGGCCCTTGTTGGGGTCGTGTGAGTAGCAACCAGTCAATGTGTCTCTCTCACATTGATGTTTCTCTCTCTCTCTTCCTCCCTCTCTCCCTCCTGCTCTATCTGAAGATAAATGCAAAAATGTCCTCGGGTGAGGATAAAATAAATAAATAAATAAGAGACTCGCCATGCCTATGGTTTACAACACTGTATTGTGTATTAAGAAATTTGCTAAAAAAGTGAATCTTATGTTTTTGTTTTTGTTTTTTATTACAAATAATAATAATTAGTTTAAAATGTGAAAGGAATCTCTTGGAGGTAATGGATATGTTGCAGTATAAAATGTGGTGATGGTTTCATAGACATACACTTATTTCCAAACTCACCAAGCTGTGTACATTAAATATATATATAGCTTTTGTATGCCAATCATATTTCAATAAAATGGTTTTAAACCGAAAGACAACTCATTAAAAGAAATCTAATAAATCTATATAAAGTCTTACACCATTGAACACTCTCTTACTTTTATGTTAAAATCAGGTGGAAATTTAAGTGATGTTATATTTGCAAAATGGCAGCAGCAGATACACCAGAATAAGATGAACTCTTGAAAATAGTTGCCACTGTGTCAGTAAAGACTGAGAAACCAAGTACTCAGCCCCTGGGTGCCAGCTCAACAGCCAAGGGGCTCTGACAGAGGGCTTGCATCCACAGGACAGTAGGCACCTCGGAAGCAGTTCTTAAAGGGCCCAGGAACCCTCCGCAAGCTTTGCTGAGTGCGGGAGATGATGGGGCAGGTGCCTGACACTTCTGAGTCTCTGCGGGAAGATCACAGTCCGCAAGTGAATGTGAACTCAGTTCGGCCTGACCCTCTGGCAGCGGCATTTAAAGTATGGAGATGGGCCCGGCGGTGTGGGTCAGTGGTCGAGCATCGACCCATGCACCCAGAGATCACCGGTTCAAGTCCCAGTCAGGGCACATGCCCAGGCTGTGAGCCCTATTCCCAGTGGGGAACATGTGGAATGTGGCCAGTTGATGTTCTCTCATCAATGTTTCTCTCTCTCTCCCTCTCCCTTCCTCTCTCTCTAAACTCAATAAAGGAAAAAAAAAATTAAGTATGGAGATGGCCCTGGCCAGTTTGGCTCAGTGATTAGAGTATGGCCCACCCTCCAAAGAGTCATAGGTTTGATTCCAGTCAAGGGCATGTGCCTCGGTTGCAGTCCCGGCCCTGGACAGGGTCCCCAGGGAGGCAACCAATTGATGTGTTTCTCTCACATTGATGTTTCTCTCTCTCTCTTCCTCCCTCCCTCCCACTCTGTCTGAAAATAAGTGGAAAAATATCCTCGGTTGAGGTTTTAAAAAATTAATAAAAATAAAATAAATAAAGTATGGAGATGGACCCCTTTCAGGGAAAGACTGGGAGCGGGCATTTCTACCTGCTGCGTCTGCGCTGCCCCGGGCTCTGCAGCGCCAGGTACTCACAGGCTACCTGCTTGCTGTGTCCCCTGGGGCCACGAGCTTGGTTGGCTTTCAAAGCTCGGCGTTTGGGAGACCGATCCTTTGCGAGGGAGTCTTTAAAGGTGCGGGCTCATTGTGGGGTCCAAACCCTTTGCCAACAAGGAGCTTCGAGCTGTGAGTTTTCTCCCAGTTTGATGGGACTGTGTCAGGGGTAGGATTTGTGATGAGAGTGTCTGAGCCTTCTCTCCCTGTTCTCATGTAGGTATTTGCTCATTCACCCACCGTGCAGCTTGTCTCTGGGTTTCAGGTGATGTAGCTGCCTCCTGTCGCTGTGTGTTCAGTGTCTGTCGTTTTCCCTTCTATCTGTCTTCTGCTCTGGTTTTATTATCGCATTCCATCCACTTGCTTGGGTTTAACAAATAAAACTCAGATGATTGATTTGGACTTTCCTCTCCGTTCTAGTATAGCTTTTCAAAGTTTTAATTATTTTTCTAGGCTCTTCTTTAGCTGCAGCTCACAGATTTCGACACTGTTTTCCTTCAGTTAAAAAGTTTTATCTTTTATTTATTTTGCGATTTTTTTTTTTTTTTTTTACTCCTGGTAATGTAAATGTTTGCCAATTAATTGCCAAGTATTTTGAGATTTTTCTAAATTTCTTTCTATTGTTAATTTTCTAACTTAATTTAATTGTGACTGGAGGACATACTTTGAAAGAATTAAAACATTTTAATTTATTTATGCTTGTTTTATAACCTAGTATAGATCTTTCATGGAGAATATTCCATGTGCTATTTTTAAAATAAGTTGTGCTGTTGTTGGGTACAGTGCTCTATTTGAAAATCAATTAAGTAGAGCCGGCCAGTGTGGCTCAGTGGCTGAGCATCGACCCTGCACCAAGAGGTCGCCAATTCCATTCCCAGTCAGGGCACATGCCCAGGTATTGGGCCCGATCCCCAGTGGGGGACATGCAGGAGGCGGCCAATCGATGTTCTCTCTCGTCAATATTTCTCTCTCTCTCTCTCCCTCTCACTTCCTCTCTCTTAAAAATCAATAAAGAAAAAAAATAAGTTAAGTAGAGTGGTTTGATAATGTATTTCAAATGTTTTCTACTCTTTCTGACTTTCTTACTCATTGTTAAATAACTTGCTGCAGCTGGGGTAAAGAAATATCCAATTACAATTGCTGAATTATCATATTTTCTTTCAATTCTGTCAATTCTGAATATACTCTCTGCTTTAACCACATACCCTGTTATAGGCTGAATTGTGTCCCCTTCAAAATTTATAGTTCAAATTCTAACTCGCATTCCCTCAGAATGCGACTAATACAATTACCCTTTTTGTTAATATTTATCTTTAGAATAAAATTATATTCTTTTCTAAACTAAGGTGAAACCAAATTATCCAAATATTTATTAAATAAATGCATATTTATAGTAAAAAAAACGAACATTTTACAATAGAAAAAAGTAAGGTTATCTTTATAACAGGTATATTTTTCTTTAATTTACCTGAGTCACCAGTGAGTATATATTAACTAGGAAACTGAAAAACAATTTTTGGCATTTCTTTTTGTCATCTGAAAAGCTTGTAACAAATACATTTTTTATATTAAACATATTTTAATTTAAATTGTATATATTTATAATTTTATATAAATTTAAATAAATGTGAAAGAAAATATTAAATCATTTATAACTCCCTTCCACTGTTGTTTTGTTTTTGTTTTTGATAATTTAGTAGAGTCCATATGTCCCTAAATTATTATAACACAGAGATAGTTTGAGGTTGGAAATAATTGAAACATTTTAAAATCGTTACTTGATTTTCTTAACAAATGTTTCGATTTTTCTAAAAGAGGAAGGGAGAGAGGGAAACATCTGTCAGCTGCCTCCTGCACGCCCCCTACTGGGGATCAAGCCCACAATCCAGGCATGTGCCCTGACCTGGAATCATACCGGGCCCTCTCAGTCCATGGGACGATGCTCAATGCACTGAGCCACACCAGCTGGGCTGTTTCTTGATTTTAAGTGATAAAACAGAAGAGATTGTCTTCATTGTGCCATAAACTAGCAGTTATATATATTACACATAATGATATTTCCCTAATCATCATAAAAACTTCAGATTTGTGTTCTGAAACAACATAGTAATATTCATATTTTGAAGATACCTGTCAATGTAATGTCATAAATATATTTAATCCTGAAAATTTTCCTCAAAATAGAAAGATTTACCAGGTTTGTCGTTTTGATTTGTTAGTTATTTATCTACTCTTTATTTTGATGGTAGTCAACTCAGTGACATGGAGAAATTATCAGACAGCACTACATGTGCTATTTCTGTGCATGTGCAGAACCTTAAGGAACATGTGGGCAAAGGATAAGCCATTCTGTCTTTGTTTTGTTTTGAGTTTTGTTGTTGTTGTTGTTTGTATGTTATGGTTTTATCTAAATATATTAAAATGTAAAAAACTAAAACAAAAAGCCCTGGCTGGTTTGGCTCAGTGGTAGAGCACCAGCCTGTAAACCAATGAGTCCGGGGTTCGATTCCAGCCAATGGCACGTATGTACGTTGCGGTTCATCGCTGGCCCTGGTTGGGGTTGTGCGTTTCTCTCTCCCCCTTTCTCTCCCTCTCTCTCTACCTGAAAATAAATAGAAAATATCCTTGGGTGAGGATAAAAATAAATAAATATTAAATACCCCCCACCAAAAGACATAAAATAACCCCTCCCCAAACAAAAAAAAAGACACGAGCACAACTTGTGAATAATGTTATCCAATAGATGGCACTATACAATGTATAATACACCATTCAATGCGATAAGATAACTTGATGTGAAAATCTCTTTCAGTTTCTCTCTCAAATGACTGACACAATAATAGTTTTTGAAACCAAAAAGTGCTCTTATAATATAAATACAATAGAATAAGTTATCCCTAATAAGCCTGTGGTCTTTTCTATTTAATATAATCATGAATTTAAGACATAGAATTGAAATTATTATTAATTAGCCTTCAAATATATAATTTAACAGAAAGAATATAGATTCTTATATCAAAGAACATATTTATATTTCCAAAAAGCATAATAAAAAAATATATTTTGATCGATTAAACACTAACATTTAATATGTATAAGTACATATTAAACATAATTTAAATTGTGGCTGGGTGATTCAGTTGCTTGGAACACTATCCCATACACCAAATGTTGTGGGTTCAATTTCCATTCCGGGTCCATCCTTAGGTTGCAGGTTCTGTCTCCGGACAGAGCGCGTACAGAAGGCAACTGATTGATGTTTCTCTCGCACAGTGATGTCACTCTCTCTCACCCTCTCCTTCTCTCTCTCTAAAATCAATAAAAACATATCATTAAATGAGAATTAAAAAATAAAAATAAAAAAATGTAAGAAAATGTATAAATACAAAAATATCTGAAAAACCGCAGAAGGATCTTGCTTTCATTTTATTTGGAAACTAGGGTTTGATGGTTTATTTCTTTGCAACAAACATACATATGTACTGTTTGATTTATATGCTTGAACCCTATGATTATGTATATGTACTTAATCTGGCCCAAACATGAATATTAAGTGAGGGTATTATGTGTAGCCACAAAAATACACCACCTGAATAAAGAAAAAAATACGTCATTCCTCATACTTATTGACTTGACTATATGTAAATTCACATTTCTGGAACAGGTTTAGAGATCTGTAATTTAAAACTTAGAACTGATGATAGAAAATATTAAGATTGAAATTACATTCAACCTATTTACCTATGTATTATTAAATTATGGTTGTGTACTAGAGTTAGGCATTTTATTCAACATATCAAAACAAAACAAAGAAGGAATGATTGTTACAATTTGAACAGAAATTTTTTTTTTCTTTCCGACTCCAGAATTCAGCATTTAGTGTTTTTTATAATCTGTGACTTTTTGCCACTACTCATGAAACCAAAGTTTGTTAATCTCATAGTCCCTTGCAGGACTATTGGTGGTGCCTTGCCATTTTGTGTGTGTGTGTGTGTGTGTGTGTGTGTGTGTGTAATGAGTCGTCAGTCTCATCAGAGAAGTGATCCTTACCATTATTGTCTTCTATATGAGTGGTCCAGATAATTCGATCAGAAGCTGTGATTTGTTTTTTTTTAGTTTTGAAGCTCAAAGGAGGGTATATTTAATCATACAACATATACTTTTGCCAGTAGCAATCCAAAAAACTTGATTTTTAAAAATAGTCTCGGAATCTTAGGTGCTTTCCTTGAGCCAAAATGGTCCACACTTGCCACAAAAACTTTGGGGTTTGAGCTTAAGAAAATCATCAAGGAACAAGCATAGGCATTTAGGAAGACCTTTGTGAACGGAGGGTCAACTGAGCCCAGTAGTGTTTTAGGCAGTGCAGTTGGGTCTCAGTTTTCCCTGATGGACAGCTGTTCTAACTCATATAAAGCCAAGAAAGTGCTGGAGCCAAGTAGGTTATGTTTTTGAGTATATCATTTATATCCTCAAGCAAAATGTCAAAATCCTTCCTATATTGTTAGTTGTTGAGTCTGAGGTAACCCACTGCAAATGGGAATTTCAGGCCAGAATGTAAAATTTAAAATATTGGAAGTACTAGGTGTTGATAAGGATGTTAATTAATTGGAAGTCTTATAAATGATTACATATTAAATGTTTATATATATAATTTCAAATTTTTCAAAAAAAGTAACTTTAATTTAAAATCATTAAAGCACACAGAACTATTTTAAATGTTTCATATCAAAAAGTGGAATGTATATGTATATACAAATTAAATTTAAAAATAAGAAAGTATTACTAAATATCCAATGCGTGTAGCAGAAAAGAATTTCGAAACCTTGAATTCAGTTAGTCTTCAAAAGACTGCATTAAGTAACATAAATGAGAACTGCAAAATTATTTACACATTACACTACAAGAAATGTAAATTCACACTTTCTGATGCTTGGACATAATTATAACATGGCAAAAAAGATACGTGCTTCATCATTTCGGGCTTCCAGCCTAAATGCCTTGATTTCTGTGGTTTTGTTCCAACCTCATTCTTCTAGTCTCACTTCTGTTTATCGTGCTTTGGTTAGTAATCACTCTTCCCAAGCTTAGCTGTGGAATTCTCTTGCACAGCGTGCATGGACCTAGAGGGGATTACGCTAAGTGAGTAAGTCAGCCATGTGATTTCACTCACATGTGGACTCTCAAGAACAACATAAACAAACAAACAAAACAGAAACAGATTCATAGATACAGAGAACAGAAGGAGGGTTGGGGGACTGGGTGAAAAAGATGAAGGGTTTGAGAAGTACAGATTGGTAGTTACAAAATTGGTAGTTACAGATTGGTAGTTACTGGGATGTAAATTACAGCATAGGGAATATAGTCAGTAATATTGTAGTAACTAGGTATGGTGCCAGGCGGGTATTAGAAATATCAGGAAACACATTTTATAAAGTATAGGATTGTCTAGCCCTGGCCAGTTTGGGTCAGTGGTTAGAGCGTCAGCCTGGGGTCCAGAGAGACCCGGGTTCGGTTCCCGCTAAGGCCATGTACTTCGGTTGCAGTTTGTCCCTGGCCCTGGTTGGGTCGTGCGGGTGGCAGCCACTCGATGTGTCCCTTTCATGTCAATGTTTCTCTCTCTCTCTCTTTCCCTCCCACTCTGTGTGAATAAAAAAATGGAAATATGTCCTAGAGTGAGGATTAAAAAATATATATATATATGATTCTCTAGCCACTATGTTGTGTGCCTGAAACTAATATAAAATAACATTGAGTACAAACAGTAATTTAAAAATAAAAAATAAAATTATAATAATAAAAATAAAGAACAGAGAAAAAAATGTATAGCTTCTTTCAAGTTTTTTTATTTTTCAAGAGACATCACAATAAAATGTGCTTTTATAGGTAGAAACACAAAAAGTTAGACAGTAGGAGATCCAGCATGAAATAACATTCTTTAGAGTTTTTCAGAAGCAACTATATCTTTATTTATTTTTTTAGCTACACAAAAGATTTTATATAATTTTTTCCATTTTTATTAACTTATTTTTGTGCAAATGTTTCTCCTCCTCCCCCCAGACAACCTCTTCCCCATCTCCTCCCCCCCACCCAGCATTGTCTATGTCCATTAGTTATGCATACATTCATATAAATTCTTCGGTTTATCTCTTCCATTCCTCCTGTCCCCCTCCCTTGAGGTTGTTAACCTGAACCATACTCCTTTCTATGTCTCCGGGTCTATTTTGTTCATCATCTTATTTTGTTCATTATATTCCACAGATAAGTGAGATCATGTGATACTTGTCTTTCTCTGATTGTTTTATTTCGCTTAGCATAATGCTCTCCAGGTCCCTCCATGCTGTCTCAAAGGATAAGAGATCTTTCTTTCTTACAGCTGCATAATACTCCATTGTGTATATGTACCACCGCTTTTTTATCCACTATCTACTGATGGACACTTTGGCTGTTTCCAGATCTTAGCTATTGTAAATAGTGCTGCTATGAACACAGGGGTATATACATTATTTCTGATTGCTGTTTCAAGCTTCTTAGGATATATTCCTAGAAGTGGGACCACTGGATCAAATGGCAGATCAATTTTTAATTTTTTGAGGGAATACCATATTGTTTTCCATAGTGGCTGCACCAGTCTGCATTCCCACCAGCAGTGTAGTACAGTCCCCTTTTCTCCACTTGCTCGCCAGCAGTTGTTGTTTGATGATTTGTTAATGGCAGCCTTTCTGGCAGGTGTGAAGTGATACCTCATTGTTGTTTTAATTTTCATCTCTATGGTGATTAGTGATCTTGAACATTTTTTCATGTGTCTCTTGGCCATTTGTATGTCCTGTTTGGAGAGGTGTTTATTTAGGTCCTCTGCCCATTTTTTAATTGGTTTCGTTGTCTTGTTTTGTTGAGTTGTATGAGCACTCTACATATTTTGGAAATTAACCCCTTATCTGATGTATCATTGGCAATTATGCTCTCCCATACAGTGGGTTGCCTTTCCATTTTGGTGGTTGTTTCTTTTGCTGTGCCGAAGCTTTTGAGTTTGATGTAGCCCCATGTGTTCATTTTTTTCCTTTGTTTCTCTTGCCTTGAGCGTTGTATCAGTGAAAATTCTGCTGTGTGTTATGTCTGAAATTCTGTTGCCTACATTTCCTTCTAGGATTTTTGGATTCATGAGTCACATTTAAGTCTTTTATTCATTTTGAGTTTATTCTTGTGTATGGTGTAAGTTGGTGGTCTAGTTTCATTTTGTTGCACGTAGCTCTCCAGTTTTCCCAACACCATTTTTTGAAAAAGCTATCTTTACTCCATTGTGTGCTCTTGCCACCTTTGTCAAATATTAATTGAGTGTAATGTTCTGGGTTCTCTGTTTCATTGATCTATATGCCTGTTCTTGTGCCAGTACCAGGCTACTTTGATTATAATGACTTTGTAGTATAACCTGATATCTGGTATTGTGATTCCTCCTAATTTGTCCTTCTTTTTCAAGATTGCTGAGGCTATTCAGGGTCTTTTTTAATTCCATATGAACTTTTGAAGTATTTGTTCTAGTTCTGTGAAATATGTCGTTGGTATTTTGATAGGAATTGCATTGAATCTATAGATTGCCTTGGGTAGTATGGATATTTTAATGATGTTAATTCTTCCAATCCATGAACAGGGTATGTGCTTCCACTTTTTTATATCTTCCTCTATTTCTTTTTTCAACGTCCTGTAGATTTCTGCAAATAGGTCCTTTACTTCTTTGATTAAGTGTATTTCTAGGTATCTTAATTTTTTTGCCACGATGGTAAATGGGATTGTTTTTTTTAGTTTCTCTTTCTGTGAGTTCATCATTGGTGTAGAAGAATGCCATCTATTTCTTGATGTTCATTTTGTATCCTGCTACCTTGCCAAATTTGTTTATTAAAGCTAGTAAATTTCTGATGGAGTCTTTAGGGTTTTCTATGTATAATATCATGTCTTCTGTGAATAATGACAGTTTTATTTCTTCCTTTCCAATTTGAATCCCTTTTATTGTTTCTTCATGTCTAATTGCTGTGGCTAAGACTTCCAGTACTATGTTAAATAAGAGTGGCTAAAGTGGGCATCCCTGTCTTGTTTCTGTTCTTGAGAGAATTGCTTTTAGTTTTTGCCCATTGAATATGATGTTTGTTGTAAGTTTTTTTTTATTATTATTATTATTTTTTATCCTCACCCGAGGACATTTTTGCATTTTGTGTTCAGACAGAGCGGGGGGGAGAGAGAAATAGAGAGAGAGAGAAACATCGATGTGAAGGGACACATCGAGTGGTTGCCACCCACACGACCAACCAGGGCCGGGGACAAGCTGCTACCGAGGTACGTGCCCTTAGCGGGAACCGAACCCGGGTCTCTCTGTACCACAGGCCGACGTTCTAACTGCTGAGCCAAACCGGCCAGGGCGGTTGTAAGTTTTTTATATATGGCCTTTATTATATGGAAATAGGATCCCTCTATTCCCACATTGCTGAGCATTTTTATCAGAAATGGGTGCTGAATTTTGTCAAATGTTTTTTCAGTGTCTATTGATATGATCATATGGTTTTTGTCTTTCATTTTGTTGATGTGCTGTATCACATTTATTGATTTGTGAATATTGTACCAGCCTAGCATCCCTGGATGAATTCCACTTGGTTATGATGAATAAATTTTTTAATGTATTGCTATACTTTATTTAATACTATTTTGTTCAGGATTTTGGCATCTATGTTCATCAGGTATATTGGCCTGTAGTTTTCTTTCTTTGCAGTGTCTTTATCTGGTTTTGGAATTAGAATTATGCTGGCCTCATAAAACAAGTTTGGAAGTCCGCCTTTCTTCTTGAATTTTTTGTAATACTTTGAGGAGAATGGGTGTTAATTCTTTTTTAAAAGTTTGGTAAACTCCCCCATGAAGCCGTCTGGGTTGGGCTTTTGTTTGCTGGGAGAGTCTTCATTATATCTTCAATTTCCTTAGTTGTTATTGGTCTGTTCAAGTTTTATGTCTCTTCTTAATTCAGTTTTGGGAGACTATGTGTTTCTAAAAATTTGTCCATTTCACTTAGATTGTCCAATTTGTTGCCGTATAATTGTTCATAGTATTTGCTAATGATCCTTTGTATTTCTATGGTGTCAGTTGTTACTTCTTCTCTTTCATTTATAATTATGTTTATTTGGTTCCTCTCTCTTTGTTTCTTGGTAAGTCTAGCTAAGGATCCATCAATCTTGTTTATCTTTTCAAAGAACCAGCTTTTTGTTTCATTGATCTTAGATTGATATATTTTGGTGCTCCTATATTGGGTGCATATATGTTTACCAAGGTGATATCTTCCTGCTGGATAGATCCTTTCAATATTATGTAGTGGCCTTCCTTGTCTCTAGTTATGGCCTTCAAGTTGACATCTATTTTATCAGATATGAGCATTGCTAACCCAGCTTTGTTTTCTTTTCCGTTTGCTTGGAAGATTTTTTTCCCATCCCTTCACTTTCAACCTATGTGAGTCTTTTGTTGTGAGGTGGGTCTCTTGTAAACATATTTATAAGTCATGCTTTCTTATCCAATCAGCTACTCTGTATCTTTTGATCAGAGCATGCAATTCATTTACATTTAAGGTTATTGATATGCACTTATTTATTGCCATTTTTGTTTAGTGTGGTTATATTTTTCTTCCTATTTCTTCTACTAATTACAGCATTTCTTTTAACATTTATTGCAGTGCTGGTTTTGTGCTAATATATTCCCTTAGCCCCCCCACTCCCCACCCCCCTTTTTTTTTGGTCTGGGAAGCTCTTTATTTGCCCTTCTATTTTGAATGATATCCTCGCTGGATACAGTAGTCTTGGATTCAGATCCTTGTTTTTCATGACCTTGACTACTTCATGCCATTCTCTTCTGGCCTGTTGTGTTTCTTGTGAGAAGTCAGCTGAGAGCCTTATGGGGTTTCCTTTGTAGGTAACCTGTTGCTTATCTCTTGCTGCCTTTAGGATTCTCTCTTTGTCTTTAATTTTTCACATTTTAAATATTATGTGTGTTGGTGTGGGCTTGTTTGCGTTCTTCTTACTTGGAGCTCTCTGTGCTTCTTGAACTTCAATGCCTTCTTCCTTCACCAAGTTAGGAAAGTTTTCTGTCACTATTTCTTCAAATATATTCTCTAACCCTTGCCCATTTTCTTTCTCTTCGGGGACTCCTATGATGTTATTACGTTTCCAGTTGTCTCACAGTTGTCCTAAGCTGTCTTCCTGTCTTTTAATTGTTTTTTTTCTTTTGGTTTTCTGATTGGTTGATTTTTTTCTGTCCTGTCTTCTAATTCACTGATCCAGTCCTCAGCTCTCTCTACTCTACTTTTTAAACCTTCCAATGTGTTCTTTATTTCTGACATCATTCTCGATTTCTTCTTGGTGGGTTTTAATTTTCAGTTGATTGATTTTCAACATCTCTATGTCCTTACTCATGCTGTTGAGCTTCCTGAAGATCATAGCTCTGAATTCTAGCTGTTAACTTGCTTAACTGCACCTCATTTATCTCATTTTTGGTAGAGGTCTCTTGTTCTTTCATTTGGCTTTTGTTTCTGTGTTTCACCATTTTGGCTATCACAGTGGGCTTGGGAGTCTGCCAAATTTTCCCTGTGGGTGTTGGTGTTCTGCTGTTTGTGGCTCCTTCTCCTAGGTTTGGATGAGCGAGGGAGGACCCACGTTAAACACCACTGTCAAGTCTTACTTTCCTGGTTATAGTTGCTAGCCCAAGAATGGTACAGTTATCCTGTAGCTCTTTGCCTGGAAGCTATCGGTAGAGGTTACTTGAAGAACCTTGGGTTCTGAGTTGAATGAAAAACTCCCTCAGGTGCTCAGCGTAAGAGGATTTTCCGAGGGTGGGCAGATGCTGGTTGTTAGTGAGCCTCAATTTGCATTTCAATGTCCCACCTGGGTGGGGTTGAATCTCTCCTTATAGCCCTGGGAAGGAGTAGGATGGCCACCGCCCTGTCTAGCTGCAATGCAGCAAAATCTACGAGCCCCCTCCTAATCCTGAGTGTCCACACACAGTTCCAGTCCAGTCCACCCTCCCTCTGCCAGAGCCCAAGGTGAGTGGCTTTGGCTATTTTAGTGTCTGTCCCGCCTCTGTGCTGTGAAGCCACTTGTGAGTTTAACCTGAGGGCACTGCTCACAGCTAAGGCAGCTGCTGTCTGTGGGCTCCCAGCCCCTTCTCATGCCTCCGCAATCCTACCAGGATTGAATCAGTGTCCCTGGTTATATGATCCTTGCAAGGATCATATGATGCTTTTCTGTTGCTTTTTCCCATCGATTTGTCTTTATTTTAGTTGTAATTCCAGTTTGGTCCTAGGAGACGGTCTGTGTAGCTTCCATTCACTCTGCTACCATTTTGGAATTCTCCCCTAATGTTTCTATATCTTTACTTATGGTGCTGAGCTCTTTACTCATGCTGTTTAGCTTCTTAAGATCATCACTCTGAACTCTACCTCTACTAACTTGCTTAACTGCATTTCATTTATCTCATCCTTAGTAGAGTTCTCTTGTTCTTTCATTTGGGATTTGCTTCTTTTTCTCACCATTTTGGCTATCTCAGTGGGTTTTGGGGCCTGCCACATTTTCCTTGTGGGTGTTCCACTGTTTATGGCTTCCTCTACTGAGTTTGGATGAGTGTGGGAGGAGCCATGTTAAACACCACTGTAAACTCTTACTTCCCTGGGTAGATTTGCAAGCCCAGGAAAGCTTTTTGCCTGGAGGCTATTAGTCTCAGTTACTTGGTGAGCCTTGGGTTGTAGCCCTCAGCTGAATGAAAAAATCCCTCAGGTGTTCAGGGTAAGAGGATTTCCAGAGGGTGGGGCAAATGCTGACTATTAATAAGTCTCAATTTGCACTTCTCCGGCCCAGCTGGGTGGTGTTAAATTTCTGAGGGAGGGGCTGTTGCTTCTCCCCGGGGCTCTGGGAAGGGGCTCTTTGAGTAAGATGACTACTGTGCTGTGAGGAAGTGATTTAGCACAAAACTCTTAATGCCCTCCCAGCTCTCCAAGCTCCTGAGTCTCCACACAGTTCCATTCCAGTCCACCCTACCTCTGCCGGAGCCCAAGGTGAGTGGTTTTAGCTAATTTAGTAGTCTGTCCCAGCCCTCTGTGCTATGGAATCAGTTTAGGATTTTAACCCCAAGGAAGCTGCTCATAGCTAAAACAGCTGCTGTCTGTGGGCTCCCAGCCCATCCTCTCATGTCTCCGTGGGTCCTACCAGGCTCAATTCAGTGTCCTTTTTCCTGTCCCTGGTTATATGGGTCCTTTCCACCTACTTTTCTGTTGCTTTTTCCTGATGATTTGTCTTTATTTTAGTTGTAATCCCAGTGTGGTCCTGGAAGATGGTCTGTGTAGCTTCCATTCACTCTGCCACCATTTTGGAATCTCTAAAATATTTTTAGAATAGATTTGTAAATCCTGACTTTATATAAAATGCATTGCATAATTAAATGGACTTTTCCTCTTTTTTAAATTTTTTTAAATGAATTAATTTATTTTTGTTACAGATGTTTCTTCTTTTTCTCCCAGACACCCTCCTCCTTATCCCACCCCCACTGCCATCCTGCAAGCACTGTAGTCTATGTCCATTGGTTACACATAAATGCATATAAGTTCTTTGATTTATCTATCCCCCAGCCCCCCTGGAAGTTTGTCAGTCTCAACAGTACTCTGTCTATTTCGTTCATTATATTCCACAAATAAGTGAGATCACGTGGTACTTGCCCTTTCTCTGATTGGTTTATTTCACTTAGCATACTACTCCCCAGGTCCCTCCACATCGTCTTATAAGATAATGAGATCTTTCTTTCTTTCAGCTGCGTAGTGTTCCATCGTGTATATGAACCACAGCTTTTTTATCCACTCATCTATTTATGGACACTTGGGCTGTTTCTAGATCTTAGCAATTGTAAATAGTGCTGCTATGAACATGGGGGTACACATATTCAAAGGTGTTTCAGGCTTCTTAGGGACTCTTCCTCTTTAGAACTGCAGCTATTGGATTCACAAGGACCTCCCAAATTTTCCTTCATGGACTCTTCATACACTGTATTTGCATATATCACAGTTTTTTCAGTGGTCAATGTCAGTGCGATGTCTTTAGATAAAGCCTCTAAGTGACTTTTCATTACCAGTAATTTTATGCTGAGGATCATAGAGCTCTGCATTTAGGGCATCTCATTCCATCTCAACTGCTTATGATTCTTTGTCCATGTGGGAACTACATGTCTTTGTTTCTTTCTGACACTGATGAAAGTTCATAGAAGTGCTGATTTTAATTCCTAGCTCCATCTAAAAAATATCTAAGCAAGTTTTCAAACTGGGTGGTAATTTTCTAAAAACAATATATGTATATGGGCTACATTTTTATTTAATAAAGAAAAATGGTTTACATGACTGTCAGGGGAAAGATAAAAGTAAAGAACACTTTTTTTTTTATATAATGAGATTTTCCCATTTCTTAAGAATTAACAATGATAATATTGACTAAATTTACTACCCTACTTGCTAATAAGGAACATTTGTAGGCAGCAATTTAGAAGGCTCGACTCCTCTGAACTGAGTTCCTCTCATCTTTCTTACAGTCTAGGATACTCAAGGGAGGCCCTGGGTAATGATAAAGAAAAATAAGGGTTTTTCTTTGTTATATCAAGGTTCCCACTTCTTCTTTTCACTCCCCACAGGAAATCTAGTTTTTCTGTTTCATTTGTTCATACTTTGTACAGTTTATACTACTTCATTTATCCACCTATATGTTTATATTTTTAAACCATCCAAATTTCGAGACAAAAGTATGTGTAATCGTGATACCTTGTACATTACTGTAATTCGCAGTGGTGGTGATGATGTTTTAGGATAATCATGTCTAATAGTTGACATGAAAATACTTTTTTAGTGTGTGCTTTCCCAGAAATCTTTTATTTATTTATTTATTTATTTATTTATTTATTTATTTATTTATTTATTTAAAGATGGGTCAACAAGGGACCAGAGAGGCATGCCGGCCTCTGTTCCACTGTTACTTTTTCTCCATCCTCTCTGACTCTCTTTGAGCCTGGGACCAGTACTCATTTTCCCATTCTGTTTCTCACACTACACAATTCCCTCATTTCTCTCTCCCATAAAATGCATGTTTGCCCACTTCCCAGTGGGCAAGCCGTCCACCATGTTGAGATCTGGGACTTTATTCTTCATATTCTTTTTGAAACTGGAGACCAGAGACAGTGAATAGAAGAATGCAGCGAGAGATGTCTAGTCAGGGTGGTAGAAGGACATCTGGGCCGCAGCAGGCTGGTGGGCACACAAAGGAGCCCGCAGAGTGGAAATGCCCTGGGCACGAGAGCGTCCCGTTCCGCTGTGAACTGAGTGCTCCAAGGCCAGGAACAGGACATTCCTCCAGACACCGTGCTTTCTGGCTGAGAATTAGAGAGTCATGTACTTAAAATAGTGATGTCAGCAGATGGGTGGAAGAAAACCAATCCCGTGTGTGAAAGTTCAATGGCTTTGTAATTGTGCTGGAGGAGGTCACTAGAATGGACGGGAGGAGAACACCCTGCTGGACAGGATCAAGGAGGCAAGTCCAAAGCACTCGATGTGCTTGTCTCCATTAAAAATGGCCAAAGAGCATAATGCTAGAGAACCCGCACTTACTACTAGAACTTGTAGTGGACGGTAGACAAATCTACACCTTCATGTGGACAATCATAGCCTAAATCAGTCTACTTCTATATATATAATAAAAGAGAGACTATTTTTAATGTGAGAGCATATAAAGAAAAATTAGAACTAACTGTGAGAAGGAAACCTTATAGAGTTCATTTTCATAACAGGTTTCCCATTATTCATATGCTTCACATTCACAGTGCCTCGATGTCATGTAAAGTTTATTGAATATGTTAGATTAATTCACTGGATTATTTAATTTAAATATTCAAGTTGTGTATGTCAAAATTATAATCAATGATGAAACCAGTATTTCTATTTTATCTTAAAAGTGTTAACATCTACTTTCACAAACATTGCCTGATTCTATAAATTACATTTGACAATTAGCCTGATTCTGTTAATTACATATGACACAGTTTCTGTACATCAGTCTTTCTTCAAACTACATAATATGTTGGAAATGTTTTTTTAACATTGTAAATTGTTTTACATAAAACTGTAAAAGAAAGAGAGAAAATATCGTTATTCTAACTGTAATTAACGACTGAGAACACTTTGAAGGACTTTAATTTTGGGAGTAGAAAGGCAGAATATTAAATATATTATTTTAAAGATAATATCTAAAATGTTAACTGTCACAAAGCTAATTCATAGTTTTCCAGAGCAGGTTAAAAGTAGTGAACATTTTAATTCTAAATTTTAGTGCGTATTCTTCAAAGGGGATGATAGGTGTAAGTATTTCACTTAAAACTAAATAGAACATTATTTTTAACTGAAATGCTGCTTGTCCTTATTCACAAAGCAACCCATATAATCAACTTCAGAAGTTAATAATATTGTTCCAATGAATAGAAATATACAGAGCAAGACAAAAGAAAGCCAAGTGATTATAATAGTGTACTTCACTTCTGCAATTGGACAGGTAATTATTATTTGTGGAGATGCCATAGTCCTGCAATTTAAAATGTAAAAATTAATTTTAGAAATCTCAATTTAAACAAATTAATGGTTCCATTATAAAGAATGGTCAAAATACTATGTAGAATGATTGTAACATATTATCCTCAGTTTTGCATTTAAAGTTAGGGTAACTTTTGTCTATTACTTTAGTGAATTTATGATAGCTTAGTAGGTGTCAAATATATAATTTGAAAGTACTTTATCCTAGAATAACATTTGTCATTTCTAAATATCCACCGTATCTGTTTTTGAAGCATGAACAAATATAGCACATGCAAGCCGTGCACGCTGCAGAGATAGTAGCTAAGCGTACTCCAAAACTAGGAGGGAACATTCCTCCGGACACTGTGCTTTCTGGCTGAGAATTAGAAAGTTGTGTACCTGAAATAGTGATGCCAAAAGATGGGTGGAAGAAGAAAAATCCCGTGTGTGAAAGTTCGATGGCTTTGTAATTGTGCTGGAGGAGGTCACTAGAATGGACGGGAGGAGAACACCCTGCTGGACAGGATCAAGGAGGCAAGTCCAAAGCACCCGATGTGCTTGTCTCCATTAAAAGTATCATATATCAAGTATTAGTCTATCATAATGCAAACTTTACCAAACTGTACTTCCATCCACAAACAATGTAGAGACATTAATTTTTAAAAATCTAACATGACATTTTACACACACACATTTTAATTGAGGTAAAATTTACATATCGTGAAATGAACAAATCTTAAGTGTCTTAGTCAATTTGTTTTAAAAATGCATTGACCTGTGAAATAAACACACCTATCAAGAAACAGAAAGCTGCCTGGCTGGTGTGGCTCAGGGGTTGAGTGTCAACCCATGTACCAAGAGGTCGCTGGTTCGATTCTTGGTAGGGCACATGCCCATGTTGTGGAACAAATCCCCAGTGGGGGGCACGCAGGAGGTGGACAATCAGTGTTCTCTCATCGATATTTCCATCTTTCTCTCCCTCTCCCTTCCTCTCTCTATATAAAATCAATAAAGAAAAAGAAAAAAAAAAAGAAGAAAGAAAGAAACAGAAAGCTTCTATCATCCTAGGAGCTACTTCATGGCTCTCCCAGTCAACATCTTTTTTTCAGAAATTTAATACAGTTTATTATATTGATCAAGTTGAATATTCCATGTGCATTTTATTTTAATGATGAATCTTCCATGTGCAATTAAGAATAACATATATTCTGCAGTCATTGCTTTATTGTTTTTTGCTGGTCAAGTTGGGTAATAATTATTCAAGTGTTTTCTACATGTGTTTTCCTTTGATCATTCTCTCCAGTATAGAGAGAAGAAAAATGACATTTTCAACTATAATTGTGGATTTCTTTGTTAAATTTTTTAATTGTGGATTTTTTTTTCCTCTTTAGTTCTTTCTGGTTTTGATTTAGATGTTTAGAATCTCTGGGTTAGGGCACATTAATTTGATTGGTGGGTCTTCATAAGGAATCAACTATTTTATCATTATAAAAATGACCTTCCATAGCTGTTCTAACACTCCTGTTTTGATTTCTACTTTTCTATTTTAACATATCTTTTTAGGTTTTGCCATGATTAGTATTTGCACGGCATGTATTTTTTTGTCCTGTTATGTTAATCTGTATTTTAATGTTTATAGAGCATCTCTTATAATGAACACTTTTACCCTTACATTTTTATTCTAGTCTGACAAGCTGTTCCTTTTCAGTGTGATATGATTTTATTTACATTTAATGTAGCTATATTTACTTTGGATTAGTTCTTTACCTTATACTTTTTTGTTTGATCTCTGTTTTTACTTAATTTTATTCTTTTATATTTTGAATTGATCAAGCATTTCTTAGTACTGTATTTTAACTCTTTTATTTCTTTTTAGCCAAAAGTGTGTGTGCATGTGTATATGTATGCACATGTGCAATTGCATGTGCATAAATTTAGGGTTTAATATGCATCTTTAACTTAACACCATTTTTCATAACTTTTATATTAGATCATGTAAAATATAAGAATGCTACAGTAGTAGACTGCTTTTTAGTCTTTATAATTCTGTCTGATGTTTTGAACTCTCTTTCCCATACAACAGTGTGGGAAGGATTGGTGTTGACATTTTCTAAACATTTGGTAGAATTCACTGTTGAGGCCAGTTGGTCCTGGACTTTTCTTAGTTGAGAGGTTTTTGGTTACTGATCCAATTTCCTTCCTCATTATTGCTCTGTTCAGATTTTCTCATTATCATGATTCTTTTTTGGTAAGTTATATGTTTCTAGAAATTTATCCTTTTGTGAGAGAATAATTTTTCCCTTGCTGCTTGTAAAATTCTCCTCTTTGTTTTCAGACAGTTTTGTTATTAGGTGTCTTGGAAAAGATTATTCTGAATTGGAAGTTTGGGGTCACCCATTAGCTTTATGAACTTGAATGTCCAACTCTCTCCCCATGTTTGGGAGGTTGTCAGCCACTTGCTTCTCCTTGTGGGACTCCAATGACGCGTACATTATCTTGGTGGCGTACTGCAAGTCTATCAATAGGACTACGTTGAGGACAAAAACCAGTGAAATCTAGAGGGTCTAGGACAGCGGTGCTGGACATTGATCCTTCCTCAGTGGCTAAATCTGCTGACTTTGCAAAGCAGGTCTCTGTGACCCTCAATTGCTCCTGCTGCATAGCCATCAATAGCCCCTGTTTTTCTTTCTTGTTCCTAGCTGTCTCTATATATCTTGGCTTTTCCAGTCTGGTTGGTTTGAAACTGAAAAGGGACATTTGTGCAGTGTCCCAAAAGGTGGAGAATCCGCTTGCTCACCTGCTGTTGTTTTCTTTCTAGCTGGGAAGTTCCCTGTTGGACTGGGCAATACCAGCTTGTGGGTGGCATGATGGAGGCACCATGATGCTGTCTTCCTTCTCTTCTCATGCTGTTATTCTCACATCTCTTGGTTCTACTGTGTTGCTAAAATGTAAGTGGACCCCGGAGCTCTCCAGAGCAGTTTTGCTTAATGGATAGCTCTCTACTTGTGGGCCTTTGTGAGGGGTCAGAGAGGCTGGGGTCTCCTACATCACCATTTTGGTTGTTGAGCTCTTATTTTCTTCATGGTACTTATCACCTCCCCTTCAGTATCCTCTTCCAGTCGAATGGAGACCCAGTGGGAGCAGGATTTGTGTTCTGTTCACTGTTGCGTTTCCAGTGCTCAGAGGATTTCTGATATGTGGTGACCACTAAGCAAATAATGTTGACTAACGCTAAACAATTGAATTCATATTAGACATTAGGATGTCAATGCAAGATTATCTTTAGCGTTGAGGCAGAACTGGTATACATACTGAATCAGATTGGAATTATTTAGGGGAATATTAAGAAGTTAAAGATTGAGATGGGAATCAACTCTCCAGTAGAAGTATTTGCAATTGCTTGGCAAATCTAACTTCATCAATGACAAATGAGAATTTCCATTTTCTTCATCATGTTCCGACTTTATTTACTTATATACTTATACATTGTTATTGTTTCAAGTACAGATGTTTCAAAGTTAGAGCAATTCATTTAACAAAAAAAATGAACCATGTTATCTTTAAAAAAAACTACACAAGATAAAGTTAAAATAGTATCTTGAGAAAGGTGAACAGGTGAGCATATTTCTAAATTGGTTTCTAACGTAATATTGTTAGCACAATGGAATTTTTTCCTATATGATGCTAAAAGTCTCAGCCAAATAAGAGATTACCATGTAATACATATGTTGATCCACTTTTGTTCATCTTAGAAACCCATCAACTTTTAACTACATAAGGACAGGCAAGATATTTTAATTGCATGGATAATTAAAGAAAGTGGACGACTTCCTCCCTCAATATTAAAGCTATATTTAGTTCAGATTGGCTCACTGCAATGTTAAAACCAACAATAAACTTCATGATATATATATTTTTAACGTGTTAGTATTATGAGTATTATCACATTTAATATGCGATGACATAACTCTAAACTGTTTTTAGAATCATAGACTTCAATCACATATAATTTGTTTAAAAGCCACTGAGCAAGAAAAACTTGTGCCTAAAATTATTACATAACAGAATGACTACTATAATATAATTTAGTAGGTGTTAAATGTATGCTTGCTCATATTTTTACCTCTGTGAGATATTCTTAAAGCATGTGTTTTGCATATCTAAAATTAACATGTATAAAATTATATCACCCCTGGTAATTTATTATATTTTTATAAGTAGACATTAATTTAACATTTCCCTGATTTAAGGGAAACACAATGAAGATGAAGAATCCATTTTTCACAAATAAGCATAAAAAGGATTCTTGAAACAAGAATGAGTTCATCAACAGAATCCAATTGCAAAAGATGAATCATATAACAGGGGCTAACAAAAACCTTCTTGAAATGGTTAGATATTGACATAACAAAAAAGGAGTACTCTTTGGTGGCTGGCATTAATTCATCTCATCTTTAAATTGCTTATACGATAAAAGTCAGCTCAAAAGATCTTAATACTCTAAATCTCATGTGTAGTTAGTGTATTATTAAGATTAGGGGCTTCATGATACTCATCTAATTGTGGATGTGCATATATTTTTAGATGAATAAAACTAGCATTAAAAAACAGAAACTAGCCCAGCTGGTGTGGCTCAGTGGTTGAGCATCAACCCATGTACCAAGAGGTCACTAGTTTGATTCCCGGTCAGGACACATGCCCAGGTTGTGGGCCCGATCCCCAGTGCGGGGCATGCAGGAGGCGGCCAATCGATGTTCTCTCTCATTGATGTTTCTATCTCTCTCTCCCTCTCCCTTTCTCTCTTTCTAAAAATCAACAAAGAAAAAAAAAAGTATAAAAAAATTTCAAAACAGACAAAAAAAAAAAAGAAACAAAAATTTAAAAACAAATAACAACAAAAATCCGGAAACGATTATGTTTTTATTGTTCTTTTCAGTGTAAAGTTAACATATTCATGATTCCTATCATGTGCTGGGTGTATTTTTTCCTCTAAACTTCTGTCCTTCACGTAGTCTGTTGTGGGTGTCACTAGAGCAAACTTACACGGGCCTCCAAGGCCGTCCGATCACTGTCATCACTTTCGCTCCAGATTCACACATTGCTCCTCGCACCTGGGTACACTCCACGACGGTGCCGAGTCCCCAGCAGCCTGCAGTGTGCAGCTGCCCTTGGAGAGGGAGAGAACGCAGCACGTTCTCGGAGGAAACCAAACTCTAGATCGCATTTTAATTCTCAAACTGTTTTTAAACTATCTGTCTTATATAATTTCCCTGTCCTTTTATTTATTTTTTTATTGAAGTCTTAAAGTGAGAAAAGGTCAGTTATATAATGCCTATAATGAGAAAATTAAAATAGACAACGCAGAAGATGATTTCCCGGGGAGAATCGCTTTCTGTGTTTCCTGCTCTTTAATTTTAATGTGTGAATTTTCAAATCAAACACTTTGCTTAGACGCAGCCCACTCTCAAGGCAGATGCCACCAGGAGGACTGATCGTCTCTATTTTTGCATGAAAGCTCAGTGTACTTCCTAGATCCCAGACTGAGGACTCCTTCCTGTTCCTGCCTCTGGACCAGCTTGTCCCAGGGAAAATTCCCTCCTGGTCCCAACGAAGATGTTCAACGGTGTCTGTGGGTTCCAGTAGGTCCGTGTGTCAGGATCCGGGGCTCCTTCCAGGATCTAAGGTTTGGTTGCCAGGTGTGGGCCGTGCCTGAGTAATGATCAGAGGTAAGAGCAGAGAAATAAGCTTAAACATAAATTAAGAGCTCATGCAGAGAAGGTATAGATTGAGAGAAGAAGGAAGCAGAATATTTTCATCAGAATATTTAAGTCTCAGTTCACGATTTCTTTTCCATTTCTCCCAGCCATAATGTGTTTTTCTTGCTCCCATAATTTCTTCATATATTTTCTGCTGTATTTACAATAAGCTCCCTTGATTTACTTATTTTTGTGTGTGCATGTGTTATCTCTCTCACTCGGTTATAAGTGCTTAATGGTATGGATCTGTTTCTACATTGTGAAGTCCAAATAGTCTAGAACACTATTTCATCATTGATTTGAACTGAGGTCTTCTGATTAAGGACACGTGTTTGTTTTCTGCTTCTACTTCCTGACATGCTACTCTTAGGAAAGCAACTTTAAAAAAAACCTCGTAATCAGGAATTTTTTTTAAAAATGCAGTACAGGTAATAGGAAGAAAAAGAAAATATGAGTTAGAAAGAAAAGAAAAATACTAAACAAATTGATAAAAATTAAGCCATTTAGGGGAAGATATTGTCAAGTCAAGTGATGTCAAAGATATGGAGAACTTGGGACACCTTTACACTATCGTGGGAATGTGCAAGTGCACACCCACTTAGGAAAAGAGACTGGAAGTTCCTCAAAATGTTAAACACGGTGCTACCATATTACCTGGCAAATCTGCACCCACCGAGGTATCTACCCAAGAGAAATGGAAATATATATCCACACAAAAACTTTTACATGAATGTTCATCACACTATTATACATAATAGCCAAAAAAGGTGGGGAAAAAACAAATGTCTATCAACAAATAAACAGATGAGCATCATGTGATGTATCCATACAACAAAACGTTAGTTGGCAATGGAAAAGAATGGAGTACTGAAACATGCTACCGTGTGGACGATCCCAAGATCATTACGCTAATTGGTCTCGTATTGTATACCATTTATGTGAAATGTTAAGAATAAGAAAATCTGTAAAGAAAGTAGATTAATGTTTTCCTAGGCCCAGTGGCAGAAAAGCAGGATTGGGGTATGCATCGGAGATACCTGCTAAAGGGTACGAGATCTCTTCCTGGGGTAATGAAATGTGATAAATTAGATTATCGTGGTAGGTGTGTAACTGTAAATATACTATAAACCACTGAATCATTCACTTTACAGGGTGAATTTTACGGTATGTAATTTATATATCAAGAAGTTCTTAAAAATAAGAGAGGTAAATTCCTATCCTTTTGGCTCCACACTCTCTCGTGGCATTGTTCCACACCCTGGTGGTCTGCTCTCGGTCAGAGAGGCCAGAACCCTGGAGTCAATGGGGTAGGGATGGGGGGAGGGGCACTCATGGTCCTTCCTACTAATACAGCTGTTTTTCACTTCAAACCACATCATCATCCATAACTCTCAGCACTTTATTTATTTATTTTTTACTTTACTGGTAAAGAATAGTTTCTCCATTATATTTTTCTCCCTGTTTTTTTTTTTAAATTTAATATGGAAATACAATTTTTGATTATTTATTCCGTATCTGCACTAGTAAAAACTCTTACATTTCATGAGTTGATCAAGTTTTCTCCACATATAACACAATCTGCAAAGGAAGTTTTTCCCCCTCTTCTTGTAAACCTCCAAAGTCTTATTTTTACTTAATGCCACCCTTAACTCTACACCAGCGATGACTACTTATTTACCCCTGGCAAACATGCCAATGTTGGGAAATATGGTTGGTTGTCACAACTGGGAGATGCTACTGTTACTACCGGCCAGAGATGGCACTCAGCACCCTACAGTGCCCAGGACACCCCAACAACACAGAATTGTCTGACTTCCATGTCAATAGTGCTGACATTGCAAAACCACGGGCTAGACTGCTCAGGCAATGCGAAGCAGTAGTGCTAGATGGCATTTTTATTTCCTGAAGTTAAAGAAATGTTTTCTATGCGTTGTCATCAAGTGCAATGTTGACTTTTTGTTTGAAAAACATAGGTTTTATTTTGTTTTTTACATCTTTCAGGCATACAAATGCACATATGTGTATATATTTTATATAAAACCATTTAAAAATTCCTATAATAATAATATTTTAATGACAGACTTCAATTAATCCTTTTCTTTTTCCCTGTTCCATTTTCTAACACACTGCACACATTTAGGAAATTTATGTTAATATCCTTTTATGAGAACTGCCATATTTTTGTCCATGCTCCTAAAGTTACAATCACACACACACACACACAGACACACACACACTCACATTTATCAGTAATTTATTGGCATAAAAGGATTACATGTAAATACTATTTTACATGTCGATTTTTTTACACTCTACAGTACCAACTGGAAATACATCTATGTGACAACTGGTTGAGCTTTATTTCATTCTATCAAGTCTACATACTATTCAGGGTGTGACTAGGTCATTTGATAATCAATTATTTCATTTGTCGCTTTCAGTAATTCGTCAACACACAGCCATAAATATACACATGGATGTACATGTATGTTTTTATAAAAACATAGATATAAATGTATATGTGAAAGTGGGCTTATTTATTTTTATGTGGTTGAATTTGTTTGGTTGCAAAATATATGGCATTTTCAATTTAATCAATATTCATAACTTTATAAATACTTGTATTTCAAGCACAAAATGAAAATTCGAATCTTAAATATATTTGCTGTCCATTTGTGTGTTTTTTTTGTATTATTATTATTTTTTATCCTTACCCGAAGACATTTTTGCATTTATCTTCAGATAGAGAGGGAGGGAGAGAGGGAGGAAGAGAGAGAGAAAAACATCAGTGTGAGAGAGACACATCAAGTGGTTGGCACCCACACAACCCCAACCGGGGCTGGGGACCAACCTCAACCAAGGTATGTGCCCTTAGCGGGAACTGAACCCTGGCCTCTCCTGTCCTTGGGTTGAGGCTCTAACCACTGAACAAATCAGCCAGGGCTCTGCCATCTATTTGAATTTGCATCAGTGTGCAGTGCTCACAATTACCTATTGCCTACTGTGTTTTTTAAGTGATTAAATAACTTTTATCAATGTTGTTTCTATATTATATTTAACTCTTTATCATATACTTTATAATTTTAATCAAAATTGTATTCATATTATTGAAATTATATAAGCTGTATTTGTGTGTGTACACACATGCACACACATATACACACATATATTTGATGTGTAAGATGATTCTCCTACTTTCAGATTGTTCAGTTACCCTGCAAGATTTTTTTGCAAAAATTGTCATTTTAATTCTTTTGCAACAAATTCTCTGAATCATCTTAAATTATATCTAAAACTTGAAAGATAGCAGTGTGATTTTATCTTTGTCTATCATTTTAATGAAAGTTTATAGAATTATGGATACGGTGACTGTCTATTTAAAATTGTTCTGTTCTTATATAAACATTTGCTCTTTTCTGACTAAAGTTACTTCTTCTTTGAAGACTCTGATAAGCTACAGCTTACACCTCAGTTTTTTTTGTTTTTGTTTTTTTAATTTAAAAAATTTTTTTATTCAGTTTTGTTCTTTTTTTAAAAAATTTTTATTTATTTTTTTGTTACAGATATTTTACCTTTTTTACCCCATTGGCACCCCCCTCCCCACCCCACCCCTGCCCCGTCCCCAGCTTAGTTGTCCATGTCCATTGGTCATGCATACATGCATATAAGTTCTGTGGTTTATCTCTTCCCACCCCCCTCTTCTGAGGGATGTCAGTCTGTGCCCTACTTCCATGTTTCTGGGTCTACCGTATTCCTCAGACTGTTATGTTCATTATGTTCCATATATAAGTGAGATCATGTGGTATTTGTCTTTTTCTGCTTGGCTTATTTCACTTAGGATACACCTCAGTTTTTATTTTTGTCATTATCACTTGTCTATTGGGTCAGCATTAAGCTCCATTATCTCAAAAATTAGTATGATTTTAAAGCTAAAATATTTCTCCCTTAAGCAGGACCTGATCAATAAAACCAAAAGATTATGTATTGCCTGAATTTTAGTAGAGAATTTTAAATGTGAATTATATTTTATATAAGAAACCCAAGAGAAAACTTCAAAATATATGCACATTTTAATGATTTTTCTGAAAATATAAAGTATTGTCTTTTTCTCATTAAGACATTGCTTAAAATGTCCTTTTAAAAAATGTGTCAGTCATGCTACTGCATTTCAGTGCAGAGAAGAAGCTGCATGGGGACCTCTACGCCTAAAACAAAGGACAATGTATTCCATAACACTTATCTGATTATAAGCTGATTATATTTCCTCAATGCCAGCATAGAGGCAGAGTGGAATGAAAGAAAGTGTCCTGAGTATTAATTTACCTATTATCTCTAATGAAATTAAATAATGCATGAGGGACTGCAGATTGTAATAATAAATATGCATTAAAATTCTTAACAATGTAAAAAATAAGTGATCTTTTTAATTCATCTACAGACAAATAATTTTCTGCTTTTTAAAAGTTAGATTACCCAAATGATTGTATTAGGTTAGCCTAAGTATCAAATAAAGGTGTATTCTTTCAAGAGTAATCACTGTGATGTTAAGTCACTACTGATTTCTTATCAAATGTTTCAAAAAAGGGTTTTCACAAAACATATATCAAAACACACTTAAAAGTGAAAATAAGCAGTTAATAACCAAAGAGACAATGTTTCTGAAGGCACATTGATTGTATGAGTTCCAAAAACACAATTTTTTTTGGTTATGTTTCTGTTTGTATTGTGGTTAGCCCTATACTTACAGTATTAGGTCTATGTTTTTCATCAACTGTAGTTACCGTTGGAATAGCCTATACATTTAAAATTGATAAGATATTGGTGTTTCCAATATTTCTACCCTATCTGTCTTAACATATACCTTCAAAATATAATAAAGAGGAGTGGATAATATACTGGTGATGAGGAGACAGAGGCGGGACTG
The DNA here is from genome assembly GCF_014108415.1 of Molossus molossus. Classification (NCBI taxonomy): domain Eukaryota; kingdom Metazoa; phylum Chordata; class Mammalia; order Chiroptera; family Molossidae; genus Molossus; species Molossus molossus. Next base: position 119,113,658 of record NW_023425377.1, on the reverse strand, counting down.
TGGGAAGGGGAGGCTGAGACACAGGGAAGTTTGAGAGGACTTGGGGCTCAGCACACAGGCAGCAGCCAGTACAGAGCATATCTGGAGGTTTATTCCGACTCTACAGATCTCAAAATGAAACTAAAATCAACAAAGGAATTGTGTCTCCAAGGCCAGAAACTCCCAGCCCCCATTTATGGAAATGCAAATTAGAAGCTCCTGGAAGGAACACAGGTCAGTTACTTAATGAAAAGCAAACAAACAAACTTCCCCTCCCCGAAACAGGATTACTAAATGAGTTCTGCTGCAAAACTATAGAGTGTGTTCCTATTGTAGAAAGCCAGGTCAACTTAGAAAGGATTACAGTCAGTCCTTGTTTATCACGGTTAATCAATTCCAGACTCTACCGCAATAAATGAATTTCTATGAAATAAGATTCTTTATTTATACAGTCATCCCTTGCAACTTTGTGCTTTATATAGTATAGTATTTGAAAAAAACCATGATAGAGTGAAGCGACGAAAGTTGAAGCACAAAGTGGTAAGGGACAATTGTATAGGAAACCAAGATAGGATTTTGGGGAGAAACCAAAAGCAAGCCTAGGGTTGCTCCAAGGGTGTTTCCCCTCCTCCTCACTAATAGCCTGGGAGAAGTTGAAATGATCATAGGAAGGGAAGCCACTAAGGTCCCTATAGATGACCTAGGGCTGAACCCAGTCAGGTGGGAAACACAGCTTTTAAATGTATGGATGCTACTAAGGTAGAGTTCCTTGAAAGGGCCAGTCAGAGGCTAACAAAGTATTTATCTTCCCCTAGACCACAGAGCCCCATGGGCAACCCACTTGGGTCCCCTCCCTGCTGTGGGAGCCTATCTTTCAAACAAACTTTCCTTTTGCTTACCCCTTGGTCCAATGAACACATTCTTTGAATTTGTGAGACAATGAACCCAAGCACCATTATTTGGTTTCAGTGATATTTTTACCACAATAGTCCTTAAACTTGAAACCTAACTTCAGTGTTAAGTTTGTGTTATATTTTGAGCTTTAGCTTTAAAAAATAAATAAAAACAACATTTATTAGTAATTGAGACTGGTGATATGGGACTGAGGAGGTGAGGTTAACAGATATAAGGAAAGGGAGAGAGGGAGGGAGGGAGGAAGAGAGAGAGGTGGGGACAGAGAAACTATTCAAAATGGTTTGTCTTTAGTAGAAACTTATAGTCAGTGGGAATCCAACTGTTTGAGAATTTAGTGAAAAATTGCAAATTTCTATAAGAAATAGAAAGAAGTGGTCTTACAAAGAAGCTGAAATGTTAATAATATTGCGAATTATAAATGGCCTTTAAAATGGTAGACCAAAAAAAGGAAGGGCAATTCAATTTGATTAATGGAGGAAGTGGAAAGTAATGGGGGAGAATTACTTCTGAGCAAAGAATGACAAAGTATAATTTAAGAATATTAATTTTGATAGTGATATATAGTGTTGACAGAAAGAAGAAAGATTTAAGGTAGGAGATAAAATGCTCATTTAATATGGTAATCTAGACACAAAATATTATTTATTAACAGTGGTACAAGAAAGGAATTAATACATTTTCACATTTTAAATAAATGAATGCAGGCTTGAATATTGATATATATATATAACAGAAAGAAATGAAGAAAAGACTATGGGAAAGACTGGGTTTACATGTATTTGGGTTAGTCTGAATTTTTTAAATTTATTTTTCAATTATGGATTACATTCAATATTATTTTGTATTAGTTTCATTTGTACAGCATAGTGATTAGATAATCATATACTTTACAAAGTGTTTCCCGTAATAATTCCAACACCCATCTGGCACCATATATTGTTATTATAATGTTATTGACTATATTTTTTCTGCTGTTCTTTTATTCGTCACATACTTGGGTTTTTCTGGATAGTTTTCCTTTATACCCCTTGTCTCTGCATAACTTTCGTAAGAGTTTTCTTTGCTCTCATCCTCTCAGTTAGACTATCCCGAGTCTTATGGTTGTGTGTACTTTAATTCCCATCGCGTTTCTATATATTTTATTCAGTTGACACCACACAAATGTATAGTTATAAGTGAGAAATATATCTACATATATAGATATATATATTTGGTTTTCAGTTTATTTTAAAATTGTCTCACATTTACTCAGGTTAAGAGCATAAATTCATATTCTAGAACAATGAATGGTTTACGTATTCAGTGTTTTGGGTCCCTATGTAGATGTGAGATGGAATTCTGTTCATTTCAGGGCAGAAGTCAAGGCTATGACACCCCACTCATGAAGGTCATTTGAGAGCAAGGTTGTTCTTCACACAGCAGACAGCGTAGAAGGGCAGGCTGGCTTGGATGAATGGGGGGAGCGATCTGGGTCTCTATGGGAGGTCGATGGTGTGATGAAGAAAAGATCCCATGGTGGACAGGAGAGTTCGGGGGACAGGAGAGTCTCATGGGTGCCAGAGGAGCGTTAGCAAGGGCTTGTCCAGATGTAAGGTCAAAAAGCAAAGGAGCATTAGACTTCCTACAATAGTTGGCCTCAAAGAACTTATGACATAGGTAATACAGTGCTCTACACATTTCTAAATATCAGTCAAATGCAGGCTACACATTTATGAAAGAGTAAAACATAATCATGTGTTACATTAGTATGTTTCTATTCTTAATATTTTGGTAATATTTAAAATATATTATCTTTGTATAATTATACATTTGTATTTCATTTATGCTGATTAAATTATATATTATAGATATGGACATTTAAGAAAAGGTCTCATTTTTTTCCCATATTACATGATTATTTGAAGGAGAAGGAATAGTCATTCAGTGATCTTCTTGGTGGCAACAAATGAATTTAAGGAGAGGCAGGAGAGGAGTACAACAGTTAGCTGTCCAAGCACAGGACCCTCTTTTATTCCTGTTCGTCTCTCTTCCACTCCAGAGGCTCTTAATGTTTCCTTTCCTCATTACTTTATATATTTTATGAAGTCTCTCATTATTTTGTCAAGGAGAAAATTGTACTTAAAAATATTTAATCTGGTTTATTTCCCATGTTACCTTTGCAACAGTGCAATACACTTTTCTATGAACTAGACTGAGTCCGTAGCCTTTTTCAAAAGTAATTGTCACTCACCTTATTTCTCTGCTCTCTTTTACTGCGTAAAGAGTGTGGCATAGAAGGGCCATGGTAATGCATCGCTTCATTTCTCTTTCCTTTTCTACATTATATTTCAAATTGTAAGGGTCTGCATTTGAGATAATGATTTGTGAAAGGCACTTATTACAACCCTATTTCAGTTGGTATTTTTCTCCATAATTAGTGTATGTTTTAATGACTAGATAGTCTCAAAATATAGACAAATGTCCATTTCTTTTTTTTTCTTTCTTTATTGATTGATTTTAGAGGGAAGGAAGGGAGCAGGAGAGAAACATCGATGAGAGAGAACATCTATCAGCCGCCTCCTGCATGTCCCTCACTGGAGATTTTGCCCACAACCTGGGCAGGTGCCCTGATCAGGAATCAAACCAGCAACCACTTGGTACATGGGTCACCGCTCAACCACTGAGCCACACTGGCCATTTTTTACTGGACATTTACATGGAGAGTAAACATCTTGCACACATACACAAACATACTTATAAATAACATCATTACCTTTGGATGTTACTGTAATTTTAACATATGTAGTGAACATTGGCTCTAAGAAATTTCAAGCAGAAAACATAAAGGATCTCTGTTATATTTATAGGCTTTTTCATTAAGATTATCCATTCCGTAGTGGATGCATTAAGAACATTTACTTCAAATATTCCATTACCATTACCTGTGAAACACAACCTCTGATCTCACCACATAAATGGAACCTCAGGGCTCCAATTGCAAACGTCATTGGAGACAAAATGTCTCATGCACTTGATGGGTTGCCTTCACTGCATATCATTTTTATTATCTAGATATTTTAATAATCTTTGTGCTGTGTTCCAAGTAAAAATGAGAATGATTTTTTTTTGCTATAAAATATATTTTAAATTTTAGATATAATACATCCCAAAATCTCAAGTGGACAGTCTGACAGAGTTTTTACAGTCATATGTACCAATGAGATCACCATCTAAATGGTCATCACAGCTCACTGTCTGCTCATGTTCCCTTTTACTCGGTTCACCCGCCCTCGTCTAAGTTAAACGCGTTCTTTTTCCCACTATAGCTTAGTTTGGCCTTTATTTATTTATTTATTTATTTATTTATTTATTTATTTATTTATTTTTACAATATTGTTTAAAAGCCCCAAATGTCTAAGGTAACTGGGATACAGTCTGTTTCTTGGCTTGGTGGTAAAAAGGGATATGGTAAGAGTATCAAAGGGGGTTTACCTTGTGAAACTAAAATGGGTTTTGAAAAAAAGTAATTGAAATCAGGAAAGTTCATTTGGCTGGAAATATAAATGTATAAAACAAAAACACATTTTAAGTGTTTTCCAGTTTCAAATATTTTAGAGAAATAGAGAGAATGTTAAAAGCTACACAACTTTATCACAAACAAATTTGGAAGACTTTCAGGAATCTAGATTTTTTCGTCCTTCACTTCCTTACTATGAAGATACATTTAGGCTCTCGAGTTTTCTTAATGTTGTTCTTGGATGCATACATTTATTCCAATTCACTGCGATGAAAAGGAGCCCAATAATACAACCATGAATCAACAAGTTCCCAGTTTCTTTCCACAATTCTGCAGCCCCCTCTCTGTACCCTTCCTTCCTTCTGTATCAAAACTGAGAATCAAAAAGGTCAAAACTGTGCGCAATAGTAGGAAGAAGAACTTAAAGGCCAGGACAAATATATTTTAATGGGCAAGAGGTGGTATTTGTGTGAAGCTGGAGAGACTCACCAATGAATAATGTTGGTGAACATAATGTCATCGACCCCATGGGGCACCTGCTATGCCATGTATTGCACTCATACACTCCTTCCCAATCTTCACGACAAAGCTGTAAATTGTCTATAGTATGTCTCTTTTAAAGAATAAAAAACTCAGGTTTTTGAAGGGGCAGATCCAGATGTATTCTTCATTCTCACCGATTCCCCAAACCACAATCATTCTACTGTGGCACAGATAACCTTTATGTGCTAATGAGTTTTGAATTTCACCCTGAAGTCAGAGGAAGATTTTAAGTATTGTGATGACATGATCAGATTTGTGGGTTTACATGGATGAAATATAGTTAAGTAGAAGAAATATAAAGACCTGGGGGAAGAAGAAAATAATTACAGAAAGATTTATAATGCCTACGAAGAAGAAAGTAATTTTCCTAAGATGCTGGGCCTGGCCAGAATTTAGCTTATAAAAGTGTGACTCTTAAGACATAACTTCACGGTCAATAGACCACATGTAAAGGCATAAATGACCATTTAAATAAATCGTTGTATCAAGTGCATATTGTCCCATTTCTACAAGGAGGTGCTTTCTGGATGTGCGACACCAAACAGGGTGTTGGACACACTCTCTGTCCCACTGATAAAACAGGAGATGTTTTTGTTCATGAAATTACTTTGTCTTTTCTTTCATACTTCATGTTTCCATTGAAATGTAAAATGGTTCACCACTAAGACTTGGTGGATAAAATAGGACTGTGATTAGGAGTGGTTCAGGTGCACATCGTCCTGAGCACCGAGAGGTCCCAGTTCAATTCCTGGTCAGGGCACGTGCCTGGGTTGCTGGCTCAACCCCCGGTGGGGTGTGTGCGGGAGGCATCCCATCAGTGTTTTTACATCTCTCTCCCTCTCCCTTCCTCTCTCTCTAAAATCAATAAAAATATATTTTAAAAATATGTACACTATTGTAATATGTTAAACTAATTGATTGCCACATTCTTGTATTATTTATTCAGAAAATGTCAGAATCCCATGCACTTTATCCTTAACAGCATTCTGATAGTATAGATATGTAAGAAAATTAGAAAAATAGAAAATAAATTAGAGCAATTTATGATTAATTTAAGAAAGAGAGATTTTAGTTTCGTGGGGAAAAAGTTGCAAAAAAAAAAGATTTTTCACAATACCAAAGATTTTATTTAAGAATATTACTGTGAATGAGGATAAGGAAGAAATTTGTTTCTTTTCTTATTTATACCAATAGAAATAAAGATATTAGAGATTTTGATAAAACTTTTTTAATTTCCTTATTATGATTAATGTATGTTTAGCAAAAAGTCCAACATTTTTTTCCTGAAATTCTTAAATATTTATGTATTTAGATTCCTTATTCCAATACTTTATTGGCCACAAACTAAGAAAGTCAGAATTTTATGACATTTTTACCCAATAAAAGATAAACAGATTAATGTAAGAGGTTGCCCTACAGAGATTAAAAGAATTTCTGTCTAAGAGAATCATATAAATTTTATATAAGAATCATTTAAATGTCATGTATATATTTGTCATTCCCTCTTAACCCTCTTTAAATTTAAATGTAACAATTGACCTCTTGATGATTCTTAAATTATAGGCTAAATATGCCACATTTTAATCTCATTTTCCATATTTAAAACTGAAAAAGTAGTTTGTACAAACATTATTTTTAAAATTTTATTAATCTAATGACATTATTCATTTGTGTTCCTCTCCAACATGTAAGTATTACCATTTTGTTTTATTTATTTATTTATTTATTTATTTATTTATTTATTTATATTTTTATCCTCACCTGAGGACATTTTTTTGCATTTATCTTCAGACAGAGCAGGAGTGAGAGAGGGGGGAAGAGAGAAAGAAACATCGATGTGAGAGAGACACATCGAGTGGTTGCCACCCACAGGACCCCAACCGGGGCCGGGGACAAATTGCAACCGAGATATGTGCCCTTAGTGAGAACTGAACCCAGGACTCTGGCCCACAGGCCAGCACTCTAACTGCTGAGCCAAACTGGCCAGGGCAGTATTACCATTTTAATAATCCCTAGCCAAGGCTGAATTTCTTCGAGAAGCCAAACCATGTGCTATATCTTACTCCAAACATTTCCATTTTGAATGGGAATATTCTAAATTTGCCACTTTATTTATACAATATAAGCAAAGTGTTGAATTGTTAAGGGAAAGAGATCTTGTAACAGAGGGCCTGAGTTCAAGTTCTAGCCAACCTTCACAGAATTTGGAAAAATAGAAATTAAAATATAAAAACTATTTCTGATCTGCATCATAATGAATGACTATCTCTCTGGGAGTGTTGAAGTTTAAATAATCTAGGTGAAGACAGTTTGTTCATTATAGCAGACTAAAATGTTAACAAATTACTACTGTGTGGTCTTGGCATTTGTATATTTAGTTATTTCTTATCTGAATGTATTCCTGTTTCAAATTTATGAGTCCCTTCACTGATGTCAAAGACAAGACTAAGTCTGCGTTACATATACAAAGGCTGTTTACTCATAAACTTGCCACGAGGGAACCCATCTGTCATTTCCCACATGTAGCAGGGGTTCAAAGCAGCTGAAAAGGAGGTACAGTTTAGAGAGTAAAGAGGAAAAACCAACACGGTCTGTGATCGGCAAGTGTTCATCAGGTGGGCCTCGTGAAAGCAGAGAAAGATTTCAGTTGACCTTCTGGTACCTTTGCCGCTCTGGGTTGGCTCTAGGTAAGTTAGCAGTTTGGGGCCTTTTCAAAAGAGTCAGAGTGTTTCGGTGGCTGGATACTTCCTGCAATGGGTGGGGGTCCCAGGATGCTTCTCTGCTGTGGAAATGTCATGAAGGTCCCTGTGGAGTGGGGTGTGAGCCAGGGCATGCAGCTCCTCACTGACGACGTCGCGTGTGGGAAACTGTCAGGTTTCAGGATTTCAGCTGACTGCTGCTAACCGCGCATGCTCAGCACCCAGCCCCCAACTCGCACCCTGCTGGCTCAGAGGCCTCGCCTGTCCTCCCCGCCTCTCCGCCTGCGTGTCCTCTATGCCTGGCGTTTGTTTTCTGTCTTCCCCTGATGTGTACACGTTTCACAAGTTCAGACCTGGGCTATTTGTTCGCAGCAGATTTTTCCTGCTCATCGATTCTTCTCTCAGTGTTACAATCGAGAGAGAAAACAACCTAGATTATGTCCTCTGGTCGCATGAGGACAGACTCCAGTTGGAGCGCGCCCCGAGTGACAGGGCCACGCGCGGAAAGTCGTTCGCAAGGTCACAGCGCCGCACCCAGGAGTTACGCGCCTGGTCCTAGACCCTCCTGGAGCCCCTGTGCTTGGCCCCGTTCCGGAGTTAAAATCACTGCCGTCTACACTGGCCACGACGCCTTCCTTCTCCTGATCCTGGGCAGGGATCTTCATCCTTGTTTTATTAATTCCCACGAGACGGGCCATGTAGATTAGCGCGCCCAACATAACTCTCAGGGACTCGTTCTGTTGTATCACCTTTTTTAATATTTTGATTTAGATTCACTATATCTTATTCCAATTGTTTCATAACGTGAAAATCTGCTTTTAATCGACTGCCAGTTTTCATCTTGTTACTGAAATGACTTTTAACGAGAGCGCTTCTTGGAAACTCTCCACTGATGGTATTAAGTCTGTATCAAAGGAGCGAGCTGAAAATTATATTGAAAGCCGAGGCGAACTGCGCTGCTGGTAACCATTTTAAAGGGAAAAACCAATTCAAGAAGGTTTATGGTTCTGATTCAGCATAAAAGTCCGTGCTGCCTTTGGGTGGGTGGTCTTCGACTGCGCATGCGGAAGCAGGGAGAGCGAGCCCTGGGCACCTGCACCTGTGCTGAGGGAGACCGCCAGCTACTCTTCTGGGTATTTTGAGAAAACGTGAGGATGGGAACGAGGACCGTGGCCACTTGAGTAGCTGCAGGCGATGGGCAGGGCCCAGAACGTGGGAGAGGATGAGTTTGAATTTTAGAGCGAGTCAAATATTCATGTGAGAGTGATAAAGTCTTATTAAATTTAAAAAATCATAACGGACGAGTGAAATATTTATAATGCAGAACTGTAACGGGTGAAATTAAATGCATGAATAGAATATGATTGCTAGATAGAGATGTTGATTTTTATTTTAAAAAACACAGAAGAAGGGCTTTAGATTAGGTAAGTTTATTTGATACTAAGAAACATAGTTCTAAAAAATAATGGATTTAAAAAGATAAGTCAGAAACAGGTATTTATATGTGTATAAATCAAGCGTTCTAGATTGCTCCCCTAAGCTGTAGTGATTTTCTAAATTATGTCAGAAGGTATGTACACATTAAAAGGTGAGTCGTATAATTTTTTAACATCAAATTTTATTAAATGAAGCAATGATGTTGAGAAGTTAGTTTCAAAGATGAAGGGCCATCTTAGACATTATTGTCTTTAAAAATGCCTCCTGGAGAAATACAAAACCACATTCCCAGAAATTCTGGCAGAAGTATAAGTAGTGGAATGCACTTTGAAGTTCCATGTCTTTACGTCATAATATGTAAATCTAAAATAGGGTAGCTATTAAGACATCAATAATTGCTTTATTGCTTTTACTTGCTCAATATTTTAAATAAATTCTGAAACTTCATACACTAAAATAGCATACGTGAAAGCATTCATTATAGCAGATGTTGTGATAATTTTTGCTAAACTAGTGCAGTTACATAAAGACACATTTAAAATAACAAACTTATAGTATTCCCTTCAGAAAACATTGCACTTTTACTGGAAACAAAATTTGATTTTACATTTACTCCGTTTTGTAAATCCTAATTGTTCCCATATAGATGTTTTGTTTCTAATAAAAAACAGAATATATAATAATAAATATATAAATCTATAATAATAAATAAATCTATAATAATCTAAATAAGTAAATCTATAATAATAAATATGTAGACCTTGGCTTATGTGACTACCCTCACTATCCGATTTGTATCTCTTCTTTTTAATTTTTTAAATAATTAATTTATTTTTGTTACAGATGTCTCTCCTTCGCCCCCAGATACCTTCCTCCCCACCCCACCCCCACACCCCAGCATCGTTGTGTATGTCCATTGGTTACATACACATACATATAAGTTCTTTGGTTTATCTCATCTCCCCCTCCCACCGCCCCTCCTCTGGATTTGTCAGTCTGAAACATTCAGACTTGTATCTTACAGTCAAAATCCTAATCATTTTCCCAGAATCTTCCCCTCCCCTCTCCTGAGATATGTCTCTCCTTCTAGATGAAGACTGCATATTTATTTCTAAAATTTTTATTTAATACTGGGTCTTTTGTCAATACAACTTAAACCCTTGTCCCCAATTTAAAATGTTTTATTTTCTAAAGCATTATATAGAAGTGTAGCATGCACACAGAGATGGAAGGAATCAAATTCGTAGCACGGCAGATGATCGCAAAGGACAGATGTCCACAGGGCAGAAATGGAGTATCACTGCTCCCTACCGCTGCACGCTCCTGCCGGTCACTGCCCTGTACCTGCCTCCAAAGGTGACCATTGTTCAGACTGCCACCAACATAAGTCCGCTCGCCTGTCTGAAACGTGAAAAATGGAATCGTGCTTTATGTCTTCATTTGACTTGGCTGTCTTTGGTCAATATTGTTTCTGAGGCCCCTCCATATTACTTTATAGAGATGGGACATATTTTCAGTGTTATACACATAGTGTTCTATTTTATGAATATATAAACATTTGTACCTACATACACATACATACTTATATATATACGTAGAGAGTAAATTATACACACACACACACACACGTAAAATTACAAACTATGTTGTTATCTTTAGGAAGACAGCAAAATACTATGGAAAAGAATGAAGAAAGGACTGTTTTGTTCCAGGGGACTAGTTAAAGAAGCATTTACAGCCCTGGCCAGTTTGGCTCAGCGGTTTAGGTGTCGGCCTGCAGTCCGGAGAGACCCGGCTTCGGTTCCCGCTAAGGGCACGTACTTCGGTTGCATTTTGTCCCCGGCCCTGGTTGGTTGTGCGGGTGGCAGCCACTCGATGTGTCCCTTCACGTCGATGTTTCTCTCTCTCTCTCTCTCTCTCTCTCTCTCTCTCTCTCTCCCTTCCTCTCTCTCCCTCCCACTCTGTCTGTACAAAAAAATGGAAAAATATCCTCGAGTGAGGATAAATGAAAAAAAAAAAAGAAGCATTTACAGTAAGACGAGACAGCAGAGTGAGTGGGAGGCAGCAGCTATCACTCTGGAGAGAGAAGACACCCTTTCACAGTATCTGAGACCGGAAAGGGGTAAAAGAAGAAAAACTGAAGGTCACAGAAGCTGGAGTATGTGAGAAATGAGGGAGCTGGAAAGTCAGGCTTCATCTTCCCAGCCCAATGTGATAAACAGCATCTCAAGGGTATATAAGCTCGAAAAATTATTAGCATAAAAATGGCATGATATGCTTCTCATTCTCAATATCTCGCTTGGGTATTTCCCCCCACATTCGTTTTGTTTGATCATCTGATTTTGGTATCTGGAAGAGTTCATGGAAGAAAGTCCATAGCAATTATTGTGGAGAAACTGATTTTTAAATATCAGAGAGGTCAGAATGCATCCCAAAGTCACCCAGCCGCTTCAGTGCAGGAGTAACAAGAATTTGTCATTCCGGCTTGAGTATTATTGGTAACTGTTAGAACGTTTGTGTCTCCCCGACACACGTTAGCATTTTTGGTCTGTCAAACTAGTAACTAAAAACAGTTCAATAACACGGTCAACTTTTTATATAAAAACAGATTTTGGGTTTCTTTTAATTGTGCATTTTACATTACTTCAATTGCTGATAAAAAATGTCTTCCCTCTTTATACAGTCATGACTTAATTTATCAAGTGGCAGTTTAAACATCCCTGTATTTGCCTAAAAGTTTGAACCCAAAGTAAAAGTATATATATACTTTCCTTAGTAGATAAAGAAGTTCTTCATGTAAATGTGAAAAAAAAAGTTATTTTTGCTTTTATAATATTTACTTTTATTTTTTTAACATTTTCTTTTTTATTGATTTTACAGAGAGAGGACAGAAGAAAGAGAGATAGACACATAGATGAAAGAGAACATCTATTGGCCGCCTCCTGCATGCCCCCCACTGGGGATCAGACCCACAACCTGGGCATGTGCCCTGACAGGGAATCGAACCAGTGACCTCTTGGTGCAGGGGTGGCCACTCAACCACTTGAGCCACACCGGCCAGGTGCTTCTATAATATTTAAATATAAATGAAAATGTTCTGGATTTTATATGTGGTGGGCAACGGCCATACTTTACAACTGAATTACACTGGGGATATGGGTATTCAGGTTGTCAACACCCTTTTACTTTCTGGTTGTATAAGATGAAACTCACTGGGTAAAACTCCACGAAACTCGAGCATGCTGGCGAAGCCTTAGAGAATGTTCATTTCCTGCATCAGACCACCGGGAGGGCTTATTCCGGGCAGGGCTGAGGAAGCAGCAAGGATGGTCTTGCTGATTTCCTGTCTGCTTCCCCACGCTGTCCACGTGCTGGTGTGGGGGGTCGTTCTCGGCGGGCCCTGGACTTCGGGGAGAGCTGTCAGAACCTGCGGTCTGGGCTCCTCCTCTTGGCAAAGCCAACCAAAACCAGAGGCCTTTTTGTATCTCCACAGATGACAAGATAAATCCAGACCTCAGCTTTATAACCCTCAATTGGGTCAAATTTCTGTCTCAAAGATAACCTCTGTCGTCAGGGAAGGAAAATCACCGCTTAACGGACTGAGCAGGGGAAGAAGGGTCTCCTTAATTCGGGGAGTGAAAATATGTCAATGCCAGTTATACTACGCTAGTTCCACTGACTTTGAATCAAAGGTAATTTAACTTTGCAATGAATGAGCAATAAAATCACTCCAGAAGTTTTAATGATAGTGATATAGGATTTCAGAAGTTAGGTTTACAAACTATGGTGGACTAAATTCTTCAGTGCATCTGTTTTGAAGCTTGACTTTCTTTTGTCTAAAGCTATTGGCATTAGGACAAAGCAAACCATATGTTAAAAACAGAGATTTTAAAATTCCCAATTTGACAGATAGCATTGTCGTATTAATGAGAGGTCTTTGGTGCAACGGTTATGTAATGTTTTTGTGAAATACACTCTAATTTTAGAAATTGTCATCTGTTTCATGTGCTTTTGATGGTTCTGTCACATTTAAGAACGTTTTCATTAGCTCTGTTGTAACATTTAATTATGATGTTTAGGACTTACAGAGGAGGGTCTGGGAATGACCAGAGATTGAAAGAAGTGAATATAACTACACGTACATTTTGGTTGCTTTTGGAGATAGACTTGTGGTAGCCAGCCTCTGAAACAGCCCCACGTGACCCCTGCTCTGGTAGCCCTCCCTTCGCATCCTCGAGTATGGCTGGATCTAGTGACCAGCTTATCTTGAATGGCATCAGAGCAAAAGTGGTTGGTGGTTACATCCAAGATGAGGTCACAAAAAGAACGTGACCTCTGTCTCGTCCTCTGTCGCTGTCTCTGATGGCACCCTCCTTCTGCCAGGCAGCTGCCTGTTGTGAGTATCCCTCTGGAGACGCCCACTAGCAAGAGGACCCAGAGCGTCCCGGGAGCCACAGGAACTGGGGGAGGGAGTCCCTGCAGTCGAGCCTTGATGCTTGCAGCCCAGGCGACAGCTTGATCACAGCGGCAGACCCTGAGACAGATGACACCGCAGAGACAGACTTGGTTCCTGGACCACGCACACTGAGATCGTAAATATTTGTTGCTTTCAGACATTCAGTTTGGAGGGAACTTGTAATGCAGCAAGAAATAACTAATACGGACATGTTGGTAGATTACTGTCTGTATTGTCAGTTTCTTCAACAATTTCTTTTTTAAAACATAGAATCGGGGACGAGTGGACGAGTTCATTAGGTTTTAGCACATATATCTCAGTGATACATTCTGAAGGCATATGGTACATTCTCTTAATACATTTAATGTCTAAGTATTCTGTTTAAACATTCAGGCAGGAGATATTAATAAAACAATAGTCAGGAGTAACTCTGGACTCGTCCCTTGAATCAGAAGACAGCAGTGTCGGGAGAGACACACTGAAGTGGGCAGAGGGAGTGGTCACGACAAAGGACAGGTGACAGGGCTGCTCCGTGACTTCAAGCCATTTCCCTTCCTCGGGCCTCAGTCAGTTTCTTTACATCAAGAATCAAGTTCTTAAAACATGTTTTCTGCTCCAAATGTCATCAATCTGTAAATGAGAGGAGCCTTACATTCTAAAAACATAGAAAACCATAGTCCAGGAACTTAGTTTTCATTTTCCTCCCCTGTTCATCTGCGTCACGATTTTGAGCAAGTTACATAGTGATCTTTGAAATATTTTCACCTTTACACATGTCCCCGAAGATTCTTTCATGTTTAAGGTATACGGTATTATGATTACATTTTTTGGTCATCGTGCTATTTACACTTACAGGGCAAACTGCTAGTGGATTTGTTTAAATCTGGGCTTGATTCCAATAAAGAAATAAATTCCCTGCGTTAAGTTTAAAATGAATTTACTTACATTTACCTCGCTGACTTTTTTTCATCCTCGGACACAGAAGTCGGTGCCTGGCAGGTGATTCGGTTATTTTCTCTCCGCTCTGAGGCTGGGGCAGGAGACTGGTTTCCCTTCCTGGCTTCCCGTGTGCGGGGAGTTACCTGAGCACCTCCCAGACTCCTAGAAACACTTCCCTCCCGGAGCAGCGGGACCCTCTGCAGTGTGTTTACACTGAAAAACAGCCTCTCTGCGTTCTTCAGAGATACCAGTGCCAACTAGCAAATGGATGTCCCCTTCTTAGAGGTGGCATGTCAGCCCCAGGGGGCCCCTCCTCTGAGAGACACACCCCAGCTGGACAGCAAGTTCTGCTCAGAGATCCTGATCTAACTTTTTAAATTTTAATATGCCAATCTCTTCTCCTCTTCACTCACCTCTAGGGTAGTAGCTGCTAATTAAGTTCACCATGTTCATAATGCCTAAGAGATTTTTTAACCCATTCTGCTACTTAGTTAACACATTCACACTTAGGTAGCAGAATCTTAAATGCCCTGTGTACAAAATGCTAACATGGGTTCTGCCTCCTGATTGGCCCTCGATTGATAAAATATCTTGGCTTGTCAACTTTCATATGTTGAAAGGTTATGGATCAAAGTCACTTAAATGTACACAAATAAAGCCAGATTCTAGTCTCAGAGCAGACAGAGTGGCTTACCCTAAACAATAGGCAGTTTTAAATATTTGCACACGTTAGAAAAGTGTGTTTGATGTTTGCTTAGCTTTCCAAACAGCTTAGCTAAGACAATTCTTCTTCTCCAATGTTTGTATGGATATTGTATTAGTTAATTCGATTTCTTAAAAGTGATTTCATTTTGTCGTCTCTACGATGCCAACTTAAATTTTAATTGCACTGACAGATATGTGTTCTATTTGTTCAATATGCATTCCCTTGTGTTTTAGTATGCAATTTAAAACAAAGTAGATTTCTCATTATAATTCCAATACTCAAATATAATCTCACCCGCTCCAACAAAAAAAATATTTCATAACCTAATTGTGTTAATCAGATTCATGGCAATTGATTTTTTTAAAGCATATGTACACTTAATACCAATGTCACCCCAATACATTTACTATAAACACACACACACACAAGGTTAAAGGTTTTTTATTTATATTTTCCCCAAACACTTCAGAGCCACATAGCAGTGTATTTCTAATACTTTGTATCACAGAAAGATCAGCAAGGAAATCCTGATTTTTCTCTTGCAATTGCAACTTCATAATGTTCTACGGACTCCTCAAAAGTATGACCCACTATGAACTAGTTGAGTCATAAACCATTTTACTTTTTTTTCCCTATGCAATTATTTAAGTGCTGTGTCACTAATATAATAAATTATATACTGATTATTTTCAAAAGGCTTATTTGGTACTAGATATATTTCATATAGCCAATGGAAGGCATCTTATTAACATCTGGAATAAAAAGACTTTCTTTAGGACAACTGTATTGACATGTGGTGTTTCCTGGCCGAGGCACAAGGCAATTATTTTTTGAGGTTCTTTCCACAACTCTCTTTTCTCATGTTTTCCATTTTCAATTTGTATTTCTGGTGAATACGTGATCCACTCTCTTCCTAAGATATATAAATGTATCCTTGATTCTAGTACTTTCATCATGTAGTAAGACCTGCTCTTTCATTCTCTTCTCTGGATCTCAGATTGATAATGTTCATAAGACAATAGTTATTCCTATCACATATTTTTTAATTCTACCTTGAAATTAAGAGTTATAATTTACAAACACATGCGCAAGTGTTTCAGTAACTGAGTGGCATTGTTTTCTAGTTCAATCCTACTTTTTGTAGACTGTGCTCATTCCTTGAAAATAAATTTAAATTTAACAAACCCAATTTCTTCTGGATTATTCTCTCTATTGTAATTTACTTGACTCGTTTGCACCTTGAATCATATTTTCTAGATGGGTAATTTTCTGATTAAAATAATAATGTCTTACTACCTTATAATACCTAGGACTGTGCTTTTCAGATAATTAATTAGTAAACATATTTATTGAATTGATTTGTTTACAGATATGCTCCTTACCAAGAAAATAAAAGAAAACCTAAAGGACATCTTTCTTTTTTTTAATCATCCTAACCTGAGGACATTGTTGCATTTATCTTCAGATAGAGTAGGAGAGAGAGAGAAACATCAATATGAGAGACACACAGAGTGGCTACCACCCACATGACCCCAACCGGGTCCAGGGACAGACTGCAACCAAAGTATGTGCCCTTAGCAGGAACCGAACCCGAGACTCTCTGGGCCATGGGCCAACACTCTAACCTCTGAACCAAACAGGCCAGGGTTAATAACATCTTTCTCCACCTGGTATCTCCACATGTTTTTTTTCTTTGTAATAACCCTCACTGGAAAGCATTAACTTTATGCAAACATTCTATTTCCCTGCCATTCACTTACTTATTTTCTTACTTTTAAAAATCTCATCACCAATTATCTTTGTCCTTATAGTGTTTTCCAATAGGTTTCCAGTGAACTCTGTCAGCCACAACAGGGGGGATGTTTTTACCAGTCATTTTGAGTCTCATATTAAAATAATATTCAGTAGAATTCCACTTACAACAATATCTTCATAGGTATTTTACTACACAAGCTTCCTTCTGAGAACAGTTAGTAAAACAAGGACAAAATTAGGGAACAGGGAAATTATTTTAAAGTACTATGGCAGCAAAAAAAAAAAAATTATTATTTTTTTAAATTCAGAAAAAGCATATCTTGATTTCTATGAATGGCCTCTGAGTGCATTTCGAATAGCTAGTGTGAATCAGGAAGTGCTACAGATGGACTCCGGGTATATTCAAATATCTGAATTTATTTGCATATAGCCAATTGTAACAGTTTTTCTAATAACAGTTTCACAACATGGATTGTCACCTTCCAGTAATGAAACTCCTTCTGTGAGCACAATACTCTGGGTTTTCATTTGATTCAGCATCGCCATCTTGATTGTGACCTGTCCCTGTAATTTTTTCTGAAACTCTTCTCTAGCTCCCATCAGGATAAGTGGAAATTCTATCTAAAATTCAGGGTATGTTACCTGTACCTCTCTTTCGAATCTGCAATAAATTATTAGTAGCATTAATTTTTGTATTTTTTCCCTTGATTTCAGTTGTTTTTATTTATATATCTTTCATAATAGCCAAACTTGATAAAAACAGGTCTCAAGTCTTACTTAGGTGTCTCCAATACCTGAATAGTGCATAGAATAAAGAGAAATAATCATCTAATGAATGGAATGCAAAGAAGAGGTGGAGGGATGAATGTTCAAGGGTATTGGCAGAATCTGTGATCATAGGTGACACTTGTTATAATGTGTACATATTCTTGTTCGTAAAGATACATTATTCTCCCTAGGTTATGTATATACTACATAAATACTGCATTTGTCACTAACTGGCAACTCTGCGTATCCAGGCGTAAGCTAATAAGGTAACCCTTACCATGGCAGAAGCGGATGAAGTCAGTATTTTAGTATGTAATCCATTAAATTATTCCCTCACCCCTGCAAAAATCAAGCATTAAAAATATGACATAAAATTAATTACTTTATAATTAAGAGTGCAACGGATCAAAATATAACATACAGCACACTTAAAATAATTTCAACACTCATACCCTATGTCAATGGACGGTAACTATCAGCAGTCACAATTTAGTCTAACCTGGTTCTAATTTGAAAATAAAGGTACATTTTTCCTGTCTCCTACCATGGAGTGAAACTTTTGGGACTCTGTCATATCATTCTGTTGTTGACATGGTTCTACTTGAAAATGCCCCAGTGGGTGAGCCATCACTAGCTACTTGTCCTTCTCAGGGAAAAACAAAATGCATAATTTTGCTTTATTTACTTCTGATTCTCTCTGGATACTGCACAGCACAATTTTTCTGTTTTCATGTGTCAAAACAGGAACAGAAAAAAGGTAAAAGTAGTTCACAGTGCTCTCTCCATATGAGACCAGCAAAAAAGGAATTATATAATGCATGACTTGCATAGCTATGCTACTCACCCATGTAAGTTTTTTTAATGTATATTTTCATTGTTCAGATATCACTCTACAATAGCCCATTGTAACCATTCTATGGAGCTACTCACGCTTCCCTTCTCTCTCTCTTCTTTGATGTATGTATTGTTTTGTTAAAAACAAAACTTGATTACTCTCAACCACATATCAAGACATTTTAAACTTGCCAGCAAGTAAAGCAGGATGGTGCAGGGAAACAGTGTGAGGACACTTATGTAAGCAGCTAATTTTAAGGAAAAGAAAGCTTTGCATTTCCAATTTGCAAGTTCTGACGAGTCTCGTGTCCGTATCGGATTTTGCACAGGAGCTCTGGGCTGGGTGGTGAGAGATGCCAGGTGCGTGGTCTGCCATTCTGGGGGCAAAATGAAGGCATGGAAGCAGCAAATGAGAAGGCCACATCTGCGTCTCAAATTGGAATAACAGGATTTCACCCCCATCAGCAAGATCCAATAGGGCTGACAAGCATGAAGGCAGGGATGGCGTCACACAGAGATCACACGGAGCACCACACAGTAAGTTCTCATGCTAAAGAGGCTCTATCCCCAGTGATTTTTCTCAGGCTGCAAACAATGAGGCAAAAACACAATTTGCTTATTTCTTAGTTTTAGGACTCCCCGCCCCCCAACATCCAACAACACAATATTTGTATATGCTGCCTCATTTTTGTTAAGAAATCTGAGTTTTCCATTAAGGATGTGATATTAGCCCAACTGGTGTGGTTCAATGGATTGAGCATCATCCTGTGGACTGAGAGGTCGCCAGTTCGATTCCCGGTCAGGGCACATGCCCAGATTGTGGGCTCGATCCCCAGTGGGGGCCATGTAGGAGGTAGCCAATCAATGTTTCTCTCTCACATTGATGTTTCTATCTTGCTCTCCCTTCCTCTCTCTCCAAAAAAAAAAAAAAAAAATCAATAACAACATATTTTAAAAAAAGAATGTTATATTAAGCATGTTTTTGCAATCTGTAAAAGGACAGTCAGCTTTCAGCATGATGAATCTCAATTAATTAAATCTCAGTTAAGATTTTAATACAGATTATACTTCACCCCAAGATTTTGCTAGAATAAATATTGTGAAACTCCTGAAAAATCCACTTGTAATCCAGTTTATTCCATTGTACTTCATTAAATCATAACATTTTCTAGTTTTTGTATTTATGCAACTGAAAACATAGTATCATTTTAACTAAGACACACTATTCTACTCATACTCTTCTCATTCTATCATTATTTTTGTCTCTTTTATATTGAAATTGGAATTATCTGTTGACAGAAAATAGTATTTTATCTGATCTAAAGTTTTCTTGAGCATTTAGTTTCTTAGCTGTATTTTTAATATTGAAAGGTGGCATTTTAGAATGCTTACTGAGTTTACATGTGAAGTCAAATAAATGCATATACATCATTCATCATGGATAAGACATTTTGGGACAATCTCTGAGGAAACTTTTTTCCATCATATTGTATCTTTCTAGGTTTAACTCTCTCAAAATCTCGTGTGGCCCTTGGTCAATTTGTACATTTACCCAGAGAGTAAATGCAGAGATTATGGGATAGAAATATTCATGTTTTAATGACAATTTTGCATAGTAAAGTTTGGGAATTATATTCTTAATATTTTCCAGATTTCAAATTCAAATATATAGTCTAGAAATTTAACTCACTTGAAAGAATCATTTGAAATAATAAAACCATTAACCATACAAAATAAACATTTTAATTTTTTTTTTCTTTATTGATTTTAAAGAGAGAGGAAGGGAGAGGGAGAGAGAGATAGAAACATGGATGAGCAAGAACATTGATTGGCCGTCTCCTGCATGTCCCCACTGGGGATCAGACCTACACCCTGAGCATGTGCCTTGACCAGAAATCAAACCAACCACCTCTTGGTGCATTGGTCAATGCTCAACCACTAAGCCACACCAACTGGGCGTAAACATTTTAAAATGGATTAAGCCCAAACTGTTCAATATACTTCTACAGGAAAGGGAGTTTAATTAGATGACATAAAGTTATAAAAGTGTTATAAATTCTAGGTTCTTAGTGTTTTATAAAATTAATCTTCAATATAATTAATAAATAAGTAGCATTTATTGCTTACCTGTCTGGGCTTGTTCTAAGTGATTTGCATATATCAACTTTCTTAGTCTTTACCACTACCCAGTAGGCTTGATACATATCTCATTACTGTTTTATGGAGGAGAAAACTGAAGAATAGAAAGTTTAAGGAATGTACCAATTGCAAATAAGCTACAATGACGACTCCCTATGCTTTCCAGTTTATATTTACCACCCCAGTGGAATAATATTAAAATAGGCTAATAATAGTGTATATAAAGTCTATATATTGGAAATTAATCTGAACAGATTGCACAATTGAAGGGATTCTTTTAAAATTTTAAATAACTTATTGTTGAAGATACTCGCTAAAATATAATATTTACAAAGATGATCAAGTGTTCAAAGTGTTACTCATGTTCAACAGTTTTAATATACTTGTAATTTAAAATGATATGTACATAAAACATACACAAAAAAGAGTTTTCTGAAAACAGCACAGTGTAATACTTTGATAGCTTTACAGTAGATGTTATTATATTCAACCATTTATACCTACTTTGTAGGAAATAATACTCATAAAAAGTATTAGTAAAATGTATAATGTCTAATAGATTATTTTCTTATCCTCCTCAAGATATTAACTTGAATAGTTGATTTACTATCATTATTTAAAGTATTGATGTATTTACTTTGTATTTTGAATTTAATGCTTTAAAAGTGGTTTGAGATCAACCCTTTAGTAAAAATTGGGCTAAAAATGTAAAGTGATGTGGTAAGGGAAAAGAAAGTAATGTTTGAATTATTTCTGAGAAAGGAGGAAGTGTTAGGAGACATGAATAAACAAATTAAGCATCAACAATAAGGTCCAGAGGGCCTGGGGAAGGGAATAAAACTAAAAATATTCTTTAAATAATCAACATTATTGTGGAGCCAAATGAAAATTGTTATCTGTGTAAAATAACAAAATTGTCATAGTCATTGTTTTTTAAATTTTAAGTTTATGTTTTTATTAAATTAAGCATTGAAAAAAAACAAAGCATAATAAAAAAATCACACATCTTTTATTGTTTTTGTACACAGAAATCATTGTAGTTTCATAATGTTTCCAAAGGCTAGTGAACTAGACTGCAAAGTCCTAAAATCAATTAGCACCAGGAAAAGACCACATGCACTGCTGACCACGTACCAAACACTTCACCTTTCACCGAGCCTCAATAAAAGCTTTCTGAAGCCAAAGAGGATTTTTCAAATACTTTGATACAAATGACTGACCAGTTGGCTTAGAAGTCCATCTCCACTGAGAAGGAAAAAAAAAAAAAAAAACAGAATTGAAAGGCTATTCCGGCCAGTTTAGTTCTAGCGCCTCTATATACAACTCCAAAGATTTACTTACAATTGTTTTCATTTTGGTGATTTGTTACTTTCAAGTAATCTATCCATTTCAACCAAGTTGTTAAAGTTACAGATATAAAGGTTTTTTACCATGTTCTCTTTCATTTTTGTTGAATGTCTATAGGATCTGTGATGTTTTTGCCTCTATGATAATGAAGTTTCTATTTATCTACTTTTTAGTTTTTCCCTTCAGGGTGTTATATTTCTTTTTTAAATAGTTTACGTTGTCATCTGCTAAGCAGATAGAATGAATGATCATCACCTTAATTCATTAGGTAACGAGCTATAGAGAGAGCGTAAGGTTTATTCTAGCGACCTCTGGTCTACCTCTGCTATTAAGGAATAACCTTCGGGACATTTCCTGGGGTCCCTTCTAAGGTATACATCTTACATCCTTAGGACTGAAAAAGTCCCAAAATTTCTCCCCTCTCTGAAGCTTTCTACTTAGTTCCTAGTCTTGCGTAGCTTCTGGTGGCAGCCCATGTCTTGAGGCAAACAAACGAATGACAGCTCGAGTTCTCTGCTCCACTTTGTCCCGAAGCTGCTCATTCTTCAAGCTCCCAGTACCGCTGCACAGGCCCGGGCACACCTCTGCTTTTCCCCACATCTTCCCATCGGCCCTCACCGGAGGAAACCCAGATCCTCAGCCTCCGGCACAGCAGACAGGCCTGGCGAATGTCTCAGGGGAGCCGCAGGAACCGGCGGGCAAGGAGTCCACCCACCTCTCCTCCTCTCCCCGTCGGCCCCTGGTTCGCGGTCCAGCCTTTCAAATCCCAGTTTCTTCATCAGATGCCCGATGTCTTCAAACAGAAGAGTCATTGAATAATTCTATAGCAACTACGGGACTAGTGTATGTCTGTTATCGCTATTTTAGAGTGTCCTTAGTAAAAATCCCGTTTCCTAGAATAGGGTGTTATGACCGCAGCAGCCTCATGCATCTCATGGTGACAAGTCTCTTGACGGCATCATTTCCCATGTGGCTGACTTAATCCCGAGTGTTCTGTGCGGTAACATGCTGGAGAGGCTGGTCGTGTGGGAGCAGTAGGCTAGGCCCTCAGCCTGGCTGAGTAGTGGGCTAGACCATCTAGGTGTAGGTAAGTGCACTCTGTGATGTTCGCACGACCAAGTCGCCTAACAAGGTATTTCTCAGGAAGTATCCCCATTGTTAAGTGGTGTATGAGTGTAGATACATGTACACATACACACACACGCTTCCATTCTTGCCTCTGGACAATGCTTTCAGTGTCTACCTTATGATGCTTATTTGGTGCAGTTCTTATTTATATTCATAAAGTCCTAAACTAATACGATTAATGAATACTTGGGCATACAATTTTCTTGTGATCTGACTAGTTTCAGAGGCAGAGTTTTGAGTTAATATTTTGACAGCTGTGCTCTTAGGTTTTGTACTTTTGTAGAGGGTCAAAATAATGAGTGACTATATTAAAGACATTTCTATATCTCTCTTTGAGGATATACCACATTCTCATCAGAGTTCAGATGAAAAACACTCTTTTTTCTGAGGTACATATTGTGAATCATCTTATTAGAAAGTAAGATCTGTATAATTCACTTGATTCCCTTTTTTTAAAAAAATTTTTACAGGCTGGTAGAAGGCTCTGAGCTAATTTTTAGATTCAAGAGTTTATGCTTAGGTCACTTAATTATTTTTTGTAAATTTAGCTTTTATCTCCCTTTGTTATTTATGCTTTGCCTTTAAGTCTTTATTTTCTAGGTTTTTACTGCATCCTGATATTATAATCAGTGTAACTGTATTTTAATTTACTTTATGGCCTGGAATGAGAGCATTTTAAAACAATGTTGACATTGGTTACATAGAACTAGAAAATGTGACTTTCTACAGTCTCTTGAAAATTATACTGAATAAATTTACCCAGATGGCTAACAAAATTTTATTACATTGTGCAAATTTTAAACAGAAATACTCATTTTTTTAATCCAAATGAGAGTATTTCAATTTAGACTAATTTAGAATAGTATTTCAAATTATCTGATTAACCAAGAGGAAAATAATAGTAAGTTTTTATTTCCTTCTTTTAAATGCATTTAAAAAACATACCAAATAACTAAAAATAAGAAAGATAATAAATGTGATTTATATATTTTCCCATCACTAGACTCAAAAAGAACATAGAATAGCTCTATTTTTAAATTAAACATATTATCAAAATTACATATAGTATATTGTCATTGAACTATTTTGTCCTCACACAAACCATTCTTCTCGGCAGACTCACAGAAACATCGTCAAATTTGGCATCAGAGCTAATGCTTTCTTGTTCCCTGAGTGGTTCCAACAGAGCTTTCCATATCCTCATTATCTTTCTGTTTGTTTGTTGTTTCTTAACACCCTTAAACACTAATTAATATGGCAGGAAATCTATTCTTGTTTGTTCTTTCCAAAATTAGGCTTTTGTGGGTCCCTGTAGCAATTTCTTATTATAAAGGGGGAAGTAATGATTTGTTTTCACAGAAGTTATGTAGAATATATTTTGAAAGATGCAAGCTTGTGTATAAAGCCCTTACTAAATAAAATGTATTGATCCTTGCTTTGCTTTCCTATATTATAACCATTAGCCACATGTAGATATTTAAATTAAAATTAATTAAAAGGAAATAAATTAAAAATTCAGTTCACTGTGTTACCGGCTACATTTCGAGTGCTCAGTAATGAGTGAAGCCAACTGCTTTTACATAGGACAACGCGTGTATGAACGTTTTTATCATCAGGGAATGTCCCCTTGCATAGCACATGGCTCAAAGTGACTTGTATTAGACGTTTTCTGTTTAATAACATAGCTATGCTCTTTCCCTCTATTAACTGAGGAGTTTTTTAGATTGTTAAAAATATATTTATAAATCTCCAAAATATCTAACATAAGCAACACAAATGAATTTTGCTAATTTCTCTTCTGAAAAATATATAATTTAAATTATTTGTTCAGAATTGGGAAACTGACTTATAGTAACAGTTTTTTAAAGTTTAAAATTTTTCTTTTTTTTCTTTTAATCCTTACCCGAGGACATTTTTACATTTATCTTCAGATAGAGAGGGAGGAAGTGAGGGAGGAAGAGAGAGAGAGAAACATCGATATGAGAGAGACACCTCACATCAACTGGTTGCCACCCACACAACCCCAACTGCAACCGAGGTTCGTGTTCTCAGTGGGAACCGAACCTGGGTCTCTCTGGTCCATGGGCCTATGCTCTAACTGCCCAGCCAAACGGCCAGGGCTAAAGTTTAAAATTTTTCAAGAGAATACATTTGTTTAGGTACACATACACGTATTCTAGAAAGTTTATCATCTTGGAAAGGTTTCAGTATTTACCAGTTTAGAAGCAGGATATATGCCTAAGTAGAGAAAATATTTTTAAGTTATTAATAATTAAGGAATTGTGTTAGATAATTTTCTTGAGGGTGATGTGTAGCTATTATAGGACATCTATACATATGGGCAAAAGTAAATTTACAGTTGTTTGTATGGAAAATGACATTAAAAAACAAATAAGAACACAAGAATGAACACTGTGTTTCACATACTCACAACTATAAACCTGTACACATATATCTTAACACATTGTCTGGCCCAATAGAAATTCCAAATCAATTTACTATTATTACTTATGTGACAAATTGAGAATTCAAACAGGAGGAGTTTATTTGTATGTATGTAACATGTCAGTTCTGTATATTTAAAAGGCTGATTTGAACTAGGTACTTGAAAAGGTGTCCAGCAGTGTATTAAAAATTTAACTGTGACAGTAAGACAAGAAAACACAGTCAATCATACATTGTATCCATTCCAGGGAAGGCCTGATGGAAAATAAAATCTGAGCTGGAACAATATTAAATATACTTCTCTAATATTAGTAAGATGAAACGAGGTTCGATTTGTGTTTAAATTCTTCAAACAAAACAGCCAACTGCTATTAATGCCAACACTGCCCTTCTTGGTATGGTTCCAGAATCACAGGAAATAATTCATCATCTTCTTTCCTCTCCCTATTCTTCATTCTGTGTTTCTTACTCAGTAGGTTCAGAAACTCAGAAAGTATTTCAAATTCTTCCTAATCACTCATCCTTAGCATGCCATTAATCCTTCAGTCTTATTGCATCTAGGTTCTAACCCTCTCTGGAATCTGTCCTGTCCCCTCTGTCCTCACTGCCTTTATTTTCTTTCATGTCATATGCCTCTTTCTTCGTATTTATTTCCAACTGCTAGCAGAACTCTCAGACTTCTAAGTAAGTGCCCCAGCCTGGGGTTCCTTCACCTGGATCTGTCGGATAAACCAGTCTTGCAAAGCCTACCTGCTCCACCGCCGCAGCAGACGGGAGGCTGGAGAACACGCTCCTGAGAAACAGAGGGCTCCTCCAGCAACAAGCGGATTTTGCGTTGAAGAATAATAGAGGATAGACAAGCACATTATTTTCAGACCAACAGCATAGGGAGTTCCCATGTCTTTCAGTTCCAGACACATCGTTGATAATTCGGTCGCTCCAATTTGGGACATGGGTGCTAAAGAGGGACAATGCAGGCAGGCACACCCCACTTCAGTTCAGAAAAGCCATCCTTTGGGGGGACCTCTCCACCTTTCATAGTAGGGTAGGCATTTCACCCCTTCACAGTAATGGACTAATTCTTTTTCTCTGGTTCAGCTGTGTCTTATCAATTCGGGTTATTTTCAACATAATAAGTTACCTTGATAAACAGAAATAAAAGTGTACAAGAATGGCCCTGGCCAGTTTGACTCAGCGGCTAGAGTGTTGGCTGGCTGACCAGAGAGTCCCGTTTTCGGTTCCGTCAAGGGCACGACCTCTACCTCGGTTACAGTTTGTCCCCGGCCCCAGTTGGTGTCTTGTGTGTGGCAACCACTTGATGTGTCTCTCTCACATTGATGTTTCTCTCTCTCTCTCCTTCCCTCCCTCTCTCCCGCTTTATCTGAAGATACATGTAAAAATGTCCTCGGGTGAGGATTAAAAAAAAATGTACAAGAATGTTCACAGTAGTTTATTCATTATAACCTAGAAGTGGAAACAGCACAAATGTCCACCAAGTTGGATGAGTTTTGACAAATGTCTATGCCCATGTAATGACAATCCTAGCTGAGGTATGCAGTATTTTAATTCACCCCCAAATGTCACTTCTCCTTTGCAATTGATTTCTCTACCCACATCCTAGAAAGCTGTGACTAATGCCATTTAAAAATTTTAGCAGAGGGTTTTCACCAAGTGTCTATGTGGACATGTCTCAGTAGAATTTTGCATATATATGTACATACATATATAATATATAATGACATATCTTATATGAAAATATGTATTATATATTTTACAAATCCTAAATTTCATGAGAAAACAAGACGATCACAGAACAGGAAACAATTCTGATGTGAAAGGAAGTCATTAATCAACACAGAGATGTTACTAGTAGGATCAAATGACATCATGATGAACTCATGCAAGGGCTGGAAATACTGACAGGCGGAATCTACAGCTAGGTTGACATTTCAGGGTCCAGGGTTGGGAGAGAAGAGGTGGTGATGTAATCAGCCAGTTTTGTTTGTCGCTTTTGCCACATTATAAATGTGTTTTCTGTTGTTAAATGTGAGCTGTTCTTACAGATAAAATAAACGTTCCTAAATTTATAATCCTAGTACATTGTATACAAACCCTATGGGTAGTATTAGAAGAAATAACAGATTTTAGAACCAAAAGGTATCTCTGAATCAGTCATTTTGATGCATCATTTGGTACAGTGCTCTTAACTTTGCTGGATCAGAACACTGTGATACTCAAGTACTCCCAAAGCATTGCATGGAGATTGCATAACCTTGACACCAAACTCCATGAAGGATTGTAGCGCAAATAAAATCTGTAAGCCGATCTCCCTTATGAGGTAAGACACAAAAAATTATAAGCAAAATATTAGCAAATGGAACCAAGCGATATATAGAAACAGACCTCATAATTTATTGAATCTGGGTTTATACCATGAATGAAAGTTGTTAAACAATAGAAAATGAATAAGCAGGAAAATCATGTAGCAAAATTAAATTTGCAGAAAAACAACTTGATGCAATTGGTCACCTACTCGTGATAAGAATAATTCTTTAAAGCAGGAGTTCAAAATGTGTTAGCACCATGGAGCGTGCACTCCTGACTCCTGTGTTTCTGCTACTGCAAGAGAGAATTTCCCAGGAAGGCTGCGCTCCTTCAGCTCAGGGCCCGGTGTTAGCCAAGTTGTTCCACCACTGTTGGCCACACACACACTTGAGGTAACTGTTCAGGTCTCATGCCATGGACAGCTTGTGGTTGGTACTTTATGCAGTGAAAACCGCTAGAAACGTTTCTATCTTTCTCTTCCCACCTTTCTTCACTAATGAAATTCTCTTTAACTTGTAATCTTGGTGCGTTCCTGCTTGTGATTGGATGCCTTTACAAATGCATGCTGAGATGACAAATGCTTTGTTCTCTCATGTCTCCTCCACTTTTATTTCTGGTTTTCCATAGCTTTAATATATAAAATGTTATGCCCTGAGCATCGTCCCATGGACTGAGAGGTCCCGGTTAGATTCCCGGGTCAGATTCCCGGTCAGGGCACCTGCCCAGGTTGCAGCTTGATCCCCAGTAGGGGGCGTGCAGGAGGCAGCCATCGATGTTTCTCTCTCACATGGATGCTTCTCTCTCTCTCTCCCTTCCTCTTTCTCTAAAAAAAGTCAATAAAAACATATTTTGAAAATAATAATAAAAATGATATATAAAATATTACTTTGAAATATATATATTGGAAAATATTACTATAAAAGTAGTTTCCATTCAGTGGGTGAAGAACAGTGCTTAGGGAAGTTGAAATGCATTAAAATGGAGTTCATTGTACAATGTATTATACAATCTATCTTGAATTTTACTCTCCCTAAAATAAGTAGTTGTCCAAAAGAATAAAATCTCAATTTTAAATATGATTCCTTAACATATAAATATATTTGGCACATGTTTATACTGATTATAAGTTAATTAATGTAAAGATAACAAGAAAAAATAACCAAAGTTTTCAAAATCTATATATCACTTAAAGTAGAAATTTGACATAAGTAAATGACAGGGACTGTGGAAAGGACTATTAAAATTTCACAATGATCTCATGGTTTTGAGAGGTCTCAAATGATTTATAATTTAATTCATCTACTCCTTGGTACTGTGTTTTAATTTTATTTAGGGTTTATGAGAAAATTATTAACTTATGTTTATATATTGATCATTTTTCATGTAATGAGGGATCAATAACATTTTTTCAAATAGTTTGTTATAACTAAAGTTTTGACCATATTTGTGTCCCAAATGGTGCAGCTTCCCCTCAAATCTGATCATTCAATGATTTTAAAGAGTTTTCATTTTCTTAGTGAATCCTGAAATTATTTATTTAGTTTATTATAGATATCTTATATTAAGTTCTGTTTTAAAAACATGCATTGCTAAATTTCCTAATCAACCTGTCTTTAATATGATAAACAAATCTTTACTCAGTGTCTGTGTTGCATCAGCTTGTCATGTGATGGGAGGAAGTCAGTAAATGACAGTCCCTGTTCTGCTTACATCACGTGTGAAACTTACAATCTAGCGGCAATATACAAGGCAAACTAAGGGAGTAGACAGGAACTGTCTGTATCTGATACGTGCCTCTGAAACAGCTGTAAGAGCGAGGACAGAGAAGGTGCTTATATTCCCTGCCTGCGCCATAGGTCCCCACAAGTAAAGTGGGCTTGACTTTGTGTGTTAGTAAATCATTACAGGCAGAAACGTTATACAATTCCTGCTATTTGGTTGTGTTTTTTTACTATTATTATTTGGACAGACAATAAGCATAATGCGTAATAAGGTAATTAAATTTAAAGTTTAGGAGCATCCGGATAAATGGCAGGGCTGCACATTTTGTTTAGAAATTTGGTATCGAGCTCACCGGGAATTCGTCATCTAAGCAAAGAATTGAGGGAGGTGAGGGAAGTGGCTATTCAGGGGGAGGATCATTCTAGACAATGGGAACGGGCATCCGAAAGCCCTGAGTGGGGTCTGGGGAGCAGTGGGGAAGCCAGATCACTGAATCAGGGGTGTCAGAGAAAAGATAGTACAGGGTGAAGTCAGGGAGTTAGTTACACCCCAGATACTGGAGGGTTGTGTAGACCAATAAAAGACATGTGGTTTCTACTGGGTAAATAGGGATCCATAGGGGACATCTGGAAGGGAGCATCCACTCGGCTCTTCTCTGAACCCGGCTCCAAGGGAAACAGTAACCAGGAGCTGTAACGATAGTCCTCAGGCACACTTCTGGTGCTCAGACAACAGTCACGTCAGTGCTGGAAAGCAGTCGGCTTCTGAAATAAATGTTTATTTTGAATTTTCTAATTATTAATGTAAAGTAACTCTGATTAATAAGTTCTAGGAATTAAATGACAATTGAAGAATTAGAGCGGGAACAAAAATCATAAAAAGAACAAATCTTTCAAGTCTTAAGTCTATTCTGAGAATTACCAGTTCTACATGTAATCCCGTTCCTCCTCCTCGGGAGCTCACATCCTCCTCCCTCATCCACATGCTCCTCAAACACCTCTGATGGAGGTTAGATTTTCTGTCCTGCTCTTCCCATGGACCTGGGCTCCAGGGTCTACTGGGTTTTGCTATTTATTCCCCTAGAGATGTGTAATTTATATGTTTAGAAAATATATTCGATGTCTCTTTTTTTTAGGATGTAAGGGATGGTGATGTGTGGATTTATGTACTTCCTTCTGATCTCTCTGATTTTTGGAGCATGAGTAGATACATTTTAATTCAGGCAGCTAACATTAGTGTGTGAAAACCAAGAAACAGCAAAGCCATTTTTTGTAAAAGCTGATAAACGGTCAGAATGATTCCAGGGTAAGAGCCCATGGGTATGAGACAGAAGGAACAAATTAAATGAATTTTTCTTCAGTTATAAAAAGAAAATGAATAGTATATTATGAATAACTATAGATGATAAATTAAATACATATATAAGTGGGAAAGTAATTCTAACTACAAAACACAATTTACAAATTAACACTAAATAAAATGGAATATTGAAATTGCTTTCTGTCCGTTTTAATTTATAACTTAAAATATCAAAAAGAGATACATATGTTAAGATTATAATTTTTACAGAATTCTACCAAGTAAAAAAATAAGTACAGTAATCCTTTTTAAATATATATATATATATATATATATATATATATGAAAATATGAAAAGGATAAAATAGTCTCAACTCACTTTCTTCCTTAACACTTTTGGGCTCACTTTCTGCTTGTTATGTATTTTTTTCCTCTCAGATAGATACTGGTTATTTTTTCTATGAAGAAAGAATATCTTCCCAGTTTTCTACAACTGGTTAGATTGTTCTTCTCTTCGATTTTAGGTCCAGTGGCTCTTCAGAAAATGCAGAATAGAGAGGAAAAGATAATACTTTTATATTATGGCATTTGAGATACCCTTGAGAATTGGCTACGAGAGCTATAGGATTCTCTTCTGTTGCAGCAGCAACAGTATCTAACTCACATGATATAATCTGCAGGAGAAAGATCCTTTCTCTTCATATAAACCATAAAAACTCAGCTACATGATACTAAGCTTTAAGATCGTCTCAGTTTGGCCTTTCTTTAACTTAACTTATTAATATTTCTCCAAAGGATTGAATTTAAATTGCCACTGGGCATATAATTCAAGAGTAATCTGCAGTTCTTCTTGATTAGGTTCTCAGAATAGTATTTAAGCCTTTTCTTTCATTTTGTGAAAGAAAAAAAAAATTAAAGCATAGACGAACTGGTTTCTTTGAGTTCTGCTAAATGATTTGTTTCATTTGGGATTCATAAATTATAAACCCCATTTGCAAGAGAACAATCTGATCATATTTGTGTGGCTCTGCAGTATAAATTAGAATTTTGGAAATCTGAGGATTTAAATTAAAGCTTATACCCAAGGTAACAGAAAACCCTCCACTCTACACTCACAGAGAGAGTAATTATATATGAGAACCTGAAATTAGAAGCTGAAATTAGAGCTATATTTATTCAGTCCCAAAGAACAGCTATTTTTTTAGACTTCATAATGAAATGATTCCAGGTAAGATAATATGCATGTCAGAGCCATTCTGTGCCACGTTTCACAGCTCTTAGTTTTTTTCTCAAATGTATCGAGTCTCTTTAACTCCCTTTGTTGGTAAAAAAAAAAAAAAAAATGTTTTAAACTCTTTATAGAAATGCAATATTTGACATAATGTTCTCCCTTACATTTAGAAAAGAAAAGGTTAAAGTACTATGTTTAAATCAATCTTCTTTTAGTTTTATTTACTATTCATAATAGCAAATAAAATTAATTTTTTTAGAATTACTTTAAAATTACTCATCACAGTGATAAGAGACATAATACTTAAATTATAAAGCACATTTTAGCTGACATTTTGTACTATATGATATATTCTTTCATAATAAAGAATTTGCAGAAAGTATCCATGGAAATAATGACTAGCATTTATTGAGCCCGTTTGTACCAGATATTGTGCTAAATAATCACGACTATTATTCCATTAAATCTTGATAGCAACATATATATATATATATATATATATATATATATATATATATATATAAACATATACATGCATACATATCCCAATTTTTTCAGAAGCTAAATTGGAGCCTCTCTCTAAGTCACAAAAATAGATTTCTAGAGTTCAGCTCTTGGTCTCTATAACACAGAAAAGTGTATTGCTTTTAATTTAACATTCTGAACATTTTGAAAAGTCATTTATTAAAAATAAAATTGGTTGATATATTACTAATACATTGATTTTATGTTTTATATATTAGTTTTACATTAAAATGCAAATATATAAACAATTATATATGTATAAAAATAAACCGAAACAATGCAAATTACTAAATTGAGACCAAATTTAAACAGATCAATTAGAACCAGATCCAGCAAAGCAACAGTTGCCAAAATCTAACTTAATCTTGAAGAAATAATATTTTGGTATGATCAGTAATGATAAAACCTATTGATCTTTTATCCTAATGAATCTGTCTAATCTGTCTCAAGTAATCCAGTAGTTTGCTAAAAATCAAAATCTGTAGAGATTCACAGACACACCTTTGCATGTATAGGTAAATATTTCTTTTCTTTTCTTTTTTTTTGAGCAGAGAAGGGAGCTGAGTACATGGATGCTGTCCATCAAATTAGGTATAGAGGAACACGCTTTGAAGGGTCCTACTTCATAGACTTTAGCTTTTAAACGGTTTTATTGAAGTATAATTTCTATACCTATTTATTGCAATTGGATAACTTTGGACATATGAATAAACCCATGAGACCATCATCATAAAGTAACAAACATACCCATCACTTCAATCCATAAGTTTCCACCTGCCCCTTTGGGTTTTGTTAACTGTCATGGCACCATTTAACATAAAATATACCTTTTAAACAAATTTTAAGTGTACAATAAAATATTGGCAACTGTAGACACCATGTTGTAGCACAGATCTCTAGAATTAATTCATCTTATGTAACTGAAACTTTATACATGCTAAATAACAACTTAGACCTACCAAATAGTATAAAAACTTTTCTTTTTGGAATGGGTGACTTTATGATGTTATCATTCTCATAAGAAAACAAAGGAGTGGGCTACACCAACTTCAGGCTTATTTCTAATCTCCTCCCCCTGATTTATAGGAAGACGACTTTATATATAAGTTATAACATACATTTATAATATTTTCCTGAATTTATAATATATGATACTTTCTTTCCTTTAAACTATAGAAAGAATTTGCCAATTAATCTCCCAATTAAAACATTAAAAATGTCTTCTTCACACTGTATTAATGTGAGAGTATAAATTGATATGACCTTTCTGGAAGGCAATTTGGAAATGAGTATAAAAAGCCTTAAAAATGTGCAAGGAGCAGCACTTTAGAAATATATCCCAAAGAAACAATTATGTGAATAAAAAGATCCACATAAATTTTATTGCAACACTGTTTGTGATAATAATAAATTGGGATTTTCTAATTGACCAACAACAGGGGATGATTTGAATAAATGTAATTTAATAACAATTTAGACATTTTAAATTATGTAAAATTTAATATCAAACAATTGAGTTATAGAAATATAAAATCATAGTATTAAGAATATAGCCAATTAAACTTATGTATACATGTGCACATACATATACTTATATTAATCACTGTTGTAATATTCAGTGGCAAAGACTAATAAGAAAACAATTGGATACAAAATGTACCCAACCAAAAAAATAGAACAAAAGAAAATTTTAAGGAGGATATGTTCCAACAGCTATTGAAACCAAGCAGTGGTGTTTGGGTCTGGCTTCATTGTATTGTAAAATCGAATAATGAGTTCATGGACCAAGGGTAAGGAAAGGAAAGTTTATTTGAAAGACAGATAGACTCCCTGCAGCAGGGAGGGGATCCAAGCAGGTTGCCTGCTGGGCTCTGTGGTCTAGGGGAAGATAAATACTTTGCTGGCCTCTGACTGGTCCTTTCAAGGAATTCTGCCTTAGCAACATCCATACATTTTAAAGCTTGTGTTTCCCACCTGTTTGGGTTCAGCCCTAGGTCATCTATAGGGCCTTAGTGGCTTCCCTTCCTATGATCATTTCAACTTCTCCCGGCTATTAGTGAGGAGGAGGGGAAACACCCTTGGAGCAACCCTAGGCTTGTTTCGGTTTCTCCCCCAAGTCGAACCTTGGTTTCCTATCATCCTTTCTCAGGTGACCTGGCTCTCTGCAACAGGAGCACACTCTAGTTTTGCAGCAGAACTCACTCAGCAATCCTGTTGTCTTGCTTGAAGCCAGCCTTTCTGGTTTGTTTTCTTTTTGTTATGTAATTGATCTGTGCTTCTTCCAGGAGCTTCCAACTTGTATGTCTATAAATGGGGGCTGAGAGTTTCTGACCTGGAAGGCACAATCTCCCATGCTGATTTTAGTTTTATTTTAAAATCTGTAAAGTCCGAATCAACCTCCAGATGTGCTGTGTCCTGGTTGCTGCCTGTGTGCTGAGCCCCAAGTCCTCTCAAACTTCCCGTGTCTCTGCCTTTCCTTCCCGCGGTCCGTCCCTCTGCCTGACCTGCCTGTAACTCCTCATTATTGAAAATAATTTTATCAGTGAAATCATTAAAAATATGTTAGTTAGATACGATATAACATTAAGTTAAATGAAGGAGCAAAGCAAATTAGTCATTTTAATGTCATTCTCTGTTTTATATAGATATTATCAGGTTTACATTAAGGAGAAAAGAAATTAGAATAATTTGCTTTTTTAATCTTTGCCTTTGACTAATAATTAAATTACTTGAATATTACTGTCAAAGAGATGTTCTTAGACACTCCTTCTTACGAGAAGAGCACACACGTACGAACTCGAATCCCCATCCGCGTATTCATGCTTAGAAGTAATTATGGTCATGGTACATTCCAAATATTTAACGAGATATTTTATTTAAAGAACTCTCTAAATGTGTTTTGAACGGAAATGGAAAAGATAGATGCTAAATTATTGTGTTATTTAAAAGAAGATCTGTTTATAAGAATGGTATGGATTAGTCCTGAATGACTCTTGAAATAGACGCTGCGCGCATCAGAGCACCACCTGTCCCGACCTAATATTCTGTGCTCAGTTCACAGTAAAGTGCACTGGCAGGAGACTGGCCACATATTTCAGGACGTTTCCTTCGTGTTGATCTTGCCTAAACTAGCTTTGGCATTCTCCATTTATTCGCACTGCTTTCTCCAGACAGATGTTTGGGCGTGGAGTCTTGAAGAATGTGATCTCAACCTTTCTATAGATGCTTCTACAAGCCATAAACATTGAAATATGTGGATATGTATTAAAATGTCTATATACAGAAAACTAATATATTTCCTTCTGCTATGGAATAATGTATAGTCTACTATTTCCACAATCAGTAATTTCTGGGAAGAATACCTCGGACACCAACTTCTGGTATGACTGCATGAGGAGTTTCACTCACTTGCCAGCAAAAATGTTGAAAATGATCTTTTAAAACAACAATTTTATTAAAATTAAAAACTTCTCCATGAAAACTACTGTCAGGAGAATGAAAATACAATCCACAGACTGGGAACAAATATTTGCAAAACATATCTGATAAATTACTGTTACCCAAAATATACAAAGAACTCTTAAAAGTTGAAATTAGAAAAATGAACAACCTGATTTAAAAGATGGGAATAGAACTAAACAGACACCTCTCCATGAATATTTTTTTTAATTCGGAATTTGTGTGTCACGTTTATTTTTTTTGTAGTGAACACTCATCTACTTTCAAGAAGATTGATGCTTTGAGCAAATAAAGAAGAATGTTATTGTATATGAAAATGCAAAAGAAAATATCATATTAACAATTTTCATAATATCATTGTTAGTAAATCACAGCTTTAACTCACTTGCAACTTGACATTTTAAGCATCTAGGAATTAAATGGTGGAAGGCTAGCAAATAAAATTCATAGTAAGAAATAATTTTAAATTAAACCACGCTGGGTCTCTGCTTCCTTTGATATTTTCTAATATTGGCAATGATTCAATATATGTAACCAAGTCCTCAAATTGGAAAAAAAAAAAAAAAATTGAGTGTGTATAAAATCCAAGGCACTGACATTTCTAGATTGCTGAATTGTGTATGTACAGTTGGCCTGCCTCCTTCCCTATTAATCAATTAGTTTCTATGCTTTATGAGAGTTACTGAAGACAAGAGCAATATCATTTTCAAAGTCAAAGTCATTTAATTATTCTTAATATGTTTAATTAAGTCAACTTTTCTTACCATCTGCTAAAATATTCATTATAGAGCCAAATCAAAGTCCCCAAGATAGATCTGTGATGTCTCTCAAATTACAGTAATTTCAAACAAAAACAATCGTCACATTATTGCTAACCTGCCACCCAAAGTCAGTGTATATATTAACTAGCTTAGGTTTAATCATTAAACATGAAATCAAAGATTTCATTTTATCAAACATGAGAGAAGAGAAACCAATTGGAAATTAATTGAAGTCATCAAGATTGGAAGCAAGTAACTATAGTAGTGATAGTGTACCAGGAGTTAAAATTAAAAGACAGGGAGGGCCTTGGCCAGTGTGGCTCAGTTGGTTGGAGCATTGTCCCTTACACTGAAGATTGTGGGTTCAATGCCCAGTCAGGGCACATCCCCAGGTAGCTGGTTTGATCCTCAGTTGGGGTGCATAGGAGAGGCAGCCAATTGATGTCTTTCTCTCTCTTTCTCTCTCTCTCTCTCTCTCAAATCAGTAAACATATCCTTGGATGAGGATTAAAAAATTTTTTTTAATTAAAATTTTTTAAAAAGACAGAGAGGGACTATAATAAATACAAGCTGATATGTATGTGTACTTCTCTTTCAGCTTCTGCCTTTTATTTCAAGTGAGAAAGATAAAAACAGACAATCATTTACTGGCCTAGTGCTCAGAGCTGAGCCTGATGGTCTCCTTTTAAACATGAACAATTTCATAGAACATCAACATCAATTAAAGACACACTGTGACTGTGATGAACTAAGACAGTTTGTCCACGAACAGAAAAAAGGCAATAAACATGCTCTGCAAATTACAAAACCACCAGATACACTCCTATCCTGGCTAATACAAGTGACTGCGGCTTCTTTCGCAGGTACGTTTCACTCTCATGCTTGTCTTTCTCTCCTTCTAGGTAAGATCTAAGACATCAAATCATAGATTTACTCCTGTTTTCTAACAGCTTTCAATATAGAACAAATCGCAGTTTCTCTAAGCCCTCCCCCAAATCACCTAACAGAGATCCAAATAAAATAGAAGTTGCTTCTCATACCTTCTTATTAGATACCCGCGGGTCCCCATAGTGGTCCTGGCTTTGCTGCATTGAGCAATGCACCTAACTTTTCAGTCTCAAGCAAGGTCCCAGTGGTCTTTGACTGGAGATCACTGATGATTTTAAAAATGACAATGCCTGCCCTAGCTGGTTATCTCAGTGGTTAGAGTGTCAAAGAGCTGTGAGTTTGATTCTGGTCAAGGGCACTCATCTCAGTTGTGGTTAGGTCCCCAGCCCTGGTCGGGGTCATGCAGGAGGGAACCAATCGATGTGTCTCTCTCACATCAATATTTCTCTCTCTCTCTCCCTCCTACTCTATCTAAAGATAAATGGAAAATATTTTCAGTTGAGGATTAAAATAAATAACAATGTCGTATATCCATTCTCATCTCGATAGTCATTCAGATTAATTCTATTTCTGTTAATATCAAAGTTACAGTAAAGATTATTGAACCATAAACATGTCAGTTACTCTAAAATATGTGCTCAGAAATAATACTGGTCTGTGGTGTTCGTGTGCTATGAATCTTCTTCCTTTGCTCCCTTCTCTCTGTGCCTCGTGATTTTAACACGTCCTTTACCTGGTCCTCCAACCCCACTCCAGCACAAGAGATACGTGTTTCTTTGTTCGTTGAGCGTTATAAAGCAATATAAAAATTTTGCCCAGCTCTTTAATTTACAGTTGATTCTGAATACTCCCACCTCTTTAGAAGTTTCACTGTTTCAAAGCCAAAGCCCAAGCTTGTTCAACATGTCTCTCTCCTGTGTGTGTGTGTGCGTGTGCTTGTGTGTGTACATTAAACCATTTTCTCTGTCATGAAATGGGGATTTGAGGTATATTGCCGTCACTGCTAAATGGTGAAGGTTCATCTAATGATTCATCCTGTGGACTAATGTCAGTATTCTTTCCCTTGAAGATGCTGACCAACTGTCTTCTGCTATGTCTTCTCCCTTTCTTCTGAACCACCTCTCAAACAGTTTCGATACCTGCTTTTTGCATTTTTATAATACTCCGTGTATACCTTTATTATGGTTCTAATTCCTGTTTGACAATATTAACGCTATTTTTCAGTGGGAAACTGTATATTCTCTATTGTCCTTTCCTGAGCAGAGTCCAGGAGACTCCGGGCTGGGGGTCAGGGCTGGAAGAGGCACAGGACTCTCAGGCATATTTGATGGAGCAAAGTGAACCAAACGCAGGAAGCTGTGTGTTGGGTTAAGGTGCTCCAGAGAAGCAAAAAGATGGCAGTCACCTTAAATGCAAAGTTAGGAGAGGGCGGGAAGGATGGAGCACCTAGTACGGGAAGGCAAGGAGCAAACATGAAAGAGATGGATAATGAGACCAAGGAGTTTGGAGACAGTGAAGAGAAAGTTCAGTGGTTCCAGCGGTGCCGACAGGGCCCCTTTAAAGACTTCTGGGTACTTGTGATGAGCAAAGAGCCCTCCAGAG
Organism: Molossus molossus; assembly: GCF_014108415.1. Taxonomy (NCBI): domain Eukaryota; kingdom Metazoa; phylum Chordata; class Mammalia; order Chiroptera; family Molossidae; genus Molossus; species Molossus molossus. The sequence continues at coordinate 119,074,260 of NW_023425377.1, read as the reverse complement.
CCGAGGCAGCAGGCCTGTGGATCACGGGACTGAACGACACGCTCGTGAGAAGACTTCCACGCATCTCTTCTGAGGTCCGTGTTCAGTGACGTCACATGGACAGATTTAAATTGCCCACCTTGGAAGTTTTACACCATGGAAATTGGCAATATAGACTTCTTTAAATACTCTTATTTGCCTCATATAGTGTTTGTTTGCTTACTCTAATAGTTCAATGGCAATAAAATGAGGATATAGAGAGTTAAAAAATTAAGATTCTGACATCCTGGAAATGATCAAGATCTGGCCACAACTGTCCCACCTTGTTTAGCAGAAATGAGAGGATATAGCTCATCATGGGTCTCCTTCATTAGAGGGTAAGTGTGCTTTCCAGTCTGTCACAGAGCTCGTGTCTTTCATTTATCTGCATTAACAACCTGGCCCTTCCAAGCAGATTCATTATGACCCTTGTCTTCATCTCTAAGAATTACAACGCAGTCTCTCTATAGATGTGCTTGTTTCTGGCTGGTGAGTTCTGTGTTATCTCTGGACTTTTATTTTAATGGTAGATTCAACCAGGGTTCACTACACAATGACAACCATAACATTAATAATAAGTTTATTATAAAAATAAATATAGTAGAGCAATTCTTTACAATTTATATTTGACCAGTGTAATGATTTGTCCTCTTTGAATGTGGTATGTTCCTCCACACAGAAGGTATTTTAACCACTCTCCATTGCTGTCAGGATAAAATACATGTTTTATGTTGGACATTGAAAAAAAGTAAATTCGTTTTTAATAGTGTGATCAAATTATACTATAATGATAATGCCTACATAATTAGATTGATTCAAACTATATGTAAGGTTAAATACGTCTTTAGGTAATATCATGTTTTGAATGAATGTGTAAATAAATGCATATTATTTTTAGGATGTAAAGGATTATAATTTAAATTAGAAGACAAATTTTATGAATGGTTGATATATTTAATTTATTTAAGGTTTATATTTTCTATGCTCTTTGATTTATTTCATACTTCTGAGAATCTTATCTAACAATGAAAAATGTAATAAAATAAATATTTTTAGCACAGAGTTTGAAGTTTACGGAATTAGATAATAGCACAGGTAAATTGCTGATATTCTATTTCTGAAATATTTATTAGTGAAACTATGGAAAAGAAAAACTTACATGAATTACTGTGGACCTTATAGTCCTATCAATGATCATATTAACATATATATATTTAGAGTAGTTTGCTTGAAACATGTTGCAACTGAAATACATAAAAATTTAGTTGTATGATTAAAGAAATTTGGGGTAAATTAATGTATAGGTAGAACAAACAATAATAAGTAAAAGAGAAAGAAATGGCTCACATGGGGAAATATACTAAATGCTGATTTTCCTCCTTGGTGTTTAGAAATAAACCAGGAGACTATAGTGTTCTTGCTAAAGAAAACTAGATTAATTTATTTTTTAAGTTTGTATGGGGCAATGGGGTGGAACTGCTCACAGTCTGTACAGATGGAATGGGTTTCTGCAGACAGTAACAGTTTCTCAAGGCCAGTGACATTTAGGCATAGGCTGGCCCATACTGTGCTATTATAATGATCAATTTAAGCAATATATTTTTTTTAGTCTTCACCTGAGGATATTTTTTCATTTATCTTCAAATAGAGTGGGAAGGGAGAGAGAGAAACATTGACACGAGAGACACATTGACTAGTTGCCTCCCTCACGACCCTGACCAGGGCTGGGGATGAACTGCAACCCAGGTACATGCCCTTGACCGGAATTGAACCCACAACTCATTGGTCTGCAGGCAGATGCTCTAACAGCTGAGCCAAACCAGTCAGGGCAATTTAAGCAATTTTTAACATTTTCTCTTATAAGCCGATGAGTAAAAATGTATCATTATTTCTTATGTGTAAGAACTGAGAATATTAATAAATTAAATAATTGGACATCGAAATTAAGTTTATAGCCCTCGCTGGTGTAGCTTGGTTTGTTGAGCATCATCCCAAAAGGTCACTGGTTTGATTCTCAGTCAGGGCACATACTTCGATCCCAGGTCAGGGCACCTACCGGGATGGTGGGGCAGCTGATTGATGTGTCTCTCACCTTGACGTCTCTCTCTCTCTCCTTCTCCCTTCCTCTCTCCCTCTAAAATCAGTAAAAACATATTAAAAAATAAATATTTTAAAATTTAAGCTTCTAATATCAAACTAGTCAAAACAAGCTACTCTAGGCAAATTACTAAATATTATTTCTTGGTATAATTTAAATTCTGTGTTTCTTTGTCATAAAAAAGAAGCACCAAAAGATAAACAGTTGTTTAATCACAGTTAACACATCTATAATATATTATGTTAATACATATTATATAATAAGGAATATATTATATGTAAATAAGAGAACTTAAAACAGTTGTAAAATAATTATAATTTGTCAATTATGAAAATCTGTAAAGAATCACTGTCAAGCCACAACACTTCAGTGGAAACTGAAGTATTTTCATTCAACTCGAATAAATTGTACATGTCAAATATTTGCTATGAGGTTAATTGAGCATCTTCTCTAAAGAAAGTTTAAGAGCTAAAGATGAAAGATTATACTTGTATTAGTAAATTGGACTAATATAAGTTAGTGCTGAGAAAGATAAAAATATGCTACTTTGTTACTACTTCCTCAAACACTGGACTTCTTTGTTATTTTTAGTATCTTGTCCAAACACTGAAGTTCTTCAAAGAACAGCCTATTTTTTTTTTTCTAAAATGTGTTTTTGTTACAAAAATGTTAATCTAAGTTACCCTTAATTACATTTAGAAAAAGAAAACAAATAGAAGGATACAAATTTGCAAGCTTTTTATAAATTGTGTTGGAAAATTTTCTCACCCTGACAATGAATCTGAATCCCCCAAAGAGCAATGAAGAATGGGCACCCTTGTGAAAAACAGTTTTTTTTTCGTAATAAACAGAGTTCTGTGAAATGTCATGCCCTCTCTCAACTTCACCTAAGATATGACATATGTTAATATGGGCAATATCAGAAAGTAAGAAATCTGCCATCTCATCTTCAAGTCCACTATTGTCCTGAAACCAACTCTTTGGATGTTGTGGGAGCACACAGAATTGGGAATATATCACAGAGCCCCACAATGTCTGTTCAACAATACCTCCATAGGTCACAGTGTAAAAGGAATAAATACAAGAGAATAAAATATAAAGAAGGATAGAATTAATTCGCGTTGAAATGTGCTCAAGCAGGATGGAAGACAACATATTAAAATTGTTATGGAAATGGTGAATCATAAATCACAGTTCCATTTACACCGTGACAGTATCCATATCCACATTATTCTGCAAGATATAATATAGCAAATACTACAGTATAAACAGCATCTCACGGCTGAATTTATCACCACTAATTCCTCTCCACTTGGAATACTTCTGTTGATGGAAACTGGAGATCTGAAACAAAACGCACTGAATTCGACTTACAAGAAACTCACTTCAAACGTAGATGTAAATATAAAGACATTTACAGTTTAAAAGGAAAATGATCGAAAACCACAGGTCATGCTAACCCTGATCAAAGGAAAACAAGAGCAGGACTTCTGCTTCTGAAAGCATGCCTGGTCTCCGCTCCTTCATCTTGACCTGATCCATAAATGACACTGTGCTCTGTTAATGAGGCTGCTGGGAACAGGCCTCCTGTCGTAATGCTTGTGGGAGTGCAAGCCATTACATCTGTAAGGAGGATGAATGAGTTTCATTAAAATTACAATTTTAATATTAAAATTACAAATGGATTCACTCTGACTCAACTGAGAAATATCCTATGTATATATTTTTCTCATTAAGGTCATTAATTGCAGCATGGTTTGTAACAGCAAAAACAATGATTAAATAAAATAATCTAAGTGTCTTTCAGTAAGATAATGTTGAAATAAAATACAATATAACAATATTAGAATCTGCTGCTGTAATCAATAAGGAAGCTCTTTGCCCATTCTATGGAAACAGACTCCAAAATATATTGAGAAGGCAGAACACAGGGGAGTGTACATGTTTTGTGTATGAACGGTGGTGGAGGAAGAACACACATTCACAAGTGGAAGAAGTTTCATTAAGACACTGGGAAAGGCAGAGAGAAAAAATACAGTTTCTTGTGAGAATGGTGGGATTCTGGAACATGGAGACAAGTGAGCATTCCACTGGATGGTTCAAACATGAATGTATTATCATAAAATAGTTTATTGTAGCCCGACTGGTAGGGCTCAGTGGATTGAGCTTCATTCTATGGACTGAGAGGTCCCGGTTTGATTCCCAGTCAGGGCACATGCCCAGGTAGTGGGCTCGATCCCCAGTAGGGGGTGTGCAGGAGGCAGCCAATTGATATTTCTATCTCACATTGATGGTTCTATCTCCCTCTAAAAATTCAATAAGAACATATTTTTAAAAAATAGTTAAATGTGAAAAACAAACAAGGAACATCAAACATTAGAACAATTTTATTATGATATAAAGATTTTCAGTCTCATTCAGTGGGAGCCTAACCATTTTTTTTTACTTTGGTTGTTCAAAACCAGTTATTTTTGTCTTTTCATTCATTCTCTTGCTATTTTTATTTTTTGGAAAGTTAATTATTTCAGGTGACATAAGGAAAAAAATAAAATAAAAGTTTAAATAATCTTGACCCTTGTGATGAAGACAAAAATACTGCAGAATCATAAAATTTCCAGAAAATAACACAGAAAAGAGCTGATTGAAAATTCTTGCAACAAAAGGAATGGCCAAAGTGAACAGGTCCACCTCCGAGAAGAGCTGGGAGGCCAAGGTTTTCACACCTAGAATTTTTTTTTCCTCATGGTTTTGTTGTTTGGAAAAATAAAATCATTTATGTACAAAGACAACTTTCATCAAATATGAGGTGAACTGTGAATGTCTTCCAGGCATGAGCAGAATGGATTTAGTTTTAAACTTTACAGCTTTGAAATAGTTATTGTAACCATAGGTGAAGTTGTTTTCAATAGAATAATTTTATCATTAGTTATATTAATGTGAAATTATCATTAGATTTCCACAGGAAACAGTTTCTGTAGCTTTATTTGAGACATTTGTAGATGTGTTGTCATATAAATTTAGGGATTATAATCACTCATGGACAGTTTAGTGGCTAGAAGGATGATATAATTGTATCCTTTCTCATTTAAAAGATAAATATAAAAATTAATATTAAAACTTTGAGTGAAAAAGTTTCATTTCTAAAACCCAAACATTCATTTGTCAGTAGTCTCTGGGCTTCAATTACAAAAGTAACTGTGACTGATAAGTAAACTAGACATTTTTACACTTTATTTAATTTCATTAATACAACTCCAACAATGGAAGTAGGTATTTTTAACCTCATTAAATGCACGTTAAAACTGATTAAACAAAAGAGAAATAATTCTATTATGTCTGTTTAACACAAAGTATATTTACTAAAGTATAAGCTATGTGAAACCCTCCCCTTCACTGTCACACAGCTTGGCTCATTGGTCACATTATTCACTGACACCAGTGTAAGCAGTCAGTGATGCTATTGAGCCCATGCTTGGCCTGGGGTTCGAATCATCGTCACCATCTAGTTGATCCATACATAAGACTAGAAGTGCTTCATTCTCTGGCAAGTGTGTTTTTTTCTAGATCAAGCATATTATATAGAAAGGTAGTTGACTTGGAAAACATTTATATCATGAAATAAAAGTAATCCATGCCCAGCTCGGTTAGTCTATTGGGCAAACATTGTCCTATCCCTGGGTACTTGGTTTGTGCAGTGTACTCTGTGCACATAACATACTTTGGTCATGTCTATATGACAGTATCTTTGTAAGAAGCTACAGAAAAGATGGATGAGTGAGAGACAACGTTACATGTAAGTTTAATCATGTCATATAAACAGGTTTATAGATTTATTAAAAGCATTGAAAAGACAAATTATAGTTCCTTCTGATTGTGTCTACTGATTTATATGTTCATGGGAAGAATTCTTTGTTACCAACTGCTATTGCTATCATTAAGATAGAGTGAAAAGATACACTTTAAAGGCTACTCACTCCAAACTGAGAGGAATGTTTACTGTTTTGTTCAAAACAAAACCAAAACCCTGTAGCATCAGTGATTCTGTGCAAAGTATAAGACCCCCAGTGCCCACGCAGATCAAGCATTATTATTTTTCATCCAAAGGAAAACAGACTTATAACACCCCACACCCTGCTGCAATAGAGCAGAATTTTAATTAGGCAGAATATTTGGCAACCTATCCAAGAAGCACAATTTCTATTAGAGACATTTATAAATGTTAAGATAACCTCAATAGAATGAGAAAGGATTCCTTATTAATAAGTAATGTTTAAAATTTCTTCAAAGCAAATGGGAGTAAAGCACTCTCCTGAGCACATCATTGGTAAAGACCAAGTAGTTAAAAGCAAATTTAAAATATATTTATATAGACATAAGAATTTTCTGATAATATTAGCAGAACGATTTAACCAATCTTTCCAAGAAGAAGGGGACATGAAAGAACAGCAGGGTGCATACAGACAATAAGAAGAACACAATTCTCTTGAATTAAAGACAAAAAGAGGAGATAGCATGGGACAAGAGCAGAGACGATTACCTACATTACTAAAATAAGGGTTTTCATTATATCCAAAATTATATTTGGTGTGCATATTTATGCTAGTGAAATAATTTATAATTTTCATTTTAAATTGTTAATATAATGACTGTCAAATTATCTTCTTTGCAGTTTTTACAAAGTACTAAGGGAGATAATTCTTTCAGTTTGGGTTGTTTGTCTGGGCCAATTGCTGTCAGTATTTCTAGATGTAAATGGCCTTTTTTTTGCTAGGAAAAATACTATATAGAACATTGCCTCTGTCTGCAATTGTATATTATTCTGCATCCACTCTCCCTTAGCTCTTATTCAATCTACATAAAATTATTTATAATTATCTATCTCAGCCTTATATACCATTTCACATCATACATATAGTTAATCCAATAAAAGTTTAAAATTGACAATGTGGGTTTTTTTTGTTGTTGTTTTTTTCTCTACTAACCTTCATTATTCTATTGTATTCAGGAGAAGTATCAATAAATGCATTTTACATTGCAACCATCATTTGGCAATTAGAAGGATCTTTTGCCTGTTATTATATAGTGCTAATAAAATATGGTAACTCTTGTCTTTGTTTATTAAGAAAGCTTGAGACAAAGTAGGTGGCTAGTTACTTTTAACTTCGCCAGTGGAGACAGCAAGTTAGTTCTCAGCTTCCATTAACTGGCTTAGATTAGAGAGGTAATAGTGTGTTTTATTTTTCATAGAGATGTAATAATAAATAAATCTGTTGATGTTTCTGAAAAAATAATTGAAATGATATATGATGATGAGATTTGGGGTTTTCGCTACATTTTCCATATACTTCAACAGCAGTGGCCATCATTCGCATGGAACTTAATGAGAACATAATGTCAAAAGAAAAAAAGGTAGAATGTATTTATATTTCCCTTTTTTCTCCCAGACAGAAAGTACTTTAAAAAGTAATGCATAGCTCCTTCAAAGAACAAATCTTTGGAAAAACAATTTTTGGACATACAAGTTACTCAGTTTTGTTAATTCTTTAAATCCATAATTTAGTAGAGATTTAGTTCATTAATCATGATCAAGTCATAGACAAAAGATATGGTTATTTTGCCTGTAATGTGTTATAGTCATTATAGCTGATGTTATCTTCAATACCATTTATCTACAAGTTCCATTTTTAAGTGTGATTATAGTCAAAGCAGCAAGAATGTAAGAACATAATATCTAGAGTCTATCTTTATTATCCAGTACTGATCACCCTAGTTATTTTCCGCAATTTACAAGGATAACAGTTCCAACTGTTGTATACATATCACAGTTTTTATTTCTTTCATATTATCTCTTTAATTGTTAGACTAGATGACTAATTTCTTTACATAGTACTTAGAAAAAAGCTGAAAATCATGAGAATGACTTGAATAATACAATAATGAGTGGTGTTGTCCATGTTGAAAATAGGTTTAGAGCTCCTACCGTTGCTAATATAATAAAGTATTTCAAATGAAAAAAGGCGCACTAAGAATGGTTTTATTAAATAACATTTTTAGCACTTATAATTGATATGCATATTTAACACATAATATATATTTAAAGTACTGTGATGAATTATACCAAAAAAAAAAAAATGTGGTCATTATTCTTTTAGGACCACAAAAGGTTTAATATTAATTTGACCTTTTAACCTGAGTTTTACCACTACAAAGACAAAATCGCTCTTCCCTGAGCAGGTGTACTTTTGTGATAAAATTTTCTCTTTCTTCTCCCCATCTAAACATAATGCTATCTTCTAAGCAGCAAAGAAACACTTTTATCATTATTAATCAAATTAGTTGTGCCAATGACTGTCTTCATGACAAATATACAGTTTTATATTGAAAGAGTGAAACATAATCTGCTGATCCATAGCAGCCACCCAAAAAACTTAGTGTATCACGTGACTGCCTCTCATCACCATGACAACCTGGAGAGTGATGAAAAGGATGTTTAGGAGATGGACGCCCGAGGCCCACCGGCTGCACTTTGCAACGCGGCTGCCCCTGTGCTCACTGTGTGCCCTCAGCAAACTGCCAGACTCAAATCAGCCTCTTTCCTCAACTGCAGAGGGAGGCGGTTATCATCATGCAGCTCCACAGGACTGTGGGAAGATTTAGAGACTGAATCAACGAAGCTCAGGCCTGTGCTGGTCGCTCTACACCGACTTGTCTCTGCGCTGCCTGGCCTGGAAAGCTTCGACATATTCCCAGACTCTTATCATTTAGATTTCAGTTCGGTTCTCGGAGGCAGATGACTAAGGTTACTATCGCAGGTTTTATATTTTTGTCTTCTCACTGATGGGAGCAACATCATTGTGTTTTGATGTAACTTTCCTTTGTGAAGCAAAGGGGCTTAACTCCACCTCCTTGCTAGTGAATCCTGAAGCCCCTTGCTTCCAGCCAGGCACACCCCCATTCTCAGGAAGAACAGACTAGAACACTGCTCTGCTTCTGCCTTCGAAGCCCTAGCTCCCACACCACGGAGAGCCCACAGCCCACAGCTTCCATTTGAACTGAACATCTATGGGTCAGTTCGGGAACCCAGCCCATCAAGTGTCACCTCTAGACTCGTTTTTCACCTTCAGGGTATTTCTCTCAACCCCAGACTCCATAATTCCCACAGAATCTCACATCTGTCATCAGTGTGCTCTTGGTGGGCTCAGACATTCAGATTTCTGTAGCTATTCTCTTAACTTCCTTCCATATTGAGAGATGACTCTCACTGAGAACATGACCATTATTTTAACCATTTTCTAGTAACTGTATCAAATTGAGGCTTTTTTGAGTCATAATCTCTCTCTCCACACACACTATACTAGATGCAGACAGAGTATGGTAGGCATTCCTCTTACTTTCCATTTCCACTTCCAAATTATTCCTCCTCATTCTCTCCTCAAAGACTCTAGGTACTTTCTTGGGTATCTCAGTTTACCTTACCAACTTTTACCTCTCCTGTTTATGTAATGTCCCAACTGATTGATGTCTTGAAAGTGCCATTGTATGACTCATTTTGTGCTGTCCACCAGTCTGTCTACCACTTCTTCACCACTTGTATTGTCACATGGAAACATTGCAAATTTAATCTTTCCTTGAAGGAGAGAGAGCTGGGGCTTTACTTGCTACGTTGCTGTTTTTCCAGAGTCGGGAACACTCATTAAATGTTTATTAAACCCATTAGTGATTTTTATGCCTTTTCTTCTCTTACCATCTAAGAACTACCACACCACTGTCAGAGATCAATCCTCACCTTCATCTTCGGGTTCCATACGATCTGGCGCACTCAAGAACCTTACTATTATAATTATACTGTTTCTTCTTTACTGTTGATGTTTTGCCCCTCCTGGATCATTTCCCTTAGCATGTGGATATCACCTATTTTAATGCAAACAAATGAAATTCTAATGTCTCTTTCTTCTATCATTTTTCTCTATTCTTTCATAATAATTTCTTCCCTTAGTGAGTACTATATACTTGAAATCTCTTGTATTTTCTCTTCAATTTACTCCAATTGAACATTTATTCCCCCACTCCACAAAAATAATTCTCAGATTCACCCAAATCTCAATCTTGGCAAATGCAGGATTCAATTAGAGTTTGGGAAAAAATTAAAATAAATTAAATGTTTGGAAACATGCATTTTTTTATTAATGCAGAAAAATAAATAACTCACATGATTCAGTGATACAACAAAATATTAAAACATAGGCAAAATTATGTTACATAATTGTGAACCGTAGTATTTCCTTATGTAAGGTACCAGAACTCATGAGGTGTACTGGATGGAGTCTATGATATTTGACCAAGGGCAGTGGTTTTCAACCTTCCTAATGCCATGACTTTTTAATACAGTTCCTCATGTTGTGGTGACCCCCAACCATAAAATTATTTTTGTTGTCACTTCATAATTGTACTTTTGCTACTGTTATGTCTTAGGCAACCCCTGTGAAAGGGTCATTCAACCCCCAGAGGGGTCACGACCCACAGGTTGAGAACCGCTGACCAAGGGTTTTCATGTGCACCAGAATAGTTATATATATATATATATATATATATATATATATATATGTATATATATACTTCAGAAATCAATATTTGATCTTCAATTTTCTTGTATCTTACTATCTACAACAAACCATATAGATTAGAGTCACATGTTTTTAATTAGAGGACACATTTTCTAAAACTATTTAATAAATTCTTACAATAGAAACATCTCAACTTGTACAGGTGGCGTGCTGGGGAAAGACGAATAGTCTAAACTAAAAAGTGATAAAGGGAGCTCACTGAAATATACATCAGACAAGTCAAATGCTTCTTGGTTCAGTGAAGGCTCCTGGCAAAATCATTTAACACATAGCTTTAAAGTATTATAGAAAAATATTTTATTCTCCTTATATAGAAACTGTCCCCTAGTGATATATTATGTATTATTTGATTGATTTCTTTTAAAATTAGCAGTATATTAGGCTGAAAATGGAAAGCCAATAGAAGTGTTAACATAATTTATACAGGCTGCAAATGTTAAGCAGTTTTATTCATTGTGGGAATAAATCTATCTCTCTGTTTGAAACTATCAATTAAGTTGAAGGCTAAAATTTATTAAAATAGATGTATAGCATGCTATTCAATACAAGCAAATGCTTCATCTATCATGACTAAGTAAATGATTATAAGAAAAAAATGATATAAAAAAGATGGCACCTCAGGTTCAATTTATATCAAATTAGAAACAAAATATATGGTTAACTTATATCATAAATGCTAAGCACAAAGCCCCTATAAATGTGCCTAGAGTTCTCAAACATGTTTCCTTAACATACTTCACTATTTCAATTAGCAGATCTATAGCATTTTAATTTATATAAGCATATTCAAAGCAATTAAAGGGCAAAGAGTAAATTGTTTTCAGTTAAAACAATACAGAAAAAACCATATATTTTATTTCTTGTGGAATTCTTCTTCTTAATAGTTTTAAATATTTATAATACTAGAAAAACTTGTGATAGAAGGAGTGATAAAATATGCATTAAAAATCCATACATAATTGATCAAAATATTGTTATCTCTATTTTATACATGAAATTGAGATTCACAGAGTTTAAGGGTTAGGCCATAATCATCAGATGTTATTTTGAGTCAAGATTTCAGCTCAAATCTATATCATTCCCAAACATATGTACTTTCCCTAAAGCCCCGTGGTCTCATATGAAACCCTTTGGACTCTAATGCATTGATTAGATTAACAATTAAATTGAAACCATCAGGAAAACACAAAAAGATCCCATCTCCAAACACACACACACACACACACACACACACTAAACTCTTCATTTCTAGAAAAAATGGTGCATTTCAGAAAATTTTATCTGACACTTTAAAAATGGAAATCATGGAGTTATTTCACTATAAAAGAAAACCTTACCTAAATAGTATCAGTTGACTCACTTCTGTGTTTTTAAACTAAAAATGTTGACTACATATTTTATATCATATTTTACTATTTTAAGTCAAATGTTGATTCTTTCCATCAACTCACATTTTTAAGAAACAAAATTAGTACGTATAAGAAGAATTTTATTTCTAAATTTGGATTTCTCTTTTTATTTCCTTTTCCCTTTCCTGCTACATATTCATCATCTCAAGTCCTACTTCATCTCTTTCTTTTTTAAAAACTCTTTAAAAATATAGAAGTATTCCAGAAGATAAATATATGCAATTGTCATATTATAGGAATTGAAGGTTATTGATTCCAGCAGACTTTAATACAGCAGGGTTTGAGATATGGTCATTGTATTCATATTTGAATATGTTAGAGATAATATCTTAACTATCACCCAAAAAACTCCTACTCTGATTGAGCAGTTGTTCTAACGCTATAGTTCTTGTTTAAAAATGTTTTTCAAGTGAACCAAAACATGACTTCCGGTTACCTCTCTGTGGCGACCTGTGTAGTTTGTCTGCTCGGCTGACACCAATGTGTGTTAGACTGAGTTATTGTTCCAAACACTTGCTGCTCCTCCTGAGGAAGGACTGTGCTCCTGCGCCCAGCAGTGCCACCCACGGTTGGTGCATAACCTCAGTGACTCTCCAGAAGGGCTCTTCTCCATCCCCTCCCTCCCATCTCACAGTTAGTCTTGGTGATCTGTGGTGATCCAGCCAGAAAGAGGATTGTGCATCTTTGGAATCTGAAATCAGGAGAGGTCATGGAAATGATTGTGGCCAATGAGATTGGTGTGGAGGTTACAAGTGTAAACCCTAAAGCTTTAAAAGCCAATTCACAGTGAATCTTTTTTGTTTACCCCTCTGCCAAGCAACTGGCTTGTCCTGGTGAGATGCTCCTTGTTCTGTCTGGACCTAGAGGTGGGATAACTGGGAGCCGGGATGTATTCATCCCACACTGGACATTTAGCAAGAGATAGAATGCATTTTATTTTCATGAACTAGTAAGCTTTAGTATTGCTTATTAATACAACGTAAGATATTTTATTAGAGCAATAGATGTTATAACTGAACCTTCTTAAATTCAAATTTGAAACAAATAAAAACTAGCTTTGTGGCACAAAGTTCTTTACAGTGTACAAGTGATGACACCTGCTTTATTCTGAAGGTCAGATTTTTTTTATGATAGCATCCATATGATGACAAATTTTTTTTTATTAAAAATATATCTAGAACATTTACTTTATGGCATTGTGTCTGATTTTTTTCATGTTGCGGTCTCTCATGTTGATCAGGGATGATGGCTCTATAAATATATATAATTTCTATCAAATTGTTCCTGGGAGTTGAATTAGTCAGGGTTATCCAAGGAGACAGAGACAATACTTAAGGCCCTGGCTTACATATTTTTGTTGAATGGCAAGTCCAGTCCAGAATCAGCAGTGTGGGCTGCAGACTCTTGAGAGGTGATGGTGCAGGTGAAGTCAGAAGGAGTGTGCTGGGGACTCCCCTCTCATTCTGCTCTGGTAGACGCATTATTTCTTCTGTTGAGCCGTTCATGGATGGGAACAGCCATAGTCTAGGGAGCAATCTGCTTTACTCCAAGTTCACTGACCGAAATGTTAATAGATCAAAAATGCCCTCCAAGTTGACACACAAATATCTTGGGGATATTTATCTACTCATTTAGATAAATAGATGATAGATAGATAGATAGATAGATGATAGATAGATAGATAGATAGATAGATAGATAGATAGATAGATAGAATAACTATAGCAAAATTTGATAAATAAAAATGAAGGAAAGTTTTACTTTTAATTGAGGAAAATTGTAAAAGTTCTATTATCTAGTCACACAAAATTAACTTATACATAATATATTGTCTATTAATTATATTTGATACTACTACTAATACATGCATAAATATGACTCCCTATCCATATTAATTTCAGTATGTCAATAGACATTGCTTTTGCTTTTGAAAAGTAGTTTCAGATCTTTAAATATTAATATTTGTTTGAAAATCTTATTAGTATTATAAAAAAGGAAACTAATTCCAAAAAAAAAAATTAATTTTGCTTCTAGGGAGCACACTCTTTGTAATATTTCTTTTTAAGCCAAAAAAAAAAAAAATACTGCAGACTAATAATAAATATTTCCCTTTGAATCGTGGCATGCACATGGTCATCTCTTTATAAATCATGTCACTTTGGCTGTAAGTGGTGGTGCTTTGTAGCTCTCTCTGATCAACATAACTCAAAGGTGGTGTTGTTAGTTTTTTCTCCCAAAGTAAAAATGTCATAACAATTGCATTGAAGGGGGTTTGGAATGATCTAGTCACATCTACTCATTTTACCAGAATTAGCAAGGCTATTATTATAATTATTGTTATCTAGAAACTGTAGAGACAAGTCTACATCCTTTGTATCATCTCTTTTTTCTTCAAGAGACAAAACTGCTCTCAATTTATTTTTTAAATAATGATCCATCAACTTTGTACTGAGCATATCCATAAGAAATAGACTTGCCCAGGCATGGTAAAGAGAGGTTACGTATGTAAAGAAAGATTAGGAAGTCTTTGCCACTCTTTTCCTACTCCGAAAGGGACTATGAGCTTTTTTTCTTAAATATACAGAGAAAGTATTCAGATTACTTGCATTCACTATTAGTAACATTACTACTCATCAACAATGACAAACAAATTACAGTTTATTGTTTATATAAGTTGAAGAGCTGCAATTTCCATTCCTGCTATTTCTATGGAGATTTGGACTCCAATGCTATTTATCTATATTTATTCTATATATTGTTAAGATAGAAAAAGCTTCATTAAAATAGAAAAAAAAAATGTGTTTTTTATTACCTCTGTCTGTCTCAAAATTTCATGTGGTGACTTGAGTTTTTTTTTTAACAACTCTTTATTTTTTTGACGTGTAGCTCCAACCTAAGCACAGTTAAGGGATAATGTCTTTGGCCAGGGGAAAATATTTAATTATTTATTTGGAGTTCTGAGCAAACTTTTTCTTACTTATTCTGAATCCATTCCAGTTTTACTTCACTATATTATTTAATTTACATTCAGTTGTATCTTAGGAGCTTGATCTTGCTATTTTCAAAAGAGCACTTCTTTAGTAAATTTTACATTCCTTTAAAATGTTATTTTACATCTGCAAGGTGCTAATAACAAATATTCTATATACAGGTTTTATCTAAAAACAAGGAAACAGAACATTATGGAATATTCATTTGTAGGAGCAAATATCATGTCTTCCCCATGAGGAGACTACAAGTTTATTTTCAGTCAATTTATAATATGTTGTCATAATCCTCTTTACACCGTTTTCTCCAAACAGGATTTAACACTGCTGGATGAAATTAATTTACTGAGTTCTGTGGTATTGGATTGATTCTCTTGATAATCTGATATTTATTCAGCTTTCATTGTGGTTTAAAAGAAGTTGCTTCAATTGATGCAGGTAGGATGGGGTTCTAACTATATAAGAAACTAAAAATATAATTTAATATTTTAGAAAATGATCTATTTTAGTGACTTGGATTTCATCCAATGTTTCTGTATATGAGTTTATCAGTAGTTTACCAACAGGGTAATTATTTTATTAATCTTACACGAGGGTACATTTGAGAATGAAAGGAGTCTTCTTAATAAATTAGATTCTATAACGGATATAAATATGTAGTTTCCTGGGAAAACAGGACCTAGGTTTAACTTATCTATAAATAATTTAAGGAGAGGTACCATTTTCTTAACCATGATATCTTCACATTGAGTCTGGCCCATAACAGACACTCAATAACTATCAGTAAAAAATGAATAATGTATTTTTTAAAATTATTATGCCATCTTTATAGTCATTTATTTTTGCAAAATTTATCTATTACACCTGTAATTCAAGTTCCATTAACTCTGACATTTTAGAGAAGAATTAGTATGTTAAATATTTTTGTTCAATTTATATGCTGTGACATAGTCTTGACTGTATTTACTTATCCCTTATTGATATCAGTTTCCATATTAAATGATATACATCCACATTAACCTCATTCATCCAGACACAAGTGTTGACTCAGTGACAGAAGCAGAGCAGTGGCAAGTTTGATAACTGAAGCTCAGAGTCACCTAGCAGGAAATTTGTAGACTATCCTTACTACTTAATTTCTGCTGGTAATGTCAAGGAATCTGATACTTTGAAATAAGGTGTAATGACAGGCAAATAATTGAAGTCCAAATGGAATATGCAATCTTGTTAACCCAGTTTCCAAATAAAGTCTATTTTTATAGAATTCTAATTACATGATGGCCAATAGGAGAGCTTGGAAAATGCTGCTTTGATTACAAAATAAATGGTAATGATGGCTGCCTACTTAAAGTCTGGGTAACTTAGGTTTATGGATTTATAATGTCAACCACAGTTTAAGAAAAGTAAAATTTCATTCTTAACCTTATTACAGTGATGAAGATGAGCGGAATCATTTTATATAACACGAATGGAACCCTGCCAGTAAGCCTAAATAAGAAACAGGAGAAAGCTGTCAAGGGTCTTCACTGTGAATCTTTTATTTTACCGTAGGATAGAATCAATATAATGATCTTATCTATAGTAAATCTCAAATATCATTGGATCAGCTGGCTCCCATGGTCCAAGCAACAGTGTAATCTTGACCTTCTACAGAGCCTTCTCTTGCATTACCTAGAACTAAAAACTATTAACTTTCTGATTCACTTGATACGTGGGTCCAAAGAGTTATTTCCAAGAGTGTATATACTATCCCCACAATCAAAAAGAGGTATAGCAAAGACTGAGTACTTCTTCTTTCTTACATTAGGAAGCATAAGGTCAAAAACTTGTGCTTTTAACATCCTCTCTCCAGAGGGAAGTTTCCAACATGCCACATAGAATTCCACGTCTAAGCTTCACCGATGTGGCAGATCTCTAAATCTTCTGAGGTTTATCTCCCTATTAAGTTATTCAAGTAAATCATCACGTTCTGACCAAAAGGTACAATTAGCATGATGTCAGTGAGGAACACTGATATTCTGCATAACACAAAACTGATCAATGCCTTTGTGCTCTACATTATGAGAAAGAAGGAAGAAGATATTTAACAAGTCTCGGAAAACAACCTGCCCCTCTTGCTGAAATAAACAACCTTGAGGTTTCAGTTGATGGGGTTTTGAGAAGAGGCTCTGCTCAACGTTTGCTTTTCTTCATAGTCTCTTTTCTCTTTTGTTCAGATTAGATCATTTCTTTTGTTATATCTGCAGATGTCCCACAGGGCTCAATTCTGAGTTTAATCTTACTTTTATTCATAATACTGAACTTCATGCTCCTGGCTTTTACCATTATCTTCATCATGGTTTCCAACCTCTTGGGCTCATGAGCTTTGTTTGCAGCAACCATCCGCATATTGTTTTAGTTGTTCAACAGTCAATTAAACACAAACTATTAAAAATAAATATATTACATCATAATTATTTTTGCCAATTAAGTCAGAAGCCTAGGAAGTGTCTGCAATAGTCACCTCACTCACCCCCCGCCATGAGTTGTACACATTCAAAATTACTTTTCTGCTTAAATTCCTGTGATAATTCAGTGATGTTTGCTCACCAAAGCATAACATTTTACATGATTTTTGTATGATATACATGTCTCTTATGACAAATTATCTTTATACTGTCATCTGTTTCTTAGCCAAACTCCCCTAGGCCATAATCAATAAAAGTCATCGCCCTTAGTTTTTGGTTGAGACTCTAATATAATCGTTGCAACATCCTCAGCTTGAGCTTCCTCCTGAGCAACAGCCGGAGTCCAAGTCCAGGAAACTAGTTCCAAGATCGGCCCTTCTGCCCATGGATGCACGTCATGTGCTGGTAGCTACACGTTGTTCTTATTCCAAATACTTTTCAAATATACTGTCTATGGACTAACTTGAGACCATGCTTTTCAGCCCGAAAAATCTCATGGCTCAAGTTTGCCTGAAATAAAACTGGGCTTGCTTAGTTAGGAGATATCGGTTCTGGTCTGTTTAGCTGAATTTTGCCTTTCGAAGTGGGGCCTCACCTGATTTGCTGATCTTCCTTCATTCCACATCAATCATGCTGGTTTTATCCTGTTGTCTGCTTCTTCATGACTCAGCATCTCCCCTAGTCCTGGATTCTAAATATAAACATGTATTCAACCCACTGTCGTTTTCAACACATGCCATGCTTGAAACTAAGTAAATTTTATTAAGCGTATAAATGTATTTTCATCTCATAATTATATTTGAGTAAAGTTGTACACTTCAACATATATTTAATTCATGTTATATTTTGACTGTAGACAGACATGTGTATGTATGTATATATATTTCTATATACAAACATATTCTGTATTTTATACATATTACAAAAAGGGAAGGAGATAACAATCAATAGAAATATGGAAACAAATTAAATGTTTCTTTTTATTTTTAACTCAAGATAGATAGTCAGAGTTCTGGTAGTGGGCACTTTCTTTGACAAGTGCATTTGTTGAGTGGATAAGAAAGAAAAGACCAAAATAAGGTAAATCTCTCCATACATAAAATATGTTGTGTTTGGTAGGAAAAGCAGCTCTTTGTTTAGCATTGTTTATGAATTGTGTTTATCAAAGCATGTGATTGCTTTTAATGTCTTTGTTCTCCATGAGCTATCCTATGTTTTCACATCTTGGTGATGCTGCCCACCACTGTTCCTGCCAAGCTGTTGTTAGCCGGTGACATTGCTGGAGGTCATAATTCAGTAGGTATGATAGTGCTTACACTTCCTCTCTCGGCAGTTACCACCATTTCAACTCTTGAATACAATGCTTACAGCAATGCTCTGGGATTCTATTTGTATTTATTCCCCGTAAGTCTTTAGCCTAACAAGCTAGCGAACTAATAACCATCCGTTTATTGCCTGCAGACTGGCCGGCTCCCAGCGCCTCATTGATAGTGACTCGCTTTAGTCTTTTCATGTTATTTGCTTAATAGTGTGATTTTTGAGAACCTGCTGAACACTATTATTTATGATGTTACTCTTCACCGAACCATCACAAGGGTACAAGGAAATACGTATGAAAGATTAGAGAGAAAGCATGAGAATAAACCAATTGAAAATAAAAGTGTATTATTTAGACCAAGTAGTAATTCTGAGAAAATAAAATATTGTTGGCATTATTGAGAAATTGCTTTCCCTGTCAGTCCATATACCCAGACCCTCCTCATGGGAAGTAATATTTTATTTTTTTTCTTCTATTTATGTTTCTGGTTTACTCAGTTTTCACAGGCTGAATGTTATGAATTTCTATCATATTTACATTGAATCTATTTACATTGAAAGAAAACAGTTAAGTCAAGTGTTATGACGTTTTAAGATAATTTGATTCAACACATGAGAAATTTTCGTCTATACTGTCTGTTTCAACTTGTTTTTACTTTAATATGTCTTTGCTATTTCATAGAAAGAGCTAACAATTGACCATAAGCCAACAAGCCTATTTTAAACTCCCAGAAATTGTGTTCTGTGGTTGTTCTCTATTGGTTCTATGGTTTATCTTAACCATTATTAAGTTATTCAGATAATTACATTTGAAACAATACTTCTGTTTCACATAGTTGATGGACTATCTTTGGCATCTAAAAATTGGGTAGTTGGAGTTGACTATCCTGCAAAAGGCATGCACTAGGCAACCCACGTGATTAGAATCAACAGTGTAGAACAAAAGCCCTTCACACATTCTTGAAATATGAAAAGATTGAGAAACAAGAGACTCAAATGATGATTGCTGAAATGCAAAACACTTCATTAATTACATAGAAAAAATAAAATGTTTTACACAATAAAATCTGTAAAGCGAAGATGGAGAAAGGGGGAAAAGGGTTGCTTTTCTCTCTTTAACTTAAATGTATATTCTACAAGAAAAGTAAAATGTGAGAACCCGGAAAATGGCGGTCTTCTCTCAGTGTAATCACTTGACTTCTACGGCCCTGATGTAATATAAATGCTGACAACTAAATTCATGAGGGCTGTAAAATATTCTTAAAAGATACTGTTAGTATTAGTTTTTAGTTTTTGTTCTATATTCAATAGCTCTTTGACAGATAAGCATGAACTATTGACTTACTTGCCTAAAAATGTGTAATCTTTATTTTTATTTATATATTTTTTATCCTCGCCTGAGAACATTTTTCCATTTTTTGTTCAGGTAGAGAGGGAGGGAGAGAGAGGAAGAGAGAGAGAGAGAAACATCAATATGAAAGGGACACATCGAGTGGCTGCTACCCGCACGACCAACCAGGGCCAGGGACAAACTGCAACAGGGATACATGCCCTCAGCGGAAACCGAACCCGGGTCTCTCTGGACCGCAGGCCGATGCTCTAAAAACTGAGCCAGACCAGCCAGGGCTGTAATCTTTACTTAAGGTTGGCTGCCAATATCCCTACCGTATAAACACTGTCAAGCAAACAGTTACATAATTTGTCATATGGTTTAACAATGAATAATATTACTGATTAAATACCTGGATCCTATGATACAAAACTTAAGTAAAAATGTTGTTTCCACAATTTCATCAAGATATTTTATCAAATATAAAAATTCAAATAAGCAGTATTAAGTTATATAAAAATTAAAATATTTAGTATTTTAATTATTTGGTGTTAAAAAATGTCAAATTAACATACAGCAACATAGTAGTAAGCAAATGCTTCAGAACTATTCCTACAGGCAGAACAATTAAGACATACAATGAATATGCAAGTGTTTTAGTTCATTGGTGGAAACAATCACAACTGTGCTATTTCATGAATCATGTTCCCATATAAAGGTTCATTTCAAAATACTAGATTATATTTGACTATTCACATATTTCTGCATCTGGTGAAAAGTATATCACTTTATGAAATGTTATAATTATAACACTGGATGTACAATTTCTGTGAATAAGACACAATGTTGGGGAGCTGATGTTCTTAATGTAAGTATGGATGTACAATGGATTAACACACAGCTTGTGGACTTGCATGCATGACCCCAGGTGATAATGAATAGACAAGCTTGCGCTACCAAACTAGTATCTCGTATACCTTCTCATGCAAGGACCTCTGGCTCCTCTTCCTTCCCCAATTCTTTCTCTATTCTTTTATATTTTCTTTATTTTTTTCTCCTTTATTAATTTTAGAGAGAAAAGAAGTGAGAGGGAGAGAGAGAGAGAAACATCGATGAGAAAAAACATCGATTGGCTGCCACCTGCATGAACCAGGTCCATAACCTGGGCATGTGCCCTGACCAGGAACCAAATCAGTGGCCTCTTACTGCATGGGTTGATGCTCAACCACTGAGCCACACCAGCTGGACAGTTCTTTTATATTCTCTTCATTCTCCATCTGTCTTCTTAAAAGTATAATCCTTGATATCTGTTCTTCTATACGAGGGTCCTCTGAATCTGTGAAAATATATCCCCTTGATATAGTTTTCTTTATTTTCTATCATTGTATCATTCACCATTTTAATATTCCCTGAGGTTTTATGGAAAGAAAGCATTTATAATTAAAATAAATAGTCAAATTGACTTTTTTCGTAAATGGTGATTTTAATATTAGTAATTTTCTAAAAAATTGAATAGTAGATTTTCTCCCTCTAAGTTAGGTAGCAATTAGATTAAAAATAAGTAATAATAAATAAAGAAATGATGACAAACAATAAAGGAACTGCCAGAAGTGAGACTGATGTTATAAAAATTACTGATTTGATGAAGAAATACTTCCTATACAAAAACATTATTTTTTAGTCTTAAAAAATGTTGATGATGGAACCAATTTAAATGGAAAGTATTTTTTAAGTTTATTTGAAAGCTGCTCCCCCAAAAGAGAAGTAAATTTTGTTTTTCAGCATACAGATGTTTTTGTTTGTTTTGTCTTTGTTTTGTATTTTATTTTTTTAAAATTTTTTCCAATTCATTTAATCTTTAATTTGGATCACCAACATTTAGATCATTTTTTAAATCTTTATTGTTGAATGTATTACAGGTGTTCCTCATTTTTCCCCCATTGACCCCCTCCTCCCTACACCTGCCCCCCACCCGCCTTTTCCCATACTATCGTCTGTGTCCATTGGTTATGCATACAAGTTCTTTGGTTTATTTCTTCCCACCCCCCCAACCCTTTTCCCTTTGAGGTTTGTCAGTCTAGCAATGAATTTGTACTTCTTAATCCCTTCACCTTTTTCACCCATTCCCCCAATCCCCTTCCCAACTGGCAACCAACAAAATGTTCTCTGTATCTATGAGAATGTTTCTGTTCTGCCTGTTCATTTTGTTTGTAGATTCAATTGTCGATAGATATGTATTCATTGCCATTTTGTTTGTTAATATATTTTATCTTTTATATCATTTCATATAGTAACGGTTTGGTGGTGATGAAATCTAACTTTTTCTTGTCTGGAAAACTCTTTATATGGCCATTGATTCTAAATGACAGCTTTGCAGGACAGAGTAATCTTGGTTGTAGGTTCTTGCTTTTCATCACTCTGAATATTTCTTGCCACTCCCTTCTGGCCTGCAAAGTTTCTTTTGAGAAATCAGCTGACAGTCTTATGGGATCTCCCTTGTAGGTAACTAACTGTTTTTCTCTTGTTGCTTTTAAGATTCCCTCTTTGTCTTGAACCTTTTGCATTTTGATGATGATGTGTCTTGGTGTGGGCCTCTTGGGGTTCATCTTGTTTGGGACTTTCTGTGCTTCCTGTACTTGTATGTCTGTTTCATTCACCCCCTTCATTTCTGACTGGTCTTTTTTTGTGCTCTTGAGGCCCTCAGTAAGTTCACTGAGGTTCTTACTAAGTTCATTGAGCATCCTTATAAGCAGTGTTTTGAACTCTGCATCTGTTAGGTTGCTTATCTCCATTTCACTTAGTTCTTTCCTTGGGGTTTTATTCTGTGCTTTCGTTTGGGACCTGTTTCTTTGTCTCCTCATTTTGGCTGCCTCCCTGTGTTTGTTTCAGTGAATTACTTAACGAGCAGTATGGGGCTAGCTGAGACCAGATGCTGCTTGTTTGAAAGAATTTAGGAAAACCTGAAGCAGGATCCAAGACAAACCAATCCTATGGTTAAGCAACTGGCAACAGCTTGGGTGGGCCTGAAAGTTGGGTGGGGCGGGGCCTCAGGAAGTCACCAGGGCGGGGCTACCAGTGTGAGCCAGGTTTCTGGAGGCCCAGATATGGCTTCTGTCTGCTGCCCCAGGGCAGGGCTCACCAAAGGAACAAAGGCCTCTGACAGCATGTTTGTCCTGGAGAAAGCCCCCTCTCCAGCCCTCGCTCCAGTGCCAAACAGCTCAGTTCTTCCCTGTATGTCTCTGGTGCCCCTCGAGCTGCCTCCCCTCCGAGCTCAGAGGGAGAGAGTCCGATAAGTCCGTGCGCGGGCCCTTTAAGAGGAGCTGCCTGGGGCTCCAGCCCCTCAGCCTCCCTGAGCCTCAGTTCCCGCTGGTTTTCCAGCCAGAAGTGATGGGGACTCTCTTCCTGGCACTGGGACCCTGAGCGGGGCGCCTGGTGTGGGACGGGGACCCCTCAGTCCTCAGGGAGGACCTTCCCAGCCGAGGTGTCCCCTGATTTTTATCCCTACAAGTGGGTGTGGGCCCAGCCCGTCCCCTCCGCCTCCTACCAGTCTCGTGTGGCTGCTGCTCTGATGTCGCAGCTGTAGGACTGCGTCCAGCTCGGAGTCAGGCGGATCTGAGTGACGGTTGTGCTGGAGTTTAGTTGTAACTCTGATGTGGTTGGGGAGGAGGTGGGACCGCGTTTACCTACCTGCAATCTTGACCGGAATTGTCTTTGTTTTTTTAAATCTATCTTTATTATTGGAAATATTGCAGATGTTCCCCCCTTTATTCCCCACTGACCCCCTGCACCCCAGTCCTACCCTCTCTGGGCCTTCACCTCACTGTTGTCTGTCCATGGGTTATGTATATATGCATATAAATTCTTTGGTTAATCTCTTCCCACCCCCTCTCCCCACTTACCTCTGAGATCAGCCAGTCTGCTCCCTGCGTCCATGTCTCTGGATCTCGCTAAAACACATTCATAAATAGATCGCTGCAAAGAAAACAATTGAAATACAGACTATCTGATTTATACATATGAAATTAATAAGCAATATAATACCTAGTAGAACTGAACCAACTTTTCAAACAGGTGACACATATCTCTGAAATATACTTCAGAATTCTGAAAATGGCATTTGCTCATTCTTTAAAAAGTATCTCAAATAAATATAAAGTACTTCAAAAGGATAGACCTAGATTTCAGTGTTAACATCCTAAAAGTTAATTTTAACTACATTTAAAAAAAATAAAGTGTAAAAAAAGTTTTTTAAATTTTACTTAACAATTATTGGTTGCTAAGACAACTAAGACAACAGTCTTCTACTCTTTCATTTTTTTTGCTTTGGGAATAAACTTCTGGTTTCTATATGTCTAAATTCTGAATGTACACTAAGATCCTTAAATAGCTTTCTCTTCCAAAACCTTCTTCTTAGACACATGGTCTATACTTAGTTTTCACTTATACTCTATTAAAACTTGTCTTTTGCATCCACTTTGTATTTACATATTCATGCAGAGACTATTACTAGAAGACTGATAGACTATAAACTGCACAGTGATAGAAACTATGTTCTAATTATGCTATATCATTAATAATGAAAACAATTCCAGAAACACAGAGGGCATTCATTGAAAGAATGAATGAATGAATGTAGTTTGACCCTGTTACATTTCTTTTCCAGAACTATATAATTATCTTATATGTTTCTGTATTTGAAACCACCTAAAAAACAATCTCTCAATCTCTCGAAAACTTTTAGTAACTTTAATTCACTTTAACAATTTTTCTTACTTTTGAAATTTAATTAAACCACTTATTTTTTTAAAAATCCAAGTTGCAGATATGGTGATTTCTCTTATGGATTCAACATTTATCCAATACCATTGCTTCCTTTCCACACTAGCTTTTGGCCTAGAACAACCTCTACAACCGGCACATGAAAAGATGCTCAACATCATTAATCACTGAGAAGTACAAATCAGAACCACAGTGAGACATCACCTCATACCAGTTAGACTGGCTATTATCAAAAAGACTACAGATAACAAGTGGTGGTGAAGAGATGGAGAAAAGAGACTCTTTGGTGAAATGGCAAATTAGTGCAACCACTATGGAAAAAGTGTGGAGTTTCTTCAAAAAACTATATATAGGACTAAAATATGACCCAGAAATTTCATTTCTAAGTATCTATCCAAAGAAAAATAATAATACAAATTCAAAATAATATATGCAAGCCTATGTTCATTGCAGCATTTTTCACAATAGTCAAGATAGGAAAATACCTAAGTGTCCATCAATAAATGATAAAGATGTGAGATATATATATATATATATATATATATATATATATATATATATTACTAAGCAGTAAAAAAATAAAAAAAAATCCTGTAATTTGCAACAACATGGATGGACCTAGAGGGTATCATGCTAAGTAAAATGAGTCATCTGACAAAAACTAATACAATATAATTTCATGAATAAACAAACAAAACTAAAGAGAAACAGACTCATAGGTATAGAGAAAACACTGGTGGTTGCTGAAAGAAAGGGGATGGGACAATGGGAGAAAAAAGTGAAGTGAATAAGAGGTATACATTTCCAGTTATAAAATCGGTATATCGTGAGGATATAATGTTCAGCATAGGGAATATAGTTAATAGTATTATAATAATTATGCAGTGACAAGTAGTTAATCGATTTATCAGGGAGATCACTTTTAAAGTAAATATATTTTGAATCATTATATTGTATACCTGAAATGCATAATATTTTATTAAAATTGCACCTTAGAAATGTCAATATCCATAAAAATGTTTGTGTGCAAAGCATTATTTATATTTCTGGGAGAACGTGGAACAGAGCTGAGTGCTGAGGTTTTGCTATTTCCATACGTTCTCCAACCCCTAAGAGAATTGTGCTGACTGTGAGAATACAAAATAACAACAAAGCTTTCCTTCAATACACATCACAAACAATAAATCAGATATGTCCCAGCATTAAATGATCTATATTTTATTTTGGTCCACAGAAAGGAGAGATAACATGTCAGCATTTATCTCCATGTGGTTCTGTGGGTGGATGAAACAGGACATTTTAGATACTAAAATATTAAAATCCAGTTGCCAACTTACTAAGAGTATTTCATTCATAAGTTTTGATACATTTTTTTGAATCATTATGTGTAATGTTAATAAATTTGGTAATAATTGTGTTTCTTCGTGAATTATCAAATTTAAATACATGATGCTGTTCTGTGAATGAAAGCGGCAGGGAATAAACACGGTCTTCTCTATTACTTTCCTTAGAAACATGCATCATGAATCTTTTTAATAAAACAATACAAGTTCAAATGCTCTGCATAATGGAAAGGTAGAAGCGTGCAGTGGAGTGAGCTATTAACATGATTAAATTTTTAATGAAGGTTTGTCACAGACCACCAACCACCAGCTACAATATTTGTCATATAAAAGGGATCTAAAACCCATTGCACAATTGATCATGCATAGCTAAAGTTTATTTATTTAATTAATTTAGTTCTTCAACAAAATAATAGTAATCATTTTCTTCTAAATTCTACATATGAATGAATTTATTCCTCATTTAAAACAGTAGAGGAAAAACTTGGAAATGTAAGTTAGTGCTAACAAAATAATTGAATTAAATATGATTGTTTTCTTATAAATTTGGCAAACAGCAAAACTAAATGCATCAGAAAAGTTTTTCAAGTTTATGATAAAAACCTTTAATACTGTTTAATTCAGTTAAAACTTGTGACTAAATACTTAACAGTGAGCACACTTAATTTTGTAGTTTGTGTCTTCCCAAAGATCAATCTGTAATCCATTACAGCTTTTTTCACATTTCTCACTTTCAGATGATAATTTTTAAATAATTATTTATAAATGTAGAGAAGGGATATACATATTGATAAAACATGCTGTCACATCTTAGAAGTATTGATGCATTGAAGGTATAATATTAATGTCAGTTCACAAATATATTATCCAAGATTCCTAATACAATTTTATTGTCATCTACTTATTTGAGGAAAATATGTAAATTTTTAAAAGATTTTGCAAGGACTCAATAGTACTTTAGTGCCTGCTCTTCAACAGATATTACCAACTGTAGCTGTCATCTTGAGAATAAACTTTCTGTCTCTCTATTGGACCTAATACTTCCTGCCTTACTAGGAACTTTATATTGTCTTTCTGGTTCTCTCTCTTTCCCTCTCTCCCTTTCTTCTCTGTTTTTCCCTATTCCTTCCTTTCTCTTTCTCTTCCTTCCAGTCAACTTCTCCCTATAAACTAGATCCAGTCTATCAGTTTTAACATATTTAAGCTTTAACCAAAAAACTTTAAAATTGAAAACTTAACTCTGGTGCATAATTTACTTACTTCTTTCTGTCCCTTCTTAGATAGAATTTGGGGAAGATATGTTTTCTCAATTTTTATTTTTTCTTAGCAGTCAGTTCTGTCACTCAAATGTTCCCATTACAGTTCTCATTGTGGTCACAACAGCCACCAAAATACCAGCAGATGTTTCTTCAATGCTCATGTGATTTGACTATTGAGCCACACTTGAAATCATTCCCTTCTTAAATGCCTTCTTCCTCTGGTTTCTGAACACACCTTCCTGGTTTTCCTCCTACCTCTCTGCTTATGCCCTTTGGTAATGTTTTGTGGGCATTTTTCCATCAGCTGGTCACTAGTAGTCACTGTGACTCAGCACTTGGTCATAGGCTTCCTTTTCAACATACATTCTCCCTGTAGTTCATTTTACCCATGCTCATGGATTTAATTGCTTATAAAATTCACAATTTATATATTTAATTAGGATCTCTCTATGTGTTCTGGACCCAATTATTTAAATGCTTTAAAAAAAAAATCTTAACATTCCAAGAATTTGACCCTTAGGATATGATAAATGCTATTATCATCCATGCACTTAAATAAAACAGCATCTCAGAAGTCATCTTTAACACCTCCTTTTTCTTAAATGTTCATATTCAATTCAAATTATGTTCTATTGTTTTCATCTCATTCCAATCTTCCACAGTCCAGTCACTTTGAAGCTGGTCAATTCACATCAAGCATGGCTCAATTAAAATATATTTTCACTGCATTTGAAATGACCTTTAATCAAAGCAAAAATGTAGATCCCACTATTCAATGAAAATGGAGCTCCCACTCTAAGGTCCAAGTAATTTTGACTCTTTTTTTACTGCCAGAAATGAATAGAGCAATAATTAAACATATTTTTGAAGGAATGAAGAAACCATCACATTGTGTTTTCCCTTTAAATTAACTAAACTAGTTTCTTCCCCTCTAATTATTCTTCAAATTTAGTATAATTGAAGCATGGGGTTAAGAAAGTCATATCTATCTGTGTAAAAGATATCCTTGTATTTCATCATTGGAAATCAAATAATAATTGGTTATTACATCTTTCTTTAAATCATATAATCAATATATATAAATTAATTATTTCAATTCATCTGAATTGTTTGCTATTCATTTACTTAAAAACTCAAGCAAAGTAAGTAAAAATTAAATTTATAGTTCTGAAAGAATTACAAAATTTTGGGTTTCTAAATATATGAAATAACAATGATGGTCCAAACATTATAATGTTTCTAGTCAATTTTTATTTTAAGAATAAATGGAGAAAGTTTTAATCTACACTAAATTTTGACAATAAAAATTAGTAAAATTATTATTTTTAAATAATTTACTTTACATGAATTAAAATATACTTGCATCGTTATCTCATTGAGTATTTTCCCAAACTATCTGAGGATTATTGAAAATATTTCCTCAGTTTTACTGAAGTCAGAACCTTTCATCTGATTCTAGGCATTTTTATTTTATTAAACTTATTAGGGTGACACTGGTTAATAAGATTATATAGGTTTAAAGTGTACAGCTCTACAATACACCATCTGTATATTACATGTGTACCCACCACGTCAAATTATCTCTCACCATATATTTGACCCTCTTTACTCTTCACCCCCCCCCCATTACCCTTCCGTCTGGAAACGCCATACTGTTGTCTATTTCTATGAGTTATTTGTTTTTATTGTTTGTTCCTTTGTTGCTTTCAATTTTATATATCACATATGAGTGAAATCACATGGTTTTCAACGGTTTCTGTCTGACTTTTCTTTAGCATGATATTCTTAAGATCCATTCATGCTGTCACAAATGTCAGTGTTTCATCATTTCTTATTCCTGAGTAGTGTTCCATTGTACATGTGTACCACATCTTCTTTATCAAGTCATCTATTGTAAGATATTTTGGTTGTTTTCATGTCTTGATACCATGAATAGTGCTACAATGAACATAAGGGTTCATATATCTTTGCAAATACATGTTTTCAAAAATTTTAGGTAGATGCACAGAGAGGAATATGCCCACATTAAAGACCTGAAATAATAAATTCCATGGAAGAAAACATGGGTACTACACTTATAAACCTTGGTCTTAGAGAGGAATTTATGAATTTGACCCCAAAGTCAAGGGACGTAAATGCAAAAATAAATGAATGGAACCATATCAAACTACAAAGTTTCTGCACAGCAAAAGAATCCACCGACAAAACAAAAAGCAACCAACCGAGTGGAAAAAGATGTTTGTGAACAACAGCCCCAACAAGGGGTTAATAGCCAATAAAATATATAAAGAACTCATATAACTCAACACCAAACAAACAAACAATCCTATTAGAAACTGGTCAGAGGACCTGAACAGACACTTCTCACAAGACAACATACAAATAGCCGACAAATACATAGAAAGATGCTCAACTTCACCAGCTATTAGGGGAATGAAAATCAAAACTACAAAGAGATACCACCTCACACCTGTTAGAACGGCTGTTAGCAACAAGGCAGGTGATGACAACTGTTGGGGAGATTGTGCAGATGACCCTCATTCACTGCTGGCGGGAATGTAAACGGGTACAGCCACAGTATGGAGGCTCCTAAAAAAAAAAAAAAATTAAGAATGGGTTCTAGGTATTTTATTTTTATTTTTGATTCTTCAGTTTCCTTGAAACATTTATCTCAATTTTGTCAAATTTTGACTTATGATAATAGATGCCCACTAATACTGACATCAGTACAAATACTCTATGATTATATCTATATGTAATGAAAACAATACACATGTATTTGTAATTGGGGTAGCAAAAATAAATATAGAGCTTAAACTTTTATTCCATATTTTGTATGGACGAATTTCAATGATAAGCTTGTGTTTAATAAAAAATACATTACATTTCAAAGACTCTAGAATAGTTTAATCCTCATAATACTATTTTAGACAGTTATTATAATATAAAAACTAGATAAAGTGAAATGTAAATGTATTACATAATTTGCCAGATATCATAAAAATAGTAAATGGCAATGTAGATATTTTAAAATGTCTTCTGTTAGCGCAGCCGGTATGGCTCAGTGGAGTGAGCATCGTCCCATGGACTGGGAGGTCCTGGTTCGATTCCTAGTCAGGGCACATGCCTGGGCTGCGGACTCGATCCCCAGTGGGGGTTTGTGGAGGCAGCCAATTGATGGTTCTCTCTTCCATCAATGTTTCCATCTTTTTCCCTTCCTTTCTCTCCAAAAAAATAAATAAAAACATATTAAAAAAAAAAAAAAAGATAACAGAGGAGATACTCTGGGTATTTAAATACAGAGTAGAATAAAATCTTCTTATAAATCTTAAACTTAATGCACAAAATACTCAAATCATTGTCCTTGATAAAAACAAAATCAAGTTCATAGAGGATTGGGCTGACAACAGCTGGACTTAGAAGAAATTCATTTAAGTGCAAAAAAAAAAATCTTTAGAGAGGGTGCAGTAAAGAGAAGTCGAGGGAGAAAACACATTTGCAATACACTGCAAAATCACTAAAGCAATAGGTTTGGGAGCCTTACATCTGCAGAAAACCTTGTGGGTCTGAATTCAATCCAAACCTGTCAAAAACACTGATGGAAAAAAAGTGTGTCTTTGTATTTAAGTAAACATGAATTTAGGAACCTGCTTCTAAATGGAATCCTTTCTATGAGAAAGGTAAATTTTTCCTCAAGCTACTCTGTTTAGGCATGAAGATTTAATGAAGACATAGATGATGCCAACAAAATTACTTTTTTCACTGAGGCACTGAAGTAGCTATTGACAAATAACAAGTGTATCAAAGATTATAATCATGTTTCTGCACATTGCTGTTCAAGCCATTTTTAATAAGAAAATTTGTGTTTCAACGAATGTAGTTTCTTTCATCACAGATTGACCACAGCCATTGTCAATATTCAAACTCTAGTCTTCTAAAACAAGATCTGAACATGTTACATATCCTGTTCTATTCTATTCTGTTACTGCCCTTCTGTTAGCAAACCCAGGCCTAAAAGTAAGCATTAAATCTACGACATGGAATTATAAAGTATAATTAATTTCGTATTTCCTAACAATCCATGTCAAAATTAGATACCCAGATAAACAGGCACATACACACACGGCAGAGGGGCCCTTGACAATGCTGACTAGTTTCTGTAGTTTTTCCTTAATTGATATATTGTTGCTTGTAGACATTTTCATCTTAATCTTTAAATAAACAGTCTAAAATTAGTTTTATGTCCTTGCTCTGGATTATTTAAAACACTTAAATTGACCGATTGGTGTGGCTCAGTTGTTGAGTGTCGACCCTGCACCAAGAGGTCTCTAGTTAGATTCCTGGTCGGGCACCTGCCCAGGGTGTGGGCCCGATCCCCAGTGGGGGGCATGCAAGAGGCAGCCAATCGATGTCCTTTTTCATTGAAGTTTCTATCTGTCTCTCCTCACCCTTCATCTCTCTCTAAAATCAATAAAGAAAAAAAAGTTTCTTTTAAATAAAATATAATAAAAACACTTATATTGTAAATTACTTTAAATGACCCCAGGGCACAGGCTGTCCTTGCCTGACTGTCTCAAAACGCACCTCATTATGATTTGCTATAAGTCTGAAAATTATGAAACCAGATTACTCTCTAGCAAATGCATGTAGATTTTTGAAGTGTAAAACATCATAAATAAAGAGAAGTGTTTTATTATATTAAATCTTAAGGTTTTGGTCTGATATTATTGAGCCACATAAAGGAGGCCATCCTGCCATTTGCATCAGTGTGGCTTGAACTTGAGAGCATTACGCTTGGTGAAATAAGTGAAGGATAAATAGGGTTTCATTTATATGTTGAACCTAGAAAAATAAAAAACGTTGGGGAACTAGTTATAGAACAAAAGAGTTTGTCCACTGGGCACCAGGAGAGCCAAACACTAGCACCAAGAATTTCAATGGAGCAATGTTGGCTATTTTATTGTGAATGGCTCAACAGCCTGAACTTCCAATAATCTGTAGGTTATAGATTCTATAGGGCACAATCACAAGACAATGTGGGTTAGGGTTTGGAGTCCTGTGGGAATCTGATTGGTTGGGGGCGAGGTTAGGGTGACGAATCATTTCTTTAGGCTTGAGCATGCTCCCCGGCTTTTCCAGCTTCCTTGGCCCTAGGCTCATGGGAAGGCAACCAGGGGCCGTTCCACTTTAGGGCTCAGGACATGAAACATAGCAAGTCAAGATGATATCTTTAGCCTGTGGGAGGTCCTGACCATGTGATCATTAGTCAGGTCCAGGCTACTGTTTCGTGCTGCCTAGGGATTACTGATTATTAGGAGGAAAAGGCTAGCTCTCTGAGGGAGAGTGTGTGTGTGTGTGTGTGTGTGTGTGTGTGTGCGCGCGCACGTGTGTGCATTTCTCGTTAGCATTTAAGACTGAATTTAATGAAAAGTCATACGGACTTGGTTTCAAAATCAATGAAATTGGTCCAAAGGTGAGTTACCATCAATTTGAGATGGATGGTAACGAAATTGATTATGGTAATCATGTTCACAATATGTCAAATCATTGTGTTGTCCACCTTATCTTATACAATGTGGTATATCTCGATAGAGCAGGGGAAAACATTTTGGTCGTGAAGCATTTGCAAGGATGCGTGTAACAGAATAGCTGCCTTAAAGTCACCCTAAAACAGTTTGTCCTTAGGTGTGCCTGCCCCCAAAGTATCTAGGACTAACGGATTTTGCAAAACACATTTCAACTCTTCTCAGAAAACAAGCACTCCAGTGATAATCTTAGGCACAAAGAGTTAGCCGAGAGAAGTTCAAATTATAATCAGAGGAGAAAAAAGTAAAGGAAACATATTTAGAAGTCCTTTTTTCTAAGTGTGTTTACTATAACAGAACAGCACACCTGACGACAGAAAAACCCTGGGATCAAATACTCACCGTTTTCTGTGACAGCTCGCTGGCTGTCCAGTCTGGATGGACACAGAGATCCACACACAGGTGTTCAGTGCTGGGCAACCCTGGGAAGTGAGAAGACACAGCCCAGGAGGGACTTCCCAGGCAATGCGTCCCCAGTTCTGGAAACACAAGCTCACAGAAATACGCAAAACGCAACATAAACAACGATTGCTTTCTATCAGCCAGTTACCATTTTCAATATATTTGAAAAATCTTTTTTAAAAACATGTTTAAAATGTTGAAACAAGATGAGGAGGAAAAAACTACAAAGATAAGCATTTGTCAGGAGGAATTTTTAGAGAAAAGTCGACAAATCCAAAGTCTTTTAAATCAGAGCAGGGAGTGGGGTTTCTGTCTCTGAAGTGAATTAACATTTCTGAGGAAAAGGTCGCTTTGTTTAATTCCATGAAGATGATTTCTAATGTGGATTTCTGATTTTCAGTATCAGTATTTAAGTGATAATGACATAATCAACAGCAAGTGCAAATTCTGCTGGGGCAATATATTTGTCTATTTTGTTTCAAGGTAATAGCCACTATAATTTAAGCAATAATTCTATGTTTCTATTCTCCAATTCTTTTAATCAAGATTTTCTTAAACTTATGTAAGAATATTCTGAAACTAAATTTTCAAGGGTTAATGCAGGAAAAAATAGATTAATGACAAATTAGAATGTTATATATTTAAATGCTGGTCTTGGTTAAATCATCCTACTTAATTTAAATAAAAGTTTAGTGAGTCTTTGGCTCATGCAATTCGAATACAATCCTTGAATGTAACATGTTCACTGACTCAATGATGTATTCTCTATACATATGATTCAGCAAATATGTGGATACTCTTTCCTCATGAAAAAAAATTGAAACACATGTTTTGACAATACAGTCTGCTTAAAATCTAAGATGTTAGCAAAGAGTTTAACAAACTTCCAACATAATTTATTGATAGCTGACTAGGTACCGTAAGTCATTATATTAAAATATTTTATTCTTTGTTAAAGGTGATTGATTACTCATTGCTGCCCCCAAATAATTTTTTTTCTAGAACTTTCTTATCTTCCTTTCAAATTTTTTCTTTGAAAACTCTCTCTCCCTCTCTCTCTCACTCTCTCTCTCTCTCTCTCCCTCCATCCACCATGAGTCTTGTTTTCCCAGCTAAATACGAGCTCCTCTGGCCGTCACTTTAAAACACAAGCGGCAATTTCTGCAGCAGTTTTTCATTGTCTCTCACATTACGTTGCCATTGACAGATACCGTGAGAATATACAGCAGGAAATCCAAATGAGAAAATAAACACATTCAACCGGTGGCACGAGCGATTTGGACTGTGTGCCTGGGAGCTCCCCAGAAACTCGTTGTTGTGGTAGCCATGCAGACTATAAAGGCCAGACCTGGATTCCACACACACAGAAAAGCAGTTACTATTGTGGGTTCTTTACAAACTGGGGCAAATGAAAACATTCATCCCTGCTAAAAGAGTTTCTGAGTTTTAGTAGTTCCTGTTGTGCATGAATGATAAATCAAGCAAGAAAAACATTACTAAACCTTGTATATGAACTCCCAAGCATACATAAGCCGCCTTCCACCTAACTAATACAAAATATTCTGCATTGTGAACAATCATAAGGCATAAATTGTATCTGTCTATGAGGTATTCTAAGCCTTTTCCTAAGATAAATAGCCTTAAAAATAACACCTTAAGCCCGGCTGGTGTTTGAGAATCAACACTGGTTGAGCAACAACCCATGCACCCAGAGGTCTTGGTTTGATTCCCAGTCAGGGCACGTGTCCAGGTTGTGGGCCTGATCCCAATGGGGGGCATGCAGGAGGTGGCAATCCGTGTTCTCTTTCATCAATGTTTCTATCTTTCTATCTCTAAAATCAACAAAGAAAAAACAAAACTAAATAAATAAATAATAAAGATAATACCTTGACTTTCTAGAATAAGATGCATACACATTATTATAATAGACTGTTGGTTAAAATAATTTTCAACAATCAATATTTATGAAATTAAATTAGAATAATTTTGCACTTACCAGATATCACATTTAAAATTTAATATAAGAAAAACAATTTTGGTCTTCATCTTATTCTGTCTTTTTCATTTACAAAATGTGTGGTCACAAATTAACCTTGAAAAAAATAACTAACTGAAAAAGTAACTGGCTGAAGTTTGTAGCAAAAATAGCAAAAATGAAAAAAAATGCATGTTTCTTAAAGTGTGTATGGTATATATTGAGAGTTATTCTAATGATGTATAAATCTACTTTGCCACATTTATATTTGACTGGCTTATAATCTAATTATGTTTATGCCAGAAGCGGGTTAAGTCTGGCCTAATTTTTATATCTGATCTATATTGTGAATTATGTGTATTTGATCATAGTTGAGTGTTTAAAGATTAATTTTAGCAATTTACTGCTGGCCTAAGAAAATGAAAGACTATTCCTAGGAAATTATATAAGGATTGAGTCAATTTTTATAACATAAATGCCAAATTCAAAAAATATTACAATTCTGCAGTACGCTATTGATGTGACCTTTAGAAAGAAAATTTTAAGTGTTTAAATAATAGATTTTCCTCCTTTTAACCTATTTTATTGTGGTGCATTTACTGAATAATATTGATTTGTATCATAAGGACAATTTAAGACTCTGAGGAGTATTCATTTAATGAAATTCTCTTTGAACTGCCCATCCTTTATGCGAGGTATTTTCCTACTTGAGGTTTAGTTGCTTTACTAATGTTAGGATAAGGAGTCCAGTAGAGAAACAGAAGTACAGACTATACAATTATTTTGTGTAAGTATAAATGAAATAATGACAAAACAATAGACTTTAATGCTTAAACAGCTAACAATTTATATCCAGGTAATATTGTATAGGAAGCCAATGAATTTAAAATGAATCACTAGGTTACACATAAAGTTACATTGTATTTGATACTTTCTCATTTTGGGAATAAGAAAAAGCATACTACTTATAGTATAAATAATGGAGAAGTGAGACTTATTTCTAAGGAGAATGAAATTTTGTATGAATAAAGAAATTCCTTCAAACAAAGGGATGTTGAAGTCATGATCCCCAGTGCCTGAGAATGAGACCTTACTGGGCAATGGAATCTTTACAGATGTAATCAAGTTAAGCTAAAGTCACTACATTGGGCCCTAATCCAATGGGCTAATCGGGTAGATATAAAATGATATCTCATTGTGAGTTAAAGTCGAATCCCACTTATTGTTTTTCACATTAACCTCTTTGTATTTTATAGGCTAATAAGGTTTCATTCTCAGGGAATTCTGTCTTTTGCCTTTATTATTGGATCATCTCTTTTTCTTAATGACTTATAGATAATTTTTATATATTCTGAATTTACATCAGTGTCAAATATCATTTTTTCAATTCATAGTTTGTATTTCCACTTGTTATGGTTTACTTTTATGAACAGTTCTTCTTCTTATTTTGATGTAAGCTCAATGATCAATTTTTACCTTTGTTTTGTAACTGCCTTTGAATTTGAGAAACTATTAGCTTTATGTTATCAAATATTTTCACATACATTTAACAAGTTTTATAGTTTTACCCTTCATATTTCAATTTCAATTTAATTTGATTATCTTTCAATTTGATCAAAGATTTCAATTATAAATGTATTTAAATACATGTAATATATCATAGATGGTTTTAGGTAGAATGTTTCATCCTATTATCATATAAAATTTTTCTTTTCATATTTTTAACACTACTTTATAAACATTTTTAAAACTAG
Organism: Molossus molossus; assembly: GCF_014108415.1. Classification (NCBI taxonomy): domain Eukaryota; kingdom Metazoa; phylum Chordata; class Mammalia; order Chiroptera; family Molossidae; genus Molossus; species Molossus molossus. Next base: position 119,036,934 of record NW_023425377.1, on the reverse strand, counting down.
TAGTCTAGTAGAGCAAAGGGGTATTTATTGTACCTTCCCAGTAATAGTAAAAGTAAATTTTATTTTGGTTTTTCTTAGTTATGATAGTTTCAGCTTTAGATTATATTTTACCTTGACAGTACTCTTTTTTTTTTTTTTTTTTTGAAATGTCTTCTCTGGAGTCTTTTTTGGAGAAGGAAAGTCTGCATTGGAAGCCTTAGCCTAGAGTTCTGGTTGGAATCGCAGCTCGTCTCCACTCACCACTTCCTGTCACTTTCTTGCCTGGTCCAGATGGTCGAGTTGCTCGACTTGCCCAGTGCCTGGCTGAGTTAAGTGCAAACCATTTGAAATCCAATCAGTAGAAGATGGAAATGATGGTTGTTGGGCAGAGAAATGCATTTTGATCATTTATGGAGAATTTTATTTAGATGACCGTGAAAAACACAAGCTATGTTATACTGTGATAAACCTGACACTTTTGGCATTAGATTAAAATGAATTTTCCACTCAAAAAAATCAATGACATGCTTCTTCTTTTTCTTTATTAAGGAAATAAGCCCCAATTTTTTGGGCTTAGAGTTTGTAGATTAATTACATGCATGATACTTTTGGCTTCATTTCTGTGCATTTTAATAGACTTATTACACATTTTCTACAAAATATAAATATAGTAGATAAGAAAACATTATGTACAGGGGAAGTATTGCTTTCATGGTTCAGATCAATTTTTCTATAGGCATAAATTATACTCTGAGAAAATGGAACCAACAGACTGCCCTTACATTGTATTTTAAATATATGATTATAAATCTATTTTTGTAATATATGGAGCTATTAATAAACAAATTTTTACAAATATGTGTTATTTAGTAGACGGACATACTTTGGGGATACTTATATCACTATTTAATGTCATATTTGTATACCTGTAGAAAGTTGTTTTTAAAACTAAAAGAGGTCCTTGTATTACTTATATTTTAAAGCATTGAAACATTTAGAGAATAGGTCATATATAAAAATAAAAATATCAATTTGAAAAATTTCTGGGAATATATATATATTTTTTTATCCTCACCCGAGGACATTTTTCCATTTTTTGTTCAGATAGAGCGTGAGGGAGAGAGAGAGAGAGAGAGAAACATTGATGTGAAGGGACACATCGAGTGGCTGCCACCCGCACGACCAACCAGGGCCAGGGACAAACCAACCGAGATACGTGCCCTTAGCGGGAACCGAACCCGGGTCTCTCTGTACCGCAGGCCGATGCTCTAACTGCTGAGCCAAACTGGCCAGGGCTCTGGGAATATTTTAAGTAAAATCTCATATATCACTGTCTCCACATACGTTTAATTTCAGCAGCTTAAGCTTCCTGATGATATTGTGATTATTTAATATTAAATACATACTTTTCCAAGTATAAATTTGACAAAATCTTAAAATCCAACCAAACAAAGACAGAAGTGAACAAACAAAAATATGTATACCAAGTATCTTAAAAATAGAGTATATTATTCTGATTAATGGAATGGGGAAGAAGGCGTTTCCCATAGATCTGATAGAATGCCTAACCTCACCTAGCTGGTGTGTGAAACTGGATTCAATCACCAAGTTCCTTTTGGTTTACTGATGAGGAGACATGGGTTTAAATTCTAGTTTTACCCTAAGTAGGTGCTAACACATACTAGATACATTTGTAAAAGTTGGGGAAAAATGTGCCCTTTAAGTGAGTAAATTTGGAAACTGCCCTTTCTTTGCAAAGTAGAAATAAATTCTGGGTCAGAGTCTCAGCAGAAAAAAATTTTTTTTTTCATAATCAAGTTAAGGAAATTAAAGAAATCTTAATGCAAATGTTCATACAAATACAAGGATCTGTAGCTTACCAAGTTTTTTTTCTTTCTTTCTTTCTTTTTTCTTCCATTAAGAGAGTAAGGGGAGGAAAGGATTGTGACATGCTAGGTGACAAAGTCCTGAGGTCCATCCTGAGAGCTCACAAATAGCCAACCATTAACATGTTAGTGAGAGGAAGACTGAAAAATAAATACCCCAACATCACTCTCCTTCCTCACTTCAGTCTCCTTTGGTGCTCCTGTTGGCCTTCATGATTAGGTTGCAGAGAACACATAAGCCTGAGGCAGAAAACAGAGTGGGGATGGTGGACCTGGAACTAGACAAACAAAGAGATCTCCAGGGTAGGTTCTCTTAGAGTGTGGGGATGGTGGACATTGGATCTGCATGAGCAAAGAGAGCTCCAGGGTAGGTTCTCTTAGAGTGTGGAAATGGTGGGCATTGGATCTGGATGAGCAAAGAGATCTCCAGGGTAGGTTCTCTTAGAGTGTGGGGATGGTGGACATTGGATCTGGATGAGCAAAGAGAGCTCCAGGGTAGGTTCTCTTAGAGTGTGGGGATGGTGGGTATTGGATCTGGATGAGCAAAGAGATCTCCAGGGTAGGTTCTCTTAGAGTGTGGGGATGGTGGGTATTGGATCTGGATGAGCAAAGAGAGCTCCAGGGTAGGTTCTCTTAGAGTGTGGAAATGGTGGGCATTGGATCTGGATGAGCAAAGAGATCTCCAGGGTAGGTTCTCTTAGAGTGTGGGGATGGTGGACATTGGATCTGGATGAGCAAAGAGAGCTCCAGGGTAGGTTCTCTTAGAGTGTGGGGATGGTGGGTATTGGATCTGGATGAGCAAAGAGATCTCCAGGGTAGGTTCTCTTAGAGTGTGGGGATGGTGGGTATTGGATCTGGATGAGCAAAGAGATCTCCAGGGTAGGTTCTCTTAGAGTGTGGGGATGGTGGACATTGGATCTGGATGAGCAAAGAGATCTCCAGGGTAGGTTCTCTTAGAGTGTGGGGATGGTGGACATTGGATCTGGATGAGCAAAGAGAGCTCCAGGGTAGGTTTTCTTAGAGTGCGGGGATGGTGGACATTGGATCTGGATGAGCAAAGAGATCTCCAGGGTAGGTTCTCTTAGAGTGTGGGGATGGTGGACATTGGATCTGCCTGAGCTAAGAGATCTGCAGGGTAGGTTTTCTTAGAGTACGGGGATGGTGGACATTGGATCTGCATGAGCAAAGAGATCTCCAGGGTAGGTTCTCTTAGAGTGTGGGGATGGTGGACATTGGATCTGCACAAGCAAAGAGATCTCTAGGGTAGGTTCTCTTAGAGTGTGGGGATGGTGGACATTGGATCTGCACAAGCAAAGAGATCTCCAGGGTAGGTTCTTTTAGAGTGTGGGGATGGTGGGCATTGGATCTGGATGAGCAAAGAGATCTCCAGGGTAGGTTCTTTTTCTCCAGGCCATCAGGACTGAGCCGAGCTACAGCATTTGGCAAGTAAAGCATGACTGGTTTTCAGTGTGTATTTCTTACCTCCTTGGCCAAGTATCTTGTACATGGTGTGAGCATCTGTTATTACCACTTACAAACATTGTGAAATCAACCAAATTACTCCTATATGCAAAATAAACATAAAGATAATATGTCTTTCACAGGTGTGTCATGAAGACTAGAGGTAATTAGCTGTGTGAAAGAATATCACAAATCTAAATACATATGCAAGCACGTGACAATGTTCATGTTTGAAAGAAGAGAGCGGATTTGTAAGAGATGTTATGCACAAGGCTGGACATGGACTAATCTCTTTTTAACACAAATTTTCATCGCTCATATGTAGTCAGACAGTTAAGATTTTTGGATCGAAATGATGACCACTGAGCAACTTAAATACTCTGCTGTCTCCTCTACAAAAGATTCAGAAAGCATCCAAGTTATTGATGCTTCAGAAAAGAAAAGTTTCTTTTCTGAAAATTTTAATTGTCCTTTTTTTCTGTCTTTCTTTTTGCTTGAATTTTAGCAAGAATTTAGGTTGAAATCAGAGGTTGTCCAGCAAAACTTCCAATATCTGGTCTGTGTGTTATAACCACTAGTTTGAGGTCACTGGTTATGTTTCATTAACTTTTAATCTCCAGGAAGATTAAAATGAGTGAACTATAGTTGAAGATAATAAATGTCTGATAAACGAAGTAAAGAAAAAGATAGAAGGGACATGGAGCAAGAGGTTAGGAATGCAGATGAAGAGAGGGAAGGAGGGAAGGGGCCATGTGGGTTTTGAAATGGAAAACATTCGACGGAGCTGTCAGCGGCCAGTTTTTGTTGCCTGTCCCTGGGCAGTAGCTCTTGTGGGCCTCAGCTCCCCCTCCCACCCACCCACACTCTTTCCAAAATAGAGACAATTGTATATATAACTGACATTTTGAAGTACGGAGAGATTCAGATGACAATGGAATTAAAAGATATTTGAAAAACTCAATTATGTTATGCATAGCTTAGACTTCCTCCCAGCAGAACACGTCAGCGAAATTCAAGTCCTCTCCAGGATATCATTTCTTTCCCACTCCTTTGTTTTGTGAAGAGACTTCATTTTCCGAATACCAGCTCCCTCTAGGAGGGTGTTCTGTCTCTTTAGAGGTACAGACACGCCTCCTTCTTACCCTGCTCCATGCCTTCCTTCCAAGCCACTGTTTTACCCTCCCAGGGGCCAGCTGTGCTACAGGGCAGGACCACCACGGAGGAGAGCGACACTGTACCCAGCACACAGCAGGGAAAAGAGAGTTTTCACAGCGACCCAAGGGAAACAGGCACTGACGTCTGGGAGGGTGTGAGCATCTTTTAGGCAGAATGTCTTTGTTTAGGTTTACGTGAATCAATAATGCTGAATTCTAATATAAAATAAAAACCAGAATCACCCACTACTGCAGGTTTTTTTTTTTTTTTTTTTTAATAAGTGACTTCAGCTTTCTTGGGGAAAAGTTATCCTTGCTGTGGTTTTCTGGCAGAGGTCAGCATGGTGGTGATTGAAGTGAATCTGAGATGTGCAAAGTCAGGGTGCTCTTAACTAAGCAGACCTCATTTTCTAGGGGTCTGTAGACATTCAATTCCATTAGGAAGCTTGAAAGGAACATGTAGAAATCAATGTGGAATTTAAAAGGAGGGAGAAAATAATGTGTAATAATTATTTTCTCTCCTTGAGGAATGTCACACTGAAAAAAAAAATCCTATAATCTGTATTTCTCTTCCATTAGTTTACAATACTGTCGTGAGAATTTACTCTTTTCTTCTGAAAATATTGCTGGATTTTCTTTCTGTTTCTTCTTTGTGATTTGGGGAGGTAGTATTGCCATTTTATGATTTTTCCCCCCTGGTCTCTGTTTGTGCCTCTAATTTCTCATTGAAAGGTTTGGTTCAAAAGCACATTTTCTGGGATTGGCAAGGGTCTTCCCACAGGTCCTCCGGCCTCTAGAATCTTCCTATAATCCACTATACACAAGGTTAAAAGTTACTTTTTTCTTTATGTATATTTATGAAAACGTCTTGCCCTTGGTCAAAAACACCCACCCACATCTGAAGATACACTGTATATTCCAGCCGCCTAGACTGCGATCAGGACCCCACAACCTGGTAAAAATGTGCGCTTCCAGCGTAACTTTTCAGTATCTTCTCTCTGAACCCGACCATCCATGCACATGGCAGCACCTTCCCCACACCTCTGTCCATGACACGTGTGACTGAACAGGCCTGCATTGTACCCACTGAAGTCCTAGCCACCATCCAAGGCCGGGCTATAAGGGCCCAGGAAAATGACCAAATTTCACCTCAAATGCTCATTTCTTTCTCCTTTGATAAGCTGGAACCGTTTGTTGCTATAAATCAAACTTGTGGCTTATATTTTTATACAGCAATCTTATTTCTACTAAATGATTATAAAGAGGAATTAATTTCATTTTATGTCTCCAGTGCAGTAATTCACAAACATAGCCCTTAGCCTGGTCCAAGGTTGTAGACTAAATAAGAAACAGCAGGAAAACTCGCCTATATACAGATTCACAGCTGATCCACAGTTGGATTCGGCATGACTGCACATCCCACTCACAGCCCACCCAGTTTAGAAAACTATAACCTAACTTACCGCACACCCCTAGTAATGAGTAGGTGATTTTTAATGAAAAAGGAAATGTGTATGTACACATAAATAAATTAATGAAATTCTTTCTTAAAAAGAAATGCTACATTATTGAAGAACTAACTTTAGTTCTGCTATTTAATCTATTTTTTTGGATAATTTTTATTTATTTTTTAATTAATTAATTTTTGTTACAGATGTTTCTCCTTTCTCCCATCTCCCCCCCCCCCCCCCCAAGGTGTGTCAGTCTGATCTCTACTCCCATGTCACTGGGTCTATTTTGTTCATCAGCTTATTTTGTTCATTGTATTCCACAAATAAGTGAGATCATGTGGTACTGGTCTTTCTCTGACTGGCTTATTTCCCTTAGCGTAATGTTCTCCAGGTCCCTCTGTGTCTTATTCTTTTTTTTATCCTCACCCAAGGACAACTTTGCATCTATCTTCAGATAGATGGGAGGGAGAGAGGGAAGAAGAGAGAGAGAAATATTGATGCAAGAGAGACACTTTGACTGGTTGCCACCTGCACAACCCCAACTGGGGCTGGGAACAAACTGCAACTGAGGTATGTGCCCTTAGTGGGACCTGAACCTGGGACTCTCTGGTCCGCAGGCCGACGCTCTAACCTTTGAGCCAAACCGGTTAGAGCTCATCTCATTCTTACAGCTGCATAGTACTCCATTGCGTATATGTACCACAGCTTTTTTATCCACTCATCTACTGATGGACACTTGGGCTGTTTCCAGATCTTAGCGATTGGAAATAGTGCTGCTATGAACATAGGGGTGCATCTCTTCTTTCTGTTGGGTGTTTCAGGCTTCTTAGGATACATTCCTAGAAGTGGAATCTATTTAATCTGTTTGAGGCAAGAATTTAATCTTGCTAAACCAGTTTCTTCCTGATGTGTAAAAGTGAATAAATACCATTTGAAACAAGTTTTTTAAAGGCTAAAATATTTTGTCTACATGTAGAGGAGATGGAACCGCTTGGTGAGTGTGGCCAAGGACAGATGGCTCCCGGCCCAGGGTGAAGCTTCTCCGTGGGAGGCCTGGCTGTCAGGATTTCTCATCCTTCCAATCAGTTGCATGTTGCAGGAGCTCTAATTGAGCCAGGTGTGGCTAAGAAGACTGGGCTTCCTTTCTTCTAGCCAACCTCAATTTGCATAGAGGAACTTATGTCACAAACATGGCAGACCAAAATTTCAGGGTTCTGATTATTCTCTCCATAGCTTGCTTATAAGATGAAGAATCCATGTTGGGAGAGGTCAACTAAGATGACCAGGACCGATTGCCCCTGCTGAGCTCTAAGCATAGACCCAGGGGCCCCTCCCAGATAAGCAGACACCTGTCCACACTTTATCCTAGAGAAGTGGGGGTCTGCAAGGGAGAGGCAGGCTGGAGGAACAGGTTGCTCTGTGGTTCTCCTAAGGAAATGATGTCACCTGGAACACAGTGTAGGGGAGATCAAGCCAAAGAGCACTGTCAAAGGCAACAGAGATTTTGTGGTGAAGAACTGAGAGGAGCCTGGTGATTCTACGGTAACAACAAGCAAAACAAGTAGAAAGATCAGAAGTTGGACAGATAGAGTTCTAATACCTTTGACAATAACAGCATGAAGAAAACAGGTACTGGTTTAAAAAATGGCCATAAATGGTAACTGAAAACCACAGGAAACAATGAAGAGCATCATAAACGAAAATACAAAGCTTTGTGTAATGAACTATAAATATATGTATACTTGCTCTCATCTTAGCTTCTTTAAAAGACATGAAATTCTACACATAATTATAAAAATGGATTACTGAGTTTGCAGCATCCATGTACAACGTATGTACACAGTATTAGGACACACAAAAAAAGGAACAGTGAATAACACTATATGAAGTAAGATTTCTATAGCTCATTGGGATTGAGTTAGTATAACTCTGAAATTGATTTTGGTAAACTAAGATGTATATTGTAAGCCCTAGAACAGCCTCTAAATATCTAGAATGAAAAGAAAGAAATAAAACTATCTCTATTTTTAGATGACATGATCTTGCATAAAATAACTTGTAAGGAATTTACCTAAAAAATAAGAAAGCAACAAACGAACAAACAAAAATATGAACAAACAACAGTATGGTGGTTACCAGAGGGAAGGGGGTGGGGTATAGCAAAGGGCAAAGGGGGTCAAGTATATGGTGATGCGAGATGATTTGACTTTGTGTGGGGGGCAATATGCAGACCATGTATCATAGAATTGTATACTTAAAACTCATATAATCTTATTAACCAATGTCACCCTGTGGGGTTGGGGGTTTGGAAGACAGACTTTGTTTAACCTTGTGTTAATGCATTCTCGGAATCTTAGGGGGGGAGGGGGCTGGCCTGCCCAGGTGTGTTGGGTGCTTCATTTGCATGTGAATAAGGGTTTGTTATCTTTTGGTTTCAAGGTCTCAAGGAAATAATTTACTTAAATCCATTTGTGACCTGGGGGTACCAATCTGCAAATAAATGGGACTGTGTCCAGAGAACTGGAGCGTTTGCTCCCTTGCAGAGCTCCCCCTCACTCCAAGCAGCGTGCGCTTGTAGTTTCATTGTGTTGCATCAATCCCGGCAGGCCAAGAGACAGCACCCCCCCACACACACAAGATTAGTTGAAAAATAAGAACCAATAAATGAGTATAGCAAGGTTTTAGGGTACAAACAATTATAAAAAAGTCAATGACATGTTTATACAATACAAAATCAGAAAAATGGAATGTCCCTTGTTAATGTATTCCTAAGTGCTTTATTATTTTGATGCTACTGTAAAAAAGATTTTCTTTCTTGGTATGGATGCTTCAGCCCTTGTGAATTTCCCAAATTACCTAAATGTTCCACATACTTTACGCAAGGTAATGGTAATTTGCCTGTCATTAATTCTATTTCATTGAATTTGGTGTGATAGCTTCTGTATATTGCCTCCAAATAAAAGATACACCTGGATCTTTCTTAATTCTATTTTCTTCATTTTAAATATTATTCCTTTACCACTATCAGTTACATATCAAAAGCAAACCCAAAATTACTGCAGCCTGGTGCAAATTTCCTGGGAGTTGGAGACAGAAATTTTGGATCTATTTTTCACATTTCTAAGTGGTGGAGACACAGAAAATTCACTTAAATCCTCCAAGTGTCAGGGTTCTCATTACTAAGAATGTATTGAATTTTTCAGGACGATATTCAAGGTTGCTTCAGTTGTCATGGGTTTTGGTTCTATAATGTTTGAATTCCCATTCATAATGCTGAAACAGAAAAATGGTGGTTGCAACTTCAACGTATTTTTTAGTTTTTATTTCCACTATAAGCAAAGCATAAAGGCATTAAAAAATCACTGTTAATAAGATTAGTTACTGAAAACATTGCAGAGGGAACAGAGATGAGAAGAGATAGATTTTTCTCCTGGAAAATAGATTCATCCTCAAAGAAGGGTGTTAGATTAAAATTTCAGTTGGGCTTTCAAAATTATGTGGATAAATTACCTGAATGATACTTTTTTGTTTTTACTGACCTGACCTAACTTTACATTTTTTTGTGTATACATAGTGTAAAACTCTTTATTCTTACCCTAGTAGTTCTAAATTATGTATGATTTATAAAAAGATCATTTGAACAAAACTTAAATTTCTTTGTTTAGCAAATTTTTCTTTTAGCAGATATATTTTTAGATAATAATATGAACGTAAACAATTTGTAAGGAAAAGCATGTTAATTTAGTTTGACAGATATTGTTGGACCCTGACCAAGTACTGAGCTTGACAAAAAATCGTACTTAACACCAACTTGTTTATAATAAGATCAATGTGTGTCTAGAAACATAGACAAAGGGGATGTGCGACTGTTTTATTTATTTTTATTGCAAAATAATTACAACTTAATAAAAAGTTAAGGAAAGATGTAATTAAAATTTCATTAACCAATGTCACCCTAATAAATCTAATAAACATTTTTTTAAAAAATGTGACCTGAGAATACTGTATAGACTTACAAAGAGATAAACTGGAAATGAACCTTCAATAATGGCAGTAATTCCAATTAAAAGAATACACAATGATTGTACTAGGCTTTAAAATGTCAAGAACCATGTTGCAGATAATATTTGACTTGTTTCCCATATTCTGTGAAAATATATGGAAAATGCTGTCATACTTTCCATATAGATAATAAATTCAGAATTAGGAGAGATAATATATTTAGATCTTAGAATCTGGAAGCAGATCTAGAATCTAGTTGTTCAATAACTGGTCATATTTCTTGTCCATTGATCAAATAGCACTGAATGGGAACAGGAAATAAAAGAAAAACTAACATTTCTTAAGCACATAAATGCCTTTTGAAAATGCTGTTATGAAACAACAGAGTAGCACTCCAATTCATATACTATAAACTCAAAGAATTTATATAATTTTTCAAAGTAAATTCCAGAGATGTTAGTTGATACTCATTTTTTTCAGATTTTATTCTAAGGCTGAAGTATTGCCATTACAGAAATGCTAGAATTTAGATAGTTTTAAGAAAATAAGAATGAAAGAAACAATTCTATGGGGGTGAAACTGTTATATTTGAAGAGAAAATTTACATCAGAGACAAGATATTGACACTAACAGGATATTGTTGGAAAGGGAGATTTAAAATCACATTTTAAGACTCAGTCCCGTGGCCTCTGCAATTATGCACTTCTCGGGGATCATTTTAGGCCCCTTTCTGTCTTGGAATTCTTCTGTTAACTATATTATTGATTTCCAAGATTTTAAAGGCCAGCCCAATGCCATGTTTCAAAATTTATGTCTTTGTTCCAGATGTCTGTAGTCTCCTACTTACACCTCCAACCATATCCTTGGTGTTTCCATTTGGTGTCTTCTCACATACATCTCAGATTTATCATGTCCAAAACGAAATCTTGTTTTTTCACTTTCACATGTAACACCCATCCTCAAATTCACTGATCTCAGGAAGTCACACTCTTATTCACGCAGTTGCTTAACCCATAATCTTAATAGTGATTTTTGATACCTCTCTTTCCTTCATACTCCTGCCAATGGTATTTGTTGTACCAACATGTCCTATTAATACTATGTCTCATATTTCTCAAATCTATTTACTCTTCTCCATCTCCAGCATCAACATCCTAATCAACTTTCTGACTCCCTCACCTGGACAATCACAACAATTTCATAAATAGTGTCTGTGCTTACCGCCATCCAATGTGTCTTCCACAGGGCGGTAAGGTAAGGGCATGCATCTGACACTTCGGTGCTTAAAGTCATTGGATTATTTTCATGATACTTGGAAAAGTATATGAGTTCTTCAACCTACACACATACAAAGGCATATATGATCATATCATCACCTTGAGCCAGTCTCTAGAGGACAAGGCCCTTGTTTAGAGTCTTTTCCCATGTTTGAACACTTTCCTTCTCTTCAGGTGTTTAGCTCTATCTTCTCTTCCTGGTTTAAATGTCACATCTCAAGAAAGTCTACTCGGGTTCTTTTATACGTACAGCCCCCAGCGATCACACACTTCCAGAGCCCTGATATTTTCTGTCTCAGCACTCTATCTGTTTTTCTTTCTCTATCTCTTGCAGTTTGGTATTTTTAGAATATAACTGATGCTGAGAGTCTCTCCTATGAGACTGCAAATCCCATCATAGTATTTTTATTATTCTGGCCTCAGAACCTAGCAAAACGTCTTGCAGAATAGATGCTCGAATGCATACCTGTTCAGCGAATCAGTGAGTGGACAGAACACTGAACGTGTAGGTTTCTGTAGGGGAGGAACACTGGCCTCGGAGTACGGGCACCTGGGTCACAGCCTGGTGGACTCTTTCACTAGCTCTCCCGCAGTCTGCTTGGTCTCCTAACAAATACCGCGAACTGTGCGCTCATTGTTATGAACTGACTAAAGCAACACTTGTCCAACAGAGCACAGGGTCCGAAATGGTGAACCACAATTCAAAAAACAGACCAGGGAAACTGAAAGAGAGAAGTTTATCACTCACAGGTCCTGGAGGAAGTACTCTCCAGCATGCCCCCAGGGGTCACGTGGGGGAGTCAAGGCAGGATTCGGAGAGATTGAGACAGAACCCAGGATTTAAGCCGTTATTAGGATCTGTGGGTGGAATGATTTGGAGTTCCCAGGCCAAGACTGGATTGGTCATTTAAAGCCAAAAGAGTAGGGGATTTGGTAAGTTCCACGGGGGTCTTATCTAACATGTGTGGCCAGGGAAATTGCTGACCACCAGGCTGTTGGAGAAGTCACAGCAGCAGCTGACATTTACTTGTAACACTGAGGTCTGCAATCTCAGGCATGCGCAGAGGCAAGTGCCAGTTAAAGGTCACTGCTGGCCGCTTGGCCAAACAAAATGGATGCCAACACAGCAATGCCATGGAGTAGCTGAGCTAAACTCTCAGTTCTTAAAAACAGCAATTTATTCTTCACATTCTGGAAGCTGGAAGTCCAAGATCAGGTGTCAGCAGGTTCGGTGTTGGTGAGAACCAGCTTCCTCACTGATAACCATCTTCTCTCTGTCATTTTCATGGCAGGAAGGGCAAGCAAGCCCTCTTGGACAGAGAGTCGCACAAGTCACTCTGTCCATTCAGCAGGGCTCCCGCATGGTGGCCTAGGTACCTGCAAAAGGCCCCGTCACCCTGGGCATTAGGTTGCAGCCTGTGGATTTGCAGGAAACACGAATATTTGTTCCACAGCACTCTCCGTGGGGCACATGAAAATCGTTTAGTTATTAAGGTGTTTTCAGATTTCTACAACCACTAGAATTTGGAACATTTTCTGTGCCTTTATAAATTATCTCTAAATTAAAAGTAAAATGAATAAACAGTGGTCATAAGGCTTTTTTAAAAAGAACAGGTTTTGCCTGGCCAGTGTGGCTCAGTGATGGAGCATCGACCCATGCACCAAGAGGTCGCTGGTTGGCTTCCCGATCAGGGCACATGCCCAGGTTGTGGGCCAAGTCCCCAGGGGGAACCTGTAGGAGGCAGCCAATGAATATTCACTCTTATTGATGTTTCTCTCTGTCTCTCCCTTCCTCTCTCTCTCTAAAAATCAATAAAGTAAAAAAAGTATTTAAAAAAATTTAAAAAAAAACAATAGTTTTTTAAACGTTTGCAGTAATTTAAACTTCAGAAAAATTTGTCAATTACAAAAAATAAAAATAAAAATAGTAACTTGGGTAATAAAGTTAGATTTGTCTTGTATATCCTGTGGTCTAGAGCATCATTTTCATAAACACATATGAGTTCAAGTGAAAAATAACTTCTCAGTGTATATGGTTAACTGATTAAATATACTACCAAAAATATTTCTGACTTGTCATTAGTAATTAAGTGTGAGTCATGAAATTTAGCTTAATGCTATCTGAAGTTATGTTAGGAAAATATATTCTCTGTATGTTTTCCGCAGTGTCAGTACAGACTGTTACACGAGCTGTCTCCAGCATAAATGGCGCATTACCCCTGTTGACATCTGCATTAGCAATCATTTCTGCAGTACCTGGGACCGAGTTTGTACTCCGTACATACTGTTGTATTTGATGAAATACGAGTAAGTGTTCTATGTTGCATCTGACACTATTTGAAGTTAACTGTGCCATAAAAATCTTTCTATCTTTGATTGCATAAGAACAATTTAAAAATCGTTTTGATTTTAATTAGTTTGCATTAGCAATTTAATCAGTTGTCAGCAAAACACAGTTCCTTAGAAACCGAGAGCTTGTCAGAGAAGGACCGACGCCAGGAGACGGAGAAAGAGGGCCGACCGCGTTGGCTTCGGAGCACACCCTCACCAAGCGGCTCTGTGCCACCGAAGGGCTGGTCTGTCCTCCTCGTTCTTACAAATTAAATCTGAACCAAACAACCAACTTGTAAAACCCTGGACACAATTCTTTTGATTCTTAAAGGGAAAAAAAAAAAGGATCCAGGAGGAAAAGTGAGTAAAACGCTGGTAATTTGTTTAGCTGGCGGAGCAGGCGGCCTCCGATCAGATTGTGTTTCCCAGAGGAAGACAGCAGTTTCCAATTACACAGCAAGTCTTCGAGGGGAAGGACGCAGACAGTCTAAACCTTCCCAGGAGGGGAGCAGCCGGCGAGAGCTCCGGAGACCCCATTTAATAAATAAACACCTTCGTTTCTGTAAGTTAATTTCACCCCAGGAAATAAGTTTAGTTTTAATTGTATTGCCTTGTGTCATGTTTTATAAAAGGTACATGAGGTTCATTGACGTTCTCTTCTGAGAGCTTCGGTGTTTCCAAGACTGTGGCACGGAGAGGAAGTCTCGGAGGAAGCCTGTCGTGTGTACGATGACGTGAAGTGCGCTGGTTTCATCTCGTCCCATGCTGGTGGCAATGAGATAGATAAAAACAACATGTTGGGTTTACTTTTCATTAAAAAAGTGGTCTGACTTGTAGTCATGTGGGAAAGACTGGGTAATACCTGTTGGTTGTATTATTGGCATAAATAAAAAAGTGTGTCGAGTTTCCGAAAACAGATTTAGTCATTTCATGTTTAGTTTTTGATATATAGATGCCTGGTCTTCATAATTACATCCAGTCTTAATTTAGCATTATCAGGAGGGCAAATATTTTCATGTTTTTGCGCTTTCAGGACTTGCTGAGCAAGGAGACCGAACTGGGTTCTGGATTAGAGGACCAGTCTTGAAGTGGGAAAATGACTGACTAGACAGAGAGGGACCTCCAGAGAGAGTTAGATATTTATCTTCAAATTTGTTTGTATTTCAAAGTGGAATGAGACCTGGACCCTGGGGCAGGCTGTTTGCATTTGGAGGCATTAGGGAGTGAATGTCTTCCCTCAGAAGGGGGCCGTGTGGAGACCAGAGGTCCGAGATTGTGGCTTCCGGTCCTGTGTGTCTGTGTGTGCGACACCTTTGCCTGTGCAGGGCTGGTCCATCCATCCGAGCTCAGGACATTGTTCTGAAGGGGAGAACAGATGTGCGACACGGATGCAGTTGTTACTGTACCTAGGAGTGATCTGCATTAAATCCAGAAGCTTCACGTTTGCTTTCAGAATAATATCAATAAAAATAGATACTAAGAATTATCAAACATTCAAATCCATGTTTTTAAAGGGCTTTATGTGAGCAATTTTAAAGGTAAATGAGATTTATCTGAGCCTCTGACAAACCTCTCTATTCTACAGGCTCTGAGGGAATTGTTATTCTTATTTTTCTTTTTTAGGGATAACACATAGAAAGGTGAAGAGCCCTGGCCAGTTTGGCTCATGGGTTGAGCGTCGGCCTGCGGACCAGAGAGTCCTGGGTTCGGTTCCCGCTAGGGGCATATACCACCAAAAAAAAAAAAAAGAAGAAAGGTGAAGAAGATGCCCAGAGTCAAACCCAGACATTCAGGACTCACTTCTTTATTAGCTAGTATGTAATGCATTGATTTATTTTGACTCAGTGACTAGATGGCACACAGTGAGCAAAGGAAGCGACCTGCAGTGGATAGTGTTGGCTGTCATGGGTATGGATGGGCAACACACTGGGCATCCACAGCAGACACAGAGCAACACGGAATAAATAAATACCATAGGGTCTGTATTTGTGTTTTGGTTAATGGAAAACAATAGTGTATGGGTGAGATTTTACTGCTATGAAAACTCAGAAGCTTACTGGCGAGGAGACAAATATCAAACATTTGTCCCCAAAATCACATTGATTAAAATGTTGGTATGTTGAGTGTCCTTATCCAAGCAAGGTGTGTCGGACAAGCACTGTACTTCCTAAGACGAGATCAGCGCAGGTAGATTGTCTCCACCCTCGGAGATGGAAGACAAATAGCCGTCAGTGAGTTAGACTTGCATTCCAGGGGTGATTAATGCAGGTATGAAGCATTGACTACATAACTGCTCTTCTTTTTATTATCGTTGTGCCAGAATTGTGTTTTGTTTTGATATAGTAAGTCAATGTTGAACATGTATTACTTTAGATCAAAATTTGAAATTAGAAAACAATTTGACATAAAATGAAACTATGATATATATCACAGATGGTTGGATTCAGTTACATCAATATTTAGCTGAGAATTTATTGCTGTAAATGCATTTATTATTAAAGAAGAAAAGTTAAACATGATCTGTCTCCATCCCAAAAACCTAGGAAAGGAAGAGCAAATAAAGTCAAAAAGAAGAAATAAAATCATATAGTTAAGATGATCAATTAAGTGAAAGCAGACACCTAACATTAAAATAAATCAGCAGAGCAAATGTTGCTCCTGTAAAAGGATTAATAATATTCATAAACATGTATCATAAGAGATCAAAAGTAAAAAGGCATAACACAAATTGCCAGTAAAATGGGGCATCTCTAAAGACTATTGACATTAAATAATTATAAGAGGATACTACTGAACAATGTAAGATAATGCATTTGACAACATACATAAAATGGGAAAATTGCTTTAAAAGCACAACTTAGTAAACCTAACAAAGATGAAATAGAAAATCTGGATAATTTCTGCTAATTAAATGAATGAAACTATCCACCAAGAAAACTCCATCTCGAATGGTTGCACTGGTGAAGTTTTCCTAACACTTAAGGAGGAAGATCTACCAAACGTGCACAACTTCTTTCAGAAAAAAGGACACTTCTCAACTTGTTGTATGAGGTCAACAAACTATGACGCTGAAATTCAGCAGGGACTTAACAAGGAAAGTTAATGAAAATCTGATAAGGCTCATAACTATTGACCAAAGAATTCTGAACAAAATATTAAAAGATTTGTATTTTGAATCCAACAATATAGTAAAAAGGATAGAAAGGTTAGTTTAACATTTATAAATTAATCGATATAGTACTCTAATTTAGCAAAAAATAAGGAAAAACATATGCTGATACCAAAAGGTACAGAGAAAGTCAATGTCCATGTATTATAAAACCTTTCAGCAAAGCACAAAATAGAAGACAACTTGCTTTATTTGCTAAAGGATCTCTCCAATAAACCCAAATCTTTCATTGTACTTGATAGAAAATATATTTCTCTTAATTCGGATACAAGGGAACAAAAAACATTTACTATTAATGAGGAGACAGAGGCAGGTCAGACAGTGAGGGTCGGACCTTGGGAAGGGGAGGCTGAGACACGGGGAAGTTTGAGAGGATTTGGGGCTCAGCACACAGGCAGCCAGGACGCAGCACATCTGGAGGTTTATTCCGACTCTACAGATCTCAGAATAAAACTAAGATTAACATGCGAGATGGTGCCACAGGCCAGAAACCCCCAGCCTCAATTATAGAATGCAGAGTAGAAGCTCCTGGAAGGACCACAGGTCAGTTACAGAACAACAAACCAGACAGGGCTGGTTTCAGACAAGAGAAGAACAGAGATTGATTGTATAGTTCCTTTTTCTGGGTTTGCAAAGGAATTTTATTTACTGCAAAAGAATATAGATTCTGACTTATTCCAATTAACATCCCTACTGGTTTCTGGGAGCAACAGGATTGCTGAATGAGTTCTGCTGGGGAACTAGAATGTGTTCCTGTTGCAGAGAGCCGGGTCACCTGAGAAAGGATGATAGGAAACCAAGATTGGATTTTGGGGAGAAACCGAAAGCAAACCTCGGGTTGCTCCAAGGGCCCTTCCCCTCCCCCTCACTAATACCCTGGGAGAAGTTGAAATGATCATAGGAAGGGAAGCCACTAAGGCCCTATAGATGACCTAGGGCTGAACCCAGTCAGGTGGGAAACACAAGCTTTAAAATGTATGGATGTTGCTAAGGCAGAATTCCTTGAAAGGACCAATCAGAGGCTCGCAAAGTATCTACTGCTAGACCACAAAGCCCCACAGGGCAGCCACTTGGATCCCCTCCCGTTGCAGGGAATCTGCCTATGTTTCAGATAAACTTTCCTTTTGCTTACCCCTTGATCTGTGAACCCCTTATTCTTTGATTTTGCAAGACAACAAACCCAGACACCTCCATTTGCTTTCATTACTACTGTCAGTGTACATTCAAACCTGCGAAGAATTTTGTGAGTTTATCTGAGCCAAAGTGTCTGAGTTCACAAGGCTGTCACAGAGGCCTTCCTGAGCTTTTCAGGTTAGCACGTGGCCCCTTTCCATCCAGACTTGTGCTCCATGTTATTTTTTAAATAGTAAAAAACAACAACAAATTACTGTATGTCTGCATGCCAACAATGTGGATTATTAATTTAAACCTAATATTGTGCAAAATAAGCTGGACACACAAAAAATACATACATTCTTGCTTTGGTCAGTTTGGCTCAGCAGTTAGAGCGTTGGCCCGCAGACTGGAGAGACCCGGGTTCGGTTCCCGCTAAGGGCACGTACCTCGGTTGCAGTTTGTCCCCAGCCTCGGTTGGGGTCGTGTGGGTGGCAGCCACTTGATGTGTCTCTCACATTGATGTTTCTCTCTCTCTCTCTCCTGCTCTATCTGAAGATGAATGCAATAAATAAATAAATAAATAAAAATACATACATTCCGTTGTATAAAGAAAGCATAAGATTAAAGAGTTACAGGTCGATAGAGCTCAAAGTGTGGGCAAGAAGGTATAGAAAGTGATTGGGAGAAAAATTAGAAGGATTTATCGGTTGCTGAGGAGGTTTACTTATACAGTGTCACTGGTCTTTTTTTACTTTCCTCCCTGTATTTTTTAAAATGAAATGTTGTCATTTTGTTAACTTGAGCATTCTCATACAAATAGTTATCAAATTTAAATTCATAGCCCTGTTCTAGTCAGTGGACGATATCAACATTTCAAAAGGCCTTGATCTTTATTCTCTGGTCTTTACTTCAGACCATTACGTTTACCTATAAAGCTCCTAATTCCCAGTTCCATCACTTGAAGGCATTCCAGCTCAAGGTCCCTGTCAGTATGCCGCTCGGGGAAGGAGTCTCTGTGAAACGTTCCTCTACGATCTTCCACTGTGCTCGGTTTGCAACTCTCTCTTAATATATCCCAATCTAGTTTGGGTTCAGCTGGTGTTTATCTTCTTGAAATAAGGTTTAAGAAATGCCTTGAAGTGTATTGATCTTTTATCCACTGAAGTACTGAAATCAATGCTTCAATCAAGACAAATGCTAAAAGGTACTTAACAAATCGCACTCGTATGTTATCTTGGATCATGCCCTCCAACTTTCAACTTTTGGAAAAATACTGGTTTATAAAGCTTTGGGTCACATCAGCTCTGGAAGGGAAGTTGAAGGTGGGACGGATCAGTTGCCAGAAGTTGTGAGGGTAATTTGTCCATGGGGCATGCCCCTCCCCAGCTGTTCTCTGTCACCTATAAGTATCCACTTTAAATAATGCTGGGTGGGGTTCCCAAATCCTGCCGGTCCCTGTTCAGTCCCGGTTTCATCTAACTTGAAATAAGGCTCCCCCTACTGGCAGCGCAGGACACTTGCGTGTAGACACCAGAATGGAGGCTCAGAGAAGACAGCCATGGAGAACAGGTGGGGGGAAAGCAGCCTCCCCAGCGAAGAAAAATGGGCCAAACAAACTGTTTCTAATCTTTTACTTAGGAAGGCAGTTTAACACCCTGCCTCTGTGAAACATCCTGGTTCTAGTTTTCCCTTTTAAATGTACAATATTTAGAGCATTTAAGAAGCAAAACGAACGCATGTATCTTCATGATTGATATATTTTCCTCCCATTTCTCTACGAATAGAGAAATCCACTTTTTCGTTCCTGCATTGTATAGATTGAAAACATGTCAATAACCTCCTGGTCTATAGTTATTCAAAATAGGAAGACACATTTATTGGGTTATAAGGGTCCAGTTATTAAATTCATTTAAAGCACCACCCTAGCCAAAAGGGGAAGTCACAAGATGTTTTTGAGTACTGTTTGGGTTTTAATCTCTTGACTGTTCTCCTTATATAGTGAAAAGTTAAAATACACCTATACTAGCCCTGGCCGGTTTGGCTCAGCGGTTAGAGCGTCGGCCTGAGGTCCAGAGAGACCCGGGTTCGGTGTCCGCTAAGGGCACGTACCTCGGTTGCAGTTTGTCCCCGGCCCTGGTTGGGTTGTGTGGGTGGCAGCCACTCGATGTATCCCTTTCAAGTCGATGTTTCTCCCTCTCTCTTCCTCCCTCTCTCCCTCCTGCTCTATCTCAAGATAAATGTAAAATAAATAAATAAATAAATAAACACACCTAGACTATATAAAGAATTATGTATTGTTCTAAGAAAGCGGCAGATAAGTTAGCAGCTTATATCCACGTCCCTAACAAAACCCTCATCTCAGAATCCCTCCACCTGCTTCTCCTCCCGCGACCTCCACCTAAAAGTCCTGCTTTCTGTTATGATGTGACCACACCTCACACTTTGTCATCACTCCAGTTTGTCCCATTTTGTAAATCTTGAAGCCTGAAAGACGAACCCAGCTTCCTGTTGTCTCCCCAAATCTACTCTTCAGTCTCAGAATTCCCTCGAAGTTATCTGAGGCGTCTCATTTTTCACCCACCCACGTGACTTTATCTAATTTTCTCTCTAAGACGATATTGTCAGCCAGTTGAAAAACATATTACCTTCACATGCGTGAGGGTGGAAACTTAGACATGTTCGGAGAAAGTGTACTTGTAACTCATCATCACTACATTTCATGTTATCTATCCTCAAACGCGATCGCTATTTTGTTATAAACATTTAATTTTGGCTCGTTGAAGCATCTCTTTCCCCATGCACACAGTTTCTAAGCTTTGAGTTCCATTATGTGCTTGACCCAATTTCCAGTCTTTCACTCAAGAGCAGCCTCATCTTCAACCTGTCTGGGGAATTTGAGAACCAAGTCATCAGTTTGATTGTCATATTATTTTTCTTTTTGTCTTTTTACACACATGTGTTCTCTTTATATATATTACTTGCAAATAATACACAACATATAATTTATATACTATATTGAAATATATATGTGTGTGTATATATATAACTTATAACTGTTAGAATCTTCTCCTTTCTCAACCAAATCTGAACCATGTATGTTTGTTCTGTTAATTTTTTTTCCCTTATTTTAAAAAAAATATTTTATAGATTTTAGAGAGAGAGAGAAAGGGAGAGGGACAGAGAGATAGAAACATCGATGAGAGAGAACATCGACTGGCTGCCTCCTGCATGCCCCTCACTGGGGATCGGGCCCACAACCTGGGCATGTGCCCTGACCGGGAATCAAACCGGCGACCTCTTGGTGCATGGATCAACGCTCAACCACTGAGCCACACCAGCTTGGCTAATATTTTTTCTTATTCATATTTTTCATGGCTAGATAATAAAAGTTACCCTCTTTTTTTCTCTAAAATATACATTATTTTTCTTCACTTTGAAACAAAAACAAACTAGTAAAGCACTTCCCTTTGAATATGAAAATTTATTTCACTTACTCTCCATCCCTGCCTTTTACAGCTCAGGTTTTCCTGTCAAAAATCATGGAGCAATGGACTTAGAATCATTTTGACATTTGAGCTAGAGAGACCCTTGAAGACAGTCTTCTTTAATCTATTTATTTATTTATTTATTTATTTATTATTTATTTATTTATCTTCCTTATGGACAGGAAAGAAAAAAATCGTAAAAGTTAAAAGATGTACTCGGTATCACACTCCTGGTTATGGTCATAGCTGAGAATAATACCTAGTTTCAAAATATAAAATTCAGTTTCCTTTCTTCCGTCAAACTATTCCTTCCTTCTCTACCCACCGTTACCTCTTAAAATTCAGTTTTTTGCACTTATCAGCTCAACCTAGACTAAAAATACTTTTCCTGCTACTTCTGTCTTTCCAAATAAAGAAATCACTTACTACGTCCCTAGATCCTACCAGCACAAAGACCATGCGCTCTCTGGCAACTCTGTGCTCCCAGACCGTGTAAGATATCACCTGGACAATCATTATTTAAAGGTTATAAAAATAAGCTTCTCAGTGATATTTTTTACTCACTCCTGAGCTTAAGTCATGCTGTGGATGTACTTTTATAAATGCAAGTTCTATCCAAAATGTTACTGTGATGGCTTCGCGTGTATAAACGTGAGCTCTATTCGAAGTAGTCCCTTAATTACTACGTAAAAATACACTTCAATGTATCACACCTTCCTCTGATTGAGCACGCAGCATATGTCAGACTTGCAATGGTAACTTTAAATTTCTGCCACTGAAGAATAATTGAAGAAGAATCAATCATTTTAATAGATAATAAAGGCTATAGCTGCATCACAGGGTTCCAATTCCCGGCACATTGCACTCGAGTGGAGATTTAGTGAGTAAACCCACTGTCTCCCTGTTACCCACAAATTTCGGCAAGAACTCCTCACAGGGAACTTTGCCTATGATCCTCAGCTCCATTTTCAGCCTTATTTCGCATTTTCTATTAAGGATATGTAAAAGTGAGAAAGATATAGTCAGCTTCCTAAAAGAAGAAAAGACAGTAACTTTTGTATTACAATCATAAAGGGCAGGAAAAAAGAAACTGATTCAAATCAGCAAAGCGTTCACTTTCGAACAGCAGGGTTTGATCACATGAAGGCGGGCCAGCCAGTCGACCCAGTAACCACTTGAAAAATACTTGTTTCTTTCTCTGGTGGAAAGTCTGGAGTTTTAAATAACGTTCAGCCGATGTCCCAGCAAAGTGATTGAGAAGCGAAGGCATCAAGGATGAGGGGACCCTGGCGCCTTCCCCGCCTCCAGTCGCTGCAGAGGCACACGTCGGGCTGTTCCTCCCTTCCCGTCGTTGTCCCTCCAGCGTGCCCCACTCTAGTGTTTAAAGAGCGGTTTCCACAGAAGGACCAA
The DNA here is from genome assembly GCF_014108415.1 of Molossus molossus. Classification (NCBI taxonomy): domain Eukaryota; kingdom Metazoa; phylum Chordata; class Mammalia; order Chiroptera; family Molossidae; genus Molossus; species Molossus molossus. The sequence continues at coordinate 119,014,213 of NW_023425377.1, read as the reverse complement.
GTTGAAAGGAGGTAAAGAGGAAAGAAAGGCTGAGCCTTCCCCACTCTACTCTCGCTGTGGAACCCATGGATGTTTTCAAAGCTCTCCAGGAGCAGCTGATGTTGCTGTTTCAAAACAGAAAAAGGAAGAAGGCCAGGGCCTCACGTGGCAAAATCACTTTCCGCAGTAAATGGGGAGAGGGTTATGTTCGGCGAGAAGAACGCACCCACTGCAGTGGGTCTGTGACCGAAGGGGAGCAGTCCTGCCCAGGAGATCCTGCAGAGGGCTTGGTGGCAGGCGGCACAGGGAAGCCACTGCAGAGCTCACTGCACTATGGATGAGCAGATCTTATTCCCTGTGTCCCACCCTCTCCCCAAGGAGCCATCGCAGCCTCCGCTGACCAGTGCTTGGAGCACAGAGGGTCGCAGCCTACCTGCCCTGAGGTTTCAGTCATGGGGCCTGAAACAGGCAGGGCAAGGAAACAATCCGGCTGGTGTGGCTCAGTGGTTGAGCATCGACCATGCACCAAGAGGTCACCGGTTCGATTCCCAGTCAGGGCACATGCCCAGGTTGTGGGCCAGATCCCCAGTGGGGGGGCATGCAGGAGGCGGCCAGTCGACGTTCTCTCTCTTCGATGTTTCTGTCTCTCTCTCCTTTCCTCACTCTAAAATCAACAAAGAAAAAACATTTTTAAAAAAGTAAATAAGTGTCACGAGAAAAAAGCATTGACAAGTCCTAATGAGTACACTTTCCCAATGTGTGTGCACTGCTCAGATTTCAGAGTTCAGTTTGCTCCCCCAGTTCTGAATGTACTAAGCTCAAGGAGAAAGTATGTAACAATGCAACCTCCCGTGGGTATTGTCTCTGACAATCAAGATACAGTTGCTTAAATGACAACATATTATGGTCAGTTTTCCAGGTTCTATTTTGCCTGTCTTTCCAGCTTCCAATATGTCCACTTATCTACAGCCTGTTCTGATGACGCGCCTTTGCCAAAATATGCACTGTGCAGCCGCAGAGGCTTGTCCTAGTATTGATGCTGTTATCCGTCCATGGAGGCAGATAGGGTTAGAAATGGACATTCTCAGTAGTTCCAGTCCTCTTCCTCAGAACTTCACTTCTTTGTATTACCGGTCCACCTACTTCATGTACATTTCTGAAATGCATCAGCATCTTTTTTTTTTTTAATCCTCTCCTGAGGACATTTTTCCATTTTTGGTTCAGATAGAGTGAGAGGGAGAGAGAGGAAGAGAGAGAGAGAGAGAAACATCGATGTGAAGGGACACATTGAGTGGCTGCCACCCGCACGACCAACCAGGGCCAGGGAAAAACTGCAACCGAGGTACATGCCCTTAGCGGGAACCGAACCTGGGTCTCTCGGGACCGCAGGCCGACACTCTAACCGCTGAGCCAAACTGGCCAGGGCTGCATCAGCATCTTAAGAAAGATTTCCTGGCGGTAATTCATTTATATATCTGATACAAACCTGAATTTGCATAAGGCTATTTATATTGTCTTTATTTTTCCTACAGTTGCTATCCCCAGTCCTGCTGGGGATGTTATAGAATATACTTCATAGGAAGGCATTGCTTATTTAAATTGGAAGCCTTGTGTGTGCTGAAGGACAGGAGTATCAGAGGGTTTCAGAAAGTGGACGTATCAGCCTATATTACAGTGACTTCAGAAACTGTTTCATTGACTTGCCAGCTCATATTCTGGGCTCTCAAGTAGAATTTATCTGCTGACTTTTCTTCTTCTCTCCCGAATTGTTGGAAATCACACTGTTTAGGTCATATATATGAGAGTTTGTGGTATTTTAGTTTTGCTTTGCTTTATTATAGTTGGTTACAGGAGAGGAAGGATTTTTTTATGGAGGTCACATTTCTGACTGCGACCATTCCAGCATCTTTCATGAAATATTTCTTGAATTGACTCCCAGAAAAATCTTTTGGAATTAAATATAGGGAGTGAATTTAGGGGGACATGACAATGTAGAAATACCATGTGAAGTTCCCAGGAGCTAGTGAATCCAGTCACAGGACACATTCAATTATACTCTGGTAGAAGAATATGCATTGTTTTTCCTCACTGTCCAATTGGAATCCGGCCCCAATGAATCTTCCTATTAGTGGATTCCCTAGCTGTTCGGTCCAGGGATCCAATCTGTAGTCTGTGCTGGGACAACCAAATGGAGCCAATAACCCAAATGTTTTATGATACTTGAAATTAAGTGACTCCATGCAATATTTCTTTTTAGATAGTGATCTGTATTAGAATAAATAATCTGCGTCTCCACCACTTGCTTTCAAATTCTATTGCTCTTTTCAGGTAAAGATGAGAAAAATGCCGTCCTGAGCTCCATAATGATCCTGAATGTGGGTTTCGGGATAGTGTCCGTGATCCTCGGAGGCACTTCTCAACTCTGCCTTTGCCAGGCAGCGGGCTTGTGCCTCATTGGTTAGGAGAGACAAAAGAACGTTTTCCTTCCTGCTGTGGAACTCTCATCTCAAATAGACAAGCCAGGGATTTGCACAGTTACAGGTTGAAACGGATGTTCATTAACAGTGCGAGGTTTGCCCAGGAGTGAGCCGCGATCTCACACTTCACAGTGGGCTCTGGGGACGGATTTCTGTTTCAGATGAAGTTGGAGTCGTTCATTAATAGCACAGCATCCAACACAAATAACAAACCTCGAAGCAGAAAGCTGTCGCTTTTAACTCACCTAAGTTCCAAGCCCAAGAGTGCAGAGGTCCGCTTTCTGCGCTCCATGCACAGAATTAAAGGTAAAGACCGTATGAAATGTTACAAAGTGGCTTCTCATTTGAAGGCAATTTGAATCTGCATAACTAGAGTTCTTATAATAATGTTAGATGTGAATGGGCAAAATAGCTCGTGGACTACTTAACAAGGAAACAATAATGTGTATTTAATACACGCACTTTTTTTTATAAATCTTAGTACAATGAAGAGAAACAAATGAAAAAAGAATGATCTTATTTTCTGTGCCTTTAGGTATTAGCTTTATTTCTGACAGGATAATAAAGACTATTCATGAAAGAAAAGTTTTATAGCTGAAGATACAGAGAAAATTGTTAAAAATGACAAAATGGAGCTAATTTAGCTCTGGATTGGTCAGAGTTTCATGCAAATATCTGCATCAGCATCTCTCTCTATCTTCTTCACATTCTTTTCTTTCCTCTCTTCCTTTTTCTTAAAAGTCATTATCTCAGCTCTTGTCAATTTCATCCCCACATCTTATCTAACCATTTGTTTGAGGATTATTTTTAAAAGTGCCATGATTTATAATACTTTTGTATGTTTGCTACATCATTCTTAATTTAAAATCCCATTTCTCTTTCACATTTATGAACTCAAAACTACCACTTAAATGCTGTCTCCCCAAAAACCCCTTGCATGTCAGATAAAACTGTTATTGTTACTTTTTTTATGTTCACGTGAGGTTTCAGCACATCCTGTATAGTGGTTTATCCTATAGTGGTATAAATATTTACTTGTATTTCCATCCCGCCCACGTATGTCATGGTTTCTGAGAAGGAATAGGCCATATCCCTGTTTCATATACACTTTATTTTTTATCACAGATAATGTGCCTATAATGTGGCACAAAGATGAGGTCCAATAAATTAAAATTGCTAAAAGCTTTGAATTATTCTAGTATAATTTAAACCTGATATAATATTGCAAATCAAATAATCAGAACAGGCACTTAATACCTATGCAATCAAAAATAAATTATATATGCTAACATTTGCCAATTATGTTTTAAGTAATTATAAAGGCACTCTTAAGTGACATTTAATTGCAAAAATACTGATCTGTAGTTTGAATCTCCAAATTATTTTCAGCAAATTATATGCTGTGATTCAGAATGATAATCCCTGAAATATTTCCTTCCATGCTGTTCATTTCAAACTATTCTCTGCCATATTTGGAGAAAATAATAATAGTAATTTCAACTAATAATAATAGTAATATCAAGTAACAAGGCTATATAGGGGCCAAGCATTGTTCCAAGTTGTCACTTATATATATATATTTTTAGAACTTCCTTTTTCAAAAACAGTTTTTATTGATTTTAGAGAGAGAGGAAGGGGAAGAGAGAGAAAGCAACATCGATGTGAAAGAGAAACATCATTGATTGGTTGCCTTTCTTACACACACCAACTGGGAACCAAACCCGCAACCTGGGCATGTGCCCTGGGAATCGAACCGGTGACATCTCGGTGCACGGGACGAAGCTCAGCCACCGAACCACGCTAGCCAGGGCTCACTTACATTTTCCGATTCCATCACCGCCACTGCCCTTCGACGTTGGCATCTACCAATTTCACAAAGTGAGAACAGAAGTGGAGGAGCCTAGCACATGGGCTCAGGTTGTGGTGCCGGGGGATCCAGGTGTCAAAAATAGCCGCTTAGATGCCAGAGCTTTTGCTCTTAACCAGTCGGGTAAGACATTGCTTGTCCTCCAGTTTGGAGAAGCAAGTTATCATAAATTCTCCGGGGGGAAAGGGCGTCCTTGTTAGTGATACTACGCCGTCGCGTATTCATGCTTCAAAATAAAAATTCTAAACATTCGATTTCTCTATTTAGGTGACAGTGATATTAAGAGTATGTTTTTTAATGTTTGAGAAATTACACGTGGCATAAAGACTTGTGTTTCATCTTGTAAAATAAAGGATTAGAGAATAAATGAGCCTCATTAGTGCCACGATCTTATAATTGGTTGACACACCTTATAACGTGCATGGATGGATAGTAGGGATGACAAGCAGCCACATGCATGTCACTGGAGTAAATTTGAAGAAAATGCATATTTTAAGATCAGAGTTTTTAAAGATACAAAGTGAATAAGGACTGAGTATCTCTTCCACATACATGACTTTTGAGAATCTGAACCATGGATACCAGTCAGATAAAAACCACACACTAGACATTTCCTAAAGAAAATTGGCTGGCCTGGCTGGTGTGGCTCAGTGGGTTGAACATCTTCCCAGGGACTGAGAGGTCCTGGTTCGATTCCCGATCAGGGCACATGCCTGGGTTTCGGGCTTGATCCCCAGTAGGGGGCGTGCAGGAGGCAGCTGATCAATGTTTCTCTCTTACATGGATGTGTCTATCTCTCCTTTCTTCTCTCTCTCTCTCTAAAAAAAAAAAAAGGCAATAAAATTATATTTTAAATTGAAAAAAAAAAAAAAGAAAAGAAAGTTGGCTCCCAAAAACAGAAGGGCCAGAAGCACTAGAAGTGCAAACACAAAATATATCCAAGTCAGGATCATAAAGAGGAGTCGAGCAGTAGAGCACATAAGATGTGCATACCCCGGGCTGGAGCCCACGCATTCACACAGCTAAAGCGTGATTGGAAAGCGTGATTTCCACCAAATGCCTGTCCTCGCCGGACCCTGGGTTCACAAATGGTCTCACCCCCCTGCTGTGTCAGTTGCCCCTTGTCAATTCCAGCTGCTGGATGTAGATGCAGGAATTTTCTCCTGTTCTTCCATAATCTGGTCTTCCACCAGAGCCTCGTCAGAAGCACCTGGAAGGAAGTCAGTTGCCAAAGGAACAGGACAAAGAGTTTGCACACCAGCAGCCCAGCAATTCAGAGCAACGTCCAGAAGGGTGGGGGTCAGACGGGGTGATCACCGCATGGTAACTGCGCCGCACGCCACGTGAAAATTATAGCCCATCTCCTCTCTCTCTGAGCAGATTTTGTTTTCATTTTTGCTTGAAGTATTGTCGGTATCTGGGACATTAGATTTACAATATAAACTTTGGGTTTTACTAACAAACACCGTAGAATTGAGATGTTTCTCCTGGTCCCTAGATACCTGGTTTTGAGTCCTTTCGTGAATTCATTTTGGGTGTGCATGGCTGTGGGTCACCAACACTCAGGTGTCTTTTGCACTAATAGTGCAGGGAGAGAATACACTTTGGGAACTTTAATAGAAACGACAGGTCGACAAGACAGTGAAGAAACAAAGCCTGCCAGGTTTGGCAAAAGTAGGTTTACATTTGTTTGTGTGGAAAATATTCCAATAGATAAAGAATAATTCAAGAATAAACACTGTGTTCAGTGCTCACAGCGGTAAACCCACCTTTGCTCCACCCTGTACTTAAAGGCATCAACTCAGCTCATGAAAACTGCTTGGCTGCCTCAATCTGCTCTGAAAATGGAGATCATCCCTCTGAATTGCACCCACTTGTGTCTCTTTCCACCTGCTCTCCTGCAGATTCCTAATCTCCGATCCATTCAGCCTTCAGTAGCTTCTCAAAGACTCTTCTGCATGAACTGCTGTGTCTCAACAGGCGCACAAAGACACGTAGGTCACGTGTTCATTTATTTACTGACCTGACGCTAACTCTTGCAAATATACTTACTATTTCCTTTAATTATCAAGGAAACAACTAGAGCTTTATTTAGGACATAATAAAAAACAATAGATAGTCTGTAACCCTCGGGTCATTTAGAAGTTCTTACTTTCCTAGGGACTGGAAGGCCTGTGCGGATGTCACAGAGCAAACGGAAAGGGGCCAGCACTGAAGGATGGAGCGCCCTGTCCCCCGGGCTCTGCGGTCTCCAGAGATTATTTAATCTCTCTTACTAAACATTGAACAATATATGTAACAAGCACTGTGAGAAGCTTTGCTTATGAATAGTCTCATTTAGTCCTCATAATGTAATCCTTGGTTACTATGATCCTTATTGCACAGAAATAAAAATTGAGGTTTCCATTTAAACTTGAAAGACAATCAGTGCAGACAAAGTGCAACCCATTGTAGAATCTAGGTAGGTAGACAAAACATTTATTTTTTTTTATTTATTTACTTGTTTATTTACAAGTATAGATTGAATGCCAATGATATGCCAGTTTGTTAAGTTTTGCACTGTGAAAATGAAGACGTTCTGAGCAGACACAGAAATATACCAGGGGAACTGCTCTATCACAATAGCACGTACCTGGTCCACACAAACCAACCACGCAGGTCCACGACGAGGAAGAAACAAAGATCTCTCAAGATTTCCGTCCCAATATTGGAATCAAACTGTAAACTATGATTATGCACAGATCGGCCATCCCCTGATGTTGTGTTTCTGTGTTGTAAAGCTTCAGAAACTAGCTGACCGGGGTCAGCTTTGTTAGTACAGCTGTGAGGGGAAGACTTCAGTATAAACTGGTTTTTGCCTCCAAATCAGAACTGTATAATGTATATTTTGATATTCTTTAAAAATAATAATGATAATATAGTAATACTGTTTAATACTTAACTGTTCATCTCTGACTAATTCATGGATGTGATAGGATATTTGACTTAAATAACTAAAAATATGACTTCTATTTTGTTCATATTGTGGAGACAAAAATAGCTATTCTTTCCTTTCACTTTTTTTTGACAGAATTAAATTGCATTTTTTTCTGATGTGTCAAACTGGAGAATATCTCATTGGTTTATGACATGGAACAACACAAATATACACATAAAGTATATCTCAACATGACAAATTACATATCTTTTAATATTAAATACTAGCTATCAATTCACACATTTGTATAGCAATACTTCAGATTTTTAAAAAGTGGCAAATGAAAAATAACGTAAGTAATACATGTCCATGTAAAGTGTGAACAAGTCATTTTCTGTCTCTCTCATCTTTGAAAAATCTAAAATCTATTCTAATTCATTCTTTGTATTTTATTCAAATTATTTGTTACATAACATGTCAGTACAGTTTTATGATTCTCAATTACCCTGTAATACTAGCCTTTATATAGTTACCCTCATTATATTATAATGAAAAGTTTGCTCATTTAAATTAATGACTTTCCTTTGATAGCCTTCAACTTTATTATTTATGAATTTAATTATTTTTTAATCTTTATTGTTGAGAGTATTACAAACGTTCCCCCTTTGACAGTCTTTGACTTCAAAATAAAAGAGGAAAATGATCATCTGTCAATTATTATATACAATATGTGTTTACTTAAATAATATCTGTGTATCTGTAGTGGTGATGTGGCTGGGGAGAGTGTTAAAATAAGACAAAGTTAGGGATGAGGAGGGAGGAACAGATGGAAGGTGAGAGAAGAGGAAGAGAGAATTGATATGCTCAATATTGGGGCTGGACAGCACACAGTATTTATGACTCTCCTGAGAAAAATATCCCGTGTCTGTACTTTATGAGAATTGTCCACGCTGTGGCCCAGGGTATACAGCCATCCTGTGCACCACTAACTGAGTCCAAAACTAACACTGAAGCCAAAGATGGCCATTGCTCATTAGCCCAGTGGTCAGTGGATAGATGATGGGAGACATGATCCAGTAGTTTTAAGTTTCCTCCTGTCATTACCCAATAGCTAGGTGATTTGGCAAGTTATTTAACTTCTTTGCATTTTGCTTTTATCATATCTAAAATAAAAATATTATAAACCTCTAAGAAGTTTTTATTAAGAAAGAATTAAGGTCATAGTTCTAAAAATGGTAAAGTGGTAATGATACATAGTAGCATTCCACATTGCTAAGTGACTAATGGATCAGATTAGACTCTTCATGAGCCAGTACACAGAAGCCTTGTGAAGGCGTGAGCAGTGACAGTGTAGCAATGCGGAGGCCAACACACACACGCTTATCAACTCATAAAAGAAATATCAAGGACATAGAAGCCATAAGCTAGAAGTAATGTTGCCTCAAAGACTTGTAAACTGGAAGAGCATAAGCTCCAAAAAACATGTACAGTGGTGTCCCGTATCTCTGGTTATCAGCATTGCTTTGAGAGGTTTTGAATAATCTTGGGTCTTACAGCAAAGAACATCTTTTATCAGGTATAGATTGTGACCAAGGATGGGTACCAGGGCTCTAGAGTCGGGCAATTGTGAACAGTTCTGAAAGGATAAAACAATAGGGTTTTGGTGAAATTCATTCTAATAATAGTCCATTTACCAAATTTACCAAGAGGTTTAATCATAAAGTTGCTATTTTTTTTTCATGCTTTCCGATGTCTTCATTTATCCTCATAAATCCAAATCCTTATCGTTTGAAGGCACATGACATTGCTTTGTTCTTCACAACAGAGTCCAATTCAATACTCTACCTAATCTATGCTGGCCCTAGATTGAGTCCAACAGGTGAGTCTATTTTCATGAATGGTAAAGAAATCTACTGAAGCCCTGGCCGGTTTGGCTCAGCGGTTAGAGCGTCCGCCTGCGGTCCGGAGAGGCCCGGGTTCGGTTCCCGCTAAGGGCATGTACCTCGGTTGCAGTTTGTCCCCGGCCCTGGTTGGTCGTGCGGGTGGCAGCCACTCGATGTGTCCCTTTCACATCGATGTTTCCCTCTCTCTCTCTCTTCCTCTCTCTCCCTCCCACTCTGTCTGTACAAAAAGTGGAAAAATGTCCTCGGATGAGGATTAAAAAAAAAAAAAAGAAAGAAATCTACTGAAATAAAGTGAGTTTGAGAGAAAAGGATACACTGAAGTTATAAGATAAACATGCTTGTCCAGGGAAATAAATCGGACTCAGAGGGAAAGGGGGTTCATAGTGGAGTAGAATGGACATTCTCAGTATTAGTGTATGTAGGAAATGCTATAGTTAAGATGTAACAATTTTCAGGGGACAAACAATATAAGTTTATTTTGTATTTCTGTAATCATCCAAATGGGTATGTGTTAGCTTTCTGTGGCTATACGTTACTGAGGAGGTGATTCAAGGTCCCTTCTACCGTGGACTCTGATGTTCGCCCTCATCTGCGTCCACTCAGAAGAACAGGGAAGGGAGCAGAAGGCATGGTTGCTTCTTTCAATTCCTGCTCTGGGCTCACACACAGCAATTTGGACCTTCTCTCAGGAAATTCAAGACTATGGCCAAACTAGTGGGCAAGAGAAAAAGGAGCCAATGAGCTGATAATAATCCCAGAGAGCAGAAATGGGATCATAGAGTTTCATGATGAAAAGTCTTCCATAAAACATATCAAATAAAGACAATTCTTTCAGAGAACGGTGGCCCTTTCTTGGATGGCAAAAGCGTGGGGGTCTGTCAACCATCACTGCTGCCAGGAGTGTAGGGTTCAGATAAATGTTAACGTCAAAAAGAAAAAAAAAAAAGTCTAATTAAGAAGTGAAGAATAGAGTAAAAAGGTGTTGTTTGTTTCCCTTTGATAAACTAAAATTTATTTAAAAATTTACAATTACATTTACAAACCAGTCAACACCAATAGAAAAGCTTACTTTTTTGAAAAGAAATACATTTTTCATCATTTCATAGCTTCAGGAATTTACTTATAAAATATTATAAAGGCTTACTTAACATTTTCAGCTATTTAATTAATGTGCCAGATCATATTTGTTTAATTAATTAATTTACCATATTATTAGATTTATTCCGAACATAGACCTAGAATTTACCCATCTAGTTCAATATCCTATGAAATGCAGGAAATATTTGCAGGATATCCTTGGATATCTCCTGCTAAAGAGTTACACTGGAAGAGTTCCATGGACAAGAAAGTATTTTTTTCAGAGGACGTCTTGTTCCATGACTAGACAACCGTAACATATATAAATAAATATATACGCTATAGTTAAGTAATAATGTATCTATCTGTCTTAGGGCTGCTGTAAGAAAAGATGAACAACTGGGTGGCTGGTAAACAACAGATTTTAATTCTCAGGTTTCTGGGGGCTGGAATTGCAGCAAGGCACCAGCGTGTGCGGGGAGGCTCTGTTCCTGAGGGTGCTGGTGCAGCGGGAGGACGCTCGGCCTTTTTTAAAGGATGACGGTGGTCAAGCTGGAGCTGCTATTCTCTGAGGCTGTGCATTTCTTGCCATTTATGACCACTGCATTCACATAAAGACATGCCAGTTAAAGCATTAGAAACAGGCTCTCGAATGAAAACAACCAGGAGCTGCCAATTCAAACCAGAATGTATAGTATTTTTTCCTGCAGTTTCGTTTTGTGAGGCAAATTGCACTTTAGTCTCTAAAAAATGCCAACATGCTGCTCATGCTAATTATTTCCATTTATTTTATTACTGAACATTAAATTAATATAATTTGAGCAAATGGATTACTCAGGCATTAGTTAAATGCCTTTTGTAGTATTCAGTATCTAAAGTCACAATATACTAAAGCAAAAATGAAGCAACAGACAGACCGAAGAAACAGGCATGCTGACGATTTTACTGACGTCGCAGAAATTTTGAGTAAACTGATGACCTGTGATGGTGATTTTTGTTTGGTGTACGGTTGATGTTTCCATGTTTTATTTTCTGGACACATAAAAACACCCTTCTTTTCTCTGAAGCAATCTATAACTCATACTATTTAAATAGACTATGCTTTCTAAAACAAAAATGAAGAGTTTATAAATTACTTTTTTTTCTCTGCAGGACCTCTAGAAGTTGAAAGTTCTTATTTACTATTCTTATTTTAATGATCAAAAGGATATAACTGGAAATGTTAAGAAAAGTGATGATTGGAGTAGGAACATGTCCAGTCTTGGTTAAAGACAACCTAGTGAGAGATTCTTGCAATGTAGTGTGTGTGTGTGTGTGTAGTGTGTCATTATGTCAGAAGAAATGTTATTGTACCCACACCCCACTTAAAGGTTCCACAGACAACAGATGCCACAAGAATAGAATATTTACACGTGATTAGACATTTTTAAATGACCTAATACAGACCCAGAGATTACACCTTCATAAAGTCACATAAAAATCTTGTCTGTATCACTCGGTTTAGTAAATATCCACTCATCTGTTTCTCTATTAAAAATAATAGATACTGATTTTTGGTGGTGTTTTAAAATTGAATACTTTCTTCCCCCTTTTTTTCTAAAACTCTTGTATAAATGCAGTAAGTCCACACTTAACATCATCAAGCTTTGAGTGAAACTACACATATGGAAACTAATTTTGCTACAGGCTGATTGATATAAACAAGAGTCAAATCCTTAGGCATCTCATCAACATTATAACAAATAACATTGAATGAAACCATGTTATTCAAGGACCTGCTGTATGTGTATTCTCATAAAAATGCACTGCTTTGCTGTGTCGGTGTGTGCATGTGTCTGTGTATGTGTGTATACGTGTGTAAATGTGTTTTGAGTGTGTTTGGGGATGAAAGAGTAAGAACAGGCTAGGAAGGAAATAAGAAGGGCTAGAGAGAAGAGAATTAAAATCTCTTCAGAATGATATTTTCCCCTTATGTTTCAGTCTCACTGTGTTCTGAGTTTTCCTCATTAAGACATAATACAGATAATAACTAATTCAAGTACATTGAAAAATAGAGATATCAGCCAGTGTCTTTCAAATCTGTATCCATTATGGTATTTTTCTTAACAAAAGGTACTAATTACACTAAAGGTATAGGTAACTTTTTTTAAAAAAATTGAAGATTTAAATTTAGTCATAATGATAAAGTCACCTGCACTTAAAATTCTGGGAAGTGCCAACCCTTGAAACTTCTGAATACCCATAACAGTTTAAGAATATATTCACCATGTATCATTTTTATCCCAGCAGGAAATGGTAATATATGTCATATGGCTAACATAATGGATGTGAAGTGAGTATTAGTTGCCTGAAATGAAGGCAAGAGTCATTTCCATCATACAGAAAAGTCTCCAAAGAAGTGAGATGGAATTACAGTGTAAATCCCAGTGCCCGCTAACTACTGGCTGAGAAACATCTAACATGGGCTTTCCACTAACTATGAGGTCCTCCGGGATGGAGGGATAACGAAGAGGGCGGGATATGAGGACATAAATTTAAACAAACAAAAAAAGTAGATGGAGCCAAAATGGAGTTAATGTGTTTGGGGTGGCTTCTTTCTAAAATGCAAACACAAAACAAATGAACAAAAGAGGATTGGGAATAAATAAAAATGATCAGTGATTATTACCTACCCAGTATTCTCTAAAATCAGACAGAGAATGCTGAGATGGAGAAAAACATCATTCTTAAACACAAAATAACCAAAGAGACAAAGACTTACTATATATATCGTTGAGAATTAATCCAAATTTGAGAATTAATTTCAATAATATGTAAGGGCTTTAGTGATTGACTAATGCTGATTTAAGTAAGATTAAATGTAAATATTAAATATCTATATTTACCTATATATTTACCTCTTTAAATTTTACATCTAATGCAAGAACAATTATAAAAATAAACACTGGAAATACTGACACTTGAGAAATAAACCGTAATAACATATCAGAAATGCATCCAGTTTGGTGGAAGTAACGATGGTGGCACTCTGTGTGTGTGAGTGTGTATGTGTGCGAAAGAGAGAGTGTGTGTGAGAGAGTGTATATGTGTATATGAGTGAGAGCGAGTATGTGAGTGTGTACATGTGTGTGAGTTTGAGAACCTACATAATTGATATTATGCAGTATACGTTTTCTAACAGATTATTTATTCAATATAAAAAGGTGAAATGCCTCTAAGACTTTATTATGAAAGTATTTACTCACTTTTTAGTTTTTATTTTTTAAGTTATTAACTAAATTCCCTATTTGTAGGATTCCTACTTCTTAAAAATGCGAGAGGACAGCGAGTTGGATGTAGGTGTTCTGAGGGGTAACATCGAGTGCGTTTCAAGAGCACTTTGAGACCAGACAGAGCTTACACCAAACCCTGACTTTGCCACCTGTTAGTAGTGTGGCCTTAGATACATTATTTCATCACTTTCAGTTTAAACTTCTTATTTGTAAAATCTGAATGGTAAAATGTATTTCATTAGAAATTATGAGGATTAGAACTTCATTGTCAGTGTAATGCCTGTCACAGAGTAAACACTATGTTTCGATTTCCTTCCGTAGTGCTGGGGACCTTAGTGTGCACACAAGGGCAAGAACGGTAATTCATAGGTTTTCTTCAATAGACTGAAAAGGGAGATTAATCACAACGTAAGCAAGCAAACTTTATTTCACTTGTATTTTGTACTTGACTTATCACTTTCTCTGCATATAATACAAATCCAGACATATTCAGAGACACACCTGCTGCATTTCAATGAGATGCATTAAATATCTACTACAGTGTCTACTGCCATGAATCAGCGCATACCTAGATTGCATGTCACTCCTTCTAAATACACACATATGACATGAACACGTGGACATTCATGTCATGGATGTGCCAATGTATAAATAAATGTTTCCCTTTCGATGGTCACTAAGGTTGTTTCAATAACTCATTTTTATAATTATCCGTCCTTTATATTCTCATATAAAAGATGAGAACGGCTCAGTTTTGTTAATAGACTTTTAAAATGTTGGGTAAAATAAACCAACCTGCATTCACAAAGCAGTTATCTATCTGTTCACAACTCCACCACCACCAGAAAAGTTTCTTTACCCAAGACTTCTCCAGTTCTAGAGTTTAAGCATCTTTTAAATGTTTGCCTGTTGGGAGGGAAGAAAATTTATTTTTCCAAGTTTCATCCTTAGTTATTAGTAAAGCTAATCATTTTCTATGGTGACCAACAGGTTGCATTTCTTATTGATGATTTTTACTTGTTTTTCTACTGGTAATTTCATTGTCTTAATTCTAAGAGCTCCTTGGTTACATGTATTGAAAACACCATATATTCACTCTGTCACTTGCTTACTAGATTTATAGTACCTTTTGTTTTTCTTGAATTTCACGTTACATATTCAAATATGCAGTTTTTTCTTTATGAATCCTGAAATTGTCTCTTGATGTAGTGATATTTTCCCAAGATCTGAAACACCCAAAATGATTTTTAAAACATGCTCCTTATTTCTATATAATTATTTTAAAGTGCTATGAAACATTTACATTAGAAGTGCATTTAGTTCAGTTAGAAAATGTTAGATACAAGATTTGTTGTGTTTTTGCAAAATAAATACCAAAATAACCTGCAAGCATTTATCAAATTGTCTCTCTTTATATTTGAAATATCAAATATTTATAAGCCAACTTCACTATTTAAGTCTGTTTTTGGATTAACTAGGTTGCTCATTGATATACCTGTATGTCCCTAAGCCAGAGTAGTTTAATTGTGACTGATTTATGATGTTTCAATATCATATAGTACAAGTGATGTTGCTGTTATTTGTCAAAGTAGATACCCAATTATATTTTTACAGCCAAATTTTCAAATCAAACTTTATATATATTTAAATACTTTGCCATAATGAACTATGTGTCAACATTTTGGGAAGAGAAAAATTACTGCTGTGATTAAATTATAGACAATTAACCACTTTTCTAGTTGAGTTCTATTTATTTTAGAAATGCTAAGGTAAAATTGTGCAAAATTTCATTTGTAGCCTAAGACATATATGAATTCAGTTTGAGACATAGACAGAAGTATTGTTTCTGACATTGGAATCAGGAAAGGGTAATAGACAATAACATGGCTGATTACTAAAGTAGAGGATGTAAATTCTGCTACATTTCTATGCATTAAAAGCCTCAGCATCCCTGAATTTTAATATACAATACAATGAAGTGTATCAAACGAAATTCCCCTATCTCGTCTCGTAATAATGTGGTTAAATCTCAATGTGAACACTTGAAAGGGCAAAAAAAAAAATATATATATATATATGGCTTTAGAAAAACCTTTGCCTCACTAAGTTTCAGGAATATCACATTTTATTTCAAAATCTCATTGAACTTTTCTCCACTTTCTTCCATGACTGACTTCGACAATCTCCGTGGCTTGGCCGCCACCTCACTGAAGAAGCAGAGAGGAGGATGGTGAATAATTCTGTGCCAAAATAGAATCTAGTAATTGGCTGCAATGAAACTAAAGACACAGAAGCATATATATTTTTTAAAGGACAATCATGTATTTCAGCTGTGACAGAGTGTCTGCTTAACCATGCCCTGTTCACAGTGATGGATACCAGTACCGCTGAAATAGCATAAGCTTTTAAAAATACAGAACCAGAGCCTAGCATTGGCTTCAGAGGGGAATTCAACTCAAAGTGAAGCTCCAATTTCTCTAATAAATGGCGAAGTTCGGATATTATTGTGCCTGTGAGACCTAACTTGATTAAGACATAAATTTCTATTCGACAATTTTAAGCAGTAAGAAAAGAAGACGAGAATCTTTATTTTTCTTTAAGGATTCAAACTAGTATTTTATATCACACTGTGTGTATGAAGAATGCACAAGAGTTGTATTTTATGTAAATATAACCAAACAATCAAGAAAAAATAATCTAATGCTTAATGATATGGTTTTCCAAGGCAGACTTCCTGAATTCAACTTTTTGCTTCAATGTTTACAATCTGTGTGACTTTTGGAAAGTTCCTAAACCTCTCTGTGACTCAGTTTCCTGACTATCGGAAGAAGGAAAATAAGCGTGCATCCTTTATAAGATTGTTATAATGATAAAATGTTTTAAAATGTAAGGTATTAGAGAAATGTTCACTTTGGCAAGTGGAGAGACATTAGAATATTGTAAAAGAGAGACACACTTTAATTTTGATTTTTAGATATTTACAAGTTCTGCTCTGTGGAAGGATGCATCGTGGAGTAGGAGTCAAGCGTGTACAGTGAGAGGAGTTACGTGGTAGTTGAGGTTATCCACGTTTAAACAGTTGGTTTTTTTCGGACCCTAGTATTAGCAGGGAAATGGGAATGTATTTTATATGTGGAATGAACAGAATTCTTTGTGGAATGAGTAGGTGTGAGAGAGTTTTCTTACAGCTGACACAGTGTAGGTCCATGCTTATCTTCAGGAAGGCCTGGGTGTCTGGTTTTGACAGTTGGGCAAAGATATGGGCAACTAACCAAATAACAAATGATTGATTCATGATGTTCTTTTTATAGCGTGCAATTCTCTGGGAGCACCAAGGGCCACGTTTTGTATTTGTGGCTTTCCCCTGACTGACTGGTCGGACAGCCTGGCTTAGCTATATGATCAAGGGGCATAGATGACCCTGCTGTGAACTCCTGCCTGGAACTGTCCTGAAACCATAATTTGTCAGACAGATCTTGACACTGAAGTCCAGAGGAATAAACGCATCCTTGTCTAAACAGGAAGAGCCCTGGAGATCTGTGCCTGGATGTCCCTCAGACTCCCACTGCTGGCTTTCTCTTTGTCATCACAGAATGTCTTACATGACTATGCTCCGTGGGTTCCTATGGGTCCTTCCCCAAATGCCTCTAATCCTCTTGAATCTTTGCACGGGATTTGGGGATTGCATGAACAAGAGGCATCAAGGATGATGCTTAGGTCTTTGGTTGGAGCAACTGGCTCAACCAAGGAATGAGACAGCGCCAAGGTATGGATTTATAGCAAGGTTTTATTTTGGTTTGGGTTTTGTTTTTATTTATTTTTTCTTTATTTTAGAGAGAGAGGAAGGGAGATGGGAAGAGAGAGAGAGAGAAAGAGAGAGAGAGAGAGAGAGAGAGAGAGAAAGAGAAGCATCAATGAGAGAGAGCATAGATTTGCCACCTCCTGCATGCCCCCCGCTGGGGATCAGGCCCACAACCTGGGCATGTGCCCTGACTGGGAATCAAACCGGCAGCCCCTGGTACATGGTCGATGCTCAACCACTGAGCACACTGCCCTGGCATGGGGTTTACTTTGTACATGTTAAGACTGACATACTCATTGAGTGGAGATATTATGTAAATGCTCTAGAATTCAGGGAATAAACCGGAGTTGTAACTAGAAATACATTTTACGTAAGATTTTCCGTGTTATTTAAAACTATGAAAGAAAAGACAGGACCGTCACAGAGTGAGTTAGACATTGAGCAGAGGAGGAGGAGCCAGCAGAGAAGAGGAGCAAACAGAATCGTTCAGAAGACATGGGAAACAAGTGTGTAGTTGAGAAGGCCAAGGAAAGAGGGGGCTTCAGGAAATTGAAGAAAACGACTGTGTTAAACAGTTTTGAAAGCATATGTAAGGTAATTTCAAGGAAATACTATTGGGTTTCACCACAAGGAGACCACTGGTGATTTTAAAATAAGACATTCACGCCCTGGCCGGTTTGGCTCAGCGGTTAGAGCATCAGCCTGCCGTCCGGAGAGACCCGGGTTCGGTTCCCGCTAAGGGCACGTACCTCGGTTGCAGTTTGTCCCCGGCCCTGGTTGGTCGTGCGGTGGCAGCCACTCGATGTGTCCCTTTCACATCGATGTTTCTCTCTCTCTATCTCTTCCTCTCTCTCCCTCCCACTCTATCTGTACAAAAAATGGAAAAATGTCCTCGGGTGAGGATTAAAAAATAATAATAATAAATAAATAAAATAAGACATTCACAGTAGACTTTTGGAGAGAAAAGTCTTTCTTACGTGACACAAAGGCTCGATGGCTGAACTTACGGAAAAACCTTACTAGAGATTGTTGTCATGCCAGAAAGCGGAGAGATGGGGGACAGTTATTGAACTGAGCCATGATTTTTCTTTAAAATAAGAGCAATACTTTTTATTTAAAATAGAAGATTCTATAGTATGTGGATATATTCTGGAAGCGACCTCATGGAGAGAGGGATAAATACATAATACAGACGAAGGACAAAGAAGTTGCAGAAGAGATGTTCTTGAGAAGCCAAGTGCATGGACCCTCGGCGCCAGGGGTGGGCTGCGGTCCGGCAGCAGCGACGTCACCCGTTCGACAGGACTGTGGGGACAGGAAGGTTTGCAGACACGCACAGACGTGGTCATGGGAGCTCCTGGAACTCGGTCTTACTGCTGCTGTGTTTTCAATGAGCCACAGCAAGTTCATAATAAAAAGTAAAAATGGAAAGAAAAGGAATAGCAGGAATGAGGAGAAAACACAAAGCATGAAATATCTGTTTCAGAATCGAGGGGCTCGGTGGGGAAGGTATAGTCTCAGCACTGCCTGTTCTGTCTTCACGTGTCATTTGAGGTACATGCTGTTGAATGAAGCCGAGGTTAAATTCTTGATGTTCATATGAAATTTCGTCTTTGTTATATATTCTATTTCTCTTGCTACCAGGATGACACTAATTCTAGAGATGAGACAAAATGTGCGAGATTAAGGGAAAAAAACTCAGCACATTTTTCTCCATGGCACAATTTTTGTAAAGTAAATAGAATAAAAAAATGCATAAAATTCATTCAAAGTTTTATTTGAATCATTTTTTGAACTACACGTGTATGCATATATATGCATATGTGTATGTATTTTGCTGTAATCATTTGCCTAAAATATTGTTCTGAAATCACCCTTACTTTTTATCAATATCCAGCTCTTTCTGCAGGCCACACAATACTTGGTGAATAATAGGAAGATGGATATTGCCTTAACACCGATTTTTCCTAAATATATTGCTTCTCGGCAAGCCACATGTAGCATTTCACTTCCACGCGTGTTCCGCTGATGCAAACTTGATTGTAACCGGCGTTTCTTCAATGTGCCTTCAGAGTTCTCTCCGAGGATGTTCTATTTAGAGTCTAAGCATGTAGAGCGTTGCACTCTGTCTGTTTGCCCAGCTTTGTACATGTCTCTAACAGCTCTGGGGATATTGCCACTAATGCCAGTAAGTGTTTATATACTGTTTGTTTATTCATGACAGTTCCAAAATGTTTGGAAAGTGATAAAATAAAATCAATAATTCTGTGGTCATTGAAATGCTCCTGAAATTTCAATTTCCGTTGTGTTTATTCTCAGCATTCCACAAACACTCACGGCTGCTTAAGAATCATTTTCTTTCAGGTGACCGTATACACTGTTGCCACAACTTCAAACAGTAGCCACGTAAGTGGGGATTACAGACATCCCTACGTGCGCCGTCTTTCTTCCTTCCTGAAGTAGTGCACGTGGACAGGTACACGGCACGCATTCAATTATTCCATGACGCGTTCTCCTTTTCTCTGCGTTTTGATGCATCAGCTTTGCAAATATACCAGAGGGGCAATGCATTCAAGATTACTGTATCAAAAAAGTTATTTTAATAATGGTGAGAAAGAGGTGGATAGGTTAATCAGTCAGTCTTATTGTTGTCTTCGCAAGGTTCTTTACATGATCCCATCACTTGTATTACTTTCCTGGGGTTACATAAGAAAAACACTATAATCTTGGCTTAAAACAATAGACATTCACTGTCTCATGGTTCTGCCTGAGATTCGAAATCAAGGTGTCAGCAGGGCCCCACTTCCTCTGAAGAAGAATCTGTTCTTTGTCTTCAGCTTTTAGTGGCTGGAGACATCCCTTGACCTGTGGCCATGGCACCCCAATCTCTGCTTCCGTAGGCATGTTACTTTCTCTTCTCCAAGTCAAATCTCCCTCTACCTCACTCTGGTAAGGACACTTCTCATCAGACTTTGGGTCAAACAGGATGAGCCTCTCTTCTCAAGACCCTTAATCACCTATTTTAGCACAGAAAGTATTTAAAGGTTTCAGATTAGAATCTGAACGTCTCTGTTCTGAGCGAGAGGGTGAGATCACCATTAAACCTACAAGACGTATTATGTCTCATGTCAGAAGAATTCTAATGTTAAGTTCATTAAATACAGCAGATTCCCTTTTAATGAGAAAGGAGCACTGGTAAACAAGGGGACTCTGAGGAGGTCCCCCAGGACCGAGCGAAGACCGCATGTGTCGCCCGGGGAGGAGGGAGGTCTCAGCACTCACTACACATCTTCTCTCTCTGGGCTGCTTTCTTTATGTCTTCATCTCACTCTCGAAGTGGGTGAATTTAAGAAGTAAACATATGACTAATCTTGTCACAAAGGAAAAAATTGAACAGGAGTATAGACAGTGAATATGTTTATAAATGACCTTCTTTTTGTATAAAGTATAGGATCACTACAGATGACTACGCCAGGCTGTGTGTGCACCGCCCTAACATCCCGGCCTTTCTGTATTCCCCGTATCCTGACTTCTGGCTGAAGGCGGAGGACAAGGGGAGGAAACAGCTTGAGACCCAGGAGAAAAATAAAGTCCGAAACATGGTAGGAGCTGACAATTTTTGAGCATTTACTATTAAAAAGTATAGAATAGAGCAGGAGTGCGACAATTTATAGAGTCGTTCATTTATTCTTCACACTGTTTTATTTGTCTATCGCATAGACGAGGAAGTAGAGGAACAGACTATTTAAGTGAAAGGCTTAACGTTACAGAGCACAGATCTAAGATTGTCAGATTTAGATGTTATGATAGTCAATAGTATGTGTCAACTGGACAGGATCATGGGGTAACCAGATGTCTGGATAAATATTATTTCTGGGTGTGCGTGTGAGGATGTTTCTATAACAGAGGAGCATTTAAATCAGGATACTGAGCCAAGTGGATTGCCCCTCCTCCCAACCCCCTGGGAGAGTGCATCATGCAATCTGCTGCCGCCACCTGCCTGGGACAGAAAGCTGCAGGCAGGGAGGACTCACTCACGCACTCAGCCTGATGGTTTGAGCTGAGGCCCAGTAGCTTCCTCCTCTGGCTCCTTCCGAACTTGGACTGAAATGCACACCAACGGCTCCCCAGCTCCCACCCTGAGACCACGGGCCTTCTGGGCCGTCCGGCCAGCACAGGCCGACTGTATGACTCCTCACACTCACAACCACGTGTGTCAGTACCTTAGACCACATCTAGTTTTATGAGCATTGGTTCTGTCACTCTGGGGCACCCTGACTCTCATAGAAGTCAAACTCAGGTAGTCTGCTTCTAGCATCTGAGCACGTATTCTTTAGGCTATTTTGAGTCTCAAACAAGTATTGCTTTGTAAAAACAATGCCTTTATTAGCACTTGAAATTGTCATTGTTTAAAGGTAGATAGAAGCGTTGTCCAGCCGGGAGGAGCTACAGGTCACGTGTAGTATGTTTTCTTCCTTAGATTGCATCGGATAGTCTCATCCTGCGAAGATAGGACCTCGGTCAGTCTCGCTGGTCACCGAGCCTTGTCGAGGCAATAACTGTCATTGCCTTGGTTTCAGGCTCCAAAGCCACGATTTAGAAAAAGGGATAAAGGTCAGTCACTCTGCAGTCAAAATGATCACAGTTTCCAATGATCGACCGGCTAGCACACATCAAGTCACACGTATGATTTTTCCTCTCAGGAGAATGAACAGATGAGCAAGTTGAGGTTCAGGGATTTTGAACTTGGTGACGCTCATTCAACTAGTAAATGGATGACCTAGGATTTGGATCCATCTTGGGCTGGTTCCAAAGTTCATGGTTTTTATACTTAGGACAAATGGTTTTTGACAGTAACTTAAAGGGAGACCTGTTAAGCCAGCAAAAAGTTCTCTAAGTGTGCTAATTTCACTTAATTATTACCAAGAACCTAAAAATTGTGGCTTAGTAATATCATTAAATCATGGTGATTATAACAATAACTATTGTAGAGTGGCAGAAAGTAGATTAATGTATCTTTAGGCTGAAACCTCACAGTTAGTTTAGAGTTTATAACTATATTATGTCTTTAAAACAAATAAAGAAGCCCTGGCTGGTTTGGCTCAGCAGTTAGAGTGTCGACCTGTGGTCCAGAGAGACCCGGGTTCGGTTCCCGCTAAGGGCACGTACCTCGGTTGCAGTTTGTCCCTGGCCCTGGTTGGTCGTGCCGGTGGCAGCCACTCGATGTGTCCCTTTCGTGTCGATTTTTCTCTCTCTCTCTCTTCCTCTCTCTCCCTCCCGCTCTATCTGAACAAAAAATGGAAAAATGTCCTCAAGTGAGGATAAAAAAATATATATAAAAAACAAAACAAATAAAGAAATGGTCAGGAATCATTCTTTCCAGAGTAAATTTAATCCCCCCCCCAAAAATTGAAAATCCTTATTGCTGTCATGTGCTGGTACAATAAAAAACTGGCTCAGCATTAGAGTGTTGGCCTGCAGACTGGGTTCGATTCTGGTCAAGGGTCCCCGGCTCTAGTCGGGGTCATGTGGGAAGCAGCCAGTCACTGTGTCTCTCTGGCATCGATCTTTCTCTCTCACTCTCTCTCTCTCCCCTCCCTCCCCCTCTATCTGAAGATAAATGGAAAAATATCCTCGGGTAAGAATAAAAAAAAAAAAAAATAGAACATAAAACTGGAAGACTTGGCATTTTTAAAAAGTGCTTCCAATTTAACTGGGAGCAGTCACTTCTTTTTACTAGAGATTGATAATGGACTAAATAACAGAAATTTTATCATAGTAATCAATCAAAGTCATCTTATATCCTCACAGTTGTTCTCCCCAAATGATCATTTAAGCATCAACATAACTAAAAATACTTTTAATAACTTATAGATATATCCAGCAAGAAGCTTAACTTCCCTATGCAAAACCAAGGAAAAATAATCTCAGCTAACTTCAACTTAAACGAGTCCCAGAATACCACATGCATGAATCCAAGGTTTTAGTTCATAATGTTGCTATTTGTGACTCATAAATGCGATAAGGTTTCTATCCTCTGGGTATTCAGAAGGCCGACTACCCTGTGTTCTGGCTGCAGGTTTTCCATATGAAGTGAACGGGGCAATGTATCATTAACGTGGTGCAGCCAGGGTCAGAACACAAGAGCAGCTGTCTTCTCAGATCTCATGTCTACCGGTGCGCAAGACCCTGACTCCAGAGTGTGATTCTAGACTGAGTCAGGGGAAACCTCGTGAACTCCTTTAAACCACCTCAAAGGGGCCCGGCCAGTGTGGCTCAGTGGTTGAGCGTCAACCCATGCACCAGGAGGTCCCCGGTTCAACTCCCGGTCAGGGCACATGCCCAGGTTGTGGGCCAGATCCCCAGTGGGGAGCATACAGCGGGCAGCCAAGCAACGTTCTCTCTTATATATATATATATATATATATATATATATATATATATATATATACCTCTCTCTAAAATCAATAATAAAAAAAGATAATCTCAAAGGGTAAATAAAAATGCAAATCATTCTAGTGCCTTTCAATGGTCTAATATAAACTTTATCAAACATATATCTAATCCAATAATGTATCTAACACCACCGGCATGTGTGAAAAATCTGATAACTCTTGAAGTCAGAAAGTAAGAAAATGACATTGGTCTGGGCTTCATTGTTAAATCTTGTCTTCACCATCTAACAGCCAGGTACTAATGGCCATAGTAAAAATAACGCATTTAAGCTTCCTGACCTCTTTCATACTGGGTGGGAATAATAATAATTACCCAGTAGAATTGTTTCCAGATCATAGCAAACTGTGCCCAAAGTCAGACAGAGTACGTACCCAGAAGAGGACAGCCCTTACCGCGGGACACGTGACTCGAGCTGGGCCTCAGTTTAGATTTCTGAAGACTGATGCCCTCGTAGGAGGCTGGGACACGCAAGGGTCCGGTGAGCGTGTCAGATGATCTTGCCATTGTGATTCGACATCTGATACACTTCCAGCTTCGCCTCATCTTTCATCGTTTCAATGTGGAACACTATAGTATGTTTATTTGGACATCATCAGATTTTGATGTCAGCTTCTTGAGATGCAAATCCTGTTGTTTTTGTTGTTGTTAGTGGTGGAGTTTTTAGTGTAGAGCTCAGGCCCCGAAAAACAAAAAACACAAAAATCACGAATGTGTTGGAAGTCCCCGGTCCAAAGTGAGGCGTTAGCCAAGCTCTGCAGAATTGTAAGGGAGGTGTTTAAAATCATGTTTCAGCCCGTCATCAAATTGGGGGACAGAAAAAGCAATGCAGATTGTGGAAACTGCAGGATTTCCGTGCGGGGACGCGCCCTCCAACCCTAGGTGGGAGAGGGTGGGTGAAGAATCACTCCTCTCTTCCAGTCTTGGGAAGACACGGTTCCTGGGATACAGTTGTTTTCTATCAGGGAGCCTGCGCACAGAGTGGACATGGGTTCGCAAGCCCTTCCCTCCCGTGGACAGAGAGCCAAAGCTGAGTGATTGCCAGGCGGCTGGAGGCCCAGATCCCGCTGACTGCCAGGGCTGGCCCGTGGCTGCTTTAAAAGGGACAGTGGAACTCTGGATGATGTCAGAGGTGCTGTAAATTGCACCCAAAGTATCCCAATAGCTGCTGAAGTCGAGGGTAAATCGACAAGGCCAGCTGAAGAAGACACAGCATTAACCATTGCGATTTTGCAGAGGGAAACAGCAGCACGTTACTTAAATGCCAGAGAAGTTAGATCTTTCTTGGCCCCTATCAGTCCTTCCTACCCCAGCGTCACCCTGAAAACAGCAGGAGCGGTCTAGTGAACCGGGAAGAAGACAGAAGAGGGAGAACCCCCTTTCCCTTAGTGCTTGGTGAGCCTGCGGCAGGTCCAAGCTGGGAAGGGTGATTTAACCGTGGAAGAAACGTCATCGCGTTTGGTATCATTCCGGACAAGGCACATTCGTTTATTAAAATAGACAATTCTTATCGACTTGGGAGAAATCCTTATTTTGCACAACCTGCATTGTTCATCTTTGATGCTTTATACTTTTGCATCGTGATAGACAGACAGGAATTGGGTTGCCTCCCCTGTGTGACCTACAAATACAGCCACAGCTTTCCCTGCCCCCAAACGTCCTCTCTTTAAGCCCCAACTTACACTTACCTTTAGGAAGTCGAGTAGCGCCCACCTTACGTTTCCACTAACCAAATTTTCGAATCATCTGGAGAGTTTCCTCATTCCATGTTTTGGGAGTTGGTGAGGCAGCGTGACTTCTAAAAGCGAGAGTGAATGACGGACGGACAGAAAGACTCAAGAGCTGGCTCACCTGAGCGCCCGCTCTGCAGCCACCGTCACTAGGTGGCGCTGTGGAACACTGTCCCGCCCAGTCTCCAGGACGCCTGATTGATGCTGTTGAATGTCCTTGTTCAGGCAGACGTGCAAGGTCCTACCTCTTTCAGTTCACACCACGTGCTTCAACATGAGCCCATGGAATATGACCTACGTCAGAGTGACCGCGTCCAGAAAGGCTGCAGGTCTCGCTGCCTGCTCTCCATCATCAGTACTCTGGTCCCTTGCATTGACATGACCAGCCCTTTCCCCTCCTTTTTGTGACTTCCATGTCCTAGGTTAGGGTAAATTTATTCTAACTAGAAGGTGGAGAATATTGGTCACTTTCTCCAACGATATTCAGGAATCCTTACCCACATCTGTGCACTCTCATGCTATCTATCTTAAAGGGTCCCCGACAGAGAAAACCTTCAAACCATAACTTTCCCTAGCCCATGGGAATGGCATTTGCCTGCTAGAATGAGCACATAACCTGCTCTCTCCAACTCTGAAAGTCGAAGCAACTGGTGTATTTATATATATTTTACTCCATCCAGCATCCTGTTATATTAAATATTTGAATAGGAAAAGAGGAGAAAAACAATCTCAGAAGAGCTTTTCCCAACAATATATGGCCTAGATTAAAAAATGCTTAGCAATTTAAATTCGAATTGTCCAACCACCGTCCTGTCTTGCTCTCTTCGGGAAACCTCTGCTTTAGAAGGCATGAGACATAGGTGCTTTTCATCTTCGTGTGATGCCATGAAAAAATGAAAACAAAATTGGTAGGCATGCTTTTAAAATGTGTATTATTTGATCACACATCCCTTTACTTTCTCTAAAAAGCCAATTTGCTGAAGTCTTGTTTAATTTTTAAAAATCTTTTACATTCCTTATAACGCCTATTAATTCCATCCACCTGAAGGTAGTAAATACAGCATAACCATATGCAGATGCATAAACACCGATTCAGTTACTACATTAACTCTTCACATTGCTGACTTCTAGGGCTCTGAAATGTCCACAACATTTAATACATTTGCTAGCTCCAGATAATGCGTTAATAAACATTCCCTGCGGTAAAAGGAAAAGTTAACGCATTATGGATAATTATGAATGTATATATTCACTCTACGAAGTAGGGATTTTCAGAAACACCTGATTTCCCAAAGACATTGAATACAGATTTGGGTTCTGGCACCATGGAACCGTTAAAAGCCGTGGGCATCGTCAATAGATGGCAGCATGACTCTTTGGGAGCTCCTGGGAAGCGAGCAGTGTGAGATCCTAGCCGTCAGCAGGCTGAGAATGGCCTTCTCATGCCGTATTCTCATGAGAATACGTGCACGGATGCTACATGCCCCCTCTCCCCCGCCCCCCCAAAAAACCTGGAAAAATGTAAACCACAAATACTTTAAGGTCTAGTTCTGTTTTATTTTTTTCTACGGCTGTATAAATATGGTGTCAAGTCTGTGGGATGAAGGAAAAGATATCACTGTTGACACATTGATGTATGAACGTTTCACGCCACGATTAGACCTTGAAATGTTCGTTTTACAGAGTATGCGAACCTTCAATAACCTGCCAATAATCTCTCAATAGGAGGGCACTTTTCACCAAAAGTGTTCAAGAAATTACTGGAAACTGTTTGGCCATCAGTCTATCTTTCCTGGGAAGACAAGGATTTTAAGTGGTGAGGGTAGAATCTCTTCCTTAAACACTTCGGTGGGCCTGGTTAGTGGGAGGAAAGCAGCCTGAACTTTTCGAATCTCTCCCATAAAATCATGCATGGGTCAGCTAAAGCCTCAAGAAACATAAAGTTCTTTATGGGCTGTTTGAATTGAGTTCAGGTGGCCCAGGCCACCTCGCAAGTTGAGGTTGCCAGGGCTACAACACTTCTGCAGAAATAAACACTGGCTGCGAAGATCTAATTTGTTATCATACATAGGAGAAGAAAAACAGGACACGCGGTGATTTGTTTCAGTAGGCAGGGTTTCAGACCTGGAGTTCTCACCACAAGATTAAAGAGAGCATTAATTGCATCGTGCAAACAAAAAGGTTGTGCAGCCCTGTAGCTTCGTGTTAATAATTCTGAGCAATCAAAATTGTGCCCTTGCTTTCTTTATATGACTGAAGCGATCTTTATCAATTTTGAAGAGAGATTCCTGAAATTTTTCTAATCCAGTTTCTTTCTTACATTTTCATCAGTAATTTCCAAATACAGAAAATCTCCAGTTCCTTTGAGATCTGCTTAGTTTCACAAGGTCTCTGGCAGAGAACTTTCTAGGACGTGTATTCTCACCCATACATAGGTAGAGTTTTCATTCTAAATAACTCAGAGAAAGAAAAGATAGTTTGGTGATGCACACTGGTGTCCTCGATGTCCACAGGAGAAAATGTTTTTCTGTTCAAAAATCTCTCCTTAACAACTGTTTCAAATAACAAACACTGTCTGTGGGAGGTTTCCCTAAGTAAACCACACTGTTTATTCGTTGGTAGATTACCGATTTGTTCATTTCACAGATATTTAAAAGACCCACTACAATGTTTCAAGCACTAGGCTAGGCGTGATATTTTTGTAGATAAGGTAGAAATCCTTCCTTCCTTTCATACCCAGCAGGAAGCAAAGGTGCAGGGACTGATGTTGTTATTGCCATGGAGACATACCCACAAGATGTAAGAGTCCCTCTTCTTACTGACCTCCACCTAACCTTGCCCAAGGACTTCACAGCTGATTCCTCCATTCAGCACACTGTT
This sequence comes from Molossus molossus, assembly GCF_014108415.1. NCBI lineage: Eukaryota > Metazoa > Chordata > Mammalia > Chiroptera > Molossidae > Molossus > Molossus molossus. The sequence goes on along the minus strand of NW_023425377.1, from coordinate 118,985,855 downwards.
GCCTAGGCCGGACTGGATGTGCTCCTCTCCGTACGTTCCCACCAGTCCACCTGGGTGTTAGCAAGAGTCAGTTGCATTTGCTGCAAATCCCATTCATGCCAGTCACACCTGCTGTTACAATCTTATCATCTGCTAAAGAATATGAGTGCAAAACAGTTGCTGGTTCTTTGAACACCAAATTACAAACTGTTTTTCAAGAGATTAAAAAAGACTAGTTGGTTGAAAAGTATTTGTCTTACTTGAAATGGTTATGCCAACTATAAAACCTTTTAAACTAAAAGAAATATGTAAAGATTTAGAAAGGGAAAAAAAAATCTAGGAACATTTTAAATATGATTTCTTTTGTTTCTGCTTTTAAGTTTTTACTGTACTTCACAGAAACGGGAACTGTGTTTAGAACACCATTTTTGGTATTTCGTGCAGGTAAGCTGGTGGTACAGTCCAAGAGGTAACTGCCCCTACTGGAAGTGATTGCTTTGGCCTATGCACAACTTGAAATAAATGTAGAAAGATTTGTCAATGAGTAAAATTTATAATTTATAAGTTACCAATAACAATTTATGAAGCAGTTGATAAAATTCTGTATTAATTTCCTAGGGATACCGTAACAAGTCACTAAAAACTATATTGCTTAAAACAACAGAAATTCATTCAATCACAGGTCTCGAGTCTGGAAGTCTGAACTCAAGGCGTCCGCAGTCACGCTCCCTCTGGAGCCTCTGGGAGACTGTTCCAGGCCTCTGGCCTCAGTTCAGGTGCTTGCTATCAACCCCTGGCATTGCTCGGCTTCTAGTTATATCTCTTCAGTCTCCGCCTCCACCTTCGCATGTCAAATGTTGCCACTGACATGTCTGAATATGTATCTTTGTGTATCTTTGCACATATCAATTAGATCAGTTCATTAATCGAGATTGCTGGTTTGGATGACCTTAACTTTTAAAATTTTGAAATGGCAAGCTACTTTGCTAAAAAAAAAAAAAAAAAATTAGTACAGTCATCTCTATTGCTAATTTACTGCCTTTAAAAAATAATTTTCTGGTAAAATTTCTTTAAACACAATACATAGTGTCTTGCCAAAGATGTAATATGTTCAGGAGCCAGATTGTTGACTTATAATTTTTACTTTGCCAATTACTAGCAGTGAACTACTGGGTAAATTACTTCCCTTCTCAGTAAGGGGGGTTTTTATTAACACAATAAACCCATGTGGTTTTATTGTAAAGTTAGATAAATAACAAATTTCTAAATTCTTAGAGTCATTGCTAACTTCTGAAGCCATGAGGTTAATGGTTAAGAGTAAGACTTTTGAACGGAAACGCTTGATTTTGAAACCTAGCTGTGCCACTGTATACTCTTACCTAATGCAAGAATCTTAATCTTAATCCTTCTGTGCTTTCGTTTCCTGGCATGGTAGATAAAGCTGTAAGAACTGTAATGTATTTAGAACTTACTCTGTTTCAGGTTTTATAATAATATCCTTATTTTATTTATTTTCTTTAATTTTTTTTCTTTATTTGTTGGTTTTAGAGAGAGAGGAAGGGAGAGGAAAAGAGAGATAGAAACATCAATGACAGAGAACATCAATTGGCCGCCTGCTGCATGCCCCCTACTAAGGATCAGGCCCATAACCTGGGCATGTGCCCTGACCGGGAATCGAGCCGGCGACCTCTTGGTGCATGGGTCAATGCTCAACCACTGAGGCTCATCACCTGGGCAGTAATATTTTTATTTTAATAATCCAATTTAATATCCATAACCTTTGTCTCTTTTTTAAATGGTCAGGGCACTTTGATAAGCATCAGTTTATTAGTTTATTCTCCAGGTCTTATGTTAGATGCAGACTTTTTTTTCTTTTTACATCTATCAGCAGGTGCTATTTCCAACATGGCTTCATTATGTTATGTATTTATTTTTTCTTTCAAGTCATCATGGGGCAGTTGGGAGAACTGTTGGGTACACGGAAAATGTCCCCAAATATCCTGCATCTGTATGCCAATGTCTACGAAGGGTGCCTCCAGGGTGCCAAACCTGTTAAGTAAAACCTAATTACTTCAATCAACAATTCAGAAGACTCAATAGACCTCCACTTAGGCACTGAATAGAATTGGAAGCTTCTGTTTTTTCTTATCTTGTCTTGTTCCATTTGATTATTTCTGTTTTCTCAATTAGATTTTAAATTAAACTACTGTTTTTATCTCTTGCAGTCTTACTCCAATGCCCAACTCCTGCAAAAGTAACAGCTGTTCAAACAATGACTGTAAAGTATAAACAGACAGAAAGAAAACAGGGATCTGTGTAGGGCACATTCAAATTTTATTCTGCCATGAGAATTTGCACTACACCCAAAATGAAAAATCATGAATCACGTCAGATATATATCAAATGGATCATATGTTCACAGGTTTCCACAGGCAGGACAGCCCTAAATGTTATAAGATACCTGTGGCCACAGCTTTCCCGAATCCTACTAGCTTCCTGGGAACAATCAATCTTTCTATATAGGAGTAAAAAATTATTGAAATGTCAAGACCATTTATGTTACGATCCAAAGTTTTCTTAAATTTTAAGTCTACCTTCAATTTTTCTACCACTGGTTATGTTATATGAAAATTCATATAATCTTTATCCTATATTTTTACATTTTATTTTCTTTTTTGATTTTAGAGAGAGAGGGAGGGAGTGGGAGAGAGATAGAAACATCAATGAGAAAGAACATCAATAGGCCGCCTGCTCCATGGCCCCTACCGGGCATCAGGCCCAGAACCTGGGCATGTGCCCTGACCAGGAATCGAACCAGCGGCCTCTGGGTTCATGGGTTGACACTCAACCACTGAGCCACACCAGCAGGGCCCATCCTGTATTTTTAGTTGTATGTGTATACACTATAGTTTCTTCATGGCGTAAGAACAAGCTGAACAAGCAACATGTTCTTCATTCATTCCACAACACTGATAAAAGTTATTGTGTTCAACAGCATTTGATAATGTGACGGTTGTTGATGTTTGTGCATTGAAGGTCTATATTGCAAATGGAATATACGAAATGATTCCAACACAATGACATTTTCAAATATATCTCAGCAATGCCTACACTCGGGAAGGTTTGCTCATCTCTTCTTCTCAAGTCTCAGGTTTACTTCATGGGTCTTTCACCAGCTCCTGCCTTCTCCCCACCCCCTGTTTTTTTTTATGTCTTAGGTCTCTCTACAATTAGAAAAATAGAGATTCATCTCAGTTTATTATATAACTCAAAGTATTTCTCTTTATCTCTTTTCTAGCCTAGAGACTCATCCCTAGGAATCACTTTCCAAAAACTAATAATAATGATCGTCAATAAAGGTATTTTGTTAGATAAACACAATTTTCTCCTCAAAAGATCTAACTGGCAACCTTGAAATTAACATTTGAAATATGTATTCTCCAGTTTCACAGCTATATATTTCCCGTTTAGAAAAATAGATAATTCAACCTTGATAAAATAATCCCAAGGTGACAAATATATGTGCTTTCATTGTCTTTATCTATCAGATTCTTGTATAATTAGGGAAAGGTGGGTGAATTCACAGATGAGATAATGAAAGGTGGAATATTTATTAGGATGAAGAAAGTAGAACATGTGTTTGACTTTGGACGTGATGTATTTGCCTAACTATGTGAATCAATGCAATAAAGTCCAACCGGAAGACATATGTAAGACTACAGCTTAGCAGTGGGTTCCAAGCTGGAGATGGCTTCATGGCAGTCTTTACATTTATGTACCCGAAGTCACAGTCCTAAGTGAAGTTCAGTATGGTAAAGAAATACAATAAAAAGGGAAGTGGCCTTCAGACTCAACATTGAGAAAATTGTAACATTTAAGACTGAATTGGAGGGGATGAATTAGCAAGGGATGCTTAAAAGAATGATCCAGAGCTGTGCAGGAAGAAAAACTTAATCTTGTGGATTCAGGGATGTCGAGAGACGTGATCGTCTCAAGGAGTGGGTGGTCAAGGCTGCTGATGCCTTTTCACCAAGCTCTTCAAGGGCAGTGATGCTGATAAAAGTCATCTAAGAGTAGATTAAAGATAAATTGGAGCTGAAGAAAGGGAGCAATTGTAGAAAAAAAACCCAAACTGTCTAATGCTGACCTGTATAATTTTATAGATAGCTTTCATAGGAAGTTTGATCAAAAAAGATAATTTTTAAGGTAGTGAAATTTAAGTAGTTTTTAAATGATGAAAAAAAGTTGAGGAAGAGCTTGAATATATAGGGGGAAAAGAGAGCTAGTGATGTACATTTGAAGAAGAAACGGCATGACCATGATCATGGACATGGGACGAGGGCCTTCAGGAAGAGAAGTCAAAGCTCTACTTCAGTAGTTGGAAGATGAATGATTGATATGAATTCAAGTAACTGTTCAGTAGGGAATGGGCGTTTTCTTTAACTTAGTTGTCTGAGCCTTCATTAACTTTCTTCACTTCAGCATCGTGCATCCAGTAAATGTTCTTAGATAAGAGGGACCTTTGGGGAATCATTCCTCCCCCGTTTTATTAATGAATAAATGCAGACTATGAGTCAGCCGACTTAGATTTTCCTCTCTGAATCATGGGTTTTGGCTGCAGCTAAACTAATTAGACATTCCTGAGATTCTGAGTCTTGGTAATGAAGACAGATCTCATTTATCACAGCAGTGGTACACTAAAGTCGAGCAGTTCATGCTACCTCGACTCCAGGCTGCTGCCGTGTCTCGTTCCTACAGCTTGTCAACGAAGGTAGTAAAAGCTTTCAAGCAAGAAAAGAAAATTAGGAAATTGCTAATTTATATTATTTTAAAATGCTGAGGAATATGATTAAAATAGGAGTGTGCGGGTTTGTGTGTGTTATTAAAATGTGTTTAGCCTATTCCTTCAGTGTTATTATAAAAGCATTTAGCAGAGAGTCTCCCTTCAACCTGCTAGCTTGAGTAACCATGTGTGCTTGTAGTAATGGACGCCTGTGGGGATGCTGTGTGTGTGTGTGTGTGTGTGCGCGCGCGTGCGTATGTGTGAACATGCAAATCTTAAGACTCATTAAGAACTGAAAGGCCAGATTTTTTGCTTATCTAGACAAAGAAATGTAAAACCTCTGTAGAGAAGGATGAATCACCAAGTAGGAGTCTCTGATACCTTTCTTAGATTTATGACAGTTCTTAGATTTAAGAACCTTAAATAGACATCAGTTTGGCTAGCTAAAGGAAGGACCCTGATATACTGATATAAAACTAGAAATGTGCACCATATCTTGCCTTCTGTTTTCCTTTGAGGTGACATGAGGCTATTCAAAAAGGTATTTTTGAACAGAGGAAAAAGAAAATGTCCAAACTTTAAAGGAAAGATACTGACTTTTTAGAGGTTTGATATGTCTCTGAGTGAACCCTAATTTCTGGAGATGCCAGATGCCGTCAGGCTCCCCAGGGAGACCGATGACGGCTGGAGCTGGACCAGAGAGCATCTCCCCCTCAGCTCAGTGGAGCTTTGACTCTATCAGATGCCCGATGTTCTAGTTTCTGCCTTTGCGGCTGAAGTAGACAACTTCAGTACCTGAAGAATCCCCGTCGTAACTGTGGCCCACAGCAAGAAGAAGCTGATCATTAAATCCAGGTTCCCCTACAAAATCCCCAGCAATGTGGTCCATTTCTGACCAACCCTATGCAATGGGGCACAAACTCCTATGACACATTTTAATAGAAACACTGCAGACATTTGTAGCAAGCAGACACGTCCACCAACAGCAATCCCCAATTCCCTTCTAAAAGGCAGAGACAAGATTAAGTTTGAAAATGAAGACTTGTTTTACTTCATCCAATACAGAGCAAGTGTTATCAGATTCAACCCTCTCCAGTGCAGACAGGAGGAGCCTAACATGACGCTGCTATCCAGTGAACATGGTATATTCAAAGTGGGCATGGCATGAAAAAAAAAAGGAAAAAAAAAGTACCTGAGTAGGTATTCAGGGTTCCAAGACATCCTCTAACACACAGTATCCCTGCTGCAGGAATAGCTTCACTCAGTGATTCCGAAGAAAAGAGGAGACGGGCCCTGGCCAGTTTGGCTCAGCAGTTAGAGCATCAGCCTGCAGTCCAGAGATACTCGGGTTCGGTTCCTGCTAAGGGCACGTACCTCAGTTGCAGTTTGTCCCCAGCCCTGGTTGGGTTGTGCGGGTGGCAGCCACTCGGTGTGTCCCTTTCACATCGATGTTTCTCTCTCTCTCTCTCTCTCTCTCTCTCTCTCTCTCTCTCTCTTTCTCCCTCCCACTCTATCTGAACAAAAAATGGAAAAATGTCCTCAGGTGAGGATAAAAAAAAAACACGAAGATGGGACATAGTCTAAAATATTTGGAGGTCGCAGTTTTGATGAAATCAACCAGTCCCTTTAGACATCTTCTCTTCTGTGATGAGCTAAAGTGACCATTACATTTTGACAATGCACAGATGACAAATATGCTAATTTAAACTTCTCTGTGATCTCTTCCTCTTGATTATTTTTCTTCTTTTAGCAGGCTATTATTTTCTCAAGAGGATTCACAAGTAGCATTCACTGGTCATGACAAACCTTCAATTAACTGGCTGTCATGCAGCGGGTATTATTATCTCATTATCACGTTGTCTTTTTGTTCTTTTTTTTTTTCCTCTTTCAAGTTATTTATTTATTGCAATTGGCCCACACAAAAATGTTAAATTATTTTAAATGACATTTGCATTAGCATTCACACATTTTTTTTTCAGGAAGTTATTCTTTAAAAAAAAATCCAGAACAAAATTGAGATTTGCTCTTTGGTAACATAGATTCAAAGAAACAAGCTCTGATATGGGAAACTGACATGATAAATTCTACTTTTGTTTGCTGGAATGTACCTCTTAGAGTCCAGATTTCCATATCTGTAAAATTAAAGTTATTCCAGGACTTTAGACATGATGAGATTGCAGATTTCTGTTTGGCCATGCTGTTATATGATGAAAATAAGACGTGCTATGAGCACTCAGATTTTAGCTCAGTAATTGGCATTGGGGCTCTCTGAGTTCTTGTAAACATTAACGCCTATAGAGTATCAGTTTCTTCATCTCAAAAATTGAGTCAATTATGCCAAACACTGAGTATGATCACTTTTAGAATGTACATTAAGGGTTTCTGCTCTAATCTTAAATCTTTGTAACCTATTTTATATCTCCAGATACCACGATTAGACTTCTGGCTGATATGTGTAGTGTATTTTCACACACCACTGTCTTCAGCCCTGTGCCCTGTGGCTGCCCGGCAGTGCCTGGGGGTGTGTCTGCACGAGCGAAGGCACCGCTGTGCTGACCCCCTTCCGGTCCCATCAGAACACAGCTCACTGGGAAGGCGGGACAACAGTTTAGGAAAGTCTCGTAGGCTCTTAAGGAACTACATAGAAATATATATTTAATTATATTAAATATATTTCATTGCATAAATATATAATTATATATAACAGAAAATTTTAAAAATACTTATTATTCGTGTCTGACGCCTTAGAGTATTAGAAAGATCGATGGATTTGACAAAGTCACAGTGTATTGGACAAAGTGAAGATGTAAATGAGAATCCGAGTATCATCTATCGATATGACAGTCTGGAAAGAGTTCTTAAGTACCGAGAGAATTTAGGTATTTAAGACATGAGTCATGTCGGGGGTTATTTCATGGGATTGAAGGCGGGGTGGAGTGTGTTTGATCAAACTCAAACATCTGATCACTTAGTTTGGATTTCCAGACCAGGGAACAATCTCATCTGTGGTTAAAATCTCTCCACCCAAAGTAAATAACTACCAAAGTCTCTTTTCACCTAAAACCTATTTTTTTTATGATGTAAGGTAGAGAGAAGCCTACAAAAACAAACCATGTGCATTGACGTTGAACCTTTTTCTCATGATTGTAACATGAATGATTAGTAATGTAAATCTGCAAACATCAGGTGTTCCCATCTCCGTTTAACCCCAAAGTGGACGCAGGGAGCTTCCACTGCTACACAAGAAACTCCAGCCCGGCTCCCATGCCTGCAAGTCGAATGTATTCACTATGCTCTGGATACGATCTATCCCGCGTATCTTCCCAGTCATGGATACAGTGAGGAAAGCCAGGCGCATCATCAATACAATTTACCCGATACTTTGTGAATTTTCAAATCATATCTCATTACTCTATCCAGATAGGATTAAGTCTCTCTGACTTTATCACAGCCTCATTATGCAGAACAGATTATTATTAATACGCTTAACACAGCACCAACTTTTTAAAACTTATCTTTAGCCCTGGCCGGTTTGGTTCAGCGGTTAGAGCGTCGGCCTGCGGTCCTGAGAGACCCGGGTTCGGTTCCCGCTAAGGGCACGTACTTCGGTTGCAGTTTGTCCCTGGCCCTGGTCGGTTGTGTGGGTGGCAGCCACTGGATGTGTCCCTTCACGTCGATGTTTCTCTCTCTCTTTCTGTTCCTCTCTCTCCCTCCCACTCTACCTGAACAAAAAATGGAAAAATGTCCTCGGTGAGGGTAAAAAAATAAAATAAAATAAAAAAATAAAAAATAAAACTTATCTTTATTGTTGAATGTATTACAGATGTCCTCCTTTTTTCCCCCATTGACCCCCTCCTGCCTTCCCCACACTACTGTCTGTGTCCATTGGATATGCATATGTGAATATAAGTTCTTTGATTTATCTCTTCCTGCCCCCCATCTCCCTTCTCTTTGAGGTTCCTCAGTCTAACCATCAATTTGTACTTCCTTTTTTTTTCTTTATTAATTTTAGAGAGAGAGGAAGGGAAAGGGAGAGAGAGATAGAAACATCAATGACAGAGAACATTGATTGGCCACCTTCTACATGCCCCCCACTGGGGATTTGGCCCACAACCTGGGCATGTGCCCTGACTGGGAATCAAACCGGAGACCTCTTGGTGCAGGGCTCAATGCTCAACCACTGAGCCACACCGGCCAGGCCAATCTATACTTCTTAATCCCTTCACCTTTTCACCTATTCCCCTAAACACCCTTTGGATATGTTACTAATTCCTTGGCCTGTTGTAGCTGAATTTGTTTTTTTTAAGGTTTATTATTTTAGATTTGTATATATTTATAATTGACTATAGGTATGTGTATTATTTAATTGTATATCTTAATAAATTCTAAACTCAGCAAAGAAACTCCTCCATTAAGCCAACCAGTTCAAAGGTAAATTTGAGTTGGAATATTTATTGGGCTGGTTAGATTTTAGCTTTAAGGAAAAAACTCCATGTTTATACCTATCTTTCTGTAGTTCTCCGAATATTTTTCTGTATGTCATTTTATGTGTGTCATGCCCGGGGATGGGTCTGCTATATCCAGGTATGTTTCGGAAATACATTTTACAGTTCATTGATACTAATAAGTAAAAAAACTGCAAAGAACTAGAAAGCCAAAATGAGTTCAGAAGACTACTTTTCACATTAGTGACTATTTCTAGCTTATTTTGTGCTTTCTCCTAAGTTTTTTTGATAACATGCTTCGTTTTTGCTTAATTAGCTGAACATATTTTATAATTTTATGTTCTTAGGTTCCTATGGAAAACACACTCTGATTGGCATGTTCCAATATTACAATATTTACTTTAAGACTGCATACAATTGGCCATATTAATAAATATATGATATCCAGCAAAAAAAATCTCTCTTCTTCAATTTTTGTTTTTAATAGCAGGTGTTGGCTTAATCATCAAGATGTGATTAGACTATTTGTTAAAACTTCCAGGTGAATTAGCACAAAAAATATATTCACAAAGTTAAAATATGTACCAAGAATATTGACATACATCATCCAACTTATTTTTGCTGAATAAGTATTATTATTTTATTAGAAGTTGAATTTAGACTTCCTGAATATATTTAGTTCACCTTATAATTCAGTACCAATGAATGTTAAACAATAGAGTCTCCTAGTGTACAAAGCTGCAAAAAAAGTCCCTAAGTTTACAGCAAATGATTTCTATCATTGCTCCCTTTTTCTTAGGGACAAAGAACCAAACAGGAACTAATTTCCCAAATAAGAAATGTCCAGACATGACAGTTATTCGGTGTGTATTTAACAGTAACTGAGCTAGCTTAAACATACATGACAGTAAGTTTACCTAGCCGGGAGGGGCGGAGCTACTATGACTTCCCTCCCGGTCTTTTAAGTCTCTCGACCTCCTAACCCCCACTCTCAGCAGCTGATTTGCGTCAAACAGAGGGAAACACTGCGATTAATCCCATTAGCTTGCCATTGCTGTAAGTGTGTCATAGGTGAATCTAGCATCCTTTTGCTGCTATTCCCATGTTTGCCACCTCCACCTGGGGGCCTTATCTACTCTACTCTTTATCCTCCGGACCTTCATGCCACTTGCTGCCTTTGCCTAATCCCATCCTGGTGAGCACTCACAAAGAACACCTCTCCGTCCTGTGCCTCTCCAGTCGTCTCCTGATTCCTTTTCTTCCTGTTATATCCAGGGTCCTTGACAAAGGAGACTGCACTCATCACCCATCTTTCGTGTGCACTGTCTCGTTTACACACAGCCAATGGCTTTCCATTCAGAGCGTCCACTGGCGAGTGACACCCGTGCCTCCTGACTCCTCTCACCGAAGTCCCTCTCTTCAGTACTTACTGCTTGGCTGCTTTATAGAACCAGGTTCTCGGAGCAATTTTATTTCTATAAATATATACATATTTCATATATAACCGCATACTTACAGTCTCCTACCTGGTTTCTTATTTCTTAATCACTTTCGCTCTAACTCTCTTTGGTCCCTTTCAGTTCCCTGTAGCCGGGCTCTAACCCACAGTTCCTGAATCACTGTGTGACTGTCCCGACTTCAAACATGTATGTGATGGTCGTTCATGAATCAACAGGGTCCGCTGTCCAGATCCCTGACCCAACAGTCTACACGTGGCCTAAGCACTTTAAATGCATTTCCTTACTTGACCCTCGCATTACTTCTCCGAGCTCTTCGGAGAGGAAACAGCCTCACGAAAGCTGAGTACTGTTCCTCTGAGGAGCAACTTCCTCCAGGGCCAGGCGGGTGAGGACAAAGCCTGTTTCCTGAAGTCACTCGGGGACTGGCCATCCTTTTTTTAAAATTATTTTTATTAATTTGTTTTTGTTACAGATGTTTCCCCCCCCCCCCCATTGACACCCTCCTCCTCATTCCCCCATCCCTTACCCAGCTTTGCTGTCCATGTCCATTGGTCATGCATACATGCATATAAGTTCTGTGGTTTATCTCTGCGCCGCCAACATCTCCTCTTCTGGGCTTTGTCAGTCTGTACCATACCTCTATGTCTCTGGGTCAGTTTTGTTCATCAGTTTGTTTAGTTCATTATTTCCACAAATAAGTGAGATCGTGTGATATTTGTCTTTCTCTGCTTGGCTTGTTTTGCTTAGCATAATACTCTCCATGGCCTTCCATGTCATCTCAAATGATAAGAGATCTTTCTTTCTTATAGCTGCATTGTATTCCATGGTGTACATGTACCACAGCTCTTTTTTAAAAAATTAATTTACTTATTTTTGTTACAGATGTTTCTCCTTTTCCCCCCACTGATTCCCCCCAATCCTCCTTCCCTGCCCTGTCCCCAGCTTAGTTGTCCATGTCCATTGGTCATGCATACATGCATATAAGTTCTGTGGTTTATCTCTTCCCACCCCCCCACCCCCTCTTCTGAGGGATGTCAGTCTATGCCCTACTTCCATGTGTCTGGGTCTACCGTATTCCTCAGACTGTTATGTTCATTATATTCCGTATATAAGTGAGATCATGTGATATTTGTCTTTTTCTGCTTGGCTTATTTCATTTAGGATAATACTTTCCAGGTCCCTCCATGTCGTCTCAAAGGATAAGAGATCTTTCTTTCTTACAGCTGCATAGTACTCCATTGTGTATATGTACCACAGCTTTTTTATCCATTCGTCTACTGATGGACACTTGGGCTGTTTCCAGATCTTAGCTATTGTAAATAGTGCTGCTATGAACATGGGGGTACATATATTCTTCCTGATTGGTGTTTCAGGCTTCTTAGGGTATATTTTTAGAAGTGGGATCACTGGGTCAAATGGAAGTTCAATTTTTAATTTTTTGAGGTAACACCATATTGTTTTCCATAGTGGCTGCACCAGTCTGTATTCCCACCAGCAGTGTATTAGAGTCCCCTTTTCTCCACACCCTCACCAACACTTGTTGTTTGATGATTTGTTGATGGCGGCCATTCTGACAGGTGTGAGGTGATACCTCATTGTTGTTTAATTTGCATCTCTCTGATGATTAGTGATGTTGAGCATTTCTTCATATGTCTCTTGGCCATTTGTATGTCCTGTTTGGAGAGGTGTCTATTCAGCTCCTCTGCCCATTTTTTAATTAGGTTCTTTGTCTTCCTTTTGTTGAGTTGTATGAGCACTCTATATATATGTATTGGAAATTAACCCCTTATCTGATATATCATTGGCAATTATGCTCTCCCATACAGTGGGTTGCCTTTCCATTTTGATGATTGTATCTTTGTGCAGAAGCTTTTGAGTTTGATGTAGTCCCATGTGTTCATTTTCTCCTTTGTTTCTGTTGCGTTAGGGGATGTATCCATGAAAATTATGCTGCGTATGATGTGTGAAATTTTGTTGCCTACATTTTCTTCTAGAATTTTTATGGATTCATGAGTCACATTTAAGTCTTTTATCCATTTTGAGTTTATTCTTGTGTATGGTGTACATTGGTGGTCTAGATTCATTTTTTTGCCAGTACCTGTCCAATTTTCCCAACACCATTTATTAAAGAGGCTGTCCTTACTCCACTGTATGCTCTTGCCACCTTTGTCAAATATTAATTGAGCATATTGCCTTGGGTCCATTTCTGGGTTCTCTGTTCTGTTCCACTGGTTTATATGCCTACTCTTGTGCCAGTACCAGGCTGTTTTGATTACAGTGGCTTTGTAGTATAACCTGAAATCTGATAATGTGATCCCTCCAACTTTGTTCTTCTTTTTCAAGATTGCTGTGGCTATTTGAGGTCTTTTTTGGTTCCATATGAACTTTTGAAATATTTGTTCTAGTTCTGTAAAATATGTTGTTGGTATTTTGATGGGGATTGCATTGAATCTATAGATTCCTTTGGGTAGTATGGACATTTTAATGATGTTAAGTCTTCCAATCCATAAACAGGGTATGTGCTTCCACTTTTTTATATCTTCCTCTATTTCTTTTCTCAATGACCTGTAGTTTTCCGCGAATATGTCCTTTATTTCTTTGGTTAAGTTTATTCCTAGGTATCTTAATTTTTTTTTTGCCGCAATGGCAAATGGGACTGTTTTCTTAGTTTCTCTTTCTGTGAGTTCATCATTGGTGTATAAAAATGCCATCGATTTCTTGATGTTAATTTTGTATCCTGCTTCTTTGCCAAATTCATTTATTAAGTCTAGTAAATTTTTGATGGAGTCTTGGGGTGTTCTATGTATAGTATCATGTAATCTGCAAATAATGACAGTTTCACTTCCTCCTTTCCCATTTGAATCCCTTTTGTTTTTCCTTCTGATTGCTGTGGCTAAGACTTTCAGTACTATGTTAAATAAGAGTGGTGAAAGTGGGCATCCTTGTCTTGTTCCTGTTCTTAAGGGAAATGCTTTTAGTTTTTGCCCATTGAGTATGATGTTGCCTGTAGGTCTTTCATATACGGCCTTTATTATGTCGAAATATGATCCCCCTATTCCCACACTGCTGAGCGTTTTTATCAAAAATGGATGCTGGATTTTGTCAAAGGCTTTTTCGACATCTATTGATATAATCATGTAATTTTTATTCTTCATTTTATTTATGTGGTGTATCACATTTATTGATTTGCAAATATTGTACCAGCCTTGCACCCCTGGGATGAATCCCACTTGGTCATGGTGAATAATTTTTTTGATGTATTGCTGGATGCGATTTGCTAGTATTTTGTTCAGGATTTTGACATCTATGTTCATCAGGGATATTGGCCTGTAGTTTTCTTTCTCTGTAATGTCTTTTTCTGGTTTTGGAATTAGGATTATGCTCGCTTCATAAAACAAGTTTGGAAGTCTTCCTTCTTCTTGAATTTTTTGAAATAGTTTGAGGAGAATGGGTGTTAGCTCTTCTTTGAATGTTTAATAAAACTCCCCTGTGAAGCCATGTGGGCCTGGGCTTTTGTTTGCTGGGAGAGTGTTAATCAACATCTTCAATTTCCTTAGTTGTTATTGGTCTGTTCAAGTTTTCTATCTCTTCCCGGTTCAGTTTTGGGAGACTATGTGTTTCTAGAAATTTTTCCATTTCACTTAAATTGGCGAATATTGTTGCCATATAATTGTTCATAGTAGTTGTTAATGATCTTTTGTATTTCTGTGTTGTCAGTTGTTACTTCTCCTCTTTCATTTCTGATTTTGTGTAATTGGGTTCTCTCTCTTTGTTTCTTGGTGAGTCTAGCTAAGGGACCATCACTCTTGTTTATCTTTTTGAAAAACCAGCTCTTTTTATAATTGATCCTTTGAATTTTGTTTTTGGACTTTATGTCATTTATTTCTGCTCTGATCTTTACTATTTCCTTCCTTCTACTTGTTTGGGGGTTTTCTTTTTGTTTTCTCTCTAGTTCTTTAAGTTGTGAGGTTAGATAGTATATTAGAGATTTTTCTTGTTTCTTGAGGTAGGCCTAGTGCTATGAACTCCCCCCTCAGGACTGCTTTTTCTGAGTCCCATAGATTTTGTATTGTTGTGTGTTCATTTTCATTGGTTTCCAGGAAGTTTTTCATTTCTTCCTTGATCTCGTTAGTAACCCATTTGTTGTTTAATAACATGCTATTTAGCCTCCAAGTGTTTGAATGTTTTTGTGTGTTTTTATTGTAATTGAGTTCTAGTTTCATACCACTGTGATCTGAGAAGATGCTTGATATGATTTCAATCTTCTTGAATTTGTAGACACTTGCTTTGTGTCTTAACATATGGTCTATCTTTGAGAATGTCCCATGTGCACTTGAGAAGAATATATATTCTGCAGCTTTGGGGTGAAATGCTCTGTAAATATTAATGAAATCCAACTAATCTAGTTTGTTTAGTAAGGACTCTATGTCCTTGTTAACTTTTTGTCTAGAAGATCTAGCCAATGGTGTCAGTGGTGTGTTAAAGTAACCCATGATGATTATACTGCTATTGATCTGTCCCTTGAAGTCCTCCAGAAGTTTTTAAATATATTTTGGTGCCCTCATATTGGGTGCATATATGTTTATCAGTGTTATATCCTTTTGTTGGATTGATCCTTTTAATATTATGTAGTGTCCTTCTCTGTCTCTTATTATGGCCCTCGTTTTGAAGTCTATCTTATCAGATATGAGTATTGCTACACAAGCTTTTTTTTTCAATTCCGTGGAAAAATTTTTCCATCCCTTCACCTTCATCCTTTTGTTGTGAGGTGGGTCTCTTGTAGACAGCATATATATGGGTCGTGTTTTCTTATCCAATCAGCTACCCTTTTGATTGGAGCATTTAAGTCATCTACATTTAAGGTAATTATTGATAGATAGTTATTAGTTGGAATTTTAATTTTATGCCTGTGTTCCTCTCTCTCTCTCTCTCTCTCTCTCTCTCTCTCTCTCTCTGTGTGTGTGTGTGTGTGTGTGTGTGTGTGTGTGTGTGTTTCTTCTTCTTATAACAGTTCTTTTAGCATTTCTTGCAGTGCTGATTTGGTGGTGGTAAATTCCTTTATTTGTTTATTTATTTTTTATCTGTGAAGCTCTTTATTTCTCCTTTAATTTTGAATGATAGACTTGCTAGATAGAGTAGTCTTGGATTCAGACCCTTGCCTTGCATTACTTCGTACACTTCATGCCACTCCCTTCTGGCCTGCAGCATTTCTATTGAGAAATCAGCTGACAGTCTAATGGGAGCTCCCTGGTAGGTAACTTTCTGTCTCTCTCTTGCCTCCTTTAAGATTCTTTCTTTGTCTTTAATGTTTGCCATTTTTATTATGATGTGTCTAGCTGTGGGTCTTTTGGGGGTCATCTTGCTTGGAACTCTCTGTGTTTCCTGGACTTGTGTGACTTTTTCCTTTACCAGTTCAGGGAAGTTTTCTGTCATTATTTCTTCAAACAGGTTATCTGTTCCTTTCTCTGATACTTCTCTTTTCACAACCCTATAATGCAAATGTTGTTACATTTTGTATTGTCCCATGGCTCCCTTAAACTCTCCTCCTGCTTTTTAAACTTTTATTCCATTTACTGCTCTATTCAGGTGTTTTTCTCTACCTTGTCTTCTAAGTCACTGATTTGGTCTTCAACTTCTTCTAATCTACTATTGAACCCTTCTAAGGTATTTTTCATAACAGCTATGTTATTCTTTATTTCCTCTTGATTTTTATGCGTAGCTTCCACCTCTTTTTTTTTAAGCTGAAGTAGTTCCCAGTGCTCTCTTCATAATTCTTATTAAGTTGCTTGTAGTTCTCACCAAATTGTTTGAGCACCCTTAGAATCATTGCTTTGAATTCTGTATCTGACACGTTGCTTTCTTCCACTTCCTGTAGTTCCTTTCCTAGTGGTTCCTCTTTTTTCTTTCCTTTGAGTGTTGTTTATTTGTCTCCCCATTTTAGCTGTCTGGTGGCTCTATACCCAGTGAGGGATGTCTGGATGTGTAGGCAGCTCAATGTATATCAAATAAGGCTATTGTGCCTCCCAGACTGTTCAGTTGCATGTGGCCTCTTGCCTGCTATGGATCCTGGAGGCTTGACTACTGGGGGCTGATATTGGTGTGTCCTGGTAGGTGCTGCTGCTAGATTGCATGGGCCTCTGAAACTGTGTCCCCCGCTGGTCGCTGGTGCCACCTATAGCTGTATTTCTCAGGCCCTCCTGGATCTGCACTCCCTGCCCGCACCTTGGGCATCTGGGTCACACAGGCCTGTCTGGGGCCCTGACTCCACACAGCTCTTGTGAGCCGCTGGGTCGCACAGGTCTCTCTGGATCCCTGGTTCTGCATCACTCTTGTGGGCCTTTGGATCGCACAGGACCATTGGGCACCCTGGCTCTGCACCAGTCTTGTGGGCCACTGCGTCACAAAGGTCCCTATAAATCCCCGGCTTCCCACTGCTCTTGTGGGCAGCAGTATTTCACAGGCCCCAGTGGAGCCCCTGGTCCCACTGCTGGTGGCTGAGGAGTGCTGCTGCCTGTGGGGCTCAGCTCCTGCTCAGCCTTTGCTGTAGTTTTTGGGCATGGGTCTCAGCTGCTGGTCTGTGCTTCCATTGCCTGGGGATGGATGTCTCCCCCCGTCCCCCACCCCACCCCCGCCTCAGTTGCTGGGGGTATATGTCGACTCTGATCAGGCTGCTACTGTGGGGGATGGTGCTGGGCTCCCAGTCATTTGCAGTTTCCACAACTGGCCCCTTGGGAGCTCCACTACTGTGCACCGGTCTGTGTTGACACAGAGTGTCCACTGGTCCGATGGTGCCAGGTGCACTGGTGGCTCAGATTGCTGGGCCCTAACTGCTCCCACTGTCTCCTCCCAGGGAAGACCCAGGATCTTCCAAAGTGGTGGGACCTCCCCATGGGCAGGGAGAAGGCCCTGAAGGGCCGCTCACCGCGGTTGCCGGCTGCTCCGTCCACAGCACAGGGACCTTCTGCTCCCCGTCTCTGCACTGCTCGGGTGTGGTCGTCCACCTTCATATCCACTCACCCTCTCTCACACACACCCTACCTCCGGTCCTGCCCACCCCCATCTTTCCTGACCATCCTTAACTAGAAGTTCCACTAGCACCTCAAAACCAACAATTTCACTATGAATTTACCCTCAGACCCTTCAGCCTTCAACTCCAGCTGCTGTGGACACCAGGGGGTGCCGAAGGCTGTGTGACACATGGGTGTCATCTTGTCACGTGATGCTCCCGCAGCTCCAACCTGCAGGCAGCCACGCATGTAGCGCGTTGGCTCTATTCCTTCAGCCTCTGGGTTCAAGCAGGCAAACATGCCTTCATCCTCGAGGTCTCCTCTTCCTAATGACGTCACGGAACTCCCCGTTGTCAGGTCTCAATTCTGCCACTAACCGTTTCATCCCCTTACTCTGGACTTCTAATCAATTCCTCTCTGGTCTCAATTTCAGTAACTGAATACGGTTTGATTCCGTCTTTTCCTTTGTGTGTCTACCACTGATTCTTACTTAAGTCAGTTATAAAGGTCTCCTTAAACTTTTCCTCTGTCTGTTATACAGCTGCTAGACTATATCTATATTCTTAATATATACATATATCTATATATATCCCTACATATCTATATCTAACTCTCTCTATATATATAAACAATATAGATGAATGTATCTTTCCCCATAAAATTTAAAAATCGGTTGTCCTGTACTCTCAAGAGACTTAACTTTTTTGTAAAGTGTATATAATAACATTCACTCTCCCCAGGACTTCAAAGAAGGCTTTAGATCTATCGGAATACCGCCCGTGACTTTCACCTTATTGTTTACACTATACACTACGTAGAGGCTCGCTCTACATTACTTTAGTTTTTGGAGATTTCCTCACTGCTTCACATCTCTTGACTTGCCCTGAAGCTGCCACTCCGCGGAAACACTGCCCTGGCTCTTGTGCAGCCCTCCCTTCTCTGGGCCACCCTCCTCCGCCACCTCCCAGCTTACCTGCTGCGGGTCATCCTTACAGCTGAGCCCTCGGTTAACCGGAGCGAAACGTCACCGACTCAGGAGGAGCTGCCACTCCCCAAATGAGAAGCCTTCTGTGTTCTTGCTGATATTTATCACTGCACCATTCTATTAAACTTATCTGCTTACATGTCTAACTTCACCTAGAACAGTGATTTCCATCTGGTGTGCCTCAGGGAGCTCCGAAACATGCAGTACCTGACTATGTGCATAGCGACTCTGACCTCTTTGCCCTTAGACTGTCCAATAAAAAATGACAGCAGCCAACACAACAAGAGCCATCTAATGTGAATGAATCAAATTTATACCTTTTTTTTTTTTTTTGGTCAGAGCAGCAAAAAATATATTTTTGGAGTGCCATAAAACTTTAGTAATTAGTGTATATGTGCCACAAGTTGCAAAATTAAAATTGCTGATTTAGAAGAATGAAGTAAGTCCCTTATGGATATTTTCGGAAGTATTCTACAGTCTTCGTTTTCCTTGCGCCTAATGCTGTCTCTGACATGTATTGTGTGCTATGTCTGCTATTTCTTTAAGCTTTTTTTCTAGAAAGTGTATTGTTTTCTATATAAGTAAAATGTACAAATCTGTAATTGATTATAATGATATATTATTTCAGGGTTGGTTTTATAGAAATTTTTAAGAAATAATTGACTGACTTTTTTAGTTATTCATGTCTGCAGACAAAAGCAGTATATTATTCAACTTAAATATTTTCCCCAAATATATTTGGTTTGCTATGCAATTTTATTTAGCTCATCATAATAGCTAGAAACAAATAATTATTTGTTTGTGCTGATTTTACAATGCAGTCTTCAAATGTGAAAGCAAATCTCACTTCTAATTTTAAAATTTCCTTCAAATAATCATAAGAAACATGATATTGTTAGCTTACTTAGACAAATATATTATAAAAGAAAATGCAACTTTATACAAAGCACAACTTTCAAAACTCATTAGCATTTTCATAGTTTTGTCATTAAAAGGAAGCTGGATTATTGAAGATTTGAGTGATCATTCCTGAACTCACAGAAAAAAAATAGATTTAAAACCTCTAACATATGAATGTGTATTCTTCTCTTAAGTTCTGTTCTTATTTAGCTATTGAAAACAGCTAGAGCCATGAGCTCTGAAATTTCTAATTGGAATTATTATCTATGTAAACTGAAATAAAATATCCAGGTCTCTCATTTCTCATGTAACTTATCAAGTAGATGGGCTAAGTGTTGACAATGCGTATTACCTTGAAAAGCCCTTGGCAAGAAAAATATGGATGTAATCAAGGTACCCAAAATAAGGCTTTCAGTTATACTTTTTTTGTGTGAAAGACAGGCATCGACCTTATTTGAAAAGGTCTAGGTTAATATCTCTCCAACCACTGCAGAATTCAAGTTTAGATGTACATAAAGGAAAATAAGTGGGAAGAAGATCCTCCTACAGGAAAGACCCTCTCTCTCTTTTTTTATCTTCATCTAATGGCCAGATTTCCAACGAAAATTGTGCTCAGTCTCCTGGGGTCAGATACTGCCCTTTCCCATTTCCCAGTGCTACGTGGACTGTTTTCACTGTTCCTTTAAAATATGCAACTCGACATTCAAAAATAAGAAATATGTTAACAGTGCATGCTTCCAATTAAATATCCATATTTAATTTTGTACACATGAAAAGTTAACATTAAAAATTCTAAAGTTTAAAAACACCTAGCAATTCTTCTGAATGCCTCCGCAGTTCAGAGTTACAAATTCACTCAAGACAAACAAAAATCTTTTATTTTTAAGCGTTGACTCTAAGGAAGATGGATTTCTAGTTACTTAATTCATTTCAGACTTTTATTAGTGACAGTGTAGACAGTGCCCTAATTATAAATTATAACTTATAATTACTTTTAGCTGAATAACAAGGATTAAAATGTTTTTTGAGAAACATTTCAAAATAAATTCTCTCTGGTTTCCTTTCATCAACATTCCCTCATAGCTGCTTAGCATTCCTTATGCAACAATGCAGACTTGATTAGAACAGGCTGGGTGATGATTTTCTCTTTGAAAGGGTATTTATGCTCATTATGTGACAATCCGCGCTGTATTGCGTATTTACGATGGTCTGCAGCGGTGAGGCACTTGGACCCCCTAGATAGCTGTCAGAATAAGAGCCAATAAAATCTCGGGCTCTGCACAACGGAAGGCAGTTTGGAATTCTTCACCTCCCACTTCTCTGTCAACCTCCACCTCTGAGGAGTTTGACAATTTTTGTAAACTTCCTATTAATTAATTGTGCATAAAGAATTTTAAACATGTTTAGCTAAACGAGTCTTCCACACCGAGAAAGCCCTTCTTTAGAGACATTGGGGATCTGTGGCTAAGACACAACGATGTGCAGGTTGTTTAATGACTCAGGAGGGATGTTCTGATGAAAAGCATAACATATGACAGTGCACAAGCATCCCAGCCTTCTGTCCTCTCGTTCTCAGCCCTGGCTGTGACCACTTGTCCCCTTCAGCTCCTGCCGGATCCATCAGGCCTTGTCCCCAATTTTTTAAGTGGCTTGGAAGATGATGCTGGAGAAGGGATGATTTAAAAAGGCCAGTGTGGCTCTGTGGTTGAGCATCAGCCCAGGCACCTAGAGGTCAGTTTGATTCCCGGTCAGGGCACATGCCCAGTTTGTGGGCACGGTCCCCAGTGGGGAGCATGCAGGAGGCGGCCAATCAATGTTCTCTCTTATGGATGTTTCTATCTCTCCCTCTCCCTTCCTCTCTTTCTAAAATCAATAAAGAAAAAAAATTTAAAAGGTAATATTCTTTCCATTTATGATTGGGATCACCATAATTTGGCACCTTGAATATAATAGTATTACTAATGAGTAGCGACATTCCATCCTAAGGTCATGATCTACAAACTGCTTTCATGTACATTAAATCCTGTAAATATCACAATAAATCTGAGCTACATAGTGCAAGTGTCCCAAATATCAACCAAAAGATAGAAAGAAAAGATCAAAGATGTCTAGTAACTTTAGCTGTGACATTTTAAGTAGTATATAGAACCCTAGTAATTGTGAAATAAAAAATTAAGAGAATAGATCAGAATTATAATATTTTGAGTTCAAAAGCAATATACAAACCACATCAAACATGTTGTTTTAGATTGGTGGGGCAAGGTTGATTTAATGTAAAATTTTTACCTATCATGAACATGCAGTAAATTAAAAAAAAATTAAGTACACAGTTTGTTGAATTGTTTTTAAACTCCTGTAACTACTGAGAAAAAGATAGGCCTAGTTGGCACATAGAATGGGCTTCTATGCACCTGTGGGTAACCATCCATTATAGCCATTGTTCTGATGTCTGACAACGCCTGCAGGTCTGCCTGTTCTTGAACTTCACACCAAGAGTATGTATTGGTTTGTGTGTTGGGCTTTTTTCCATCCAATATGAAACATGTGAAGTGCATCTATCTTGTATGACTTACTGTGACTAAAGACAGATGACAAATAACAAACACCACAGCACTGACTCTTTGGGCCTGAAAATTACTGTTTGTGTCTTTAGATGAGGTTTGCTAAACTTGGGATCTTCTAACATATATATTACCAGTAATTGCTGTAGATCTCTTCGATGTTCACATGATTGATTATATACTGTGTCAACATATATTTAGAATCCTTTAGAAATTTTTAAAAAAGCTTTTGTGAAATATAAATCACTGCCATTTGAGGTTGGCTTTAGTCTCTCTACCCATCACTAATTTTGAAGTTATTCAATGCCTCATAGACACTTTGTTCCAGATTGAGTGATAAAGAACCCATTTTAGCCTCTAAGTGTACAAATACTCCTTTAAAAATGCAACCATCTTTATAACATAGATTTTGAGTAGGAATAGATCAAGATTTGGCATTAGACCTACAAAACAAGCATATTTGTATCTGTGTGGTACATAAAATAATCAACTTCTGATCATAAATAATTTTTTGTCAACTTCTTTAAACAAATAATTTATTTACGAACACTTTTTTGACTCCAATAGGGAAGACACCATTATGCCACTATCAAACATTTAAAATTAAATTCTCCAAATAGCTTTCTTTAGGGAAAACGAAAAGGAGACTCGTGGCTAAACAGCACTTTGCCACATGCTCCGTGCACCCAGGCCGCCCTGGAAAATGCGTGTTGCGTGTGCAGAGCAGATGCGGAGAGAAGTGATAACACACTGCTTACTTCTGAGCGGATTGCAGAGCTTTACCAACACCTGAAAATGGAAAGGAAAACCATATTTTCCTACATGTCAGTAAAACAAGTGCACTTACAGGTTTCTATACAACGTTAAATTGGTTCTTGGTTGTGTTAACAGTGACTAATTGTGGTATCCATGACTGTCTTTGTGAAAAGGAAGTTCTGGGTTCATAACAGCAACCTGAGAACACAAACAACTAACTAGAAAAAGCAGCTTCCCCCGCTGAAAAAAATGAAAGACATTTTGCAACCGAACAGGACTGGCCGTGATCAAAGACTTAGAATTCATATCTGTGCTTGAGGTGTGTGAAGCTGCCCAATTTCTCCCAGCAGTTCAGAGAAAATGCTTTCAATCCGAGACATTCACAGCTCCATGAATTTTGCAAACCCTCCCAGCACTTAACCAGGTTGCTGTCAAACTTTCCAAATATTTGTAAAGCTGTGAGCCTGGTAGGAAAATGTTAAGTTCATGGGCCATCGTATCCAGAGGAAGAGAAGAGTCATGTATAGCTCAACATTTTCAGAATCAAAATAACTTTCAGTTCTGTTTGGAGAGTGGGCGAGAGGGTTATTATAAAACCCATGCTAAATGCTTGGCTTTTAGGTAGAGTTGCCAAATCAAAACGTTAATTCTAGATTCAGTTACATACACTGAATAGGAAAACTGGAAAGAACATTTAGAATTTATATCCGACATTTAAATTTGTACCTAAAGCAGTTAAGGATCAAATTTAATTTAAATATATTTAAATAGTTTTATCTATATAGTTTCATCTATATAGAGTAGTGACCATACATGGTGCTTTTCTGAATTCTTGAAAATTAAGTATAAACCTGAAAACTTTTATGTGGTATCATAAAGTAAGTTTACTTATCAAATTAACATTCAAATGATCATCTAATGTATTTGAGAGTTGCAATTTTATTGTTTTTAATGTAACATTACTTTAAATTTTAAATAAAAGCAATCAATATGAATGTATCCAAAATAGTTATAAAAGACAGATATTTATGTAGTAGTTATGAAAATAGTATAATTAATTTTTCTTCTATCTTCTCTTAACTAATTTAAAACAATAAAATGTTATAAAAAGTAAACAGTATCCATAAAATTGTATTGTTGGGCTTATAAAATAGAGATATAATACATAAAACCATACAAGTAAAAAAGAGAAAACATTAATTTATTCAATGAATTGGATTAAGGAAATGATACTATGTAGCCACTTGAATCCACAGGAAAAACTGAAGATAACCAGAAATATTAAATAAAATATATATGTAATTTGGTTCTCCATTTTGCTTTTAATTAGTATTCTCAAATAAATTCACTAGAATATATTACTCCTTTCTTTTATTTTACATGTAAAATGAGATTGGGAATTAAATTTGCCATTTGCTAAAGATAAAAGATTTAATAAGGATAAAGATAGCTGTGTGAATATACTAAAACAGTGATACTTATACAGAAATAAATAAGTAAAAATTGTGTCTTAGTTTTAACTGTAATATTTATCACTTTTAGTAGTGAAATAATTGAATCTATCATTTGGGCTAAAAGGAAGCTCACATTTTAAAACCACACCAATAAATAAATATAATCAGTATACGTAAATATAGGGTATCTGTCTCAAAAAAATGTACATACAACTTTGAATAATTATAAAGCCAGTGTTTAGTAATACATTTTATTTTCCAAATGTAATAGAATTTAATGATACCCTGTATACATTTTTTGGGACACCCTGTATTTCTAATTATTTGAACAGAACTTCATATTTTTCTAATTAATGTTATGTTAATTGATACTATAGATGAATTGTATTTTGATATATAGCTTTCATAAAAAATTTAATCAGTCAGCTATGGACACCAACTCACCTGTGGATATCAGTAGACTCTTGAGTATCCAAGAGTTGTATTTTTATTTCTTGTCACTTAAAAACAGTGGTTGTGCCCTGGCCAGTTTGGCTCAGCGGTTAGAGCGTCGGCCTGGGTCCGGAGAGACCCGGGTTCGGTTCCCGCTAAGGGCACGTACTTCGGTTGCAGTTTGTCCCCGGCCCTGGTTGGTCGTGCGGGTGGCAGCCACTCGATGTGTCCCTTCACGTCGATGTTTCTCTCTCTCTCTCCCTTCTTCTCTCTCCCTCCCACTCTATCTGTACAAAAAATGGAAAAATATCCTCGGGTGAGGATAAAAAAAAAAAAAAAAAAAAAAAAAAAAAAAAAAAAAAAAAAACAGTGGTTGTGCCCTGGTTAGTTTGGCTCAGCAGTTGGAGCGTCGGCCCACAGACCAAACAGACCCGGGTTCAGTTCCCACTAAGGGCACGCACCTCAGTTGCAGTTTGTCCCGGCTCCTGTTGGGGTCATATGGGTGGCAACCAGTCGATGTGTCTTTCTCACATCGATGCTTCTCTCTCTCTCTCTCCCTCTCTCCCTCCTGCTCTATCTGAAGATAAATGTAAAACTGACCTCGGGTGAGGATAAAAACAAAAATAAAACAAAACTGTGGTTGTGATTCCTTGTAAATTCTGAATTTTGCCTTATTTGACTTATAATTCTACATTCAGCATGAGTATATGTTTGTGTTATTTGCCATTTTATAGTTCATATTTTTGTTCTTCTTCTCCTTCAAGGAGACCCTTCAACATTTCATATAATACTGGTTTGGTGGCGATGAACTCCTTTAGATTTTTCTTGTCTGGGAAACTCTTGATAAGTCCATTGATTCTAAATAATAGCTTTGTAGGATAGAGTACTCTTGGTTGTAGGTCATTGCTTTTCATCACCTTGAATATCGCTCACCATTTCTTTCTGTCCTGCAAAGTTTCTTTTGAGAAATCAGTTGACAGTCTTATGAGACCTCCTTTGTAGGTAATGGACTGCTTTTCTCTTGCTGCTTTTAAGATTCTCTCTTTGTTGTTAACCTTTGGTATTTTGATGATGATGTATCTTGGTGCGGACCTCTTTGGGTTCATCTTGTTTGGGACTCTCTGTGCTTCCTGGACTTGTATATCTGTTTCCTTCGCCAACTTAAGGAAGTTGTCTGTCATTATTTTTTCAAATAGGTTTTCAACTTCTTCTCTCTCTTCTCCTTCTGGCACCCCTATAATGCTAATGTTGGCATGCTTGAAGTTGTCCCAGAGGCTCCTTACACTATCCTCATTTTGGATTCTTTTTTCTCTTTGCTGTTCCAATTGGGTGTTTTTTTCTTTCTTATAGTCCCAAATGATGGTTTGCTTCTTGGCTTTACCTACTCTACTATTGATGCCCTATAAATTATTCTTTATTTCAGTTAGCGCATCCTTCATTTCTGACTGGTCCTTTTTTATGTTGTTGATGTTCTCACTAAGTTATTCAGAGTACTCCTTAAGTCCCTTGAATGTCTCACTAAGTTCCTTGAAGTTCTCACTAAGTCCGTGAGCATCCTTATAATCAGTGTTTTGAACTCTGCATCTGATTGATTGCTGATCTCCATTTTGTTTAGTTATTTTCCTGGAGTTTGGTTCTGTTCTTTGATTTGGGACATGATTCTTTGTCTCCTCATTTTGGCTACTTCCCTGTGATTGTTTCTATGTATGAGGTAGAGATGCTGTGTCTTCTAGGCTTTGTAAGGTAGCCTATTGTTGTAGGTGCTCTGATCACCTCAGCTGGGCCTTTGAGGTGCACCCCAGTGAGGACTGTACACCCTTCTCTTGTAATTGAGTCTTGATTGCTGCTGGCATATCACTAGGAGGGATTTACTCAGGCTGATCAGCTGCAAGGACTGGCTGTGCCCACTGACCGCTGGCCTCTGACCACCTTGAAGGATCAGCTGTGTAGGGACCCACCACACAGAGCAAGACTTACCTCATCAGGGCTCTGGTACCTACTGACTCCCCTCATTGAGTGTGTCACTTGTGAAGGTAGTGGTGTATCACTGTGGTCTAAACCTGTCCACTGGGTGTGCTGGCTCTGGGGCAAGGTCAGCCACTGCCTGTGTTCTACCCGGGGCCACCCAGCATAAGCTACAAAGTGATCTGCTGGTGGCTGCTTCTTGTGCTGGTCTTGGAGGTGCCCAGGCAAAGCCAAGTTGTGAACCAAGGCTGGCTGCTTCTAGTGCCAGGCCTGGGGCCACTTGATGAAAGGTATGGAGCTCGCTGAGACCAGGTGCTAATTGTTTGAGAGATTTTAGGAAACTCTGAAGCAGGATCCAAGACAGGCCAATCCTATGGTAAAGCCTTTGGAAACAGCTTGGGTGGGTCCAAAAGTTGGGTGGGGCGGGGCCTCAGGGAATCACCAGGGCGGGGCTACCAGTGTGAGCCAGGTTGCTGGGGTCCCAGATATGGGGGCTGTCTGCTGCCCCAGGGAAGGGCTCTCCAAAGGAACAAAGGCCTCTGACAGCACGTTTGTCCTGGAGAAAGCCCCCTCTCCAGCCCAGCTCCAGTGCCAAACAGCTCAGTTCTTCCCTGTGTGTCTCTGGTGCCCCTCGAGCTGCCTCCCCTCCAAGCTCAGAGGGAGAGAGTCCGATAAGTCCGTGCGCGGGCCCTTTAAGGAGCTGCCTGGGGCTCCAGCCGCCTCAGCCTCCCTGAGCCTCAGTTCCCACTGGTTTTCCAGCCAGAAGTGATGGGGATTCTCTTCCTGGCACTGGAACCCTGAGCGGGGCCCCTGGTGTGGGACGGGGACCCCTCAGTCCTCAGGAAGGACCTTCCCAGCCGAGGTGTCCCCCTGATTTTTATCCCCACACGTGGGTGTGGGCCCAGCCCGTCCCCTCCGCCTCCTACCAGTCTCGTGTGGCTGCTGCTCTGATGTCGCAGCTGTAGGACTGCGTCCAGCTCGGAGTCAGGCGGTTCAGAATGATGGTTGTGCTGGAGTTTAGTTGTGACATTGATGTGGTTGGGGAGGAGGCGAGACCGAGTTTACCCACCCGTCATCTTTTGAAATATGCATGAGGATATGTTCGGTTAATTATAGTTTATAAGGCATCTTGTACTTTTGGTAGACTTGGCAATGGATAAATATAAAGTAATATTATTAATTGATCTCATCCTGTTATAAGCTAAATTATATTAACTATCAACTTGTAATAAAAATGCTTACCCGTCTGAAGAAATGCCGTTCTCTGAGATACCAATGTGTCATTTGTTGTATTACTCAAATCATTGCAATTTCAGGCCCTCTCATGTTTTAGAAGTTCAGGGCTTAAGAATACACACACGCATACATATTCATATAAAAATGTATACATACATGTGCATACGTATACATATAAAATGTATACATATAAAATTATATGTGTGTGTATTAGAACTTAATATTCCATCTTATTTTTTCTGAGATTTTTCTTCATTTCACCTTAATGTATGAACTCATTATAATATTATAATTAACAATATGTAAATCATATAATTTAAGGTCACATATTTGTTTATTTCTATTACACTGAGATATATTTATCACTATAATTATTTACAATGTAATAAAGAATGCACACTTCCCGTAAAATCCAAACAATATTAATGAAGCATATTTTATTGAGTAAAAACAAAGTTTCTTTCATTAGAAACATATATTTCCACTTCACTTTACATCTTAAATGTAAATACTTATTTTTAGATTTATAGAAGCACATGTATGCCTATTGTGTCCTTTTAAAAATTGTAAAAGTAGTATTTTATATAGATATCTTCTCCAAAAGTATAAAATTATTTATTTTTCTACAAAGTTGCAATTTTAATGGGGCCTATATAGTTCTATGAATATATTATATACAAATATGTAACATATTTTCAGAAGTGAAATTGATAGATGAAAGGATGTATTTTTTCTCTTTTCATGAATTCCAAAACTCTCAGAAATAAGAAAAGATGATATATTGCCTGCCATTTGCGACAACATGAATGGATCTTGAGAATATTATGCTAAGCGAAATAAGCCAGTCAGAAAAAGCTCAGAAACATGATTTCAGTCATAGGTGGGATATAAAACTAAGACTCATAGACAACAGTTTTGTGGATACCAGAGGGGTGGGGGTTGGAGGGTAGTGAAGGGTAAAGGGGACCAGACATATGGTAACAGAAGATGATTTGACGGTGGGTGGTGGGCACACAATGCATATACAGATCATGCATCATAGAAATGTACACTTCAAACCCATATAATCTTATTAATCAAAGCCATCACAATAAATTTAATAAAATAAAAATAAATAAATTATTCACAAAAAATAAAAATAAGTGAACCGCAGGATTATTATTAAAATCCTTGTAATCTGGCATGTTCAGGATTTTAGCAGCTTCCCTGAGCGACTGGTAACAGAGATTCTTGTTTGGCCAAAATCGGCAGAGTGTGAGGTCCAGGCGCCATTCTAGTCGGTGACACAAAATTCTCTGCCTGGTTGCCAGGTGGAAAAGTAGGAAAACCCTCAGATAAGAAGTAAACACATGAGAACAGCCAAGCTATGAGTTGCTGAGCGTGTAAACCAGAGCAGTGGCGAGGATGAAGGAGGGAAGGGGGTTTCTTACGGGCTATTGGCATGTAGACTAGGTTAGAATAATTGTTATCATTTTAGATAATATGATAATAGCAAGTCAAGAAAGACTTCATTGATGGAAATCATATCCCCGTGCGCTAGCTACATACTCAGCAAGATACTGGGTACCATGTAATGCATCCACATTTAGTCATCTTGCTTGAATAATTAAATCTGCATTTTGATAATATTGCTTTAATAATACTTTTAGCTTTTGTGTGTTCTCATAAACCCTTACTTTTACACCAAAAAAAAAAAAAATCATGATAGAGTAGGATATCAAATATATCTGACATTCTTACAATTTAAGCAGGAATTGGAACTCTTGGTTTTGTTTTAAGCACTCAACAACCATTGTTTCTCTTTTTCCTAGCTCTTGGCCATAAGATGTGCTTGTGCTGTTAATAAATTAAAATTTAGTAGAGCTGATTTAATGGAACTGGATCCAGACATTTAATGATGTTAATTTCTCTTAGGAAAATGCATACTAAAAAAAAGTTATGTCTGTTTTTTTCTGCTATGAAGCACTAAAATAAAAGGGTAGTTAGTTATTCAGTAACACTTAGAAGTATGAACAGACTTAAGATTTCAAAAACTAAATATTCCGAAGAAAAAAATAGATATTTCTGGCTGAAGAGTAATTGGGTAAAGAAGTATGCAAATGTCCTTGTTTTAGAGTGGTTGATAAATCCTTCAGCTGTAATGTGGTTGCCAAAAATCTGAATAAACTTCATTACTACATAATAGAACAGCTCAGCTTTAAAACTGGTCATTTTATTGATTTCAGTGGCAAGGGATTTGAATGCATTTTCTTTGTTTGCTGTTAATTTCTTGCTTTCTGAAACCAATCTGTACTGCCAATGGAGAATTATACATGCAGATATTGTTATAATCAGACATAAAATGAATTGTGGGCTCTTGGGTGTTTATGATAAATTACAAAAACAGCTCTTTTATAATCCTTTTCAAGTGTAGAAGATATCAGTGTGGGCTATTTTGAAACATGATTTTTGTTATATATTTTCAACAAAATTACTCAATTTTAATTCATCTGTGATATCTGAGTCTAAAACTTATTGGTTCAGTCTGCTTATGTTTTTCGCTTTCACATTTTAAAATTATCAAAATCAAGTCATATGTCCTTCCACAAGAGGCTTTTCTCTGTGTCCTTTGTTTTCTTCTTTATAAGATACAATAGACACTCACTAATCAATTATACTTTTTTAGTCCTAGTAACCACAAAGGCCTTTTCTGCACTCCACTCAGATGCCACTCATTCGTGTACTGAAAGCCCTGTACTGTGCACCTCTTATATAATTTTTCATACTCTTCTTTATTATTATGTACATAGAAATCTGTTGCTTCAATTTTAGATGTTATGCTCTAGGAACAAGTGTTCTATACAGTGTTGAAAGGAGGACCAGTTCTGAGTAGGGTTTTATATTTGTGAACATCTGGTAAGTATTCAGAATGGTATTTTTCATTCTTTATCCTATTTTAATTAATGTTTAAGTTCACAATCAGTAACTGCTTTGAAATTGCTAAAAAAAAAAACACAAAAAAACAAAAACAACAAAACAGAACCACATTTTATTTATTTTTTTTAATCCTCATCCGAGGACATTTTTCCATTTTTTGTACAGACAGAGTGGGAGGGAGAGAGAGGAAGAGAGAGAGAGAGAGAGAGAGAGAGAGAGAGAAACATCGACGTGAAAGGGACACATCAAGTGGCTGCCACCCGCACGACCAACCAGGGCTGGGGACAAACTGCAACTGAGGTACATGCCCTTAGCGGGAACCGAACCCGGGTCTCTCCGGACCGCAGGTGGACGCTCTAACCGCTGAGCCAAACCGGCCAGGGCCAGAACCACATTTTAAAATTCCACATTAAAGCACTTTGTGGAGGTAAACCTGTCTATCACTTTATTCAGTCAAATATTCTGGATATCAATCATAGCAATTCAATATAATTCTTTTATTTTCAAAAAACAAAGCCATATTCCTTCTGTAACATTTATTTTGTAATTATTCTTAGACTTCTCATGAATACTCTTTGCTTTGCCCTTTCATATATATATCCTTTTGGTTCCCTAAGTAAATTAGAGATTATGGGGTCCCCTCTCCCACTTTGTATCTGTTGTGCAATTTACTGGTATCTTGTTCATAAGAGAAATTTAATAAATGATTGTTGATGTATTGATTCTGTAATGTCATCAGGATTTCTAAGAGCAAAAGTCCTGAATTAAAAAAACAGAAAATGTAGGTGCTATTAGTCATGCTGAAACAAACTAACTGTAAAATCGTGGGGTCTCCCTAATCTTCAGTTTCCTGGTTTTATAAATATAATTATGGTTGGATATCTCAAATGCTGAGTATTTGAGAAACCAATGGGACAATGTAGGCAAATTACATGGCTATAGACTATTAATATAGTTGTCATTCTTATTTTAATACAAATATATTCATTTCAAATTTGCTATTAGGATTATTAGATTAATTAGATTTCCTTAGAACTATTACTGAAGCAAAAATGACCAGACTTTGAAAGTAATATAACCAGTGATTATGGGGGGTTGGATAGAGGTGGTAAAGAGTATAGGGGGGATAAATGGTGATTAAAAAAAAGTAATATAACCAGTAGTTTCATTACTGTGTGTCATAGTTTAGTTACCAAAATAAAAATTTAAGATGAATTGATATGTAAATGTGTCTTTCTCACAACTTTTAAAAAACACATTCTACATTTAAAAATTCAGAACAGACATTTGTGTACTACCATTAATTCTGTTTTGAATATTATATTATTCTCTTTTAGGTAAAAGTAATCATTTTAACTAATATTTAAATAATTGAAAAATGTGTATTAAGTAATTAGTTGGAGGTATAATGAATATAAATCTAATGATTATTTTAGCTCATTTATGACCCTAAGGAAGAATAGTTAAATTTGTTTGGAGAATTTCAATATGTGTGCTTTTCACAGCTTGATTTTTATTGACCTATATTTGAATTAAGATAATTATTATGCATATAAATTTGCATTTTCAGTGCATGTTCTTACAGTCTCCAAGGAAGTATAGAAATGCTTACATTTTACTACTTTTGATGAATATTGTGGGCATTTTATAATACTTATTTGAAAACAAGCTAAGCATATGATCATATAAAAATTGGTTAATAGCTGAAAACTAATTATATTCAGTTGTCTCTATAAATTCTCTCTCTATTGATTTCTCTGTTTAAACATCTTTCTTATAATTTAAATAATTTACTCCATCCAACGCAGGCTGGACGTCCCTGCAGAAGGGATACAGGCACCTGCAGGACTACATCTGAGCTTGACCTTTTCTCCTCTATTCCCGTGTGTGTCCAGGACCAAATTGCTGAAGCTTTTTAAAATGTTTTTTCTTTATTGATTTTAGAGAGAGGAGGAGAGAGATAGAAACATTGAGGAGAGAGAACATCAGTTGACTGCCTCATGCACACCCCCCTCTGGAGACTGGGCCCACAGTCTGGACATGTGCCATGACCGGAAATGGAATTGGCAATCTGGTGCATAGGTCGACACTCAACCAGTGAGCCACACCAGCTGAGCAGATCGTTTAAACTTTTTAAACCTTCAGTTTCCTCATGTGGGATCAGAATAATCTTGTCTACCTGAATATGAGATCAGAATAAAATTAAATAATAGTTAAGTGTGAATACCAATGGTTTTTATTAGATGAAATGGTATGACACTATTACCGGTAATATGATGCCTGCATGGGGCTCCCCCTACTTGGTGACGCAGCTCAACATCAGCATTTCTACTGATGATGATGAGGGAGGGGATGGTGGTGAAGGAGATGATCATGGTGAAGCCATTAGAGGAAAGAAACCTGGCATTAGATGGTAATTTATGAATGATACTATCTTAATCATAGTACTTTATGAAAAAATAAATATATAAGATTTTTGAGAATTACTAATCAAAACCTTAGGCAAAACCTATATTTAGATTACCACAGACTTTTAAAAATTATGATTTATAAAAAATTAATTTTGAACAATTTTTCACTCCCTGCAAAAACATCTAGAAAATCTGCCTCCCTGTAATTTTAAAACGTATTATATACTCTGGTGAAGATTGTGATAATAAGTACTATTTTTTGTTTCTATCAAATGTCAGAGATGTTTCAGGCACTTGTTTACATTTGTACCTCTCAACATTTTTCAAGAACAATATGACCAAACTCTTCTTCTTCAAAAAAAAACCCAAATACACAAGGCCCAGAGAATTTAAGTAACCCCTTAAAATTCTTTGTTGTATGTGGTGAAAGGTTCAAAATGGAGAGTTTTTTTTTTTACCACTCTGAACAGCTGGCTACATTATATGAATTGTAAAACGATTTTTAAAGTTAAATAAAATGCAATCTTTAAAATGGAATAGAGTATATGTCAAGGAGAGAGATAAAATGGAACTGTATAGAATATTCAACTTAAATCAGAGATGACAAAAAAGAAAGGAAGAAGGAGGGAGAAACAAAGGAAAAGGCAATGAATGCTAAATAGTTACAGAGACGGCAATATAAATCATTAATCAAAAGAAAGCTGAAACAGAGATATTAATTTCAGAAAAACAGACTTCAGAACAAGAAAGACTGCCAGAGGTAAAGAGGGGAATTTTCTATGATGAAGGGGCCAATCCTAAACCTGTATGCATGCGACAACACAGCGTCAAGAGAAGACGGCAAAAGTTGCTAAAACTAAAGAAGAGATAGACAAATCTGATGTCACCCCTAAGACTTCAAAAACCACTTTCTGTAATTCATAAGTGAAGCAGGCGGAAAAAGACATGACTTGAGTCGTATTATCAATCAACTTGATCTAATTGATATTTATAGACTACTCCCACTAACAACAGAAGAACACATTTTCTTTAAACTCAAATAAAAAATTCTGAAAGAATGACCCTACTACTCTGGGTCACATAAAACACCTGAACCTTAAAAGAATAGAAGCCATACAAAGTGCGTTCTTGGACTCTACCATGGAATCAAACCAGAAAATGATAACAGAAAAATAAACAACCACCAAATATTCAAAACATAAAAGAAAAATACAATGTTAAATAACCTATTAGTCATAGAATATGTCTCCAGAGAAATGAGTGTTTTGAAATAGATGAAAATACAAGTTATAAAAAAACGTTTGGGATTAAGCTAAATTATTAGAAATAAATTTACAGTATTAAATTTACTAAGAAAAAAAAAAAGAGCATTTAATTTTAAGGAAAGTAAAAGAAAAGAAATCATGAAAACTAGACTGAATCAATAAAATTGAAAACAGGAGACAATAGAGAAAAACAATAAATTAAAAGCTGGCTCTTTAAAAGGACTAATAAAGTTGATAAGCTTGTAGGTAGGTGCACTGGCTCATGAGCTCAGAGAGGGAGGGAGAAGGAATCCACCCATCTCACTTCTGTGTAACAACCTGAAGGAAACAAAATCAGTATCTCAGCCGGGTGTCCGCAGTCGTATGGACATTGTCACACTATTCACCATAGAAAAAAATATAGAAACAATCCAAGTGCCTATTAATAGGGGAGTAAATAAAGAATAGATTATATATGTAAAATGAAATATTATTCAGACATGAGAAAGAAGGAAATCCTGCAATTTGCACATCATGGATGAACCTAGAGGACATTATGCTAAGTGAAATAAGCCAGCAGAGGAAGATAAATACTGTACTGTCTTATTTATATGTGAAACTTGACCAAAAAGAAATCAGACTCATAGAAACAGAAAGTAGTGTACAAGTGGCCAGGGGCTGGGGGAGGGGGCAGAAGTGGGGAGGTGCTGGTCAAAGGGTATGTGCTCTCACTTGTACGATGAATGATTCCTGGGGGTCGAGTGCATAGCATGGTGACTATGGTTAGTGATTCTAAACTGTGTACTCACAGTCTGCTCAGATAGCAGTTTAAATTGTTTTCACCACACACACAAAAGGGTTAGTGAGGTGATAAACGTGTTAATTAGCCTGATTGTGGTAATCATTTCACAAATTGTACATATATCAAACAAGCCCATTGTACACTTTGCACATATGCAATTTTATTTGTTCAATTATATCTCATAACACACATAATTACCATTGTCAGAAATAAAACAGCAGTCATGGCTACTGATTTCGTGGACATTAAAAGAAGAAGGCGGGGGTGGGGTAGGAGCAGGGCCGAGGGGCTTACTCGAGATAAAAGGAGGGACATCTGTAATACTTTTAGCAATAAAGATAAATTTAAAAAAGAATGATCAGAGAATATTATAAACCACTCTACGACCACTTGACACCTCATGAAATTAACCAATTTATTGAAAGACACAAATTACGGGACCCAGTAGGTCTCCTCAGCCATTAAGTTATTCTATTATTGCTTTTGGTAAAATTTTAAAGTTTGTTTCAAATCAGTTCATACATTTCTTACATGTTAATGTATTTTATTGAGAAAATAAAAAGGATCCTTTTGCCTTATTATTGTTTTCTCTTTGGTAATTATGTATCGTATATACATTAAAACAGCTTGTATATCCCTTTATTGCTCTGTTTCATTGCTCCTAATAATTCTGCAGTTGATTCTCCTAAAATGTCTGTAACTGTAAAATTTGGTAGTATAAATAATTTGTCTTCATGCTTATGGATATAAATAGTCGGTGTACAGCTTAAAATCATTACAGTGCTCAAGAAAGAATAAAATTAAACACATTTATTTTCATTACTTGCAGGTAGGAATTTAGAAACCTATCATGTAATACGCAAATACTTCGGAACATGACCATGTTTAAAATCCTTCTAAGAATTTGATCATTGGTGAACTATAAAGTTATTTGAGAACAATAGAGATATATTTGTTTGAATATCTTTACCTTCATTAATTTAGAATATTATGTGGGAAATTATATTTGCATTTTGTTTGAATATGCACTTCAAAGTGCCTTTATTGTCACATTTTAATTTAATTACATTTGTCAGCATTGAAGAAGCAAAACGCTACCTAACATCCTTGCCCACAATAACTGACCGTATAAGTAGCAGTGAACTTATCTTTAGGGAACAGAGTTGGGGCAAAGATGGGGAATCCCTTAATTGCAAATCTGAGTTCTTTTTGAATTCTGCTTAATATAAAATGTGTGGGAGTTTGTTTGAAATCTAAATAGGAGCTATTATGATGAAGCCGGCTGTAGCCTTTTATAGCTTTTCATCCTTTATGGCTGCTCTGTTCCCTACAGCGTATCTGTGAAGTGCAGAAAAAGTTCACAGCAGATGATTATACTAAGGGACTCAAGCCACTGGAGTGTGAGATAATCTTCAGAGCTGAGAATTAGTGTCTCGGGCAACCAAGCGGGAACCAAGGGGAGTTATTTCTCAGCCAAGTTGAACGTCTGAGATACACCTGAAGCTACAGCTCTTTATTATTGCTCAAATCCATATTTTTGATCATTTGGTTACATGTTAGTAAAGGTTATATTTTTCTCTCTCTCTCACTTATTCCTGCTCAGTTAGTGAAATGTAAATTCTCAAGACAATATGTAGCACTTTCCATCAAAATAGGGGAGTTTTCAACATTGGCAATTTCATGCCAAGATTAAGCAAAGGAGATAATTCTTTATTAAACCTTTGATGTACATACGGTGGTATCCAATGGGCCTTGGATTTTTTTCACATTTCTGATAAAATGCCATTAGGGAAATCAGTGTTGCACACACAGAGGAACACCATAGGCCATAGAAGAACATTATAACAGACAAGTGAGAACACATTTTCACAGAGTTGTGTTTTTATTTAAAAGTTATGTCGCTAGAGGAGAAATTACTTAATCAGGATTAACGTTCTATGCTGAATTTCTTCTTGGTATGGAGAACACTTTTCACTTTTGCATAAATGATGTATTTTACTGCCTGTAATTTAAAGTGGAAGGATGTCTTGTTGCTGTTTACGAATGCTTTCAAATTATAATTTCTATATTCACCGTTATACCTCACCCACAATAAATACAACCAATGGGTTCTGCATTGTTACTTTGCAAACTTATTTGTTGGTTGTAACATTTTCAGGTTGTGAAGTTAGTGTAGCTTTATCATTATTGTGTCAAAACCAATCCTAGTAAATAGGTTCACAAACCAGAATTAAGTAATTTATCAAGTATATAAATTCCACATTTATATTTACAATAGTTGACCTGAATCAAATGCCCTCTGTCCATTGCTTTGAAAGAATTCAATTCAGTGTTTGCAATAACTTTCACCATATAAACAGAGCCACAAAATATTTTACAGCTAAGCTTTATATAAATTGTTATGACAATATATGTTAAGTTTCACTGACTGAATAACACCTTATATGCATTCATGTAGCTGTAACTTGTTTTTTCTTTTTCTTTTTGTTAATCCTCACTGAGGATATTTTTCCCATTGGTTTTTAGAGTGAGTGGAAGGGACAGAGGTGGTTAGAGAGAGAGAGAAACATCGATACGAGAGACGCATCGATGGGTTGCAACCTGCATGCAGAAATTAGACCTGCAAACCAGGTACATGCCCTTGACCGAGAATTGTACCTGTGACCTTCCAGGGCGTGGGCCAGCACTCCACCCATGAACCACGTCGGCCAGGACTACAACCTCTTGATCATTTCTCTAATTAGTAGTTATTTGGAAGAGATACAATAATCTTTCCAACAGTGTATTTCTGGAAAGAGGAATAAAGATATCGGTTAAAAAGAGATGCATTACATTTGAAAAGAGAAAACTGAAGAAATACATGAGAAAATGAACAGCCCGAGGAGTCTGCCATCAGGGCGGTCAGCACATCTACTCGTGAGCACACTGATCAAATTCACCACCACTGAGCGTTCGACTTACTACCATGAAATCGAACATGATCAAAACGTACATCATGAGGAGTCTGACACTGAAAGAGGCAATTTAACTCTTTTCTCTATTAATTATGGAATAATACAACAAATATCTCTGCAGAAATTTCCAGTTTGTTCATCTTGCTACAAAGTCATGGGCTGGGCAAGTTACTTATAAATAGACTGATCTTTTCACTGTTTGCTGCTGTCTTAGCAAGTCTGCCTTTGACTTCCAAGGTCTTGGTGCATTTTCACAACAGAAACTGCCATTCTATGGCATCCCGGGCATGCAGTCATCAAGCCAAGAATGAGTAGCAATGTTAGGAAGTAGGAAAACACCTGTCATTCCAAACTGTCTTTAGATAATTCAGAGTGGCTTTGTGTCTCTAACTGACCCCTTAATTATGTGCTGAAAATTCCCAGCAAGATCCCTGCTGTTTTCAAAATTGAGAACTCGGTGCTGATTGGTTTTGCAAGAATTGCCAAGAGATAATAAGAAATGATTTAAGGGCAAATGAAAACAAATTCTTCATGCCATTTGAGGCTCTATTTCAGAATGCTAGTAATGTGTCATGTCAGAAAACGCTTTACCTCTAATTCTGATTACCTGATGGAAGATCTGTTCTTTTTTAATTAAATCTTGATTTTGATTATCATTTTAATGCACTTTTTAGACTTGATATTGCTTAATAAGCTAAATCTCCATTTTATTGAATGGACTGAAATAACCTGAGATTTTATGTTTTCTCCCCACCAGTTAAAAGCAAGAAAGTTAAGTGTTTTTGAGAATTCATTATCAGTTTTTTCATAGATTTGATTCTCTAACGGAAAATTGCACTTGGAAATATAACCTGGAAAAACTTTAAATGAGATCGAGCCTAGCAGAAGTATCGTGATGCAGGGGGTGACACGCCACCCATGTTTCCGTCAAGGTGGGGCCTGATGCCTCAGTTCCTGGGATTGCTCTCAATACACAGCATCCAGTCCTTCGCCCTCCCAAGAGCGTCTCAGCTGCAGGCAGGAATGTGATTCTTGAGGTCCAGATCTCAAGACTGATAAGATTGACCATGAAACCCAGTCACTTTGACCCAGAGCACGGAAAGTCTGATGGCTGAAGCGTACATTCTCTGAAGCTGCTCATGAAGCAGTTCAAGGCCATCTCTGGTCTGCTCAGCAGCAACCCCCATGCCCTCTCTGCCTAGTGCTGCTCCCCCCCTCCACAGATGCTGATTACAAGGCCACTCCCTAAAATGTATCTTACACTCTCTGTGTACTGAATGGTGTCCGGCCCACCCCCAAATCCATTTGTTGAAGTTCTAATACTCAGTACCTCAGAGGTACTAGGAGATAAGGTCTTTAAGGAGGTAATTAAGTTAAAATGAGGCAAAATAAGGAGAGAAGCCTCAAAGGAAGCCAATCTTGCATGTGTGTATGTATGCATAGTCAAAATCTGAGGAATGGCTCCCAGTTAAAAAAAAAAAAAACTTTTATTTGTTTGAACACCTCTTTTGACCTATTTGTAGGCAGTGTTTAATATATATTCCCCCTACATTATTACATAAAGAACTCAGACAACTGAACTGGAGTTTTCAAGTTTGTAGTGATACAATGTATCAATGGAGCAGGAAGTATGAGGAACAGTCAACAGAAAACAAAAACTTTGCCCTGGCCAGTTTGGC
The DNA here is from genome assembly GCF_014108415.1 of Molossus molossus. Classification (NCBI taxonomy): domain Eukaryota; kingdom Metazoa; phylum Chordata; class Mammalia; order Chiroptera; family Molossidae; genus Molossus; species Molossus molossus. The sequence goes on along the minus strand of NW_023425377.1, from coordinate 118,945,886 downwards.
TCAGCGGTTAGAGCGTTGGCCTGTGGTCCAGAGAGACCCGGTTCGGTTCCTGCTAAGGGCACGTACCTCGGTTGCAGTTTGTCCCCGGCCCTGGTTGGTCGTGTGGGTGGCAGCCACTCGATGTGTCCCTTTCACATCGATGTTTCTCTCTCTCTCCCTCCCACTCTATCTGAACAAAAAATGGAAAAATGTCCTCGGGTGAGGATAAAAAAACAAAAAATTTATCCAGACTCTAATGTAATTGGAACTTGATGATATTGTACGTGCCAAATCATTTTTAATAGGGCAAATACCAATTACAAATAAAAATAATGACAGCATATTAAAAAATGACCATAAAATCAAGAGCACAACACCCTCCCAGAGGCAAACCTCTGGTTATTTCTAAGAAAGCCCTCAGGGAGGGCCAACAGGACGGATACCTCCTGTGCATAGACATGTTGGGTCAGTGTGTCTCTATCAGGAGCTATTTGCTTACTAACTACGTGAACCTTTTCAAAAAACTCCCTTTGAGCATCCTATGACTTTATGACATTATCATGCAATGAACTGCAGACTCCAGGATAATTAAATAATTGTTTTCTGAAAATGCTACAGGGTTCCAACTTATACTTTAAAAAGTGAAAATAAATGCATTCCTCCACTTAATATAACATTTTTGAAGTCCGTGTGTTTACTATGCTGTTTCTAGTGCAGTAAATAGGAGCGATAAAGCCATTGCCCACATGGAACTTATGATCACAGATAAGGAGTTTCTTTCTTCTGAAAAGGAGACAATTTATGACAAAATGTTGAGCATTATTTTTTTATTCTCTCCCATTCAAAACTTTCTTACACTCTGCCACCAAACAAACAAACAAACAAAAAAACTCAGTAAAAAGAGATCAAATTGGAAATTCTACCTTGTTAAAAAACTGCACCCATTGGCACACTACAATCTGGTGCATTTATTTAAAAACACAGAGAACAAACAAACAAACAAACAAAAAAAAAAACAAGGGAATATAACTGAAGATGAAATCAGGAGTTACAGTCACCCTTAATCATTATCCAAACTTAACTGAATGATATATGGGTCCAGTGAAAGATGATGCTGAGCCAAGACACAGCGTCCGAAGGTCTTGGCCAGAGGTGACACTTTTCGCCAGTCAGTAGTGTGTGCCTTTGCTCCTCAAGGTGACGTCTGGGAAAGAGTTGGTTCCACCAGCCAAGGTGGCGTGGAGCACACACTCTGCACAAGGAGCAGGTGTTCCGCGTGGGGTGATGCTGTGGGGGAGAGAAGGGCAGCTGCCCATTACAGTCGGCTGGAGAAGGAAAGGAAACAAAGTTAAATTGCCAGTCGGAGGCCCAACCAGAAATGAAACAGAAAACACAGGGCCTGCGTGCAGAGCTCGTTGATTTCTCTGATAGAGGACATACCAAATACTGGGAGTCAGGATCACAAATGCACTGTCAGGGGAGATTGCACAGTAAGAAACAGCTTTGAAACAGAGTTCTGAGAAAATTCTCATATTCGGTTTTCCTGGCATCTCGGATCACAAGTTTATTCCTTTATCTGACTCCCATTCCAATGCCTAGATCTGTTCTTCAAGCCACTCCTAACGGTGAGTGATAAGAATAGACAGTAACTGATGCTTTCATAACATCGGAAACTAAGGTAAGATAAAGCACACGAAAAATAGTGTAAGCCCAGGCAGTGTGGCTCAGTGGCTGAGCATTGACCCAGGCACCAAGAGGTCGCCGGTTCAATTCCTGGTCAGGACACATGCCCAGGTTGTGGGCTCAATCCCCAGTGAGGGGCGTGCAGGAGGCGGTATATTGATGTTCTTGCTCATCGATGTTTCTAGCTTTCTCTTCCGCTCCCTTCCTCTCTTTTTAAAATCAATAAAGAAAAAATATTTTTGAAAAAAAGAAAAAAAGAGAGAAATACAATGTAAAATATGATAATTAAAAATAAAAACAAGAGCTAAAATAAAAGGTCAAAAACTAAAACAATAAATGATGAAATACGAGAAAATCGTGAACCAAAATAGCACATAGTAACAGAAGGAAACAAGAAACTAAGTCCATAAATAAAAACAACATTTGAAGGAAAGAAAGGAGAATATATTATTATTTTAAAAAGAAGCAGGCACATGAAGAATGAGCTTAAAAGAATAGTAAGTAAAATACACAAAGTTTATAGTTATAAAATAAAATAATTTCACATATTAGAGACATAAATGAAAAGCCCAAACACATGTAATTTGTATTCATGAAGATGAAGAAAAGAAAAATAACAGAGCAGCTCACATAAAAGCATGTTCATGTGAGGTCTTCTGAATCATGAAAATAAATATATATAGGGGTAAAAAAAATCAAATCACAGTGGTATATGTAGAGTGTGTGTGTGTGTGTGAGAGAGAGAGAGAGAGAGAAACAGAGACAGAGAGAGACAGAGATGTTGAGGAGAATCAAGATCGGAAGTCAGTGTTAGAAGATTCAATGACATTAAAATTCTTTCTTTGAAGCCACAGAGAAATAAACTGCTGGGAGAATGGTAACAATAGACACACATCTTTTAAATCCATGTTTGCTATTTCTTAAAGAAAAAATGGCCCAACCGGTGTGGCTCAGTGGCTGAGCATCAACCCATGTTTGATTCTCGGTCAGGGTACATGCCCAGGTTGTGGGCCCAGTGGGGGGGCATGCAGAAGGCGGCCAATCGATGTTCTCTCTCATCGATGTTCTCTCTCATCGATGTTTCTATCTCTTTCTCCCTCTTCCTTTCTCTCACTCTAAAAATCAATAAAGGAAATAAATTTAAATAATAAAATGATGACCAAGTCCAGAAAGCAAGAGAAAAGTATGCTTAGAAAAGTAATCATGGCCCTGGAGGTTGTGGCTCAGTTGGGTGGAGCTCTTCCCCAAACACCAAAAGGTGGCGGGTTTGATTCCCAGTCATGGCACATACATGCCCAGGTTTTGGGTTGACCCCCCGGTAGGGATGACTAAGTAAGGCAACCAATCGATGTTTTTCTCTCACATCGATGTTTCTCATTCTCTCTCTCTCATTCTTCCTCTCTCTAAAATCAATAGTTTTTTTTTTTTTTAAAAAGAAAAGTAATGATGCTGAACATCATTAATATCTGGGATTCATTTTATGAAATATATTTTAAATAAAATGAACCTCGACCGTGTGGAAATAACAAAAATGACTGAGATTCATACACCACTGAGGTAGAAAGATGTGGAGAAGTAAAATGTTACAGTTTACTCGTCACCTTTAGCATGGTTTCAAATACATGATACTTAATGTTGACAAAATTATTAGACCACTACAGATGTGTAACCTGCCCTCCCAAATTAACAAAAAGGAGTATTAGGAAAAGAATAGAGAGGGAGCATTATAAATATGCTAATTTTCTTACCACATCATTATCAGGGTGCAATAATATTAGAAAGTGTTAAGCTAAGACATAGAGATGTTAAGTAACTATAAAAACTATACTATAGCCCTTGCCGGTTTGGGTCAGTGGTTAGAGCATCGGCCCATGGACCAGAGAGTCCTGGGTTTGGTTTCCGCTAAGGGCACGGACCTTGGTTGCAGTTTGTCCCCGGCTCCAATTGGGGCTGTGTGGATGGCAACCAGTCGATGTGTCTCTCTCACATCAATGTTTCTCTTTTTCTCTCCCCCTGTCTCCCTACCGCACTGTCTGAAGATAAATGCAAAAATGTCCTCGGGTGAGGATACAAAAAACAACTATGCTACATAAATTTCTTTGTGTATTTAATCACACACACACACACACATACACACTGTATATACACACACTACATATATATATGCACACACTACACACACACTACATATACATACTATATACACACATATGTGTATATATGTTACTATACATACATACATATATATATATATGTGTATATATATTTTGTGGGACTCTTTCTGACTTTGTTCCCCACATTATTGAGCAAGATTTTCAGCCATCTATGTGAGTCTCCAGCCTCTGGGCCACCCCCTCACTGTGCAAATTTGGACTTGTCAACCTCCATAATAATGTGAAGAAATTATATTTTTCTTAAACACAGAAACCAGTTTGATAGAAACTCATAAAAGCAATACACGATAAAGTGAAAACCACTATTCAGTAACATATATTGAGATTACAAACTATTTCTGAAATAAAATATGATTAAATACATTCCAGCTACACATTACTAGACTAATAATAATGGAATCAAATGAAATTCATTCTGGGAATTCAGTAGTGGCTAACCCACAGAAATCTTTGCTATAATTTACCATTGGAAAGCCAATGGAGGAAAAATATGATCACCTAAACAGGTGCCAAAAAGTCACTTGATAAAATACAGTGTGCATTTCTGATAAAAACTTTTAATAAAATAGGCAGGAAATATTTTTCTTGATGTTAAGTTAAAATACATATATATCATAAGGTAAAAGCCAGCATCACACATAATGTTGAATCATCAGAAGCATTAATTTTAAGAACATGAGATTGCCCATTATAAACATTAATATTTAAGAGAATTCTAAAAGTAATACCCTATTAATTAGTTCAAGACAAGAAAGCAAAATTATTGTTGTTTTAGATATCATTATATACTTAAACCGCTTCAGAAAATGCACTGTAAGTTTGAAATAATAATTTTATTTTTTACATATGGCTTGTTACAAAATAGACAAAACAGACAAAAATGAATAGATAAATAATTAGATTCCACATATAAAATTTGGAGTTAGAACACTTAGTGGATGATATTATCTCCCTTTACTATAACAACCTAAATGTTTTTTTTAAAAGCAGAAATAGCCCAGTTGGTGTGGCTCAGTGGTTGAGCATTGACCCATGATCCAAGAGGTTGCCAGTTTGATTCCCGGTCTGGGCACATACCCACAACCATGAGCTCAATCCCCAGTGGGGAACATGCAGGGGGTGGCCAATCGGAGTTCTTTCTCATCAATGTTTCTATCTCTCTCCCTTTCCCTTCCTCTCTCTAAAATCAATCAAGAAAAAAAAATTAAAAATAAATAAATAAATACATAAATTAAAGCAGAAATAAATTTAAACATAATACACAATACCACATGACTATAACTTCTAATTTGGTCCTTTTTCTTAAATACTAGACCATTCAGAGATCTTGGTTTCAAGAGAAATAAATGCATTCTGTCTAACTTAAATATAAAGGAACTTCCCTGGACAGATGCCAGAGCCGTATCGATTGTATTTAGGTTAGAAGATTTCCTGGGCAAAAAGTCAGAAACTAAAGCAGTTTCGTTGGGGCAAAGAATAAAAAGCACAGGGGGTGGTTAGAATAAATCATCAGGAAAGGGGCAGGGGCCAGCACCGCACGCTGCCTCTGCCCCGATGGATAGGTGGTGCCCCCAGACAGATACCTTCACTGCAGCAATTGTGAGAACACGTCTGCATTGTTCCCGTTTGCACTGTCACACGGACTTTCAAATATGAGGCGGCCATTTGTTTGGATAGAATGCCAGTGCTCAGTTTTCTACGAGGGCAAGAGAGAAACACCTGGGGTATTTCTTTCTTCCTTCCTTTCTTTCTTTCTTCCTTCTAGTGAAACATCAATGTCAGAGAGACACATTGAGTGGCCGCCACCCATACGACCCTAACCGGGGTTGGGGACAAACCACAGCTGAGGTACGTGCCCTTAGTGGGAACCGAACCCTGGGCTCTCAGGTCCGCGGGCCAATGCTCTAACCACTGAGCGAAACCGACCAGGGTGATTTGGGGTATTTCTTTTCCAGCAAGGCCCCCCACTCGGATACACACAATTGGTCAGCTACAAAAATTCAGTATATTTTGTACATACAGAAGATGAGTCATTTTGTTGGGAGATGGATAGTTGATTCTTTTTTTTTATTAAATTTATTGGGGTGACATTGTTTAATATGATTATATAAGTTTCAAGAGTACAATTCTATGAAACACGATCTGTATATTGCATTGTGTGCCCACCACCCAAAGTCAAGTCATCTTCTTTCACATTTGACCTTACTTACCCTTCATTTCCCCCCACTCCCCTTCCCTCTAGTAACCACCATAGTGTAGTCTGTGTCTATGAGTTTTTTGTTTTCTTGTTTGCTTACTTGTTCCTTTTGGCTTTATATCCCACATATGAGTGAAAGCATCTGGTTCTTAACTTATTCTGACTTATTGCACTCACATGATTTTCTCAAGGTCTATCTATGTTCTCGCAAATGGCAGTATTTCATCTTTTCTTATGGCTGAGAAGTTACTTCTTTTTTGTTGTTGTTAATCCTCACAGAAGAATATTTTTTTTCCATTGATTTTTTGTTTTTTTAAGAGAGAATGAAAGGGAAGGAGAAGGTTAGAGAGCGAGAAAAAGAGAAACATTGATGTGAGAGAGACACATCGCATAGTTGCCTCCCACATGCATTCTGGTTGAGCAGGGGTGAACCTGCAATCCAGGTACGTGCTCTAGACTGGGAATCGAACCTGTGACCCTTCAGTGTACGGACCAATGCTCTAACCACTTACATGGCCAGATAATTAATTCTTAATAGAAATTTGCACATCAATATAAGTTAATCATATTGGAATGCCTTGCTTTGGAAGCATGGAAGAAAAAAACTACATTCTGTTGTCAGTAGTTTAGGATGTGGATAAACTCTAATTCTTTTAAGAAAAAGATTTTGTAATTTGTAAATCGATACATTTTTGTTCAATATAGTTGCTATAGATAAAACACAGTGACATTATTTTAATTGAACAACTGCAGGTAGCTAAATAACTAAAGGCATATTATCTACTTTTCATTAAAAGTTCCTGAAGGAATCTTTAACCTCTACTAAAGGAATCCTTGACCTCTACTAAAAATATGCATCAGGATAATTTGCTACGGGGTCTAATATTAGATCAAAGCTAGAGGTTTTGGGAAATGAGTTTGTGCATAATAGCCTTTGCCACCCTTCTCATTCTGCAAATTCCATCTCAAAGGTACTCTTTGCAATCATTACAAGTAGCAATGTTTCTTTAAAAAGCAATTGTGCCAGTCATTAACACCATGGAGGCTCAGCTCAAAGCCAACAAGGATACTTCCAGAGCAGTTAAACTTGGAAACAACACAGAAAAAAGGGAATACCTTAAGGCTATGGTTACGCTTCATCAACATTTCAAGTGGAAATTGCATTGGTCTTGGGAATTTAAACTATTCAAGCGACACAATTAAAGAAAATTATGAAAACTTGACCAAAATGCAATGAAAATAAGAAATATTTACATCAGGGACATGTAACGAACTATAGGATGCATAACCATGTAGAGGTGTCACATGGAGTTTTGCAAAGTGATATACACACCAAAATCTACAATAGCTAGCAGTCTTGAGTTAAATATTGACTCTTCCTCAACCATGCTGTGTGACTTTAGGCAAATAAGTGAATTTCTCTGTCTGTCAGTCTTTTCATCTATAATACAGGATAAAAATTACACCTCATTTGGAGTTATAGAAATCAATAACTTAATACTTACAAAACTGAATATCTACACAAATAATTTTAGAAAGTGTTTATTAACATCTCCTACACACACACACACACACACATTCATTACAAACTCACCTGTGCTAATGTTCTTAGTACGTAAATAATCTATTTACCTGTGTGCACTGTCTTCTAGACTAGTGTTCTTCAAACTGTTTCATTAAAATACTATCATTAAAAATCCTTAGTGGCCCTGGTCGGTTTGGTTCAGCTGTTATAGCATCGACCTGTGGTCCCGAGAGACCTGGGTTCGGTTCCCGCTAAGGGCACGTACCTCGGTTGCAGTTTGTCCCTGGCCCTGGTTGGTCGTGTGGGTGGCAGCCACTCGATGTGTCCCTTTCATGTCGATGTTTCTCCCTCTCTCTTCCTCTCTCTCTTCCCCACTCTATATGAGCAAAAAATGGAAAAATGTCCTCGGGTGAGGATAAAAAAATTTAAAAAATCCTTGGTGTATTTCCCATATACCTGTTATGATAAATTTATATTCATGTGACATAGTAACAACATGTTATGAGCATGATAAACAAAATCCAAAATATAAGGTAAAAGAATGAGAAAAGTATAGAATTATTTTAATCATGGATTGCTCTGATTTATTAACAAAAATAATTTCATGACACAATTTATTGTTTGGATAAATCTTGATGTAACATTTTACGACAGCCCATATTTTGAGTGTCTAGAAACAGAGAAATCCACATTTCTTTTTCTGACATTAGCACATTTATTTTAAAGGAGGCACAAAAAGACTACAAATATCTCAAATCTTCTTCTGATTAGGTGTTCTGACTGCAGCTTGTTTGAACTTGACATTAAGACAACAAACATGACAAATATTCTAGAAGTACCATTCAGACAACCGGTTTGGCTCAGTGGTTGGAACGCTGGCCTGAAGACCAGAGAGTTCTGGGCTCGGTTCCCACTAGGTGCACATACCAAAAAAAAAAAACCAAACAAACCCAAAAAGCTGGACCCAGGACCAATCAGAGATGCTGCCTGTGGTACCACCCTGAGGTATACAGGCTACTGGGCATTGCAAATGTGTACACAGTCCTTTTGCAAATTGGGAGCAGAGCACTGTATTTTGGTATTTGATTTTGGCCAGTGTCAGAGCTGAAATATATACCTCACTAAGATTATATATTTGCCCCAAATTAACTAGCAGCATCCTTGCCTATTTAAAAAAAAATAAAACATGATTTATATTGTCCAGTTGTATCAAACACTTGGGTAAAATCTTTCTTCTACTTCAACATGTTTACATTCTCTGATATTAATAATCGTGCTCACACACCAGTGAGGATATATTTATATACATAGATGTGTTAGGAAAAAAAAAAATTTTAATGTGGAAAGAGAAAAGTTTTGATAGGTGATATAACACCATTGGTTGCAACAGAAAGTCATGCTTATTGGCATATTTTCAGTCCCCTCCACCCTCTGTAAGTTCAGTGGAGGCAAGAATTTCTGTCTCCTTTGTTCACAGCTGTATCTGCAGGCTTCCTGTGGCTTGATAGGGGTGCACAGAAGGCAGCAAATCAATTCTCGTTTAAGGAATTAATTCATTGTAACTGTTCTGCTAACTGCATCACCTCTTCCCGGAATTGTAAAGAGCAGCTAAATGGTTGTTCCATCCGTGGTTAAAATGACATAATTTTTAAGTATAAACTATGCTTTTCAAAGATATTAACTCGAGGTTATGTCAGTCTCGTACATCTTTCTTCAGTGGTTCAAAATGTAGTATTTTTCCCACACTCTAGTTTTAAAACGGAATGTTGTGAAAACCACAATATGAGACACAGCAGAAACCCGTGGTCTGGCATCCAATTTTACAGTCATCTTTCCCCACTTGGAAACACGTTACGAAGTGTTTGTCTTCCTCTTCAGCAATGCTTTCTGAGCATCCGCTGACACTATTTCTGACAACAGAATGCCCTTTAGTTCAATCCTACATTGTTGCATTTCTTTTATCTTTAGCTGTTTTTTCATGGCAAGAACAAGCATTACTTTAGTGGTATGGGGTATTAGAATTTCACTTTTACATAAGAACAAAATTAAGAGGAATAATCTAAATCTTTACTATTAAGGGTATTTTTACAGATTATGTGATTATGTGTTAAGCATAGATTGACTTGCTGGAAAGTAATTGTAGCATTTCTTTCTCGGATACTGGACACAGTTCACAAGTGTCTTGCCAATAATGATGACTTAATGTTATCATTATTATCGCAGGCCATGTTTGGACTTAGGGTATGCTTCTATCATTAATAATAAAAATCTCTAAGAATCTGTATTAAACGGTCCATTATCATTCTAAACTCTTTGCTCTGGTTTTTTCAATTCTATTAGATTTTTGTTAATTTTATCTTGATATGGTGTTATGTACTTTCACAAGGAAAAGAAAAAAGTCAACCCTACTTTCTCATGTATGCTTCTGTTTGACTTAATATTGAATGTATCAGCAGTTTCCTTTGCAAACAATCATTTGCCATTTTGTGACTGTTATCTTACTTAAGTATAATTAAAATAACACAAATCTGAATTCACTAAAGTTTGCAAAAGATGTATAATCTTATAATATTGTAAAGCATAATGCGTTTGTAAATTTATATATTAAACAACCACAATTTTCTTAGGATCACTAGATTATAGCATGTCAGAGATGGCCATGTAACATACAGATGGAATCCGAGAAGAGTCGATCTCTATGTTAAAATATAGATAGAAAGTCTGATATTCTGTAGCAGTGGCATAAGAGAGACAAGGAATATATTCCACCGTAGGGACCATTGATCTTTTGTTTTCTTTGAAATGTGTTTTCATTGATTTTTTAGAGAGAGAGGAAGGGAGAGATAGAAACATCAATCGGCTGCCTCTTGCACTCCCCCTCCTGGGGATCAAGCCCACAACCTGGGCATGTGCCCTGACTGAGAATTGAACCAGGACCATGGGATTATGCTCAATCCACTGAGCACACCAGCTGGCAGGACCATTGATCTTGACTATAGGATTCTATGGGAAAATACACAATACTCCATTTCTTGTATCGATGGCACAGAACAGAATACCTGGCTTGCTGTGGTAATATAAAGTTAATAGTTCTTTGCTAAAAAAAAGTTTAAATATTTATGTGCCAGATACCATGAAATGTTATTGCACAGAAGTATTTATGATAGCATAGCTTTGTTTAATTAAGAATTGCCTCTGTCATAGACAACAATGCTTGGCGGGGGGTAGGATAAGGGAGAGAGACATCTGTAACAAAAAATAAAGTCATTAAAAAAAAAGAATTTCCTTTGAGAAGAATATACTAAAAAATAATAGAGGTAGCTTGCTCAATCAAGTTCAGACATTATCTTACAAAAATATGTTTTGAACCAAAATTTCTGGTTGTATAGTGTACACTCTCCTGTGTACGTACCTGTAGTCATCTTTATTCTGTGCCTCATGTTCACCGCAGCTTTATTCCCAGTTGCCAGGACATGGAAATATCTAAATGTCCATCAACACGTGAATGGTTAAAGAAAATGTAATATGTGTGTGTGTGTGTGTGTGTATGTGATTATGAACACACAATGGAATATTATTCAGCCATGAAAAGGTAGGAAATTCTGCCATTTGCAACAACAGGGATGAGTGTTGAGGGCATTATGCTAAATGCAAGACAGATACTTTATGATCTCTCTTATATGTGGCATCTTTTAAAAAGCTGATCTCATAGAAACAGAGGGTAGAATGGTGATTGCTGGGGGTAGGCAGTGGAGAAAATGGGAAAATGTTGGTCAAAGAGTACAACGTTCCAGTTATAAGATGAATATGCCCTGGGGATCTAGTATACAGCATGGTGACTATAGCTAACAACACTGTTATTATATACTTGAAAGTTTCTAAGAGAGTAAATCTTAAATGTTTCATCATATGCACAAAAATAGGTAATTATGTGATATTATAGAGGTGTTAACTAACCTTATTCTGGTAATTATTTTGCAGCACATGTGTGTGTGTGTGTGTGTGTGTGTGTGTATTAAATCATTACATATATGTGTTTAACTTAGTGCTATGTGTCAGTTGTATCTCTAAGCTGGATGGGGCAAGCGTTCTAAGTGTTCCATGGCAACAATTCTGACTGTGTGCCCGATTAGTCAGAGTATTTTTATTTAAATAGAAAATTATTTGAATCTGGTAAAAACAGTTACCAATCAACCAACAATAAATAGTTACTCAGTGCCTAATTACTGTAGGTTTTCAGCTAGAAAAAGGTTTTTTACTTCTTATAAAATGAAGAAATAATATTATTAATCATTTCTTAAATGGCTTGTGTTGATTTTATGTGTTCTCAGCACTGTATAATTATTTCTCTTTTTTTACTTCAAATATTTGAACCCCTTAAAATATATAATCTGCATTGGCAGTTAAAGTGTTTTATTTATTGAACAGTAGGAGAGGGTGACACAGACAAAGTTTCCTGCCACTATACTTTACTGCTGATATGAAAAACAGTATGTATGAACAGGAATGAATTCCAACATGGAGCACCCCTTCCCGTGTGCCAAGTTCTTCATAGGTTGCTAATCACTACCTGACAATGACTCAATGAACAGTGAAGTCAGACCACCAAACTATTGCATATGTCATAGCCTGTTGAGCAGCTGCCAAAAGTTAGACACCAGATGTCTTCAATGACCTAAGCTGAGCAGGGGAGAAATAGCTATCACTCCATTTCAGATCCAAAGTTCCTTAAACCGTTTAGACTTAAATACACATATATTCATAAAAATCGACTAAGCTTTAGAAAGAAAATATTACTTCTATTTATATTTAGCTAATAATTAAGATATATGTATAAACACATACATATACTCTTGTGCTTGTGTATCTGTAGTGGATAATTGGGGTCTTGTATAATGGTAAGTTAGAGCTAAAACGTACTCCATATAAAAGATAAATAAAAAGGCAGCTTGAAAACATAAGGTGGCAATCATCACATGGTTCATTAAATGAATGTTTATTTTTGTTAGTTTAACATACTGTAAAACTAGGAAATGTTGCTTATACATTTATGTATATATACGGTGTGTATACACACCTTTCATAATATATTAGGGGAGATTCCATAATCCATCACATAATTTTGCAGTAGTTTTTTAGAGATCAAACTTCTATTTCTAGATAGTACATGGAGTACCTATTGCTATATCCAACTCTATACCAAATTTCTGGAATATATATATATATATGAATCATGTTTAAAGTAGAACTCACAGCTTAAGCAGCAGCGCTGGTGTACACCGTGCGTGAGACGATGCAGGGCCATAGCAGGAGACCCCTGGGGATTCGGGGGCGATGACATGACACGCGGAGGAAGGAGCAGCCAAAGCTGCCCACACCCACCCAGCTCGGGCCTGCAGTGTGAAGGGTCTGCAGCAGGACTGGGCCAAGAAGGGAGGGCCTGTCTGGGAGCCGGTGACCTCAGCTGTCCGGGAGGAGCGCAGGGACAGGGCCTGCAGAGAGAGGGCAGCGGCCGTGTCCCCGGAAGGGCGGTGAATGGGACCCGTCGTGGACAGGATTGCAGAGTTGTTCCTCGAGAGTCCGGTGGCCTGGTTATTCAGTGGAATGTGCACGTATTGTGTGAATGGGCTTTTTACAGATGGAGGAAAGGCTGCTAACCCCCGACCTCAAAGTGGTGGAACGGATCCTGCGCGGGCGGGGCGCCTGGCGGGGTCCCGCGGCCTCTGGAAGGAGCAGGCGCAGAGTCAGCAGCGCCGCAGAAGAGGGGTCAGAGGGGTCAACCCGTGCGCGGGCGGGGCGCCTGGCGGGGTCCCGCGGCCTCTGGAAGGAGCAGGCCGCAGAGTCAGCAGCGCCGCAGAAGAGGGGTCAGAGGGGTCAACCCGTGCGCGGGCGGGGCGCCTGGCGGGTCCCGCGGCCTCTGGAAGGAGCAGGCCGCACAGTCAGCAGCGCCGCAGAAGAGGGGTCAGAGGGGTCAACCCGTGCGCGGGCGGGGCGCCTGGCGGGTCCCGCGGCCTCTGGAAGGAGCAGGCCGCAGAGTCAGCAGCGGTGCAGAAGAGGGGTCAGAGGGGTCAACCCGTGCGCGGGCGGGGCGCCTGGCGGGTCCCGCGGCCTCTGGAAGGAGCAGGCGCAGAGTCAGCAGCGGCCGCAGAAGAGGGGTCAGAGGGGTCAACCCGTGCGCGGGCGGGACCCGCTGAGGGCTCCAGGGAGGAGAATCCACAGCCGCGGAATGGCAGGTGGCGTCAAGAGGGAAGGTGGCCCTTCGCCCACAGCCCATGAAGCATGGGCCCCAGTCCTGCCGCTGATGGGCGCTGAATTCTGCCAGCAGCACAAGGAAGTCTGGAAACAGTTCTGCCCCGGAGCTTCCAGGAAGGAGCACTGACCCCCGACACGATGACTTATGAGACCCAGAGCCGAGAAACTGCCCAAGCCCACTGGAAGGTGAATCGACAGGTTCCGGAGAAAATGACTTTCTGCCAATTCCCACTGTGAAATGGACGGTGACATGTTACACGGCAGCAAAACACCGAAAGAAGTGTCCCTCCTTCACTCTCGCCTCTTGTGTCTTACAGGACAGGACACAGGAGAGAGCGGACTCCTTCAACTCAAAGCCCACCAGAGTCAGAATCACTGGGAATTTGAGGTATGATGGTCATGAGATAATAAACTGAACACGGTCTGTTATTTGGGAAGTCATATGATGATCTGTCTAAAGTAGTCTTAAAAATGATGAAAATATTTAACACAGCAGTTTTCTTTGAGAAACTCCATTCTAGGAATAGAGAAGTATATGGACATTTTTGTATAATCCCTATTAATAATAGCAACAAAGCATTTAATATGGTGAGGCTGGCTAAATAAAGTATGACATATTTGCAAATTAAAAGATTTTGTTCTGTCCAGCCGTGTGGTTAACTGAACTGAGCATCGTCCCATGATGTACCAAGAGCTTGCGGGTTGAATTCCCGGTCAGGGCACATGCCAGGGTGGTGGGCTCAGTCCCCAGTAGGGGCCGTGCAAGAGGCAGCCGATCAATGTTTCTTGATGTTTCTATCTTTCTCTCCCTCTTCCTGCTTCTCTCTCTAAAATCAGTAAAAATATTTGTATTGATTCTTTTAGAGACAGGAATGGAGAGAGAGGTATGAGCATTGATGTGTGTGTCTCTTTAAAATAAATAAAAACATTTTTATTGTTTTTTTTTTAGAGAGAGATAGAAACATGAAATGCGAGAGAGAAGCATCCATTGGCCACCTCCTGCACGCCCCTCACTGGGGATCGAGCCTGAAACCCGGGCATGTGCCCTGACCAGGAATCGAACCAGGATCTCTCAGTCCATGGGATGATGCTCAGTCCACTGAGCCACACCAGCCAGGCGATATAAAGACATATTTTAAAAATTATTATGTTCTGATCTCTAGGGAGAATATCAGATAAAATAGTGCATGTAGTTTTATACTCCAAAATACCCACTAAGTCCATAAAAACTTCAAGAGAGTAAAAAAGAAAAAAAAAGCATGAAGGTATGTAAGAGTATGTTATCTGACTTTTAAACCCAGGAAAGCTAGATATAAAACATCTGTGGAGAAAGCTGAGGACGAGGCGATTCAAACAATAGAATTAAAAGTTTCCAAGAACTGAGCAGATCATGTTCTAGTTCAATGGGAAGTGAAAGGCATAAAGGTAAAATAAGGATGATTTGATAAAAGTTAGGGAAGTCGTTATCCACCAAGATACCCTCTCTAAATCTAGAACACAGGGCAGGGGGCTTTCTTCTACCTAGAGAGAGACCTGGAGAGTTCTCTAGAGAAGGGAAAATGGACAGTGTTTGAACTAGTAAATACCAAGAGAGTTGAGGGCTTGAGTGATTTACTGAAAATTCGAAGATAAAGTGAATTAACCCTCCTGAATGCAGAAACCTGAACACTTGTCCTCCATCCACTTGAGGAGAAGGCTAGGAGATTCTTTTCGGGAAAACTTATGTGCGAACATTTAAGTACTGGCTTCTTATCTTAGTGTAAATCCAAAAGCAATCCATTCAAATCACTCTCCAGTAAAACACAAAGTCAACAAGTCCAACACAGGTGTATATATCCCTCCCTGTTCTTAATCCTGAGCATATACCAAAAATTATATTTTGAGAAAAATTAACACTTGTGACTGTTCTCCAACTTGATCAAAAAAAAAAAAAAGAAAGAAAGAAAGAAAGAAAGAAAAATAATTTTATCACTTATTAATATCTCCCTAAACAGTAAATTGTTAAGTTTTGCCAAATGGGGTCTCAATCCCACTAGTGATGCCGAGAAAGGACAGTGCCGGCGATCCTGGATGAAGACTGTCAACAGACGACAAGCTCCAGGCGCCCTCAGTCATAGTCTGGCTTCTGCTCCCTTGAGCGTTTGTACATTTTCTCCAGGGAAGTCAAAGGCAAGGATATGCGTGAACCTTGGGAGTAAAATGGTCTGCATTTTTTATTTCAAAGCTTAGAAAATCACCCCCTCTAATTCTGTGAGGAATACCTCTATGGACAAGCCAAGAGAAAGGCCTCCGCCAGGCAGAACAGACAGAAGGAACAGTGGAGGTACAGCAGGTGGCACTCATGACGAGAGTGTTTCCTGTCTTTTCTTGAGTCGCACAGCTCAGTGTGGTTGGGGAGATCTCAGGGTAGCCCTTCCCCTTCTCCTGGAGATTCTTCTCATTTCTCTAGCATGTTGAACTTTTGGGTTCTTGTAGGTTGTATTTTTCTCATTCTTGGCCTAAAAATTATTTTGGTGGTGTCATCAGTGCTGGGGATGAGCAAGACCAGGTTATGTCTCCTGGAGGAAAGAGTTCAGCACAAGACACAGTAATTGCAGCAGGTGTCAAAGCTTTATTCAGGTGACAGTACATCCGAGGGACCCTCAGAGGTCCAAACTCAAGCGAGGTTCGAGAGCCCCAAGGGGCCTCGGTTCTGGCTTTCGCCTTGTCCTTGCCCCTCCCACGCTTTGTGCTCATCTCCCTGCACCACCCTCCTTTAGCTGGTGGGCTCCCTAGAACTGTGTGGGTCCGCGTCACTGAGGGTCAGAATTCCATGCGCTTTCACGTGTCTGGTGAGATTTTGTCCTTTTGGTGCTGGGAGTCATCCTTATTGAATATCTTTTCCCTGATTGTGTCTGACTCTGATGGCTGTTTTAGTTTTCTTTTCTCCCTTTCCCTTGTTTATTTGAGCATGGTTTGGGGGCGTTTGCTGTTTTTCTGTCTTGCTCATGTCTACCTACCTACCTCCCTCACAGTGGCACACATCTCCCGGTGCAGAGGGCATACGTTAGTGTAGAATTACCCGGGGAGAGGCTTTTCTAAGTACCAAGGCATGGGCATTGCTATAGCCCCACCATTCTAATAGAGATTTCGATTAGTCCTTGATGGGACTCAGACATATTTTTTTTTTTTTTTTTTAAGTTTTCATTTACAAAATATCCATTCAAAGTTGGGAATCACTGGTTTAATATCTTCTTGAGAAAGGGTGTGTAGAATACAGTGTTTTTGGAATTTTGCATATTTGAAAATGTTTATTCCATACTTATCATTTGTTGCTTTTTCGGCTGAATATTGAATTTTGCTTCAGAAACTTGTAATATATTTCAGCATTTTCTATTTTCCCCAATGCACTTTTGAGCAAGCACCTCAAAACATTCTCATTTCTAATCCTTTGAATATGAATTATTATTTTTAAAATCTATGGAAGCTCCTATAATGGCCTCTTTTTTTCTGATATAGTGAGAAATCGGGAAGAGATAGATAGATAGATAGATAGATAGATAGATAGATAGATAGATAGATAGATGATAGATGATAGATAGATAGATGATAGGTGGTCAGATATTCCATGAAATGTGATTTTTATTCAGTGGACTTTTCATCTAGTAACCCTGTCACTTTAGTTTTGATACATTTTCTTTTATTTTCAACAGCTTCTCTTCCTTTCTAGTATAGTCATGCATTACATAACTACATTTGGTCAACTAAAGACCGTGTATACAACAGTGGTCCCATAAGGTTCTAAGGGAACTGAAAAATGACTGTGGCCTTGTCACATCACAGCCATGGTAACACTGTCACACAATGCATGACATACATACCTGCCACAGTGTTGCACCTGCCTCCAGCATTCAGCACAGTGACACACTGTGCAGATTTGTCACCTAGGACTGTAGGGGACAGAATTTGTCACCCCAAAATAGGTCTCTTGGGTATAAGGCATAAGGGTTATTGAAGGCTGGTTAATTTGAAGAAACAGCAGACTTGGGAGAATCTCTGGAAACCGAGTATAAGTTCCTAAAATGTATTTACATTTGTAAGGGAAATTTCCATTTTAAGGGCATCTCCCTCACTGTACCCAGAAGGGAGGGATGAGCCTGTCTCTAGAAACTCCTATCAGGGAAGCGATGACAGACATGTATAGCAAACTCTTGTTCACTATGCTCTTCCGGGTGACCTCCCATCACTGCCTCTCTCTAACATTTTTTTTGTCTTCAAATAAAGATGGTATTTCAGGTGGTAGCTTCAACCAGTGTGGCCAGTGACTCAGTTTACCTGGGTCTCCCTTGTAGACTGAAGTTACACATTTTATTAAAATTTTGTTTTTCTCCTGGTACTCTGTCTTTTATTACAGGAAATTCTCAGCCAAGACCCCAGTGGAGTAAAAGAAAGTCACTTAAAGAGCAATGGGATGTACCACAGAGCCTAGGTGTGTAGCGGGCTCTGCCGTCTAGGTGAGTGCTAGGACACTCTGTGATGTTCACACAAGATTACCCAACGACGCATTGCTCAGACAGTGTCCCCAGTGATAAGCAGTCCATGATTGTGTAGATAAATAGGATGTGGAAATGATGCAGGTGTTCTGGGGGTCATGTGAACCACTGTGGGTTCTTGGCTTTGCATGGGAAATAATTCAAATACAAGACAGAATAGAGTGTAAGGTGAGTTTATTAGGGAAACAGCGAGACATCCCCAGACAGAGCAGCCCCTACCGAGTGGGGTTTACTTCTTTAATCTAGGCTCATTTAGTCAACAGACAGGGCATTCAAAGGGGGAAGGATATTCAGGAGTTTTCTGAGAAAGCAGTAGAGACTTCTTGAAGAGTGTCCTTATGTTACTGGAAAGGGGACCTGGCCCTGAGTGGGTCTGCCCAGGGCCAGTTGGCAGTGTGTGGGTTCTGGACTTGATGCAGAAAAAGTGTCACAGTAGAGTCCAGGTGAATCTTAGAGGGCGTTTGTTAGAGCTGGTGACAGCGAGGCAGCGGGCTGGGGCTTTATCTCTGTCTTGCAGGCGGGAATCTGAGACAGGTCTCAGGGGAGGGTTTCAACAGAATACTCACCAGTTTTCCAGGTGTGCTCCTTCAGGGTCGTGGTCCTCACTGACGGGTCAGTGTCAGGGCAGGGCATCCTCGTGTCACCCACCTGGTTTTGCTGACTTTCTGGGTCTGGAGCTGAAATGCAACTGAGATCTGCATGTTCTTTCTAGGGAGGTGACCTCTGCGTCCTTTGTAAATTGCGCTGTCAGTTCGCCCAGCTCTGTCTCAGTTTCCCTAGTCCCCTTGTCCTGACTCACCGGCCTGTTTCACTTCCATAGGCTCCCTGTCTCCAGTGGTGGGCAGCGGAGGGATACCATTCAGCGTGCTGATGTTTTACAGTGAGTGTGTGATGAGGCTAGCAGTTACCATGAAGTGACATCGGTGATCGCGTCGGATGGAGCTGGTCTCTGCCGGTTCTACACCATAAATCAGTTGGAGATTGCTCTTACCACTTCCTGGACATTCCCTGTAGCCTTTATTTTGCCACATACCCTATCTCAAAATTATACCTCCCAATTTAAAGAAGAAGAATAATTCATACAACGTGGTGTTATAGTATGCCTAAGTATTTACATTGATTGAAAAAGTTGATCTAACTGACACCTGACATTGTCTTAATTTTTCACATATTTTTTCCTTGTTAGGATTACTGGAAGTTGTAATGGCTAAAATTCTCTCAGCAACTGATTTACAGATACAAACACATATTTTATAGGCAAACAGAGGCCCCTTTTCACACACAACTCACCGGCCTGTGTGACAGAATTCGCAGTTCAATCTGAAATTCCATTTGAGAATGTATTTCCGGAGCTCAGTGGAAAATTTTATCCTGAAATTGTTTTTGTAAAACTTTTCAGAGGTAATCTGTTAAAAACTACCTGGTCATAAAGAGGGAAGGAGAACATTTCTAATCAAAATATCACTGCAATTTAGAAATGAAATCCCAGGATGAGGCACATTTTTCAGCTGAGGTCCACGAAGATTGCAGAAATGAGATTTATATATTTAAAAAGTTTAAAGAGTTATGTTCTTAGGCATTCACTAGAACACATCAAGTTTAGCCTTTTTTGAAACAAAATTACTACTATGTTTTCCTGCCGAACTGTTATCGAGGGGAGTGGGGCTCATCTCCTCCCGTTGCTGCTGGGGTGGAGTTCTTGGGAGAACAGGCATTTCCAGGGGTCCCCACAGGAGGATGCAATCGAGTAGAAAGCTTATTTCTGTGGAATTACACCCTTGGGTTTCCCATGTCCCTTTCCCTTAGTCCAGTCACAGGAGAAGGGCAGCTGGGGTTTCAGTAGGGTCAGAAGCAGAGCCAGTGTCCAGAGTTTCCTTCCCAGGTTGCAGCTGGGTCCAGTTCAGCCTCGGGCTCACCGCGGTGCATGAGTCCATTGTGTGTGGGTCCTCGGGGCCACATGGCTGTGGAGGAAAAGACAGGAAAATGCACGGAAACCAAGAACATACGGGCAGCGAAACAGCGATCATAGCAACAGGAGAGCCAGCTTCTTTGTTTTGGGGGATTATGTACCCCCAAATGTTCCTGAGCTCCCAGTGGCCACGCCCATTCTGGCCAACCAGTCTGTCCCCACCCAGGTGTGGCTAACAGGCAGCACCCTCCCTAGTTCCCTCGGACTTGACCAGCGGTGTCCATCTCTCCCTTGCTGACCCCTGGGGAGTGGCAAATTGCACCTCCTGGGTGAAAGACAAGCCTACAATGTCTGGCTTTCTCTTTGCTCCTTTCCTGTTATTAATCAGCTAATTACAATGGTATCAAAAATATATATTTTTTTGTCATTATCCTAATGTAAGAGTACAGAACTACTCGAATTTTGTACCAAGACTTATTTTTATGTGGTTGTGTTAGATGTTGAGGTTTTTATTGATTAAATTCTTTGGAATGTGTTAGAAATACGTTTTAACTATCATAAATAAGCTAAATCATTCATTTCGGTTTCTGTCAACTACCATTTTCTCAAAGATATTTAAAACCAAACTACTCACAACCATTTAATTAGCTAGCTTCAACCTTTTAACTTCTATTTCCCTTACTTACCTTCATATAATTCCAGCAAACGTTGTCCCTATTGATATTACAGGACGGTCACACACAAAATATTTATAGTCAAAAATAGTTTTAAAAAACATTAATGACATTTCTTTTTTAAAGTTACGGTAGCCTGTATTTTCAGGGGAGAATAAAATACTTATAAAACATCTTTATTCATGTGTTAGCAGGTTAGTATATGGATGCACAAGACTGCGATGTGGCTTTGAAACCCAGTTCTCATTTTACCGACTCATTCCACACTGGAATGAACAGCAGAGCAACACTGTCTATTATTTTTAAGTTTGTCTCAAGCGCTTCCTCCCTCTGTTAGTTGGGTCACGGTCCCTAGCAACTGTGTCACGTGTGCACTGGGTAGCACAGCCTGCTGTAATTTTCGTCTGCTTTGGTTGATCCCGCAGTTACCTTTATTCTCCTTCTAAAACCAATTTATTTATTTATTTAAATTAATTTATTTATTTTTGTTACAGATGTTTCTCCTTTTTCCCCCACTGATTCCCCTCCTCCCTCCCCACCCTGTCCCCAGCTTTGTTGTCCATGTCCATTGTTCATGCATACATGCATGTAAGTTCTGTGGTTTATTTCTCCCCCAACACCCCCTCTTCTGGGCATAGTCAGTCTGTACCCCACTTTCACGTCTCTGGGACTACCCCATTCCTCAGACTGTTATGTTCATTATATTCCACAAATAAGTGAGATCATATGAAACTTGTCTTTCTCTGCTTGGCTTGTTTCGCTCAGGATGACACTTTCCAGGTCTCTCCATGTCGTCTCAAAGTATAAACCCAATTTAAAATATTCTTAACACTTGGTACCATTGTGCAAAGACTTACCAGGCTTGTGGATAGTGTGGTCAGCTGAGTCTTTCTTAAGACTTGGCGTCTTTCTGGCACGTCATTGCCATCACCACCTGACGGCGCACGGCCACCACCGTTGCGTTCTCGGGGAACTGGACTGTGAGAGCTCTCTGTACCCGGTACTGCCGGTCTGTTCACACACATTCCTGGCTTCTTACAGCTGTGAACCTATGATCATTCTGGCAATAAAAGACAATGTAAAATTAGTGTAACCCAAAGCAACAATGTACATTTTCAGCTTATATTTATTAGAAGCTATTTTATTTTACTTTTTTTTTTTTACCCTCACCTGAAGACATTTTTCCTTTTTTTTTTTTCAGATAGAGTGGGAGGGGGAGAGAGAGAGAGAGAAACATCAACGTGAAAGGGACACATCGAGTGGCGGCCACCTGCACGACCAACCAGGGCTGGGGACAAACTGCAACCGAGGTAGTGCCCTTAGCGGGAACCGAACCCGGGTCTCTCTGGACCACAGGCCAACGCTCTAACTGCTGAGCCAAACCGGCCAGGGCTATTTTACTTTTATCATTAGCAAAATTATGCAAAAGATAATGATACCCTGTAAAATGTATACACTACAGGTTTACATTTGCTAGATTTCTCACTTTAAATGTCGCTACCTACTTCTATATTTCCCTTAATATTTCACATACCACTGACTTCAATCTGTGACCACAGAAAAAACAACATTCTTAAGGAAATTATGGATCAGAAACAATGGATTTGTAATACAGACAACTAAGATTTTAAAAAACTAGTAAAATTGTCCTACTACATTGTAGCTTAAATCTCATGTTTCCTGTGGATCTAGTCTTGTTTTCGTCCTTTCTTTCCCAGACTCCTTAAAGATGTGTATCCCTGACTCTTACTTCTTATCCTTTGACCCATATATTTGATAGTATCTTTCTGTCGTCTTCTTTTGTGGACCATTTTAAACTGCTTTCAAGGTTTGACAAGGTTTTCCATCTCTTAATTCTATATTCCTTGTGCATTCCCTTTCTTTCTGGCCTTCTTGTGGGATTTGGGTTAGAGTTAGGTTGTTGTCTTTAACAGCATGGATGCTGAGTAAATGTGTTTAAAATAAGCAGGCTCTACCCCTTCTATGGTGTGAGATCTTGGTTAAGCTAGATAATCATTCTGCACCTCAATTTCTTCATGTGTGAAATGGGGATTATCATAGTATCTGCCTCACAGATTTTGTGTAAAGATTATACAATTAAAAATGTAAGTGTTTTACAATAGTAGTTAGCAAGTGTCCTAAAAACTACTGGTTTTATTGCATATAAATTATTTGACTTTTATAGCCTCTATTTATCTATGTTGTAATTCAAAAGAAGGGGGCATATTGCTTCTGAAGAATATGTTGCATTACCTGGAGACATTTTGGGGAGTTACAACTTTTGCAAGTGGTGGTGGGGGTGCTATATCATCTAGTGGTAGAGGCCAAAAATGCTGCTAAATGTCCTATTATACAGGAGAGTCCTCCATAAAGAAGAACTATTCAGCCTAAAATGCTAATAGTGCAAGTTTGAGACACCCCAGTCTAATACAATGTGTAAGATTAAATTGATATGATTAGTAGAAGAATTTACAAAGAGGGGGGGCTCATAAAAATCACTAAAATGTTTTAAGGTGCTTATATGGTTTAAAAATAAACAAGATGATGTAAGAAAGTCATCCTTTATGAAGGAAGGTGGGCAAGGGAGTCATTTGGGTTCATCTATCTCTGTAGGGCTTGGAATGCATAAAACTTAGAGAAAGGTCTGTTGTGGCTGAATACATGGCGAACTGTACTTCCTCCTGATGTAATGAGTGTCTTCAACTCTCCCTAGAAAAGTTTTCAAATAGAGCGTTCAAATGATGTCCAGAAAAAGATCACTGGATTTGATTCTTTAAGGAAACTTGAGGGAATAGTGTTAGAAAATGAAACATAATTTCTCATGTATAATTGCATTAAAGTATCAAGGGAAAATTATATTTTCTGGGAATGTGTCAGTCAAGGTAAGCAAATGAATGGAGCAGGATCCTGAAAAGATGATAGCATAAGAATTTATGTTTAAATCATTGTGATAGGATGGAGATATTCTGTTGGTCTGCAACCCAGGCTTATTTTGAATGGTAAAGACAGCAAGAGCACATTGAAATACTTTGGAGTTGAAAGTGACATACACATTACAGTGACATAATTCAGACAATCACTTAGAATTTAGAGAAATTCCAGTTACTGCTATTGTAGCACAATTGTCTCCTGCTCCATTAATAAATTATTTATATTGAATCCCCATTGCACTGTGTTTCTCTATTTTTATTACATTATGTAACATAGTTTTATTATGGTAAAGATACTACCTATCTCCAAATATATATTATGGTCTTTGAGGTCAAAAATATTTTAAATACATATGATATGCTATAAATTTTAGTCAGTAAGTGAATATTTTTAAATTATTAAATTTTTATTTTGTAGTTAATTGAATAAATTATCTTATAAAATCTAAAATTTGGGAAAAGTTTATAATGGTAATTCTCATCTATTGTTACACATGAAAGTTAAAAATACATTGGTTTACAGAAATCAATCTCATGGTTTATGGTATTAAAGACATATCAGTATTTGTTGTGTTTCCTAAAATAAATTATGTGATGTACTTGTTTTTGATCAGGTGACAATTATTAAGTTTCTCTGCTATTTCATTTTTTTCATGACATCATTTTCATAGTGAAAAAAATCTCTAACTCATATGTAATTCACATAAATTTATATATAAAATCATATTTGATTTATTTATAATTTCAGAGTTGTGACTTTATGGCAAAACACTTGTTCTCAAACCAGAAAAATAATATTTAATATCATAGTATTCACTATTAGGCTATTTTGATTGTTATGAAGATTCAGCCTATTTGAATACAATTCTTTCAAATCCCTTGCAATAGAAACTACTCAAATCAACTGCAATGACCTTTGCACACTCATTAAAACCCATTAGATTCACATGCATATTAATATAAGAAACAATTTCCATTTCAGTGTGCATTTTCAGGAGCTCTACAATTTGAATATCTTAAAATATCAAAAATGCTATGTCACTGCCCTGATTAATCAGGGAAAAAAAGAAAATAATGGGTACACACAAAAAACTCATTTCAAGGTAAAATTACTCATTGATATATGTGCATGAACAATAAATAGTTTGAAATATATTACCACTGGAATATTTTATGGTTAGGACTCATGAGGAGGATGATAGGGTATCCAATGCCCACCTGACTCCAATTTATCTTCCAATTCTGTAAATGTCATTTTCTAGGGCAGGCTATTTTTGAGTCTTCAATCTAAATATTAATTTCTATATACAATCATTTTTGTTTGAATAATATTTCTTCAAAAGAACTGTCAAAATTTATAATAATGTATTCATTTCTTACATATAAATATTTATTTATATGATACCTGTCTCCCACAGAGCTATCTCAGATTTGAACTGTAAAATCTACGATAATAGAAATACAGTAACATTTTTCCACAAAAACAACTTTGTGAATCCTAGCACCTTATGTGCATTCAATATATTTTTGCAGCATGAACAAAACAACAATAAAATAAAGAGATTTGAAGAGAGATTACCCAGAAGCAAAGGGAAATTACAAAGAATTATAAATGATCATGCAAAAATATGATTATAATTGAATTTCATATAATAATTTAAACATATGAATATTAAACATGATGAGTGAAAATGAAAAAATCTTAATAAGAGAAAAACATTTCAGATATATAAAGGAAGTTTTGAATCTGTAGAGATGATAGACTATACGGTAAACTCTGAGTAAGGGGCTTACTAGAGTTCTGTCTAGCAGGAAAAATGGATGAAAATGTAAAACCATGGAAACTGGTTGAAATCTGATTAATTTATTTAAGATTAAGGAAATTCTCTAACCCAAAGAAAGAAATTAAGATTAAGGAAATTCAACACATATCTATGATAAGGGGTATTAGTAAAAATGCTAATAATAAGAATAATGACAAGATACTTTTATTTACATTAGAAATTTGAAGAAAGGAACAGAATTTGATTAAATAAACAAGCTTTTGTTCTTAGAGTAAAAATAGAAAAATTATTATGCTGTTACTGTAAAATGCAATGAAAAGTGATAGAAGTAGAAAATTAAAAAAAATAGAAGCTCAGTTTTTTATACTTGGATCAAATAGATACATATACAAGCTATATGATTACATATTTTCAAACATCAAATTCATAATAAACACAAATGGATATTATAAAAAAGTGCTCTCATGGAAAAATAACCAAAAAGGAAATTTATATGATCATTTCAATATATGGGAGTATTTATGTGTGCATGTATATGTCTAATTGTGTTGCAAAATATTGAACAATATACATTACATTTCCACAACACCTATGACTAGGAATTGGGATGTTAGGTAATTAGTACTGTCCTATCACATTTCAATCACCATCTGAATCTCTCCTTTTTTTTTTCTTTCTTTATTGATTTTAGAGAGAGAAGAAGGGAGAGGGAGAGAGAGATAGAAACATAGATAAGAGAGAACATTGATTGGCTGCCTCCTGCATGCCCCCAACTGGGGATTTGGCCCACAACCTGGGCATGTGCCCTGACTGGGAATCGAACCAGTGACCTCTTGGTGCATGGGACGATGCCCAACCACTGAGCAATACCGGCTGGGCACCATCTGATTCTTTTTAATTGAGCATGTTTCTCTTTTGTAATCTTAAAAGCAAATAACTGTTTTCATATTTTAAATGGATATTTAAAGTGTGAGATTCATGCATATATTTTTAAAACATTCCTCAAAAAAGGCAACATTAAATTAGCTGTCAGCAAAAGCTAAGATGAAACTTTAAATTTTCATTTTTTTTCACATTAAGACTGATAATGAATAATGTATATTTACATGGACTGAAGCATTATAATATTAAAATAAAAGGTAAAGTCTGGAAGATATTGAGAGAATTTTTTTTCATGTAGGCAAATCTTTACATTAAAAGTATCCTCATAAAGTTCAGTTTCTGTTTTATTTTTATTATGCTCATTAACTTTTAGGTAAAACTAACAGAAAACTCTACAACTACTGTGAAAACACATTTACTATTTTTAAATTATTTATAGTTTTATAAAGATCAGGTATTTTCATAGTATTTCAGAAAAACTTTAAAAATGCAATTGAAGAGCCTTTTTTAAAACATTTACTTTATCATTGTTTCAAGATAAAAATTTTAATGCAACAAAGAAACTTTTGACCTTTTCATGCAAGAGATTTGCAGATGTTCTTTGCTTTGATATATTCCTGTGTCTGGATGTGTGTGGATGTGTATATGTAATACGAATGCATTTTAATGTATTTGAAGTTACCTGGTTTTCTGAGCAGAGAGATCTGGAAATCTCACTTGCTTCTGCTTTTCCGTTCCCTGAAGAGGATAGAACTGTGACTAGTTAATATTACAGGTATTCATGATGACAGACTTAGATAATAAGTGTATAAATAGTAATGTAATAGAGAGTGGATAGTTTTTATTTCTAAAAGTAAGATTAATCAATATTGTAGATTAAAATATCACTTCTGTTCAGTCATGTTTGAAATTAGTAACATGTCCCCCAATTATTAATTCTAGGAGGTCATACCATTAACCATTCATCAGACTTCGGTGAATATTTCTCTATAAAATATTTGAGTTCTTTGGGATTCAGTAGTCATCTGACCAACGCTGAGTAAAGCCTTTGATCAGGTCATCAAAGGCCTTAATAGAGTTATTTTGCGTAAAAATTTGGCATCTCTCCAGATCATCAAAAATGCATAAGCAGGCCATATATATATATATAACAACTTCTATCATTTCTGCAATAGTGTTCTCTTTCAAAGGTTTGGATTTTTTTTACTTTTTCTAAGCAGCTATTAATAGCCAGGGAATAGAATATTTTTTAACATTTCTTCCTCCATGTGCTTACTCTAGTCTCCTTGGATCTAATTCTATTTACTCCAAAATCCGTTGTTAAGATGTATTCCTTATAATTGCCTCAAAGTTAGGCACTCCAACAACAAATAAGGCTTGGCAGCTACATCGTGTCTTAAAGACAGTCATGATCATGGTGCAAATTGTATCTACCACTATCAATCAAATTGTCAGATTAACTCACTGAATGGGAGATCTTGCCAGGGTCAAGTTTTACTAATAATATTCAGGATACAAGCCATATAGCAGCATAGTTGAAGCAGAGAGAGAACCTGGGGCAGCTGGACTAGTTCTGCCTGTATTTCCTCCTGACATCAGACACATGTTCTCTGTCCCAGAGTGATAGTTACGGAGTCTATGTAAGGTTTTTGTGTCAGCTCATACAGTGGAGATTATTTAGGTTATGAAACATCTTTTTTTTCTTTTTTTTTTTTATTATTTGATCTTTTTTTTTTTTTTTTTTTTTTATCCTAACCCAAGGACATTTTTCCATTTTTTGTTCAGATAGAGCGGGAGGGAGAGAGAGGAAGAGAGAGAGAGAGAAACATCGATGTGAAGGGACACATCGAGTGGCTACCACCCGCACGACCAACCAGGGCCGGGGACAAACTGCAACCGAGGTACGTGCCCTTAGCGGGAACCGAACCCGGGTCTCTCCGGACCACAGGCCGACGCTCCAACCACTGCGCCAAACCGGCCAGGGCTATTATCTGATCTTTTTTAAAAACTTATTTTTATTGTTGAAAGTATCACAGATGTTTCCCCCTATTCTCTCCCACTGACTGCCTCCTGCCTTCCCCACACTATTGTCTGTTTCCACTGGTTATGCATGTAAGTTCTTTGGTTCATCTCTTCCTGCAGCCCCCTTCTCTCTGAGGTTTGTCAGTCTAACAACCAATTTGTACTTCATAATCCCTTCATCTTTTTCACCCATCCCCCCAACCCGCCTCTCATCTAGCAAACAACTAAAAGTTCTCTGTATCTATGATTCTGTTTCTGTTCTGCTTGTTCATTTGATTTGTAGATTCAGTTGTTGATAGACATGTATTTATTGCCATTTTTATTGTTCATATTTTTTATCTTCTCCAAGAAGACCCTTCAACCTTTCATAGAATATTGGTTTGGTGGTGATAAAGTTCTTTAGGATTTTCTTGTCTGGGAAGCTCTTTATATGTCCATCGATTCTCAATGATAGCTTTGCAGGATAGAGTACATCTTCTTTTGACAGCAAGAATGTTTCAATACTTGCATTGCATTTTTCGAGACTCCCGTGTCATAAATCCACAGATGGTGGTTTGTTTCCTGTTAGTTTTACTAAATCATGGACACCATGCTTTGAGATTTTCATAGACAAGAATTTCTGCCCAGCAGATATCATTCATTAGTCTATTTACTGGGTGATACAATTATGGACAGGATTTGACTGGGTCAGCTTAAGGATACCTCTTCATGATTAGGACAGACATGGATCACAGCACTACTGCTTTAACCTTGTTCTCACAGGTGAGCTAGTGTGTCTAATTTTAGGGTAAAGTATTTGTGCACACTTATTCATACACCTTCGTGCATTCCACAAAGTGCTTTATCAACATAAAAGGTAATGTTTTGATTTCCATCTACCTAATCTTTAGGCTATTTCTAACAATAATTGTCCACTATTTCTTCCAATACAACATGTCTAAAAAACACTCATGTTCAACTCAAAGAAAATTCTTCCACTATGATCTGTTTGATCTGTCTGTTGCCTCTGATTATGACAATTGTTTTTTAAGTCACTCAAAATCAAAATTACAGGATTATGAAATGTATTTTATGGATCTACAGAAGCAAAACCTAATAAACTTCATAGTTTAACTGGAAAGTATATTCAAAGGTTTTCACAATTTCAAAATACTTGACAATGTATACCTTTCTTCTATTTGCATTATCTGGAGACCATTAGCCATTTACAATACAATTTAACTGTTACATATTGTTCTTGCATGCTCATATGATAATTGATTGCCATTATACTATTAACTAATTTTTATTCATATTTTCTGTATGTGGATAAATTTGTTCACTTTTCTAGGAAATACAGAGCATTTAGTATACAGTGTAATGAAATTAATATCTTTCAGGTCTAATTTGGTACTGCAACTTATTTGATGTTTTATCTTCTCCCAGTGATAATCTGCAGTTTTCTAATTTCAGTTAGACACTGTTATAATTGCAGCACACAACTCATATTTAAATGTTAATGGAATGAAGTTGCTCACATCCATATTTTAAGAGGTTTAAGCATGCGCAGTTCACATACTCCAGGAAAAAAAGGAGTTTTTGAAAGATAAAAAATAAAACCAATCAGAACATTTCCACTGAAAAATTAAGGCCAAACAAACATACCAGTAATGTAAATGCTCAGTCTTTATTTTTCTAGAGAATGTCAATTTGTAGTATCATAAATTACCTGTTTGTGATTAAGGTTAAGGAAATATCAAAATCACGTGTCAGAAGTTAATACATCTTATTCTTTTTCCCATTTGCTAGTTTTAACAAGTGTATAGAATATCTCTGAATTTTTAAAAAAATGCAATTTTCATTTGGTTTATTTGACCTAAATGTTTTGACCTATTTATACGTTTACCGAATAACAAATAACTTTATAATTTCTTATGTGTTGTTTCATTTGTAATAAAACATATATTTGGTTTTGTCCCATTTTCATCAGAATTCCCCAAACCCTTGGAATTTCCTAAGTGATAAAACAACCAAGGGGATTTAATATTCATAACAAACCTCTTTTAACCACACCCTGGTCTGTGTTAATGAGGTAACCATATAATTAGAGGGTTGGACCGTCCAGTTCCGCCCCCTGACCGGTGGGGAGGGCGGGGCTCCAGCGCGCCTCAGTCCTCAGTGACCAATTGTTACGGGACAGTGAGAAGTTAGGAAAACTCCAGGACAGGAACAGGGACACTAAACAGAGAGTTAAACAGCAGTGTGCAGCCAACTAATATCCTCTCTTCCCTAAACCAAGGACACTTAAGAGTAAATGGTTTGCACTTCTCCCCAGTCAGAGGGTAAATCCCTTAAATCACACTAATCTGATTAGTGGCATCGGTAACCACACCCAAGGACAGAGGTATTGAGGATAAATCTTATTTTGGTACTTCAGAATAAAACTGATGACTATTTGATCCTCTTCTAAATGCTCAGCCTTTAAAACCCCTAAGAAAGGAGCACCCCTGTATCATTCCCTCCCCCTCTCCTTCCCTCACAGGCTCCTATCTCCTAAACTCCAAGGGACTCCACAGACTTGCAACTGCGGTAGCATGGACAGTGGCCCCATGTCCCAGGCTCACCGCCTGAGCCTGTCTCCAAGGCCCCTTCCTCTGACTTCCCAGTGAGCCGAAGCAGCCCAGCCCAGGCTCTCCTGCCGCTGCTTCTAGGCCCTTCCTCCAGTCACTGTCCTGCTGTGGTTTTGCTGCGACCAATACATTCTTGCTTGCTTTTCTATACTTTGTCTCTTGATTGAAATCTTTCTTTCAAGAAGATAAGAACCAAGTTCTTATTGCATTACCAGTAACACGGTGTTTTAATCAATCATGCTTGTAAGAAGACACCTCCATAAAATCTCAGTAAGTGGGGGTTTGGAGAGCTTGCAGGTTGGTGAACACCTGGAGATGGGGGGGGTGAGCCTGGAGAGAATATGGGAGGGAGCCCCTCGCCCTTCACTGCACCTTGCCCTATGCATCTCTTCCTCCTCGCTGCTCTTGAATTATATCCTTTTAAAATAAATCTTTCATAAGAAAGTTCAGTGGTTTTCTGAGTTCGAGCCCATTTGGCAGATTAATTAAACCCAACGAGGAAGTTGTTGCAACCCCCGGTCTACAGCCCATAGGTCAGAAGCCCAAGTGACAACCTGAACGTGAGATTGGCATCTGAAGTTGGGTGTGGGAAGTCTGAGCCCTTAACCTACTCTCTCTAGTAGACAGTGTCAGAATTGAGTTACATTGTAGGACATCCAGCTGGTTGTTGGAGAACTGCCTCATGGTGTGGGGACACTCTCTTCTCCCCCAACATCCACACTGGTGCCAGAATCATTTTACCTGAACAACAGAGCCTTTTCCATTACCCTATAAAATTATGCACCATGACATTTCCTGAAAATATATTTTTAGTGTGATAAATTATAATGCACCATGCTATTCTTAAATGAGTTAAACTAAAACAAAAATGATAACACAAATTTTCTTTTTGACCAATTTATCAATTGAAAAGTGAACTTGATAAGCTGTAAAACAGTTATATATAATTATGTATAAATAAATGAGTACATTCTTTGTAAATGACTACAAAAGTGATGTGAGTTTTCACTAGGTTACAGTGTGTAAAAAAAAAAAACCCAAAACAATAAAGTTTACATTAGGTGAACAAGGTTTTTTTACTTAAAATTTTCCACACACAATTGATTATGTTGTTAAGGATTTGCTAAACCGAGAGTGAATCACATTACGTCTGATCAAATTATTGTTTGGATATGATCATTTAGGGTTTTTATGGAAGACAAATAGTGACAAAAGATTCTCAAAATATGACATCTCAGTTTGAAACAGCATTTAAGGGCAGATGATTCTAATGCAGTTTTATAGTTTTATCTGTTTTGATTCTTATAATTTCATATAGTAGTATATTTATAAGTTAAGCATATATTGCTAAACTTTATTTCAATTATACTACTGTAAGTAACCAATAAAATAACAAAAGACTTGACATAGATATAAATTCAAATATAAATTAGTCATTGTTCTCCAGAGAAACAGAATCAATAGAATAATGGTGTGTACCTATCTCTATTTCTTTCTATCTATCTATCTATCTATCTATCTATCTATCTATCTATCATCTACCTACCTACCTTCCTACCTACCATCTATCTATCTATCATCTATCTATCTATCATCTGTCTATCTGATTTATTGTAAGGAATTATCTCACAGGATTGTAGAATTTGGCAAGTTAGAAATCCATAGGGCAGGGCAGCAGGGTGGAAACTCAGCCAGAATTTTTGTTTTATTTTATTTTATTTTATTTATTTTTTGAGGCAGAAAGCCTTTGTGAAACCTCAGGCTTGGTTCCCAAGGCCTTCAGCTGATTGGGCGCAAGGTACTCTGCTTCACTTAAAGCCACCTAGACTCGTGTTTGACCTGACAGCTGGGCGTCATCGTGTAGCCAAACAGACACAGAATTAGACACCACAGATATTTCTCTACAAATGTCTTACCTGGGAGACTGTACTTCATTCACCCATTCACTTGGTCACTCAACTGACCTGCGAACATTTCTGAGCAGTGACTGTGTCCTTCACGTACACTGAGGGAAGTTTTAAGAAGCACTAAAATTTTATTAGGCTTGGTTTCGGAACTGGGAGTTTTCAATAGTTAAGAAAACACATTTTCAGGACTATATTAGCGCTGCTATGAGATCTACTTTCCTTGCAGAGCCATTGATGCTTATTTGTATGAGATATTAATACCCACCTGAAAGTCAGTATCCTAATTTTTAGTAGTCGAGCAAAAAACCCTAGTCCTACGGAATGTGTACTCTACATAGCATCGTATTGAAAAACACAGACTATCGTTGAATAGCTTTACTTTTAGAATCAAGAATAACTGCCTTGTAACATTCCCAATTAGAACCCAAATCTAATTTCTGAACTACCTCAAAGCTATGAACCAACTTAAAACATAACCTTTTTTCCCCCCCCCAAATCTCAAATTTAAAAATCCAGAGAAGATTGTCTGGTCATTTGTCTTTCTAATCTGTTTTATATATTTGAAAAAAAATAAATTTCAATGAGGATTTGATTTTTAAAGAGTTTTCCTTGATTGATTTAAGACAAACTTTGCCAGAATACAATTATTTTCTGTAGGCATGTAATTACGCTCACCTAATTAGTATTCTTTTTCTTTACTCTCCTTGAATGTTCTGTATGCCATCTCGTCAAACTCATCAGTACTGTTTAACATGGGAATATTCGGCAGGTCTGCAGCTCGTTGGCCGGTCTCCAGGGAGCATCTCCCTTCATTGCGCCGTAGACTGTAGCGCTGGCTGCATTGTGCGCGCCGTGAAATGCACCTGATGATTCTACTCGATTTAACATTCTCCTCGCGCGCGGGGCGGGCAGCCTGGCTGTGATAACAGGCAGCACATGCTTTCTATTCTCAGCTTCGAAGGATGCTTTCCTGACAGCTGATGCCGAAGAGGCATCGTTAACACCTGGCTACAACTGCTTAACTGCACTTTTAAGGAAATTCCGAATACGGCACCTTTCTTTGAAAATTAAGATTTAACTCATACTTGATGAAACCTCTCAAATCTGTTTTAGAAGACAAATCATTCTTATGTTTTGCAATTGTGGAGCTATGCAGTCTCATCATGGAATTTATTTATAATAGCCCATGTATTTATTTAATAATGAATTTAAATAAATTACTAGGAGAAAATACAGCTTGTGATTTTTCTTTATATTTTATGTAGTTAAGAATATTGCCTTTTCCTTGTGTAAAATTCTCTAGTGAAGATAAATGCTAAATTATTTGACAAGCTGTAATATTTAATTTATTAATATGACTCAATTTTTATTTGTCTTCACCTAAACACTTTTTATGTTTTTGAAAATAAATACTTTATTAAAAGATATATGCAATCTATAAAGTCAGTACAATTTAATTATGTTGAATTTATTATATTTATAAATAATCCATTGTATGCAAATGTCTACTTTAGTTTTTCCAGGAGATACAAGATCAATTTTTTTAAAAAAAGGAAAAGTAGCCCGGCCAGTGTGGCTCAGTGGATTGAGCATCATCCCATGGACTGAGAGGTCCTGGTTCGATTCCCAGTCAGGGCACATGCCTGGGTTGCGGGCTGGATCTCCAGTAGGGGGCGTGCAGGAGGCACCTGATCGATGATTCTATCTTTCTCTCTCTCCCTCTGAAAAATCAATAAAAACATATAAAAAAAAAGGAAAAATAAATTGTATTTTGCCCATTACATGGTAATGTGAAGGAAACTGATGACTAGGCAGAAGAAGATGCACATGGCTGTGTAATGCTGCTATTTTGGTGATCTTGGGTATTTCCTTCTGGTTATGATTGCTTTTGTCATAGACATTTGGAAAATGTTTAACAAAGGCTATTTTGTTTGTTTGTTTTAATGGTCTTTGATTTTGTCATTACTGCAAGCTATAGGCGTGTTTAAATGGTCCTGACAACCACATTTCTTAAAAATTAAGAATAGAAAATTAGCTCTTTCCAGGAAAGAGAGCTAGTACATGTAGGTTGACAAATGAGATACTACATACTGTTCTGTCTCTGCGTCTCTGTATTTTCAGCTGTTGCATTTTAAAATCAACACAATATTCAAAAGACTTCTCTTAATGTTTTCCTCTCTCTAAGCCAACCATCTTTTGGTAAACAGATTATATGAGTCCCTCTGTATGTTACCATAGGCATTTACTGGGACAAATCTTTTGGAAAACAAATCAGTTGTTTTAAGTAGGTGTGAGTGAACCTTGTTCTGATAAAAGGTAAAGATACAATGTCCCTTGTGTATAAAAACGGTCCTATACATAAATATGCAAGTTCAAGAACAACAGGAGAGACTGTGGAGGGAAGGAAAAACACAGCATTACTCCTTTACCAGTAATAACAGTTTTCCTCTATTGATGGCTGTTACTTTTTTTCAAAAAGGATTCTATCTTCTCTCTCATGTCATTCAGTTCAGGTTTAGATCCCTTCCACTCCATTATCTAAGGAAGGCAATTTCGAAGGCAATGAGCAATACAAATCAAAGCTAAGCCTTGAAAATCTCTCGATAAATATGATTTTGAGTTACTTATATTATTTAATTATAATTCACCCCATTTACCTAGTTAACTCACGTGAATATTTCATATGAAGAATTGACGTTGGTGATGGTTCATAAAAATAAGAAGAGATTGATATCATTTCTCATTGCTTGTACCGGAAGTCATTTTATAGGTCAATATAGAGATTATGGAGTATAAACAGAAACGCTTGTCTTTTTGGTGTACTTCTTCCAAGACATATGTTCTTTAAGAAAATATTCTGTCTGGTTCTTCAGCACACATTTCCATAAATTTACTTTATCCTCTTTTTCCCCTGCTTTGTACTTGGAATGGAAAAAGCGCACTGGAGAGGTTGGAGGGCAAGTAGTAACACTCACCCCACTTGTGACCCCATATCTATGTGCAAACTCACACCCTCACACACACACACACCCCAAACCTGAGATTATAAGACCAGTAATACAAGTGTTACTTTTTCTTTAAAAGCCACGGCCCCTGTTTGCAAAAAATCCATGACTAATACATACAATTTTATATATATATTAGTCATTGTTCCAACACAAATCATTACCCATTATGTAATGTGAACTTCAGATAATGTGGCTCGGCTACTATCAAGCCAGGAAGCTTGCAGAGGATGGGCTCGTCACTACCATACCCCTGGCTCGAACCCTGACTTTGTGATTGCTGGACACGCTGCTGCTGCACAGCTGAGCCTGTGCGCCCGGCTCTCAGAGCTGGGAAAACGGAGAATCCGACTCCTCTCTCTCACCGGCCCGTTCATATTAGCCGGCCGACTCTGTTCTCTCTCCACCTCCGAAAGTGACAGTTCGTCCTCTCTCATTGCTTCCTGGACGGATGCACAGACCCCGCCAGCATCCCTGAGCCGGGCCAGGGCGGGCCAGTCGGTCAGTTTTAGGAGGGGATTGCTATGTATTACATGTGTGCACGTGTTTCTCTCGTTCTGCTTGTTATCTCAAACATGTTTCGTTTCCTTTCATTGTCAATTATACAAGAATGCGCGCTGATATTGAAGTGTAAGTAAAACTGTTTCATTAATCCAGTTTTGGCCAAATTTTACAACCACCCCATCTCCCATTATTTGAAACGCTACACTCTCTTCCCCACAAAATTGTTTTTAATGGCTGACCACATCTCGTCTGTGCTCTTGTAAAAGGTTTAGAAGCAAACAGGGAGGTAATACTGCAGACTCAAGCTCTATTCAGTTTTAAACCCTGCTGCTAATGCATTTTGTTAAAGGGCAGGTTGAAATGTGAACCCAGTATATTAAATGCAAAAGACTATTCATTTGGCAAAGCCATTCATGTGAAAAATGTGTAAGCAAATGATACCGAGTGAACCATCTAATCAGGAGGGAGAGGCATCGCTAATGCTTTGCCTATCCTCTTGTTGAAAGTTTCTGCTTTCAAACAGATCCATTTGTATTTTTCTCTAAAAATGGAGTATCCCTTAACACAGAAGGGTGTGCCTCGTTTCACGGAGGGTGGAGAGGGGGACTTGTTGACTCATGAACTCGAGAATGCCATAAAACTTTTAAACTCAAACAGCAATTACCTTTACCCAGCCTCACCTCTGACCTTAATCATGCTCATCCTGGGCCAGTCATGTCCTGGAGTCACTGTTCTGCATGGTGGGGGACTCAGGAATGAACAGCTTTCTGGTTCTGGGAATCAGGGGTTATCGGAAGTGCTATGTGCTGTAAGCAATCAGGACTTGTGGAAATAGCCATTATAATGAAATACCGTACATTATTCTACAAGTCTTAATTTTTATACATATTTTTTACCTCTCTAGATTCATTATAGCAGCCCTGGCCAGTGTGGCTCAGTTGGTTGGAGCGCCATCCCCTGCACCTAAAGATCATGGGCACTTACCCAATTTGAGGGTTTGATCCCCAGACCTGGTCCAGGCACACGAGGGAGGCAGTCAATCTATGTTTCTCTCTCTCTCTCCCCCCATTCCCTTCTCTCTAAAAATCAATGAATGTGTCTTCAAGTGAGAATTTAAAAAAAAAATTCATTACAGTACACTCTGATTAAATTTCATTCTACCTATTTTAAAGACATGTTATTTGAATTAGATCACATAATTGTTCTCATCTCATACTTTTAATCTGATACCTAAAAAGCATATTTGCATATATTTAACTGTAATTTTTTTTTAACAAATATATCTTGAGCATCAACTGTATGTCATGCACTGTGTCTGGTGCTGGTGACATGATGACTTTTATTTAGGGTCAGAAAGAATACCAGAACTTGTAGGTTAAAAGGAACCCCTGAACTTATCCAGCCAAAATATTACATTTTTATCATCAGGAAAGCGTCTTTATTACTTAAAAGACTTGTAGCACGAGAAATAGATTATTTTCCCTGTGCTTGGTCTGTGCTGCCTCATTGCCCTGGATTTGTGCACAGCCGTTAGCTAGAGCTTCCAGTGGTGATCTTCACAGACAATTCTCTCCTCAGCCTCATTTTTTAAAAAAGAAATCATTATATAATTTGCAATACCTAGAATGAATTTAAAATCTTAGTATTCAGGTTGAAAATTACATGCTTATACTTTTTTATTTGTTTTTAAGAAATGACTTCATCAGTGGGTGGTACATCTTCTCCCCTGTTTCTACAGCGGGTCAGAGGGAACAGTCATGAAAAAGCGCCTATGAAAATATATAAGGCCCCACATATTATATAAACTAGTCAAGCCCCTTCCCACTCATTCTGTCTTTATCTCACCAGTGTACTCCCTCCAAAAATGAAACAAAACAAAACATATAAATAGATCAGAGATTAGAGAATAAACTCAAATACTTTCCCTCTGTCTTGATTGGCCTTAATTATCCATATACTATTTTAAATCGATAATATTTTGATTCTTAAAATTGCATGCTACATATACAAAGTATATCGTAAGTACGTAAAAATTAATATTCTTCTTGATTCTCACCAGTGGACTGGCTTAAATTTAACAGGGTTTTGCTCTGTTTTGTTTTGTGATCCATACAATACCTGATAGCACTTTCAACACCGCTCAAGTTGGCAGTTATCCACTAAACCTATATACATGTTCTTAAAAATACTATATTCCCAGGAAGTGAATAGCAGTTACTAAAATGAGGACTAATAATGTGTATTTTTAAAAACATTTACTCTATCAGATACTTTGTTATAAAATTTACATATACTATTTCATTTCATAGGCATCTATTAGAAAATTTTACTCCCATTATACAGATGAAGAAAGTAAATATGAAAGACGTTGACCATCCCTCCAATAAAAATACTAGGTTACCCTAGTATTACATTTACATCTGTGCTTCCTCATAGATGTGTAAATAGTTGACCACATACTATATTGTATGCCAGGGCAGAAAATATTACTTCAACTAAATTAAAAACGTTGGTGTAATAATTGTTGAGTTGAAAGCAACCATCACTTATAATTTGAAGGAAAACAAAATAATTCAGAAATTAAAACTGAACCTATGAAAATATATCTGGCCCATGAGAATAAAGGATTAGTATTTTTGGTTTCTCGTGAACAGAGGTTGATTTTGATTCCTGGTATGATGAGCTAAAAACGAGCTGGTAGGAGATCTCCTGTCAAACAAATACAAACCATGCAGAGAGCCCAAAGGACACAGAGCAGAGACTCTGTGGACACACACATGCCCCGAGGACAGACAGGCCAGTGGACGTGTCCTGTGTGTCTCTGGGTTTCGGTCAGGAAGTACGAGCAGGCCCTGTGAAACCAGGTGGTGGTGCTCGCGTCTGGGCTGTCTCACAAAATCAAAGAATGAGTTCATGGACTGTGGGGTAAGCCAAAGTAAGGTTTATCTGAAAAACAGACAGGG
Source organism: Molossus molossus (assembly GCF_014108415.1). Classification (NCBI taxonomy): domain Eukaryota; kingdom Metazoa; phylum Chordata; class Mammalia; order Chiroptera; family Molossidae; genus Molossus; species Molossus molossus. The sequence goes on along the minus strand of NW_023425377.1, from coordinate 118,906,355 downwards.
TCCCCGCAGCAGGAAGGGGACCAAGTGCACTGCCCGCGGGGCTCCTGCGTGGGGATGGCAGTCCAGACTGGAGCCGGGTAGGAGGCCCCGGGCCCGTCAGCCCTGCTGTTGGACTGAGATGCCGGGTCTGCCCGTGGGGGCCTGCACCCCTCTGGGCCGTCTGACTTCCAGGGGTTCCCCTGCAGACTGGACAGGGCCTAGGCGGTGGCTTCCTGTTTCCCCGCCGGAAGTTCTTTGGGACGTGCCCTTGTGGACCTCAGTTGTAGCGAGTAACTGTGGGAGCTCCATGAGTCCGGGTTTCTGACTAAGACATGAGCATTTCAGAGCCTGGGCCCAGCCTTTTCTCTGCTTTTGGCCCTTCCTTTCCTTGGCCACCTCCTGATCCCATTATAAAAGAGAGAAGTGGCTACTTTTAGGAGGTTATCTAAGGTGTTCTCAGCGCCAACTGCCAATTTCTGTAGTTTCCTCCTAATGTCTGGGGCCAATTGATTTATAAATGTGTCCTTTAAAATGAGTTGGCCCTTGCCCGGCTGGTGTGGCTCAGTGGTTGAGCATCAACCTATGCACCAGGAGGTCACTGGTTCAATTCCCAGTCAGAGCACATGCCCAGGTTGTGCGGGGCATGCAGGAGGCAGCCAATCAATGTTCTGTCTCATTGATGTTTCTCTCTCTCTCCCTCTCCCTTCCTCTCTCTCTAAAATCAATAGAATAAATAAATAAAATGAGTTTGCCCGCAAGAGAATCTGGGGCCATGGAGGTGTATTTCGTCAATGCCTCCCTGAGTCTGTCCTTAAAGGCTGAGGAATTCGCACCCTTCCCTTGGTCTATAGTCCATAACTCAGAGTAGTTAGGGGCTTGGATCACACAAGTCTGGAAATGCCTCCTACTCCAATCTCCTAGTTCATCCTTAGGACCCCGTTTAGGGTCTTCCCAGGGTACAGCTTGTTGGCCAGTGGGGTGATGTTCGATGTGATCGGTGGGGATTCCGCCAGCATTTGCGAGGAAGTAGCCACCCCCCACTGGGCTGCCTCTGCGACTGATGGTTTGTCTGACCCCAGAGCGTCTGGCTCAGGAGAAACGTTACACTTTCTATGATAATTCAAAGGTATATGTTACCCCTGAAAAACCTCTATGTCCTTGTCAAGGTCATCTAAAAATCTTCCTAGATTTGTCTTAATTTGTCATAATTCTCGAAGGGAAAGTGGTACCTGGACCACAGTGGGTCCAAGTTCACCTCTGGCCAGTGTCTGAAGCGGGCAGAGAGTAGCTGAGGGCTGGGTTGGCCGAGACCCCTATGCCTCGGCGGGGTTGGTTTTCCCAGGGGTCCCTGATAAGGGGAGCAAGATGGTTCGGGCGCATTTAGTGGGACAGTAGACTCCGCTGTCTCTTTAAGGGTTTCTAGTTTTCTGGTACCTCTCTAGGTTAGAGCTGCTAAAAGTGAAGGGGCAGTTTACATTGCTGGCACAATTTGTGACTGTCCCTTGAAGCAAAGAAAGCCTGAACACACGGAACCTCCAACCATTTCCCTTCCCTCCTGCAGAAAAGATCTGCCTGTAAGATGGTGTTACAGTTAATCCCTCCCTCTGGGGCCATGCCTCTCCGTCTGTGAGTTCATACTACAGCCAAGCTTGATTGCAAAAGATCAGTAGCTTTTTCTTCAGGGTTTGTGGATCAAACGATTCCCAGTTCCTCAGTATTAGGTCTAGGGGGGTGTTCGCCTTGGTGGCAGATGAGGAGGAGCTCCCCATCTGAAAAAGACAAAGAGAAAATGAAGGTGCCCAGCGCCTTCTGACCTGGACCCTTGCAGGGCAGGAGAGAGGTTGTTAGTACACGTCCATGATGGACTGACCGGCCAGACTATACCTGCATACCAGCGAGGTCTTCTGTGTTGCCCCTAGTGTCTGTGCTCACACCTGCGTGACCATAGATGAGAATCTGTGGGACTGTTCATGCTTACCGAGACCTCTGTGCTGTACAGCCTGGTGGGGTGCTGTTAGCTATCCATGTGGGTCTCCCTCAATAGGAAACAAACAAACCCTTGTTTGATTTCTAGAATGGCCCAGATGGGTCCGGGCCCATTGGGCCTCTCTCAGGATGAGAATGAGGAGAGTCTGCAGGCAAAGGGTTGGGAGGGAAGAACAAATCCCGAGACTCTGTGGGAGTTCAGTGATTCTCTTCAGGAGTTGGTCTGCCTGTATTGTCCATTAAAGGAATACACCTGCCCACTAGTCTGCACAGAGTCCATATGCCTTTGTCCCCAGAACAGTCTCAAGAGGGTGATGAAGGAGTCCAAGCCTGGGGGTCAGTGCCTGGGGGCTGGGTCGTGAAGAAGAGTCTTCTGCTCATGCTCAATGGGACACCTGTGGGAAGGGGTTCCTGTAGCCATGATGTCAACTGACTGAGGTCAGGTTCCAAGGGACTCTGGTCTCCACCCTCCATGCCATTTCCTGCAGAATGACAGGAAAGGAAAGTGATAGAGAGGAGAAACAGGACTGTGGTCTCCGGAAAAGACCTAGTGGGTGATTAGGGCCGGGGATGGACAGACGTTTGCTTTCTCAGTGTGCCTGTTGCTCGGACATGTGCTTGAGCCAGAGGGCTGCCTAGTGTCGGAGGCCGGTTTATCCTGTCCCGAGTCTCCCAGCCGCCCCGTGGCTCTCCAGGGGCTGACGTGCTCACACAAGGTGCCCACAAGGGAGACCACAGTCCTCATTTCGGAAAGAGAAATTAGCTCAGAATCAGCACAACGTTCCCATAAACGGGATTTGGCTTAACTTGGCCAAGAAAACCTGTCCCCTGTGTCTTGAAGAATGGCAGCAGCTCTAGTAGCTTTTAAGTGACTGACAGGGTCCCAATCCCCATGCAGGCCACCAAAGATGAAGCCAGGCGGCGGTGATCGGGTTTGGGGAGGGGACCCCGGTGGGCTGCCCGTGGGGCTCTGTGGTCTAGGGGAAGACAAATACTTTGCTAGCCTCTGATTGGTCCTTTCAAGGAATTCTGCCTTAGCAACATCCACACATTTTAAAGCTTGTGTTTCCCACCTGACTGGGTTCAGCCCTAGGTCATCTATAGGGCCTTAGTGGCTTCCCTTCCTATGATCATTTCAACTTCTCCCGGCTATTAGTGAGGAGGAGGGGAAACACCCTTGGAGCAACCCTAGGCTTGCTTTTGGTCTCTCCTTCAAAGCCTGTCTCGCTTTTCTATAATCCTTTCTAAGGTGACCCGGCTCTGCAACAGGAACACACTCTACAGTTTCCCAGCAGAACTCACTCAGCAATCCTGTTGCCTTGCTCCCAGAAAGCAGTGGGCATATTAATCAGAATAAGTCAGAATCGCCAGCTCTATATTCTGTAACATTAGTAAAATTTCTTTGCAAACCCATCAGGGTCCCAGAGAAAGAATGGATACAACTGCTGGTCCCCTCTTGCCTGATTCCAGCCTTTCCTTTTTTTTTTTTTGGTATATAATTGACCTGTGCCTTTCAGGAGCTTCTAATTTGCACTTTTGTAAATGGGGGCTGGGAGTTTCTGGCCTTGGACGCGCAATTTAATAAACCTCCAGATGTGCTGTGTCCTGGTTGCTGCCTGTGTGCTGAGCCCCAAGTCCTCTCAAACACCCCCGTGTCTCAGCCTCCCCTTCCCACGGTCCGTCCCTCACCCCCTGACCCGCCTGGCTCCTCACCTGCGGGGCACACACAAAGAAACTCGGTCTTCCTGGCCAGGGAAAGAAATTCCACAACTACTAACAACGAAAAGGTTAGAGGAATTTCAGGGGGGAAAGGAGCTAATGAGGGGAATTCCAAAGCAGTGTCCCCATGTTGACTGAGCCTTGAACCATAGGTGGAAAAGATTCAAACCAGATAAGGACCAAGAGCTGAACCGAGACCGGAGAAGCCACTCAAGAAACAGTCTGCAATTTCAGCCCAGCCCAGGACTGCTTGCTAAAATTAAAGGAGAAAAATGCTGAGAAAAATCGCAGGACGCAGCATCCTTACAATTTAACCTTTTTAGTATTCAGGATGCAATCAAAATTAACTGGAATATGAATGAATGAATGAATAAATAAATAAATAAATAAATAAATAAATAAATAAAAATGTGACATCTCCAGAGCATAGAATACTAATTATGTTCAAAACTGAGATATGCAAGATATTGACAGTAATAGGCAAGCATCTTAAAGCACTTGTAGCTGTCCTCAGCTGAATGTGGTTTCCCTGAATGCAAATCTCAGCAAGGAAGTCTCGGATCGCAGCAGAGACGTGGAGACAACAAAAGGAAGCCAAGTGGACATGCCTGGATGGAAAAATATTATGAATAAAATATCAAGCAAACAGAAAGCTGGGCTTGAGTAAAAGATCAATGCTACCCTCAGGCTGTTTTTCTTGCCGGAAAACTTGTTTAGGTCACATAACAATAACATGCAAATGAAAAGGTGTTTCAGCGAGCAGTGGAAAGTATTCAGGCAAGATCAGGCTCAGTGATCTCCTGTCAAAAGAAAGCTAACATCAAAGTTTTCTCTGGCTAATTTGAGTTTTGAAGATATGAATAAAATAGGAGTACTGTTAGAGTGAAAAAATGTTATTGAACAAGATTAAAGAGAGAAGATGATGAAGCAGTTCAGTTCTCTCATTAGTTGTACTTTAAAATTCAAGACTGAATGTACAGGTCAAAATGGCACATTCTTTTGAGTTAATAAAGCTATTGTAATAATCATAACCTGCAGGTCTTTTTCCATATGAACAACTGTCTTTTGCCCACCCCTGTGTATATATGAAGAAGGTGCACTTACAAAACATTAGGTAGCATCTCAATATCAGGAATGAAGAGTGAGACTTAACTCATGCACGAGGAGCCTGCTTTAGAAATGATGACAACGAAAGGAGAAATGGTTTATGGTATTTCAGAAGATGGATGATTCTTCTTGGGTGAGAATGTGGGTAAGTAGTGTGCCTGAAGGTTTGCTAAAGTGTCTTAGAGGATAACATTAGCACTTAGTGGATATAGCTGCTAAATACAGAAGAATGAACTTGCCTTTTTCGTACTCTGAAAATGAAAATTTTAGTTTTGCTATTGAAACCAAGCGACGGTGTTTGGATCTGGGTTGGTTGTCTCGAAACATCGAAGAATGAGTTCTCAGACAAAGCGTAAGCGAAAGAAAGTGTATTTGAAAGACAGACAGACTCCCCGCAGTGGGGAGGGGACTCGAGTGGGCTGCCCGTGGGGTTCTGTTGTCCAGGGGTAGATATATGCCTTGCTAACTTTTGATTGGTTCTTTCAAAGAGTTCTGCCTCAGCAACATCGATACATTTTGAGGTTTGTGTTTTCCCACCAAACTGAGTCAGCTTGAAATGATCTTGTTTTCCTCAGGGTCATCTCCCTAGGCAACTGCAGCCTGTCAGGGTTTGCCAGGTCCTCGGGTTTATTTCCCTTCCCGGGGTCTCCTCCCTAACTGCCTAGCTTGCCTCTGTCTCTTCACGATAACTGCCAATTTTACGATGACATATGTGCAGATATATTTTGAAGTACACTTATAAGTATATGAACAGTGTAATTTTCTAGCCATCCTTAATTCAAAGATTGTTGGATTTTTAATTCCACGACACGAAGAAAGAAAATTTTTCTTGGCCCTGGCCGGTTTGGCTCAGTAGTTGGAGCGTCGGCCTGCAGACCAGAGAGTCCTGGGTTTGGTTTCCACTAGGGGCATGTACAAAAAAAAAATATATATATATATATATATATATATATATATATATATATATATATATTTTAGAAAATTTTCCTTGATTTCTCAGTGCTCCTCCAAAAGTCCTAGCCTTCTGAAACTCTTCATGTACCAAGAGAACTATCTGTGGGGCCAATTGCACTGATGATTAGAGTGATGACACAGTCCCTTACCTCCCTAAGAAAACCAAAGGGTCATAGCCTAGACTAGGCCTCAAATTAAGCTCCAGCAGGTTAGGAAGACTAGAGAGCCAGCTCCCCAGGTATCTGCATGCAAAGGTGATGACGTCCTAAAACTTGGGGAAGACCTGGACTATCTGGTTTCTGCCGAGATTTTATATGGCAAATAAAAGAATGACTCAGACCATTTATACTTCCAAGGAGACCCTCATCCTAACCCTTCATAAACAAAGAAAAATCATCTTTGTTCAACCCTCACCTATGGAATACTCCACAACGCATACAGGTTATCGGGATGACTCTTTGTTACCCGGAGTAAGCACTTGGTCAAGAGAACCAACACACGTGTGTACTGTGGAGTAATTCATAAGATATCCAGCTTTGATGCAGAACATCTCCTGTGTTGATTAAAATTATTGTGGATAAAATTAATAAAGATGTATATTAAAAACATAACACAAAAATATTGTCAAAATGTCCACCAGAAAACTGATACTAAATTAACTTCCTTGCCAAAATATCAGGAGAGCACACTACACAAATATAAACAAAATAGAGCCAGTGCCATGGAAACATGGGCCAGACTGACAAACCTCAGAGGGAAGGGGAGCAGGAGGAGATTAGCCAGATAATTTATATGTATGTATGCATGACCCACCACGGACACAGACAATGCCACGAGAGCCTGGAGGCAGGAGTGGGCTGGAGGGGCTGTGGGGGGGGGGGGGGTTATCTGTAATACTTTCAACAATAAAGGTAAATTTTAAAAAGTAAATTAAAAATAGATTAAAAATAAAATTAAAATAAATACATACACAATTTCCTCCCCCAAATAATCTAATATATATATGTGTGTATATATATGTATACATATATATAAATTTTTTTTCTTTATTGATTTTAGAGAGAAAGGAAAGGAAACATCGATGAGAGAGAACACTGATGGCCGCCTCCTGCATGCCCCCTACTGGGGATTTGGCCCACAACCTGGGCATGTGCCCTGACCGGGGATCAAACCGGTGACTTCTTGGTGCAGGGGTCGATGCTCAACCACTGAGCCACACTGGCGTGGCTAATATATTAATGTATTTAATATTATATAACATGTAATATATTCAATATATCTGGGTCCAGGATAGCTCTATATTTCTTCTCAGTTTGTCCTAACTATGCTTCTCCCCCACGCCCAGTCCATTTTTCAATATCTACTTTTTTCAAAGAAATTATGTGCTTCTTAGGATATATTCTAGAAGTGTGTTTCTACTTATTCAGGATTTTTTTCCAGGTGGGAGGGTTAGAATAACTGACTCCCCCTATCACATGAATAAAAAGAAACAAAAGCTAGAGTTACTTTCCATGTTCACTCTCAAAAGGTTGTAAAAAATTGTGAACTTCTATGGAGACACAGGCAAAAAGAGAGGGGTTACTCTGCTTAAAGTTGTATATCAGGGCGTGTAAAGAAGTAAAAATAGAAATAGCAAGAAAAAGAGCCTATACCATTAGGAAGACCAAACTAGAACTTCTAAAGAGAATATGATCAATAGAATGGAAAAAAAGAATGGGTTCATCAAAGGAGTACCAGAAACACTAGGTATTGAGCTGGGAAATGGGGTGGCATAGAATAAATGAAGGACAGAATTATGAGATGTGAACAATAATGTCAAGTTCTAAAGACATTTCATAATTTTCTCAATTAGCTCATTAGTTCTGTACGTATTTGTTGCATTATTATTATGTTGCATGTTGTAAAGAAAAATAAGATAGATTCCCAGCCTTAAATAGGCTCAAATCTCATTGTTCTTGGAAACATTTGTACAGAGTCAGGGGAGAAGGTTACTACTCAGACTTTCTGTTGCTGGAGTTTGAAGTTAGACATTCTATGAAAGTGCTAAATTGGAACCATGTGAAAAGTTTCAAAGGCTAAATGAGTCTTATTAATTCTGTTTCAGAAAGTCACTGAAGCCCCTTTGTTTTTGTCTTTATGGTTGAAGGTATTACAGATGTCCTTCCTTTTCCCCCCATTGACACCCTCCTCCCCACCCCACACCCCTTCACCACACTGTTGTCTGTGTCCATTGGTTATGCTTATGTGCACATCAGTTCTTTGGTTTATCTCTTCCCTCCCCACCACCCACCCCAGCTTCCCTCTGAGGTTTGTCAGTCTGTTCCCTACTTCCATGTCTCTGAATCTATTTTGTTGTCAGCTTATTTTATTCATTATATTTCACAAATAAGTGAGATCATGTGATATCTGTCTTTCTCTGACTGGCTTATTTCGCTGAGCATAATACTCTCCAGGACCCTCCATGTTGTCTCAAAGGGTAAAAGATCTTTCTTTCTTACAGCTGCATAGTATTCCATTGTGTATATGTACCACAGTTTTTTTTTTATCCATTTGTCTACTGGTGGACACTTGGGCTGTTTCCAGATCATAGTATATAGTGCTACTATGAACACAGGGGTGCATAAATTCTTTCTGATTTGTGTTTTAGGCTTCTTAGGATATATTCTATAAGTGGGATCACTGGGTCAAATGACAGTCCATTTCTAATTTTTTGAGGAAACACCATATTGTTTTCCATAGTGGCTGCACCAGTCCGCATTCCCACCAGCAGTGAAACGAATGAAAAAAATCAATAATGGGACTACATCAAACTAAAAAGCTTCTGCACAGCAAAAGAAAACCAGCATCAAAATGAAACGGAAACCAATGTATGGGAGAACATATTTGTCAATGTTACATCTGATAAGGGGTTAATTTCTAAAATATGTAAGGTACTCATACAACTCAACAAAAGGAAGACAAACAACCCAATTTAAAAATGGACCTCAATAGACACTTCTCCAAAGAGACCATACAAATGACCAAGACACATTTGCAAAAATGCTTAGCGTCACTAATCATCAGAGAGATGCAAATTCAAACAACTGTGAGGTATCCCCTCACACCAGCCAGAATTGCTGCCATCAACAAATCATCAAACAAGTGCTGGTGAGGATGTGGAGAAAAGGGGACTCTAGTACATGGAGCCCTTTAAAAGAATTGTTCTGAATGGAAGTTGGGAAACAAGACAGATTTGGATAAGTGACTGAAATAGAGTAGGGATGGAGAGGGCTAAGCAAGTATTTTGTGGCTGTCAAGTTACACAGTGGTCCCTACCTGATACAGATGTCACAGATGTTCGACTGACTGGCTAATGTAACCCCCTGATCAATGGTGGTTAGACCTCAGCTCTATATTATGTCTATGATCATCAAGTAGTGTAAAATATTTTTTTTCTTTGTACATCACAAGCTTGGCATGTCTTACTAGCACCCTCCTACAAGGATTAAGAGAAGAAACAGACTGTGTTAAGAATGTATTTGAACATAAACATTTGTGTCTGATACTTTCTCAATGTACATAAAGCGATTAAAATATTTATGCCATCTAGTGTATAATTTATTCAGTGAAAATCAATATACTGAGGAACCAATGTATCTACCGAAGGCCCTGCTACAAAGCCAGGATGGGAGCATTGCTGTGGTACAGGCTGCAGTTTGGTCTGAAACCGTGACTGAGCCCTGAGTCTACCATTCATTTGCTTTATGACCTTGGAAATTTCACCTGCATCATTATTTTCCTTGTGTGTTTGATATAAGACAATGCAAGTTTTTGACATAGACGCAAGGATATGAGGATGCTTTTGGTAACTTCTTTCACATTTTGAGTGTTCTGAATTGTTGCCCTTAGAAAACCTTGTCTTGCTTTGCATTTGCATTTTTCTTTGTTTTTTTTTTTTTTTTTTTTTTTTTGCTTTTCAAATATGTGGTGACAAAAGAAGATTGGACTTTAGGTGGTAACACACAATGTGATATCCAGATGATGTATCATAGAATTGTATAGTTGAAACCAATATAATTTTATTAACCAATGTCATCCCAATAAATTTAATTAATAAAAACCCTAGTATTTTTTAGCCATGTGCCTTATCATTGTCCAGGTACCCTAAACTCTACCAGTTTCCCATTTCTAGTACATTGAACACTATTCTTTTTTTTTTTTTATCCTCACCAGAGGATATTTTTCCATTTTTTGTACAGATAGAGTGGGAGGGAGAGAGAGGAAGGGAGAGAGAGAGAGAAACATCGACATGAAGGGACACATCGAGTGGCTGCCACCCGCACGACCAACCAGGGCCAGGGACAAACTGCAACCGAAGTACATGCCCTTAGCGGGAACCAAACCCGGGTCTCTCCAGACCGCAGGCGGACGCTTTAACCGCTGAGCCAAACTGGCCAGGGCTGAACACTATTCTTAAGGAGGGTGGCTTTTATAATTTTCCTTGATAAAGGTTCATAATTTAACTATAACATGTATTTTCCAATCAGTCACTTCCAAGTAAACTACAAGTGAAAAACAAGATGCCTAATTAAAGACCTACACTTTTTCCTCAGAATATATTAAGGTTATTTTACTTCTATCTCAGTTTTCTCTTCTGTAACACCAGGAAATATTCAATACCTCTGACCTCCTATTAGCATAGCTAATTTTTAAAAAATAATTTAGCAAATCCTGTTACATATCCTCCATCCCTCCACCCACGTGATATATTAGAAAGAAAGGTTTTTCTAAAAAAATCTCTTATGATTTTGACTGCTATAAGTTAATTAAACATTGTCTTTTTATCTGTGTTTCTATCTTGTATGGTTCCTGGCATATATTAGACATTCAACCTCTGCCGAATGAATGGGTGTTGACTGTCACCTCCAGACTGGTAGACTAGAGACCACGCATGGGTCTAAGAATCTTAGTGTAAGGAGTAGACTTGTGTAATTATAGTAAAAAGGACAATTTCTACACATTAAGGAAGTATTAAAAACTCTCTCATTTGAAAATTTGAATCTGGTTTTTTGAAGTAGCTTTTTCTTAAATCTTAGGTTAAATTTCTGTTAACATATTAAATATGGGGGCATTAATAGTGCAATAGTTTAAAGACATCTAGAAATATGTTAAATTATTTCATTTAAAAGAAAACAAAGAATTATTTAGTAATTTCTTTTGAAACACACACTGATTCTATAACTGTGAATAATCTATTTACTAAGCTAGTATTCCTTTTATTCCTTTCCAAATACACTTGCAAATAAGGTAAAATCAATTCACGTTAAAAGAAATTTAAAGTGAGAAAAATAGGAAAGAGAACAAAACAAATCTCACAAAGAAATATTGGTTAAAGAGGCAGTGAATTTTTCTTCTTAAAGAGGATATAAATGACACCCCATTGATTCCTCAAATTATTTAGGATCCAGGAGAGAAAATGCTGGTGTGAACAGTGGCGGCTCGTCTTTTCTTTTATTCCCCGACTGCGCCTGACTCTACCATCCGACCTCCTGAACGCCTGAAGTCCACAGACATGCAGCAGATTTTAGTTTTCCTATCAAAAGTTTTCACCCAGGTTTTGTTTTCACACACTTCTGACTCTGCAGTACTGAGACTTCCTAGCTTCACTTAAGAATGTCTTTATAGTTTTAGATGGGCACGCTCTTCTGCAAGTGTAGCTGAGCCTGTAGTCAGGGGAAAACCCAACGGGGCTGATCAACGCACACAAACTTGGGGGAACAACAAAGGCTGCAATCACAGCATCACACGATCAGGAAGTGCGTTTGGAATTCCCTTCTGTGGCCTTTGCATCATTACGGCAAACAGTGATTACATCTGACAAATATGTATTTTTCCATTTCTTTTTTTATATCTACACTGGGAATAGGAATTTTAATGTGCTCAAGCTACATAAACTTGTAAGTGGATGGAACTCTTTACAGGCTAAAAACTACCCTTGATGATTTCTGTGAGAAGTGAATCAAATAATAATATCATTTGAGAATGAAAATGGAAACAAATCAATATTATGGGACTGAATCTTGGGCATCAAGTAAGAGTCCAGACACCTATCTACAGTAAAACCAGGGTATGTAACTAGGTGTTTTAATGGATGTGATCCCCAAGGTTCATATTTACTATACATTTCCCCAATGTCCTTATCATCTTGAAAAAGGAAATGAAGGAAAGAGTAACAGGCAGAGCTGAAAAAAAGGGAGAGAGTGAAAATTTAATCCTTTGAATCATTAATCTTAGAATCAACATCGTTTGGGGCTTAATGATGTAGTCTATATACCCACTGTTAGGTTTCTTATTAGCAGATTAAATATCTACCTGATAATTCCTTGTTCAAAGAACATTGTCTCTGTACCTCCCATGACCAGAAACTTTAATTTAATTTATTAAAAATACATAGATTATAATTATACATATATATTTATATTATATAATAGAAATATGTATATGTGGTATTAATTATATGAATCAAATATAAAAATATGTTTTATTATGTCACAATCTCATTTTGTATATTAGCAAATGAGATACCACAAACACCACTCTTGGACTGTAAGACACATTTCTCTTGATTTCCAGAATGCAACATAATGCAAGCCGTCAGCCAGCCAGCCCAGTGTTGATCTAGAAAGCTCACGGGCAAGGTTTATCAGGGTGAAATAAAATAAAAGTCCCAACTGTCCCAACTTACTGCGCCTCGGTCACTGCTCTGGCTCCTCACAATTCCTCTCCAACCATCACGTTCTCCTTTAAGAAGCTGCACAGTTGATTGTATTCTTCATCATTCTCTGTCTTCATTTTTGTGTCAGTAATCCCTGCAGTCAGTTTCCTGTCCTCGGTCACCTGAAAGAGGGTCTGTGTTGTTTCCTCAACCCTGTTCCTTCTTTCTGGTTTCACTTTGAAACATTTTCTTGAAACAGGTGAATATCAAGAACATGACTTTTTGCTTCCCAAATGGATCAGAACTCCCTTTGACCTTTAAAACAAGAACTGCAAGAGAAAAACCCACAAGTGCTCAGATTTGCACTTTGTTCATCATAGTTTGCATTTTAAAGACATCAATCCTCAGTCCATGGTTCTGTGACTTAATGATAAATTACTTCTCATCTGTGAGTTCAATATCAGGGGCATTGGTTTTCTCAATATAAAAAAATGCCAATCAGCCTGGCCAGTAGGGCCCAGTGGATTGAGCTTCGTCCCATGGACTGAGAGGTCCCAGTTGGACTCCCAGTCAGGGCACATACCTGGATTGTGGGCCCAGTAGGGGGCGTGCAGGAGGCAGCCAATCAATGTTTCTCTCTCACATTGATGTTTCTCTCTCTCCTTCACTCTCTAAAACATCAATAAAAACAATATATTTTTTAAAAGCCAATCAAATTAGCCAATATCTAAGTCTCTTCCTGATTATCCCATTCTTTAACTCATTGTGCTTCTATGTAATTCCTTCTACACTCAGGGGCTCTTACTGCTACTATTTATTTATTTAAAAGGCCTGCAGTATGATCTGGGCCCTGTAATCTAGTATCATGTATCATGTTATAATATTTTCCTTGGATTTACTTTCATATTGAATAATGGGATTTTGAATACACATTTCAGTTTAAATTTTACTAAACAAAACCTTACTGCTCTAGCTTTTCAGTATTAAAAATTGTTACAATACTCTTTTCCATCTTTCTAGCTTCTAATAAACACAATGTTGTTTTGCCAGTATCTATATAACCATAATCCTAAATTGAACTCAGTTGACTAAATGGTTTGGTTTAAAGATTTCTTTCTTTTGATAGAAATACTGCACAGAAACACTCTCATAATTTTTCTAAAACTTCCATAGTATATATCAGATAGAACTGTCTAAATCATGAAAAGCTACAGAGTTTTGTACTTTCAAGAGTTAAATTCTATCTTATTTAAACTAAACCAAGTTAGATCACTGTGGGTGAATATTCATCTATTAATTTTATCCCGAATGAGCACACATGATATTCTGGGTCAGAGACAAATTTAGTCCTATCATTTCTCAGTGAAGAATAAGTGAGTTGGCCCCTGTGTCCTCATGCTTACTCCTGGCATGAGGTGATGAGAATCAATAGCAATTTTCCCTATAAAAGCAGCCAGGCTCTCCATAGATCAGAGGCCAGGAAATCGTCTTATGCTCTCCTTAGGAGAGGAGGGAGGCTGCTGTGCCCCGCCCATCTGGAACGGTCTTGGAAGAGTCATGAAACTGAGTGCTTACTCCAAAGTGTCAGAATGTAAACAAAATCTGCCTAATATCCAGAAAGTCTGATGTCTCTCAGCAGTTTCTATGACATAGAAATGGTTCAGATTCTGTGTCTTCATCCCTTGTGACACATGACTCCCTCCAGGCTTCCCCCTCGAGAGCGTAGCCCAGGGACAAAGTCCAGGTTGCAACCACTGGTTCGCTCAGGGTTGCAAGATAAATTGTTATCATCCCTTCAAATCAAAGCAATTCATTCAATAATTAGACAGATGTTTAAAAACAGAATTCTGGGGGTATGTGAAGAAGCTTGGGGGAGACTAAAGCTTTTTAAAATGGCATAGAGAAATCAAGGCAAATATATGTCCCTATAAAAATATAAACTCATATAGCTTCAGCGCAATAAACAAATCTCTCTGTCGGACTTCACGTTGTTAAAATACACCCCAAACAGACTAGCCTCCAGCACCTGGAGGGTTTGCCTGAACCGGGCTAGCTGGAGCCCTTCTTTGTTGAGCACAGTCACATGTCTGCGTGTTCGCTGGTTTCCATTTGCTCTGGAACCAGGAGGTCAGCACAGGAGGGTCCCCTGACAAGCAGAGGGTCACGGGATGGCAAGCAGAGGCTCCCCAAATCGTGTGCATCTTTAGCCTAAGCTGGCAATTTGCACAGCATCGCTTTCAGCTTGTTTTCGTGCCGGAAGCAATCTGCATGGTGGATCACGGCATCAAAGGCTTAAGCACTGAAAAGTCATCCGTCACTTTCCCTAAAAATGAGTGAAAGAAATAGAGAAAATGGAGGCAGCCAGAGAAAACGGAAGCTTCGCTCACAAAGGGCCCGCGAGGCATGTCTGTAGTGGGTTGCGGAGAAATTGCCCTCGAGGACAAAATCCGAGAAGTGTTGATGCTACAGGGTAAAGTAGACCGAGATGTATGTATATATATATTTTTTATCCTCACCTGAGGACATTTTTTCCTTTTTTGTTCAGATAGAGTGGGAAGGAGAGAGAGTAAGAGAGAGAGAGAGAGAGAGAGAGAGAGAGAGAAACACTGATGTGAAAGGGACACATCGAGTGGCTGCCACCCACACGACCCAACCAGGGCCGGGGACAAACTGCAACCGAGGTACATGCCCTTAGCGGGAACCGAACCCGGGTCTCTCGGGACCGCAGGCCGACGCTCTAACTGCTGAACCAAAATGGCCAGGGAGACCTAGAATATTTGATTACCTCTGACACTTGTGTTACATGCATATAGACCAAATGCGGTTATATCACTTATTCTTTTCAGACACATTTAACATAAGATTCAATATCTGCTGTTTGAAAATGCACATATATTTTAACGTGCAGAAAATTGCCCGGCTGGTGTGGCTCACTGGTTGAGCGTCCACCGATGCACCCCGAGGTCGCTGGTTGTGGGCCTGATCCACAGTGGGGGGCGTGCAGGAGGTGGCCAACCCATGTTCTCTCTCATTGGTGCTTCTCTCTCTCTCTCCCTCTCCTTTCCTCTCTCTAAAATCAACAAAGAAAGAAATATTAAATCAATAAAATGCAGAAAGTTCAAATAAAGGCATCCCAGTGAGAGAATACATATTCAAACCGGTAACTGCCAGACCACATATAAAAACAGAAGTCTGACCACACAGCCCTGACCGCAACCAGCCCAGAAGCCAGGTCCCCATGGGTGTGCGCAGCCATCCACCCGAGGGACGGGCTTGTTCAGTGACTGCTGGTTTCCCGGTTGGCCATCCTCTTCCCTCCCTCCCTGTTTCCTACTCAGGACCAGCCACGGACAAGGCACGGATGCCACACTCACCAACTACAGAGGACTACTCCAGCTCACCAGTGCCAACATCTGCCCTCCGGGCACAACTGAAGCCTCCCTCTGTTCCGCCTGAGAGCTTCCCAGTCCCCGGCAGGGCAAATACAGGGCTAGAGTTGTTCTTACAGAAAACAATATAATAATTAAGAAATAATGATACAAGAATCAAGTCTGTGCTTCTTGTGCTCACAACTGTGAACCTACCTTTGCCCCACCCTGTACAGGTGATGGTGGCTGGCACCCTTACAAACTCTGAATAGGTAGCTTTTACTTATTCTTGCTAGCAGTTTTGTTTATTTCCACTATGTGTGCATGTGTGTGTGTGTGTGTGTAAATATAATAATTATTATTATTAAGTCATACATTTTAAGGAACAGCAACATTTCTCCTGCTTATGAAAAATCTCATTGAAAAAGTAGTTTTGCAACTTTAAAGAACAACCGATGAAAGTTATGTCAACATAGAATGAGCTGGAGATTTAAATAGCAGGTCACCTTCTACAATACTATCAGAATAAGTCTTTCTTCTCTATCAGACTTCACTGCGATTATGCATTTTTGTGATTAAGTGATTTAATGGTACTAATACTGCTGTGGGTTGGAAAGCTTGATGTTTTCTTTACTCCCAAGTGTTAAGTTGTTGATGGAGAAAATCATCCCCAAATTGTACAGTTTATAGGATGTTTCTCTGACCTATCTCCACTGCAGACTCCGTGAAATCAAGGACTTCCCCCAGATTTTTCCTATTGTGTGAACTGTCAGGCTAGGGCATCGCTCCTCATCGTCAGGCTGAATAACCGGATCTGACCGAGAATGAATACGGAGGGTTATCTCGGCCACACTGTATCTGCCTAGAACACAGGAAAGAGATGGGAACCTCTCGCTGTTTAAAGCCTTCTGACAGTTTTCACGACTTCAGGCCGGTCTAATGTGGACCCACTTTCACTAAAGGGGATCAGTTCTTGTGAAGCCTTCAGGCTTGGGAGCAGGATGTTGACTTGGAGTCTGACAGGAAAATAGAGACCAGATAGTCATCTTTTTCTGTGCCTCTGTGTGCACTACCATTTATGAAATTGTGTTAATTATTCTGGTCTTCTATTTTCATACTTCAAAATTTTACCTGCAGATTTTTTTCTTAGGGTTTACTTCTACCCTTCACTCTGCTCTGAAATTTGTTTTACAGGTTTCTTGAATTTATCAGCCTTAAAGAGACATAGTGATTTATACATAAGCCATTAGACTCTTACAAGAAATAGTCTAAGATTTTGCTGCATATAAAATTTTCCCATCACCCACTTACAGGAGATGAGGAGTACTTCGTAGCTATAAAATTAAGCCCCAACCCATAATCGCACTGCTGTGGGTCATCGCATTTAATTTTCCATGCTTCCTTCACGACGTTTTTATCAATCTCTTACGAGTCCAATTCTCACATGCAAGTAAAATTATTAAATTGAGGTAAGTTTATAGTCATTTGTAGTTATAGGCCAGATAATCTTAAAAGAAAAACAACCTTTTAGCAAAAGAACAAGAGATATGACTGGGCCATCACTTGAGACCTTGAAACTATTCCTCCTTTGACTCCTTTGCTCGAGTGTCGAAGTGTTTGTTGCTGAAGTGGGGTGGAGGCTTCGGCCCCCGATGGGCGTGCTTACACACCTGCCTCTGCAGGAGAAACACCATCCACTGCCATGCGTGTGACCCCTGCAGTCACTGGTACGCCTGACGCAGGACTCGGGGAGTGTATGTCACCTCCGCTGAAAACAGTGTGGAGATGGGGGGCAGAGTGTCGCACCCCAGGGCGTTTTAGGAATACTGTTGATAGTCCCTACACCATAAACTAGAAACCAATTACACCAGAGTCTCAGGAAGGAAAGTGAGCATCAGAAATATTAAGACGATTCTGGGAGAAACACAAAACTGTCCAAACTAATGATTGAAGCAAATATGGACTTAATAGTCCATCCATTAATTAGAATACTAGTTCTCAAATTAAATATAAGTTTAAGGAGATGGAGGAATAAACTTTTCACACAAATATGCCCACTTCCACTAAAATCAGTACTGTGGAGCTACCCTAACAGATTGGGAAACACACTGTAATTTTAACATCGCATCTGGTTTTGGACGTTGTAAGACGGCGGGACTTTCAGCTTTGGCCAGGGGATGAGCCTGGCAGGTTCTCTTCCCAAAAGTAGCTGCAGAGCTGTAAAAAAAATAGGCCAATGACGCCCATTTCAATGTTCCACTCTGCGCAAATGCATAAACCAACCTGAGAATCACTTGTGCTTGAAAAAGTGCTGACCGATGAGCGGGAAGGGTGGGGGGCTGGGGCAGGTGGCCTGGGGCTGCTTCCACTTCCTTTGCTACACACGTGCTCACGCCTGCTTAGCAGGAGGCTTCTGCCAGCGTGGGGAAAGCAGGAAAACTGGCAGCTTCTCTGTCACGGGCAAAGGGGACTCATTTGATGTGGAGCAATGAGCAATGCCAAGGTCAGCATCATCATCAGGGTATGTGACTTCTCAGAGGAACGAAGGTGCGATGGGTGCAGATCACCTGCGGCTGAGGTCATGGTTAGAGAAAGCAGACCGCTCACTGGCTTTGCTCGTGTGCAGTGGAGAGTGAGTGCCCCACCTACTGACGAATTCCTGGGGTACCTGGGGAGCTGTCCACGGTGCAAAAAGGGCCAGGGATGAAGTTATATCCTGCGACGATTTGAAAATACTTTGAATATTTAATATGCTCCTCTCTGCTAACACAGACCATTGATGGAATTAGGATTATTGCCTAGATTGTTTAAAGACAACCTCTGCGTGGTCATTGGCTGATCACTAAGTTATGCAAAAACAAGGGTAAATGACAGTAAAGTTAGGCTTGAACATAGAATCAAGAATTACTTAAATATAAAATAAAACTAAGCAGGGACATCAGTAACTGACTGTCCAATGAAAAAGAGAGGAAAAAAGAGGCAGAGACAGAGAACACAAAGAAAATGACTCTAAAAAGAACAACAAAACCAATGGGGGTGCGGATATTAGACTTGAGAGTTGATAAAATATATTACCAAAATAGTCAGTGTTCAGTCAAAAATATTATGAAGTATGGAAACAGAAAATTGTGAGCCATACTTTTAAGAAAAACTTTATAGAAACTATTCCTGTCCCCGCAGAGATTTAAAATCAACGAATATAAATATATTCAAAGATAAGGAAAATAAAGTTTAAAGAAATAAAGCCAAGTGTGGCTACAATAAATTAATATAAATAGGTTTGTTGGCTATTAAAAGAACCAAAGTGAATGCATGGACTTTAAGAGTATAATAATTAAAATATACGTTTAATCAAATTCAGATTTGTGATGTTGGAAAAAGAATTGGTGAACTTAAATATAAATCAATAAAAATTAACCATAAAGTCCCAGATTACCTTATATAAATTATTGCCCTAGATACTACCTTGTAGTTAAATCAAAACAAAATAAATCCCTATGCCTCCAATTAACAAAAGTAGGAATGGAAAAATACCATAGTCATAGGTTTCTAGAGGACCTAATCTCTAAGACTGAAATCTGTATAGCCAAACATTAGAATCTGTTATGTTCTAATGTAATTGGTTTTTTAATCTGATCACAGATTATTTGAAATGGTTTGTTTATATGAGGCAATTACATAATTAGTTACAAAGCTATGTGATTTATTACAAATAGTAATTTTTCATTTGAGTTATTACAAAATTCAACATTTGTTTACAAAACTTTATATACCTGACATCTTAGTTAACTGTATCAGACCTTATAAAAGTCATTATGTTAGTTTAAAAGAAAAAGCGTTTGCCCATAATGCACTTCCAGTTACACAATCTGGTACAAATAAATACCTAGAGTGGCCAGAAAGTTAATCCTGTCTCTCGATATCAGCCTTAAGTTTGTTCTTCCCCAATAAAATGTAGATAATGACATTAATTGTAATCACATTGAATGATTCTAATAGAAATATGTCTCTAGCTCAGATCACTGCCCATTTGTGCTTCTGCATATTAGGAAATAAAAGGTCATTTGGAATACAAATCTCTCCATGTTCCCCTCCACTTAAAGCTTTTCCTTAAATGGCTATGTCTTCCATGAAAGACAACACGAATGCATTTTCTGTTCCGGCGAACAGGCCTGAAGAACCTATTGGCACAATCTTTAGAGATCGGGCCTCTGCAAATCCTGGCTGGAGAGAACCGTCTAGGTTCTGTGGATTCCGCGCGCTGCCTCCCTCCCTCCTCGCAGCCGGGCTCGCTTGTACTTAGTGAGCCATTTTGCAGGCACTCTACGTGCGAACCACAGGACTGTGAATTGTTTTAAAGAAATTCATACAATTTATGTCTTTCAATTTCTAGTGAGTAATGGAATAGGTTACTGCAGTGTTTTATTATATATGATGGGCAAAGCCTCTTCCTAAGTATCTCTATGTAGTCAAAGATCTTATTTAAGGACATAAGAATAAAGCATATTCGATTACAGGACAAGACATGTATGCCAAAGTAATCAAATGGCGTTTTCTTTGGTTTAATCTATATTCCAATTTTAAAATATCTATATCAGCTATTACCCCAATATATCTAAATGATATGATTTCCTTTATGTGTTCTACATACATATTACACATTAAAATAAATTTTTAAAAATAATTTCATATAAAATAATTTATTACGTTAAAACTAATATCAAATAATAAAAGTGCTGAAAAAATATGGCTTAAATACAGAGCTACAAAAAGGAGAAACTTATCTCTCTACTATAAAACTATAATTAGGGATTCATTACACATACATTTAAAATATTTTATGCTTTCTGTATAGATAATATAATTACTTTTTAATTATAGTCTAAGATGTCTTTGCAAATTATAGTATCCACATTAGGGATTAAAATTAATATTTGGTACTATTTGGCAAATTACAAATCCGCAGGTTTGCACTTATCTAGCTACATACTTGATTGGATTAATTTATTATTACACATGTGTTGCTTTTAAAAAATAAACTATGAATAAGATTCAGGGCGTATAGACATATACTAACCAGCTCCTAATAAAATATTAATTCAGAAGCATGGAATTTGTTTCCAAAAATTCTAAAGAATATTAAAATGTATGTGTATTTCTTTGCTGAATAATACTAAGTGGTAAATAATTTTCCATAATTTCAGACCCAATTTGAATAGTTACTCAATATGCATAAGTTCTGAAAATTATATGAGTAGAAAGTAAATTTAAAAATCACCACTGTGCCCAGGTGGTGTGGCTCAGTGGTTGAGCATCGACCCATGCACCAAGCGGTCTCCGGTTCGATTTCTGGTCAGGACAATGCCCAGGTTGTGGGCCAGATCCAGTGGGCGTCATGCAGTAGGCAGCCAATTGATGTCCTATCTCATCAATGTTTCTATCTCTCTTTCCCTCTCCCTTCCTCTCTCTCTGAAATCAATAAAGAAAAAATATTTAAAAATAAAAAAATAGCCCTGGCCAGTTTGGCTCAACGGTTAGAGCGTTGGCCTGTGGTCCAGAGAGACCCAGGTTCAGTTCCCGCTAGGGGCATGTACCTCGGTTGCAGTTTG
The DNA here is from genome assembly GCF_014108415.1 of Molossus molossus. Classification (NCBI taxonomy): domain Eukaryota; kingdom Metazoa; phylum Chordata; class Mammalia; order Chiroptera; family Molossidae; genus Molossus; species Molossus molossus. The sequence continues at coordinate 118,884,939 of NW_023425377.1, read as the reverse complement.
TCCCAGCACTGGTTGGGTCAAGCGGGTGGCAGCCACTTGATGTGTCCCTTTCACATCGATGTTTCTCTTTCTCTCTCTTCCTCTCTCTCCTTCCACTCTACCTGAACAAAAAATAGAAAAATGTCCCCAGGTGAGGATAAATAATAATAATAATAACAATCACTACTGTGATGTCCAGGACATCAGTTGATATTGTTACTCCTGTAAAAACCTGGTGATACTGATAGGTCATGGCATCAGACGTATTCGAATCAGCTTTTTCTAATGGGTTGATACTCAGAATAAATTAGTAGTTAGGCCTCTTGAATATTAAAAAAGTGGTTTATCATCAGCAATTTGATGAACAAAAAGATCGTTAGATCATTAGTTGTCCTTGACCAGCCATATGATTTAAGTTCACAAAGGAACACATTTAAGAGGGTAAAAGGTTCCTATTAATGATTATGGTGGACAATAGACTTAGCCAGGACTGTCATACGGGATATAATATCTTCTTATCCAGGGATGGTGTACAAGAAGCCTCATAAGCTAGAGTTCTCTGTATCTTGCAGAATTACTTTCAATGGGTCACCTATAGCTCTTACAATTTTTATTTTGTTTCAAAAAAGCTCCCCCCCCAGCTTTATTGAGGTATAACCAACAAAACTGTAATATAATTAAAGTGTACAATGTGACAATTTGATATATGTATACATTGTGAAATAATGACCACAATCAAGTTAACCCATCCATCACTTCACAGTTACCGTTGTGTGTGTGTGTGTGTGTGTGTGTGTGTGTGTGTATGTGTTTGGTTTTTGGTGGGAACACTTAGGATCTACTCTCTTAGCATATTTCAAGTATACAATACAATATTATTAACTATAGTCACTAGGCTGTACATTAGGTCTTCAGAACATGAAATTATGTTGTTGTTGTTTTTTTAATTTTACTGAGCTACTTTCAGAATGAAATAAGATTATGTTATTAATAGCTGTTAGACAAAATGGTGCTTATTATTGCCATTTACTTGCTATGGGTCATTGAAATATTTTATTTCAAAAAGCTTTTATGACTTATTCAGTTAATTATTTTACATTTGCTTTCAATTTGTAGTTTCTAGCTAATTTTCTCTTCTAGTACTAGTTTCTGTTTTCATTACCATTGCTATTTTACAAAAAAAAATGTTAATGCTTTTTATCTAATACAAGGCTGATGGGAAAACACTCTCTTGTGGATTGCCATTTTTGTTATGCTCCCTTCCTGATTAGTCATAATCAATTCTATCTTTTGAAAGCTAATATATTAGCAACTCTCTTGCACAAATCACTTCTCATAAAATGAACACATTTAAGTTCCTTGTACTTTATTTGATGGTAAAATTTATATTTCTTTAAATTCTGACTTTTTAACATTCCATTCAAAATTTATGAATGAATGGATGTATAAAGTATAATGTAAAATAAATTGTTTATATGTGCGTGTATATGTTCATATATCATTTCTCTGTGGAGATAAACTAACATGCAAAGGTGGGTAAATGTACAGCTACATAAATTGTGAAAAGCGTGAACCATCACGCAAGGACGATAAAGCATTTTACCAGACCCCCAAAGCTCCTGCTCACACGTTCCCACTCAGAACCTCGTTCCTAGTCTTCCAAGGAAATGGCTAAATTGACTTCTCAACCAATACATTCCCATTGCTTTTTATTTATCTTTATATAAAAAAAGTATAAAGTATGTTTTCTTTTGGCTTTTACACTAAATATTGTCTTTGTATTTCATGAATGTAATACATGCTTATGGTTTTTTGTTGTTGTTCAGTTGGAGTGGGAAGGAGAGAGAGAGAGAGAGAGAGAGAGAGAGAGAGAGAGAGAGAGAGAGAGAAACATCGATGTGGAAGGGACACAGAGTGGCTGCCACCCGCACGACTCAACCAAGGCCGGGGACAAACTGCAACCGAGGTACATGCCCTTAGCAGGAACCAAACCCCGGTGTCTCTGGACCACAGACCGATGCTCTAACCGCTGAGCTAAACCGGCCAGAGCCCCGCTTTTGTTTTTTAAGTCGTGCTGTCTTGACCCAGCACTGAGGCCCTGCTAGAGGCAGCTCGTTCCTCTTTACAAACAGCAGATTAAACCCAGACCCAACACCTCCCTCTTCAGGCTCCCATACTGTGAGCCACTGGGCATCACCCAGGACTAAGTACCAGACAATCATCCAAAGGTGCCGCCCCACAGGGACCACACCCACTGGTCACACACAAGCTGCTCCTCCAGCTCCAGCCTGCTGTCTCTGGGTGCAGCCCCTACGTGGCCCTACTTTGGAGTTGTAAATAAATCATTTTTTCATCTAACCCAGGTCACGGTGTCGTGTCTCACCATCAAAAGAATCTTTAGATCTTGTAAAACAATACAGTTACATGTAGACACAGTTTACCCATTCTTGCATATTTCACTTTAGGAATGTGTTAACGTTTCTTTGTATTATAATATTGATGCATGTTTTATTTGGGGCAATTACAGATAATTTGTTAAGCACATTCTTGTACATAGCATTTGGATGATATCTGCATAGATTTTCATGGTATATACCTAGCAGTACACTGGCTACATCGCATCATCTTTAAAAGAAAATGACAGTTTCCCAAGTAGGTTTTTAATTAATTGTCATTCACATGAACACAAGATGATGCTTGTTATTGCTCCATAACACTTTGTATTCACAGTTGCATTTCAGCAATTATCAGAGGGTAGGTCATATTAGTTTAATTTGCATTCCCCGGATGACTAATACATTAGGGGCACTTTTCATATCTTTATAGTCAATTGTATATCATTTATGAAGTATTGTTTCAAGTCTGTCCATCATTTTCCTCTTGAGATTTTGTCTTTTTCTTGTTATTTCGTAGTTCTTTCTATATTAAAGATGTCTTTTCTTGCCATGTGTGTTACAGTTATATGCTTCCCTTCCATGTCTTACTTTTTCTTTCTTTCATTGATATTTATTAATGAACAGAAATTCTTCATTTTAATGTAGGGCAGTTTAGTGTTCTTTATTGTTTAAAGTTTGCTTTTTTTGTCTCATTTTAAAAGAATATTTTCCTCTCCACTGTTCATTAAAATATTCTCACGTTATCTTCTCAAGCCTTATTTTTGTAATTATTATGTTCAGATCTATGGGCTACCAGGGATTGGGTTTTGTTTATTACACCATACACAAGGCAGGGGTATGGTTTTTACCCTTCCCCCCCTCCCACCATGTTGAAATCATCTTTTTATTTTTATTTTTTTCTCTTTCTACTTCTATGTACTGCTATCTTTCTCATAAAACAGTTGTGCTTATGTGGATTGTTATAATTTCTGGACTCCCTATTGATCTAGTTGTTCATGTTTGTGTTGCTATCATAATGTTTCATTACAACAACTACAATAATGTATTGATATACGGTAACATAAGCACATCGGTGTTCTTCTTCACATTTCTCTCAACTGTCTTTGGCTATTTCAAGTTACAAATGAACATATAAATTGACTTGTCAATTTCTACAGAGACAACATTGGAATTTTTTATGGAATTCTGTTCAATCAATAGATAATTTTGGAAATATTTGACATGTTTGCAATATTAAATATTATAATTAAATTGCTTATATCAAATATTTTTGACCTATTAAAATATTTTATATGGTTCAACCTAATAATTTCATTTATTTGGGACTTTAATTTCTTATGCTGATTATTTATGGCTTTCTGTGGAGACATTCCTGTACTTTTCGCTTTGTTGCACGAATTAGACTTTCTATTAGAAGGTGAATGCAGTGCAGACAGTGTCCATCCTAGTCTAGAGGCAAATATTTGACAAATATTCACAAATATTTGACAGTAAAATGTTTAGTGTTTTTCTATAGGTTCCTTTATCAGATGGATGTTAACTATAATGATTACTCTTCTGTATATGCTGAAATGATCACTTTGGTCTTTCTTGTTTGTGCCTCTAATATGCTTATTATATTGCTCATTTTTAACAGTAAATAACATGCGCTCCTGGAATAAATCCAAGTTTGTCAGGATGCAGTATTCTTTATATATAACTAGGTTGGTTTGTTACTATTTTGTTGATAATTTTGTATTGGAATTTATGGTCTTAAATTTTATTTTGTGCCATCTGTCACATTTGGTTTCTATTTTATACTGGCCACATAAACATTTTCAGAAACATTTCCATTTATGTATTTATTTTCTGGCTGATTGTAAAGATTGCTGTTACTTCTTCTATGATACTTTAGGGAAAGACACCAACTCAAGTGACACCACTTGAACTTCATCATAAAATTTTAAAATGTGAAGTTCATAAGCAGAAATGTTATGTTTAGTCTTGGTACTGTATAAAGCATCTATAATAATCACTCCCCTTGTACTCATTATATTGGTTACATGCTCTATCTCTGTTTTTTTGCTTTACTAATTTTGTTATTTCTTTTATCAAAGTTAATAGTGCTTTAAAATGTTAAATTTTATCATTCTATACATTCTATGGCATATCTTTTCCATTTCATTAATTCCCACTCTCCTCTTTATTGCTGCCGTTCCCTCTCTTGCATAGATAAATGACACAGACTCCTAACGTTTCTCTCCCTCTCAAGGTCTCCCACCTTCTCTCTCTCATCTCCAGAATTCTCATTCGCCCTCTTAAATTCATTATCCCAACTCCTTTCAAAGTGCGCTTTAATAAAAAGCAGTCACGTGTATCTTACTCTGTTCAAAATCATTTGATGACTATTCATTTTATGTCATCTTCTTGGTGTGATACCAGGCGTGCCTTAGCCATCGGACACCCTTCTGAATCATTCGTGTTGTCTAGCTACTTAACATTAGTTAATTACTAGTTGCTTGTCATTATTTTATGTTGTTTTGCTTTTACAGATCTGGAAACCCCTTACTTCCTGTTTGGCCTAATACATACTTGTCCTGTAGGATAGGAGCATTCTCTCCCTTCCTAAGACTGAAAGTACTACCCTGTACCAGGCTTCAGCAGCATTCTATAAAGATACATAATTTCAGTCCTAATAACTGTGCCATCATTCTTGAGATTCTTCTCTGAATTTCCCAGTAGGTGCTGAATTCAATTTCTCTCTCCCTGACAAAGAGCCTAGAGAACAGGTCAGGCTCTAAATATCTGTTAAGTGATTTGTGAGTGAATGTATTTCTTTAGAATCAGAATACATGGAAAATACTGGCATCACACGTTATATTTATTTTTCTAGAATTCATTAGAATATCTACTTAATATTGACACTGTCTTGAATCATGCTTAATATACTTTTAAAATAGGGTGGACATTTTAAACTTGCTAACTTTTTTGGTGGGTTTAATTTTACCTTGGCTCTTTCCTGAAGGCATACAAATATATACTTTAATGCCCAAAATAAGCAGTTCTCAAAATATAATAGTATACATTTCTTTATTTTTATAGAAGCTTTTTCTTATTGGCAGTGTAGCTGTACAGAGATTTTAGAATTATCCTAGTTTTTATCTCTTATTTTAATCATATATATTCAAAAGAAGACTTTGTGGTCAGTCAAGATTTTATGTCCTTGAATATTCATAGTGTTGTAAGTTATAATAAATGGTTGATTATCTTACTCAAAGGCTCAATTCACCAGAGACCGATTGTCCTTCTGTGAACCGATACAAATAATTTGTTAGAATTAAATCTTGAATGTGGATTATAGGAGACCACCAACACTCTATATATCCTAACAAATACCTAAGGTTTTTGTAAAGTAAAATAATAATTTTACTCACTTACAAGTTGGGATCTGATAGTTGATCAAAGATACAAATTGTTTCTTGGTTTAAAAAACATATATCTAAAAATTCATATCATCTTTTTTTTTTACTGAATGACTGCCTCTTATACTTCAGATAAACACATCCAGGAATCAAGGTCAGCCTTTTTTTACTGAAACTAATTATGTCATCTTTGGTTTTGAGAAAAATGCCTCTATTTAAGTCTACGGTCCTCTTATCTGTGTGCTGCATACAGGGAGCACGCTATGCCCCATCACAGCGGCAACCATCATTCCTCTTACCTGTCTTTACACTTCTCCATGACAATTGGCATGTGCATTTGTCCTGCCTCATGTCTACTTTATTTTTATTCCAGTATCATGATATTGAATAACCAGTAACATTCTAGATTTATCAAAAGTTTTCTTGTATTAAAAAGTAGATTATACACTTGGCTTCTTATTTTTTGAATCCAACTCCATTTCTAATCTTTATTATAATAAAATACAAAGAGTCAGAGAATAGATAATTGTTTAATTATTAAAGACATCAGTAATGGTGTTAAAAAAGTACACAAATGTTAAGGTTAAGAATAAAAACATTTAGAATACACATTTCTGCCTGCACATTAGTGTTCTACTGCAATAAACTTACTTTGTAAACGTTCACCCTCTCCTTGACATAGTGTGGACCTAAATTCGTAACTTCCTTTCCCAATCAACTTTAAAAGGAATGTTGATGCATCCTCTCTCAGACTATATCACTTTATTTTTTCACCAAATTAATCATAGCATCTCAAAACCTGAAGGTCTAGTGTATCTCTCTTCCTTATGGATAAATAGAATATTATCAAAACTTTATTTTTTTCATTACTCCAAAGATGACAACTTAAATTAGTAAATTACAAATCAAATTGAAACAATTTGATCAAAATACTCTCACCAGTTATCTACTCATATGTGGGTATGAAAAAATGGATTATGTGCAATTCACCATGGCCACGTTAGGTTAATATTTCAAAGTCTTACAATACCATTTTTAAAAAACAGTAGTTTCATTTACATTTACTAACGTATAATATTCTTTATATTACTTTTATTAATATATAATACTCTTTATATTACATTGATTCATACTTGGATCTTGGTAGCAGATATTGTTCTGGAACTTAGAAACTGATGTTAATGTAGATTCTTACTTCCTAAGATCCTGATTAAAGGCAATTAAATTTTTAAAAATGTTTTTATTGATTTTAGAGAGAGAGGAAGGGAGGGAGAGAGATAGAGACATGGATGAGAGAGAAACATTGATCTGCTGCCTCCTGAATGTCCCCTACTAGGGATCGAGCCTACAACCTGACCAGGAATTGAACCTGCAACCTCTTGGTGCATGGGACGATGCTCAATCCACTGAGCCATACCAGCCAGGCTGTTTTTGTTTGTTTGTTTAACTTACTTAAATTTTTAGATCAAATTTGCTCAGCCACAGAAGAAAGCTGAGGTATGGTGTTTTTAATTAATTTTCCGAAAGACTTTGCTTCATAGCTGTTCTGACATCAATTCTCTGACACAAACTGACTATTGCAATTTAATTTACACAGTAACTATGTAAAGTGCAGATCCTACACATGCCCAGCAAGTCCTTCACAAGACTGCCCCACTTCGGACACCATCAGCCAGGCTTGGTGGTCATCTACACTGCCCACCAACTGGTTACACATTGAGAGCTTTCCACAGTCCCCTCCGGTGTGAATTTGCTGAGCTGACTTACAGAACTCAGTAAAAATATAATACTTATGATACAGGTTTCTAAAAAAGAGTACAGATCAGGACCGGCCAAATGCAGAGAGACATAGGACATGGCGTGTGTGTGTGTGTGTGTGTGTGTGTGTGTGTGTGTATGTGTGTGTGTGTGAGAGAGAGAGAGAGAGAGAGAGAGACAGCTTCCATGACCTAGCCTCCTGAAATCTAGGTGTGTCACTATCCCAGCACATTCCTTAAACTTGTCTAATAATTTCTTAAACTTTATTTGATTCTCTGCTTCCCTCTCCAGGATTCTAGAAGCCTTCCCCACCGTTGCCTCATCCTCACGGACAGAGCCTTCTCTGGACTGATAAAACTGCAGGCACTCCCGGAAAATTGCAAGTTATTGTGTATTTCTGAATCCACTTGTGTATTTCCTTTCTTCCTGCACTTCATCGACAGTCTTTTACACCATCCCAAACTCTCCTTCCCATTGATAGCTATTTGTCTTCGAAAACTCAGTGCCACTTAAATCTCTTCCATCAAACCTTCACGACATTCCCTAAATAAAATGGACTATTTTTTTCTTATTTACTGATCATCATGGAATATGTCAATTTTAGTTAATAAAAACTCTTTAAACATTGGCATGCACAATTCTCCTACTAAGCATCAACAGCTTTGAGGCTGGGAGAATGTTCTATTTGGTATTGTGTTAGCAAGCCTAACATAGGTTTATTTAAATGTACCCTAAATTTAAAAGGTAAATGATTGCCTGGCCAGTGTGGCTCAGTGGTTGAGCATTAACCCATATACCAAGAGGTCACCGGTTCAATTCCTGGTCAGGGCACATGCCCAGGTTGTGGGCCTGATCCCCAGTGGGGGACATGTAGGAGGCAGCCAGTCGATGTTCTCTCTCATTGATGTTTTTCTCTCTCTCCCTCTCCCTTCCTCTTTCTCTTAAATCAATAAAGAGAAAAAAAAATTAAAGAACAAAAAAGGTGAATGATATCACGTGATTAGTTACCTTTTGTGGCTTTTTCCCTTAAAGATAGAAATACTTGCTAGAAAATTAATATTAATTTATTGTTATTATATATTTTAATATTAATCCATATGGACCTCATGATAATGAGAGTAAGTGAATATAGATGAAAATGCACCACTAAGTGGAATTAATTTACTTAACTCTTTGATTGAATGTTAAAAATGCATCTTCTAGGGGATTTTTATTGAAAGAAATGTAATTACTGATTATAATAGGAAAGATCAGAAGATGAGGGCATAGTTCATAACCGCATACAAATTGACTCATTGCAACATGTTCTGAAAACGTTTCTTAAAGAACCATCAATGTATTTATTGTTCATAGAAAATTTTTCATATTTTATTTCTTTGTGAGAAATATAATGTGCTATTTTTATAAAAAACTAATACCTGAGATTTTGGATAATGTCCCACTGGAGGCAGAACTGTAATTAGAGATATGTTAAGTATAGTATCAAAGAAGTTGGGCTTAAAGGGTTCAGAACTCTTGGATCTCAAAGGCATTATGGATTCTAATTATCTCCTCATTGTTCATTCTTCTTGATATTCTCTCGATCTCCTCCAACACTTCTCTTCGTTCTTTCTTTTTTCTTATTTTCAGCCAGGCTCAACATCCTTGCAAGAAAAAATTTCAAGGAAATATGAAGTGATAGTATGGAATCTGAAAATATTAATAAGAAAGACTAAAAAAGACCTGATTGCAAGAAGGTCGGCCTTAATTTTTCACTGAAAATGAATCACCTTCAGGGATATTATTTTAAAACTGTTAGCAGGGGGGAAAATGTAGTAAATGAATCAAAGAAACAGAAAAGTGAGAAAAGGAATCAGTATACATCTGATTTTGGAAACTACATTCTCAAAAAAAAATATGTCCTTTTAATTATGTGGTTTGTGTAAAGAGGCTTGTTTTTAAAGCATTTACATGTTTTGGGGACTGTTTCACCATTTCTGCCCCATTTCGCTTTATTTGCATGTCCTCGTAAACACTGCCAACATTTCTCTCCATTTAACATCCTCCTCGCTGTGCCCCTGGTAGGCACCCTTTTAAAGTCATAGCTGACGTTCCAGACATGCGCGGTGGCCCTTTGTCCTCTGTCCACCTTGTGGAAGTGAGTTACCTGACATGAATACAGACGATGTTTTCAGAGCATCATACATCGGTAACCATTGCCTTCAGAAAAGAAACCGTTCTTCATCGTTTTACCTTTTTATTTTTATGTATTTTTGTTTTTTTCTCATTTAACAGTCAACAAATAGCATTGCTTTACAGGGTTGTTTTGTTTTGTTGTTTTGTTTTTGCTGGGAACTATTGGCTTTGCTGTCCTCTAGGATTCTTTCCTTACCTACATTGTTTTTTGGGGTTTTTTGTTTGTTATAAATTTCTTTTTATTACAGACGTTTCTCCTTTTCCCCCCAGACACCCTCCTCCCTACCCCGCCCCCCACCAAGCTCTGTTGTCTGTGTCCATTGGTTTCGCATACATGCATAGAAGTTTATTTTTTAAAATCTCTGTCATCTAGAGGGACTTACTCCCTGGGGAGAACCTACAGCTCACAACTTTACTTAAAATGTGTTCTCTGAAAATGTCCACAGATGACAGTGACCGCAGTTTACAAGTCTGTGACTTTAACAGACGTTTAGAAAGGTGGTGGCGCCTTGGAGGCTGACTGGGGGGCCGGGAGGCCCCTTGGGGACCATTGCCTGGAGGTGAAAAGGGGGAGCTGGGGAAAGGAAGGAAGCTTCTAGTTTCTGGGTTCACAGAACTCGACAGATAATGTGCTTTGAACATTGCCCCTCATCTCTCTCTTCTGATTTGCTTCACACAAAGGCCCCCGTCTTCTTAATTTTCTTAGCTCATACAGGTGGTATTTGAAAGAAAGCGCATACTGCCCTTTCCAGAACCACTTCCCAGAATTATTCATCACTTTAATTTTAAGAAAAATAAAAAGAAATGTTTTAAAAATGTATTTTCTACGTATGTGAGTGGCTGCATAGGTGTGTGTCATGTATGTGACTAGATCGAGGTTTTATATATGACGGAGAAGGGCGGGGAAAGGAAGGTGAGCTGCACCCTAGCACCCAGCGCCCGGACGCAGGCGGGAGGGACCCTCTGCTGGGTCCAGGCGGTGTCAGAGGGGCTCACACAGCAGACAGAGGTGGACTGCTCCGCCCATGGCCCGAGAGAAAACAAGAGACCTCTTAGGTTGTGAATCCAGGCCTTTGTATTTGCTTTAAGGGTCTGTAAATACACCGCTTCAGCCCTTCAGCAGAAAGGACGATTTTATGTTCTGTTCAGTCCTGTGGCCACTGAATATACTGTCTTGGGAAAAGGGCCAGAAAAAGGAAAAAGGATTCCTGGGGTTTCCTTATCCCTTGAACCCGGTTTGCGAGACTGATTTCTTCATGTCCATTCCCATGGCTGCATCTGTTCAAAAGAAGAAGCGTTTGTGTCCAAAATCCTAATATGCTATTAGCACTAGAGAAATGCGAAGCAAATAGTAACTGTAAATGTTTAATGCTACGAATGAGAACCACATGATAACAAAGTGTGCGTATTATGTGTTGCCCTTTAAAAATCCAAATAACTTATTGAGATAATTTGCTTAGAAATAATGTTTGTTTTTTTTTATTTAGTCTTTCAATAACAGTGTTCAAAATCATTCTCCAGTAGATGGCTGGGTTTAACAAACCCAAACATATTCATGTGTTTAGAGTATTATCGTTATTAATAAAAAAAGAAAGAAAAAAGTGACTCCTTTGGAAAGAGACAGAGTGATATTGTTATTGGTTTACCTGAGGCCAATAAAAACCTGGATAGGTTTTGTTGTATTTAACGGATTTTGGAAGTAATATATTTATAATTTTTAACAGAACACGCGATAAATAAATAAATAAAACACTTTTTAAAAGCAATATTTTTCTCATCGTACGGGAGTGGGCAGCCACAATGCAATGAAGAAGTAATTTTATTTTCAGCTACAGGGCAATGCATAGCATCTTTGCTAGAGATTAGCGTGGCTTCAGGTGCACCATCTGTGGCCACGGTGCAGACGAATGCATTGTGTTCCAGCTTTATCAGGTGGGGGTTGTGAAGCTGTTTAGGTTCACACGCGATGGACAAGAGTATGAATTTATCCAGGGCTGTGTTTTCTTTTTGAGCCTCTAGCCTTTCCTCAGAACATCACATTCTCCACTATTAATTACCTCATCTCAATAGGAGCAAAGAAGTTGAAAGCACATTAGAAGCCTTAAAACATTCATGCACTTCAGAAAGCAGGAGATAAACCCTAACACATTCTCTGCATCAAATTTACGACTTAAAGTCTGTTTTCCAAACATCTTGCACTAAGACTGCAAAAGAGGCAGGACTGCTCGCATGGTGGCCCTCAGGACTGTCAGCAGAAATTGGTAAGACATCACACCGCCCTTCATAGGACATGACTAGCAAATGCTCACGTTCTTGATTTGAAGTAAAAAATGATTACTCAATCGAAAAGCATGTAAGACAGAAAAATCTCCTATGGTGTACTAAATGGCTGATCGCATAAACCTTTGGATCATAGCGGGGGAAAAATAACAGAGGAAAAGAATTGTCAGAAAAATCAAACAAGCTTTATAATTCTAAGAAGCACAATGTTACATTTAGGAGGATATTAACTTACTCCCTACCTGTGTGTGGCTGTCACTGTTTCAAGTTGGGTTTACAAATGTACATCTTTTTAAATATAAGTTATTGATTTGAGAGTGGGAGGGAGAAAGAGAGAGAGACATTATTGGTTGTTCCAGTTATTTATGCATTCATCGGCTGATTCTTGCATGTGCCCTGACCAGGGATTGAGCCCCCAACCTTAGGATGATGCTCTAACCAACTGACCTACCTGGCCAGGGCCTACAAAAGTGTCTTTCATCTCCTCTATATCTACTTTGTGATGCTTTTTCTGGAGACATTAGGAACTCCTCAGGTTTTTATAATAGAAAGTTATCTGGGTCATTAGTGAGAATGTTCCTAAATAAAGAGAAAAGCGTGACTGTGTTACTTGGTTACCAGCAGACTGCCACTGTTTGCCTGCATGAGACAACTTGTTTCGGTGGGTTCTCATTCTGACTGTGACCTCCCCGCCGATTCTAGCATAGCATCTCCGAATCTTTGAACTATAGCTAGTATTTCCTAACAAGGTGTTAAATTTTAAATCTGAACCTGCTGGTGCAATCGATTACTTAGATCCGTTCGCTTTATTACATGATGAGAGGCTGACCGCTCTGTCACACAGATCAGCCTGTGCCCTATTTTATTCCCTTGTTGGGTCATGTTCTCTGAAGTTGGTCTTCAAAAGCTAGATTTTAGTATTTCAGACTCTGTCTAATCTTCTTATTGAAATGCTTTTATCCCAGTGCATATTTTTGCAGAATATATGTTCTATAAATTGGTTGATATTTATATATGTGGCCGCTGAAGGCGGTAAGAGAAGAAAATTGATCAAAGGTATTTAAAATAGATATAGCTCTGTTCTCAGGTAGAAAATCTACATCTACAGAAATGAAAAGACAAAGGTCCCCCTTTTTTATCACTTTTATACTGTAAATGTGTTGTAATGGTACTAGCGAGATTTCAGTGACTTAATCAACAAAGGCTTACAATTCTCATTAGCAAGAGCTGAATCAGCAACATAAATGATGAGCCTAACAGGAAGTCATATTTGATTATAATCTACTTACAAGTGCATAGAGGGAAAAAGCAACAAACAACACTATAGTTCTTTATATGCTAATAAATCATTCATTTTATATCTTCTAAGTATCTTTATCATTTACAAATCAGCATCTTTTCAGGTTTTTTTTTTTTTTTTCATCTTGTGATACACAATAATTTTATCTCTTAGACAATGTTAATGCCGAGGACATATGAACAAATGTTTCAACACTTGATAATTTAGAAAAACTGCAGTCAGGAGAGCTTTAAAAAATGTTTACAGAGCATGCGTGTAGAATTTAAACTATTTTCATACTTAAAATTTCATAAATAGTAGTCAACTGGCAATTTATGTCAAGAAATATTTATATCTTGATTATTGAGTTCATTTTATTATAATTCATAATGAAAAATGACCTGTACTCTTAGACTTTTTGTTTTGTTTTAATTTTGGCCATTTAATTCCACTGATAATAACATTTCCTATTTCTAATTGATTAGTTTATGTTATAGCACGATCTTCATAAGAATGTCTTTCAAAGTCTTTCTTATGGAGGTGAATTGCCCTGACATTGACCAGAAAAGATTGAAGTAAATAGAAAGCTACATGGAAAACAATTGTAATTTATCACTGACAACCACTAAATATTTCTACACATTTAGATGTTGGCCTTTGAAATATTAAAATTCTACAGTCTCCTAAAAAATAAAGAATTTGAACTTTGAATACGTTCACTCAATTATATTACATCATTCTTGCAAAAGTTCCACTTCTGAATTAGCTTAATAGACTCAAGTTGTAGTTTGAAAATAAGACACATTTATTTAAATATATATATCTCCCAAACTGTCTTTTGAATATAAGCTGATTTTGATGTTGTTTTCCATAAACACTTTTTTAAACACTAAATATGTTTAATATATGAGTTCAACATTTATAGTATGCTAAACCACCAAATAGCTAATGCATACTTCTCTATATAATAGGGTATCTATAGCCCTAAAATGGACTCCTGCATGTTTATCCAACAATCATAATTTTAATGCAGGTGAGATGATGATACATCAATGTGTAAATTTAAAGAGGACAGCATGATAGTTTGATTTACATATATTGTGAAATGATTGCCATAGGTTCAGCCATAAGTTTATATTACAATAAAAAGAAAAGAAAAAAACAAATTCTTGTGGTGAGAACTCTTAGCATTTATTTCTTAAATAAATGTATATCATACAGCAGTGTTAAACATAGTCATCATCTTGCATATTACATAACTAGTGCTTATTTATTTTATCTCTAAAACTGTGTATCTTTTGACCACCTTCTTCCAATTCCACCTCTCCCTGCCCTCCACCTCTGGTAACCACAAGTCCATAAGTCTGATCTTTTTTTACATGAGTTTGGGGGTTTTTTGTTTGTTTGTTTTTAGATCCCACATATAAGAGACATTATACAGTGTTTGTTTTTCTCTGTTTGACTCTTTTCACTTAGCATATTGCCTTCAAGTTTCATCATGTAGAATATGGTAGGATTTCCTCATTTGTTATGGCTGAACAGTATTCTACGGTGTGTGCGTGTGTGTGTGCGTGTGTGTGTGTGTGTGTGTGTGTGTGTGTAGAGAAAGAGAGATAGATCACATTTTCTTTATCCATTCATCTGATTGTTTGCATGCCTTGGCTGTTGTAAGTAACTTCCATGAACATGGGGTGCAGATATCTTTTGAGTTAGTATATTCATTTCAGTTCCTTTGCTTATTTTTTAACTCGGTTATTATTTTTATGTTTTTATTTGCTATGGATTTGTATGATATCTTTATATGCTTTTGGATATTAACCCTTTATCAGTTATATGGTTTGCAAATGTTTTTCTCATTCCTTAGGTTGTCATTTTTATTTTGTTGATAGTTTCCTTTCTGTAGAAGCTTTTTAGTTTGATCTGGTTTCATTTGTTTATATTTTACTTTAGTTCTTATGCTTTAGGTATCATTTCCAAAATTATTCACTGTCTTCTGACACCTTTTTCTCTGTTAATAAGCTGCCAGTCTTATATATTTTTTTAAAAGAAAATATGCTTTTTTCTTATGAATGCTTTCAGGATTTTTTCTCTCTCTTTCTCTCTCCTACTATTTTTTTTTTTTTAAGCAGTTTTACTATGATATACTTAGCGGTTAATTTTTATATGCTTATTTTATTTTGAATTCTCAATATTATAGAACTATTTGCTGAGATCTTTCAATAGTTATGAAAAATTCTCCATCATTAACTCTTCAAATATATATATTATTTTTAGTTTTTTTTAATTGAGTTTTTAGAGACAGAGAGGAAGGAAGTGAAACATCGGTGTGAGAGAGAAACATGGATTGGCTGCCTCCTGCATGCCCCCCATTGGGGATCGAGCCCACAACCTGGGCATGTGCTCTGATCAGGAATCGAACCAGCGACTTTTCAGTCTATACCACAACGCTCAATCCACTGAGCCACACCGCCCGGACCAAATATCTTTTTCACTGTGTCTTCATTATTTTTAATGCTCAGATATTTTTTATGTGTACTTTAATTTGGATATTTTCTAATAACTTATTTATCCTTCTTGAATATTTTCTTTTGCTGTATTCATTCTGCAATAAATTTCATGTATTAATTGTTAATTACAGATGTTATATTCTGTATTCCAGGATATCCATTTGGTATCTTTTCAAAAATACACCTCTCATTTTACACCGTATATGTTTTAACCTCTATAATCCACATTTTCATCAATTATTTTAGATTCTAAAGCCTTTGTAAATTGCAATATCTAGATCACTAGAGTTGTAATTGGTTCTTTTCCTGTTAGTTGCGTGCCTTCTCACCTTCACTAAGCATGTGCATGTTCATTCAGATGCTACATAAAGGATTGCGAAGGTTCCACATTTCCTCTAAAAAAGAGGATTTGCTCTCTGGACTCCCGGCGTGCACGGTGAGGATGCTGGTGGCCCAGTGCAAGGCAGGCTGAGTGGGGGCGGGGCTGCGCTGCAGGTTGCTGGGGCTCACCCCTCGCCGCTTGTCCTGCTTCTAGAGCTCGGCTCGCAAGGGCTTTCTGTGAACAGTGTGCAGGACTTTCTTGATCCCTCACAAGTGTCGTTTTCTTTGCAGACAGACATGATGGAAATTTCAACTATGCTTTCCAGGGGATTACATTTGACTTAGCATCTTACCCACCCACCCATGCGTTTTTAGAATTTGGAAATGTCTGGGCTCGACCACAATGTATATTTGAAATCTCAATCCTTTTATTTGAGCACACAGGAGTCACACCGCGACCAAACCTTGTCCGAGTCCCTCTGACGCCAGTAGCCACCCTCTGGGTTCTGAGCTGCCTCTGTGCCGAGGATCAGCGACTGTCCCAAAGGAGAAGCCGCTGCAGGTGGCTGCTGTCGCCTCTCCTCTCCAGGGTCTTGCTTTCTAGGCACCGTGGGATTCTGGGAATTCCTATTCTGTCTTATTGTTCTACTCTCCTGAACTTTTCAACTTTGAAATATAGAAAATGCCTTTAGAAAAAAAAGTATTTATGTATTTGAGGGCCCTCATGTATCAAATTTTATTATTATGGCCTCATATAGCTGCTAACGTCTCTGCTGGTTTCTTTTTCCTTCGGCAAGCCTGACCTGGGTCTAGCTCATTTTCTTACATCTGGACCTTGTTCACAATTGACAACCGCCCTTATAATCAGCTGCAGATAATGAGTAATGCTCCTTCGATGGAATTTTAAGCCACTGAGGTCTTGCTGAAGCATTTACATTTGAGATTTTATAATTTATACAGCATCCGCAGCTGCAAACTACCAGGAAGTGAAAATCTTCATACACGTTTTACTAAAGCCAGATCACAATCATGGAAATTAGAACACACAAGATTGAGCAATAAATTCAAGGTTAAAGGCAAACATTTTAAGCTGTAATCCAGACGGATATGCCTTCGTGTCATAATGTTTCATTCTGAATTAGAATTTAATTTGGAACATTTTAAAACATCAATAAGGAACATGAATACTCAAATGAATCCCATATAAATGTGCAACCCACTGGCATCTTCAGGTTCTGCTGCTGGATTTACTCTTTATTTAATGGTTTGTTTTTGTTGCAGGAATCAGTATAAAGTTTCCTCTGCCATTTATGTTTAAATAAATTGCATTTTAAAAGCGCAAGACAGCCCAGCCAGCGTGGCTCAGTGGATTGAACGTCATCCCATGGACTGAGAGGTCCCGGACTGATTCCTGGTCAGGGCACAAGCCCAGGTTGTGGGCTCAATACCCTGTGGGGGTGTGCTGGGGGGCAGCCAATGGCTGTATCTCTTTCACATCAACATTCCTATCTTTCTATCCCTTCCTCTCTCTCTAAGAAAATAAATAAAAACAGTCCGGCCAGTGTGGCTCAGTGGTTGAGCATCAACCCATGCACCAAGAGGTCGCCAGTTCGATTTCCAATCAGGGCACATGCCCAGGTTGTGGGCCCAGTTCCCAGTGAGGGACATGCAGGAGTCAGCCAATCAATGTTCTCTCTTATCCATGTTTCTATCTCTCTCTTTCCCTCTCCCTTCCTCTCTCTCTCTCATATCGATAAAGAAAATTTTTTTAAATGAATAATAATAGATCTAAAAAAAGAAAAGCATAAGATATAGTGTTAGAAAAACATTTCCATTTCAAACTATTTGAGTGCATAAACATTATCTCATATATATGGATTTTAAAAAAGAGCAAATGAAAGAGAAGCCCAATTCATCGGTGTCATTAACATAGACACCTTAATAGTGCCTTTAAAACACAGACAAGATAAAACAAAACAAAAAAACAGACAAACAAACATACAAAAAAAATCCCCAAGTCATCAGCAGAACATTTTTTAACAATTAAACCTAGGTTGGCTTTCAGCCCCAGAATAGAAATACTGCTACTTCCCTACCTCTCTGTAAAAAGGGACATTTCAATTTGCCTCCCCTTGTTTATTTCAGGGTGCAGACAAAAGAAACCCGACAGTATGTTTTAAATATAAACAAACAAACTCACAAATACCCTGAAGCAGCTCAGCGCCTTCCCGAGGAGGCTGTGAGTTAAACAAAATTAAGAGCCAGTGCAGGGATTCTTCTCAACATGCAAAATAATTTTCCTTTTTAGAAGGAGTTTAGCTGATGTGCCTTTGAAATGATTCATGTTCTCTGACAGCTGTTTACCTTCCAGCCCACCTCGGATAATTCAGCCTTCTGTCTGGCTGCACTGGAATTCTACGCAAACATGCTCGGGAAATTCTCCTGGTAACAAGTGAAAGGTTAGCGCGTCTCTGGCAATGGGTTTCCAACCAGGTGGAAAACTGAAAACAAGTGGCAGAAACTTGCAAGAGCAAATTAAAAAAATCAAATTTTAATTGGCCTCCAGATGTGACTATTATTACTGACTAAACTCTAAGTAAGTGTTATAAATTACATGTTATTAGTACATTTCTAAAGCTACGCAATATGCCTTTATTTTCTGTTTTTATAATTTTCTACATCATCATTTATCTATTAAAACATGCAATGTAATATACAGAACTAATTACTGATATAATTCACATATTTAACATTTTTGATGTGTACGTGTCAAAAATGTTCTGAAGATTAAAAAAACCAGAAACTGTGCCTATTTTTTAAGGTCATAATAAAAAAAAAATGAGTGTAAAATATATTATGACATTTTTTTACAGTGGTGGACTAAATATAATAGGGTCACATATTACAGTTTAGAAAATCCATTGAGGATAATAAATATTCTATTATCCCTACACTCAGATAAACTACACAAGTTTCATTACGCCCATTTTAAAGTATAAGACACCATGATACTCAGAAGTTCTGTGACTTGACCTTTGTTACACGACTAGCAAAATTAGAACCAGAAACTGTACACACATATTTCAACACTTTAAACCATACCACTTCTACAACTTGAACAAGGAATAAAGATACTGAAAAAATAAACCAGTGAAAACCTCTGTATTATTTCTTGAATCTTTTCTTGAGTTTTGAAGTCTTGCTTAAGATATAGCAAAAATATGGCACATAAAGTATTCTTGTCAAATTAACAAGTGAAAATGTAATCCAAATATTTTAACATATTCCATTATTCTTCACGTTGTTGGATACAGAAATCAGAAATCCGCAGAAGCAGAGGAGCCACCTAGATTTAATACTGAAAATTAAATTTCCTAATTAAATCATAGAGTGCTAAAGCTTGGGTGAAATGTGCATTCTTCCTACAAGCATGCCAAATCAAGTCTTCAGGGTTTATAGCTAATTTTTTATTTGCGAGGAAAGTAGCACATTTTACATACTAATATTGAGTATCTTTTTGGTAATGTGTAATGTTCTTTGAACAAGTACCGCATAGAGCACTCTGCAGAAGTATATGCAATGCACCCATGATTTTACTGAATTAAAAGTTTATTGCATAGTGTGCCATGTGGTTCTTCTCTTGTAAAAAATGTCTGCCCCCACGCACGGCACAATGAACATGCTATAGCTATGCAGTCAGCATCGTAATAAAGATTGAAAAGAAAGAGAGAGGATTTGGCGGACCTACCACCATAATCCCTCGTCCTCTCAATAGCTTCTCGATGTTCAATGCCCCGCCGTGTGTGAACCATATCATTTTAGAGGTGAAGCAATAGCATGTTTTGGTTAAATAGCAAAGGTCCAAGCATTACAAATAAATGTTCACTTATGTATTTCAAAATTAATTCTACAGTTGGGTTAATTAAGACCTTACACAATTGCTATTTTGTTCTTCTTATTTTTGAAGAGAACATTTCAGATCTATTCTCTCAGCAACGTCCATGTGTATGATACAGTCCTGTTAGCTGTAGTCACCGCAGATGTTAGATGTGTCTCCAGCACACATTTGTCTTGTAAGTGGAAGTTTGTCTTCTTTTACTGGCATCTCCCCATTTTTCTCACCCATCATCCCCTTGTGACCATCATTCTACTCTGTTTCCAGGAGTCCAATTTTTTTTTTTTAGAAATCACATACAAGGGATTTCATAGAGTATTTGTTTTTTTTCTGTCTGACTTATTCCACTTAGCTTAATGTCCTCAGGGTCCATCCACGTGATGGTAAGTGACAAGGTTTCCTCTTTTCTCATGGCTGAATAATATTTCATTGTGGTGCGCAGGGGGGAGGTGGGTGTGTATCACATCTTACTTAACCACTTGTTTTTAGTTGGATCCTCAAGTTGCTTCCACATCTTGGCTATTGTAAATAACGCTGTGTGAGCCCAGGAGTGTAGATATGTTTTTGAGATCCTGATTTTAATTCCTTTGTTTACAAACCCAGAAGTAGGATTGCTGGATCATTGCATAGTTTTGTTTTTGCTGTGATGATAATTTTGCAACATATAAGTGTATCAAATTATCATACTGTACTTAAGTTTAAGTGTTCTGAGTCAGTAATATCCCAATGAAGGCTGAGGGGGAAAACTAGGATTAAGTAATTTAAAAAAAAAATACTAGAATGTATAAAAAGCTCGAAAAATTCCATAGTACTAAATAAATAAATAAATAATCCAGTAAGAAAATAGGAAAAAGCTATCCAGAGGCATTTCACCAAAGGATAATTAGAGATGGCAAAGAAACCCATGAAATCATGTTGAAAATCATTAGCCCTTAGGACAATGCAAATGAAAATTACAATGAGATATCACTGTGCACATATGAGCATATTTCAGATTAAAAAGTAGGGGCGATACCGAATATTAGCTAAAATGTGAAGAAATTATATTATTCCTACATCACTAAGGGCAATGTAGAATGGTATAGCCATCCTGGAAAAAGTTTTGCAATTTCTTAAACAAATTAAATATGCAATCATTGTATAATTCGGCAGTTGCACTCCTGGACATTTACCCAGAAAAATGAGAACTATGCTTACATAAAAGTTTGCACATAGTTGCTTAGAGCCACTTTATTGATAACAGCTCCAAACTGTGAACAAGATGTTCTCACAGGTAAATGGTGAAGCCAACTGCGGTACACCCATACTATGGAATGCTACTCGGCCATAAATAGGAATGAACTATTGATACCTGGATGAATGTCCAAAGGAGTCTGCTGATTGAATAAAGACAATCCTAAAAGGTTATATACTATACCATTTCATTAATAGATATTCTTGAAATTTAAAAAAAAAATTATAAAAATGGAGAAGAGATTAGCAGTGGCCTGGAGTTGAGGAGAGGATACGACGGGATAGAAGTGGTTGGAGCTACATGAGGGAGATGGAAATGTTCTATTACTGGACTGTATCAGTGTTGATATACTGGTTGAGGTGTTGTTATATGTTACCAATGCAAAAAACAGGGCCAATGGTATAGATTTCAAATGAAAATAAATATTCAGGCAAAGCCTAGTCTAAAAAAAATCAAAGAATGAATTTTTAATATACAATAATAAATCTTAATTTTTGTATTTAATAAAAGTTAAATTATATATTCCCTTTATTTTAAAATTCTTGATTGTTGATTTATCTTAAAAAATGTTCATTGTGATTTTGGACTTTTTGATTCTCCTAGAATTTGAGAAGGCAAATTAACATTCTATTTTTAATTGGTCCCAAAGAAACATGTTTTTGAAAGACTCATGGTCTAATATTGTTACATATTCAGTAATTTAAATGCCATTTAAGGTTATTTTATTCAAAAGTAGGCATGCTATCGCACCCAAACAATTCTAACATTATTTTTTCTTGTTACACAAATGAATATCATTAATTGGCTTAAAATAAGAAAATACCCCTCTTAAGTTTATCTGGATAATGTACTTGCTTTAATAGCTGTATTAACTGTTAATCTTTTTCACTATATAATTATTTTTAAGTTGCTTATATTTTTCATATTTGAGATTATTGGGCTTCAAAGTTTGGGTCATTATTGCGCTGTTTTATTATTGCAATAACAAACCTCCATTCTTAAATTGACTAATGAATTGTCCATAGATAATCTATCAACTTATTTCCAGTGGAAATGGGGTCCTTCCTCAGAATCACAATAAAAGCATTTCTGGGGACACACATGGGAGGATAAGATGTAGTGGTAAGATTTATTGGAATAGAAATAAAAGACTGCCCCCAGGTTCCCAGTGCCTTATCTTCATCCTGCTGTAGAGTCCAGACTTTCCTCATCAAGCCCAAAAGAAGGGCCATGATCTCAAAATTCTGTGCCATTGGTTCAGTCCATGCCACAGCTCAGTCCGGCCCGGTCTCTGTCCCCATCCAACTAGCCTAGGTCTGTTCCCAGTGCCTTCCAGCTGGTGCGGGGCTGCCAGACCCAGGCTCTCACTTGGGAGCCCATGCGTGGGCCTGCGTTGCTGCTGGGCCTGCCTGGCTGCTATGGGAAAGGGCGGATGAATGAGCAGATGAAGGATCCGAATGATCAATGATGAATGAACACGTGCTACAGAGAGAGAGTGAGAGCGCGAGAGAGGCCTTTGTTAACCTTTGATTTTATTACCCCAGGCTTTCAAAGTGACCATCTCTTTCCTAGTCCTTCCTGTGGGTTCTCCCCCTAAGCAATCCATATCCTAGATCTTCTGGGTTTTTATCCAATCTGATCCTTTTCCCAGGCTAGACACTGCTCCTTGATGGTCGCTAGCTTGGCTTCTACTGCGCATGCGCCCAGCAGAGGCATTCTACCCCTCCTCCCCCCATATACTGCTACGGGCCAAACAAGCTTAAGTCTCTTTGGCAGGAGGAGGCAGTGGCTCCCTGGGGTGTGTGCACCTGTAGTTGCCAACCTAATTAAGCTCAGCCAGTTTTGCTCCCTTCCCTTTTATTAACGTGTAGCTACCTATGCTAACACATTGACTGATTCCAGCCCAATCTCCTGCAAATCTTTTGCTCATTAGGCCCCAGATATATCAGCCTATCTCCATTTTTCACACATGTAATGTTTTTCTGATTTATTATCATTGATCATACTCTTCCTTTACCTGAAATACTAACCAGCTTCCCCTGGTCACCCCCTTGTCCTACTGACACTCACTCCACTATCAGATCTCTGCGTATAGTTTCTTTCCGGGGGACATATTATGTTATATTCCAGATTAGATTAAGACTCCCTATTATTTTTTTCTCACAAAATAAATGTGTATTTTTTTTTAAGTTTATCCTAACAAAGTAGTCACTAAATTTAGACACATTAGATACTAAATGATCATGGTAAAATTAATTATCTACCTGCCTTTCTACTCATTTCTTGGCTCGTCTCCATGAAAATGGGGTCGCATATCAATTTTGGTCACTGCTTAATCAGCGTTGTATAGCGCTCTGCTTGACACCAAACACACTGAGCAAGCCACACCTTTGTACTCCTCTGCCGTACACTAGGGGAGCCGGCTCTGAAACAGAAGTCTGGATTTTAGGCAACACTTACCTCACTGTACAAGGAAGCTTCTGTGAGCTCCATAAAAGTGGACAGTTTAAATGTCAGAATGACAACTACCGCGTTTTCAAACATGAACTCTGCCCGGCCCTGTGTGGATTTGCAGTGAAGGCAGAAAGCATGTCACAAACTAGGAAAATCTTATTAGCAGAGATGAGAAGAGTGGATGGGAGAAAGAGCTCTGGGCTAGCAATGCTAACCTTCTATTCAGGATCTTTTAAAAAATCTCCCAAATGTAATTAAAGTCATATTGTGTAACAGAAGGTCAACGGCCAAAAGGAAAATAAAATGTTCTCATGGACAATTTACAGGTAGTCTGACGACATGGTTATCAAGAAATATTATATAAATTAAGAACAATAAAATCCAGGTCTGGAAAATTAAAGGAAAAAGCTTTAAAAAGGACTCTTTTCCTAGACCTGAGAAATAGGCATGTTTGCGTAGCGGGAAGGTTTGCTCAGTCAGATCTTATTCCTCCCCCCTTTTTTATTGCCTGTTGCTAAAATGGCACCAGGTCAAAACAATGAGATACTCTGGTGATAGCAGTGCTATAAATACATAGATTTATTGATGGAATTATGACACTGTAGAAGCTTTTCAATTAGTATTAGAGTCATTAACTAGGCAGGGAATATATGGATAGTGGCACTTTATTCAATTATACTTATAAAGATGTATTACTGCAGATGATAAGAAGTAATAGAAACACTTGTATATAAAAGTACTTAAATAAAATACCAATAAAGTGCTGGTTTTTTTCCCCTTCTCTAACAATATAGCTGATAGAGTTTTGCTGCTCCCATAACTCTAATTCGAAATGTCTAGGGCTGGATCTGCTCTGTGAGTGTTGGCTTCCTGCTTAAGTTGCAAGGAACTGAGCTGTGCAGTGTTAACAAAGTCCTGCACAGTTCTCCCCGCCAGCTCTGCACGGCTTGCTATTTCAAACGATTCGATTATCTCCTCAAATGTCAGCCCATCCCAGAGACTTCTCTGACTACCCTATCAAGGATTCCTCCTACTCTTTAACATCATTTACTCACTCTCCCACTGTTTCGCAGTGTTAGGGTAAAAGTGCCCAGGTTTGGGGGATTTGGCAATCCTTACACTGACACACAGTGAGGCTAGTGTTGCATAGGATTCAGTTGCTGGTGATAAAAGAAACCTCAGTGACATCAGTAGAAGATTTCTCCTATGCAGAGATGATGGCGGTGTGCACAATAAACACAGTCACTGGGCAAAGTGAAAGTCAGTGTCCCAAGAGCCTAGCTTATGCAACTTTAAATATAGTCAAATGGTAGAGAGCCAAGAGGGCAGTTAGCTAGTCAGAAATGCAGGGCTACCATGCATTCGACTCAAGGATATAGAGCAGGTCACATGATTAAAGAGTACTTATTACTCATGCACCAGTACAGGGTAGTTGGTGGGGAACAAAAGCGTATTTCCACAGGCATTTAGCATTTCACAGCTGCCTAAAGGAGGGCTAGGAATGCAAACATGCACGCGAGCACCCTGGACCTGCGGGTCCCGAGTCCTTCATGCAGCTTTCTCCAGAAAATCCCAATGCCCCGGCGGTGCGCCTTCCCGTGTGGGGAGGGCAGCCTCCCTCCGAGGCCCACTATTAAAGGCTCCGTAATTGCCTATGATGCAACCTGAAGGATCACAAAGAGGATTTTGGCCTGGGAGTTCGAGTCCTCGGGTCCTTCACTGTTCCTGCAAGGGTGAACGTGAAGCCTAGACTACCCTATGCTGTGTGCCCTCCAGGACTGTTATTTAATATGCACCGTTGCTTGGGCATCATGATGATGGTGACACGGTCATGGTACCCACATACAAGTACAGTCTTGGAGGGCACTGCTGGAAAGAGTGTTGGCCAGGTTAGGGCGCTCCAATCAGGATCTACGTTCATCAGATTAACAGGGCGCCCATCTGTCCTTGCGCCCCGGAGTTCCCTGGAAAGTCTGGATGATTCAGGTTAGACCTTGGTTTCAAAAGGACTACCTGAAGCAGCCAGTTGAAGACAGGTTGGTTTGTCCATGACTTTAGTTCACCAGCCTCAGGTGTGCAGACGACCTCTGGCGGTGTTCTCTGTGGGAACTGCAGGAGCTCAGCCCATCCCCTACTGTCTCACAGTCGGTACCTCAGGAGTGAGCCTGGGCTCAGCAGCCGGTTTAAATTCAAAGTGCTCCCAGCAGCAGGGGAGGCAGCAGGAGGGGTTTTCGTTCAGGAGGAAGAGAAAGCTCCAGGCGCAACCTGACAAACAGGATCAGGAACACCTGCCCCCGCCCCGCCTCCCGGGTGCCACATTGCCCGCGCCACCCCCACCCTTGTTCTAAAACCCATGCAGTCATCACAGTTGGGTATTTCTTCATCATTCCTTACTTTCTCCCAGACTCTTCAACCTGAAGGGTTATACAAGAGGGGAAAAACATTTTTCTAGGACAACATTTTTGTGCGATTTATCCAGCGACATACTCTACTTAAGAATTGGTCAGGGTGAAAATCTGAAAATTTTATCAAGCGTTTACATAACCTCTCAAATTTCATCACTTGTGTTTAAAGCCAGCTTGGGTGTCCCATCAATTCGTATTTTTGAAGGGGGTGAGGGGGATGGAAGGCCCTTTCAGGGTTGTCATAGAGACTTAGCTGTCAATAATTGTAAAAAGAAAGAATGGGGGGGGGGTGAAATTGGAGGACAGGGGCACAGTGTGGTCAATGTGAGCAGCTATGAGAGGTACCTGGTAGAGCATGGCTGCAATGAGGCCACATTGCCCCCCTGAAATGTGCCGTCCAGGCTGGGGTTATCTCGTCCCCTCCCAATAGCCACTTGGGCTATTATTTCATTGTCCATTAAAATGCTGAACCCCCCCCCCCCCATTCCCACACTGTAGCATGGGGTTGTTATGAACATGGAGAATCTGCTATGTGTCCATGACTGAGTCAACTGATGTGGAGCTTTTGCTACAAGTCGGGGGTCATTATCAGATGCAGCGTGCTCAGATGACCTACATACACGTGGCATGAAATGTGGTCTTGCAGGGCCGGGCTCCTGGGAGGGCTGAGACAGCCCTGAAGGGAGGGTCACGTGGAGTCGGGATTTGGTGGCGCCCCCTGGATAGAACGCAAGGCCCAATGAGATCTATTTGCCAAAAACTCTGCGGGCTGTTGGGTAGTATTTTTCATCTTCACCAGGATTGGTCAGGGCGGGGACACTGAAGGAGTGGTCGTCATGCCTGAGGGCGCAGTTTGGGACGGTGCCTCAGTTTCCACCAGCTGTCTTCTCCCGGGTTCAGAGGCGGTTGATCACAAAGGTGCTTGTTCTGGATTGAGAACATTCGGTCTCACGTTTAGCTCAGCAGAGGGCCTTTTTGGGTGAATATCCCCAGGGGTAATCAAGACCATGTAAGTAGCAGACCGGATTTTTATACAAATGTCTTATCTCCACAGGGCTTTATTTGAAGAGGGAACCATCTCCAAAATAGCATTGACATAAAATATTAACAAATAAAAGATAAATAACTTCTGTTTATTTTCTTCTGTCATATTTCTCTAAGTTTTTATTTTATGATTTACAATAGCCTTTGGATTTTGTATGCCTTTCAAATTTTCACTTTGTTTGGAGTGGGGTGAATGGGAAGCTAAAATATTAAAAACAGTTCAAAATAGTAGTAAATGATGACAGTTATACATTCCACAGAACATGGAATTATGACAATTCTTAAATGATACTTTCTTGTAATATGTTTTTCAGTTTTTAGAGGCAGTTAATGTGAGCGATTTATTATTATGGTATTGTGTGTGTTTAATGCTTCGCTGTTGAAATGTGTAAATTATATTTCTGCTTACTCCAATAACCTGCTATAAATCACGTTTATCTCCTCGGAGCTTCTTCAGAGGAATGAGGAGGGAAGGAACATCCAAACATAAAACCGTAATAAATAAATTTGTTGCATTTCACAGGTCTAAACATTTGATGTTCTGTTCAGAATCAAATATAAGAACATATTACATTAAGATCTTTAGACATTTTAAAAGAACGTATCACTACAAAATTCAACTTAATTAACTGCAGTTTAGAAAGCACAATAAATTTATGTTAACTTTTTGTTAGTTTACTTTTGAAAAACTAAGTTAAACCTTTGAATGTTTTTTGAATCCTTATGAATGGGCTGACATGATCTATACTCTACTCCCCATAAAGCTCTCCTACCCCCCTAATACCAGCTCCCCAACATTATTTTACTAAAGGATCATGATCAAGTACCTGAAACTAGTAGGCAAGATCACCTTAAAATGTATTACTATTTTTGCATGTTTTATAAGCCGAAAGTCATTAAAACATAAGTGGAGCATGGGGAGTTATTCTAAAGCAACACCCACTGCGCAGAACTTGAGTGGGGTTATCAAAAGCATGGTGGCGATTCGAACTGGGAAGGAAAACGACGTGAGCCTCTCTGCGGGAAAATCAAGGAAGGTAGGACTCCAGAGTACAGAATGTTTGTAAAACCGGGGAGTGGACATTTTCTTCCAAAAAGTGTCCTCTGAGGACTTAAACACCAGAAAAATTAGGCTGAAACGTAGAAATCAATATTACAAGGCTTCAAAGCTGCCATCTATTCCACGGATCAGATGTTACGGGAATGGATGGGACAATAAGACTTCATTTACATAGAAATTCATCAGCTGGCTCTTAATGACATCATTGTTTAAAAGTACAAAATCAGCCCTGGCCAGTTTGGCTCAGTGGCTGGAGCGTTGGCCTATGGTCTGGAGAAACCCGGGTTCGGTTCCCGCTAAGGACATGTACCTCGGATGCAGTTTGTCCCCGGATCGATGTTTCTCTCTCTCTCCTCCTCTGTCTCCCTCCACTCTATCTGAACAAAAAACAAAACAATGTGCTCGGGTGAGGATAAAAAAAAAATTTTTTTTTAAAAGTACAAAATTATTTCGGGGACAATTTTAGAAAGCTTTTGAAGTTCTTTTGTCTTAAACCCGAAGAGAGAGGATATACAGTATCCGAAGTTAAGATTCTGTGTTAATAGCACCACTTAGTTCAGTAGAGAGACTCAAGGCTAGAGAGAGGTGGCCCTCGCCTGGCTTCAGGATGGAGCTTCAAGTGGCATTTTTTCTCTTAGGGACCAACTGCCTAACCTCCATTGGCTTTTTCTGTGGCTTGAATTCCAGCAACTCTTCAGCTCCGGCTCTGCTCAGTAATTTGTTTTTCTATATTTCTAGTTCACGCATATGATTTTCTCGTGTTCAACTTAAATACCTTTTTTTTCTATTTCTATTGTTCAGTGTGTTTGTTGAAAGCAGAGTAATTCAGACCTGACCACACAACCACGACTCGGAAGTTGCAAGTCATTTTGAACTTGAGAAAATCTTCATGCTCAAGGACACGTGTGGGTGTGTTTGCAGAGCAGGGCAGGGTTAGAGGAGGAAGTCAGCGACACTACATAATGTTGAACTTGTGAGAACAGGTTTTAAAACATACAACACAACTAAGCATATACCATAAAGAAAAGTACAAATATATTCCAGTCATTAATTTTTATGTTACTTAAACTTCTGTGAAAATTAAAATCCCTTTATCAGAGACAAGATAAAATCTGAAAAGAGGTATTTTAAATGTGTAAATATTTGAAAGGATTAAACTCTAGAATATATAAAAGGAATTTAAATAAATGGATTAAGGTAAAAGAACTAATAGAAAGTAATGCTCAGAAGGTGTGATTGTCAACTTTGAGAAGAATAAAACCAATAGCAAATAAGCTACATGAAAAGATGTTCAATTTTGTAATAAGGAAATTCAAATTAAAATAAAATAATATTTCAGACCTGTCAGATGTCATATATTTCAGTGGTGACAGAATTTTGCATATTACAGAATATGAAGAAAAAAGAACTCTGATGTAATTCCAATGAGTAATAAATGTATCACTTTACAGACAGAATTTGAATGTCTCATTTGACGATATAACTCTAAATTCTATTCCTAAGTACATGCCCCAGAGAAATTTTTGTGTATGATAAAGCTTACACAAAAAGATTTATTAGAGTGTTATATATCATAATGAAAATATTTAAACAATCTAAAATGTCAATAATAGAATAAATAAGTTATAGTTTATTTATAAGAGATGTATACTGAAGTTAAAACTAGAACTACATATAATAAATCTAAAAAAAAGACCAAAAATCATGTCCCAGAATAATACATACATATGCTATCACTTAAAACAATAAAAAACCTATTACAAGGAATCATATGTAGTGAAAGTATGAAAACACACAAAAGATTGCTATATCTTGATTGATTGATAGTGATTACCTCTGTAACGAAGTTAGAAGAATTTAATGAGGAAAATGATCACAGTGGGTCTCAAATATATTAGGAGTATTTTATTTCTCAAAAGAGGCAGAAACAAATATGGCTTATGTTAGTATTTTAAAGTTTGGTGGTAGGTACATGGGTATTGAATGTATTAATCTCTACTTTTATTAATGTACTTAAAATAGTCTTCATTATTTAAAATACATAAAGCATACATTGAAATATATATTCATATATTTAAATTTTATTTTTATTTCTTTTAAAATATGTTTTTATTGATTTTTTAGTGAGACAGGAAGGGAGAGAGAGATACAAACATTGATGGGAGAGACAAACATCTTCATAAGTTAAAAAGCCAGCTACTCCTGCACGCCCCCTACTGGGGATGGAGGCTGCAACCTGGGCATATGCCCTGACTGTGAATCAAATTGGGACCTCTCAGTCCATGGGAAGATGCTCAATCCACTGAGCCACACTGACCAGGCTATCTATTTAACTTTAACAATGACTTTGACTAGCAGAATCTTGAGAAATCCTTAGCTTTTCATTTCGCAACAGCATGAGAATGTTGATCACAATGAATGAATATTGTGTAATAAAATCGGGAAAAATGGAATCAGGCTGTTCTATCTTCAAATACTAAGGGCAATTCATTCATACATGACACTCATGACATAAACATTCATTCACATGTGCATTCATTTCTAAGGCACTTTATTTTTAATGTCCTGAACATAGTCCTTAAGCTAATAAAAGAGGGATGAGAATATCCCAATACTGTCAAGACTAGAGTTTTCAGGATTAAGATGAATGTGTGCACAAGATCTTTGACAATGTCAGGGGTGGACCAAAGTTTTGAATCTTTCATTAAACAATCCACTACCTTAAAAATATTAATTAAATGCCTATTATCCTCTGGCAAGAGTGTTGGTAAAAGGATCACCTTCTGTACTTTGAAAACCATTCCACATGCTAACCGAGCTTATTTTAGGAGCAGTGTTGGAGAGAAATCAAATTTTGGCATATATTGCTATCTTGTTATTGTTTGAACAAAAGCTAAATTAGCACCCTTTTTAAAACTGAAATGGATTTGAGTTTACTTCTGATCAAGGAACATTTATCTTCCTACACTGAGAATTTGTTCATCTGAGTCTCCATAAGTTACAAAGCCAGCTACTTCTGCACCCCAACTGGAGCAGCTCTAAGATGTGCATCTAACATGTAAGTCTTTTCAAAAGATAAGCCAGTAGATACAAAACTTTCCCAAAAATGTCAAAATGTTTTCTGCTTTATTTCAACCATTATAAGGAAATGATATTTATGTGATATTATGGAGGTGCTAATTATCACTATAATGGCAACCACATTACAATATATAAATATATCAAATGAACATGCTATACAACTTAAATTTATGCAATGTTATACTCAAACACATTTCAATTAAGAGAGTGAAGAAAAATGATTTCTTCTAAACAGTGTCAAGCACCCCAAAGACTAAGATCATATTAAGGGTCCTCCATTTATAACTAAGGCCCCTGCCCACCTTTTGTTTTTAACACCCTCAGGATAGCCCCCATCAAATAATAGACGAAGAATGAAAAGATTACAGGATATTGGAAATGCAAGATTAGGGTTTTAGACAATTGAAGCAGACTTATAAAATACAAAATTATAAATGCAAAATTAGGTCAAGGTTCTTAAATGGAATACTTGCAAGTCCTTGAAACATTATTGGTAAGTTTTTCTCTTGAAATTGGAAATTCCAAGCGAGGTTGATCATAAGCAAACTGTTATTGCATCACAAAGAAACTCCAAGCACAAATTTCAACAGCCTACAATTGAAAAGAAAGGAAAAATGTATGCAGCCCAAGAACACATACTCTCCTAGGCCACTTCAGAGTATCTCAGAAGATAATAACGTACAACAGAAAGAATAGGTTAAAATTTCCCACTGTGACTAGAATTCCTTACTGTTTCTTTTAGTCACTGTTTATTTATTTATATATTTTGAGATTACAAAATTAGGTGTTATAAATTTATATTTATACCATTTAAGTGAATGGGAGTTTTGCATCATTATGATCCATAATTTTTAGCGATTGTCTCTGAAGCACGGCTTTGTCTCCTCTCATTCTGGGATTTGAATCCCAGCTGTTAGAACATCTCATTGTATCCCTGGGTCTCTGATCCTTTCTACATTTTGCTTTTGCCTCTGTAAATTTTACTCCAGATGTTTTATTTTTTCTCCAATGGACTGATTCTTCAGATGTGTTGAATTTGCCAGAATGTCACTCTGTCAAGAAGCACTTCAACAACGTACTTGTAGTTTAAAAATGTTTTTTAACAGTATTCCTTATTTTATTTTTTAAGATCATTATTTAATAGAATTAAAGTTTATAGCAAATCTGAGCAGAGGATACAGATTTCCCATATACCCTCTGCCTCCACACATAGCTTCTCCCATTGCCAGCAGCCCCCACCAAAATGGTGCATTTGTTACAACTAATGTACTTACTTTGACACTGAAAGATCATAATTTATATTACAAAGTATTTTCACTAAAGTCCTCAGAGCTCCACCTCTGCAACCCTCCTTCTCTCAAGTCTTGATAACCACTAATCTTTTTGTCTCCTTAGTTTTGTTTTTTCAAGAATGTCATTTAGTAGGAATCATACAGTATGTAGCCTTTTTCTCTTCTTTTTTTAAATCCTCACCCAAGCATCTTTTCCCTTTTTTTAGATAGAGTGGGAGAGAGGGAGGGAGGGAGAGAGACAGAGGGAAAGAAAGAGAAACATCCACGGGGGTGAGACACATCGATTGGTTGCCTCCCGCATGACCCCAATCAGGGCTCGGGTCGAACTGCAACTGAGGTACATGCCCTTGACCAGAATCAAACCCGTGACTCATTGGTCCATGGGCCAACACTGTAACCACTGAGCCAAACCAGCCAGGGCTCCAAATGGCCAATTAATAGCACTTCTTGAATATATGAAGACAGGAAACAAAAATAATCATATTGAGAAATGTATATGTCAATGAAAAAGATATGAATGAGCCCATAATGATGTCTTCCTTAGTGTTAAATCTTAACTCCCAAATTGCCCTTCTTCTATTTGTCCTTGAAGTAACCAGACCACTGGCTAGCTAATATGTATTTTCTACAAACACAAGGACAAAGAAGTAGTACTGATCTCTTGACTTGTTAACTTTTTATTCAAGATAGTAGTAGTGTAAATAATTTGCTCCATTAAATAATTCTGCTTTCGCTATTTGGTATGTGTGAGGTATGTAGGTAACATTGGTTACAAAGCAACTTTATAAAACTAGAAATAGTGTTTATTAAACTCTTGCTTTTTATTACAATAATGCTGCTTTTTATTACAAATTATTAATCTCTAATATAGCTTTAACTCTTTAAACAGTAACACTTATTTTAAACTCTTTTGTCCAAAGTCCACATTAATTTTTATTTTAATAATAGTAATAATTACTTTTTAGTTTAGTAAAATTTTATTTCTAAATGTATTTGGAAGAAAATCACTCATACGTCCTTCTTAATGCCAGACAATATGTCTACATAGCAGCCTACTTAATACACATCCCTTTCCTTCCGCCTGGGTGAAGACAGTAAGTCACAGTCACGGAATAATACCTCATGGAAGAGTCAAACTCTTTTCATACTTCTGGGATGTACAAGCATGGGGTTCTAGTTCACAGTCCGTGGTGATATTGTACTTCCCTATCCCTTTCAAGTCAGGTGTGGCCATGTGATGTTTTTTGATAGTGAAGAGTATGGAATTGGTGACTGTCACTTCAGAGGAAAAAAAAAACAAAACGTTAAAAGCCCTTGTACTATTTGTGGTTATGCCTTGTACATTATCACCTGCCAAGGTGCTAACATATACACGCACAAGGACAGAGCCTCCGCCAGCCTACATCTCTGAAGGCTGCCACAAGCATCCTGCCCACATCCATATTAGACACATCACATGGATAAGATATAAACTTTTATCCATTTATGACAAAGTGATTTAGGAGTTGTTTATAACTAACAAATCTGGTCAATCTTGATTTACATACCAACACCGGCTTTCTTTCCACCATCCACTCTTACAAGCATATAGATAATGATGAAACAGATATAAAGATAGAGACAGTTATAGATAGAGTTTGCTTAGGAACTCTGCCACAGCTGTGTTCTATTTGACCACAATAAAAAAAACAACTCATGGGTACAAAGAAATGATCCTTACATTTATCCCGTCGGAAGGAATCCTGACAGACCAAGCTGTGGTGAGGACTGATGAATGAGACAATAATGAAAGAGGGGTGAGTGATTTCTGAATTAGGGACAATGAGATTTTGGGGTGAATTCAGAATCATACTTTCAGAATATTATAAAGCTTAATAGTCCTGCAGACATCATCAGCATTTCTCCTGACTTTTTATTTTATAAATTATGTCAAGTTTTCAGATATGGCTCCTAAGTGGCAGAGCTAGAATGGGAACCAAGCCCAGCTGGTGTGGCTCAGTGGTTGAGCATCAGCCCACGCACCAAGAGGTTGCTGGGTTTGATTCCCGGTCAGGACACATGCCCAGGTTGTGGGCTCCATCCCAGTGCGGGGCATGCAGGAGGCGACCAATCGATGTTCTCTCTCATCGATGTTTTTATCTCTCTCTCCCTCTCCCTTCCTGTCTCTCTAAAAGTCAATAAAGAAAAAAAAAAAAATTTAGGAAGGAAGAACCAGAACCAAGTTCTCATTATCAGCCCTCTAGCGGTCTCTCCAGACAGGACGGTGAAAGTCAGTTTCCATGCTTCTAGAAGTCTGAAGTTTGAAAACATGATTTATTAAGATGAGCCTTACAGGTCCACTCTCTTTCATGGTTCTCTTTGCTTTTAAGTGTCAGCTTTATGTGTGGGGCTTAATTCACTCAAAATATGTGAGTAGGTTAGAGATAACTGAAATCTGTTTTTATAAAACGTCTGCTCATTTGTTCCAGACCCTTCAAAACAATGACAAAAGCTTCATAAGAGGAAAACTTAAACAATTCTTGGCAAAATGTTATATTTATTGGAGGCAGAACAAAAAACACTATTACCCAGAACACACATCATAGTGGGTACATTGGGGTGGAGAGGAGCATGGATGAGCTCGAGAGCGAGAAGGTGAGGTTCACAGGTGTCATGAAGAAAGAGGGAAGCCGAGAGGAAGAAATAGGTGATAAGGGTCAAGGTGGTGGGAGCAGGAAGTTATTCTCTACACACGAGAAAGGAAATGGTCAGGATAAAATCCTCTCATTCACGAGTAAGACCAGAAACATTCTACTCACCAGCCTTGAGCTATATTCTAAAAATAGGTTAGCCATCCTACAGAACTGATGGAGAAACACAATCCTCCCAGAGCCCTTTCTGCTTGAATGGGCCAACAAACTTCGCAGTGTCATGTGCACTGAAACTCCAACTCCATGGACAACTAAAACACTGGTCTTGAAACAAGTCACACAGAACATAGACCAAAATAAAGGCAAAAGGCAAAATTCATCCATAAACATCAAGTGAAGTACATTCACAAGTCAGGCTGATGGTCTGCCCCACACTCACACACACACACACACACACACACACCACACACTCTTACACAAATATTAGGTAATCCTCCCATTTGTAGCTTAGTCAGTAGATAAAATGAAAGAGAATTGTACCAAAGTCATTGAAAATCACACACAAAAATAATGGGGTTATAAAACTAGATGTGTATTTTCTTGAGAATGCATAAATTAATGATGCGAATGAGAAACAGAAAAGGAATATTTAGAAGTCATCCAGCCGGATGACCTAAAACATTTAAGAAACCGTGACAAGAGGATAAACGCTTGATAAATAGGCAACTGTCGAGTGGCATTCCCGAAAAGAGAAGTGGGAATGAAAGGGAGCTGTGGGTCTCAGGAAGCTGTCTGTGGGCCAACAAGTTTGGGTGATTTGTCAGGGTCCGCCACCGGCAGTTACGAAGGCCTCGCCTGGTGTCTCCCTGGGCACAGCTGCCAGGCCGGATGAACAGCCAGTGCACTGCTGTCCTAAGGGGGGGGGCACAGTCAAGGATCAAGGACCTTCCTGACCATGTTCGCATCAGCATCCTTAGCCCAGGCACCCTCATTTGTAGGTCTCTGTATCTGAGGCTTTCTGTGAGGTTTGGTTTTGGCCTCTCTGCCTAGGCGTCCTCACGGAGCCGAAGAAGAAACCTTGACTATACCTTTCCCCGAGCTCATGTACGTCTCAGTAGTTTCCACTCTTAGTCCTCCCCCATTTCCCTTGGCCTCCCCCTCCTCAATTTTGGTTCCTAAAACTGCAGGAGCTTTTGCTCAGGTCTTCCTTGGCAGTGTGACGACCCTCCCATCCATGTTCACACACTTGACCTGCTGGCAGCTGTGCAGTGTGGGGGAGGGGTCAGCACTTTCTCTGGGTTAGCTTCTTGCTGCCCTGTCTCACTAAGTGATGGAAAGTTTCACTTGGGCTTATTTCAACCTACTGCTCTGACACCCGGCTGCCCAGCTCCGTCTGCACTGGGCGGAACTACTGAAAGTCAGCAGCACAAGTAGAGGCATGCTATATTAAAATGAGAAAGACCAAAAACAAATTAAGAGGTGGGAAGGTGGAGATGAAAATCTCCACCACGCAGCTAATGACTCTCAATAGTTGGGACCAGAGGAACAAGCGACGACAAATACTGGGTCCTCGAAAAGGCAAAGCAATATATCACTGGCCAAACGGAACAAAATATCGAAGAGCAAAAAGAAATAAATGATGCTAGAAATGTAAAAGATTATATCAGTAGCCTATTTATAGCATTCAGCAACGCCTAAGAAAAATTAAGAATAATAAAACCAGGATTAATTTTATACCAATAACTCGTACAATATAAAAAAGAGGGCTAGAGACTATCTATGCTATCCAGAATATTCCAGTTGATAGAAATAAGATGAATGCCACAGGCAGAATTTTAAGATGATCCCACAGTCCTGGTGTAGAAGCCCTCCATAAACCGAGTCCTTTAAAGGGATGTCTAAGGGACAGAGATGGGCCAATCCCAGAGGTTGGAGGCCGCAGCAGCGGTTTCCTGTTCACCTTGGAGAAGCACACTGCCCCCTTGTGCAGAGGACTGCAGGGCAGGGTCTGTGGAAGCTTCTGGAAGCTGAGAATTGTCTCCATTTGTCGGCCAGCCAAAAAATTGTGACCTTGGTTCTACAACCTGTGAAAAAGAATAAAAATGGAATCACTTCAAACTGGAGTCGAAGCTGCCTTCCCAGAGGAGGTGCCTTGCAGGTCTTACTCCTCGACCCTTTAGAACGTTAAAACAGGGCGAAATTACCTGTGGACTGGGTCACCCCAACATTGTGTTCCAAACCATTCTTCCAAAGCTAACAGGAAAGCAGACACTCTGACCACCGAACAGAAAATTAAAGACGTTCTTTAGAGCTGGCACACCACATACAACTAAAGAACAATGTGGTTTATTAACACCAATAGAAATTCCTTCCTTGTCTTCCTATAATGGCCCCTCCTCCCTTTCTCACAAACCCCTATCTTTACCCCCTAACAGAAACAGTCCTGGGTTTCTGCCTGAACTGTGCTTCTTGAGTCGCTACTTTTTGGATCTCAAAGAAGCGCTTCTTGCCTCCCATTTTGGCCTTTTATTTTTAGATGAACAAACCTCAAGATACTAAACTTTGCCTAAAGTTTGAATGAGCTTAGCAGAGGACATAAAAAACCGTTGTGGTTTTCCAATGCTAATTTTGTGGTGATTTATTATGAATGAATAGAAAACCAATAAAACAAACAAGTAGCCTGTTTATTTTATAAAGCCAATATAACTTTTTGCTAAAAATATGTAAAGATTTTAAGGAAGAGAAAGATCATTTAAATTTATAACCTCAGAATAAAATATAGGCAAAGTGGTAATATACTTAGACTTTCTCATAAAATATATGATAGCATATAAAATAAGTTGCACATATATTAAATATATATTAATAAACACTTAAAATTATTTGCTCTATGTATATATTTTTACCATATTTATTTTATAAAAGTCAGGTTTTTAAAATGTAATTTATATCAATTTAAAATAAAGATACTTTAATCAATTATTTTTAATGTTAATACCACTTTTTAAAAACTTTCAGTGATATTTGGCAAAATTTCTTGATTTGATTTTCTATCACAATTATAATTTTAATGGCAATCAGCTAAGTATTTACATATGTATAAAGCTTTATGATTTTTATGCAAAATAAAGATAAAATATTATAGGTAAATAAATTATTTACAAAATAAGTAATAACTAAGAGCCTACAAATAATTTAATGTATGCCAATCATTGCCTTACACTTTTTAAAATAAGATATTTTATCTTCATAACTACTTCATGACATGGGCAGTACCAGTATCTTTATATTATGATCTTCACAGAGAGAGTAGTACTTGCCAATGCCACACAGCTGCTAGGGGGTGAAGCTGGGATTTGAACCAAGGCACAGTATCCACATACTTAGCCATTATACTATTGCTAGATATTAAAAATGAAAGAATCAAGATAAAGGTAAACCTGTATACATATGTTAGTTTTGAGAAGAGCAATCACAATGATAAAGTTAAGACATTTTGCAGTGTATAAATTTGTAAATAAAAACATTACATGGTAACAGTTTACAAAGAATATCAACAAAACCAAAATATATGTGACAGGCTTAGAGAAAATAATATCAAAGTGTGATAAAAATATGTGCAGAGATGCTAATAATTCATATGGATAAGACAAGCGAGACAAGTTAAACAGACAAAATAAATTACAATGCAAAAACATAAATAAATATTTCACAAAAACGGAATTTTAGTGGAGCAGTTAATGTATAAAATTATTCTTAAGGCCACTGGAAGTTAGGGAAGTGATGATTATTACAATAAGATAAAATCTTATAACTATCATGTTGTCAATGTAACAAAATTTTATAAGATTCAGTATTCTTGAGGGCATAGATATATGATTACATTTATCTTTTGCTTATGTGACAGTCAATTAAATCAGTTTTAAAATCAAAATTTTCAAACAAAATTTTGCACTCTTTAACAAAATTTAGTAATATAAATATCTTTTGACTTTCTTAAAATATCATGTTCATAAAAAAAAAAAAAGTGTTATTGCTCGGCTGGTGTGGCTCAGTGGATTGAGCATCATCCCATGGACTGAGAGGTACCCGTTCGATTCCCGGTCAGGGCAAATGCCCAGGTTGTGGGCTCCATCCCAGTAGGGGGCGTGCAGGAGCAGCGGACTGATGTTTCTCTCTCACCAATGTTTCTATCTCTCTCTCCCTCTCCCTGCTTCTCTCTCTAAAATCAATAAAAACATATTTTTTTAAAGACGTGTTATTTAAGGCCAACATGTTATTGTCCTAAGATTACAAAGTTGAAAGCCATTTATAGGGGATCACTAAATAAAATAAAAATATATGTTCAGTTATTGGAACAGTGAATCAAAGTTGTAACATAAGTTGTATGGTTAGTTCCTAGAATTCTAAAACTAACATATCTATTTCTATCTCCATATATTTAAATGTGAGCACAAGTAAATATTAATTTGTAATCATATTATACATCACATTTGGAAGTTAGTTACTTTATATCTTTGGACAAACTCAAAACGAAACTGTCCAAACTACCATACATTCTCTTTCAGAAACATCAGGACACTGATGCTCATAGCTAGAGAGAACAGATCGGTGGTTGCCAGGTTGGGGAACGGTGTAAAATGGGTGTGGGTAGTCAAAAGGTACAAACTTTCAGTTATAAGATAAAGAGTCTGGGGATCTAATGTACAGCATGGTGACTATAGTTAACAATACTGTATTTTATATTTTAAAGTTACCAAGAGAACACTAAGTTCTCATCGCAAAAAGACTTGTACCTTAATGTGGTGAGGGGTGTTAACTAAAATTTGTTGTTGTGACCATTTTTCAATATAATACGTATACCGAATCATTGTGTTGTACACCTAAAACTCATACAATTATATGTAAATTATATCACAATTAAATTTTTTAAAAAGACAGGAAAGAAGAGAATAAATGAAGACTAGAAAGGAAAGAGAATAAGGGATGGAAAGTCGAATAAGGAGGAGAGGACTCAAAGAGTTGTCAGCAGAGCATTAAGAAAGCAATTCAGATAGAGTTTAAGGGATGAATTAAGGAAGGAACAAAGAAAGTGAATCCAATAAATACTACAAGACCTTTAATTAATTGTCAGATTGTTAGCCAGAAAACTTAGTAAATTGAGTTTTTATTCAAGTCTCATTAAAACTAATAATAATATAATTATATAGCAACATAAAGATGATTTAAAAAAATCAGAAAAAGCACAGTGCACAGAATGAGTCTTATTCTTTCCTTTTACTGGGATGTAGCTCTTAGAGTGTACTCTCCTGTGTACACTCACAAGTTTGCTTTCTGGATTATAAGGTACACTGCACAGAATGTGAAGAGATTTACGGTGCCCGGCATACAGTGGACATAACATTGACACTCAGATTATTGTGTCCGACGGAAAATCAGTTTATACAATAGAGATGGATAAAATCGCTTAAAATTAAGTTAGTCTGTGGTGTTAGAGGACCTTTTGGTCTTTCATTTAAAAAAAAAAGGGGGGGGGGATTAGGCAGAGGTTGAAATCCCCAGAACTTCTGTTATTTTGGGTAAATCTTCCCCATTCTATACCCGCACCACCCACCCAGCAGATCGCCGTCTTCCTCAACACTGACAACTCCCTAAGCAACCCGTTCCCCACGACACATCATGTTCGAGTTGAATCCCTGAGCCAAGCCGTGGTCTAGGCTCCACTAGTAGGCACAGCCTGCCAGGTCTCTTCTGCGTCAGTCTCGTCTGATTCAGTGTCCACCGCCCCAAACAAATGCTTCCAATGTTTCTTCTGGAATTTTCAGTCTGCCACAGCAAGATCCTACCGTTTTCCAATTTTTTCAGAATATTTTCTTTTAGTTGCATTTGATTGCTTTTATCTGTATATTTAATAGTATATTCCTGGTTAAGTGGCTTAACAAATATAGACATATTTCTCTATTTTTTTTTAAAAAAAATCATCTATCAAATGAGTGTCTTATATTCGTTTCGATGTCTCTCAATCTGTACAATATTCCCGCTGTAAGAAATCTTTATTGACTTTGAGATGGTGATATTCATTTGCAGTTAAGATGTACCATTAACCTAGGGGATGTTATTTTCGTTGTTGTTGAAGGCAAACACAATTTATCTCTTAGTGGTAGTATGACGGGGCCAATTTATTTCTAGTTAGTGTCCAAGGGGATGGTGATAATTCCATATGTACCATTACAAAGACTTTAAATCGTCGCACTCAAAGTTGGAGAATTATGTTACAGATGTCTTCACCTCATTACATGGTTACTAGGGGATTGTTTCATCTGGTGTACTTTGATACCGTGTGCACCTTAACAAGCAATCTGGCATAAACCTTCTGTTTGCAGCACTAGGAAACATAGCGGAGTTATATATCACGGGCACTGTTAATTACATTGCTGCGATAGGCATCATTAAGCCTCAAAATGCTCAAAGGCATGTCAGGAGGATTTGTTTTTACTTAAGCTAAACCGCTTTTAAGACTCAGATTTAAATAAGCCATATATGTGACAACTGGGTACAGAATAACTGAGCATTGTTTTTCCAGCTTTGGTTGAGGCCAATCTGTTGGCAAGTTCAAGTTGTTGGTCTGATTTAAACTTTTCATATCAGAACAGGTTTGCATTTTTTTATTAACTCCCAATGATTTTGGTTCGCTTTACTTGAAAACACAAGTATTTATTATTTACTATAAGCAAAATTTGAGGTAAGCGCACTGTATGTACAACAGACACATGAGACCCGACACCTGCCACAGATAGCTACATAATCTCGGTTGCCAATACATGTTGTAAATTGACTATACTACAAAACAAACTAAAGTAATTTCTTTAAAAAGTGCTGGAATGTTTACATTGTGTGACTGCATTTAAGTACTAATCAAATGTAAGGAGATGAGGATTTTGGTGCAAATGCTTATTTGATAGCATGTATCAGTTGGCATTGAATAAAAAGAAAGTGGAATCATCAAACTTAAAACATTTTTTTAAGGGGAAAAAGTAAAAAAAAACATCAATGTGACATATTTGGCTATGAATGATGAAATTCTTAAATAAGGTTACATATGTTTATTAATAGAATGATATACATATGTACATATTTACTATGTGCAAAATTATACACACACACACACACACACACACACGCATAACTTAGCTAAAACTAAACTGCTAACCCATAACAGAAATTGGTTTGGTTTCTTCATTTTAATACCTAGCTCTCTGGGCAGTTATATAGGCAAGTAATGATTTAGAAAAATTGCTCTACCCAAGATATTGAAAAAGAAAATATTTATAAATAAAAGTTCTTATTTTCATTAGACAAAAGAAAGAGAACTGAGGCAATATAGGACAGTGGGTAATAATAGAGGATCAGAAGTTAGATTCACAGGTGCTTTAACTTTGGGGAATTTATATAACTTCTTTCAACCCCAGTTTTCTCATATGTTAAAAGGAACAGTCATCTTGTCTACCTCCCTGCGTTGTTTAAAGGCTAAACGAAGCATTATATTATGCAAAGTGTTTACCAAAGACTTGGTACTTAAGCAAACACTCAATTGCTGGTCATCATTATTGTGTTTTGATTTGTAATACATAGAGGAATACCTATAACGGAATGTGTGATCTGCTCAAAGCCCATACTTATTTTAGAATTGGTATAGAGACTTCTTGATTATTGACTGTGGTAATTAATTTTCATAAAATTCTGGTAAGTAAATTTGGACATATTTTTCCATTGCTGTGTAACCAAAAGTATATTTTAACTTTTGAGAAAATATCTATCTGTAATTGTAATAAATGTATATTTAAAAATGCAAACAAGTTTAAATTTGATGAGTTTGAAGGGATAGTAACACGTTTCTGAATATTCATTAATCATGCTATCTGATTTTTGTCTGTGATACTGATTGTAATCAATATGATTTTCAAATGAGAGTTTGAAAACAAAAATAAACTGACTTTCATATTAATAGACATAAAATGATAGGGGTTTTGAGAGAACTAAGAGTTCTGCCACTCACTAATCTGAGAATCTCTGACAAGTTATAGCCTCAGTGTGCCTTTTTATCTCCTGTCTAAAATAGGGATAAAAATAACACTTCTCCTTAGGCTTCTTATGAAAAATAAGTAAGTTAATATATGTAAGGCACTTAGAACATTCCTTAGCATTTAGTAAGAATCATAGTTTTGGTTATCTATTATAACAAAGCATCACAAAAAGTAATATCTTTAAATAACAAGTTTATTATTGTGATGATCTATGAATTAATTCATTGTTTTCTGGCTTATCCTCATGCAGCTGATTGGGTGGGTGACAGGTCCAGATGGCAGTTCATGCCAGCAAAAATCTGAGTCACGTCAGAACTTCTCCGTGTAACCTTTTATCGGTTATGTAGATGGTAAGAGGGCATCTTGAGCAGCTTATAAATATGGGGAATAACTTAAAAAATTATATCTTTTTAAAACATGTTTTTATTGACTTTTTAGAGAGAGAAGAAGGGAGAGAGAGAGATAGAAACATCGATGTGAGAGAAACATTGATCGGCTGCTTCCTGCACGCCCCCTACTGGGAATCAAGCCCACAACCCGGGGCAACCTGAGCATTTGCCCTGACCGGGAATCAAACTGGGGCCTCTCAGTCTACGGATGAACACTCAACCCACTGAGCCACACGGGCCACCTTT
Source organism: Molossus molossus (assembly GCF_014108415.1). Classification (NCBI taxonomy): domain Eukaryota; kingdom Metazoa; phylum Chordata; class Mammalia; order Chiroptera; family Molossidae; genus Molossus; species Molossus molossus. The sequence continues at coordinate 118,841,029 of NW_023425377.1, read as the reverse complement.
AAAATTATATCTTGATTAACTGTATGCCAATCTATACTCAGTTTATCATTCATACATTTATTCATTCAGTAATGCCGATCAATGTGATAAGTATGTATTATGTGCAGACACAGTGATAAATAAGGAGGGAACTGTTCTCAGGGAAAAACAGTTTCACGTCTACCAAAAATTCCAAGGAAATATTTCAAATGAGGATTTTAAGTTAAATTATCAAACATTTTAGTTAGGTTGTAAAGAAGTTGAAAGAAGCACTTTTAAAATAAGTTCTATATTGTTTTTATATGTAAGTCAGATTAAATAACTGCTTCACATGTATTAAAGTGGTCACTTCATAAATTTTAATGATTGAATAGAAAATTAGATTATTCAAGGAGTGATATTTTTCTGATTTTCAATTTGAAATTAAAAAATGTATTGATGGTGTCAAATTGGTACTTTCTAATTTATAGCTACACCATTGAGGATGGAAATTATTTATTATATGTGTGCTAGAATTCATTTTATGCTTGCAGTGTAATAACAGTGAATTCCACACATGACCTCTCTTGTCTTGATAGAAAAAAATGTAAAAGTGATTTTGCATTGTTTTGTGTTTTACACTGACAAAATATTATCTTCCCTGTGAAAACAAAATCACTAATGTTCATAGACTAAACATCAAAATAATTATAAAAAAACCTTTTGACCCAATACTCCATCTTTTTCAAGAAGATAATATTAGAAAATGTATGTTATTACACAAAATTATATTGCAGTATTTATAAGTAGATTAGATAGAAATGAAAAAGCAGCTATTAAGATTTACACAAGCCCGACCTATGTGACCCATGCACCAAGAGGTTGCCAGTTCGATTCCTAGTCAGGGCATATGCCCAGGTTGTGGGCCAAATCCCCAGTGAGGGGCATGCAGGAGGCCAATTGATGTTCTCCCTCAGCAATGTTTCTATCTCTCTCTCCTTCTCCCTTCCTCTCTTTCTCTAAAATCAACAAAGAATTAAAAATAAAGAAAAAATAAATGATAAAGATAGTATATGGAATGCATTTTGCTTTAAATAAATACGCTGGTATACATTTTGTGTGAGGAAATATGCACAAAATATTTTAGAACTGACATCATATATTAAATTCCACTTTGAATAAGCTCTTCCTTCATTGTGCTTTTAGTTCTGCTTAAACTAAGCCATACATAAAACACAGCTAATAAAACATGGATGTGTAGATACAAAACCACTTTTAACACTGACACAAAATCTATATAGCATGTTTTAATAAACGTGAGTCGACTCTGATCATCAATAGGAAAAGAGGAATCTAGAGTGAGAAGAAACTTTATCTGAGATTAGAAAACATTTTCATTTCATCTGAAAAACAAATGCAAAACTTTGATGACATATTTAAGAATTCATGGAAGTATAACTTACTTTCATTAATTGGAATGAAATAGATTGTTGCCCTTGAGACTTTCAAATCCAGAGCATTTTTTTCCTTTTATAATCAATAGTAACAGATACATTGCTTTCTGTATTGCTGTTATGATACTTAATCTTTAGTGAGTTGTTACAGTGAAGTTCTACAGGGACATTTTTCTGGGGTGTTTGTTGGCATCCAGTGAAAATAACATGTTAGACTCTTGAGCTGCTTCCATATTCAAGAATCATCGAATTTAGGAGACAGTTAAAAAGTATTTCTTTTCATTCAATAACAATTCAAGAAATCATGCAAAAGCATGTTGAATATGGGAGGTAGGTACAGACTATTGAATGAGTGCCCACACATCATGCACCCCTTTTCTCTTATGAACATCTTACATTAGTAGGATATATTTGTTACAATTAATGAATCAAAATTCACATACCATTATTAACTTAAATCTATCATTGATTTAGATATTCTTAGAATTTACCTCATATCATTTTCTGTTCCAGGATCCCACATTGTATTTTGCTGTCATATATCTTTGGCAGCTCTTGGCTGTGACAATTCCTCAGATTTTCCTTGTTCTTGATGACTTTGAGGTTGCATATTGTTCACACATGACAATAAAAACCTAAAGTCTTCGATCACCTGTTCTTTGTTCCACATGCACTCGGTCTCCTTTCCTCTTGCCCTGGGCACTAATAGCCACTGCTCGACTTTCCACCAAGGTCATTTTCTTTCACCTAGAATTCCATTTAACAGAAACTATAGGTATAAGGAATAATGTACACAGTCATATTTTTTTTGATTCTTTCCCTTAGCACTGTGGTTTTCAACCTGGGCCGTGACTTCTTTGAGGGTCAAGTGACCCTTTCACAGGGGTTGACTAAGACCATCGAAAAACACATGTTTCCGATGGTCTTAGGAACTGAGACACCGCTACTCTATCCGTCTCCAGGAGGGTCTGCGCACATGCAGATACGTCCACATACAGATACGCCCATGTACGAGTATCTGGCATGATGACATCATCACGCCAAGACCATCACATACACCCCATACAAATACAGGTGTATGTGCCAGGGTTGGCACCATAATGTACTTATGTGGACCAGTCACACATGTCTAGAGAGCAGCTACTGTGTAGAAAGCAGCTACTCTGTTAAAAGCAGCTACTGTGTTGAAAGCAGCAGTATTGGAGGTAAAAACGACACTTCATGAATTATAATTAGTGGGTAAATGTAAAACATGTACTGTAAAATCATCAACTACTACAAAAAAAAGATCTATACCATGGGAACTTAATCTGGATGCTGATCCGTCTTTTTATATTCAGCTGTGGTTGATGTGAAGACTGTCCCCTTGTGATAGTAACAGATATGTAAAAAACACACAACACAGAATGATAAATCATAGGAAAATTTAATAAATCATATTGACTAAACTATGCCTTGTATCATCTCTTGTATTATTAAAGCTCTTATTATATATTATTTCACACATGTTGTGAACCATCCCATGACAATGGATCATGTAGAGAATAACATTAAGAAAAAATATATATAGTGAGGATTTTTTACAGTATAGTTTTACCTCAATAATTACATCAGAAATTTAGAAACCGCAATGTGTTATTTGTTGTGAAGTTCTATCAGCCAAATCTATGAAGCCAAACAAACTAAAACGCCATTTTGATAGCAAGCATCCAAGCTTTCCCGGCAAGGATACCAACTATTTTAGAAGCAAAGCTGATCGACTCAAGAAAGCCAGACTTGACACTGGTGTCAAGTACCACAAACAAAATGTAGCAGCCATGGAAGCTTTATATTTGGTGGCACTCAGAATCACCAGAGCTGTGAAACCTCACACCATTGCTGAGGATTTACTGCTGCCAGCGGCCAAAGACATTGTTCAAGCTGTGATTGGAGATGAATTTGTTACAAAATTGAGTGCAATGTCCTTATCTAACAACACTATCTACGGAAGAATAGATGACATGTTCGCTGATATTCTTGATCAGGTTATCCAGGAAATTAACTCTGCTCCACTTCCAATATTTAGCATCCAGCTTGATGAATCTACAGACGTGCAAACTGTTCACAGTTACTGGTTTACATGAGGTATATTAATAAAGGTGACTTTAAAGATGAGTTCTTTTTTGCAAACCTCTTGGAATGATAACTACTGCACATGATGTATTTGACACAGCTGGTTCATTTCTGAAAGAGCATAAGATCTCTTGGGAAAGGTTTGTGGTGTTTGCACAGATGGTGCTCCAGCTATGCTAGGATGTTGATCCGGATTTCAACATTTGGTACTGAATGAATCACCAAAAGTCGTCAGAACTCCCTGTATAATTCATTGGCAAATATTAGCAATGAAGACACTGCCACAAGAGTTACAAGAAGTAATGAACAGCGTCATAAGTTCTGTCAATTTTGTAAAGACGAGCACTTTAAACAGTTGAGTGTTTTCGCAACTGTGTGACGAGTTGGATGCACTGAATGATGCTTTGCTATTTCACACTGAAGTGAGATGGTTGGCAACAGGAAAGGTTTTAAAACATGTTTTTGAGCTTCGTGATGAACTCAAAACGTTTTTTAATCAGAAAGCAAGACCACAGTTCCAAGCACTTTTCAGTGATAAAAGTGAACTGCAGAGAATAGCTTACTTGGTTGACATCTTTGCCATCTTGAATGAGTTAAATTTATCACTGCAAGGACCAAATGCAACATGCCTCATTTGTCTGAAAAGATCTGATCATTCCAAATGAAACTTCAGCTTTGGCAAAAAAATTGGAAGAAAATAAAATTTCCATGTTGCCTACTTTATCTGCTTTCTTTGAGGAACATGACATTGAACCAGACAAAAGGATTATGATAATAATTTCCGTGAAAGAACATGTGCACATGCTTGCAGATGAAATTTCATTGTACTTTCCAAATCTACCTGACACCCCATTTGCACTTGCCGGGAGCCTATTCAGAGTCAAAGTTGAAGATGTTCCTGAGACAGCACAAGAGGAGTTCATTGAACTTATTAACAGTGGTGCAGCGAGAACTGATTTCTCTACAATTCCAGTTAGAAAATTCTGCATCCAGTGTTTGCAGTAATATCTTGTTTTGTCTGAGACTGTGTTGTGCCTTCTTCTTCCCTTTCCAACAACACATCTTTGTGAAACAGGGTTTTTCAGCTTGTTGGTTATCAAGTCTAAATCCAGAAGTAGACTTGTTGTGGAAGATGATCTTTGTTGTGCTCTTGCAAAGACTGCCCCGAGAATTTCTGATCTGGTGAGAAAGAAGCAATCTCAACCTTCGCACTGATGTTGGCTTTTTATGCATACTGTCGCAAAATGTAGCACTGTAGTTTACTGCTGTTATATTAAGACTGTTACCCATGCTACACCATGCTTCAAGACAAAATTTCATTTATTTGTAATTAGAAATAAATATTTCACAATATATAATTACATATTGTTTTTGTGATTAATCACTATGCTTTAATTCTGTTCAATTTGTAACAATGAAAATACATCCTGCATATCAGATATTTACATTACAATTCATAACAGTAGCAAAATTACAGCTATGAAGTAGCAACAAAAATAATTTTATGGTTGGGGGTCACCACAACATGAGGGACTGTATTGAAGGGCAGGCATTAGGAAGGTTGAGAACCACTGCGTTAACATAACACTGCGGCGATGGTTCCGTGTCCTTCCACCTTTAGTGGTTAATTTCTTCTCATTGCTATATAGTGTCCCATTGCCCATGGTACCACAATTAATTTTCCATGAGTGCTTTTTAGGGTGTTTTTCAGATTTTCTCTATTATGAATAAAGCTGTTCTAAACATCTGAATACAAATCCTTCTAAGGCAGTGGTTCTCAACCTTCCTAATGCCCCGACCCTGTAACACAGTTCTCATGCTGTATGTGGGCGGATCTGCATGTGGGCGGACCCGCCTGGAGACGGATAGAGGAGCGGGGTCTCGGTTCCAGAAAACACATGTTTCTGATGGTCTTTGGTGACCCCTGTGAAAGGGTCATTCGACCTCCAAAGGGTTCGTGACCCACAGGTTGAGAAGTGCTGTCCTATGGACATATGTTTTCATACTTCTTGGTGAATATCAGGGTGTGAGCTGCCTGGATTGAATAGTAAGTATATGCTTAAATGTATAAGAAAATGCCATCTCTTTCCAATGTGACTTTGCCTAACTGCTTCCGAAAACTGTCTAAAAATGCAAACATATGGGCTTTTCCAACACAAGGCACCAAATAATAGGCTTATATAATATTTTTCATATAACAGATGTCTAAGGACTAAAGTTCCAATAAGTGTATTTTCACTCCTTATATACACAATTGAATTGCACAATATTTTATTTTATTATTATTATTTTGTTGTTAATCCTCACCTAAGGATATTTTTCCATTGCTTTTTAGATAAAGTGGACGAGAAGAAGGAAGAGAGAGAGACACACACATCCACGTGTGAGAGACACATCGATTGGTTGGTTTTCTCCTGCATGACCCCAGCTGGGGCTGGGATCAAACCTGCAACCCAGGTACAACTCAGGTTTGACCAGGAATTAAACCTGAGACCCTTAGTCTTCAGGCTGATGCTCTGACTGCTGAGCTAAACCAGCCAGCGCAAATCGCATAATGTTTTAAAAATCAGTGTGAGCTTTATATGGTTTATCTTACAAAATACTTTCCTGGTCTTTTCCATCTATCTATATGTCCATATTTTATTGAGTTTATAAATCATTAAGATATTTTATCTCTCTTATTTGAAGTGATTTTGATTTATTAATTATTTAATAATAAAATTAATTTAATTTATTAAATCAAAGGGGAGTCTTGAGATTTGACCTTATAGCACCTGCACATTTTAACATGTTACTGAGAAGAACCTTAATAGGTTTGAAGGAAAATGCTCTCAGGAGGGAAGAATACCAGGTAAGACCTCATGAATTATTTTTCTAGTAATTATAAGATCATTCTCAAAGTTAATGGCTTTATTCAGATTATGACATATCAATTAAGCATTGTTTAGAGATTATAACATATAAGTTAAATTTGTACTCAACTATGTACTATGTTAGATGGCAGTTACCTTAGTTCATTATATTCTAACTTTTGAAAAAAATTGTTGGCCTATAAAAATATAACTTTTGAAATTTCAAAACATATTCTTAAAATAGTGAAATAATGAATGATCATGAATAATGTTTGCTTTGAGAAGTTGTTGTAATTGAAAGCTGCCTATCAATTTTGTATGACTATAATTATTGCTAAATAGAAGAATATACTAAAATTCTTGGGTGAATTCTAATTTTTTTAGGCACAACAGATCAGTTTTTTAGATTCAGTTATCTTGATGACATTTCTGAATATAATTAGTCCCAATGAACCTGATAGTTCCAAAGGATGCTCGAAGAACTCATTCAATAACTACTACCCTAGGATTTCTTATTTTTATGAAATGACAAAAGGGTCATTTAGTAACAAAAATGGGCATTAAAAGGCTCGTCATTATTATACTGGCAGGGCAATAAATCAGTATGTGTCAACAAATAACTTAGTCATTCACAGTTGTCTTCATGTTTTAAGTTAAACATAATTCTATCAACAAATATATCATTCAGCTGCCATAAAACATGGCAAACTTGAGGACCAGCTTAGAGGAAATTAGGCTGGTAAAATCCTGTTTCTAAGCCCACACACAAAAGCTCATGATATTGACTAAAAGCATCTAAAAGATCTCAGCTTGACTAAACTTTAGATGGGCTTCTCCCTGACATGAGGCCCACACCTGTCTTTTCTTAGAGCATTTATCAGAAAACTCTGATCCTTTGAGACTTAAATCTTTTTAAAGGCACCTTGCAAGTTGTTGCATCTCAGGCATGTCTTTCTGAAACGACCTAGGAACCAACTCATTGAAAAGTCATCATCGTGGAAGATAAGGCTCTATCTCCCCTTCTCTGTGAGACAGGAGGAGCCTAACTTTATAGAATGCCAAACTCCAGGCTGTAAAACTACCGCCTGTCATGAGATACAAGATAATTCACTTTTCCTTTGGGAAGAGTCAACTGGCAAACACAGAACCTAGGAGTCAATTAGCAAACACGGAACCAAAGCCCCAGCTCATAGAAATGTCTAGCCCTCAAGAATCACTAAGTAAATACTTAAAACACAGTTCAAATTTTTATACACAATCTTATTTCAGAACAAATAAGTAATATTGCTGGTATAAACTGTTGTGAATCACACACAAATAAATTTTAACTTCAAATCTATGAAATAAATATGCCAAGTTTTTTGGAAGGTACTGAACTTTAGAAGCTACTTAATTCAATACTTTTAATAATTTATGTGGAAATTGTAAATAATGAAACAAAAGTCAAAAGCATTGATTAATTGCAGATTTAGGATTCCAGTCTAGAATCTAGTTTACAGCCCAGTTCTATTTTTATTTTTATATGCTTAATATACTACACCATTTCTTACCACTGTTTTCAGACAGCTCAGACTAATACAACCACCTCCAGAGAACTTAAGAGATGGCCACCACACAGTCAGCACCTCTGCTTCTCCATATATACAGGGGTGGGGAAAATTAGGTTCACAGTTGTGAGTACACAGAGTTTATTCTTGTATTTTTATTAATTAATTAATTATGGTATTCCTTATTATTAACCTACTTTTGTCCACCCTCGTTTGTCTGGTCAGAGTTCATTGGACATTGTATAAAGGCCATTATAAATAATATTCAACTATGTGGATTATAAACTTGATTCCAAATATTTCAGTGTGTAGAAGATAAGGAGAGATTGGGGGTCACATCCCAGTGGGAGAGCTCTACCAAGTCTGACGAGAAATTCCTTTTATCTTACAGCCCCAGTGTAGTCCCAGACATCAGAGCATCCTTGGTCACAGGTGCAGTAAGAGGCAGAACCATTATACCTCTTTCTGTTCTTCCCATAATGCTTTGGATAGCAAATTTTACCTTTTATATTATCTCAAAAATATAGTACAGTTCCCAAAGCTCTATGAACTATTTTATTATTTTAGTTTGATCTGTATAACTTTAATATCTGGCACAATGCTTGGCACATGTAATGTATGAAAATATTGGGCAAAATTGTGAAAACATCTCCAGCTAATTGAGCTACCTGTCCGTCAGTCTACTTGGGTGGACGAGGTAACAGAAAGCAGTAGCCTGCATACACTCCCTGGATGTCTCTCTATAAGAATAAGTGGATTATGCAATTTAAATATAATACATGTTAACATGCCTCTAATTAATTAGGTTCTTAGGCCTGATAAAAGAATAATGAGAAACTCTAAAAGTTATTGCTTTGGGATATTTCCCTTTAGACTCATTTACAAGCTAACAGGATGTAAATCTGGTAATCGGTAAAATTTGCATATATGAGAAAGATCTGTGAGCTGATAGATCTCTAGGAACTTTGCTCTATTGGCATTTTATAAGTTCATGCCATGGGGTGGCGAATCCATCTGGGAGAAAAAGCTCTCCTAAAAAATTTGAAGCTAAACAAACTAAAATATAATAATATTCAATGTGATACACTAAAGATGCATATAAACTCCTGACTGAGAGAGCTTCACTTGACTTTGATTTTGCATATTTTCTGTTCACATCTCATAGAAGTTCATGAGTAAATGAATGTGGAAAATGCAAGGATATTTAAAGATCTCTGAAAAATAAAAGAACTGTCCTTTAGACTATATGACTAGCATTTATTACACATAAATTAGAAAAGTAAATATTTCAAAAATATAATACAATATTTTAACATTTTTTTTTTTTTTTGCTTCAATTAAAGGATTTTAAACTCAGGACCATGGCTGATAGCCAGCACTCTCTTTCCCTTAGATACTACTTTAAGAAGAACAATGCATAAATGAATACATGAGGAGAGGCCATAGATAAAATAGAATTTTAAGAAAAATATGATAAACGGTAAGGAAGTAGAGCTGCACATAGAAGGGTCAAGAACCTTGATTTTTGGTTAGTACTTGCACAGGTGGTTTTTCATTTTTTACTCAAGTCAACCTTGAACAATAGCCTGAATTTCATTCATGACTGCATGTTTTTTTGCACTTCATGTTCTTTAGGATCTTTGCTTCTCGAATGGAACCAGAAGCATCATCCATATTTCCTGGGAAAGGATTGCAGGGACAGGTGAGCAGTATAAGAACGTATTGGCATTCTTTAATTCCTTCTACCAGATGGAAGGAGCAGAGCTGAGGCACACACATGACTTCCAAACTTCTAATAAGCTGTGACATTTTCTGCCACTTGTAACATGATTATGGAAATTAGGAAAAGAAACATTATTATAATAATGATTATTACTATTAGAGGAATGATTAATTGATTACAAATTTAATTTGGAAGTGATTATATATTAGAAATGCAGGTTCTTAGCCAGAAAAGTTTTAATTACTTAGTAGTCTGAGATGGAAGATAAGTGCATGATGAAATGCCTAAGTATGAACTCTATGGATTCAGGAAGCTGCCTAAGTAATTTGAAGAAGTAATTAGAAAAAAATATGACTAAAAGAGCAAGCATTCATTATTTTTAGGTCATATGTAAACATGAGGTCTTATTTAATTGTAGTCAGAAAGTATTTATCTTTTAACATAAATGTATTTATCCAGGTGATTGCACAATTTGTAGAGTCCTTGAAAATGGCAGCTACTTACATCAAGTTGGACCACTTGACAAAATGTTTGGCATTGAAAATCTACTCCAGAGAAGAAAGGAATACTTTCATCCCCTTTAGGTTTTATTCAACATTATTCCATTCTCCTTCCTTCAATAACCTATAATAAGGTCAAGATCTCATACCAAATTTAACCACAAGAGGTTAACCATAAGTTTGGAATATAAAAATATCTATAATCCTAATTAGGTCTGTATTCTTTTGTTAGTCAGAACAGAGAGAATATAGACAAAATGGTCTTACTTGAGTAGACTAAACTTTAGTCAGTTTTGAATAAATATACATTAAGCACCTACTTTATCTTAGTGTTCAAGGTATTGGTGTTGCATTGGTCTATAAAATAGTTAAATATATTAGACCAGTAGTCAAATAGTTAAATATACTTGCTTTTAAGGATTATATATTCTGTGTGGAGACAAACAGTACAGAAATAAACACATACAATTAAAGATGATAATAGGTGCTGTGAAGGAAGAAAAAGGAGGGAGCATCTTAGGTAACACAGGGCAGAGAGATTAAATGTAAAGGCTCTGAAGAAGCATGCATGAGCATCCCAAGACCAGTCCAAAAGTGATTGTGGCTGACGTTGAGTGTAGCCGTGCTAGACTGGAGGGGGTGGGTAGGATTTATCTAAATATAGGCATACCTATTTCAATCATAGTGAGAGAGTAAATACTAGAATTTTAAAAATGTGAGTGACAAAATCATACTCATCCTTGAATAGAATCTCCTATTGTTCATGTTTTGACCATGGAAGAACAACAGTAGGGAGGCTCCTGCAATAACTTGTGTTCTCATGAGGGATGCTTGGACCAAGATGGCTGTGGTAGAGGTGGTAACAGAGGTGATCAAATCAACAGGGTTTCCTCATAATGTGTACAAGGGTTATGAGAGAGAGAAACAAAATATCTTTCCAAGCTGTAGAGTCTGAACATACATGAAGATGGAGCTGCTATTTGTGGTTGGGGAAATACTCAGGAGAAAAGCAAGTTAACAGGTGGTGAGTAGAGATTAGACTTCGTTTTGGGGCAGTCGATTTTCAGAAGTAATTTAGAATTTAGTGGAAATATTAAGTAAATTTTTGATATTGGACTACTGGTTTCAACTCTAAAATGTAGAGCTTAGAAGTCATTACTCCTGTCCTCACAACAAGAAAAAGTTGAACAGACTGAAAATGAATGAGTGTTCTTGGACTTATTAGAGAATTAAAGTCACAGGGAAAACTACTAACCCCAAAATCTGGAAAGACAGGCCAATCCAGAGGTACACCCAATATCCTGGAGCAGAAGCTGCTGGAGCCACGAACTGAAAGGAAGACTTAAAGAATACTTGATGGGTTACTGGAGCCTGCATGTGATCTAGAGGAGAGTGAGAAACTTGTCTGGTCCCAGTCCTACCGTCCCTTGCACCCAGAATTTAATGGGTTTTACCCCCCAAGAACCAACCGGATTTTCATGTCAAGTAAGAGCCCCTTGTGGACAACAGGAAGAACAGAAATGTGAATTATGTCCAGAGCATTTTCCATAACCAAGGCATACTTTGGAGTGTGGAGAACTTGAACAGAGCATCATTCCACAAGGAGAAAAACATGTAGCCCACACCACCCACCTCTATTCTTATTATTTCACCAAAAGGGTAGGTGATGCAAAAACAAAACAAAACACACACACACAAAAAAAAAAAACTCTAATAAAGATCACAGGCCAGACACACAGGCCCATTAAAAAACTGGGACTTAATCAGAGGACTAGAGAGTGCTTCTCCTTGATACCTTACTGCACATCATTAGGACTCCAGTATCCAGTACATCAACAGTGGATTGCTACTCAAAGAGCTGCAAAGCATAGCTTCTATTTAAGGAGGAGCCTTTTGGGAAGTCAAAATAAAACAATGGGGGAGAAAACAAAATGAGAACAATGGAGAAAACTGAATCCTCTGGCACTTCACAGCTACAGCAAACATTATGGCTCGATCACAATCAGAATAACACAAGACCTCCCATTCAAGGGATTTGAGTCCCATTCCTGTTGCCTGACACATCTCATCCAGCTTTCAACGAAAATTACAAGAGATGCTAAAAGTCAAGAAAGGATCCAGTTTAGTGAAACATTAAAAAAAGCACCAGAACCAGATTCAGCTATGACACAGATTATGGACTTATCAGACAGGGAATGTTAATTGTGGGTGTACTAATCTGGAGTTCAAGAAGAAGTCTTCCTTGGTGCTATTAATTTGCTGTCAATATATTTGGTATTAAAAATTCAAAATATCAGGTTAGAATACTTGAGCGTAAATGGCAGAGAAAAGGTTTGAGAGTTGAGCTCTGGGGTCCTCCAATGCTTAGAAATGCTGGACGAACCAATCATAGAGATTGTAGGTGATGCAAGAGAAAAACCAAGAGAAGTTGGGTTTTGAAATCCAATACAAGAAGAGAAAATGTTTTAAAGATGAAACAGTGACCTCCTATGCTAATTCATGCAGATACGTCAGGTAAGAGGAGACCTCACCAGCCACTGGATCATGTCACAGCATCCATGAGATCACTGATAGAAGGACAAGAGAAGATTCAGTCAGTGATGGTGGTCGAAGGCAAATTGAAGTATATAGAAGAGAGGAGAAAAATTATATACAGAGATTATACACAAATTTTTGGAACAATCATTGTAAAGACAAAAAGAAAAGCAAAGTTGTGAGTTGAGAATGGTTTATTTTTAAATCTGGAGATAAAATAATTTTACTTTTCTTTGCATAATAAAATAGATGGAATCTTTCAAATAATATATCTGATGAGGGGTTAATTTTAAAAATATAAAACAAACCTCCTATAGCTCAGTAGGAAACAACAAAACCTGATTGTGAAAAGAATCAGAAGATCTAAAGGGACATCCCCTGCCCCCCCCCCTCCCAAGAAGACATAGAGGTAGTAACAAGTAGATGAAAAGATGCTCTTCATCATTAATCATCAGGGCAATGCAAATCAAAACCACAAAGGGGTATCTCTTCGCATCTATTGGAATGGCTATTACCAAAAAGACTAAAAATAACAAGTGTTAGTGAGGATGTGGAGAAAAGGGAACCTTGTGAACTGTTACTGGGAATGTAAATTGGTGCAGCCGCTTTAGAAAACAGTGTGGATATTCCTCAGAAAATTAAAAACAGAACTACTGTATGACCCAGCAATTTTCCGTTGAATTCCACATCTGACTACACTTTATCCTTGGCTGCTTTGCTGGGATCAGGCCCTATGCTACCAGACTAAAACTGTCCATTGTAAGAAAGCAATAGATGGGGACCTATCCTGCATGGGAACCTTCCTACAACAATTCCAATCTAAACTTGATTATGTATCCAAGATCATGAAAATATAAGCAAAAAAGCAAAGTCACTGAGAAATGAATCACTGTCAACACAGTGTCAAAAGCAGTATTAAAATTTTAGGCTGATACCATTATCTACAAATACCATTTTTTCCCTGACAATTTCTATTAGCTATGCCAAGCCTCTTAAACCAATATCCCTTCCGCAGGCCTAACAAGGCTGTGAGTGACAGAACTTGGATTTGACCAGGTTCTTTAACTGCAACATAGCAAACAATCATAGATCATAGATCAGTGATCCAAATAGTAACTCTGCATTGTACACCCCAAAATTTCATCTCCGTTTCCAGCCCACTGGGACTTAAAGGGAAGCAACCCTAAAGTTCTGGGTTCTACAGGTGGGTCTCTCACTCCAAACAGAGATGTTCAGAACCCTGGGTCAGGGTTCCGGGGGGGTAGAAGCACCTTGCTTTGCAGTCTCCCACGCTATGTTGTCTCTTTGTAAGTAATCAAACTTGATCTTGCATTTGTGATTCTGTTTCTAGAATGAAAAAAAATAGAAGACAGTAATATTTTCATAAAAGATCTGTATATTGGGGTATTTTTTTTTTCTTTTGGGTAAAAGTAAAAATGTACCATGGAATTATTGGACAGTTAGAACACCAAGGAAAACAGTGACTTAATGTTTCTGCTTATAGAATGAGTGGGTGTCTAGTAACTGATGAGAAAAACCAAGACCCAGGACAGTAGGGGAGCTGTTTGAGCCAGTTAAGATCTTCCTGATTCAAGATTATTTGTGTTGGGCATAATTGAAATGTACTTTTCAATTTAAATTACATCCATTTTGCAATAAGAGAGGAAAGAGACAAATAGAAGAAAGAAAAAAAAATTGTTGCTAAACAAAACTGTAAAAGGATCTTGACATTTTTTGTGTGTGTCTTTACTGTGATGTATTATTTGATTCAATATTTTGGTTCGGTGAGCTATGAAAAGTGATTGAATACATTTTGTAAAGTTTAAAATGATAAATGCTTAAGAAACACTAGTGATGAGATTATTATGGCTTTCAACCATGGAAAGTTTCATATTACCTACTACACCAAGTCACTATGATTTTATGATGACTCAAACATGAGTAACAACAAAAGGAAACAGTATTGATTGATGGGGACAGTACTATGAAATTCATTAGGGATTCCAAAGACTTCAAACTGAGAGTTCAATTCAAATTCAGTCATCAAACTCAATGGACTCTGTGAACCCACGAAATTACAATAAAATGCATACACACATTTATATGAAACTGTTCCTGAATTACACATAAAGATCAATGAATTCGATAACTTTAATTCATCAAATGGAGACACCATTGTCCCAGAAGCTTGTCACTATTGTGATGCTAAAATTAGAACATGTATTTTGGGGTAAGAGAGGCTTGTTTCCTACAATGCAAAGTGCAGTGATTTTACAGAATGATTCCTAAATGTTAATATTCTGGAGAAATATAACATTGTAGAATAAAAATAAATTCTGTTCTGTAACTATGATTCATATTGAAAAGGAAGTTCTTGTGGCTTTATTTAAAAATAACTTAATGGAAATAGGAACTCTCTCTTTAAAATACAATTGTTAAATGGCTTGCCTATTTATAGTAACCTTAAGCAAAATAGTACTACATTTTTTCTGAAAAAAAAATCTTATGAAATCTGTAAAAATAAAAATAAATACCTAATCACTGGGTTTACATGTATAAAACTGTAATAATAAACCTAGTTTTAAAGCACGAAAATCACTGCGAGGAACTCAGGAACACAGAAGAGATTTTTCACCAGAATTCTGAAGTCTCCAAAGAATGACCTTGTACAAGTCATTTAAATCAAAACAAAGTCCCTGAATAGCAGCAAAGCCACAAATCACAATAACAAATATAATAAAGCATTTTCATACAAATGTACAAACCTGATCATCTATACTGATATGTTGAAAAATAATTACTTGCTTCGCTAAAGAAAGGCAGCTGTAAATTACTCAGGGGTTACTGCAGCGCTGATGAATGCATTTCCTTGTTTTGTATTTCTAGCTTAAAAAATTCGCTATAAATAAGTCTTGGACAATCTGATTATTTTCTCTAATTATGGATAGTCTTGTTATCATTCAGTTTCCACATCCACATTTATTTTTTTTTTAATATTCTTCATTCCAAAGTTCCCATTCCCTTCTTGTTTGTTTACATTACTTGGGAAGCCTGCTCAGCTTTTCCTTGGACAAAATGTTCTATTTTTGAATAGTGAAAAAATTGATTGCTAGGGTTCTAGAGACTTAAATGCATGTTCAAAACTCAAATACACATTTCCTTCTTGCTTCCTCCTCCTCCTTCTTTCTTCTTCTTTTTCATTTGTATCTATCATATCTATCTATCATATCTATCTATCATCTATCTATCTATCATCTATCTATCTATCTATCTATCTATCTATCTATCTATCTATCTATCTATCTAATCATCTATCATCTACCAGAGCAGTTGGCCAGTAATATTTCAATGCATGAGTACTATTCCCCTAGAAGGACCCATTGCTTAATTCTTATAAAGCATTATTTTTTATCTACCTGCCATGTTCCAAACACTCTGGTAGACATTTTTCACATTTTCATTACCTCACTTGTTCTAAGTATACAGGCCAGTCAATCATCATTTCTGTGGACATTTTTTTCTGCTTTGTGCTTTAAAAAATATATATATGTTTTTATTTATTTTAGAGAGGAAGGAAGGGAAAGGGAGAGAGAGAGAGAAACATCAATGCAAGATTGAAACCGATTAGCTGCCTCCTGCATGCCCATTATTGGGGACCGAGCCTACAACCTGGGAATGTGCCCTGACCAAGAATGGAACCAGCGACCTCTTGGTGCATGGGCTCAGGCTCAACCAGCTGAGCCACACCAGCCAGGGCATGTTTATGATTGGTTTTCTGTAATGCTACTTGGTACTTAAGGCTTGTGGTTGCTTGTAATAATAATAAAAATCAATATTTATTTAAAACTTACTCTATGCTCTCAATGATTTATACACAACTTATCAAATAGAAAATAGTTATTCTAATTTTACAGATAAGGCTGGTAAAACTCAAAGAGATAATTTGCTCCAATATTGTCTCTATTACCTTATGCTCTTCATCTGGTCCTGCTACTCAAATCCCTTTGTATTGAAAGAAATTCTGTTGAAGAATGATAAGAAGTTGTAATATCATAGAAACTGATTATAGCTCTGCTAATTATTAATTAGGTGAATCTGAACAAGTAATAATTCTGTCTGGAACTTCCTTCAGATATCTGTACAGTGGGGATAACAACACATAATGAAGTTTGGTTTTAGGACTCATAATAAAAATGCACATAAAGCCCGTAGCATAACGCTTGACAAATTCTAAACCATCAATAGTGTTAGGTACTGAGATTGTGATTGAGTTTGATTATTTTTTTAAGTTTATAATTTGTAAACAGATTGAGTCTGGTCACATTTATTAACTATTCTTTCATATCTAAGTATTAGACTGTTCAACTGTTACATGAGTGTAATATCACCTGTACAAGTACGATTATTTTGAGGGTTAATTTAGATCATGTATAGATTACAGAGTTCAGACATATAATACTGCTTCAATAACTGTTATTTTAATTTTTGTTATTAGTTTGCTATTATATTTCATCTTTTGGTGCAGAAGCTAACACTCATTTTTCTGCTTCCTTTAACCCTAAAACTATACACACACACACACACACGCACACACACACACATATTATTCTTATAAATAAACATAGTTTTTATTTTCTACTCTCCTAAATTGCATACAAACATACAGATTTTCTTCCTCTTTTATCTGCCAGAATTTGGTCCCACTGATTGACATTCTCTTTTAAACTTTGCTTAGCCCACCTATATTACATTACTTGTTTTATTTCCTTATAATCAACTGAGATTCTTTTTTTCTATCCTCACCATCTAACTTATTGACTCCAGTCAAGTTACAGGTAACACAATTCAAGAATTGAAAGAAACTCCAAGAAGTTCCTCATTTTATACATGTATTAACTGAACACCAAACAGAATACCTAACTTGCAAAAACTCATATAATCAGTGATTTTTTTTTTAGAGCTTCCTTAGTCAAGAAAGATAACCTACACCATTATATGTGTTCTGTTTTCTATTTTCTCCCGAAAGATCCTAAGGTTGTATATTTGAAAGTTTCTATTTGTGCAATCATGGAAGGCAAGAAAAATATCATTTCCATTAAAAAAATAAAATAAAATCCTCTTAACAGCACGACAGTGTGATTTGCAAAATGAGATGCTTTCTTTGAACATTTAGTCATAACTTTGCAACATGCTCCAAGACAAAAATAAAATTGATGACAACAACAACGACAGAAATTAGGGCTCTGTAACATAACAGAGATTTCCAAATTGTGAGACTCTCTTTTATGGTTCATTCTTCAGTAATTCATTTGACACTAAAAATTAAATAATAATTATTATTTTTATAATTACCATTTAGTAATTACTCAAAGGGTGAATAATTTTTCTTAGAGTAAAAAAAATCACAAAATGAATCAAAAAGTATTTTTAAATCTAGAGGATATAGATGACTCAAAACAAAAATATGATTTCCTAAAAACGATCCAGAAGAAGTGGAAATTTTGTGAGAAAAATATTAGAAAACATTTAGAAAGTTAATTAAAGATGTAGGGTTGAAAATGTCATTAAAGGCAAATGTAAAGATATCTACATTCTAAGGAACAAATAAGTCTAATGTTATTTAAATTGTCCTAGAAAATCAGTCCAATTCTTTTCCAGTCAATATGTGGAATAATCATAAATTTTATGTTGAAATCTGATCAATACATTTGCGCCTTGGACGATGAAAGGGTCAGGGCTGCTAACTCCGTGCGTCAGAAATCTGTGTATAGCTTTGGACTCCCGAGACTTAACCAGCAATAGCCTACTGCTCACTGGAAACCTTGCTGATAAACAACAACGAAACCAGTTGATTAACCATATTTTGAATGATATGCGCATCATGTACTGTATTCTTACTATAAAATAAGCCAGATAAAATATTATTGAGAAAATCATATGAAAGAGAAAATACATTTGCAGTATTTATTGAAAAAAAGGTCCATGCAGCCCGGCCAGTGTGGCTCAGCGGTTGAACATTGACCCATGCACCAAGAGGTTGCCAGTTCAATTCCCGGACAAGGCACATGCTCAGGTTGTAGGCCCGATCTCCAGGGGGGTCACACAGGAGGTGGCCAACACATGCTCTCTCTCATCGATGTTTCTGTCTCTCTCTCCCTCTCCTTTCCTCTCTCTCTAAAATCAATAAAGAAAAAATATTTTAAAAAATAGAAAGTCCATATTTAAGTTCAAACCAAAGTTGTTCAGAGTCTACTGTAATACAAAGAAAATTATAGAATAATCTTATTGTGATTGTCGTAGTAATATTTTAAAAGCTATTTTAAGCACAAAGAGAACACAGCAATAAATCAAATAAAAATACATTACTGCAAAAAATGTCCTGAACATATAAGAATAAAATTATATTAAGAAATGTGTTAATATTAACAAAGTAAAGGGGAAATATCTCGTATCGCTAGATGCTAGAATATTTCTATAAATCAACAACTATCTCTTATCCAAACTTTAAATGAAATAAAACTATGCATGTAATACTGTCAGTTTTCAAATCTCAACAGCAACTATTTTCCAAAAGTAGGAAATACAAAACATGAATTTGATTAATACCAGAACTTGAGAGGCCTAACTTTTTTCAGAATTAATACTTAACCTTATTTTGTAAGTTCTAGCAGCACTAGAAGAGCAGAAAATAAGTTTGTTTTTCTGATTAATAAATTGTATACGCCTGGAAAAACCAAGCTCAAGAATAAAAATATATATATAACATTAATTAGATGTAGAGTTAATCATTATATCTATAATAGCAACAAAAACTTTGAAAATATTTAGAAATAAATTAAGTTATCAAGTCCGGGAACTACTTGGTGAAATTAGAAAACCCTATTAAAACTGATAAAACAGAATTTAATGTAATGACATAAGAACATGTCTAAGAGTACTGTCATGAAGAATTCAGATGAAAAACATGCATATTATAATACTGAGTATGAAGACAATTGTCATGAGAATACCATGTGATTTTGTATGATTCAGGTTAGGTTTGAATTTAAAGGAAATAATATTAAGGTGTATATAAAAGAACAAATGCCCTAGAATTTAAAAAGATAAACAATGATGGTAATTTGTCTTATCAGTTTTTTGTTTGTTTGTTTGTTTTTTTATCCTCACCCGAGGACATTTTTCCATTTTTTGTTCAGGTAGAGTAGGAGGGAGAGAGAGGAACAGAGAGAGAGAGAGAAACATCGATGTGAAAGGGACACATCGAGTGGCTGCCACCCGCACGACTGACCAGAGCCGGGGACAAACTGCAACCGAGGTACATGCCCTTAGCGGTAACCGAACCCGGGTCTCTCGGGACCGCAGGCCGACGCTCTAACCGCTGAGCCAAACCGGCCAGGGCTGTCTTATCAGTTTTGAGTGACTTACAATAACTGTTCTGATTAAATCAACAAAGTATTGACACAGGATTATACAGAAACTTGATCAAAATAAAGTATCTGAGAGCAAGTCCAAGATTGTTTTGATCCTAACTGGAACTACAACATATTTGTTTTATAATATTTTCATGGTCTGATTTCCCCTCTGCCTTCACTTCCCTTCTTATGCATTGGATAGTCTATTTAGTCCACTACATTTATCCCTTGCATAGTTTTCAACTTCCTATTTTTCTCTCCTATTTGCCTGATAGATAACTCCAACAATCCTAGACATTTCACTAGATAATTCGTTTCCCTGTCGACAAGTAAAGTATAAGCCTCTAACTTCAGTATCATTAACCTCAAATGAGTCCTTTTGCAGTCAGTATACATTTCCTTAATTCAGAGTTTCTCAACCTTGGCACTTTGGCCAGATAGTTCTTTGTTGTGGGGAATATACATCCTCTTTGTTTTTTAGAGGATGCTTAGCAGCATCCCGGACCTCTATCAACTAGATGTCAGTCAGGAAACTACTTTATAGAAATGACATCAGACTATGTAAATAGGTATGTTGAACAATTTAAAACAGGTAGAAATAATGTAAACAACTTGGATGCCCAGTCATAGGTAAATAGCTGGACTACCTACCGTGTTTTAGGGAACTCAATTCTAGTTTTGGTGGTAACGGCCCCAATATCCTTCTTTCTAGTCTAGGACATCAGAGAAAATGCCACCTACACTCAGTCTCTCCCAGATCACAGTTCTGAAGCCCTGAGAGTAACAACTGACATCTTTGCATGAAAGGAGCCCCATGATGTTACAACAGGAAGCCCTTATCACGACTCCTGATGTTTTGACGGATTTAGAAGTTTGTGTACCTACTGATAAACAATTTCTACCAGTTTAATATACCTTTGTGTGTTAGGTGAATAGTACTGTATATTGTATTGTATGCATAATGTATTTTGTGAGATTGCTTAGAATATTTTTTATTAACAACTTTCTTTCTCCCTTCCATGAAATAATGGAAAGTCTCACATTAAAATGAAATTTACAAAATGGCTTTCATCTTCCTAACACAGGTGAATATTTAAATACATGTTACTATTTAAAGTATAAATTGCTAGGAAGTAAAAACAAATATTTCTTTAATAATTAAAAATATTAAAACAAGATATACTACTGACAAATGTGGGCTAGGATTAAACTAAGGCAGAATCAAATGTATTCTACTGCAGAAACAAGTGTATACAATCCTGTAAATCCTACATATGAGCTAAAAAAAAAAAAAAAAGTGAGGAGAAGCACTCTAATCTGAAAGGTAAGTTTATTTTAGACATAGTACTTAAAAAAATCATGAAGAAGATTAAGACTGGCCTGATTTAAGAGAAACAGGTTTCACTGGTTTCACGATGCCCAATAGCATCAACAAAGGAAAGATATAGTCAGTCTCTTGATCAAATGAGCACTTTTTTTTTAAGAGCCAGCATTTTTCAGTATGTTACCCCTTTCATGAACTAAACAGGACAGGACACGTGAATAAGGAAGAGAAAAATATTTCTACCTTATTCTCTCTGACTTGGCACACAGACTAGACTTCTCATGCATGCGTTTTCTACCAGCTACCATAATGGTGTAATTACATATTAAAATGGTAAAAATTGGGGTTAGGGGTAAAATAAATGTTTCCCTAGAAGTACTGTTATATTTGTTCTTATACATTTTACTCTGATACAAACTCTGAGGCTCACAGAATAAGTGATTTGCCCAAAACCAAATAATTTTCAAAAAGTGAAGGCAAAATTTGACATTTTTTTCCTGTCACAACACCCTGCTTACCATAGAAGATCCCCTCCCCAGCGTCTTTTGACTCTTAAAAGAGAGAGCCCTATTTCCAACAAAATAGGCTACATTGTGCCGCATGGTGGCACAACCCTGAATTTAGTGACCGATAAGGACGGTTATCTTCATCCTTTCTGTCTGTCCTCAGTGATCTGACTGTTGCTTTATTCCTCACTGTTGTTTCTCCAGGACCCAGGTCGATGGACAGCTCACTTTAGAGCATTTTCTTATCACCAGGGCACAGCAGAAAGAAAATATGTCAACCCATGAACTGGCTCTTCAGGTTTCTGTTCAGAAGTGACAAATGTCACATTTCACTGCCAGAGCAAGTCATCTGGTGATGCCTGAGATGAATGATCGGTATGTATTATCATCGCGTGGAAAGTGGCACGGAATATTTTAATATTTTTCAACAGCAGCGTCTGCCAGGAAACCACTACAGAAATTACATCCCCAGAAAACACGCACTGGGAGAAACCATCACATAATAGTGATTGAATCAATGAATAGCACATAGTGAAACTGAAGACCTTTCGGGGTATAACTGCGGACTGTAATCAGAATGAGCAAGTCTGATAGTTTGGGGACACTGTGACTAGAAAACTAGAATAATGTGAAAATGCTAAGAACTTTCAAGATAGGCTTTACAAAGGTGAAGTAAAACACAAAATATAATAATTGAATGCTATAAAACATACGGGTGACTGTAGGAGAAAGGTCGTGAAGCCGTATCATGGTCTGTAGACTCAACGTTTAAGAGAGAACACAAAGCAACAGCTGTTATTCATGAACAAATGCATCAAAACCACCAATATGTACGCTTAAGATCCGTCCTTTTTATGTCTAAAAATGAACCCCTCCCACCCCGCAGTTTAGACACAAAGGAAAGTCACTGAACTCCAGTTTCTGTTAATGTTTCTCTTTTCCCAATGAGGTTTGCTGTTGCTAATCAGCTTGAGTGCCTGCCAGACCACTTGCGCTCTGCATCCGAGGGGCCACACGGATGTCTGCTGCCACTGAGCAGCTATCAGGTGAAGTAATGTCCGAGTGAAAACAGAATTGACACCCAGCACGCGGACAAACACTGGGCTTTCTATTCAGCAAGGGAATGACATTAGACGCAGCCTTTTGCAAATACAGACGTTTTCTTCGGTAGGGCAGGGTACAGCATGATAGAAAAGTGTATGCTTCCTTTTGAGATAATGTTGCCCTCGGTCTCTTGCCATACCCCAAAGACGCGTCTTTCTCCATTTAGAAGGCTCAGTAGATGGTATGCAGGATTTGTCATATTTTGTGTTTTCACCTTTCCCTTTACGACCCTTGAAAACCTTGTGGTTATTTTCTCAACTGTAATTAATAGAACTTAGCAGCAAGCAAAAAATCACATTTCCACATCACTGTTGATTGCATTAAAAAGACAGCATATTCATTTTGCCACTGTTCGCATGTGTAGAGTTCCTATGGACCAGGTGGGCACGATTAGATTGGAATGTGGTTTGGCTGACAAGTTATTTCCTATCAGCTGCATAATACCTCTTCAGCATGCTCATAGAAAAACAAAACAAAGCAAAAAGTGATATTATGGAAAAGGTTCTGGAAAATATTTGATAGGCAACCATGACTTGGTTTATACAAATATAGCCTTAAAATTGCAACTTTCAGGGGCCATAGAGTTAAGGAGAGCAAAAATTGTTTTAATAAGAAAATGTTCTAAAATCAGGCGTTAAAACAAAACAAAAAAAATTGATATATTTAATCTTGATCATTGATTTAGTGAATCGGTCTCTTTCATTGGAAGGTTTGTAAATCATTTACACAGCAAAGCAGCCAGTTAATAACAAAGGTGATATAAATAATAATTGATTTTATATTAGCCCAGCAAACTGACCCATTTATTTTATTTGTAATGCATGCAAGAATCATTTGTTTCAATAATTCCTCATACATGGAAGAAGAGAAGAAATAGAAATTCTTATTTTCTAAACAAAGATAAGAAAGCAAAACATGAAAAAAGTTCTGCAAGTCAATAGAAATAAATTTTGAAACTATGAGTGAATTGTTACTGTCTATACAAGCAGAGAATATGACAAAATACAACATATATTCCACAGCCAAAAAATAGCATATACTTGAGAATATTGAAAAACATAGATGGAAATGGCTTTCCTGGACATCTGGTTCTCAATAACAACTGTTGAAACTTTAATTTCAATGAAACTTTGAACTGATTATAAAAGTCCCTTTGTTAAAAAAATGTTATTATTTCAGCCCTGGCCAGTTTGGCTCAGTGGTTAGAGCGTCGGCCTGTGGTCTGGAGAGACCTGGGTTCGGTTCCCGCTAAGGGCATGTACCTCGGTTGCAGTTTGTTCCCGGCCCTGGTTGGTCGTGCGGGTGGCAGCCACTCGATGTGTCCCTTTCACGTCGATGTTTCTCTCTCTCTCTCTCTCTTCCTCTCCCTCCCTCCCACTCTATCTGTACAAAAGATGGAAAAATGTCCTCAGGTGAGGATTAAAAAAAAAAAAATGTTATTATTTCCGAAATGTAAATATCATATTATAATTCTATCAATCCTGCTGAAAAATCAAATGGATATTGTCTTCGTTACAATTTTTGTGCCATTTTAAAGTATAAGTATACATTGTGCTATTTTTTATGTTAGGTAAACTTATGGACCATCCTAATAGTAGATTAAATAAAGTAAAGTATTAACAGTTATAAAGTTACTATTTATATTACTAAAGTGCCTAGATAAGAAAGATTTCAGATAGATGGAGGAAAAATGGCTACGGAGTGAACGGAGCTACACAGACCGTCTCCCAGAACCAACCTGGAATTACAACTATAACACAGACAAACCGACGGGAAAAAGCAGCTTGGAGGACCATACAACGAGGGACACTGACTCCATCCCGGTAGGCTTGTGAAGGCGCTAGAGGGGGCTGGGAGCCCACGGTCGGCAGTCACACTCCCAGGTGGCCCCACAGTGCAGCCGGGACAGAGGCTGAAACAGCCACAGCCACTTACCTTGGGCTCCGGCAGAGGGAGGGCGGACTGGACTGGAACTGTGTGGGGACACTCGGGGTTTGGAGGGTGTTCAGAGCTTTGGCTGAGTGCAGCCACTCAGAACGGTGGCCACATTGCTCCTTCCCAGGGCTCTGAGGAGAGGCAGCAGCCCCTCCCTCAGAGATCCAACCGCACCCTGTGGGCCACTGAAGTGCTAATTGAGGCTCACTAACAACCAGCATCTGCCCCACCCTCGGGAAATCCCCTTGTGCTAAGCACCTGAGGGAGCTTTTCAATCAATTGACAACCCAAAACTCATCAAGTAACCTAGACTGCTAGCCTCCAGGCAAAAAGCTAGAGGATAACAGTACCTTTCCTGGGTTGGCAACTTTAACCAGGAAAGTAAGACCTGACAGTGGTGTTGAACCTGGGTCCTCCCTCGCTCATCTAAACACAGGAGAGGGAGCCACAAACAGCAGAACACCAACACCCACAGGGAAAATTTGACAGGCTCCAAAGCCCACAGTGATAGCCAAAATGTTGAAACACAGAAACAGAAGCCAAATGAAAGAGCAAGAGACCTCCACCAAGATGAGATCAATGTGGAGCAATTAGGCATGTTAACAGAGCTAGAATTCAGAGCCATGATCTTGAGGAAGCTGAACATAGAGACACTGAAAATAAGCCAATTGGAAATTAAAAACCAACAAGAAGAGATAAAAAATGACATATCAGAAATGAAAAACACATTGAAAGGTTTAAAAAGCAGAGTAGAGGAAGCTGAGGACCAGATCAGTGAATTAGAAGACAGGGTAGAAAAAATCAACCAATCAGAAAAACAAAAGGAAAAAACTATTAAAAACAGGAAGACAGCTTAAGAGAACTATGGGACAACTGGAAACGTAATAATATTTGCATCATAGGAGTCCCCGAAGAAGAAGAAAATGAGCAAGGGATAGAGAATATATTCAAAAAAATAGTGAGAGAAAACTTCCCTAATTTGCTGAAGGAAGAAGGCATTCAAGTTCAAGAAGCACAGAGAGTCCCAAGTAAGAAGAACCCAAACAGGCCCACACCAAGACACATAGTAATTAAAATGCCACAAATTAAAGACAAAGAGAGAATCCTAAAAGCAGCAAGAGATAAGCAACAGGTTACCTACAAAGGGAACCCCATAAGGCTCTCAGCTGACTTCTCACAAGAAACATTACAGGCCAGAAGAGAATGGCATGAAGTAATCAAAGTCATGAAAAACAAGAATCTGAATCCAAGACTACTCTACCCAGCAAGGCTATCATTCAAAATAGAAGATCAAATAAAGAGCTTCCCAGACAAAAAAAGGCTAAGGGAATACATTAGCACCAAACTAGCACCGCAAGAAATGTTAAAAGGACTGCTGTAATTAGCAGTAGAAATGGGAAGAAAAATAGAACCACACTAAACAAAAATGGCAATAAATAAGTACATATCAATAATCACCTTAAACGTAAATGGATTGAATGCTCCCATAAAAAGACACAGAGTAGCTGATTGGATAAGAAAGCATGACTCATCTATATGTTGTTTACAAGAGACCCACCTCTCAACAAAAGACTCACATAGGTTGAAAGTGAAGGGATGGAAAAAAATTTTCCAAGCAAATAGAAAGCAAAAAAAAGCTGGGGTAGCAATTCTCATATCTGATAAAATAGATTTCAAAATGAAGACCATAACTAGAGACAAAGACGGCCACTACATAATATTGAAAGGATCTATCCAACAGGAAGATATAACCTTGATAAACATATATGCACCCAATATAGGAGCACCAAAATATATTAAAAATCTTCTGGAGGACTTCCAAGGAGAAATCGACAACAATACAATCATAGCAGGGGACTTCAACACCCCGTTGACAGCACTGGATAGATCCTCTAGGCAAAAAATTAGCAAGAAAACAGAGACTCTAAATGAAACACTAGACCAAATGGATTTAATAGATATCTACAGAGAATTACACCCCAAAACTACAGAATACACATTCTTCTCAAGTGCACATGGGACATTCTCAAAGATAGACCACATGATAGGACACAAACTAAATCTCTACAAGTTCAAGAAGATTGAAATCATATCAAGCATCTTCTCAGATCACAATGGCATGAAACTAGAAATCAATTGCAACAAGAACATGCAAAGACATTTCAACACACGGAGGCTAAATAGCATGTTATTAAACAATGAATGGGTCACCGAGGAGATCAAGGAAGAAATTAAAAACTTCCTGGAAACCAATGAAAATGAACACACAACAACACAAAATCTATGGGATGTAGCAAAAGCAGTTCTGAGAGGGAAGTTCATAGCACTACAGGCCTACCTCAAAAAACAAGAAAAATTTCTAATTGAATGTCTAACCTCACAACTTAAAGAATTAGAAAGCAAACAAAAAGAAAACCCCCGAGCAAGTAGAAGGAAGGAAATAGTAAAGATCAGAGCAGAAATAAATGACATAGAGACCAAAAAAACAATTCAAAGGATCAATGAAACAAAGAGCTGGTTTTTCAAAAAGATAAACAAGATTGATGGACCCTTAGCTAGACTCACCAAGAAACAAAGAGAGAGAACCCAAATACACAAAATCAGAAATGAAAGAGGAAAAGTAACAACCAACACCACGGAAATACAAAAGATCATTAACAACTACTATGAACAATTATATGGCAACAAATTCGACAATCTAAGCTAAATGGACAATTTTCTAGAAACACAGTCTCTCAAAACTATTCCTGGAAGAGATAGGAAACTTGAACAGACCAATAACAACTAAGGAAATTGAAGAGGTAATCAAGACTCTCCCAGCAAACAAAAGCCCAGGCCCAGATGGCTTCACGGGGGAGTTTTACCGAACATTCAAAAAGGAACTAACACCCATTCTCCTTGAACTATTTCAAAAAATTCAAGAAGAAGGAAGACTTCCAAACACGTTCTATGAGGCCAGCATAATTCTAATTCCAAAACCAGAAAAAGACACTACGAAGAAAGAAAACTACAGGCCAATATCCCTGATGAACATAGACGCCAAAATCCTGAACAAAATATTAGCAAATCGGATCCAGAAATACATCAAAAAAATTATTCACCATGACCAAGTGGGATTCATTCCAGGGATGCAAGGCTGGTACAATATTCGCAAATCAATAAACGTGATACACCACATAAACAAAATGAAGAATAAAAACCACATGATCATATCAATAGATGCTGAAAAAGCATTCGACAAAATCCAGCATCCATTTCTGATAAAAACGCTCAGCAATGTAGGAATAGAGGGATCATATCTTGACATAATAAAGGCCATATATGAAAGACCTACAGCCAACATCATTCTCAATGGACAGAAACTAAAAACATTTCCATTAAGAACAGGAACAAGACAGGGATGTCCACTTTTGCCACTCTTATTTAACATTGTACTGGAAGTCTTAGGCACAGCAATCAGACATGAAGAAAAAATAAAAGAGATCCAAATTGGAAAGGAGGAAGTGAAACTGTCATTATTTGCAGATGACATGATATTATACATAGAAAACCCTAAAGACTCCATCAAAAATCTACTAGACTTAATAAATGAATTTGGCAAAGTAGCAGGATACAAAATTAACGTCAAGAAATCGACGGCATTCTTGTACACCAATGATGAACTCACAGAAAGGGAAACTGAAAAAACAATCCCATTTACCATCGCGCCAAAAAAATTACGATACCTAGGAATAAACTTAACCAAAGAAGTAAAGGATCTATTTGCAGAAAACTACAGGTCATTTAAAAAAGAAATAGAGGCCCTAGCCGGTTTGGCTCAGCGGTTAGAGCGTCGGCCTGCGGTCCTGAGAGACCCGGGTTCGGTTCCCGCTAAGGGCACGTACCTCGGTTGCAGTTTGTCCCCGGCCCTGGTCGGTTGTGCGGGTGGCAGCCACTCGATGTGTCCCTTCACATCGATGTTTCTCTCTCTCTCTCTGTCCCGCTCTCTCCCTCCCACTCTACCTGAACAAAAAATGGAAAAATGTCCTCGGGTGAGGATTAAAAAAAAAAAAAAAAAAGAAATAGAGGAAGATATAAAAAAGTGGAAGCACATACCCTACCCTGTTCATGGATTGGAAGAATTAACATCATTAAAATGTCCATACTACCCAAAGCAATCTATAGATTCAAAGCAATCCCCATCAAAATACCAACGACGTATTTCACAGAACTAGAACAAATACTTCAAAAGTTCATATGGAACCAAAAAATCCCTGAATAGCCACAGCAATCTTGAAAAAAAAGAACAAAGTAGGTGGGATCACATTACCAGATATCAGGTTATACTACAAAGCGACTGTAACCAAAACAGCCTGGTACTGGCACAAGAACAGGCATATAGACCAGTGGAACAGAATTGAAAACCCAGAAATGGACACAAGGCAATACACTCAATTAATATTAATATTAATACCTTGACAAAGGTGGCAAGAGCATACAGTGGAGTAAAGACAGCCTCTTTAATAAATGGTGTGGGAAAATTGGACAGCTACATGCAAAAAAATGTAACTAGACCATCAACTTACACCATACACAAAAATAAACTCAAAATGGATAAAAGACTTAAATGTGACCCGTGAATCCATAAAAATTCTAGAAGAAAATGTAGGCAACAAAATTTCGGACATCATACGGAGCAGAATTTTCACTGATACATCACCTAAGGCAACAGAAATAAAGGAGAAAATGAACACATGGGACTACATCAAACTAAAAAGCTTCTGCACAGCAAAAGAAACAATCATCAAAATGGAAAGGCAACCCACTGTATGGGAGAACATCATTGCCAATGATGTATCAGATAAGGGGTTAATTTCCAATATATATAGAGTGCTCCTACAACTCAACAAAAGGAAGACAAAGAACCCAATTAAAAAATGGGCAGAGGAGCTGAATAGACACCTCTCCAAACAGGACATACAAATGGCCAAAAGACATATGAAGAAATGCTCAACATCACTAATCATCAGAGAGATGCAAATTAAAACAACAATGAGGTATCACCTCACACCTGTCAGAATGGCCACCATCAACAAATCATCAAACAACAAGTGTTGGCGAGGGTGTGGAGATACACTCTAATACACTGCTGGTGGAAATACAGACTGGTGCAGCCGCTATGGAAAACAATATGGTGCTACCTCAAAAAATTAAAAATTGAACTTCCATTTGACCCGCTGCTGGGAATATACCCTAAGAAGCCTGAAACACCAATCAGGAAGAATGTATGTACCCCCATGTTCATAGCAGCACTATGTACAATAGCTAAGATCTGGAAACAGCCCAAGTGTCCACCAGTAGACGAATGGATCAAAAAGCTGTGGTACATATACACAATGGAGTACTATGCAGCGGTAAGAAAGATAGATCTCTTATCCTTTGAGACGACATGGAGGGACCTGGAAAGTATTATCCTAAGTGAAAGAAGCCAAGCAGAAAAAGACAAATACCACAAGATCTCAATTATATACGGAATATAATGAACATAACAGTCTAAGGAATACAGTAGACCCAGAAACATGGAAGTAGGGCGCAGACTGACATCCCTCAGAAGAGGGGGTGGGGGGGTGGGAAGAGATAAACCACAGAACTTATATGCATGTATGCATGACCAATGGACATGGACAACTAAGCCGGGGACGGGGCGGAGGTGGGGTGGGGTGGGGGGTGCCAATGGGGTAAAAAGTTAAAATATCTGTAACAAAAAAATAAATAAAAAATTCATAAAAAAAGAGAAATATTTCAGATAGATATATTTTATAATCACCAAATTAGTAAATGTCTTCATTTATTTTCTGATATTAACCCTAATTTTTTAAAAAACCAGGACATTGTAGAAAATGAGATTATAATTAAAAAGGCAAGCAGGAAAGGTTATCCTAGAAATAATGAAAAGTAATCTTAAATGGCAAGTTACTGGATAAACTAATTTATAAGCCTAAATCCAATAATTTTAGAGTGCTGCAAACATATTTTAATCATGGATTTAATAATAACATATATTACATTGTTTCTATACCTATCAAGAAATCTTATAGAAAGATCAATAAAAATAGATACTAGTCTTCATTTGGAATTTCCTCCAAAGAAGCACTAAGAACAGGATTTTTGTGCAGGTAATTTAATTGGTTGATGATGCCAAGAAGCAAAAGTGAGGAATCAGAGATGTGACACAGGACCGGGAAAAGTTAACAAAGGATGTATTGATGCGGGAGGTATTGCTATGGGTGAATGACCTCAATTCTGCTGAGATGTTCTAAGATGAGCATTGTAATTATCATACTTGAATGCACCAGTAACATTAACTTTCCAGTCTCCCAACATCCTCCTTGACTGGTCCAGAAAGTCACTCCACTGAAGTGGGCCAGGCTCCACTGGAGACAAAGATGCTGCTGCTAAACCTCAACAGCGCTGAAGGACTGTGGAGAGCATGGGGGAGGGGCCGGAGCAGCACTACATCTGCTGCAATATCCATCGAAGGGATTAGTAAGAACAAGTTGAAGTACTTTTATTACAACATAAAATTTACCGTTATTCTTAAAAAATCAAAAGAGACAAGCGTGGCTTCCTGTATTTCGTGAAAGTGTGCATTCATACATACTATATATAACTAAATTAACTAATATTTAAGTACATATTAACTAAATTGTGACACAATTTTTATCTAACACTAAACACATCCGTTTGAAATCTTACAAAATCGAGTTCCCTAATATTTCTCAGAATTTCTTTTCTTTCTCAACCATCTGCAACCACTGCAATTTGGAACTCATCATTTTTCAGTTAGAATATCATGGTTTCTGCTTTGTATTTTTCCCTCTTTCCAGTCTTTCCTCTTGTAATGTCATAAATTACACTCTCCGATATGTTAAAACATATATAGCTGTGAAGACTGTAACACTCTACTTTTAAAACTCCATGTTCTTCAGTGCTTTCACGACAGTATTGCACAGATGGCCCTTTCTCGTTGGGCCCATACCTATTTTTTCAATGTATTCTTTATCACTTTCTGCTCATGTTTTTGATTCTGGCAACACGTAATTGGTACCCACTGAACCTTAATTTATTTTGCCTTCAGGCTCTATAAATTGACTAGATCTCTGTCCCTTCTTATGAAGATGTTTTCTCATGTACGAATGTTATTGTTATGTGAAAATATCTTGTTATTGAGCAAGGGAGAAGGACTAGGAAGAGGAGCTCACTAACATGAAAAGCAGGCTGTAGCAAGGGGGTAATTTCTGTCTCAGTTTTGGTAGAGGGATGACGGCATCCTACAAGTCTAGTAAATGGACAAGGATGGGGACACAACTCTTGAAAATCCTCAGCTACCTGGAGGACATCAACAGGTTGAGGTTGTGAGGCTGGCAGAGGAGTGTTGAGGAAGATTTCTTTGGGGGGACCTGCCGCTCTTCTATAAACCTCACACCCCCTTCAAGTAGGAGGACTTGGGAGTGCCTTCTCCCTTCCGGCCAATAAGAGCAGCATAAATGGGTGGTTGTCTGAATCAACCCAGGTCACTGAGGAGACAGATCACCGGCTGGTGGATGTGGAGGCAGGTACAGAACGGTCGTTGCAACACATTCTGACAGCATTAGGACAAAGCGTAGGCAGGAAGCAGTCCCTCCGCTCCCTTTTTAAAACTACATATAATTTTTTCTTCATTGGTTTTAGAAAGAGAGGAAAGGAGAGAGAGATAAAAACACGGATGAGGGAGAACATCGATTGGCCGCCTCCTGCATGCCCCCCATGGAGGATTTGTCCCACAACCTGGGCATGTGCCCTGACTGGGATTCGAACTGGCAGCCTCCCGGTGCATGGGTTCATGCTCAACTACTGGGCCACACCGGCCGGGCCGTCCCTTAGCTCTTCATGTGGGCTGAATGGAAACACAGATAGCAAGAGAGAACTGTGGACCCTAATGAAAAAGAGATTAAATGAAGGGGTTTGATGGGGAGTGCTCTGTGCGTCGCTCTTGGTAAGGGCGATGCAGCAAGAGATCTTCAGCAGCAGACAGCTCTTAAAAAGCCATTAACCTACCCTCCGAAGCGGTATTTAAATACTTCTGGGCAGAGATTACAAGGGGATGTGGAAACGGTGCTTGCTCAAAGTAATGTCTGTGCTTCTCTTACATCTCCTTTCTCTCCGCAGACCAACCCCAGTGCAGTCAGAAAGCAACCTGGCCAGCTGACAAGGAGACCAGGTGGAAATGAAAGGCTGCCCACATCCCTGTCCACGACCACAGATGACCCACGAGGGAGGGACAGGCCAGGCTGCTGCATGGGAGTGGGCATTCTAATAATACATGAAAAATCATTTAATGACTTAAAGTAAATACAGGAGTCTTGATTACGTGCAAGCACCCTTAAAAGTCATGAGGCTTCCCTGAGTTTTTCTCTGAGAACACAATACATCCTTTTCTGCTAAATAAACTGATAAACAACGCAGGTAAACAGAGCAAAGGCACTCATAACTGCACACGCAGCCTGTTTGTTCGATACCAATGCATGGTTTGCATACGGCATAAAAGGAAACAGTTATGATGTATTATGATCTGTAAAAATAATCTCTTGCCCTGGCCGGTTTGGCTCAGCGGTTAGAGCGTCAGACTGCGGTCCACAGAGACCCGGGTTCGGTTCCCGCTAAGGGCACGTACCTTGGCTGCAGTTTGTCCCCGGCCCTGGTTGGGTCGTGTGGGTGGCGGCCACTCGATGTGTCCCTTTCACGTCGATGTTTCTCTCTCTTCCTCTCTCTCCTTCCTGCTCTATCTGAGTAAAAAATGGAAAAAGTCCTCGGGTAAGGATAAAAAAAAAATAATAATAATAATAATCTCTTTTTCCAAGTTCCTAACACTATGTGATCTTGTTTTGTCTTAAATAATTTTTCATTATTTAATAATGTGAGTCACCAACTCAGATTTTCCAAGTTTGAATACTGCTCCTTGTTCTGTCAAATACGTGGTTATTGGAAACATGAATTTCATAAGTCCTGATTTTATTATATCGGAAATGGAGCTCAAATAGTACCTATTCCATTAAGTGACCTGGGGTGATTTCCTTACTCAGAATGTCATGTGCCTAGTACATTAAGCTCTTCATGTTGCTATTATTATTTACGTTCTACTTGTACTAGAAACTAAAGTTATAGCCTTTTATTTACACTTTTGTTTGAACTCCTCCAAAAATATTTTTTTCATCTCTCCCAAAATAGAGCAGGAGCAAGTTTTAATATTATATACACATAAATGATCTATGTCAAAAAACTTCCAGCGGTGGATAAATGTGTGCAGTAGCAATTGCCTAGATATCTTAGGAGTTCAAAGATATTAATGAACATACTATTTCCCTACTGGTCACCTGTTTCAGGACTCCATCCTTGCTGATAATCTGCACAAGGATGTGGTCAATATTCAAAGTTCAATTTCAACTTTCTTAAAGAAAAATACATGTGTAAAATACCTGTACTAACCCAGAGAGTTGAGGATGTAATAATGTGATTGATCAATTCCTTCAATGTTGCTGGAACTGGACTTCACTCAGGTTTCATTCCCAGGGGGACCTATGGTGTCTGGACCATAAAGCAGATGTGCAAAGGCACAGCTAAAAAAAAAAAAAAAAAATATATATATATATATATATATATATATATATATATATATATATATTCTAGAGACTCTACTATTCTCCACTGTGGAGTTTAAAAAGCTGAGTTGTTGTTTCTGTTGTCGTTGCTGGTTTTTACCTGCAATTTAGACCTCAGCTGAGATATTCAGAAAATATATACATGGATAAACATCATAATAATATTTCCTATAAAATATATCACGTCAACACTTTCAATATTTCAAAGCAATTTTTCTTACCTCACTTCTCGCCATATGCTATTTTCTGAAATTAACTATGTTTTTGTATTCATAAACAAAACTAGGAATAAAATCTTTAAACAAGATGACATGAGTGATTTTGTTACGAATGCTTAGAAAGCAACTCTTTAAAACAAATTTCATCAGTGATGATTTCTTATAGGGAGGCAAAATCTAATTTAAATACTCAACACAGAATCTCAGATATACTCTATTCTCTACACATCCATGTGCTGCAGAGAAATATGCTCTTTGTATTTTCTGTTCTACAAGAAGGTCAGTAAAGCTCAAAGGTCAATGCCCTCAATTTCATAATTTCTTTTTCATATTATCAAAAGTTGCAGATACACAGGAAGTATTTTTCTCATTTAATTGAGTGCAAACCAGATTTTCTCCAGAATAGTAATTGTAATGTAACTGTCTTAAGGAAGTGTATATTTCATGTAGTGACATTTTAATAAAAATTTTAAGTATAAGAAGAGTAGCAAGTTATACTTTAATAAAAATATGCTATCCCCACATGTGGGCATTTCCAAAATCTGACGAAAAATGTGCATTTCAAAAGAAACTGTAATGAACATATATAAAAAGTTACTGACCATTATAAATTTAATTATGGCATTAGCGAATATTATTTTATATTGAGAAAAACTGTGAATTAAAGTTAACACATAAAAATATATTATTTTCTGAAAGTCAAAAACCACTTGCAAGCAAATACATCATATTAGAGAAAATCTTTTTCAAAATGCAATCCAGTTTAAAACTATAGTATTTCTCAGAAATAAATAAATTTTTATTATAATATTTTCATATAGTCATTCCTATGTTACTTCCTGATAGTGTGCAGTGGCTAGAAATTACATAATAAATATGGTATAAAAAGCCATTTCAACTTAAACTATTTTTTTCACATAAGAAATATTCATGATACACAATAATTTTTAATAGTACGTATTACCCTTAAAGAAAACTTCAAATGATCAATTTAAGATCTCTTAGAATCTCATTTACTGAAGGAAAATATAACCTAGGCCAATCCACCAAAGTTAACAAATAACATCATATGTTTATTGAATATATATTGTATTTAGTAATTTAAAATCCTCACCAAGAAGTTATTTAATTTTCTTGTTTTTATTCACTGCCTTTTGCAGTTCCAAAGGAAGCTTTTTGTTTACTCTCTGATATCCACAGAATTGCAAATCTCCAAGAAATAACTCTTCTTGGACAATATGTGTGTAATGAGGCTTTTGAGAAATTTATATTATTGACAAAACTAAGCCTCTCATGGTATTAGAAATACATTATTTACTTAAATATGCTCTTTTTTTACTTTATATAACCAAAATGTATCTGTAAATATTTGTTATATATGTATTCATATATATGTATATACGTGTATATATATGTACACACACACACGCAATTTAAAACAATGAGGTGATCCTATTTCCCTTTAAATTTAATGGCTACTTATTTCTATGCTTGCCATCTAAAGACATCCCAAAAAGTCTAGTGCATCTGTGATACATCAGATTCAATGTCCTTCGAGCCAGCTGCCTGTGTCCACCAGAATGATGCGTTTCTGCACAGATAACAGGCACACAGATGAGTCAGACGCTGCTGCTCGACTGGGAGATGAACGGGAGTCCCATGCAGTTTAAATCCGCATAATAGAAAAAAATTAAAGCACCAAAACTATTTCATCTGATTATTTAGACACCAAATCTATATTATAAAAGAAGTATCTGCTTACTCTCATAGAAAGTAATAAATGACTTTTGTGTGTGACATATCTGAGCATGTCTTGAATGTTCCACACCTCAGATTTGACTCATATTCATGCTAAAATAATGCAATAAAAACTGCATGGCTGGTTATCAGGAAAAATAGAAGACAAATTACAATAAAGTAACCAATATTTAACTGACAAAATTTAGAATAAACTTAAATAGACTTTACCTCACTTTTAAGCAAAAACATTCTCTTATCGTAGGGATTATGATTCAAAATGTTAATAATAGTAAAGATTATTATTTTACTGACTTTATTTTTAATACAAAAAATGCCTTTGAAAAAGTGTTTCCTTCCCTGGATCTTGACCTAATTGGACAATTTTATGTGAGCTAAAATTTGTGGTCCGATAAGACTTTCAAGGGAGCCAATTATGTATTTCCCCACCACAATATTGCAATAGTATAGCTTTTTCTGGGAACTTTGTACCTTTTATGTTACAAATATTGAGTTAAGTTCTGCTCTTTGGGACAAAGCATTTCGTCTGTGACTGTTACTGCTGCTGATAGTGGGAAGATTTGCCAACAGCATCTCTGATTTGAAGAAATAGGAAAATATTTTTCCTAGAAATGATTACATTTTATTTTATAATCCATTAAACCACGTTTAACAAACACTAGAGAATTGCAGGTGGCTTACTACAGAAGAAACAGACAAATCCTTTCTATCAAAATGAAAACCTCGAAAAATCATTCCTGTAAGTCATAAATAGAGATGCTGGCTGATAAGGGAAACCAATACTTCTAAAGTTGCTCTGGTTTGT
The DNA here is from genome assembly GCF_014108415.1 of Molossus molossus. Lineage (NCBI taxonomy): Eukaryota > Metazoa > Chordata > Mammalia > Chiroptera > Molossidae > Molossus > Molossus molossus. The sequence continues at coordinate 118,803,609 of NW_023425377.1, read as the reverse complement.
ATATGAGTGTGTCTGATGGAAACAGAACAAATAACCGTCTGAGAAAATCCCATCTTCAGTATAATCCTTTAGAATATTCAAGGTAGCAGAAGTGCAAGCTGCTATCCCAGATAAGACAAGGACGAGCTGCCTGCGCTCACATTTCATTCTCAACAGGATCTGGGTCCCTGGGGCGCAGACGCAGCCCTGGCCTCGGCCAAAGATGAGATGTGCAAAACCTTCGCATTCGTTCAGATCTTTTGTGAATATGAAAGGAGTATGGAAACTTTTGATTTGGCAAAAAAAGGGGGGGGGGGAGAGAGGGGATTCTTCATGTTAAATAAGTATGCATTATATTTCAAATTATTTTTGTATTTTTTATTTTGTCTTATTAGACATTCTGGGGTGAGCATTGCAGGTGCCTTTTAAAAAGTACTATTTAATATAATCCATTTTTCAAACACAATAAAGTGAAATAATTTTTGAATAAAAAGTGTTTTTTAAAAAATGTATAAGAATATAACTAGTCATCTGTGTAAAAGAGCAAATGTGCCAATTAATTTCTTTTCAATAAACACTTCAGAGAAGGGAGTTTGGGGGGGGATAGATAAACCAGAGAACTTATGCATATAAGCATAACCAATGGGCACAGACAACAGTGCTGGGCGGGGATGGCGGGAACCGGAAGAGGGTGTCACTTGTCACTGGGGGAATAAGGAGAAACATCTGTAACAAAAATAAATTAATTAAAGTTTAAAAACGTAAAAGGTTATAAAACAATTTTTGGAGAAATACAACAACAAATTTCAGATAATTGTTAAGAGTTTCATGAAAGAATCTTGTCCTGTCAAACAAAGGCATGAATGAATTTTTTGATGTTTCGCGTACATTAGATTTACCATCTATAACATGGGGACCCCTCTGCACAAAAGCTCAAAATATTGGTGACATGTATCAGAGGTGTGAGAGGCCTGTGCCTCACTGTTTAGTGCGTAAGGAAGAGTGCTCTGGGGTTTTCAATCCCTGCACTTAACATCTACGTACCATTTGGTAATTACCTAGTAAGAGTTAAGCTGAATTTTGAATATTTTTCAAAGTAGTTGTACACTTTTAAGTTAGTTTGGACTCCTCCCCCCAGGAATCTCTTTCCTTAAGGTGAGGGTACGAATCCACTCATTGACCGCCTTTCTTGGAAGGTAGCTTCTGCTCAAGAGCACACCAATGGAGCAATTCATATGCTTATGGATAAAATAAATAGACACAACTCAGGTATCTTATTAAATGCTCTAGAAAGGTAAAAAAATATATAACACACAGCAATATGTTTGCCTTGGCTAAAGGTTGATCCTGCATTTTTCTTTGTTCAGACTGATATTAAAAGTACATGGAGTTAGACTGCCTGTGTGTTATTCGAAATGGACTACTTAGGGATTCTCTGCTTATTGGAAATAGATTAACGGTGCTAAATATAAGTTTCAACATTTGAAAGGGTGAATAATGATGGTGTGTATCTTAAAGTGATGCTATAAAATATGAGCAAGTAATTCAAACAAAGGAATGTGCAAGGTGCCTATAACACTCTAGATACATCAATAAATTATTAACGTTAATAACATTATCACATCTATCTTCATTATTATTTTTATAATAATATTATATTGTTATTATATTTTCTCCATAACAGGCATTCAATAGAGTTATATTATAGAATTATTCTAATTAGAATTACTATATTCAATATTTATGACATTACATCCATAATCACTCTATGATATCAGAAAATATGTTCCTGTGTCTGAGATTTTTATGGCCAAAAACGTGGATTATACTATTCTGAGCTCTTGCCTTCAGTCAAAAGGTGGAGAGTGGAGGCGAGAACCCTAAAGAGCTAGAAAATCCTGGAGTATCAACTGCACATCACTAGTTAGACTCTGTCACACAATCTACTTAACAAAAAATAACACCTATAGATTTAAAATTGCAGTTTTCTAGCTAAGAGGTTTCAAATAAATGTATGGCATTAAATGAATATATTAAGAGAAGAAAAGTAAAAATAAATGATCTTTTATTCCATTCCATAAATCAGGGAAAGAACAAATTAAACCCAAAGAAGTGAGTATCAACAAACAAGCAAGTGGGAAAAACAAGTGAATAAACTCACAGATACAACAGTGTGGTGGTTACAAGAAGGAAGGGGGGTGGGAGGAGCAAAGGGTGAAGGGGATCAAATATATGATGTTAGAAGAAGAGAGGAATTTGGATAGTAAACACACAGTGCAATATACAGATGATCTAGCACTGAAATGTACACTTCAAACCTATATAATCTTATGAACTGGTGTCACCCCGATGAATAAATAAAAAAGCTGACTTGGTGGACACAGGCTTTTGTGTTGTCCTGTTTAATATAAACATTTTTACAGAACACTAACATCAAACAAGGCCATTCTGTGACCATGAAGGTTCAAGAAAAACATTAGGTTGTTTCACAAACAATGCCAGACACAGACAAAATCATGAATATTGTCCAAAGAATAAACATGAATGAATAGTCCTGTGTGCTGGCTGATGTGATTGACAGCTGCTACTTTTCCAATCAGAGCTGTAGCCTTCCCCATTCCTTATGGAGATTCTGTCACCCTAATCCTCAAGCTATTCATTGTCACAGAAAGGTTGTTATGTTTAGAGGGATCTATAATTATCTGTCACACAGAATAACGTGCCATAAAAAATACCTTGTAGTGTTTCATTATTCAGAAATAAAACTCCTCCTTGGCAGATACTTGTTAGTGCATTGTAATATCTCTAAATGAACTCACGTGCTTCGTTTCCTGTCTTGTAAGGCAGAAGGACTTTTTCAGGACACGTCTGGTGGTTAAGAAGCTCCTATTCCCGTTTCTGCTGATATATACCGGTATTCATCTTTCTGACACGGATTCTCCAGTGCAAATACAACTCGAATAACATTTGGTCCTTACCAAGTCGCCAAGGATAGCGTGAAGAACAGTTAAATGAGATACGTGGTTCTCTTGCCTGAAAGTCACTACGATGGTGTGATATTTGGCGCCGTTGAGATTTTAGTGCTAGGGGGAAGAGCTCTTCCATGCAGTTATTTTAAATGATTTGTCTCGGTGCCCATGTGCCATCCTGATATGACTTGGACAGCAGGATTGATATCAGAAGACATTACAGCGCCTGGAAGCAGACCAAGCTGGAGCGCAAGGAAATTGCCTATTCTTATGGAGGAGGTTTTATGCTCGTTTTTTTTAATACAAGTAAAGCACTCAAGAGACCCCGACATGGCTCTGAAATATTTTAAAAGTATAGATTAATCTATAATATGCCACTTCTGGATTAAAAGTCCTAGGCCCAACAAAAGTACACTTCGGGGTTTCCACTTTAGGCTCTAATAGAAAAGACGACAGACTTTTACGATAATGGGCACAAATAAAATTGCGCTTTTAAGTACTTATCCTCTGAAGTTTGCTGCGCATGTCATCGCTCCCAGGAGGAGGAAAGGCCCTCTTATCCCAGGACGAGTCCCTCACTCCGCGGGCTCCACTCAGCCGAGCCTGGGAACACAAACAGAGCGTCTCCCCTAAAGATCTGTGTTAACTGCAGGAGATCGTGTCTTCTTTCTAGGACCAAGAACAGGAAAAACAAGTACCGCTGTTGACAGACTAAATCAAAAAATATTTTGGAATTCTCGATTTTTTTTCAGATGAAAGTAATTGTTTTCTGACTTTGCATTAATTAGTAAGCATGAGTATGTATCTTTATGCACTAATTACAAAAAAAAAACATAATTAGTCGTATATTTCTGCTTTTGTCCCCACACGTTTGAAAGCAGTGAGCAGGAGAGAGGGGGTGTGTGCACATGTGCACGTATAGAAACAGAAATCTGAATGTTTAATCAAAGGTTTAACATCTCAATGTTCAAATTCAGTAAAAAAGGCTGTGGCAACCTGTATTTGCTTCAGTTGTGTTATTCTTTTGTTTTTCCGGATAGTGTTCCTCTCCCATTTTTGCTAGCTTTAATTAAGTTTTCTCCTTAGACTTGAATGAAAACAAAAAAAATTGCAGGGACTGTACATTTTCTCAGGGTGCACACAGTTTGACCAGTTACTGCTTAGTGTCTGTTTTAGAGGTTTCAATACTCTTGATTAGTTTTATTTTGCCTGATCAATCATTAGTAGGTCAAAAATATAGATTAAATGCTCTGGTGCAATGACTCCCAAACCTCTTCGGACTCTAAGAATTCCCCGAAAGGCCAATGAAAAACACAGACTTGCTCTGGCCAGTTTGGCTCAGAGGCTGAGCGTTGGCCTGCGGACCACAGAGTCCCGGGTTTGGTTCCCGCTAGGGGCACGTACCACAAAAAACAAAAAACAAAACAAAACAAAAAAAACCACAGGCTCAGTGTCTTCACAATAGACAATGAAATAGACACTAAGGTGCAGAGCATGGAAATATGTATTTTAACTATAATTCTCGTCTTTACCTAGGGGTTTGATAGAAATTCAGATTCTCAGAGCCCCACTCCAACCTACTAACTCAGACCCTGCATATTAAAAAGATATTAAGAGCCCTGGCCAGTTTGGTTCAGCGGTTAGAGCCAAAGAGAGACCCGGGTTCAGTTCTCACTAAGGGCATGTACCTCGGTTGCAGTTTGTCTCCGGCCATGGTTGGTTATGCGGGTGGCAGCTACTCGATGTGTCCCTTTCATGTCGATGTTTCTCTCTCTCTCTCTCTCTCTCTCTCTCTTCCTCTCTCTCTCTCCCACTCTATCTGAACAAAAAATGGGAAAAAAATGTCCTCGGGTGAGAATAAAAAAAAAAGATATCAAGGTAAGCCATACACCCCTTAAGGTTTGAGAAATAGTCTCTATCACATTCTTTCACTAATGTTACAAGAATGAAACCTTCTAAATGATTTCCATGCTGGAGTTCCTTCATTCTCCTCTTACTGTATATGAAACAACATCACACGTAACATCTTGGTCCACATTCTCAGTTTACAAGCCAGAAAATTAAGACCAAGACATGTGATTTTGATCTTTAAATGGGTCTTGATATTTAGTCTCTGACTCTCACTATCTTCAAAGATTTTTGTGTGCTTTACAATGCTCTCTGTGCGGACCCTGAAGTTCACAGACCTCCGTGATATGGTACTGATCGCATTTTCAATAAATGTCTATTATTTTTTTACCCTTAGGTGGTCATTATTTACTCACTGATCTTCTCAAGTAATATATCGAACTCCCTCTGATAGCTGATTTAGATCCTCATCATTCAGAACTGTATGACACAGATCAGTCTTTGATTATTAAGGTCTTAAGAACAAAAAAACACAACCCATGATCATCCATCAAGGAAATTCTGAAAACCATTCGAAGTACTGTTCAGTTATAATTTTTTCCAGGGCACCTTCTCTAATCACTGAGTCAAGAACAGATTTCTAGCTCTCTGAATCTCCTTTGTCAAGATGTGTTTGAGTTTTTTTCTATTGCTGCTGTAACAATTATATGGTTTAAAACACCACCAATTTTGTGTTGTACTGGAGGTCAACAGTCTAAGTTCAAGGTGCCAGCAGGGCTGGGTTTGTTTGTTTTGTTTTTGTTTTTCTGGAGGCTTCAGAATATATGCCATTTCCTCAAAAATTAAGAATAAAACTACTATATGATCTGGCAGTTTCTGTTCTGAGAATCTCCCCCCCCAAATTTGAAGATATTTATTCATAAAGTTATATGTACCCCTATGTTCATTAACTTCAGTAGCCAAGACATGAAAAAAACTTTAAGTGTCCTTTCTCAGAGGACTGGATAAAGAATATGTGGTACATATATACAATGGAATACTTCTCAGCCATAAACAATGATGAAATATTGCTGTGTGTTACAACATGGTTGGATCTTAAGGATATCATGCTGAGTAAAATAAGTCAGATGGAAAAGAACAAGAATGATATGATTTCACTCCTTCGTGAGATATGAACAGAAAGCAACACATGAATCAACAAACTAATAAACCCACAAACACAGAAAAGAGTATGGTGGTTACCAGATGGAAAGGTGGGGTGGTGGGTAAGATGAAGAAGGTAAAGAGGGGATAAATGGTGATGGAAGGAGACTAGACTTTGGGTGGTGAGCATACAATGCAATATACAGATAGCAGATCATAAATCTGTACACTTGAAACTTATATAATGTGATTAACCAACATTAACTGAGTAAATTTAAATAAAAATATATAGCAATATATTTATATATCAATAAATGTTTCTGTTGCCAATTAATCATGTGTTTGAGAAATTTCTTTACCCAATATCAGATACATCTATGTACTCTTTATCTATGGAGTTATACAACTGTAGTTATAGTTAGCTATAATTCTAGCTATATAATTAAATTTCAGCTTTTACTTATAAAATAGATATTAAGCAATTTAGTTACATAATTGTACTATGTTATATAAGCAATTTGTTCTCCCTTTTAACTGTAAGCATCTTGACATATAACATTATGCCATATACATTACTATCTATTTCTTGATCCACAGAATACAATGAATTCAAGCACAACAGAGATAAGTAGCATAAATATGTTAAATATGACTCACAAATGTTCTGAGAGACTGATTAAACTTTAAAAACATATTTCAAGACAGGCACACAAGGTTGAAGTGATGCAAATATTTTTATTTTAATATTTTAACTATTCCTATAAAATATATTTTAACTCACAATTAATTTTCTTTGTGGTGTCTTTTGCTGCCAAGCCTCATGAAGAAGCTGAACACTCCATTCCACATCCAGAATCTTCTTAAATTTTTATTCCATTCAAACATCAATCCATAATCAGCAGTCTTCTTTTGATTTTGTTTAATTTCAGGAATAGATTTGTCATGTCTGTTGTCAGTTTAGAATACTAAAAATCTAGATTGTAATAACACATTTTATTTTTTTAAATAAATAATTTTTATTGTTGAAAGTATTACAGATGTCCTTCTTTTCCCCAATTAATGCATTTAAATTCAAAATTTAGAATGAAGGATTCATACTGAAATATATTTACCTTTCCAAACTCTGTAGTAAGACCTTTATTTTTGTTTGCAGTATTCTTGCTCTAACCATCTATCTTATTTTATTTTTTTCTTTATTGATTTCAGATAGAGAGTAAAGAAGAGGGAGAGAGAGACAGAAACATTGATGAGAGAGAACATTGATTGACTGCCTCCTGCGTGCCCCCAACAGGGGGATCAAGGCCCACTACCTGGGCATGTGCCCTGACTGGGAATCGAACCGGCAACCTCCTGGTGCAGGGGTCGACGCTCGACCACTCAGCCACACCGGTCGGGCCCATCCATCTTATTTGAATGCTTCCTTACTTTAACACTGTATATTTCTTTCTGCTGTGCACCCATTTTCTTTCCCATATCTCATGTTATCAAGACCACTCTCAAATTACATGATGTCATTTATAAAACCTGAAATGAGATCTAAGACAAATAGTGCTTTTATGTCCCATAAATATCGTCACTGCTCATAATAGCATACATTATATCGATTGCCACACAATAAAAAAGCACACTTCTTTGGCTGAATGCGTATTCCAACAATGCGCAAGTGTTGGAAACTGACGGCAATGTTCTTTGGTAAAAGGTTCAAATACAAGTTCAGACATTACTTTGGACAGCCTTGAATTCAGTTATTCAGTGATAATTAGTCCCTCTTGCCTCCTAGAAAGTTATCCCCAGGAAAAGAGATTACATAATAGGCTCCCCAGGATGAATAACTTTTCAGTTAAACTCAAAAACATATTTTCCATTTTGCTAACGCAAACAGCTATCTTCTTTCATTAGTAGACGACTAGACCTGCAGTATTAAATTCATGGCCTTAATCTCTGTGTTCTGTGCTTATTGTTTTCATTTTTTATGTTATTGAATAGCATCTTCATTGAAAAAAGTTGGCATATTAGCAGTATGATCATTAATAAAAGTCTTAGTGAAGTTATAATTCGGTCAGAATATATATGAACAATAAAACATTACTGGACTTGAACAGTTCAATGTACAGATGCGGCATGTTATATTGCACTCGAATTTCTCCCCTACTCATCTGCAGTTAGGTGCATGTCTCATAAAGCATGTAATTGACAGCTGGACAATGAGCTGCCAAACATTACACTTGTTTTTTTCTTCCTCACAGAGAGGAAATCTTCAACGGGGACATTTATTTTCAGTTGGGTACTTTCGCTACTGAAGTTCTTAAAAAATCTCATTGAGGTTTTACATCAGATGTAAAAATCACTGGACTTAAATGGCATTTAAAAAATTATGATCTTTTTGCACAATGAAGCTTATGAAAAGGGGAAATGTTGGCTCGTGGAAGAGATGAATGAACACAGTGAATTGTTGGAGGGATTTATGACACATTATTTAGCATCGTAGACAGCATAATAAATCACTGCCACAGTCAATGTAAAAAATATATTAGATGCCATTTGTTTTTCATCAGCCTATCTGGGTTCTTTTCAGATGTCATTTTCAAGATTTATACATTAGTTTTATTTCATAGTATAAAAATTTTATTACTGATTACAAAAGAACTCTCAAACATGACAGTGCTTTTTTAAATTTGGGACTGCTCACGTGCCTACCGTGATCCCAGAAAAAAAGCAAAACGATGTCAACACACCCAAAGAAACACAAAAACGATCAACGTCAGTCATCACAAATCCCTCGGAAGCTGAACATCATATAGGGTGACATTTTCTCTTTAAAAAGCACTGGCAGACCAAGCTCAAACATTCTATTGAATTCTAAAGAGACCCTTGTCCACTAAACATTATGCATAGTTTTCTATGTTCTGCATTGCTCTATCTGCCTCCGTGCTGAATACGATGATAAACTCCTAATGGCTCATTCTGTCAACGTGGCATTATACTATGTGTAACAATATATATCAAATCATGTTAAAATTAGTTTTGATGATGGAGATAATTAAAAACAACAAAGACCACAACTAATAATACATTTATAGTTTCAAATTATTCAGTCTAGGAAAATTTCCTGGTATCCTAACTACAATACAAAATATCTAAAGGCTTTCTTGATGCATGGTTATAAAAAACCCAAATGTTTGGGCCAAATTGAAAATAATATAGTTCAAAGAAACAGATATAAATGCTGTCACATGTTTTGCTATATTAAACAATCAATATTTTACTATCTTCCTGTTTATGCCATTCATTTCAAAAGCAGAGAATTTTCACTAAATCAATGTAAGGATTAAAGAAAATTTTCTAAATCCCAGTTTTTTATTCATCCCCATTTCTATTGAGTTTAATACACTGTGCATTTAAATATTTTAAAGCATCTATTGCAAGGTTAAATCATGTTAAACTTGTTTAATTATTTATTGATATATAAACTTCCGATAAGCTGAAGCTGAATTTATTTAAAATTGAGGGTGTCTGATATACGGTATAGATTACTAAAGCAATGATAATTTTAGAGTGTGTTCTGTTTTTAGCACAGTTATTTAAAATGTTTTAAGATGCACATATAAAAACTTATACTGAGTAAGTTTTTTTCCCCATGGGTAATCGAAGAGGTATTTAGAATTTGAGTCTTGCCCATTCAAATTGATTTAAAATGTGAATCAGTCCTTGGTCCTCTGGGTGCATTTACATTGACACAAAAATTACATTTAAAAATGTTGTGTCCTCTTCTGCGGAGTGAAATCAGTGTGCTTGCATTTTCCCTGAAGGCCAACACAGATGCAAGAATGCAATTCGAGGAGTGAAGGACCTCTATAAACAATATTCTGCTTCCAATTTCAGGAAGGTGAAACCGAGAGATTGAACATGCTAACCTTCTGAGCTTCTTAATTACTTTTATGTAAAAGAAGTTACCATTTCTGTACCATTTGATTATATAATCCATAAAGCTAAACACACGAAATAGAACAATAGCCCCAAATCCGTGCACAAGTACTGATGATGAAATAGAAATATTGTACTTGCACATGCGTACGTACATAGAATGTATGTATTTGTATTTACCAAATGTCTGGCTGTATGGCTGGTTACTTCTATGGGCATTTTTCTAAAAGAGACGTATACTACAGTCCAGTAGGAAAGTCACACCTGAGAGATTAAACATGAATCTTGTCACAAGTGTCATTACAGTATTTCATCTCAGCACTCAGAAAACCTGGACCTGTTTGGAAACTGAATAGTTGCAATCTTTTACAGCTTGGAAGGGACCCACAATTCCTGTGGGCCACACACTGGGTTGTTTTACATATGTTTCACTTCTTTTCTTCATGGAGATTTCATCTCACGTGCTAGTTAGCCAGAGTAAAGACGAGGAAAACAAATCTCGGGAAGCTAAGGTAACTTGCACACGAGACACAGGTAATGATAGGCCTGCACTTTAAAGCCAACTCTGTTGTCATTCAAAGTCTCTTCTGCCTCTTATTACTCTGTGTCAGGTGCACATAAGTCGTTGCCTAAGTCATTTCGCTCACACACATGTTGACACCTTTGTGAGAACAGTGAGAAAAGCATAACACGATAGAGCTAAAAAGCTTTCACGATCATGTAACTGGTCCCTGCTTTTTTACAGGGGAGAAGACTAAGGCTGAAAAGAGTCCTGGGGGTTTTTAAGACAAAATAGCCTTTAGTAGCAGATGCAGATCTAGACGGCAGGCCGGCCAAGAAAAGCTTTCTGCATAGCAAAAATGTCTTTCACTGACCATTTTTTTTCATGTGTATATTCAAATAATTTAGTGTAAAAGTCAGTCAATCACCTATACGCTACATATAGAGGAGGAAACACATTCATCTATTGTAAGAGGTTCCCCTGGCTGGTCTGAGCATCAAATCGACATGAGTCAAATTAGCAACAGAAAAACAACATAATTACATATATATGGGAATGGAGGGCACAAAGACAATAAAACCCAAGGGCACGGGGGCAGAGGAGACTTAAGTGCCATTCGGAGCTAAGGACTCGCACCGCACCGGGGCTTCAAGGGAAGGAGGTAATTCACAACATGGGAGGAACAGATGTTTAGTCATGAGAAGTGCGTTCTGCTAAACAGATGTATCAGCAGGTAAAAAGGTCTTTCCTTTTCTGGGCAGGCCCACTCGCTAAGTTCTCTAGGTAATAAAAGGAGGGGTGAACATTTTCCTTGAATCTGCTGGGTCTCGATTGCCTTCACCTCCCAATAGTCCGCATGCCCATATGGCGTGCTTGGGGGAGACTGGTTCTGAACCCCTGAGTATGCCTGATGAGGTAACTGTTGCTGAAAAGCTAGTTCACACGCCACAGAGACTTGATTTTACCCTTCCTCATCAGGTCTGCCCTTCCTTCCATCCACATACAGCTTTGTTCTCATGGAGAATGCGGTGATCATGCACGCAGGTCACCACACGCTTTTGCAAGGGAGGGGAGAAAATCTATTCACTTAGATACTTAATTCTGTGGCATTCTTGAGCTTCCTTTCTCAGTACATTATTATTTTATTTTATTTTTTTATCCTCACCCGAGGACATTTTTCCATTTTTTGTTCAGGTAGAGTGGGAGGGAGAGAGAGGAAGAGAGAGAGAGAGAAACATCAACGTGAAAGGGACACATCGAGTGGCTGCCACCCGCACGACCAACCAGGGCCGGGGACAAACTGCAACCGAAGTACGTGCCCCTAGCGGGAACCGAACCCGGGTCTCTCCGGACCGCAGGCTGATGCTCTAACCGCTGAGCCAAACCGGCCAGGGCTCAGTACATTATTTTTAAAGACATCCCAAAGAACCTGACCTCAGGGGCCTGAGTCAGGGTGGCAGCCCAATGTGGGGCTCGGTGGGTGGCAGCCCAATGTGGGGCTCGGTGCGTAGCTGAAAGTTCAGTGTGTGCCCCATGGAGAACCTGCCAGGGACGGTTCAGTGAAGACAGGCCTCTGGCTACACACGTGAGGAGGGGCAATTTCCAGAAGCTACAGGCAGCTGCCGGGACACTGTGAGGAAGGGCCGCTGGAAAGATACGGTTGGTGCTGGTCTGAAGAGAGGAAGGTTGTTGAATGCCATGTGCCGCAGAGAAAGTCACTGTGCTTCAGAGTTCTACCTGGTGGGATAAGGTGTTCTTGCATTTATACCCCGACTGTGTAATAAGGAACAGATGGTGTGGACGGATACGCGGAGCTGCTGCCATTCCACAGCTGCTGGGCACAGGCGATCTGACCATGCACTTGGGGAGCCTGAGTGTCTTCTCAGGACGGAGGCAGCTGTAACCCTTGGAGCAGCACAGCGGCAGGCGGGGCCCTGACATTTGTACACAAAGATCGCGCCTTGCGTAACTCCGGGGAGTGCTTTGCCATAAAGATCAAGAATTATGCAACTCTGACCTCTCTGGGAGTTGACATACAAAAGAGAGCGCAGTGTCAGTGTGGTTTAGAAGCCATCTACATTATTCGGAAATCACAGAAAAATAAAGCTGAATACATAGCCTGTGGATATTGTCTGTACCACTGTACAAATAGAAGTCATACAGGCATGCGTCGCTTAACGACGGGGCTATGTTCTGAGAAATGCGATCATGTCATTGTGCAAACACCATGGAGTACTGACACTCTGTGTGGCTGCACACCTAGGCTGTATGGTGCAGCCTGTTGCTCCTAGTCTACAATCTGAACAGCCCGTTGCTGCACAAAACGACCACAGTTTGAACCAAGTACAAGAGGAAAGAACGCAACTGAGAGGTGTGGTGAGTGTGAGGTACGTGAGCCTGCTGCAGGCCTAGCGAGGAGTCCTGGAGGTTCACTATCACCGAGTATGATGCACTGTACGTAACTGTGTGTGTACTTCCGTAGGACTGGGAGTGTAGGCGGCTCTGTCCCAGCGCAACCACACATGTGTGAGGGATGACAGCACCAGGCAATAGGAATTCTTCAGCTCCATTATATCTGTGAGGCCACTGTCATAGTTGCCGTCTGTCACTAACTAAGACATCATTACGTGGCACATGACTGTACATGATTATTACGTTTTCTTGTTTTGTTTTGTTTTTATCCTCACCTGAGGATATTTTTCCATTTTTTGTACAGAGAGAGTGGGAGGGAGAGAGAGGAAGGGAGAGAGAGAGAGAAACATCGACGTGAAGGGACACATCGAGTGGCTGCCACTCACACGACCAACCAGGGCCGGGGACAAACTGAAACCGGAGTATGTGCCCTTAGCGGGAACCGAACCCGGATCTCTCCAGACTGCAGGCCGACGCTCTAACCGCTGAGCCAAACCGGCCAGGGCCATGATTATTACGTTTAATGATATTATCATGCTTCAGTCACTATCACAAGTACTAGCAGAAGAAACACATGCATTTCAGTATTACTAATATGAGTTACAGCAATGATATTCTAAGCACAGTAGAAGCTAAAGTATAAATGCAGGCTTCAGTAATTTTGAAAATAGAAGAAACCAAAACAATAATGAAAAGCTTAAGAGTGCTGGTCACTATTAAGAGAAATAAACAGAATTTCCTATGTCATTCTGTGCTCCTGATAAATGACTTTGGCTCCAAACAACTGGAAAGCAATACTACTAAAATAAAATTTATTATTATTTTTTAAGATATTTTATAGGCAAAATTCAGTGTTGAATTTAGTTGCAAACATAGCTCTTTAACCATAGTTATATTTAATGTATTCTGTATAATAATATTTCCTTCCTTTTATCTTAATTCTACTCTACTAAATATTTTAGCCCAAATAGCTGCAATAATTCTATTTGCTTATATTTGGAAAAACATTTCTCCTCTTCAACATCAGTTATGCTATGTTTAAATGCCTTTTTAGAAACCCCAAAAGGAATGAAAATTATTATTTATTCACACACTTTGTTATAGTTATTCAACAACAAAATATTATTAGCCTTGATGTCTTTTTTTGCTTTGATACCTACATAACATCTGAAACACAGGATGTAGATGAACATGCAAACGGGTTGTTAGTTTTTTAGAGGAACCTGGGATTTATGCATGAAATCAGAGATTAGGGATTCATTAGAATTTAATGGAAATAAATAATGCTCAGTTCGAGGAGGGTAAGCAGTGGAAGTGGATATGAAATGTCATTTTGAATAAATCTCAGTTTGAACCATATACTTGTGTTTTCAACATCTGCTCCTTCTTTCTCTTGCCTTCATAGCACTATAAACATGTTGGACAAGTAACCACCCTGTGGCTTGGAAATAGCAACCCCAGCTCCAGGGGTAGAGTCAGATAGGACGTGTTTACGATATTACTGTCATTTTGCTGGTGTTTGGTTGAGGAACCTGAAAGGGTTAGTAACATTTTAAAGGGTAAAGGTAAAAGTTGCAGAAAAGACAGAAACTGTAAAAAATGTGGTGCTTGCATGACCTTTGCTCAGCCTTTTGTTGACTACAGATTATCAGATTATCCACAAAACAGTGAATCACCCAGCAGATACAAGACGAGATACCAGACTAGTCCAACTGCAAAGTGGACAATGGGCCAGGCAGAGTACCTCAGCAGGAACTGCCGGAAGCTAGACATAGGGTATATAACCTACACCTCAACTGTTATTCGTGCTAGACATAGGGTATATAACCTACACCCCAACTGTTATTCGTGTTAGACATAGGGTATATAACCTACACCCCAACTGTTATTTGTGTTAGACATGGGGTATATAACCTACACCCCAACTGTTATTCGTGTTAGACATAGGGTATATAACCTACACCCCAACTGTTATTCGTGCTAGACATAGGGTATATAACCTACACCTCAACTGTTATTCGTGCTAGACATAGGGTATATAACCTATGCCCCAACTGTTATTCATGCTAGACATAGGGTATATAACCTATACCCCAACTGTTATTCGAGGCTGACCCCTTTTTTGGGCTTAGCCCACCTGCACCTAGGCGCATGCAATAAAATCATTTTGCTCTACATTAGCCTTGCATTGTGGATGTTATCTCCCGCCGGCTCAGACCTTTTAGAACCAAGGTTTAACTCAAACACAATACATGACGTTTTCTAAAGATAGTCTTTGTTTCATAGTTACATGTAACTTCAGATGAGTCAGATTCAATACTAGGAAAGACTTCTATTGCACTAGTATGTGAGGCTCTCACTCACTCTATTTTATGCACTGCTTATAAACAAAGAAAAATATAGTCTATTTTGTTATCAACAACTTTGTTATGATGACAAGATGGCCTGACCCCAGCATTTGGCTGTTACTGTGGACAGTAGAAAGAAGAGGAAACAAGAATCAGAGATCTTGATGACACATTGAGTTGCTGCCTTCTAATTTAAGATAGATAAAATATCTGTATTCTTTAATTCAAGGTGAATTAGATTTCTGTTCCTTGCATTTGTTATGACACTATAGACGTAAAACATTAAGTCTGCTGAGTGAAGAAAGTAGGATGATGAGCCTCTGAAAGGATACTTGATTACACAACTTCAGGGAGCAACCACATTTATGGAAAACCGAGTCAATGGTGACCCTGGAGTTGTGCGCTGAAGTGAACATTTTTTTTTTAATTATTATTATTTTTATCCTCACCCGAGGATATTTTTCCATATTTTGTTCAGATAGAGTGGGAGGGAGAGAGAGAGAGAAACATTGACGTGAAAGGGACACATCGAGTGGCTGCCACCCGCACGACCCACCCAGGGCCAGGGACAAACTGCAACCGAGGTACATGCCCTTAGCGGGAACCAAACCTGGGTCTCTCTGGAACTGCAGGTTGACGCTCTAACCACTGAGCCAAGCCGGCCAGGGCTGAAGTGAACATTTAACTACTGCTTATCATATCAGCAAACCATTAGTTTTAACACTATTAGTATCAGTTAATAATATAATATCTTCAGAGACATTTCACGTATATTATGCCACAGACTGCATTTGAAGACAGATTCAATGTTATGGGTGGCAAATTAACAAACATGCATACAATTATTTCCATTGCTGTTTCCTGTTGCTTCTGTAAAAAAAAAGTTTACACCCCATATTTAGTTTAAAAACTCCAATTTTTATATTACAGTTCTACAGGTCAGAAGTCCACAATGAGTCTTAGCAGGGTTGGTTCCTTCCAGAGATTCCAGGGAAGAATCTGTCAATGACTTCTAGATACTGGAGACTCCTGCCTTCCTTGCTCTTGGGAACATCACTCTAATCCCTGCTTCTGTAGGCACATTGTCTCCTGTCTCGTTGACCCTTTTTGCCTTCCAGTTATAGGGTCCTTTGTGATGATGTTTAAGACCCATCTGCAAAGTCCCTTTGGTCATATTACATAATATATTCAAGGTTCTCAGGACTAGAATAGGGACACCTTAGAAGGGCCATAATTTAGATGATCACAATTGCATTATAATATGTAAGCAATGACATCATTACTTTGTTTTGTTTCCTAATGATCAGCCATTTGAAGGCGATAACATAGTTGTTAAATAAAGCAATGCTTAAAGAGTCTGTTCATGCTACCGGAATGATCTCTGCTGGATCTCCGCTTCTTCTCTTTCTTATTTATAAAGTAATACCCTTTTAAGAGCTATTTGTGAAATTGAACAGCCTAATTTCTTATATCTCATATAAAAGTTTTCCTATCAAGTTAATTGCCTAGGCTCAATTTTTCTTTTCCTTTGAAATCCAATTGAGTTAGCTTGTTAACATTTCTGTGTCACCTACTGGCCTTTAATTGTATGTATACCTGACATAAGTTTATGTTTTTTTCCCTTTTCTTACTTATTTTCATGCTCTAGTTTAATTTGAGTGTTTGGAAACCAATGCAGTCCCAATAAAATTTAATGTATATAAATATTTGGCCTGGCCAGTGTGGCTCAGTGGTTGAGCACTGACCCACGCACGATGAGGTCACTGGTTCGATTCCCCATCAGAGCACATGCCCAGGTTGTGGGCCTGATCCCTAGAGGAGGGCATGCAGGAGGCAGCCAATCGATGTTCTCTCTCATCAATCTTTCAATCTCTCTATCTCCCTCTCCTTTTCTCTCTCTGTAAAATCAATAAAGAAAAAAAACAATTTAAAAAATTAAGTATGTAAATATTTTTATATATATGGCAATACTTCTCATTAAATAAATGGATAATACTAAATCCAAAGCAGTGGAAGGAAGTATCCTTCTGCCTTCTTCTAAAAGCTACAGGTCAGCTCACTAGGGAATGTCGAATCCCCCCACACCACCTGACTTATTTGAAAAACCTGATTTATTTGAACAAGTGTGATGTTTGAGTAACTATCTTTTTGTTTTTCAGTGTTTAGATTTGTGAGTGAATACTTCGATAGAACCCAAAATGCAAATATTTCTTAGTTTTTTCTCTCTCCATAACCTTTCCTTACTTACAGAAGTGAGTTATTGGAGTGTTAAAACTGCTGTCATGGATATCTCAATAAAATTAAAACTAGCATAAAAGTAGACCAAGTGGTAAAAGCAATATTGAATTTCTGTTTATTGCACATTTAACAATATGAAAGATAGTAAAATATAATTTTATGTCAGATAATAATAAAAATGTGTCCTATAACACTGTGTACTTATGAAATGCTTTCTAGCCCTCTGCTTAATTTCTGAATATGAGAACCAATAACAGATTTTCTTCATTAGTTCTCTATTTCCTAGTGAAAGTGACATTTATTCACCCTTGAAGTATGAGCAATTTCCTGTTGCCAAATTATTGCTTATAACCAAGCATACATACATACATAATATATTGTGATCACTAAATAAAAGGCTAAGATGAAATCAAGTCCTAGATGTTAATAAAGAGATGGTTCTGTATGTTAATAAAGGCTGTGTTTAAATGTACAGAGGAGGACAGTCTCAGAGATTATCCACAGCTCTAAAAAGGTAGTGATTTATTGTGATTTTATTTGAACTTTAAGATTGAACTTTTATTATATAATTTATTTTACATGTTCTTTTCCTTTAGATATTTCTATATAGTATTTTCTTTCATGGTTAAAGGTTAAAATCATATTTTACACATTTTCTTGATTGTCTAGTTTTCTTCCAGTTCAAATGAACCATATATATAAAACACTATTACTGTGGTGAAACACAATTTCAACATTTAATATACGGAAAAGATTCCCAGTTAAATTTTAATTAGCAATTCATAGAACTTATTGATCTTTCTTTTAACCTTGTCAAAGCAAGTTGGGCTTACAATGACGAAACAAGCTTATCAAACAAAGATTTTGATCGCACCATAAAATCTGTGTAGCACAAATTTGTAAATTAGAAGTGTATTATAAGAATGATTGTCTTAGATTTATAATAAATATGATTAGTGATATTATAAAGAAAAATCTTATCTCTTTCATTCCATATGTATGTCATTTTGTTCTATTACATTTTTTATACATCTTGTGTCATAGTCCAAATAGCTTGTTTTAAGCTATTGAAAATATTACTATTTTATATTATTTTCCTCTTTGTCAGGTTTATTTTATTTTTTCTTTATTGATTTTAGAGAGAGTGGAAGGAAGAGAGAAAGAGAGACAGAAACATTGATGAGCGAGAACATCCATCGGCTGCTTCCTGCATGCACCCCACTGGAGATTGGGCCCACAACCTGGGCATGTGTCCTAACCGGGAATTGAATTGGCGACCTCTTGATGCATGGGTTGATGCTCAACCACTGAGCCACACTGGGCTGGGCACTTTGTCAATTTCAATAATAAACTATACGTTTCAGGAGAGAGGGCCAGTATTAAATAAAATACACACATAAATATTTGTCTTTCTATAGTGAGTCCAGAGACTCTAATGTAAGACCATCCTTTAGAAACAGCACATTACCCAGTGACTTGTTAGCAGCCACTTGCTCACCGCCAGGTGGGGCTCCACACTCCAGGGCCAGGTCCGGAGGTGCTCTGAGTAGTGGCTGAGACAGTCCCCACGTATTCTAGTACTAAACCACGTGGTGCCTTCCTCCTCTCCACTGAAGGAATACATAACCTATTTCCAAGTAATTTCTTAAAATCAATTTATGCTGAAAGGTAATTATTCATTCATACATTATCAAAGCCGTGAATACATTGGCGGATCATTTCATTTGACTCTGAAACCACATAGAAGTAGTTTCAGGGTTACTGCACTGTACTCCGTGAGAAATTTACCAATTACATTGTTTACGTACAATTCTGTTGTCTTTAACATTAAAGTTTCAAAAAAAAATAAACACCCCAAATCCCAAACCCACTGTTTTCTGAAGTACTTAGGTCAGCTCTTTTATATTTATCTGCCTCTCTATCATCTATCCATCACCTGTCACCTACCACTCTTCTTTCCTCCCCTTCCCTCTCTTCCTCTCCCACTGGCTTTCTTTCTTTTTTATTTCTTTGTGTAGGGACCCTCTCTATAGTGCACACATGACTTTGTATATAAAGTTAGCATTTAGAAGAATATTGCTTCATAATGCATCAAAATAAATATTTGCTTGAATTAACTCAAACTAATTCTCCTGTCTCTCTCTTTCTTAAATGAACCAATGAATGTTAGTTGAACGCTGCACTTCAGCTAAATGCATCTTAATTTAATTTTTTACCAGTGCAGAGGACATCAGATAAACTCAATCTGAGACAATAGTGAAATAGAGGAGAAAAGAAAGAGATGAAGAGAAAAGAACATCTGGAGTGATCAGCAACAATAAATCGAAATTGCGTATCAATGTGAGTTTGAATATAAGGTAAACTTAATATTGGAAACTCGGAACAAACCTTATTCATAAAAGACACTATCGGCTGTAATTGTTTTAGGTGTGATGGCCTATCAAAGTGGGACAGTATCTGATTTGAAGCCAAATGGGAAAAGTGTAACATTATTGCACTATTATGATAGTGTTTCAGATCAGTTTCTTTTTTTCTTTATGGATTTTAGCATAAGGAAGCTTATGAATGCTAAACACCTTAAACACTACTATATCAAATAGACAGCAGCCTTTACTTTATTTTACCACGGAAGACACACTAACTGTGGCAAGTTGAGTTTTGCCAGAATGATAAACTGATTTTAAGAGTATTTCAAATGTTCAGCCTTGCTGACTAGAGAGTAATGTCCTCAATGAAATGTTCACAACATGTTGAATTTTGTTTTATAACCCAGTACTTCAAATATAAGCGAACTGATACACTAGACTTACAGAATATCTGAGATAAATTGGATGTCAAGTATATATACCTGTGCACTTGTATATTATGGGCTTCGAAAGGAAGCCTTGGCTATGGTTGTATTTTGAATTGCAGTAGTAAGGGCTTTTCAACTTGTTCTGACATGAGGTAGCTTTAATAAGCTCAGAATGCCATTGACATAGATTATCTGATTCGATTAACACCTGTCCCCTTAAGTCTGTTCTTTGCTAACTGTATGGCTGTCTCCCCTAAATGTATGCATGCCCTTACGCCTAGAAAAGTTTGCCAGTTATTCAAAACTATTTTACCTTTCTTTGCAACCTTTGATGTAAAGTTGCCACAAAGCTTCCTCCTCTTTGTCTCACGTCTGAGCCATTTCCTTTTTATTTGTTTCCACTTCTTGTTATGAGTTGTAATCAAATAAAATATTATTTCTGATACATTCATCTTCTTAGGTAGGAAACATGCTAGACATTAAAGCATAACTTTCCGGGACATATTTGATCCTTCAAAAAACTTTCCAGAAGTCGCTTATCCCAATTTATTCAAATAGGCATAGTGATGTTACATTGTCATGCACTTTGTAAGCTTGGATTAAAAAAATCAATCAGAAATTTGAATTTAAAAAATAGTCCTAATTTTACTTAAGCAGCCATGCTTGTGAATATTATGTGTCTGGATGATTTATTCCGCTCGGTATGAAACCTTTAAGCTGTAGCAAATGTGTAGCAGAAAACAAAATGATATGGTATTTTTCATTTCAAAGCAAGGGGGAAAGATACACTCATAGAAGGAAAACCTCCATTGGTATATAATATGTATTTTTAAAAGTTAGACTGCTATTAGGGTCCACTGTGTCAATAAAATACTGCTTGCTATATATTTAACAGTGGTTTCAGTGAATTCAGACAGAGATTCTTAACATTATGATCAGTCGGGTCAATTACAGGGTTGAGGTGGGGTAAATGCTACTATTATTTGCATGATAAACTCTCTCATCCCTCACACTGCTTCAAACCTGCACCTGCTTCTGCAGCTGCAGAAAAATAAAAACAGTAAAAAGCAGAGTTTTAGAACTTTTATAGTGAATTACAATGACAGGATAGGGTTAAAACAGCAAGAATTTAGGTAATGAAGTATATTGCACCTACCAGTTATTATTCCATGTTTGCTTCTGCTCAACCTCTTTGCTGGAGATGTATGTGGTGAGAAGTACAAAACAGGTGTTCCCTAACACGGTCCAACAGAGCCATGCAAACACTGAGTCCGAAGAGCATCATCAGCCCCCGCCGCGCATATGAGCAGAACAAATGAGACCACAGAACCAACGCATTCCCCAAACCAGGAGTTCGCTAAGACAGAGCCCTTACTTCTGATGACAGGCCCCGTGATCTGTTGTTGCCTAAAGTGTTTCAAACTAACAACTTTTTTTTTTTTTAATTTTTTTTCTTTATTGATTTTAGAAAGAGAGGAAGGGAGAGGGAGAGATGGAAGTATCGATTGACCGCCTCCTGCATGTCCCCTACTGGGGATCGGGCCCACAACCTGGGCATGTGCCGGGAATTGAACTGGCGACCTCGTGGTGCATGGGTCGTGGCTCAACCACTGAGCCACACTGGCCGGGCTCAAGCTAACAGCCTTTAAAAATATCAGGCATTTACGGAACTGGAGATTACATATATATTTAGTGTTAAAAGAATGTGTGATCACACATTGATTTCATTCTTACTCATAGTTCATAATACCTTTTAGTTGCATCATCTTAAAAATATTATGTGGCTGAAAAAAAATCATTACACTTTACACAGATTACTACAGTCAAATTTTTTATATATATGATAGGCTATGGTTTTAATTGGTATATTTTTATAAGATATATATACATATTTTTAGATAAGATATTGTATATTTAGTTATATATAACGACAGTTAAATAAGAATGAGATCATTTCCTAATGATAAAATATTTAAAATATATTAATGAACTATTTGTTTCTTCAAATATAAAATAGTATGTTATCTATATACATATACATATATATGAATAATAGTATATTATTCTTAAAGCATATATTTTAGAACCAGTACTATTCTTAGAAATGGTATCATGTATATGAATTGCTTGTTCAAATTATTTAGAAAATAGTAATTAAAATAAGAGTAAATGAAGACAGTTATTTTTACATATTTAGATAAACAAAATATTCTTTATAAATTTTTAGGACTATTAAAAACTATCTCAGTTTAAAACCAGAGCTAAATAATGAGAATCTTCCTGTCTGCTATTTTTAGATTTTATTCTAAATTTTCACCCTGTACAATATTTATTCTCTTTTAAATATTTTTAATTTTTAATATATAGTTTTTCATTTAAAATAAGTTTTTAAATGGACATTTTGCGAATAAATGTTTCATTTACAAATGAGTTTGATCAAGTTAGTTTGCTGATTTAAAGTAAGTACCACAGCTGGCCGGTGTGGCTCGGTGGTTGAGCATCGACCCATGCACCACGAGGTCACCCGTTCAATTCCCAGTCAAGGCACATGCCCAGGTTGTGGGCCAGATCTCCAGTGGGGGCATGCAGGAGGCAGCCAATTGATGTTTCTACCTCTCTCTTCCTCTCTCTCTAAAATCAATAAAGAAACAAATAAACAAAATATTTAGAGTAAATAGTCTGCGATTTAGACTTAATGTTTTTCACAACTTGCACATTTATAAATGACAATTTCGATATGTGAATAGGTGGATGCATGGAAAGAAGAGAAAGTGAAGGGGGGGGGGAGAAAGAGAGATTGTGTATTATGGATAGCAAGCAATTATTATCAGAGAAAAATAACCTGACTGTACTGTTTAAAATAAAGCATTTCTGCAAGACAGAAATTATAATTGCTTTGCTGAACTTAAGCTGCACTTTATACTCGGAATAAATTAGGCCATTATTATTCTATGTTCAAATTCCTAAGGGTACCTTGCCTTTGGTTTGTATCTATTTAATTCAGATCAGTTAGTGAACACCTTTGGTTAATGTCATGATATTTCTATCACAGAATTCAATCTCTCCCGAAAGAAGTGTGTCAAGTTGCTACCCTTCAGTGAAGGTGCATTCCATTAAAGACTCTTTGATTCTGGAGAGTCTTTAGAATGCGTTTCAAGAGCAGAAGGTAGGAAGAAACACTCTCTAAAGGTACAATTGATCATAGAATCTCTTTCTTGCTAACATGCGCTATTTTTGTACATTTATCTTTTTTAATAAAGTCTTTCATAATTTTCCTTTTTCTTCATTTCAATTGTCCTGTTCCAACCCATGTACTTGCACTCTCCTATCCAATATATTTACGAGTCGCAGTTTCATTACTCTCCGATGTGAATCCCACAAAAAGAGCCTTTTCGATTGAGGAGAGCTCACAGTGTTTATCACAGCCAATCAATTGTGTGAGTAGTGGTCATGAATAATCAGAATATGTGAAAAATTATCAAACTAGAAGAGAGTAATAAATATAAATGAGACAGCGCTAATCATTCCCTGAATATTACCGGGATAATACTGTTCTTGATTTCCTATGAAATGAAAATTACAAACATTTATCAATTTGTTTTATCTTGAATACAAATATCAGATCCTATAGGATGTCCTTGTGGATACAGAACATGGAAAATAGTCGGCAAAGATGGTCTATATATAGTTTGTCAGACATTTAAATTGTTCCCAGTCCTAAGGATTTCTTTCCTCCAGTTTCCGAAATCCCATTTTGAAGCTCACAAGCACTAACGTGCCAGAGGATTCTTCTTGTTGTTGTTTGTTTTTAGTTTACTAAATTCATGGGCAAGAATCCCACTGAGAACAAAGGTGTTATTATTCATTACTTCGTTTTGTTACCCTTGAAATGTCAGCCTCGAATGTACAGCTGGCAACACTGTAGGTAAATAAAAAAGAAGACAGAAGAAGTAAGTAAAATGCATAAGAAGGAAGAAATGCTAAGAAAAATGTTCTTTCTCGAGGCTTGAGGTAAAAGATTAGATTATGGTTTGCCAGAATCAAGGGCACACAGGAATGGTACACGATGATCATGATTTATGGGAAGTATTTTGGAAAGTAAAAAATCAATATATATTCTAAAAGTTCTAGTTTGTTCAGATTTATCTGAACTGCTCCTTCTCTCAGATCACGTTGGCTTCAATGTGATAGTGACTTAAAAGACACACACACATATGATACCACAAGGCTTCATTCTAATTAGAATAAACATGTATGCTTCAAGGCTTCAATACAAAAAAATAGTTTTTAACAATTCATTAAAATGTGTAACTGAAATCTTCTTATCTGCTCTTATGTTTTAGCTTTTATATTTTACTCCTATAGTTTTCTTGTGCTCTGTTTCAAGTGAGACAGTTCTTGCATTTGTATTTCCCTGTGGAAGTGTTTGTTTTTTCTTAGATTTCAGGGAAGTTGGTTCCTTTCCAGTCCCAGCGGTCTAATGTGTCCAAGATTTCTTGGATTATCTGACTTTTTCTTACTTTTAATGTGAGAGTGATACTCTCTAGCTTTTTACTTTTTAAGTAGAAACCAGAACTGCCGACTCCTTTCAATTAGGCCAGCGTAAACTTGATACTTAAAAAAAAAAAAAACACACATAAAAAAAACCATTAAACAGAAAAAAAAATCACACTTACAACTGTTATAAACTCAGATGTAAAATTACTTCACACAATTTTTGCAAATGGAATCTAGCAAAAAAAGAAGAAAAATGTCATTTTTCATCAAAGAAAAAAACAGAAAAAATATATTTTGTCATAAATCCCAAATAAATGTTGAAGTAAATACATTTAAAATAAATGAGGGATATATAATACTGATTATGAGATTCTATATTAGAAATATATGAATTCTCCCTGATCTGATCTATGTAGGTTATGTATGTATGTAAATTAACAAATAGCATTTCTAATTTTTTTTATGAAAATTTAAAAAGTCATGAATAAACAAGACAATTCTGAAAAAGAAGAAAAACTAGATTTTTTAAAATAATGCCTATCAAGACCTGCTTTAAAGCTATGGTCTGTAAGACAGTGTGGCATTAGTGTGGAACTAGAAATTCTCTGATTTGTTAGAGAAACAGACAAAAGAAATGGTCCAGAAAGAGACCTCACGTACGTGCTCACTTGGTTTGGGATAAATGTGACCCTGCTGTGCAGAGGGGTTGGAGGGATGTTTTAATGACAGGATCTTGTCAGTTAAATCTTCATTAAAAAATATATATACTAGGCTCTGTCACAATACACACTAAAATAATCAATAGATCGCATATGTTCATGTGAAAGGGAACCCTAGATAGCTTTGATAAGAAAACTGTGAGACTGTAACCAGGGCCTTACAATCAAATTTCTTAGACATGAAAATTACTAACAGTTACAACAAGATTAAATTGGCTATATTAAAGTGAATAATTAATTTGTTATCAAAAGATAACCCTGAAATTAAATGGAGTCCTTGGACTGCAAAAATATAATGTCAGTGCATACTTCTGACAAGGGACCAAAACAAAACTACGCGAAACACTCCCATGTGCCAACGAGAAAAGATGTACAAGTGGGCCAATCCGAACTGATAATCAGACCAAAGGCATAAATTGACCACGTTCGGGGATGTCCAACTGAGTGATAGGAATGATAGGAAGGTGCTCAGTATTACTATTAAATAAATGTGCATTAAAACCACAACACAATACCACTACAGCCAAAGCAGAATAGCTAAAATGAAAAAAAAAATAGACAATACGAAGCATAGAGAAGAATGTGGAATAATCAGAAATCTCATTTCCTCGTGGGAGGGATGACATTGGTGTACGCACTTCCGAACATTAATAAGCAATACTTATTCAAGTTGAACTCATTAAAGTGTGCATCCCTGAGATGAGGGAATTCTAACTGTAGGTGTGACCCCAGGTGGAGCAGCTCTCTGTACCTGGGGCAGCTCAAGGAGGTGACAGCTGGTAGTTGTTTGCTGACCAAAGACCTTGGCCACACGGCCCTCCTGAATCAGGGCCGGTGCATACCAGCATCTATTCAAAGATTCAACAGAAATGCATGAACGCATTCCCATGCACACACACAGACCAGTAAAGTAGTATAGCCGCACTCTGTATAGTGGTTCCAAACTGGAGGTGAGCAGGGGTCAGCAGCAGACGCTGTAGATGTGGTTCTCACAAACATCAAACTGAGATGGACTCCAGACACTCAAAGCAAATTATGTGTGAATCTGTTTATGCCAAATTAGAAACAGAAAAAAAACTAATTTTGTCATGAGGAAGTCGGCATTGAGGAGATTGGTTACTGAAAGTAGGTAAAAGGATTTTTTTCATTCTGATGTTTATCACTTGATTTGGGAGCTGCTTAATAATGTTACATGCAAAGTATTTTTCTTTAAAATTCAGTATCAGTTATTTCCGAATAGTCTTGATGCCTGGAGTGGTTTTTTTCTGAGGAATATGATGTATCTATGTACTCATGTATATGTTTATATATGTTAAGAATATATAATGGTCCTGGCTGGTCTGGCTCAGAGATTGGAGTGTCAGTCTGCAGACCGATTCCTGGTCATGGGTTTAATTCGTGGTCAGGGCTACATGCCTGCATTGTGGGTTCAATCACTGGCCCCAGTTGGGATCATGTGGGAGGAAACTAATTAGTGTGTCTCTTTTACATTGATATTGATGTTTCTCTCTCTCTCTCTCCCTCCCTCCCTCCCTCCTTTCCACTCTATGTTAAAAAAAAAAACAAAAAACTGATGAGAAAGTATCCTCCAGTGAGGATTGGGGGGGGGGAGAAAATATAATGTGTTTATGTACATATAAGTCAGAGAACGTGTGCACATTCGCACACACACAGACACAACATATAGCCATAGCTTAGGGGCAAATAAACGTATTTTTCAGGCTACCTCACTCACATATTTTTGAGTCCCAGAATTGTTCTTCATATGACATCTTATACCGGGAGTGAAATAAAAAAAAATCTTGATGATCAAATTTAGCAGAATAATACAAAGCTTTGAATAAATAATTCAATTTTTACAGGTGCATTAAAATGCATGTACGATATGATTTTCTGTGAGGTGGAAGAAGACGAATGTCTGAAATAATGGAATCTGACTAATCCAGAGCCTTCTCCCTCGATGGTGCCTTCTTACGGCTGCAGCAGGATGCAAATTACAACGTTATTATACGACTGAAGGAGACATTTCAATCTCTGTTTCTATTTTCTGGTTCTATGGAGGCAAGAAGATGCACAAAGAGAGTATTTGGAAGCTTAATACTTTATAATAGTCAAAGGTCTGAAGTGATGTGTGGGTTAGTGTTAGTCCCTCTCTAGGCCTATCATGAATTTTTCCAAATTGTTTGTAATAGAGTTAAAAGGCACTTACCAATCATCGACATTAATAATACAAATAATAAATTCCAGCTTAGAGAACCGCGCAGCACAGACAAGCACTGCGATGTACGTATTATCTTCCTCTCTCCTCTCCGTTTCCCGGTCCGTTTATATGGACGAGACACTCCAGTTCAAAGCTTCACAGGGTGACTTCTTTACCTCGATTGCTACAGGCGCCCAGCTGTTCAAAGCTCTTCAATTATGTATTCCTCCTTTGTTTATCTATGGTTCAGTGCAACAATGGCTTGCTAGCACACATCGCCTCCAAGTCTGAATGATCACAGAGTTCATAACAGAACTTCTTGAGGGATCCGGCCAGTCTAGCTGAAAGGAAGAAAATTGTGCATTCAATCAGAACATGTGACTGCTTCTTTCAGAAAGTCTTCAAATACAAAGTTTTAAAGTATGTATAATTTATTTGGGTGACATTGGTTCGCAAAACCATACGGGTTTCAAGCGTGCAACTCAACAACACATCTGCTCATGGCATTGTACGCCTACCGCCCCAAGCAAAGTCCTGTACATCCCCATTTCCCCCCCTTTGCCCCCATCCACCTCCCCCAGCCCCCTTTCCCTCCGGCCATCACCACACCGTTGTCTGTGTCTATGTGCGATATATATATGCATATATTTGTATGTGTTTTTTCTTTTTTTTCTTTATTGATTGTAGAAAGAGAGGAAAGGAGAGGGAGAGAAAGATAGAAACATATATGAGAGGGAACATCAATTGGCCACTTCCTGCATGCCGCCAACTGGGGATCAGGCCCACAACCTGGGAATGTACCCTGACTGGGAATCGAACCAGTGACCTCCGGGTACATGGGTCAATGCTCAACCACTGAGCCACACTGGTTGGGCATAATTCCTGCATAATTTTCCTGCATAATTCCTTCATCTTCTTTTACCCAATCCCCCAAAACCCCTGCCCTCGACAGTTGTCAGTCTGGTCCATGTATCCATGTCCCTGTTTCTATTTTGTTCATCAGTTTATTTTGTTCATTAAATTCCACATATAAATGAGATCATATGGTATTTGTCTTTCTCTTAGCATTATCATCTCCAGGTCCATCCATGTGGTCACAAAAGATAAGATTCCCTTCTTTTTTATGCCCAAGTGGTATTCCTTTGTGTACATGTACTACAGCTTTCTTATCCGCTCATCTACTGATGGTCACCTGGGTTGTTTCCCGATCTTAGCCACTAAATAACACTGCAATGAACATAGGGGCGAATATATTTGAAATTAAGCTAAAATAAGTAATTCTGGTGATTTGCTTGAGGATAAAAATACAGCAAATTAGAACCAATGTTTTGTTTGTTGTCTTGTGCATAGTTGTTTTTTGCTTTTACATAGGTTCCAGTCCAGCGACAATAATCACTGAAAGATAGGCCTTCAAAACGCGCTAATATGTTTGCTGGTCCATGAGATATCATAATCTGTATAAAAATACAGACAAAAATATAGCAGTGAAAGGTGTATTCTTTGTGATTTTAATATTAAATTTATGATTTCTGTATTCAATATTATTTATTGTACACAAAATATTGAAAACACTTAAACGTATTTTTGGGTATAGTCTCTAAATGATGAAAACCTGTAAATTTATAGAGCTTCTTTATTGATGTACTATTATCGTATATGCACCAAATAGTACTATTAGTACTATTTATTGTTCTAAGTAGTATTAATGATATTTCTACATGTAAAAATTTTAAATGATAAATCATATCGAAAACACAGCCATAGTGGTCCTTTAAATATAATCAAAATCACACAATCCAACATTCTTGAAATTAATAAAATAGAGTATATTTTCAGCTACCATGCTTATGGACAATAACAAATACAATAAATATATAAATAAATAGTTGCTATCACAGACTTAAAAAGTCAACATAAATATAGGAATTTCATTTGACTGATTTTCACTATATATATTATTTCAACCTTATCTCTACCATTTTACTAGTTTTATTTTAACTGTGAGGAGGATGCTAGAAATCAATATCCTTATATTGAAAATGAAAATGTGCACAGTCTTAATTCCTAATCAGCTATTCTGTTATTTAATAACATATTAGGTACCAGTTCATATTATTATATTTCCTGAGGTTTGAGCAAATATTAAATTTCTTTAAAGAACTTAGCTAAAGCTTTCAATTCATCATCAGTGATCTGACCCTGACTATTCTATAAGAGAAGTAAATGACAAGGAAAATTGTACAAACTGCTTTTTTAGAGAACCTAAATTAAATTCTAGATCTATTCAGTTATGAAACAAAAGTAAGATAATTGAGATATTATGAAAGTCAATTACCAACTAAAAGACTATTATATACAAGCTCAGCACAATTACATTTAAAAATCAATTAAAATATTACAATAAAGTTTACTTATTAATTTATACTTTTATTATTTACATAAGGTTGTCTAGTCAGTAATAGACTTTTGATATTTAACTCAATCTTCTTTACACCCAAACTCTGAATTAATTTTCTTTAAGGCAAAATAACTTGGACAAACTGACACATGACACAATTCAACATGTAGTATACTTCAACACAGAGGAGAACCAAACACATGTTTTTTGTATTTTATTTGAAAGGTCACTGTAACTCCATACTATGATATAAACATTAGAGTGTTTTGTTAAGCAATATTAATTTATTAATTTAAAAATAAGGTTTTTAGTATTTATTTGATTGAAATGTGTGATGGCCAACATCTAAGCAGTGTATTAAAATGGTCAAGGTATATGTGCTTCTTCTTCTGTATGCTTGACTCTATGAACTTTGTTTCAAACCATCCTCTCTATACTCTGAACCCAGATAAATTGGTTGTGCCATTCATTAATCTGTTCTCAAACTCTTCCTTTTAGAAATTCTTTCCTCTATTATCATTTAAAGTTTACTCAAGCCTGTTCTCTTATAACACACAAATTCCCTTCTTTCCTATTCCTGTATCTTCTTAAGCTGATACCTGAGCTGCAACAGACTGTCCTTTCTTGGGTCACCAATGGCACCATTATTACCAGTTCCCAAGGTAACATTTCATTCCCTATTCTAACCATCACTGTGAAAATGATACAAATATATTTTCTTTCCCTTAATCACTGAAGACCCTCTACCCTTGCCATCATTGACACCAAATTCCTTCCCCTCAGACATGTTTCCATATAGAGGAGAATGGCATTTCCGGAGTCAGATTTCCTGCACATGAATCCAGGCTTTCTCAGTCCCTTGCTGTTATAATGGAAGATTTCTTAAACTCGTTTTACCTATGCTTTCTCATCTGCAAATCAAAACTAACAATAGCATTTGCATCGATGACTATCCATGGGGAGTTATTAAATTAATACATGAAAAGCAAAGAAAAAAGGTACATTGTTAAGATCAAAAGAACTAACCTCTACTAAGGACTTAAATCTTTGACACAAAATCTGAACCACAGTTTTCTTGTTACTATTTCTAGAATGGTTACTGTTTTTTTTCTTCATTTTTCTTTGTTTTAAGATTTCGATTTCAAACTACTAGTTCTGCACTTAACCCTAGAATACTCCTGTTCCTTGGGCTTCTTGTACTAGATAGGTTTCCTTTTCGTGTGACATATTTTTCTGGAATCACTCCCTCCAGTTCCATGTTTTCAATTAGTATCAGATGTCTCTAAGAGCTGCATCTTCATCTCGGATTTTGCTTCAAAACTTCAGATGTATTTATCAAAATATAAAGTAGATAATTTTTCTCATCTTGAATGTCATATAGGAATATCTAACTCAATGAGACTGAACTGCAATTTATTAATTTGTGTCTATTCTCATTTCTTTCTATTTCTAAAATTAGCAATGTTTTCGTTTCGCGATAAATAATTTTTAACTAAAGTATGACAATAACCTTCTGAGTGATACGACTGCATGGTTGTATCTCTTCTAAATATATTCTCACAGAGAAGCCAAAGTGATTGAAATTACAGTTAAATATAATCATTATATCACATTTCTTTTAGTCTTTAAAAGCACCTCAGAATAAAATATACATTTTTTTAAATAATAAAAGAGGAAAACCTTTTTGATTTGTTCTTACTAAAATATATAGCCGGTATTCCCTGCCCTCCTCCTATCATTTTTGCCAACACAAAGGGCCATTTTCTCATTTTTATGATGTTTGCAGTTGGCATTTCTTTTTTCTTAGATTGTAGTCCCAAACCTCCTCCTGACATTCAGGATTAAGTTATGTTTCTATGCCCACGAGTGTTGAATTTTCCTAAGTCATGACTTTCTGACAAACTATTTTAATACTGCATCTATTTGTTATTTTTTCTTGTCTTTAAACACTAATTTGCAGATCTACAGATTGTGAGATAAGATACCTACTCTAAGAGCACTGAATTGTGGTCTAGATTTACACACTTGCCAAATAGTAAGTTAGGGATAGTACAAAGTAATCATGGGGTTTATGAGATATCAGTATTAAGGTGCATTAAAATAAGTGAGAACAGCAACAGACAGTATAAACTATACTGTAGGTATTAAAATTATTGAATGCATATGTGTAAAATGATATATAAGGTTTAAGGCTAAATATATGTAAAATCAATTTTCAGTGGTGGTGAGTACGGCATTCTGAATTTATTTTTGTGATACTGACATCTAACTATAACAGATAAAAGAAAATGTTGTAAATTAGAGAAAATATTTACATGATAAAAATTGTTTTCTGTTTCAAGATTCTCTTTGTATTTGTGATTGTTTAACCTCTCTGTAAATGAGCTGGATTAATTTTCTGTTTACATGTATAAAGGTTGATTTAAAACAACAACAACAAAAAAAAAAACAGTGTGTAGTAGTGGCAATTTTTTTAAGGTTATAAGCAAAATATAATAAGGTTTCTCCAGTCCAGATAGTATACTGAAAGGCTAATATACTTTAGTTTTAAGTTAAATCCAGTATAGGCAAAAAACAGATGGTTATTTTTGGCTTTGTCATTGATAAACCTCATTCTTACATTTAAAATTCAAAACATTTTAAGATTTAAATATTTTTGAATCTATCTTCATGAAAATACATAGCTATTGCCAATTTTAAGTTAAAATTGTCTATTTAATTCATATTGACTTGGGAAGTAACAACATAATTGGATTTATACAATTTCTAGGCATGAACCTTCAAGAATGCTCAGCTGAAGGCATGCGGATAGAATTTCTAAAGTTGTGGATCACCTCTAAGTTGGTTTCAAGAATAAACAGCAATTATTTCAAAATACTTCTTTGTTACATTTCTTCAAAAGCTCACACTCATAAATATTTGTCAGTCCCCAAGGACACACTAATGTTGTCTCCAATATTCCCCCTACAAATACTTCATTAGAATTTTCCACTGGTTGACCTCCCTCAATTTCATCTTTAATCCGTGTGGGATAAAATCAACTTCTCATTTACTCACAGACTTTTCAGGAGAAGTACACATTTGCCATATACATTATTTCATTCAGAGTTGTTGTGATGCATTTCCTTCTACACTCCAAGATCCTTGGTCAGATTTTTTCTTATTTGTGTTTGCTGTCTCTTAAATGCACTTTCTCTTAAACTGGGATTCAGATTAATTGAAACTGTTATCTTAGAATACAGAAAACTGTATTTTGTATGCTACTTTAGATATTTTTCTAATTAAGAATTATCACTATTTTGTTGTTTTTGTTAGAGCTTCTGATGACAACCTGTATTTTGTTTAGATACATCCTTTTTATAATAATAAGTAGCCAGATACTAACAACTCCTGAGGATGAATGATATTTCATTACCTAGTTCTCTGATCTTGACCTGCTTATTTCTGTTGTTTATTAAATGCATTTTGATATTTTTTAAAACTTTCTCTTCAACTTGCTTTAATCTTTCCCTATTTTTGGCTCTGTTGAATCAAATATAGAATTTTTTATATTCTTAACTTAACTGTATATACGTATGAAAGCAAGTTCTGATAAAACTAAAGAGCAGTTATTTAGTAATGGTCAAAAAATCCTGACAGATAAAATATTATTTTCAATCCACTGCATATCTTTTAAATTGAAATTATAGATTCATATGCATTTATTAGAAATAATGTAGAGGTTCAGATACGCAAATCAATAGATGTGGTGTATCACATTAATAGAATGAAATATAAAAATCATATGATCATTTAACAGATGAAGATAAAAGCATTTTACAAAGTACAGTGTTTTCTGTTGGGTTTTTTTTTTGGTGATAAAACCTCTCAACAAACTGGGTATAGAAGAAATGTACCACAACACCCCAAAGGCCATATATGGCAAGTTCACTGCTAACATCATAACCAACTATCAAAGATCAGAAAAACACAAGGGTACCCACTCTCAGGACTCCTATTCAACATAGTGATGGGTGTCCTAGCCAGAGCATTTACACAAGAAAAAGAAATGGAAGAGGCAGAAGTCAAACTGTCTGTGTGTGCGGAAGCCATGATTTTATGTAGAACACTCTCAAGACACCTGAGGTAGCTACTTAATATCCATTTGAGAGTTTTCATCATTTCTCATTTAAGCATTTACTACTATAAATCTCCTTTTCCAACATTGCTTTAGTGTTGTATTTTTTTAATGGTTTAATAATACTCGAAACTCTATTAGGTGAATGAAACTATATTTAAATAGCATGCCAAAATGTTGATTTTGAGTAATTGCTAACTATGTACAGTCACAAACCCATGAACCAATAGTAAAGCATGGAAAATTAGTGAGATTCAGGCAGACTGGAAACAGGTAGTCAAGAAAAATGAAACGGCCCTTTCATATGTTCATTGCGCATGGCAGCCACTGACAGAGACAGCCCGAAGGTCCAGGGAACTTGAACAATAAGCCTCTGCCAGAGTCTCCTCACACTACTCACACTGCTTTGTTTAAATGTATTTTGTTTTTTAACTTAGCATCATTCCAACCAGTTAAATGACGGACATGCAAGCTTGTCCAAAATATTTCTGACAGCAACAGAGATTGAAGTGTGTGTGGATAATCCCAAGCAAAAGAGTAAGAGTCTTATTCTAGACACATTTTTTTTTTCATTTTTTGCACAAAGCAAGTGAAGAGCCTTCATCATTAAAATAAATATCCTGAAAATATGTTTTAATTAATTTGGTATTCAGAAGATTCATATTATGTAGTTTAACTTTTTAAAAATTATTATACATAGAAAAAGGATAATTTATATTATCTTTAATTACTTTTTGTGTGTGTGAATATGGCATTATTTCCAGAAATATTATCAGAAAATACCTAGCATGTGCAAGAGTATAATTTAATAATTTCTCCTATTTACTGAGAACATTGAAACAATTATAACCAAACTACATTTTCCATCATTACAACTATTAATCTGCATACATATAATCTACCTTCTCTCCTGCTACTATGCTTGAATTGTTAATCAATGTCATCACATTTTAAATTCTCAGGGGCTCACTTCATCAGTTATTCTCTCTTCCTCTTACAAAATCAATTTTCCCTCTGTCCTAAATCATCACCATCAGTGTAAAAACTTGCCATAACATTTCCCATTTTTAAAATAACAAAAACATAAATTTAAACAATCCTCTCAATATCTCATCTTTTCCAGATGCATCCTCATTTCTCCACTACCCTTATGAACCCACTCTCTCTCAATCCACCCTTCTGAATACATCTGAGGTTGGCATTAATTTTCACGATGTCAATGAAACATATTTCTACCTTAGCAGGTACAATACCGAATTCCTAGGTCCTAGCCAAGTCAACCTGTCAACCCACATGTTATATTGATCTTTGATTATTTCTTAAAACACTTTCTTCAACTGTCTTCTCAAACATCACTGCTGTTATTTCATCACCAGTGTCTTCACCTTTAGCATTAGTTAATGCACGTTTCAATATTTACATATTTTCTCTGCTCTATATACATTCACTTAGCAGGCAGTCTCATTCAATTACATGTGTTTAAAAATGATTTCTCTACACGATGATCAAAAATTACTTTTAACCACCCTAGACTTCTACACTGATGAACAGATACTTATAATCAAACACCAACCATTACTACCTTCTCCACAGGGGTGTCAAACTATATCTCCAACACCACAAATCCCAAACCAAACCTGGGATTTCCACACAAGCCTCACACATTAAAATTATCCTAACATACCTCAGAATTGTTGCTATCTCAATAGATGCACATCTCATCCTTCATGTTGGTCTGTCTAAAAATTCATGGAGTTAATTTTGTCATTTCCTATTTTCTCACACTGCATAGCAACCATTATAGATCATTGATGGCTAGTTTAGCCACCAATCTACGTTATAACTGACCACTTCTCACCTGTGACATGTTAATTCTACCACTGGTCCACGACAGCAATCTTCTTTCCTGAGTGTCTTCAGCACCTCCTCACCTGAGTCCATATTCGAAGTCTATGCTAAATGCAGCTCTCAAAGTGATATTTTTTTTCCAATCCTGTTAATTCTACCACTGGTCCACGACAGCAATCTTCTTTCCTGAGTGTCTTCAGCACCTCCTCACCTGAGTCCATATTCGAAGTCTATGCTAAATGCAGCTCTCAAAGTGATATTTTTTTTCCAATCTTGACCCAAGGATATTTTTCTATTTATCTTCAGATAGAGTGGGAGGGAGAGAGAGAAACATCGACGTGAGAGGGACACATTGACTGGTTGCCTCCCGTATGACCCGGGCCAGGGCCAGGAACAAGCTGCAACCGAGGTACGTGCCCTTGACCAGAACCGAACCCATGGCTCACTGGTCCACAGGCCAATGCTCGAATGGCTGGGCCAAACCAGCCAGGGCTCAAAGTCATATTTTTAACACATTAAATTAAATTGTTCCCCTGATTCAAGTCCTCTAACTTGTGCATCTCACTCAAAGGAAAAGCAAATCCTTTCATGTGGGTTACAGATTCCGAAATGACCTAACTCTGTCTATTAATATGCTTTGTCTTGCTCGTCCCATTCTAGCCCCACGTACCTCCTTACTTTGTCTTCACCACGGAAAGCACAGTGCTGCCCCTGAGCACACACATCTGCTGCTTCCTAGGACTGCTCGTTCTTTCAGACACGTCTTCCAGTCCGCGTTCACATTCTTCCTGTCTGTGCCCGAATGTCGCCTTATCCTGAAAGCCTTCTCTGCCTCCCTTATACAACGTGGCAGCCCCTCCCCCCACCTCCAGTGCAGCCCCCAGCTACTTGGCTGGTTTTATTTTTCTCACAACGCATTTCAGCACTGGGCTTACGGGTCCCTGCTGTTGGCTCCAGGAAGGCAAAGAGGCGTCTGCTCTGTGCCCTGCCTGCCCTCGGGGCACCACCCAGCATGTGCCAGGCGGCCAATAACTGTGGATCCAATTAATATTTGAATGAAAGCAGACTTAGTCGTGAATAAATAGCATTGAATTTTGTCCTTTGAAAAATAGATATATATTTTGACTTTAAAGTATTTTCATAAGCTATTAGAGGGTACAGAAGTAGACTTATATTTCTTAGAAAACTAAGCACTGATCACGATCCAGTCATTCCATTTCTATTTAACTAGGCGAAAAGTAAGCGTATATTTACATGCTTAAAATATATGTTAAAGACTCTACCCCTCAAAACCATGATGCCTTGCAGAAATAATCCAAAGGGGATAAGCAGACAATCGCCTAAGGAACTGATGCGTCCAGATCTCGGCAGGGATGGAGTGGACACTAAGTCCGGCCAGATGTTAGAAGATAACGGCATAAGCTCTGAGAAGCGTGGCAGGTAGGGAAATGCCTAACACACACTTTGCTTTGCAATTTTGCGTTGGGTCTATTAGAAAAGGATTAACGCAACCTGTGAACACAGCAGAATCTCTCCCCCAAATTCCTCCTCAGAATTCCAGCTTCGACCGAAGCCTGGAGTGCTCTTGACATGAAATTGGCCTTTTATACATGGTGATGGTCTTTTCAAATTCAAGATAAGAACATTATTAAAAAGATGTTGTAATCTTGTTTTATCTGTTATTTGATCACTAGAGAATTTTTCTACTGTGATTTCACTTTATCATTCTTTTACTCAGAATCCCTTTCTATATCTATTTTAAATAAGCAGAAAATGTATTATCATTTTAAGATAAATGTCCTTTTATCTTCTAATTCTATTTCCAGTGAAGTGCTTTAGGTACGCACCCAATTATGAAAGTCTTTAAAACTTTACATAATTTATAATGCTTCATTCTGCGTGAGTTTTGTTCTAATCTTTATAAGAAATATCTTGAGAGAAGTGATGCATAATATATTAAGCAAAACCTGAAAGAAAACTTCAGTGATTTTCCCTACTAAAGGTCATTTAGTCTTCTGAGACCCTAGTGACCTTTAAGTTAATTTCCTATTTTATGGATTTTTATAAATTACTTAGTTGTGTGGATTATGTGTATAGAAAGCAGACCACATAACTTTAAAATTTCTTCAAATTATTTTTGTGATTCATCAGATATCTACTTAATTAATCCATATATTCATAATAAAGTATTTGTGTAGAAGTAATGGCATGAGGAATGTCTTTCTAATCATGTTGAATAAAACAGTGTAACCTGCCCAGCTGGTGTGGCTCAGTGGTTGAGTGTCGACCCTGCACCAAGAGGTCACTGGTTTGATTCCCAGTCAGGGCACATGCCCAGGTTGTGGGCCTGATCCCCAGTGGGGGGCATGCAGGAGGCAGCCAATCAATGTTCTCTCTCATTGATGTTTCTATCTCTCCTTCCTATAAATAAAGAAAAAAAAATTTTTTTTAATAATAATAAAACACTGTATCCATGGTTGAGTAGGGCAAATAAACCTTTCAAAACTGTAACCGAAGAGTTTAACAAGAACACAGTCTGTAATAAGTAAATGTTACAAAGGATAAATGCAAGTGAAAACCCAGGGTTATTCCCACTAAAACTCAATTCTATACATGAATTATAGGAACAACCACAACTATCACAAAGCCTGTTCGGTTTCAGGTTCACAAAAAGCTTTGGGGATGGTCAAGCCCTTGAATGCATGATGACCACTGATGGATATAACCAGCCCTTCCTGGAAACATCCCTTCTCTCTGCCTTTTGAGGAATTTAAACTAACTGCTTAATTTAATGTAGGTGCATTTTACACACACAACACACACACCTCACATATATATGTTTTAATACCCAGCCTATTTAGAGAAAACTAGTTTTTCTCTGTTTGTTCTTTAAAAATGTCATTAGCAGTCACAACAGAGGGATTTGGGGTCTGGCGGACTTACTCTTCCATTCTGGTCCAGTCCTTAAAACACTAGGATTTCACAAGTCATTTCACTTTTCTGGACTCAAATATTCTAATCTGTGCACTAGCATGACACTGTTCATATAAGGATCAAATTTAGTTTGTTAGATCCATTCATCAACAGTTCCAGAGTTTTTATTCATTGTCAAGAAAACGGCATTTCTGCGGTGTCTGGGTAGGTTTAGACAAGGAAGGCAAAGCAGAATGTTAGAGTCGGGACAGACACGGGGGTGGGCCAGTGCTCCCAGGGTTTCTTGTTTGTGTGTCTGTTGGTTTGCTTGTCTTTGTCTGATTCTGATGGCATCTCTGTCAGAGATCAAGTTTCCTCCCTGGAATACCTCTCAGTAGGCAGCTTTTCCACCAAGACACCGACTCCAGAACTCACGTTCCCCCATTGTCCCTCCCACCCCTAAGAAGTGTCTGTGTCCTCTCGGTACTAATCACTGGATGTTATCACTCTCTCCAATTTTTCTTTCTCGGCTCTTTGAACCGCCTGCATAACTAGTTCTTTGTGCTAAAATCAGACTGTGCGTGAGACCCACACTGGCTTCTGCTTTACCGCCTAGGCCCTGAGCGATACACTGGACACCCTCCTCCGAAGACAAGCAGGGCGGACAGACTGAAAAGCTTTGCAGTTGGCATGGCACAGAAAGTCTCAATAAATGTTTGCTCAGAAAAGAGAAGTAAGAAAGAGAAGCACAACCTCTGTGATTCTGTCGTGGACTTCAGAGCAACGTAACCACAAGCTAAGGATGAAATCATGCAACGACTCAACAGGTACTTGTTCATCAGTGACTTCAGGCCAGACGTGCGTCTTCGTGCTGCAGCGAGACCGTGAACAAAGAGAAAAACCGGAGTTCCCGGCTAAAGAGTTTACATTATTTCCTCTTGGAGGAGAAAGTCATCTTTAAAAGAGAAGGGAGCCCTGGCCAGTTTGGCTCAGCTGTTAGAGCATCGGCCTGCGGTCCGGAGAGACCCGGGTTCGGTTCCCGCTAAGGGCACATACTTCGGTTGCAGTTTGTCCCTGGCCTTGGTCGTGCGGGTGGCAGCCACTCGATGTGTCCCTTCACGTCGATGTTTCTCTCTCTCTCTCTCCTTCCCCCTCTATCTGTACAAAAAATGGAAAAATGTCCTCGGGTGAGGATTAAAAAAAAAATAACATAAAAGAGAAGGGAAAGTGTAGTCTTTAAAATGCTGCTAAGTTCTAGGGAGAAACTGGAAGGCAGACGGAGAGCTGGTGAGCAGCTGGGCAGGGGGTCCCTCCGAAAAGGAGCAGCTGGGCAGACAGACCAGTGAGGTGCACTGCAGACGTCTGCAGCTTTGATCCTCTGCGGGCAAAGCCACGAGGAGTTTCTAAGGGCGGGGTGGGGGTGGGGGTGGGGGTGGGGGGGGGGAGTGTGACGGTTTCAAGGAACAGGAGGAGGATACTGAGCGAGAATGACCAGAGCATGAGGGCTAGGGAAGAGCAAATGTGGGACCCAGGATGGCAGGGGACCCAACAATGTGGGCATCCATAGCAGTGACGGGGTTCAGGTCTCACTCTGAGAAGGAAGCTGCTATCACGTTATGAGAAAAGTGTAACATTATTTGTTCTACGGTGGGGAAAGATCCCTCCGCTGAATGGAGAATGGCCCCCAGGTAACAGGGTAAACATGTACGAAGCTTTTCGACAATCCGTGACTCCACGGCTCCTGCGTGTGGTTGGTAGTGACAATAACCTGATGTACCTCAAAGAACAGTGCTCACGGGTTGAATGTGGTGTATGAAAGAGGAAAGTCATTAAGTGGTATATTCTTTGAGCCAAAATTGAAGAGCAAAATTAAGAAATATGCCAGGAGGAATGGTTAATTATGCTCAAAATGAAGAAGAAAATTGTTGCAGTGATGTCAAAACTCCTCAGCTGAAACACTGCTTCTTGGTGGAATAAATTCACAAGTGGGGGTTGCAAGGCGCCCATCACTTAGTATTAGAAGCCAGTGGAAATGAAGTAATTTCCAACACTGAGGCCAATAGTTATATAAAAAGATTAAAAAGTGATTAGAGATACTGAGCATTTTTTCATAAGTCGTCTGGCCATTTGTATGTCATGTTTGGAGAAGAGTCTATTCAGGTCCTCTGGTCAATTCTTAATTGGATTGTTTGCTTACTTTTGTTGAGTTGTATTTTGTGATAATTAGAGAGATGCAAATTAAAATGACTATGAGGTGTCACCTCACACCTGTCAGAATGGCCGCCATCAACAAATCATCAAACAACAAGTGTTAGTGAGGGTGTGGAGAAAAGGGGACTCTAGTACACTGCTGGTGGGAATGCAGACTGGTGCAGCCACTATGGAAAACAGTATGGTGTTACCTCAAAAAATTAAAAATGAAACTGCCATTTGATCCAGTGATCCTACTTCTTGGAATATATCCTAAGAAACCTGAAATACCAATCAGAAAAAAACAGATGTACCCCTATGTTCATGGCAGCGCTATTTACAATCGCTAAGATCTGGAAACAGCCCAAGTGCCCATCAGCAGATGAGTGGATAAAAAAGCTGTGGTATAGCTACACAGTGGAGTACTACGCAGCTGTAAGACAGAAAGATCTCTTACTCTTTGAGACCACATGGAGGGACCTGGAGAGCATTATGCTAAGTGAAATAAGCCAGTCAGAGAAAG
Source organism: Molossus molossus (assembly GCF_014108415.1). Classification (NCBI taxonomy): domain Eukaryota; kingdom Metazoa; phylum Chordata; class Mammalia; order Chiroptera; family Molossidae; genus Molossus; species Molossus molossus. The sequence continues at coordinate 118,762,047 of NW_023425377.1, read as the reverse complement.
ACAAATACCACATGAGCTCACTTATTTGTGAATCATAGTGAACAAAATAAGCTCTTGACCAAGAGAGATTCAGAGTCATGGAAGCAGGAACAGACTGACAAACCTCAGAGGAATGGGGGGTGGAAGGGGAGGGAAGAGATAAACCTACAAACTTACATGCATGTTTGCACAATCAACAGACACTAGGCTGGGGAAGGCAGGAGGGTGCGGGAGTGGGAAGGAGGCGTCGATGGGAAAAAAGGGGGGGGGACATCTGAAATACTTTCAAGAATTAAAAAGAAGATTAAGAAGTGATTGTACATTTGTGCTGGGATATGTACTCCGTCCGGTTACGAAACTGTAAGCATTGCACTCAACTCCCACCCGTTCCCGGGACCTCTGTGAGCTACACTTCACATTGGAAAGCCTGGGGTTTAGAGGCAAACCCTTATGCTTGTGGGCATTGCTATTGCCACTATCACTTCATGTTTACATTATGCTTTATCATCAATATTAATATTTTATTAACTTATTTATATTTATTACCATCTCTTTTATGCAACCTTTAATTATGGTATGTCTCACTGTCTTCTGGAATTTAATATGGGAGCCAAAATTTTTGTTGTCAACTTCTTTTTTTGTTGTTCGACTGTTGTCAACAGTTAAATTTATACTGTTTTTTGTCTTTTATTTAGAATATTCTAAAACTTAAGTTTTCCACCTCCCCCCAGTACGTCATTAAAATTTTTATCCAAGTGTGCAAAGTATGTACACATACACAGTTAATACATTTTAAGGTATAAAAAAAAAAAGCCCTGGCCAGTTTGGCTCAGCGGTTGGAGTGCCGGCCTGCGGTACAGAGAGACCCGGGTTCGGTTCCCGCTAAGGGCACGTACCTCGGTTGCAGTTTGTCCCCGGCCCTGGTTGGTCGTGCGGGTGGCAGCCACTCGATGTGTCCCTTCATATCGATGTTTCACTCTCTCTCTCTTCCTTTCTCTCCCTCCCGCTCTATCTGAACAAAAAATGGAAAAATGTCCTCGGGTGAGGATAAAAAAAAAAAATTTTTTTATCCAAGTGTGCAAAGTATGTACACATACACAGTTAATACATTTTAAGGTATAACCATAAATCATAGGATACGTGTTTGAAATACTGCACCCATTAGTGATATATCTTCAGGTATACATCTAGAGGTATATAGATCTTGCCTGCCTAGTATGTATTTCCCCGAATTTCTTATTTATAGAACCTCAGGCTGGTCCATGAGCCCAAGCCCAGAACTGTGTTTGCTTTCGTGGACTCATGACAATTCTTTCTCCTGGACTTTCCAGCCTGCCTCCATGCAGTGTTGGCGAGGTAAACTATCTACTGTAAATGAGGAGTAGGTGTGCACTCTGTAAAGGTTTCTGTGAAAAAGCGTCAGTGCGCCACCAGCCTGCGGCTTCCATTTGCTTTCTCTTGAATATGGAAGTGATGCTCAAACGAAATGCTGATGTCTGGCAACATGAAGGGGAAAGCACGAGAGAAAGGTCAGGAGACAAGGGAGAGTTTCTCCCTGCAATATGGAGTATCCGAACCGCTTGAAAATGCATCATTTGCCACATTTTGCTAAATAAAAAAATAGATTTTAATATTAGTCCATTTACACTGGCAAATGTTACTTGTCAAGGAAATATGTGCTAGATAATTCAGAATATGTTCCTTCCATGGTACAAATATTCATAGTACTGACCAAATATTATTTTTTGCTAAGCCAGAAACTCAAATTCTATCAAAAGTAATTCAATATCCAAACTTTGAGGGATGTAATAACATAGGTAAATCTACTAAGATAATATTGTCTATATTTGTTCAAATAAATTAGTTTAATAATTGTTTGGAATACTCTCAATTGATATGAATCAGATTTGAGAAAGATTTGTAGTAAAAATGTCTTACTTATGAAGCCTAATGCCTACATTTATTTTAACGTCCAGTATTGACATCCATTAATTCACACAGAGTGGCATGTATACTCCAGACTTAATTTCATTAATTAATTCAAATAGGGCTCAATCAGAGATTCAGACAGAGGGCTTAGAGTCATGGAACATAGTTCAGAGAAACAGTTTCTCATAAGAACTACAATCATTTGCTTAACCAGGAATACACAAAGAAAACTTGTTTTCACAACATGAGAATGAATTATAACTGAGAAAAAATCTGCAGATCATATTAGCGTAGTTCAGTAGTTAACCAGTACTTTTGTTGGTTCTATTAAAGGAAAATGATTCTGACACTCATTAAAATGGTAAGGAACACTTTATTCGAGATTTTGTGATCAGTGTCAAGGCAACTCTAATAAGAGTGAAAACTCACATTCAGCTCTATGCATAACAAAGAGCTGGGATGTAAGCCAACAAGCACAGTGGAGGGGAAGGGTTGAAACTTACTAATAGGAGACATCAAAGGGTAGAAGAATTTTACTAAACTGACTGAAAATATTTCATGTATTATTTTAAAAATTATACATATTAGCAAAAGAGCTTACAACACTATCCACTATCCATCCCAGTAGTCATTGTGATAGCATACAGTTAACATGTATCATTGAATATTTATTTTACAATATTTTAAAACTCAATTGTTGAGTTTTAAGTTTTTATATATTTGAGTATTTAAAATTTAATATCATATAAAAATCTTAGAATGGGACTTTTATTAATAAAATATTCAAAACATGGTAAATTATGCATGATGATTTAATGTATGCAAATTGACAAGTGATATAAATAGTAAATTTGAATAGAAAAAATATGTACATAAATGAATGGTATTTCAGAATCTAAGCAAATTGATGACTGCGTTATGTACTTGTCCCCAAGGTAAGTGAGATATTAATTAGAAAACATTCTTTTTTTCATTAAAGGGCCAATAAAGTATGAGGAAAATTTGTTTGTTCTTGTTTTTCTTTAAGAACTTTGTTCAATGTGTTGTCACCTTAATGTTTTAATATTAGTTTTTGGACTCCTGCTGCATTTATAATTGGACTATGCTTATAAATATAAGAATAATGGATCAAGCCTAGCTTTTGAGAATGTGATGGTATAAGTTCATCTATTTTTATTCTTACTTGTATATCCTTAAAAACCATTGTTGCCAATATTATGAATGCTTCTTTCATATGGTGGATTGCATTATATATGACCTTTTTTGAGAAAAGGAAGTAAATAACTGTCATCTAACATAAAATAGAATATAAGTATTTATTTCCATTTTAAAATGCTTACAATGAATTGCTTCACACATGATTTGATTTGGCTAATTACATACTGAATCAACAAATGCCATTTGACCTGAAGTTTGATACTTTGAAAGGATTTTTAAAAAGTAATTTTTTTCAAAATACCCTACCTAGCAGCAGGCTGTTGTTACATAAACGGAAATGTTTAAATATTCAGCCCTTTCTGATGGCGAGTGGGTAGGTGTTGCTTATCTGGTGGTTGGGCTTAATTCTACAATTGGGAAGAAACCCTTCCAACTTCATTGCTCTCTCTCTCTGCTTTGCAGCTTTGGGGGTACTACGGAGAGCGTCAAATACACTGGTGACGAGAGCATTAGAAATGTAACTCATGAGTTAGAATTTCAGTTCCAAAGCTCCACTTGTAGAGAGACGGACGTCTGGTTAAAATGAGGAGGACAATGAGAAGCCTTCATTGTAAGCTACCTGAAACAGTACACTGTGCACTATGAAGGAGAAAGTGACCATTTGATTGGTTTATTTATTTACTTAAGTATAAATATTTTTATACTTTTGAATTTACAGTAAATCTAACTACAGGTTTTTAAATCTCTGACTTTCATTTAATGCTGTGTGCATAAACATTTTTCAGGCTACTTCTCTGAGTCTCTACCACAAATTATCACTAACAGACTATCCAGAGTCACCCCACGAAGCACCTGCTTAGAATAAAAAAGATAATTTACAATTAATACCATGTCAAAAACCTACAATGTCCTATCTAATTGGATCAAATACCAAAAATGTCTCTTTTGGATGATAAACTCTACTTACCCATCTATCACTGAGATTACTTGATAGTAATCATAAGGTATAGAAAGACTATTAAGGCAATTTTGATAATTTAAATTGAAATATGTTTGTAGTATGCTTATTTTACACTCAGAAAAAATGTATTTTATGAAATTATATAAATTTTAAAACATATCTCTAGTAAGGTTAGACTTTATTTTTTTCTTAATAGGATTCTCAGTTCTCTTCCTGTTTGCTTCTGCAGTTGCATTTCGAGAAAAATATAGCTTAATATAGCTTTATTTTTATTTTTCATTTTTCTTTACTTTTTCTATTGATAAAATATTCACGTGGCCTTGGAAAAGTGATATACAATCAAATGACCACTAATTTTTTCAATGTCTTTTTTTTATATCTTTGGTAACTCATATATTTCACTTAGTCATTGATATAAATAGGTACTTGAGTATCTCACAATTGGAGTTATATGTGGAAATAAATGCTTGCTTCATTAACAGTAGAAATATATATATTTGAGCTCAAATTATATATAGATTGAGCAAAATAATATTAGAATCATCACTTACTGCACTCTCAAAGCTCACAAATAACTTAGAATTAGTTTCCAAGAACACAAAGATGAATGTTTGATTGGAAATACCAATTTCCTAACATTGACAGCTATGAAAATGAAAAAACAATATCATATTCAATCTTATCAAGAATCTTTATATGTAGCTTAAGTTTCAGAAGATCCGGTTATAATAAATGGAAATGTCATTAATTTAAACATTTTATAGACAAATATGAGAATGGTTGAGTAAATATAGCTCGGGCATTGATGGATAACAATGCATAAGATATATAGTAAGTATACACACATATTACATATTATGCATAAAAACATGATATATATTTGTGATATATAACATGACATATTTCCATATATGACATATAATTGTATCATACATAATAATAAATATCTACATTACCTAGAACTTGCTTCCTCTTGACATTTTCCCCTCTCTTTTTATAACCAAAAAAGTAAGAAGCTATGATAACTCATAATCCACTGAAAAGTGTAACATGGCATAAAAAAGTACATGTAGCATTTTCAAACATATCTCACTTAGCGGAGAGGAACTAAAATTTGAAACTCAACAGAAAACAATTTTTTAAAGTTATTTCCTGGTGTCTAGGCAGTTTCGGCAGGGCCTTGCTGGACATATGGAAGGCATCTGCAAATGCTAATGTTGGGCCAGAGTGACAGCAGTTGGGCCAGTTGGGTTAGTCGATGGAGTCTTTGCATAAGCTTTAAAGAATACAGATTAAAAGACTAAGAAGACTCTTTAATTGGCATTAAAACACAAATAAAATGAAAATAGGCATTTCTGCACAGATGTTTTGGGTTGTGAACAGCATGATACAAGTAAACAGTTAAAAAAAAAAAGAAATAGAAGTGGAAAATGGACACAGGATTTGGCTGACACGTAGCTGGCTAAGATTTTAATAATCCGCTTTGCTCCTTAATAGCAGATATATACACAGTCTTGATTATAATGTATCATACATACATTTATAGCAAGTTAATTCTTTTAAAAACTTAAATTTTAGTTATTTTAGAGTTATGGAAATAGCACATATACTACCTGTCTAAATGTTAGAATATTTTCTATAAAAGTGGCAACTGTTAATATGCAAATACCATCTTTATCTCTTTTGACCTTGCACTAGATTTTAAGAAACCATTTTTAAGAAAATAAACAAACACTCTAGTTTAAAATAGACATATTTGGTGAGACATTCTTTGTTTAGAAAATGAAATAAGTGTGCTACCAAGACAAAGATTTAAAAAATCACAGGCGAAAAGACCACCTTACATAAAAGCATATGAAAATATACACGTTAGAATAAATACTGAGAGGAGCAGAAGTAGACAAAGTGTGGAGAAAAAGAATTTTCAGAAATTGAAAAAAAAAAAAAAAAGCCAGAATGTTGAAAGAACTGAAAATGATATGAAAGGTCAGATGGAAGAAGCCAGAATCCAATTAAAGCAAGGTATCTGAGGGAATGTTTAGAGAAAAGGTAGATGGCAGAGGAAAAATAGCTAATCAACAACTGGAGGTTATAGAGAACAGATTTGTTTGGAAAAGAGTTGAAAAAAGGTCAAATGTAAGTTCAGACATAAAAGTGAGCACAGCGTCTAGAGAAAATAATGAAGAGAATAACAAGGGGAAACTCTTCGTGGGAGCACCAAACAATCCGGCCACCAGCTCAGCCGGCCAGGCCCATTCAAGGATGGAACACAAACGTCCCCTCCGTTATCTGGGAATTAGATGACAACATAATTGCTTGCTCTGCAGATGCAGAGACATTTTTGTAAATGATAATACAGCTACGCTTCCAACTTTCATTTCAGAATTTTAGAAAGGGTAAGTTGAACTTCCATCCTCCATTTATTCTGATTTTCAGCTTATTTATTTGTTAATCATTTTCTATTTATTTTCTAAAAAGTGACAGATGTTCATTTTGCAACAGTTTCCAAGAGAAATATTCCTAGTTGCCGTGATGTAGAGCTACACACGGACCACCTGGAGATCAACGCCCTGCACTGACTGATGGGGGAATAGATACTGGGACATTGCATCTCTGCCTCAAGTGGATACTACAGGAAACACTTATTTAGAAAAAAAAAATAAGTTAATTTCTATGAGGAAAACAAAACAACATTTGAGCAATAAAATGAAAAAGTTGAAGTGGTGCTTCCTTCCCATTTTAGGAAAAAGGAATTTTAAGGAACAAACATTTTCCTCCTCATGTATTTCCTACAACTGAGTAAAATAATGAGGGTAGGCAGCGTTACTGGTGTGAATCCCCATCTGGGTCTGATTTTTCTTTTCAGTTGTCAAAACACACTGGTAATTACTCTCACTATTCACAGAAATGGGTGATCTGCCATTGTGTTTTCTGCAGTCCCATCTCTTGTTTTTAAGTATTATTTCAAGTCTACGTCTTGTCTAATTTTGATCTCCGCTTTATTTATTTTCTTTATTCATAATTATTCTCTGAACTGTCTCTGTGTCATTCTTCTCTTTCTTTCTTTTTTCTTTATCCTCACCGGAGGATATTTTTCCTTTTTTTGTTCAGATAGAATGGGAGGGAGAGAGAGGAAGAGAGAGAGAGAAACATCGACGTGAAAGGGACACATCGAGTGGCTGTCACCCGCACGACCAACCAGGGCCAGGAACAAACTGCAACCGAGGTACGTGCCCTTAGTGGAAACTGAACCCAGGTCTCTCTGGACTGTAGGCCGACGCTCTAACCGCTGAGCAAAACCGGCCAGGGTGTCTCTGTGTCACTCTTGAAATGTTAACTACATGTTAGGAAGGATGCCCATCACAAGATAGCATGTTCTACTATATTATTATTTTTTTTAGAGGAAGAAAGAGGGAGAGAGAGATAGAAACATCGATGAGAGAGAACGTTGATTGGCCGCCTCCTGCATGCCTCCCCACTGGGGATTTGGCCCACAACCTGGGCATGTGTGTTGACTGGGAATTGAACCAGCAACCTCTTGGTGCATGGGTCGATGCTCAACCACTGAACCACACCAGCTAGGCTATTCTACTATATTAAATGGTCAGCATAAACAACTTCCTTGAATGTTAATTCATTTAGACATGAAATAGTACTTTTTACTTTTCATTTAATATTATGGAATTGCATCCTGATTTTTATAACTGAGGAAATCTAAAAATAAATGTTTTTGTTGGAAAATATTATTTTCACAACCTCCCAACGACCTTACCTTTGTTATTGAAAATGTATGTTTTATGAGGTATAAAAATGACATTCATATATATCTCCATGAAATTTAATTGATATATTAAACCTGCATACTTTTGAATCTTTGATTTCAGATATGGGTACAACTTAAGTCTTAATAAAACCACACAGCAGTGTTCGTGTTCATTGTCTCGCAAAATCGAAGAATGAGTTTATGGACCAAGGGTGAATGAAAGGAAAGTTTATTTGAAAGCCAGACAGACTCCCTGCAGCAGGGAGGGCACCCAAGTGGGTTGCCCGTGGGCTCTGTTGTGTACGGGGTAGATGAATACTTTGCGAGCCTCTGATTGGCCCTTTCAAGGAATTCTGCCTTAGCAACATCCATACATTTTAAAGCTTGTGTTTCCCACCTGACTGGGTTCAGCCCTAGGTCATCTATAGGGCCTTAGTGGCTTCCCTTCCTATGATCATTTCAACTTCTCCTGGCTATTAGTGAGGAGGAGGAGGAAAACCCTATGTTTGTTTTTGGTCTCTCCCCCAGATCCATCCTTGGTTTCCTCTAATCCTTCTAAGGTGGCCTGGCTCTCTGCAATAGGAACACACTCTATAGTTGCGCAGCAGAACTCATTCAGCAATCCTGTGGTCTTGCTCCCAGAAACCAGTAGGTATGTTATTAATTGGAATAGGTCAGAATTGCCAGCATTATATGCTTTAACTGTCAATAAATGCCTTTGCAAACCCAGAAAAAGGAACTGTACTCAATCACTGTTGTTCTCCTGTTGGCTGACACCTGCCCTTCTGAATTTTTGGTATGTAATTGACCTGTGCTCCTTCCAGGAACTTCTAATTTGCATTCTATAAATGGGGGCTGGAAGTTTCTGCCCTGTGGCACCATCTCCCATGTTAATTTTATTTTATTCTGAGATCTGTAGAGTCTAAATAAACCTCCAGATGTGCTGTGTCCTGGCTGCTCCCTGTGTGCTGAGCCCCAAGTTCTCTCAAACATCTCTGTGTCTCAGCTTCTCCTCACCGTGGTCCCGCCTCTCACTGCCTGACCTGCCTGTCTCCTCACTAATGCTCGAAGCAATGGAAAATAACTGCATCCAAATTCTACTTGTGTTTTTAATAAACTACAAAATTAGAAAGTGCTGTACACAGTTGCATAACTTACGGTAAGAAAGGTAGGTAGAGATAAAAATATACTCATATTAACAGTAAGACAACAATATACCATTTATTATTAAGATAAATAAAACGTTAGGGTTAGACAAAACTTCATTTTAATAAAATAATATTAATAAAATAATATTTTGAATATTACAGTGTGTAAGATAATTTGATGGATTTCAAAATAATTTCATTAATTTATGTTTTAGTTATCATTCAAAAGCATTACAAACTACATTACTTTGTGTAATTATTTATCAAGTTATACTGAATATCATCTTTCTCAGGTAACATTATTTTAATATACATTCTTTCCATAAATTTCATTTATGGAAAGAATGACCATTAATTACTTCTATGGTCAAATATAAAATACATTTGTCTCTCTCCAATAATGAATACTAATACTCAACAACTCAATATATAAAACAATTAAAAAATATAATGCAGAAATTTTTTTTTATTTCAAAATAAATGACTTCAAACTATCTTGATGCTGAACTACTGTGGATATATTTCATCAGTTATTAACATTCCCTTTTCAGGTTAATATCATGTCATCAAAAATTTGAAATACTCTTGACCCTTTTCCCAATGTGTAAATTAGTAATGTAATGGCAATATTCAAACAGGCAAATATAGACCGAGCTCCCTTTGATGAAAACAACATGAGGTAAAGCTACCCTACTGAGAATCATCTTAGTCTGTGAAATAGTAATTTGGAATGGCTATATCACAAAGTATACTGAAAGAAAGAAAATGTGCAACACCACCAGTAAAACCTGTAGGTATATCTAGTGATTTTATTTCTTTTATATTATATAATTTGAAATACACACAAAGGATAAAGAGTTTCAACAAATTGTCAAAATAATTTTTTGAATTGTTGACAGTATTATAGATATCTCCTGTTCCCTACCTTTTTGCCTCCCTCCACCAAAATATTTTATTTTATCCAAAATATTTTGAGTTTGGTTTTTGGTTTGCTTGCCAAATTTAATTTGAGAAAAAAAAAAGTATTTTGCATGAAAAATAAGAGACGATGTCAGAAAATAACTAAATGACTTAAACAATTGTACAATATAGAGCAAATATTCATAAACATTAAGAATCAGCCCTGGCCGGTTTGGCTCAGCGGTTAGAGCATCAGCTTGCGGTCCGGAGAGTCCCGGGTTCGGTTCCCGCTAAGGGCACGTACCTCGGTTGCAGTTTGTCCCCGGCCCTGGTCGGTCGTTCGGGTGGCAGCCACTCAATGTGTCCCTTTCACATTGATGTTTCTCTCTCCACCCCCCCCCACTCTACCTGAACAAAAAAATGTCCACGGGTGAGGATTAAAAAAAAAAAAGTTTTAAAAAAAAAGAATCAATTTAAAATTTGCAGGTTTGTTTTCTATTATGATCATTTTTAATTAAATGTATTGTGGTGACATTGGTTAATACTATTATATAGGTTTCGAGTGTACAATTCTATGATACATCAACTGTATATTACATTGTGTGTCCACCACTCAAAATCAAAGTTTCCATCACCATATATTTGGCCCCCTTTACCCTGGCTGCTATTAAATTCTACCCTAACTCTCTCATTTCCTTCTCTCTCTTTCATTTTAAGCATAAATTAATGGTTCCCCAAATATCTATGAATGTTTTGAATATAGCATTTTCCAACAATGCCAAATATAATTTAACTCATAAACCAAATATTCATTTCTAAGAAAGTCAATATTTTATATATATTTGAAAACAAAAGAAATCAAAGCATTTAAATTCAGAATATTTGAAAATAATTCCACAAAGTTTTCCTTTTTATAAAACTGTTTTATTTTTTTTTATTTATTTATTTATTTATTTATTTTTTTGTTACGTGTCCCTAGCGGGAACTGAACCTGTGACTCTCTGGTCCACAGGCCGATGCTCCAACTGCTGAGCCAAACCGGCCAGGGAAGTTTTCCTTTTTTTAAAATAATTAAATTGTAAATTTATTTAAGAAACTCTGTATCTATAAATGGCCTATGTATCATCTACAGTAGAGTAAGAAAATATTTTTGAAATAGCAAAGAAATTGTCTAAATAGTCTATCTATAGAAAGAGTGCTTAGAACTATTAAAAATCTGACAATAAGACACAAGTGTTTTTTGAACTATAGAGCTCATATATCAGCATCCCTATATTGACTTTTATTACAGAATAAGTTATTAAATCTTCATTAACCCTCATCAATTTTTTATAGGACGCAGCTTGGAAAAACTAATCCCTTACAGAACACATAAATAATTTTCATAGTTTAGCTGGCAGCATGCTGCTAACAATAGATTTGTAAATTGAAATAATCTGTTATACTGGAAAACATTATAGATACAGATTAGAATAGATGCAGATTAAACAGCATATAATAGAGATGATTAATTAAACAGTTTTATGCCTACTATTTTAATTATATCATCGGTCTAAAATATGTTTATATGGGCCTTGTTCTGTAAATATTTCCTTTATTTCCATATTGTTTTTCAATCTTTTTACAAGTCCAGATAAAAGTTAACTTGAAATTGATGAACTAAAGATAAAAACAAATGGTTGTAAACTTTGAGTTCCAAAAGGCAGGCAGACATTTCTGAAATTATGTATTATATACACAGGTATGTGTCACTTAGCAAGGGGTATACATTCGGAGAAATGCACTGTTAGGCAATTCTGTCATGTAAACATCATAGAGTCACTTACACAAACCTCGGTAGCCTATACGGTACAGCCGTTTGCACCTAGCCTACAACTCTACAGAATTGTGGTACTGAATGCTGTAGGCACCTGTAACACAGCGGTATTTGTGTATCTAAATGTATCTAATCACAGAAAAGGTACAGTAAAAATATGGTATAAAAGATTAAAAGATGGCACACCTTATAGGGCGCTTACTTCAGAGGAAGTTTTATTAACTAGAATAAGCAGATTAGAAGGAATTCTTTTTCATAAAAAAAAGAAGGTATGAGAGTCAGCCTGGAAAGATGATGAGGTTTTAATGAAATGAATTGTGCAGACTCAACAAATAAGGATGGATACCGCTAGGACTCAGAATTGGGAATGGGGTTGTACCAGGACCCAAAAGAGCCTCTTGAATATTTCAATACAGATGGAGGACTAAGTAACTGTGGGCAATGACCCTCCATCCTAGATGCTGAGGAAACAGTTATTGGAATCTTATGGACTTCTAAACTTAGAACTCTGGAACGCTCCTGATTTACATTAATGTATTAATACTGCCGTTGCCCCAGAATAAAACATCTAATACCCATGGCAGGGATCAAAGCTCTTCCGAATACTATCTGTGTTCTCGTGGGAGCGCAGCTGCCCTGCTCTGTGACAGTGGAAACCAGCGAGGGTCAGTAGCAGCCTGAGAACTGAGGCAGGGTAACTAGCTGTAGCCCCAGCTAACTTGGAACTCAGAAATAACCATATCAGCCCTGGCCGGTTTGGCTCAGCGGTTAGAGTGTCGGCCTGCGGTCCTGAGAGACCCGGGTTCGGTTCCCGCAAAGGGCATGTACCTCGGTTGCAGTTTGTCCCCGGCCCTGGTCGGTCGTGCGAGTGGCAGCCACTCGATGTGTCCCTTTCACGTCGATGTTTCTCTCTCTCTCTGTTCCTCTCTCTCCCTTCCGCTCTACCTGAACAAAAAATGGAAAAATGTCCTCGGGTGAGGATAAAAAAAAAAAGAAATAACCATATCATAGTGAACTCTATGGACGGCTATTCATAATAAAATAGGGTATAAACTTCTGGTTACATTCAAAGGCCAACATAGGCAATTCTGTGTACCATGTTTCAGGAAAAGCACATGCTTGATCCCAGTCTGCCCTCATGCAAAGGTTATTATGCAGTCCTTACCTAATGGGGTTTTCCTACTACGCTACCAAGTTGCTTGGCCCTTGAGCTTTGACTTGGGCCCTTTGCCCTTCAGAATAGGAAGGAATCTGACCCCCTCCACGTCAAGACCAGCGCATGCTCTCAAGGTCAGTGCTAGATTTCTATGTACTTTTTGTATTGCCTGTTCATTGAAGCATGGAAGCAGTGTTTTTAAAAATGTTTTCTCCAACTTTTAAAAAACTGTTTTAGTGGTTGGACTAGTTAAGGTTTCTTGTCTGTAGACGTAAAAAGCAAAGATGACTTTCAAAACTAGTCCATTCTTTTGTATTAAGGATATGTGATGTATTATTAATAAAATTAAGATAAAAAGTTTGCATTTGACTTTTAAGGTTACCAACATAAGTCAAATTTCTCAGACGACATGGAGGGACCTGGAGAGCATTATGCTAAGCGAAATAACCAATCAACGAAAGATAAGTACCACATGATCTCACTTATTTGTGGAATATAATGAACAAAATAAGTTGATGAACAAAATAAAGCCAGAGACATAGAAAGGAGTGTGGTTCAGACTGACAAACCTCAGAGGAGAGGGGCGGGTGGGGGGGAGGGTTGAGATAAACCAACTTATATGCATGTATGCATAACCAATGGACATAGACAACAATGCTTGTGGGGTGGGGGTGGGGGGGATAGGGAGGAGGGTGTCTGGGGGGAAAAAGGAAAAACATCTGTAACATAAATTAATTTTTTAAAAAAGTGATATTTCTCCTGGAAGTTTAGTTCATTTCTTTCTGAGTTTTAAATAAATGTGATAATATATTTTCAATGTTTAATATGAAATATTATTAAATCTAATAATCCAATATCAATCTCAATTATTAAGGACATTTTGCCATATGCAACATATGGATCTATTGTAGTTCAATAACATCCAAAACTATGCACATTTTGTTCAAACATTACATTTTCCAGTATTGCAAACCTATATATCTTCTTCATCCCATTAAGAAAAGATTTAAAATTATAGCTAAAGAATTCCCATTGATCTTATAATTATAGTAGATCAAAATATTACTCCAACGTTAATATTGATTTTATAATGAAATGTGAGACTTTAATGAACCTGTTGAGGAAAATTTACAGTTTTCTTTAGCTTTTATATTATATTATATTCAGAATATATGCCAAAATATAGTTGGAATAAATGCTCTCATTTAATATTTTTTACATAAAATGTGTTTTAGATTATAATAAATCCAAAGACACTTAAAGTACATTTTTAAAAGCATGGTTAAGGGTAAACCACATTTAATTATTTCTACACTTCACCTGGATTATCTCAAATAAAGTTATTGTTTATAGTAAAAGTGATTACAATGCACACACACATTTGAGTTGGCAGAGTTTTTTATTTATTAACTCAAAGCTGTCAAATTAAATATGAGTTATCACTAAAATATGTAAAAATAAAGGTTTGTCAGTGATATCAAATGCAGAGTATTCTTACTGAACAAATGTGATTCCCCGTGACAATTTCAGAGTCTCTTTTATTTGTTCCCTATTATCAACAGGGGAAATTTTCTTACTTTCTTTCTCACTAATCATTTTTGACAAATAGTTGGCAAGCTTGACAGTAAAGAGCTGTCCATAGGGTTCTAGGTCAATCTCACCCTTGGGAAGGCACACAGGATGTCTATCAATAAATGCCCTCTAACAGAGGAAGAAGGCAATGTTTTACATAGCATTTGTATAACTTTCTTTTTTTTCAAGTATAATTAGCTAATCTCTTTGTGGTACAATTTGACTGTTATTTCAGATGTTTGACATGACTCAACATTTTTCTTCCTATTAATGAATATGATAGTTTTGCATTATATTGCTCATTATATTATCATCTTTGGTTTGAGTTAGCCTTGGTTGAAAAACAAAAACAAAAATACCTGCTAAACACTATTTTGAATAGTGAAAATATCTTACTGAAAATAGCAGCAATGACTTCATTGTGTGTGTGTGTGAGTATATCTTTGTGTGTGTATGTGCAATTTTTTTTCAATCTAAGGAAAGAAAACGAGAAAGCTTAATCATTTGTGAGAAAAGAAACTAAATAATTCTAGTAAAAGTTATTTACATATTAAATTTCCTAAATGGTTGAAACAGAGTGAATATTTAAATCTGATGACCTATGTGTAGGTTTAATTCAAAGCCCATTCATTATCTGAATTTTTCAACAAGTAATAATTGCACTCAAAATAACTATGATGACAACCCTAAAATTATATATCTTTCTAAATCTAAGTGCAAGTGATTTTGTTCATTCATTCAAAAAATGTATGCAGTATTTAAATTGTAACTATGGGGCTAATCTCAAAATAAATAAAAATAGATACAGTTTGTGACCTCCTGGTCTAATAATACCTGTTACAATGATGAAGTGAACTTCTATTTTGCTTTCTTATTTTTTCTCTCACTGCTAAAAAAAAACAATGAGGAAAAAAAAATTGTTATCAGTCTTTCCATTGATATAATTATTAAGAAAGTATGCATATACTTTTATTATTACAACATGAAATTGAAAGACTTGGGAATAATTGATAATGTTTTTTTCAGAGTATAATGTCTTATATCCATATAAGTGGACACAAAATAGTAAAGGTACTTTTACTGAAAACATACTGGGGATAAAATGCTCTCTATATGAATTATCAACATAGAGTTTATAGCGAGGATAAGTTTTAGTCATTCATTTAAATGAGACAAAAAACAAAACAAATATTAATTAAAATAGAGAAAATTAAGTGGAAAGATGAAGTGGTAAAGAGCTTAGAGAAAATTGCTTGGTTTGCATATAAATTAGGTAATTAGCCTCTCACCTGCCCAGGTAAAAGTTTATAACCCTAATTAAAATAATTATATAAACTTCCAAGGCTCATTAGGAAAATGTTAGAAAATAAGTAAAATGCATTATTGCCCTTTATGTAATTTTACTTGAACTTAGTTCATTAGACTTACATAGATTAAGTTGATTTAAACATTTTCATGCACACAGCCTTTTCATAGTTGAAGATTCTAAGACCTTTACTGAAGAATAAAAGATAAAAATTGTAATCTATATAAAAATGAGAGTAAATAGCATGATAAAAATTTAAAAGACTTTAAGTATTAATTTTATTGTTTACTCCAAATTGCATGTGGTTATCCTACAGTGCTTCTAGGATCCATAATTTTATAAATAGAAATATTGATTTTTAATTCATTCCGAAAAATGAAAATTTTTTGTGGTTAATGTTGTGGGACCTTGAGATTGGGAGATTACCTTGAATCATCAGGGTAGGCCTAAATTAATCAGGATTCCTTAACAACCGAGAACCTTCCTTGGGTGCAGTGAGCGGGAGAACTGTGAGGACAGAAGAGGCAGGAGAAATATGATCTAGGAAGTGGACCCGACCAGCCAGTGTTTGCCTTGAAGGGGGAGGAAAGGACCGTGAACAAGGGATGCAGGGGGCCATGGGCAACAGCATGGCCCGGAAACAGTCCTTCCTAGAGCTGCCAGTAGGGGCATAGTCTTATCAATACCCTGAGTTTAGTCCAGTGAGATGTGTCAGGTTTCCGGCCTACAGAACTGTATGGTGATAAGTCTGTGTTGTTTTAAGATGGTAAATTTGTAGTAATTTGTTGCAAGGTCAATAGAAGACTAGGAGGTCTTTGGAGGCAGAGATCGGTGCCGTGAATGCAGCTCTACACAAAAGACGTTGCTTAGCTGCCTTTGCCCACAGTTTTAATCAGAAATGTGTCTGCAGAGAAGAGGGCAGGCAGGACAGGAGGGAAGGTGAGTGTGAGAGAGTGAGTGAGTGTGAGAGAGGGTGAGTGGCCGTGAAGGTGGACGACCACACCCGAGCAGTGCAGAGCCGCGGAGCAGAAGGTCCCTGTGATGTGGACGGAGCAACGGCTACCACGGTAAGTGGCCCTTCAGGGCCTTCTCCCAGCGCTGCGGGGAGGTCCCACCACTTTGGAAGATCCTGGGTCTTCCCTGGGAGGACGCAGTGGGAGCAGCTAGGGCCCAGCAACCTGAGCCCACCAGTGCACATGGCACCATCGGACCAGTGGACACTCTGTGTCAACACACACAGGTGCACAGTAGTGGAGATCCCAAGGGGCCCATCATGGAAGCTGCAGACAGCCCGGAGCCCAGCACCATCCCCCATAGTAGCAGCCCGATCAGAGTGGAGATATACCCCTAGCAACAGAGGCTGGGGAGCAGACATCCATCCCCAGGCAACAGAAGCACAGACCAGCAGCTGAGACCCATCCCCAAAAACTACAGCAAAAGCTGAGCAGGAGTTGAGCCCCATGGGTCAGCAGCACTCCCCCGCCGCCAGCGGTGGGACCTGGGGCTCCACAGAGGCCTGTGCGGTCCAGCAGCTCACAAGAGCTGTGGGAAGCCAGAGCCCCAGAGAGACTAGTGGGATCCAGCTGTCTGCCCGCATGACCTGCAGGGTGTGGAGGCACCAGAGAGGCCTGTGTGACCCAGCAGGGACTGTGCTATCCAGTTACCCACTGGACCTGTGGGGTGCTGAAGCACCAGAGAGGCCTGTGCCACCCAGCAGGGACTGTGCCACCCAGTAGCCCATAACACAGGCATAAAGCTGGGTACCCAAAAGGACTGTGTGATCCAGTTACCCACTGGACCTGCAGGGTGCAGGGGCACCAGAGAGGCCTGTGTGACCCAGCTGCACACAAGATAGGCTTAAAGGATGTGAAAATGGAGGTGGAGTAACTGGAACCTACACAGACTATCTCCCAGGACCAAACGGGAATTACAGTTAAAATAAAGACAAATCCTTGGGAAAAAGCAACAGAAAACAGCAGGACAGGACCATATAACCAGGACACTGGTAAGATCAGGGGAGGCGCAAGAGGGTGGCAGGCTGGGAGCCCACTGACAGCATCAGTCTTAGCTGTGAGCAGCGCCCTTGGGGAATAAAGACCAAGCCCAATCCACAGCACAGAGAGCCAGGACAGGGCCCTAAAATAGCCACAGCCACTCACCTGGGGGCTACAGCAGAGGGAGGGCAGGCTGGGCTGGAACTCTGTGGGACACCCGGGATTTGGAGGGCACTCAGAGTTTTTGTTGAGTTGCGGCCACAAAGGACAGTGGCCAGTGTGATCCTTCCCAGAACTGTGGGGAAAAGCAGCAGGCCCCCACTCCTCGGAAATTCAGCCTTCCCCAGGTGAGACAGAGAAATGCAAATTGAGGCTCATTAACAACCAGCATCTATCCTACCCTCTGGAAATCCTCTTATGCAGAACACCAGGGCTACATTCCAAGGCACTGAGTAAAAGACTACTAGCCTCCAGGAAAAAGCTAGAGGATAACTGAACCTTTCCTGGGCTTGCAAATCTACCCAGGAAAGTAAGACTTGACAGTGGTGTTTAACATGGGCCCACCCAGGCTCATCCAAACCAGTAGAGGGAGCCACAAACAGCAGAACACCAACACCCACAGGGAAAATTTGGCAGGCTCTAAAACCCACTGAGTTACCCAAAATGGTGAAACTAAGAAACAAATTCCAAATGAAAGAATAGGAGAACTCTATGCAGTTAAGCAAATTATCAGAGGTAGAGTGCAGAGCCATGATCTTGAGGAAGCTCAACAGTATGAGTAAGGACATCAGGACCATGAGTAAAGATATAGAAACATTGAAAACCAACCAAGTGGAAATGAAGAATGACATAGCAGAAATAAAGAACACATTGGAAGAACTAACCAGCAGAGTAGAGGAAGCTAGGACCAGATCAATGAATTAGAAAACAGGGTAGAAAAAATCAACCAATCAGAAAATCAAAAGGAAAAAACAATTAAAAAAACAGGAAGATAGCTTAAGAGAACTGTGGGACAACTGGAAACGGTATAACATTTGCATCATAGGAGTCCCCAAAGAGGAATAAAATGGGCAAGGGTTAGAGAATATATTTGAAGAAATAGTGACAGAAAACTTTCCTAACTTGGCGAAGGAAGAAGGCATTCAAGTTCAAGAAGCACAGAGAGCCCCAAGTAAGAAGAACCCAAACAGGCCCACACCAAGACACATAGTAATTAAAATGCCAAAAATTAAAGAGAAAGAATCCTCAAGGCAGCAAGAGATAAGCAACAGGTTACCTACAAAGGCAACCCCATAAGGCTCTAAGCTGACTTCTCAACAGAAACACTACAGGCCAGAAGGGAATGGCATGAAGTAATCAAGGTCATGAAAAACAAGGATCTGAATCCAAGACTACTCTATCCAGCAAGGCTATCATTCAAAATAGAAGGTCAAATAAAGAGCTTTTCAGATGGAAAAAAAGGCTAAGTGAATATATTAACACCAAACCAGCCCTGCAAGATATGCTAAAAGGACTGCTGTAATTAGTAAAAGAAATAGGAAGAAAAATATAGCCACACAAAACAAAAAAATATATAACTACACTAAACAAAAATGGCAATAAATAAGTACATATCGATTATCACCTTAAATGTGAATGGTTTGAATGCTCCGATAAAAAGACACAGAGTAGCTGACTGGGTAAGAAAGCATGACTCATCTATATGTTGTTTACAAGAGACCAACCTCACATAGGTTGAAAGTGAAGAGATGGAAAAAAAAAAAAACTTGCAAGCAAACAAAAAGAAAAAAAAAAAGCTGGGGTAGCAATACTCATATATGATAGAGTAGATTTCAAAATGAAGACCATAACTAGAGACAAAAAAGGCCACTACATAATATTGAAAAGATCCATCCAACAGGAAGGTATAACCTTGGTAAACATATATGCACCCAATATAGGAGCACCAACATATATTAAAAATCTTCTGGAGGACTTCAAAGGAGAAATCAACACCAATACAATCATAGCAGGGAACTTCAATACCCTGCTGACATTACTGGATAGATCATCTAGAAAAAAAAATTTACAAGGAAACACAGACTCTAAAGGAAGCACTAGATCAAATAGTTTCACAGATTTCTACAGAGAATTATACCCCCAAACTGCAGAATTCACATTCGTCTCAAGTGTACATGGGAAATTCTGAAAGAGAGATGTTGGGGTACAAATTAAGTCTCAACAAGTTCAAGAAGACTGAAATCATATCAAGCATCTTCTCAGATCACAATGGCATGAAACTAGAAATCCATTGCAACAAGAACATGCAAAGACATTTGAAAACATGGAAGCTAAATAGCATGTTATTCAACAATGAATGGGTTACCATGGAGATCAAGGAAGAAATTAAAAACTTCCTGGAAACCCATGAAAATGAACACACAACAACACAAAATCTATGGGATGCAGCGAAAGCAGTTCTGATAAGGAAGTTCATAGCATTACAGGCCTACTGCAAAGAGCAAGAAAAATTTCTAATAGACTATTTAACCTCACAACTTAAAGAACTAGAAAGCAAACAAAAAGAAAACCCCAGAGCAAGTAGAAGGAAGGAAATAGTAAAGATCAGAGCAGAAATAAATGACATGGAGACCCCCCCCAAAAAAACTATACAAAGTATCAATGAAACAAAGAGTTGGTTCTTTGAATAGATAAAAAAGATTGATGGACCTTACCTAGACTCACCAAGAAACAAAGAGAGAGAACCCAAATACACAAAATCAGAAATGAAAGAGGAGAAATAATAATTGACACCACAGAAATACAAAGGATTGTTAACAAATATGAACAATTATACAGCAACAAATTCGACAATCTAAGCGAAATGGACAAATTTCGAGAAACACATAGTCTCCCAAATCTGAAACGGGAAGAGATAGAAAACTTGAACAAACCAATAACAACATAAGAAATTGAAGATGTAATCAAGAGTCTCCCAGCAAACAAAAGCCCAGGCCTGGACAGCTTCAAGGGGGAATTTTACCAAACACTCAAAGAAGAACTAATACCCTCCTCAAACTATTTCAAAAAATTCAAGAAGAAGGAAGACTTCCAAACTCGTTTTATGTGTCCAGCATAATTCTAATTCCAAAACCAGAAAAAGACACTACAAAGAAAGAAAACTTCAGGCCAATATCCTTGATGAACATAGATGCCAAAATTCTGAACAAAATACTAGCAAATCGAATCCAGCAGTGCATCGAAAAAATTATTCACCATGACCAAGTGTGATTCATCCCAGGGATGCAAGGTTGGTACAATATTTGCAAATCAATAAATGTGATACACCACATAAACAAAATTAAAGATAAAAATTGTATGATCACATCAATAGACAGTGAAAGAGCGTGTTCAACAAAATCCAGCACCCATTTCTGATAAAAACGCTCAGCAATCTGGGAATAGAGAGATAATATCTCAACATAATAAAGGCCATATACGACACACCTACAGCCAACATCATACTCAAAGGGCAAAAACTAAAAGCATTTCCTTTAAGAACAGGAACAAGACAAGGATACCCACTTTTGCCACTCTTATTTAACATAGTACTGGAAGTCTTAGCCACAGCAATCAGACAGGAAGAAAAAATAAAAGGGATCCAAATTGTAAAGGAGGAAGTGAAACTATCAGTATTCACAGATGACATGATACTATACACAGAAAACCCCAAAGACTCCATCAAAAATTTACTAGACTTAATAAATGAATTTGGCAAAGTTGCAGGATACAAAATTAACGTCAAGAAATCGATGGCATTCTTATACACCAATGATGAACTCAAAGAAAGAGAAACTAAAAAAACAATCCCATTTACCATAGTGGCAAAAAAATTAAGATACCTAGGAATAAACTTAACCAAAGAAATAAAGGACCTATTCGCAGACATCTACAGGTCATTGAAAAAAGAAATAGAGGAAGATATAAAAAAGTGAAAGCACATACCTTGTTCATGGATTGGAAGAATTAACATCATTAAAATGTCCATACTACCCAAAGCAATCTATAGATTCAATGCAATCCCCATAAAAATACCAACAACATACTTCACAGAACTAGAACAAATACTTCAAAAGTTCATATGGAACCAAAAAAGACCCCAAATAGCCACACCAATCTTGAAAAAGAAGAACAAAGTTGGAGGGATCACATTACCAGATTTCAGTTTATACTACAAAGCCATTGTAATTAAAACAGCCTGGTACTGGCACAACAGGTAGATAGATCAATGGAACAGAATAGAGAACCCAGAAATGGACCCAAGGCAATATGCTCAATTAATATTTGACAAAGGAGGCAAGAGCATACATTGAAGTAAAGACAGCCTCTTTAATAAATGGTGTTGGGAAAATTGGACAGCTACATGCAAAAAAATGAAATTAAACCATCAACTTACACCACACACAAGAATAAACTCAAAATGGATAAAAGACTTAAATGTGACTCATGAATCCAAAAAAGTCCTAGAAGAAAATGTAGGTAACAAAATTTCAGACATCATACGCAGCAGAATTCTCACTGAAACATCACCTAAGGCAACAGAAACAAAGAAAAAATGAACACATGGGACTACATCAAACTCAAAAGCTTGTGTAGAGCAAAAGAAACCACCACCAAAATGGAAAGGCAACCCACTATATGGGAGAACATCATTGCCAATGATACATCAGATAATGGGTTAATTTCCAATATATATGTAGAGTGCTCATACAGCTCAACAAAAGGAAGACAAAGAACCCAATTAAAAAATGGGCAGAGGAACTAAATAGACACCTCTCCAAACAGGACATACTAATGGCTAAGAGACTTATGAAGAAATGCTCAATGTCACTAATCATCAGAGAGATGGAAATTAAAACAACAATGATGTATCACCTCACACCTGTCAGAATGGCCGCCATCAACAAATCATCAAACAACAAGTGTTGGCGAGGGTGTGGAGAAAGGGGGACTAGTACTCTGCCGGTGGGAATGCAGACTGGTGCAGCCACTATGGAAAACAATATGGTGTTACCTCAAAACATTAAAAATTGAACTGCCGTTTGACTCAGTGATCCCACTTCTAGGAATATACCCTAAGAAGCCTGAAACAACAATCAGACAGAATATATGCACCCCCATGTTCATAGCAGCACTATTTACAATAGCTAAGATCTGGAAACAGCCCAAGTGTCCATCAGTAGACAAATGGATAAAAAGCGGTGGTACATATACACAATGGAGTACTATGCAGCTGTAAGAAAGATAGATCTCTTATTCTTTGAGACGACATGGAAGGACCTGGAGAGTATTACCCTAAGCGAAACAAGCCAAGAAGAGAAAGACAAATATCACATGATCTCACTTATTAGTGGAATATAATGAACATAACAGTCTGAGGAACAGGGCAGTTCCAGAGATGTGGAAGTGGGGTACAGACTGACAATCCCCAATAAAGGGAGTGGGGGGGAGAGAAAAACCACAGAACTTATATGCATGTATGCATGAACAATGGACATGGACAACAAAGCTGGAGACAAAGCAGGAAGGGTTGGGGAGGGGGTCTCAGTGGGGGAAAAAGAAGAAACATCTGTTAACAAAAATTAATTAATTAATTTAAAAAATGTATTTGCAACATATAAAGTTTAAAAATATATATGCTTATAATTATGTAGTCTCTAGTGTAATTAGTGATACTTTTATTACTAGTGTTATTAATTTATATCTTCTCTCATATCTTATTGATGAGTATGCTTAGAATTTTTTTCATTTTTTAATAACCTAGGTTTTGATTTCATTCATATCCTGTATTAGTCTTGTGTTAATTTCTTATTAATATTTACAATCTTATTTTTATTATAACATCCCTCTGTTTACTGTGGTTTTAATTTGCATAGGTCATTGATTTGATTTTTTTATTGGTTTTCTAACTGTTACAGACTTGTGATCCCCCAAAACTGATACGTTGATGTCCTAACCCCCAATGTGACAGTGTTTGCAGATAGGACCTTCAAGGACCTCGTCAGGATGAATGAGTGATAAAGATGAGGACCTAATCCAGTAGGCTGGTGTCCTCATAAGAAGAAGAAGACAAGCCAGAGAGCTCCCCCTCTCTGAACACCTGCATGGAGGAAGTCATGTGAGGTCATGTCGTTGTCTGCAAGCCAGGAAGAGAGTCCTCCCTAAAAATGGAGTGAGGTAGCCCCTCAACATGGGACTTCTTGCCTACAGAACTGTGAGAAAATACATTTTTGTTGTTTAAGCCATCTAGTCTGTGGTATTTTTTATGTCAAGCAAAGAAGACTGATATATTAATATAAGCAAATATTGCATTCAAATCTAATCAAAGCTTCCATGAATTTTTAATATGGTGTATGTTCATTTTAATTCATCTCAAAATAATCTCTAATTTCACTTGTAATTCTCACTTGAACCTTAGATTATTTAAAAATGTACAGGACAATTTCCAAAACCTTGAATATTTTCCAACTTGCATTCTATTATTGATTTATGTTTTAATTTTGTTGGTGGAAAGCGAATATACTTAGCTAATCAAAAATATGTAATGATTGACTGACTTATTTTAGGAACCAAAAAGGTTACCCAACAAGGTAAATGTTTATTGTACTTTTGAAAAAAAATGCATATTCTGCTGTTATTTCTTTAATTACTCTACAGATGTCAATTGGTAAAATTGTTTAGTAGTGTTTTCAAAACTTATTTTCTTTAGTTATTTTCTGTTTTTTGATTATTGAGAAAGAAATGTTGAAGTCTCATATTGTATTTTTATATATAATTATTTTTTGTTTTAATTCAATACTTTTTGCTTTGTGTATTTTGAATGACTGTTTTAAGATAATTACACAATTAGGATTGTTTTATCACATAATTATATAATTTATATTATATAAATAGTAGTTTCTTGCTTTTTCTTTCTTTCTTTATTTAAATTTTTTTTTTATCCTTACCTGAGGACATTTTTGCATTTTTATCTTCAGATAGAGAGGGAGGGAGACAGGGAGGAAGAGAGAGAGAGGGAAACATCAATGTGAAAGAGACTCATCGAGTGGTTGCCACCCACACAACCCCAACTGGGGCCGGGGACAAACTGCAACCAAGGCACATGCCCTTAGAGGGAATTGAACCCAGGTCTCTCTGGACCACGAGCCAATGCTCTAACCAGTGGGAAAAACTGGTCAGGGCTCTTTATTTATTTTAAAGAGGAAGGGAGAGGGAGAGAGCGATAGAAACATCAATGAGAGAAAAACATCAATTGGCCACCTCCTGCATGCCCCCCACTGGGATTTGGCCCACAACCTGGGCGTGTGATCTGACCAGGAATCAAACCAGCGACCTCTTGGTGTAGGGGTCTATGCTCAGTCACTGAGCCTCACAAGCCAGGAAGCTCTTTTTCTTTCTTTCTTTACATATTTAAATGGAAGAAGGAAGAGCTGCTTTCCCATGGAATGCTAATCAATAAATGGAGAATAAATGATGATATACTTAAAAAATTGCTAGTAGACAAATATCATAGTAATATTTAATTTAATCAAGAAACATGAATAAATACTAAACCTAGAGGGTAAATGTTGGATGAGGAATGGGATATTTTCATTTTCATTGTCTCAAAGTATCTCCCTACTAAATAATTATATATTACTTAATTATATAACTATATATTATAATGATATATCATATGTTATATTATACATTATTTATATAAACAATACTTAATTATATAGGAAATAAAGAGCAACTTTATGATGGAGAAACCTGGAAGACATCACCTTTCCAATGTGCACAGTTAAAATCACTGCTGTTGAGACCCTTGGATTTCATATGCAACTGGATGGGATGCAGTAAGTATTGCACAGTACTGTGTTGACTTTATTGCCCAAAATGCATGGCTTTGGGTGGTGGGCACACAAAACAATATACACATTATGTATCATTGAACTGTACACTTAAAATCTATATAATAGTAACCAATGTCACCTCAACAAATTTAATTTCAAAAAATGAAATAAAATAATTGCTGGAAAAAAATGCAGATCCTGAAACCTAATTACAAGAAAACACAACACAAAGACAGGCAGGAACATTCTGAAAGAAATAATAACCCACCCTTTAATCTTCAAAAATATTTTGGATGCTGTGAAGGTCAAAAACCTTGGAACTCATCTGTATGGAAGGTACTAGAAAGATGTAGAACCGGGAGCAACACATTCTCCTGGAGTGGACTCTTTTCCCATACAAGTTTTGAGGCTGTCTGTGAACTTCCAAAGATTCTCTGGGTGATAATAACATGAACGTTTTTGTATTGCTTTACCAACTTTTTTAAAGGGCGCCGATTTGATTTCTATTCCAGAGAACTTATTAGAGTGACACTGGTTGACAAAATTATGAGGTTTCAGGTGCACAATCCTACATCACATCATCTGTACACTGTAGTGTGTTCACCACCCACATCAAGTCTCTATCACCATGCATCCCCCATACCCTCCTCCACCTCCCTCCATATTAAATTTAAAATTTTAATATTTAATATATTAATTTCATCCATGCCATAATTGGTGGAAATTAACTCTTGGTTCTATAAACTAGTACTTAGTCATTTTTCAGTCCTGTTTTGCCATTTTATTTTCTTCCTTTTTTTCTGTTTTTTAGTAAATTGGATTAAGTTCGGTTAACCGACTAAACCATGTAGTTTTATATCAAATATCAAATGCATCTATATGGTTTTGTCTTAGATTTCAGAATAAATGCTTTTTAAAAAAAAAAGAGAGAGAGAATTCTAAGTAGTTTTTCTAAAATAAAACCCACTTGATTAAGAAAGAAAAAAATGAAAACTTGCTTGATGTGGTTTTTCCTTCCAAAAATGACTACTCCTCGAGTTCTTGGGAATACGCAATGCTGCTCCATAAAACTGCATTTCAGCAGATCTGCACGTTGAGCATCTCAACTAGAGCAAGTTTCTGAAAACAGGTTCAATTTGTGGCTTGTGGTGATGCCTTCATAAGCAGTTTTCAATTAACCCTCTGGAAAGTATCTCTGAATATCTAATTTTGCAGTATTTTTTAAAGCGGCTATCTAATTTTAAAGTGCAATGAACATAATATAAATAAATAAAGCAAACACAGAGCTCCTTCAAATATTTTTATTTTCTAGTAGTTCATTCTTTTAATAAAAATGCAGAAAGAACTGCTAGTCATTTCATTTTTCATGGTTGAGTTGATTCAGAGAAGCTTCATGAAGCGTTCTTATGTTTCAATTATCAACCCCTTTAACAAGGTAAAGAAAATCTATCATATGCTATAAGTCATCAGTTTTTTAAATCAATTTAACATATGTATACAATTGAAATATTTTTCTCCTATTAAATTTTAGGATTTATTGAAATTTTTCTTTTCTTTTTTTTAGCTCTGAATACACTCACTAAGTTTATGTCTGTACGAAACATGCTAGTAGTGAGAGTTCAAATACTTATGACCTTGAAATTACGTATGTTCTTAGGGGATCTCAAAATATCCCTTTCATTTCACTAATAATTAATTTATCAAAAACTAAATGCTGTTGCCTTCCATATCTATATTTTTATATATTCAATTGCTTACTATATATTTTCCATTTGATATTCGATAGCAAATTCAAGCAAAACCATTTCACATGTACAATATACTTTTATTTCTGATTTTCTCTGTCAGGAAACCATTCACATCTTGGTCTAAATATGAAATATACCTCTACCAATTCTAATTCCTATCTACTATTTCCTTAGTTACTGAAACAAATTTATGTCATTTTCTGAAATACTCTCTGTATGGAGTGCTCCCTTCAGTTTCTTCTCTTCCAACCAATTTCATGAGTTACAATTATGAGGGTGAGACTTTTCCAAGAGGAAAAGTCTTGACTCCTACAAATAAGCATTTGGTTCCTTCTCAAAATCATTTATTTAAGGGTTACCTATTCAATACTGTGCTAGGTTCTGGAAATGCAGTGGTAAAACCGTGCAGGACGTCCTTGTTATCATGAAACATATTTAGTCATCACTGGCAAATTTTACAGTGCTTAGCTTTTGACATGCAAAGACATTGACCTTGGTTGCATGTTTACCTCTCTGACACTAAGTGTTAGCACTTTCACCATTCATATTTCACCGACACAGGAATTCTCCCAGACCTCTGTGTTGTTCCTACTCTCCTGGCTCTGAGTTTTGGGACAACGTTGACAGCACAGAGATAATAGCAACAGCATCATCAAGAACAACAAAGGAATAATGAAGAAAATTGCTAGATGCTTGCTTGTTTCCATCATTATGGTATTTTATTTTATGAACCTATTTTATAAACTCTCCATTTTATATTAATTTTATCATTCATATTTTCTATTTACTTTTAACTTTAAATTTCTTTAACTTCTTCAATCTGCTTTGTAGAACCAGTAGTACTTTTTCCATATTCATATTATAGCACATAGACTATATGATTCTAGAATTATTTATTTATTTATTTTTTTATCCTCACCCAAGGATATTTTTCCATTTTTTGTACTGATAGAGTGGGAGGGAGAGAGAGGAAGAGAGAGTGAGAGAAACATCGACGTGAAGGGACACATCGAGTGGCTGCCACCCGCACGACCAACCAGGGCCGGGGACAAACTGCAACCGAGATACGTGCCCTTAGTGGGAACCGAACCCGGGTCTCCGGACCACAGGCCGACGCTCTAACTGCTGAGCCAAACCGGCCAGGGGCTGATTCTAGAATTATTGATATCATCATTTCCCAAATACATAGCACGGTGCTGCATGTTTCATACACATTTATTGAATGGGAAGCTCTTTACTGAGTAAGAAACATTATCTCAGTTTGGGTCTTCTGAGAACCAGATGCCATTATAGAACTGCACATGCAAGAGGGTAATTGGAGAAAATACCTCTGAAAGAAAAAGAGAAGGAAGGAGAAAGCAGAAGCTAAAAGTGTCTCCAGATCATGTTGCAAATCTGGCACCTGTGAAAGGAGAGATACCAGGAAGGATGATTGGGAAGGAGGAACTTCAGACAGCATCGAAGATCTGAGAAATTCTCAGCCAGACTGAAACTGCCCAGAGCAAACATTTCATATAGACAAGTCCTGTGTTGGGCAAGCCCTGGTCAACCTGTCTTGCTCAGCCTTTGGCAGGGTGCACCCTGGGTAGAGCATGTCATCTGCACTAACAATGTGGTAGCTCTAAATTAGGACATCTGATAGTAGCCCACCAACTACCCTCCTCAGAGGAACTGTTCTTGCATTAATATCTGAGAGGAGCAACTTCTTGTCTACCAAATACTATTTCAAATTCTCAATAATAAAGAGTATTCATTATCTAGCATAATAATCAGGCAAGAAGTGAAAGAGGCCAAAGACTTTGGGTATTCACCTAATAAATGACATCATCGGTTTTCTGATTGCTTCTAGCTATTCTCTGCTGTTGTCTGTTTCACTTCCATCCTCAATACTGTGGCAAAAATACCTGCAGGAGTTTGGAAGCATCATTTCCAGATAAACAATGTCCAGAAGACTAAGAGCATGTTTTCTCACGTCTCTCTGAGGAGTCTGTAAGGAGATTTCCCCTCATTTATCTTTATACTGAATTGAGTCATATGCCTCTTTTTGTTTTAATCACTGGCAAAGAGAATTGGACTACATTTAGGTTAATCACATTAAACCTGAGTCTGGGGATGGGACAGCCAACCTTGAGGAGTGAAGATGCATCGGGAGTCTGGGATATTCTGAACATGTTTTCCATTAAAGAGAAAAAGGAAGGCAATGGATGCTGGCAGCCAACCAATAGCATATACCACTTAAGACACACGACAGAGTCATTTGAGATTATTTTTAGGAATTTTATTATAACCTGTTAGCTGAACACAAAATCGTTTCTCTTCTTCAGCATAGAATGTGGACTATATTTGCTAGACTCTTACGTTTTGGTGTAGAAATGTAGGTTACACACTATGAAATATATATAGAAATGATTCATAAAAACCTCCTATTCACAATTTTTCATGCTTTTATCCATCCTTCTGGTTGGCTACGATCAGAACAATAACCAGAGTAATTAACATAGCTACGTGTTAAGAATGGCAAGGCCACATAAGAAAGGATGGGTCCTTAAATTTCTCTGCAGGAAACCACAGCTCATATTCATATTAGATAATCAAAAAATTACTTTGCTTTCTTTAAGATTTGGAGGATTAGTTACTTCAGCACTACTTTTGCTTTAATTTTTACCTGAAATGAAAACATGGTGAGAAGTTTATGAAACAAGGGATACTGACAACTATGAAGCCGTTTCTTTCCCCCAATATCACATCTCAAAAACTTTATTTTTTTTACCCCAAACTTCTCTCCACATTTATCCTAAAGCACTACACCTTGTCCTTTATATTCTCTATGGATCTAATCTACAGTTTAAATGCACTACATTTAATAAATTCTTGTTCCAGATCGCAGAGGAAAGCTTTCATCATTGATTATGATGTTGGCTGTAGGCTTTTTCTAAATGCCTTTATTATGTCAAAAAAGTTCTTTATTATAGTTATTTTGTTGAGAGTTTTACCATGAATGGGTGTTGAACTTTGCCAAATGCTTTTTCTGCCTCTATTGAGATAACAATGTGGTTTTTATCTTTTATTCTAGAAGACAAAAGTATCAGCTCCCACCACTTTTATTTAACATTGAACTGGCAGTCCTAGCCAGAGCAATGAGGCAAGAAAAATAAATAAAAGGCATGCAAATTCAGAAATAAAGAAGCAAAACTGTCTCTATTTGCAGATAATATCAAATTGTATGTAGAAAACTTTAAATATTACGCACAAAAAACCTATTAGAACTATAAAAAAATTCAGTAAAATTCCAGGATACAAAATACACATACAAAAATCAGTTGTATTTCTTTCACCAACAATCTGAGGAGGAATTCAAGAAATATTTATATTTATAATTGCATAAAAATAAATAGGAATAAATTTAACCAAGGTTCTGAATGACTCATACACTGAAAACTATAAAATATTGATGAAAGAAATTGAAGAAGAAATGACTAAAGAGAAATGGATCCTATGATTGTGGATTACAATAATTAATATTACTAAAATGTCCATACTACTAAAAGCAATATACAGATTCAATGCAATCGCTATCAAAAGTCCAATGGCAGTTTTTCACACAAATAGCAAAAACAATTCAAAAAATTCACATGGAACCACTAAATAGCCAAAGCAAGCTTGAAAAAAAAGAATAGAGTTGGAGGTATCATGCTTCCTGACCTCAAATTATCTTAACAAAACTATAATAATTAAATGGTGTGGTACCAGCTTGAAAACTCTTGTACCAGTGGAACAAAATTGAGAACCCAGAAATAAATTTAAGCCTCTGTGGTTAACTATTTTTCAACAAAAGCAGCAATAATACACAATGGTAAAGAATATCTTCAACAAATAGAGCTGAGGAAACTGGATATCCACATACAAAGGAATGAAACTGGACCTTATCTGTTATCATATACAAAAATCAATTCACGGTGGATTACACTTACACATAAGGCCTGAAACCCTAAAACTACAACAACGACGAAAACATATGTATATATGGAAAAAGTTCTTTGACATTGGCCTTGGCAATGATATATAAATAAATTTTTGGATATGACTCCAAATGCACTGGAACAAAAGTGAGAACACACAAGTGACCCTACATTGAACTAAAATGTTTCTGCACATCAAAGCAAATGATCAACAAAATAAACAGGCAAACCTAAAAAAATGGAGAAAATATTTGCAAACTATACAACTGATAAAGTAATAATCTTTGAAATATATATATTTTAAAATCTCATAATTTCATACAACCTAATATCATGAAAACAAATAGCCCAATTTGAAAACTGGGCAAAAAACAAACAAACAAACAAACAAACAAAAAACCTAAGCATACATTTTTCCAAAGAAACATATATATGGCCAACAGGTATATGCAAAGGTGCTCAATATCACTAAACATCAGGAAAGTGTAAATTCAAACCACAATATTACACCTCTCACCTGTTAGTATGGCTATTGCAAAAACAAACAAACAAGAAACAAAAGGTAAATGTTGGTGAGAATGTGGAGAAAAATGAATCCTAGTTAATGGGAATGTAAAATGGCAGAGCAATTATGGAAGAGAGTATGGAGGGTCCTGAAAACATTAAAAATAGTCCTACCATCTGATCCACCAATCCCTCTTCGGGGTATGTACCCAGAGGAAACAAAATTCAAAGAGATCCCAGTGCTCCCATGTTAAATGCAGAATTATTCACAAGGGCCAAGATATGGAGAAAACCTGGATGTGCTGATAAATAAATGGATAAAGTAATTGTGATTTTGCATAATCTATATCTATATATATAGATATAGATATCACATTATACATATGTATGTATATATATATATAATGAGATATTACTCAGCTTTAAAAAAATGAAGACTACCTGCCATTGTTACAATATGGCTGAGCTGGAGGATATTATGATAAATAAATCAGACACAGAAAGAAAAATACTGCATGATCTCACTTGTATGTAGAATCTAAAAAAGATGATGAATATAGAGTAGAATGGTTGTTATGACTGAGGAGGTGGAGGGAATTGGAGAATGTTGGTCAAAGGGTACAAAGCAGTTATGTAGGAGGAATAAGTCTAGACATGTAATGCACACTATGGTGACTATAGTTAACAATACTGTATTGATTACTGGAAATTTGGTAAGAGTAGATTTTAGGTGGTCTTACCACACAAAAAAATAAATTTAACTTGACTGTAGTAATATCTTCAGTAGGTGTGTGTATGTATGTGTACATATGTCAGACATCTTGTTTTACAACTTAAATATATAGACTTTTATTAAAAATTTTAAAGTAGTGAATGTATGCAATTAAGATTCAGCTTTGCATTTCAGTCTTCTTATGTATCTATTAAAGTAACATTAAATTCTATTAACACATTCACCAAAATATTTCTCCATATATTTGTTTCTAATTTTTCTACTTGTTTTGCATTATCTTAGTAGAGAACTGTTTCAACTCTTTTATGGACGATTTCATATGGATTTTATCTATACAGTATGTATTTACAAACTTAAATGTTATCTGTATCATATCCTCACTATTCCTTTGATAGTCTTTTAGGCAGTGGGCATAAATACCGCATTTTTGTGGTCCCTTGTATAACTTTATCATGCACAATTTGAGGCACGTAGCAGAAAATCAATAAAACATATTTAATTGAATTAAAAATTGAAAGACCTTAAGTTGTACGAATATTGATATTTATAATTTTATAGACCCAACTCTGAAATGATGATCCATAATAAGTTGATGTCTTTTTTTATCAGTCACTATTAATAGTCATTGTTCAACATAAAGTGTAATATATTTCAGATTGATAAATATTTCAGAACTCAAGGCAAGGAAGCCATTAAGAAAATCCCACAATTTTTATTGCTTCTAAAGCTAATATAATAATTTAGGGTTATGAACAGCGTTTGTTCTCAGCAGAAAGACACATCACCAAACCATAAATATCATTACAATTAATCTTGTTAATATATAATAAAATAATTATTTTTTTTAAACTTTGGGATTTTTTAAAAAATTACTAAAACTACAATGAATCAATTAAAATTACATCTATGGCCCAGCTGGTGTGGCTCAGTGGTTGAGCATTGACCCATGCACCAAAAGGTTGCCAGTAGATTCTTGGTCAGGGTACATGCCCAGGTTATGGGCCCAGTCCCCAGTGGGGGGCATGCAGGAGGCGACCAATCAATGTTCTCTCCCATCAATGCTTCTATCTCTCTCTCCCTCTCCCTTCCTTTCTCCCTAAAAGCAATAAAGGAAAAAAAATTACATCTATGACCCTGGCCAGCGTGGCTCAGTTGGTTGTGCATCATCCTTGTACCCAAAGCTCGCCATTTCAATTCTGGGTCAGGGCTCTATCCCCAGTGTGGGGTACACAGCAGGTAGCTCTGATCAATGTTGACCTCACATCAATGTTTATCTCTCGCTCCCTCTCCCTTCCTCTCTCTCTCTCTAAAAAAAAAATCAATAAAAATATTTTTAAAATACATTTATGTTCTTTGAAGTTTCAAAATGCAATATATAAAAATAAGCTATGTTTAAAATTTTTTAGTATCCAGTAAAACTTAGTTATCAAAACATAGTAATTGGGGACTATTATTATTGGCTAATTTTAATATAATAAAACTTTTACTCATCTGACGTATAGGCAATTTTTATATACAATTTCAAATCATTTCTCTTCATTTGTTGTGTATGTTAACCCTCCTTATTCTGATATACATTCTCTGCTCTTACAAGATCTAGAATTGATATCACAATTGCTACTTGATGAAATTATTCCTTATTGATTTACTTCAACATGAGCCATTTACATATTCAAGGTACTACTTGGGCTCAAAATACCTTAAAGACATGTAAAATAGAATTGTGTTATTGCTCAAGTAGCTGGTAAATGCTTCCTTTTTTATTCATTTCTAGCAGTTAAGAAATCTGAATTACATTTGTATGAAGACTATAAAATATGTAAAGAATAATATTTTTATTTTAGAATGTACTGTATCCGAGAACTAGTGGAAAATATTCCAGCAATGGTACATAAAACAAGAAAATTATAATATAAAATATATATCCTGAATTCTCGCAAGCAATTAGTCCATGGAGTATGATACTATAGTCCCTGACAGAAGCACTGCCATCAAGGAGAGATCAAAGAAAGGAGTAATCAGACAAGAATTAGGAATATTCTCCCTTTGGGAATGCACACGGATACTTGGGAATTAAAGTGACAGACACTTCTAATTTCCATTCTTCTCTATCATCTTAATACATGCCCTTATATTTTGCAGGGACACTTGGCAAACCAAAATCTACATTAATCAGCTCCTCGCCATTTGATGAATGTTCCTAGAAGCGATCCATCTAATTTCTGGACGATGGCATGTGAGTCAGAAGCAGTATAGGCAACATCCATTGGAGTCCTTAAAAGAAATATGTGTCCTTTATCCCTGTTACTACTGTAAAGAATTCATGGCCTGTTTTGAGTTATCTCATACACGAAGAGGAGGATATGAGTCTAGGATTATGAAAGCAACAAAATAAAACAATTTATGGAGTTACTATAATATCACTGGCTTTTAAAGTCTCTTAAGCTCTCTTCATTTTTCCATGGAATCTAAAATGTCATTAACCACTACTTTATGTATGACTACAAAACATTTTAAAAGTGTTTCCAGCCCTGGCTAGTTTGGCTCAGGGGTTAGAACATCAGCCCGTGGACCAAAGAGTCTCAGGTTTGATTCCGGTCAAGGGCACGTACCTCAGTTGTGGTTTGGTACCTGGCCCTTGTCAGGATCATGTGGGAGGCAATCAATCAATGCCACCACCCCCCCTCCCTCCCTCCCTCCGACAATAAATGAAAAAATGTCCTCAGGTGAGGATTAAAAAAAATGCTTCCAATTAAATGATGTCACACTGGTAAACATTTTTCCTTGTTGCATAAAACAAGAATAAAATTCATCAATGTTTAATTCACATGCATAATTACTTATCTCAAATTTCCTGTAAATTAATATAAAAATGTTTTGTTCAAATCCCTGCCTCTTTATATTTAAATTTAACATATTATTTTAACACAATTATTTATTATAATAATTCAAGGACCTTTAGGATTAGAATATTTCCAATCGTTCTTGAATACTGTATATTGAATTGGAATTCCTGTTACTATTTTTTAAATAAAATATGATGTATAATATACATTTAGCCCTGGCTGGTTTGGCTCAGTGGTTAGAGTGTTGGCCTGCGGTCTGGAGAGACCCGGGTTCGGTTCCCGCTAAGGGAAAGGATAAACCTCGGTTGCAGTTTGTCCCCAGCCCTGGCTGGGTTGTGTGGGTGGCAGTCACTCAATGTGTCCTTTCACGTCAATGTTTCTCTCTCTCCCCCTCCCACTCTATCTGAACAAAATATCAAAAAAAAAAAAAAAAAATGTCCTCGGGTGAGGATTAAAAATATAAATACATCTATAAGGAATACAGATTTTCAGCTATAGTATACATTTTTGCAGTGTAAAATGCCCTTGTTAGCACAGTCCAGATACATATACTCTGAGTATTAATAGAATCCAGAAGTCCCTTTGTGAACCCCCTTGTCCTTCCTATAGGCAACCACTATTCCAGCACACACCTCATGCGTCAGGCTTGCTGATACTGAATTTCATATGAATGGAATCATACCATAGACAAAAGTTTCAGTCTGTTATATTTTTTTAAATTATTGACTCTATTACACATGTCCCTCATTTATTTTCAGATGTCCCTTTGCCTCCTTCCACTCTGCCCCCAACCCCCATAGGCTTTCTGCACTATTATCTGTGTCCATGGGCTGTGCATGTGTGCATATCTAAACTCTGGTAGATCTCCTCTCGCATTCTCCACCTCCTCCCCTCTGAGAGCTGTCAGTCTGTTCCACGGATCCATGTCTCTGGCCCTAGTTTGTTCATCAGTTTATTTGGTTCTTTAGATTCACACATAAGTGAGATCATGTAATGTTTGTCTTTCACTGAGTAGCTTATTTCGCTTAGCATAATAATTTCCATGTCCACTCATGCTGTTGCAAAGGGTAAGAGTTCCTTCTCTTTTACAGCTGTATAGTACTCCACTGTGTATATGCACCACAGCTTTTTTATCCACTCATCTACTGATGGGCACTTGGGCTGTTTCCAGATCTTAGCTATTGTAAGTAGTGTTGCTATGAACATAGGGATACATATATTCTTTCTGATTGGTGTTTGGGATTTTTTGGTATATACCCAGAAGTGGGATCACTGGGTCATAAGGCAGTTCTATTTTTTGTTTTTGAAGAAACTCCATACTGTTTTCCATAGTAGCTGCACTGGTCTGCATTCCCACCAACAGTGCACTAGGGTTCCCTTTTCTTCAATCCTCTCCAGCACTTGTTTATTGATTTATTGATATTGTCAGTCTGGGGAAGGTGCTTACCTGTCAATCTAACCTGGAAAAAGATAACTGGCTAGAGAGGGTGGAACTACCGCCACTTTGCAAAATCCTGAAAGATTCATTGGTTTTAAAGACACAGTCAGCAGTATGGGTAGGACTAGGGTGCCTGGACTTATTCTGGGCTGTACTAATGGTATCAACAGGAACAGTAGAAACAACTGTGTTTTCAGAAGCTTCATGAAGTCCATAAAGCTTGGGGCACTCCAGTTGAGTGAGTGGTTCATGTGAAATTGTGGGGACAAAAATACACCACTTTCTCCCTCTTGTTCTTCCAGTTTAGGGGTTATCATGGCTTCCTTGAGTTACTCATCATCTGGAGGCATTCCACAAGCTCCTTGTACTATTTTTTGGCCTTCCCAGAATTTTTGTGATCATCCCTATATTATACTGACTGTCCTTGGAAAACTTCAAGAAGTCTTGGTTTTCTGGACTGGCATAAAATCTATTTTTCAATCCATGGGTTGACACTATAGGTCATCCTTCATTCATATATCAATCCAAATCCCTCTTCTAGGGCTCTAGAGTCTTCTTCTCAATATCGTTCGTTCATTATTCTTATGCCATAACTGGCTAGCTAGTTTAATTTCAGGAAAGGAGCAAAGGGAGACCAGACACTATAAACATAGTCATCTGGGCAGCTTCACCAGGAAGCTGCAACTTTCCACTCCCCAGGGCACCACCCGTCCATTCCCTGCAGATCACTGGGGACAGAGGTTCAACAAAGGGGGAGATGGACAAATGTGCAGTGAAGTTGGGAAGGTGCTTGCCTCTCAGTCTAACCTGGAGATAACTGGCTAGAGAGGGTGGAACTACCGCCACTTTGCAAAATCCTGAAAGATTCATTGGATAAATTCCTAGTTAAAATTCCTGGAGACAAAATAATTCTCTCTGTCTTGTTCCTCTTGCTTCACTCCTGCTTCCTTGCACTGGTGCATGTGCTAGCCTGCCATGCAACCCTGGAAGCCACATGACCCAAGGCCATGAGAACCCTACACGCAGAGGACTACGGCTGGGAGCACAAGCTAACCTAGCCAGGTGTGCACTGGGTTGTGCAAATATGGAGCGGAAACTCTGGGCCATGGCTTTGATCTTAGCCCTGCTGAGCACGAAATGGGACTTTTTCCATGGTGGGACAGAAGGATATGGGACCTTGGAGACTCAGGGCTTTAATTCCACAAAAACAAAGCTTCCCATGATACCTCATTCTCCCATGGTGGTGTCAGAAAATTCTTTTCCCCAAGGCACCCCAAGAAGCCCACTCCCACCAGCAACACCCCACCGATAGCATTACCATCATTATCCTCATTATTATATATTATATATATGCATGTGTGTGTGCAAATACATATATTATATATAAAGTATATATGACTGTATATTAAATAAAAATGTATTCTCTATATATTTATATACTACATACATAAATATGTCTTAAGTGTAGAAAAGATTTTAACATCTCCATTCTCCATTACTAATCCCATGTTTTCTGAATCTGTTAATGTGACACTGGTCAGAGTTATAGCACTGATCAGGGAGCATCCGCTTGATCAGCCTCGTAACCAGGTCCCAACGTGCAGTACCAGCCCTCAGGATTAATTTTGTATTCTGATTCTCTCTCCTTGCCATTTCTATCTTTGTAATCTGTGTAATAACCCCATTCTTCTAGAACAAATTGCTTACCTGCTATAGCGGTTATTTTCTCTCTTCCTCTTTTTTA
Organism: Molossus molossus; assembly: GCF_014108415.1. Lineage (NCBI taxonomy): Eukaryota > Metazoa > Chordata > Mammalia > Chiroptera > Molossidae > Molossus > Molossus molossus. The sequence continues at coordinate 118,723,519 of NW_023425377.1, read as the reverse complement.
AAAGTAATACCTGCCAAATAGAAATCCCTTTCAGTACATTTATCAGAGCGACACTTCCTCTTTTGATCTGACTCAATTTATGTAATGGGCTTAGATGCATGCCCTGTCCCTATGACGCTGTCCCATCTTTTTTATAGCTAATTGGAACATACCCAGTCATGTTCTGAAATCTTTAGATTTAACCAAGCAGATCTTATTGATTTGTTTTTATCAGTTTTTAAATATGCATCACCCTTGCAAATTTCCTATTTTTAAATCATCTTCTCATATGTATGCCCTGCTCAAAATTCTCTGAGTTGCCTCATCAAAGCAAAATATTCTAATCAAATTATAAATATTTTTTCATTGATGTGCAAAATTTTACATATTAATGGAGTGCTGTGGACCGTGTTGTAAATGACATTGCTTTAAGTAGGGCAGTCCTGTAAGTGGAAGTTAGCTGCTGTCATTTAAAAAAAATTTATTAAAACAATTTATATGTACAGTAAAATTATTTTTAATCTTTGAAAAAATGTTTAACTGGAAATTGTGTCAGTAAATAAATATAAAGATACATTTTTTAAATGAATGTGTTTATATCATGTCTAGAAAAACCTTTCTTTTAAAAATGAAGATGAAAAATGAAACATCATGCTCTGATAGAAATGCACTCATAGTCACAACACTGCATCAGTTTGGGCAACTCATCAAATGATCATCTCGTATCAGTTAACTATGGGGAAGTGATTACTGCTTATGTTAAGAAAAAAATAAAAAAAGGAAAATCAGCAGTCTCCAGTATTTTAATAGAAAAAGAAGGTTGATAAGATGCCCAAGCACAACCAATAAGAATTAAGTAAGGGTATACAATATAGAACTAGAATGTGTCAAAGTCAATAAGTGAAGAAACAGTCAATGATAGGAATATTTAGTAGAAGCAGCATATGGATTTGCTTAGAAAAACAGTGTAATTTATTTTCTATAGAGTTTTGCTCACCTATTTCTGACATTTCTTGGTAGGACTAGCATCCTGACAACATGCAGTTATTTTTATTTTTATAGATAATTTAAAAATGACACTTTCTTCCAAATATCTCAGTTCAAATTCAGAGCTGTTAAAGAAAGCTAAATTGATCAAATAAAACATTGGTCATTTCAAAAGAGAAAGCAAATATTTTGTAAATCGGTGTAAAAAATCTTTTTCAGCCTTATGTCTGCAAGTAATTTGTCAATAGTTGTGTCATGCACAGTTATGTTAAGTGGGATTTGAGGCTGTTGAAATAGAGAAATAAAGAAGTTAGTTTTTCATTATGCTGTGAGTGATGACCAGAAACATATTTACTTGATATTTTATCTATTGTTTAATGTTGTGCCCCATGAATTACTTATGGAGAGAGATCTTTGAAAGTACTACAGATAATTATATAACTCGGCTAGGAAGTCCCTTGTTCATTTGCCAACATTATTATATTCTATGAAAAGTAAATAGCAAAAGTAATTTCTAACTGCTATACGTATGGAATTCTTAGTCTTCAACCATCTCAAATATCTCGATTTTCTCAGTCATTACCCTATTGATTTCATCAGAGGCTTGGAAATGAGTATTCCAGTACAAGATTAAAGAGTATCCTCCTGCTTCACACCTCCAGTCTTCCTAGTTAGTTACTAAAAGTCTGAATAACCCATGAATACAGAGGCATTTGGTGCCCAATGCCAAAATGTAATTCCCTCCTTCAAGCTCGAGACATAAACACACTAAAAGCCGTCTCTTGGCCATCATTGGGTAAGGTTATCTATAATACTTGATTCCATAAAAATAATTACTTGCCAGGCATTAGTTGAATCAGATAATTCATCTACTTTTTTGAGTTTTAGGCAGGCAACCAAATACCAAGGGCTCAGAAACATTTATTAAGATGGTGACTTTATTCATCTGGGTTTAACACAGTATTCATATGCTTTTACTGAAAAAGTAAAATAAAATAGATGTTATAAATATTACTCAGGAAACATTTAATCATAGTGTATTAAAGAGCATAAATGATCAAATTACAAACAAATTTTGAAAAACTCCTTGAAACAATTTTAAACCATTGCAAATAGTAAGAAGATGAGCAGGATGAGTATTTAAAAGTTGAGGTCAAGAAAGGTAGAGAGCCCGGGCCGGTTTGGCTCAGCGGTTAGAGCATCGGTCTGCGGTCCAGAGAGACCCGGGTTCGGTTCCCGCCAAGGGCATGTACCTCGGTTGCAGTGTGTCCCCGGCCCTGGTTGGTTGTGCGGGTGGCAGCCACTCGATGTGTCCCTTTCACATTGATGTTTCTCTCTCTCTCTCTTCCTCTCCCTCCCACTCTATCTGTACAAAAAATGGAAAAAGTGTCCTCGGGTGAGGATAAACAAACAAACAAACAAAAAAAAAAAAAGAAAGGTAGAGAGCCCGGCCAGTGTGGCTCAGTGGTTGAGTGTCAATCCATGTACCAAGAGGTCACTGGTTTGATTCCTGGTCAGGCACATGCCCAGGTTGTGGGCCAGATCCCCAGTGAGGGGCATGTAGGAGGAAGCTAATCAATGTTCCCTCTCATCAATGTTTCTCTCTCTCTCTCCTTTCCTCTCTCTCTCTCCTTTCCTCTCTCTCTCTCTCTCTCTCTCTCTCTCTCTCTCTCTCCTTTCCTCTCTCTCTAAAAATATCAATAAAACATTAGGAAAAAAATTCTTTTTTAAAAAAGGCAGAGATATGAAGTAGCTACCAATGAAGTGTAAATCTACAAATGAAATTATTTACAGCAGTATTCCATTGCCATTCTAGCCAAAAAGAAATACATTATAAATGAACTGACATTAATTAAAGGTGTAAAAAATTAAAATTTGAGCACAAAAATTAAGTACTTAAAATAAAGACAGAACTGAGACTTGTGAAAATATCCCATACTTTGGTGCCCTATACATTTTGACCTGAAGGATTAAGGATTTGAAATGTAGGATCATGACTTGGATCAGTCATTCATTAAAATTAAATCAAAGCAGCCATGGCCAAGTGGCACAGTTGGTTGAGGCACAGTCCTATAAACCAAAAAGGGTGAGGGTTCAATTCCCAGTCACAACACATACCTAGGTTGCGGGTTCAATCTCCAGTTGGGGCATGTATAAGAGGCAACCAATCTATGATTCTCTCTCTCTCTCTCTCTCTCTCAAATCAATATACATATCCTTGGGTGAAGATAAAATAATTAAATCAGAGCATTAATAGCTAAACAGTTTTTTGAAAATGCACATTTATTTCAAATATTTGGATCTAAAGTGATATTTTTCAAGACTCTTCAGGAAGAAGAAAATATATTAAGAGAGCTCTCTTACTAGTATTCTTAGTATAACTATAAGCACTGGTTCCATAAATCTGTTTCATATATTATTACCTCGGTATAGACCCACAGTAGGATACAGACCTTTCCAGTCTTGGGAATTGATGGCTACCTTTTTTAGGGTGGTAGAGTTGTCCCTCCTCCTGTCTTGTCCCTTCATTCCTGTAAGGGCCTTTACAAGCTGTAACAATCTTGTTTAAGTCAACTCTATTAATGTTTATCAAATTACTATTTCTATCATCAATATTAGAGATCAGATTGAGGTAGAACGGAAGTTGTTTTCCCAAAACACCAGTGATTTTAATGAACTTATTATTTCCTCATAACAGGGTAATTCTAAAAATTTAATTTTATGTAAGATCTACACACATTCTTCATAACAATTCATATCATAAAGCAATATTTCATATTGCTATCAATATCCATTTTGCCTTGGACTTTCTTCTCTATGAGCTCCTCATTTCTAAACGCTCCTAGACGGATAAGAATTTTCTTTTTCACAGCAATAGTTTGAGTTTAAATTGCTTTGACCTAATTTTCTCTAAAATAAAATTACCAATTCTTTTCACACTGTGGTGAGCTGACAAATACAAATGTATTCAGAATGCGTTTCTCTGATATTCACTGGTGGAAGCCACCATCCTCCCAGTCTCTCGATTCCTATTTTATAATTATTTATCCACTCAGCTACTCAACAAATTAGAGACCTTGTTTGTTGGACTTTTAATATTCATGCTTATTCATTTTACTTTGAATGTGCACACAAGTGTTCTCCGACATGTCTCTTAAAGATGTTTGTTAGCTGCCCCTTTCTCCAGACTTCATACTTGGGAAAACATTAACAGATCCGGGTCAGCTGTGCTAATGGTAGCCAGGCTCTCTACGGACAAGAGAGGCAAACAACGTTTTTTCTTTGCCCATAAAGGGTCAAGGCAGCTGTACCCCGTCCTGAAAGTGCCTCTTCCTCCTCCCAACCATTAGAGTGTAAATTCTGAAAGAGAGCCTTCGTCTCCCTGAGACCCAGTGCTTTAACCTACGATCTCATAACTAGAGTCAGTAATTTAAAGGTTGTAAAAAATGTGACCCTTTAGGGAGGTGAGAGAAATGTTATTGTCCTTTCAGGTCAGAGTGATCATGCAGACAAATGGCTGCAGAGCTCATTCCCAGGATACATGGGGAGTCCCAGGAGGCCAGGGCCTGCGCAGGAGCACCCGGAACCCAGGGATGTTCTGTTTCTACACAGTGCTGTTTGCAAGCCTGGTACCAGGTAAACGGGAAATTAAAACAGTAGTTTGTGTTAAATACTTTTGTTTTCTTAAATCTATGGCTTTGTAAAATCTTTTAATGTGGCAAAATATATATTCTGGATGTCTTTAATCATGTTTTTGTTTTTGTTTTTTCCAAAACAGAATAGCTTATTTTGAGTTTTCATTATAACCTGAACTAACACTAATAACCAATTTTTCCCAGACCTTAATCTCAGTACTTGATATAATTCACACATTTGGAAATTTTTATAAACTCATGAGAAAATTGTATTTTTTTGTGTTATGTTTTGATTAGATTCTTGTGACTATTTTCACTAAAATTCATTTGATAATATTCTGATATTCTGCCAAAGCATTCTACATATACATTGGATATCTTAGTAAACAGAAAAAAAATTCAGCCACAAGATATTTCTGATACCAACACTTGTTTTGAAAAATTAAGCATGACAAGTCATATAAAAACAAATGAATTATTATTCAGACACCCACTTATGGTTTGGATATACATTCTGACAGGACATGTGAAAAATGCCTCCAAGGGCCTTCACTTCAGGACATAAAATCACTTTGTTATTTGTCTAAAAGCTATTTTTAAAAATGTCAACATCTTTTTAAAGTCATCCACATGTAGATTGGCAAGAATGTCTATTGATGTCTGAAAGTAAAATTATAAACAATGCATTTAACATTTAGGGATAGTTTGACTTAGTTACTCTTAGATATCTGATAGTTGGCATCAATACCTGAAAGTTAACAAATATTTATACCTTACTTTAGAAGGTTGTTTATCTCAAAACTTACTATACTTGTTTTGCTTTTAATTGTGTAAAAAAGGTTAATATTTTTAAAGTGTGTTTCTGGCAAAAAAAATTCAGGCTGAATCAAACATATACAAACAAGAAGTTGTGTATGTCAAAAACACCTAATCAGATGAAAAGATATTTGCTAGTCAGTTAATTGCCTGTGAATCAGTAGCATCCACTGAGCTGTGAAGTTTATGTTCGGTGAAATGAGAAGTTGTGAGCACGTCCTAGCACCGTAGACACCTTGCTAATTGATTTCACTTACTTCATGATTGACAGGCTAATGGCTACATAGCTCACATAAAATACAGTAAGCATTTTCATAGATCTCAGGAAGGAGTTAAAAGCCAATTTTCATTAACAGTTCCTGTATGTCTTTCCATAAAGAAAAATGAATGATTCCTTATTTAAGAACCACTGCACCTGCTATATTAAAAAACCTGAAGAAGCAATGAGCAGAAAACCGAGCCCCCTAAAGCATCTGATTATGGTTATAAAACATAGCCTCCGAGTTCTCCAACTCTCGTTCCACTGAGAGGTGGGGTCTACAGCCCCTGACCTTGAATCTGGGAGGACCTATGACTTCTCCGAGGAATACAATAGAAAATCAGCAATGCTATGTGGCTTTTGAGGTCTGATCAGAATGGGCCGAGGGACCTCTGTTTAGTATCTCAGGAGACTCACTCTCAGGGAAGTCCTCTGTTGCCAGGCTGGAGAATCCCAAGCTACCGGGAGAAACCTTGCAGTAGAGTCTGGCTGGCAGGTTCAGTCTAGTGCATCCCTTGCTTCAAATGCTCAAACCCCAGTGCCAGATATGTGCCTAAAGAAGTCATCTTGGAAATGAACCATCCTGTCCCAGCTGTCCCAGCCCCCAACTATTTGAGTCACATCCAGGCATGTATACATTTCCAGCTAAAAACCCATCACTGAGGAGCAGAAAAAGCCCTTCCCACCATGCCCGTTCTGAAATCCTGCTCCATAGAATCTGTGGCCGTAGGTTTACTGTTTTACGCCAATAACTTTGAGGTGGGTTTATCATGCAGCAATACTACTGAAATATATAGAAAATCATTATTTTCTACAAGCCGCGACATAATCTGGCATCTATTTACCTTTTCAATATTTGTTCCAATCTCCTTCTCACTCCTCATAATCTAACAAATCAAGTTTTCTTTTCTGATCTCAATAAATATGCATTTTTACACATTAGGTAAATCACACTATTAATTTTAAGAAGGAATGCCATTACCAAGAGATTGTACAAAGTTAGACCCTTCTAATTCTTTCAGTTTCAAAAATCCGTCTTCGAATATCACCCATTAGATAACATTTTATCGACCACCTTTTCATAATCACCTCTTCATCTGCTCCTACCCTTCCATTCCTTTCTGCCATAATTATCTTATTTTCAGAACCAGTCAAAATCTTCAGTTATGTATTTATGTACTTGCTTTGAGTTGTCTCTGCTTGTTTGGATAGAAGTCCCAAGAGTTACAGGTCATATCTTCAGTTTACCACATTATTCCAGCAGTTTAAATATCACATTGCTCATACAAGTCACTCAAAAATATTTGTTATTAAATGAACGGAACTGGGTACCTAAACTAATATAACCTCCAGACTAAATCTATGACATAAGTAGTCATGGTGGTTTCAGTTAGGATAAGGTTTGGCTGTAAATAACATAAAATGCATATAAAAGTAGCCTTAATGTACAAGGGCATTCTTTTCTCCTCCAAGAGAAGCAGGGAGGTCAGTCTAGGCCTGGGAGAAACAGTGCCACAGTGACATTGAGGACTGAGTCACCGCCATGCAATGACATTGTTGGCATGTCTTTGGTGGAAGGTGTCACACATGCCTAGTTGCTTGATGTCTGTAGCACCTTTGCGGCAAGATGTCCACGTTGTAGGCAAGGAAAGAGGGGAGGTTGAAGCAGCAAAGGTCAAAGGGTCAAGGACATGTAAGATAGTCTGTGCTGTCCCAAAGGCTTTCCTAGAAACCTCACCTTGTGCCATCCACTTACATGGCACCTACATGACAACCAACACATGAATATGTTCGCTTACTAGATGAAAAAAATAAGCAAGAGAACAAGTTTATCAAGTTTTTTATGTAGTCTATTGCATAGCCTATCAACAATGTCGGCCAAAAAGGTCCAATGTTTTTCACAGGAAATGAGCGCACCAAGTAGCTAACTTGCTCTCAAAACATGTTTTTTCCTCTCAGGTGTGTCTCTGTGAAGGTAACCTCCGCGTCTAGAAAATAGTAATGACAACGATATCTGTGATTCATTGAACTTTCCCCTATGGCGTAGCATATAGAAGCTTATTAATGTCCTTTGATCCATCCATCTATAGAGTCAATATTAACAATAAATTAATAAATACATGCATTTATAAATGCACTGTGTGTATTTGGGGAAAGTATATACCAAACTGGAAACAATGATCATCTCTGAATAAGAGACTGAATTTGGGTAATACTCAAATAAGGCTTTAAGTGTATTCTGAATGTTTTAATTTTCTATAATGAAATGTATACTTATGCAATCAAAAGAATTTACCCATTAAACTTTGAGTGGGCAATTAAATGCTGTTAAAATAGACAAAGATGGGCAATACAGGGGTAGGAATATATTCAGGTAATAATAGATCATGATCTCCTTCAGATGTCTAGGCGTAGTAACCTTTTAGGCGGTACAGTTCTGGGTGAGATGATAATTCTTAAGCTAATTACTAAAAGTCTAGTTCTAACACAGAAAGCATATTCATTTTTCAAAGCTTCCATTGTAAGTTATCCACAAAATCATGTAACCTGGTTTCCATTTTGTTTCAGTGTTCTGGTTACAAGCAAGAAATCTTTTTCTTTTTATTTACTCTTCAGTGATCTAATGCCAATATACCAGCCTATAGAAACAACAGTTTACTATAACCAAAAACACATTACAGAGTCAAACATCACCATGTCGTAGACATAAAAACACCTTATTAACATTTTTATAACACTTCCAACTAAAATAAACAGACCACTCTCAATTTTAACATCTGGTTCCAACAATTCTTATTTGGGTGAGAACTTCAAAAGAAAAAAACATACACACACCAAAAAAACAAATGCTGGGCATCTTCATCAAGTAACAGCTGCTCCTTTCGAACAAAATGTACACATGCTGGAAGTGTTACCGATGCTCACTTCTGTTTGGTTCTGCGTGAAAAGCTTTACATTGGGTGCAATTCAGAAAGACAAATGGCCTCAGATGTTTTGAATGGATGCCATAGCACTAGTCTGAATGTTGTTTCCTGTGATTTTTAGAATATTTTCAGCCACAGTTCTTACATTCCAATTTTATATTCAAAGAATAGATGCAAGAACACATTCTTCTTTGGGACAAAGGCGTTTCCGCTTTCCTGTGCTCTTGGGCATCTTTAGGTCATGCATTATATCAATCATTTGTCTTCATAAAGTATTTGGCTTTGAATGATTATTTATGACATCAAAGCATAGCCAATATTCATGAAGAAAATGGATATGGTTCTTCTGTGCTTGAATGCATTTTCACCATAGTCCCTTAGGATAATTTCTGTTTCAACTTAGGCTATAAAATTTTTGCTGAATTGAAATCACCTCATCGTGTTGGAACATGTGGAGACAAATACCCACAGATGTTTGCCTCAAGGTTCAGGCATATTTAAAAGCAACTTAATTATAAGACACTATGAAGTTCTCCCAATTAATTTGGGGCTAAATAATCTACATCTGCTTAGTCTTTTAAACACTTAACTAATATTTATTTTTCACATAATTATGGATTTGGTCATAGGTTAATGATGATGTATTTGGTAACTGATGTATGTTGTGATATTACAACTAAATTAAAAATTTTGTTTTAATAGTGTTTATGATAACTTAAAAAATACAAGTCTCTGTTAATATGTTCTATTTATTTCCTATTACATTTGTATACATGCCTGAACTTCTTAGAAATAAGCTCTTAGGAACTTTTTAGAGCATCTTAGAAATAACACTGAGTTTGAGCAATGAAATTCAAATGGTGATTTTTAACGCCAAAGATGCACAGCTTACTCCTTTGGTTAGATGATCTTTGTGAATGACAAAAACTCTGTGTCTGTGTCACTTTTCCATATCATTACTTTAAAATATTTGACTTTCTGGTAAATTGTTTTCTCTCTTTTCTGCACATTTAATATTCTAAACATTCACTAACTTTTCCCGTACTCCCAACTACACTTGATTCTCCTATTCTTGGCGGAAGGGTGTCTTCTATCTCACAGAAAGTTCATTTCCTCGTTTACAGGTGCTGAGCTCCACCTGCAACAGTTCTTAGCTTTTCCTTTTGCACCTCATGGAAAGAACTGACACAGGAAAGCTTGACCCCTGTGTTCAAAAATACATCTCCTTATATGACCACTGGGGCTTTATTCTGTTACTTATATTTTCCTCTTCTATATCTTTTAGTTTTATTTCTCTTTTTTGAGCACATGGGGAAATTGAAAACTAAATCAATCCTAGTCATGACCAGGGGCAGGCTCATCAAGCCAGAGGTAAGCACTATACAGACAAAGACCCAGATTATTTGCCACCTGTTTCTGTAAAGAAAATTTCGTTGGAACACAGCCACACTTGTTTGTTTACATGCTGCCTGGGCTGCTTAAGCACTACAAATGCAGAACTGAGTAGTTATAACATAGACATAGACGTTATGACCCACACACCTAATATATCTACTATCCAGGTCTTTACAAAATATGTTTACCAGCCCTGTCCTTTCATCCTAAGCTGATGGAGTTTCTTACCGTATAATTCTCTCTCATTACTATTCTCTGCCAACACACTTGTTTCTTGAATGGCTAGGCTTCTCCAAAAAATCTTAAATATTTACTCTCCCTTGTAAAGTGATGTTTATTCCTCTAGCCATGTAGAATTCTCTTCTGGGTCCTGCACTCAATTCACAATTACTGACGGCTAATTAATTTATCTTTTTACCTGATTTACTATAGCTCACTGCATAAAACTCAGTCCTTCTATTCATTTTCCATCACTTTTATTTCCTAGTTCTCCTCATACATTTGTAAGTCATATGGGAACTCAATTTCTCATCCACTCTGACTCCTAAATGTTGAAACCTTTCCAAGTTTCTGGATTCAGTCCTTTCCATGAACACAATTCCTTGAGATAATAACAAATAATTGAATTGTGAAGTTAGACTTGCATGAATCTGAGCCCTTACAGAATATCAAGCTTTACTGGTAATTTAAAAATTTTAGGTAATCATTAGTCTCCAGCAAAGCAGCGGTTCAGACATCTATCATAGTCTGATTCTGCAGGTCCTGGGACTTTCATCAGATCCTCTCTTACCCAAGCAGATAGATGAGATTTCTTGGGACGATTGGCCACTTCACTTACACAGAGGGACCTTATCAGACATAAAATATCCTCGTTCTTTTCCCATGGAGACCATAGCATATTGACATTTTCCAAAGAATCATGTCCCATAAACACACTAACCCCTGCTGTGCTAACCATGAGCAATCTTAAACAACCAGCCACATTCTGCTGAAAAGCATTTCATAGATCATCACTATCCTGCTGGAATAAAAAAACAAAAACAGATTGATTACTGGCAGCTCTGTTATTACTGTGTTAGAACAATCACACTGGGTCGCATGTCTTCTCTGTGGACTAAGAGGGTCTCTTCCCAGTAACAGGAGTAAAACCACTGACTAGCCGTTAGACCCTTTACTTCCTAATTCACTCTCTCACATTGGTCAGCACTTCAATGCCAAATATTTCTGGTATGTTTTCACTGTTTGTCTTAAAATGTTTTCTGTAATACTGAATGTAAGCAGAATAACTCTGACTTTGATATGAATCATCCAGTAGAGAATATAAATTCCTTCTACAAAGTATGTTCTTTATTAATATCTTCCTTTATTTTTTTTTAATATGTTTTATTGAATTTTTTTTTTTTTAGTGAGAGAGGGAGAGAGATAGAAACACTGATGAGAGAGAACATCTATCAGCTGCCTCCTGCATGCCCTCCACTGGGAATCGGCCCATAACCCAGGCATGTGCCCTGACCGGGAATTGAACCAGCAACCTCCTGGTGTAGGAGTCGATGCTCACAAACTGAGTCATCGGGGGAACCTGCTCAACAACTGAGCCACACTGGCCCGGTGAGAGCATTTAACTGAATACATACTTTTCTCTTATAATTTTTCTCTGACAAATTAGTTTCCGTTTATTTCACAGTAATTAAAGGTCTTCATATGAAGCTCCCATAACATTTTCTCATTCAGGGGTAATCCTCTACATAAAACTAGTGTGTATTTAGTTCTCTCAATGAAATCACAAACCCTTATATATCTGCAACAAAATATTATATTAATGTTTGTGAAAACTATATCTCTGCCCTGTAAAAATATAATTTTTCTTTTTTCTTTTTTAATATGTTTTTATTGATTTTTTTTTAGAGAGAAAGGAAGGGAGAGAGATGGAAACATAGATGTAAGAGAAAAACATCAATCACCTGCCTCCTGCACGCCCCCTCCTGGGGATCGAGCCCACAACTCAGGCATGTGCCCTGACCGGGAATCGAACAGGGACCTCTCAGTCCATCGGATGACACTCAATCCACTGAGTCACACCAGCCTGGCAATAGCTTTTTCTTATAAATTATATATTCCCAGTGACTAGAGTGGTGGTTAAAAGTCCATATTCAGTAAACCCTGTATTATATTTATATGATCCATAGACATAACCACATATTAGATATATTCCAGCCTTTTACAGACTCAGGTTTTCATCAGGTACTCTGTAACAAAGTCCATCTATGCGCCATCCACACCCTATGGATGTAAGAGAATTATTCATTATCCAAGTTCAACCAATTCCGTAACATGGAAGACAAGCTCCTTCTTGATTCACGTGACCTGGGCTGTTAGAGAACAATGCTAAAGGTTGTAATGCTTAGCAATATGCAGCTGTAACTTATGCTAAACATGCTTTACCCATGATTTTACTTCTTTAACTTGGCTCTCTGAATTTCTGACACTAAATTTTAAAACCATAATATTCCGTAGTGATTAGAACATCGAACAGTCTTCCTGGGTGAAGGTGCAAGCTTACTCTGCATTGTTGATGAGTATGAAAGAGCCACTATTCATCTGGTACATTCAATTAGAGCTTGACTTCCACCCACTGTGATTTCTAGCAGCAGCTTGTCTTCTGAAAATGAGCTCCCTCTAGTGTCCCTGTTTAAACTACCAAGTGTTTTGCATCATAATGAAGGGGCTCTGGAATAATATTTCAAGTAGGTTTAATACCCCCATGATCAACTCTTATAATTTCTGCTAGATCCTTGGCACAGGGAGAGCAGTTCTGATTAATATGCCACATATGTTGTTGGCCTTATACATGAATTAAATGTGTATAGTTTTGTCTGCATCAAAAAATATTGTGCTTCATGAGACTCCCAATCATGTATATTCCACTTACAAACAGAATATGGTTGTGCCATAAGGCTTCCCATAAATGCCCTCTGTGTATCTCTGGAGAGGAGTTATTTGTAATTTCAGATCAATTAATCAAACCGAAAGCCACATTCCCTAAGCTTTCTGGGTTCCATTTGTTGAATACTTTAAATGAATTTCATCCACATTCACAAGATATGATTAAAGGAACAGATGACATCAAGCTGTGACATGCCAAACAGGCCACCGTATCTGCTTTCCATCATTCCAAGGAGCTGTCTCAGCAATGGATCATCTTGATTTATGGCCACATGAGGCACAGAGACTGCTGCGGAGCATCCCGTGTTCCATACAATTTATGGGTAGTATTTTTTCTGGGAAAAAAATCCTAAAATGGTAAACAAAGCCTAGAAATTGAATAACAACTGTAGTCAACTGCCCATAAACTGAGTCATCAGGGAGAACTTTGTCATTTACGCGACCTACATTGTACAGGTAGAACATTCAAATCAGGAGGAGTCCAATTCTCCTCTTGCTGAAAGCTGGCCATGAGATTTCTACCAACATTTGCTACTTGTTTGAACAAGAAGGGAGAAAGACAGACAAATATTATACCCTTGCTCTGAGCTGCTTCTGTGGAAATATTGGCATGGCTTCTATCCATGGGAATGTAATCTCCTTGTAAACTTCTCTCCCATCTGCTAGGATGTTGCCCTGTTTCCAAACACTTCCTCCCGGTCTGAGGCTTTCTAGCTCATCCCACGTAATGTTTACACACATGGACAATACCGTGAGCCTTGCTAGAACACACAAACAAATGCTGGAGGGTTCAACGGACCAAGGCCCTCAGGAGTGTCTCCTCTGCTTGGTACATGAAGTTGCATTCCCCTTGTTTGGTTACATGGGGAGAAAATCAACCATGAATTACCTTGCAGAATATGCACGATGAAGTTTAATGTCATAGGTATCATGTCTAGGGTACTACTGGAACCTTCCTGTGGATTACAAAGACTTGCCTCTGGGTTTGGGATCACCATGAGAACCAGTCTAAGGGGAAGATATTGTTTTCAAGGTGGAAAGGTATAAAGTGACTATTGCACTGTCCCTCACCCCTTCATTACTTCTCATATTAATCTCAGGGCCCAGTGATTTAACCAAATCCACTCTTAATAATGTTTGAGCAAGAGGCCCTGCATCTTCAGTTGCAATTGTGAATTGAGTGCAGGACCCAGAAGAGAATTCTACATGGCTAGAGGAATAAACATCACTTTACAAGGGAGCTTCGTCCAAATGATCACATATGGTCTTAGATCCCCATCTGGGGGTTGTTAAGATCTCCGGGCCTTATTCAGTCTTTTTTCCGATGTTACGGCTTTAACTAAGGAGGTAAATCCAGCCACCTGTTCAAGTAGATTCCAAAGGGCGGACATGGCGCTTCAGTATCCCTCTCCTCCCATTCAAAGGTTGATAGTGCCTTTTAGCTTCTTATGGGAAAGTCTATGGAGGTCTGCTTTCTTAATCTTATTTACCTTTTCTTCAAATGCAAATGCATCCAGGTGAGCTTGCTTTTATTTCCTCCTGTTATTTTAAATTTTTTTCCCATTGTGCTTATGACAGGGAAGTTTATTTCACTGTATAGTCCCATGTGTAGTAACTAAGCTCCTACATCTACCACTGCCTTTTGATTTAGCGGGGCGGGGGTGGGGTGGGGTGGAAACAATGTTCCTGGGAATCATGACCCTAATATTACTGATTCCTGGTTTATCATAAGCAATTCTAGACAACCCTGCAAAGTCTGCTAAAAAAGGTTTTATAGATAAAGACTCTTCTGCTACCAAAGACTATTTAGTGTATTTTCTAGAATCCCTGAGTTAGTAGGCTCACAAAAAGATCAGACCAGAACACCTGCTTGCTTTGTTTTCTGAGAGCTTCTCCCCCACACCTGTCCCCATCAGGGGAGAGGGTTGACCAGAGGCAGCAACCTCCTTCTGTCCACTCTTGAATCTATATCTTCTGTACAGAACTCTTTTACATGGTCTACCAATGTGTTTAAGGTTGAATATTTTATTTCTACTCATTTTTCTTCTATGTTGAAAACTGCATAATTACATATATATAGACAAGAAATCACAAATCCTTATTAAACATGAGATATAATGAAGCTCAAAGCCCAGTTGATGCCACCCAATCAATTTCTCTTTAATCCCTGTCCTCATCTATACTCCTGTTGTCATTGTTACAGTAAAGGCTTTCAAAAACTCACACCCAGACCAATGCATTAAGTTATAAACTAGCTTCCTTCTATTTTGGACTTAAATTCTTCAACCTTTTCTTCACTTTAGTGCAATTCTGATTATTCTAAAATGATAATGTGATCATTGAGCCCAGATTCAGCATATTTACTCTCTGCTCATTTCATAAATACAAATTGAATTCACAGTTATTGTTGCTCTACAAAAAGATAATTTGCTGTTTAATGAATATGTTTCATTATTTTATACATTCGGTGCTTCAAATATTTTGTTCCATCTTTGGTCATCAGATACATTTTTTATCCGCTAACCATGACTCACTTGGCAAAACTCCATCCTTGTTTTCACACATTTCTCCACTAATCCTGGAATCGCTTTAATGCATCTGAATGCAGTTGGAGAAAAACACACAACTAAATCAAGCTGATTGCTATCTCTTTAAAACGATGACCTTGAAAATTAAGTGTGCCTTTCATGCTACACAAAAAGCCCATTATTTTTCCATAAACCATCACGCTCTTTAGCTCATAGAAGATGAATTTATAGATTCTTTTCTCATTTCAAATCTCTCACATCTTCCTCTGCAATCTCACTGTCAGCTAATGATCTTGTTTCTTATGTCACTGAAAAATTAAAGCCATCAGGAGAAGAGCTCAGAGTCCCGCTGCTACGGATTCTTGATTCCAGCATCTTGGCTTACATACGATTCGTCTTGCATATTACAATACAGCAATTTCCCTACTTTGCTTTTATTGATACATGGAGCCAAACAATGTTCTGTTGGGTGACTGGCAGTGGGGTTGTGAGCTGTCCCATGCTTTGTGGGATGTGTATCTGCATCCCTGGCCTCTCCTATTTGAAGTTGGTATCATGCTCTTTGCCATCCCCATTTGTGACAACTGAACATGTCTCAGAACACTGCCAATTTCTGCAAAATTGCCTTCTGTTGAGAACCATTTGCAGAAGACAAATGTTTACGGCCCTCACCGAGGCCAACCCCTTTGCTTGTTCATCGACTCTCTCTGGCTACACACAGACCCCTTCCCTCTCTTTTACATAATCAATTTTTTCCTCTTTACTGGGTCATTTCACAACCATACAAATATGTCATTATTTTTCTCATCTTAGAAAACAAAAGCAAATAAGCAACTAAAAACCTTTGCATATCAAATTTTCCTTGCCAGATACCACCAGGAAATTTAATCTTTTTTTTTAAACCAAAAACCCCTCAAAAGAATCATTTAGACCCACTGTCTCCATATTTGCTTATTTCATCTTTTCTTAAATCTCCTTCATACAGAGTTTTGCCCATCGAGTTAAGCTTCTCCTCCACCGTTAATGGTTCTTTCTTTTTCTCACCTGACAATCTATTAGCAGCATTTGATATCCACTACCTTATTCTTCATTTGCTCTCCTGGTTTTCCTGTTATTTCTCTAGTCTTTCTTTTCTTTTCTTTTTTTCTCATTTTATTTGTTTCCACCTCTTTTCCTGGAACTCTTGATGTTGGAATGTCTCAGGTCTTGATGCTCGATTTCGTCCCCTCATTTTTTTTTTTACACTTGCTTCCTCAGTGATTTCATTCAATCTCATGGCTTTGTATGCAATCTAAATGCTAATGACTCCCAAATTTGTATTTCCATGCCACATCTCTATCCCGAATTCCACACTCATAATTTCAATTGCATTTTTTACACTTCGACTTGAATGCTGTGATTATAATGGGTCTATTTTCCTTCATATGTATTCCTCACTCTCTTCTGCTCAATTCATAACACAGAGGAGCTGACTATTGTAGGTTTCGTATCTCAAGATTTCCTGAAAACTGGCTACCAGTGGGATCAAACCACAGGAGACACATGTAGAAAGATGAGAAACAGGAGGAAGGGGGATCCCAGTGCCCTCTCAACCGCTCTGACTTGCTGTCATCCTGGTAATACAGGCATTCCTCCCACGGCTGCAGCTCCTCTTACACAGAACACCGTGGTTCCAGTTTCCAGGGCAAGCCCTGTCCTCGGCTCCAGCAAGGCAGCCTGCCCTCCTTAGCCCCATCTGAAGGTGGTAGCAGCCTCCTGCTGATGCTAAATTCTCCGTTCATCTCCCTCTCCCGACTGGCTTTTTGTAAAGCTATTTTTGACCATCAATTACCTGCACTCAAAAAATTAAAGATGGAACTACCTTATGACCCAGCCATTCCGCATCTGGGAATTTATCCAAAGGAAGCTGAAACAGTAATTGCAAAGAACACGTGCACCCCTGTGTTCACTGCAGCATTATTTACAATAGCCAAGATTTGGAAGCAGCCCAAGTGTTCATCAGTAGATGAGTGGATAAAATAGCTGTGGTACATTTACACAATGAAATACTACTCGGCCATTAAAAAAAAAGGAAATCTTACCCTTTGTGACAGCATGGATGGACCTGGAGAGCAGTATGCTAAGTAAAATAAGCCAGTTAGAGAGAAAGATAAATACCATGCAATTTCACTAATATGTGGAATTTAATGAACAAAATAAGCTAACAAACAAAACAGAAATGGACTCCTAGATACAGAACAGACTGACAGCTGTCAGAGGGGAGGGACGTTGTGGAGCTGGGTGAAAAAGGTGAAGGGATGAAGCAAAACAACAACAATAAATAAAAACAACTAATAATAGTATGGTAATTACCAGAGGGAAAGGAGGTAGGTATAATAGGGTACAGGGGGGATAAATGGTGATTGAAGGAGACTTGGGGTGATGAACACAAATGTAATATATTGTTGATATATTACACAACTGTACACCTGCAATCTATATTATTTTATTAAATAGTGTCACCCTTATACATTCAATACATTTTTAAAAATTAAATAAGACTGTTGAATAAGATTTGCAAAAAATTGTATAAAAGGAAAAAAATAAATATATCAACCACCATACAAAATACCTGCATGAATTCTATTTTAAATTCTCAATGAATTCCATTTTCTAGTAGTTGCCACATCATCAGATACCCAGCAGAAAAGTCCTAATAAAGACGCCTCAAAATAAATTGCTATTCTCCATCCCATTGAATGGAAATTCCATTTTTCCAGGTGCCTAAACTCACAAGGTAAAACCTAACTGCGTCTCCCCACCTCCAGTGGGGCCTGAACCACCCCCTCCCTCTCCCTCCTGAGTAACTCCCACACTTAGTTCAGGCCCCTTTCTAAAACGACCTCTTGCAATCAGTCACAGACACAGGACCTGTAGTGATCCTCTCACGAGAAAAGGCAGAACATGCCATTTCTCTTCTTAGAAACACCATTCACAGCCGAAGTCAAGCTTAAAATAGCCACTCATCTCTGTCCCCACCGGATGCACGTCTACAGGACCCAGACCCCAAGCGTTTTAGGCCTTCGCACCGCCTGCCCCTCTGGCTGGGCTCGGTCTTCCAGGACCCTCTCCAGTCTCGCTCCACTAGCGAGGTTGCAGTCAAGGCGGGACCCCACACACCACGGTGGGCTCGTTGCCGGGCCGTGGGGCTCCACCCGGGGCCGTGGGGCTCCACCCGGGCCTGCTGAGCTTCCCCCAGCTCTCCCCTCTGTAAACCAGCGTTACAACTGTTCTTAAGATTGTCAGACGCCCTTCAACGACAGCCTTAGGAAACTTTTAAGGAAGAGAAAAGAGCTTATTACTTACAGACCTGGAGCATTCAGTGTGCCAGAGCGAGCGGTGAGTGGAGCGGCCCTGCGCACGCATGGGCTGGCTCCTGCCCTTATTGAGGGGGGTGGGGGTGGGGGCCTAGTGGGGGTGGGGACCTAGTGGGGGAGGGGCCTAGCATTGGAGAGTTGAGAACCTGAGAGCGGGAATTTAAAGCGCAGGAAGAGAAAAGAACAAGTAGCCCAAATGGTCAGTTGTCCGAAACAACCAAGGTCTCTGAAATGAAGGCGCCTCAGTGGGGGAGGCGGTGGGGCCTCTACTGGGTCCTGAGCTGGGTGCTGTGTTCCAGACCCCGAGCTGGGGCACGGGTGCCTGGCAGGCAAAGCTTAACGCAGGCACTTGCATCACCGAAGGAAAAGACAGCTTTCAGGACTCCCTGCAGTTCCTCGTGTTTGGGTGATGCTGCCATAAGCAAACCTACAGCACAGTCCTCCTGCACCAGCACGAGGGCCGGGCGCCGTCCAGGCCGGACAGGTGCGCCCATCCACGGTGCTCACGTGGTGCCCAACCACACAGGTCTAGAACCAGCCGGTCTGCAGCGGGGCTCGGCTGGACATGCTGAGTCTCGCAGCACTTTCACGTGTTTTGCTTAATGCTCCCTTTTGAAGGATGCTTACTGTGGACTTCCAGCTCAATGCTGCAGCCTTCCCAGTGGGTCAGGACTAGAAACTAAATATGAGGGTGTGAACGAGATAGATTTGCTCCTGCCCTCAGAGTAGTAAGGATCTACGGGGAGATCAAATAATGAACTCATACATCATTGCGGTATTTTCCATCTGTCCAAAGAAATAATACAAATACTTTAAAGTTTACATTGGGAAGCACACGGTATGAGTAGATGAATGATGTCAATCTCTAACAGCAATGCGACCTTAGACAGCTTCTGTTTCATTTCTGAAATGAGACTTTTTATAGTCTATAGGCACATACCCAAGATGAAGACAGCATTGAATTCAAATAAAAGTTCTACCAAACACTGGCTACTCTGAATCACTACATCTCTGTTCTCACCAGCAAAATTGAACTAATAATACTATTAGCTTCTTATTCAAAGAATAAATGAGATAAAATATGAAAAATTTACAGTACATTGCCCAGTACAGACTAAATATTCAATATTTTCCATTTTTGTAATACCTATCATTACTACTATTGTTAATGAAAAAATAATCATTTTCAATGACTCATAGTACTAGCTGTTAACTCATTCTGTTTATTATATTTATAATTGACTGAGACAAAGTAGACCTCGTTTTTAAAAAAACTATTAAGTTCGACTTATAAATATGACAATGGGATGAAGAAACAAGGTGTGGGTTCTTTAAGAAAGGAAATATTTAGGATAAGATTAAGGAAAATGACATTTAAAATTAACACCTACTGCGTGGTAATGCCTAATAGCATCATATGTGTTCTACATGACAAACTTTAAAAGTATTTATGGATCATCATTACCATTTTACAGGTAAGGAAATTGAAGTTTAAAGTAGTTAAACAATTTGCCAAAGTTACACAAACCAGAGAATTAGACCCAGACCTCTATAACATATTTTTCAACTTTTATAAGAAATAAATTCCAAAACTTTGGAAGATTCTTACATATCTATGGGTACAGGAGTCAAATCAGTAGAATAATAGATATTAAGAAGAAAGAAAAAAAAATTAATCCTGACACTAATGTAAAACACCTAACATTTTTAGAGGAAAGTATTTGTAAATAACATCAGAACAATTTGAAAACTATGTGAATTATCTTGAGTAATGATACTAGATGTGAATTAAGAAAACATTTTACAATAACTGCAGAAATCTGTAGTCTTTGTCTGCAATAATCAGTGATATAAATCTCATAAAATCATTGTGATACTGAAACTGATTCTTTTTTTTAAAACCATAATCCATGGCTGATTTTCTTTTTTTATTAATTGCAAGAAATTTGCTCTTTAATATTCTCAACATTTTGCTGTGGTTTCTTCCCCTTTGCTCTCTAACAACTAGTTTAACATCTTCACATGGCTCCCGCTTAGTGGTAATTTCTTGTTCTCTAGCATCACTAAGAGTTCATTTCAACATATCCTTAGGCTTACATTCAATTGTACTAAAAAGACACTTCTATGTGCATATCTCACAGTCATCTCAATCTGGACACATTCCAAGTTTACCCCCTTGTTGCTCCTCCAACGATCCGAACTTCAATCCTTTCCATTAGTCAGAATACACTAAGCTGTCTTTAGTAGTCAATATTCCTTCAAAGCACACACTAAATCTCCATTACTCACTTGTGTGATATGGATCAGGAACACTCCCGCATCTGAAGCCTGTGACCCTCAAAGTTAGTAGAGCAGAGAAAGACAGGCGTAGAGAATTGTGTGGGATATTTAGAGAATGGGTCTCACAATGGGCTATGGCTCTTCTGTCCAATTTAACTGGATGAAGTTCAGACGCATGGTTCTAATCTAAGTGACAAGAGTTTGGGAAGTATCATCTTTTTGTGTGCCCAGGATGAGAATTTCTGGTGACATCAGAACACTGTCCCTCCTACCAGCTATTCTACTGATAACCAAATCACTTCATTCTTCACTTAAAAAAATTTTTTTTTCTTTATTGATTTTAGAGAGAGAGGAAGGGAGAGGGAGAGATAGAAACATCAATGAGAGAGAACATCGACTGGCCACCTCCTGCATGCCCCCCACTGGAGATTTGGCCCACAACCTGGGCATGTGCCCTGACCAGGAATCGAACCAGCAACCTCTTGGTGCATGGGTCAGTGTTCAACCACTGAGCCACCCCAGCTGGCTCATTCTTTACTTTTCATGTGGATACCCATCATCATTTTTCCAAGGAACAAAACCTAGATTTTCATCTATTCGATGTCCAGCAAAATATCTCAGATTTCTAGGTGATGCAGAATAGCCCATATCAGATTGATGTACCACATGTCCCAGGATATTACTTTCCATATCTTACATGAATGAGAAAAACAAGAATGAGAAAATCACAACCAAAAAAAAAAGTCTCATTCAGAAAAACAAGGATGGGAGTTACATAGCAGCTACTGGCCTTTGATAATTAATTACGGTTGTGCCTTACAGTACCCAGCCCTTCCTTCTGTGGGGAGAGTAGAGACTTTTCATCATGGTCTATGACCTTCATTTCCTCCCTACTTACTTCCTGACTGCTAAGATATTGCCACTCATTTTAGCTTTTGGGTGCAACATCATCCCAATTCTTCTAATGACTTGGTATTAGTCAACGTGGGCAATGATAACAAATAACTCTTAAAAATCTCCACGTATGCCATGGGAAGTTTTTAAGAGGAGAGCTTAAAAATTTCAATTTTTAAGCTAGTATGAACTAGCTAGTATGAACTCCATTTACAATCTATTGGCCAGATGTGCTCGCTGAACCTGAACATAACTGCATGCATCATTGTTATTCTACATTACCCAAGCCAGATACCATGGCACACTCTTGGACGTTTTCCTCTACCTAACACACCACCTGGTCGCCAATTTTGATTCAGCCTACCTGAGTAAGTAGCTCTGACCTCCATCCAATTCTTACTTCGATTACTGCTAAAGACTTTCACTTACCTCTTTACCTTCAGGGCCAAACTTCTTTGATCTATTCTCTAAATAATGGCTAAATTATCCTTGAAATTTTCCAATCTTATCATATCAATCCCCTACTTAAAAATAGCTGTTATAGCTCTAGACATAAGTTCAATTTCTTTATCTGTAGTTTATATGAAGTAGCCTCCTATCTACTCTATGTCCTGTTCTTTTTTGGTCTCCTACTCTATGTCCTTATCCTCATCTTTCATTTGTTACCATAGCTCCTGCCTCATGCAACAGAAACGTACTTAGCTCCCTAACAGGTATACACGTATTTGCTGTATTTTCTCAAAGCTCCCTATATTTAATTTAATAGTAATTGCCACACTTTATTTGCTAATATTGCTTTCCATGTATATTCGCTTCATACCCTGTGCTGTTAGAAGGCACACCCTTGTTCACTGCTATAGCAATAAAACCTAAGAAAAGAAGAAAATGCGAAAATAATGTAAATTGATAATTCTGCTTCCAATTCATTGATTATGTGTCTATCAATTCAAGGTTTTTATATTTCTCTTTTTCTGTGAAATCTATACTAGATTTTCCACCTTTGTTATTCTTCTATTATACACTATAAGATATATATATTTACTTCTATATATTGTTATATTATTATTATATTAGATGTTCCGCTTTTATTTCTACAATCAATCATAAGATCTATTTTATTATTTTTATTGCACTTGATTATAGATGGGATTGAAATGAAGAAACGTGTACTTGAAACCAACAACCGATCTTCGAAGTATTTCAAAACCTAAAAATAACGTGAGATACCTTAGTAAAAGAAAGAGAGATGTTGGTGTCATTTTAGTACAATAGTTGAGCAGGTAAAATTATTCCTTGATCATATACTTTGTGTCAGATTATTCTTCAAAATCATATTCTCAAAAATATAATAAAATATATATGCTAAGGATGGCTTATTAAAAATAAACATATGTGCACATAAGCATTTAATTTAGACTGCTTTGATAATATTAACATTGATTTTTGCATAATCCTAATTTAATTTTTAAAACTCAGCTGAAAAGGAGAAGTTAAAATATTTTTTAAAATTTCACTAGTAGATATTTTTATGTTTTGTAATCATAATGCTTAATTTGTGCTGTTCTCAGAACTTTAATTATAAAGCTAAATTGTACTAATACTCATTAGGTACTTCTTAATTGAAGGCACATCATATGTCTGATGTGGCAGTACTAATTGGTGTAATTAAATCCTAATATGCATCAGTAGCCTAATTTTAAAAAGTGAATAAAAAGCAGATAGAAATAAGTCAGTTCTTGAAACTACATAGCTGTAAAATACATAAACTTACTTGCATTGTAACATACACATTTGTTCAGAACAGACCCCATCCATTATATTTCAAATGAATCTCACCAGATAGCATGAAATAGAAAGTAAGAAGGATCCGTCAGGTACAATGCATGCGACGTCAAAAGGAAGTTATAAAGTTGGAGGAGAACGCTTTTCTTTATTGCAAATTCTTATGTAGGTCAAACCCTGTGAGAGGTCCTTATTGTAGGAAGTTTAGAGTGAAATTACAACCCACTTGCAAATCATATTATTGATGTTCAAGCAGGAGGTAAATCAGTGGTGAGCTCCTGCTCTGCTAAAACAGTCTATCAAAACAGCAAAAAAACTATTTTTCACACGTTCAAAAGTGTTCATTCATTTTGCTCTCAGATCTTATTTGTTCCATGTAATATATATATAGTTAGAAAATAGAGTAATTTTGATTATACATTTTATCTTGATATTTTGACTGAAATAAATGACTGAAATGAATAATGGAATATATATATTTGTTTAATTAATTATATGGCCTTAAAATATGAAAGTAAATTATAAATCATTTTAATTTTCTTATTTTATGAGTCCTTAGGAAAAAATGTTTTTTATTTTAAAAAATTAATTTAAATAGACCTTTTTTTTTTTGAGATGTAAACCGAGATTATGAGCACAAATCTCAATATTATAGCCAATTTAATTCATAATCATTCAGATCACTGAGTCCATACATGCAGTGCCTCTGCCCGGTTATTCAGTTTTCAGCATCTCTAAGATTTGCATCTCTGGATCGGGGTTCGGGGCAGGCTTCATGCTTGTGTGCCCTGTGCAACCACACAGGACTCCATGTGTATGATGACCCTGCATTTGGTTTAACGCTCTGCTGTTATATCTTGAAATTCTTAATAGTTTTTGAACACGGCACAACCCTCATTTTCATTTTGCACTGGGCCCTGCAAATTATGTAGCCGGTCCTGTATGGTCCCAGTATTTCTTTTTTAAAATTTTTATTGAACATATTCTGGCGACATTGGTTAATAATATTATATAGGTTTCAGATGTACAATTCCATAATCCACCATCTGTATATTGTGTGTTCACCACCACAAGTCAAGTCTCCTCCCATCACCAGTGTTTTCTTACAACCAGATGTTTTAGTGTACTTAAGACATGGAATACTGTTTGCAAATTCCAAAGGAGAATTTTAAAGGGGATTTTACTTTGCAAAGGTAGTAAAAAAAAAGTAAAACTTAAAGGATGATACAACCATTCTTACAGTCATTTCATATTGTTAATTTTGGAAGTACATCATTTCATTTTCATAGAGTTTGCAGGGAGAAGCACTGTTCATTTACTTTGCTACTGCACTTGGAATCACTGACAAGAATACATTTCAAAAGGAGATCTTTAAGCATTTTAGGTGTTACTGAAAGTTATTAGTTCTCTCACAGATACTTGGAAGAAATATATATTTTTAGTTTATTTCAAAAATATCAAAATGTTTGTAAACTCTTCAGCGTTTTGATATTGGTCTGAACAAATTATTGGAATCCACAAATCACCAAAGCACCAAACAAAATAATCCTATCACAACTTAGTATTATCAGTGACTTGTGAAATTCTGGAAAATGTAAAATGATCCTTTTTAATGGCCAGATATTTGAAAATGATAAGGGTAAAAAAAAAAGCATGCTTATGCACAGCTAATATTAAATTTTAAAAATAAATACATATCATAAACAATCAGTACAATTACTGGGTAGGGCTATCTCGGTAGTTGATTGTTTCACTATTGTTAATTATTTATAATCCAGCCATTTCATAAATATATGAAGGTAACATTCACAAAGATAACTTTGGATGAATAAATCAATCCACTAATACATTAATGAGTTGAAGTCAGAGCAATGATAAGGTGTTGATAGAAAAATAATTTGAAGACAGAAAAAAATGAATACTGATAATATGGTTTTATTTTTGTTTTGTTTTGCACTTTAAAAAGTGGTTCAGAGTGTAATAGAAAATCTTATCAAAGTTCTCTAATACTTTTCAAACTTAAAAAAAATATTAGATTCAATAAAGGAGGTAAATGTGCACATTTCAGAGATGGGAAATTCAAGATACAGATTGGAATTAAACACAAGTTTAAAGAAGATTGGACACAGGATTTCATCTTTGACTAGAACACTTTTTTCAATAGGCTAGAGATTTTCACAATTTTCAATTTTCCTAACACATTTTTACAAACTATATTTAGCCCAGCAGCAGAAACAAATAAAAGACAAAATTACAGCTAATTTGGTTGAATCTGGGTAGGCTCCATAGAGTACAGTTAAGAAATTAAGCTAAACATATGCAGAATTCCTGTGAATTTCAATGCAGTAGACAAAATCAATAAACAATGTTAAACAGATATAACAATTGAGAAAAATATATGTTTATTGTCTGTTTAACAGACTATCCTCTATTAAGTCTTCTAATGCAATAAAATTTCATTTTAAAAATAACTTTAAAAAGCAATATATTTTACTAAGAAAAATTATAAATGTAGCAAATAGATGAGAAAAATACCTGCCATCATAACTCCCAAGTACATCAGTATGGGTATATATAATTCTAGACAGTTTCCCTTGTGTCCAAAAATTGAGACTTTTTATTAAATAAAATAATCATAAGCTCTTTACCCTGATAATATTCCAGAAAGTGGCATTTCCTTAGTCACCAGAACAACTTTTGAAGTCACTGAAAATATTAAGTGAAGAAATTTAAAAGACACTATTTTTCTTCCTCCTTAAAGAGACTATCAGGAATGCAACCTCATGCCTCAGGTTCTTGTGTATCTCTAACTTTCTAGTCTTCTATTATCATACTTGAATCACCATATGGTCATGCATCTCCACCAGAAGCAATGTTCTACCCTTCTGCAAACAGACAAACAAATATTGCCAATAAACTACCCCATGCTGTTTAGGACATTCATCTATGTCAAACTTCCCACTTCTGAGTGCTCTTTCAAACCTTTTGGTCTCTTCCCACTACGACAACTTTTGCTTTGGTTTTCAAGACATTCTCTCAACTGAAATGCCTATCGTTATTCTCCACTGCTTTGGCCTCAAACTGATAATGCTTCAATCTTAGCCCTCCGTTTCTTGGCCACCAGATGTGTCATAACTTTCCTTCTGCCTTATTTAGAGGGAAATTCTTTCTTGGTATTTAAAAATTAATTTAAAATATCTTTGATCATCTCTACTGCCCATTTCACTTGTTCAAGACCCAAGCTAGCACAGGTTTGAGCCTCTTAAAGATTGCCAAGCTATGGACTCCACTATCTTTTCTCTTTCTCTTAATCTTGTTGCTTCTCTTCCTTATTTGTCCAGAAAAAAATTGCACATTCTATCATTATAATTACCTGAATGATAGAATTTTTAAAAAGTGAATGGTTGTTGAATGTACGTGATTAATGAGGAAATGTTACTAAATCCAATGGTTTATTCCAGTCATTTTCATGTTTATTTCGCCAAAGTAACTTGTACTTTAGAATCTGTGAATCTATGCCAAACTACTAAATATAATTCCTCAATGTACTTTTCATCAAATGCAGTGAAACAAGCGTGAATTGCCTACTCATTCCAGTTCAATCCAATCCTAATATTAGCTACCGATATTGTACTGAAACTTTTTTAATATTTCTAGGTTTTAGCTTTCACCATTCTGTACTATTTATTCTTGACATGTTTGTTACCGCTGTGGGAATATACCAGCTGTTCATCCTCTCAGAACAATATCCAGACCCTGCAAAAAAGTGTGTAACTTTTGAGATGAATGCTTCTTTTTTTCATAGAAAAATTTTATGTATTTTAAGTTTATTTGCAATATAACCCACGAACATGGCCAAAATCTTTAGGAAGAATGAAGTCTTAATTGTATTATTTGTGATGATGTCACAATAAAATCAGACAGAAAAATTTACACAGTTTTATTTCAATTTTCAAATATAAAATTGCAAAGAATTGCTATTTGCATTCAACCTTCTACTTACCACTAACTCAAATAAAATGTTCTATTTTAACATTGGCATCATTTCATAAATCTTTACAACATTTATTTAACCAGAAAATATTTTCAGCCAAATTGAGAGGCTCTAGAATCCACATGCTATCACTTTCATTCAGTATTTTAGAGCAAAAAGAACTATAAGCATTTGTTTTAGCATATATTCAAGGTCATTTCAAAGCATGTACAGATGTAGAAACAAAAGATTTGTCTGAATCTGCCTTCCTTGTTAATATTTTAAGTGACTTGAGAATGGTAATTAAAATCTCATTTTAACTCAATTTGAAAAATCCTGTAAGGTGACATTAATTATGTTTTGACCATGGTGACTGTTGATTTCTTTGGAAGTTTTCAAGATAATTTTCAGAAGGCCATTGAAAAATATAATGTTTGAGAGAAAAAAATTAATCTTAAAGTTTTATGCTATTTCTTACATACAAAATTAGATATTTAAGGACTTTTCCTTAAATTGATTTTTTTTTTTTTACTTCAAGGCCATCAGCATAACTTTTTATGTTCTATTCTCTAAGCTACTGTTTTTATTTTTTTTTATTTATTTATTTATTTATTTATTTATTTATTTATTTATTTATTTATTTTATCCTCATCCGAGGACATTTTTTGATATTTTGTTCAGATAGAGTGAGAGGGGGAGAGAGAGAGAGAAACATCGACGTGAGAGCGACACATCGAGTGGTTGCCACCCACACGACCCAACCAGGGCTGGGGACAAACTGCAACCGAGGTACGTGCCCTTAGCGGGAACCAAACTCAGGTCTCTCCGGACCGCAGGCCAACGCTCTAACCGCTGAGCCAAACCGGCCAGGGCTGTTTTGATTTTTAGATCAACAATTAGCATGGATTTCATTTCATGATGCTATGTGTTAGAAACCATGGTTGGCTAATATGATTTTCTACTGTAATTCATGAATTGCTATTATAAAATTATATTCAGCTGCCCAAAATCTTAACTTCTCTAAATCTTACTATATAAAATAAAAGATCAAATATCCATCAACAAATTAATATCCCAAGTCAGTTATAGAATGTTTCCAAGGAATTACAATTAATTTTTACAATAGAACCTGTTCATTGGTACAATATTTTTCAATTTACTTGTGTGTTTTGTTTTTTGTTTATTTTTATGACCTCCTCAGATGTCTTCTTTTATAACCAAACGTGAGGAAAGTAGGTATCTCCTAGAACTACAGCATAAAAATTTATGCTGTATGATTTGGTCAAATACTTTTATGTTGAGTTAAAAGAAGACAGAAAGTGGAAAAATGCAAAATGAACTCAAGAACTCCAAGTAGAGTGTTCTAAGTGTCTAATTATGTCAACACTTTAATGTTAAGTTCGCCTTTCGTGGTAAGATTCCAAGCAAGGCTGAATAGACAGCAGAAACTAGGGAATTAATAGTCTTCAGGTCATGTAATGTTTAGGCTGTTGACTCAAGAATCAGCATACGGGCAGGTTGTGAGGTAGACAATAATAATTAATCATATGAATATTAGCTTGTAATTTTATATTCCGACAAGGAGGCGTTGGGGAAACGTGTTGGTCTGAATATTCGCTTCCTGCAGCAAAGAGAAGCAATAGCATGTAGGCACTGCTTTTCTTCTGCTTCTTGCTCAGAACAGACTCAAATCCCTTTGAAATAAGGGAACTCTAGAGATATTAAAACTATTAAATCTGTGTATACATCTCAAAAGGGAGTTAATGAGGAATTGACTAGGAATAGGTCATAGGAGAAAGCAGACCCAGAGGTCTGATTAGGTATGTTTACATGTTGGTATTATTTTCAGGTTGAAAGAAAAGTCTATACTGCTAAATAAAATGGCTTTATGTTTTTTATCCACTTTATCTTTACCTGAATTTATTTTACTTCTAAATCTGATTTGATTTTTTAATCAGTTGCAGAAGTTATCTCACAGTTGAATTATCCTTTCTCTTTCTAGAAATGTTCTCTGCCAGTCAAACTATATATATGATTCAGTTACTATCTAGATTTCACTTATAATATTTTGGCAGTGTGCTCTCTAAAATTCAATATTCAAAATATTTATATCAATGCTGAATACATAAAATAATACCGAATAGATTACAAATTTTTTCTCCAGATAATCAAAAGCAATTTAAGTGTAGTTCCTATTTAGTCTTAACCATAAAACCTTAAAAATGTTCACAGAACATGTTGATTTTTTAATTTAAAATTAATAGATATTTCATTATTATTATGTTTTTGAAAACAGGGCATTGTAAAATGAGCTTTATTTATATATAATTTGCATATCAAATGTTTGAAAATTTTAAGAACATATAAAATTATTTTGTGCATAACCTTTGAATAGGATTCCAGTCTACATACAGATTTGGTATGATTTTTATGTACAAATATTGTAAAATATTCAGAAAAAAATTTAAATAGATCATTCTTTTTCCTTAGCTTTCAATGTTCTAGGACAAGTATAGTACACATATTCTATTCTATTTATGCATCTCTAAGTGTTGATAAGTAATTTATGATACAACCAGGAGACTTGATTTTTCTTACTTTGCATTTATAATAAATTTGTGTCAGTGTTCACTCCAAATTAAGTGAAAAATTATTTCATTTTTACTTTTATTCTTAACTTTGAACTTTACTCAATATTGTGTTTATGTGATAACTTCTGGGAAGATACACATCCATTTTCTCTCATTTAATGCTACACAATTGAGAGAAACAAGAATCAAACATCATTTAATTACAATACATAAAGGTATTTATAGATGATGGAAATGTGTTCTTTGTTTTCACAAATCTAAATATAAACCATATTGTTTGGTTTATTTCAAGTTTTTAAATACAAGCTATTGCAATAACCTATTTGGAATATTTTTAATTAGTAATTCTTCTTAATATACAATCTCATACATAAGAGGATCCACCTGTTAAAAAGAAACAAAATAAGAATTTCAGCTTATGAACTTTTCATTATATACTTTTTCAGATATACTTTCTGAAGGCAAACTGTAGAATTTTTTTGGAAAACTGATCACAAATTTCCAGTGGGGAGAAAGTTGGGTATAAACTAAACTGTAAGAAAACGATGTGTGTTTCAGTAACTGAAACCCTTGGAACAGAATTAAGCTGTAACTGATTTGCTCATGTGGACACTGTCTAAATATACTTTTACTTACAGAAGTAGAAATAGGAGTGAAACAATGTTATAAAATGTCCTAAATAAACATATAATGTATTAACATTTAGATAGTTTTGAAAGTTAATTTTCAACCAATCAAGGCAGAGAGAATTTTAATTAATTTACAAAAATCCATCATATCTCATCAGATACACTGTCTTTTAAAAGATGGAGTGTTTCTTTTCTTTTTGTTTTAAATTAGATGAGAAAGCAAATATTTGCAAATTTTAAATCTACCTTTTATCAAAATATATATTTTGAATTTGTATTGTTGAAATAATACACAATTTGAATTAGAGGTTGTCCTAGGAAGGAAATGTATTTCTTCAAGGCTATGACATGCTTATCTTGCATACAATATAACCAGATAAATATGGTTACTGATGATGAATTTTTACCTAATTATTCAATATAATTCTTGCTCTCAAAAGAAGAATGATTAAATGAATTAAACAACAGTTAAGCAATTTGATTCAGTATGAACATTATGTGCCCTTTGTGCTTACTTTTGAA
Organism: Molossus molossus; assembly: GCF_014108415.1. Taxonomy (NCBI): domain Eukaryota; kingdom Metazoa; phylum Chordata; class Mammalia; order Chiroptera; family Molossidae; genus Molossus; species Molossus molossus. The sequence goes on along the minus strand of NW_023425377.1, from coordinate 118,692,026 downwards.
TTTTTAAGGTCAATCATTGCATAGAAAAAAATCAATTATTCCTTTAGAAGATAAAATTATAGTTCTTAATTCTGAATAAATTTGTTAATAACTAGGATATATTAAATAATATATTTCAAAAAGTAGTTCAGTCACCTTTGAACATGCCTGTAAGAGGTTTTCTTCAGGATAGCGCAAAAAGAAAAATAAGTTAAAAATTAAGCCCTGGCCGGTTTGGCTCAGCGGTTAGAGAATCCGCCTGCGGTCCAGAGAGACCCGGGTTCGGTTCCCGCTAAGGGCACGTACTTCGGTTGCAGTTTGTCCCCGGCCCTGGTTGGTCGTGCGGATGGCAGCCACTCGATGTGTCCCTTTCACGTCGATGTTTCTCTCTCTCTCTCTTCCTCTCTCTCCCTCCCACTCTATCTGTACAAAAAATGGAAAAATGTCCTCGGGTGAGGATAAAAAAAAAAAAAAAAAAAAATTAAAAACATTCCAAACCAACACCAAAAAACCCAAAATGGTAATACCAAAAACATGCCAAAATATTTCTGCCTCTATTCTAATTGAAAACAATAAAAGTAAAAACAGACTTGGTATTGCTTTTCATGGGTTTATTATCATTGTTGATTTCGCTGGGTAGAGTAATTACATGTCTTAGCTTTTTTAAATTTTTTTTCCAAGAGTACCCTGATTTTCCAACCTCAGACTTAGTACCAGTTACTCACAATAGACACATCCCCCACTTATAATCCTCTGAATGTTTTATTCCTTTTCAGATACCCCTATGTGCTTTTGTACTTTGCCATTTTCTAGAATTTCTTTTCCCATCTTTTCACTTATAATAAATATTTTTTTAAATATAGTGTATTGATAGAAAATCTAAGACCAAAAGACCATAGAGAAGACAGTTTATGACTCAGTTCCCAAGAGGAGGGAGTATTCCGCCCACAGGACCACGTGGGGATGCAGCTGGGTCAATCCCAAGGCAGAGGGGAGGGAGAAAGGAGCAACAGCCTTTATTCAGTGTAGTAAACAGGGCTAAGATTGGCTGGTCTGAATGATTTCAGTGGGTTCTGGAGCTTGGGGCGGACTCCATTGTCTGTACCTGGCCCTCAGGTGATGACGGCAAGGGTGCAGTGAATCAGAATGTGACAGCTTGATGGGAGAGGTGGTTGGGGACTGGTTGGTTTGTACTTACAAAGTAAACCCCAGGAAGGAGGCAGATGAGTGAGGGCTGGTGGCCAGGGAGGCAAGGAGTCTCAGTTATATTACTGGGTCGTCCAGCATGAGGTGTGCCTCAGTATGCATGTGGCAGAAATTAAAACGAGTCTACAGAAGCTAGAAACGTGCTTAAGGCAGTTACCGCACTACATGTTACGTAAGCTTCTGCATAGCTGGTGGTCATGCCAGATCATTTATAGAGTTTAACCCTTCTAGCCTGTGGTTTCCTCCCTCTCTCTGCGCTGCCAGCAGATGCTCAAAACTCCTACTTGAAAATAAGAAGTGATATGGTCATGCCCGCATTTGTACGGTATATTACACACAACATTTAAAATCACTTAGACATGGTCATATCCTTGCCTTTCGTGATACAATAAAAAAGAGTCTGTTCAATTTTTTATTTAATGACTATCCCTTATCTTGAACTGGTCCTCTACTAACATCTTATGATTTATTTCTCCCTCATTTAAATTGAATACGTCCACCTCAACTGCACTTCTCATTGACATTTCTCTTTTGAACTGCATTTTAAAACTGAAGAATAGCATATATAAGAAAAGTACACAGAGCATAAATGTACAACTTGATTAAATATCAAGTGGACCAAATTTTCACTACACAGTCAAGAAACATGATATTACCAGCATCTGAGAATTCCCTCTTATGCCCTAAAAATAAACTAAGTTATTGTATGAGTATTCCCACTTAACTACATTCTTTTTAACACTTGATACTTTCAAGAATTGTCAGTCTGTTGTGATTCCCATTTTCAGTCCTTTAATTTCTAAAGCCATTTGGCATGTTTTCATATGTTTGACAGCCTTTTGAACTTATTTATGTGCCCAGATAAACACTTGTTCAAAACTGTTTAGAGCAGATTCATTTTCAGTATCCTAAAAGTTAAAACAACCCAGTCATCCCTCAACAGAAGACTGGACAAACAAATTGCATATATTTATATAATGAAACCCTACTGAGAACTAACAACAGTGACAACAAATCAACTGGCGATATAACTAGGCAGTCCATGTATTGGACAGAGTTATAAAAAAAAACAAAACAAAGAGAAACACTCCTGATGGCACAATTAAATCAGTTCAATATGGGGGAGGGGGATGTATTGCAGACATTTTACAAAGTTGTTGACGGGTGAGCAGAAACACGAGAGAGATTGCAGTAGCCTTTGGTTAGTGAGAGGAGAGACTGTTACCACCCCGGGGGTGCAAGGGCCATTGGCCCAAATACAGGAGAGATGAGCACCATTTTGAGGGGAAAATAATCTGTGCTTTAAGGACAAAGCCAGTCACTCGTTAGAAGCCAGAGTAAAAAATACCTTGATATACTACAGAATTGCACACTTGAAACCAGGACAATTTAAAAAACTATAATAAAAATATTTAACATGCCCCGATCTTGCTCTCTGCCTTGCCTGAAATCCAGATTATTTGCTTTATCCCATGAATTCTCCCAGCGGCCTGAGGAAAAGGGGGCCCTTGCTGGTGGATCCCCCACAAGCAGCTTCCAAGGCAGAAAGTACAGGCAGAGCCGAGAAGGGCAAGCGGGTGTCCAAATGAAGGAGATGTGTGCTGTTCGTCTGCCCGCATTTATTTTCCTGTGAGTTCACGTGGAAGGACATGCGGGCTCTTTGTCGCCATAAATCCGATTAGTCATCATTGTATCGTGAGAGGATCATGGATACATCATTTATCTCAATGACCTTATATCTAGCTCTCCTCTGTTATGTTTCTGGGGGTGCGATAGCTCCTGGCATCCCTCTGGAGATATTAATTATACTGATTCAGAAATTCCCTTATTGCTCTTACTGCCTTTTTTCTCCTAATGTATAGATTTTCCATTTGTCCACTTTATTTTATTTTAATATTTGCCCTCTGTACTTATGACAGTGACACTTCTCTAAATGACTATTGATTTTTTTTTACTTTGCATTCATCTTCTCAGAGGTGCGTTTCTGCTAGGCTCCTTGTTTTTACTGAGCAGCCCGGGGGGCGTGTCTCTCCGCTGAGAGAGTGGGACTCACTGTAGCTCACACTTTCCTTCGTTAATTTGACTCTATGGAGTTTAATGTCTTCTCTACTGGTACACGGACTGTAAACAGATTTCAAAGATAATTGACTAATTATAAGAAAATATTTAAAACTCATGTAGCAAAAGTTATAGTAGGAAACCTACGAATATTTTAGGAAAATGAAAATATCTGATTAGAAAAATGGTAAAAGTATGTGAGTAGACATTTACTGAAAGACTAAAAAGCAGATATCCAGAGACCTATACATTCATTCATAATCAGAAAAAGCAAATTTAACTGACAGTGAACATTTTATTTTGAGATATAAAATAATGAAGAAGACACATTTGTGAAACTTAAGTAATAATTTTAAAACCAATCTGTGTAAAACAAACTACACTACAAATTAGAATATCATCAGCACCCCCGGAACTTCTATGAGTCCCTTGCTGGGAGAAGTACCTATTACCTTATCTTTTAGGATAATTTCATTACTGTAATTGGAAAGGTATACCATGAATGCACCTCTAAGCAATACACCTTTGTTTCTCCAGCTTTGTCAATTTACATAAATTTTTTGTGACACACCTCTTTTTTTCAACATGTATTTATGAGAGAGAGCCCTATTATTACAAGAGCTATAGTTTATTTATTTTCACTGCTTCATAGTTTTCTACCATTTATATAAATGACAATTTTTATTCTACTTTTATATACTCTTAGGTTGTTTACAACTTGGAGCACTTAGAAGCAAAGTAGATATAAAAATACTTAGACATATGATTCTGAGGTATCTGTGGGTAAGTTTATCTGGGGCATATGACTGTCCAAGGGATTTTAGAGGTAAAGATATGCAGATATTTATTTAGAGGCTGACAAATGATTTTTTTCCCTAAATAACATATCAATTTACACTTCTGTCTGCAGTGTATGACATTTCAGAAAGTCATATCTTCCATCCATCAGTGTAGCAAAAATATTGAAAGTTTAATATCAAATTGCCATCTACAATGTAAAACTACTTTAGATGTCCATTTTTTTAGATCTATTCAATTTTGTAATATGTATATCTTAAAAATGCAACTTCCTTTAAGTCACCTTCTGTCATAGAGAAATACTAACATATGTATCCATAAAGTGTTTTACAAGGATATCTATTGCAACATTTTTTTGTAATGCTCAAGTCCTTATAAATATAGTAAATGTCCATCAGTAGAGAAATAGCTAATCTATAGCATAATGAAGGGTTAACAGCATGATAGAGATTAGTATGTACTGAATCAATAAGTTCCAGAGAACATATTAAATTGAAAAATAAAAACATTTTATAGTAAATCACACACACACACACGCACACATGCATGCACACACAAAGTTTTGGCCTATAAAATCAGACTAATATGCACCAGAGATCTTTTGCAAACTTAATTTCCAAGATACAACTCACTGGCAGTCCGGCCGGTGTGGCTCAGTGCTTGAGTGTTGACCCCTCACAACACTGCCAGTTCAATTCCCGGTTCGATTCCCGGTCAGGGCACATGTCCAGGTTGTGGACCAAATCCCCAGTGGGGGGCAGGCAGGAGGCAGCCAATCGATGCTCTCTCTCATCGATGTTTCCATCTCTTTGTCCCTTTCACTTCCTCTCTCTCTAAACTCAATAAAGGAAAAATAAAAATTAAAAACAACAACAACAACAACAACTGGCAGGCCCAGGTGAAGCAGGATGACGTCAGGTTACACTGGGAGGCTCTCGGGCCACTTCTCACATCAGACGGGCTTTGGCCCAGGATAACGGATGTTATTTCTGGGTAGAGTGAGCCCTCACCTCGCTTACAAAGGGGAGACATTTAGATCCCGAGATATCCTTCTGTCTTCAGAAGGCCCATAAAACGATGCCGCACCAGTCCAGGATCTTAGTCTTGTCTACCACAAACAATCCGAGAAACAAATGTACATTCTGCTGAAAGCTTCCCAGGCTGAAGGCATTCTGTCTTGGAGATCATCAGGTGGTTTGCCCAGAGGTCTGTCAGTTACACAATTCTAGAAAACGGCCTTCTTCGTCTCCAGTATGCTTCCTCTTCGAGGGAGCAAGCGAGCTGTCGAACTGTTGTTTATCCGTTTACTTTCTAGATGATTCACAAGCAAAGCGTGTGATAGTGCGTTTGCCCATAAATGTGTGTGAGTGCGTTGGAAAACGTCTGGGTCTGCAAACCACCCTGGAAATAGGGACCGGGATGCTCTAACACACAAGAGCTTTGCTCGTAATTCTTTTACTTTTATCCAAGGATAATAACTCCCTCTATGGGTTGTACACTTAAAATGTATTTAATACAATGTCCGCATGCGATGATGATATTGTGTTCACACAAGACGTTGCCCTTGCTTTTAGGAGACAGAAGTATTTGCAGGTGAGGCACAGGGAGGGGCACAGTGGCCCCCCACTCTGGCCTGCTGCTTCCTTCAGGCAGCCTGCAAAGGAGATGTGTACGTTTTTAAAAGGCTAAGAATGAATCATCAGAAGAAGCCTATTTCATCACACATAAAAATGATATGGAACTAGTTTAGTTTATCCCACCACGTTCATTCATTAAAATATTGTCTATGGCTGCTTTGGTGCTTCATCAGACTAAAATGTATACTGTGTTGCCCTCTGTATCAATAATTTTCTGACCCTTGATGAATCATCATGATATTTACAAGTCATGGTGAAGCAGTGTAACAAAATTCATACACACACATTCTTAGACTGAATCACAAGTATGTGAATGTCTATTATTCTTGCAAATTTTCAGGTACTTTCTGAAAATTTCTGACATATTTTCTAAATTGTAGTTGGGGAAACTTTGTAACCCACGAATAGCTAGATAACAGTCTTGATCATTTTAGACAGGGGTTTGCGAAAGTAGGTTTACAGCTGTGAGTACGTGACACATGGTTTATTCTTGCATTGTTATTTCGTAGTTATTGTATTATTTATTTGTATTACAACCATACACCTAGTTTTGTCCAGCCCTGCATATTAGCTTTTGGTGTTCATGCAGTCATAAAATCTTATAACGGAACCTAGCCCTAGGAGATGAGTACTTGACAAAGGAGTGGTGGGGAGGTAGAAACAACACAAAGTACAAGACAAAATAAAACGTCCAGTGTCATCATTGGGTCAAGGTTTGGAAAGGTTCCAAAAATTATTTTGGTAAAAAGGCAGACATATTTTTCTTAAAATCCAACTGGATTTTAATTCTGTTTTATTTTAAACTCATAACCAGAGCATTTTCCAACCTTTATTCCAATAATTTTTTTCAAACTTTTTATGACGATTTTAAGCTATATGGATTCTGTTTAGCATGTAGGTTAAATTTTAATTTATTTGAAGGTAAGAACTATCATACTCCGTTATTTTTCAGAATTGGGAACATACTTGAAAGTCATTACCCATGTGGTACTTGAGTTTGAAGTCAAAGGGACCTTAGATAATACAGAATGAGTGGACTATGTATCTTCAAACTTAGCGGAGACTAAAAAAAAAAGACTAGTGAAAATGTAGGCGGGCTCATAATTAACATCAAGATAATTGATTTGAGACAATAAGGAATATATTATTTAATTAGTTTTTATATTCTAACTAATTACTAGTTCAGCACCATGTAAAATGCATATTCTTTTGAGTACTTACTGAATAAATTATAGAAAGTTATTTCGGGATAAATTCAGAAGGAGATAAATTAGAGGAACCCAGTGTGAAGAAGATGAATTTAATTGACATACAGTGCTTTCAAGTGGACAATATGAAACACTGAGCTAAAAAATAAATGTCAAATAATTTTAAGTGATAGAAATACAACTTTTTTCCTCTTTTTGTTTTTTAAACGCTCACCTGAGGATGTTTTTCCATTTATCTTCAGACAGAGTGAGAAGGCAAGAGAGAGAGAAATATCGATGTGAGAAAGACACATCAATTTGTTGCCTCCTGCACAACCCCAACCAGGGCTGGGAACCAAACCGAAACCAAGGTACATGCCCTTGACCGGAATTGAACCCATGACCCTTTGGTACGTGGGCCTATGCTCTAAATGCTGAGCCAAACCGGCCAGGGTTTTCTTCTTTTTGAAGTACTACTTTAAAAAATAACTTTCTAGTTTTTCTTTTGTACCTCCACAAAACTCAAACGACTGTGGTATTTTTTGTTTGTTTTTAATCCTTACCCAAGGATATTTTTTCATTTATCGAGAGAGAGAGAGAGAGAGAGAGAGAGAGAGAGAGAGAGAGAGAAGCATCGATGTGAGAGGGAGACATCAACTGTTTGCCTCCCGCACGACCCTGACCAGAGCCGGCGACAAATTGCAACCGAGATACATGCCCTTGACCAGAATTGAACCTGTGACTCTGGTCTGCAGGCCAAGGCTCTAACTGCTGAACCAAACCAGCCAGGGCTGTGGTATTTTTTTCTAAATATAATTTTTGATGATCTTTCCAAACTAATTCCTATATTGGCATGCTATAAATGAATTAATGCCAGTGTTTCCTGTTACTTCTTTTCCTAAAGAATAAAACATGTTACCTTCAACACAGGAGAGCTATGAAATAAACTCTCCCTTTATTTCCAAACTGAACATATTTGGTAAAACAGGAAGAAGAATTTTGTTAGATATGTAAATTATTTTTCCATGACTATTGTTCAAGAGTTTGCACACTTCTTTATACATTTAAAAGTTTAAAGTTCTGATGAACAATAAAATGCTAATTTAAATACTTTTAACCCAATTTTATATCTTTGTTTTATTCTCTGAGGACTTCTTGCCTTTTCCTTTATCCCAGAGTGATTCAAGAAAAAATTAGCTGACATACTAAGGCAGGTCAACACAGAGTCCGTCACCTGCACAGTACCTTGTCTATGGAGCAGACAGGTTATACTTCCAATGTACCGAAACTCTGAGTTGGTGTCTACATGCGTTGTGTTGAAAAATGCAGCTAGCAATTTTAACAGCTTTTCTCCTGAGATTTCAGTAGATACCCAATAATTGCTTTTTTCTGGATTATGACAATTTTTAGACTGTAAAATGAGAAAAATATCAAAGCTATGTATTTTTCTTTCTATTATTCTCAGAGCATTATAAAGCCTTACTTGGTATAGCATATTAACCTATATTTTCAAGATACATAGAAATGTTTTCCATTCGAAAGAAATAGCATGTGGTTCTTTGGCAATGCCTGTGAAAGACACTGTTCCCTTTTAATTTGATTTGCTACTCAAAATGTTACTATGTTTATTTTTGTATTGTTTAGGTAGAATTGTACATGAAAAACCACATCCATGAACTGACTATTAACTTCATTCTTTTAAAAATAATAATCAAGTCAAATTCATAAAATCTCTCTAAGACCAGGAACAGTAAGGTCAGTACCTATGTTTTATTTCATATAATTTATTGTTTCAGGTCTTATAATTAAGTATTGGATCCATTTTGAGTTAATTTTTATATATGGAGACAAGTAGCAATCTAGTTTCATTCTTTTGCTTGTGGTTTTCCAATTTTCCCAGCACCACTTATTGAAGAGGTTATTTTCTTCTCCATTGTATGTTTTTGGCTCTTTTTCTGAAAATTATTTTGTATGTTGATTTGGGTAACATGGCCATTTTAACTATATTGATTCTTCAAATCCATGAACATGGAATATCTTTCCATTTCTTTGTGTGTGTGTGTGTGTGTGTGTGTATGTGTGTTTTTCAATCTCTTTTAATAATGCTTTTTAGTTCTCAGTATATAGGTCCTTCACATCCTTTGTTAAGTTTATTCTTAGTTTATTATTAAAAGTTTATTATTTTTGTTACAATTACAAAATAAATTGTTTTTTACTTTTTTTGAAATTTCATTGTTAGTATATAGGAATTAAATAAATTTTTTAACATTGATTTTGTATTCTGCAACTTTACTATAATTGTTTATTTTTGCTGGAGTATTTAGGGTTTTCTATATAAAGAATCATGTCATCTTCTCAAAGTGACAGTTATTTTTCTTTATTCCCAATTTGAGTTCCTTTTAATGAATGACATTATATTAAACTAAAACACTTATGCACACCAAAAGAAACTGCCAGTAAAACAAATGGGAGAAGGTATTTTCAAACAACAGCTCTGACAAGGGGTTAATATCTAAAAATATATTTAAAAACCTCATACAACAACACTAAACAAACGAACAATCCAATTAAAAGATGGGCAGAAAATATGAACAGATACTTCTCCCAAGAAGACATACAAATGGCCAGCAGATAAATAAAAAGATGCTCAGCTATTTTTTTTTTTTTTATCCTCACCCGAGGACATTTTTCCATTTTTTTGTACAGATAGAGTGGGAGGGAGAGAGAGGAAGAGAGAGAGAGAGAGAGAGAGAGAGAAACATCGACGTGAAAGAGACACATCGAGTGGCTGCCACCCGCATGACCGACCAGGGCTGGGGACAAACTGCAACCGAGGTACATGCTTAGCGGGAACCGAACCCCGGGTCTCTCTAGACCGCAGGCCGATACTCTAACCGCTGAGCCAAACCGGCCAGGGCAAGAAGCTCAGCTATTAAGGAAACACAAATCAAAGCTAAAATAAGACACCACCTCATATCTGTTAGCATGGCTACTATCAACAAGAAAAGTAATAACTAGTGTTAAAGAGGTTGTGGAGAAAAAGTATTAACTGGTGTTTAAGAGATTCTGATACAGCCATTAATGAAAAAAGTATGGAGGTGTCTCAAAGTACTACGAATAGAGTTGTCATATGAGCCAGTAACCTCTCTTCTGGGTCTCTACACTAAACATTTAAAAACAGTTATTTACAAAGATATGTTCATTGCAGCATTATGCACGGTGGCCAATACATGGGAACAACTGTAGTGCCCTTTGATAGACGATTGGATAAAGAGGATGTGCTACATATATACACTGGAATACTACTCAGCAATAAGAAAAGATGAAATACTGCCATTTTCTACAACATGAGTGGCTCTTGAGAACATAACACTAAGGGAAAGAAGTCAGACAGGAAAGTTAAGACCCATATGATTTCACTCATTTATGGGATATAAAATTGAAAGCAACAAATGAACAAAGAAGTAAAACAAACATAAACTCATAGACACAGACACCAGTATGGTGATTACCAGAGGGAAGGGGTTGGGGTAAAGGGTAAAGGGGGTCAAATATTTGGTGACAGAAGATTTGATTTTGGGTGCTGGACACCCAATACAATATACATATGATGTATCATAAAATTGTACACTTGAATCCTATGTAATTTCATTAACAAATGTCACCCTAATACATTTAATTAAATAAAACAATAATTTAAAAATAAAAATAAATTCAGGTAGGTATAAGATGGTCTAACACAGTGTAAGTCAATAAAATGATTGGTTTCAAATTTTTAACTCTAAGTTATTAAAAAACAATAAAGCACTTTTATACTCCCTCTGATGTCAATATACTTTGGGAATTAAGATGAAGTATATATAAACAAACAACCAAACCTTTTATTTTGTTGTTCAGGAGGTAGTCTGATATTATGAAACCCAGCCTTAGTAATAAATTTGTCACTTAATGAATGCAAAATTTTAATCAGGTTATTAATTTCTTTCAGTTACACTGTTGTTTAGTAACTAACCCATCTAGTAACTTTTTCTGCAAGAATAATGTAAGGATAAGTAAGATATAGTCATTTGATATTTGTTGGATAAATTTGTTCTTATTTATATATTTCTATGTTCTTACCAGATATGTTTTTATTAAATACAATATTTTAAGGTATATAATCTGGATTTTATTTTTTCCTCATATTTAATATAGTATATATTACTATAACATTTTAATATGTTCTTTTTGATTTGCTAATGCTGAGTGAGAATATGTATCTGCTTCCTTCCCTTTCTTAAATTGTGCTTACTTGACTGCATTTTCAGTAACATACGTTTGTCTCACCTTTTATACTTTTTGACTAATTTTATTCCATTTGTGGTCTAGAATATTTTTTCCTCGATACTGCCTTCAGGGGCTAATATAAGTCTGTAATATAATGATAATCCACATCTCTCTAGAACCCTAATCGAGATTTAGGTTAGTGAGGATAGATGATTGATTTCAAATTATTGTTTTCTATGTGCTAGCATCCAAAGTGCTCAAGAGCCCTGGACAGTTTGGCTCAGCAGTTAGAGCTGGCCCATGGACCAAAGAGTCATGGGTTCAATCCCCAGTCAACAGCACGTACATCAGTTACAAGTTTAATATCCAACCCCAGTCGGGGTCATGCAGGAGGCAACCAATCAATGTATCTCTCTCACATCGATGTCTCTCTCTCTCTCTCTCTCTCTCTCTCTCTCTCTCTCTCTCTCTCTCTCTCTCTCTCTCTTCCTCTCTATATAAAAAAAAAAATCAATGGAAAAATATCCTCAGATGAGGATTTAACAATGAATAAGTAAATAAATAACAAAGTGCTTAAGAATTCTGGGGAAAATTACAGAATTAAATTGGATTATTTGACTTTAAGTTTAGAATTACAAATCTTAAAAGGATACTCAATATTGCCAGCCAATCTATTTGTACATGCACAATGTATTCACACTTAGATTATTTATATTGACAATGTTCTGCAAAGTTAGCACACATTCCACTACTAAGTAAATAGGATGCATCCCACAGAAATACCCCCATTTTTCCATTACACATTCTGAAACCTGTCTACAAGTATTCCTCATTTCTTCTTTCCTCTTCTTCCTTCTATTAAAATTCAATCCCTCAACTTTGCCTCTTCCTCCACTAGATCATTCTCTTCATTCATGAATATCTTCTTTCCTATCAATACTGTAGGTTGACCTCCTGTTTTCTCCAGTTGCCACCTTATTTTTTAATTTTTCTTTTAAACATCAACAAAATAATCACCTGAAAGGTCTCCTTCAGTATCTCTTGAACTGTCTTTAATTCACCTAATCCTGGCCTATCTTTCTTCTCTACCGAGAGTGTCACATCTTCCTTATGTTATACCTCTTCTCTCAGGTAAATGGATGTTCTGAAACAGACTTCACTATAAGTTAATTTCACAGGACACTTTTTTATGTGAGAATATTCACTTGCCCGATTTTCTGATTTGCTGTATCTCCCAAACCCATGATAAGTCATTATTGTTTGCAGTATTGCTTTAGTTTTCTATAAACAAACAAATAAAAAAAAACCCTGAATCACATTATACCTCTTGAACTTCTTTCCTTTCTTAAGAAATATGAATGGATTTGAGCATCTGCCTGCTATGGACATTAGCCGTATTGCATTTTGTTATTCAGGTAGGAATTTCTAGGAAGAAGAAAGAAGAGAGATGTTATGTTAGAAATTATCAAAAGATGATGACAATGTAAAATTTTAAAAGATGATAACCACGTAAATAATTTTTTCTTTATTATAACATAGTATTTTTGTAGAGTGCTCCTTTTTTATTCAATAAAGATAATTATATATGGTAGTTAGAATATTATATGATAGAATCACATAGAATATTCTAATAATACTATATGTGGGAAAAGTATTGAGAATATATTAGGACAAAAGAATATTTGTTTAATTGTGTCAGAATTCATTTTAACACCATGAAAAGAGTATGTGTTTGTTCAATTTTCACTCACTGCACAAAGCATTAGATAAAAGAAGATTTTCAGTAATAGCATTTCCTTTTGAGTCTTACCAATCCTTTTAGTTCTGGTATAACAAAAAGACTATTAGCTTTTACTCTGCTGTGTTAAATTTTGATGATTTTTGACAGTCTTCACTGAGACACTCAGAGAAATGAGACTTGCCAGTCGAATAACATAAGATTTCATTAAATTTACCAGCATCAAAAAAAAAAAAAAAAAAAAGCTGTATCTGTCTCTTAACATTTTGACATGTTGTCTTTTTCTAATCCTCTCCCCAGAATCATGTAAAAGGCAATGTGTGTGTGTGTGTGTGTGTGTGTTCAACTCTTTCTTCATGATCAAGATAACCAAGTCTTTACTTTATAATTATTACATTTATGAACATAAAAATAATCACATTGTTTTTTAAATAAATCAAAGTTTCCTATTAAGTACTGTGCATGGTATTTTCTAGCATTTATGAATATATAATACCTAGTTTAAATTTTGCCACAAATGTAACTGGACAAATAGTAGTATTAGGTTGATAAAGAGATGGCTTATGAAAATGTAGACATCTTTCTCCAAAATTGTGTGCTAGTGAGTAGCTAAGATATTAAGAAATCCAAATATTGTACAACTTTATGTTATACTGTACTGGTTACAAAGAACTTGTGTTTTGTTATCTTTGATAACTTGAACTGGTTGTCAACATAATGTTGCAGAATAAAACTTTAAAACATTTGAAGAAAGTGTGAAAGGATTCTTATTTCCACAAATTTAGAGAGCATGCTTTGGGAAAAAAAAGTTTCCATATAATTTCTTGTTATAGTCTTGCTTTCCAGGATCCCTGGGTGTAGAGATGTATACTTAAAATTATTGAAGAGCCCTGGCTGGTTTGGCTCAGCGGTTAGAGCGTCAACCCAGGCACTAAGAGGTCGCTGGTTCGATTCCCCGTCAGAGCACATGCCCAGGTTGTGGGCCCGATCCCCATTGGGGGGCATGCAGGAGGTGGCCAATTGATGTTCTCTCTCATCGATATTTCCACCTCTCTCTTCCTGTCTCTATAAAGTCAATCAAAATAAATAAATAAATAAATAATTACTGAGAAAATAAAATTTTCCTTTTCTGCAAATTATATTAGGTTATGAAAATATGTTTTAAAATATAAAGAATAAAAGTATGAACAGAGGGAAACTCAGGATCATGTGTTATCTATAATAACTAATACATATAAACTGTTCTATTGTGAAACTGTTAAACCATTACATGAAGTGAAAGAAGGAATGCACAGATATGTTTTCTATACCAACTCCAAGAATCACTCACAACAATAATAACTTTTTATATGGAAATAATTAAAGGCTTGCTGGTTTTCTATTTCCATTTTCTAGATGAAGAACACAAGGCTCATATTAGTGTCATTTACCAAAGTCATGGAGCCAATTCCTGGAGATTTTATTTAGTTCTTTTTAAATTTATTCTTTTTTCATGAAGAATGAGACATAGCATCAGCATCAAGTTTGTGCTAAGAAAATACAAAAAAGAAAATACAGCAAATGCTGACTAGAGACCATAAAAATAATTTTTAGGCTAACAAAGTAAGACATAACATATAATCTAATAAAAATGGATAATTATATGACTAAGAGGGTCTTGGGTATAAACAAGCCAATAGGAAATAACACACAATACTTGTTTAAATCTAGAGGGAGACAAATTCATTCAATCTATAGATATTTATTTTGTTATCACATTAGAAATAAATATCGTCTCTGAAAAAGGCCATATTTTATTTAATTTTTATTACATTATCTAGAAAATAACAGTATACTAAGGCAGAGGTCAACCAAATATGTTTTATAAAATACAATGTCAAGTATACTGAGGTATTAATTACACCATATTTTTCTGAGAACTTCATTAAACTAAGATTATTTTATTGATGCGCAGCTTCTTCGTAATGAGAAAGTTAAACAATATATATATATCAGAGAGATTTCACATAGACTATGGTATCAATGTTTATATTATTTTCTTTAACATATACCTGGATGGCCTCAAAACACCAAGCAGAGTAATTAGGACAGCTAATGAAATAACCCAGGGTACCTCCATCAACAAAACTAGATGACAAGTATACAAAATAAAACTCAGAATACAGGATAATTAGCCAAATCCTTAACAGCATGGGACAACACCAGGCTGTATGAATGGCAAATACTGAATGTAGTTAAAAGGAAGTATTAAAATGTCCAAAAACCAACAGATTATATCCAGAAATCATCAACAAGTACTCACCCCCAAGAAAAGAGCATGTACCCTGATGAAAAACACTGGGAATAAAATAAAAGTTAATCAGAGAATCACAGAGAGAGAATAATCTGGTTGAGGATGAGGAGAGACAAAAAAATAATAATTTTCAGAAAATTGTGTTCAGTAATTGTGTTCCTTATTAAGAAGGAACATAAAATCAAACAGAAATTATGCAGAACAGTAGGAGATATAGAAAGAAAAATAAGAGTGAAAATGCAAACCAGAAATGAAAAGATGAATTTAAAAAGAACATTGAAAATATAGAACTTAGGCAAATATAGAACTTAGGAAGAGCAAGCTGTATGTAATGGTTTCTTTTTTTTCTAAAGAAGAAAATTGAAGTCAAGAAAAAATATAAATTATTTGAGTATGTGAGTAAAAGTTTGAAAATTTATATTGGCAACAGATTTCTTGACAGTAACATTTCATACAAGAAGATAATGAGAATTGTTTTAATGGTTATGAAAAAGTGGTAGACAAGTGGTATTTGATTCATTCAAACTGGGCATCATATCTAAGACACACAGAACATAACGGACTGGAAACTTTGGAAATACAGTTCCTATGATCACTTTCTGAGAAATCTCTTAGTACCTGACAACAAACATTAAGTTCAGACAAATGTAGCATGAAGCTTGTAGATAAGTATTAAATATGTTAAATTTATAATTAATACTGAAAAATGGGGATAAAGGTCACAAAATATTATGTTACTGTTAAATGTATAAAAAATATAGAAATTATCTAACTCACAACAAATTGAAGGAAGGAGGAATAGGAGGGAAGGGAATATTAATGAATATCTTAAGAGTATTTGTCATTGAAAGGACAGTGAATAAAAGTAAATGCTAGGCAAAAGGACAAGAGGGATAAAAAGAGGCTACTAGAGATCATTACTATTACTCATTCAAGAAATCAGTCAAGATTATTAAAATACACCAGAAGACTTAGTGCATTTTATAATGAGATTATGTAAGACACTAACAAGAATATATAGAGAACATTTATAAATACCAGACAAATCCCATTAAAATGTGTAGTTATAGTATAAAATTGTACATATATGGTTTATATAGTAGAAAATAATATACAACAACTAAAAGCAAGCACATTAAGTATATCAAAGATATAAATGGTCTTAACTCCTCATTAAGTGAAATATTTTCAGATTAGCTAATGAAGCAGAATTGAATCCATTCTGTGTGCAAGAGAGATACCTAAACAAACAATTTAGAAAGGTTTAAAGTAAAAGGAAGACTAAATATTGCTCGTCTGATAACAAAATTGTGAAGTAAATGTTATAATTTTGTTTGAGACATGGTAGAATTTAGGACAAAATATATGTAAGGAAAGGAAATATAGTATACGATCATTAACAAGATATCTGTTAAATTGGTTTATCAAGGATCTCCCTACCCTCAATGTCTCTTCTTTATTTTTTTCCACCCACTGACTCCCCACAGTGCTCTTTGGCTAGAAATTCCCCCTTTTCTTTGTTTCTGGAGTTGAGCTCATTACTATACTTTACCCTATTGCAATAGTTTCTGAATAAAGTCTGTCTTTACCACTCTAACTGTTGTCTAGCTCCGGTTCTCTTTGACATCAATCTGAAGAATCAATTTCAGAGAAGAAGAAGTAAGTGCAAGAGCCTATTGTCTCAATCTAGAATGGAGATGATAATGATGCCTTTGATAATGATAATGGCAACGTTGATGAAAAAAGTGAATTCATTAGAGATAACAATACTTTGGGGAAATAACTGAACTATCAGGGTTTTTTGTTTTTGTCTGTTTGTTTTTGCATGAGAGAAATAAAAGATCATGATTAAACAACACTGAACTATAGAGAACAGTCAGAGGTAGAAATAAAATTGTGGGAGTTATCAACATTTTTGAGGCATTTAAAATAGTGATTTTTAATCACCCCAGCAGAGTTTTGACAATAGAAATGACTACAAAATGAACTAAGAAAACAAGCCTGTCAAAATTGAGCTACAAGTAGGTGGTTGAGAGTGGCGAGAAGAAATCGAGGTCAGTGTACTTTTAAGGAAATGCATAAAGGAGAATGTTCTAAAGAAGAGGAAGTTGTGCCTGGCCGATGTGGCTCAGTGGTTGAGCGCCGACCCCTGCACCAAGAGGTCACCGGTTCGATTCCTGGTCAGGGCACATGCCCAGGTTGTGGGCCCGATCCCCAGTGGGGGTCATGCAGGAGGCAGCCAATCAATGTTCTCTCATCGATGTTTCTATCACCCTCTCCCTCTCCCTTCCTCTCTCTCTAAAAAAAAAAAAAAAAAAAAAAAATTAAAAAAAAAAGAAGAGAAAGTTATCAATGACTTGAAATGCTGTGCAGACTTTGGGAAATGTGATTAGTGCCCATAGACAAGTTACTGGTGGTCACTAAAAGAGCACTTTCTTTAAAATTATGATGAAGAAACTAGATTAAAATGAGATGTATGGGTTCTTAATTCCAGAATTATGGCAAAAAATAGAACCTAAAAATTCTCACGGGAAACGCAAGTGCAGCATAAACTATAACAGCCACCCATTAGATACATCTCGGAGGACTGCAGGCTGGGCGGCGGCGGTGCCCGTGGACAGGACAGCGCACGGACGTATGAAAGCGGGCACACCTAGCAGCCCAGGTATTATTTATTTACTTGTTTATTTCTTATTAATTTATTTTCGTTATAGATGTTTCTCCATTTTTTCCCCACTGACACCCTCTAGCTGCCCGTTGATTGAAGGCCCTGGAGAAACCAACCCTCACGGGGCTTGATTTACTGAGGAAATAAGCCCACAGGATAAAATTACATTCCCAGATTTTTCTTTTTCCGGACAGTACTTCCAAAATACTGATGTGAAAAGAGACCATATGCAGAAAGTGAAATTGTCCCATGTTGAGGAGACAGACATCAGAGTCTGAGATACCCCATGTGTCTGGGACTTGGGACAAATTTCCACAAAGTAATTAACCATAGAGAAAAAAAATCCAAAAATTTGCATACAAATTCCCTTTAAGTGTGACCAACTTCAAAGATGTACTTGCACAAGCGAGACTAGAAGAAGCCCTAGGGAAAGTTTCACCGGAATATTGCAACATCATTCTCTGCCCCTATTGTCTATGGCTGCTTATGTATTTCAATGACAGATTTGAGTAGTTATGACAGAGAACGTATGTCACACACAGTCTAAAATACAAAGTAGCTGGCCCTACACAGAAAGGTTTCTGAACTACCACCCTAGTTAATCTCATGTTCAATGTCATTTGTGAATTGGTTTTACTTAGTGTGGCCATGTTTGATTTCCTTTCTAATGGCAATAATTATTATTGCCTCTAGACAAAAGATCCCAATTATTTTAAGGTTTCATTATTTGGAATGGTATACTTAATTAAGCCATAGTTTTTACTTCAAGTATAATTAATTAGTGCAGGTATATTACTTTTATGAGATATAATTAATAGGCAGATAGGTTACTGCTCTGTAGCATAGTTATAATTTAAATGGCTTTACAGAATTGAAGGATGGAGCCTGTTTATTATTAATTATATTTCACATCATCTAGCTCATGTGATATAGCTCTCATGTAGAATACAATTTATGCTGTTGATAAGTTATTTTACATATAATAGTTGGATAAAAGAGAATTCATAGTGATTATGGTAGAATCTATGAATATGTTCCTGAGAGAGTGATGGAGAAGACAAATATATATATATATACACACACACACACACACACACACAGATATATATATATATATATATTTACTAAGTTATATTGTAATTTAAGTTAATAAAATTAGTTTTAAATGTCAACACCTATATAAATCTGTCATAAATTTATTTGTCTTTCTGAATGAAAACATAGTTTAGCATTGGTTTGTTGTCATTTTAAGGATGAATTTTTTAAAAAGTTAGTCTGAATCTATTATTGTTTAAATAGCAAGAAGTTGCACATGTGAAATGGACTAATAAATACAACGATGAAGAACTATGGATCAGAAAGACTCAGACTGCAGAGTCTCAAGCAGTAGTGTAATATATTTTAATTCCATATCCAGGTTTATTTATTATTATAACTTAATAACTTAATAATGGGGACTTTATATACCTTCCATGTTGCTTGTTTACACAAGTCTAGATATGATGAAGTATCAGATGACAAATAATTACAGGGACCCGCAACATAAACTTCCCACAGACTTCAAAGCATATTTGACTTATTTTACTTTGTTATTATTCTTTGTTTCTCAGAGGAAACAAAGGATTAGAGCCAAGCATCCAAATCTAAGGAAAACACTACAAAAAAGTGAAAGGGCCTTTACCTAATGCTCTTTCCCACCTTCTAGAAGAACATATAAATACATATTGTCTCCATTTTGTTATCGATACACATGTAAGTTCTAAGATATCGAGTATTTGTAATAGAAATTAGGGTAGAAGGTCATATTCTGTATGTGTCTTCTAGTCTTATCATTTAAAACTATAACACTACATCCTTTTATTTGTGTCCAATGTGATCAAACAAAATAATTATTTGCCATGTATATCATTATATATACTAAAGAGTGGCATAATGAAGTTTAAGTTCCAGAAACTGGAGCCAACTAATTTAGTTCCAAGCTCTGCTTTTCCACTGCCTGTCTCTGAAGACTTAGGGGAAAAAATCACTGAATTTTTGTCCTTGATCTTTCTCATCTCAAGAAGGAAATAAAAGTAGCAATTC
This sequence comes from Molossus molossus, assembly GCF_014108415.1. Lineage (NCBI taxonomy): Eukaryota > Metazoa > Chordata > Mammalia > Chiroptera > Molossidae > Molossus > Molossus molossus. The sequence goes on along the minus strand of NW_023425377.1, from coordinate 118,672,114 downwards.
CTTCTTGGTGTTCTGAGGACTAAATGACCTTTGGTTATCCATGCTTAGAACAGGGACTGTCATGTTGTGTATTCTGAATAAATTTGGCTATTAAACATCACAATAGAAATGACACGCAAGCATGAAAACAGGTGGTTATGAAATGGAAGAGGCCAATTGAACCCAAGATTTATTGTCCTCGGTTATGTTTTGTCTACCATTGTAAGTATCTTTCCCCCATGAGAATATTTTTAGTACCCTAGAGAGTTTAGTGCCACAGTAAATTTGGGTTGGCTGAGAGAAGTGCTTTATTTGGTAACGTGGAAAAGGGTGTCTGAAAAAGAAAGATGGAAAGAAGACATGGAATGAACCTTGAGTACAAATGCTTTCTTAGGCTTCAGTTTTAGGAAACCACAATCTGGAACTGAAAATATATCTCTGGAGAGATCATTCTCAACTGACTTGTGTTTTTGTGTCTTGTGAATACAGGCAAAAGCTTCACTTTTGTTCCAAACTGTCCTTTCAAAGATGTCTGTATGATGGACAGATAAGATAGTGTTCATTTATAGACCAGAGAACAGATTTGTTTATTTTCCAGGAAAACAAAGGTAGCACCTCTTGTTTCTGTTGGAGTTAGTGCATGAGATAAATGGCCAATGCGGCAGCAGATTAAGAATATAGCCTTTGATAATGGCATGATGGCTCTCCCAGGCTGGACATTAAATAATCTCATTTCTTGTTATGTTCCTTTTAGATAATAAAAAAAGTCTGTCCCTCAATATTTTGTGTAAGAAAATATATAGTTTGATATCATTGTCAATATCTGTCACTCAGGAATGGTCATTATAAGACGTGACCCATAATGCAATGTTGTGTGTCCTGCCAACAATCAGAAGAGCTGGAGTAGAAGGTCTTCTCCATGAGTTCTTGTGGGCCCCGTGCTTTCAAAGTGTTGCTTTCCAAAATCCTATGTTAGTTTTATCCTTTTGATTGGAAGTAACTTAGCAACACTTCTACGTTCCAGTCACAGAAAAAGTATAAGAAATCTAGAACACTCAGTTTTTTCTTTATGGATATTAACTGGACATATGGCTATGGTATCATTCATATTACACTGGATAAAACTTAATCATTGCATAGGAGACTAACAAATGTAATCTGTTTGTGGTCATACACACTTCAGGTTCTGTTACTAAATAGATACTAAAAGAATGTCCACTAAGTAAGGACAGCTAGTGGTCTCCACTGCAAAAATGTTACCAAGTCTTTTCCAGTTATGAATACTAAAAAGGTTTATTTGCTACTTCACTTTCAACTTAGAAAGATCTATACAGACTTTTAATAAGAATGAGAACAATGAGATATTTCCTAACAGAGACATGAAAAGCAATTTATGTTAAAGTTGATTATTGTTTATATTACTCTCAGTAAAAAAAATAAATAAATGAACTAGAGAAAAGTCAAATTTGATTGATGTCAGTTTATGGATTTAAAAAATTTATGTCAGTGAAATATTTTTAGAGCTTAAATAATTACAACCTAGTAAAAAGAAACAAATCTTTACATGTTTTGGTGAATTTTAAAAAATTAATTCTTTCTCAGTCAAAGCTAGAAAATATACACTATATTCCCTACAGAATTAAACATTTTAAGCTTTGAAATTCCACCAGGAGAAATTAGAGACATGGCTTCCCTTAAGTAGTGTTTGAATACGGGGATGTACACATTCATATGTAGCTGTTCGTGAGAGTGGAAAGGACCCACCAGAATAAAATAAGACAAACCTACCTTGCCAACGACCTTTCCCAAAATGTTAGCAAATGTTTTATGATCTATTGTAATTGTTTTGCCTTTTCTGGTTCTACTTTCCAAGTCCCCAAGTATTAATTCAACGGGACAGAACCTTCAGCTATAGTTCCAATGTAATGTCCCTGCTCAGGACAGACACTGTAGTTAATTAGAATCACATGATCTTAAGGCACAAAGGAGCAGCAGAGATTGTCTAATCCTGTTCTCTCTTTTATTCATTTGGAAATGGGTTTAGCAATCTTACTAAAGTCACACAAATTTTAAAGACACAAAGAAAGTCTTTATGATAAAAATGCAAATTAAAATTATAAAACTTAAAGGGTATTAGCAATTTACATATTTGTGAGTATGTGGAAGGAACTATGAAATCTTTTAAAAATTGTTTTTCCTTAGGGCATGTTTCTGCTAAGTTTAGTGAGTTCCGAACAATGTTTCTCAATATTCGAAACTTTAGTTTATCATCTAAATGTTAAAATAATAATACACACTTTTATAAGTGTTAAGGTTCTTTACAGTGGAGATTATTAATTATGGGTAAGAGAATATCACAGATTGCTAGAGTTGTACCAAATTCTCAAAATGCATACATGCAGATTGAACAATATCTTCTTGCCAAAATGTCTTCTGGCAATACCCCATAATGTGACTGACCTTTTTAGTTAAACAAAAGTCATTGATTTATAAATAATAATTATTAAATGCCTGAATTATTTATAAATATTAAAATGTATGGGGAGGAGGGTGTCTGGGGGGAGGAGAAATATCTATAACAAAAATAAATTAACAAAAAATCGGAAATAAAATAAAATGTATTTAATGCAATAGAAGATTAATTAATCCTTGCATATAATTACAATATTTTTACAATAAAATGCATCAAAGTTAACTCTTCACTTCTGATATAAACTATTTTGATGGTTCTGGGGGCCCCTCTAACTTTGATGATTCATCAAAAGTACTCACAAAACTTATTATCAGGTTATTCTCATGACTCAGTTTTATTACAGCAAAAGAGACTGAAAAAAGCAGTTAAAATCCTTCTTTATTAATGGATACTGAAATAAATTATGTATTTTCTGTTCACAAATATTGCCTGTTACCTAGAAATATAACTTAAACATATTAAGATTCTATATGTTCTAGTCCCAGGATCACACGTAAATGAGGCAATGATTCAACATGCATGAACCTTGAATTTTAAAGCATGAAAATTGTAAAACAACACAGGAAAAATTTGCTTCCTGGAAAGTTGCACCGTTGGGAAAGACGCACAAGGCTGGAGGCAGCGAGAGCTCCGTCAGCGAGTCCAGGGCTAGGAAGGAAGGTCACTAGTCCGGCTGCTCAAAGCCTGAATCCTCCCGGACCCCTCTTCCTTCTCCTGACCCTGCTTGTTCCCCTCGTCTTTCAACATAAAAGCCTCCTGGTACGTTCTCAACATCCCATTTGGCTTAAGTTAGTCTGAGTTCGTTTCTATTGCTTGCAAATAAAGAACTTTAATAACAAAAATATGTCAAACATGGACTAGACTCCATATATTCTTCCTAATGGAAAATACCAATAATAAATCATTTTGTCAGTGAAAATTAATAAAACGTCGGTCTGATGGAAGACACAAACAGTGCCCACAGGAAAAGAAAAAACACCGAAAGAGGTGAATGCTGCTTAGGGCTCTGCAGGTAGATTGACAATTCCAGATTTCGTTAGAAGACACTTGGACGTGTCTTTGAATAGCTTGTAGAAAGAAGTGGCTTGGATGAAACGCGAAGAGAGAAAACATGCCAGTGAATGAAGACTGCGGAGAGATGGAAAAAACAGTCTCAAAGGCCATGAAACTGGCATTAAATGGAGAATTTTAAGAAATCAAAACAAGCCCTGGCCGGTTTGGCTCAGCGTTAGAGTGTCGGCCTGTGGTCCGGAGAGGCCCGGGTTCGGTTCCCGCTAAGGGCACGTACCTCGGTTGCAGTTTGTCCCCAGCTCTGGTTGGTCGTGCGGGTGGCAGCCACTCAATGTGTCCCTTTCACGTCGATGTTTCTCTCTCTCTCCCTTCCATTCTATCTGAACAAAAAATGGAAAAATGTCCTTAGGTGAGGATAAAAAAAAAAAAATCAAAACAAATTAAACTGACATTTTAGGTGGTGAGTGTCAGCACTTGTATTGCAGAATACTGAAATAATACTGTGGCATTACAAATGTGTGAAGCCTTCCAACACTGTTTATAAAACAGACCTGTTGCCCTGGCCGGTTTGGCTCAGCGGTTAGAGCGTCCACCTGCGGTCCGGAGAGACCCGGGTTCGGTTCCCTCTAAGGGCATGTGCCTCGGTTGCAGTTTGTCCCCGGCCCTGGTTGGTCATGCGGGTGGCAGCCACTCGATGTGTCCCTTTCACATCGATGTTTCTCTCTCTCTCTTCCTCTCTCTCCCTCCCACTCTATCTGTACAAAAAATGGAAAAATGTCCTCAGATGAGGATTAAAAAAAAACAAAAAAAAAAACAGACCTGTTCATTAAATATTTAAAAAAATAAGATGACAGCAGTCTAAAGCCAGAATATATAATTCAAGAACTTTTAGTACTTACTCTTGAGGAAAAAATGAGGATGATTGAAATAGGTACACTAATAAAACATAATAGAAAATACACAATATTTTTAAAAATAAGGGTATAAATTAATTAAAGCTCACAAATTGCTCCAAAAATTTTTTAAATGATTGTACATATAGATATTTTGCAAAATAAAAATTCAGAGAAAATTCCTTCATTAAGATGCAAAAAATAACCATTTAAATATGAAAAAAATACTACAGGGTGTGGCAAAGTAGGTTTCCAGTTGTAAGCAGGTGAAACACAGAGTTTATTCTTGTATCATTATTTATTCATTATTGTATTATTTTCCCTATGAACAACTGTAAAGCTACTTTTGTCCCACCCTATATAGTGACACCCAGACTCTTTTTTGTAGAATGGCAAGTGTTAGAATTCATGGCAGTGATTATTTAAAGATATTTAAGGAGAAATGTGTTACTTTTATGAAAATCCTCAGAATTTCACTGTCAGCCTCATCATTAGTGTGCATGTGAAAACAATGTAAAGTTAGAGGGTTAGAATATCTACCAAGCAAGTCCATCTTGAATGTGTGCTTCAAGGTACCATAGAGATTTCCAAGATAACCAACAACACACTTGTGAAATAATTTTTATAAAGTTACAGTCAGAGCACATTTTGACATCCAAAAATAATGCAAATGCAAAATAAGAGGTATAAATATGGTTTCAAACTATTTTTTTAAATAATTTTTCTTTATTGAGTTTAGAGAGAGAGGAAGGGAGAGAGAGAAACATCGATGAGAGAGAACATCGACTGGCCACCTCCTGCATGTCCACCACTAGGGATCAGGTCCACAACCTGGGCATGTGCCCTGACCGGGAATGGAGCCAGTGACCTCTTGGTGCAGGGGTTGATGCTCAACCACTGACCCATACCAGCCACGCAGCAAACTATTCTTAATATGAGAATTTCTTGGCAGGAAAATTGTTAAATATTAAATGATAAATTAAAAATAATAATATCCACAAAGAAGTAGCATGTAAGATAGGGGAATAGGGGAATGAAATGGTCAGGTTTCCTTGCTTTATATAAGAGCTTAATTTTGTTCTTGGCTTTGATAATGGAAAGTTATACAGGCATACCTTGGAGAGATTGTGTGTTCGGTTCCAGACCAACACAACAAAGCAAGTATCGCAATAAAGTGAGTCACGTGAATTATATTGTATTATTATTATATATTTTGCATATAAACGTTATGTTCACACTGACTATACTGTAGTCTATTAAGCATGCAATAGCGCTGTATCTAATAAAGCATTGTACATACCCTAATTAAGAAATACTTCACTGCTGATAATGCTAACCATCATCTGAGCTTTTAGCAAGTCTTAATCTTTCTGCGGGGGTTGAGGGTATCTTGCCTCAGTGCTGATGAAAGCACAGTATCTGCAAAACACAATAAAGTACAATAAAACCACGTATGCCTATATACTGATAAATATATATATTTTTTAAGCTTACTGAATCAACACGCAGATGATATCTCTCACAGTCGCAACCGGAGATTTACAATGTGTACACATACACAAAAGGCTCAGCAATTCTTACAACAAGGAAAACAATTGAACTGTATTTAAGCCAGTGCTTTAGCAATGTATCTGACTATATAGTTAATGTCACTGGTGGGACACAGTAGAAGTGATTTGCAGTTTTCGGCAGGCGGAAATAAATATATTAAAAAGGCGTAAGGGCGCTTAGAGCGGAGGGAAAAAGCAGGAATCAGAGCAAGTCAGAGGCAACAGTGGAGAGAGGAGAGAGGTCAGTTATCCGCGCGGCCCGTGGCCATCAGCAGGCCCCTTGCCACCGACCACCTGAGCAGCGCACACGTGCCCGCATCTCCAGCGGGGCTGCGGGGCTCTGCCTCACCCCCTCACTGGCTTTCATCTCGGGCCTACAAAGTGCTCCAACTGCCTGAGTGATCCGGGCCTGTACCTCACTCTGCAAGTGAACAGCCCGGGAGTGAGGGCTAAGCAGGCTGACTAGTCTCTGGTTCACATCTGAGCCTCCAGAAGGTGGAAAGAGGGAGTTCTGCTCCCAAACAGCCTCCCACAGGAGGGCCCTGCTTTGGGGTTCCCACAGCAAAGGTCCCTGAGGTCCGTGCATGTGGTCACAAAGGAGGGTTTCCTTCTTCCTCCTGGCTCAGTGCTGAACCGGGTTCCCTGCCCGTCAGAGCTCAACGAGCTGAAAAAGACAGAAAGAAAGAGCGTTGGGAGCTTAGCAAACGCCCGCTGCTCCGGAAAGAACACATGTCCTCCTTTAGGCGAAAATTGTGCGAACACAGAAAAGCATGTGCCCTTCGGTAATTTCCTTTCCTACAACAGTGGGTGGATAAAACTCCTTCCCTCCACTGACCATTTCAGTTCGCTTTACCTACAGATCATTTCTTGGCCATTTTGGTAACAAAAACACACCTTCATTTCTGAAATACCAGGACTTTTAAAGTGCTCCCTGTTTTCTCTTAACTTGTAACATTTGAGTCACTCCTGCCAAAACTTATTAAAACTGTAATCCACTGAGTTTCCCCACACACCCAGAGAAATTCTGGGAGGGAGGTAGGGGGTACATTTCTATCTTGGTGTTTGTCAAAACCTCATAAACTGTGTACATGAGCATAGTAAAAACGAGCAGTCCTGCAGGTGACGGGGGTGGTTCTCATAACAGCAAAGACCTGAAGCTATGGGTAGTAGCACAGAGATGCAACTTTAAAATTGTACGAGTCTTTAAATTTCTCTGGATGGAGTCACCTCTAAATAGTTTATAAAGACCAAAGCTTTATATCTCATGCAAACGTGCTCACACATCCACACACACACATATAGATATATACAATTATTTCCTGTTTATTATGCCTCTTTTGTTCTCCCTGGGTATGCAGTCCCTGGTAAAGTCCTTGGGAGTTCATTCTGTCCCAGCTAAGTTAACCGAAGCTGGAGGAGAGGCTTCATCGTGTTTGCATTGAAGCATTTTCAGAAGTAACGACACACGAACGTGCTGACATCCCAGGACTCAGAGTGTAAATCCAGACGCTGCCTATAGCTTCACGGTCAGGAGCATCCTTGAAGACCTGAGATTTCTTAAGCAACAGCTGCTTTTAAAGGGTTCATGTTCAAAAGAGACATAGAAAGGTGTGATAGGTGTGTGTATATATAGAATGTCACTTCTGATGTGTTTAATTAAAATTTTTAAATAAACTAAAAACAAATTACACGTTGAAGTTAAGAAAGGGGAAGGAAGGGAGCTTGTAGTTGATTTCCTGGGACTACGATGAAATGGGAAAGTGAGATGACCCCAAAACAGGAGAACGTCATGGAGCAGAATGGACGTACTATGAATGATGACCCCTACTTTCCAGTGCAGACATTTTCTTTCCAAAGTCAGCTCTGGGGTTTTATGACCTTTCTCTTTCTTAATAGTATTTGTCTTGCTGCATTTACATTAGTATGTGCTTATGTTGACATATATTATGCTATCTAATCTATTAAAAAGTTATATACAAATACATTTGAAAAAAAATTTTATACATATTTTTAGAAATACCTCTGCAATAAAAAAAAATGTACTTTTTACTTTGAGTTCCACAACTACCTGCTGATTGAAAATAGGACTTTCCTATATATCTTTACATGGCTTTATATCTATTTTTGATGAAAATATCAGTAACTAATAGCCAGTTAATCTCATACTAATTACATCTCCTTACGACTAATTTCCTCTAAAAGTAACTTAGAAAGAGTTTTGAAGAAGCAAGCATGTAATTCAGGATTGGTTTAAATTAATTAAGAGAGTTAGAGAATAAACCCTAGGAAACTTTATAGTATAACTGCTATTTTAATTTGTGGAACATCCTATTTAACACCGTCTTACATTTTAAATACGTTATAGAAAATATCATTAATTTTATTTATTTTAAATATCTTTTCTTTATTGATTCCAGAGAGAGAGGAAGGATGAGGGAGAGAGAGATAGAAACATCAATGAGAGAGAATATCAACTGCATGCCCCCCACTGGGGATTTGGTCCACAACCTGGGCATGTGCCCTGACCAGAAATTGCCAACTTCTTGGTGCATGGGTTAATGTTCAACCACTGAGCCACACCAGCCAGGCACAAAATGTCATTATTTTTATATAAAGTTAAAAATTCAAGCCAAATATTGATATTGAAAGTTTATAAAGAAATAATTCACATTGTATACCACCTGTTCCTGTAGAGCTGTGAACTATTCTCAGACCTCGCCGAATTCTGATGAATAAGTGTATACTAGGAAAGATTAGGCTTCTTCAGAGTGGCCAGTATGTAAAATTATTTTACTTGAAAAGATGACTAGAGTACTCTTGCCTACTCAACCATGACCCACTGAATTGCTCCGAATTATCAAGCAGATCCTGTAGACGAGCACTCCACTGACATGCTCAACTGCACTGCTTTTAAATAACGTAACACAAGCTGTAGAGCATGCTCCTCACGCCTGGAGCAGCGGCCCGGAGACCCTGGCTACCTGGGGCTCACCTGACTGCCTGTCCGCTGTCGGAGCAGACACCGCTCCTGAACACACCCTGCCCTCCAGTGTGCTGCGCAGGGAGCCAAGTTTTCTTCTAGGCCACAGATAAATCTGACAAGGATTCCGTGAGACCAGAAATTTCAAAATGCTTTCCAAATGGGCAGCAGATGTTTTTGACTCTTACCTTGCTTGAGCAATACAGAAATGATCGCATCGTGCCTTGAAGAAGAAAGTGTTTCCCATTAAGACATTTGTCTCTTTGTTTTTATTTTTGCTGATAAAAACAACTGGTGCATCACATACAGAATAGGGGTCTGTATAACTATGTTCCAATAGTGGAACACAAGTCCCATCCCTGGAGTCTCATTAGGCCAGATTAGGTCACCTGCCCCCCATGAATTAGTATCAGTCCAGAAGCCATGAACCATCATGAGCCTGGGTTTCCTATGGAACCTCTGAGGACAAAGGAAAGGACTTACCATGGTTGCTTGACCACAAAGGTCCATCTCCGCCCTTTGGGGTGGGATGAAATTCCCCTGATTTTCCTTGGCTACATGGGAGAGCAGCAGGTACTTGCGTCTTGTCAGGATTTGTTTAGAAGTAAAGAGGAATGGTTGCATGGGAGGCAAATAACTGTTCATCCACTTTGAGATGAAAGGCAATGTCTGTTTCTACTGTGCAGGCTCTGAAATAGAACACATGACTTACTCGGATTTTGTTAGACCTTTGCTGAAAACAGATTTAAAAATAAAACCTCTTATAGATTTTCCATATCCATGCTTCTCTACACTAAATGGCTCTACAATTATTTATTTTTTTAAACTGTGTTTTTCTTATAAAAGTATCACTTTGCAACTTCACGCACCTTAAGCTATTATATTGTTCCCTTGAATGGAATTTCTTTTCTATTCTTTTTTTTTTTCAACCTAAAATGTATGCCCCCAAAAAGTGACCTCCATAAACTTGTGTTTTGTTAAATATGGTGTCGCTATTAACGTTACAGTTTCCTGCACAATTTAAAACCTAAATATAAACTATGTATAAGAAAAGAGCAATATTGTTTCAACGTAACCTTGAAAAAGTGGGGGAAAGTTGAAAGCCTCAGTCCAATAGCAGCCAAAGCAAACAGTAATCTTCACACCAGCCTGGCAGACAATCTACATGGAACTTGATCAAAATAAGATTAAAAGTCCATAGCAATTTCCTTGAGTGGCCAGTCAGATGTCCCCATTACAGGCACCAACCACTCTGCCCCTGGGGCCTATTTCAGAAATAAATTGGTTCGTAGATGAGCTTGATGCAGGAGGAGGAAAAAAATAATGTTTTCTTGAGACTGTAACCTAAATATTATCGAGTAATACAGGGAAATTTCCAAGTCTTTTTATTCTGAAATATTCTTTTTTCCCCCCTGCTTTATAACTCTTATATTTATTACTATTATGTTAAATATTAGTTTCTGTAAATATATCATTTGACCTTGCATAAGATTTAATGAGTGGCATTAAATATTAAATAAGATAGCAACAGTAACCACACCTGGGCAATTGTTCAGAGGAAAATTCTATTACATTATTAGGAGATATGCATAATTATTTTATTAATATTGCTTAGCAATCACAAACATTGGATTATGCCAGAGTAATCTGAAAGAGGCACCATTAACCTAGTAACCTTAAAAGGAAACTTAATCTGAGGAATACTTCTAGATATATTCATTAAAAGAAGGTAAGCCCTGGCCAGTTTGCTAAGTGGTTAGAGCATCTGCCCACGGACCAGAGAGGCCCAGGATCTGTTCCCACCAAGGGCATGTACCTCAGTTGCAGTTTGTCCCCTGCCCCGGTTGGGGTTGTGTGGGTGGCAACCACTCAATGTGTCTCTCTTACATCAATGTTTCTCTCTCTCTCTCTCTCTCTCTTCTCTCTCTGTCTCTCCCTCTCTCCCTCCCGCTCTATCTCAAGATATATGCAAAAATGTCCTTGGGTGAGGATTAAAAAAAAAGGAAGGTAAAGAAGGTAAAACATATTTAAAAGCATTGTGTCACTGAAACTTCATACATGAGTGGAAGGTCCTACTCATATTCAAAGTAACTGATGGTTGCAGAGGGGAGGGGGTGGGGAGCCAGGAGGAAAAGGTGAAGGGATTGCAATGTACTAATCGGTAGTTACAAAACAGTCTTGGGGATGTAAAATACAACATCTGAGAGAGACAGATTTTTCTTCCTGTGGGTCATCAGGACTGTATTTCTCATCCCTGGTGTATCTGGTTCACAGAGACTAATCATCATGTAATCATTTTTATGGTTTTTGGTCTAAGGTTAGTGGGTGCTCTAAGGCAAAATTGCATGACTTTCCAACAGCCAGTCCAAAATAACCAGAAATACAGACCAGAATGCCTGGGGTTATGCTCAAATAAAGTTAGATTTCAATCGAGTCTTGCATCCTGTATTACAACGTGCATAGATGCAAAACGAATACAATAGTTTCTCGTTACCTCTGTGATGTATTTTCACATGGCTGGGTTTCAACATAATTTTGCAATGTCTGCTTCACTGAGGAAACTTGAAAATATTTGATACAGAACAATACTTTTCTGGAATAACCTATTAAAGATTGCTTTGTGAGGCAAAACAGGACTATTAAATAATAACAGTACCAATTAAATAATAGCATTTTAACAATAGGGACTCTACTCCTAAAGTATTTAACTTAAATATATTATAATAGTATTAAATTAAAAGCATAAAAATGTTGGAGGAGAAGTAATAAAGGATATCTTCAGAGAATAAACTTTTCAAGGATATAGGTAATAAAGATGCTACATCACTTTTATGATCATTATAAATAAAAAACTCTACCTCTGTGTCATATTTTAACTCATTAATGCATATTCAAAAATAGTCTTAATATTTTAATAGGCAATTCATGTGATTGGTAGCTTAACGTAGTTAAAAAATAATTCTTGGCTTCAGTCAGACAGATTTAGCTCTGGCTTTGTAAATTTCTAGCTTTATAAACATGATTCAGTTACTTAATTTGAATTCCAGATTTCATTCTTAGAAAGTGGTAATAATGTTGACTCTCTTTAAAATCAATGAGTCTATATAAAGTTCCTGGCAATAAACATCTATGAACACATGACTGTTAACTAGGTATCATTCTTAGGCTGGTTCTTGTTTCAAAAGACAGTTAAAAAAAACAAACCAAAAAAACCCCACCATGATATCTTTAAATAAAATTCACACCCTGGCTGGTTTGGCTCAGCGTTTGAGTGTCGGCCCACGGACCAGAGAGACCAAGGTTCAGTTCCCGCTGAGGGCACATACCGTGGTTGTGGTTTGTCCTGGGCCCTGGTTGGGGTCTTGTGGGTGGCAACCAGTCAATGTGTCTCTCTCACATCAATGCTTCTTTCTCCCTCTCTTCCTCCCACTCTATCTGAAGATAAATGCAAAAATATCCTCGGCTGAGGATAAGAATTTTAAAAATAAAATAAATTCACAATACAGTCTTTTCACTTGTGTTTACTTGTTGGTCACTCGGTCTGCCTTAGTGAGGATTTCTGATTTCCAACAGTGTAAAATGCACATTTTGATCATAAATGAGTCTGATGAAAGAGAGACTGCATTCACATAACTTTTATTATAGAATATTGTAACAATTGTTCTATTTTATTAATTATCGCTAATCTCTTACTGTGCCTAATGCATAAATTAAACTTTTTTAAAAAATGCTTTATTTATTAATTTGTTTTTGTTACAGATGTTTCTCATTTTTCCCCCATTGACACCCTCCTCCCCTCTCCCTCCGCCCCATCTCATCTCCAGCTTTGTTGTCTATGTTCATTGGTCATGCATACATAAATGTAAGTTCTGTGGTTTGTCTCTTCCTCCACAAACCCGCCCCCTCCTCTGAGGCTTGTCAGTCTGTACCCCACCTCTATGTCTCTCTGGGTTAATTTTGTTTAGCAGTTTGTTTAGTTCATTATATTCCACAAATAAGTGAGATCATGTGATATTTGTCTTTCTCTGGTTGGCTTGTTTCGCTTAGGATAATACTCTCCAGGTCCTTCCATGCCATCTCAAAGGATAAGAGATCTTTCTTTCTTATAGCTGCTTAGTACTCCATTGTGTTCATGTACCACAGCTTTTTTATCCATTTGTCTACTGATGGACACTTGGGCTGTTCCCAGATCTTAGCTATTGTAAATAGTGCTGCTATGAACATAGGGGTACATGTATTCTTTGGTGTTTTAGGTTTCTTAGGGTATATTCCAAGAAGTGAGATCACTGGGTCAAATGGCAATTCAATATTTAACTTTTTGAGGTAACACCATATTGTTTTCCATAGTGGCTGCATCAGTCTGCGTTCCCACCAGCAGTGTACTAGAGTCCCCTTTTCTCCACACCTTCGCCAACACTTGTTGTTTGATGATTTGTTGGTGGTGGCCATTCTGACAGGTGTGAGGTGACACCTTATAGTTGTTTTAATTTGCATCTCTCTGATGATTAGTGATGTTGAGTATTTCTTCATATGTCTCTTGGCCATTTGTATGTCCTTTTTGGAGAGGTGTCTATTTAGGTCTTCTGCCCATTTTTAAATTGGGTTCCTTGTCTTCCTCTTGTTGAGTTGTATGAGCACTCTATATATTTTGGAAATTAACTTCTCATCTGATGCATCATTGCCAATTATGGTCGCCCATATAGTGGCATCCCGTTCCATTTTAATGGTTGTTTCTTTTGCTGTACAGAAACTTTTTAGTTTGATGTAGTCCCACATGTTCATTTTTTCCTTTGTTTCTGCTGCCTTAGGTGTTGTATCAATGAAAATTCTGCTGCATATGATGTCTGAGATTTTGTTGCCTACATTTTCTTCTAGAATTTTTATGAATTCACGAGTTACATTTAAGTCTATTGTCCATTTTGAGTTTAATCTTGTGTATGGTGTAAGTTGGTTTTCTAGCTTCATTTTTTCGCAAGTAGTGTCCAATTTTCCCAACACCATTTATTGAAGAGACTGTCTTGACTCCACTGTATGCTCTTGCCACCTTTGTCAAATATTAATTGAGCATATTTTCTTGGGTCAATTTCTGGGTTCTCTATTCTGTTCCATTGATCTATCTGATTGTTCTTGTGCCAGTACCAGGCTGTTTTGATTACAGTGGCTTTGTAGTATAACCTGAAATCTGGTAATGTGATCCCTCCTACATTGTTCTTCTTTTTAAGATTGCTATGGCTTGGTTCCATATAAACTTTTGGAGTGTTTGTTCTAGTTCTGTGAAGTATTTCGTTGGTATTTTGATGGGGATTGTATTGAATCTATAGATTGTTTTGGGTGATATGGACATTTTAATGATGTTAATTCTTCCTCATAAATTAAACTTTATCATAGGGATGCATGTGTAGGAAAACCCATAGTACAAATCGGGCTTGTACTGACTGTGGTTCCAGGCATCCACTGGGGGCCTGGGAGAGTATGCCCCGAAGATAAGGGGAGACCACTGTACAGAATCTATGAATTGTGAACAAAAAGACTTCTCTCTTAGTTTCCAAAATTCATGCTTTTTATTTTCACCTTTATTCTATTCCATTGCCTTAAATCATGACTTTATATTGACTAAGGATTTTTGGTCAGTGAATTTTATCAAATTAAGAAAGTATTATAGTTTGTTAAGGGTTTTGTTTTTTTTTTTAAATCATCAATTAGAGTTCAGATTTTTTTTTTTAATTCTCCATTTTTTTAGATAATCTTAGAATTTCTTTCTCTGTTCTTCCCCTCATTATTTACATAGTTAGAGCAACCTAGATCATTCCTAGGATAAACCACCATTGGTACGGTGAAATGTAACCTCCTTGAATTTCCAAGTGTGTTGAAAAAAGCCTTAAAACCTCTTCACATATCCTGAGGATTAGCTATGTAGACATCCCCACAGTTCATTTTTCTGTATGAAATATAACAACACTGATTTCATAGTTATAGCCCCCTCATGGCCTCTGGGTGAACCCCCAAGGTGTCAAGAAAGCTGAAGCACCTGCCATCTCCCTAGCTAGCATGTTGTTCAGTGGTTATGAAATCACAGTTACGCAAGATGAATGTATCCTAGATATCTGCTATTCAATGTAGTGCCTATAGTTAATAGTATGGTGTTGTGCACTTAAGTTTGTTAAGGGTAGATTTCATGTTAAGTGCTCTAACCACACACACACACACACACACACACACACACACATAAAAACAAAACAACAAAGAAACTTCTGGAGGTGATGCATGTGTTTATTACCTTAATTGTGGTGACAACATCACGGGGTTGCATACATCAAAACTCATCAAATTGTACACATTAAATATGTGCAGTTCTGTATATCAATATACCTCAATAAAGTCATGAAAATGGCTTGAAGATGCATTTTATCAAACAGAGTAAAGTGTGTTAGTCTAATGGACAAAATAACCTGATGGACAAAATAGAAACAGAGGCATGGATACATGGGAAAGACTGACAGCTGCCAGAGGCACAGGACTGGATGGAAGAAGGTGGAGAGATTACCCAAAGACATATATGCAGAACCCATAGACACAGACTGCAGTGTGGTGATGGCCAGAAGGAAGGGGGACCGGGGCGGGTGGAGGTGGCCCAAGGGGAGTGGGGGATGATGTCATCCGCAAGAGTGTCAACAATAAAAATAAAGTAAAAAAAGAAGTGCTATATCTATGTTATATGAAAGCACCATAAGTAGGGCAACTGGTATGAAGAATATTTTAATCTTTAAAAATCCCTATACCATGTACAGCATGAAGATAAAATTCTTCTACACAAGTTCTTCAACATATTCCCTTGTTTAACAAATTATGATAGCCCCACATCAAATGTATTTGGAGCGTACCAGAAATAAAGCATAAACAATGACACAAGCAAAACATAAAAGAACATACAATTTTTGTCTTTAAAATATAAATGATCAAGGTACAAATACAAATATTTTTAAACAAATTATAAATTTATAAAGCAGAAAAACATGTTTTAGAAAAAAAATATTTAATAGAGGTTATACTTTAATTAGCTCAAGTTTAAATTATATTAGGCCTCAAAGAGAGTCCTATTTGGGCCAAGAAAGTACAGATGAGAGGGAAGTGTGTGCCTCTGTTTTGACTATGGGTCGAAAGAGTTCATTAAGGAATCGCGTAGCAAATCAATGGCTGCATGATGACAGTTTGTATTGACCCCACTCTGGAAAACAGATTTGGGATTTGTATAAAGTGCAAGAAGGCTCCTCAAAATGAATCAATAATAACAGTATCAATCTGCCATAGGTAACCTTAAATAAAAGTATGTGTCCAGTTTTTTAATTTTACTTATCAAATAAATTTCTACTCACCTAATGTTAAATTCTGCCAACCAATTGATCTCCCTCAAGTTAATCACGTCCATTCTTGCTTCTCCCCTAAGCCATGATGGTAGCTTCTGACTGTAACTGTAAAAACCTTACACAGCCTCACCTGTTTGGCAGGACAGACCCCAGTCAGGCAAATAATCCTCCCTCCTTTTTATGGGTCTGAAATATCTTTTGTCTAGAAAGATGTATTATTATACAAAAGATCAATTTGGCAATTTATAGTTCATTTTCT
The DNA here is from genome assembly GCF_014108415.1 of Molossus molossus. Taxonomy (NCBI): domain Eukaryota; kingdom Metazoa; phylum Chordata; class Mammalia; order Chiroptera; family Molossidae; genus Molossus; species Molossus molossus. The sequence goes on along the minus strand of NW_023425377.1, from coordinate 118,655,605 downwards.
ATCTGTTCAATTGTTCCCTGGCATTCTCAGAATAGAGCAGGGAATCTTTTAAGAATAATAACATGCCAATTACCTTTAATTACCCTCTAGTTCTTTCAGTTTAAAAATAAAAAATAAAAAAAAATAAAAACCTCTCAATTTAGGACTAGTTCGTGTTTGAATAGAACATTTCATATCTGAAGCCCTTAATGGAAAGGCTTTCTTATTTTACGTGATGTTCTTTTCTATTTAATGTATTCTCTCAATTTAACACATTATTTAAAGTGCTATCGATCCACCTGATCAAGTTGAAAAGATGAAGAAGCACACAAGTAAAGCTTATTATCCATTTATATTTTATTCTGATGATGGTTCCATTTTTACAATCAAATAAATTTTTACTGTAAAATACATATATATTTTAAATATGGCTGTTTTATATAATACATTTTACTGAAATTGGAATAAATCAGTGATGTAAACAGAACAGAATGAATTATAGATATATTGCTTGTGTGATTTATACTCTTGTCCCTTTAGGTAAAATAGTGTAAGAAACAGGGGGGAAAAAAAAGAGTTATCAAAGTTGGAGAAATATAAAGAAAAACAAAATTAGCCCTTCCAGTGTGGCTCAGTGGATTGAGAGTTGTCCTATGGACTGAGAGGTCCTGGTTGGATTCCCAGTCGGGACACATGCCTGGTTTTCAAGCTCGGTTCCTAATGGGGGTCATGCAGGAGGAAGCTGATCAATGTCTCTCTCTCTAAAAAATCAATAACAACATATTTTTAAAAAAGAAAAACAAAATTAAAAATAAAATAAAGAAAAGCTGGTAATTTTTTTCATGTTTTATAAATGTGTAAGTAACCCTATCCCATAACTTTTATATAGTGCATTTTATTTATATCTAAAAAAAAATAGTGAGAAATTTAGGGTTAAGGAGCACATGGCTTTAAATGTAACATATATATTATTTGATCGATATAGTAAATGGACAGCAGCTGTCTTGCATTCAAATATTCTGCTCCCAAATTATTTCTTTTAATTAAAGAAAGAATAAAATTCTGAAAGCTACTTGTCTTAGCTCGGGATGCTATGAAAATGTAAACTAGAAGGCTAAACAACAGAAATCAAATTCTCATGGTTCTGGAGACTGGGAAGGTCAAGGTCAAGGTCCTACCTTCCGAGTGAGAAATCACTTTCTGGTGAAGGCTTACTTTCCGGCTTGCAGACAGCAGTGTTCTTTATCTGTTCCATAATGGAGAAAGAGCATCTCTCTCTTGTCTTTTTGGATAAAGGCACTAATCTTATTAATGAAGATTTTACCAGCATGGCCCAAATCCCCATCTCCAAATACCATTTCACTGAGGTTTGGGACTTCCACATATAAATTTTGGGAAGACACAAATATCTAATCCATAATACTTATGTAGCATGATTGTGGTCTACATCCAAGAATTGGCATTTTTTAATATTATGTTTGTTTAAAAAGCTCTTAGAGTAGAATTCTATGCACATGTTATTTGGGGATTAAATCTGCTTCATTGCGAAGATGATTTTATGCCACACTGTCCGGGCCCCAGGAAGAGACCTGTTTTACAAATATTCCTCGCTCTGTGCCTCACATAGAAGTTCAGCCTGTGTTTCCTATGTCTAACCATATGGCTATTTAAAACCTATTTGGAATGTGTTTTTTTTTTATTAATTAATTTTTGTTACAGATGTTTCTCCTTTTCCCCCCACTGATTCCCCCCTCCCTCCCCGCCCTTTCCCCAGATTGTTGTCCATGTCCACTGTTCATGCATACATGCATATAAGTTCTGTGGTTTATCTCTCCCCCACCACCCCCCTCTTTAGGAAATTGTCATTCTGTACCCTGCTTCCGTGTCTCTGGGACTACCCCATTCCTCAGACTGTTATGTTCATTATATTCCACAAATAAGTGAGATCATATGAAACTTGTCTTTCTCTGTTTGGCTTGTTTCACTTAGGATGATACTTTCAAGGTCCCTCCATGTAGTCTCAAAGGATAAGAGATCTTTCTTTCTTAAAACCCATTCAGAATGTGTTTTTTAAGTATACAAAATATATTAGTAAGTTATATAAATGTTGGGTGCTGTTTAAAAGGCAAAGCATTTCCCAGAAGAGTAGAACTCGGAAGCTATAGTTATTGTGGAAAATTAAGAAATAGCTAAGGTTATTTTGTGGTCATCATCTAAATTAGTTTTGAAGTGGTGATAGATTATATAAAACACTAGAGAAAGCATGCCACGTGGTTAGATTCTGATAAGAGCTCTATTCCTAGCTTGAAGAGAGCTGCATTCTCACTTTTTCTCCATGGCAGAGGGAGAGAGAGAAAGATTTTAACCTTTCTTATATCTCTAGTTATAAGGGCACTAAACTAATCTACCACCCCCATGACTTCTCAACCCAAGCGCCATCTCCCAATACCCTCATATTAAGAGTCAGGGCTTCAACACATGAGCAACACCCTCAGGCCCTAGCAATCATATATGTGCGGATTGGATTACTGGCCCAGATTCCTATTCTTCGGTAATATTATACATGCACGGCTTGGAAAGTCCTTCACAATGAGTGCAGTGTTCTGCCCCACTACATCCAAATTATGATAGTTGTGTGAATCACAGAATCATTCATTTATTTCGTCCGTGTATAAAGAGGTTTAGGAGAGATTTTCTAAGGAGGAGCCAAAGCAAATTACTAAAAAAGAAATGAAATGCTTACCAGGTTCCTATTGTTTGTTAACATAAATACAAAATGTGTCCATTGAAAGGAAAAAAAAAAGGAAAATGATAACATTCCTATTCTAGTTAAAAGCAACCTGCAATGAAAGGTTAATACGGGCTTTCGATGATTAGTGAGGAGCAAACAGAGGCTATGTATGTATAAAATGTAACGTGTTAACATAATGATATGTGAGTGATTATAGAAAGCAAGTCGTTTTTAGAACACGTTACAAAAAGAACTAAAAGTATTTTGCATGTGGGTGGAAAGAAACAGAGAGGGATTCATAAAAAATAAAAGTTGACATTATAGGCAGCATGTGAGAGGGTGAGGGCAGAGCCTTGGAAAATTCTCACCAACGATTTCTTTTTAAGAGGTACGAAAACTTAAAATTTTAGACTACACGAAGAAAAGGCTTAGAAATTAGTCATTCAAACTGAATCTATATATTCTCTATATTTATGTAGATTATATATCTATAATTATATGTAGATTTAGAATCAACACATTAATAGAGGTTTAGTTTCGTCTGAAGCAAGATCTTACCAGTGAAAAAGGGACCTGGGTACTTAGCAGAAACAGGCTCGTCAAAAGACTCAGCCTTGCAGATAGAAAATAAACACACTGAGCAAAATGACCTTAAAATGAATGTGAATGCCATCTGTACATATCTATAAATATCCCTAAGTATCTTGCTCATTTTTTTTAGTTGACATGATAGAGTTTTGGGTGTGCATAAATAACATGCGTGGGTTCATCTTCCACACGCGTCTCTGGCATATCAAATGTGGAAACTGAAGATTTTATTTCAAAGCATCTTTAAACATATTCCATCTGGACATTGTTTAAAGAACACCCACAATATTTATGACAGTGCACAGTATTTACTAGCATTTGCTAATAACATGATAAAAATGCACATTATTGTTATTTGCACTCGTGAATATATTTTCATCTCTTAAATGGCAATTCTCATGTGGCAGTATTATATAAAAATAGTTTATTCATCTATCCTTTAGAACATATGTGTGTTATTTTTAAATTAGTAGTTTTTGTTTTTTTACAGTAGTTTTCGGTCTACAGAAAATGGAACAAAAAGTGCAATTTCCTGTATATCCCCTTTCCATCCCTCACAATTTCCCCCGTTATTATCATTTTGCATTAGTGTGGTACATTTGCTACAATTGAACCATTACTGATACATTATTTACCAAGCCCATGGTTTATATTAGGATTCATTCTGTGTTACACAGCTCTATGGGTTTGATATACATAATGTCACGTACCACCATTACCATATAATACAGAATAGTTTCACTGCCCTACAGTCCCCTTGTCCGACCTGTCCATCATGCCCTTCTCCACCAACAAAACCTTGGCAACCACTGATCTTTTACTGTTTCTATGGTTTTGCCTTTTTCAAAATGTTGTGTAGATAGAATTATAAAGTATGTAGCGTTTTCAGGTTGGTTTCTTTCTCTTAGCAATATGCATTTAAGGTTTTTTTGGGTCATTCCAAGGCTCCACCATGTTTTTACTTGGCTTGATAGCTCATTTCTTTCTTTTGTGTAAGTTAAATTTAATGATAGAGACATTTAATCAGTTTAGTGGCCTCTGCTTAGAGATGAATACAAATATATATATAATTTTTTTTTTCCTCCTAGAGAAACTAAGAAAGAACTAGAGCCATGTTTTCAATCTGAAAAGTAGAGTACATATTGCATGGTCTTCCGAGCAACTGATTTGTATTGCAGGGAGTAGAATTATTAAGCATTTCAGGGTGACAGTTAGACACTGACTTTTCTTTACATAAACAGTTTCAGAGATTGCTTTTTATCATTTATTATTATTATATTTGAACTTCTATGAAGTAAAATGTATCCTCTGATGGTATGCAAACCTATGAACCTTCCTCAATACATGGAGCTCCGTTTCATTTGTCTACAATCTTATCTACTGGTTCATTTTATTTATAAAACTATAAGTCCATCCATCTTTTAATTGATATTTTTCTTGTTTGCTATTTTAAAACAGTTTCAGTGACCATGCATCCTGTGGAGGGCGGCTGAGCCAAGGGCCCTTGTTCCCGTGGTGTTTGCACGGACTCGCCCAGGAGCTTCCGGTGCCCGGGAGGAGGCTGGTGGTGTTTGCAGGGCACCCCGGGAGCTTCCGGGGCCCAGGAGGAGGCCCAGTGGTGTTTGCAGGGCACCCCGGGAGCTTCCGGTGCCCGGGAGGAGGCCCGGTGGTGTTTGCAGGGCACCCCGGGAGCTTCCGGTGCCCGGGAGGAGGCCGGTGGTGTTTGCAGGGCACCCCGGGAGCTTCCGGTGCCCGGGAGGAGGCCGGTGGTGTTTGCAGGGCACCCCGGGAGCTTCCGGGGCCCGGGAGGAGGCCCGGTGGTGTTTGCAGGGCACCCCGGGAGCTTCCGGTGCCCGGGAGGAGGCCCGGTGGTGTTTGCAGGGCACCCCGGGAGCTTCCGGTGCCCGGGAGGAGGCCGGTGGTGTTTGCAGGGCACGCCGGGAGCTTCTGGGGCCCGGGAGGAGGCCCAGTGGTGTTTGCAGGGCACCCCGGGAGGAGGCCGGTGGTGTTCACAGGGCACGCCGGGAGCTTCCGGGGCCCGGGAGGAGGCCCGGTGGGGTTTGCAGGGTACCCCGGGGGCTTCCGGGGCCCGGGAGGAGGCCGGTGGTGTGTGCAGGGCACCCCGGGAGCTTCCGGTCCCGGAGGAGGCCGGTGGTGTTGCAGGGGTACCCCGGGAGCTTCCGGGCCCGGGAGGAGGCCGGTGGTGTGCAGGGCACCCCGGGGCTTACCGGGGCCCGGGAGGAGGCCGGTGGTGTTTTGCAGGGCACCCCGGGGGCTTCCGGGGCCCGGGAGGAGGCCGGTGGTGTTTGCAGGGCACCCCGGGGGCTTCCGGGGCCCGGGAGGAGGCCGGTGGTGTTGCAGGGCACCCCGGGGGCTTCCGGGGCCCGGGAGGAGGCCGGTGGTGTTTGCAGGGCACCCCGGGAGCTTCCGGGGCCCGGGAGGAGGCCGGTGGTGTTGCAGGGCACCCCGGGAGCTTCAGGCCCTGGCCCCGTGGACCCTGCGTGCTGGACCGTCTCGCGCAGGAGCGTCTGCCCAAGGCTCTGCTAAGTCCCGTGAGCTGGCGAAGCCCAGGCAGGAGCCTAATGAGCCGTCGGCAAGAAGGTACCAACAGTCTCGGCCTGAGCTCAGAGGCTGATAAAAAACATCTGGGGTTTGAAGACAATGAAACTTTTAAACCTCCCCCCCTTCCATTGGCCGTATGATAAACTTGCTGAGCTAGCTCAGAGTCTGTTTCCCCAACAGAGAGCAGGGTCCCCCAGGCCCCAGCTTCCCGCTCTAATGTCTCTGTGTCCTTCTTAGCCTCCCGTCGCCCCTACTCAGGTCTGGTTCACCAGCCACACAGGTCGCGGCAGCATATACATTATTTTTGTGAGATATAAATATATTCTTTTTTAAAAATTCAAGTAAGTTCTTTTTTGCCCGCCGGTGTGGCTCAGTGGTTGAGCATCGACCCCTGCACCAAGAGGTCACCGGTTCAATTCCCGGTCAGGGCACATGCCAGGTTGTGGGCCCCATCTCCAGTGGGGGGCATGCAGGGGGTGGCCATTTGATGTTCTCTTTCATTGATGTTTCTCTCTCTCTCTACCCCCCTCTCTAAAAATCAATAAAGAAAAAAAATTTAATTCAAGTAAATTTTTGTGTCAAAATGTATCATTGCATTAGAACTATTATGAATTTGCATAGTTAAAATGTCGATATTTGAACTCGCTAAAACATTACCTGTCAACTTTAATTTGAAATTTCAAAAATTAAGCTGAAAATTATCTTTTGTAACTTAAGCTATATGAAATAATAGTAACAAACCTCATGAGACAGATCAAGATTTAAGTTGTGCATTTCAAATTACTCATTGTACCTTAGCCTCATTTTAGATATCTGTAAAATAATATTCATAATGAACACACTTCATATAAATGTTGAAAAGATTTAATTAGGTACTGTGTGAAGTGGTATTTAGCCATCTGTGTTTGGTACTGAGTGCGCATATCCATTACTTATTGTTTTAATTACACAAAAGCAGTTAAAACTGAACTTAATCAGAAGTTCTATGCTTCCTTTTACACTATTTTACATAAGCAGGAGTAACCATAAGCTTCTTTTTTGCTGTTTGATTTTTTTTAACTTTCTAACTCATTTTGATTCAGATGATATGTTTATAGACCAAACAGTTTTTGTCTTGAAGCAACAATCTAAGTAAAATTTCAAATGCATTATTTTCCTTTTGTTTATTGTGATTACTAAGCACAAATATATTTATTTAAAATTCATTGCTTTTAATTTTGACATTGCCTTGCTCATGTTTTTTTCTCCCTAAACTGGGGCCGACTTTACTTCCCTAATAACCACTGCATCATCGTCCTCCAAGGCTCCCCAGGGAACACGGCTGCTCCACTGAGAGGTGGATCGGGTCTCCCTTCCTTGGGTGGACGGGGCTTGGTGACTGGTTTCTATTAAATGGAATGTGGTAGAAGACTAGGCGATTGCAGGAAATTCAGCTCCCAGTTGACCCTCCTTTAAGGGACGGTCCCCATGTTGTAAGTACACTTTAGCCACGTGGAGAGGCCACATGAAGGTGTGTCATACAAATGCTGAGCTAAATTCAGGGTCCAACTTCTGAGTGAGTAGACTTTTCAGGAGTCTAGCTCCCACCCATTGAGTCATGTAAATGGGGAAGTAATAGAGCAAAGAAAAACAATCCCTACGAGGGCCTATCTAAATTCTTATTCAGTGGCTAAATTTTCTTTTTTTTTTTTTTACATTGATATTGAGGTTATTTTCTTTGGATTGGTAACTGGAATAAACAGCTTTTAACATTATTATTTAATTTTCCTGTCTGCATGTATTATATTTTCAACATATTGTTTTAATTATGGGATTTTTGTTTGTTGTTTGTCTGTTTCTGTTTGTGTGCATGTCTGTGTTTTCTATTTTGTGGGGTATTTCTAATATTTAAATTTTTCCATAGAATATATTTCATATATTTCTGTAATATATTTAGACTTCTATTTCTTGATTGATAAATTTCAGATGGTACTAATGGAAACCCTAATATAAAAACATTTTTAAAAAGAGAAAAAATAAACACACATTTTGTTAGTGCTTATTATTCATGTTCCCCTCTCATGTTAAATAGGTTGTTTAAATTATTATTAATTTTAAATAGATAGTATTCTGTAATTTCCCATAACACCTCCAAATTATATTATACTTAATTATTTAATTTTCTATAAACTCTCCCTGATATAATTGAGGAAATCGGTGCACATTTATCTTCTCTAAACTAGCATATTTTTCTTTTAATATTTGGGTACTTATGCATTGAGAAGTTTATAATAGTCACCATTTGATACTATCTTCTATATTTGTTTACTTTTAAACATAGACAGGTTCAGTGTCTCCACTAGTGATATAACACAGCCATTACCAAACATGGCTGCCACATTTTGATTCCATTGACTGCATTCTGCAAGGTCTTTATATTCCCCTGAGTAGGGCAATAGAAAAATAATACTATAACTCATAACATTTTGGGAGGAAAAATGTTGGTGAGGCCTTGTAATCAGAGATATAATCTAGTAACATCACCAAGCATTAGCAGAGTGCCCAGCCTGAACTATGAAGTCCAATGAAGTCCAAGTGCTTTTACTTTTCTGCACACAGCACTTCACCATCTTGACTACACAAAAAATAAATAGCATTGAGTAACCTTGCTTATATTAGTTTACACTGTAAATAAACTAGAGTCAATAGTTGGTAAAAGTCTTATTATGAAAAAATATAGCTTCACACAGTAATATTAAGAGAAAGATTATAGAAAAGATCAAAGAACATAGAAAGTATATTATAAATAAGGTGCATTCTAAAACTCAGTTTCCATATTATAAAAAGTGATAATGCTCTCTTGCCCAAAGAGATGTATCAGAAAAAAATATTGCTCAGAGAAATGTCCAAGATTTTACTGCCTATATTTTTTTTCTAGGATTTGTATGGTTTCAAGCCTTACATTTACGTCTTTAAACCATTTTCTGTTCATTCTTGTATATAGCGTAAGAGGTTGTCTAGTTTATTTTTTGCATTATCTGTCCAGTTTTCCAAACACCATTTATTGAATAGATTGTCTTTACCCCACTGTAGGTTCTTGCCTCCTTTGTCAAATAATAATTAATCATATAGGCGTGGGCTTCTTTCTGGACTCTCTATTTGGTGCCATCGATCTACATGGCTGTTTTTTTGGCCAGTACCATGCTATTTTGATACTGTGGCCTTGAATGAACTCTTACCTTTTGTGACAGCATGGATGGACCTAGAGTACTATGCTAAGTGAAATAAGTCAGGGAAACACACATGTCGTATGATTTTACTTATATGTGGAATCTAAGGAACAACATAAACAAAATAGAAACAGACTGACAGATGTAGAGAACAGACTGACACACATGTCGTATGATTTTACTTATATGTGGAATCTAAGGAACAACATAAACAAAATAGAAACAGACTGACAGATGTAGAGAACAGACTGACAAGTGTCAGAGGGGAAGGAGTTTGGGGGACTGAGTGAAAAAGGTGAAGGGGTTAAGAAGTACAAATTGGTAGTTACAAAATAGACAGAGAGATCTAGATTGCAGCATGGGGAATATAGTCAATAATGACATGATAAATATGGATGGGCCCAGGTAGATATTTGAAGCAGCAGAGGACCACTCTGTAAAGTATATGCTCTTCTAACCACTTTGTTTTACTTCCGAAACTAATACAGAATGATATTGAATGTAATCTGTAATTTAAAAAATAAAAGAAAAATTAAGTGATAATGATTTTATTGATATCACTTGTTTCTTATGGAAATAAATTACATTACATTCTGATGGTACTATAATAAACCATTGGAATAAGACACAATTAGAGGTCTCTAAAGAATTTAGATTTCTGTAAAAAATTTTTAAATGCATTAACATAAAGTGTGTTTGTTTTCTAAAATGTCAATGTTGATACTTTATTTTTAAGAATCAAAGAATACGTACACTACTGTTCTGAGTAACAGGAAAACAAAATTAAGTCTCTTTTTTTTTTTGAAAACTCATTATGTGAGCATTGGAAGAAAAAACTTTACATAAATAAAATAGATTTTAGGTTCTCCGTATGTTGAGCATTACATTTTAGTCATAGGGACATTTGCATGGTTTCCTTGTGCTAATAAATTGTAAAATAAAAGCAGTAGTATTGTTTATAAAAAATGTTTAAAAGCCAGAAAGAGTATTTATGTGGCTGATAAAAGGTTTTTTTTTCCCATAAAACACTTGAAACTTCCAAAAAAGTATACAAAGTTAAAGGTAATATGCTTAAAATATTTTATCTAAGAGATTTTTAGTGCATGGGTCAATGCTCAACCACTGAGCCACACCAGCCAGACAATCTAACAGATTTTTTAAAAAACTTCTGTTATGTGCTTCCATAAAATGTTATTAAATGTGAGTAGAGAAAATAATTTCTGAAATATGATTGATATTATAGATTCCATGGTAATATAAAATGTGTCATATACCTATGACTAAATGTAATCAATGGGTTTAAGTTAAAATACATTTATCTGTTCTCTATATTAAGGAATTTATAGCTCACAACTTAGCATATTCTTGTTATATCTTTCCATGAAACAATATAATGAGAATAGTAGGCTAATAAAACTGTAAGACAAGCAATAATTCAAATGATAAAAATTTTGCAAAATTATAAAATCAATGATTAAGGTAGAGATAAAAATATTTGCCAAAGGAATCTCAAAGATGGATTACCCTTGTTCAAGATTTTATCTTTCTATTTTGCAATAAAATAAATTTCTATTAATCATTTTAATTTATCATATCAAAAGATTTTCTTAATTATTTTCATTGAACATGTAAAATGTATTTTTTTCAAAATTATAAAAATCTATTTGTATTGTTCAATAAAGTATTCTGCTTGTTTTTTTGTTTTTTGTTTTTTATTAGAGTTTTGGTCATGTTCAATAACTTAAGTTTTAAAAAACACTTCCATGAAAGCTTTCATAGAAGACTACTATGAAAGGTAATATTTCTTATTTTAATTAGTAGAAGAACGCTGCTTCTAAGCTGAATATTTCAGTGCACAAGAAACATGTTTTGCTGTAGCAAATGTCTGATTTTTATTTATATTTTCTTTTCATCATCTTTATTAAGCAAAATAATAACAACAGCATTTGGTAAGGGCTTATCTCCTCATGCCCGTCTCAAAGCAGCTGAATAAGGTTAAGTGAGACATTCGCAGCTCCTGCCCCCCGAAAAGGTTCCATGTAGCACTATTATGAAGATGTGTGTATGTACACACAATCAGTGCAGAGGCTAAGGTTAACCTAAATGATTATATGAAATGCCAACAGCTAAACTAATTTTATATTTTGAGAGAACTGGTTAGAAACGAGACTGCTCAGTATTCATTTCTGCATCAACCTTGCTCTTAGTCACTGACTATTGTTTGAACTTTGTGTATAAGGCAGAATGACTCCGCTTTATGAAGTCAATAACATAAATCCTGTATTTTCCAAATGATCTACTTTCATCTAACTTTCTTTGTTCTTTCTTTGTTATTCATAAATCTTGGTTGATTTATCTGTTAATGATTTCAGTCATCATTTGTGTCAGCCATTAATCCATCCCTGCCTGATACAGAGATAGCACTTCTTGATCTTCGAAGCAACAGTACGTACTTGTGTCTTCTTGTTTAGCATTTCTGCCTCTGCTTCATGCTGTCTTTCAAGAAGTCACAATGTTTTGGGGGAATTCTTAGGTTCAGAAAAAAAATAATAGAATTATGTAATTTTTACTTACATATTCCAAAGCTTTACTAGCTGATAAAATATGACAAAGAAGTAAACTGGAAGAAAATATGATAAATGGTAAGCTGGAAGAAATGGACTCTTCATTCCCTTGGGAAAATGCTACTCTGAGATGGTCAAGGATGCAGGCATTTCATATTTCTCCAATTTTAGAATAAAAAATAAAAGACTATTAGAAGAAATTAAAAAGTCAGTGTATTTTTTTTGGTATTCCGAACAAATGTCTGTGAGAAAAGGTTAATGTTAGCTTCACTAGCACACGTATGAAGACTAAGCGGACAAATGGTCATAACAACAGATCAGAAATACAGGAGAGTGATGAAAACCTGTGGAGAGAGTGAGGTAGGCGCAGGTGAGTGAGTGGTGAAGAGGTTTCCAGGCAACAATATTTCCAGAGAAAAGAGATTCTGGGTGAGAAAATGTACAGATGAAAGTTTGACAAAGTACAGATGCAAATTTAAAATTATTTTTTGTTGCATGAATTTTAATTGTGATCTCACGAGTCTAAATTATAAAAAATTATAATTTTCACAGAGTGAGAAACTTATTTTGAACTGTATTTTGTTTTTTTTACTAAATGTGACATTGTTGAATCTTAACATCTGCTTCCAATCATAATTATGAATATATTTCTTTAGAATATAATAACAAACCAGAGTTGGGGGTCTGTGAGCATACTAAGAGGTACTATAAATTGTATATGTTTAAAAGCTTATGAGGTCCGGCTGGTGTGGCTCAGTGGTTGAGCGTCAACCCATGCACCAAGAGATCACTGGTTAGATTCCTGGTCAGGGCACATGCCAAGGTTGTGGGCCCGATCCCCAGTAGGGAGCGTGCAGGGGGGGGGGGGGGCAATCGATGTTCTCTCTCATCCATGTTTCTATCTCTCTTTCCCTCTCACTTCCTCTCTCTCCAAAATCAATAAAGAAAAAGTAAATTAAAAAATAAAAAAGCTTATGAGATTACTGAATAAATTCATATTCTGTAAAAAGGTCTTGCTTTAAAAATTAAATTTAGCCACCTGCTTAGAAGAGTCATAAGGGAATGTTTCACACATAAAAGTTTTTTTAAAAGTATAAGGAAGCATTGCTATCTTTAAATTATTTAAAATAAAATTAGTAATACAAAAAAAATGATGGAAAATTTTAAGAAAATAGAGGCATAAAATATACCAATGTGTATTTCCAACAAAATAGAATTTCAGGAGAAAAGCACAAAAATTATAGTGAGGTGCGTTTAAAAATAAATGAACAGAGCCTTGGCTCAGTTAGAGCAACAATCCCATATGTCAAAGTTGGGGGTGATCCCCGGTCAGAGAGAATACAAGAACGCTGTGGTGACAGGCAGGGAGGCGGGTGGAGGGGGAGGGGAAAGGGGGATAGTGATGGGAAAAAAATAAAGTAAAGAAAATAATAAAAATAAAAAAAATGAATCAGCCAATGAATGCATAAATAAGTGGAACAACAAATTAATGTCTCTCACGCTCAACAATAAATTTTTTAAAAACCAGAAATATATAACCCAGAAAGTTAATAGCAAAATGATTCAAAATTTACTGAGCAAAAACTGACACAAATAACAAAGAACCAAACAGAGAGAAACTTAACACATCTTGTAAAAGCTGATATTTCAAGCCAACAAAATAAAAATTATAATTCAGGGATTTTCAGCTGGTGTGACACACAAATTTTTGAAACATGTAATAGCTGACTATTTAGTCAGGGGCACTGACCTCTTTTCCTTTAGATTGCCAAATAAAAAATGACAACGGCCAACACAATAATTTTGATTCATTCACAGTAGATTCGTCCATTGTGAATGAATCAAAATTATACCTATTTTGCCCTGGCCGGGTGGCTCAGTTGGTTGGAGCATCATCCTGTGCACCAAAAGGTTGCAGGTTCGATTCCCAGTCAGCGCATGTATCTAGGTTATGGGTTTGATGCTGAAGTGAATACGGGAGCAATTGATGGATGTTTCTCATCAAAGTCTAAAATCAATAAGAACATATCCTTGGGTGGGGATTAAAACCAAATAAAGTCTTTTAAAAAATTATATGTATTTTTTTGTCAGATCAGTAACAATTATTTTTTTAGTATGCTGCAGAATTTTTATAATTAATTTATGTATGCCATAAGATGAAAAAGGTTGAAAATCACTGGTATATATAGGATAATTGAATGTCATCACTGGAAAGAATAATGTGTGTAACCAGAACTTGCATATTATATTTATGTCATCTAGAAATTATACATTTATTGACAGGATATATTATGCTTTAAAGAACAAAAACAAATTTCAAAGAATTGACAAAATGTATTCTCAGAATACAAGTTAAAACATTAAAAATAAAAAACTGAAAAAAAAAATAGCTAGTATTTGGAAAGTGAAAACATACCATTCAATAAAATATTAGTCAAAGGAGAAATCACATTATCTTACTGAATGTTATGAAAGATATTTAACTAAATGTAAAAAAACTACTATACATTAAAATTCATAGGGTACAGATACAATATCACTCAGAAGGAGTTTAAAGGCAATTATTGGGCAACCCAAGTGGTTAAAAAAAAAGTTAACTAAAGTTTCAGGCAAAAGCAACAAAGTAAACCAAATAAAATACTTAAACATGTAAAGTAAGTTAAAGCAATTTCATCTAAATAAAAGATAAAACACAAGAGAAATGATCAATAAAGACAGGAGTATGTCGCAATGATTAATGAACTAGCCGGCGCTTCGGCGAGTGTGCTTGGGACAGAGAGGAAACCAGATTAAGGAAGTACTGCTAAGACTGAGACGAGGTACAGAACTGTGATACTCAGAATATAAACATCAGATATGAAGAAATACTAAAACACAAATGAAAACAAAGTGAGACATGATTTTGCATTCATCCTTTTTTCAAAAACATTATAGTAAATACAAATAAAAAATGATGGGAGTCTAATTCAGAACAACCCCTCTGAGAGCAGTCTGCCATATATAAGGTCTTGGCGAGTTCACGTATTTTAAAACCAGACATTTGCATGTTGAATATGATGAGCTGTGTGGGTATCTGGGAAGGATTTTCCAGGTGAAGGGTTGGCCAGTGCAACCTCATGACCCATAATTTATCTGGAGTGTTACAGCAGATAACTGTGGGGGAGCCACTGAGGAACAGATGGGAGGTCAATGAGGTGGTGGAGAACTGGGTGGATGGTGACATCGTCTTAGCTTGCAAGCATTTTGACTTGTATTCTGAGCAAGATGTGAAGGCACTGGATGGTTTTGAAGCTACACTATGTTTTAAGTTTAGGGGAGTCATTCTGGATACTGAAGGGCACACTGCAGTGGGACATGTCTAGAAAAAAGGCACTAGGTAATTGGGAAGCTGATGAGTTAATCTATTGTGAGTTGGTTGTGGATTTCACCAGATTGATACGGGCACAGGTGCCCAGATAGTTGATTTGTGGAAATATTTGGAAGGCGCTCATACAATTTCGAGGAAGGCTATAATTTTAGTATGCAAATTTGACCAATTTTAAATTATTTCTCATTAAGGAAATATTATAAAATATAACTAAGTGTTGATAGGTATTAGAAGTATTTCTAAAAGGTATATTATACTCTAACACTGTATATTTGTTATGTAAAGACAATTGTAGTTTTAAATGTTCAGGAATGTACCTATGTTTTAATATATATTCAAATATAACCGAACTATTGCAGGAACAGACTATTCATATTATTAGACTTGAACTATTTTACAATCCATGAAGGTAGTTTAGCAAGCCTCTCAGCAGGGTGAGTTCAAGCAATTAACTTGTATATAAAAAAATACTAAGTTGCCTCATTAGGTTTTGTGACTGTAATCTCTAAAAATGTAACCTTAGTAAGTGTAGGCAAAGAGGAATTTAAGATTTTTCATGAAAATGCCTGAAGAATGTCTTTAGAGGTAGGATTTCACACATATTTTGGGGACACATGTGAAACTAAAATCAGCTTGAGATCATCTAAGATGGCAACTGTGGAACCAGAAACCACCCCTACTCCTAATCACCCACCTACAGAAGGAGACGGAACAGAAACTAACCAAGAGGTTGCTAACCCAGAACATTATATTAAACAACCTTTACAGAACAGATGGGAACTCTGTTTTTTTCAAATGATAAATGCGAAACTTGGCAAGCAAACCTTTGGCTGATCTCTGAGTCTGATACTGTTGAAGACTTTTGGGCTCTGTACAACCATATCCAGTTGTCTAGTAATTTAATGCCTGGCTGTGACTACTCACTCTTGGAGGGTGGTATTAAGCCTATATGGGAAGATGAGAAAAACAAGGAGGACGATGGCTAATTACATTAGACAAACAGCAGAGATAAAGTGACCTGATCGTTTGTGGCTAGAGATATTGCTGTGACTTATTGGAGAATCTTCTGATGACTACAGTGATGATGTATGTAGAGCTGTGTTAATGTTAGAGCTGAAGGTGATAAGGTAGCAATATGGACTACTGAATGTGAAAACAGAGAAGCTGTTACACATATAGGGAAGTATACAAGGAAAGGTTAGAACTTCCTCCAAAGATAGTGATTGGTTATTAGTCCCACGCAGACACAGTTACTAAGAGCAGCTCCACCACTAAAAATAGGTTTGTTGTTTAAGAAGACACCTTCTGAGTATTCTTATAGGAGATTGTGTCAAGCAATCGAGATTTGGGAGCTGAACCAAAGCCTCTTCAAAAGCAGAGTGAACTGCATTGAAGTTTGATTTCCATCTAAATATTGCAAAGATATAAAAGAAGTCTCATTCAGTTGCAACAAGAACATGCAAAGATATTTGAACACATGGAGACTAAATAGCATGTTATTACAAATTTCTAGAAACACATAGTCTCCCAAAACTGGACACAGAAGAGATAGAAAACTTGAACAGACCAATAATAACTAAGAAAATTAAAGATGTAATCAAGACTGTCCCAGCAAACAAAAGCCCAGGCCTGGACAGCTTCACTGGGAAGTTTTACCAAACATTCAAAGAAGAACTAACCCATTCTCCACAAACTATTTCAAAAAATTCAAGAAGAATAAAGATTTCCAAACTTGTATTATGAGGCCGGCATAATTCTAATTCCAAAATCAGAAAAAGACACTACAAAGAAAGAAAACTACAGGCCAATATCCCTGATGAACATAGATGCCAAAATCCTGAACAAAATACTAGCAAATAAGATCCAGCAATACATCAAAAAATTATTCACCATGACCAAGTGGGACTCATCCCAAAGATGCAAGGCTAGTACAATATTCACAAATCGATAAATGTGATACACCGCATAAACAAAATGAAAGATAAAAACCACATAATCATATCAATAGACATTGAAAAAGCATTTGACAAAATCCAGCACCCATTTTTTATAAAAACACTCAACAATGTGGGAATAGAGGGGTCATATCTCGACATAATAAAGGCCATATATGAAAGACATACAGCTAACATCATACTCAGTGGCAAAAACTAAAAGCGTTTCCCTTAAGAACAGGAAAAAGACAGGGATGCCCACTTTTGCCACTCTTATTTAACATAGTACTGGAAGTCTTAGCCACAGTAATTAGACATAAAGAAAAAATAAAAGGGATCCAAATTGGAAAGGAGGAAGTAAAACTGTCATTATTTGCAGATGACATGATATTATACATAGAAAACCCTAAAGACTCCATCAAAAATTTACTATACTTAATAAGTGAATTTGCCAAAGTAGCAGGATACAAAATTAAGTCAAGAAATTGACAGCATTCTTATACACCAATGATGACCAGGTTATACTACAAAGCTACTGTAATCAAAACAGCCTGGTACTGGCACAGGAACAGGCATATAGACCAGTGGAACAGAACTCAGAAACCAGAAATTGACCCAAGACATTATGCTCAATTAATATTTGACAAAGGAGGCAAGAGCATACAATGGAGTAAAGACAGCCTTTTCAATAAATGGAGTTGGGAAAATTGGACAGCTACATGCAAAAAAACGAAACTAGACAATCAACTTACATCATACACAAGAATAAATTCAAAATGAATAAAAGACTAAATGTGACTCGTTCATCCATAAAAATCCTAGAAGAAAATGTTGGCAACAAAATGTTGGACATCATACACAGCAGAATTTTCACTGATACATCACCCAAGGCAACAGAAACAAAGGAATAAATGAACACATAGGACTACATCAAACTAAAAAGCTTCTGCACAGCAAAAGAAACAACCATCAAAATGGAAGGGGAACCCACTGTATGGGAGAGCATAATTGCCAATGATACATTAGATAAAGGGTTAATTTCCAAAATATATAGTGTGCTCACACAACTCAAAAATAGAAAGACAAAGAACCCAATTAAAAAAATAGAAAAAGAAACTAGACACCTCTCCAAACAGGACATACAAATGGCTAAGAGACATATAAAGAAATGTTCAACATCACTAATCATCAGAAAGATGCATATTAAAACAACTATGAGGTATCACCTCACACCTGTCAGAATAGCTGCCATCAACAAATCATCAAACAACAAGTGTTGGCGAGGGTGTGGAAAAAGGGAGATTCTAGTACACTGCTGGTGGGAATGCAGACTGGTATAGCCACTATGGAAAACACTATGGTGTTACCTCAAAAATTAAAAATTGAATTGCCATTTGACTCAGTGATCCCACTTCTAGGAATATACCCTAAGAAGCCTGAAACACCAATCAGAAAGAATGTATGTACCCCCATGTTCATAGAAGCACTATTTACAATAGCTAAGATCTGGAAATAGCCCAAGTGTCCATCAGTAGACAAATGCATAAAAAAGCTGTGGTACATATACACAATGGAGTACTATGCAGCTGTAAGAAAGAAAGATCTCTTATCTTTTGAGAGGACATGGAGGGACCCGGAGAGTATTATCCTAAGTGAAACAAGCCAAGCAGAGAAAGACAAATATCACATGATCTCACTTATTTGTGGAATATAATGAACATAACAGTCTGAGGAACAGGGTAGATCCAGAAACATGGAAGTAGGGTACAGACTGACAACCCTCAGAACTGGTGGTGGGGGGGGAGATAAACCACAGAACTTATATGCATAACTGATGGACATGGACAACAAAGCTGGAGACAGGGTGGGGGGGATGGGGAGGATGGTGTCAATGTGGAAAAAAGGAGAAAAATCTGTAACAAAAATGAATTAATAAAAAAAAAAAGGAAGAATAATTTAAATCCAAAAAAAAAACCTAAAAAACTAAAATCAGCTTGGCATAATGAAATAAAAAGAATGATGTGATTTTTATTGAAATAAACATAAAATATTTATTAATGTATTCTGTTTTTTCAGTTTTGTTCACATTTTATATTATTTTATTATTATAGTTGATATATATTATATTAGTTTCAGGTATAGTGTACAACATTGTATTTTGACATTTGTATAGCTCATGAAGTGATCACCAGAATAGGTTTATTTAGAATAAATAATGTTAAGGACTTTAAATCAACATGATATTAGCCATTATTGCTGGACACTGACCACTCACAATAAAATATAAAATAAAATGAAATGAAATAAAATAATAAAATTAAATAAAAATTAAATTAAATAAAAATGAAAACCAACTTTCTTAAATCTATTTTCTCATTTTTTCAATGTTTAAGAATAAAATGAACATATGAGGGAATAATGGTTATAGAGTCTTCAAAAAGCATCTGATCAAAAAATTAAAAATTGAACTTCCATTTGACCCAGTGATCCTGCTTCTAGGAATATACCCTAAGAAGCCTGAAACACCAATCAGAAAGAATATATGTAACCCCATGTTCATAGCAGCACTATTTACAATAGCTAAGATCTGGAAACAGCCCAAGTGTCCATCAGTAGAAGAATAGATAAAAAAAGTTGTGGTACACATACACAATGGAGTACTATGCAGCTGTAAGAAAGAAAGATCTCTTATCCTTTGAGACGACATGGAGGGACCTGGAAAGTATTATCCTAAGTGAAATAAGCCAAACAGAGAAAGACAAATACCACATGATCTCACTTATATACGAAATATAATGAACCTAACAGTCTGAGGAATAGGGTAGAACCAGAAACATGTAAGTAGGGCACAGACTGACAACCCTCAGAAGAGGGGGTGGTGGGGGTGGGAAGAGATAAACCACAGAACTTATATGCATGTATACATAACCAATAGACATGGACAACAAAGCCAGGGACTGGGCAGGTGTGGGGTGGGGATAGGGGTGCCAATGGGGTAAAAAAGGAGAAACATCTGTAACAAAAAAATAATTTAATTAAAAAAAAAAAAGCATCTGACATGATCAAGAGTCACAAAATTTATATTTTAGTAAATAATTAGCTGAAATTTAACACTATTATAATAGGTATAAAACTAATGTCTGGTGGATAGTTTGTGAATACAATAATATATAGACATTTTCTAGAAAACCTGGCATTAACACTTATAAAAAGAATATTCTGCTGCCTCCTTCCCAAGTATGCTGTCTATATTTCTTTGTGAGTGTTGAGGATGGTTGTTGAAATACAGCAGGTACAATTGTGTCATTCTACAATAATATTAATCACTGGGTTTCAGCCTTTTTCATCTCACAGCACACATGAACTAATTACTAACATTCTGCACAAACTAAAAAATATATTATTATATCTTTTGCTGATCTGACAAAATAAAATCGGTATAATTTGATTCATTCACACTGGACGCCTATTGTTGTGTTGGCTGTTGTCATTTTCGTATTTGACAATCTAAGGGGAAAGAGGTCAGTGCTACTGTGTAAAAAGTCAGGTATTGCATGTTTTAAAAATTCTTGTGGCACACGATTTGAAATCACTGATATAAATGACAGGTGACTCTATAATAAAATCACTACAAATATCATCTGAATGTGCAATTGTAGATTCAGGTCAACACATTATGTAAAACTGTTAACAGTGTTTTTCATAACATGTTTTGTGAATCAACTTGGAAAGCTTTATCTTGTGTTCGTTTTATAAAATAACGTGTCAAATTAAGGTCTTATGGAGGCTTCTGACACAGTGGTATGAAGATAAATGCTTAAAAAATAAGGTTGATAGAGTATTTTCTTAAATTCAAAATGCAGAAAATTTAGTATGAACAAAGTCCATGTTTGAGTAACTGAGTTAAGTTTTAAAAATGTGACAGGCTTATGTCAAAATATTGTTGTTTTTTGAAAAATAAATTTAACCTTAATGTTGATAGTATTAAAAAAATACTTTAAAGTCTTGTAGTCTTAAGTTTTTGACTAACAGAAAATTTGGGTAACCTAGCCTCTTATTAGCTGCTGCGTTATGATAAGTATTTCCATCATAAATGCTACGAATGGATATTTTGTCCATAGCTTGACTATAGCTAAGTTGATTCTACTCATAACTCTACTTTTTATGGCTTCTTACCACAGTCATTATTATTATAGGAATATACTGGATTTGTTTGTAAGAAAAATAATGTTCTTTGTAAGGAAATCTACATCTGGAAATGTGATATTATAAAATTATCTTAACTTGATTTATACAATTTGAGCTATTCTATATTAATAATTTAAGGACAAAAGATCAACTATGTAACTTTTTAACATAAAATTTTCCTTAAATTATTTTGTTTTCAATTTATCTTATTGATGAGATCATTAAAAATATAGGACTATTTACATTTAGTGCTACATGAAATCTTACTTGCAATTTTCAACTGATGGATTTAAAATGAGCATATCTAAGATCATTATCTAGTGAATTTTGAAAGGTGGCACTTCACCAAGAAAAACAGTTGTAGAGGGGAAAACTAACTCAGTTTTTTTCTGTTGGTTCAACTAATATTTGTTCACTAGGATATGAACCCTTAGGAAACTCATCTTGTTGCCATTCCAAGGGCCCAGACTTGGAGAATAGGGTGGAGACATCAAGCCTTAGTCCTGGGTGCTTTCGGCAACTATCTGCTGGGAAGAAGGGAACTAGTTTATGAGCTCTGCTTAAGCATGACATTCCCTCTTAAAACATTCTTGCATGTCCTCATTTTGCTTATAGTATTTCTTTAAAAGTACTGCCTATATCCTTTGTATGTTATGTGTTGAAGGCAGAGTGGTTCTTCAATTTGCATTGTTTATGACTGATGTTAGTTAACAGCATGGTAACCTTTAGTGTTCAAACAGTGGCTGGACTATCCTGTAAGAAATCTGTTTCATCTTAGCTCATTTATCTGATGTCTGATGTTAAATTAAGTAAGAGAAAGTGGTTATACCTTTGTAATGGGAAAACATGGCTGGCATGTTTAAGCATCTCAGGGACTGAATGTGTTTCCCTCCCTCCCTCCCTCCCTCCCTCCCCCCCCTCCCTTCCTTCCTTCCTTCCTTCCTCCCTCCCTCCCTCCCTCTCTCTGGTTCACTTTTCTTTCTCTCTCTTTCTTTTTCTTGCTATCTATCATCTATTAAGAGACAATATAATCACCTACTTCTCAAAAAACCAGTATGTCAACTTTATATTTTATCTCTAATTCTTTCTAATTAATTTTTGTTTTGAAACAACTTCTGAAATATATTTGAAAACATTTACCAATCTTTTGTTCTTAGTAAATGTCACCAAATTATATTTTCTTTTCTTAAATATGTTTTTATTGATTTTTTAGAGAGAGAGGAAGGGAGAGAGAGATAGAAACATTGATGTGAGAAAGAAACATCAATCAGCTGCCTTCTGCATGGCCCTCACTGGGGATGGAGCCCACAACCGGGGCATGTGCCCTGACCAGGAATCAAACTGGGACCTTTCAGTCCATGGGCTGACACTCAATCACTGAACCACAGCAGCTAGGCCCAAATTATATTTTCAAAAATTTAATTTTAGAATTTCAACTGACTAGCCAAGCAAATACATTATACAATTATAAAATATCAAACAAGTTGTTTCCTTCTTTCTATTTAATGACCACAAGGGGTGCCGTTTACCTTACAACATTGGGTTCTAGTGTTTTAGAGCTTCAAAAATAATGAAAAAAACTTTTGCTGGTCAACTGCTCAACTGTCATCCCCATGATCTTGTCTGGACACACAGTAGATACTCAGTAAATGCTGATGAGGTGAAATGCATGCGGTAGTGTGTAGAGATGAATGAGATACTTAGGTGCAATGACCTATCAATATCAGTTTCAAACAGCCATGTTTGAAAATCTGAGATCTTGAGCAGACAACAATTTCATGACCAAGAAATATTTTCTCACATTAAAATCTCTTATTAGGTACTTGTATTTTTCCTTGGACACAAAGCAATTCATTCAATAAGTAAAATCTTCAAATGAAAATAATTAGCAGATTTGACTAGCTCGTATAAACAAATGTCAATAAAACATAATAAAAGGCAAAAAATATTTTTCTTGTTTTATCTTTGCAAAAGACTATGGCTAGAGGAATTATGTTACTACAGTGGAATGCACATTTCCTTTGATAACTCTGTCAGAGACACACTATTTTTGTGATTCAACCTTATTGTTTTTAGTATTTAACATACTATGTGATAGATAAAATGTAATCTATAAAAATAAATATTATCAATGCACATTGTCACCTGTCAATATTTCTAAACCACAGAAATAGAAAAAATATGTTTTTTAGTTTGTTAAAGTACATAGGGAAAAAGCAAAACACTTTATGTAATCAGAAAGGTTTCTCTACCTCAAATTGTATATGATTTTCTTAATAATGTTTCCCCTTAAATTAACTTAAGATAATAAGGGTGACATTTTATAAATAATCATTATTAAAAAATGAGATTACATGTGCTTTTATAATATTTTGATATTAGATAATATTTTAAGGCTAGATCTTTAAAAGGCTGTATTGTTAAACCTGTTTCTGCTGGTAAATAAGCGAGAGAAAAAAATTTATTTTCACATTTCTAATACTGCCTCATTTAATGAGGTTGATTTATTATTACTTCCTTTAAAGAGTTGACTTTGTTGTGTCTCCCTGAGTATGCTTCATGTCATATTTACCAATTATTCTAGATTCCTTAACAGCCAATTGTCATTTCATTTTGTTTAGTTACTAGATCAACCTTGTTGTAAGTGATCATAAATATGGACAATTACCATGGACAATATGGACAATAACTAGAAAAAAATGCTCATTTTAAGCAACCAGATGCTCATTTTAAGCAGCCTTAACAATACGTTAGAGGTGGGTTGAATATGATGCAAATTTGATACATGTTTCATGGATCACACCTATAAACACACGAATTTGGGGGAGATGGTCTCCTGATCACATTGATGATTTTAAATATATAACATTCTAAACAATTAACACAATGATAAGTGAAATATTTGATAAAATAAACATATTTGGTTTATAATAACTAATGCTTATTGTTTTGATTGTCTGAGAAGCCTTTGAAGTTTACAAGATCTTAAGATAAGAATTTAAGTCTATTTTTTATCGACTGAAAATATATTTTTCAGAATCTTTACTCCATATAAATAGTAATCATGTATTTGATATATGGGTATATAGAAGGACTTTGACAAGTTATTCATTCCTATTAGAGTTTTTAATGGTAAGCCTGACTTAAGGAGAAAAAGAGAAATGTTTCTTCAGCTCAGCTAAGTGATGATTTTATTTCAGTCAATGCATGAATGTGTAATTGGAAAATAACAATGTCAATATAATAGATTTATATTTGTATGGAAATGCATTATATTTAATTTTCTAAATTTGTAAACTAACTATCATCTGCAGTGTTCTGAGGCAACCTATTCTAATTTACTGAAACTAACATTTTGTAATTTGGTGAAATAAATTTTTACTGAATTAGCATGCCTGGCTCTTTAAATCTGAGTAACATTGGCAACAATCAAATAAAAATTTGTTCTTTCTACTTTTCTTTAGGAGACTATTACAGCCCCTCTTGTAGAGCAAATGTTGACAAGAAAAGATATTACTTAATATTTTGAGTTGTTGTTTTCTTTTTTTCTTAACTTTGCTAACCTTTTATTGGGTTATAATACACATTAATAAAAGTATACAATTCATTAAATATCAAATTTTAAAATATTTTACACACCCATGTAATCAGAACCCAGACCTGTGAACAGAACTTGACCAGAATTCAGAAGCCTTTCAAAACACCTTTCTAGTTCCTCCATTTTGATTTGTTACAATATTGATTATGTTTGCTTGCTGGGAAATGTACATCAGTATAATCATACAATATGTTATTGTGTGTCTGACTTCTTTCTCTATTGTGTTTGTGAGATTCATCCACTGTTGTATATTGTTCTATTGTCATTATTGTATAATATTCTATTTTATGAATATATCACAATATATTTATTCATTCTGCTATTGATGGCTATTTAGGTAGTTTTCAGTTTGTTGCCTCAAAGAGGTGGAGACTAAAGGAGTCTCATATTTTCACACTATTATCAAGTCAAGTGTCCTGGTCTATAATAGTGAGGGTCTCAGACAAAGTTCTACAGGACTTATACCTGTGAAGAAAGCCCGCTAACCAAAGATCACTAGTAACACACCTATAATCATACAAAGTTGGATAGATTGGTATGTTGCAGCATAAAAAATGGGGGAAAAAAACAATCCATGGGACATCTCATAGGGATTCAGTGAGGGTACTTATAGGATATGGAGTGCTAAATTAAGCAATATGATTTGTCAGATTTTTTATTTTGATTTTTTAACCTTATTTTTATTGTTGACATTATCACAGATGTCCCCATTACCCCTACCCTTTGCCCACCTCCACCCAGCTCCCATCACATTTTTAAACCAGCCAAGAGTAAGTTCGTTTTTAAAACATGATTCTATGCAGAATTACTATTAGGTACATCAGTGGTCTTGAACTATTTGGATATGGATGCACTGGTATATGTTTGAATTTTGACTGTCTTTCATGTCATTATTTGGTATAGTTTGCTTATTTTGCATGTAGTAGTAACATTTGAAAAGTTATGGTTTCTATTTTAATTTTTAGTTCTCTTATCACAGCCTAGCTGTTAGTAGATTCATTTTTCTATGTGTTAATGTTTCTGCCACTGGAAGAGAATTGAAGGAGGGGTCCTAAGTGGTGTGTCAGAAATTCTGATACCATAAGAATTTGATTTTGATTTTAAAAAATTATTATCAAAAACTTTCATAGACATTAATACCAATACATCTTATACTTTGTGAGGAGAATTATACAAATTCACATTAGAGAAAATATGGAAAAGAATAAGGCTGTGAAGAAGACTACCACTTAAACATTTTTTTTCAACCCTGGCTGGTTTGGCTCAGCAGTTAGAGCATCAGGTCACATACCAGAGTCATGAGTTTGATTCCAGTCATGGGCACATACATTGGTTGTGGTTGATCCCTGGCCCTGGTTGGGTTTGTGCAGGAAGCAACCAGTCGATGTGTCCCTTTCACATCAATATTTCTCTCTCTCTCCTTCCCTCCCTTCCCCCCACTGTACCAGAAAATCAATGAAAAAATATTCTCAGAAGAGGATTCTTTTAAAAAAGCATTTTTTTTTCAAATCATGGTTCAGTTTAAAAGGTTAGAAGTGATTATTTTTAAGCCAACTAGTTTATCAAAAAATAAATTACTAACAATTACGAGAGTATAGACTCCAAAGGGAGTAAAGCAATCAAATGTAGTACTTCTCTGGGAGTCCCCCACTGTTTCTCCTTAGGGATTCTGTTGGCTAATAAGACAGAGAAAAATACTAACAAAACACTCCCATTGTCTCAAATACATGCAAGGTGAACAACTTCCTCATCAACATTGTACTTACAGAAACTCCTTTCTTTCTAAAATAACCATAGAAGTGGGGACATATCTTTATGCTAATCTACATGGTAACCCTTATTTTTTTAGACACTTGAGGTTAAGAAAAAATCTTGTTGCTGCAGTCCCAAAATTCTAAAAATGCTTTTAAATGTAAAACTTAAAATAGGAAAAACTGGTAAATAAGGGTATGTAATTAGTTATCATCAGTTTAAGCAATAACTTAGTCACTTCTCCGTGTTACTCTAATGGATGTGACCATTATTTTACTGGTTCTTTTATGCTTATGCTCCCACTTCTGCTCTTTATCGACTTCTTGGACAGTGTGTAGTGGCCAGTCATTTTGTTCCTATTAACTGCTCTTTATTAGGAGTAAACTCAGTAATATGAAAAGTCAGCTCCATTTTTTAATGGATAAAATAAATTGTCATATCAAGATCAATCATGGGAAGAACTCATTCCACCCAATCCAATCAAAAGTGACTACTACCTAATGTTTTTAAATTGGAACGGCAGGATTGAATTGTTCTATGTGAGAGAATAGGCCAAGAGTGTTATGAAGTTATTGAAGTGCTACTCAGGAAATGCACCTAGATTTGATAAAAATAGAAGATTCCATTCATCCCAAAGAGCACAGGGAGAAGGTAATTGAACCTACATAATAACTATCATGATAGGCATATGACTTACCTATCTGCTTCAAAGGACTTGGAGAAAAAGGTACAGAAATACCAGATATCCAAGAGTCCTGAAAAGAATGAATTTAAATAAATGACCTGGCTCCCACAGATATCTGACCTAGAAGAGAGGTTGCTTCTCTCCCTTTGATGTACTATATCATTAATAATTTTCAGGTTGGATATAATTGGTATATTGATTATATTGCTTCTTTTATTTAGTGGATTCTAGAAGAAATAATGTGTAGTGTGCAAAAGTTGCATGTCAAAGAGTAGGGATAGGGCTAAAGGAGGAAGTGCCACTCTTAAGTCATTTCTACCAGTGAATTTTTTTTTCTGGTTTCTCTATATTAAAAAGCTCTCTATTATGTATGTTACCAAATCTGAATTTCTCTCATTGAATTATTTCAAGTCATTTAAAAATTTAAGTCAGATTACATTTATTCATTTTTGTTTTATATATAAAAAGCTTTCTTCTATTGTCAGTCTTCTTACATTATCATCTTTATTTGAAAGATACCCATCTACGTAGAATAGTCTTTCCAATTCATAATATAAGCCATCAATTTTGTGGTCAATTACATAATAATCTATCATGTTCATTTATCAATTCATACATACTTGTGTTTTATTCTAGAATATATTGTAAGAGACATGAAAATAGAATATATATCTTATGCTTATTTTATATATCTTCTAGTCAACCTGGGATTACAATACATTAAAATATAAACCATTTTAATTAACTGACAGTTATCCCAAATGTCATCAGTCTATTTTCGCATACAAAAGAAAAATTCTGAGTACTCATTTTATAAATCTTTTTACTTAAGTGCATAATTAATATATATTCTAAAAAGAAAATACAAGATTATTTCAGATAATATTTCCCAACATAGAACGGTAGAATTAAGAAAGTATTTTAATATTGTTTTAACAAACAACATTTCCAGAATTCAGAGACATTTATATTTTATTTAGCTAAATACTATTTAAAACATATTGTTAAAAGCAGAATAAATAAGGTTATAATTTATTCATGTAAAAACAAAATAGTGCCCAGCCAGTGTAGCTCAGTGGTAGAGCATCAACCCATGCACCAAGAGGTCGCAGATTCAATTCCAAGTCAATGCATATGCCCAGGTTGTGGAACAAATCCCCAGTGGGGTACATGCAGGAGACAGCCAATCAATGTTCTCTCTCATCAACGTTTCTATCTCTCTATTGAATAAATTCAATAAAGAAAAAAAAAACACATCATAATCTTAAGATAAATAAAAACACAGCTGTTTTGTCTCTTTAGTGATATATTCATAAATCAAAAAAATTGTGTCACTTGGGTTTCTATAAAAATATATTTGAAGATTTATTTTATATTTAAAAATATTTTTGGATCATTGAAAGTATGGCCTATACCACTTATCCTAGGTTAATATTCTGACTATTTGGCAGGAAGAAAAAGAACTTCTAAAATGCACAAATATAGCTATTTCATTCAATGCATACTGGACTGTGGTAGTCACAGTAGTGCATAAGATTACTTGGATTGTTCATTTCCATAAATAATCTCACTACATTAACCAATATGTTTGCCAACCATACCAGGAAACCTTATGCATTGTTAGTTGAGGGATTATAAAAATTATAGCTCTACAAGATTCCAAAATGGTGGCAGAGTGAATAGAAGCTACACAGACCATCTCCCAGGACCAAAATGAAATTACAAATAAAATAAAGACATCATCAGGGAAAACCAATAGAAAAGCAGCTGGAGAGGACTTGTATAACCAGGGACAGAAAGAAGACACTGAATCGAGCCAGGTAGGACCTGTGGAGGCACGAGAGGGCAGGCTGGGAGCTCACAGATAGCAGCTGTTTTAGATGTGAGCAGCTCCCTCAGGATTAAAATCCCAAGCTGGCTCCACAGTGCAGAGGGCTGGAACAGAGCACTAAGTTAGCTATAGCCACTTTCTTTGGGCTGCAGCAGAGGAAGGGTGGATTGGACTGGAACTGTGTGGAGAGACTTGGAAGCGTGGAGAGCTGGGAGGGCAATGGGAGCTTTGTGCTGAATCACTCTCTCAAAGGACACTAGCCATATTACTCAAAGAGCCCCTACCCAGAGCCTCAGGGACAATCAACAGCCCCTCTTTCAGGAATTTAATACCAACTGGCCAGGCCAGAGAAATGCAAATTGAGGCTCATTAACAGCCAGGGAACAACTGCCCCACCTGCTGGAAATCTTACCCTGAACATCTGAGGGATTTTTTCATTCAGTTGTTACAACCCAAGGCTCATAAAGTAACTGGGACTAATAGCCTCCAGGCAAAAAGCTAGAGGATAACTGAAACTTTTTTGTGGTTGCAAATCTACCCAGGAAAGTAGGACTTACCAGTAGTGGTTTTTAATATGGGTTCTCCCACACTCATGCAAACCCATTAAAAGGAGCCACAACCAGAGGAACACCAATAGCCATAGAGAAAATTTGGCAGGCTCCAAAACCCACTGAGACAGCCAAAATGGTGAAAGAAAGAAATAAATTCCAAATGAAAGAACTAGAAAACTCTAGTGAAGAAGAGATAAATGAAATGCAGTTAAGCAAATTATCAGATGTAGAGTTCAGAGTGGTGATAATGAGGAAGTTCAACAGCATGAGTAAAGAGCTAAATAGCATGAATAAAGATATAGAAATATTGATAATTAACCAATTGGAATTGAAAAACCACTAAGCAGAAATGAAGAGTGACGTAGCAGAAATAGAGAACACATTGGAAGGTATAACCAGCAGAGTAAAGGACTATATCAGTGAATTAGAAGACAGGGTAGAAAAAAACACCCAATCAGAGAACTAAAAAGAAAACAACAATTAAAAAACAGGAAGACAGCTTAAGAGAACTGTGGGACAATATGAAATGTAACAACATCCACATCATAGGAGTTCCAGAAGAAGAAAATGAGCAAAGGTTGGAGAATATATTTGAAGAAGTAGTCACAGACACTTCTCTAACTTAGTGAAGGAAAAAAATCATACAAGTACAAGAAACACAGAGAGCCCCAAGTTAAAAAAACACAAAGAGATCCATACCAAGACACATAATAATTAAAATGCCAAAAATTAAAGACAAAGAGAGAATCCTAAAGGCAGCAAGAGATAAGCAACAGGTTATCTACAAAGAAAACCCCATAAAGCTTTAAGCTGACTTCTCAACAGAAACACTACAGGCCAGGAGAGAATGGCATGAATTAATCAAGGTCATGAAAAACAAGGATCTGCATCCAAGACTACTCTATTCAGCAAGGCTATCATTCAAAATAGAAGGTCAAATAAACAGCTTCCAAAAAAAAAAAAGGCTAAGGGAATATATTAGCACCAAAACATCAATGCAAGAAATGTTAAAAGGACTGCTGTAATTAGTAGAAGAAATAGGAAGAAAAATAGAACCACACAAAAACAAAAATGGCAATAAATAAGTACATATTAATAATAACCTTAAATGTAAATAGATTGAATAAGAAAGCACGTCTCATATATATTTTGTTTACAAGAGACCCACCTCACAACAAAAGACTGATATAGGTTGAAAGTAAGGAACAGAATGAAATCTTCCAAGCAAACAGAAAGAAAAAAGAGCTGGCGTAGCAATACTCATATCCAATAAAATAGACTTCAAAATGAAGGCCACACTAGAGACAAAGAAGGTCACTACATAATACTGAAAGGATCTATCAGGAGAATTCCAAAATTGCGGCAGAGTGAATAGAAGCTACACAGACTATCTCCCAGGACCAAACTTGAATTACAACTAAAATAAAGACAAATCGATGGGAAAAAGCAACAGAAAAGCAGCTTGCGAGAATCATATAACCAGGGACATTGACTTGATCCTGCTAGGATTGTGGAGGTGCAAGAAGGGGCTGGGAGCCCATGGACAACAGTGGCCTTAGCTGTGAGCAGCGCCCTCGGGTTAAACTCCTAAGCGGCTGCACAGTGCAGAGCGAGGACAGATACTAAAATAGCCACAGCCACTCACCTTGAGCTCCAGCAGAGGGAGGGCAGAATGGACTGGAACTGTGTGGGGACACTCGGGATTTGAAGGGGGCTCAGAGCTTTTTCTGAGTTCCAAGCTCGCAGGACAATGGCCATCTTACTCCTCTCCAGATCTCTAGAGGCTGCAGACCCTTTCCTGGAGATTCAACCCCACTCAGGTGGGCCATTGAAATGCAAATTTAGGCTCATTAAAAACGAGCATCTGCCCCATACTTGTGAAATCCCCTTATGATGAGCACCTGAGGGAGTTTTTCATTTAACTGACAACCCAAGGATTCAAGTAACAGCTACTGATAGCCTCCAGGCAAAAAGCTAGAGGATAACTGTACCATTCCTGGGCTAGCAACTTTAACTAGGAAAGTAAGACTTGACAGTGGTGTTTAATGGGGGTCCTCCCTTGCTCATCCAAACCCAGGAGAGAGAACCACAAATAGCAGAACACCAATACCCATAGGGAAAATTTGGCAGACTCCCAAGCCCACTGTGACAGCCAAAATGGTGAAACACAGAAACAAATGGCAAATGAAAGAACAAGAGACCTCCACCGAAGATGAGATAAATGTGGAGCAGTTAAGCAAGTTAGCAGAGCTAGAATTCAGAGCCATGATCTTGAGGAAGCTCAACAGCATGAGTAAGGACATAGAAATGTTGAAAATCAACCGGTTGTAAATTAAAAACCACCAAGAAGAAATCAAGAATGACATCAGAAATAAAAAGCACATTGGAAGATCTAAACAGCAGAGTAGAGGAAGCTCAGGACCAGATCAGTGATTTAGAGGACAGGGTAGAAAAAATCAACCAATCAGAAAACCAAAAGGAAAAAACAATTAAATAACAGGAAGACATCTTAAGAGAACTGTGGGACAATATGAAATGTAATAATATTCGCATCATACGAGTCCCAGAAGAAGAAAATGAGCAAGGGTTAGATAATTTATTTGAAGAAATAGTGACAGAAAATTTCCCTAATTTGACGAAGAAAGCAGGCATTCAAGTTCAAGAAGCACAGAGAGCCCCAAGTAAGAAGAACCCAAATAAGCCCACACAAAGACACATAGTAGTTAAAATGCCAAAAATTAATGACATAGAGAGAAAGAATCCTAAAAGCAGTAAGAGATAAGCAACAGGTTATATACAAAGGAAAACCCATAAGGCTCTCAGCTGACTTCTCAAAAGAAACACTACAGGCCAGAAGGGAGTAGCGTGAAGTAATCAAGATTATGAAAAACAAGGATCTGAATCCAAGACTACTCTACCCAGCAAGGCTGTCAATCAAAATAGAAGGTCAAATAACGAGCTTCCCAGACAAAAAAAGGCTAAGGGAATACATTAGCACCAAACCAGCACTGCAAGAAATGTTAAAAGGACTGCTGTAATTAGTAGAAGAAATAAGAAGAAAAATATAACCAAACTAAACAAAAATAGCAATAAATAAGTACATATCAATAATCACCTTAAATGTAAATGGACTGATACGCCAATAAAAATACACAGAGTAGCCTCTTTAATAAATGGTGCTGGGAAAATAGGACAGCTACATGCAAAAAAATGAAACTAGACCATCAACTTACACCATACACAAGAATAAACTCAAAATGGATAAAAGACCTGTGAATCCATAAAAATCCAAGAAGAAAATGTAGGCAACAAAATTTCGGACATCATATGTGGCAGAATTTTCACTGATACATCTGACCCAAGGCAACAGAAACAAACAAAAAAAGTAAACACATTTTAAACAAACTAAAAAGCTTCTGCACAGCAAAAGAAACAACCATCAAAATAGAAAGGCAACCCACTGTATGGGAGAACATCATTGCCAATGATACATCAGATAAGGGATTAATTTCCAAAATATATAGAGTACTCATACAACTCAACAAAATGAAGACAAAGAAACCAATTAAAAAATGGGCAGAGGAACTGAATAGACACTTCTCTAAACAGGACATACAAATGGCCAAGAGACATATAAAGAAATGCTCTACATCACTAGTCATCAGAGAGATGCAAATTAAAACAACAGTGAGGAATCACCTCACACCTGTCAGAATGGCCACCATCAACAAATCATCAAATAACAAGTGTTGGTGAGGGTGTGGAGAAAAGGGGACTCTAGTACACTGCTGGTGGGAATGCAGACTGGTGCAGCCACTATGGAAAACATATGGTGTTTCCTCTAAAAAATTAAAAATGGAACTTCCATTTGACCCAGTGATCCCACTTCTAGGAATATACCCTAAGAAGCCTGAAACACCAATCACAAAGAATATATGTACGTCCATGTTCATAGCAGCACTATTTACAATCGCTAAGATCTGGAAACAGCCCAAGTGTCCATCAATAGAGGAGTGGATAAAAAAGCTGTGGTACATGTACACAGTGGAACACTCTGCAGCTATAAGAAAGATCTCTTATCCTTTGAGACGACATGGAAAGACCTGTAGATTATTATGCTAAGTAAAATAAGCCAATCAGGGAAAGACAAATGCCACATGATCTTACTTATTTGTGGAATATAATGAAAAAAATCAGGTGATGAACAAAATAGACACAGAGATATAGAAAAAAGTACAATTCAGACTGACAAACCTCAGGGGGTGGGGTGGGGATGAGATGAACCAAAGAACTTATATGCATATATGTGTAACCAATGGACATAGAATACAAGATGGGCGGATCGAGAGGAGGGTGTCTGGGGGGGGGTGGGACATCTGTAACAAAAATAAATTAATTAATAAAAAGTAAAGAAAAGGCAAAACAAACAAACAAGGCAAGATAGCCCCCCAAAAAAATTATAGCTCTAAATTAACACTAGCTATGTCCTTCACATTTGAAGATTTAACGATTATCCGTTTATTCGAAGAATGGTACCATTTTTATATTAATGTATTTTCAACTTTATAATACCAAATATGATAAATTGTCAAACATTGTGAAAGCAGAATATATTATTACCTTTACTAAAATAAAAGTTTCAGAGAACAGAGACCTAGATAAACAGAGTCACAAGCGGTGTAACTACACGGTGACTGAAAGGGTTAGGGCAGGGGTCGTTCTGCCTGTTTTGGACATATAACTACGTGACTTAAAGCATCCAAGTTTGATGCAGACACTGAGCATTTTCCTCTAAAAGCATTCAGGAGCTATCAACTCTCCATATCTAATTTTATTCAACTATTAAATCTGACTATATTGGAACAGCAGTCATGCATTGGAGTCTTAAGGAGAAAATCACCACTATAACAATCAGAGGTTTTATGTGGCAGCATATTTCAAATCCCATAAAATGTTTTATGAAGTAGAATTCATAGTATCGATCTAGATCATATTTCTGTGGAAAATAACTAAATGGATGCATAATATAAATGACAATGTTAGCATAAGATACTGTAATCTGAATATGTTAAAATGTCTATTTCATTATAAAGGCATAATTTTGATGGCTTTTAATGTTAACCGACTATTTACTGGAGATTTATGCATCCTTTGGATGGTAAAAAGAAAAAAATCTTAAACTTGTCATCCTGTAAATTTTGTTCATTGCATGACTAATTTAGATATTGAGATTAAATACATTTCAGTAGCCAGGCATTGAATATAAATAAGCACAGATGGAATTTCTTTTTCTGATAGAGAACACACTTCAGTTAATACTGAATTTAACATTGTGTATACCTGAGGACCTTGGATAGCCAACTAATTTAGAAAGACAATTTTCTGAAGACAAACTGGAGAGTAAGTTATTGAAGCAATTATCTCTAAATGAGAATTGAGGAATTTCAAATCCCTTTTGTCCAAATCTCAAGTGGTTAATACATGACTCTGCATGAATCAAAAAAGTCTTTGGATTTCCAAGCTGACTTCATCTGGAAAACTAAATGTATCCTTTAGACATTCCATCTTGCTCAATCCAAAGAACAAAAAATATATATACCCTTACCTCTTTGACATTTAGTCAACATTTATTATGTTAATATATAAAAACACATGGAAGAATTACAAATTGAAAAGGACACAAAGCAAGTTAGAATACAGAGTTATGTTAAATGTTGCCCTTCATCTGATTTGTTTGATAACATAAAACTGATAAAGTTTAATCGACTCAACCTATGATTTTCTTTTGAGAACTCAGGTTCAAGAACTTTTAAAGAACTCAGGTTCATAAGTGAAAGAAGCCAAGCAGAAAAAGACAAATACCACATGATTTCACTTATATACAGAATATAATGAACATAACAGTCTGAGGAATACAGTAGACCCAGACACATGGAAGTAGGGCACAGACTGACATCCCTCAGAAGAGGGGATGGGGGGTGGGGGGGTGGGAAGAGATAAACCACAGAACTTATATGCATGTATGCATGACCAATGGACATGGACAACTAAGCCGGGGACAGGGTGGAGGGGGGGGTGCCAATGGGGTAAAAAGGTAAAATGTCTGTAACAAAAAAATAAATAAAAATTCATAAAAAAAAAAAAAAAAGAACTCAGGTTCATTAAAGATTTCAAAGCTTTAATGAATATTAAATTACTGTATTTATGTTTGAGATTATCCAGTTAACTTATTATAAACCTGATTATTACATGGAGTCTAAAAAAATTACATTATTTAACACCAATATAAGTGTTTTTTGGTATGCATTATCCATGTGAATTTTCTTGCCGCACGAGAGTGAAATGGAGAAATGGGGTGAGGAGGTGGAGCTGCTGTGGAGAAGGGGTGGTGAAGATTTGGGGAGGGGGCTTTATCTTTCAACATATCCAAGAGTCTCTGAAGTTTCATTGTCTGACTTAGACTGATGCCTTCTGTTTTTGGAATCTCCAGAATAAGGGCACTCAAGTGAGGATAAAGTAAAAGTAATTCCTGTAAATCAATACTAAATTGTTACCTAGAAAGATGGCCAATAATTTACAGACAAAAAAAAAAAAAAGGGAAATAGTTTTTTCATTATTTATATTTCCTAGATGGGGATTCTCTAGAGATAAGATTTTGATAGATGTCAATAATTTAAATACTGTATATTTATACATAGTAACAATACTATCAAACTTTGCTTAGATCTTAATATTGATGTATAAAATACACAAAAAGAAGTACTTAAGCCATCAGTATACAGCTTATAAATTACAATAAACAGACTCACCAAATGAAACATTACCATCAAACTGTAAACCTTCTTACTTCCCATCATTTATCACCTAAATCCTCCTCCTGAGAAATAAGCTGAATTCTGACTTATAAAATCATATAAATTAGTTTTGCTCACTTTAGAAATCCATGCAGTGGGAACAACACAAATATATTCTTTCGTGATTGGCTTAATATTCTGTATACAATTTGTCATATATTTTGGATATTGTTTATAATTATGTTTTCAATTAATGTTTCTGTCACATGTCTCTTTCATTTCATCTGGGAACCCAACATCATTTATGCTGTCTCCCTCTCTCCTATATATCATCTATGCTCTTTTTATTAACCTTATAATTGTCTCTGTGATCTTCAGACTGTGGATTTTCTTCTGCTATATCTTCCAGTCAACCAATTCTTTCTTTGGCTTTTTAAAATCGGCTATAAAACCCACACATTGAGTTTTAATTTTAGTTTTTCTATCTTTGGTTTTCAACTTTCCACTTAATGACTGTTTTATAACTTCTAATGCTCCAACAAAAATTTTTACCTTGCCAATTATCATCTAAAACATACCAACAAAAATATATTAGGGCTTATATTATATTACTTCTTGGTCTTTTCGCTAAGGTCAAGTGTGAAGGCCTATATCTGATAAATATGTCTTGTTATGCCTTTGGGTTGATATCATTTTTTCATTTGGTTTGGCGTCAATTACATATACATAAGTCACTATTTGCATTATAAATATTTTGCACAAAAATGTAGAGATAATTTGAGGTTTGAGGTAATGGCAACTTACATAAAAGGTATTTAAGGTTAATTCATGTTAGATTAGCATGGTAGGAATACATTATCTCGATAAAATGGGGCATTGAACTAGTTTAAATTTTAAGTCCTTGTGGAGTATTTAATCACTTAAGAGTGGCTTTCTCCATATATCCCATTCTAATCTTTCTTTGTTTGTAGTCTCTCTTATTTGGAAGACACTAAACTTCAATTTTGTCCCCTGCTTAGTGAGAAGGCTGAACTCTCTGTATAGTTCAAAATGTAAGACTTTCTCTCCCATGAAGTGAAGCTGATAAATTTTAATTCTTCAAGAAAAATATACTTTGACACATATATACAGACAAGCATCATCATTTGTACATTCCATACTTGCTTATTCCCATCTGGAGTCGAACAAGGTGGTTCTGCTTTCGTTTTTGTTTTGTTTTTCTTCTTTACTGATTTTAGAGAGAAAGGAAGGGAGAAGGAGAGAGAGATAGAAACATCAATGAGAGAGACCATTGATTGGCTGCCTCCTGCATGCCCCCCACTGGGGACTGGGCCCACAAACTGAACATGTGCCCTGACCAGGATTTGAACTTAACCTGGATTGATGCTTAACCACTGAGCCACACTAGCCGGGTGGCTCTGTTTTCTTGTTTCAACTGCCTGGCTTTAAATGCATGGTTTCTGTATTCTATTTAGTGCTGTATTTTCCAGGTTTTGCTTTTTTTGGTGATTTCACTATTTAAAATGGCCCCCAAACTAGTGTTCCTAAGCACAAGGCTGTGACATATTTTACAAAGACAATATAGGTTTTAGATAAGCTTCCTTCAGGCATGATGTCAATGGGGTGTTAAAATACCCCCAAATCAATTTAATGCCTAATTTAATTTTATATGTTATGCTTGTATTTGTATTTCTGTTCTTGGAGTTTCTATAATAATTTTGATACAGTAACTTAGTTGAAGCTCACTTATTGGTTGGGAAAAGTTAATTCCACTTCTATAAAGTATTTCATTTACTATCAGTAGCTATTTTAGGCCCTGGGAGAATCTACCTTATCTCTGTTATTGTCACTCTCTTCAAAGTAAACAGAGGCAGGTATTGTTATCACATCTTGGAAATAGGAAAATTGAGCCCTGAAAAGTTAATGGCTTGCCAAGGTCATTTTTACTTGAAAACACAGCTGAATCCATATTTCATGTATAGAATAAAGATTAAAAAATAATAATTCAATATAATCATATGTTTGGGTATTTGCAAAAGGTTACAATTTTTTAAAAAATCAACAGAAAGATAAGCTATTTCATTGCATCTAGGCAATCAATGATAATGAATATTATGTAGATTTATGTACAACAATGAATCACCTAGTCAAGGTTTGAATGCAGAAAAAATATACTATATCTCATTTCTATTTGTACCATGAAGTCACTGGAAAAAATAAAAACCTCCTCACTTCTTATGGTTTTGAGGGCTACTCTAATATCACCTATTTTATTGCTTATACAAATTCTAAAAAAGGTTACTGTAACCATGTTATTGACAAATAAGCTTTCATTAGCCAATTTTTTGGAAGAGTAACCTATCTTACATTTGTCAGTATAAAATTATTTCTATATGCATGCAAATGATACTATTTTGTAAATTATGTTCAATTTTGATTGCCCTATCTGGTAATATAATTTGTAGTACTTATATTTTAAAGCTTAGATATTATGTAGATATTATATTAGCTAAAATAATCACAAATAAATATAGTATTTTCTGACTTTCGCAAACTTTTGAAAATTTTCTTTAAGTATTCTTTTTTAAAATATTTTCTTTTCTCTTTATTTCAGAGAGAGAGGAAGTGAGAGGGAGAGAGAGAGAGAAACATGGATGAGAGAGAACATCGATTAGCTGCCTTCTGCATGCCCCACACTGGGGATCAGGCCCACAACCTGGGCATGTGTCCTGCCTGGGAATGGAACCGGCGACCTCTTGGTGCATGGATCGACACTCAACCACTGAGCTATACCGGCTGGACATATATTCTTTACTATAATATATTTGAAATAAAAAAATATTTATATTATTATTTGTTTGATGCCTGTTAATGAGACATAGAAATAATATTTTGACCCACTTTAAAAGATATCTTTACATATATGTGTTTTATGGGAAATTATGAATTGCAGAGATTTTTAGTTATTTAACTTTGTGTTTTTACCTAATAGTTTTGTGATATTTAAGAGGTTACTGAAAATAAAGCATCTCTTTCTCTACCAGTTTTATTGACTTTGTAAATGAAATACACTTTTGTTTAGTGCACTAGGCCTAAACATTTTAAAGGGTACACTGGGGTATTTTATAATCCATTTTACAAGAATATATTGTTTTAATAATCAAGCGGCTATATCCCTTTAATAGTATTATTTTTTCTTGATGTCAAGATTCTTGGAAATTCCATGATTAGAATTAGAATGAATAGGCAGTTTTTTAATAAGTAAAAATTGAATAAATTTTTTCTCTTTCAAGAAACATTAAGAGCAAATTTTAAAATGTGGTATTTATACAAACAAAAAAATTCAAAGATTTGTTTATAAGGTAATTACACATTTCTTTTCCCCTAAAATGTAGGTGTCTTTAATGCATTTTTACATTTTTTTTCAGATGTGAGCTCTCAATTTTGGCAAATGGTAATGAGTTAATATGACCTAATATAAAAAAAAATTGCTCAATTTTACTTTGGCTACAAGTAGCTTACTTTAGTTCTGACTAAATGTATTATGATCAAACACTGAAGAATTAACATGAACCTTTTTAAAACTCCACTTGTTGAGAGCTAATACTTTAAAACACAGCTAAGTGTTAGAGTATATTTTTAAACAAATTTATGAACATTCTGGTTTAATCATGGTTCTCCAGAAAAACAGAACCAATAGGATATAGAAGAAACAGTACATGACAGATAGACGTAGATAGATAAATGATAGATACACTTATTTGCATATATATCATAAAATCAAGTGATTTTGAGAAACTGACTCACATAGTTATGGGGGCTGAGCAGTTCCATGATCTGCCATCTGCAAGTTGGAGACCCAGGACAGCTAGAGTGTAGTTTCAGTACAGTCCAAAGGCCTGAGGACCAGGAGAGCAGATGGTGTCAGTCCTGTTTACCAGCAGGAGAAGAAACAGAGAGCAAAGTCTCCTTTCCTCTGCCTTTTGGTGTTCTTCAGGCCCTCGCTGGACTGGATGACGCTGGGCTGCATGGGGAGGCGTCTGCTTCACTCACCTACCCATTCAAACACTCGTCCCTTCCTGCACCCTCGTACGCATACTCACTAATACTTTTTAACTCGATATCTGGGCATCCTGTGGCCAGGTCAAGTTGACACATAACATGACCTTTCACATGCTCTACATTTTAAAACTTTTGCAACTCCAATCTTCCTTAGTCAGTGTCTTCTAAATAGAACTAGAGGCTGTCTACATGACTTATTCAAGAACATGTTTTTATATTGAACATATAGAAAGAAAATCATATTAATACATGTCAAATAAAAAAACTTTGGTGTAAAATAAAGTTTGACCTTGTAACGTAGGTAATTTTAGCATTCTGTGCTTGCCTCAATTATGTGAATTGTGAGTAGAAAATATGGGTCACGTTAAATACGCCTCTTCTGTGGAGCCAGCAGACGAAGCCTAGTCATAGCAGCATGGAGATGCTGACCGTGGTCTGAACTAACAGCAGACTCTGTGCTAACAGTCAGGCAACCAAAGGCAATTTACTTTTATAGATAGGTGTCATTGGGTGGCATACATTTGTATTTTTACATAATAAAATTGTCTAATATGTAACACTTTACATATGTAATAAATACAATATTATAGACAAGAAAAATTTGTGTAATATTAAAAAGTAACATTGCCCGGACAGGGTGGCTCAGTGGATTGAACGTCCTCCCATGGACTGAGAGGTCCCAGTTCAAATCCTGGTCAGGGCACATGCCCGGGTTGCAGGCTCGATCCCCAGTATGGGGTGTGCAGGAAGCAGCCAATCGACGTTTCTCTCTCATATCCATGTTTCTCTGTCTCTCTCTCCCTTCCTCTCTCGAAAAAAAAAAAAAGTAAATGAAAACATATTTAAAAGATAAAATAAAAAGGAACATTGCCATGAATAGATATGTTTATTTAAGATAATAAACCCAGCCCTGGCTAGTTTGGCTCAGCAATTAGAGTGTTGGCCCACCGACCTGAGAGTCCCGGGTTCAGTCCCTGGCCCCAGTTGGGGTTGTGTGGGTGGCAACCACTTGGTCTCTCTCTCTCACAGTCATGTCTCTCTCTCTCTCTTCCTCCCTCTCTCCCTTCCTATCTGAAGACAAATGAAAAAGTGTCCTCAGGTGAGAATAAAAATAAATTAATTAATTAAAAAAGATAAACCCAATGAATAGAAAACTTCAGAACTGTGTATTCTTTCCCTTGTTGCTCATTCAATATCCTTGTTCTTTTGTTTACTTACCTCCTATAACTTCTGGCTTGAAATGAAATCCTTACTTGTTTTCTCCCCTCCTAGTCAAACAGCCTAAAATCCACATTCATTCTGGCCGTGCGGCACACAACTTGGGACAAACTTTGTACCTTAGGCTTTTTCCTGCTCCTCCTAAGAATTTAATTAGCTAATTAGCTTTCTCAGGTGTAAGCAGCAGATGCCTCACATCTGCCCATGACACGTGACTAGCCAGGAGCATTCCCCCCACTTCAAACTGAAGAAATGCGTTGCGTCTTTAGTGGGCTTTTTCTGCACGCACGACTCCAGCTGCTCCTGAAGCAGTCTGTTGGTCCTTCACATCATTTCTCCCCAAGGAAACCAATCTATTTTGTCTCTTCAGTTGTTCTGCTATAAATTATTGTTCCTCTTCTGTCTAGGTCCTTACATTTTGACTATGTCTTCATAATGCTTGCATATAGAAAACAAGCAGTTGGGATTTTCAGACCAAATTATGTCCTTCCTGTTTTCTTGGAACGTGGCTCGACTACTTCTTTTCCTATCACAGAAAAATACCTGTTTGCTTATACCACTCAGTTTCCTTAGGAGCAAGTAACAAAATGGCTGATTTGAATAAAAAATCGTGTATGGACTTTAGTTAATATAGAGAATCATCAGAAGAATGGAAGAATCCAGAGAAAATAATAGTCTAGTTGTAAAGTTGGACACGTACTTTACAAAGGGTTACAATAAATGTTATATATGTATTTCTGAAATGTCAGCTACTCACTGACAAATACACAAACAAATTAATGAACATTTTTTGGCATAAAGCACAGACATGCTCATTCAAAGCAGTAAACTAATAATAAAACCAACTATGAAAACCTGAAATTAACATGGTCTTATTGTTCCTTGTGGTGTTAAGTGAATTAAATGATTCAGTTCCCAGAAAGAAAGTTGATATCTTCAGGGAGCTAAGTAAAAATCAGAAAATAAAATAAAACTATATGCTATGATGACTATTAAAGTTATTAAAATATTTTTCTGTTTGAAATCAGTATTTTCAATGTAAATACATATACAAATATATCTTTTCAGGTCTTTAGTATGAATAATAATATAATACATATTTAACTGGTGAATGAGTATTGAATTATGGACTTCTCTACTCAAAGTTTATGAGTTTGTTACTGTTGTAGCAAAGGAACAAAGGGAAGGCCAAACATTATAAGCTTGGCCATCTGGGCAGCTTCACCATGAAGCTGCAATTTCACACTCCCCAGGGAAGCACTGGTCTATTCCCTGCAGATCGCTGGGGGAAGGGACCAGACAAAGGGGGAGATGGGTGCATGTAAAGTGAGTCAGTGAATCAGGGTGATGTTCAGAAGGTACTTGCCTGTCAGTAAAACCTGGGAACAGAGATCATTGGCTATAGGAACTGGAGTGAATGCAAATCAGGGAACATTTGGGAACACATAATCCCTCAGACAAAGTAATTTGCTC
Organism: Molossus molossus; assembly: GCF_014108415.1. NCBI lineage: Eukaryota > Metazoa > Chordata > Mammalia > Chiroptera > Molossidae > Molossus > Molossus molossus. The sequence continues at coordinate 118,612,519 of NW_023425377.1, read as the reverse complement.
TCTTGGCTCTCTTGTTCCTCTGGTTTTGCACCTGAAATTTGCATTCACCAGTGTTCCTAGAAGTTGCAGGGCCCATGTCCATGTGGACCCCACATGCAATAGGTTGATGGACTGCAACTGGGAGCACAGGTTAAGCTAGCCTGATCTGAACTGGATTGTGCCCCAACATAGAACAGAAACGCTGGGCAACAGCTTTCATCCAAACTCTGCTAAGGACACAGCTGGACTTCTTACATGGCAGGGCAGAGGGAGAGGGGAACTTGTAAACTCAGGATGTAATTCCCCACAAATAAATGCCACTCATTCTCCTGTGAGAATCCAGAAAATTCATTTTCTTGTGACATTGCAATAATTCCACTTCCACCAGCAATAGGTGGGGACACGGAGGATTCCCCACTGAAAACAGATCGACGAATTACATCACCTATATTATTTCTCTATTTTAAAAAGATCTTGTACTTTCAATGGTATCTCTTTAGAAAAGTAGCATTGTACTGTTTACAGGTATGATAACTCAATGGTTGAAAGATTTGATAATTATAGTCCTGTGACAATTCCACTAAATGAAATGATGAAGTCTTGATTACAGTACTACAACTTCTGATACCATAGGCTTATGATTCATAGATTACATTTCTCTTCATTGAACACATTCTCTGATTTTATGGATGACTTAACTCTCTGTGCCAGAACCTTTGGGAAGTCTCAACATTGTAAGTGAAGCAATTTTATTGACTTTACATTACCTGTATATGAGCCTAAGGGTGTTTTCAGAGTCTGTTATTTTCTTAATACCCAGACAGGCATATTTATATTACAGATCACACAACACAGAATGGAAAGTAACATACCTCAATATTTTATTAAAAATATTCATTTTTCTCATTGGCAACTTATTACTGTAAGCCTTTTGTAGATAGATTATTCCCTTTGCTCATTTAAAGAAGAATACAAACACAGCACTTCAACAATAACATTCCAATAGCATAAGCTTGGAAGATTTGCTTCAGCAAATATTAAAACCATAGCTACTAGACTAAGGGTTTCAGGGTGGAATAGATTCTTTTTGAGACCAAAAATATATATTACTTTATGGTCTCATAAGTGATATATTGTGTAGTGAAGTGGGGAATGAGTGAGAAAGAGCTTTTCTCTTAATAGTAAGACTAAAAATGATTCCAAAGAAGATATCCCTGTAACCGTCAGTATTCATTGAATTTAAATATTTTTCCTAACATTTAGAGAAGGGAGATTATTATATTATTTATTCATAGATTTAACATTTACTGAGTGCATATTATTTCTTGGGAGTAATTTAGGTACCAGGGACACAGCAAATTAAAATCAGACCAATTTTCTGTTTTTCAGAGAAGAAAACATAAATATAATATGAAAAATTAAACATAATATAATAAATAAACATCATATAATGTCAGTTATTAATAGGATCTGTGAAGGAAAATCATACTCTCCAAGTGCTGGTTCAGATAAAAGAGGAGTTATTTCACCCGACTTGAATGAAGCAAGTGACTTAGCCATTTGCTTAACTTAGGGAAGCACATTCCAGGAAGCTGAGAGGGTGAACGTCCCAGGATTCCTGAGCCTCCTGTTTCCATGGAAAACTTTAAGGACAACCTGCTTGTGATGAATGCGCAGAAGACTGGTAGGATACAAAGTTAGACAGAAGTAGATAGACGTTGGGTCGTGTAGTAACTTCCAGGTCAAAGAAAGAATATGTCATTTTATTCCAAGTAGAATAAAAGACGTTCAAAAGATGAGAGTGGAGAACTGACATACAATAATTAAAAAATATAGTCTCTTATTTTTTTTGAAAATTGATTTGGGGATCCAATGGGGAAATTGTCAAAAGCAGAAGTAAAGAATTCGTAGTTATTTTGGTAGCCAGGTTGGAAGATCTTAGTTTTGGCACGATGATTAAAAATTGTTTGAATGGGTAACGTTTCCAATATACATCTAAAGGTATTTTCTAAATGACTGAACACAAGTTTGAGGAGACAAGATTAAAATGTGATAATAGGGAAATTGCAGTACTCCAGCCACTTGAAAATTCTCCTAAAATATTCCTAAGGACAGTGATTCTCAATATGTGCGTGGAGAGAGAGGCAGGGAGTTTTCATGTCCTATGGAGCATTTGGGAATTTGGGAATTTGTATTTTGCTGTGCTAATAATTGAAGCAGCATGACTGACATTTATTCTGGTCGATGTTTATCTTTGATGTATTAGATGTACTGCATTAGGGACTGTACCACATAGTAAGGAATTGTCCTGTGCCTTGAACAAGGCATAAGAGCCTAAAATTTAATTCTATTCCTAGGTCCAAACATAACATATATTGAACATTTTAATATTCACCGACATTGACAGAATTACATGCAATATGCATATTATGCAAGTTGTTTTAAAAAAATATTGACCAAGAAGTGCTATTTTGGAAAAAAAAAAACAATCATACCATCAAAAAGCGTGTACTTATTGACAATTGTAATTACAAATAAAATAAAGGAGCATTAGTCTATGTTTGTATTCATTGCTTCCAAATATATTCCAGAATTTTTGTGGGTCCTTTTAACAGTTTCAAAAACAATTCATTATTTTATTTACACCTGAAATATAAGGGTCTCTGAATTTCATCAAAAGAGGTTTTTTCATAATTTATAGTTATTTTATGTAATTTGTAATTATATAAATTAGATAGAGCAATGTCAAAAATTATGTTGTAAAATTATATATTAAATTATTAATGTTTTCCTTGTCCTGATAAATAAATGTTTGTCTTTTCTAAAGTATTGAAGACACTTTCTAATATTTTCCTGTTAAAACCAAGCGGCAGTGATGGGGTTCATTGTCTCATGAAATTGAAGAAGAGAATGAGTTCATGGACCAAGAGTAAGTGATAGGAAAGCTTATTTGAAAGACAGACAGACTCCCACAGCAGGGAGGGGACCCAAGTGGGCTGCCCGTGGGCTCTGCTGTCTAGGGGAAGATAAATACGTTGGTAGCCTCTGACTGGTGCTTTCGAGGAATTCTGCCTTCCTAACATCCACACATTTTAAAGCTTGTTTCCCACCTGACTGGGTTCAGCCCTAGGTCATCTATAGAAGCCTATTCGCTTTCCTTTGTTGATAATTTCAACTTCTTCCAGGCTATTAATGAGGAGGAGGGGAAACACCTGTACTTTCTATAGAGCAACCCTATACTTGCTTTGATTTCGTTTCTAGGTTCAATTTTGGTTTTCTATAATCTTTTATAAGACGACCTGGCTTTCTGCAATAGGAACACATTCTACAGTTTTCAATCCTGGTGGCTTGCTTGAAACCAGCCTTTCTGGGGTTTTTTGTTTTTGTTTTTGTTTTGGTAGGTAATTGACCTGTGCTTTTTCCAGGGGCTTTTAATTTGCATTTCTCTAAATGGGGGCTGGGAGTTTCTAATCTGGGAGCATAACGCCCATGTTGATTTTAGTTTAATTTTGAGATCTGTTGAGTCTGAATCAACCTCCGGATGTGCTGTGTCCTGGTTGCTGCCTGTGTGCTGAGCCCCGAGTCCTCTCAAACTTCCCCGTGTCTCAGCCTCCCCTTCCCAAGTCCAGTCCCTCTGCCTGACCTGCCTCTGTCTCCTCACTGTCCAAACATTGCCATTCTTTCTAACACATTAAAAAGAGTACTTCTCCTGGATTGGACTTTTACCATTTTCTATCGTGTTCATTTTTAAAATCGGTATTCAATTTTGATGTTGTCTATCTATTTGTTGTTTCAACCATCTTGTTTTCATCTTCCAATCTTCTGTTAACCACTTTTTTGGAATTTTGATATTCAAATATGAATTTTCAATAACCTTTTAACTCACCTCCTTCACTCCACAAACTCCTCACACACTGTGCTCACATAGTCATTCCAGAAATGTTCTTAACACGTAAACTGAATTAACTAATTTACTTTCTTAAAACCTCTTCATGGCTTCCTTGTGTATACTCTGAGTGCAGCGGTAGCACATACTTTGAGTGCGATGTGACATGCCTTCTGGTGCTGTGTAGACTGGTCCCCATCATCTTCTTTGAGCTTTGTGGTCCTTCCTTGCTGTGCTTCAGCCCAAACAGACACTGATTGTTTGATTGTCCTTGTTTCTTTTTTAGACAGTATGTGTGACTCTTGTCTCTTCCTGCGTGGTACTTCCATGAGTAGCCCTTATAACCCTTTCCATTTAGTTTATACTCATCATAAAATGTCCGAGAACTGACATTCTCTTCTTTCTTTATTTTCCCTTTTCTTCATTGAAGGGTTAGTTCCATTAATAATTACCATGGCAGCCCTGGCTGGTTTGGCTCAGTGGTTAGAGTATCGGCCTGCGGTCCAGAGAGACCCGGGTTCGGTTCCTGCTAGGGGCACGTACCCTGGTTGTGGTTTGTCCCTGGTCCTGTTTGGGTCACATGGGTGGCAGTCACTCGATGTGTCTCTTTCACATCCATCTCTCTCTCTCTCTCTCTCTCTCTCTCTTCCTCTCTCTCCCTCCCACTCTATCTGAACAAAAAATGGAAAAAATGTCCTTGGGTGAGGATAAAAAAAAAAAAAAAGTAATAATAATTACCACGGCAATGTTTGCCTGGTATGTGCTTTAAAAATATTTGTTGAGCTAATTGTTATTATCCTTGAGTCTATTCCAATGGCCTTGGGCATCAATACCTGAAGATATTTTCTTAGAGATACACAGTAACACATATTGCCGGCAGTAACACTAGTACCTATATGAATAAAACAAAAACTAAGGAACATATTCATAGCTAGTTTTAGTCTACATTTTTGGTATTTTTTATTCAGTCTTATTAATTTAGTATAAAGGAAATTGATTTTACGAAATATATCAATTTAATATATTACTAATTATAGCATATTTTATATATTATATAAATGTGTTATGCTATTATGTAAATGTATCATGCATGATCAAAGGCCACTTAAAATTCAAGAAAGGAATGGATAAATAAGTATTGCTCTAGCATCATTTTTATGTCTGTAGAAAGATTAAAGTTACATTGATGTCACTATTGTTATGCTCTTTTTAAATACAATCTACACATATATATCACAGAATTAATTGAAATCTCATCTTATATGTAATGTGTCTCCCATGGACAGGCTCTCAAAATTGAGTTATTTGAAAAAAATAATTGGAGAATAGAATGCATGAGAAATTAGACATATAACATTTTTTCATCTAAAATTTTATAAAATTAACATGTTTAGCTTTAATTCCATTATTGATTCTTATTATTAACTTAAGCAAATGAAAATTTTTTAAAAATCAGAAAAATAGGGGTATACATATATAATATATTAGTTTTTGTTTCCTTTGAAAAATCTGAATTTTACAGTCTCAATATCAATATAGAAATATATTTAGTCCTCCAATTTTATTGTGTAAGCAGTGTGAAACAATTTTCATTTAAAATCCATGAGGACTTAAATCAAACCCTAGCTATAAAATTGCTTCAATATTAACACAAGCTTCAGGAATGAGTTTTAAATTCCAATCTTTAAAAAAATTTTCTATGTCTTTGATGAGCAACTTCTCATGTTCATTCCAATGTACAATAATGTCAGGGTGATAAAAACAAGAATTTCAATTCCAAACATATCCCTAGAGATAGCATCAATATAAAAGCAATTTTTATCTGGATAGGTTTTGAATTTCCACTCTTTCTAGGTAATTTGTGGTGTTTCTTTATTGATGGTGAATAGCACAGTAATACTTATTTTGATTCTAAGGCAGATTAATGTTTTATGCCACATCATATTTGTTTCATATGCAGTTCTAATGCAGAAAACATGATTTTAAAATCCTTATCTATAATATAGGATTAAATCAATCTGCATCTCAAGGTTTTTAACATAATTACTTACGCAGTCTTTTTTTTTTTTTTGACATTGTGTTTTATAAAGAAAATTATATATTTGGTCTTCCTCCCTGTTCCTGGCACAAAGATCCTAAAACCCTTGGAATATCCTAAGTGATCAGATGGGGACAGGTATCTTTTATTATGTTAATAAGGAGACTTGTGGAAAGCCACCAGGTAACCTAAGGGTGGGGGCTGACTGCCCAGGAAACCAACCTTGCGATTAGAAGGTTAAAGGTTGAAACAAACCCCCTCCCCACTAGCAACCTCCAGGAAGGGGAAAGGAGCTAGAGATTGAGTTAAATCACCAATTGCCAATAATTTAATTAATTATACTGTGTAATAAAGACTTCATAAAATTTCTTTCTTCTTTTTTTTTTTTTTGGTACAAGCCCCTGGCGGGAACCAAACCTGGGACTTTCTGGTTCACAGGCCAATGCTCCAAACGCTGAGCCAAACAGGCCAGGGCAAACTCCATAAAATTTCAAAGGCCAGGCTCTCTGCTCCTTTTGTACCCCTTTCCATATACCTTGCCCTATGCACCTCTTCCATCTGGCTGCTCCTACATTACATCTCTTTAATGATGAACTGATAATCTAATAAGTAAAGTATTTCTCTGAGTTTTATGATGTGCTCTAGCAAATTAATGGAACCCAAGAAAGGGGTCTTTGTAACCTCTGATCTATGGCCTATAGGTCAGAAGCATTGGTACAATCTGGATTTAAGACTGGCATCCGCAATGGAGTGGGGAGCATTTGAAAGACTGAACCCTTATTCTGTGGGATATGACATTACCTCCAAATAGATAATGTCGGAATTTACTTGAATTGTAAGATACCCAGCTGGTGTCCAAGAATCAGTGTGGGGGAAAACCTCACACAATAGAATTGGTGTCAGAACCCTAGACATGTAAGATAACATGTTGACAATTTGACATGGGCATCTTTATATATTCTGCCTACCAAAACAATATGTACATTTTGGGAAATGATTGACCAAATGATTTTTTTATTATTAATTGTTTTGTTCAAGCCCTGAGGAATAGACTTTCTCATACTTTTTATAATGTGAGTAGCATGTCTAGTTACATTATCAAATTTAAAAAAAAAGTAGATTTCTCAAAAACCTATTGTGGGTAATGCATTTAATTTTTATCCAAGGATACAGGTAGTTTAAGGAAAAGGATCCGCTAAAATTAAAATATGTAAGCAGTTATTCTAAACTATCATATATAAGAAAATACATTATCATTTATGTCATTAAATTGTAAACATATTTTCTATAGGCATCAAGACAGAAAATATATATATATATATATATATATATATATATAATTAGACTGTGACAATATGGGAGAATTTAAGGTGGGATTCAAATCAGGCCTTGAAGTGTAAATAAGGAGTGGGAAGGAGGGAAAAAAAATTATAGGAAAATGTAAGATCATACCTAATAATTTTATATAGGAAGAGTAAGGCATTTCAATAAGAGAAAGTGTAAATAAGTGTCTGAGAGACAGAATTTTCAAGAGGACAGGTTCTCTTTCTGTGCTAGAATGGAGAGAGCTCCATGTGAACCACAGCTGCCCAGCTGTGGGACTTCAATGGGAGCCATTTCACTTCTATCATTTTCTGCGGTTATTTCCTCTGCTATTGCTTTTGTTTTTATGAAATACTTGAATCTGTTGGTTTAAATGATCAAGTTCTCTCTAATTTAGAGGCAAAGGGTTGGCTAATTTCAAGGGAAATGGTTTCTTTTTTCCCCAGTATGGTGTACTTTGTGAGGATTTTATCATTCTAATCTCTTACGTGGTGGCAGAGTAATTTAGTTTGCACCGTCTATCACAGGATTGTCTCTTTTTTGGAAGTCAGAATTATTTGTAAAAGGAAATGTAAATATACCTTTGATTCCCTCCCACACCCCCACCAATCTTTCAAATCTTTGCAAGATTATAGTGTCCAAATATGCTTCCTGGTTCTCTTTGATGTCTGTTACGGTCAGCATATGTTCTATCAGGACCAAGGCGGGACAAGCTGCAGAGCCCGGTGGGTGAGGGCAGGTTCTCTGCGGTCAGCCTGTCCAGGATTGGACCCATGTTCTGCCGTATATCAGATATATGATCTTAGACAACTTATTTGATTCTCAGTGCTTCATTTCTCTTATCTATGAAATATGTACAGTAACAATATTGACTTGCCTCTTACAATTGTCATGTTGAATAAATGAGTTAATATTTGTGAAGCAACTCGTGTCTGATACATGACAGATTCTACATAAATGTTAAAGAATTAAAATGAACTTGGCCATCTGGTTCAATAAAAACATTTCCTTCCAGGGCGTCCATTTAAAGTTTGCATCATTGATTTCTTTTCTCTGTTATAAAGATTTAATTTAGTCAATATTGTAATAAAGATACCACAATACTTGACTCATAGAAGGTGTATAGCATATGCATTGTATATGTTATTAATCTTGACATTATTATGAGAATAATAATTTAATTTACTGGAAATCAATCTATTTAGTGCAAGAAACACAATGTCATGAAAAGTGGTACAGATGAGCAAATATACGTGTAACACCACATCTTCAAAGAAGAGTATACATAAGGTTTCAGAAAAGATAAGTATGAGCATAAAAAGGAGATCATAATAGATAAGAAAGGTAAGAGACATGGAAATGGCAACTATTAATTTTATTCTCACCCGATATTGTGAAAAAAGTCAAGTGAATGAAATGACTAAACATAAAAAACAAAATTATTATTCTGAAAATGGCACACTGAAAACACTATATGAGGACTTCCGGTCAAGATGGCAGGTAAGTAAACGCAGTATCGCCTCCTCCCACAACCACATCAAAATTACAATGGAATTACACAAAGCCTTCATGCAAAACTGCCTGACACGGAGCTGAATGAAGTCCTACAGCTGCGACATCAGAGCAGCAGCCACACGAGACTGGTAGGAGGCGGAGGGGACGGGCTGGGCCCACACCCACGTGTGGGGATAAAAATCAGGGGACACCTCGGCTGGGAAGGTCCTCCCTGAGGACCGGGGGGTCCCCATCCCACACCAGGTGCCTCACTCAGGGTTCCAGGGCCAGGAAGAGAGTCCCCATCACTTCTGGCTGGAAAACCAGCGGGAACTGAGGCTCAGGGAGGCTGAGGCGGCTGGAGCCCCAGGCAGCTCCTTAAAGGGCCCGGGCATGGACTTACTTGGACTCGCTCCCTTTGAGCTCGGAGAGGAGGCAGCTTGAAAGGCGCCAGAGAAACACAGAGAAGAACTGAGCTGTTTAGCCTCAGGATGAGAGCTGGAGAGGCAGCATTCTTCCAGACAGACATGCTGGAGGAGGCCATAGTTTCTTTGATGAGCCCTTCCCCGACAGGCCAGGCAGAGAGCTGCCATATCTGGGACTCCAGAAACCTGGTTCCCACTGTTGGTCACACCCTGGTAATTCCCTAGACCCCACCCCACCCGGGCCCCACCCCACCCAACTTTTGAGCCCACCCAAGCTGTTTCCAAAGGCTTTACCATAGGATTGGCCTGTCTTGGATCCTGCTTCAGAGTTTCCTAAAACCTCTCAAACAAGCACCATCTGGTCTTAGCAAGCCCCATACCTCCATTAAGTGGCCCCAGGCCTGGCACTAGAAGCAGCCAGCCTTGGTTCACAACTTGGCTTTTCCTAGGCACCTCCAAGCCCAGCACAAGAAGCAGCCATCAGCAGATCACTTTGTAGCTTATGCCGGTGGCCCAGTTAGAGCACAGGCAGTGGCTGACCTTGCCCCAGAGCCAGCACACCCAGTGGACAGCTTCAGACCACATCGAAACACCACCACCCAACCACCTCCACAAGTGACACACTCAATGAGTGGACTCAGTGGGTACCAGAGCCCTGATGAACTAAGTCTTGCTCTGTGTGGAGGGTCTTTACACAACTGATCATCCAAAGTAGTCAGAGGCCAGTGGCCAGTGGGCACAGCCAGTCCTTGCAGCTGATCAGCCTGAGTAAATCCCTCTCATTGATGTGCCAACAGCAATCAAGACTCAAATACAACAGAAGGGTGTACAGTCCACACTAGTGGTGTACCTCGAGGGCCCACCTGGTGTGATCAGGGAGGCCGGGCCACTTGATACTACAGGACACCTAAATAGTAGGCCACCCTACGAAGCCTAGGAGACATAGCAACTCTACCTAATACATAAAAACAATCACAGGAAAGCAGCCAAAATGAGGAGACAAAGAAATATGTCCCAAATGATAGAAAAGAACAAAACTCCAGGAAAAGAACTAAGTAAAATGGAGATAAGCAATGAATCAGATGCAGAGTTCTAAACTCTGGTTATAAGGTTGCTCAAGGAACTTGGTGAGACATTCAAGGGACTTAGTGAGACTTCAAGGAACTTAAGAAGTCCTCCGAGGAACTTAGTGAGAACATCAACAACATAAAAAACAACCAGTCAGAAATGAAGGATGCACTAACAGAAATAAAGAATAATTTATAGGGAATCAATAGTAGAGTAGGTAAAGCCAAGAAGCACTGATTTGGAATATAAGAAACAAAAAACACCCAACAAGAACAGCAAAAGGAAAAAAGAATCCAAAAAAATGAGTTCAGTGTAAAGAGCCTCTGGGATAACTTCAAATGTGCCAACATTCTCATCATAGGGGTACCTGAAGGAGAAAAGAGAGAGCAAGAAATTGAAAACCTATTTGAAACAATAATAACAGAAAACTTCCCTAACTTGGTGAAGGAAACAGACATACACGTCCAGGAAGTACACAGAGTACCAAACAAGTTGAACTCAAAGAGGTCCACACCAAGACACATCATCATCAAAATGCCAAAGGTTAAAGACAAAGAGAGAATCTTAAAAGCAGCAAGAGAAAAGCAGTCCATTACCTACAAAGGAGCTCCTATAAGACTGTTTGCTGATTTCTCAAAAGAAACTTTGCAGGCCAGAAAGGAGTGGCAAGAGATATTCAAGGTGATGAAAAGCAACTACCTACAACCAAGATTACTCTATCCTGCAAAGCTATTATTTAGAATCACTGGGAAAATCAAGAGTTTCCCAGACAAAAAAAAAAAAAAAGCTAAAGGAGTGCATCACCTCCAAATCCATATTATACAAAATGTTGAAGGGTCTTCTTGAAGGCAAAGAAGAACAAAAATATGAACAATAATATGGCAATTAATACATATATATATAGACAATTGAATCTACAAACAAAATGAGCAAACAGAACAGCAAGACTCATAGATACAAAAAACTTTTTGTGGCTTGCCAGATGAAGGGATGGGTGAAAAAGATGAAGGAATTAAGAAGTATAAATTGGTTATTAGACTGATGAAACTCAAAGGGAAGCTGAGAGGGAGGGTGGGATGAGATAAACCAAAGAACTCCTATTCATAAATGCATAGCCAGTGGACACCAATGCAAGTGTGGGAAGGCAGGATTGGGGAGGAGGGTGGTCAAGGGGAAAAAAGAGAGAAACATCTGTAATACATTCAATAATAAAGATGAGTTTTAAAAAAAACTATATAAAATGTTCTAAATAATAAAAATTGGTTTTAGATCAAAGTTAATTAAGAAAAAAATAGTTTGAACCATGGAAAATGGATATCTACCTCTTTTTGTTTTGTTTTGTTCAGGTAGAATGGGAGGGAGAGAGAGGAACAGAGAGAGAGAGAGAGAAACATCGATGTGAAAGGAACACATCGAGTGGCTGCCAACCGCACGACTGTCCAGAGCCGGGGACAAACTGCAACCTAGGTACATGCCCTTAGCGGGAACCGAACCCGGGTCTCTCAGGACCGCAGGCCAACGTTTTAACCGCTGAGCCAAACCGACCAGGGCTCTACTTCTTTTTAATTAAAGCATGGATCAGAGTTATCACAGTGAAATTTGCATAAAATCATGGAAGATCCACCTAGTAACATCAGCTTAAGGGTGGTGGACAGTAGTTATCCAGGAAGCGGAATTATATGAAGGCCATTAGAAGCAAAGAGCTTTTTATCAATTACACTAATAGGCAATATACTAAAAGATGAGGGGCACAAAATGATAAGCAGCAGATGACTAATAACTTTCCCTGGTAAAAAATTAAGCTATGGTCTGTGATATAACTGTTGAAGACAAGGAAATGGCATCTTTAGGTCAAAACACCACAATTACATGTATAAATGTCTAAGAAACTAGAGGCCCAAATAATTAAAAAACAAATGGACTTAGCTACTCACTAAATACTCAACAAAGAGATAATAACCATGACTAAGTCAATAGTTATTTAAGAAAAAAAAAAAAGCAATAGTAATGTTATCATGTAATGAACTGGTTTATTAATAGTAATAATAGAAAGAGAACAAAGGGGAGGCCAGACATTGTAAGCATGGTCACCTGGGCATCTTCGCCAGGAAGCTACAGTTTCATGCTCCCCAGAAAACCACCAGTTTGTTTCCTGAAGGTCACAGGGGGAAGGGATCGAACAAAGGGGGGGGGATGGAGGCATGCACAGTGAAGTTGGGGTGACATAGGGAAGGTGCTCACCTCTCAGTCTAGCCTGGGAAAAAGATCATTGGCTAGAAGGGTGGAGCCACTGTAAACACATGAAATCTTGGAAGGTTAAAATCCCCAGACAAAAAGTTCCCTCCCTCCTATTCTACTTTCTCTCTCTTGCTGCATGACCCATACTCACAGGTTCAAGCTAAGCCAGCTAGATGCTGGAATAGACTGTACTTAATTTTTTTTTTTTTTATTGATTTTAGAGTGAGGAATGGAGAGGGAGAGAGAGACAGAAACATCAATGAGAGAGAACATCAATTGGTTGCCTCCTGCATGCCCTCCACTGGGGATCAGGCCCACAACCTGGGCGTGTGCCCTGACCAGGAATTGAACCAGCAACCTCTTGGTGCATGGGTCAATTCTCAACCACTGAGCCATACCAGCTGGGCTGGAATGGACTGTACTTTATTATGGAACAAAAACTGGGCAGTGGCTTTAATCCTGGCCCTGCTAAAGACAAGATTGGACTTCTTCCATAGTGAGAAGGATGGAGATTGGAATTTAGAGGGAAACTCCCCTAATTTTACATCATCAAGAAAGCTTTCCATGAAACCCCATCTTCCTATGGGGGCCTCAGGAAATTATTTTTTTCACGGCACCCTGAGAACTCCACTTCCACAAATAACAATAACAGCAATTGAAACTTGTGGAAACACAAGACAACCCAATAATAGCTTCATTCTCCCAGAAATTTGGGGAGACTCCCATCAATTTTTAGAATAGATGCCCTACCTAGGAGTCCTGAAATGTTATATGATAGGGAGAAACTTTACTAAATTCTTAAATTGAAAATCTTGGTAAACTCCAATGTATACTTTTAACATGTTAATTTATGAAAATCAAAATTTCTATCACTTAATAAGTAGATTTTTGTCCTATATAGATAAGCAACATACAAACAAATCTTTGAGAATTTGCTTCCCTAGATGTTTATAAAAAGTATCTGGCTGACACTCTTGTAATTTCATCATCTCTCGTTCTACTTCAAGTGAAGAAGGAAAAAACAAAACAGGTGCTCTGAAGATTCTTAAAGCTGGCTGGAGTGACCCATCTTTGCAATCTGATGCCTAGCTAATAGACATTAAGTTTCATTAGATTTGCATATTTCTGAGTACAAGAAGGAATAGAAATAGAAAATAGAAAGCAAAGAGCTCATTTGGGCATTGTAGAGGGAATAAAAAAAAGAAGGGGTTGACCTGGTGAAAATTATGCATTCATGCCCTGTTTCTTTCTTTCTTTTTTTTTTATCCTCACCCAAGGACATTTTTCCATTTTTTGTTCAGATAGAGTGGGAGGGAGAGAGAGAAAGAAAGAGAGAAACATCGACATGAAAGGGACACATCGAGTGGCTGCCTCCCGCATGACCCAACCAGGGCCAGGGACAAACTGCAACCGAGGTACGTGCCCTTAGCAGGAACCAAACCCGGGTCTCTCTGGACCACACGCTGACACTAGAACCACTGAGTCAAACTGGCCAGGACTGTGCCCTGTTTCTAAACCCAAACTTATAATCTTTAAAAAATCTCCTTTGGCTATAGTGAGTTTTTCCTGCATATGGACTATAATATTACATCTTTACTTGCTTTGTTAATGTCATGTGTTGTTCAGTTTCAAAAGCAAGGGACTTAGGAAAGAAAAAATAATTGAAAATGAAAACAAAACAAAACAAAAACTAAGTAATATATATTTTTTCAGATGGCTATTTATATAGATAGGTAGTAACCTATTTTTTTCCTTAAAATTTTAATGTTTAAAAACCACTATTGTTTCCATTACTGTATTCTTAATAAGTGAGCAGATTGAATATTTCAGTTTGGTGGAGTTTTTTTACTTCTAGGAGAAAATGATAACTGCCATACTTTGCATCATTTAAATTCAATTAAAAGTCATTTAAAATATACATGCTAAGTAATATTTAAGATTGTGTCACAGCATAGAAATCTGTCACTATACATTATATTAGATACAATCATGCATATGCCAGATCACACTTATTTTGTATTTACTTCTACAAAATGCAAGACTTATATTTCAAGCTAAAAAAAAACAAAAACTACATAATTGAATGCTGAGATAGATCCTCACTTGAGAATTTTTTTTTTATTGATTTTTAAGAGACTGGAAAGGAAGGGAGAAAGAGAGAAACATTAATGTGAGAGAACACAATTGGTTGCCTCCCACATGACCCCAACCAGGGCCAGGGATTGAACCTGCAACTGAAATACATGCCCTTGACTGGGAATCAAACCCAAGACCCTTTAGTCCTCAGGTCATTACTCCAACCATTGAACCAAACTATCCAGGGCTGGATGATGATTTTTAAAATGATCTTCTGGTCTCATCTGAATTCACCCACACCTCCATGCTCAGCTGTGGGTCAGGTAGTTTATTCTGTTTGTATTGATTATTCATTCACATTTGTTTGGAAAACTTTTGTTCTAGACTTTTTAGGAAACCAAGAGTAGGGAAAATGAGTTCTTTTTCTAAATAGTGTCTGTCACATCTTACACCAGTCTAGTTCCCATGGTAGTATCATGGTTCCAAGACAATGTGATGTCTTTTGAATCCTAGGCAAGTCCTTATTGAAGCTACCAAAATCCCTCACTAACTGTACAGGAAAAGTAAATATGTCATATCAAATATCCTTTCCACACACTTACTATCATAGGGGGGGAAATACTGCTTCTCTCTGAAACTCCTTAATTTGGTAAATAAATTTTACCAAAATCAAATAGGCAAGGAGGACTTTATCCAAGTTTTAACTCAACTGAAGCAAAAGTTAAGAGTTTAAGGGGTGGTGATAGCCAGCAGAAAAATACTGGAGAGCATATTGTGGAAGGGGAAGTTGATCATGGGATGCATGGAGCACTTTGAGTTATTTCTGAGTTTGCAAATACTTCTGCCTATGATTAGCCTATCTGTATTTGCCACTTGGCAACTGGAGAAGCTAGGTTCATACCTTCCACATAGACTGGGAGCTGGGATTCTATTAGTTTCGATGATTACCTTAGAAAGGGATAGCAGTCTTTAAAAAAGATATTTATTGGGTTCTAAACCTGGCAAGAGATTTATATACATTGCAAAAGGTGGCAAAGAAAAATTTTGCAATGATAAGTCATCTAAAATGTATGCTCTGTAAAAACAAGGACAGGGCCTATAGGCAGAATAAAACTTACCAAAAGTTTAGTCAACCTGAGGGGAATGTTAAGGCCATCTTGGTCACCAATATATTTCATTCACCTAATGACCTTTTTTCTCAACTGTGTCCCTTAATTACATTGTATTTAACTAATTCTATCATTTTATATAAAAATTTTTTTTCTTTATTCATGTTAGAGAGAAAGGAAAGGAGAGGGAGAGAGAGACAGAAACATTGATGAGAGACAACATCAATTGACTGCCCCCAACATGTCCCCCACGGGGATTTGGCCCACAACCCAGGCATGTGCCCCAACCAGGAATCAAACTGGTGACCTCTTGGTGCATGGATTGATGCTCAACCACTGAGCCACACTGACTGGGCTAATTCAATCACTTTAAAAACAATTTAATCCATCTTCTTTTTTATGCTCAATTGTTATACATATGTAATTTTCTAAATCTGTTAAAATACTTTCTAAATATATTTTATTTTGAATGTTGCTTGAATATCATAGACAAAGTAAAATTATTTTACAGTTTTATAGTTACTTTGTTTTATATAAGTGATTTTTTGAATTATTTACATTAAGGAAAAAAGATCCTACTCCACTTCATTGGACATTTTCATCTTGGAGTAAATCAGCCAGCACTTTCCTCACCACATGCTATTTCTCATAACCGGAGTAACATTCATCCTCATGAACAAACTTGTAGAGGAAATAAGAATTTGCCATTTAGAATTTACTCATGAATAAAATGCCTTTAAGGGAAAACAGAAATAACTATTTTCCTTCCCATTTCCTTACCCAGAAAGCAGCTCAACTGACATAAGTGAAAGTTTATAAAAAGAGACATATTTTGTTTGAAGACAAGTATGAAATATTCCAACCTTAAAGGTGGACTCTTTCGACAATGGTGAATGGAGAGAAACAACAATGTTAATGGGAGAGCAGTTATGGGCTCCTCTGTGTTGTTACCATAAATTGCATCGCCATAAAATTGTACCATCCTTTCTACACAGAATCAAGAGCATTTTATCATAACAGAAGACTATTCTTTTCAAACTCAGAGGGAAATAGGCAGTAGTGGAATTTTTATTAGAATGCACAGTGATAAAGAATTCAACTCAGCTATGTTTTATAAATGTACAAGTTAAAAGAAACTTTCATATAAATGTACTGACCTTCAAAATAATAATATCATACCCAAAACAAATATCTGCTGTTTATGTACCATGGGACTTTGATATATATATGAACATGTATTAGCACAATTTAGTGAAGTACCATCTTTGAAATAAAATAAAATAGGTCTCCAAGTTTAGAAAAATCCATGAACAAATAATTTTCAACTCTGTGTCATCCAACTTTCTGGTCTTCAGAGAAATGGATTTGTCCCTCTTCTTTATAACCTGATAGTTGAACTTGCCACAGATGTCCATTCAATTTCCTGAGTAATCTCATCAGTAATCTATGAACCAGACTTTACATCATAGCACAAGACATGATCAACATCAGTGAGGTAGTGAAATGCAGTCAATCCATCAGCATTGATGTCAGGTTAACTGTGACCCATTTCTACAAGGCTGATCATGTTCAGAAGATGAATGTACTTGGATTATATTAGCAGCTGCTGAAGATAAGTTTGAACAAGGTAAATGTGGGCAAGGTGTAAAGAAGGGAGAAGAAAATTCATGAGCAGTATCAAAATACCATTTGAGAGCTCGAAGATACTATTGGTTGAATTACCGAAAATATTCTGATACAGTCTTATTTCTTTTTACATTTATTACATTGGTAATGCTGCTACAAATCCAAGCATAAGAAATTGCAATCTGACAAACACACCTTTCTTAGTTTTATGGTTGTAATAACATTTATACTATATAATCTCAGGCACTAGAAACAATTTCTTCTAATGTTGTTTGACTTATCTAGTTATCAGATGAAGCTTCAAGTACAATTTAACTTTTCTATGATTCAAATATTTCTCAAATCTCATGTATTCTTAAGTGCTGTGTTGAAAAAAAAAAGATCTTTAAATAGCAACCAGAGGCAATCTCTCTTCTGTAAACTATTAATTCTTTATAAACAAAAACTATTAATTCTTCTGTGAACTAAATACATGTTAATGAAAAGAAAACTATTAACTTTGTGAACTAAATACATGTTAATGAAACAATTTTAAATGTCTTACATAATTTTATGAATTTCTAATAAAGAAGTGCATGTATGTATATATGTATATTTTTGTGTTTTGGCTTCTACTAAACATTACATATAGGAAGTTTATTCCTATTTTGTGGAAAAGAAACTTATTTATTTCATTATTATGTAATCTTTAATTAAATAAATATGCCGCTATTTATTTTGCTTTATTTTCTTGCTATTATAAATACAACATTAATGAATGTTCTTACACATGTATTTTTGTAAACAACATGATTGCATATAGAAGGAAAAGGTAAATATAGAGTGGAATTGCTGGGTCATCAAAAATTATTCCATTCAGTTTTAATAGATCCTCCCAATTTTTTTACTTGGAGGAATTTACACACCCACAAGCAGTGCATGAGAGTGCCAATTGCTCCAGAATGTCACCAGCACAGGTTATTGGCACTCTTTCTCATATTAGTCATCCTGATATGTGCATAGCACTTACATCATTTTGTATTGTTCTTGATGAACAATAAGGTACTATACCTATGCGTGTTTATCGACTATTCCTATATCTCCTTGTGAAGTTATCCTCTGTTCCAGTCACCGTTTTTCAACTAGATCATCTCTCTTTGTTGTCTTACTAATTTATATATTTTCTTACAGACATATATTTTAGGTGTGAGACTTCTGCAATTTTGTATGTACCACAAATAATTTATCCTGAATGTAAGCATTGCTAGGAATCCAGTGCCTATTAGTGTGTAAGTGTAGTTCTGGACTATTTATTCCGCTGTAATGTTCCATGTGTTTTTCCTTATGCCAATATCACACTGTCCTAATTATTGCTTTTGTCCTATTTACTTTAAAATAAATGTTCACAACTGATTGAGTTTGGGTAAGTCCACTAATTCTGTTTCTGTTTGTTTGCTTGCTTTTAAGAACTGAAACCACACAACAAATGGGTCCGAGTCACCTGCACTACTTGAGCCAATTCAGCAGAGACAAGGTTGAATGCTCTATGACCACGTACTCCACCATTTCCCACAGTAGGGAGGGCGGGAGTCATCCCGTAAAATCTTCTCTGACCTCTCCCACTTGCCAGCTGCGTTTAAAGGGCAGAGAAACACTGACGACTTGAGAAAGGGCAGTTCAGCAAGAAAGAAAAATGGGTAAAATGATTAGAGGCAAGGGGGACGAATGTGGGCTGGGGGCTGCAGGGGCTGTTAGCCAGTGAGTCACAGTCACGGGTGCCGTGTTCTGATCACCAGACTGTTCATCTTTCCATGAGGTCAGCTGGTCCTCCTTGTCCTCAGATTAGGAAAAGGGACAGCATTCCTGAGGTAAGCTCCCTAGACACACACCTCCTAGCCGGGTCAAAGTGGGCTTTCCTTTCATTAGAACAAAGCCACCACGATTCACATTGCAAGGGGTGATTGACATTTCTTATCGCTACGGCTAGTACGCCACTATGATTAGTCTTCTATTCTGTTATTCTCTCCCACCCCGCTCAGAATGTGTTGGCGATTCTTAGCCATTTTTGTTACCATAAACGTTATATAATCAATTTTTATTTTCTATTGAAACTCTTGGTAGCCTTATGTTTGGAAATGCATAGAATTTACAGATCGATTTTTGGAGCACTAACATTGCCCGTATTCGGTTGGGATTTGTATTTATACAAGAAGAAACTCTGTGTTTCACATACTCACAACTGTAAACCTACTTTTGCTCCACCCTGTATTGAATTCAAGATTTGACCCACCGGTGTTTTTGTGGGTTTTTTTTAATTTCTCATTCTCTTTTTCACTGTTTCTACTGCCTTATTATTTTTCTGGGCTATTGATGTGAGGTAATGTGTATTTCATCTAAGACTGGGGTACTTATGTTGGCCTCCCAGGAAGGTTGTTGGCCTCCTCCAAAACTCCCTGGAATCCAGCTAAGTTTGAGTTTCTAAGACAAACAGTACGAGTCACTTCAAGATCTGTCCTTCGGTCCCCCGATAACCAACCATGTATATCAAGCTGACAAGATCAAGTGTTTGAGCATATTTTATTACTATTTTATGTAAGTCTCTAATTATGTGGGTGAAAGGTCAGTGATTCCTCAATCATCCAATTTTGTATTCCACAGCCTACGGTCATGTCCCTTTCACACATTCTGGCATATAGTTTGCCTGTTTTCTGGGTTCTATGCCAGATGTGATGGGGCAAGGATGTACTGTTACTTAACATTTTTCCCAGCGAATGATGCTCAAGCAGGTAAAACGAATAAGCCATATGGCTATTTTCCATTATTGAAACTATGTTAACACATATTATTTGCAGGATATCATGATTTGAATATTATGTACGCTTTGTAAAGAGGACCTTAAATTTTAATTTATTTTTACTTTTTAATATTTGTCCATATTTATTAGTAAATAAATAATTTAGAAAATACAAGTCGTTCAAGGTGAGTCCCGTTTTTCTATCTCCTGACCCTGCCCCAGACGTGGAGGGAATGCCACAATAATATAATCATGGGTACCAGGAGTCTTTCTAGCTGCGAACAGTGGGTGACACAGACAGTCAGGGGCAGTTCCGGGCTTCATTCATCTCTGTCCAAGGAATTGGGTGGAGGGGAGCAGAGAGACAAAATCTGTATCTTCAGTAACTCTTCCTATACATTTACACAGATTTCGGCAATAAAAGGGAAATATTTCATGTACTAAGAGTGCAGTGTGTTTTGATTAAAATTTCTGTTCTATATTTCAGAAAGAGAATTATATTTAAATATTTTAATAATATTTAAACGTGTCAATGAAACATTTTATTCTAATATAGTAATAATGACAAGTTTAGGAACTTGGTTCTTACACACTAAATTACTTATCAAAGGAAGCAGAAAAGAAAACTAATATTTATTGAACTTGGCACTATATCAGAGAGTTTTCATATGATTTTGCATTTGTGTGCACATTTGGAAAAAAATTGATATCAGTGTTTTAAAATGTAGTAATTATATAAGGACTATATAAATAGGAAAATTGACCTTTCAGGTATAGTTTAGAAAAATAATCTCTATTTTTAATAATTGGAGAGTAACACAAGAAAGCTATTCCAAATTTGACAGTCTTTATTAAAATTATCAAAGAATTTTAAATTATGTAGCTAATGTAAGAAAGAAAGATCTCTTATCCTTTGAGAAGACATAGAGAGATCTGGAAAGTATCATCCTAAGCGAAACAAGCCAAACAGAGAAAGACAAGTATCATATGATCTCACTTATTTGTGGAATATAATGAACATAACAGTCTGAGGAATGAGGTAGTCCCAGAGACGTGGAAGTGGGGTACAGACTGACAATCCCCAGAAGAGGGGTTGGTGGGGGAGAGATAAACCAAAGAACTTATATGCATGTGTGCATGAATAATGGACATGGACAACAAAGCTGGGGACAGGGTAGGGAGGGAAAGGGAGGGGGAGTCAGTGGGGGGAAAAGGAGAAACATCTGTAACAAAAATAAATTAATTAATTAAAAAATAAAATAAAATAAAATAATGTAGCTAAGAAGAGCCCTCACACATTTTTAGCATAAATGAAATACAGGTTAGAGAACTCTAGACAGTGTACCATATCCATGCAAGTGGATCTCGTTGATTTCACATATATAAGTTTATAAAAAAGTGGCTGAGCCCTGGCCAGTGTGGCTCAGTTGGTTGAGTGCCATCCCGTGCAACAAAAGGTAGTCAGTTCAATTCCTGGTCAGGGCACAAACCTATGTTGAGGTTTTGCTTTTATTTTCTTTCTTTTTTTTTTTAATTGTATTTTTGTTACAGATGTTTCTTCTTTTTTACCCCATTGACACCCACCTCCCCATCCCCTCATCCTGTCCCCAGCTTTGTTGTCCATGTCCATTGGTTATGCATACATGCATATAAGTTCTGTGGTTTATCTCTTTCCTCCCCCCACCACCCCCTCTTCTGGGGATTGTTAGTTTGAACCCTACTTCCATGTTTCTGGGTCTACCCTATTCCTCAGACTGTTATGTTCATTATTTTCCATAAATAAGTTAGATCGTGTGATGATTGTCTTATTTTGCTTAGCATAATATAATGCTCTCCAGGTCCCTCCATGTCATCTCAGAGGGTAAAAGATCTCTCTTTCTTACAGCTGCATAGTACTCCATTGTGTATATGTACCACAGCTTTTTTATCCATTCGTCTACTGATGGACACTTGGGCTGTTTCCAGATCTTAGCTATTGTAAATAGTGCTGCTATGAACATGGGGGTACATATATTCTTTCTGATTGGTGTTTCAGGCTTCTTAGGCTATATTCCTAGAAGTAGGACCACTGGGTAACATGGCAGTTCCATTTTAAATTTTTGAGGAAACATATAAAATATTCATTCATTTTTTTAAAAATAATTGTTAAACCCCAGTTTTTGACAGGTGAGGATTAAAAAGAATAAATAAATAAATAAATAAATAAATAAATAAATAAATAAATCATACATGCCAATTCATAATGATCTGTGTTTACCATTTAAAAATGCTTACACTTTAGAAGTATTGGTAGAAATAAACTTGAAATAAGCAGGAGTGTGTAATGAGTTAAATAATTCATCTGGGGAGACAGTGGTAAAGAGATTAATCTTAGATTGAGACAGACAGAATTTTCATATTGACTACATTTTCATTACATTTTTAACTAATTTTAAAACTGTTCGTTTTTGTTATTTTTAATGTAGATCCTGACATAGTAATAGATAACGGTTGAATGATGAAAAAAAGAGTTTGGCACAAAGATTTACCATGGCATTCATTGTGAGACCTTCTTTTAAGTTATTAAACCATTTCAGTTCCATTTTTTCTCATCTATTAAATAAGGACATTCTAAAATATAATCTTTGAGGATACAGAGGCTAGGATACACTCTGATTATATAGAATTTTTCTGTTCATCTTAACAAGTTGAAATAAAATCAAGATAAAACAGTTACTATAGAAACTATTTCTATGGATTGTATTGATTCCACCCATTTCATGAATTATTAGACTGTGTAAAAGTATTGAACATTTGAGGAGGCAATACAAAGGAAAACTATATTATTGGTATATCGACTCGGAAGGTGCAGTTTTAGTCTTGTTGTGAATAAAGATTTTCTAGTCATCTGTTACGAATGTGAAATAAATATGGGAACTTCTATCTCCTTTCAGGGAATAAATGAAACCGGGACTTTCAGGTTTCTTGGCTGGCTGATTGCTGATCACTCAGATTGGTTCAGTGGCCTTCACAGAAAGGCAGACTCTTTTCCAGAGTCTCAGATGCTACAGAAAAATTCTATAATTATGATGGTTTTACTCTTCTCTATAAGAACAATCAAATACAATATATTTATTCTTAAATATTGTTATAACTTCTAAAGAAATTCTATATGGTGAGGGATTAACATTTATCCCTACAAATGGAAAATGTATAAACAGTGCTTATTCTATCAGAAAATAAGCAAGGAATTAAATCTTCCCAGAAATTTTGGAGTGCTAAGAAATAATAAGGTTTATAACGATGTATTGGCATGTACATGCATATAGATTATGCTCAAGTATTTTCTTAATAATAGTATTTCATAATAGATTAATTCCCATTAAACAACCTTATTTACTTTCATGAATTTATGTTTACTATATTTAAAATCTCTTTTGTATGAACCCTATCATACTAGAGATGAATAATTATTCCGTATATTCAGAAATCAACTAAATTTGAAATCTGAGGCTGAAACTTGATTTTAATTATTACTTAGTTTTCAGGATTTTGATCCATATTTCTGTCTTTGTTTTATCTAGTGAATCTATTTATAATCCTTTTCTACTCCCATAGATGTTGGTCACAGCCTGCTGTGCGACACTTTCTTTACTCTCAGACTTGTTTTATGCAGGTTAGGGTTGATGGCAGCCGGCAAGACTCCCTGCAGTAATCTGGGTCACTTATATTTTATAGATCAGTGATTTCTTTACCCAGAAGAGTCTTAAATTACAGCCATGAATACACACACACTCTCATCCACACACACACAGCAGCCTTTCACTTTGTTCAGGAGTTAACTTAGAATGCAATGCCGAATGGAAGATGAAAATTGAAAATAAAAAAGAGTAACAGGATGGAGAGAAGACATGTAACATTATAATTACTATTTCTATGCTATATTTTCTAGGATTATCTTCTACTTTTAGTTGTCTTGTTTATGAAAAGATTCTTTCTCCAAGAGAAAATGTAATTCCATGGCAATTTCTAGCTTTGAAAAAAATGCTTCAGTCAACAATCCACAAACTCTATTATCATAACAATCGTGGCCAAAGTAACAACCTGAAGCATGCATATTATTAGTCTAGCAATAAGACTTAGATATTTTAGAACTCTACCCACACCCACCACACCAAACTGAACTTAATAGCACCTGGAACTTTATATTTTACTTAATATGTCTTCTAATAATACCTAATAATAATAAAAGCAATTTGTTATTTACATGGTATGTGTGAATATAAGCAAATGTTCACCCAAAATAATTAAATGTTACATGTGAATAACAAACTATTAAAGATACTTCAAATACTGATATTTTGATATAGGAAAAAATATGAAAGAATCACTTACCATTCCATATTCTAACAAAATTGTTACAGTTGACTGAATCTCCAACAACATGGGTTTGGGGCGTTGACCCCCATGCAGCTGAAAATCCGCTTGTGACTTTAGACTCTATGTTTGCATCTAACCAACCCCATACAGAAAAGGGTGCTTTCTACTTGTAGTGGAAACCAGCAATTGGGAATGCAAAAATGCTATTCTTAACCCATGGTTGGTTTAATCTGTGGCTGTAAAACCCAAAGGCAAGTACTCCATCAATTTCTTGTTTTACCACAATCCTTATTTTATATTGTTATTGTAGTAATATTATTAATATTTTAGAAATTGACACTACTTGAAAAGTTAAAATTTTTCTTATTTACATTGCATGATTTTTATTTCTTAGGCATTTCTGTATTTGAAAAGCTTTGTTCCTATTTTACAGCTATCATTTTTTTATGTCATTTAGAGACATTTGATGTTTGAATAAACATTTTCCAATGCTTCTGTCAAGCGTATTATGTTATATTTATATATCAAACATATATATATATATATTTCATTTATAAAATTACAGCAACATTTTTAGGTTATTCCTTATAATGATTGCCATTAAAGTAACTAGCCTTTTGTACTGATTAGAATTTGATGGATTCAATAATTAATGACCCTTCTCTAAAGAGAAATAAAAACAACTATGGAATTTTACCAGAAAATTTTTGTACTTACTGTTAAAAATCTAATTAGAATACAGTCTCTGCAAATTAAAAGGTTTAGAGGCACCTGGCTGTGTGGCTTAGTGGATTGAACATCGTCCCATGGACCGAGAGGTCCTGGTTCGATTTCCAGTCAGGGCACATGCCTGGGGTTGTGGGCTCAATAACCAGTAGGGGGCGTGCAGGAGGCAGCTGATTGATGTTTCTCGCTCTCATCCATGTTTCTATCTCTCTCTTTTTTCTGCTGTCTCTAAAGAATCAATAAAAACATATTTTAAAAAAAGATTTAGCAGCACACAATTTTCAGTATGAAATAGTATATCACTAACTGAATGTGCATTAGTCCATGTATTCCAATTACTGTCTCTCATTCTACATAGGAAATGCTGTTGTGTTATGAAGGGTAACATTTAAACTTCATTAATTCAGACTTAAAATCTATTAAAACATAAATATATATGCATTTGTCTTAGTATCACCATCACAAACAATCACAAAAATGTTACACTGTTTATCTCTCTGGCTTTTCTGAAGCAGGAAACTTTAATAAGTTTAAGTATTTGTTAGGTATGAGTCATTAATTTTGTTTTCTCCCCCAAATTGAAAACACAAAATTAAGAATATATAGTTATTGGGTAAAATAATATTGCACAATTGCAAAATGCATGAAAAGATAAAAATTACTCCATGCTAATACTTAAATATAATAAAATAATTATTGTTTTGTATTGGTTTGCAACTTTACAATTTTTATATGTGTGTGTGTCTATAATTATTTATCAAATAGGATCAATTTATCTGTATTGCATGCTGACTACAATTATTTTTGCATATTGAAAAGTTACAATTCTAAAATGTAAAATATGTTATCACAAATTCTAAATAAGAGTTCATTGAACCTGGACCCTCATCATTATTGGTATGCTTTATCATCATGGGAAATAAATTTTCTCAGTTGTAACATTATTTTAATTGCATTTCTATGCATACCAGTAGAATGAAACAATATTTTGCTTATTTTTAATTGTTTTTGGACAGTTTTTGTGAATTTTCTGAATATATACATACCTTTTCCTCCTTTGGATTATTAATTTTCTATATCAATTAATAGGAGTTTTCTTTCTGGACAAATATAGAGTTAATACACTTAAGATACATATATTTTTCACCCTTTGAAATTTTGTTTGAATTAATTTTTGTTTATTATTATTTTAATCCCTTGAATTTCAAATTTTATTCTAATTAATCTGTACATTCCTTTACACTTTCTACATTTCATATTATGTGTAAATATCCATGTGCACTGCCTGGCCTGTGTGGCTCAGTGGTTGAGCAACAACCCACACACCAAGAGGTCTCCAGTTCGATTCCTGGTCAGGGCCATGCCCAGGTTGTGGGCATGCAGGAGGCGGCCAATCGATGTTCTCTTTCATCAATGTTTCTCTCTCTCTCCCTCTCCCTTACTCTATCTGCACCAAAGCTAATTAAATATTAACCTTTTATTTTTCTTGCATGTTATGGTTTCATTTTAAATGTATATCTTTATTTATTTTTAATCCTCACCCCAGGATATTTTTCTATTTATCATCAGATAGAGTGGGAGGGAGGGAGAGAGAGAGGGAGAGAGAGAAACATCAATGTGATTGAGACACATCGACTGGCTGCCTCCTGCATGACCCAACCCAGGGCCAGGGACAAACCACAATGGAGGTACGTGCCCTTGACCGGAATCGAACCTGCGACTCATTGTTCCACAGGCCAATGCTCTAACTGCTGAACCAAACCGGCCAGGGCTTAAATGTATATCTTTAATTAATTTACATTTTATTCCTATTATAAAACATAACTATGCAATATTTTGTGATATTACATCTATTGTATAATAGACAATATATTTTTATTCATCAAACAGCCCATTTGGTAGGCTTAGGTGGTGCAAATTGTTGAATAAGACATGTATAAAGTCATATTTGCTAAAATGAGTGATTTCCAAGCATTAACTTTATTTTTGATTGCGTATTCACAGAGTATATATGATCCCATAGCAAAATGTATTTCAATATTGATGTAAACATTTTCAAATAATAAAGTGACCATGTAATTAAATTAATACTTTGAATCTCAATATTAATAATACTTCAGTATTTGTTGTGTCTTCTATTTATAAGAAACTTGATAAAAGATTTGTATGCAGCCCTGGCTGGTTTGGCTCAGCGGTAGAGCGTTGGTCTGCAGTCCAGAGAGACCCGGGTTCGGTTTCGCTAAGGGCATGTACCTTGGTTGCAGTTTGTCCCCGGCCCTGGTTGGGTTGTGCGGGTGGCAGCCACTCGATGTGTCCCTTCCGTGTTGATGTTTCTCTCTCTCTCCCTCCCTCCCCACTCTATCTGAACAAAAAAAAAAGATTTGTATGCAGAATCGCACTTGGTCATCACACATCCCTATGAGGAGTATTTCTTAGCCCCTTTTGCATATTAGTAAATGTATGCTAAGACATTACAGTGACTTTATTGATACAATAAACCAGTCATGAATTAGCTTGGGTAAGCACTGTATGGAACACTGATATCTCTTTATTTTTTATTTATTTATTTTTTAGATATCTCTTTATTAATAGTACATTTATATTTTAGCCTTATAAGCTATATTTGAAAGTTGAACATCATGATTTCTTTTAAAGATGCTTCATTTTACCAAATCCTGCAGTGCCATGTCTTCTTAGTCTTCATAATATGTGTCAATAAAAGTAATAACTGAAAATATTATACTTGGAGATTCTAATAATGACAGCAGCTAGTCAATACACATCTCAGAAAAATAAAATTTGTCACAGATATTCACAGTACATTTTGTCCCTCTGGCTAAAATTTTTAATATTTTGAGATACCTGTTTTATTAAAATAGAAAATGAAAAAAGTTTTTAGAAGTTATCAAAATGACAAAAATGCTATTTTTAAATTGAATGACTTTATTATTTGCAGAAGATATTATATTGTCAAATGAAGTTGTGGGCAAATTAACAGCAGTGCCATGGCAGTGTTTTGGAAACCACTACTAAGATAAGTATGATTTCCAGACAATGTTATATATACACCTCCAGACACACTCATTCTCATATGTGCATACCTATATACATGATAGGGTATTTCTGCTCTTTTATTACTTCCTCTCTATGTATTTTTCAACATTTGATTGTTTATAACAGTGTTAGATATAAAATGTAGAAAACAAATTTGAATCTTCCAAGTCTTCATTTATATGTAGATTCTGATGGAATAAAAGTGATTTAAGGTAAACTTAAAAGCAAAAAAAAAAACCTCTTCTCCTGCTTTCATGAAGGTAGGTAAGGTGGTTAATTACGAAAGAAATGTTGAAGAAACAGAAAAAAGGGGGAAAGCAAGAAGCAAGATCTCTTTGCTTAAAATGTTTCGATAATGCTTCTAATAATAGCAAACTGTTCTTAATACTGATCTTGGCCACTGTGTCACCTTTTTCTATATATGTCTACAACTAATTTATACTTTTTATTACCTGTCAATGCAATATACTAGATTTAAAAAAAACAAATTAAAATTGTTATTACTATATTTGGTTCCTAAAGAAATATATCTATCCAATTATGAAAACGATGCAGTTTTCAATAGGGCAAATGAATCCAAGAGTCATGACTAAATATAGATCTGCTACTGATGAATGAATTTTTTTTTAAGGACAGATTTCTGCTCAATGAGCCTTTTTCTGTTTTTGTTGTTGTGATTGTACTATTTTATATCATTTTACTTACTATTAATTTTCCAGTGAAGGGCAGTGGCTTTATCAAATTGGTCCCAGACATAAATCTTTGCTCATAACAGACATATGGCAGATTTGTCATCTGCTCCAAAATTGTTACGAAAGCCTAGATCTTTACATACGATAATGTATGCCCAGATCTGGTGGTCCTGGGACCTCCTTCTCCACAGCCTGTGCAATGTCAGCTTGCATATTTTTATTTGGTTTCCATGGACTCCACTGTTTCTAGAATCTGTGGATCTTCCTTTACATTTCAAGAGCTTTGGTTATGTATTTTGAATTATTTTCCTTTATCGAAGGTATCTCATTATCAATAGAAAAAAGTGTCAATTACTATTTTGTCAAAACTGTAAAGCCTCTTTTTCTCTTTTGTAAAAAATCCAATATGTTCCTCAACATTATTCTAATAACATAATACAAGGTCTGGTTACTGTTTTCTGTAGAGTCATATGGTAAATATTGTAGGTTTTGCTGACTGTATAGTCTCTGTTGCACTGCTCAACTCTGTCACTGTGCGACAAGAGCAGTCTTAGACAATATACAAATAAATGGATGACTGTTTTCCAGTAAAAATTATTTACAAAAATGAGTAATGCAGTGTTTTTGGCTTGGAGACAGTAGTTTGTTGCTTCTTAACATAATGCATTTCATAACACTTTACAGATTCTAAAATGCACTATAGAATTGACTCATTTTTCTGCTTTCTCATGAAATGTTTTCTAATTACCTTACTTTAATACTTATGCCTGCATCACTCACACTGTGTGTTATGTCACGTTCTAAATTCACATAAATTGTACTTCTGGATGAAAAATACTCCATGAATTCATTTTATTATGGCTCTTATTGCTTATTGGTATTTTGCATAGAATTAAAAGTCACATTATTGTTAAGTACTAAGTATTGGACAAGAATGTATCAGAAAGATATATACATTAGGTTCCAATTCTACAACCATCTCACTAAAGGATCTACACTCATTTATGGAAGGCCCAGAACTTGCTTTCATATCTGCACATATTTTCAATAAATTAAAAAAACACACACATCACAGTAATCATACAGACTGATTTGTCCACCAAAAGAATCACCAAGTTTAATCCCTGAAATTTTAAGACATAAGAACAATGTTATTTATTGTATCATCCTAGTATTAATTGTTCTTATAATTATATATAATTTTTATTGATTTTTTTAGAGAGAGAGGAAGGGAGAGAGAGAAACATCCATGTGAGAGAGAAACATCATTTGGCTGCTCCTGCATGCCCCCTACTGGAGATCAAGCCTGCAACGTGGGCATGTGCCCCAACCAGGAACCAAACTGGGACCTTTTAGTCCATGGGACGACGCTCAATCCACTGAGCCACGCAGGCTGGACCTTATAATTATTATTTACATGAAGGCAGTGTAGTCCCTAACATAGGTATTAAGGCAGAAGGCCTCCCTTGCAGTTTAATACATGGTATTTGTGAAATTGAACACTTGGGTAGAACATTCATAAAACCATTTATTTGTATTTTCTCAATTTTTGTTTAGTGCAAGGTGGAGAGCATGTCACCTTATTCCTTAAGAATCATATGAAGTGGGATCGTTTGTTTCCACCAATTTTCTGTCATTTGTAATGAAGGATCATATTCTTTTTTATTTTTCATTTACAGTTTACATTTGATATTATTCTGTATTTGTTTCAGATGCACAGCAAAGTGGTTGGAAAATCATGTACTTCTTAAATAAAATCTTCAGGCCTTTGAAAGCATTTGGCTTTATCTCTTCTGGGTGTAATCACATAGCATTTTCCAGTTAAACATGGTTGTATGCACCGTGTGTGTAGCAAATGCCTCCCAAAGTAACCTATGGGCATTACACTAATTCTACTCAAATAATAGTGCATTAGCTAGATTTTAAATATTTCTATGAAAGAGTAGAGACCAGCATGCCTACTAAATAACCATCTTATGGTAAGGAAATTCAAATGAGGGTTGTTTATGGTTTAACATTTTAATTGGTCATACAAAGTGTTCTCTTATTAGCATGGATACTTGAGGAGTTATATTTTCTCATTGTGTTGTGTTTGTGTGTAAACATCACTAAATTATTTGTAAGGCCTTTTAAGGCCTATACTATAGCTTTGTTAATGTTGACTATTTTCTTATAATGTAAAGACCAGTGGAATTATCACAGTGTCACAGTATCAGGAAAAATAACAGCAACAAAACCAAATACTTATTTAAAACTATGGTTTAAATAGATGTAATAGTTATATAAAAACATTCTCGCTTAAATTATACTCTTTTATGTTTGTGTGTGTGTGTGTGTCCATTCAAAATTATAAAACATGCAGAAAAAATGTCCATTATGTGATTATACATAACATTATTTGGATACAAGATATTCTATAAGTGTGAAATTAAATACTTACTTTTGGTAAATAGCAAAAAAATAAGAGACAGCTAGACAAACACAGGTTTTTTTCAGTTCACGGTGTCATGCCATTTTAGTTTTATAATAATTCATTAGAAATAAAATGTAGTTAAATTTTTAAATTATTTCATATATATTTTATAATCCCAAGTTTTATGGTTATCTAAATACAGGTATTCTTATATTTGAACAGAGATAAATATATAGAATTAAATTATGATCTTTAACATAAAAATATCTTTTCTCATTTTCCAGAGTCCATCATCAAAATGATGAATGGAAATGAGTCTACTTTAAAGAGGTAGAATTTAAAATCTTTGCTAAAAGGTTCTAGTTGTTCATGTTCATTTATTTTTCATTTATAAAATGTGTAGTAGAACAACAGTTTGTACTGAACAACAGTTTGTACTGAAAATGTAATCAATAAACCTGCAAATACTATTTTTAATGATTTGTGAAAGCTTAGTAATGGTGAGCTTACATGTGAACAAATAATTTGTGAACTCTCTTTGATGTCAACCAAAAACAAGACAAAATAGAAGCGCAAATACGTTTGCTGAAGTTCAAAATTGGTGTGCATTTTGGGGGTCAGTAAAGAAGGCAACCACTCAAAAGAGGCCATTGTTTTTTAATGTTCATGTTTGATGGAATAAATCAAGTCACTGTTACTATTTATTAACCTCAGAATGTTGACAAGGGAAAATCAGGTAAATAGCAGATGTTAAATAATAAAATCACTGCAAATAACAAGAAAATTTTATAAAGAAAAGATAGCTTTTAAATGAGACAATTCTATTTATTATTCAACTATTGTACATGTCAGTTTCACAAGTCTACTGTAAGAAATGAAAAGTGAAAACAGTTCATATTTGGATAGAAAAAGTTGTTTATTTCATTTAAAGAACTCAAAAAGGGAATTGTTTGGCATGACCTCCCATGTCATGAAACATGAAAGACTGTTCTTAGCAAAGCAACTGGAGATCAGTATAAATTATGACCCAAGCATAAACTGACAATTTATATCATTCAAGGAGTTGAGTAAAGTATAATCCAGGGATCTTCTTTCTGTCTCATCTTTGTGGCAACTCATTTAAAAATCCAGTGCATTATAAAAATAGGAATGTATGATGGGATATTGGTAAAATTTGCCATTAGACTCACAGTCCCTTTAAGATACAGCCACATTGTCTTTAGCTCCGAATGACTGATTTCAGCTCCAGCATAAATTCTTGTAACTAAGGTCTCACACTCTGTTGTTTTTTAAAGCCAAGTTAAACTTGGAATTAAATTTTCCAAATGCCAGTTATCCCTATTACACTGTGAAGCCCAGATGCTGTGTTCTCAATGATGTTCTCTAGGAGGTTTATGTTTTTTTCAGGAGGTGCAAAAACATGCAGAAGTTTCTCAGGGAAGTTGTGGAGGCCAATGTCTTCTTGCAAAGGAAAAAAAAAAGAAGAGCAAACTTAGTGCACCTGCAATAACCAAGCTTCTATCGTCTTGAATTAGTTTCTGACTCGCAGTTTTTGTTTGTTTTACAGTATGTAACCATGTCTCAAGTCTGAGTCCCTGGACTATTACTTCTCTTCCTCCCACCACCCCCTCCTTCCTGTGTTCTTCCTCTTTTCTTCTTTCTTCTGTTATTAAAGGGCTTTAATTGCTCTGTAATTTTTAAAAATTGAATATATTGGTGTGGCTTTGGTTAATAAGATTCCATAGGTTTCAAGTGTACATTTCTATGATTCATGATCTGTATATTGAATTGTGTACCCACCATCCAAAGTCAAAATTATTTCCATCACCATGTACTTGACCTTCTTTACCCTTTACTTCCCCCTCACCCCCTTCCCTCCGGTAACCACCATACTGTTGTCTGTGTCTGTGATTTCTTATTTGTTCGTTCATTTGCTGCTTTTAGTTTTATAGTTGACATATGAATGAAATCATATGGTTCTTAACTTTTTCTGTCTGACTTATTGCACTCATCATGATATTTTCAAGGTCCATCCATGTTGTGGCACGTGGCAGTTTTTAATTTTTTCTTATGGCTGAGTAATCCCTTGAATATGTGTGAGGCAAGGGCAGGACGGGTAGCAGGACAGGACATTTGGGCAGTTCCACATAGAATAAAGAAAATAAGATATAAACTAATTTTCCCTCAACTGCACAGCAACAGAGCTGATCCTTCACCGCGAGCTTCAGAGCTGGTACAATTAAATAGAATAAAGTTTCTTCCCGGAGGAAGAAGCCTTTTGGTTATCCCTAGAAGGGTCTCCTATCAGTATTTAAATTTTCTTTGTAGTATAACAACATAAACATGTTAGTTGCCAACACTTATTGTTCTGGAAGGAGAAATGATTGGTTACCTAATTGTTGCTGAGTTGATTCTTGGATGCCTCCTTCTCAAGGTCAGAAGAGGTGGTTCAGAACCTCACTTCGGAATGGGAGTAGTAGAGCCTTCCTTTTTCTTTTAAATTCCTCACCCGAGGATATTTTTCTATGTATCATTGATAGAGTGGGAGGGAAGGAGAGAGAGAAAGACAGAGAGAAACATCAGTGTGATAGAGCCACATCGACTGGTTGCCTCTTGCACGACCCCAACCCCGCAACCGAAGTACGTGCCCTTGACCGGAATCAAATACGAGACTCATTGGTCTAACCGCTGAGCCAAACTGGCCAGGGCCCTCATTTTTTTTTTGACCTCATTAAAAACTGATATAAACTTCCAATTTAGCATCCTGTTACGCATATTCACTCATAGTTAAAAATTGATTTTGTTTTTATTCTTTGCATTCTATAGGATCATAGAAATTGACCACATAATATGATTTTGACTTAAAAACAATAAATAGCAGAGGTTGTTATAACTTTTCTAAAAAGGGAAAAGAAAACTAGTGAAAATAAAGAAAAGTATGAAAACTGCTGACAAAACAATTGATTTTTTTTTTTTTAATCCTCACCCAAGGACATTTTTTGTTCAGATAGAGTGGGAGTGAGAGAGAGAAGGAGAGAGAGAGAGAAACATCGATGTGAAAGGGACACATCGAGTGGCTGCCACCCACACGACCAACCAGGGCCGGGGACAAACTGCCACGGAGGTACGTGCCCTTAGCGGGAACCGAACCCCAGTCTCTCTGGACCGCAGGCCGACGCTCTAACCGCTGAGCAAAACCGGCCAGGGCAACAATTGATTTTTTTAATGAAATAATTTTGACTCCCAAAAGGGTATATATTTAACCTGTAGTAACTAGATGTACATTTAAATATAATAGAAAATTTGATATAATTGAATGTCCTTAAGTATACATATAAAATTTTGTAATATTTTTATTGACTGGAATAAATTATCTGAACAATGAAAAGCTCAATAATTAAAGTTAAAATGAATAAAAATCATATCGCAAATTAAAACTGTGTGATGAAAAATAATCAGATAAGGGCAAATGAGATGGGGTTCAGAATGGAAAATTAATTTTTTTCATATGTGAAGAAAGCTTGATTTGACTATTTTCCTGAAAATGTGATATCTCATCCCTGTCTCTAATAAAAGTCTCTCTGAACAGCAATTCAACATGTCTCAGATGTGAACACTCTGAAAGTTTAAAAATAAACTATGATTTAGGTTGCTAGCCTGGGATCAGCCTGGATATATATGGCTGAGTATATTTTGATGTAGTGCTATTTCAAAACCTAAAGAGAAGAAATGGAAAGTAAAATATCAATATTATATAACTAATGCACATGTCAGATTGAATCTGACAGCTGTTGTATGGGAATTTCTGGTTCAATAAAACCTTTTCGTGTTTAATTATAATTTGAGCCTTTAAAATGCTCGTATTCTCTTTTTTGGGGGCAACAGAAAACCTAGTTTAGTACAAGCTATCTCTTTATGTCAAGTAGGTAATTTAAAACAGTGACCTGCACTTTTATTGTATATGTTATTATTTATCAGGTACATTGGAGAAAGATTATATATATATATATATATATATATATATATATATATATATATAAAATCTCCATATTCTTACATGTGTATGACTATTTATATATATTCCCATACATTTATATAAATTTACATATGTGACTATCTATCCTTTCTATATATGTATCTGCATATGTTATGGCAGAAATTTGGTAGGCGGGAAGAGACACTGCACGCACTCGGAAGATTAGGAATGGGCTGTTTAATGCACACCAATGCTGTCCCAGCAGAATCACTTCCAAAGGCTGAGCCCTGTGTCCAGGTGCCAGCCACCTTTTATACATGACAAGCCTCTGAGTCTTTGGGGCTTTCTAGTTCCACTGCAGTTTAGGCAGTTGGCAGATGTGAGGGGATTACCAAAGCCAGAAGTGGGGTCTCTGCATTGCCCAAGGGGCTGTACCTGGCTTGCCTTCTCACATATATATGTAATTGTACACTTATTTTGGACATTTTTAAAATACTTAATTCATGGATTATCTTAAAATTCCAACTCTCTAAGTCTAATTCTATTTTTAACATTAAAAGAGAAAAAATTTATCTTGATTTAATAACATAGCAACTTTTTCTTTAAACAAGTAATGATTATATAATTACTAAGTTAGCTGAAAGAAAAACTGTGGAAATGGAGGTCATAATATTGAAGCTTAAGGTTTTCATAATGAATGTAAAAATGTCGAAAAGGATTTGCTTGGGGAATAAAAATATAAAAGAATAAGAAAACATCACACTGGTAGTTGTCCTGGCCATAGTCTATTTTGAACAGTTTATAAGGTGAAAATCTCATAGGGCATATTCATATGGAAGTACACATAGAGATATGCAAATGTCTATGACACAGATGTGGTTTTTTTTTTTTTTTTAAGTAGTCAGAATATTGTAGGAGGCAACGATTTATATGGAATAAATCTCAAAAATATTAGTAAATTTTGGGGGGTATGTTGGTGACTGCTGAGAAGGATCCATTAGATCTGAGACCACAGAAAAAAAGGAGTAATTTCCTGTTATCAGAAAACTTTACACTTCTCCCAATATATTAAAGGTTACCAAGGCCCAAGTTATGAGCCAGATCCCCACTGGGGGGCATGCAGGAGGTGGCCGATTGATGTTCTCTCTCATCGATGTTTCTCTCTCTCTCCCCTTCTCCCTTCCTCTCGCTCTACAATCAATAAAGAAAAAAAAAATTTAAAGATCAGTCCAACACATAGGTTTCTGGAAGATTTGAGTTGATCTTTTTTTATTTTTTATTTTTTTGACTGCTGCTTGGGATAATTTATAAGATATATAAAATCCAGAATAGGAATTATGTGTCATCTCTCACCCATAAATTAAAGATTAAGATTATATAAATCCTTCAGGGAAAATATGGAGAAGCTTAGTTTTAAAGCTAACAAATGAACTGTATCCAGATTGAAAAAATAATAGGTAAGGGAGCATTCTAAGACATCAGATAATATAGAGCTGCACAGGGGAGCATTATCTCAAAGAGGATTGGGCTGTTTGTGGGCTCTTTTTTGTAATAACAAGGGCAATATCCAAGTGTAAGAGGATGAAAGCGATTAAAAGCACATTGGAAGAGCAATTTTGAGATCCCCTTCACTGTTTAATCCAGTGTTAGAGTAGATTTGACTCAATTCCGCCTTTCTAGCCACCCACCAGAGAGGAAAAGGGAACCAAGAATAATTTTCTAAGGATTGAAGAAAAATGTGTAATGTACAGAATTAGATCTAAAAATATTATGGTAGTAGGCTGAAATTATTTTTTTGATCTGAAGAATCCTTAAAAGTTAAAAAGAGAGAGTGAGAGAGAGTGTTGGCTGACCAAGGGAGGTGGGATCTGCAAAGACTGCTAGAAGACAGACCGTGTGGTCAGAATACACAAAAGCTCAGTGAATCCCGTGGGAAGGGCTCACTGGGGAACTAGTGAGTTATAAATTGAAGGGCAAGCTCGCTGTGTATGTTAGATGAGGACATTTTTTTGTGTGAAATGTTCAGCCAGGTGAGTATAGTCACTTCAGCTTGAATGCAAAAGAAGGCAAGCCCAACAATAGACTGCTCAGTATGGAAAAGCAAACATTTTCATACGCTGAGAGTGAGTTTAACAGATTGTTAAATACCAAGGTCCCCTTGTAATTCTTATTTTTTTCCTCGGTCATCTTACTTCAAGTATTAACCACTTCATGAGCCATTGATTTCCATGTGTCCATTCCCCTCTTGTTGATCCAGCCTTTACCAATGAGGAGGCAATCACTGCAAAGCAGAAAGATAAATACAGATGCATTTTTTAGGAACTTACTTTATTCTCCCAATGATGTAATCAGATGTAAGCTTGGAAAAGGAAAGAAAGAGGCACAGGATAACAGGAATTTAAGAGGAAAAAAAAAAGGAATACACAGAGCTCTGCATGTGGGAAATGGCTGAAGGACCTTCCATCCCAAAGATGAGGAAGCCCTCTGTATAGAAAGCATCACCAAGCCATTTAGGACATTGTGCTGTATATTTCTTTAAATAAAAGTGTCTTTGTGAATGAGGGACCTCAGGCTTCCTGAAAAACAAGTGAAATCATTGGATGGCCAGTGTGGTTCACACAGACATGAAGGAAACATTGGTGAGGAGGGCAGAGCTGAATGGCAGGTGAATGTCCTGGAAATCTGGAAACCTCCCCGCCCTACACTCATAATGAACACAAGTGGTCTGTTGATTTTTTAGATAGGTAACAGTTTTGTTAAAAAAGAATCTTAATATATTACTGGGGAGACAGAGACGGGTCAAACAGTGAGGGACAGGACCCTGGGGAGGGGAGACTGAGACATGGGGAAGTTTGAAAAGACTTCGGGGCTCAGCACACAGGCAGCAGCCAGGACACAGCAGATCTGCAGGTTTATTCCGACTCTACTGAAGTCAAAATAAAACTGAAATCAACATGGGTGATTGTGCCTCCAAGGCCAGAAACTCCCAGCCCCAATTTATAGAAATGCAAATTAGAAGCTCCTGGAAAGAGCACAGGTCAATTGCATACCAACAAAATAGAAGGGCTGGTTTCAGGCAAAAGGGGAACAGAGATTGATTGTATAGTTCCTTTTTCTGGGTTTGCAAAGGAATTTTATTTACTGTTAAAGAATATAGTGCTGGCCATTCTAACCTATTCCAATTAATATACTTACTGCTTTCTGGGAGCAAGGCAACAGGATTGCTGAGTGATTGGATTTAGGGGAGAAACCAAAAGCAAGCATGAACAAGCTGAAATGATCATAGGAAGGGAAGCCACTAAGGCCCTATAGATGACCTAGGGCTGAACCCAGTCAGGTGGAACACAGAAGCTTTAAAATGTATGGATGTTGCTAAGACAGAATGCCTTGAAAGGGCCAATCAGAGGCTAGTAAAGTATATATCTACCTCTAGACCACAGAGCCCCATGGGCAACCCACTTGGGTCCCCTCCCCAATGCGGGGAGTCTGTCTGTCTTTCAAATAAACTTTCCTTTCCCTCACCCTTGTCCATAAACTCATTCTTCGATTTTGTGAGACAACAAACCCGAATACGACCACTTGGTTTCATTATTAATTTCTTAATATATTTATAAAAACTTTCTTCTGTTAAGTTACACATATGAAGATGCTAGGAGGGCGAAAATGCTAAAAAATGGTGAGCAGAATTAAGTCTTTAAAGTGTATATGTGCCGGCTTCAAGTTTTAAAAAATAGTACGAACTCAACTTGCTAAAGATTTTGACTGTGAGAAGATTCAGAAGCTCAGTAAGTCAACAGCATGTGTGTAATTAGTATAAAATCTTAATTAACTTATAGTATTAAGAATCGTTTAGGGCATCAACTTTCAACCTTTTTTGTCTTATGACACCATAAACTAGTTACTAAAATTCTGCGGGACACCAAAAAGTATATTCTTTTGAAGACCTGACAAAAAAATAGGTATACTTTTGATTCATTCACACCAGATGGCTATTGTTGTGTTGGCTCTCAACATTTTTTTAAATTTAACAATCTAAGAGAAAAGAGGTCAGTACCACTGACTAAATAATCAGATATTGTACGTTTAAAAAATCTTTGCGACAATTTTGGTGGCACACCAGTTGAAAATTACTGGATAAGGATATATGGTTAATTGCACACTAGAGCAATGTGTTATAGGGACATAGAGCCATATTTTAATTATACAGTGTTTATAATTCAATCTAATAATACAGTGCCACAAATGAGAATATAAATGATGCAGAATTTCTGTGTGTAATTTTGTCTTCAAGTCATAAAATTCATATCAATACTAGTGTTATGGTTTTACAATATGAAGAAGCGAATTGAAATTTTATTTTATACTCTTGTTTCTCTTTCAGAGAACATTAGCAAGGACCAAAAGAGCACACGTTTCTGTTTGCAACACATCTGTGTTAGCTCAGGTTGCTGTGGCGAAGTGCCATTAACTAGGTGGCTTATGAACCACAACAGTTTATTTCTCACAGTTCTGGATACTAAAATTAAGATCATGGTGCCAACAGGGTCAGGAAGTGGTGAGGACCCCCTTTGGATCCACAGTTGGTGGTCTTGTTCTATCTTCACATGGCACAGAGCATGGAGAAGAAGCAAGATCTCCTGTGGCTCTTACAAAGGCATCAATGCCAACCACGAGGATTCCCCCTCATGACCTCGTCCATCCCAGGTTCCTACCAAAGGCCCTGACTCTTAATACCATCACATTGAAGAGTAGGGTTTTGACATGAATTTGGGTGGAACACAGAAACACAGCCCAAACAGTATCACTCCATATTCTTATAACAGTGACTAATCAACAAGGTTTGGGGAAAGTAGATAGATTACAATAAAAAGAATAATAATTGACTGTATCAGTTTATGCCATCACCTTTAATTGAGTGTACTGAGAAATACACCTTCCTGGGTACTTACTAATTATCTATCTTACATATATTTGACTAAGTAGGATGTTTACGTACAAACTGAACACATATATAGTTTATAATTATGAAATAAAATAGATGCTGTAATAAATAATATTCATCCTTAAGATACCTATTATCGGGATAATTATGGTTTCATTAGTAATCAGAAGCTCTTAAAAAATAGAATATCTAAATCCACAAAGATTTTTATGCCTGAAAACAATGAGGCATTCATGAATTCTTATGTTTTCTCAACATATGTGTATTAAGGGCATTCATACTGTGTATACTGTGCAAGTTCATGGCAATGAGGAAATGGAGAACATATAGAACATGTCCTGGAAGAATACACACCATGCATGGGGATAGAATAAAGAAACCAATACAGATTAAAAATGTAACATGTTACATTAAATGAACTAACAATTTTAATCCTAGTAGCTTTCCTTTCCTTCTCCCTGTCCAGGTGTTTTGGTATTCGGTTTTGGTATTGGGTTTTGGTATTGGATTGCAGGTTTTCAATACTGGACTACATGAAATCCTGATGGAGTTTAAATGATGTCATTTCTCCTCCCCTCTCCCACCATAAACCACAGCCCAGCCCCTTCTCCTTCCAATGCATAGGCATTATGTTTGAAATTCTTATACTTATTGTTCCTCTCACTTGATTGCCAAACCAGACCATGTAACAAAGGATGAGGAGGGAAAATCTTGTCTATTTTGTTCACTGTCGAGTCTTCATTGTCTGGCCCAAAAAATGTTTAAATGTTTTAAATGTTTTTTAATAGTAGGTTGTACAATATACTGTAATACACTACTTCTAATATATTCACTTCAATAATGTTTTTATTTTTGTATTCTCTTCTAGGTCTCCCCAATGCCATATAGACACTTTGCCTATTGACATCATATACTATTTTAGAAGAAAAGCTACTTTAAATATTTTAAATTTAGCAAGTTTAATTTTCCTTTGTGACTATAAAAGTTTACACCATTTGGAAAGGAGATTTTTTTTAAAAAAGTAAATGACACAATTTCCAAAATACTATTAAAATTTCTCTACTCACTCTGAATCAAATTAAAAACATGAGTTTAATATTCTTATGTAAAATCAATTTGTAATCATGTATAACTCTACTAAACATTTTTATTAGTAGAAATATGCCACCCATCAGAACACTACCAGTTCAGACATTTAGATGAATATTATTACTATTTTAAATAATTGGTTAGAGATGAGTATTTATAATTCAATAATCTAACATTTCGGGTATCTAATAAAATATTAAATTTAATAGTTATGATACCACACTGTACTTAGCATAATAATTATGCTTGATTTTCTAAGTGGTTGACTTACATATATTTGTATCATGAATAAAAGTAGTGCTTGCTCAACTGAGTTATTCAAATTCTAAAGACCAGAGGGCTCTATTCTTTTTTATATATGTATATAGTTTTCATTATATGCTACTGGAAGTTGTGTGCATTTAAAATTAGTTAATTAAACTCTAAAAGTCTCATTTAATCCTGAATGTAGTATGATATATGTTTCCAGGAAAGGAGAAATTAATCAAAATGCCTAATTTTAATTTGTCAGAAATAATTTAACATGCTTTGGAGACAATAAGAAATGTTATAATCTGCATGCTACTACTGAGAAATTTTTAAATATGCCCTATTTTTATATAAATTGAAA
This sequence comes from Molossus molossus, assembly GCF_014108415.1. NCBI lineage: Eukaryota > Metazoa > Chordata > Mammalia > Chiroptera > Molossidae > Molossus > Molossus molossus. Next base: position 118,570,623 of record NW_023425377.1, on the reverse strand, counting down.
GTTATATGAATAAGGTGTTTCTTTTCATTCTTACTATTAATCAAGGAAAAGATACAAAACACCTCAGTCAATTTTTACTGCCATAAAGAAAGTGAGCTGTGGTGATAATATGCTTAATTACCTGTTTTATAATTTTATTTTAATTTTGAGGTATAAAAGTTGTGTGCCTACTAGACAAAGAGCATTTTACACTCGGACAAATAATATATATTTACAATGAAAATATAATTCTTTCCATTAAAATATTTGGATTTATAATAACAAATTAATTACAAACTTAGTTTGAATATTATTAAAATCATACTTCAAACTGAGGATAAAATATCCACTACCCTTTTATCTTCCCCAAAATATAACACCTACAACTACAAAATAAAGGGAGAAAAAATACAGAGAACTTGATTCTAGAGTTTTCGAGAAGCGAATCATGCTTATTTCTCAACAATAAGATGAAAAAACTAATACTCTAAAGTAATGACCTTTGATTATACTCTGTCTTTAATATGAACATTGATTTTATAAAACTTGATTATAATCTGGTTCATAAATACTTCCATGGTCATTAAAAAAATCATTTATAAGAAAGTTTAAGTTTTATATTTATATTTTTATTTTAAAAATATGTCAAACATAGCTTAATATTTAATTCATCTTTCAAATTAATTGTAAAAAATCAAAGATTTGGAGATTAATTTAAAAATTATATCATCATATTTTTTGAATTAATAGAATATACTTGTGGAAAAGATAGTATACATACATAATCAAAATGAAAACAGTAACTTGTAATTACATGACTGTAATAGAAATATTGGTAACAATTTGATGGAAAATCTTCCCATCTATAATTCTACATGTGAATAAATACATATTTTAAATAATAATTTGATTTTGATATTCACATATTTTTGCACTTGGTTTTGCTAAATTACAACTCATTTAATTATTTATTTTTTTCTTTCCTTTAGTAGGGTTCAGGTAGGTTGTAGAGATTAAGTTTAGTGTTTACTGAGGGCTAAATGTACTTACCAAACAAAAGCTATTCTATCTTATCTGGTATTAAGGTAAGTTTTGACAAATACCCAAAAGAATTTAAGCCTTATGTTATAATCTAATATGAGAAGGATAGTTTAAGGCCTAATCATTAAAAAAAAAAAAAAATAAGGATCTTTACACAAGACAATGAGTCTTGCCTTCCAAAATCGTTGCTGGAGAAAGACAGATTAAGGAGGGGGTTGTGGAAGATGTTATAAATACCATTTAAGCATTTAGCTATGACCATTTAACTAGAGGCAGAGACAAAGATCATAGTAAAATATTTATTTATCATTTTAAAAATAATTTGTCTTGATTTTTTAAACTTATCTGTATTGTGGAATGTACTATAGATGTCCCCTTTACTCCCCACCCATGGACCCCTTCTCCCCAATATCACCGCCGTTCTGCCCTCCCCACACTATTGTTTGTGTCCATTGGTTATACATATATGCATAGAAGTTTTTTGGTTTATCTCTTCCCACCCTCCCTCCCCTCTTCCCTTTGAGGTTCATCAATATAACAACAAATTTGTACTTCTTAATTCCTTCATCTTCTTCAACCATCCCCCCAAACCCTCCCATTTGGCAAGCAACAGAAAGTTCTCTGGATCTATCAGTCTGTTTCTGTTCTCTTCACTCATTTTGTTTATAGATTCACTTGTTGATAGATATGTATTTATTGACATTTTATTGTTCATATTTTTGTTCTTCTCCTTCAAGAAGACTCTTCAACATTTTATATAACATAGATTGGGTGATGAACTCCTTTAGCTTTTTCTTGTCTGGGAAACTCTACATGTCCATCAATTCTAAATGTTAGCTTTGCAGGATAGAGTAATCTTGGTTGTAGGTTATTGCTTTTCATCACTTTGAATATCTTTTGCCACTTCTTTCTGGCCTGCAGTTTCTTTTGAGAAACCAGCTGACAGTTTTATGGGAATTCCTTTGTAAGTAACGGACTGCTTTTCTCTTGCTGCTGTTCAGATTCTCTTTGTTTTTAACCTTTGGCATTTTGGTGATGCTGTGTCTTGGTGTGGGCCTCTTTGGGTTCATCTTGTTTGGGACTCTCTGTGCTGCCTGGACTTGCATGTCAATTTCCTTCATCAAGTTAGGGAAGGTTTCTGTCGTCATTGTTTCAAATATGTTTTCAATTTCTTGTTCTCTCTCTTCTCCTTCTGGTACCCCCATGATGTGAATGTTGGCATGCTTGAAATTGTCCCAGAGGCTTCTTACATTGTCTTCATTTTTTTGGATTCTATTTTCTTTTTGTTATTCTGATTGGGTGTTTTTTGTTTCTTATATTCCAAATCGATGGTTTGCTTCTTGGCTTTACCTACTCTACTTTGGATTTCCTGTAAATTATTATTTATTTCAGTTAATGCATCCTTCATTTCTGACTGGTCATTTTTTATGTTGTAGATGTTCTCACTAAGTTCCCTGGAGTTCTCCTTAAGTTCTCTAGAGTTCTCCATAAGTTCCCTGAAGGTCTCACTAAGTTCCTTCATCATCCTTATAACCAAACTTTCAAACTCTGTATCTGATTGATTGCTTATCTCGATTTTGTTTAATTCTTTTCCTCGAGTTCTGTTTTCTTTCATTTGGGACATGTTTCTTTGTCTCCTCATTTTGGCTGCTTCCCTGTGTTTGTTTCTATGTATTAGGTAGATTTGCTATGTCTCCTAGGGTTCATTGGGTGGCTTATTGTATGTGTCCTGTAGGATTCAGTGGTACAGCCTCCCTGATCACCCCAGCTGGGCCCTCGAGGTGCACCCCTAGTGTGCACTGTACACTCCTCTGTTATAATTGAGTTTTGTTTGCTGTTGACATGTCAATAGGAGGGATTTACTCAGGTTGATCAGCTGCAAGGACTGGCTGTGCCCACTAATCACTGGCCTCTGACTACCTTGGAGGATCAGCAGTGTAGGGCCCAACACACAGAGCAAGTTGGTGAGCGGGCCCTTTAAGAGCTGCTGCCTGGGGACTCCCGAAGCCTCAGGCTCCCTCAGCCCCCGTTCCTGCTAGTTTTACAGCTAGAAGTGATGGGGATCTCTTCCTGGTACTGACACCTTGAGCTAGGGTGCCTGGTGTGAAATGGGGACCCCTCACTCCTCAGCAGGGCTCTGGTACTCACTGAGTCCATTCACTGAGTGTGTCATTTGTGGAGGTGATTGGGTGGTGGTGCTTCAATATGGTCTGAAGCTGTCCATTGGGTGTGCTGGCCCTGGGGCAAGGTCAGTCACTGCCTGTGTTCTATCCCTGTAAAAGCTAAAAAGTGATCTGTAGATGGCTGCTTCTAATGCCAGGCCTGGGGGCACTTATCAGGAGGTATGGGGCTCGCTGAGACCAGGTGCTGCTTATTTGAGAGATTTTAGGAAACTGTGAAGCAGGATCAAGATAGGTCGATCCTATGGTAAAGCCTTTGGAAACAGCTTGGGTGGGCCCGAAATGTGGGTGGAGCAGGGCCTCAGGGAATCCCAGGGTAGGGCCAGGTTGCTGGAGTCCCAGATATGGTGGCTGTCTGCTGCCCCAAGGGAGGGCTCACCAAAGGAACATTAACCTCCACCAGCATGTCTGTGCAGGAGAAAGCTGCACCTCTAGTTCTTGCCCCAATGCCAACAGCTCAGTTCTTCCCTAAACATTTTTGATGCCTTTCAAGCTGCCTCCCCAACTCTGGAGCCCAGAAGGAGTGAGTCCAAGTAAGTTCCTTTAAGAGGAGCTGCTGGGGCTCCAGCCGCCTCGGCCTCCCTGAGCCTCAGTTCCCGCTGGTTTTCCAGCCAGAAGTGATGGGGATTCTCTTCCTGGCACTGGAACCCTGACCTGGACTCCTGGTGTGGGACTGGGACCCCCCACTCCTCAGGGAGGTCTTTCCCAGCTGAGGTGTCCTCTTTATTTTTATCCACCACACGTGGGTGTGGGACCAGCCCGTCCCCTCCGCCCTCCTACCAATCGCAGTGTGGCAGCTGCTTTAATGTCGTAGTTGTAGGACTGCCATTCAGCTCAATGTCAGGCGGTTCTGAATGATGTTGTTCTGTAGTTTAGGTATAATTTTGATGTGGCTATAGAAGGAGGCGAGATTGCATTTACCTACCTGCCATCCTGACAGGAAATCTCTCTGTATTGATTTTTGAGAGAGATGAAGGGAGAGGGAGAGAGAAACAGAAACATTGATGAGAGAGAACATTGGCCACCTTCTGCGTGCCCCCTAATGGGGGTCGGGCCCACAACCTGGGCATGTGCCCTGATTGGGAATCAAACTGGAGACCTCTTGGTGCATGGATCGATGCCCAACCACTGAGCCACACTGGCGAGGCTTATTTTTTATTTTTAACTAAATTCATATGTTCATATGTCAAACAATTATTTTCTTTTTTTCCCCCCTCTATCATCCTCATATACTCTAACATGAGTCAATAGCGCTTAAATTTGTACCTCAGTGTTTAAGGTGGTTATGACTCACTTAGAAGAATAATCATCACTCAAAACTGATAGAGTGATGTATAAGGGAGTGGTAATCTATTTTAGAGAGTGATTATAAATTTATGTTGTATGAGAGATGTATCATGTTAATGTGAAGCTTTTGAGAATTTTACAGATTCATAGCCATGAGAACTTTGTAACTGGGTTGGTTGCTGGTGCTAAGCACAATTGATGCTTTGAAAAATAGAAGAAATGAATGATAGTGATTGATTAACAATGAAGTCTTTAACATGAAACCCACATAATTTTTTGTTGGTATATAAACGGTCTCTCAACCAGAAGGAAGAATAATCTCAGGACTGAAGTATTAAAGTAGCAGCAATCCGCAGAAGTTTATTATTACAAATTATATGTGGTTGCTAGGCCAAGATCAGCACCTAGTTGAGAATGAGTGAGGTCCTGACCGGCATGGACATATTTGGGTTGACTTGCCCCCAAATCATGCATCTCTGGATTTTCCTAAACTCTTTGTGCCAACAGTAGAGTTTCCTTCCTTCCCCTAGAAACCGATGCCTCCCCGTTGCTGTCAATGTTCAATCATCCGAAGACAAGGAAACAACATTATCGTAATAAATGACTAGGTGAACGGGACAACATGAGACACTGACCCAGGAGTGTTACAAAAATGTTTACTAGGACATGGTGTCCCTGTGAGGAGTTACCACGGACCATGCTCAGGTTATACAGTCAAAGGTAGACACCCAGATGACTGCGAGTCATCACCTAAAAAAATATCATGACGTCTTACCTAGTTTCCAATTTGGGGCTAAAAGGTAAAACTCAGTGTGGAAGACTCTGGATCCCCAGAAGGAAAAGCTGTACCGAAGATTGCTGTACATGATAATGATTCCACCATTCCGCTCTCAAAGAGATCTGCAGCCATTAGCTCAATAGATATATCATAAGAAAAAGACATATCTTTTGAGGCCTTTTGGACACAGATTTCAAGTTGACAATAATATGCAGCACAGCAAAATATCCTGGTGAGCCCTGTTAGAGCGGGGACATTTGAGACATGTAGACACCTGAACCTATGGGTAGTTTAGTCTCCCAGTGGGTCCCTTGGGTCTGCGGCGCTGTCAGGTGGCTGTCTCTCTGGTCCCAGCTATATAAATGGAATAGACACACTAGCACCGGGAAGAGTCGTCTGTTTGTGCCTTGGCTTGCCTGCTAAAAGCTCTCCTAGTGAAGCCCAATTGCAAGGCTCCAAACCGCCCCTTTCTTTGGGGAAGATATTTCCTTGTTTCTCCATCATCAGGACTTTCTGAGAAAAGACAGTGGCATGGTCTAAAGGCAAAGAACGAGCCCATTTCCCCAGAACTGTTTGCTCTTCACATTCTAAGAGTGTTACATCCGTGGCTATGCTATTACATTTTAAATGCAATAAAACTCTCGACTATTTGTTTTTGTTCCAAAAGGAAGCAAAATCTAGGGGCTACCCCACTTTCTTTTCTAAGAGAGAATTCATTTTTATTTTTTCAAAAAGATTTCTCTTGGGGTTGTGGGTTTGGGAGGTGAAGTCAGGATGGTGTAAAGGAGTTCCTACAGAAGCTCCGAGATGTATAATTTTTGGGCTCCTCTCCTAGAATGTGCAAGAGACATTTGTCCTCACTGTGTCCACCCAGGGGGATTAGAGTGCTGGAAATCAGTGCTGTTATTACTGTCATACATCTAATCTCTAATTCAGAAACCTTATGTTTGCTTTCAAGACAAAATAAATAACTACAGCTATTAAAATAGACTAGCCCACAGTCAAAGAAAAAAACAACAACAACAAAAAATAAATAAATAAACACTTCCCTAGGGGAAAATGGCAGAAATTAGTACAACTCTAAAACACCTAAAGGGTCCAGGGATTCATCATACCTCCATCTGATTTACCCACCTGGCTCAAGAGAAAATCAGCTGACACCTGGAGAATGGCAGTGGGTAACTGCAAACAACCAGGTAATGACCCAACGGCAGCTGCTCGGCCACATGTGATAGATTTGCTGCAGAAAATTAGCATGAACTCCAGTCCATGCTGTGCAGCCATTGATCTGACAAACTGGTTCTTTTCCATTTCTATCAGAGGAGAGGATCTGAAACAGTTTGCACTTACTTGGAACAGACCTCAGTATTCATTTACAACCTTGCCCAGGGCCACGTTGTTTCTTCTACCTTCTGTCTTCACATTCATCCAAAAAGACCAGGACCAGCTGGAAATGCTGCGAATATCACATTTCTGCAGTGATGGAGAGGGGCTGGACCCCACTGCCAGGGAAACCACGGACACCAGCGAGATTGCACTGGAGTTCGCCGGAAACTAGGGTAGTAGCAGGAGGGAGACGAGATGGTGCCTACCAGCGACGATCCCGAGCCCAGCTACAGTGGTAGAGGACACAGTCCGTCCCACTAACCTTCCTGTCTCATGTTTCCTTTGGGAAAACAAGCACAGCAGAATCCTGGAGCTCATGTAAGGTCTACTCCCAGTGTAGCCAAAGGGGAGAGTGTCGTGGGTTGCGTGATGCACTACGCAGTTCCCCCTCAAGAACAAAATGCTTACATCATCCCCCTTCAGTTCCTTGGGGACAACCAACAATGCCCAGCTGTCAGATTTCTTCTGGATTTGCCTCACCTAAAGGGAATACTTTAGCTTGGGGTTCTATTGCCTTCCTGGGCCCGGCCCCAAACAATGGCTCCTTTCCATGAGGACCCAGAGGACCAGCCCTTCACCTCAGTTCGGGACTGCTCTGAATGGCAGGTCATTGAAACTGGCTGAGGTTCTGGTTGAGACAGGATCCAACCTAACTTCCTCCACGACCCAATCCTGCTTTTTATCTCAAGGATATTCCTTAATAATAACCATATGTTATTTACCATCTCAGACTTTGCCACCTGGGCAACCCAATCTGCAACAGCAGGTAAGGATAGGTGAAGGATTCAAATGAACACTCTGCTTCTGATGTAATTGTTCAGATTTTTCAATCTTTAGCAAAGTGAGATTATCTGATATGTGTTTCCACAGTTCACAGCAATACTGTCTACTGGACATTGTAGTGCATTTCTTAATGTATTCCTTTCCACACAACATTAGTTCAGTGTGAATTTTAACATTCTCTTGCTTGAAACATTGTGATGATATGTGACACCAGCCACCTGAGCATGTATTGTAAGTCCCTGTAACCTGTCATCACAACCAACAATGTATCAAGTCCAAGGTGTTTCTCAAGACAGTTCTGTAGAATTACTCATTGTTTTGTTAGTGACACACTTCTTTTGTTTTATTTCATACTATTTCAGTTTTATGGCTTTTAGAAACAAAGTTAACAGTAAACATTCTATTAAAATTTTTTATTTGATAGGATTTGAAATAAAATTAATGTTTTTAAAATTTTCAATAATTATCATCATAAAAGTATTTGTCAGTTGAAGAGCGAAAGCTTGGCATTTCCTTCTGAGGTATTTTCTCTGTTCTAAAACAGTGTAAAACATTCAGTGGATATTTAACACAATGTAGAGTGTCAGGTATATATCAATAATTTACAAATAATTTTTCTAAATTTAACCTTATAACTCAGAAATATATTTTATATCTTTGAAAATTGCTCTTCTTACTGTACTATGAACTGGCTCATAATGATTTCAAGTAAAAATAACACTTACCATTCTGAATAATTTGTCATTCATATAATATTTATAAAACATATTTGTATATAAAACAAAATTAGAATGATCATTTCAAACCTTCCATATATATTTAGTTGGGCTTTATTTTGAATTTACACCTACCTCTATGAAATGCATTGTTTCCAGAATGAATACTCTGATGAAAGATCTAAATCATTTTCTGTGCATTTTGGTTGTGAGAGGTAATGTATCCTCAATTTGCGTATGTGAGCAAATTGAGTTGTTTTATATATAGTTTTTAGACAACAGAATCTAGGTTATAAATAAGTCTTTGATGATTACTTCATTTGAACACCATGTTGTTCTATAACTGTGCAGAACTATGGTTAAAAACCTGAATGTTTTGCCCTGGGGACCTTTTCCAAAACTGACAAGGCATACATTTTGGTCTATCTAGTTAAGCAGCCATGATCTCTCATCACTCCAAACCACTCAGTAATATAAAATTAAAGGAGTCCCCACGGCACTGACGCAGAAAGACTCAGAATGAAAAAAAGCATAATAGGGAACTATTCAAGTAAACAAAACCTTAGAAGATTAAAGGCAAATGTTCAGCCTTCAGCCCACATCTATTTTAGTCTCAGCTGCGGAGTCTGTGTTTTGATAGATCAGAGTCACCTCGTGGTACTTACTTTGCATCTCAAGTTTGCACCAGCTCTGCTTTCTGGTTTAGAGGCAGCTCAGGGCGGCATCCACTGACGAGATAAACCAGAAAAGGCAGTGGGCACCCAGGAGAGAAACCCTCTAAAGGCTGGAAGTCACACATGATCCGGAATTTCCCGTTCAGGTGAGCAGTTCTGGGTTGCACTGGATAAACTTCTTAGGGGTGAAAATGAACTGGCAGTAGAATGGTAGTGTTGCCTAGAGCAGTGCCCTCAGCAATGGAATTCAGCTTGCTTTTTTTCTCTTCCCTTTTCTCCTGTTTCTTACCTACTGCTTCTTGGGATTATCATACAAACAGACTAACGACGGCCAAGTTCTTTTATTATTCCCTACATTCAGAAGAATCATTTGGATGCTTTATAAAAGAAATATAGAAAGAAGATTCTCAAGATGGAATTCTGGAAGTGGACCACTCACTGGTCAGATGGAGAGAAGGTCTTGATGGGGGGTGAGGGTGGCGATAACCTCCTGTGGGCTGTGGCATCCAAGCAGAAAGAATCTAGTCCATGTGAATTGCAACTAATTAGGGGAGAGAGTGAAACATTGTTCTTTTTTTAATAGCTCTAGCACTTAAAGATGTAGCTCAAGTGTAATTAGAGAATTTTTAGACTTAACTAATTTTTAACAACTTTAAGAGTCTTGAATGAAATGGAATGATCGGAGACTCTTGTGATCATTACTGCTTTTTAATCAACTTCAAGGAAGCTATCAAAGCCAGAGGCTTCCGAGGAAACAAACTCTTAGAGCACCGCCCAGCCCCTGCAGTGGAAGGGAAGACAGACTGCAGTCAGTTCCCCGTCTTCAACATGAGCACAGCAGACCTGGAAAGGAGCCCACGAGCACACCCTGACCGTTCTCCTGAGTTGAATTCAGCATCCTCACAGAGAAGGAAAAATGTTCGCACTATTATTTCATGATATTTCCTTCCTATTTGGATTTTGCTTATTATAAGTCTAAATATGGTTTTCTTTTAATTTATCCTATTTAGGGTTTGATACATTTCTTGAATCTGTACATTTGTATCACTAAGTTTACCAAATCTGGCATGCTTCAGACATCATTTTTTGAAAATTTTTTTCCTGGCTCAACCTCTTGGTTATCAGCGATAAAACAGCCAACAATATGGAAGCAAATATAGCAGATATATAATGCAGCCAGGGCCAGTTTTATGGGACTGTGACCCACGCAGTTTGCACAGGGCCTGGGACTCAGAAGGGACCACACTTGATTTCATGTTCTGCTGTCTTGAAACTTTTAATAATTTTTGTACAAAGAGCCAGGCAGTTTTATTTTTCTCGGAGTCTATAAATTATGTAGCTGGATTTGTGGATAGCAAAGTCCTTTGAGTACTGGTCAGAGCTATCTATTGCCAACTGAGTTGTGTAGCAGAATGGTCAGCCACATCCAGACAACCATGTTCAAAACTCCTGTATCTGTACTCAACCAAAATTTGATCATAACTGAATGCGATATGCCACTTAATTTTCAGTTAACAAAATATAGTGACATATTTCAATGTCATTACGTATTCTTATCCTGCATCATTTTAGATGAGGACTGGTTACTTTATCATATAGTTGTACTAGTATCTATTTTAGTCAGTATTCTATCATGGAATATATGCTTTTCAATGTTTGCCATTAGAAACAACTCTGGAGTAAAAATTCTATTTTTTTCCTAGCAGTTGAATTGCTGGTTTAAATAGTAAGGAAAATTAAAATAATATCAGTATAGCCTCCTCTTAATAATGTTAAATCTATTTTAGTAAAGAATGATCAAAATATATGTGCAAGCTACGCTGTTGAAAATGCATTTAACTGGTAATTATTTCTTAAATATAAGTATGCAAAGCATAGAAAAGTAAAATTAGCAAAAAAAAAAAAAAAAGGAAGAAACTGTGTGATTTTATGCATTCTGTTTCAGAACATTAAAAATCTAATTAGTTTAATTAACCTTGGAGTTTAGCATCTTGCATTCACTGCCCCTAATAGTACAAACTCACTTTTATGTTTTTCTTTTTTTCCTATGCTTCACCTATAGGTAAACATTCATATTCCACATTTGTAAACATAGCAAGAAAAATTATGCTACTCCTTTATTCTTGGAAATTTAATTTTGTCTATAATTTATCTTTTATTGTTTCACATTATAAAGCATAGTAAGTGAGCATCTCTTTGAATACATATCCCTCTGTACCTTGAACACTTCCTAGAAATATATTATTGAGAGTGAGAAGAGCTCACAAGATTAAAAGATATGAATTTTTACAACTCTTCAAATTTGTTGCTGTACAAAATTTCAAGTAAATTGAAATAATATATGATGCACCAAAGTTGTGTGAGTATATCAGTGTCACTATAAGAACTCAATCTTTTCATTTTATTCTCTTCTAAATGAACAAATGCAAAGCAAATACTCGAAGGCATGTTAGTTTGCATAAATTGTATATACGGTTAAATTAACCTCTTTGCCAAATATGTTGTGATGTATTGTATCACTTCTGTGAAATGTTTTCCACACTATAATTTACACACTTATGCTGTGACAATTTTTGTAGTGATTTTCTTTAATAAGAAACAAAGAGATCCAGATTTAAGGAACTCAAAATTACCTTGGAGAGGTGAGAAGTACATTAAAGAAGACCTGTTGGGTTTGAATCATGGCAGTTTATTGAAAGGTTGAAGGTGAGGTGGAAGAAGTGAAGGCCTGTGTGACATATGTTTATAGACTGGATGAATGACCTCACAACTGATCAAGACATCTTGCATTCACTGCCCCTTGCATTTAATGTTTAAAAGACCAAGGCAGGAGATTTCAAAATGGTGGTGGAGTGACTGGAAGCTACACAGACCATCTCCCAGGACCAAACTGGAATTACAGCTAAAATAAAGACAAATCATTGGGAAAAAACAACACAAAAGCAGCTTGCGAGGACCATATAACCAGGGACATTGAATTGATCCTGGTAGGATTGTGGAGGCATGAGAGGGGGGCTGGGAGCCCACGGACAGCAGCGGTCTCAACTGTGAGCAGCACACTCGGGGTTAAAATCCCAAACCCGCTTCACAGCACAAAGGGCCAGGACAGAGCGCTAAAATAGCCACAGTAACTCAACTTGGGCTCCGGCAGAGGGAGGGTGGAAAGGACTGAAACTATGTGGGGGCACTTGAAATTCGGAGGGCACTTTTGCTGAGTTGCGGCTACGCAGAATGGTGGCCACCTTACTCCTATTCAGGGCTCTGGGGAGAGGTGGAGGCCTCTCCCTTGGAGATTCAACCCCACCCAGGTGGGCCATTGAAATGCAAATTGAGGCTCAATAACAACCAGCATCTGCCTCACACTCCAGAAATTCTCTTACACTGAACATCTGAGAAAGTTTTTCATTCAACTGACAACCCAAGGCTCTTCAAGTAACCAAGACTAGTAGCCTCTAGGCCAAAAGCTAGAGGATAACTGAACCATTCCTAGGCTTGCAAATTTACCTAGGAAAGTAAGACTTGACAGTGGTGTTTAACATGGGTCCTCCAATACTCATCCAAACCCAGTAGTGGGAGCCACAAACAGCAGAACACCAATACCCTGAGAAAAAATTTGGCAGCCTCCAAAACCCACTGAGACAGCCAAAATGGTGAAACAAAGAAACAAATCTCAAATGAAAGAAGAAGAGACCTCTTCCGAAGAGGAGATAAATGAAGTGCAGTTAAATAAGTTATCAGAGGTAGAATTCAGAGCCATGATCTTGAGGAAGCTCAACAGGATAAGTAAGGACATCAACACCATGAGTAAAGACATAGAAACATTGAAAATCAACCAATTGGAAATGAAAAAGCACCAAGAAGAAATGAAGAATGACATAGCAGAAATAAAGAACACATTGGAAAGACTAAACAGCCGACTAGAGGAAGCTGAGGAACGGATCAGTAAATAAGAAGACAGGCTAGAAAAAAATCAACCAATCAAAAAACCCAAAAGAAAAAACAATTAAATAACAGGAAGACAGCTTAAGAGAACTGTGGGACAACTGGACATGTAATAATATTCGCCTCATAGGAGTCCCCAAAGAGAAAGAAAATGAGCAACAGTCAGAGAATATATTTGAAGAAATAGTGACAGAAAACTTTCCTAATTTGGTGAAGGAAGAAGGCATTCAAGTTTAAGAAGCACAGAGAGCCTCAAGTTAAAAGAACCCAAACAGGCCCACACCAAGACCCATAGTAATTAAAATGCCTAAAATTAAATACACAGAGAGAATCCTACAGGCAGCAAGAGATAAGCAACAGGTTACCTACAAAGGAACCCCATTAAGGCTATCAGTTGATTCCTCAACAGAAACACTACAGGCCAAAAAGGAATGGCATGAAGTAATCAAGATCATGAAAAACAAGGATCTGAATCCAAGACTACTCTATCCAGCAAGGCTATCATTCAAAATACAAGGTCAAATAAAGAGCTTCCCAGACCAAAAAAGTCTAAGAGAATACATTAGCACTAAACCAGCAACACAAGAAATGTTAAAAGGACTGCTGTAATAAGTAGAAGAAATTGGAAGAAAAATATAACCACACTAAACAAAAATGGCAATAAGCAAGTACTTATCAATAATCACCTTAAATGTAAATGGATTGAATGCTCTGATCAAAGACATAGAGTAGCTGACTAGATAAGAAAGCATGACTCATATATATGTTGTTTGCAAGAGACCCGCCTCACAACAAAAGACTCACATAGGTTGAAATCAAAAGAATGGAAAAATATCTTTTAAGCACATGGAAAAGAAAAAAAAGCTAAGGTAGCAATATACATATCTGATAAAATAGATTTCAAAATGAAGGGCATAACTAAAGACAAACAAGGTCACTACATCATATTGAAAGGATCTATTCAACAGGAAGATATAACCTTGGTAAACATATATGCACCCAATGTAGGAGCACTAAAATATATTAAAAGTTTTCTGGAGAACTTCAAAAGAGAAATTGACAGCAATACAATCATAGCAGGGGACTTCAACACCTGCTGACATCACTGGATAGACCCTCTAGATAAAAAAATTAACAAGGAAACAGACTCTAAATGATGCACAAGACCAAATGGATTTAATAGATATCTACAAAGAATTACACCCCAAAACTGCAGAATTTACATTATTCTCAAGTGCACATAGGACATTCTCAAAGATAGACCACATGTTAGAAGACAAATTAAGTCTCTACAAGTTCAAGAAGATTGAAATATCAAGCATCTTCTCAGATCACAATGGCATAAAACTAGAAATCAATTGCAACAAGAACATGCTAAGACATTTGAACACACGGAGGCTAAATAGCATGGTATTAAACAACGAATGGGTTACCAAGGAGATCAAGGAAGAGATTAAAAACTTCTTGGAAACCAATGAAAATGAACACACAACAACAGAAAATTTATGGGATGCAGCAAAAGCAGTTCTGAGAGGGAAGTTCATAGCACTACAGGCCTACTTCAAGAAACAAGAAAAATCTCTAATAGACTATCTAACCTCACAACTTAAAGAACTAGAAAGCCAACAAAAAGAAAATCCCAGAGCAAGTAGAAGGAAGAAAATAGAGACCAGAGCAGAAATAAATGACATAGAGACCAAAAGAACAATTCAAAGGATCAATTAAATAAAGAGCTGGTGTTTTGAAAAGATAAGCAAGATTGATGGACCCTTAGCTAGACTTACCAAGGAACAATGAAGATCCCAAATACACAAAATCAGAAATGAAAGAGAAGTAACAACTGACACCACAGAAATACAAAAGATCGTTAACAAATATTATGAACAATTATACGGCAAGAAATTTGACAATCTAAGCGAAATGGACAAATTTCTAGAAACACACAGTCTCCCAAAACTGAACTGGGAAGAGATAGAAAACTTGAACAGACCAATAACAATTAAGGAAATTGAAGATGAAATCAAGACTCTCCCAGCAAACAAAAGCCCAGGCCTGGGTGGCTTCATGAGGGAGATTTACCGAACATTCAAAGAAGAACTAACAACCATTCTCCTCAAGCTATTTCAAAAAATTCAAGAAGAAGGAAGACTTGCAAACTTGTTTTATGAGGCCAGCATAATTCTAATTCCAAAACCAGATAAGGACACTACAAAGAAAGAAAACTATAGGCCAGTATCCCAGATGAACATAGATGCCAAAATTCTGAACAAAATACTAGCAAATTGGATCCAGCAATACATCGAAAAAATCATTCACCATGACCAAGTGGGCTTCATCTCAGGGATGCAAGGCTGGTACAATATTCACAAATCAATAAATGTGATATACCATATAAACAAAATGAAAGATAAAAATCACATGATCATATCAATAAACACTGAAAAAGAATCCTACAAAATTCAGCAGCTATTTTAATAAAAATGCTCAGCAATGTGTAAATAGAGGGATTATATCTTGACATAATAAAGGCCATATATGAAAGACCTACAACCAACATCATACTCAGTGAGCAAAGATTAAAACATTTCCTTTAAGAACAGGAACAAGACAGGGATTAAGACTTTCGCCACTCTTATTTAACATAGTACTGGGAGTCTTAGCCACAGCAATCAGATATGAAGAAAGAATAAAAGAGATCCAAATTGGAAAGGAGGAAGTGAAACTGTCATTGTTTGCAGATGACATGATATTATACATAGAAAACCCTAAAGACTCCATCAAAATCTACTAAACTTAATGAGTGAATTTGGCAAAGTAGCAAGATACAAAATTAACATCCAGAAATTGACACTATGATGAACCTATATACCAATGATGAACTCACAGAAAGAGAAACTAAAAAAACAATCCCAGTTACCATTGTGGCAAAAAAAAATTAAGATAACTAGGAATAAACTTATCCAAAATAGTAAAAGACCTATTGCAGAAAACTACAGGACATTGAAAAAAGAAATAAAGAAATATATAAAAAAGTGAAAGCACATACCTTGTTCATGGATTAGAAGAATTAACATCATTAAAATGTCAATATTACCCAAAGCAATCTATAGATTCCATGCAATCCTCATCAAAATACCAATGACATAGTTCACAGGACCAGAACAAAATTTCTAGTTCATAAGTTCATATGGAACCAAAAAAGACACCAAATAGCCACAGCAATCTTGAAAGAGAAGGACAAAGTAGGTGGTATCACAATACCAGATATCAGGTTATACTACAAAGCTACTGTAATCAAAACAGCCTGGTACTGGCACAAGAACAGGCATATAGATCAATGGAACAGAAAAGAAAATCCAGAAATTGACCCAAGAAAATATGCTCAATTAATATTTGACAAAGGAGGCAAGAGCATACAGTGGAGTAAAGATAGCCTCTTTAATAAATGGTGTTGGGAAAATTGAACAGCTATACGCAAAGAAATGAAACTAGACCATCTACTTACACAATACACAATAATAAACTAAAAATGGATAAAAGACTTAAATGTGACTCATAAATCCATAAAAATCCTAAGAGAAAATGCAGGCAACAAAATTTTGGACATCATATGCAGCAGACTTTTCACGAATACATCACCTAAGGCAACAGAAACAAAGAAAAAATGAACACATGGGACTACATCAAACTCAAAAGCTTCTGCACAGCAAAAGATACAATCATCAAAATGGAAATGCAACCCACTCTATGGGAGAGCATTATTGTCAATGATACATCAGATAAGGGGTTAATTTCCAATATATATAGAGTGCTCATACAACTCAACAAAAGGAAGACAAAGAACCCAATTAAAAAATGGGCAGAGGAACTAAATAGACACCTCTTCAAACAGGACATACAAATGAGTAAGAGACATATGAAGAAATGCTGAACATCACTAATCATCAGAGAGATGCAAATTAAAACAACAATGAGATATCACCTCATACCTCTCAGAATGACTGCCATCAACAAATCATTAAACAACAGGTGTTGGCAAGGGTGTGGAGAAAAGGGGACTCTAGTACACTGCTGGTGCAGCCACTATGGAAAACACTATGGTATTAGCTCAAAAAATTAAAAATTGAATTGCCATTTGACCCATTAATCCCACTTCTAGGAATATACCCTAAGAAGCCTGAAACATCAATTAGAAAGAATATATGTACCCCCATGTTCATAGCAGCACTATTTACAATAGCTAAGATCTGGAAACAGCCCAAGTGTTCATCAATAGACGAATGGATAAAAAGGCTTTGGTAAATATACACAATAGAATACTATGCAGCTGTAAGATAGATCTCTTATCCTTTGAGATGACATGGTGGGACCTGTAGAGTATTACCCTAAGTGAAACAAGCTAAGCAGAGAAAGACAAATATTACATGATCTCACTTATTTGTGGAATATAATGAACATAATAGTTTGAAGAACAGGGTAGACCCAGAGACATGAAAGTAGGGTACAACTGACAACCCTCAGAAGGAGGGGGGAGATAAACCACAGGACTTATATACATGTATGCATAACCAATGGAAATGGACAACAAAATGGGGACGGGGTGGGGGGATGGGAAGAAGGGTTTCAATGGGGTAAAAAGGAGAAACATCTGTAACAAAAATAAATTAATAAATATTAATAAATAAATAAAAGACAAATGCACATGAACACTTTTTGTGTGCTTGTACAATAAAAGGAGCCTGGGGGATATTCAAGTTAAGGATATACTAGAAAACAAAGGGCTACTACTTAATGAAAATGTCAAAATGGAGAAATTATAGTATTTGTAAAGAAATGAAACTAGACCATCTACTTACACAATACACAATAATAAACTAAAAATGGATAAAAGACTTAAATGTGACTCATGAATCCATAAAAATCCTAAGAGAAAATGCAGGCAACAAAATTTTGGACATCATATGCAGCAGACTTTTCACGAATACATCACCTAAGGCAACAGAAACAAAGAAAAAATGAACACATGGGACTACATCAAACTCACCATAATGACTGTGGAATATGGCTGTATCTATGGAGGAGTATGTAGCCTGACTATACACACACAGACACACACCACACACATACACACACAAACACTTATAAATATATACCATGTAGGACTATATAGCCTGACTACACACACACACACACACACACACACACACACACACACACACACACAAATAACTATACATTTTTATTATGTTAAAATGCACGTAAGTGGACTGGAGATTTTTAACTTTGAAATCTAACCATAGTTAGAAATTCTTCCTTTTCAAAACTCTGTATGTATAGATTAGAGAATATTAGGTATAAGTTAAACACTCAGTAAAATGTTCTTCCTAAAACTATATTTATCTGCAATTTGAATTTTTTTAAAAAATGTTGGAAACTCTAACATCGGAAGTCTTCAAATGGGAAGTTCTCTCATTTGAGAAATCCTTGTGGGCTCTTTGTTCCTTTACTTTTTTTCGCTTAATGTCATACCATGTATATTTTTCAAGTTTAAAACATCAGCCATATGATGTACTACCCTTCAGAGTCATGCCTGGATGAATGGATAAACAGGACAATATTTGTCAAACGTTTTGTTATCCAACGATTGGCTGGTCTGGTTGGTTAAATTCCTCTTTTTCTCATTGTTTCGTTTCTTTCTAAGTATCTCTTTGTTGAAAAATAGACTCTACCTGGATCAAGTGCACACAGATGGGGTGGTTACCCTTCTGTATTCTTGAGGTCATCCTTTTAGATAGCTATTTCTATTCCAATTTTTTATTCTTCCTACATTCACAGTTCACAAAAGAAATGTTCTATGTAATGGTATTAATTCTAACCCTGTCAAAGAGACAGTTAAATGGTTTGGTTGTAAACCTGACCAGCATGAGGGTAAATTGTCTTATAAGTGCATAAGAGGAAACTTACTACTTCCAAATTCAGATTTCCCTTCTTTCACTTTTCTTGTTTTACAAAATGTTAGAATTATTATATGGTTTAAAAATATTTTAATAACAAAATAGTTACAAGATAGGTAGGGCCATTGTATTTAGAGACGTCATGATTTTTAAACCCTTCACTTCTTCTATTTTAATACAGTAGAATGACATGCTCACAATAAAAGTACATATATTTTGACAGGAGAAGAAATTTGACCTGAGGGTGTCCATGGTAGAATAAATACAGTACAGGACTTTCATCAGGACTGTTGAATGTGAAATGGCATTTTCAGCTGCAGAACTTAATAAATGCTTTGTAAACTCTACAGTTTAAAAGGAAGGCTAGTATCAACTCCTTCCCTTTCTTTCATATGTTTGAAATTGAATTTTTATTACTAAAACAGAAATTCAATAATCTTTTTAAATGTATAACCCCTAATGCTAAGGGAATTTTTATATTAATAACTACATTATTATTGCACATTTTCTCAATAGAAATTACATTACCTTGGGGCAAATTTAATTTTATGATAATATGATCATGGTTCTTTAAGTAAAAATTATATTATTATTTCTCATTTTGTGTTTAATTTCAGTACTTGACTTTAGGATGAATTCATCTACCTGCTTGTATTTCTTTATATCTTAATTAATTTATGAAATATTTTGAGCACTTATTACATATAGGTTAATCTATAGCTACCAATTATTTTTACTAACATAACTATATATTACAATATTTATATTATAACATAAGTACTTGTAATGAAAATATATTATTCTCTGGGAAAACTTTGATAAGTACAACTTAGTAGGTTTCTATAATTTCCTTGATATTGAACTTATCAAAAAGACAATATTGCTGTAAACCGACTTACCAAAATATATTGATTTTGCAAATTGCAATTTAAAAGCAATGAAAGATACATAAATTAAAGCTTCATGAATGTCTAAAATTCTCAGGAAAATATATGAATTTATAAATTTAAAACATCTTTATCTTCTTTTCCCCATACTTTTTTAATTAAATTACTGAGTGACATTGGTTAATAAGATCATATGGGTTTCAAGTGTACATTTCTGTAATACATGATTTGTATATTGCATTGTGTGCCCATCACCCAAAGTCAAATCTTTTTCTGTTTGGTACCCTTTACCTTTTAGTACACCCACCCCCCTTCCCTTTTCCCATAAGGTAAAGTTGGTTTCCCCTCAGACATCGTTCTCCTATGTCCTTGCTATTTTGCATTTCCCCCTTGACCATGTTATTCAACTACAAGGTTTTAAATCTACCTGTGTACGCACGAAGCCTATAACTACAACTATAACTTCTTATCTTCAAAGTAGTGATTTTAGAGAAGTATAATTAAAGTCTCCAGTTAAATGTCCAAACTCACATTCAACATTGAGCTCATCTTCTTTTCTGGAACTGATTTTTTTTTACTCATTTGTTTATATTGTGAAAAACTTAATATCCTCCCAATAATCAAAGATTGAAGTTTTGAAATAATTTTATTTCTTTTCCTCCCTGTGCCTATCTGTAGTCTATTTCCCCAGTATTATCCAGCTTATTACTTCTTCTTCATTCAGACCATTTCTACTAAAATATAACAATTATGCTCAGGCTATTGTAATAATGCTCCATTGTTCTCCCAGCCCTCAAGCTCTTTCAATGACCCTAATACCCAGATGGAATAGAATTTCCATATAACACATGGTTTTTTTTCTTCCTTTCTAATATATATTTGGAAATATATATTTGATGACTTTTATTTTTAATAAATAATGTGAAATCTCTCAATCTAGGAGCTGCACACTATCAATAAAATAAATATCTTTTTGGAATTATTCCTTATTTCATCCAACCAAAATGAGCTATGCCCCTCATGTATGACTCAAGATTATATGTGTGCTCTTAAAGTAGCATTCGAAGAATACCCACCTTTCCCAATCCTCTTCACCCCTCAAAGCAAGGGTCAAATTCTGAGCACTTAAGGAGCCTACCCTGAAAATAACACTGTTTTCTCCTAAATCCTCATAACTCTGTTTCTGTTAACTCCTTAGGACATTACTTTTCAACTTGGTTTTCTGTGAATGTCTCTTCAGGAGAGTCCACTTGTTCTCGTGTGCTCTATCCACCACACCAAGTATGCACACACGAAATACAAGTTCACACAAAAAAATTTTTTGAGTGGATTAAAAATATTTACCTTAAAAATAGAAAAGATTAAATTACTTGATATAAGTCCACAGGGACCACTGTCCTTTTTTTAAAAATAAAAATGAAGGAGAGTGGTACAATACTAAGGAAGTCATTTTGGTACTGTGTTGACAGGGTCCGAATTCCATTTTTATGTACAAGAATAAGTCAAGGACGAAGGATATTTCAAATACTTCCATTGTCAAAAGCAGCAGGTAAAGGAAATAATCACTTTTTATTTGCAATGAAGAAAAATAGGCTTAGCCCAAATTTTCTAATTCTTGAAACAAATCTGTATTATTGGTAGGGTGCTAAAAAATGCTTAACAAGATTTTTTAACTATTTTTTCCCCTACAGAACAGTGAAGAAAAATTGGTTATCTTATAATTATTATCCATGAATCCTCATTATCCAACCACAAGAAAATAAAATTTATTGAAAGCTGTCTGGCTTCTGAAAATAGTCAAAAGCTAACTCAATTAATTAGACAGAAGATAAAACAAAAGTTATTACATTTTCCCAATAAGATTTATATTTTGTTTTACATGAACATATTTTAACTACAAACCTAAAATTTTATTATTTCTCTTTCACTGTTGCTTATTGATTAAAATTGTATTTCTTAAAATATCAAACCGTACTATAGAAATTGTTATTTTTACCTTCTAAAAGAAATTAATTTCAGTTTTCTTTTTAAAAGCTTACATTTAAATATAGTAATAATAGATGACCTATTTAAAAAAAAATTATCTTTATTTTTGAAAGTATTACAGATGTCCCCCATTTTTCCCCTATTGACTCCCTCCACCCCCATCCCAGCCTTTGCCCACTATTGTCTGTGTCTGTGGGTTATGCATATATGCATACTTCCTTTTAAAGAGCAACAAAATCCTAAACTATCATTGTTTAGACTTTAGTTTCTTTACTGCATTGTAATCAGACAGGTAAGTCACTTACGCCTTTTTCTCCTTGGCCTGGACAGAAGTCAAAATATCAAGGATCTGTCTCATTTATTTGACAAAATTTGTAACTGGCCAATAATACTAAGAAAAAATAACAAACTAAAGGGAATTTTGGTATTTTCAATAAAATTAAAAATTCAGGCGTTGTAATTATTTTTTCTTAGAACATTCAAACTGCAAATTATTCTTCAATAAACTTTAAAAAAAGTCTTATTTACCTCCTATAGTTTTCCAAGAGATTTCCAGGAGATTTTTGTTTCTGTGCAGTTGTTTAAGTTTGTCTTATACAGTGTCCAGGTAACACTCATAGGGAAAGTTGACCCCCATTCCCAGGAATAATGACAAAAACATAGAATTGTACACGATTTCCCTTGGTTTGTTGAGACACGTCTCAGTATAATGTATTTTCTGTTGCTGCTTTATTTGGCCTTCTCACTTGCTCACGGATTTCTGGGACGGCCCCTGACAAGCCCAGGAGAGGTTGGGCCTTCCCCACAGGACATTGCAGGGTGTTTCTGGTAGGATTGTTCTTCTGGGCAACTCCAAGCAGTGACTCAGGGTCCTAGGTTCCTTCCATCCTGTAGTTCCTCTACAAGGATCTTTACTGCATGTCAGTGTTAATTCTGCGGTCTGGGAAGTCCAAGGTCAAGATGATGACAGGTTTGGTTCTAGGGGACTGCCTTCTTGGCTTCCAGATATCTACCTTCTTGATATGTCCTCATATGGCAGAGAGATCCTGGCATGGTAATTTTTTATATAGTCGTCATATTAATCTAGTTTTTAATCGCATATGAGGTTAGAGTATTAAGAGATTAATAGTAAGCCTTGAGAAACAATAATTGTCGGTTGATGGTTTCATGTTATTTGAATCAGACACATTTCCTTTATAATCATCAGTTGACCATCTCACACTGAGCCTAACACGTGTGCTTGAATACTTTCATTTCCACACACTTTATTATCCTAGCTCGCCATGTTTATTCTCTTCAGACATTGGTATGAAATGCTACTTTCATATGGCTCACTGAGGTCATTAGGGCAAGGTTGGGCTCACAGGAAAAGTCCACGACGGTCAAACCATTCTGTTCTTCAATGAGACTTGCTCTGCCACATATTTTAAAATTGTTGCATCTTTTTGCTCTAACTAGATTATGTTTAGATAATTTTCTCCAATTTGATGTGACAGTTTTCTAAATTGTTTCTACTCAAACCTTAAACTGTGCCAAGAAATTATGAAGTGCCAAGAGAAACTGACAACACAGAGCCAAATACCACTGATTTCAATAAAACAGCATTTGCAAATACATTATCAAATATTTCTGGGTTGTCCTTCTGTGATTCCAACCCATCATTCCCCTTAACCTGCATATATATTCAATTTACATTAAACCATATCCTCCAAGGTATCCTCTGGACATGTGTCCAAATGGCATTTAATCACAGGTGCCAAGAACGAATCCATACTGGGCTCCATGTGAGACAGTAAATCATCTGCTAATGAGCTATCACATTTTTAACCACCTACATATTTTGGCAAATAGTAACTTAACTAGAATAAAAGAAAAAAGAAAAGTTTATCTCATTTAATAAACGAGTCAAGGTCAAACATATGTACCATAGCAGAAATTAGGGGAAATTTTAGAATTTTCACGTTAGAATTCACTTTATTATTAATTTTTTTAATTTATTTCATTTTTCTCCATCACTATTGATCCCCACTTCCACCTGTACCCCACCCCAGCAATCACCACACTGTTGTCCATATCACTGAGTTTTTTCTCCTTTTTGCTCAACACCACCCCCCTCCCAAACCCGCCAACCCCCGCCACCTCCAACAGCTGTCATTCGCAGACTGGCTGTCTGTGAGTCTGTCTCTATTTTCACTTATTATGTACTTGTTTTGTTTCTAGCCAAAAAACAAAAAAGAGGGCTTTCCCCACCCACACACAAATGGCTTTAACTATATTCCTGTAATCACACAACCTTATGTGTTCAAAATGTCTGCTGGAGAGCAACAGACTATGCAGGACAAAAAATTGAAAGATGCAATGAAATACAAATGAATGCTCATGCCTATGTGTGGGTATGCATGCACACACATACATATGCAAAAAGTAGCTCTGCAAGGAGTAATAGGTGATGGGTTTACATACATGTATCTATATTACACATATACATACATGCATATATGTGTGTTGCATTCGTATTTGGATATTTTGAAAATTTCAGACAGGTTTGTGTTAAGTAGGTATGTACTTAATCCATTAATAGACTAAAACAAACAATCCAATATGTTATTTCCAATTTTACTGCACAGGAAGAAAGAAGTCACTTATTCAGAAGACTTATAAGCATTAGAATCATGGATTTTCAGTATATGAAATTAATTTTCCATGTTTGTTTCTCCTTGTATGACTAAGTCAGTTTAAATATTATAACTTTAAAGGTAAAGCCACACAGTTAAGCAATAATAAATATTATTTGCAAATAATATATGGAATTTAGCAGCTCATCAGACTAGTAGTTGAAGTAATTGTATTTTTTTATGAAAAACATGTAAAAATATTAAGACAAATACTTTGACTTTAGTGAAGTTCAAGTTCAAAACAGAGTAGTTTACTCTGGTTTCTGATTGAATTTATAGCTTCATATCTCTGATAAATTGTAGTGTTTGTCTCTATTTATGCATATACATTTTAATTGTGAAAAACAAAAATGCAAGCCTATTTTATCAATTGTCACAAACTTTTTGTAATTATGAAACTTGTTTAATCTGTAAGGTATTAAAACACTATATAAGGAGGAGAATATATTATTTGATAATTGATGACTTAGTTGTTCATGCAGAAAAAGATAAATAGAAATTGAAAATATACCTATTAAAAATATCACCTCTCCAGCTGGTGTGGCTCAGTGGTTGAGCATCAACCCATGCACCAAGAGGTTGCCAGTTAGATTCCCAGTCAAGACACATGCCTAGGTTGTGGGTCTGATCCCCAGTGGGGGCATGCAGTAGGTAGCAAATCTATGTTCTCTCTCATTGATGTTTCTCTTTATCTCCTTCTCTCCTTCTAATTCTCTCTCTAAAATCAATAAAGGAAAAAAAAAAAAAAAACAATATATATATATATATAGATCACCTAACAATCTTAAATATTTAGCACAGAATCATTATGCATTTTAAATGCAAAATTACAACTCAAGCTGTCACATTTAATCTATTGTATGAAATAATTTATAAATAAGCAGGATTAGAAAAATAGAATAAATCACATTTATGTGAGTGTGTGCTGTTTTGTTTTGCTTGATTTGTTGGTTGGTTGTCTCTGAGATGCTAAGGTAGTGTTACTAAATGCTTTTATATATGTAAGCTGAATATTTGACATTAATGAAATATTCTCAATCAGAGAGTAGGCTTCTTAATAAATTGCTCAATTAATTAGAAAGTATGTAAGAATTATTATTTACTTTAGTATTACTAAAGATTTCTAAATATTAGTAATTTCATTAAGATACATTTTCTTTTGTGAAGCTAAGAAAAAAAATGAAGCTTTGTATATTAACTTTTTAAAAGTAGTTTAAAACATGGCTAGGAAAG
The DNA here is from genome assembly GCF_014108415.1 of Molossus molossus. Classification (NCBI taxonomy): domain Eukaryota; kingdom Metazoa; phylum Chordata; class Mammalia; order Chiroptera; family Molossidae; genus Molossus; species Molossus molossus. Next base: position 118,545,122 of record NW_023425377.1, on the reverse strand, counting down.
TAATCAAGGAATTTCATAGTAATATATCTTCTAGGAAGAAATAAACAGCAGAGAATTAAAATAATTTGGTATGAGATGCGATGACTCAGATAGCAAGATCAGAAATGTAAAACCATAAACTTTTCCAACTGTTTGAAATAAAATTCTATAATAAAAATGCTGTAGCACTTTATTCAAGGTTCTCTGGGTTCTTTTAAGCAATTTAATCATCTCTGTGTTTTGGGGCAAACTACCCAAGGCCATGCAACAAAATGTAGAGAATATAACAAATAACAACAGACATTCTCTGACTTCCAGAGGTTTAGTCCAATGGGATAATCAGCAAAGCGTGAGATGCAATTAGAATGGTCCATTATTTATTACCATTTATAACCCAATCTATTCTATCTTTGGATAGTATGCAAAAACTACTTGAGAAAAATTAGGTTAAATTAGGCATAATGGAGGATTCCAAAATGGCGGTGAAGTGAATGGAAGCTAAATTACAACTAAAATATAGACGAATCGTCGGGAAAAAGCAACAGAAAAGCAGCTGGAGAGAACCCATATAACCAAGGACAGGAAAAATGGACACTGAATGGAGCCTGGTAGGTCTTCGGAGGTACAAGAGGGCAGGCTGGGAGCTCATGGACAGCAGCTGTTTTAGCTGTGAGCAGCTCCCTTGTGGTGAAAATCCCAAGCCGACTCACAGTGCAGAAGGCCAGGACAGAGCACTAAATTAGCTACAACCACTTACCTTGAGCTCTGCAAAAGGACGGCAAAATGGACTGGAACTGTGTGGGGACACTGAAGATTTGGAGGGCACTCAGAGTTTTTGCTGAGTCATGGTCACACAGAACAGTGGCCATTGGGCTCGAGGAGCTCCTTAATGGAGCTCTGGGGAGAAGCAGCAGCCGCTCCTACTTCGGAGATTTAACCCCACCCAGCTGGACCAGAGAAACGCAAGTTGAGGCTCATTAACAACCAGCATCTGCTCCACCCTCTGGAAATTCTATACATTGAACACCTGAGGGAATTTTTCATTCAACTGAGGGCTACAACCCAAGTCTCATGAAGTAACTGAGACTAATAGCCTCCAGGCAAAAAAACTAGAGGATAACTGAATCTTTCTTCAGCTTGCACATCTACCTAGGAATGTAAGATTTGACAGTGGTGTTTAACATGGGTCCTCCAACACTCATCCAAATCTAGTAGAGGAAGCCACAAACAGCAGAACACCAACACCCACAAGGAAAATTTGGCAGGCTCCAAAACCCACTGAGATAGCCAAAATGGTGAAACAAAGAAACAAACCCAAATGAAAGAAAACTCTACTGAAGATGAGATAAATAAAATGCAGTTAAGCAAGTTATCAGAGTTAGAGATCAGAGAGATGATCCTGAGGAAGCTCAACAACATGAGTAAGGAGCTCAACACCATGAGTAAAGATATAGAAACACTGAAAATCAACCAAGTGGAAATGAAGGATGACATAGAAGAAATAAAGAACACATTGGAAGGAATAACCCGTGGAGTAGAGGAAGCTGAGGACCAGATCAGTGAATTATAAGACAGGGTAGAAAAATCAACCAATCAAAAAACCAAAAGGAAAAAAAAATTAAAAAACAGGAAGACAGCTTAAGAAATCTGGGGGACAACTGGACGTAACAACATTCACATCATAGGAGTTCCAAAAGAATAAGAAAATGAGCAAGGGTTAGAGAATGTATTTGAAGAAACAGTGACAGAAAACTTCCCTAACTTCATAAAAGAAGAAAGCATTGAAGTTCAAGAAGCACAGAGAGCCCCAAGTAAGAAGAATAAAAACAGGCCCACACCAAGACACATAATAATTAAAATGCCAAAAATTAAAGACAAAGAGAGGATCGTAAAGGCAGCAAGCGAAAAGCAACAGGTTTACTACAAAGAAACCCCCTAAGGCCATCAGATGACTTCTCAACAGAAACACTACAAGCCAAGAGGGAATGGCACGAAGTAATCAAGGTAATGAAAAACAAAGATCTGAATTCAAGACTACTCTATCCAGCAATCATTCAAAATAGAAGGTGAAATAAACAGCTTCCCAGACAAAAAAAAAAAAAAAAAAAGGCTAAGGGACTATATTAGCACCAAACCAGCACTGCAATAATTAGTAGAAGAAATAGGAAGAGAAATATAACCACACTAAAGAAAAATGGCAATAAATACGTACATATCAATAATCACCTTAAATGTAAATGGATCCAATGCTCCGATAAAAAGACACAGAGTAGCTGACTGGATAAGATAGCATGACTTATATATATGTTGTTTATAAGAAACCCACCTCACAACAAAAGACTCACATAGGTTGAAAGTGAAGGAATGGAAAAATATCTTCCAAGCAAACGGAAAGGGAAAAAAGCTAGGGTAGCAATACTCATATCTGATAAAATAGATTTCAAAATGAAGGGCATAACTAGAGACAAACAACATCACTACATGATATTGAAAGTATCTATTCAACAGGAAGATGTGACCTTGGTAAACATATATGCACCCAATATAGGAGCACCAACATATATTAAAAATCTTCTGGAGGATTTCAAAGGGGAAATTGACAGCAATACAATCATGCCAAAGGACAACACCCCACTGATATCACTGGATAGATCTTCTAGACAAAAAATTAACAAGAAAACACAACCTCTAAATGAAGTGCTAGATCAAATGGATTTAATAGATATCTATGGAGAATTACACCCCAAAACTGCAGAATTCACATTCTTCTCAAGTGTACATGGGACATTCTCAAAGAAAGACCACATGTTAGGATGCAAACTAAGTCTCTACAAGTTCAGAAAGATTGAAATCATATCAAGCATCTTCTCAGATTACAATGGTATGAAACTAGAAATCAATTGCAACAAGACCATGCAAAGACATTTGAACACATTGAAGCTAAATAACATGTTATTAAACAATGAGTGGGTTACCAAGGAGATCAAGGAAGAGATTAAAAACTTCCCGGAAACCAATGAAAATGAACACACAACAACACAATATCCATGGAATGCAGCGAAAGCATTTCTGAATGGTAATTTCAAAGCACTACAGTCCTACCTCAAGAAACAAGAAAAATTTTTAAGTGACTATCTAACCTCACAACTTAAAGAACTAGAAAGCCAACAGAAAGAAAACCCCAGAGAAAGTAGAAGGAAGGAAATAGTAAAGATCAGAGCAGAAATAAACAACATAGAGACCAAAAAAACAAACAAACAAAAATACAATTCAAAAGATCAATGAAACAAAGAGCTGGTTCTTCAAAAAGATAAACAAGAGTGATGGACCATTAGCTAGACTCACGAGGAAACAAAGAGAGAGAACCCAAATACACAAAATCAGAAATGAAAGAGAAGAAGTAACAACTGACACCACAGAAATACAAAGAATTGTTAATAAATACTATAAAAAGTTATACGGTATCAAATTGGACAATATAAGCAAAATGGACAAATTCCAGAAACACAGACTCCCAAACTGAACCAGGAAGAGATAGAACTTGAGCAGACCAATAACTACTAAGAAAATTGAAAATAAAATCAAGACTCTCCCAGCAAACAAAAGCCGGGGCCAGGATGACTTTATGGGGGAGTTTTACTGAACATTCAAAGAACTAGCACCCATTCTCCTCAAACTATTACAAAAATTTCAAGAAGATGGAAGACTTCCAAACTCGTTTTATGAGGCCAGTATAATTCTAATTCCAAAACCAGAAAAAGACACTACCAAGAAAGAAAACTACAGGCCAATATCCCTGATGAATATAGATGCCAAAATCCTGAACAAAATATTATCAAATCAGATCCAACAATACATTAAAAAAATTATTGCCCTGACCAGTTTGACTCAGCAGTTGGAGTGTCAGCCTGTGGACCAGAGAGTCCCTGGTTCGGTTCCTGCTAAGGGCACGTACCTTGGTTGCAGTTTGTCGTCACCCTGTTGGGGTTGTGTGGGTGGCAACCATTTGATGTGTCTCTCTAATATCAATGTTTCTCTCTCTCTACCCCACCCCACTCTATCTGAAGATAAATGCAAAAAACAAAAAAAACAAAACACACACACAAAAAAAATTATTTACCATGACCTAGTGGAATTCATCCCAGGGATGCAAGGATGGTACAATATTTGCAAATCAATAAATACACCACATAAAAATGAAATATAAAAACCATATGATCACATCAATAAACATTGAAAAAGCATTCGGCAAAATCTAGCACCCATTTGAATAAAAATGCTCAGCAATGTGAGAATAGAGGGATCATATCTCAACATAATAAAGGCCATATGTAAAAAACCTACAGCTAACATCATACTCAATGGGCAAAAACTAAAAGCATTTCCCTTAAGAACAGAAACAAGACAGGGGTGCCCACTTTCACCACTCTTATTTAACATAGTACTGGAAGTCTTAGCCACAGCAATCAGACAGGAAGAAAATACAAAAGGAATCCAAATTGGAAAGGAGAAAGTGAAACTGTCATTATTCGCAGTTCACATGATGTTATACATTGAAAACACTAAAGACTCCATTAAAAATCTGCTAGATTTGCCCTGGTCAGTTTGGCTCAGCGGTTAGAGCGTCAGCCTGCGGTCCGGAGAGACCCGGGTTCGGTTCCCGCTAAGGGCATGTACCTCGGTTGCAGTTTGTCCCCGGCCCTGGTTGGTCGTTCGGGTGGCAGCCACTCGATGTGTCCCTTCACGTCGATGTTTCTCTCTCTCTCTCCCTTCCTCTCTCTCCCTCCCACTCTATCTGTACAAAAAATGGAAAAATATCCTCGGGTGAGGATTAAAAAAAAAAAAAAAAAAAAAAAAAAATCTGCTAGATTTATTAAACAAATTTGGGAAGGAAGGTAGCAGGATGCAAAATTAAAATCAAGAAACTGATAGCATTCTTATACGCCAATAATAAACTCACAGAAAGAGAAACTAAAAAAAAAAAAAATCTATTTACCAATGCAGCAAAAAAAATTAAGATACTTAGGAATAAACTTAACCAAAGAAGTAAAGGACCTAATTGCAGAAAACTACAGGACATTGAAAAAAGAAACAGAGGAAGATATAAAAAAGTGGAAGCACATAACTTGTTCATGGATTGGGAGAATTAACATCAGTAAAATGTCCATACTACCCAAAGAAATCTATAGATTCAATGCAATTCCCATCAAAATACCAATTCTTTATTTCACAGAACTAGAACAAATACTTCAAAAGTTCATATAGAACCAAAAAAAGACCTCGAATAGCCACAGCAATCTTGAAAAAGAAGGACAAAGAACGTAGTATCACAAAACCGGATATCAGGTTATACCTCAAAACTACTGTAATCAAAACAGCCTGGTATTGGCACAAGGACAGGCAAATAGATCAATTGAACAGAAAAGAGAACCCAGAAACTGACCCAAGACATTATGCCCATTTATTATTTAATAAAGTTAGCAAGAGCATACAATGGAATAAAGACAACTTCTTTAATAAATAGTGTTGGGAAAATTGGACAGCTACATGCAAAAAAATTAAACTAGACCATCAACTTACACCATACACAGGAATAAAGTCACAATGGATAAAGGACTTAAATGTGACTCATGAATCCATAAAAATCCTAGAAGAAAATGTAGGCAACGAAATTTCAGACATCATACACAGCAGAATTTTCCTGATACATCACCTAAGGCAACAGAAACAAAGAAAAAAAATGAACACATGGGACTATGTTAAACTTTCTGCATAGCAAAGGAAACAACCATCAAACTGGAAAGGGAACCCACTGTATGGGAGAGCATAATTGCCAATGATACATCAGATAAGGGATTAATTTCCACAATATATAGAATTCTCATACAACTCAACAAAATGAAGACAAAAAACCCAATTAAAAAATGGACAGAGGACCTAAATAGACACCTCTCCAAACAGGACATACAAATGGCCAAGAAACATATGAAAAAATGCTCAAAGTCACTAATCATCAGAGAGATATAAATGAAAACAACTCTGAGGTATCAACTTACACCTGTCAGAATGGCTGCCATCAACAAATCATCAAACAGCAAGTGCTGGAGAGAGTGTGGAGCAAAACAGGCTTGAATACACTACTGGTGGGAATGCAGACTGGTGCAGCCACTATGGAAAGCAGTATGGTGTTTTCTCAAAAAATTAAAAATTGAATTACCATTTGACCCAATGATCCCACTTTTAGGATTATATCCTAAGAAGTCTCAAATACCAATCAGAAAGAATATATGTACCCTTATATTCATAGAAGCACTATTTATAATTGCTAAGATCTGGAAACAGCCCAAGTGTCCATCAGTAGATGTGTGGATAAAAAAGCTGTGGTACATATGTACAATGGAATATTATGCAACTGTAAGAAAGAAAGATCTCTTATTGTTTGAGACAATTTGGAGGGACCTCCAGAGAATCATGCTAAGCAAAATAAGCTAATCAGAGAAAGACAAATATCACATGATCTCACTTATTTGTGGAATATAATAAACAAGGTGGGCTGATGAACAAAATAGACCCAGAGACACAGAAAGGAGTGTGGTTCAGACCGACAAACCTCAGTATAGGGGCTCGGGGGTGGGGGTGGTGAATGAGATGAACCAAAGAACTTATATGCATGTATGCATTATCAATGGACATAGACAATAATGCTAGGGAATTTAGGAGGTTGGGGGGCAGGATGGGGAGGAGAGTGTCAAGTGGGGAAAAAGGGGAAACATCTGTAACAAAAATAAATTAATAAAAACTGGAAGAAAAAAACAGGCAGAATGAATGATAGTGAAGATTTAAAAGTGCTATGATTGGTATTCAATTTTGAGATTTTGAAATATTCAACATTTGAAATTTTATAAAATATAAAAATAATTTTTAAATATCATCTTAAAATAAAAATAAATACATAATTATTGTAAAAAGTATAAAATAAAGAAGAAATATTATCACTCAAAATTAAACCTCTCATTGTATCAATGATTAAAATTTTATGTAATTATATAGTCTCTAAGTATTTCTATACATATATCATGTACAAATATAAATCATCCTACGTATATATTACAAAAGTAACATTATAATGTGTAAATTATTCAGTAATAGTATTAAAATGATATATAATAATGTATTTAAGTGTTACATGTTGTTGTTATAAACATAACTTTATATACTGTGCTTATTTGAATTTAAATTGCTTTTAGTGATGACGATAGACTAAGTTACTTTTGAAAATTTGTCCTATTTGCTAATCTTTAGATTTAATTTTGGAATTTATTAGCAATGTTTATATGATAAATAGTTTTATGAGGGGATTTACTAGATGAATTTGATAGTATTTAGATAAAAATACTATTTAAAATTTTAGTAAATCTTATACAAGTATAATTATAAAATTAAATATCAGCTGAGAATAAAAAGATCCCAAGGAAATATAACTAAATAGATATTTATTCTTTAAAATAATGTTTTTTACAGGTTATAAAAAAGATAAATTAATATAAAACACATGATGATTTGGTTATAATTGATAAATGCATGCTTACATTTTATACAGGTGGTCCCCAAATTTTGATGTATATTATAACTATGTTTGAAGCTTTAAAAACTATGTGTGCACATAGAAATTCTGATTTAATCCATTTGAAGCATAGGCTGGGTATCTGGATTTAAACAAAAATGTTTGCTGGTATTTTTAATGTAAAATCAGAGTTCAGAACCACTGACTGGCATCTCCAAGTTATGAAGAAACTGAACTTTGCAGTCTGACATCAGTGGATTTTAAACTCTAAATGCTTTCTCACTGAGCTGTAAGGTTAATGGGGAAACTGAGATAATTTCAGGTTAGAAGAAAAAACTCCTGGCAACAGAAATGTATCCATGTTAACATACACAAGTTGATCTATATTAAATGTCTTCGACCAGGGACTATTGCAGATTTTGCATATTAAATTTGGAATATTGTATCACCAGCTAGAATACAGAAAATCTACTACACACACACAGACACACATATGTATACATGCTTACATACACACATGGAATAGGAAATACATCTTCATACTAGGCAAATGTATGTCTGGAAGCATTTTATTTATATCAGCAAGGTAGAATTTATTCAAATAGTACTTGAACATAAACCTGATATTTCTCTGTGCAGGATTCATTTTCAATTCTAAAAGGAATGGTTTTCTCATAAATGCTGAATGAAATAACTGTATTCAAGAGGATTGCATTTTAAAACAATCGCATCATACGCATAGCTAATTCTAAAAACAAATAATTTTACATAACCAGTGTTCAGACATAGTAAAAATGATATCTCCATTGTCTGCTACCAAATTGCTCTGTTTTAGTGTTTTCCATAAAAAAAGAAAATGTATATTTTCTGTGAATAAAAGCTCAAAGGATTTTATTCCCACTCTAAAATATACATTGCTAGAGGGTCTTAAATATCGTAAATAGTATTAATAATTTGTTCCGTTGCTTGTTTGAATATGTTTGGCAGAGGACAGTGGAAAAGGCTTTGAAGCGGAATGTACATTTTCAGACAGACCTTTCACAGGTGTTGTCATTGTATGGGCCTCAGATGGTCGTGAAGATCTGAGACAACAGAATTTCTCTCCAAACCATTAAAGTTTGAAGAGCAACTGAACAGATGTTCTCTCCTTCATTTAATATTTCAGACAGCTGCATAATGGCACTATGTTGTTCCTTCACTTCTTTTTTCTTTGTAACATTTAAAAACTAAACTTGGTTTAAGGTCACTTCTGATGACAGTGTGAACTGTTCTGACAGCTGTTTAAATGTTTTTGACATCTGCTTGGGAAAATGGAATCCTGTCTTACTCCTGCCTGAATTAATATTCCATATTTTTTAAAATAAGTTTTTTTAACAAAGCCAGAGGAAGTGAGATAATTTATTGGAAGGTGATATATTTGGGTTGTGCACACCTGTTTATATTCCTTGCCTCCATAATTTTCTACCCCTTCACAAGAGACACATAACTCTCCCAGAACTAGTATAATATACATTTCTCATATGTAATAAAAAATAAAGGGTTTATTTCATTTGTGCTTTATGAGCTATAAAGCATGATTGCTTATAAAAAAGAATTCCCAAATGTTGGTTTTTACTTCCCCCAAAGGTATAGCAGATGTTGAGCCCAGGTATATTACACATAATTGGAGAAATAACATTCAACATACATGCAATTATTAGAAATTAGTCTAAATATTCTCTTGAAAGACTTATGGGATGCCCAGATCTGGTCTGGCCGGGCTCTGCTTTTGCTCGTGGCCACAGTGCTTATTTGGGGAACACCTCCGAAAGGCCTCCGGGGATGTTTGCAAGTCCCCGCGGATCTGAGTTGGGAAATTGTCTGAGAGGCATGTTTTATGCCATATGACAGACAAATAAGAAAATGTCTTGAGATTTTAACCCGATCTCAGAGATTCTCAGCACAGTGTTTAGCCTCAGAGTGAGCAACATGAACTGTGGAAAAGCTAACATGACAAAGTGGGATGTCGCCAACACAGCTGCTAGAATGCTTCTCTGGAGAACATGGACATATTTTCTGAAAGATCCGGGCATGGTTGTAGCTACAGAGCTCAAAAGAACTACCAAAGACAGTCTAGTGAGGGTAAGAGGTAGTCACCTGGCCCTTAGGAGTGGACACATCTCATGCAAAACTAGGCAACCTTAAAACTACCCCTGGGGAGCAACGTAGCTGGAAAGCCTGGTTTTATGTGACATTAAAATAGTAACTGGGACCTGTACTCATGCACAATATACGTTGCACTAATTAGCAGGCGAACATAATGTAAGAAAATTAGTCTTGTTTTATTACAGTGCTAGCCAACACAACTTATGTCTCATTGCCTCCATTTTATGTGTGAAGTATCTAAATCTTCAAAATCTTAATAAACTTATCTAAGACCTTGTGGTACTGCGACAGTTGATCTGATCACAGAGAGGCTCCTGAGTGACTGAAGCTAGAGGGTCCACAGTGTGCCAAAGGGTGAGTCACGTTCCCCGAAGGACATAGCGAGACTCCCATAGATCTCATCAGGCCACTCGGGATGATGTGGAAGTTAGAACTTATGGATTGTTTACTTGTAAAATGTTCATTTAGTATTTCTGGGCCTCAGTTGGCTGAAGGTTACTAAACCCCCGAAAGTGAAATCACAGGTACGGTAGGACTACTGAATCTCACTGTTGAGCAGTCAAGGGAACCCATATTTGATTATCTTTTGAAGTCATATTTTATTTATTGACTGGCATTTGCTTGCCAAGTAAATAAAGAACATCAAACCTTAGAAATGCTTAGAATTGTAAAGAACCATAACAAGGACTTAGTCTAAATCACCTATTCTTTTTATGGATGAACAAATAAACCAGAGTCACCTATAAAATTAGTTATAATTGGAGGGAAAAATACTAGTTTATAGGCCTGGTGCCCCTTTCTTCCTTAAAAACACTAACCAGTGGAATGTTAGAGAGTGTAATAAATCCCCAGACTGACACTTTTGTTTTTTTGGTACATGCCCCTAGTGGGAACCGAACCCAGGACTCTGTTCCTCAAGCTGATGCTCCAACCGCTGAGCCAAACCAGCCAGGGCCAGACTGAGGCTTTAAAAGGCTGTGTGGCAGCCCTCAAGTTTTAGCAGGTCAGTGTTAGCTAGCAGTCCCCTCTTCATACACAGGTCACAGTGGTGACTCTTAAATTCTCCAGTTCCTGCTTTAAACAGAATTTCTTTTAAAAGGGGCCTTTTTGATTTTATTTCTAAAGAAAAGTCTACTGACACCGCTGTAATACCCCAGTTGCTATTAACAGGAAATGAGCACAGTGGAGACCAGGTAATAGCTGCGCTGTTTGTTCAGCGTGGCCAGGAAGCTGCAGTTCAACATTCTGCAGGTCTGTTCCCAGCAGGTCCCTGGGGGAAGGGCTTGGAAACAGACGCGGGCCAACACACCCAGCAAGGTCCGGGTGAGTGGGAGGGTGCTTGTCAGTCAATCGGACCTGGAAACAGGTAATTGGCCAGAATGGGCGTGGCCGCTGCAAGGGTGTGAAATCTGAGATACATCGGCTCCTAAACAAAGGAATTGCCATCCCTTGGCCCTTCCGCTCTCCCGCTGCTCCTGCCTGCCTCCAGCTTGTGGGGTTCTCACGCTCTGCTCTGGCCCACACGACCCACAGCCATGTGGACCCCCCAGCCCCCAATGGACAGCGGTTAGCGTGATGCTCTCCCAGACTCGATTCCACCGCGAAATGAAAACTCTGGACACTGGCCTTGCTTCTGGCTCTGCTGAACCCCCAGCTGTACGTCTTCTAGGACCGGACTAAGGGGAATGGGACTTTGCAAACCCAGGGATATCACTGTGGGCAAATAAAGACCACTCATTCTCCCATGTGAGTCTTAGAAAATTCTTTTTCATAAGATAGTGTAAGAACGTGACCCCCAGCACCCAGTGGGGAAGGGGATCCCCCACCCCCACTGGTGGACACTCCACACCTGCCAACAACAATACCATGGTAGGATAACTAAATTTTTAAAAGGTGTCCTGGCCAGTTTTTCCTCAGTGGTTTATAGCTTCAGCCCAAAGACCGAAGAGTCGCGGGTTTGATTCTAGTCAAGGGCACATACCTGGGCTGCAGGGTCCATCCCTGGTGCTGGTCAGGGTCATGTGGGAGGCAATCAATTGATGTGTCTCTCTCACATTGATGTCTTTCTTTATCTCTATCTCTGTTCTCCTTCTCCCTCCCTCCCTTCCACTCTCTCTAAAAATCAATGAAAAAATATCTTCGGATGAGGATTAACAAAAACAAATTTTTAAAGGTTGTTTATTATATGTAATTATTCATTTGCACCTAAAAAATGTATTGAGCACCTAAGATATTTCGGCTTCATGCTTAGAATCAGGGATAAAAGAGAAAAGAAAACAGGTGAAGTTCTTATTCTTTGTTGTTGTTGTTGTTGTTTTGCAGTTTTATAACTTTATTTGACAGTCAGCAGTTAGTTCTCGTCCACATTAACTGTTTGTAGATTTTTGAAAGTGATGACAGATACATAGATGACCAAGGTATAGGGCTTATGTGGTGAATCTTCACCTCATTACATTTTCGGGACAACCGCACCGGGTACGGTATGGTGCGTCCTTAGTCCTCTGGCCCAGGCAGCTCTGTTCAGCCTGGTGCCAATGTGCACATCTGGGGTTCCCATCTCCTTCACCGCATGTTTCCAGATCTCCTTGAGTGCTGGGGTGGGGGGTGCTCCTTGACACCCACTCTATGGGTGTGCTTGTGAACGCTGGCGGTGTATTCTGTGGTCACCACCTCGTTGATGGCAGACGGCCCTTCTTCTGCCCACCCTTCTTTGCAGAGTGATCTAAACACAGGGACTAGGAGGCTCTGGCAGGGGGACACGCACCAGCCATGTGCTCCCTCCCGTGCCAGCCACCCACAGCCGCCCTCCAGCCCTCCTCTTCGGGCACAGTCAGCACGGTTGCATGGCGAAAAAATGAAGGAAACAAAGTTGAGTGAACCTGTTGATATTGGGTCAAATTAAAATCTCTCTTGTTGAAAATGTGATCACTTTCAGATCAGTTTGTTAATCGATATACATTTTCAATAAAGGCGACATAATCCAGCCAGGCGTTAGCCTGTGTTAAATAGAATCCAGACAAATTATTTTCTGTAGCCACATTTATTTTACATTTATATTTTCATTATGAATCTCTAAGGATGGGACAGTCCCTTTAGCACCTGTATATAAACTAGAAAAAAGAACCCTAGCGGCTTATAGTATGTAAATTAAAATAATTATATTAATAGTAACCAGTAACATTTTTCTAACACAATGAGATGGAGCTAAAATATTAGTGGAAATTATTTTAAATAATTATTCTTTCTTAAATATATTTTATAGAACACACATTTTTACATATAGTGAATAATTATTCTACTGTAAAACAGTTAATATTAATTTCAATAAGTTCTTGGTCTTTTTAAAATGTAGTGGCAATCCAAGAATCCATTTCTTGCCCATATTGTGTTCTGAAATTCCCTCTGTCAAGTTAAATGAGTCTTCAGAGAATGAAATGATTTGCCACTGATATAGCAGAAAATATTTTAAAAACTCCTGGTAATGGGTGAGACAGCAGATAATAGAAGTCTTCTACAGCTAATGGTGGCCAAATCAATACAAAGTTGAGGTCAGCCCAGTCAGTAATAAGAGCTGATTTGGAAAGACAGCTACTTACCACCATAGGTAGAATGCAGACAGCTGTGCTATGATTCTGGTGATGGCTAAGCCATTTATAGCAGTTATATTCACACCTTTAAATGAGAAATGTGAACTCCACAACCTGAGTTTCAGAGCATTAGGTGGGGAAAAATTGCTGCACTGCAACTCTTGATTTAAAAATAAAATGGAAAACAATAGTACATATTTAATACATCTTTCCGATTTACCTACAATTCTTATAAGTAAGAAGAACAAACTTCTGTTCAAATTAATATGTCTACTCAATATATATTCATAAAAATCTACTTTAATTTACTAGTACATTGAAAATAAGACATAATTGAACAATTGTTTTTTTTTCATACATTCAAGTTCAGTGAATTTAACTAATGTTAACATGTTTGAATAATGTACACTGTTTAATTAAAAAAGAGACCAACCTAATTTTTCTTTCCCCAGCTTGACAGTGTTCTGTAGCTTCGATTACTTTTAGGATGCTCGTAGTACTTTACCAACTTCTCCATTTCACTGACAGCCTTGTTTCAGCAAATTGTGAGGGAATGCTTTCCAAGAGTTAGTCCTCCTCACCCCAATCCAATTTCCTTTAGATATGTGGTATTGGATCTGAAATTATTCTTTTGTATGTTATCAAATTCAAAATGCAAAGGATTGCTAAGGCTTTTTCTGTTCTTAAACAATTTGCTTAAAATTGTTCAGCTATGTCTTTCCATCTTTCCCTGTAAACACATTTGGTTAAGCTCCATGAAAGCACTCACATGGGTCCTTATTGAAGATAACGCCCTCTTGGCACCCCTGCAGCTCACTTATAAAGTGATTATGTAGATCACCTGTTAAACTGAACGTGAACTAGTTCTTCTTTAGAAATATAGGCACCTCATTTGGAAATTCACCAAAATAGAGTAGTATAACTTATTCCAAGATGTTTCCATGTTAAATTGATATTTTAAATAGCACTTTGGAAAACACAAACCATTGTTTTTAAAGGATACTAATGATTTCGACTTTACAATAATGTTTATTGCTCGGGTCTGTGTATGTTTCATTATTCTGAGAAAAGTCACATTGTAGGTCATTTTGGGTTTTTTTCCCCCTTTTTTTGAGGGACGATGAGCACCAGCAATACCCTGGTGATATCGGAAAGAATAAAAAATAAGATTGATTCCAGATACTGAGGAGGTAGAATAAATATTGGCTTTTTAGACTTTATTTTTATTGTTGACACTATTACAGAGGTCCTCATACCCCCCCTTTCGCCCACCTCCATGCACCTTCCATACTCCCCCTTCCCCGGCCACCACCACACTGTTGCCTGTGTCCACGGGCCATGCATATATATTCTTTGGCTAATCCTGTCACCTTATTTTATCCAGTTGCCCCCCCCCCCCCGCCCCCGCGACAGCTGTCAGTCTGTTCTATGTATCCATGCCTTGGTTTCTACGTTATTCCTTTTGCCACAGCATGAACGGACCTGGAGACTATTATGCTAAGTAAAATAAGCCAGTCAGGAAAGACAAATACCATATGATCTCACTTACATGTGGAATCTAATGAACAAAATAAACTGATGGACAAAATAAATAGATCTTTTGATTAAGTAGCTATTGAGGATGATTAAGAAGGGTGAGTCAGGATGACCACAAGGTTTCAAGTTTAATCAACCTGGGAAATTATAACATTCACCAATCAGTGGAACACAAGAAGAGACAGCTCGCTGCGGGAGAATGAGGTCACATCTGGGTGGGAAGTCGCATTCAGAATAGAATGTAAAGCTCTGGCCACCCTTTGTGTGGGCCATTTGTCAAGAAAGTACTTGCAGTGTGCAGTCTTAGGTAACACCCCTCCGGGCAGAACAGGCTTACAGGAAAATGAGGCTGTTGCCGGTGCTCATCTTCCCTCAAATAAATCTTATTTGTTATCAAAAGTAATTGACCACTCACTGTTGAAGTTTGGATGAAAGTTTATAGCTAATTCAATTTTAGTTAATAAAGTATATATCTAGTACTTAATATTTATTTAATAAAAATATATATTTTTTGAAATCAAAATCTATTTTTTTTAATCCTCATTCGAGGACATTTTTCCATTTTTTGTACAGAGTGGGAGGGAGAGAGAGGAAGAGAGAGAGAGGGAAACATCGATGTGAAAGGGACACATCGAGTGGCTGCCACCCGCACGACCAACCAGGGCCGGGGACACACTGCAACCGAGGTACATGCCCTTAGCGGGAACCGAACCTGGGTCTCTCCGGACCGCAGGCGGACGCTCTAACCGCTGAGCCAAACCGGCCAGGGCAAAATCTATTTTTATTAGTTGTTACTAATCCAAAATTGGAATGGAAAAATTATAACAGAATGTTACGCATAGCTCTGAAGATTGTTGAAAGTAGTAAAAACACAATTACACAAATACGTTAAATTTCACATGATTACGTTAATATGTGTCACCAGTTGCAAATATGGCCTTAATTTCTTCTTTAAATGTTAAAAAGAGCTTAATTAGTAAAGCAAAAGTCTGAATTCAGAATTCTGTTAGGTTTGTGTATAAGGTGAAATTCATGAATTGAAATGATAACACTGTGTGGAAATGGTTATTTTTATTTATGTTTCAGCAAATAACTTTAATGCTTATGGTCAATCACGTCATATCCTTGAAATGTAGAATTTCATGAAAATATATTACACTTACATTAAAGAATAATTTTTAAAATTATACATACTACTGTTACAAAGCTCTATGTGCCTTGTGTCTCCTGTTTCTTTTGCTATTATTATTACAGGTTACGATTTCATTGCCATTATTACATGTTTACTACTTACTCTGAATAGAAACAACATTCTCTATTGTCGTGTATTTTAATGTATCAACCTGATGGTATCTTAAAATCAACCACACTGGCTCTAGGGACTCCATACTATTTTATCCCAGGAACCCAAGATCAAAAGTTTCACTATTATTTTGTTGCTGCAAAGATAAAACCGTACTTGCTTTTGGAATACCATTCTGATTTTGATAATGTCTATGTATTTGTAATAGTATAAGGGACATTTAACCATCAAAATAGCACCCTAAATACTTAATATGCACGTGGACTTTATTTGATGTTCCCTTTAAATCTAGAGGAACAGGAGGGCTGTGGGAACGGACTTGGACACAGATCCTGTGGGTGGTGTCCCCTGTGCCGGTAACAACAAACACTTGACCACTCTCACCTTGGATCTAAGATTCGTGTCTAGTACTTTGATCGATCTTTGTTGTCTGAGACAGTCATTATGAACTCGGGCTGCACTTGAGCATCAGGTGCAGACAGAACTCTTTAACTTAAGATTCTGCTCCAGGAGTCTTGGGGTGTTTGAGCGTCTACATTTCTTTTAAAATCTTCCTTGTGATCTTAGTGCTCAGTTCAATTAGAGAAGCAGTAGTGGGTAGTTATGAATATTTCAAAGTAGTAACTTAGCAGAAAGCACAAGGTACATTTGCAATTCACTGGGATATCAAGGGTGTATTGCTTTGTCACTTTCACAAGAGACAAGAATGGTATACCAAAGTGGAGGTAATTAACTTATTAGGGGTTAGAAAATGCTGTACTAGGTTTAATCATTGGCTAATCTCCTCCCGGCATCTGACAGTGAAATGGACAATATAAATCATCCCTGAGGTATTTTCCTTTAACTTCAGCAGTTAATGATTCTTTTCTTGTTCCCTCTGGCCCAGTGGGGTAGTTTGTGCTTTTCCACAAAAAACTGTGGAAAAGAGGAAGAGCCTGCAGGGGTCTATGATGATTCAGTTCCAAGTCTGTAGCAGGTCACCCCTTTTTGCATAAGGCCAACCTGTAATCTCTGATCCAATTTTATAAAGCTGATACTTTGATCTTGATCTCATTTTCTCTATTACTCACCTGTTTCAGAACCATGAGTTGTGGAACCAGACTGTGTCTGTTCATATAACAACTCTGACACTATGTGACCTTGGTGGGTTACAATATTTATCTCTTTTGCACCACAGTTTCTTCAACTATCAAATAGGGATAATTTCTTAGAGTAAGTGAGGAATACATGATTTAATTAATCAGGTGATTAAATGCTTTTGGCACACAGTACTCTGTAAGATATTTTTCTTGCTATTATTATTAAGATGAGTTAACTGTTTAATAAAAAATGTATACATACATCTATTCTAAAAGTAAGAGTTCATAATTTTACTGACTAGGGTAATCTTCCAAAATTATGCATTTATCCAATAAATAGTTAATATCTACCATAATACTGTGTAATGAGGATATAATAATACATACAATAAGCATGGTCTAGCCTTCAAGAATCTAGAGCGAAAAATAAGCATGTCGAATGTAAATAAGCCTTATCAAGTATTCTAGTGTGGAAAAATTAGGATCTTCATGAAAGCCTATTCAGGGGACATCTGCATAGGAAGGGGGGGGGGGCAGTGTCGAGGACTGCTTTCCACATGAAGAAACGACGTCACAACAGGAGAGGCTGATTACAATTCAGCCATGTGGTGTGTGACAAGCATGTGCCTAAAATCAAAGCATGTTACCTCGAAGGAGCTGAAAGAGGTCCAATAAGACAGAGTCAGAGGGTGGGGAAGCACTCGAGTAAGTGAGAGATGGCAAGTGATGAGTTAGGCAGAAGACACCACATGAGAAGCCTGTTCAACCATTTCAAGGCTTGGAAGAGAGCCTTGAAACTGCCAATCTGCCTTGAAAGTGTTTAAGCCAGATCTATATATTCCCTACCTGTAGCAACCTGTCTCTCTCTCTCTCTCTCTCTCTCACACACACACACACACACACACACACACGCTAAGGGGCCAACATACAACATAAACTTAGTAAGTCAGATGCTCAAAGATTTTTGAGTCTCGAATGAGGAATAGCAGCATGGAATATTGATAGAATCCAATGGACTGTTGATGGGATAAGATTACAGAGAAGTAGAATCGTAAACAGTAGGTATTTCCGTTGTTAGACTTCCATCTGCTTTAGGCTCCTAGTCATCGTTTGAGTCTGAAATAGTCTATGTTTGCCTGTGATAACCAAAATCTGTTGTTTGTTGCTCTCAATCAAGAATCTAGATGAATAAAATTACTTAGTAAGAGTAATTAGTATTGCCCCGGCCGGTTTGGCTTAGCAGTTGGAGCACCGGTCTGCGGACCAGAGAGTCCTGGGTTCGGTTTCCGCTAGGGGCACGTACAAAAAAAAAAAAAAAAAGAGCAATCAGTATCAAGTAAGAAGAAATAGGTCCTTGTATAGTTTTCTGGGAAAGAAAATAGTTGGGTGATGGCAGAGCATTAATATTCTGCACAAAAGAATGGACAGAGCAGCCAGGGGGGTAAAAGACAACACTGGAGAGTTGGTTGACTCAGAAATCAAGGAAATAGCAGGTCTGAAAAAAGACAATGTGTTCAGCTATGAGAATGTGCCCTGGAGGTTGAGAAAGATACTGACCTTTGAATGTAAGGGCCAAGATACTGTGAATGACCTGAATGGGATGGAGGGCTGATGAGGGGAGAGTGATCTACTAGGCTGAAAAGTACTTGGAGACAAGAACTTAGAAATAATGTCACGGAAACCTCACCCCGTTGTTCAATAACATTTATATTACAATACCAAATTTTCTAAAAATCTCTAACTTCTATACAATTCTAGAATATTACACATTTAATTTGAACTTTCTATTTTATGTCTACGGATTAGCATGTACAATAATGAACTCATCACATGCCACTGCACGTTTATGTTACTATGATTTTCCCCATCTTGGGTGATAGAAACTTAAACCTAATTGTTGCTCAGAAAAAACCTTGGAGATATCCTTGATTTTATTTTATCTTTCATTTATAGCACCCAGATCAATCCACAGAAAAATCTGTCTGTTCTACCTTCACAATAATTCCAGCATCTGACCACCTATCATCTCCTTGGTGCTACCACCATGCTCTTGAAACCATATCTGCGGACATTGTTGCCCAAAGACTTCTATCGGCCTCTTATTCTGCCATTGCTCCAGCACGGTGCTTAGCCTCATTTTAAAATGCAGTTAAATCTTTCAGCTTTTCTGTTTAAAATTTTCCAAGAGCCCCCATTTCCTTCTGAATAAAAGCCAAAGACCTTACAAAGCGCATAAGATCCTACATTATCTCATTCTGTGTTTCCCATGCTTATATATTTTCTCCAGTCTCAGGATTCATTCCACTCTAAGCAGTTTGGACTTCTTGTTGTGCTCTAAGCCTCTAACCACTTGTCCAGGTGGTTCTATCTGCCTAGAATATTCCCAAAGATATCAACAATACTAAAGCTCGCATCTCCTTAAACTATTTATTCAAATATCGCACCTTCACGAAGCCTACTGTGACTCCTTATTGTAAATTGTGACCTGCCTTGACCAAACACACCATTTCTTATCTTCTGTGGTAAGTTCTACAATCTAATAAACTGTATGATAATTAATACTGATTATTTTTGTGTTTATGAATGATAAGTGTTGAGGACTACAGCAGCTATTGAAGCAAAGTAAGTGCTTGATATTTAATTGAATTGAGTGTAAATATTGCTTCCATGAAGTATGAGTAAAGGAATAGAAATATCAAAAGACATAAATTTGAGAGATTGAACTGTCTGTTCTGTTTTCTTTTGTTTAATCCAGGGAAAATAAACATGAATCAATGCTGGGAAGGAGAGATAAAAGTGATAGAAAAGAGAGAAAGAACAGATAGTCAAAGCGTTTTTTTTTATATATTTATTTCCTTACTTATTCTTGAACATATTTATATTCTATCTAATCTTTTTTTTTATTCTCACCCGAGGACATTTTTGCATTTATCTTAAGATAGAGTGGGAAGGAGAGGGGGGGAAGAGAGACAGAGAAACATCGATGTGAGAGAGACACATCGACTGGTTGCCACCCACACAACCTTAACCGGGGCCGCGGACAAACTGCAACCAAGGTATGTGCCCTTAGCAGAAACCGAACTTGGGTCTCTCTGGTCCATGGGCTGACGCTCTAACTGCTGAGCCAAACCAGCCAGGGCTATATTCAATGTAATCTTATACAAATATGATAAAAATAATGATATGCTTTGTTTAATGAATCACAGATTTTTTAAAAGTAATAACAAAATGTTACTTCAAGTTTGGGGTATTTTCAAAATTTTTAGTTACATCTTATCACATGGTTTACTCATATAAATATAAAATAACATCTGTCTTTTTTTAAATGTCAGTATTTAATCCTCAGGAAATAACCTCATTTCTTTTCATTTCAAATTCTTAGGAGAAAATTATAGTCATATTCATATATCAAACCATTCAAAACAGATACATAAGTTCTCACATTCTAAATTAATTATAAAGAAAGAAAACTCTGCTAATTTGTAACCATTGAAAGATATGTCAACATTGAGAGCAGTTGTTTGTGTTGAACGTACAACTAACTTTATATTTTCAAATAAGTCACATAAACATTAGAGGAAAAAATAATAATCACCACCAGCATAAAACATTAAAACATGGCATTTATCTGTAGTTTGAGAGGAGGCCGTGCACAACATGTACCCACACAACATCAGGAGTGCAGTGTACCCGGGTCAGGTGTGCGGTGGTTTGTAGCAACACCCCATACACCACAGTTAGGCTTCAGTCTCTGGGCAGAGCATGTTCAAGCAGCAGCCAATGGATGTATAAGTGGGACAAATAATTGTTGTTTCCCTCTATCCCTTCCTCTTTCTCTCTAAAATCAATTTTTTAAAAAAAGAATGCAGGTAAATTTCTAAATATAGGGTAGTGGTTACCTAACATATATCTTTTCTGGAAAAAGTACATAGAAAGATCAACTTACACCAAAAGGCAATTTCAACATATGTGTCAGAAAATTCAGAACTAGGACAAATGAAGTTTAATATATGAACTTTGTTTTTTAAGTTCAAAATGTTAAACAAATATAAAAATGTTGTCCATTTCATTATTTAATTTTTATTTGAAATATTTTAAGAACTATTTGCCCTTAAAGAAAAAAAATTATATGTTCAATGTGATCATTTATAAAATGTCAGTTTACTTTCAAAGCTTTATTTTTTGTGTTCTATTATAAAGCTAGATTTGTTTGTCAGTCTAACTGAACGCAGGTCACTGAACTACTCCAATAGCACTAAGTTTTTCTGATGAAGGATAAACCTTTCTTTTTATCTGAATGCCGTAATAAGAATCTTTCCCCTTTTCCTTCTCTTTTCTAACTGAATGCTGAGCCAAAGGACATATTCATAGTGAACGCCAAGATTATCTGCGCAGTCAGAAGGTGTAAAGTATGACGGGAATGCACACCTTCCAGCATGCTCACCAGGTGCAGATACATTAACTGATTACCATTACAGCAGTCTCCCTGTATCCATGGCGGATACTTCCAAGACCCCCAGTGGATGCTTAAAACCACAGATAGTACAGAACTCTCTCTCTATATTATGTTATCCATACATGCATACCTGTGATAACTTTTAACTTATAAATTAGATACAGTATGAGGTTAATAATAATAACTACTAATAAAATGTAACAATATATTGTAACAAAAGTTGTGTGATGGCTTTGGGTTAAGTTAAATAAAGGTTAGCTGGACACAAGCATTGCGATACTGCAAAGTGCTCTGATAATCACCAGGGTCTCTAAGTGGCTCCCGGGCAGGGGTAGCCTCAACGTGCAGATGACAACAAAGGGATGTTTACAGCCTGGGGAGGTTGGAGCAGAACTGTGGGAGGTTTCATCATGCCACTGAAAATAGCTCACAATTTAAAACTTACCTATTGTTTATTTCTGGATCTCTCCATTCATTATTTTTGTATCACTGTTCACTGCAGATAATTGAAACCATAAGGAGTGAACCGGTGGGTAAGTGGGGACTATTGTATCTTCATTAATTGAAATTCACAGTTACGAGTATCATACAAATAGAATTTATACAAGCCTGGTTAACCCTATTGAAAGCTATGTCTCATAATGTTCTGGTCTACTTAATTTTGGAAGAATACTCTTCTTAAAAAAAGAGTGGTTTTCGACTGCCTATGTATGTTTTCTCTCTGTGGCGATGAACTGTAGAAATTCAGTTAACTGATATGAAAGTTCTTATTGTAGATATATTTTTGTCGTGATCAAATCTGAAATGTTAAAAAATTTTATAATTAATTAGACTAACCTGCTTGAGATTATGTTGAAAACTACGAACACAGTGGTGTAGCTTTTAGATACAATGCTACACTAAGAAACAATTTATTTACAACAGTGTTTTTAAATGTTTTAATGGTTTGGGCTTGCATGAAATGCTTGATTCAATTAGATTTTTATGTTCTATGTTTCCTTTGGACCAATGAGCTTCTTTATAGAGCTGTTTGGTCAATTTACCTTATTCTTGAAGGTAACAAAGAACTCATTGATTTATCAACTTAACTGCTGGATATTTATTGTATTCTTACAGTAACTTGTAACCAGTTCTAGTACCTGGGGACACAAATGAGATGTTGTCTCTACCCCGAAAGCCAACTTGGGGACAAACAAGTCGTGGTAATCAGGATGGTAGGTCTAATAACAAGACTAAAAAAAAGTTGTAGTGAGGTAGCTGTTGGGGCTGCTGCTTTGGTTCAGCATGTTAAGAAGCTGCTGGAAAAACTAAAACCTATGGTAACCATAGGAGATGTATGAAGACTGAAAATTGGAGCAAATGAAATCTGGGATGGTTACTCATACAAGGATAGCACATATGTACAGGAGGAGAGACCCTCGTCCTCTCTTTCTAGCTTTGTGTCACTATTAGTCCTCCAAGAATGCATTGTCTCTGCAAGAGGTCTCAAAAACAGGTAGGAGAACGATGTGCCATTTGTGTCTTCGCTGTTTATTCCCCAGCCTAGGAGGCCACATAACAGCATATCCTACTCCCTGAGTCCTCTCCGTGCTGTTCCCACTCCTACCGCTAGCTCCAAAGCTTTGAAGAAAGGCCAGCAGCGACAAATGGAAAGATCCAAACAGAGAACATTCTGGCTTTTGTCCTGCCCCTACCTGACTCCTAGACTCATCTTCTGAAAGGGGGGATAGAATGAAAAGATCTCTCAATAATCAATTATTTTAGAATATAGCAAATTTAATTTAATGTAAGGCCTTTTCAGGATAGTAATAAATAACAGTAAAGTAATGATGCAAAGATGATTGATAACCCAGCCAATGAGGCTCAGTGGTTGAGCATCAACCTATACACCAAGAGGTCACTGGTTCAATTCCCAGTCAGGGCACATGCCCAGGTTGTGGGCCAAATCCCCAGTGGGGGGCATGCAGGAGGTGACCAATCAGTGTTCTCTCTCATCGATGTTTCTATTTCTCTCTCCCTCTCTCTCCCTCTCTCTCTAAAATCAGTAAAGAAAAATTTTTTTTAAATGATTGATAAATGCACACAATTATTTCATCTCTAACTTTAATTTGTCTTCTTATTTTGAAATGCTCATGTGACATTAATATTTTAATAACATTCAATTTATCAAGTACATTGAAAAATCATAACATTATATTGCCAAATATATTTTATCTATAATATGTTTGTAAAATTATAGCATGGATGGACCTAGAGAACATTATGCTAAGTGAAATAAGCCAGTCAGGGAAGGACAAGTACCATAGGCTCTCACTTATATGTGGAATCTAAGGAACAAACTGAAGTACCCAGCAAAATAGAGACAGACTGATAGATTGAGAGCAGGCAGACAGCTCAGGGTGGGGGTGGGAGGTTCAGGAGTTGGAGGGATTGAGCAAAAAAGAGAAAAAGAGAGAGAACTCATGACACGAACCACAGTGTAGTGATGGCAGGGGAGAGGGGATGGATGAAGGTGGTAGAGGGCACAGAGGGAAAAAATAGTGATAAAAAATAAAATAATTTTTAAATATATTTTATTGCTTAAAGATAAAAATAAGTTTAAAATGGTAGAAAACAGATCTAATACCCCTTCTCCTCAAACTATTCCAAAAAATCAAAGAAGACGAAAGACTTCCAAACTCATTTTATGAGGCCAGTATAATCCTAATTCCAAAACCAGATAAAACCAACAAAGAAAGAAAACTACAGGCCAGTGTCACTGATGAACACAGATGCCAAAATCCTTAACAAAATATTAGCAAATCAGACCCAGCAATACATCAAAAAAAGTATTTATCATGACCAAGTGGAATTCATCCCAGGGATGCAAGGATGGTATAATATTTGCAAATCAACAAATGTGATACACCACATAAACAAAATGAAAGATAAAAACCATATAATTTTATCAATAGATTCTGAAAAAGCATTCGAAAAAATTCAGCACCCATTTCTGATAAAAACACTCAGCAATGTGGGAATAGAGGAATCATATCTTAACATAATAAAGGCCATATATGGAAAACCTACAGCCAACATTAAACCTATAGCCAACAACATCATACTCAATGGGCAAAAACTAAAAGTATTTCCCCTAAAAACAGAGTGAAGAGGGATGCCCACTTTTACCCCTCTTACTTAAATAGTACTAGAAGTCTTAGCCACAGCAATTAGACATGAAGAAAAAATACAAGTGATCCATATTGGAAAAGAGGAAGTAAAACTGTCATTATTTGCAGATGACATAATATTATACATAGAAAACCCTAAAGACTCAATAAAAAAATCTACTAGACTTAATAAATGAATCTGGCAAAGTAGCAGGATACAAAGTTAACATCAAGAAAAACTAAAAAAAAATCTCATTTACCATTGCAGCAAAAAAAAAAATAGATACCTAGGAATAAAGTTAACCAAAGAAGTAAAGGACCTCTTCACAGAAAACTATGAGTCATTGAAAAAATAAATAGAGGAAGATATAAAGAAGTGAAAGTGCATACCTTGTTCATGGATTGGAAGATTTAACACCATTAAAATGTCCACACTACCCAAAGCAATTTATAGATTCAATGCAATCCCCATCAAAATACCAATGACATATTTCACAGAACTAGAACAAATACTCCAAAAGTGTATATGGAACCAAAAAAGACCCCAAATAGCCACACAAATCTTGAAAATAAAGAAAAAAGTAGGAGGGATCACATTACCAGATATCAGGTTATACTACAAAGCCACTGTAATCAAAACGACCTAGTACCGGCACAAGAACAGGCAGATACACCAGTGGAACAGAACAGAGAACCCAGAAATTGACCCAAGACAATATGCTCAGTTAATATTTAACAAAGGTGGCAAGAGCATACAGTGGAGTCAAGACAGCCTTTTCAATAAATGGTGTAGGGAAAATTGGTCAGCTACATACAAAAAAATAAAACTAGACCACCAACTTACACCATAAACAAGAATAAACTCAAAATGAATAAAAGACTTAAATGTGACCCATAAATCCATAAAAATTCTAGAAGAAAATGTAGGCAACAAAATTTCAGACATCATACGCACCAGAATTTTCACTGATACATCACCTAAGGCAACAGAAACAAATTAAAAAATGAACACATGGAACTACATCAAACTAAAAAGCTTCTGCACAGCGATAGAAACAACCATCAGAATGGAAATGGAATGGGAGAACATAATTGCCAATGATACATCAGATAAGGGGTTAATTTCTAAAATATATAGAGTGCTCATATAACTCAACAAAAGGAAGACAAAGAACCCAATTAAAAAATGGGCAGAGAACCTAAATAGACACCTCTCCAAACAGGATATAAAAATGGCCAAGAAACATATTAAAAAATGCTCATCACTAATCATCAGAGAGATGCAAATTAAAACAACAATGAAGTATCACCTCACACCTCTCAGAATGGCCGCCAACAACAAATCATCAAACAACAAGTGTTGGCGAGGATGTGGAGAAAAGGGGACTCTAGTACACTGCTTGTGGGAATGCAGACTGGTGCAGCCACTATGGAAAACACTATGGTGTTTCCTCAAAAAGTTAAAAATTGAATTTCCATTTCACCCAGTAATCCCACTTCTAGGAATATACCCTAAGAAGCCTGAAACACCAATCAGAAAGAATATATGTGCCCCCATGTTTATAGCAGCACTATTTACAATAGCTTAAAATCTGGAAACAGCCCGTGTTCATCAATAGATGAGTGGATAAAAAAGCTGTGGTACATATACACAATGGAGTACTATGCAGCTGTAAGAAAGGAAGATCTCTTATCCTTTGAGAGGACATGGAGGGACCTGGAGAGTATTATCGTAAGTGAAACAAGCCAATCAGAGAAAGACAAATACAGCCCTGGCTGGTTTGGCTCAGTGGTAGAGCATCGGCCTGCGGTCCAGAGAAAGACAAATACAGTGTATCACATGATCTCACTTATTTGTGGAATATAATGAACAAACCAAACTGATGGAGAAAATAGACCCAGAGACATAGAAGTAGGGTACAGAGTGACAAACCTCAGAAGAGGGGGTGGAGGAAAGAGAAGAGATAAATTACAGAACTTATATGTATGTATGCATAACCAAGGGACATAGACAACAAAGCTGGAGATGGGCTGGGGTAGGGGGTTGGGAGGAGGGAGTCAGTGGGGGGAAAAAAAATCTATAACAAAAATAAATTAATAAAAATCAAAAAATAAATAAAATAAAATGGTAGAAAACATTTAAACAAAAAAAATAATAGCTAATTAAAACATTAAAGGAACAAAGATTATTTTGTCACTGTTGATAGATTTCACAAAATGAAAATTACATCTTCTGTTCATTCATAAATTTTCATTTAAATATCAGCTTTTTTGTCTGCTTTCTTTTGTTTGTTTGTTTTATTGCTTCTTTTCCTTTTCATAAAGAAGACTTGTACTTTCTGTTTTAGAAGTTTATTGATTACTTAATTAATTTAGTATAGGTTTTATTTCTCAAACTTCATAAGAGCTTTATATTGAAATTCATGTAATAAGCGACATTTATTTTTGTTTAATCTATTTGAATATTTAATAGAAGTCAAGCGACCATAGGTATATTCTGTAATGTAATCAACAGATACTTTAGAATGCTGATGTTTGTTAACTCTTCAGATAATAAGAAAAAAATGGTGAGAGTAAAAGCATATTTTGATGTTTAAAATAAAAAAATACTTCATTTGAAAGTATTAACTAATGTTGTGTAATCCTTAATTCTGATAAAATGGTATACTTTATTTGTTTAAGATTTTTTTGTTGTCAAGTTATCATATTTTTAAATGGTAGATTATGCATGGATGGTATTGTGTTTTTGAAAACTTAAGTCAATGATAGCTTAGACAACATTTCAAACATGTTAAAATTGGTAACATCTGACATTCTTTATCAATAGCATCATACATAAAATCTAATAAAATTTTTTGTATTTTCTAAATTTTTCTATATGTGAATATACTATATAATGACTATGATGTGTACACTATATATGAGGTACTCAGGATTCATTTTCATTTTAATCAAAGTGAAACTTTTATAAAAGAGTTATTAGGAATAATAAATATGCTGGAATGAGGCATGGATAGAAACATTGAATAGAACTAATAGAATATGTACAGATGTTAAAACTCCTTCTTTCTGTAATTATACAAAGTAACTTTTGAGTATTATTTTAAAAGTAGTTTAATTCCATGCCCTAAAGTGTGTCTTGAGCATATCACTGTCATTTTTCATGGTGTATAATTTATAGATACACTTCAATAGAAATAGTTTAATAGTTGTTAAATGTACGTTATAAAATGTCCCTTTAAAGACAAGCTTTTACTGTACTCATCTTGATTTTCAAACAAAACTTTATTTCACAGAACATTAATTTCTATTATGGGTTTTATACTTTGTCATTAATACACTTTCATTATTTCAATAAACAAAACTAAATATGGTATTAGCTGTTCGGCTCAATGCTTCAGTAATCTCACCAAAGAGCTGAAAGATGAATAAAAGAATTTAGTAGACTATTGTTTTAATTATATTTATAGATTCTAGTGTTTTTAGATTTTTATTTATTTTTGAACAATAGCATATTTATGTCTACAAATTGATTAATGGATTGTAATCTTAATCATGGAATAGTAGAATCTACAGCTGGCTAAGTAATGTATTTTCTTACAAATTATTTAAATTACAAATGCCAAGCATATTGCATTCTCCATTTAACAGAAGAAGCGGTCTGCCAAGAAGTCCTTTATCATGAGCTAGTCTCAACACTGGTGCAGCTGCTGGAAATATAGCCATCCATTTCAAACACGCTGAGTCACAAGATGCAGTCCTCAAATATACAGTCTCTACAAAAATATTCCAAACTTGAAGTGATAAATATTTTCTGATATTTTTCAGGAGCTATAAAGAAGTCAACTTACTTTTATACTTAACTGTTTGCACAGTGTTCCCTCTGTTTATGAATAGTAGGAATATCCTGTTTGAATAGCAATTTAAAAGATTATGCAACTACGTTTTTGATGTGTAGTTATACAAATGATAATATTTAGTGAATAATGAAAAACTTTGCCATACTAAAATTCATCTGTCCTTTTTTATTGTCATTTTATGGGATGTAAAATTTAGATATTAGTTACATCTATTATCTTTATAATGTTCTTTTTGTTGAAAGGATGATGATAAACAGATTTATCAACAATTTAGATTATGAACTGTTTTGTTTTATAATCCAAAGACTTTTCCTCTCACAGTCATTTGTAAAGGAATTAGTGGAATATAGGTAATTTTCTTTCATATATAGTCTTATTTCTTTGGTGAAAGTATTAAATCTGTGATTTGCAGGTTAGAATGAAAAAGGTCTACTTATAATCATGTTATAATATTGAATTGTTTTATCATAAGCTTCATAGTGTATTATTGACATGTAAACTTTGTCATGTAGAAATTAAATTTCAGTTGGCTTAGTACACAGTTGAAATAGAGAAATGGATAGATACTGTCTATCCATTTACTTGTTGATAGACATTTAGATCATTTCCATACGTCTGCTGTTGTGAATAATGTTGCAGTGAACACGGGGAGTACAGATGTGTTTACAAGATCCTGTTTTCATTTGCTTTGAATATATACTCAAAAGTAGGATTTCCAGATCATGTGGTGGTAGATTTATTTTCAATTTTTGAGGACCTGCCATACTGTTTTTTACAATAGCAACAGCAGTTATATTCTTTCTCCTGCATCCTTGTCCGCACTTGTTATATTTTGTCTTTTTGATGGTAGTCATTCTAACAGATGTGCAGTGATAGTGCACTGTGGCTTTGATTTGCATTTCCCTGATGGTTGGTGTTGCTGAGCACCTTTTCATTTACCTGTTGGTCACCTGTGTATTCTGCAAGAAAATCTCTATTCTGTTTCTCTGCCCATTTTTATAGCACATTGTTAATTTATTTTTGCTATTGAGTTCTGTATATATTTTGTACATTAAATCCTCATCAGATATAATTTGCAAAGATTTCCTCCTATTCTGTAGGTTGCCTTTTCATTTTATTGATGGTTTCCTTTGCTTGGCAACACCCATGAGTTTCTAACTCATGTTTTTACCTTTGTTTACCAGTACTTACATTTTTTTCTTTGAATAAGGTGTTAAATGACTTTGTTCTGGGTAGTTTTTTCAGTGTTTTTAATGTTTCTCTATAGTCTTCAGAACAACAATAAATTTGCTACAATAATAGAACACTCACCAAGAAGAAGGTGGATCATAGAGAGAAATAAGATTTAATTTAGATTTTAATTTAGATAAGATATTGATAATTTTCACAGGCTCTGGGTTATAAGACCATCATTTTGGGAAGAATAAAATCCTTCATTAATTTCTAAGGAGATAAACAAACATTACAGATATTCAGAATGCTTTCGAAAAACTACATACTCTTCTTTTTAAATGGTACCACAGCTAACAAGTTTATTGGTTTCATCAGCACAGAAATACAATGAAAACAGAACAAACAATGTTTTTGAAAATTTGGAAGCTTCATGTGCAATTATCAGAATAGAAGATATAAAATGTAATAAAAATAAAATATAAAATAATTTAATTGTATGGGATATAGCTGACAAAAGAGTAAATAGGAAAAAACATATACCTTTTTATTTACAACTGTCAGCCAGGAAATCAGATAAAGTGCACATTTTTTTCTTCTTTTCATTCTTTTTTCCTTCCTTTTCTCTCTCCTTATAAATACACCTGTCCAAATAACATGGAAATCATTTTTATTTTATTTTAGATATAGTTAATTAAATGTGTAATGTATAACTATATATATATATTTTTTTTTTTTCTTCTCCTTAGTTGTATGTAAGAAGTTTCAGAGATACCTGGTTTAGTTTATCTTTTACATATTTTTTTCAAAATTAATTTTGGATTTAATGAACGTTCCAATTTATCTATTTTTCCATCTGTGTCTGCATCTGTATTACATTTCTTAACCAGGGTCTGCAGTTACTATGTTACGGAGTTCATTGTGGTGTGGAGATTGGGGGCTCAGTTTTAAATAATGTAAAAAGCATTTCACATATATACCATTCATTATTTAATTAGAACTATTTACATCCGTGTGTGTTTTTCCCACTTATTACAAATAATTAATAGTTGGCGGTCTTGATTTATTATTACAAAGCAAAATCACGTTTTCAAAATCCGCCTGGAAAAATGAATGCATCATTCAGTACAGCTAAGGCTGCGAGTAGATGTTAAGCTGAAATCCACTTCTGGTCTATCTGCTTGGTAAATATTTCATGACAGCATTTGAAGGAAGATAGCAAGGATCCCTCTGTGTCCTGGACAAGATTGCTCTTCTCGGATAATACCACAACATACAGTATTTATTGGCTTTTATACAGATCAGCAAGGTTGCTGACAAGATGTTGTTATGCTGACGGAATAACCTCAACTGCAATTGAATCTGTAATGACTGCTCGAGCATATGTGACAACATTCTTTGGAAAACACTATGTTGAAAGCATCAGGAGAGTTTGGTTTTAAAGGGGAAATGCACACCTCATTTGGCTCATACCGTCAGGTAATACACAAACACTGAAAGTCAAGGTATGGCCGCTATAGGAAAAATGAATCTATTAAAATCTACAGGAATTCACTGCTGATACTGATATTGAGCTATTTATGCTTTTTTTATATAAAACTTAAAGTAATTATTTTCATATAATTAACATGAATTCATACCTACACTATATAAAACTGTATTTATACTAGATTTTTAAAAAATATGTTCTATTTTTAGAGCAGTTTTAGGTTCACAGCAAAACTGAGCTAAAGGTATAGAAACCTCCCCAGATAGAGTCTCCCTCACACATACAGAGTGTCCCCCACTATTAACATCCTCATCATACTGATACATTTCTTGCAATTAACAAATCTACATTTATGCATCAGTATCAACCAAAGTCCATAATTTGATATTAGGGTTCACTCTTAGTGTTGTACATTCCATAGATTTTTGACTAGGAATTATTATTAAACAATATGGAAATGGAGATAAAGATATCCAATGACCATATAAACACTTCCCATATTTCTAATATAAAGTAGAGAGTAACTTTTAAATAATTGAACTTTATCAAAATGTTGCTATTCTTGTCTTAATTAAGTTAAATAATCTTACTATTTAACATGTTTTTTTCAAACACGTTTTGTTTTCTTCAAGAAAATGGACTAAATTCTGAAAAAGTACATGAAGTCATTTTTAAAAAATTACAATTTATTTGGTGGGAAAAATTTAATGAAAGCTTTGGAAGCAAAATAATTACACTCTTTTGGAGTATATTGCAACTCAAAATTATAAAATAGTTTGTGTTATCTCAATGGTGTTATTTCTTCCCCAAGTCTTTCATGTATACTAAAGATATCTCAATTTGAGGTAAGTATCCCTAAATGTATATTATTGTGATATAATAAATATAAATTATGAAATTACAGATTACCCAATTTGCCTTTGCAAAAGTTGTGATAGAAATGCTCACAACATGTACAAGAATAAAATTGTCCTGTTGCAATATATTGTTCAAAGAAAATTATCTATAAAAACTTTGTTGCAGCCCTGGCCAGTTTCGTTCAGTGGTTTGAGCATCAGCCTTTGGACCAGAGAAGCCCAGGTTCAATTCCCACCAAAGGCACATACGTCAGTTGCAGTTTGTCCCCGGCCACGGTTGGGGTCGTGTGGGTGACAACCAGTCGCTGTGTCTCTCTCACATCAATGTTTCTCTCTCTTTCTCCCTCTTTCCCTGCCACTCTATGTGAGGATAAATACAGAAATGTCCTTGGGTGAGGATTAAAAAAAAACACTTTATTGCAGTTTGGTACCAAAGACAAAATTTAGAAAAGAACTTTGGAAGCAAAGTAGCTTAGAAAGTAATCTAAATAGAAACCCCCAATCCATAAAAAATGTGATTTAGTCTCTCGTTTAAAAAAAAAAAAAATTACATTAAACATAATATTAGTAAAAATTATTCAGCTTGATGAATAAAAATGTAAAGACTATGACAGTCAAAAAGGCATTTCCCTGGGTGGATTAAATTTAGTGAGTATAAAATCTTTAGCAGTTAAATAGCATTTTAGAAACGGTTGAATGTCAAATGTCTCTAGGCTCTCAAATTGCTTAGTTCATTCAAGGGTGATTGAGTCAAATACACAATAACTATGCTCCCTTGATTGATTAGCTATTTGGAATTTCTTTTTAAAAGTAGAGAGAAAGTGCTGACTTTGTTACATTCACGAGACAAACATTCCCAGTCACGTGTTCCATCTTGTATCTGGGGCTATAATTCCCTAGTAAATGTAAAACTGGGACAAAGAGAAGAAACAGAACTATATGTTTTGCTGAAATTTTTATCTTTCTAAACAAGCCATTATTAAAACAAATATATAAAATACTCGGGCTCAAGTTAACTTTCAGATTTGTGGTTAGTCTTGAATTTTATACTCAAAAAATTCTTGAGGCGATAACCTAAAACTTTACCTAAATATTAAAGCATAATAATGTATACTGCCTATTGTGCTGGGTTTCCTTCCTCTATTCAGTATTGCATAATGATGAAGAGGTACAGGTTTCCTCCACTGTCTGACATGGAGAGTGTTCATACAGAACCTTTAGTAAGTCAAAATGGAGTGACGTGAGGGCATTAATACCTGTTTTCACTAACCAGAAACAAAAATCCAAAGAGGATTTTGCTTTGGGAAGAAGTATGTTAAGAAGACTGGTACATATATACAATGCAATACTGCCATTTGCCACAATGTGGATGGACCTTCAGAATATCATGCTAAGCGAAATAAGTTGGACAGAAAAAGTTAAAAACGATATTTTACTCGTATATGAGATATAAAACTGAAAGCAACAATTGAACAAGCAAGAAAAACAAACAAACCATGACTCATAGATACAGACATTAGGTGGTTACCAGAGTGAAGAAGGTGGGTAGAAAGTAAAGGGAGTCAAACATATGGTGACGGAAGACGGTCTGACCTTGGGTGGTGGGCACACAGTGCTATATACCGATCATGTGTCATAGAATTGCACACTTGAAACTTATATAATTTTATTAACGAATGTCACTTCAATAGATTTAACTTAAAAAAGGAAAAAATTACCGTTCCAATGTAGGTCTTTTGTAAAAGCTAACTGACAGAACTTAAACTTTTAGGAGGCAGGTAATACCTATATTTCTACAAGAGCACAGCATTTCACAAATGCATTTCCCGGGCTGTGGTCTGGTTGCTTCTCAGCTGGTCACACCTGGCTTCTCCAGAGCACCTGGCTGTCCACCAGTCTCTCCTTCTTCTCAGTCACATCACACTGTGTCTTGAAATTGAATATGATAGCACATCCTGAGAATCGAATGATTGTCGTAGCAGTTCTTAACATTACATAGAAACCCGGGTCAATAAAATGCCATATTGCTATAGATGCCACATTTCAATGAATCTTATTCAATCAATGTTTATATAGTACCATTCTTAAGTCATGCTTGAGTTTTCTAAGTTTCGGTCATTTGCCCCTCAGTTGACAGTGTCATTCAGTGGATTTGGAAGCTATCAGCTATGGAACCAATGCTTTCTCAGACTATGGAAAACTGTTGAACATCCTGAACCCCCTTTTGTATGAGAATGTAACCTTCAGTGGTATTTCTGATGTTGCTTTATTTAACTTTCACTTTAAGGCCTTTACTCCAGTTATATATTATAGGAAGAAGTTTTTGGTAACCCGTTCCACTAATAACCATGCTAGTCACTGAGGCTGTTTGGACATAACCTTTTTTTCCCCATTCACAAGAAATCATCCTTTGGATTCATCTTTCTGGGGTTTACCACGTGCAATTTTTCTTATGACATAAGCAAAGGAAGTGTAATATGTTCACTGGTTTTAAATAAAGCAACCAAGTAATATCCACACAATGAGAAAGGGAGTGACAGCAAGGCCAAGGGAAGAGAATCAGCAAGAAAGAGGCCACAGCGGGAGAGTAGGGAAAGACTGAACGGTCGAAAGGAGATATCTGTTGATTGTCAAAAAGCTTGTACCCGCTAAATGCCTATGTAATACGAAAACTACATAGTCAGCAACTTCCCAGTTAACACTCACCCAGAGCAAATCCCACCTCCACTGCCCTCTACTGGCAGAAATACACAGGCACATGGAGGCCTTTGGCTTCTACTTCTCTTGGGCGGACTTCTCTGGATCTGTTCAAAGTGATTCATTTGATGCAACTTTCTCCTGTATTTCAGTTGAACATCTCCTTTAAGTATTAGTCTTTAAATGACATAGAATGATAATAATATTTAGTTTATAAAGTTATGTACTACCAAAAAACAGTTAAAACATAGTTTTGGTTGATTTTTTTTAAGGCATATAAAACAAAGAGTTGGTCACCAACTATTTTAGGTTCCCCTTGGTAGTTTTGTCTGAAAATCCTATAAGAACACATTTATCCCCATTTTAGAGGTGTCCAGATAGAAGTTATGTCAATGACATTCATTTTTGTGTGCTCATTTTGTGTTAGAAATAGAATAGAGAGAGAAAATGAGTTGTCATGAAAAGGAAAATATTAAACATAGAGACTGACTTCAAATAACTTGTGATCTCTTTGGAAACATTAGACACACAAAATCACCTAATTTAAATGTACTAAAAAAGAAAATAAAAATAGCATTGTTTGTCATAAAAATAGTTTTAAAAAATAGTCTTTAAATATCAAGTTCGAGGTTACAGTCTTCATTTAAAAAAAACCTGTAGGATCTAGGTCTCAAGATTAATTATTATCAGGAGATTCATTTTTAAAGTTTATTAGGCAGAATACAATTCCAATGCAATAATGAATCAAAACCCTGTATATAAACCTTAATATGTTTTCATCTATATTAGGAGATAATAAAATTTATAAATATTTGCACAAATATTAGGAACAATACATATAAATAAAATATTTTGTATTCCTTATGGAAAGCCAGTATGCCTAGGAAGAATATATGTTACATTAAGTGACATAGCCCCTCAATCCACAGCCCCTCAATCCAGGAAGCTATACAAGAAAATACAAAAATCATATTTACGATACACTTTTTTAAGTTACTGGATAGGGAATAACATATCTCTTTTCCTTCAGACACTAATAGTGCATGTGGAATATATACTATGTTTTAAACATTGGAGACATTGTATTTATGTATGAATAAATCTCTAAAACTATGAAGTAAATCCATTAAATACTTATTTTTGAAAAAATTCTTCCAAAAGATTTCCCCCTTAAATAAATTAACATTAATTTATTTACCAAACACTTAAACAGCAACTGTCTATATGCCAGACAGGGGTTAATGATTAGAGATGTATATGCAAAGTATATTAAAATTAATTCCTTTCAAAGAGCAGTCTGTTGAGAAAAAAATAAGTGTGTAGAAATGATCAGAAAACATTAAACTTTTAAAATACTTATAAATAGAATATTATGAGTGCACCTAAACCCAGACTTTTGGAATATGTAAAGAAGCATTGTTCAAAAGAAATGAGGCTGATAGTTTGGGGAATCGTGTTCTTCCAACTGTTGGGTGGAAAGTTGAATGTAAATGTGATTATCATTCCCAGAAAGAGAGTGCGGCGTAACATTGAAAAGCTTGGCTCCAGTGGCAGGCAAACAGTGATTTAAATCCTCTCGTAAATCATTTTGCCCATGGACCTGTGGTTCTCCCTATCATGGCCCCTTCATCATACTCTGGATTATCAAGACACCTGACCTCACCATGCAATCCAGGTTGGTAAACGATTTATTTAGTGCTGTGTTGCAAGATCCTCGCCCAGAAGGGCAGTGGAAACTTCACTGGGAAGAGAGATCAGTGGGAGTGTCTTCCAGAGTGTCCACATGGACTTCAAAGGGAAACTCAACAGTCCTTGTTGTTGTAGTTGTTTTTTTTTTTTTTTTTTTTTTGCTTTGGCAGGGCGGAGTGTAAAGTCAGAGCAAAAGCTTTGTAAAGATGAAGTCCCATCGTAGGAATCCATGAACTACTACTAGTTGCTGTAACAGTTTGGTATAATTCTTCTTCTTAATGCTATTATACTTAGTTGGATAAGTACATAGTTACAATAATAAACTACTGCATGGAGCTAGGTGCTTTGGATCACAAATAAAATTTTCCAGTTCTAATCTCCATAAGGTTCACTTAATTCCAGTACCTTCTTTTTCCAGTAGGTCTAGTCTCTGGGTTTTTGTTTTTTTTTTTAAATCCTCACCCGAGGATATTTTTCTATTTATCTTCAGAGTGTGAGGCGGGTGGGGGAGAGAGAGAGACATCAACATCAGAGAGACACATTGATTGGTTGCCTCCCACACGACCCTGACAAGGGCCAGGGACCAAACTGCAACTGAGATACGTGCCCTTGATCAGAATCAAACCCGAGACTCTTTGGTCTGTGGGCCAGTGCTCTAACCACTGAGCCAAACTGGCCAGGGCAGATGGATATTTTTAATATTTAGTGAAGTCTAATATTGTCAAAGGAATTCTTGTTTTGCATTTTTCAAAATGTATCAGTAAATCAATGCCCCTTTTATCCTTAATTAGTTGAGCAACCAAAACTGCCTAATGAACATAGGAAAGTGCTTGATGAAAAGAATAAGGATTAGAAATGATCACTGCAATAATATAGAAGACATATATAAATTGTTATAAAGTTCTATTTTAGTTTATAAATTTCTAGGATCAAACTAGAAAGTTTGATCTTAATTCTTGACTGAAACTGTGATTTACTTGTTTAAATATAATTTGTATATATCTTTATTATCACTAACGAAACTATACATTTTTGAGAAGTGGAATTATCTCATGATCACCTTTCTGTGTTAATGATATTTCAGGTGTGGTCTTTCTTTTTTATTGCTTGCATGTCTCTGACCTGTTTTGTTTGTCAATTTTGTTCATTAGATTCCACATATAAGTGAGATCACGTGATAATTGTTTTTCTCTGACTGGCTTATTTCGCTTAGCAAAATAATCTCCAGGTCCCTCCATGCTGTCTCAAAGGATAAGAGAGACTTCTTTTTTACAGCTGCATAGTATTCCATTGTGTAAATGAACCACAGCTGTTTTATCCCCTCATCTACTGATGGGCACCTGGACTGTTTCCAGATCTTAGCTATTATAAATAGTGCTCCTATGAACATAGTGGTGCATATGTTCTTTCTAATTGGTGTTTCAGGCTTCTTAGGATATATTCCTAGAGTTTCAATGATTTGTTATTGTTGTTGATGTTTACATTTAAATTTCTGGAAAATTGGTTATAGAAAAAACATTGATGTCCCTGCTTAATTAGAGGATATAGAAACAAATTGAAATGTGGTCTTATTCAGAATATAACCAGAGTAAAATTTCTCTCTTTTTTTAAATTAAATGAGTAGGAGCAAAACATTTTTATCAAGCATACATCACACATGTAATTTGAAGGTGATATTATACCATATGGCATGTAACAGGCATTTATAAAAAATGCCCAAAGTTTCAGATACTATTGTAGGCTATTGCAATTGTTATCACACTATTGCATTATCTATTGGTTTGTTAATCTACCAGTAACAAAAATAAAATTCAGGCAATGGTGGAAGGACTCCAAATGTGCTGATGCTCCAATGTCATTCAACATATTTATATAACCTAGATTCATAGTTTTAAAATATGCTTTTCATGCTTAAACACTGGCCTTAGCCTGGTCAGTTTGGCTCAGTGGTTGAGCTTCAACCCATGCACCAAGAGGTCGCCGGTTCAATTCCTGGTCAGGTTGCGGACCAAATCCCCAGTGGGGAGGCAACCAATCGATTCTATCTCTCCCTCTCCCTTCCTCTCTCTAAAATTAATAAAATAAAATAAAATAAAAAATAAACACTAGCCTTAAGTAATGTTTTCTTTTTCTTTGTTATGTTTCTTTCCCTCAAAAAAGAAAAATCTGATTCTCTAAACTTGTTCATTGATTAGGTTTAGGAAAAATGGGTTTTCTGGTTTTAGGGCAAAACTGAAAACTCATTTGTTAAATTAGGCATTTGCCTAATGGATATAGGAGGATCAGCAAGATTAGGCTCATGGATCTTTTCTTGTTGTCAGATAATATGTTAAATAAAATCAAAGGGATGATAAACAAGGGTAATTGCAGAGAAAAGCATTCCCTTAGGGGTCAATCCAGAAATCTTCTAAAATGTTAATTTTCAGAAAAGACACTCAAACTCTTCTTTAAGGTAGATAATAGGGGCAAATAAGAGAATTATTTTCAGGGATTAAAATATGCTATTCATTATTTTAAAATAATAAAAATTATTTGTATTAGAAATTTGATTTATTAATACATTTAGAAGGGACATGTGGTAAAAGCCAATATCTTTATAAGCAAAAAAAGTAGTATCTGTTTTATTAAAACAAATCAAACTGTCATATTAGAATGTACATATAAGCAAAACCCAGATTAACCAAATGTAATTAATTTCTAAATATATACAGTTTTGCTTTTACCATTTTAAAATTGATAGCTAAATTCTAAGGGCAACAGTTTGCTAATTTTCTTATGCAGACAAGTTTGTTCATAAATTTATTTAGCTTTAAATACAAGCTGATAGTTTTAAATGCATACCTTGTTCATATTTGGAATATATAATTCTATGTAAAAATAATGACATATTTATATACAATGCAATTGACATTTTTAAATTCAAATTTTAGTGAATTAAAAAGATTAAATTAAATACTTGAGCTCATGTGAATAACATTTTCTTCATAATATTTTATAAAAATATATATTGTAAATACATTTGGTGCATATCATTTGTATATACTTTGTGTGATTTTTAAAATACTATTTTTTAACATAAAAATATTTAATATAGAAATTATTTATCATATAGAGCATTTTGTTCCTTAATGCTTATACATCAGAGAATGAATTAGGAAAAAGACCATGATGGGGAGAAAACACTTCTGTAAGATTTTTTTCCCCAAATTGCTATTATAGTGTATATATCGTTCTAATCTATTTTTTTAGTTGCATATGAATAGAATAGCCTTGGGTTCTTGAAGATCTTTAGTAATCACAGTCCATCATGGTGACAGCTTTTTTCTTTTATTGATCATCAGATAATCTTGGCCTTGATGGTACATTGGCCTTGAGTACTGTTTACTGAACCATTTTTATAAATTTTTTAAATGCACAAAAAGCATTTATTCTGTACCTTGATCAGAGAGGCTGACATTATTTCTTTAATATTCTTATTTTCTTAAAAACTCAAGACCATTACATTAAATGTGTTCACATTCAAATGTATTTCTGTTCACTTTCAGGAGTTTTCTTTTAAGTGGATGAATTGAACTACTAAATTAATCCTGGGTTTTAGACCTCTATGTTATAGTATAAAATGACCAGAAATCCCCTCCAGCCCCGGCCTGTGTGGCTCAGTGGGTGAGGCCTTGTCCTGTGCACCAGGAGGTTGTTGGTTGTGAGGGGACAGAGGCAGATCAGGCACTGAGAGAGGGGACCCTGAGAAGGGGACATGGGGGAAGTTTGACTTGGGGCTCAGCACACAGGCAGCAACCAGAACACAGCGGATCTGGAGGTTTATTCGGACTCTACAGATCTCAAAATAAAATTAAAATCAACATGGGAGATGGTACCAGAAACTCCCAGCCTCATTTCTAGAAATGCAGAGTAGAAGCTCCTGGAAGGACCACAGGTCAGTTACAGAACAACAAACCAGAAGGGCTGGTTTCAGACAAGAGGGGAACAGAGATTGATTGTATAGTTCCTGTTTCTGGGTTTGCAAAGGAATTTTATTTACTATTAAAGTATATAGGGACTTCTGGTCAAGATGATGGTAGGTAAACGCGGTACCGTCTCCTCCCACAACCACATCAGAGTTACAACTAAACTCCAGCACAACCATCACTCAGAACCGCCTGACACGGAGCTGGACGCAGTCCTACAGCCGCGACATCAGAGCAGCAGCCACAGGAGACTGGTAGGAGGCGGAGGGGACGGGCTGGGCCCACACCCACGTGTGGGGATAAAAATCAGGGGGACACCTCGGCTGGGAAGGTCCTCCCTGAGGACTGAGGGGTTCCCGTCCCACACCAGGCGCCCCGTTCAGGGTTCCAGTGCCAGGAAGAGAATCCCCATCACTTCTGGCTGGAAAACCAGCGGGAACTGAGGCTCAGGGAGGCTGAGGCGGCGGGAACCCCAGGCAGCTCCTTAAAGGGCCCGAGCATGGACTTATCTGACACGCTCCCTCTGGGCTCGGAGGGGAGGCAGCTTGAAAGGCACCAGAAACACACAGGGAAGAACTGAGCTGTTTGGCACTGGAGCGAGGGCTGGAGAGGGGGCTTTACTCCTGGACAGACATGCTGTCAGAGGCCTTTGTTCCTTTGGTGAGCCCTTCCCTGGGGCAGCAGACAGCTGCCATACCTGGGACTCCAGCAACCTGGCTCACACTGTTGGCCCCGCCCTGGTGACTCCCTGAGGCCCCGCCCTGGTGACTTCCTGAGGCCCCACCCCACCCAACTTTCTGGCCCACCCAAGCTGTTTCCGAAGGCTTTATCATAGGATTGGCCTGTCTTGGATCCTGCTTCAGAGTTTCCTAAAATCTCTCAAACAAGCAGCATCTGGTCTCAGTAAGCCCCATACGACTCGTTAAGTGGCCCCAGGCCTGGCACTAGAAGCAGCCAGACTTGGTTCACAACTTGGCTTTTCTTGGGCATCTTCAAGTCCAGCACAAGAAGCAGCCACCTGCAGATCACTCTGTAGCTTATGCCAGTGGCCCCAGATAGAACAGAGGAGTGGCTGACCTTGCCCCAGAGCCAGCACACCCAGTGGACAGCTTCAGACCATATCTAAACACCAACACTCAACCACCTCCACAAGTGACACACTCAATGAGTGAACTCAGTAGGTACCAGAGCCCTGCTGAAGTAAGTCTTGCTCTGTGCGATGGGCCCTGCACAGCTGATCCTCCACGGTAGTCAGAGGCCAGTGGTCAGTGGGCACAGCCAGTCCTTGCAGCTGATCAGCCTGAGTAAATTTCTTCCATTGATGTATCAATAGCAATCAAGACTCAGTTACAACAGAAGGATGTACAGTTGTCCCTCGTTTATTGCAGTTAAGCCGTTCCAGACTCTAGCAGTTGTACCTGGGGTGCTCGAATACAGAGGCCTACAGTCCATACGTACTGTAATTTTAATTTTAATTGTAATCCAGGGGTGTATAATTGACTCAGACAACTGAGTGCGTACTGTATCATTTTCACTGTCTCGATCAACTTTTTAATGAATATAGTTGAAAAAATCGTGATAGAGTGAAGCCGCGAAAGTCAAATCGCGAAGTGGCGAGGGACGACTGTACAGTCCACATTAGGGGTGCACCTCAAGGGCCCAGCTGGTGTGATCAGGGAGGCTGTGCCACTGGATCCTACAGGACACCTACAACAGTAGGCCACCCTACAAAGCCTAGGACTCATGGCAACTCTATTTAATACAGTTGTCCCTTGCCTCTTTGTGCTTTGACTTTCATGGTTTCACTATCATGTTTTTTTCAAATATATTCATTAAAAGTTCATCAAGACAGTGAAAATGATACAGCGCATGCTTGGTTGTCTGAGTCAATTATACACCCCTGTATTACAATTAAAATTAAAATTACTGCACATATGGATTGCAGTCCAATGTATTCGAGCACCCCAGAAATCCTTCAACACCAGGTGCAACCGCTAGAGTCTGGAACGAATTAACTGCGATAAACAAGGGATGACTGTACATAGAAACAAACACAGAGAGGCAGCCAAAGAGAGGAGACAAAGGAACATGTCCCAAATAAAAGAAAAGAACAAAGCTCTTGGAAAAGAAGTAAAATCAAGTAGACCTCTAAGAAATGTTACTTTGTGAGAACATCAACAACATAAAAAAGGACCAGTCAGAAATGAAGAATGCACTAACTGAAATAAAGAATAATTTACAGGGAATAGTAGAGTAGGTAAAGCCAAGAAGCAAACCATCGATTTGGAATATAAGGAAGCAAAAAACACCCAGTCAAAACAGCAAAAAAGAAAAAAAGAATCCAAAAAAATGAGGATACTGTTAAGAGCCTCTGGGACAATGTCAAACATGCCAACATTTGCATCATAGAGGTGCCACAAGGAAAAGAGAGAGAACAAGGAATTGAAAACCTGTTTGAAATAATAATGACAGACAACTTTTCTAACTTGGTGAAGGAAACAGACATACAAGTCCAGGAAGCACGGAGAGTCCCAAACAAGATGAACCCCAAGAGGTTCACACCAAGACACATCATCATCAAAATGCCAAAGGTTAAAGACAAAGAGAGAATCTTAAAAGCAGCAAAATAAAAGCAGTTCATTACCTACAAAGGAGTTCCCATAAGACTGTCAGCTGATTTCTCAAAAGAAACTTTGCAGGCCAGAAAGGAGTGACAAGAGATATTCAAGGTGATGAAAAGAAACTACCTACAACCAAGATTACTCTATCCTGCAAAGCTACCATTTAGAATCGATGGACAAATCAAGAGTTTCCCAGACAAGAAAAATTTAAAGTTCATCACCACCAAACCAGTATTATATAAAATGTTGAAGTCTTCTTGAAAGAGAAGAAAAACAAAAATATGAACAATAAAATGGCAATTAATACATATCTATCAACAATTGAATCTACAAACAAAATAAGCAAGCAGAATAGAACCATTCTCTTAGATACAGAGAACTTTTTGTTGCTTGCCACATGGGTGGTGGCTGGGGGGATGGGTGAAAAAGATGAAGGAATTAAGAAATACATATTGGTTGTTAGACTGATGAACCTCAAAGGGAAGGGGGGAGGGAGGGCAGGTTGAGATAAACCAAAGAACTTATGCATATATGCATAACCAATGGACACCACCGACAATAGTGTGGGGAAGGCAGGAGGGCGGTGGGATTGGGGAGGAGGAGGTCAATGGGGAAAAATAGGGGGACATCTGTAATACATTCAACAATAAAGATGAGTTAAAATAATGGAACCAAAAAAAGAAAGAAAGAAAGAATATAGTGCTGGCCATTCTAACCTATTCCAATTAATATACCTACAGGTTTCTGGGAGCAAGGCAACAGGATTGCTGAATGATTGGATTTGGGGAGAAACCAAAAGCAAGCATAGTGTTGCTCCAAGTGTGTTTCCCCTCCTCCTCACTAATACTCTGGGAGAAGTTGAAATAATCATACAAAGGGAAGCCACTAAGGCCCTATAGATGACCTAGGGCTGAACCCAATCAGGTGGGAAACACAAGCTTTAAAATATATGGATGTAGCTAAGGCAGAATTCCTTGAAAGGACTAAACAAAGGCTAATACAGTATTTACGCCCTAGACAACAGAGCCCCAAGAGCAGACCACTTGGGTCTCTTCCCCACTGCAGGGAGTCTGTCTTTCTTTCAATTATTATTATTTTTTTCACTTACCTTTTGTCCATGAACTCATTCTTCAGTTTTTCAAGGCAAGGAACCTGAATGCCGCTGCATGGTTTCAGCTGGATTCCTGGTCAAGGTCAAGGGCACATGCCTGGGTTGCAGGCTTCATCCCCAGGGCAGGCATGCAGGAGGCAGCCAGTGATGTTGCACTCACATCGATGTTTCTCTCTCTCTCCACTTCCTCTCCCTCTCTGAAAATTGATA
This sequence comes from Molossus molossus, assembly GCF_014108415.1. Classification (NCBI taxonomy): domain Eukaryota; kingdom Metazoa; phylum Chordata; class Mammalia; order Chiroptera; family Molossidae; genus Molossus; species Molossus molossus. The sequence continues at coordinate 118,500,655 of NW_023425377.1, read as the reverse complement.
AAACTATTCTTAAAATAAAAATTTAAAAAGCAGATCCTGCCTTAAAAAAATAAAATTAAAAGATATTCTATTCACTTGTCAATTGTCATCATAAATAAAATAGGTTCTCAAATTACAATGACCTATCTTTTTATTTTGTAACTTAGGGAAACTTACTTTCCAAGACCTATCAACAAATGACTCATTGATTTATTTCCTTTGGCAACTAAATTGGTCTTATAGGAAAAGAGGCTAAATAGGAACAATAAAAAGAAAAGAATGTCAAGAATTCTCTGTGAGTCTAGTTTCCAAATAATAGGTAAGGGAAATAAACAATCACAGAATCTTTATTTCCTGTGATAACTTAATTCCCAACAAGAAAAATGAAGTTTCTGGTAATTTTCACTTATCATGAAATAAAAGAATAAACATAAAATAATAAATTAAAAAATAAATAAAATTCTATAATTTTTTGTAATTTTAGGAGAACATGGAAAGTCCATTTCTTACAGTTAATTTTAAAAATAGGGAGGGAATCTGAAAAGTTAAATATTACTAAATATAGATTTTTCTATGTATATTACTTAGCTCTTGCTGTATACAACCATTGTACTAATATTTATATTTTTTATTTTTAGGTAATAGACATAATATTAATGGTCTATAATATTATTATAAACTCAAATTTAAAACTTATTTTTATCAAAAAGTTTAAACAACACAACTCATAAATGGTACATCTGGAATTTCAGCAAATATCTGTCTGATTTTAAAACTCATAAAATCACAATGTTATACCACTACACCATCGTGCCTTTTGGAAACAAATTTTCCCCTTGCATACTGATAGGTGACAAATTTGGATAACCCTAAAGGCTCATTTTCTTCCTCTGTGGCTCAGCAGATAGTTAATTCAGAAGGTCCAAGTTCACTAAACAGAGAACAGGGTGACGTCTGTCATCAGTCCCCTCGTCTCTAACAAAGCACTCCACAACCAGGAGTTGCATCTTTCCATGATCACTTGCTATTCCTGTGTGCTGTCCTCTGACCTTATAAATATGTATAGTATTACTGGGGATGGAAGGCAGGGGATCTCTATCAAATGATTGACTGTTTATGTCTAGCTTAGAATAATAAGCCTAACTCATTTTATGAGCTACCTCAGTATATGCCCGGCTATGAAATAGTTAGAGTTTGAACATGACTTATCTCTACTACTTCTCTGCTTGTAAGTTTTTCCCTAATAAACTCCTCTGCATCGTATGGCACTAAGGATGCATGTTTTTGACTCATTTGAATATCAAAAGTTTACGCACATAATTGAAAAATGCCTCAAATATAATGTATGATAACTTTCAATAAGAATGATGATATATAAAAGTAAAATATATCATCACTATCTTCACAAGTTTAACAGCTCAGTATACATATCGATAGGCACAAATACAGCAAAGAAAATGTATCACCATAAGGAGACAGAAGAAATTGCAAAATGGTAGCATTGTAGAAGGTTCATCCCAGAAGGCCTATTTTCTCGGAAGTGGCATCATTTGAGCTGAGATGTGAAAGATGTATAACAGTTTTCCAGGGAGGTCAAAAGGTAGGTATATTGTAGGACGGTGCAAGAGTATGAATATAAATATAAAGAAAACCAAAATATTGTAGACAGAATAATAGTCCCCAAGGATGTCTGTGCCCCAATCCTTGGAACCTGTGAATATTTTATGCTAATAGCAAAAGAGACTTTGAAAATATAATTAAAGGTAAGGACCTTATGAGAAGGAGATTACCTTTTATTATCAAGATTGGTCTAATCTAATTACAGGAGCAATCTGGCACCTTGATTCAGCTTTATTAAACTTGGAGCAGAGGAAATCGCTGGGCCAATCCAGACTTCTGACCTACAAGAAATATGATATAACTAATGTATAATGTGGTTTTAAGAAACCAGATTTGTGGTGATTTGTTATAGCAGCAACAGAAAACTAATATACACCATAAACCACACTATCATTTGAATATGAAGACCAAGGAGATGAGTGAGGAGTCAGACCATGGGCAAAAGAGTTTAGATGATATATTGTAACTACTTGAGTTTAGATTTTAGCCTGAACCTAAATGTTACCTTTAGTTACAAAGGAGTTGGGGGTGAGTATAATCGTCTTAGAATGATCACTTGGGGCAGTGGAAGAGAAGACAAGACAGAGGGGTGTGACTAGAGAATATAAAGTGGATTCAGAAAACTTGCAAGGTAGCAATTATGATATGATAAAGATATAGTCCACAATAAGGGCAGAGGCATAGAGAAATTAAAACAGAATTTGCAAATTATTAGGATGTAAATTGAGTAACATTTTGTGGTTCAGGGGGTATGAGGAGAAGAGAATGAAGGTGATTCCTTCTTTTAGTTTTCTGATTGGATAGATAATTGAGAGTTACTAAGATATGGAACATGAAAGAAAACAAGACTGGAATAGGCTACAGATGAAGGGAAAGACAACAAATTAATTTTTTACATAACTTTAAGTGACTTTGGATCATTTGAAAATGACTAGTAAGGAGTATGTACTCATGATTGAGTTATGTAGTTATACTAATTATAGAGCTAGGCTTTGTACAAGCTGATAAGTCAGATGTATTTAGGCAAATAATTCAGTTTTAGTTTTGTCTGGATATATTAGGATATAAGTAGTATCAGAAGCCATGTTTATATAAAAAATGGTCCAGGTAGAGAAAAAAAGCACCTGAGTATTTTATAGGTAAACAGATAAAACTCTTGAAAGAAGTAACACAGTACCACCTGATGGGCTCATGGATATCCAGGGGTGAAAGTCTCAATAAGAAAAATATAGTCAGATATATAAAATTCATCAAAGAGGTCAATGAAGAGACCAACTGGAAAAAATGCACACGGTTTTAACAATGTGCCCTTTGTATTGTTTCTTTTATTTGTTCCCTCTTTAGAATTTATAGATATATCAGGCCTAGTCGGGTGGTATTTTATAGACTGAGCAAGGATGTGATATCTATTGCCCATGATCACGGTCCATGGAGAGAATGAGAAAGTATCAGAGCCAACACCTGAACGTAAGCTAACAAGTCCAGGTCTAACAGTCCAATGTGAGGGTGCCATGACAAGGTTCTGATCTCTGAGTAAATACAAAAATAAGCTTAAAACACTGCAGGAAGATTTTTAAAAACCTTAATATATCAAAAATAATAAGTGTAGACAGAAATAAAACTTCTCTTTAAAATTGTATGGGGTGATGAATAGAACACAGCGTTTTTTTAATGACATCCTCACTTCCGATTGTGTCTTCATGTTGAGGGAGTGAACAAGGAACGTGACTTGCTGTGCAAAACACTTGGTTGAAAGCGATAGTAAAGCTCAACACGTGATACTGTGCTGTGTGACCTGGTATCAAGGCATTTGCAATCTTGTTAGAAGTATAGGAATAGCATAACTTGCTAACAAGACCATTGAGAAACCTGAAAAAAAGTGTCAGCTGAGGTTATTTGTGGGTTCTCCAGAGTAACAGGACAGATGATGGATGGATGGAGTGGATAGATGGATGGATGGATGGATGGATGGATTGGATAGATGGATGGATGGATGAGAGAGAGAGGAAGGGACAGAAGGAGGGAGTGAGAAGAAAGAAGAGGAGAGAAACAGAGGTGGGGGAAGATATTGATTTGAACCAATGGCTCATGCGGTTGTGGGAACTGGTAAATTTTTATAGCAGGCTAGAAATTCAGGCAAGATTTCTGTTAATCCTGAGGCAGAATTCCTTCTGTGTGAATCCTTAGTTTTTGTTCTTAGGGCCTTCAACTGACTGGATGAGACACCACCATCCCCACCCCACTCCCACCCCCACTAACACACACACAGTTTATTGAGGGTAATCACCTACATTAAGTCAGCAGATTGCAGATGTTAATCATATCTCCAAAATACCTTCACAGCAACATCTAGGCACAGCAACAATTAGGCACCACAGCCTAGCCAAATTGACACATAAGACTAACCATCACCCTAGGTAAAAAGTGTGGTTTTGCTGTTTCATGACATGTGATCTTGAGTGGAATACTAACATTACCTCTGCCTTAGATTTGTCATCAATGAATAAAGTATGTAACATTAATTTTCTCATGGGGATACCCTAAGTATTGTAACTGTATAATCTATATAAGAACGCATATACTTAGGCCAATGTAAACAATTAACGTTATATATTATTTTTCACTGTTACAACTTAAGCATGTTTCCTAAATTAGAATACTGCCCCCGGTGGTGTCCGTTCTGCACGTCTCATTGCAACTGTCTGTGGCAAAAGGAGTCACCAGACAGAACAGTGTTTAAATACTCTCACTGTGAATCAAGGGGAAAAAAATGTGAGTAGAGATTTAATTTATGAAATATGAAAAATTATAGCAGCACAAAGCAAAGCAGAGAGAAAACATAAATAAGGACAAAAGGCAGAATTAATATATTTGAGAAGAATAAAATAAAAACTGATAAACCTAGAAGCTGTTTTTTCAAAAAAGGAGTAAACCAATTAAGTATATAATAGTATTAAAAAAATAAATAGAGCCCTGGCCGGTTTGGTTCAGCGGTTAGAGCATCGGCCTGCGGTCCTGAGAGACCCGGGTTCGGTTCCCGCTAAGGGCATGTACCTCAGTTGCAGTTTGTCCCCGGCCCTGGTCGGTTGTGCGGGTGGCAGCCACTCGATAGGTTCCTTTCACATCGATGTTTCTCTCTCTCTGTGTGTTCCTCTCTCTCCCTCCCACTCTACCTGAACAAAAAATAGAAAAATGTCCTCGGGTGAGGATAAAAAAATAAATAAATAAGTAGAAATGGGAATATGCAAAAATAAAAATCATAAAGAAGTGAACACCACAGAGGAAAGTAATAAACATTAACCAAAGCTTTTCAAAATTCTGTGGTAATAAGATATTTAAATATAATAAAAGGGATGTTATCCAAACAAGGCCTCCTTTATCATAATTGTTCACAAAAGAGAAAAAAGAAAACTGAAGCTGTCCAATAACCATAAGATAAACTAAAACACTTGTAATATAAATTAGTATAAATTATATGCTGAACTTATGTTACTATCTTTGTAAAAGACTTCTAGCTGGATTACAATGTGATCCTCTGTTTTTCTTTTGTATAGTGAAAGAAAGATGTGTCTCATGTATCGTCAATAAACAGGCTGGCTCTGCCGCAGATGTGATTTTGAACCTAAGTCATCAGAGAAAAGCTAAGGGTCTTATGAGCAGTATTGTTTAATATGTTTGCTCCACCTTCTATTGTTGGGTGTCCCCTCGATGCTCGGTACTTGAGGGCCATACTCATTTAGATGTTTGCAAAGATTACTCTATTTTGGTAATTGACAAGTGCTCTCAATAATTTTGTGGTTCGTTTGGTCATGAACTCCAATAAAGTGCTTTTTAGACCAAATTACTCTAACAGGGTTTTTAGTAGCTCAACCATTACTTTTAATGTCCATTAAGGTTTGGAATTATGTCAACAAAGTTATCAAGTATGCTCAACAAGAATATGTAATCAATGAATTCAAGTAGATATTTGGTAAAAGTTTTTTTAAAAAATACAACTTTTATAATGTTGCATTCAAAGCATCACTAAACCCCTTTAGTTGTAATCTACCTAAATGCTTGAATTTAAGTCAATATTAACAAATATGTTAAAATAAATGAAACAATATATTTCTATAAAATGTGGTGGTTTTAGAACTTTTACTGAAAGAACTTATCAGTTAAAAGCAACTCCCTGTGAAATAGTACTTGCCTATATATAGGAAATTATAGAAACTTGTTGAAATAAATCTTTTTGAATTAGCTGAAACAAAATGCTCAATGTCAAATTCGGTCCACAATATATAATAAAAAAGTCTGTTTCTTCAATTGAATTTTAAGTTAGCAATTCTAATGGAATCTGTAAAAATGTGAAGTGTTGTATTCTGGTAATCTATAATGAGAAATCCACAATCATTTTTATTCTAATAAAAGCACATGAAAACAATGTATATTTTACCCTTTAGGCTTTTTTTATACAATGCCCAGATTGATAACACTTTTGTAATATTTGAATTTACTCGTATGCATGTGTATGTAGTTATATATGACATTGCCTTTCATCCTTAGAGCCCTCAGAAGGAACTAACCATGCTAATACCTTGATTTCAGACTTCTAGCCTAATAAATTGTGAGAGAATAAATTTCTCTTATGTTTTAAGCTACTAGTAAGCAGTACTTGTTATGACAACCCTAGGACACTAATAACAATTACTAAAGATGCAAATTTTAATGGTTCAGGTGGATGAATTATGGGGAGGTGTGGGATACATCATCTTCTCAAGAATATCTTCACTACGTATTGGTATTTTAAAATTGCTTTCTTTGAGAAAAAAAAATCCCCCCTTCCCACTGCTGGACTTTTATCCTAGGAAACTCAGAAGCCATCTTGAACTCTGCATCACATACACACAAAAATATTTATTAAATAAAGAATTGCTTATTAGGGCATTTAAGCATGTAATGCATATGGAAAGTTAGCTGAGATCACTTTTGCTTTCATAAAGACTTCTGGAAACATAGATAAAATATAAATATGTGATAAACATACATTTACACATACATATTTAGCTTAAGTCTTCTAAATTATTAATAAATATGTCAAAAGAAAGTATTCTCCCATCATTTTATATTGGAGAATTCTAGAATTTAATAATCACAAATACCTAATGAAAAATATAATGCAATTGTGTTCTTTGAATCTATGTAATACAGTCATCGTTCAAAATACAGTCCCCTTATTTATTTATTTCACATTTTTGTGGAGCCCATGTTGTGGTTTTCTTATGGTTATCAATGACTGCAGAAGTCTTTCTTCATCAGATATGCATATGTAACTTATGCTTGGATTTTATTCTTCTTCCCATTATTAACCTGTGACCAAAAACAAAACAAACAAACAAAAAAACCTCTCATATTTTCAGCTGAAACACCAAATGATGCAAATATTACCATTTCTGTGATTCAGCATATAAACTGATATGAAAGGTGACTTGAAACTTTCTTTTTGCTTGATTACTTTTCTGGGTTTGTTAAGGATTGTATATCTAAAATCAATTTTCTGTTTCGGCAGGTATACACTGTAACTAGGTCTAGTCTCAATGCTGTGCTGTTTCTTTGTTCCTTGGCAAAGATAGGCATCAGCATGTCAAGATCCTGCCATGTCATTGGGCATCACTGCTAATCAGAAAACTGTTCGGTTAGTTCAAGATAAGTCTAGAGTATTTGGGGCAATTCAGATCAATGTGGCCTTCTGGTGTCCAGAGACTTTTCCTGTCTGATGTTTCTACACCTGCGTGTAGATATTCAAATGACAGGTTCAGTTTGAAATCTACAGCTCCATAACATAAAGCACTTCTGGTGCAGGTACTCCTGCCTCTCCAATGTTCTAGCTTCTTCTATAACTCTTGGCCCTTTAAATTAGGGAATTGCAGATTCTTGATTGTATTTCTGTATTATTTTTTATTATATCACAACGTTATCTATAATATATCTTTAGTATGTCTGGTAGGAATTTTTCAGATTATGTACATATTCAGGTTTCTTCAGATAGAATTCTCAACCCTTTTATAATCCTTCAGTCATTTTTAGTTGTGTGTGTGTGCGCGTGCATTTGACTGTTTTTGAGATGAGTCGTGTTGAACACCTGTGTACAAACCACTCTCTTTTCAAATCACATAGGTGGAATTTTGATTTCCCTATCTAAATAAATACTATGGATTTATGAAAAGTACAGCCAAGTCCAAGCATGGAGAAATGTCTCTGATATAAATTAAAATGTCAGTCTATAAATTGTACATATACCATATTTAAACAGTACAATATGCATGGGGTGGGAGCAGGGAGATAGAATCACATGTTAACAGTGCTGCTAAAATAATAAAATACCGTTTTAGCCCTGGATAGTTTGGCTCAGCAGTTAGAGCATCAGTTGCGGATTAAAGGGTCACAGGTTTGATACTATGTCAAGGGCACATACCTGGGTTGCAGGTTTGATCTTTGGCCTGGTCAGGGTTGTACAGGAGGCAGCCAATCGATGTGTCTCTATCACATCGATGTTTCTCTCTCTCTCCGCCCCCCCCTTCTACTCTGTCGAAAAATCAGTGGAAACATATCCTCCAGTGAGGATTAACAACAACAACAACAACATATACTGTTTTCATTTTTTTACAAACTTCCTTGATATTACTTGCTGATTTTTCTATAAAAACTACAGTGTGAATAAAGGAAATATGTATTGCTACACTCTAATAATATTGAGTATTTATAATTTACTAAGTACCATATTAGCCATTTTACCTACATTTTTTTCTTTTTTAAACTTATCTTTATTGTGAATGTATTACAGATGTCCCCAACTGAGCCTCTCCTCCCCATTACCACCCCTCTCTTGCCTCCCCACACTACTGACTGTGTCCACTGGTGATGCACATACGCATAGTTCTTTGGTTTATCTCTTCCCACTCCACCTCCCCCCTTCCTTTTGAGGGTCGTCATTTTACTTACATTTTGATCATTAAACATAGAAATAATTTATTAAGGTAGATATGATCACTTTTCTTAGATGAGGTCACTGAGATTTAGTAATATCTGAAATTTATAAAGATAGTAATTGATAGAAAAGTATTCAAATTCCAGATTCTAAGACTTCATGGCTCTTTATCATTCCACGAAAAGATAGTGTCCCTAAAAAAACTCAAGTCTCCATCTATCATCAAGAAATATTTACAGATATAAGTAAAAAATACTGGTTTTAAAGACATACTACAGTAATCTATTTTAGCTTAATTTTTAAATGACATTGCTTCTTGGTAACATGTGGAATTACAAATACTTGGGTTTTATTTAATGCCAAATAAAATACACTCAAAGGAGACAAAAGATCAAGGGAATGTTGTTCTGATATTGATATTTACAATAAAAACATTGTTTTACCTGGTTATTTTAATCAAGCTGGTATGAGTGAAAATTATGTAATAAAAATATATAAGTAATTGTTATTCGTATTTCAAGCATTTCAAAAAAATATCTTTACTTGGAAAGCAAAAACCAGAGAACATTTTCAAATTAAGTGAAAGACAATATGTCATATAAATTGATTAAATATTAGAATCATTAAGAAATAAAATAAAGTAATTGTATCATTTTAAGAAACCCACGTTGAACGCATACTTGCAGAATACGTTTTTTATATATTGAGCATTAAAGTGAAATCTAGGTAACTCTAACAAGACCATGTGTATTTGTTTTTGAATTACTGTCTGATCAACTTGGTATTTTTTGATGTTAATTAGTTTGCACCAACATTTACCCTATCCGGCCTTAAACAAAACAGAAGACTCATGAGGATGAAACACAAATTTTGCAAATGTTAAAGGAATAAAGCATCTGCAAGATATTTTACATAAGCTTCATAGACTATATCCCAAAAGGCATTGTTTGAAACTAAGAAAAGGTTTATTATTCATATCAAAATGAATAGCATACAGTACCTTTGGGAGAGCAAAACATATTGCATTATAATTCATTTTGTATGCCCTAGATTTAGTATGAAAAGGCAAGGTAGCTTCTTCCATAGGTCAGCTCTGCTCTTTTGGATCACCACATACCATTGCTATTTATAACACGGTATATTTACTTCGCAGATCAAAGAGGTTAATTACCTTATGAAATTTAGCACAAGATTATAAAGGAGATAGAAGGTCAGTTCTCATAAGTACCAGAACAAAGTCTCTTTTATTAAATTATATCTTTTCCTTTCTCAATAGAAGCTATTCCATGTAGGTGCATGGAGATAATCAACTCCTACAACTGTTGTGTTCTTGCAAGTGGTTAACTGTAAATACACTGTTTTCTCAAAGGATACATAAATTCCAAGTTAAAATTACTTATGTTTTATGTAGCTCAGGCTCTGTTACTCTCAAACAAACAAACAAACAAAACACTAAAATAAAAGTTATTTTCATTAGCGATAAAAACTTTTGCTTGCCTACACAAAAGTAATCTAAAGATAAGATTACTTCTGTTACTAACATATGTATTAATTTAAACAATGCTATAATATTAATATGGGGTTTCAATGTCTATATATATCTTTAGAAAATACAGCTTACAGGAGCTACTACTTGATAAGTATATTCTATAATTGTATAAGTAGCTGTTATTAACCATTTATTAAAAATGAGATTGAAGATTTTTGCCATCAAATTTTGAGTCAGGAAATTCATGTATCTTAGAAAAAGCAGTACTTAAAAAATCTTAAATCAGCAGTGCATGGTCTAAAGAACATATAAGTAATTATTATGACCTTTGCCTGAATAGTATATTTAGGCTCTCTTTCCAATGTATCTATAGTAAGAGAGACTAACCTCTACCAAATTAATGACCGTTGCCAAAAGGTAAGTGACTGAAGAGACTCTTAATTTAAAAATAAAATAAAATTAATTTGTTAAAACCTCCATCAATCACTTTCATATTATATGTGATTTAAAAAGGAAAAAGAAAACTTGACATGGAGACTCGATCTGTTCATTGCAGTTAAGAAAATTAAGATCTAGAGTAAGACCTAACACAAATTTCTTGTCCCTCCATTAAATAATCATAAGATCTAGTAAAAATAATTTTGCTGATTACTTCATGTAATATTTGTTCCAGGAAGATAAGTCTAAAATAACAAAAACTAACTCACCTACCAAAAGTAATAGTTTTCTTGTCTGAAATTTTCTGAAAAAAAAACATGTTGGACATTCATAGTTTCTTCAAGATTCTTCCGGCTCCCTGCCTACCAGTCCAAGGCTGTGGTTTTTCCGTAAGCTCTGCCCAAATTCAACTCGTTTCTTGCATTGCAAAATCTACCTTTAAATCCATTCTGTTTCCTAAAACCCTACAAATGCTCTTTCCTAACCAGCCTCCCCATTTGAGATATTCCTAATCTGCCAAGTGGGTTTTCTTTCTTTCAGTAGAAAATTGACTTAATCACACGAGTGACAGATTTTTCCAGATGACCTTTGGAGGCTTTGATTTATTCCAATTTTATATTGCCACTAAATAGCTGAACCAGCTCAGTACAGTTCTCCAAATTTTATAACAAACTTTATTTGGAAGATGGTGCTGCCAATCATTTTCCTCCAGAAAAGAATGTTCCTGATTTTATTTTCCAATCACTGAGTTATATCATAAGCATAAATAAAATTATATATATTCAAGTTTACATAGAATCTACTAGCATCTTTCATTGATTCTGTGGAAGGTTTTGTATAAAACTGAAATTATATGTTTCTTGAATGTTTTATAGAACTCAGCAGGAAAATGGTCTAAGCCTGTTGTTTTCTCTGTTGGAAGACTCTTAATTCAGGTATGTTGGTGGGGACATGTGGGTTTCTATTCATTTGTGTGTCATATTTGGGAAGTTGTATTTTTTCTAAGAATTTATTAGACACATTCTCAGATCTATTAGAATAATATGTTCATATCATTCTTATATATGTTTAGATCTTCACTTATAAACTGAATAATCTCTTTGCCAGTATTTTAAATCAAGTCCCAGAGCTGACGTCATTTCATGCCAGCCAGCATGCATCGAAGACCAATTTGGACATTTGTTCTTTCTAAACACAATGTCATTGATATACCCCAAATGAATAATACATTTAATATCTTATAATATCTACTTCATAGTCATGTTTCATTTACTTGTTATGTCTTTTAAGTCTCTCCTAAAAACAAACAGGCTCCACGTGAATTTTTTTTATAATGTCGTCTACTTACTGAAGAAACTGGATCATTTGTCCTGTGGAATGTGGCTTCTGAATCCACCTGTTCTTTGTGTGTGTTGTCACGTAACTGGTTCTCTTGCTTTTGCCTTTCTGGTAAACAAGGAATAACATCAGAAGCTTAATGAGATCTAACTGTGGTTCTATTCCCAGAATATTCATACATAGTACTGTGCACATCATACAGAATCACAACTATGAGCACATACAGTATTTAGTGGTGACTAAATGAGTGTTTACCTATGTCGGCCTTATGCCTGCATTAATTTCAGCAACTGTATATCTAAAGACTTAATCCATGGATGATCTTGTCTTGAATCAATACTCCAATATAATATTTACTTGCAAAATTATTATTTAAAATTACTCTGTAATGAAGTTTTTTTTCTGATAACTAGATGCGTATATAATTACCTCAAAATGTAATTTATACAGAAGACACAGAGTATGTTTCTAGTTGTTTTTCAAAGAATTGGTCAAAATGTAGCAAATTCATTTTTTTCTGTTTATCATAACATTAAGAATTCATTTTTATAAACACATTAAATGATTTTTAATCAGTTCAATTAAATAGGCATTTTTGAGCTTCAGAACCTTTTATATTGTTTCTTATTTCTTTTTGATAAAACCAAATTATTTTTAAAAGCTTCTTTATTTTCTGTCACAACAAAATATCTTAGGCTCCTACTGTACGTATCCTGTACCTGACTTGAAATCAGAAGTCCCTCTCAGGAGATCTGGCTTGTTTTCATTTTCATGGACATTATTCAATAATTACAAATGAAGAATTAGAGTAATCTTTGCTACCAGAATTGTTTTTGCTTAATGGCTTTTCAGTCAACAGCAGTTCATATGTATGTATCCCTCTATATGTATTCATTCATTTGTATTATTTATGTTATAAAACCATGAGTTTCCCATTAATTTTAATATCATGTTTGTATGAAACTTCTTGATTTTTATAGCTTTCTGTTCTATAAAATATTTATAGCCAACAACATAAATATAATTGCTTACTGGTTATACACTTAAAATATATACACATGTATATCATATACATAACAGTTTAAATAAAATGTTAACATCACACAATAATAATACAAAGGAAGAATGAAAATTAAGATTTTTTTGTGGTATTTGATTTTGAAATTTATCACACTAAATAGAAGTCATCAATATGCTGTGTTATGAAGTTACCTAAATTAAATTATTTGTGTAATGTCCTAGGCAAAATAATAGCTCTCCAAAGATGTCAAGGTCCTAACCCCATGACCTGTGATTATGTTACCTTACATATGTTACCTATGTATTCAAAAGAGGGAATTAGGGTGGATACTTAGTTGAGTTTAAAACCATTATACAGTGAGATTATGCTCAATTATTTAACCCAATCTAATCTCATGAGATTTTAGAATTGGAAGAGAGAGGCAGATGACTGGATAGAAAGATGTAACATGAGAGAGAAGAATTTGACAAGACTTTTGGCCTTGAAAAGAGTAAAATGAGGTCATTAACTAAAGACTTTTAATATTAAATAACTCAATATTTTATAATCAAGGAGCTAAGAGACATCAATTTAAATTAAGTCATGAGAGTTTAACCAGGTTGTTTTAATTGTTAAACATCAAAAATTATTTCTTGTAGTTTAAAAAAACATAATTTATTTCTCAGTAGGGAACTTCTAAATTTATGAAATTTATAATTAAAAATTTCTAGACACACGGTAATTTCAATATATGTATTTAGTTATTACTTACCATTAACTTGGTGGTTTCTAGTTTGAAGTACCAGTTTACCTTGAATAATACGATAATCAAAATAAATTTATATGGCATTTTTCAATGAGAATCATGCATTTCCCTTTACTAAAGCAATGCAGGCAATCTAAAATCCTTTTTAAAAATATATAATTCAGAGGAAAGTCTCTCTTTATTCCATCTAATTTGTGCCTTTCAAAATAAACTAAATCCTAATTTCCCTCGTGTAATCAATATAACTATCAACTCACATGATGTAAACACTCATAGTAGAACAATTCTTGAGTTGGTTAATGAATAAAATGGGAGGATAACATAAAGGGCACAATATCCCTCCCTCTTTGCTGTACTAGATTCATCAGCCAGGTTTGACTTTTCACTAGTTCTGCTCATGTTTGCAAGGTGGCTACAGCAGTTGAGTATCCTATCTGCAAATAAAAAGAGTATCTAGCAGAATGCCTAGCATACATCTAGAGTCTATGTGCCTCGTTGTTAAAAGAGGCAGCTTTTCTCAGAAACAATCAGCCTATATTCCTGACAACTCACTAACCAGAATGTTGTCAAATGCCCAAGAATAAAGTGATCATTGATGAACGCAATAAATTTACAATGTCTGACTTCTAAGAATTGGATTTATCCCTGACCAGAGTATAATGACCTCCTCTGAGGAATGTTCATTAAATTAGGTTTATGTTGTAAAAATAAACCACCTAAAAAATCTCAAAGATTTCAAACAGTAAAGTGTATTTCTCACTTATACTACATGTCAATACATGGACCTCTTGTCATCTTGGTCACTCATGGAGGCGAAGACCCTATCTTCCATCACGTGCTTCCACATCTCAGAGAATCACATATTTGGAAGAGTGTACAGTCGTTAAGTATTTGGTTCCTTCCCTCTTCCACAGGCATATTTCCAACCCCCCCCCTCCCTAACCATCCTCTCCTACAACCAGGGTTCAACCCAGGTACCGTTTTGGACTAAAAGCAAGGGATAAAGGGGTAGATTACAGTAATCTCTTCAGATCTGAGAGCACTAACTTGATCCACAATTCTAAGAATTAAAAAGAGAAGTTGTTTTCAACAAAAAATAGTAGGACAGTGATATTATAACCACATTTAGGAAAGCGGAGAATGGAAGGCACCCAGCACTGCTTGGTTCAGAGCAACATTAAAATTCTGTTATCCAGACGTTAAGAAGTAGCCCAAACCTAGGAGTGGCAAACGCTCCTGATTAGATCCCGATTTCACTGCCTGGAAGGATTTCCTCCACTCATTTCTTCTTTGTGATTCGTTGTGGCAGAAACTCGGTTGGTGGGAAGAGACAGACTCCATGCACTCGGAGGATTAGAAAAGGACTATTTCATGTGCACCGGTGCTGTCCCAGCAGAGTCATCTCCAAAGGCTGAACCCCAAGCCCAGGTCCCAGCCCCCTTTTATATATAAAAGCCTCCAGGCATTTGGGCCTTCTAGTTCCCTGTAGTTTATGTGGTTGGAGGATGTACGGGAATTACAAGAGCCAGGGGCAGGGTCTCTGCACTGCCTAAGGGGCTGCACCTAGCTTGCTTCTCAACTCTTTCTTCTGCCCTCTGGAAGCTCTTTCCTTTCATAATTTTCTGTATTGGTTACATCTGAGGAAAGCACTCGATCATTTGTCCTCACTGATGATAAAGTAGTTCTTTCTCTTCTTGTCAAAGGAATTTGGGGTCCAAACATTGTTTTAGATTGGTCAGCCTCTCCTTCAGTCCCAGATGATAATTTTTTTCACAGTACACGCTCTTAAAAATTTATCAGAATCCATACAATCCTATTGATGATGTGCCTCTCTCTCTTGACTTATACTCAGATCATTTGAGACTATGCAGCTTTCTTAGGAGAGGCAAGAGTTCCTAAAACACATTGTCTAACTGAAGGAACTTAGAGTAACACACTCATTTTGTGACATTTTAACCATGGGTATGATAGCCATTCCCCTGACTTTGTCTTTACCACCGAGTTGCATAGGCCCTGAATGTTTAATTTCTCAATTTTATTTTTTACAGTTTGAGAAGGAAAATTAACTCTTCTCTTCTCAAAGATATTGCTTTTACTTTTTCTAATGTGGTTGTTCTTGCTTGTGAAAGAGTACATTTTTTCCTTATCAAACACATGCTAATTTCATTGGTTTCCTATCTTTCTGGTTTTTTTATACACTTCCCATACATTTACACACTTGTTAGCCATACTATTTACCTTTCATATTATATAAGGCATAATTTTTTTCCACACATATAAGCATGGTGTAACATGAACTGTTCTCCTCCTAACTTTGGATAAGCATTTCCTCATTACTCCTACCCATCTCCAACTCCAATTCCACATGTCTTAATTTATGGGTCTAGGTTAAGGCAGAACAGAATTTTGGTGTTATTTTCTGTCGGTATAAACTATGGTATACAGGCCCAAAATCTCAGTGGCTGATAAAGTTTATTTCCTTCTCATATTAGTGACTTATTGCAGTTTGGCCATGGGTCTGATCAATAGTGTCTATGGTTTTAGACACAATTGACAGCAGTCTCTGTTTGAAGCATTGCCCATTTCCACGGCAGAGAAGAACATGCCAAAGTGTGCTTGGGCTCCCACAGCTGCTTTTTGAAAGTCTATGTTAGGGCTCACTAAATGTAATACAAATCTAGATTAATATATTTTCCTAGAAAAGAAATCTTGAGGCAAAATCTTCTATGCTAGCATAGAAGGATAATGGAAATGAGACCAGGAAAGAGTGAACACAATTCATAGCTTTGTAACTGAGGAGTGTCTGTTTACACTGAGGTCAACAGAGAGAGAGAGAGAGAGAGAGAGAGAGAGAGAGGCAATATTTCTATTGCTTCTTGAATTATTCCGTGGGGGACAGTTGTGGGGACAGAGAGAATAATTTATCCTCTGCCTTCAATCCACCACTGTTCAGAGACCACCCATGTAGCTCTCTGCACTTCTAGGAGTTACTGTCTCTACTCACAGGCATCTGGCTGGGAAGCAACAGCCAAATACCACAGTGGAGGCTTCCTCGGTGAAAGCCACAGATTTTAGGTCTGCTCAGGAGCCCTAAGAGTAAATGTGTGCTGAGAGTTGCTGCGCATCCTCCCTTCGGCATCAGCAAAGCAATACCAGGGCCGAAGGCAAGCAGCTGGCTTATAGCCTCGTAGTAAGGCTCTCTTAAGGCTTGTTCAAGCAGAATGCGAGACAAGGAAAATCTGGGTCAATTGCCATGAGAGCGGAGAGGTAGAGCTTTTAGGCAGATGCAGTTCTCACAACGGCAACAGAGCGCAACGCAATAAAGATGAGAAGCTCTCCCTCTGAGATTACAGGATGCTGTGGTTAGTTTCAGCATCCTTATAGGGCTCTTCAGTATCAAGTCAAAAACCAATACTCGTGAATCTTGTGAGGTGCATGCATTGTTTTTAGCACAGACATGTACCTAGCAAAGCCTGCTAAACCACTGATCTATTCTTTTATTCATTGATTCCAAGGTGTTTATTAGTGGAACTAATTGTCTGGTACCATCTTAGGTAATGGGATAAAGAAACTAATGTAGGCTGTACTTGTGCCAAGTGACTTCAAGCACCAAGTGGGATTTAAATGAAAAGTTAGACATTTCAAAAACACTGGAAGACATGAAGAGTAGAAGAAGAAAAATAGATCAGGAATATAATAAAAATATTCCCGAGTAGAATGGTATAAAAATTAAAATAGAAAAGATTATAAGGTCCAACAAAGTAAATGAAAAAAAAATTCACCTTTTGAAAAAAAACCTTTTAGATATATCAAAAGATATATTGGTACACTAAGTAAAAAGATATTAATCTAAATATTTGAGAGTGTTGAAAACAAAACAAAGACATAACTGAGCCAATGAAACAAAAATTAGATGCCAAGAAAGTTCTCGAACTGGGTATAAAAAGACAATGGAGAGACTGCTTCCAACTTCAAGGGAAAATAACTTTGAACTAATACTTGGATCAATCTTTAGGTTTTTTCCCCTCCCACTGAAACCAAAGAATACAATTAGAACAAAATTGGAAGGGTGGGTCCAACTCAGGACGGTGTTAAAGGGTGTCCCATGGAAGCTAGGCTCCAACCAGGATGGGTCCATTTCTTATTCCAGTGAATTTAGGCCTTTTGTAGTATGTAACCAAGAAGGACAATAGAAATATTTGATTGGTTCTAGTTAAAAAAGACAACAACTCTTAAATAACATACTCATAATCAAAATCATCAGACATTGGCCGTCAGAGTAAATCAGCTTGTTGTACGTTATGTTTCGTTCGGGGCTCCGCCTGTGAATCAGTCCAGCTACCACGCAGCCTCACCGGGTCGCCTGACGGAATCGAGCAGCCTAAGTTTTCGGCTGATTTCTGGAGGGGCGGAGTGTTAGGGAGTGAACACATGGTGAAAGGCAGTCTTGATTTTCATGAACTGTTCAGTGGTATTTTTTGATTTAAAAGTTATGGTGCGTGTAGTATTTTGATTATATTGTAAAAATTAAACAACAAAATAATCTATAGCATTGGGAAATATGAGGGGAAAAAAATCAAAGGAGAGTGAATAAGGGCATAGAGTCAAGAAAAAAATATGCCCATTTACAAAAAATATAGTATTATAGGAGTTTCTGATACCAAAAATTGACATTGAGAGCTTTTTATAATGTTTGCAGAAAGGGTACAGATTGCTAATTTTGTTAATAAAACAAAAGTTGTCCACTTTCCCCAGCACCTATAGCATGGCCACTTAACATTTTAAATCTTAAAGAATGATAAAATAAATAAAAAGAAAATAAAGAAGCAAAAAACTATAAAGAAAATACTTTTTAACTTTTACAATTCAGAGTTATATTCCTAGTCACAAAGTAAAATTTATAGTTGGAGATAGATTTAGAAATTGTGTTATGTGTGGACACATGTTTACATACATGTAGTGCTTGTGTATGTGTAAGTAGTTGGAGGAAGAGAGGGCATGGAATCCTTTTTAAATAACATCACTTCATGTATGTCTTTTGTTTTCTTAAAATAAGTCACTAATATTAAATAACTTCTGCTTATTTGTGTTAGGTGCATTGTCTGTTTCAAGTGTTTAAATATTGATATGAAATTTTAAAAGAAACTGACAAACCAGATGACACTGGTATGCTCTTGTAATCACAATATTTTTCAGTTTTAATATAGCATGGCATTCACAGACATGAAGAATTAAAATTACACAAAGCAGAGAATTAGAGAGCATGCACAGTCTGTTTATTTCATACATCCTAACACCCCTGATTTAGGCATCAGTGACTAAAACTCAAATTATATCTCTTACTCAAGATCATTGGGCTAATTTTTGCTGGATCTGTAATACCCACCCGTCTAACTATGAGTGAGAATTAGGAGAATCAGGTGATAAAATTTCAAGCAGATATGGACTGACAAGCTAACTGTCACACATATACTGACTCAGTGAAAATAACTTTTAAAAGTTACTCATGAAAAGTTTGTTTAAAAAGATGAATTTTTTTATTCAAAATAGAAAGGTAGTTCAAGAAATACCATATATACTTCCTTCAACGTGTGTGTTCAGATTCTATAATTACTTTAAACGTGTAATCCAAATTCAATATCTATTTTTATTGCTGAAATAAATCTTTTCAAAAATTCATATGGTGGCACTTACATTGGAATAAAAGTATTTTCTTAAAACCATAATTTTTACAATTATAGACTTCTAAATATGTAATGTGAGCATATCATCACATTTAATGATTTTTTAAAGTTAAGATATCCATAGTATATAAGAACTGTTTTTTCTTTCACTACAAAAGTACATGTACAACAAGTATAATATTCACACATACACTTAAAACCACATGTATGCGATTAAACGTTATTCCTAGTATTAAAACAATGTATTATTTATCTTCTATAAAATATCCTTCTTACTTCTGAAGACCTCTCTGCAAAAGCATTCCTCGCCTGTCTTCTTCTGCAGTTCCAAAATGTTGCTTCATTTTCTCATTGGAGAGTTCTGAAACCAGGACTGCAAATATATTTCTAGAAGCGTACACGATCATTGGTGCTTCTTCATTAAACATTGAGACAGTAGCCAGAGTCCTTCACTCTCCTAAAACGATCGTTGAAACCATCATTCTGCAGCGCCTGGTCTCTGATGATGCAGCTGGTCCTGCACCGGAGTGAACGGTGCGCTGGGAGGTGGTGATAAAGGCCAAGGGCCCTGTGCGGCTGTCGCTGCCCCGCCACCGCTGCGACAAACCGCATGAAAGTCTATGCGAGCGCTTCACTGACTTCCGATACTGGAGAAGCCATTCTTCCTTTAAGTTTATTCTGAATAAGAGGGTTAAAGGAAAAATATATTTATATAAATGCTAGTGGAGTAAAAGGAAGGTTTATTCCTTCCTGTAGCTGTAATCACCGCATAGGGCCTCCTGGATGAGGGGACTCTCATTCCACCCAAGGGGACGTGGAGCTGCTCAGATGAGAACGCCTTCTCTGCAGGCCTTAACATGTGACTAAGTTTCCGTTTATGTCTCAGAAATCAAAAGGGTGTCAGATATAATTTGTATTAATATAAAAGACATTACATAATACAGCAGAAAATGTGACGTGATATTGGATTTCACGGATTTTAAAATACACACATTTAGAAATCTCAGTTTGTTTTTTTTTCAATCTGCCTCAAGAAGAGAAACTAATTCTTTACTTCTGGCAGCATGTTAAATCATGGTTTCTGAAAATACTAGGCTAAAATACTCTGACTTTCTGAGACACCGTAAATATTTTATGAACCAAGAGGGATCAGTTCAGTTGATTGCATTGGCTAATTCTGGGCACATCTGTGTTTTCAGCGGAAATAAACTAGTTAGTCTGAAATGAAAATGAAAAGAATATTTAAAGGCATGATGAAAGGATATATACATTAACCATGATATTTGGAACATTTAATTACTTTCCTGGATTTGGTATTGGTAAAAGTAACCATGCAATTCTTATTTTCGAATCAGCAGAATGTAATTGGTAAAAAAAAAGGAAGGATTTGACTTCTCTGAGGCGGGGAACTTACTTGATGGAGAGGAATCAGTAATGAACTGCATCATGCTTTTTACACCCAACATGTCAGATTTCATACTAACAGAATCTAGGGAAGCCTGCTTTCCATGAAAAAGTTAAATTATAAGAACAATCATTTAAAAATATCACTTTCTATTCCTCTTGAAGATAATTTCTCAGAGAATCAGTGAGAACATCCTGACCGTGTATCATAATTACATAATAGAAACTACATGCAATTTATTGTAATATTGCCTCCAGACACATGATATTAAATTGTAATTACTTCATGTCCACAGAATTGGAAAATTTAGTAGATAGATTTAAAAAACTAAGTATGCACACTATTTTATCTATTGGAACAATTTTATCAACTTAGGTTGCTATTAAAAACTATGTTGTTATAGAAATTTGGAAAAATGGTTAGGAAATGAATTCAATTAAGAGCCCACAAATGTTGAGAAGATGAGAATTTTGATGGGTACCTTTGACTCAACTCTCCTATTTCAGGTTTTAAACATACAAGTTAGAAAAGAAAATGAGCCCTTCCATATGAACTTATTTACATAAATTGTCTTTGCTAAAATCATGTGTACACATGGCCATACTGACGTCTCTGCAGTCAGGGAGGAGATGTGAGGATCTGTGCCATTTTCCAGCCTTCGTCTACCGTCCACAGGAGTGGTGCTTGCATGTCCAGCCCCCTGTTGAATTGATATGAGCATGTTTTCTGCATTCATATTGTTATACATTTTGATACAAAGAAAAAATTCAATGGGACATATTGGTAGAATTTATTGAAAAATTGACAAATACACTTGGAATAAGTGAGAGTAATGTCATGGAAATCTGATCTAGTAATTAATTTGAGAATGTGCACTAAGAAGTAAAAAAAAGCTTGGCCAGTGTAGCTCAGTGGAGTGAGCATCATCCCATGGACTGAGAGGTCCTGGTTCGATTCCCACTCAGGGCACATGCCCCGGTTGTCTCCATCCCCAGTAGGGGGCGTACAAGAGGCAGCCGATGGATGTTTCTCTCCCTCTCTTTCTAAAAAAAAAAAAATCAATAAAAACATATTTTTAAAACAGAATCATCTTCTAAATGTCTGTGGAAAGGTTTGTTTTGTTATTTAATGGGCTACAGGGTAATGGTATGACATCCACGACTCTGCGGAGTCTCTTCAATGAAAATAAGCATCAATTTTCCTCTCTACTGGAGATGCAAGAGAGAACATTGGCTGAGAACAGACATAAAGATCTTTCAGCAAAAAGACTGCAGATGAGCAGCAGCAGTACCTTGTAAAAAGACAGAAAATACTTCCCAGTTAAGAAATAAGTAAAGGGCAGTGTTTTATACTGCCCATTGGAAAGAATCCTCCTTAGCAGGAGAGTTGAAGAAGGCACTGAATTTAAAGGAACTTTTAGCATAAGTAAAATTATGAGCTAAATTAAGCATTACCTCAATATGTAATAAAGGTCCTGATCCAGGTTGCTGACAAAGTCAACTGGAATTGGTTATATAGTGACCACAAATTGATTACTCCAGAATATTACAGATTTGACCAGTATAAGGAAAACATAGTTCTTTAATAAACCAGACACATTTTTCTCCAAGACTATGTATTAACTATAATAAGTGTTTTGTTTTAAGTGAAGGGAAACTGGAAGTTTATTACAAAATCCTAAAATTCTATCATCTCTCTCCCAGCTATCTCTGCATACATATAGAACGTTCTCTTAATAATACTGTGGCATTCTTAATTAATCCTCTTGTTGACATGACACATGTCTGAGTTTAAAAACTCTTTTGAATATTTTTCAGATAAATGCATAACCCTAGAGCTAGACAACCTTCCCTTTTCAGTCTGTAACGATTGTTCCCAGTGTCTCAAATGGCACCTCAGTGGTGACAGTAGCTCACCTCCCGAGATGAGAGTTTCCTTCCCTCAGAGTTGATGCTGGAGAGTGGTTCTCAGGCCGTTTCTGTGCCTCACCCCACAGCTGCTGTCCTGCTACCCAGGCCTCACCTCCCTTTGTGTGGGGTTCTGTTGGGGTTCATGGAGAAAGGCCAGCAAGAAGGCACCTGTGTCTGTAGCCACTAGGGCTTCATCTTTTCCTGACAGCCTGTTCTTGGCCTTTAGTGATGGATCAACTCTTCTCTCAGGATTCTTCCTACCAGCATCCAGTGTCCTTTGTCCTTCTATTTCAGTGTTTGTTACCCATTCCTTTCTACAGAGTCTATGTCTCTTTAGATTTGGGGTTATTTTTTCCTCTGTGATTGGTTCCAGCAAAGTCACTGACCTGCATTTTGTCTTGTTTTTTTTTTGTTTTTTTGTTTTTTTGGGGGGGAGGGGTAAAGGCAGAGTGATGCTCTTTCCAACTGTATATATCCTGAGATGAAACCAGAAGTGAATATAAGCCATTTAAGGTCATGAATTGTGCCTTTAAAATCAGAATTTAAAACATTTTCATTGTTAAAACATTTAAAATTATTCTATTTTCACAACAGCACTCTATAAATGCATATTTTCATATTAGAAATAACATGAAATCATATTAGAAGTCACATTACAATAAGAAATTATTTCAGAAATAATCAAAAGTAAGTATAAGCGCTAAACAGAAACATTTAAAAAAATGAGTCAGCCCTGGCCAGTTTGGCTCAGCGGTTAGAGCATCGACCTGCAGTCTGGAGAGACCCGGGTTCGGTTCCCGCTAAGGGCACGTACTTCGGTTGCAGTTTGTCCCCGGCCCTGGTTGGTCGTGCGGGTGGCAGCCACTCGATGTGTTCCTTCACGTCGATGTTTCTCTCTCTCTCTCCCTTCCTCTCTCTCCCTCCCACTCTATCTGTAAAAAAAAAAAAAAAAATGGAAAAATATCCTCGGGTGAGGATAAAAAAAAAAAAAAAAAAAAATGAGTCACTGGAAGTAAAAGTATTACACCACATTCTTTACTCCCTGGTCAGATATGAAATAATTATATTTCATTATTCTTGTAAGAAGTAAAGATTTTTCCAATTTTAATACGTTTTCTTATTTGGCATAGTACCAGGAGAGCAAACTTTACATAATACATGTGGCTGGACATACAGTGAAGAAATAGGCCTGATGATAAAGGCATACATACTAATACAGACGAGAGATGATTGATGTCAATACTCCACATAAACCTCTGAGAGTACCTTAAGATGGTGTGAATTCTATAACAAAATTTGAATAATGGTGTACAAAGGAGAATCTGGGTAAGTAACATCAGAAGAAATATGAGAAAAATAAGCATTACAAATAAAACACACTAGTATATTTAAGCAGAGCATTCTAAATGTCCAAATAATATATTCTTCGAAGAATATTGATTTCCCTTTTCACCTATCCATTTTTCTTTGAGTCTTATGTATAGAAGCAATTATAATTTAGATTGTTTTTAGTCTTTTGAGACCAAGGAGAAATATCTTAATGCAAAAATGTACATTTTATTTGCTCATAAATTGGTTTGTTTTATAAGCTTATCTTTTTCTCTGACTCATTATTTAGGTAAGTTTAAGTATATGCTGCAATATTTTCCCAAAATCCTTTAATTCAAATTCCTAGAGGTAGTATATATTTCACAGATGGTCCTGTTCGCAAGGAAAATAATTGTCTATTAGAGAAATGTGCTTTTTTTTATAATCAGGATGCCATGTTTTTCTTTAAATATTACATGTTCAGGATTTAGGATAGGAAAAGACATGTATATATTTTGCATTTTATAAGCTTAATTGTTATTTTGTTACTGTATTATTATATTATTTTTAACATATTGAGAAATATATAAGAATTTAAATAACATAGTAAAAATTTAAATTAGACATGATATGAAAAACCAATGCTCATATACAGATTTTAATGGCTTAGTTCACATATTGAATATTTATATGTATCCTAAATTATTTAATTTTTAAAATAATCCAATGAGGTTAGTCAGTTAATATCATCCTCATTTTACAGATGATGAAATTAAGGATTGGAAGATTCAAGGCCATCTCATTAATAATGTTAGGGTCATGATTTAATTCCAGGTCATTTATCACCAATGTCTATATTTTTTATTACAAAGCTATAAAACTTTAATGAATTTCTGTCCAAAAAAGAGAAAAAATAGTAGAATAGATTTTAATTCACACAGAATTCCAGCTCCTTCATGGCGATCACCACTGTTGTTTCTGTCCCCTCTTCCTGGAACTCTCTTTCCCTGGGTTCTGATTTGTTCATTTCCTAAAATATCCCCTTGTTTCACCTCAATGTCTTTCTTCCCTGGTGTTTAAATGTGTTCATTACAAATGACATACTCTGAGATCATAAGGCACATTTGTTGTTTGCTTCCTTCACAACACTGTCAACTCCATGAGTGAGGGGACACTAGGAGTTTTTCTTACCTCTCTGGGCCTAGTGCCTAGAAAAGGACCTGCCGCAGAGTAACTGCCTAACTAATACTTGTTGAATAAATCAATAAAAGTTCAGAGTTTGACACTGAAGTGGGCCCAAATAACACTATATGAACCCTTTTAGAAAAGATCAGGAGAAATGAAAATACTTGATTTAGTGAACAAGCCACAAAACTGTGGCCACGCCCCCTTAACTATGTTGAACTGGTAGTTATTGCCTGTCCTTCCCACCCTCCCATGATGCTGCTGAAGATGCCCATGTCCTAACCTCTAAAACCTGACTTTATGTTATATACATTGCAGAGGGGACTTTCCAGATGGAGTCAAGCTTACAAACCTTAAATAGAGGAGAATTATCCAGAATGATCTGGGTGGGTCCAACATGGGTTCTTAAAAGTGGAAGAGAAAGGCACAAATAGTATTAGAGTGAGCAGAGGAAGAAGAGCAGGAGATAGTTAGAAAATGAGAGGGACTTGCTCAACCCTTTGCTTACTTTGAAAGTAAAGACAACTGAGAGCCAGGGGATACTCGGGCTTCAGAAGCTGAGAATGACCCTTAGCCCAGAGCCAGCAAGCAAATGAGGACCTCAGTCCTACCAACTGCATTCTGCTAACAACATGCATGAGTTTGGAATGGATTCATCCTCAGCAGCTCTGCTGATAACTGCATTTCAAACTTGTGAAGTTTAAAGCAGAGACACCAACCAAGCCCACCAAATGCCTACAGAGCTCTAAGATATTACAATTGTGTTGTATTAGCCTCTAGCCTTGTGGTAAATTATTTTGGCAGCAATAAACAAATAATACACGTGTAAAAACTATTACCATTCCCTGTGCTTGGCTATTAATCATCTTTTAATAATTATCTTATTTCTATTTAATATTTTAAGTACATTCTTAAGGCAAAAATTCCTTAATATTCACATTTTATTCATTAACATTTTTTTTTTTTATCCTCACCTGAGGACATTTTTGCATTTATCTTCAGATAGAGCAGGAGGGAGAAAGGGAGAAAGAGAGAGAGAAACATCCATGCAAGAGAAACACATCAAGTGGTTGCCACCCACACAACCCCAACCAGGGCCTGGGACAAGCTGCCACTGAGGGTCTCTCTGGTCTGCAGGCCAATGCTCTAACCACTGAACAACTGACCAGGGCTATTCATTAACATTTTTAATGAAACTTTCAACACATATGTAACACCTTTCCTAGCTGTTTTAAATTACTTCTAACTTCAGTAAATTTTATATAGATAACCATTTGGTTAAGATCGTATTATTTTGCCCTGGCCGGTTTGGCTCAGCTGTTGGAGTGTTGGTTGCAGACCAGAGTCTTGGGTTTCAGTTCCCGCTAGGGGCACGTACCGAAAAAAAAAAAGATCTTATTATTTTGATCTAATTATGTAAGTATAAAAACATATTTTGGAAGATTTAAGGTGAATATTAAATAAAGGAAGAGGTGGAAGATTGGCAGTAGGTAATGGGATGTAACAGAATATAAAATTGTAAATATACAACAGATGGACAGGAGAAATACATGATAAGTGGTAAAAACAAAGGCCCTACATTAAAATGTTATTGGCTGTAGCAACAGGAGCCATGGAAAACAGAATGTTTATTGAAAGGTATATCAAATTAGCTAATTTTTAAATTAGCTCTTTTGATTTTAGTAGTAGAAAGAGTTTTGAACTGGGAATTAAGAGATTTAAATTTCAATACCAACTTATTCAGGTGTAAGTCCTTGAAAAGGTCATTTTGTTTCACAGGTAAAACACATATTATACATCGATGTTTCTGACAAATCTCTGTTATTATTTTTGCTTAAAATTCTGAGTACTTTTAAGTATGTTGTGTGGCAAATTAACACATGTTGTTTTGTTTTGTTTTTATCCTCACCTGAGGACATTTTTGCATTTATCTTCAGACAGAGCCGGAGGGAAAGAGGGAGGAAGAGAGAGAAACATTGATGTGAGAGAGAGATATCGAGTGGTTGCCATGCACACAACCCCAACTGGGCCAGGGACAAACTGCAGCTGAGGTACATGCCCTTAGTGGGAACTGAATCCGGGCCTCTCTGGTCTGCAGGCCGACACTCTAACCACTGAGCCAAACCGGCCAGGGCAACACATGTTGTTGACAGGGAAATTTGTAGTTAGTAACTAAGAACAAAAAAATAGAAGTGTGGCTTTATTCGTGCACATGTGTCACTGGGTAGACAATGTGAGAAAGAAAAGAAGTTTGTTCTTGGTTTTTTTTTGTGTGTTTGCTTGTTTTCACTTTTCTATGAAATGACCAGTATATCTATAGTCTATTACAATCAGATAAACTACTTTTGTTTCATTATATAACTATATTTGGACCCAACTTTTATATTGTAAGTTTATCAATATGCCAAGAAATTGTTATTCCTTTTTCATAGGAGTGTGTTTATCAATGCCAATGTTAAAATAATAACTACCACAATTGAAGTAAACTTAACGGTAAAAAATAAATAAATAAATAAACTCTAAATACCAAACATTACTCTAGACATGGTAACATGTATTGATCTGTCAATCTGTAATTCTCTCCCCAAGTGATAATAGCATTAGACTGCTTACCTTTGAGATAAATAAAATAAGATTTAGTGAGGTTGTATAGTTTATTTAAATGTACAGTGTTAACCTGGTGTGGAGTCTGGATTGAAATCCAAGCACTTTAATTATTGGATATAGTTTTATGCAACAAGAAAACTAGTCTTGAGTCCTACATACGAAATACACACACACACACACACACACACACACACACACACAGGAAAACAACTTTTTCTGACATTTTTTTCAGCTTCAGCTACTGGGAAGGACATTTATCCACTCCAGTATGTTAAAAGAAAGGAGATTACCTATGGGTGGGGTGTCGGGTGGGGGGTCTGATATTCCAAAACAAAACCATCACATTTATTTTTATTTTTTAAGCATTTTGCTGACACTTAATTATCAGACTTTTAAAGGATCAAGAAGCTTGGTAAAAATAAAAAGCTAAAGAAATTAATTAATAAATAAAAAGAAAAAAACATATTCTGGCCCCACTTTGAAGCTCAGAATCGAATTCTAGTCCTGTGAGAATAAGGTGTCTGTATCTTTAACAAATACTTTAGGAGTCAATAGCAGAGATAAAATCTGCGGGTAGAGCGCCATAATTCCCATTAAGACCATATCCTAAATGAACATCTGTTGTACAGTCTCATGAAATTAGCATAGAAATTAGATTTTTTTTCTCAATGAAAATATATAATTTTCATACTAATTTGAATGTTGCACCACTGTAATTTTTTATCAATATTTCTTGGAATGAACATGTTGGGAATTATCTTGAAGATTTAAGGTATCATGTTGCATTAGTCTAACAAAGAAACTAACAGTATTTGGCCTTGAAACTGAACCTTACTAAATGCTGATAGAAGATATACCTCAAGATAAGAATAAAAAAAAACTATTTTTTTCCTTGCAATTACAAAAAGTAGATACTATTCTATGTAAATTAAACATTCTTGCAACTGCTATTTATAATAAAGGAGTTTTGTAGGATACCTGGAATTTAGATACTGTAAAATGGTATTTAACCTCTAAAATATCGATAATTTCTTTAAATGGTTAAATTAAATTATGTATGACCTGTAATAACACATAAACTAACAGTACTGTTTTCTCTGCTATATGCATATTTTAGTATTTTATTATTAAATCATAAGAGCACTATTGTTATTTCCTCTTTAATGACACACATTAAGATAATAAACCTATGCTAGATTTCTCATTTAAACAAAGAGCTTGAGGGTTTTGGCTCTTATAAATAAACATTTTCAATAACTTTATATTAGGGCTTCTACTTATAAAATATCCACTGATGTCATAGAAGAATTTCTTATTTAATTTCATATTTCATAAATGTAATTTTAGTAAACTACTAAATTATTCAGTTGCAGGGCCTACTCTTGAACAAAATAAAACAGAACAAAACACAGAAACAAAAAAATTGCAGAGTGTTGCGTACGGGTGTGTCCATACTACCTTTACTGAACATCCGTGTCTGCACCGTTATTGACATACAAAAGGCTGGCGAGCCTCTGGTTTGCACCTTCGTGAACGTGAGACCATGAAATGATTATTTCTGACAGGCTCTCCAGCGAGGGGAAGACAGCTTGACAGATGCACAGATTTCACTGGAGCACCGAGTGAATTCCAGCAAAGAAAGGATACCTTTTCTTGGTTCCGTGTTAACAAGGAGTACTATGAAAACTGAATTACCTGTAACAGGCTGAATTCCATCAAGCAAAACACTAAATAAGCTGGTAAAATGAGTATGTATTTGAAATATTTTATTGAATGGATATTACAATGCTATAAAAAAAATTGCCCTCTATTTTAATCACATTTTGTAAAATTAGTGAAAATACAGAATCTCTATTGGTCCTACACTTTATTTAATTGACATCTCTAATGAAAATGTTAAATGAAATAGTCCAACTCACCCCATGCTGAAGAAATTAGAAATTAACAATATAGGATAGATCAATATAAAATTATAAATATGGATGTTATTGCCATTTCTGGTAATGGGTTCTTCATTTTGTACTAATCTTGTTCAATAGCTTTGAAAAATGACAAGTGGAGAAAGACAAGTACCATATGATTTCACTCATATGTGGAATTTAATGAACCAACTGAACTACACCAAGCAAAATAGAGACAGACTCATAGATAGGGAGCAGGAAGACAGCTTTGATGTGGGGGTGTGGTGGGGTTGGGGGTGGGGTGTTGAGGGATTGAACAAAAAGGAAAAAAAAAAGAGCAGAACTCATGGACAACAGAGTGGTGTTGATTCTGGGGGCGGGGGGTGGTGGAGGTGGAAGAGGGCATAAAGGGGATAAATGGTGATGAAAACTGAAATAAATTGACAAGTGACGTACAAGAAAATGTCTCATACAAATTCTGTTGAAAAACATGTTTGACAATTAATTATTAAATTATGCCTGATTTTCCATAGGTAACAATTACTGACCTCAGTTTGCATGTATGTGTATAACAATAATTATTGAATTTACTCTTTATTAAGTAGATCTCACCTGAACAAGGTAAGACAGTTCTCCAAACCACGTTACTTATCTTAGCAACATATATCCCACAAAAATGAAACCAGAAGAAAATCTGTAGAAGCCACATAATTTGCTTAGGAAGAAAATGTTTGAATGTTTTGTTAGTTTGTTAGCTTTGGCATTGGGAAGTTAAAGTTTGCAAATAAAGAATTACACTTTAAAGGCTTTATCAATCACCAATGTCTTCTGTAATTACATCACTACCAGCATTTTATAAGCCAGAAATTTCAGCATTATAGTTGGTTCCTTTTCTCTCCCCAGTTTTGCCAAGAAATCAATAAATTCAATCTATTCTACATGTTAAATCCTATAAAATCCTTGATATTCAACTATATTTTATGGAGCACCCAGCAATTTCATAGGTTTCAGATCTCTCTGGTTCCTTTCATCCTATCAACTGCTCTTCTGATGATTTGTACCAGAATCGTTCCATCCCTGTCGTTTTGAAATAGTATAATTCCTTATGGTCTCAACACAACTGCTCTGGTATGCTCTCCAGATGATCTGTGTTACAATCAACTAGTTCCTTCAAGGGTCAAGATCAAGCTCACTATCATGGCCCACAGGTTTATTACACCACTCTAATCCCGACTCTTCCAGCTCTGGCTCGACTCTTTCCCTCTGTGTTAACATCAGCTAATTGCTAATTTCCCTTAGCTAATTGC
Source organism: Molossus molossus (assembly GCF_014108415.1). Taxonomy (NCBI): domain Eukaryota; kingdom Metazoa; phylum Chordata; class Mammalia; order Chiroptera; family Molossidae; genus Molossus; species Molossus molossus. The sequence goes on along the minus strand of NW_023425377.1, from coordinate 118,469,751 downwards.
TATACATCTTTCAAGTCTTAGTTTAAAAGTAATTTCCTCCAGAAAATCCCTGACCTCTCAACTCTGGCAAAGGTGCCTCCTCCACCTGTGTTCTCCAGGTCTTATTGTGGCAGCTATCACACTGTGCCTAATGATTGTTGGCTTCATTGGTATTCCCCCAATGGTAATCATTTTATCAGAGTGATGGCTTTAAAAAAAACACAAACTTATTCACCTTTAGGGTTTCCCACACATTGTTGACATACAACAGGCAGTGAGCAAAATGTCATCTATTGTAATTAATGCCTTCATTTCCAATATAAGCTTTTAATAGAAGTCTAGGAATGTCCACACAAAATAAACCCAAATGTTTGAAAAAAAACAACAACACAAAGAACCCATTATCCATATTGCTATATATTCTGCAATTAAATAAATATTTACTGATTATCTGTTATATGATAGGTTCTTTTCTCTGCATTTGTGGTAGAATTGAATCTGACTGTGCTCTTTCCTCATTGAATTTATATTTTAGTGGGGTTATGTGTGGAAAATGTATTTTGGATCTGGGCCCTACAGCATCTCTAAGTTAGTAGATATGTTTATATAATAATGCATTTTCAATACTGATTTTATATTCATACTCCGACCTACTTACAGAGCCATTTTTTATGAAGAGGCTGAATGTCAGGGAGGAAAAAGGGTTAGGTAGGTTCAAAATGAGAGAGGAGATGGATAAAATTGTCATAATCCCCTGGCCTGTGTTCCTAAGATGTTCTCGTAGTGAACTTCGAGTACTTTGAATCTCTAACCCTCATCTTCTCTGGTCTGATATCACCTGTTGACAAAGATCTTGGTCCTTCAGTACCTGCACTGCACGCTAAGAGTTTGTCCTCCCAGTTCTGTCCACTGTTCATCACACAATTGCTCAGAATATCAGAGCCTCTGTTTGTTAGAATTTCAATTTTCTCCTCTGATCACTAAATTATTTGGGGGATAAAAATAATATATGGTAGACTTCCGGTCAAGATGGTGGCATAGGTAAACGCAGTAGCACCTCCTCCCACAACCACATTAAAATTACAACTAAACTATAGAACAACCATCCTTCAGAAACACCTGACACCAAGCTGAATGGAAGTCCTACAACTATGAGATTAAAGCAGCAGCCACCTTGAGATGGGTAGGAGGGGTAGAGGTGGACGGGCTGGCCCCACACCCACGTGTGGAAGATAAAAGTCAGGGGCACATCTAGACTGGGAAGGTCCTCCCTGAGGAGGGAGGGGTCCCAATCCCACACCAGGTGTCCAGCTCAGGATTCCAGAGCCAGGAAGAGAATCCCCATCATTTCTGGCTGGAAAACCAGCAGGAACTGAGGCTGAGAGAGGCTGAGGCTGCGGGAGCCCCAGGCAGCTCCGCTTAAAGGGCCCGCGCACGGACTTACTCAGACTCGCACCCTCTGAGCTCAGAGGGGAGGCAGCTTGAGGGGTGCCAGAGACATACATGGAAGAACAGAGCGGGTGGCCTTGGGATGAGGGCTGGAGAGGTGGCTTTCTCCTGGGCAGACGTGCTGTCATAGGCTGAGGTTCCTTTGGTGAGCCCTTCCCTGGGGCAGCAGACAGCCACCATATCTGGGACTCCAGCAACCTGGTTCACACTGTTTGCCCCGCCCTGGTGATTCCCTGAGGCCCTGCCCCACCCAACTTTCCCACCTACCTAAGCTGTTTCCAAAGGCTTTTCCATGGGATTGGCCTGTCTTGGATCCTGCTTCAGAGTTTCCTAAAATCTCTCAAACAAGTAACATCTGATCTGGGTGAGCCCCATACCTCTCGTTAAGCAGCCCCAGGCCTAGCACTAGAAACAACCAGCCTTGGTTCACAATTTGGCTTTTTTCTCCAAGCCCAGCACAAGAAGCGGCAATCAGCAGATCATTTTGTAGCTCATGCTGGGTGGCCCTGGATAGAACATAGGTAGTGGCAGACCTTGTCCCAGTACCAGCATACTGAGGACACAACTTCAGAACACATTGAAACACTACCACCCAACCATTTTCACAAGTGACACACTCAGAGAGTGGACTCAGTGGGTATCAGAACCTTGCTGAAGTGTCTTGCTCTGTGTGGTGGGCCCTGCACAGCTGATCCTCCAAGGGAGTCAGAGATCAGTGGTCAGTGGGCACAGCCAGTCCTAGCAGCTGATTGGCCTGAGTAAATCCCTTCCATTGATGTGCCAACAGCAATCAAGACTCAATTACAACAGAAGGGTGTACATTCCCACTAGGGGTGTACCTCAAGGGCCCAGCTTATGGGATCAGGGAGTCTGTGCCATTGGATCCTACAGGACATCTACAATAATAGCCCACCCTACGAAGCCTAGGAGGCATAGCAAATCTACCTAATATATAGAAACAATAACAGGGAAGCAGCCAAAATGAGGAGACAAAGAAACACATCCCAAATGAAAGAAAAAAAGAAAAAAAAAAAGAAAGAAAGAAACTCCAGGAAAAGAACTAAACAAAATGGAGACAAGCAATCAATCAGATGCATAGTTCAAAACACTGGTTATTACGATGCTCAGGGAACTTACTGAGACCTTCAAGGAACTAAGTGAGACCTTCAGGGAAAGTAGTGAGACCTTCAGGGAACGTAGTGAGACCTCCAAAGAACTTAGTGAGAACATCACATCAACAACATAAGAATGGACCAGTCATAAGTAAAGGAAGCACTACATGAAATAAAGAATAATTTATAGGGAATCAATAACAGAGTAGGTAAAGCCAAGAAGTAAACCATTGATTTGGAATATAAGGAAGCAAAAAACACCCAATCAGAACAGAAAAAGAAAAAAGAATCCAAAACAATGAGGATAGTGTAATGAGTATCTAGGACAACTTCACATTATACGGGTGTCAGAAGGAGAAAAGAGAGAGCAAGAAATTGAAAACCTATTTGAAACAATAATAACAGAAAACTTCCCTAACTTGGTGAAGGAAACAGACATACAAGTCTAGGAAGCACAGAGAGTCCCAAACAAGATGAACCCAAAGAGGTCCACACCAAGACACATCATCATCAGAATGGCAAAGAAAGAATCTTAAAAGCAGCAAGAGAAAAGCAGTTCGTTACATACAAAGGCATTCCCATAGGACTGTCAGCTGGTTTCTCAAAAGAAACTTTGCAGGCCAGAAAGGAGTGGCAAGAGATATTCAAAGTGATGAAAAGCAGTGACCTACAACCAGGATTACTCTATCCTGCAAAGCTATCATTTAGAATCAGTGGGAAAATCAAGAGTTTCCCAGACAAAAAAAAAGCTAAAGGAGTTCATCACCTCCAAATCCGTATTATATGAAATGTTGAAGGGTCTTCTTGAAGGAGAAAAACAAAAATATGAATAATAAAATGGCAATTAATACATATCTATCAGCAACTGAATCTACAAACAACATGAGCAAGCAGAACAGAAACAGACTCATAGATCCAGAGAACTTTTTGTTGCTTGCCAGATGGGTGGGGGCTGAGGGGATGAATGAAAAAGATGAAGAAAATAAGTACAAATTGGTTGTTAGACTGATGAACCTCAGAGGGAAGGGGGAGGGAGGATGGGATGAAATAAACCAAAGAACTTCTATACATGTATGCATAACCAATGGACACAGACAATAGTGTGGGGAAGGCAGGAGAGGGGTGGTAATGGGGAGGAAGGAGGTCAATGGGGAATAAAAGGGGGGGACATCTGTAATACGTTCAACAATAAAGATGAGTTAAAAAATATATCGTACACCACATTCATTGAAATGATGCTTTTCAAGGGGAAAAAAAGAGTTGGCATATTTTTATTTTTTTCTCCTACAAGGCTTTGTAAGTAAACAGAGTAAATAAATTTTATTACACAATCAGCATCATACCTATTAAATGAAAATGGCAATACGTAAACTATCACTAATTAAACTATAAAGATGTAGGTCACAAATTGTATTTGGCTTTCATGTTGATGCCCATCAGTGTGTAAAAAAAGTACCTAGATTTAAGTCTAGAGACTTTGTTTAATAGTGTCTATTTTCATCATCCCTTGAAAAATCAGATCTTACACTGCTAAGAACAATTTTCTACCTGGCAACCATTAGCTGGCAACAAACACATAAGTCTCTTTTAGTGTTACATTTTCTCACCAGTTTGCCCCAAACTTGACAAATTCACTATTGTATTATACCCAGTTTATTGAGCATATCATTACTGTATGTTCAAGGATCAATTGTAATTGACAGTATGTTTTATACTATAATGACATTTGATAGAATTATTATTTTTTAAAGAATTTAATGCAAATAATCATATTAACAATTATTTCTTGAGGCAGTTAATATGAAATTTATATGTGCATCAAAATTCCTAAGGTACTTAACATGGAGATTTTTCTTATATACTATTTTCAGAAAAAGAGATTAAGTGGCTATGATTACAAAAATGGTAATCTGTAATTTTTCAGTCTCCTCCTTTTAAGTTTCCTTAGGCTAATACATTTGGTTGGATTTCTAGACTTTTTGGAATAATAATAAAAGCAAGGAGGTTTCCAAAATCATCTAAAATATTAAAATAGAGAAAATAGTAAAGAAATTACTTATTTGATTGGTCTTCCTCATTATACACATATAGTAAATTAAGCATATGCTAAAGTAGTGCTGAATCATTTATTGTTTATTAGCATTATGAAAAAATTGTTTCAGGGGTATTTCTTATTTCTTATTTATTCATGAACTGAACTTGGTATATAACTAAAACAAGAAAACCTAAGATTATAATACAACTGATTTTTAATCACTTGAGCAAGGCATCAATTTTATTAATTGGATGTGACTCCTTAAATACTTTGGAGAGCCAGTTTTTATAGTAAAATATAATTACTCTCCTTAGTAACTATGTCTTTATTTTAGTCATATTTAAATGTGTGGGAAACTAGAGATGATGTTCTGTGAGGAGTGTCTTTAAATACATCTATTTTCTAAGTTCCACTAGTTGAACCTGTAATTGTCCTACATCTGTATACACCTGGATCTCACATGATCATCATACTGGTGAGTCCTTCACATCTTCGTTTTGAAAAGTTGGAGCTCCTGTATGAAAGATCTCACTTTCTTTCTTGTTCCTGTTTTACTCTCTCCTTTTGGTGACTACATTCCCCATACGTTTGTTGAATGAATGTCATGTAAGGTAATGTTTGTCATTGTTAATCATTTATATGTTATGCACAATTTCTGCCCTGACATTTGGTTGATAGTTAGGTTAGGTGCTGAAGCCTAGGTTAGAAACCTTTTCTCTTCAGAACTGTGAGGGCATACTTCCAGCTGCAGATGCTTCTGTTTAATGCTGGTATTATTATGAATCCTCTGTGTCGACTCTTAATCTTCTTTGAAATCTTGTAGTGGTTTTGCTTCCATAGGTATAAAATTCGACAACAGTGTGATTTGAGAATACTTTTTCATAGGTTGTGCTGGGTGGTAAATGAACTCTTTCTGTTTGTAAAGTTAACGTCCTTCAAATTTTAAAAGTTTTCTTGAATTATTTCAATGATAATGTTCTTTTTTTCAATTTTCTCTTCTCTTTTTTCTAGAGCTCACTATAGCTGCCTGTTGAATCTTCTAGAAAATATTTCTGACTTTATTTTTTTTTTCCTACTATTTCCCAATACTTGTCTGTTAAGTTAATGTTTGGTTAAATATTTGCCTTTACTTTTTTTATTTCAGTTGAAGCTATATTAAAGAGACACTAAGAGGAAAATGGGAATTCCCATGTATTTTCCCTGCATTTATATTCCTCAAGGCCAAGAGAATATCAATTATTAAATATGTGTGTGTGTGTATGTGTAATGAGAATCGATACATTTATACATTTATTTTAAATTTTTTGTTGCAATTATTTTATCTGAATCCAATATACAAAATTGTATTTCAAATCAATATAAGACTCACAGGGTTCATGAGTTTATTTATAGCTCCATAAAAGCAAACTTCCCTGAATTTTGCATTAATTTGCTTTTATTTAAATATAAAGTTATTTCACTGCCTAATTTGAGATTTTTTAAAAAGAAGTAGATGAAAAATAGTTGTCCCAACCCAATCAACACGTTTTCCTCTGCAAAGTAATGTCTCTTCTGGTGTGAATGTTCTACTTCAATTGCTATTCAAACACTGGACTGGTATGATTTGAATTCTAAGACATCCAGATTAATCTCCAAGTATTTCAAGTTTGAGGGTATTTTTTTTTTTTTTTTAAGCTGAATGGGTTTTAACATCATAAGGGAATTAAATGGCTTTTGAGAGTGATTTTTATAACAACATGCTTCAAAGCTTTTGTAGGTTTTAGGCAGCCATTTAAAAGATATTTTGTTCAGGTAATGGATTTGTTTTATTCTCAGGTAAGCCACCCAGTAATCCCTTGCTTTGCAGTTTATAGCTGCTGTAGCCAAGGTTAATTAATTAGAAATATTAAAGCTTAGATTAACATTTGGATCTGATTCCAAAGCATTTGTTTGAAATTATCTAAATTGCCTGGTAAATTTATTTTTTAAAACTTAATGCCACACTAGAGAAAAGTAGATTTTAAAACTTTTGTAGTGCATTAGATAAGGTATAAAAAAAATTTTTTTTAAATGTATTTTATCTGGTTTCCCCCCAGCCAAACTGGCTTAACCTATCTTGCAGTTATTTCTGGAAGTTGCTATCAAGGCCTTTTTCTATGCATGATATTTTTTTTAAAGAAATAAAAAATAATAATTTTTTAAATAACTGCAAAGCAAGTATACATGTTCAAATAAGTGTGGCATTTTATATTGAAATATACACGTATAATTGCTGAAGTATTTTAAAAGATATTTTCTATAATCTTGGAGAATGAGAAAATACAGGCTAGGAACCTAAGAGAATCAATGAGCTAGAGTTGGCAAGTTGACGCGGTTTATAGGATAAATTTTCCTACCAATTGGAAACTGGATTTTTTAAAGGTAAGCCTTAAGAGACTTTATTTACAAAATGCAAATATGTAAAGTCACATTGTCAATATGCAGCCAAAGAAAATAAAAATGGCGACAAGCTTTCTGAGTCTATTGGTAGGGGAAAAAGTCAAAATATAGAATGCTTCCTCAAAAAGATGTGTAAAAGTTTTATTTTTGTATGCTTAACAAGAAATCAAGTTTCAAAACATAATCTATGTTGTTTTGGGTCAAATAACAAAATCAATAGTCCAGTAAAAGGCCAGCAGACATTTTCTCTAATGGCCAGAGAGTAAATCTTTTAGGTGTTCAGGGTCATATGATTTTGGTCATTCAGCTCTGTCATTACATAAAACCAACGCAGCGTAAAAGCACCATGGAAATGTGAGCACAAATTAGTATGGCTAGGTCCCAATAAAACTTTATAGTCACTGAAATTTGAATTTCATGTAATTTTTACATGTCATGATTCTTCTTTTTTTGAGACTTTTCAAACATTTAAAAATGTTCAAACCATTCTTAGCTCAAGTCCCATATTAAACGAGTAGTAGGCTAAATATCGTTCAAGGGCCGCGGTCCACCTACACTTCCTCCAGCAGCCCGCTAACCAGGCTGCTAATTCTGAGTTGAGAGAGCACAGAGCTAGTATACACCACCCAAAGGTTAGCTTACTGCAGTCCAATAAATACTGGCTAAATAAATTCATGATTGAAATAGCTGCTTCAAGGTCTATTCTTCAACAGGCATGACTCACAGAAGATAGAAATTATGTTAAAATATATAGAGATGTTTAGTGTCTATTCTACTTATGATATTTATATTGGACAACTGAAATTTTAATTTCTTTCCAATTTTAGAACTGAGGCTTTATGTTTAGAAGAATATATTTCCAATTCCTTTGCCAGTGATGGAAGGCTACTTTATGGCTGAGTAATTCACCTGCAAAGAAGACCTTAAAAAGTTAGTCTCTCTCTTTCTTTCCCTCTCTAATTATATGGATGACTGAAAATGTGCTTGATGAATTGAACAGCTACCAAGGTGCCAATATCTTGAGAAATCAAATACCTAAAGAAGACAGGCAAGGATGTGAGTGAATGCTACTTCCTCTTTAAATCATGTACTGAGTCAACAAAACAAAACAAAACACAGAAAGCATCTGGAAAACTGGAAAGCTGCCTGAAAAGTGCTTCTGAGAGAGGGAGGAGATTAACAGAATTTACGTCAGTGTTTTAAGCTTGAGCTGGTAAATGCTGGAGTTCAGAACTCACAAAGAGGCGAGGATACTAATTCACCCAAAATTTTTACCTGGGATACCAGAAAAGTCACTGTTATGGAAATGAGAGGAAACCAGAAAAATATTGCCATCATTAAAATGAGTCTAGTTTTGAATATGTCAACAATCAAAATTGCAACAATGCAATTTTCCTACCTTTTTACCTCCCTTCCCAGAAGCAAGTCCAAATGCTATCGGAGAGAAAAATAACATTATCCAGAGTCTAATTTATCTCTATTTTTCTGTACACAGTAGAATGTATTTTATTATAAAATCAAATAAAATAATCAGACATAATAACAACCGATATGACATGACTGAAAACCAAGAGAAAAGAATAAGTAATGGAAACAGATGATGGTAGCATAGACTAGAATCAAATATCACAGTTTTCAGAGCAGACATTAAAGTAATTATAGTAAGATACTGAGATTTTCAGGAGATAAGTGAAGAATATTTTTTAAATTAAATAAAATTTTCTTATCTGACAAATACAACTGGAATTATGAACTCAAAATATTTGTTTAATAATAATTCAGTGCAACTAAAAAAAAGGTATAAAAATATTTCACAATAAGTGCGGAGATTAAAATAGATAGTAACTATATAAAAGAGCACTATACACATGGACGGATGATAGAACCCCAAATTTTAACATATGAATAATTTGAGTCCTATAAGAACATATGAGAGAGAATGGGGCGAAGGTAAAACAGTTTTCAAAATGGAAGTATTATGCCTGAGAATTTTCAAACTGGAAGAACGACACCGGCTCCCATTATCATGAAGCACTATGAATACACATTGCAACGAAACATTTCTAGATCCAAAGGCGTGGTTTCAAACCACAGAGCACAAGAATCTTCCCTCAGTAAACATGTAGATGTTTAGACAGTGACTCCTTTGTAGATTTGATTTTCCACTGCAATTTTTTTTTTTTTTTTTACAATGACAAGGAGAATATAACACATGAATATATTTTCTGTGGCTAAAATCAGAAAACTAGGCAATGTGGCTTCATTTCTTTGGTATGGGACAAGAGTTTTTTGTTTTGTTTTTTCCTTCATCCAAGAGATATATACATTAAAAGATTTAGGAAAAACAGATGCATAAAATGGAATGATGACTTAGTTAACCCTTCCCATAACTGTCAGTAATAGTGTTGGTATGAGCCACTTAGATGGGTCCTAAAAGAAATGCCTCTATATTCAGCAAGAATAGAAAAAGAAAAAGATTTTCAAGCCTAAAATGATTGGCTAGGTGTTTTCCTAATAAGAAGTATAATCTTTATCTAGCAGATAGAACTTTTAACGTCAGTATCCAACAATTATTTTGTGTATCCTTTATAGAATCCTCAATAATTTTTATAGAACGTCTCTAAAAGACATATGTATTTACTGTATCTCCTCGTCATACAATTGGACATTGCAGGGTGCAGATAGTATTATAAGATATAATATCTATTCGCCTTTGTAGGTCATGGTAAAAATATAATATTTTAATTAAAGTATTTGGCTATCTCATAAAATCCATATTTCTTCTTCCTGTTATTAATAATTCATATTAAAATTGTTATGGTTTAAATTGGCAGGGAGAAAGAATAAAATTATTCTTCTATAATCTTTATTCTACACTAGTTGAGAATCAAAAGTGAACGTGAGAAGAATAAAATTCACAACCCCACTTTGTAAGCTTTTTACACTTGAGGCTCTTAGGGATGGAATCATTAATTCAGGATTGCCTCTTTTAATTTCTTTTTCCATAAGGAGGACATAAGATTATCTTCTTTCATAAAGCAATTTACATCATGATTCAAACAAAAGTTTCCAGGCTAAATTTGGGGGCACCTAGATAATCAGAAAAAGTTCTAAAGGGATTAAGTAGGTGCCTTAATAGCTAAAGTGCGGATGACATCAGGAAATTAAAAATTATAATAAGGACACCAACTTCTTACCCTGTCTAAACCTCCTACTTCCATTCAAGTTTTAAAATCCACACGAAGTCCAGGAAGAAAATTGACTTTCTAATGCTGCATCATGTTAAAAGTGATCTGAAGTTTTAAAGGTCATTTACCTAAATTAGTAAGGGTAAAAATGAACCATTCTTTTAGAATTTAGCTCAATTCTAACCACAGAGTGGGTCCAAATACATATGTTCAATGAACAAATTACCTCTTATTTCACATTGGATATCAGGCAATACAAGACAATTTTTTTTTCCTTATTGATTTGAGAGACTGAGGAAGAAAGAGGGTGAGAGAGATAGAAACATCGATGAGAGAGAACAATAATTGGCTGCCTCGTGCATGCCCCCCACTGGGGATCAGGCCCACAACCTGGGCATGTGCCCTGACCGGGAATCGAACCGGTGACTTCTCGGTACATGGGTCGATGCTCAACCACTGAGCCACACCAGCCGGGCAAAATTTGATTTGATTGTAATATTAGGAGCATCACATTACAGTCGTCCCTTGCCACTTTGCACTTTGACTTTTGCGGCTCCATTCTATTGTTATTTCAAATACATTCATTAAAAAGTTGATCAAGCCTTGGCCAGTTTTGCTCAGTGGTTAGAGCCTCAGCCTGCAGTTCAGAGAGACCCGGGTCCAGTTCCTGCAAAGGGCATGTATCTCAGTTGCAGTTTGTCCCTGGCCCTGGTTGGGTCATGCAGGAGGCAGCCACTCGATGTGACCCTTTCACATCGATATTTCTCTCTCTCTCTCCCTCCCTCCCACTCTATCTAAACAAACAAACAAACAAAAAAGGAAAAATGTGCTCAGGTGAGGATAAAAAAAAATTGATTGAGACAGTGAAAATGATACAGTGTGCACTCAGTTGTCTGAGTCAATTATACACCCCATATTACAATTCAATTAAAATTACTGTACATACGGACTGTAGGCCTACGTAGTTGAGCACCCCAGGAATCCTTCAACACCAGGTGCAACTGCTCGACCACTCCTTGGGTGTGGGAAATAACTTTTTTTCCAAAAAATAGAGTGTGGTGAAACCAAGCCAATTAGAGTGTGCTGTTCAGTGATTGGCTATCCTATGGTCTTCCTATCCTGGCCACTGATTGGCTCAGCCTCATGCAAGTTTGTTTCTCTCATACAGGCTTCTACATCGCTACACATCAGAAGCAACCTTGCTCTTCTTTGCTGTGCAGTACATCTCTTCATCTTCATCGCTTCATCACTGAACAAGTTGCATTATTTTCATAGGTGAGTGGTTGTGTGTAAGAACTGTGTGTGTATAATTAAATGTACAATAATAATAATATATTTGTAATGTCTAATATGTCTTATTTTCTCTTTTGTCTAATATATTGGGTAATATGAGTGTAATGTTGACTAAAGGGTGTTATTTCATGTCTAGAGGGCTCTAACAATGTTAAAAAAAAACGTATTTAGAAGGTCATAAACAGGTTTTCTATGCTCTGTGAAAATATTTGATTTATAAATAAAGAATCCTACTTTGTGGAAATTCATTTATTGCAGTAGAGTATGGAACTGATTAACCATGATAAACGAGGGCTGACTGTAGACACTTCAAAATATTAACTGAATCCACTAATATCCATTATGAATGTATTCAATGTTTATTTTAAGTAAAATATATTTTACTTGATTGTTAATATTCTGGTTTTAAACTTTTACTAACTACCAAGGACTCAAAATTTAAGTATACCCACTATGGTTTCCAGGTCAAATATTTTCTTAATATTTGTTTATATGTCCCTAAACCTTTTCAGGACATTGTTTAAATGTCCATATCTGAAAACTTCATTGGGTCTCTTTCGGTTGTCCAGTGCTTTTGGTTTTTATTTAATTTATAATACCAATAATTATACATATTTTTTGTTGTATATACATTTTTAATTCATGAGTTTCTCATTGCATGTGAAAAAAATATATAGTAGCATTAGGGGAAAAGATGATGTTGCCTTCTTTCAGCTTTTTATTTCACATTTCCTGTGTAAGTAAAAAATTTAAGTGACAATTTCCTGTGAGCTTGATAGAATGATCTACCTTTCATTTTGATATTTCTTTGCTCTCTTTGTATCTTTTTTTAAATATTAACTATCTAGTCATACTTCCATGCACCAATAATAGCAATTGAGGCATTTAGGTTTTGAAGCAGTAGCTGTAATTATATTACTTTTCCTATAAATAACATAGGGATCAATGCTTTTATGATGAAAATGAGCCTAAGTAATTGAATATTTATGAATTGGAACCTTTTTAGAAGAGAATATGACAGCATTGAAAACATGCAATTACCAAAAATACCTACAGTGATTAAAATGTTAATTAATGACAGTTTCTTTTATTAGAATAAACAAAATCATACTATACATAGAAAAATTGAAATTCTCTTATAATTTTTAAAACTCAGATTTATTCAATCATTGTAGAAAATTTACTTTCAAATATATTATGCCAAGGAAGTGAAATAATTTGTTTTAGTTTCTTTCAAGAAATTAAGTAGCTCAAAACTCACCATCTAATACTCATATATCAGACCTATCTAAATACACACAAATTAAAATAAAACATTTTGAAGCTCCAAAGTTGGTTCTTGTTATTCCTCACCATTAAGACCAAAATACTTTGGAATAATTCAACAGCAACATTCAATACCAACACTAAATTTATTCTAAGAATTTGCACAAAAATCATTCTTCTAGGCTAGAAAATATTTTTGTTCTAATTTATTCATTATTAACTCAGTATAATTCCTTATTTATTTGCTTTGTTTTTTTGTGTAATGCCTTTCTTTCTCTTTACATTTACTTAATCACAGTTGAAGGTTTTAGTCTGACTTTCAACAACTCAAGGGTTTCTTTTCTTCTTTTTTTTTAATCCTCACTTGCAGATACTTTTCTATTTATCTTCAGACAGAGTGGGAGGGAGAGAGAGAGAAACATCTATGTGAAAGACGTAAACTGGGTGCCTGACTAGGGCGGAGGATGAACCACAACCAAGGTACGTGCCCTAATTGAACCTGAGACTCTTTGGTCTGTGACTGACTCTCTAACCACTGAGCAACCAGCCAGGGCTCTTAAGGGCTTCTTAATTTATTTCAAAAATTAGGTATTCTATTATATGGTTATTTCTCTTTAGGATAAAATAATTTTCCTATAGTGGGGCTTTATTTTAACATTATAAACCCAAACTGCTATGAGCACATCTGGTACAAAACATTCATGGTAATGACCATACATTTACTGAAGTCTTTCTTTACTTGGTAGAAGATAATTTTTGATACTTTCCTTCTGGAATCTCTTATTACAATATGGTTACTTTATGGATTGTGAATCATCATATGTATGTTTGTATATCACTGTACCTCACATTGAAGTGTCATATTCTAATCTATTAGCTTATCTCAAAATCTGACATGTCCTCACTTTTCTTCTTTTCAAGTTTATTAATTCTTGACACACATCATCAAATTCATCAACTTCTTTGCTTTCACCTAAAGCCCCACCAGGTTTTCTACCTTGTCCTTCTTCCCTCTCCAGTTTTTCCCTTCACTGCAACAACAATGGTCACATTGCTACTCAAATAAGTGAAAAACATTTACACACAATGCACATGTCCTTGACCTTCCTTCTGCCTGGAAACTTACCTCCTGATTTGCTCACTCATCTCATTCAGATCTCTGATCACACATCACCTTTAAAGGTGAAGTCTGCTGAGGTCTACGTGGTGATATTATTAAAGAGGAAAGACAAAAAACAAAGCACTTATGCATTCCCATCTCCCTTATTTTTCTCTAGTCTTTATCCCCATTTGGCCTACAATTTACTCTTCATGTTTTATGTTTATTATTTGTCCTCTTCTATGTGAATAAAAGCAGTCAGAAGCAAAGTAGATTGTACTTCTTTGTTGTGTCTGCTACTTAAAGCACATCATTTGCACTAAAAAATAAATAAATAAATAAATAAATAAAAATATTTGTTCAATGGACTGAGATTTCCATTCTATGAATTAGCTATTTTCGCTCATAGGATAGCAGGTCTACAAGATGACTAAGAAGTTATATTAGACAAAAAAGTCTTTCACTGATGTCTTTTTATTTTTAATGGTTGAAGTACACTTATGTTTCAACAATAAACTATTAAATATTAGCCAAAACCACAGACATGTTATTTAGCTTCTTTGACTCTCATTCTTCTTGATACAATAAGTGGTACAACCAGGTGTTCTTACAATCTTAAATAGTAAGATTGGTGTATTTCTTTGCAGGACATATTTTATGAGTAATATGGATGAAAATCTTGATATTCACTAATATCAGCTTAAGATTACTCTTCCAGGAAACTCTTCATGTTGAAAGTTTTGTTTTCTATAACAACTTCCCCTAAGCAATTTTTTTTTTTACTTCTCTTTTTCTTACATCAGAATATCTGTGTTTTTAGGAGAAATAGACATCAGTTGTGTTAACTGCTTTACCACTAACACCAGAGCACAGAACGTAGGGGAAATTCAGTATGTGTGTATCAGTAACAGCTAACATGTAACAGCCTTTTGTGTAGGTCAGGCACTGTTCTGTTTTACATATACACATTTATTTAACACTCGTAAACTTTATGAGCTTGTTGTTGAATTAATGAAAAGAAAGGGAAGGGTCTTGATAAATTTTCCAATTTATGGCAAAAGACAATGGAAAATTTGAGGTTGAAAAGCAGAGCAGAAAGCAAAAGAGGCCTTGAAACTCACTGTTCAAATAGGGAATCTGACGTAAAGAAGTGAACTGGATGACAGTGAGGAGCCAGAGGCAGGCCAGGCAGTGGGGGCAGGACTGGGGAAGGGGAGGCTGAGACACGGGGAAGGTTGAGAGGACTTGGGGCTCAGCACACAGGCAGCAGCCAGGACACAGCAGATCTGGAGGTTTATTTGGACTCTCCAGACCTCAAACTAAAACTGAAATCAACCTGGCAAATTTTTACCTTCAAGGCCAGAAACTCTCAGACTCATTTATAGAAATGCAACGTAGAAGCTCCCGGAGGGAGCACAGGTCAATTACATAACAACAAAGCAGAAAGGCCGGTTTCAAGGCAAAAGGTGGAACAAAGATAGATTTTATAATTCCAAGGAATTTCATGTTTTAAAGAATATAGTGGATTCCAAAATGGCGGCGGAGTGAACGGAAACTGCACAGACCGTCTCCCAGAACCAAACTGAATTACAACTAAAACACAGACAAACCGACGGGAAAAACCAACAGAAAAGCAGCTTGGAGGACCAGACAACGAGGGACACCGACTCCATCCCGGTAGGCTTGCGAAGGCGCGAGACGGGGCTGGGAGCCCACGGTCGGCAGCTCGGCAGCGGCCTCAGCTGGGAGCAGCGCCCGCGGGTCACACTCCCAGGCGGCTCCACAGCGCAGCCGGGACAGAGGCTGAAACAGCCACAGCCACTCACCTTGGGCTCCGGCAGAGGGAGGGCGGACTGGACTGGAACTGTGTGGGGACACTCGGGATTTGGAGGGCGCTCAGAGCTTTGCTGAGTTGCTGCCACGCAGGATGGTGGTCATCTTACTCCCTCCCAGGGCTCTGGGGGGAGGCAGCAGCCCCTCCCCGGAAATCCAACCCCACCCTGTGGGTCATTGAAGTGTTAACTGAGGCTCATTAACAACCAGCATCTGCCCCACCTTCGGGAAATCCCCTTATGCTGAGCACCTGAGGGAGTTTTTCAAATAACTGACAACCCAAAACTCATCAAGTAACCTCGACTGCTACCTCCAGGCAAAAAGCTAGAGGATAACAGTACCTTACCTGGGCTAGCAACTTTAACCAGGAAGTAAGACTTGACAGTGGTGTTTAATGTGGGTCCTCCCTCGCTCATCTAAACCCAGGAGAGGGAGCCACAAACAGCAGAACACCAATAGCCACAGGAAAAAGTTGGCAGGCTCCAAAGCCCACTGTGATAACCAAAATGGTGAAACACAGAAACAGAAGCCAAATGAAAGAGCAAGAGACCTCCACCGAAGATGAGATCAATGTGGAACAGTTAGGCATGTTAACAGAGCTAGAATTCAGAGCCGTGATCTTGAGGAAGCTCAACAGCATGAGTAAGGACATAGACACACTGAAAATAAGCCAATTAGAAATTAAAAACCATCAAGAACAGATAAAAAAAATGAAATATCAGAAATGAAAAACACATTGCAAGGTTTAAAAAGCAGAGTAGAGGAAGTTGAGGACTGGATCAGTGAATTAGAAGACAGGGTAGAAAAAATCAACGAATCAGAAAACCAAAAGGAAAAAACAATTAGAAAACAGGAAGACAGCTTAAGAGAACTGTGGGACAACTGGAAACGTAATAATATTCACATCATAGGAGTCCCCAAAGAAGAAGAAAATGAGCAAGGGATAGAGAATATATTCAAAAAAATAGTGACAGAAATTTTTCCTAATTTGGTGAAGGAAGAAGGCATTCAAGTTCAAGAAGCACAGAAAGCCCCAAGTAAGAAGAACCCAAACAGGCCCACAAAAGACACATAGTAATCAAAGTGCCAAAAATTACAGACAAAGAGAGAATCCTAAGAGCAGCAAGAGATAAGCAACAGGTTACCTACAAAGGAAACCCCATAAGGCTCTCAGCTGACTTCTCACAAGAAACACTACAGGTCAGAAGGGAATGGCATGAAGTAATCAAAGTCATGAAAAACAAGGATCTGAATCCAAGACTACTCTAACCAGCAAGGCTATCATTCAAAATACAAAGTCAAATAAAGAGCTTCCCAGACCAAAAAAAGGCTAAGGGAATACATTAGCACCAAACCAGCACTGCAAGAAATGTTAAAAGGACTGCTGTAATTAGCAGGAGACAGGGGAAGAAAAATAGAACCACACTAAACAAAAATAGCAATAAACAAGTACATATCAATAATCACTTTAAATGTAAATGGATTGAATGCTCCCATAAAAAGACACATAGTAGCTGATTGGATAAGAAAGCATGACTCATCTATATGTTGTTTACAAGAGACCCACCTCACAACAAAAGACTCACATAGGTTGAAAGGGAAGAGATAGAAAAAAATTTTCCAAGCAAATGGAAAGCAAAAAAAAGCTGGGGTAGCAATACTCATATCTGATAAAATAGATTTCAAAATGAAGGCCATAACTAGAGACAAAGAAGGCCACTACATAATATTAAAAGGATCCATCCAACAGGAAGGTATAACCTTGATAAACATATATGCACCCAATATAGGAGCACCAAAATATACTAAAAATCTTCTGGAGGACTTCAAAGGAGAAATCGATAGCAATACAATCATAGCACCCCGTTGACACCACTGGATAGATCCTCTAGACAAAAAAATTAGCAAACAAACAGAGACTCTAAATGAAGCACTAGACCAAATGAATTTAATAGCTATCTACAGAGAATTACACCCCAAAACTGCAGAATAAACATTCTTCTCAAGTGCACATGGGACATTCTAAAAGATAGACCACATGATAGGACACAAACTAAGTCTCTACAAGTTCAAGAAGATTGAAATCTCAGATCACAATGGCATGAAACTAGAAATCAATTGCAACAAGAACATGCAAAGATATTTCAACACATGGAGGCTAAATAGCATGTTATTAAACAATGAAAGGGTTACCAAGGAGATAAGGAAGAAATTAAAAACTTCCTGGAATCCAATGAAAATGAACACACAACAACACAAAATCTATGGGATGCAGCGAAAGCAGTTCTGACGGGGAAGTTCATAGCACTACAGGCCTACCTCAAGAAACAAGAAAAATTTCTAATTGACTGTCTAACCTCACAACTTAAAGAATTAGAAAGCAAACAAAAAGAAAACCCCAGAGCAAGTAGAAGGAAGGAAATAGTAAAGATCGGAGCAGAAATAAATGACATAGAGATCAAAAAACAATTCAAAGGATCAATGAAACAAAGAGCTGGTTTTTTGAAAAGATAAACAAGATTGATGGAACCTTAGCAAGACTCACCAAGAAACAAAGAGAGAGAACCAAAATACACAAAATCAAAAATGAAAGAGGAGAAGTAACAAACGACACCACAGAAATACAAAAGATTGTTAACAGCTACTATGAACAATTATATGGCAAGAAATTCTACAATCTACACGAAATGGACAAATTTCTAGAAACACACAGACTCCCAAAACTGGACCGGGAAGAGATATAAAACTTGAACAGACCAATAACAACTAAGAAAATTGAAGAGGTAATCAAGACTCTCCCAGCAAGAAAAAGCCCAGGCCTGGATGGCATCATGGGGGAGTTTTACTGAACATTCAAAAAGAACTAACACCCATTCTCCACAAACTATTTCAAAAAATTCAAGAAGAAGGAAGACTTCCAAACATGTTTTATGAAGCCAGCATAATTCTAATTCCAAAACCAGAAAAAGACACTACAAAGAAAGAAAACTACAGGCTGATATCCCTGATGAACATAGAGGCCAAAATCCTGAACAAAATACTAGCAAATCGGATCCAGCAATACATCAAAAAAATTATTCACCATGACCAAGTGGGATTCATTTCAGGGATGCAAGGCTGGTACAATATTCGCAAATCAAAAAATGTGATACACCACATAAACAAAATGAAGAATAAAAACCACATGATCATATTGATAGATGCTGAAAAAGCATATGACAAAATCCAATATCCATTTCTGATAAAAATGCTCAGCAATGTGGGAATAGAGGGATCATATCTCGATATAATAAAGGCCATATATGAAAGACATACAGCCAACATCATACTCATTGGGCAGAAACTAAAAACATTTCCCTTAAGAACAGGAACAAGACAGGGATGTCCACTTTCACCACTCTTATTTAACATGGTACTGGAAGTCTTAGCCACAGCAATCAGACATGAGGAAAAAATAAAAGGGATCCAAATTGGAAAGGAGGAAGTGAAATTGTCATTATTTGCAGATGACATGATATTATACATAGAAAACCCTAAAGACTCCATCAAATATCTACTAGACCTAATAAAAGTAGCAGTATATAAAATTAACATAAAGAAATCGACGGCATTTTATATGCCAATGATGAAATCACAGAAAGAGAAACTAAAAAAACAATCCCATTTACCATCACGGCAAAAAAATTAAGATACCTAGAAATAAACTTAACCAAAGAAGTAAAGGACCTATTTGCAGAAAACTACAGGACATTGGAAAAAGAAATAGAGGAAAATATTAAAAAGTGGAAGCACATACCTTGTTCATGGATTGGAAAAGTTAACATTATTAAAATGTCCATACTACCCAAAGCAATCTATAGATTCAATGCAATCCCCATCAAAATACCAACGACATATTTCACAGAACTAGAACAAATACTTCAAAAGTTCATATGGAACCAAAAAAGTTCCCGAATAACCACAGCAATTTTGGAAAAGAAGGATAACTTAGGTGGGATCACAAGACCAGATATCAGGTTATACTACAAAGCCACTGTAATCAAAACAGCCTGGTACTGGCACAAGAACAGGCAGATAGACCAGTGGAACAGAATTGAAAACCCAGAAATGGACCCAAGGCAATATGCTCAATTAATATTTGACAAAGGTGGCAAGAGCATATGTTGGAGTAAAAACAGCCTCTTTAATAAATGGTGTTGAGAATATTGGACAGCTATATGCAAAAAAATGAAACTAGACTATCAACTTATACCATACACAAAAATAAACTCAAAATGGATAAAAGACTTAAATGTGACCTGTGAATCCATAAAAATTCTAGAAGAAAATGTAGGCAACAAAATGTCGGACATCATACAAAGAAGCATTTTCATTGATACATCACCTAAGGCAACAGAAACAAAGGAAAAAATGAACACATGGGACTACATCAAACTAAAAAGCTTCTGCACAGCAAAAGAAACAATCATCAAAATGAAAAGGCAACCCACTGTATGGGAGAACATCATTGCCAATGATATATCAGATAACGGGTTAATTTCCAATATATATAGAGTGCTCATACAACTCAACAAAAGGAAGACAAAGAACCCAATTAAAAAATGGGCATAGGAGCTGAATAGACACCTCTCCAAACAGGATATACAAATGGTCAAGAGACATATGCAGAAATGCTCAACATCACTAATCATCAGAGAGATGCAAATTAAAACAACAATGAGGTATCACCTCACACCTGTCAGAATGGCCGCCATCAACAAATCATCAAACAACAAGTTTTGGCGAGGGTGTAGAGAAAAGGGGACTCTAATACACTGCTGGTGGGAATGCAGACTGGTGCAGCCACTATGGAAAACAGTATGGTGTTACCTCAAAAAATTAAAAATTGAACTTCCATTTGACCCAGTGATCCCGCTTCTGGGAATATACTCTAAGAAGCCTGAAACACCAATCAGAAAGAATATATGTACCCCCATGTTCATAGCAGCACTATTTACAATAGCTAAGATCTGGAAATAGCCCAAGTGCCCATCAGTAGACGAATGGATATATAAAAGCAGTAGTACATATACACAATGGAGTACTATGCAGCTGTAAGAAAGAAAGATCTCTTATCCTTTGAGATGACATTGAGGGACCTGGAAAGTATTATCCTAAGTGAAATAAGCCAAGCAGAAAAAGACAAATACCACATGATCTCACTTATATACAGAATATAATGAACATAACAGTCTGAGGAATATGGTAGACCCAGAAACATGGAAGTAGGGCACAGACTGACATCCCTCAGAAGAGGGGGGTAGGGGGTGGGAAGAGATAAACCACAGAACTTATATGAATGTATACATAACCAATAGACATGGACAACAAAGCTGGGGATGGGGCGAGTGTGGGGTGGGGAGGGGGGTGCCAATGGAGTAAAAAAGGAGAAACATCTGTTACAAAAAAATAAATTAAAAAAAAATATATATATAGTGCTGGGGATTCTGCTGAAAACAAGGCAACTGGATTGCAGAATGATAAGATTTGGGGGAGAAACCAAAGCAAGTCTAGGGTTACTCCAAGGGTATTTTCCCTCCTCCTCACTAATAGTCTGGGAGAAGTTGAAATGATCATAGGAAGGGAAGCCACTAAGGTCCATATAGATGACCTAGGGCTGAACCCAGTCAGGTGGGAAACAAGTTTCAAAATGTATGAATGTAGCTAAGGCAGAATTCCTTGAAAGGACCAATCAGAGGCTCGCAAAGTATTTGTCTTCCCCTAGACCACAGAGCCCCAGGGGCAGCCCACTTAGGTCCCCTCACAGCTGCGGGGAGTCTGTTTGTCTTTCAAATAAACTTTCCTTTCGCTCACCCTTGGTCCATGAACTCATTCTTCGTTTTTGTGAGACAATGACCCCAGTCACTGCTGCTTGGTTTCATAGGATAAGAAAATGTTTTTTTGTTTTAGTTTGTATGGGGATATAGAATTGGCTACAAAAAAGTAGTTTCCTTGTGGAAGAGGAGACTAGAAGTTCAGTACTGTTATAATGGTTCTAAAAATTTAAATACAACTCCAGAAACTCTTAATTATTGCTCGAGTTAAAAAAAAAAAAAAATCGAATTTGAGCTATTTTGCAATTGTCATTCCTTAGCACGACAGGGACACTCCTGAGAGTTGAGTACTCACTTGACAGCCAGCCTGTCTAGTAAGCACACGTTACTAAAGTCTGCTGCACCAGTGGTGGGCATTTTGCTCACCATTTCTACAATCTTCACAGCTACTGCCCAGAGAGGGGAAATGTACTGACTGAGGCTAGAGAAGTTTACCCAGTTAGGACTTGAAATCTTACCCATTTGTTGTCAAGTTCTGTGCTCTATCAACTATGCTGGTTCTTTTCACCTTTAAAGCAACAGATTTTTTTATTAATATTATTGATTTTAGAGAGAAAGAAGGGAGAGGGAGAGAGAGATAGAAACATCGATGAGAAAGAACATCAATTGGCCGCCTCCTACATGCCCCCCACTGGGGATTTGGCCCACAACCTGGGCCGTGTGCTCTGACCAGGAATCGAACCGGTGACCTCTTGGCGCATGGGTTGATGCTTAACCACTGAGCCACACTGGCCTGGGCACAACAAATTATTTTTAAATAGTATTTTTGTTTGAACAGTAGCTTGAAAAATAAAAACAAGTAAAAGAGACAAAAGCTTATTTGTTCCTTTGACAGACCTCTGTGGGATCCCTGGGTGGCAGGGAGGCTAGCTATGACACTGTGAGCTACACTTCCTTTCTCCTACGATTCAGCTCCCTGAGACTCCATCCGAAAACCTTCTCTTAGAAACTGACAACTGTTACGTGAACAGAAATTAAAACACTCTAATTACTTTAGGATAAATGCAGATATGAAGATATTAAACAGTGACTCGCTCTCCAAGGAGCTCAATACATTTTGCAACAGCATAGACAGAATCAGTTCAGCAATGGCCTCCCCACCCCCGGCTCTGCATTCTGGTATTTTCCAGAAGGGTGTTCTCTGAAAAGCATTGGAAGGAACGTAAGGAATGACCATCTCCCTGATCTGGGCCTGATCTGGTGCCTGTGGGCAGCCCACAAGGGGCACTGGGCACATCTTGTTCTCAGTTCTACAAGCAGCAGCATGACATTGGTAGGAAGATATCACTTCACCACGGGAGAAATTACTTCATAAAAATGCAATTTCTACAAACTGGTGCTTTTTTTCACTAGAGACAGTAAACATCTGCCAGCACACCAATGCACTCTGGTATGTTCTAAAAAAAACAAAAACAAAAACAAAAAAAAAACAAAACAGAACACAACAGAGTTTGAAGAGCAATGACTTACGGTGGTTGAAGGTATTATGTTGCTTTATCTCACTTGAGAATCTGTCCCCTTGACATGTGAATAAAAGCCCTGATTATTGGAAACTGCAGTTGGATACAAGTTTGTGACAATGAACTAAGTGGATTCAGAATGTATTTATATAAATCTAAACGTTTTTGGTTCTAAGAGCATACTGTACTTTATGAACTAATGTGAAATGAGTGTGATATTTCATTTTCACTAACTTTTCAATATGATTGATGTAGACTCTTAATGTGTTAATTTTGCAGAATGAATGCATATTTAAATATGACATGCTTGTTAGGAAAGTAAAATGGTATCAAGGCAACTTAAATGAAAGTCTGAAATAACACTAAGCCATCTGAATTATTGCTCTGCATTGTTTGATTTTTATTTTTTAATAGATTCTGGCATTTGTTTAGCTGCTCGAATAGTCAAGAGCAAAAATAAAATAAAAAAGTAAAACAAGTTAAAAATAGCAATATGTTTGTGATTATGAGTCATGGAATGTAACCTCTATATTAAACTTTCACTTTCGCTTATTTCAGTAAGCACTATTCAAATTTTAAGCTATCTAACTTTCAGCAATACAATAAATTAAAACTTTATATTTAAATTTGAAATTCAGTGAATCTTGTAGAAATATGTCAACCTTCAATTTATACTCCTAGGTCAAGATTTAGGGGACAGCATTAGAGTTAATTATTATTTTATTATCTTCACTCAACTTAGTAAAGTACCAATAAATGTTTACTTTTAATAAAAGCTAACACATTTAAGGGATGTGTGGATGAAGAGAGCACGTAATCCTTTTGGGTTCACAAATACACATGAATCCAAAAATACTTGATTTAAATTTTAGTAACCTAGCGGCCTAGTCTTGCTGTGATCAGGATACATGATGTAATCCTTCCAGGATTCAACTGTTGATAGGGAAAAAGGAAGAAAAAAAAAGACATATGATTCATTTCTAATGTCACAGATCTAACTACAAACTCTATTATTTTAAATTACCAATTAAATATAATGCTTAATCCTAAAAAGTAATTCTGTTCTACTTCAGATGTATCCATTCATTATTCCTTTATTCATGCACACAAGAGATTTTGACAGAGTTTCTGCTGTGGTCATAGCACAGGCTGCAGACACATTTCAGCAATCATTGTAAGAAATTAATTACTTTTGTTTTCTGGATTATAATGTTATGTGCATAATGAGGCATACACTTATACTACTTGCTTAGACTGGTCAACTAGATCCTCAAAATAAAGAACACCAACTGAATGAATTTCAATTACAGGCAAATAGAATCAGGCAAGTTGAATATTGAGTCACAAACACTTCAGTATAATTCTGAGTGCTAAACATGTTAACTTATCAATTATTTATTTGTTTGATTAAACTGCTGAATTATATTAGACTATACATATTAAAGTCTTTTCACCGTAAGAAATACCTGGAGTTTAAGAAATCTATTACTATGTATAAATGCATATAGAAAAGATTTCAATTACACTAAACATGGAACTTTTGACCCTCAGTTCAAAGTATTCTAATGGTATTTTGCAGATCATATATAACTCAGTAGTTAATTACCTGAGCTTTTATACACAGCTTCAGCTATCTCATATGTTCCTTCTAGTAGCCCCATTGTATTTTGTCGCTAATACTAATGTCACTTTTGACTAAAAGGTATGGGTGAGAAATGGACCACATATGAAACCTGACAAGCTCATGGGAGCCTTGTGTGGTAGACTTACAAACTCAGAGACTGAAAGTAACCACACCGGTTGATCTGAAATTAAGAATTCTTAACTAAAACTGAGTCATGGTGGTGAGGAGACAGAGACAGGTCAGGCAGTGAGGGACGGACCATGGGAAGGGGAGGCTGAGACACGGGAAGTTTGAGAGGACTTGGGGCTCAGCACAGAGGCAGCAACCAGGACACAGCACATCTGGAGGTTTATTTGGACTCTCCAGACCTCAAAATAAAACTAAAACCAACAGGGGAATTGTGCCTCCAAGGCCAGAAACTCCTAGTCCCCATTTATAGAAATACACATTAGAAGCTTCTATAAAGAACACAGGTCAATCACATAATGAAAACAAAAAACAAAAAGGCTGATTTCAGGCAAGGCAACAGGATTGCTGAATGAGTTCTGCTGCAAAACTAGAGTGTGCTCCTATTGCAGGGAGCCAGGCTACCTTAGAAAGGATTATAGGAAACCACGGTTGGACTTGGGGGAGAAACCAAAACAAGCCTAGGGTTGCTCCAAGGGCCCTTCCCCACCTCCTCACTAATACTCTGGGAGAAGTTGATATCACTATAGAAAGAGAAGCCACAAAGGCCCCTATAGATGACCTAGGGCTGGATTCAGTCAGGTGGGAAACACAAGCTTTTAAATGTGTGGATGTTGCTAAGGCAGAATTTCTTGAAAGGACCAATCAGAGGCTACCAAAGGGCAACGCACTTGGGTCTCCTTCCTCCTGTGGGGAGTCTGTCTATCTTTCAAATAAACTTTCCTTTCACTTACTCCTTTGTCTGCGAATTCATTCTTTGATTTTCCGAGACAACAAACCCAGACCTGAACACCATTGTTTGGTTTCAGTGGGTAGTCATGTCCTAGGCCAGTATCTTTCTTGACAAGGTCAATGATTACCCAACGGAGCCTCTTATCTTTTTGCATCTACACACTTTTGTAATGTCAGAGTCATTTCCTTTTTCCCAGACCTCTTAGGGCACAATCTCTCACCATAGCAGAGACCATGGGACCCTTCACTATTATCTTGCTCTCCCCAAACCATCTCTATGTGCTGTTAACTACCCTGTATCCACAAATGTAAAAGAAGTATTTATTTATTTATTTTACTCTTTATCCAACCTCAAAAGTTTCCCATATTTGTTTCTCCTGCTTCCCTAGTCTACCACCAATGGATTTCATATAATCCTCCTCTTTCTTACCTCTCCTCCATGATTGAAAAGGAAAAAACAAAAACAAAAAACTGCAAGACTACCACATTCCAGAGCATTTTCTTTGTTTCTTGGGAATTGTCATCAATTTGGCTCAAATAAACTCATAAAAATTCTCTACAGGTTTGGATGTCTTATGTCAACAAAACACAGGTCTTGCATACCTGTTATTGTTTTGAAAGTTTCAAAATAATACTTTTTAAGATGAAATCATTACAATTTTTATTTTAGAAAAAATTTACACTCTAAGTTTATTATTTGTCAATGGTTAGAAGGGTATTTATGATTAAAGAGTAAATCATTTGAAAAATTACAGTATTCTGCAACAGATTCAACTAATACATGTGCCAGATGTTGCAGATGTAAAGTTAAAATGCTGTCCACCCCCAGAGATGCTTTTAATATACAAGACGGTGATATGAATATAAATATATAAAAGTGTCCAAATAAAATTTTAAATAAAAAAAATGAAAACACTAAGGTTTGGGAAAAATAATTTTAACTGGGAAAGCAAGTTACTTATTTAATTCAATGACTAGATATTGAGAGCTATTTCATGCCAGACACTTTACTTAGGAGCTAAACATACTTTTAAGTTGCTAGTTTATTGTGAAACAGAAGGAAAACCCATATTAAAGAGTAACATTTGATGATGCACTGATATAAAATGTGTTCATGCAACTTAGAAGATGTAACATTTCAGACTTCCAGTCAGGATGGCAGGTAGGTAAACACAGTCTCACTTCCTTCCACAACCACATCAAAATTACAAATAAACCACAGCACAACCATCACTCAGAACCGCCTGACACCGAGCTGGATGCAGTCCTACAGCTGCGACATTAGAGCAGCAGCCACACCCAGACTGGTAGGAGGCGGAGGGGACGGGCTGGGCCCACAGCCACGTGTGGGGATAAAAATCAGGGGGACACCTCGTCTGGGAAGGTCCTCCCTGAGGACTGAGGGGTCCCTGTCCCACACCAGGTGCCCAGCTCAGGGTTCCAGTGCCAGGAAGAGAGTCCCCATCACTTCTGGCTGGAAAACCAGTGGGAACTGAGGCTCAGGGAGGCTGAGGCGGCTGGAGCCCAGGCAGCTCCTCTTAAAGGGCCTGTGCACGGACTTATCCCAACTTACTTCCTCTGAGCTCCTAGAGGAGGCAGCTTGAGGGGTGCCAGAGACATACGGGGAAGAACTGAGCTGTTTGGCCTTGGAATGAGGGCTTGAGAGGGGACTTTCTCCTGGACAGATGTGTTGGCAAAGGCTGATGTTTCTTTGGTGAGCCCTTCCCTGGGGTGGCAGACAGCTGCCATATCTGGGACTCCAGCAACCTGGCTCACACTGTTGGCCCCGCCCTGGTGATTCCCTGAGGCCCCGCCCCACCCAACTTTCCTACTCACCCAAGCTGTTTCCAAAGGTTTTACCATAGAATTGGCCTGTCTTAGACCCTGCTTCAGAGTTTCCTAGAATCTCTCAAACAAGCAGCATCTGGTCTCAGTGAGCCCCATACGACTCTTAAGTGGCCCCAGGCCTGGCACTAGAAGAAGCCAGCCTTGGTTCACAACTTGGCTTTTCCTGGGCATCTTCAAGCCCAGCACAAGAAGCACCAATCGGCAGATCACTCTGTAGCTCATGCCAGGTAGCCCTGTATAGAACACAGGCAGTGGCTGACCTTGTCCCAGAGCCAGCACACCCAGTAAACAGCTTTAGACTACATTGAAATGCCACCACCCAACCACCTCCACAAGTGACACATTCAATGAGCAGACTCAGTAGGTACCAGAGCCCTGATGAAGTAAGTCTTGCTCTGTGTGGTGGGCCCTACACAGCTGATTCTCCAAGGTATTCAGAGGCCAGTGGTCAGTGGGCACAGCCAGTCCTTGCAGCTGATCAGCCTGAGTAAATCTCTTCCATCGAGGTGCCAAAAGCAATCAAGACTCAATTACAACAGAAGGGTGTACAGTACACACTAGGGGTGCACCTCGAGGGCCTAGCTAGAGTGATCAGGGAGGCTGTGCCACTGGATCCTACAGGACACCTACAATAATAGGCCACTACAGGAGGCCTAGGAGACATAGCCACTCTACCTAATACACAGAAACAATCACAGGGAAGCAGCCAAATGAGGAGACAAAGAAACATGTCACAAATGAAAGGAAAGAATAAAACTCTAGAAAAAGATTTAAACAAAATGGAGATAAGCAATCAATCAGATGCAGAGTTCAAAACACTGGTTGCTCAAGGAACTTGGTGAGACCTTCAAGGAACTTAAGGAGACCTACAAGAAACTTAGTAAGAATATCAACAACATAAAAAAAGACCAGTCAGAAATGAAGGATGCACTAACTGAAATAAAGCATAATTTATAGGGAATCAATAGTAGAATAGGTGAAGCCAAGAAGCAAACCATCGATTTGGAATATAAGGATGCAAAAAACACCTAATCGAAACAGCAAAAAGAGAACAAGAATACAAAAAAAATGAGGACAGTATAAGGAGCATCTGGGACAACTTCTAGCATGCCAATATTCACATCATAGGGGTGCCAGAAGAAGAGGGAGATCAAGAAATTGAAAACCTATTTGAAACAATAATGACAGACAACTTCCCTAACTTGGTGAAGGAAACAGACATACACTCCAGGAAGCACAGAGAGTCCCAGACAAGATGAACCCAAAGAGGTCCACACCAAGACACATCATCATCAAAATGCCAAAGGTTAAATACAAAGAGAGAATCTTAAAAGCAGCAAGAGAGAAACAGCCTGTAACCTACAAAGGAGCTCCCATAAGACTGTCAGCTGATTTCTCAAAAGAAACTTTGCAGGCCAGAAAGGAGTGGCAAGAGACATTCAAGGTAATGAAAAGCAAGACCTACAACCAAGATTACTCTAGCCTGCAAAGGTATCATTTAGAACCAATGGACATATAAAGAGTTTCCCAGACAAGAAAAAGCTAAAAGAGTTCATCACCACCAAACCAGTATTATATGAATGTTGAAGGGTCTTCTTGAAGGAGAAGAAGAACAAAAATATAAACAATAAAATAGCAATTAATACATATCTGTCAACAATTGAATCTACAAACAAAATGAGCAAGCAGAACAGAAACAGACTCCTAGATACAGAGAACTTTTTGTTGCTTGCCAGATGGGTGGAGGCTGGGGGGATGGTTGAAAAAGATGAAGAAATTAATAAGTACAAATTGGTTGTTAGACTGATGAACCTCAAAGGGAAGGGGAGAGGGAGGGCAGGATGAGATAAACCGAAGAACTTCTATGCATACATGCATAACAAATGGACACTGATAATACTGGGGGGGAGGAGGAGGTCAATGATGAAAAAAGGGGGACATCTGTAATATATTAAAAAATAAGTAAATAAATAAAAAATAAATAACGATTATTAAAAAAAGAATATGTAACATTTGAACTCTGTATTGTAGGATTAATTGGAAGATTTCTTTATGTGTTCCAATAGATATATGCCACTAATTTTTCAGCAGATTTTCTTTGATACATTTTATTTTATTTTTTTATTCTCACCCGAGGACATTTTTCCATTTTTTGTACAGATAGAGTGGGAGGGAGAGAGAGGAAGAGAGAGAGAGAGAGACATCAATGTGAAAGGGACACATCGAGTGGCTGCCACCCGCACGACCAACCAGGGCCGGGGACAAACTGCAACCAAGGTACATGCCCTTAGCGGAAACCGAACCCGGGTCTCTCCAGACCGCAGGCCAACTCTCTAACCACTGAGCCAAACTGGCCAGGGCGATACATTTGATTTTAAAAGGTCACACATTATAGTTTACATTTTCTAAGAAATAAGTTCTTCTTTAGTTTAATTCATAACAAACTGATGAAAATAAAACCTCAATATTTTATTCTACATTCTAACATTCATTGCATGAAGTATTTAGTCTAAGTTGAAATTTGACTAATGAAAGATGTATAGTCAACCTTGTGCAAAGATTTCCTGGAAGCAAATACTTAAGCCAGAAAAGAAACTTCATTTCTCATTAACCCCTATTTACAAATACAAAAAAAATATCATGTCATGAAAATTTAAAGGCTCTTAAATATTTTGAAATTCTTTAAAAATGTCCTTTGTCTGCATTCTAGGTTCAAATACATTGTTCCATGCTTTGCATTTAGTTCACCTAGGAACAACTTCGTAAAACCAATAGAGAGAGGCTATTCTTTAATTACTCAATTATGTGACACGTGGTGCCAGAAACATATCCCAAAGGAGTGATTATCACATGATGACCATATCCTCTCTTCTGTCTTACTGCTAATTAAATTAATTAATTAAGTGGTCTGTCCCCAAGTGGACTTGATTTAATGTGCCG
This sequence comes from Molossus molossus, assembly GCF_014108415.1. Classification (NCBI taxonomy): domain Eukaryota; kingdom Metazoa; phylum Chordata; class Mammalia; order Chiroptera; family Molossidae; genus Molossus; species Molossus molossus. The sequence goes on along the minus strand of NW_023425377.1, from coordinate 118,439,416 downwards.
CATATAATTAGCAGCTCCGGAAACCGAGATGAGATGATTTTGTTCATGGTAACACAAAAGCCACGATCCGAACTTTGTAATAATACAAGTGAAGAAAGATATTTTAATCTTTTTTTTAATTAAAGTGTTTTTTGTGGAAAAAGATAGTAACACTGCAAGAGAATATTTTGGCAGGTGTATACGAAACATATAATTCATATTTGCATTAACGCTGCTTGAAGAAATTGAAGCTGTCTGGGAACATGATGGATTTTATATATTAATGTTAATAAAGCACTTTTTACCAATTTACAGGTAATATAACTGATGGTCAAAAGTACCAATCCTTCAGCCACCTATCCAAGGTTAGAATTTTAGCTCTGCCATATCCTGGCTGGGTGATCTTTGGAAACATTTATCATCTACACGAGACTGAGTTTCTGCAAATGTGGGTATTATAATGCCTACATATTTGGGTTGTTGTGAAAAATTAAATGAGTTATTGCATGTAAACAGTAAAACTGAATGATTTTCATTATTATATTAGTAATACAATTTATACCATTCTATTTTTATTGAATTATATATGTGAACATATAAAATAAGTCATAAAAATGAAACTGTTGGCCTGGCTGGTTTGGCTCAGCAGTTAAGAGCGTCGGCCCATGGACCAATGAGTCATGGGCTCGATTCTGGTCAAGGGCATGTACCTCGGTTGCAGTTTGTCTCTGGCTCTGGTCGGGGTCGTGCAGGAAACAGCCAGCCGATGTGTCTCCATCATGTCGATGTTTCTCTCTGTCTCTATCTCTGTCTCTCTCTCTCTTTCCCCCTCCCACCCTATCTGATAATAAATAGAAAAATATCCTCAGCTGAGGAATAAAAAGAAAGAAAGAGAAAGAAAGAAAGAAAGAAAGAAAGAAAGAAAGAAAGAAAGAAAGAAAGAAAGAAAGAAAATGAAACTGTTGACTCATAAAAGATAGATGTATCTCAGGAAGATCAGATAGCAAAAAATAGAAAATCACTGCAGATATCTCTCCTAGAAACAAATAAATGTAATACTTACCTAGTTTTTATTAGACGCCTTGAAGTTGTTTCTTCTTTAAAATGGTCAGCATATACAGATTATGATAAAAGAAAATGTGATTTTTCTCATTATGCACATTACATTTAGATGTACATAGAAAATGAGATAAAATGTATTGAAAATAATTGTTAAACCAAAATGGCTATTAATCTCTAATAAACCCATTTTTACATTATAATGCAACCATTAGTTAAAAAGACACGCAATGTCTTTTTTTTTTTTTTTTTCCCTTTATTGATTTTAGAGGTGGAGGGGAGAGGGAGCGAGAGATAGAAACATCAATTGGCCGCCTCCTGCATGCCCCCCACTGGGGATTTGGCCACAACCTGGGCATGTGTCTTGACCAGAAATCTAACTGGCGACCTCTTGGTGCATGGGTCAACGCTCAATCACTGAGCCACACCAGCCAGACAAGGTTTATGAGAAATTAATAATAATTTTGGCTTGACATTATTTTCAATATCATTTTATCTGATACAGGCACTCAGTGTCTTAATTCATATCCATCTCTTCTGCACACAGATGGGTATACTTAGTACAAACATATAATAGTTATCTCAACTTACTCTTACACGAAGTTACATTTCAGTCCTTGACAACTCTGGACAGGTTTTTTTCTCTTAATATTTGAAGTGAAATTGTTCAACAATATTTTCTCACAGATTTAAACGTGTCTGCAATCAACCTTTTCAGTTCCAACATTAGCACACTCCACCCTCTCTTTTTTTTTTTTATCTGAACACCTTCACATTTGTCCCTTTGTCGTCCTCATTTCTCCACTTTCCTGACCATTTTCACTGTGTGGAAATTCTATTACTGGTCATCCTGTTACCCCATCTTTATCCATTGTGATGATATCTCTGCCCGACATAAATGGAAACCTCATTTAGTATTATATTGTGTACTACATTGTACTTTGTATTAATGGGTTACTGTGTTTTGCTTCAATGTATCTTTCCCTTCAACAGCCCAAATTTAATTTATTTATGTTTTTTCAAACTTCTATGTGTTTAAATGTTACTCTCCTAAATTATAAAATCATCAAATTCACAAGCAAGTGGAAAATTCGAGGAAGCATAAACAGATCAGGCTAACATGTTTCTAGCATCTAATCCAAGGATATCATCTTCATAATCATCACCATTTATAGTCAGTAATTTAATTTTTTATATGTTTTTATTGATTTGAGAGAGAGAGAGGAAGGGAGAGGGAGAGGGAGATAGAAATCAATGAGAGAGAAACATTCAGAGGCTGCTTCCTGCACGCTCCCTACTAGGATAGAGGCCGCAACCTGGGCATGTGCCCTGACCAGGAATCTAACCTGGCAGTAATACTGTTCAACATTTTTACATTGAATGTCTATTTTAGATGATATTCTCAATTTAATACATTCTGTGTTTTTCACCATAGTTGAGGTACAGAATATTTTCAAAGATCTCATTTATTTTTGTTCTTGATCATTTTTTTTTTTTGGTACTTATTAATATATCAGCAATGCTCTTTATTTTTTTTTTATTTCAACACCAAAATAGTATTCTGTCTGTAATGTTCTTTGGGGTACTTTTCACATGTTCCTTATAGCTCTATAGGTGAAATAATTTTCTACATAACTTTCTTGGTTTAGCTAATTTATTCAGACTCCTGAGGAATTTGAAATCTGAGAATTTCAGTAATTTAAAAAATTATATTAATTTTTAGCAGTTTTTTTATTTCATTTTCATCTACTGTTTGATTCTTAAGTTGCTGTGCTTGGGCCATCATTCTGGTATCTGTTCCTGCTCAACCCTCTTCTGTTGATCATACACAGTAGAGCTTGGTCTGAAATGTTTTCTGGGACCACTCTTTTTTTTTTTTTTTTTTATCCTCACCCGAGGACATTTTTTGTTCAGATAGAGAGGGAGGGAGAGAGAGGAAGAGAGAGAGAGAGAAACATCGCCGTGAAGGGACACATCGAGTGGCTGCCACCCGCACGACCCACCAGGGCCGGGGACAAACTGCAACCGAGGTACGTGCCCTTAGCGGGAACCGAACCCGGGTCTCTCGGGACCGCAGGCCGACGCTCTAACCGCTGAGCCAAACCGGCCAGGGCTCTGGGACCACTCTTAATTCTCTTCATACCCTCTTAAAATAGAGAATATACATATTTTATATCCCCCAAGCTACTTTATCAAGAGGTAGTTTCTGGGTCATTACTATGTTATTTATCCAATGCCCTACACTACGCCTAACAAAGTTCATGACAACGAATGATAGTCTTCTGCAGTCCTGCAAAGCCAAGTAGGAGCCTTTTCATATTTATATTTCTCTCTTCCAGTGAGAACAGAAGGTGGAGTGGTGGCCTCCATCCCCAACCTGACTCAGAAGTTCTGGTTCCCTCCAATCATGATAAATAATTTCGGGTCCATTTTTCAACAATGAATATGAAACAGCATTTTTGATGATTTTTCTACTAGAGTTTGAGTCTTAGCTTGCACCATTTGATATAGCACTTAGTATTGCTAATTTCCTGTTGAAATATTTTTCTACTTAAAGACCAGAATCATATCAAAGAGCAGATGACATAGTTTCTATGCTCATGCTATTGATGGGACCTTTCCTCATCTGTCCTAGAGGATTTTAAGTAGATCTGTTTTAAATTCACATCTGTGTTATTGGTGTTACCTGGGCTGGACATCTCTCCCAGACTTTTTTTTCTGGCGTTGTAATAGTTTATCTAAATAATGCTCAATGCCTTTTGCAATTCTGCTAACCCAGGGGATTATTGTCTGACAACCAACTGCTTGCCTGAAAGGAAGTTACGCTGAAGAGGCACCTGCTGTCAAGATTCATTTCTTTAGAGTCTTACTATGGTAAAATGTGTTCTTTCTAACCTCAACCATTATACTGATAGAATGTATGTGAAATATTGGAATAAATGTTTGTATAACATACTATCCCCTACAGCCAACATCTGTGTGCTCTATATTTAATCTTATACACAGATATAACGTATAGGCATATACTTCTGAGCAGAACCTAAATCTATGCATATCCTAAGTGTTGAAAAAAATAGTATAGTTAAAATTCTAAAATCTATCTATCTATCATCTATCTGTCTATCTATCTATCTATCTATCTATCTATCTATCTATCTATCATCTGTCTATCATCTATCTATTATTATCTTTCTATCCAACTATCTGTCTATCTAGGACTTCAACAAAAATTGTAGCCAACACATCATCTCAAGGACATTATAATTATACTGTTTAATAAAATTATAAGAAATATGCCATTTCAAATAATTGAGAAAAGTTAAAAAGACCTCAGGTAACAATAAGAGCTCAATTTGAGGCCCTTTTGAGCTACTTTTATAATTACAGTATTATTTTTCCCTTATCTCAGGCATGCCAATTGTTAAGTATCTGTTACTTACATGCCTATTATTACTGAAGACAGAATCTGGTCCAAAAATTCCATTATCCAGGCCAATAATAATACCAAAGTCTCAGTTAAAATTAGTTCTTATATTTTATGTGTTGTTCTCAAATGTGTTTGCTTAAATTTGAATTTTACCCTTGGTCATTGAATCAACCAATGTCACCTTCTCTGCCTCTTCAGTTTCACATTTAATATAAAATCCTACAACATCTATTTTCCTAATACTTTTAAGGTGCTGCCATTTTAATGAGGAGAGAAACTAACAAGGGCTAATAAGTGAAAGAACATGGCCACAGCTGCTTTAAGCTCAAAAAAGGTGTAGTGTTCTGAAACTCCTTGTCCAAGTTTCTTTTCTCAGAGTACAAGTGCACAACTCTGTGGTAACAGGCAAAACGATTAATTGATTCAAAATAAACAACACATCACTGCTTCCGCGGAAAGGAAGTCTGGATTGCAAAAGAAAACTAGACCAGTGGCACCTTTCTTTGATCCAAATGATTCTGGAAGTGGATGGATATAAGGAGACACCTTTTATAGCATCATGCCAGGAAGGTTAACTACTTTTTATGCTTCAAAGTCACTCTCACTGTCTAGGGAACATCACGCCTAAATTGGAAAGGGCACATCTTTGGTTTAGCGGTCTTTGTCTGATTAATAAAGGAAGCCAAGCTAGTTCTTTTTATTGTTACTTTTAACCATTTATGGTTTATCATTCTACATTCTATATTGATGGAGAAGCAATGATATACACTTGGTTCATATAAAAGTTCTATAAATTAACTGAAAGAGAAATATTATTAGACTGTATCATGTAATACACATTCATTTAATGTACTGCATATAAATATAGTTATAAAACATTTCTATGTTTCCTTATTCCTCCCTTTTTGGAGAAGGGGAAGAGAGAGGTTGTCAGTCTTTTAATTTGGATTATATTGCAGCCAAGGAAAAATTAAACATTTATGGGTATTTATAGATAGGGTCTCTTATGTGTGTGGTTGCGAGTCGAAATCCTTTTGCTCTGGTGACTTTCTGCATTTACACCTTTCCCCTCCAAACACCCCAGAAGGAATATCAAACACTCTTATCTGGATTGAGTGAAACTGGGAATAAGTAGGTAGGTCTGTTGGAGGTATTTTGGCAGCTAATTTAGTGAATGCTGTTGCTGATACAATCAGATAAGTTTAACAAAGGAGATGTTCTGCCTCATTAAATGCACAGCCCTCAGATCCTGACATTCGTACTCAGTCTGTATTACTTTTTCCAGTGTCAGTATTCAGATATCAGCCAGATCTTTAATAACATTTTAACATAGTCATTGTATGCAAAGATCAAAGAAAAAAAAGATGTTTTTGATCACTACCTCACAATGGAAATTGTTTAGTCTTTAATTGTCCAGTGAGAAGGATTCAATAGGCCTTGGATGTATTTATAAAAATGCATTAATTTACTATTGCAGCGTAAAAATTACCAGACTTTCCCCCTTAAAACAATATCCACTTATTTGACAGTTCTCTTTAATTGGGTTGGTTCTCCACTTATGGTCACAGGAGGCTGAAATCAGACTGGAAGCCAGTCTGAGATGTAATCTGGGCGCTCTGGGAAAGGAACCCCCCCAAACTCACTCAGGTTGTTGGAATTCAACCTCTTGTGGGTACAGAATGAGGTGTGCATTTCCTAGTCAGCTGTCAGCCACCACCCATCTGCTCTCAGCTCCTTAGGGCTTGTCCACATTTCTTGGGACATGGCTTGCCTACCTTCAAAGCCATCTGCAGCATCTCAAGTACGTCTAACCTTGCGTTTTCAACCTGACTCTTCTTCGCCTCTCCTCTTTAATCCCAGAATACACCTCCATTCTTCCATGTGTGTCTAGAAGAATTCAACAAATAAAGTCTGTCTTGTGTTAGACTAGAGAGTAAATGCACCTCAACAACTTCCCTTTTGACAATTAAAACATGATACTTTTCAATGCCCATTTGTTGTAAGAAAAGTAACGTAGCAGTGTTCTTTCTAAACTATTTTCCAGAGCCCAATGGTGCCTGAAGGATTCTGAGGGACCCTCGAGGGTCTAAGACTGCTGCCGACAAATGTCCTGCCGTGCTCTGGGGAACTCTGCAGAGAGATCTTGGGCTGCCACAATTTGAAAGTGTTAAAAGACCTAAAAGTAAGAAAAGTTGAGTGGATTTGACACAAACTCCCTAGGAACCAATAAATTCATGTCTGGGAGAGACGTGCACATATTTGCATTTTTTACCAATGTTATAAACATTACAAATATTCAGTATTTGTAACATTTTTAAAGATAAAATACAAACAAAGTCAAAGTATTTTCCCAAATACTATAGAAATTATTGATCTTTATTTAGGGGAATTTCTCTATGATTCTAATTTAAAAATAATTATCTAGATTTTTTTTTTTCCCCATAATTCCAGTTTTGGGTAATATATACATTACTCCGTCATACTGGGGAAAAAAGTGCCACATTTAAAAAATGGTGATGATATTCGAAAACTTGCCAAGAATGAAATATATACTTATACAAATTGTGCATCATAGCAAATCATTGTATGATCTCAGCATGGACCTTTGCGGTATTTGCACACTTCCCTCAACAATCTACTGTATGTTTTAGCTTTTATATGAATGTCTGACTTAATTTCAGTGACAAAATATTTGCTCTCACTGATCTTTCTCTTTTGAATAATAAAAATAATAAACTTCATAGAAAAAGGTATTTTTTCACCCTTTCACAAAATTATCTGAAATCCAATTCGTGGGTTTCACTTCGGTTTCTCATTCAGTTTTAGCCAAAATAAAACCGTTAATTTAACACCGTGCAGTTGGATGTGCTCCTTAGTGATGTCTGAGGTCAGGCTATCTGACTCAACACTTCCTAACAGGAGGACAGAGAACTTCATTTCAGGACGGCACCTACCCTGATTCTGCCGCTGACCTATCTATTACCCTGTAGGATCATAAGGTATTTCCATATTATGTAAAAGGCAGCATGCATCAAAGGTGACATATGCCATTTGGGGACTTTATTATAGTTCACCTAATAAATTGCAAGGAGAGTCAAGTCAAAATGAGATTTCAGAATGTAAAATCGCATTCACTCCAGGGGCTGACCTGGAGCTGTTCTATTTAATGCTTGTTCTGTCCCATAGGGGAGGCGCCTCCTCATGGGGAAGTCTGAACAGCATCACTCAGTTTCCCTCACCGAGTACCTGCACATTCACAGTTCTGTAATCTCATTTTAAGTGTCTCTTGCAAATTGAATCATGCCCTATGAGGACAGATACCGTCGTTTGCAAGAAAAATATATAGTGAGCCACAAACTATACTCACGTACGGCTAAATATAGTTTTCAATACATTTAGGTGAAAATAGAGGTTTCCTTCCTATTAGGTTGCATTTTTAAAATGTATTTTAGGCAAATGGCTGAGAATAAAAATACTCCCCTCTTGTTTTAGCAAGGTAACAGATTAAATTTGCAAAGGTGCTTTCCTGCCGACCCTAAAACATGGCAATACATTTGCAAGAGACAGTTCTAAAGAAAAGCCTTCTCTTTTGTTCCTTACAACACGCTGTCACACATGTCTTGCCAGCCTGACTACATTTGTTTACCAGAATTATGTAAATATACAAAATCAGTACATACACCACACTCTTCAGTGTTGGTGAAATTACAAAGTAAATAGAGAATGAGAGAATAAGTATGGTTCTTGTTCTTATGAATCACACATCTAAAGGCTGGAAAAGTAAATGTATTGTATTTAAAGCAATAAAACAAAGACAACATTACAAACTAAATGACATTTTGAAATAGCCGTTTACTTAAGTCGTAAACCATTCAGAAGCTGAAAAATTAAAAATAGAGGTAGTATGAGTAAGAATAGCTATGGAAGGATTTCATCCAGTGACTTTTAAGCTGCTTGGACTAGAAATGTATTAAGATCAGCTCATAAAAAATAAAAATAAAAATTTTAAATAAAGATAAATCAGGGAAGTTACATTTCGCAAAGACTGGAATATGACCATATAGCCACCGTTTTTTTATGATTCATGTGATTTGTTTCCCATCATTTCTGTTTCATCTACTGAAGCCTGTTGTCTCAGATTGCAGATGAACCAACAAGAACTCATACTCACTAAGTTTCCTAATATCAAAGTACCCAGTGTTGCTTAATGAACTCAGTCTTTGGGTCCAAATCAAATTACAGGAGAAATGATGTCTTTGGTATTTGGCCTTTATTGGTGGCATGTTTCACTCTGAGACCAATCTTTTGCGGTTAGTTAGCTGGAGGACAGAATAACCTAGAAAAATCAGGTCCTACTTGGTCAACTCCTTCAACAAGTAGCACGGATAATATCTCTCAAAAGAGGCTGTGTAGTGCTAGCCGGTTGAATTAGCAGTGAGAACATCAGCCTTGTGAACAGAAGGGTTGTGGGTCTGATTCAAGTCAAGGGCACTACTTGGGTTACAGGTTTGATCCCCGGCCCTGGTCAGGGTCATTGGGGAGGTAACCAATTGATGTGTCTCTCTCACATCTATGTTTTTCTATCTCCCTTCTCCATTCTACACTATTTAAAAATTGATAAAAAAAAAATATCCTTGGGTGAGGATTAACAACCACAAAAAAAGAGGCTGTGTATAAGAAAGCAACACTTGACCTTGATAATTCAAATAGTCATTTAGAAGAAAAAGAGAATGAGCTTATTTAGATGAGTCTTGAGGTGAGCTGTAATGGAGAGACAGTTTGTTTTCATTTATAGGGAGAATGTCCATTGTTTGATGATTTGTAAATTAATCCTTTTAAAAATGCATGTGTGTCATCCTGGGTAGGTATCTGAATTCATGGGCATAAAATGTGGTGCTGAGAAACAAGAGTGAAAATGTCTTGGGGGTAAAACAACTATATTTCAGAGATTTGAGTTATATTGGGGTTTTGGAAGCCAAAAACAAAAACGAAAGAAAACAAAAAACACAAAGTATATTCAAATAATGCATTACTGACGGGTGTGTTTAATTTGTTTTTGTTTTGATTTTGATTGTTTCTTTGGCAGTTGTTACAGAAAAAGATAAGGCAAAGGAAGCAAAAATAAAAGATAATTCCAAGAAGAGAATCAGGCAAGGTAAATATATAAACAATACTCTATCTATTGTACAATTTCACAGGTTAGTACCTGGGTCACCTTAATATTTTAGAAGGATTCCAGTTATACAGATACAATGAACCCAATCATGATACTACATTTCACTATAATGCTCAAGTAATTTTTATTATTACTTGTGTTCATGATCTTAGTTAACTTGAATAGTTTTGATCATGAGTAGATCACAGTTGAAATAAAGATGGCTGGACCACTCCAAGCATCAGCTCTATAATATAATAGTTACTTCCAAGAAAACTATGTTACAGAATAACTGTTCGCATCTGTCACTAACATCCTGCTCTCATCTATCAATTTATGCACTATATATTTTCCACAACCCAAAATACTCTACATTTATAAAAGGCAAGCAGAGCTGAGTGTCAAAGAACTCCATGTTAATCTGCTGTAATCACCAGAATGAACTCTGGTCAAATACATGTTTGTTCAAATGCACTTTTACACTATGACTTCACTAATATCTTGCATATCAAATGCAGCTTTGATTCACCAGCAGTCTGTGACTAATCCACCATGTGTGGAAGGGCAGGGGGACATCCACCTTTGCTTTAACACAACCCTTCTTTAGGTAAGTGTCTCCTGAGATTATTCTCTCTCCTCCTCCTTAAGAGGATCCAAACAATAGAATATGGTTATTTTGATCATGTTTTTAAAATTCTATTACAAAGCTTCAAATGGAGGAAAAATGAGAAATATCTGTAACAAAAACAAATTAATAAATAACTTTAAAAAAAGAGGAAAACAGCAACAACAAAATAGATGTTTTGACATTGCAGAGAAGAAAATGGAAGGTGAAGAACTGGGGACTAGGCAAGACAGTGAAAGGAAAAGGAAAAGAAAAACAGAAATATTTCAGAGTTGTTTCCTGAGATTCTTTATACAGATGTGATATTAGAACATACCATTTTTTAAAAGTAATTAGAGAGGTGATATGTTTGCTCACCATTGAATATGTCATTGTAACATCTAACAGAATTTGGTTATGCATGCATGATTCAGTCCTTTATATCTTCCCACGCAATGAGAAACAAAATCAGACAAACTTTTTGCAATGTAAAAATCTATCAATAATACCAGGACATGTGTAGTCAAAACTATGAAGGTGATTTTGGAATCATATACAACTAAAAAATGCATGGTCATCTCAAACTAAGCAAATCATTGACCTAATTATGAAATATGTTTTTTTTTTCTTTTTAAACTAGTACTCATTGGCTGTCTTCTCTTTAGTCCAGGACAGAAAGTCAGATTGTATAAATATCCCATTGATACCTGGATATAATTTTTAATAGTAGAAGCCCATAAAACTTTTAAAAGTCCCCTGTATCCTATATCTTTCTATGAAAAAAAATTTCAATGCATATTAAGATGAGTAACATTCCAGTTTATCTTGAATTAAGAAGAAGCAAACAGAGAAAGTAGAAAAATATGTAAATCCCTAACTTTACAAAGCATATTTGAATGCTCGCTAGAACGTGAGAGTTTGACTATTAGCTGAAATTAAAACTAGCCATACACTTTATGTATTTACAAGCATTGTATCTCTGTAGAGCTCTTAGTATTCTAGGAAACACAAATAAATAAAAGGCAGATCCATATGCACTCCAAAAATATATAAAAATGATAAATGACTGCAATCACAAAATCATTTTAAAGAGATGTTGGGAATCCCATATGTAGCATCTTGGTAAATTAATGTACTAAAAGAACCATTCCATTGAGAGAAAAATAGACTAAAAATTGTAAAGAAAGTAATAAAATGTTAAAGTTAATCACTGACCTAAGATTGTGGAATCCCAGAGGCCAAAATGAAAGAGAAAAAAAAGAGCTTTTATTGGCAATCGCATACCCTAAACATCTTCACCCTTTGGGTAAGAGCAAAAGGCTTATTAACTTGAGTTATTGTTTTGATGGCTGGAAAGATGAAGAGATAGGAGATAAGTCCCTTCTGCAGGGGTAGGGACCTTAAATGATGACACTTGCAGTGTGAAAGTGAGCAAGAAGACCTGATCCTAACACACAGTAGTGGTCACCAAGGAAAGGTGCCTGTCTTGTGTTTGTGGCTGGTATAACCTGCACACGCACACACACACACACACACACACACACACACACAATTGAATATTCATAAACACAATCTAGGCATCACATGAACTGAAATAGAATGTAAGTCACAGTGTGGAAACTATAATAATCTGAGATAAAAAGTTGCCCCAGTGAGTGGAAGAAGCAAAGGCAAATCTTGTCAGAGAAGTACTGCTTCTATCCAGACTTTAAATATTTCCCAAAGAAAAAATATCAAGAACATAGGTCCATCGGTAAAGTTCTCATAATAACAAACATGAAAGAAATATTGCAGAAGAAGGCAGACACATGATTCAGATCAGCATTGATTTCAGTAATTAGATTTATCAGAAACAAAATACAAAATATTGATTATATGTCCCATATATTAAGACCATAAAAACTACGAACTAGAAACAATACACAAAATGACAAACAAATTTGAAATATCTAAATCTAATATCCAAAAGTAAAATATTTAATTATGAAATCAGGGAGAATTAGTGGACTATTTGCACAGAATTAGTGGACTATCTGGTTCAATCCCCTTTATTAGAAGATCTAATGGTCTTCTAATAACAGTAACAGATCATGAGGGATTTAACAGCTATCACCTCATCCATTTGCAAGTACTGGCATTTTTATTCTAGAAGAGACAAAAAAAATAAAGGAAACAACATTCATATGCATCCCAGAATATAGATTATAAGAAAATAATCAACTACTGGAATTACAACATTACTTGAAATCTGAGCAAAGAATCTGGACCGTGGCACACACTGGAGAGATAAAATGCGTGACCTATAATTTAAGAACCAGAAGGTAAAGGCAAAAGATATGAGGCATGTACACTGAGGGGCTGAGGGTGGTGATCACAGTACAGAAGAGGACGCAGTTAACAAAAAGTGCTTGAGAATTTTCTGGAAGGAGAAGTCTCATAGTACTTACTGTTGTAACTACTAATTAAATATGTTTAAAATCCAGACATTTTGAAATGGTAAGAGATAAACTTTGTCATTTTATTATGCTTACATTAAATTATAAACATATACCTTATAATTTTAAAAACATATAGTTTTAAAACCTTTTTTTAACCAAGAAATATATTTTCATTTATTTACTTATTTAGTTTTAGAAATGTGAATGACCAGTTAAAAATATTGGCCCCACTCTGGCCTGTGTGGCTCACTTGGTTGGCGTGTCATTCCACGCACTGAAAGGTGACAGGTTTGACTTCTGGTCAAGGCACATACTCAGGTTTCAGGTTCAATCCCAGGTCAGGCTGAGTATAGGAGGCAACCGATCAATGTCTTGCTCTCACATTGCTGTTGCTCTCTCTCTCTCTCTCTTTCCCCCTTCCTCTCTAAGAGAAATAGAAAAAAGAAAAAAAATATGGGCCCCAGACGTGTTTCCTTAAAGCATAATCTCCATATAAAGACAGTAAAAAAGTCAGACTTCTACCTAACATGATACAACATGTACAACAGAAAATATTTTCACCCTTTCCTTAGAAGAGGGTGATGTTCACTTTTCCCCTTTGACATCCTGCCACTTAAATGCTGTGGTATAAAGCCAGCGATTTAAAAAATTTTGGAGTAATTACTTCTAGTGTGTTTACCAAAGTTCCCTTTATAACAATGTTGTGTCTGTGAGAATGAATATGCCAATAGAATTTTAGTTACAGTATTATATCAATAGTGAGAATGTTTTTGGGGAATTAGGGTATCCCTTTCCCCACTGAGTGCTGGGGGTGGAGTCCTTACGATACTCAAGGAAAAGAATTTTGTGAGACTCACACAGGAGATTGAGTGATTTTTATTTGCGTGGAATTACATCTTAAGGTTTCCAAAGTCCCATTTCTCTTAATCCAGTCCCGGAAAAAGTTACCTGGGGATTCTGTACACCAAGAGCAAAGCCCGTCTTCAGAGATTTTATTCTACGTGGCAGCCGCCTCCAGGTCAGCAGCAGGCCAGCTGCAGCCTATCAATCAGTCCAGTGCGTGTAGGGTTTGCATGGCTGGGAGCCACGTGGGTGAATTCAGGGAGCAGGCGTCACAGCCTCGCAAGCCGAACTCAACAAGAGAAAACCAAGAGCACGAGAGAGAGAACTTCTCTGTTGAGGGGGTTAAATAACCCATATTTCCTGCCCTTGCAGGGGCCACGCCTATTCTGGCCAATGACCTGTGCCCGCATGTGACTGACAGCACGCACCTTCCCTAGACCCCAGATTTACTGGGCACGTGTCTCTCTCCTCCCTGTGCAGTGCCTTCGCCCAGCGATCCGCGGGGCATAGACCAGCGGCTCCCCGAGGAGTGTGAAGCTGTAGCTTCCTGGGGAAGCTGTCCAAATGGCATGCCCATAATATTTGACCTTCCCTTTGATCCTTTCCTGTTCATAACTAGGTTAATTACAACAGTATCAAGTGTACATTCCCCTCCATTACTCTATTCCTACACAATCGTTTTATTTATGAGGGGCACCTAAAAATTTAAAATACAGTAATTAATCTTAATTACCATAATCTTATTGATTTTTTTTTTCTGCTGATTTTTTTTTTTTCTCTTCTCTCTGTTTTGATAAAACTCTTGGATAATGAGCAAAATTAATTTGCAAATATTGAGCAGCTGTTTTGGATATTTTCAAGCTTTTTTAGACTTCAGTTACACTTAATGTGCTTTTGGATTCCTTTGTCTTGTTCTTAACATATGCGATCCACATCTGTAATAAAAGGATACTTAACAATTTAGTAGAAATAGTATTAGCATCCAGTTACACAAAGACAACTGCTATCCAACTTATAATTACTGTTTTTTTCTTTCATCTGAAAGATGAAACTGACAATCCAGAGAGTGCTAAGGATCATAAGAGCAGTGATTTTAATTGAACTTAATATATCAACTCTGCCAGAGTTAGTTCTTGAATTTTGATTCAGTCATTAAAGAGAAATATGAAGAATTATACAAAAATTTAATTTAGCTTTCTTTGATGTCGTTATACACACACACATCAGAAAGCAGCCCTCCTGAAACAAATATTTGAATTCCAACATCTAGGTACTAAAATCCATTTAACAAATTAACAAATTCCTAAATTTTGGGGGGTGGGATTTCAGCAAATTTCATTTCATTTCACTTTTTCCATTATCTATCCTATCTATGTTCTTCACCTCCAACCCCAGCCCGCAATCACCACACTGCTGTCCATGGCCATGAGTTCTCTCTCTCTCTCTTTTTTTCTTTTTTTCTCATTGCCCACCCCCCCGCCCGTCACCTTCCTCACACCAGAGCTGTCTGCCTGCTCCCTATTTATGAGTCTTGCTTGATAATTCACTTTGTTCATTAAATTCCACATACGAGTGATATCATATGCTGCTTGTCTTTCTCTGACTGGCTTATTTCACTTAGCAAATGTTCTCTAGGTTCATCCATGCTGTCACAAAGGATACAATTTTCTTCCTTTTAATGGCAGAGTAGGGGTAAATAATGCTGCAATGAACATAGGGGTACGTGTATTCTTTTTGAATTAGTGTTTTGGAATTCTTTGGATACATTCCCAGAAGTGGAATTGCTGGGTCATAAGGCAGTTCCATTTTTAATTTTTTGACGTACCTTCATACACTTTCCACCGTGGCTGCAGCAGTCTGCACTCCACCAACAGTGCACAAGGCTTCCCTTTAGCCACGTCCTTCCCAACACCTGCTTGCTGTTTGTTATTTACTCATGACAGCCATTCTGACAGGTGCGAGTGATAGCTCATTGTGGTTTTCATTTGCATATGTCTATTGGCCACCTGTATGCCCTCTTTGGAGAAGTTTATATTCAGGTCTTTTGCCGGTTTTCTAATTGGACTGTTTGCTTTTTTGTGTTGTTTTATAAGATCTTTATAAATTTTGGATATTGAACCCCTATCAGATGTATCATTGGCAAATATGTTCTCCATTTCAGTGGGGAATATTTTCATTCAGCTGATGGTTTCTTTCGTTGTGCAAAAACTCTGTAGTTTGATATAGTCCTATTTTTACAGTAGGTGTCAAAATATAAAATGCTCTCACTGTTACTCCAACAAAATCTTTTTTCAAATAAGAAATAAAAAGGAAAGTAGATATTGGTTAGGCAGTTAAGAATCTCTTACATCAGATTTTGAGTTTGTCTTCAAAACTGCTGTTCCTCCTATTCACACGATTGGGGGCATAGTTTCACTTTTTAATATCAGCCATTTGTAAAAATGTTGACTAGGAAAAGGCTAAGGAAAATTCCCTATTAAATAACACTAGAAATATATATTCTTGTTGTACCAATTCATTAATTAGCACACTTTATATATGGCATTCAATCAATTACTAATTACACAGTTTTCACAGCATTCTGCTACATTTGTTGGTCTTTTCCCAAGGCCAGGATGGAGGGTGGTTACAGCGTAGGGTTTAGTGAGAGCAGAAGGTTATAAACACCAAATAAAATACTGAATGTGACATTGGAAGTGAATACTTTTATTAGAACTGTCAGTGAAATGACCACTCAGAGGTAAGCATATGCGGACAGCGTGAGGTCCTGGTTAAGAGTGCTTCAAACTGTCACTCTTGTGTGATACTAAATATATTTTCTGTAAAGGGATTCTGTACCGAACACCTGCTCTGCACTGCACAGCGTTCCCAAACCCAGTGCCTTGGCAGGTGAATGTGTAAGGAGGGATTTACCACAAAACAACACATTAGAGGACATCATGAATTTGTTGATTGTTTAAAAAGATCATTACTTGATTTTTCATAGCATCTTTTCCTTAAAGTTATCTTAATGTGAGATTAATTCCCCAAACCCGGTTTAACTAACTCTGTTTACCTATTTTGCCACTTTGTCCCATTCTAAATGAAGACACTTCTGATTAGGGTCAATGACAGTCTCTAACTTTGGAGACTTTGATAAATGAGTGATATTAGATACACTGCACAGCTAACAAAATTCTGCACCTCGGTTTGGATGACATCAACTATGCACAGATTGTTTTTTCTTCTGATCATAATTACTAAGAGAAAAAACTCTCATATGTGATTATGGTGCTAAACAATGCATATCTTCATTGATATTTAATAACTTACTTAAAACATGGTGAAAGCCTATCTTTATGATGAAGCAGATGTTTAGTTTACACAAAAGAAAAATGAAAACCAGTATTCTACACTTGGACTATTCATCTAACTGTAAGGGTAAGGATTTTCAGTAACAGATGGCAATCCGCACAGTCTTATGAAATAGAAGGGAAAAAATGTTTGCTTTGACACTGTAAATTAACAGACTGGTGAAAACTATACACATATGGATTAATACATTTAAAATCTGTTTTTTAAAAATAAAGGTAGGATATTTTCACACAGGGCAATATGAGAATTAGCAGGTAAATCTTTCTAATACTTAAATTGAGAAATCAATATAAATTCACCTGTTTTGCTAAACATAAATTTACATGCTTGGATTTAGTTGAAGTTAATTAAAAATATATCTACCCTTTTTTTCCAGGGAGACATTTATATTTTGGTGATGTGCAACTGACCCTGATAAGAACATGTATGGTGTCACATTGTGTATTTTCTTTATCACAGTAGAGAACTGTAGACAGAATGTCCTCTGGCCACAGATGCATCGAGTTGGAAGTCATCTACCCAAACATTTTTGCAGCCGTTTTGAGTAAGAGGTGTGCAGAATTCTGTCTGAAGCCAATGTCCCTTCTTTCTAATATATTACACACCTTATTTTTCTATTGGAAAGAATTGAACTTTAATGATAAGAGGAAGAACAAAATTGCATTTCCATTACTCTGCCAGCATTGAAGAGGGTTAGCCTATTATTTTTCAACAATCTATTGTGTTTCCTTAGATAACCAAAGCCATATTATAAAAACATACATAGGCTATTAGCTGAAAACTGTATACACCCCCATAAAGAAAGTCATTTTTCCTGAAATTGAACAGTAAGAGCATTATTGTTGCTCTGAAGGTTTTGTTTTGTCTATAAATATATTTATAATTGAACTTAAACTTCAACACACTGAGGATGAGTCCACCTAATGCATTCATAAGCAATGGCTTTTCCCATATTCACTTGCAATGCATTTAATACATTGCTCAATGCATTTTACACATTCCAATTAACTGTATGTGCTTGGGCACGTTATTTAATTTCCCTCAGTATTTTTTCTAACTTTTATAGGAATATATAATTACATATAATATTAGAATTACCACTATATAAAATAGTCCTAAAGATTAAATATGATGAGGCCAGTAGACATTTAGAAATGTACTCCTATTGAAAACTGTTCCATAAACATGAGCTAATAATATTTATTGCTTTTATTTGTTATGTATTGGTGAATTTTATTAATATTACTTGAATATACATAATAAACACACAGATAAGTAAATTGAGCAATGAATAAATGCCTTTCTTAATAGACTTTTTAAAAATGTTTCTATGAGTGCTGTAAATGATTCTTAGTCTATATATTTTTAGTAATAATAGCTACATAAACAACCTTAACAAACCTCTTCACAAAAGAAGGTACAGAGGTGGCAATAAGCATATGAAAATATGCAAATATGCTCTACAGCTGACGTCACCAGGGAAAGGCAAACGAGAGCAACAATGAGATGCTGCCATGAACATATTTTCTTGGCAGAAAGCAGGAACACTGACAGCATCAAACGCTGACGTGGACGTGGAGCTACAGGAACTCGCATTCATTGCTGGGAGAATGTAAGCTGGTGGGGCCACTTCGAAAGACAGGTTGTGGTTGCTCACCAAACTAAATGGACTGGTATCATACGACCCAGCAATCGCTCTCTTTGGTAATTATTCAAGAAGTTGAAAATTATGTCCACATAAAAACTCACCGCTGGATATTTATAGCAGTTTTATTCATGATTGCCCAAACTTGGAAGCAACCAAGAAACCCTTCCATAGGTCAAAAGATAAATAAATTGTGTTCCATCCAGACAATGTACACTAAAAATAAATGAGCTATCAAGCCATGAAAAGAACTGAGGGAAACTTAAAAGCACATTACTAAGTAGAAGACAATCTGAAAAGGCTCCATACTGTATGAATCCAAATATATGACATACTGTATAATCCCAACTACATAAAGACAAAACTATGGAGACCATAAAAAGATCAGTGGTTTCTGCCATGGGTTAAATAGCAGGGAAAGTCATGAATAGATGGAGCAGAGAGGATTTTAGGGCTGTAGAAATTCCCTGTATGCACACGGAAGAGCATGCTATAATTTGTCCAAACCTATAGAATGTACAACAATGAGAATAAATTGTAATATAAACTATGGACTTTGAATGATGATAATGTGTCCATGTAGGTTCATCAATGTAATAAATGTACCACTGTGATGGGGAGGGTGATAATTGAGAAGTCTCTGAATTTGTGATGGCATGATGTGTTTAGGATATCACTGTACCTTGCACTCAATTTTCCTCTAAACTTAAAACTGCTCAAAAAACAAAGTCTTAAAAAATAGCCTATCCCTACTGGTGTGGCTCAGTGGTTGAGCATCGACCCATGCACCAGAAGGTCGCTGGTTCAATTCCCGGTCAGGGCACATGCCCAGATTGTGGGCCTAATCCCCAGTGGGGGGCATGCAGAGGTCTAATTGGTGTTCTCTCTCATTGATGTTTCTATCTCTCTCTCCCTCTCCCTTCCTCTCTCTCTCAAATCAATAAAGAAAAAATAAATAAATAAAAAATAGCCTAAAAAGCTTTCATTTCAAACAATTATCATCTGTAAATTGTACCTGAATCACCCACAAAGAAAAGGGACATTTGTAATGATGAGAACCCTGATATGATAGCTTTGGAGTGGAAACCGTACTTAAGCAATGGAACGTTTAGTCCTTTACAGTCTTCTCTGAAAAGTAACTTCTCTATCATTCTCAGTTTAACATTACAAAACACTTATTTGAAAAACAAACAGTACACAATCTATTTTTCTTTTGTTATATATAATTTCTTTAATGGATGAATAATGTAGAGTAAAAGTTAAGTGATAAAGTATAAGTATTTTCTAAATAGACCTGTATGTTATTACATTTTATAGAAAATTGACAAAATGCCTTCTCTCCTTGGCATTAAGGTATAACAGCAAACATTCCACGCTTTGTATCAGAGAGTCAAGAGCCTGGCCCTGAAAATGGTTTTCTAGCTTCCTTCACTATAAGTAATCTTTTATAAGCATCAAATCTTTTAGAGTAACTCCTCTGTAAAAAACTTCAATGGTTTCTCATTGCTCTTATGTTGGAGACAGCATTTCTAAGGTGCCTTAGACATGCAACAAAATCAGGCAATACCACTGCATTCCCTTCCTTGATTTATGAATGCATTATTTTATCTTAGGTCATAGAGGCATCTGTCCGTTTAGTCCTCCAAAAAATGTATTTGTATTTAAGTGTAGAGATAATATAGAAATAACATTAAAACTATATAAACTTTATATTTATCTAAGTTTACATTTATAATTTAAATGTATACATATATGAATATTTAAAATGCTATTTGCCAAATAGTTTTCTTTTTAAGATATTTGAAATTTTGCAAGTTTGCTTTATAAGTTTATAATGATAAGACATGGAGAAAGAGAGAGGTATATGTTTACATTCAATGCATATTGAATATTATGTGTTGCTGTAGACTAAATCTCTGTGTCCCTCCCAAAATGTATACGCTAAAATCCGAATTCCAATGTGATGGTAGGTGAAGGGGTATCTGTGGAAGGTAATTCGATCATTATCATGGAGCCCCAGGCATAGAACTAGCAACCTTACAAGAAGAGGCCAGAGAGTCGGCTAGTTCCCTTGTCACCACACAGCCAGAAGGTGGCCCAGAAGGTAGCCAGGAAAAGGGTCCTCACCAAGAACCCAGGCATTTGGGCACCCTGATCTCACACCTCAATCTCCAGAACTGTGAGAAATAAATACTTGTTGTTTAAGTCACCCAGTCTGTGGTAATTTGTTATATATAGCAGCCCAATCTAAGACATGTACAAATAGCTTGATTTTCATCATGCACGTAAATGTTTGGAACTTACATTTAAACATTGTGGAATGTAAACATTTCCATTATATATATAAAGAGTGTGTGCACACATGTATATGGGTATATAAATTATATCTATATCTATATCTATATCTATATGTTTCTTCAGTATTTTCTGATAAGTCTTCCTTTCTAGGATCAAATTTTACTGACCTCTTCATCATATAACTTTTTAACATAGCAATCACTAGTTACTCTATTGAGTTGTAATGTTACATTTATAATCTAGTCATTTGATCTATCCCACGAGATTATGAAACCCAGAATGGCAACTGGTATCCGTCTGTGCCTGTCAGTGCAGCCTCAGTGATTGACAACTTGTAGTTAATAAGTACTGGATGGATAAACAATTAAGTCAATACAGAATGAATGACATAATCTTTCACTTGATTAAAGAGTACACATTCGTTAAATGATTGGCAGTAACTGATCTCTGCAATTAGCGTATAGAGAAAAATTATCATCATATATTCATTAGCTATGTACTTTAATGAATTAAACGATCTCATAAAACACCATTCTTTCAGCTACTAAATGCATAAGTGCTCTTATTTCCTAATTAATTGGACAATAGACAAATCTTGGTTTGTGCTTATTCAATGTTTATCTTTATCTTTTTAGATAGTTCCCACATATTGATACCAAAGAAAAGTTATATTATCTTAGTACATGCACACCATCACACAAATAAATGAATAATGTCAAGATTACTCTTGTTAAGATAAATTTATTTCAAGACCTTCTAATGAAATTCGTATGCAAAAAGCTGCATAGAAACCTGATGAAATTAACTTTATTTGTATTTGAAATTCTATTTGCAACTCTTGTTTCTAAAGAGGCAATTTATTTGTATAATTAATCATTAGGATCTTCCCAAAGGATTTATTTTTTTTTAGAAAAAAAACCTTTTGTGGTTTGCAAGTAATGAAATCGTTTCATCAAGGCTCCGTGGTGATTGATTGTCTTGGCACCCGAGATTTTCCTTATTCCTTTTCTAAACAGTTCATTGATTTCTCTCACTTTTATAATATTTCAAGTATAGCTTTACATTATTTACTATTAAGTTACTCCTCTAGAGCATGCTACTGTTTTTATATTTAAAAATATATATGTATGCAAACATATTAGCCTTGAACATTACCTATTTATACTCTAAAGTGTCAGAGTATAAAACAATTTACATCTTAAATAACCATTTGCCAAATAGTTCCTTTATTGAGATTTCAGAATTTTGAAGTTACCTTTATGGCTATAAAGGTTGAACATAGGGAGAGGTATATGTTCACTATGGTTAGTAAATATTCTACATTATGCACAGATAGTATTGTTTCCTGTGGTTTCACAGGTCACTCTGAGTTCCCTTGATAGCCTACAATGCCTTGCCTGTTTTGAGTGTCCTGCCCTCTCTTTGATTTTATCTCATGTTATTATTTTCCTGGTCAGTTGTCTCCTACGGTGGTGGCTTCTTGCTGCACACAAGTATCTCAAGCATGCGCCCATCACAGGGTCTCTGTGTTTGCTCTTTCTTAGCCTGGAACACAATCTCCAAAGAGAGCCATATGCCTCTGTATGTTTCTTCTTTCAATTTACAGCTCAAATATGACCTTTTAGGGAGGTCAATCCTGACAACCCTATATACAACAACAACACCACCACCACACACACACACACATACACACACACACACACACACACACACACACACATCTACTCTTGTCTCATTTGTGTCTAAAGCACTTCTCACTAAAAAAAAAACAAACACATTTTTATTGATTTTTAGAGAAAGAAGAAGGGAGAGATAAAAACATTCAATGTAAGAGAGAAACATCAATTTCTTTGTGTTCACTCCTAGAATATAAGCTCACGAGAGAAGATACTATTTGCTGTTTTGTGTACTGCTACATAACTGATACAGAAACAGTACACTCACTCATAGATATCATGTAATATTTAATGAATAAACAAATAAAACGTAAGTATGGTGGGGTCCTTCCTTCCTCTGACAGTCAATAATCCAAGTGAGAAATGGGCTCGTGAATGATACGAGCCATCACGGAACCTAGGCGCACCTGAGAGTTTATCAACACAGAATGGTCCTTAGAATCTGGTATGTGCCACTCAACCATCTTAGCCATGATTGTTTTTTTTTTAAATTGCCAACTGCTGGATAGCATTTCCTGATAACAGTCTCAGACAAAAGACTGGTCAGTAATAGGAGAAAATCATTCCCCCATGTTTGATCTGGAATTGGATCCAATGCTCCATGGCTCACGCTGATTCTCAGCTGGACTCATTCGTTAAAATGGGCAGGTCAACCAGGTTCAGGCCATCTGGTCTAATAAGTGAAACCATCTTTTAAGACTGCTACCTTGGGGTGAGGACGGGTTTGTGCATTACTTCCAGTTACCACATTTGTCATCAAATCTTTGGGTATCCTCTGTTATCAGTCTGCTGGGGCGTTGTTAAACATTGTAGAAAGGCAACTATTTTGCTTTTAAATGCAAAATTGAACACTGTATGTGCTTGTAAGGGTTCTAATTATCTAATTTTGAGAATGTCTCCAATGTCCTCTACTAACCATAATAGGTAAGTATCTCTACTATCAATATTTCTAGCAATCTAATGTTCATCTTAAATTATGTTCAGGGGCTATAAAGATATGTGTATGCCCATGACACTGGCAATACCTACTTTGCACCTAGATTTGCTAAGCAGCAACATCCCATACAGTGTCCAAAATATAATACTGACAGTGAGTCCACTGTATCTTTAGAAAAGTCCCATCTAGTCGTGTTTGGTCCCATTTCAGTTGTTAGAAATGAGTATTTCTCTTTCTACAATTTGCAACCTGAAAGTTTTCCAAACTGCTGGCCTCTGGCAACAGGTGGTTACACCTGTCCAGAGCTGTTGAATGGCAGTTTTTCCACCGTGGTGCTTTGTTAGGGGGTGAGGGTGTTCACACATTCAAAACAGTTCATCCTCTGCTGCTCTTCCAAGCTGCTCCCTGGCCCATATCACACTGCGGACTCCACGGATGCCTTCCCCATGCGACTTTCTGCTCAGGCCTCTGCTCTTAGGTTTCCTTTGCTTCTCCCGCTTCCAGGACGATTCTTATCTCTCTAATTACAGTTGTTGATAATTTTGAACTTATAAGAAGTCTAATCATTTTTGTTTTAGAGCAGCCTCTATTCTTGGATATATGCCATGCATCCAAAGTCAGTATGACGAGGAAGAGAAAATATTCAAATAACAATGTTTGGGTCTTTGATGACATCATTAAGACATCATTAAGTCATTGAACTGACTCTGGGGCCACTAACTCCAGGCTTGTATTATGTGATCATTAAAAGCCCTTACGATTGCAACTGAAAGTAAAATTAATTGAACTGTATATGGTCTCTTCATCTGACTCACAGCATAGAAGCCGGATTGTATATGATACCTTTTGATACCACCCAGAGAAAATCCCTGGGTTTATTAGCTCATGGATAATAAAAGGATACAAAAGTATATCTATTTTAAGCTTAATCTTTGAGTTTGGGCAATGGGATTGGAATGATGTTGTAATTCAGGGAGACTTAGGTTTAAGCAATGCTGAGAGATGGAGTGAAAAAGAGGGGTGGATGATGGAAGTGGGGGGCTAGATAAGAGCGATGTGTGGAAAACAACTATCAAACACATGCTAACCCTTGAAACCACAGTTTACTGTGTTTGTGTGTGAGGGGGGACATTGGGGTAGTAATGATCTGAATTCTAATTCAGAAAGCAGTATTCAAGAAAATTCTGAAAAACAGTAGAATACCAAGTTTGCAGAAAATGTAGGACACTTATTCATATATAGCATAAATGTCACCATGGGTTAGGGAAATGAAGGTACCAAACTTAATGCTGCAGTATTAGGGTCAAATTCAAAGGGTTCCCAGTACCATTAGTGATGGGCTACCATTTAAGGAGATGCATGAACATCTGATGGGAAAAATCCAGTAGAGTAAAAGTCAGACCAAAAGAACAACTTAGGATGAGATCGAAGTTTTGGTGCCGGGCCATGTTGGAGCAGATGAGAAAAACAGAAAACAATACTGAGACCACTGGGTTATAGCAGTATCCAAATCCACTCTTGGTACTTTTGATTGGAAATAGAAGTGACCAAATGCAGTTCAAAAACCAGGCAAGAATGTCAGGTGACTTTTGGTAAAGAAACTTACAAACTGCAGTGGATGGAGCAGCAGCGTCTTGGAGAGTTGGCTTAGGATCTCCTGGTCACAGCTGCAGGGCAGTCCATAGCTGGTGTCTCCAGATGTGGCCGGTGGCATGGATGTGGCAGGAATCAGCGTATTTTCCAACTGAAATTCACATGTCCTCTTATATTCTTTCCTCTCAAAGTATTCCTTCAGAAGGAAATATATTCTTTTATAATATTATACTAAGTGAGGGTGATTCACTATTCTGTTATTAAAGCATGCATTTTAAAGCCATTCAAGATAAACAATTAAACATTTTTAAATAGAAAACTGGGAGTAGTTATGAAAACAACCTTGAACTTGAAAGGAAGAAATATAAAGTATAATCTAAGTGCATGCATAAATAGAGCAGAGTGTATTTATACGGCATACCTATTGTTGAGGGAAAAATAAACTTGTGTGACTTTTTCCTGTTCCAATAGAGTTCCATTAGAAAACTTCAAATTCTTTTGTATTCCTATACTGAATGGTAAATGCTTTGCCTGAGAGAATACTTTTATTCAAAAATATGCTATTATTTGATGTTTCTGAAATTTCCCTTATGCTTTTAGGCAGATACCAGGCACATTAAAACACTTGAGTTTTAAAATAACTGACATTAAAGAAATCAGCACAGATCGAGTATCTAAAATGTGTCATCATTATTTGTGGTACAGACAGAATCTGCTTTATAAATGCAGAGCCAGTTTCTTTGGGGGCAATTATCAGAAAAGAACAGGAACTGCGTTCACTTTCCATTTTGGCTGCAAACAGTCAATACCAGAACTGTGTATAACAACTTAATCAACCCGCCTCCATGCCCTTCAATCCCTTGTGTCTAGATTTTCTTAGGCCAAAATGATTTATATGCTTTACATGAAAATCAAGGGAGCAATAACGGAACACTCTTTGGAATGTTTTCTTTTATTTAAGATATTGGAATCCTGTAACTTACAGAGTCCACTCCTGCTTCCCAGACACTGGGGAGGGACTCAGATGCATGTTCTTACAAAAGGGGCAGACAAGCATCATAGCTGATTTGAGGAGAATGAAAAAAGTGAAATGTCCGGCCTACCGGGATTCATGACCAGAACTGTTCCGTTTCTCACGAGAGCAGGGGTTTCTCTGCCCCTCCTCCCCGGATGACCTCTGCTTCTGCTCATCATCAAGGAGGCTGAGCAAGGTT
Organism: Molossus molossus; assembly: GCF_014108415.1. NCBI lineage: Eukaryota > Metazoa > Chordata > Mammalia > Chiroptera > Molossidae > Molossus > Molossus molossus. The sequence goes on along the minus strand of NW_023425377.1, from coordinate 118,413,194 downwards.
GGGAGGTGGACTGAGAAGCAGGCTGTTTTCTTCAAGCAGATTCACAACAGAGATTGTTTCCGCTGATGATGTTGAATTTCCAACTCCCACGGGCCCAGCTATTTATAGGTACAATCAACTCTCATAAGGCTCAAATTCTACTCAGTAGAGACGGAACATAAATAAATGTAAATATGACAGGTTAACAGATTATAATAGAGATAGATCAAGGTGCTATGGCCCAGAGAGATTAGGTGACTTCTCTAAACTGAGCAGCGAGGAAGAACTTTCTCAGGACATGGTACGTATTTTACCTTGAGCCCAGAGGAAGGGAGAGAGAGAAATATCAGTTTGAGAGAGAAATATGGATGGGCTGCCTCTGGCACGCCCCCTACTGGGGATGGAGCCTGAAACCGGGCTTGTGCCCTGACCAGGAATGGAACTGGGACCTCTCAGTCTATGGGAGGACGCTCAGTCCACTGAGCCACACCAGCCGGGCATATGATTATTTGAAAAGATTATACTTGCTGAAGTGAACTCAATAAGAGCCTAGTCCCTGTTCTATTATTTTCCCCTTTGGGTTTTCTTTCCTTTTATCCTTTCTTCCAGTTTCTCTTTTCTTTATATTTATAAACAGGACTGATTATAAACTAAATTTGATAATGTGACTTCTGAACAAGCAGTATAATTACATTTCTCAAACTTAAAACATTCCCTTCACGCATGTAGTCTTCTATTCATTTAACAAATAGATATTGAGTGTGTTCTCTACGTGAAGACTAACCTATGTGCCAGGTACAGAGCAGCAAATATAAGAAACAGATCCTTGACCTCAGAAGAATAAAATAGACAATAAAAGTAAAAAAAATAGAAAACACATAATAAGATCGTGAGAAATGTGAGGAAGAATAAGCAGGCAGAGCAGATAGACATGGAATGTTGCGATAGCAAGAAGGTATCAGTTTCATAAAGAGTCGTCCGAAAGGCCACATTGAAATGATGATGTTTGAGTTAAGACTGAAGGATGAGGAAGTGTACCTTGTGTCAACTAGGGACAAGAGACTTGCAGGTGGCAAAAATGAAAGTACATATGCCTTGAGCTAAAGCATGATTGCTGTGTTTTTAAGAGCAAGAAGGCAGCATGCATAATGTCAGGACCTGATCCTGTAGAACCTTAAAGACTGCAGCAAGAATTTTATCTTTAGACTGAGAAAATGGGAAGCTTTTAGAAAGTTTTGATCAGAATAGTGATAGTATCTATACTAATTATAGCAAGATCTCCCAGGCTGCTTTGTGAAAATAAACTCAGGAGAAGGACAAAAGGCTGGAGTAAAGAGATCAGTTGGGGGATACTTAATGATAAAGGCAAGAGATAAAGGTTACTTAGACAAAGTAGTAGCTGACAAAAAAGACTTAGCAGATTCTACATATATGGGAGAAAGTTTCTATAGAATTAGTAAAGGATTTGGATGTTGAAAAAGGAAACAATCAATTATGATTCCAATTTTTGGCCTAAGCTAAAATAGGAGGGAAAGAGTTAGCTTTAATGAGAGAAGCAGAGTTATTCATTCAGAGTAAGAGGTGGAGGTGACTAAGGACTTTGGTTTTGAATATATCCAGTTCAGAATGCTTATTAGATATCCAAGTGGAGATGAAATTTAGGCATTTGCATGAATGACAAAAGAGAAGTTGCTATATAGATAGTATTTGAAATCATGATAGAAGTTGAGGTCAATAAGAAAGTAAATGTAGAGTATAACAGTTTCAGAAATAGATCCTTGGAACACTAAAATTTCAAATTCTGGAGATAAATGTAAGTTTTGCAAAGAAGATGGAAAGTGATATTCATCCAAACAGAACAATATTTTAGAATAAAAGCCAGGAGGGTATGTAACTAGTTGTGTTGTTTGCTATAGTAAGTAATGCATCTATGATTTGCACCAATAATTGAAAACTAGATTTTGAGACGTAGGCAAGGGCATTTCAAGGGAATATTAAAATTAAAATAATGCTTGGAGATGATTCAACAGAAAATTAGAAGAGAGCAATTGAGGGCATTGACTGGAGACATCTCTTTTGAGATTCTTTACTCTACCTAAAAGGGAGGAGGAGAATCTGAGAAAGATAGAGACAAGAGATAACTTTTTCGATTCTAGTTGAAAATAGTAATACACCATGATCACGGGAACTACCTGTGAGACAATCATAAAGAATGCAGAAACAGAAGAGAAGAAAAGCTAAAATAATGTCCATGAGCTGGTAAGTGAGGGGGAAAGCTGTTGTCTACAGGAGCACAGAAAATTCTTCCACAGGAACTAAGGAGACTGATTGTATAAACCTGGAAGCAAGTGGGAGGGGAGCTGTGGTGGTGGGAATTCTCTTTTGATTGGATCCATTTCTTGTCAGTTAAATATGAAGCAAAGCCATTCACCTAAGAGTAAGGATGGAGAAAAAAATCACAAAGAGAGAAGAGGTATATAATTATTACAAGGTGGGTGGGAGGCATACTCAGGATAGGAAAATAGAAAATGACTCGAGAGAATTTAAAGTTGGTGATGTCTTTATTTCCCCACTAACCAAGAAAACTGTCCATTCTTTGTTACAACTGTACTTCTAAAATTTTTATACAAACACATATTTATTATTTTTTAATGCTTGTTCCTTAACTATGAAACATGTTCTATACTCCATCATTTGCTCACTGAAAAAACATTGTTAAATTATACCTTTAGTCACAGAGTGACTACAGTTTGACTCACCACATTTAAAGAATGATAAAGCATACTAAAGTTAAATGAATAATAAATAATAAAAATATTTTAAGATTAAGGACTTCTTTATTGTAAGACAATTGTTAAATGAACATATGTTTGAAATTTATGGAGCAATGTTGTATATGCACTTTACGTATTTTAATAGAGATGGTCCTCAGTTTATGATCATTCCCCTTATGGTGTTTAGACTTTACATTCAGTAAAACCTGTACTTTACATTTTGAATTTGATCTTTTTCTGGGCTAGCAATATGTGGTTTGATCCTTTTGATGATGCTGAACAGTGACAGTGGGCTGAGCTCCTAGTCAGACACTCAGTCATGAGTGTGAACACCAGCTACTCGACAGTGAATTCAGAGTGTTAGATGATTTTGCCCAACAGTAGGCTAACATAAGCGTTCTGAGCATGTTTAAAGTAGGCAAGGCTAAGCTATGATGTTTGGCAGGTTAGGTGTATTACATGCATTTTTGACGTATGGTATTTTCTTTTTGAATTTTTTTTCTTTATTGATTTTAGAGAGAGAAGGGAGAGGGAGAGAAAGATAGAAACATCGATGAGAGAGAACATCAATTGGCCGCCTCCTGTACACGCCCCCCTGGAGATCAGGCCCACAACCTGGGCATGTGCCCTGATGGGGAATCGAACTGGCGACCTGTTGGTACATGGGTTGATGCTCAACCACTGAGACACACTAGCCGGCAGACTTACGGTATTTCAACGTACAGTAGGTTTATAGAGACATAACCCCATTGTAATGAACATGCATCTGTAATACATATTTTCAAAATATTATACAATGATTACTACATTGTCTAGCATATAGTCAGAAATGAATGTTAGCTAATATTATCATTAGAAGTACTGTTATTTCTTATGGATAATATATTCATTACCAAATGTACTTATTTAGTTACAATTTCTACAATTATACTAACTTGTTCTGGGTGTTATCAACTTCTCTTTTTCCTTACAAAAAGTTTATTACATTAATTACCTACTTTTTTACTCCACTTTCAGCATGTTGATTTTGGACCTTCAACGATAATGTAGTTCCATAATTGTAATTACTATCTCTAGTTTCAATTTCTTCAATTATATGCTGACACTGATTGACCAGAGTTACATTGCTAAATTGTGAATTCAAACAAAATTTACATACTAAATGCTCTATGGCTGTCTAAAACCTCCAAAATGTCCTATCATAGCCTGTGAGTCTGTTTGTTCTCGTTTCTTAAAATGACCTCATTTGCATTCATACCTCGCAATGCTAAAGTACATAAAATAATCAGAAAATACTGTATTTTCCTCTGTTTCTATGCCCAACTAATTCTAAATCATTCCTTGAGGTTCAAACCAAGTGTTTCCTCTTTAAAGCAATCTGCTTTAATCACAAGCAGTTAATACTCTTTTAAAATAAAAAAAAATAACTCATACTTACCTTTATTTAGCATTTAGCTGATTGTTAGCTCTTTGAGAGAAGAAATCATGTGGTGTTTAATTCTAATTTTCTGTACTTACAACAATACTGGCAGTATGAGAGAGGAACAATAAACAATTGTGAAATGTGTATGTTGATTAATTAATAAAAATGTGATTTTCTTTTGAATATTAAAATAAGTAAGTAAACAAATACACAAGCAATAAAAGACTACTCCTAAAAAGTAATACAAACTAAAATTATTGTTTTTAAAGGCTAAGGAAGATTTAAATCAAATGTATTAATAACAATTATATTCAATATTGGGAAAACACTTACATTGCATTAATTGGGAAACTTTCTGGTTATAACACAGAAACAATAAAGCAGCTCATTTTGTAGACATATTAATTAAGATATTATAAACAATTAGCACGTTGAAAAAGTAGCTGACATAGCTAATGACATTAGTGGCATCTAACTGAATATATGAATAATGTCAATAACCCCCAAAGTGTAAATATGATGAGTCATGAAGTGGCCTTATTAGACTTAGCAAATGCGCTAATTTTGACCTACTGCTGAACTTCCAGAGCTAGTCAACATATCCTTAATGATCAGTTTAAATACTTCCAAAATTATGCAGAGTTAATTGCTATTTAATAAGTATTTTCAGAGTAACAGGTCATTTGCACCCATTTTGGATGATTAGCTTGAGGAAATAACTTACACCTTTGAGAATAAAATAACTTACACCTTTGAGAATAACAATATAGTGATTTTTATAAATGGATAAATGTAGATTTTCTTCAGAAGCATGAGAAATAGCTTCATGTGACATTTTCTTAGTTATTAGATCAATTTTTTAAAAAATAGTATGTAAGATTACACTATTACCCTTTCATTATTATTATTTTTTTCAGAATTAAGTTTTTAGTGATATTGTTTATGACAATTTTAGTATAGCCTGGTATCCAACCTCTTTGCCCAGGAGATCTTTTTTTTTTTTTTTTTTTAATAAGTTTTTATTGATTTTTTTAGAAAGAGGAAAGGAGAGAGAAATAGAAACATCGATGTGAGAAAGAAACATTAATCAGCTGCCTCCTGCACTCCCCCTACTGAGGATTAAGCCCACAACCTGGGCTTGTGTCCTGACTGGTACCTCTCAGTCCTTGGGATGACATTCAGTCCACTGAGCCACACGGGCAGGCCACAGAATCTTTTTTAGAAAGTCCTCCAAACAGAGTGTCAGGGAAAAAGAAATCTCTTTTTTTTTTTTTCCTATGGTGTTTCCAAAATGCTTGTGGTTAAAAAAATAAGTGATGCATTCCACAATTAATGACTGGCTTTAAGAACTTGAATTCCAGTAATGCTGTCCAGAATCTTAGGTGAATTTCGACTTTACCTAGTATAATCCATCTTTCCTTCTTCTTCTCTCATTGTCCCCAAGACTGATGATATGATTTATCCGATTTTAGTTTTTGTTGTTTGTAATTTATTATTTTAATTCATAAAAATATAAGTGTATTTATTTCAGAAATAATGTATAATTCAGATGTATAATTAATGTCAATTAGCTATTGCTAATTTCTTTAGATTTTCATATTCTAATTCTTTCCTCATTTTACCAAAACATTTACACTTAAGTTCTGTATTAGCTTGCTACTGCTGTTATAATAAAATACACACACTGGTTGGCTAAAGAAACAACAGAAATTTATTTTCTCACAGGTCTGGAGATTAGAAGTCCACCAAGTGTCAACAGGGCCATGCTCCAACTGAAAACTGTCGGGGAGAATCTGTCCTTGCTTCTACCCAGCTTCTGGCCGTTGTGAACCCTTGGGGTTCCTTGGCATTGAATTCAATCTCTTCCCCTATTGTCACATGGGAGTCTCAGGTTTTTTGAATTAATTATTTATTTTAAATGTTTTGTTTTGTTTTAATTTTTCTAGGACAGTTGACGTACCATGTTAATTTCAGATACACAAGATAGCGATAGGCACTTATATAACTTAAGAAGTGATCACCTTGATAAATCTAGTACCCATCTCACGCCATACAGTATTTTTGACTACATCCCAAAGTTTTTCTTTGTCTTCACATACCATATTCCTTTTATGAGAATAACAGTCACATTGGACTATGGCCCATGCTATCCCAGTATTACTCCACCATAAATAATTATACCTGAATAATTCGATTTCCAAATAAGGTCACATTCTGAGGTCCTAGAGGGCAGGACTTGAACATATCTATTAGGGGAACCCAACTGAACCTATAACAGGCACTATACAGTTCCTTTGTGGTTATTGAACTTTTCTATTGTGTTAGCTATTTGATAAAGAATTTTGTGAACAGAATGTTACTTTGGGGTAGGAGTAAATAGGATTCACAAACTTCATTTCAGATTTTCTCATGCTTTAGTTTTAGCTTTTCTTTTAAAAATGTATTAAAGTATGTTTGGCACACAAAATTACATTAGTGACAGGTGTACAGCATAGTGATTTGACATTTATAGACCTTATGCTGTGATCACCACAATAAATGTAGTAACCATCTGTCACCATGCAAAGTTATTATAGTATTACTGACTGCATTCCCTGTACTGTATGGTAGTTTTTGCTTTGATTTTAATCTTGAACACACTGTAAAGAAACCTGCATGTTTCATTGGCCATGGAAGAGCCCATCTTCCCTTCATTTTCAACAACATTTGAAATGAGGTTATGCCCAACAACCCTGTTCATTGACAAGTGCTCTCTGTTGACCTTCATTTTGTACTTCACCCATAGTTCATCTAACAGTGGACCTCAGACAGGAGGCCAGATGGGTGATGATATGAGTTCACTTCCCACCACTCCAGTCACTTCAATATTGTCTCGACAAGAGCATTTTAAGTTTCATTCATAATTCTATTTCTTCTCCTGGACATCAAAAGATTATTTGGGCTTTTCAGTCAAGATGGAAGGTAGGTAAACACCTTCTCACCTCCTCCCACAACCACATCAAAATTACAACTAAACTACAGCGCAACTATCATTCAGAACCACCTGAAATCAAGCTGAATGAAGTCCTACAACTACGGAATTAAAGCAGCCCCCACACCGAGACTGGTAGGAGGGCGAAGGGGACGGGCTGGGCCCACACCCACGTGTGGCAGATACAAATCAGGGGGACACCTCGGCTGGGAAGGTCCTCCCTGAGGACTGGGGGTCCCCGTCCCTCACCAGGTGCCCAGCTCAGGGTCCCAGTGCCAGGAAGAGAATCCCCATCACTTCTGGCTGGAAAACCAGTGGCAACTGAGGCTCAGGGAGGCTGAGGCTGCGGAAGCCCCAGGCAGCTCCTCTTAAAGGACTTGCACACAGATTTACTCAGACTTGCTCCCCCTAAGCTCGGAGGGGAGGCAGCTCCAGGGGTGCCGGAGACATACAGGGAAGAACTGAACTGAACTGTTTGGCACTGGAGCGAGGGCTGGAGCTTTCTTCCAGACAGACATGCTGGCGAAGGCTGATGTTCCTTTGGTGAGCCCTTCCCTGGGGCGGCAGACAGCTGCCATATCTGGGCCTCCAGCAACCTGGCTCACACTGTTGGCCCTGCCCTGGTGAGCCCCTGAGATCCCGCCCCACTCAACTTTCCCACGCACCCAAACTGTTTCCAAAGGCTTTACCATAGGATTGGCCTTTCTTGGATCCTGCTTCAAAGTTTCCTAGAATCTCTCAAACAAGCAGCATCTGGTCTCAGTAAGCCCATACCTCTCGTTAAGTGGCCCCAGGCCTGGCACTAGAAGAAGCCAGCCTTGGTTCACAACTTGACTTTTCCTGGACATCTTCAAGCCCAGCACAAGAAGCAGCCATCAGCAGATCACTTTGTAGCTTATGCTGGGTAGCCCTGGATAAAACACAGGCAGTGGCTGACCTTGTCCCAGAGCCAGCACACCCAGTGGACAGCTTCAGACCACATCAAAACACCACCACACAACCACCTCCACAAGTGACACACTCAATGAGCGGACTCAGTGGGTACCAGAGCCCTGATGAAGTAAGTCTTGCTCTGTGTGATGGGCCCCTGCACAGCTGATCCTCCAAAGTAGTCAGAGGCCAGTGGTCAGTGGGCACAGCCAGTCCTTGCAGCTGATCAGCCTGAGAAAATCCTTCCTATTGATGTGCCAAAAGCAACCAAGACTCAATGACAAGAGAAGGGTGTATAGTCCACACTAGGGGTGCACCTCGAGGGCCTAGCTAGGGTGATCAGGGAGGCGGTGCCACTGGATCCTACAGGACACCTACAACAATAGGTCACCCTATGAAGCCTAGGAGACAATAACAGCTCTACCTCATACATAGGAACAAACACAGGGAGGCAGCCAAAATGAGGAGACAAAGAAAGATGTCCCAAATGAAAGAAAAGAACAAAATTCCAGAAAAAGAATTAAACAAAATCAAGATAAGCAATTGATCAGATGCAGAGTTCAAAACACAGGTTATAAAATTGTTCAAGGAACTTGGTGAGACATTCAAGGGACCTAGTGAGACCTTCAAGGAACTTAAGGAGACCTCCAAGAAAATGAGAACATCAACAACATCAAAAAGGACCTGTCAAAGATGAAGGATGCACTAACTAAAATTAAGAATAATTTACAGGGACTCAATAGTAGAGGAGGTCAAGTCAAGAAGGAAACCATCAATATGGAATATAAGAAAGCAAAAATCACCCAATCATAACAGCAAAAAGAAAAAAGAATCCAAAACAATGAGGATAGTGTAAGGAGCCTCTGGGACAACTTCAAGTATGCCAACATTCACATCATACGGGTGCCAGAAGGAGAAGAGGGAAAGCAAGAAATTGAAAGCCTATTTGAAAAAATAATTACAACTTTCCTAACTTAGTGAAGGAAACAGATATACAAGTTCAGGAAGCACAGAGAGTCCCAAACAATTGAACCCAAAGAGGTCCATACCAAGACACATCATCATCAAAATGACAAACGTTATATACAAGAGAGAATCTTAAAAGCAGCAAGAGAAAGGCAGTTAGTTACCTACAAAGGAGCTCCCATAAGACTGTCAGCTGACTCCTCAAAGGAAACTTTGCAGGCCAGAAAGGAGTGGCAAGAGATATTCAAGGTGATGAAAAGTAATGACCTACAACCAAGATAACTCTATCCTGCAAAGCTATCATTTAGAATTGATGGACATATCAAGAGTTTCCCAGACAAGAAAAATTTAAAGGAGTTCATCACCACCAAACCAGTATTATATGAAATGTTGAAGGGTCTTCTTGAAGGAGAAGAACAAAAATATAAACAATAAAATGGCAATTAATAAATATCTGTCAAAAATCGAATCTGCAAACAAAATGAGCAAGCAGAACACAGGCTCCTAGATACAGAAAATTTTTTTGTTGCTTGCCAGATGTGTGGGGGTTAGGGGGATGAATAAAAAAGATGACGGAATTAAGAAGTACAAATTGATTGTTAGACTGATAAACCTTAAAGGGAAGGGGGATGGAGGATGGGATGAGATAAACCAAAGAACTTCTATGCATATATGCATAACCAATGGACACAGACAATATTGTAGGGAAGGAAGGAGGGAGGCAAGATTGGGGAGGAGGGGGTGAATGGGGAAGAAAAGGGCGGAACATCTGTAATACATTCAACAATAAAGACGAGTTAAAAAAATAATTATTTGATATAGACTGACAGGTATTAGAAGGAAAGTGGACGGGGTGTACTGGATGAAAGAAGGTAAAGATAATAGCGAAAGAATATATGTATGGCCCATGGATACAGACAACAGTGTGGTGAGGGCCAGGGGGAGGGGGGGGTCAGGGTGGAGGTGGGCAAAGTGGGGAAGATGGGATATCTGTAATTGGGTCAACAATAAACATTACAAAACAAATAAAGATTATTTAGAAAGGCTTCTCTGTATATTTAGAAAAATCTCTACTCTTCGGTTTTGAAAAGCCAGATGCTTATGTTCATGAATTACTTTTACTTTATTCTACATTTTACAATGTTTGGCAATTTCTTCCACGTTTGCCAGTGATGGTTACATCACTGAAAATGAAGATTGTTTCATCTCTTTAATTCTTTGTAGATGTTTTTTCTTGAAGGAGTGGACCTAAATCTGTTCGTGCTTACTTTTCTAAAAAAAAACTTTATTGTTGAAAGTATTATAGATGTCCCCCTTTTCCCCCTAGTAACCCCCTCCTTCCCTCTCCCATCCCCCTCCTGCTTCCCTCCAACTATTGTCTGTGTCCATCGGTTATGCATATATGCATATAAGTTATTTGGTGTATCTCTTCCCAATTGTTCTTTGTAATTGAAGAGTTACTTGTAATTTTGATTTACTAAAAAATGTTTTTTGAACTAGATGTCCTATGAAAACAATATTGAAAAAAATACTATTTATGATTTATGTAGCCATAGCAGGATGGAGTACATAGTGATATATTTTATGGTGTGTTAATGACAAATAGACATTATTTAGATGTCACATTTAATTAATCTAAACGTTATTAATGGTATTATGAAGTCAATAATAAAAAATTGTGAGTTATATGACATTTCTCAAAAAATAACAATCAACTATGTATATATTACAGAAACAAGAATATATTAGAATTGATTATAAAAACAACCTATACAAAAAGTGTACTTTCCTAAGGGAACAATGTAACTATTTAAACTGCTTAAATTTTATGGTAATTACTCTTACTATAAATATGACAGGTGTATTCAAAAAAGATATACAAGGGTTTACTCAAGATTGTTTGAAACAAGAAATTTTAATCAAATTAAATGTTCATTTATAGGAGAATTTAACATATCAATATAATAAAAAACTACTGAACACTAAAATTTGTATTTTAACGACATAGGAAATTTTCTAATTACATATTAAATATAATAAACAATTGAAAATGATTATATGTGATGTTCCTATATTTAAAATTTATAAAAATAAATAAATTTGTTATGTAGACATATTGCATAAAACAAAATAAATACAAAATTAAAAATAAATAAGGGAACAAAGAACCAAATAAATAATATAGGTGTTCTCTCTGTTCAGTCTCTTACTAAACTTTATTTTTACAACAGTTTTAAGGTCACAGCAAAGTTGAGGAGAAGGCAGAGTTTCCATATCCCGCACCTGCATAGCCTCTCCCTTTATCAACAAGTGACAAGTTTCTTATAATTAATGAGCCCACATTGACATCTTATTATCACACAGTGTTAAAGCTTTCCTTTTTTTTCTAAATAGTATAACAGAAATGCTGTTATCCAGATTTTCATTTAATTTGGGAAATGTTTTCGGGTTACATGCTGTATACAATAGGTGGGCTAGTTTCTGCTCTGATGACTAATTAAATCATATCCCAGCCACTGAACACAAGACAGGTTTCTCACTCACTCTATGTATTCCATCCTGGTTGGCAGGCAGAGGTGGCTCTCTATGCCACATAAACACATAGTAATCATACAACAATATAAAACGTAGCTGTGGGGTTTTAGGACCAAACGTATTAAGAATGTCTTGTTTTCTTTGAAGGAAGTTTGGGTTGGTAGTGGTGAGGTATGACGATCAGGGAGCACAGGCAAAGGGTTGCAGGCACCCAAGAGTAGAATAAAATAAGTTACTTCATGCGCCAATACATACACAGAATTGAATTTTGACACTTTAGGAAAACCTTTATTTTATGACTTATGAGGTTTTTTTTTAACTTTAAAATCCCTACTTAATTTTCTTAAAAAGAAAACAATCTTAGCTGCACTGTGGCTATTTAACTCTTATCAGTAATATTTGTTCAGCTTTACATATTTTAAAAATGAAATAATCTCTCAAAGATGACTGTTTTTGTCCAAAGCAGAGATTTGGAAACTCAACCTATTAATTTAAGAATTATCTAAGTCAAGTCAGTTGAGAGAAGTATAGAGGCATACAATTGATCCACATTAGAAATAGTGGTGAATTAAAGAAAAAAATTAATCAAAATTAGTTGCTATCTTCTCATTTCTTTAGTACTTTAGAAAATATTTGAATCCTCAGTGTATTAAATATTTGGCATTTAATAAAAGACTGAGACAATTTAAAATATAATTTTAAAGCCAAGCAATATGTTAGAGACTCTGGAATTATTCTGTATATGAACACTCAAATCTTCTTGCTAGTAATAACCATGTCATTTCAAAACACACAGAGAATTCTCTGATGAAAAATAAATGAAGAGGAGGTAAAAGTTCTTGCTCTAGAAGAAAGAACTGTGATGATCGATGACATCCTCTCTTCTCTACTCAGGATTAACACCTTTCAGACTATCGAATCAGTTATATCTCATTGTGTGAAACCATCCAACCTAATTGAAAAGAAATACAAGTCATCTAAGGCATAACTGAAAAACTCAGTGAAAATGCTACCCGTCATTCACTTGTAATGCCATTTTACAGAGGTATTAAAGCCAATAAGATGCAGAGAGCATCTGTTTCTGTTGTGGTGTCTTCCTTCCCCCTCAGAGAAATCTCTAACCACCAAATGACAACTTTGGTTTTATACCTGGGAAAAGACTTTAAACCCAGTTTCTTACCTCTATGACAAATATATTTTCTACAGTAAATTAGTCTCATTTGGAAATGATTTTTAAAATGGATCTTATGCAAAACAAATCTCAGCTCCCACAATAACCTGCAATGATGGTTGTGACACCACAGCTGGACGAGAAATGACCGGTCAGGACCTGGTTCCCAATGGCAACGGGGTCTGTGGCTCAGATTAAGGATTCTGATGAAGCACAAAATACCGTGGAAATAAAAACATTTGAGAGACTCTTGGGCATTATTGACAGGTTTTAGATATGATTCTATTCAACAGAAGGTCTCATTTATAAAGGATCTTATATTTAAACATAATAAAATGCCCCATTAAATTAGGGAGAGCCCCAAATGGTTTCCCTTTAATGCAGTTCCGTGGAAGGAATCGTTGCTATGAAATATTTTGAAACAATTTTACGGCTTATTATCTTAAACTTAGCCTTGAAATGAAGAAATAATATAGATATGCTTTTAAACTATGCAGGGTTTTGTCACATTTGAAACAGTGAGCATCGTACAAACATAGCTTTAGGATGATACATGTCTTCAATTAAGAAAAAATGCAACTTTTGTTCACTCTATAGCTCTCTGGTAAGTCTACTATTTCCATAAATAAATACTGCATTAAGGCCCCAATTCTTAAAATAAAAATGGAAGTGCTCTATTTCTTTAAAATAAAAGTTTGTTATAAAATCTTGTAACAGCAGCCTCAGCAAGTCACGTTTTTCAAAAGGATTTTCCAAGTCTCTTGGTAAGTGAAGAAATGACACAAAGGGAAAATAAAAGGTTTGAGTTCAAGTCCAAATTCAAAAGAAAGTACTTTCTCCCTTTTAGCAATGAATGCCTGAAACCTGTATAATGTTATTAACCAAGGCCACCCCAATAAATTCAATTAAAAAAAGAATCAATGCCTGTCGCTTCCCATGTCTTCAATATCCACCATGCATCGAAGTCACTCAAACAGATAGTAGACACCAACTAAAGACTTCTTGGACTCCGCACCCACAGATTCTGATTCTGCTTATTTGGGATGGCGCGAGTTGCATTTTAAGACTATCCCAGGGGATTCTAAGGCACACTGAGTGTTGCTAACAACTACTCTCAAACAAGGGGAAAACCAAGTGAATATATGAATGTGAACGAGACCCTGCGTTACAGGTAAGTTCTATAGTCATACTCTCTGGGTCCAGAATTTTTCTTTTCAAGTGAAGTTATGACTCTGCTCATGGTCCAGGAATACACTATCTTAACATTACCAATTTTATTTTAACTCTTACATAAGATAAAAATCATCAAACAAAATTATAATTTTAGCCTCAATTCTAAGTCAGAGGAAATTTTTACCATTTTACTAATATGTGGAAGTCAACATTGAAAAAGCATTTTTAGTTGATACAAGAGACATTTCTGCTACAACATGACAAAAGGCTCACTGGTGCAAGCTGACTTGAAAATTACCTTCGTTGTCCTTTGGAGAACATTGTCTAAACACTTACATCTCTCATTCCAGCCATGATGCATTTCACAGCTACTAAGTGAGGAAGCAGTTCTCAGACCCAGACTACAGTTGCAAATGAATTAGATAATCGACTTCATTCTATACCTCTCATACAAAATTTTACCATAAAATTCTAGGTACAAGGAATTGATTTTTAAAGTATTTGTACAATATTTTATTTTAAAACCTATCAGATAAACCATATAAGACTGTGACTAATGAATATTTATGTCTAGATCTTTGCTGAGCAGAGAATTTTCTACACACAGCCTGTCTCTGTGGCTCTCATCTGCCAGGTATTGATGTTGTCAATAATGTTCTTCTGCTCCATCACCATCCTCTTCCACACTGCTCCTTCCATCACCATTGTCACCTTGAATCTGTTCACCACCGTTATTGTTCTATTATAAAATGTCTTTTTTTCACAAAGTAGAATATAAATTATGAACCAGAGTCTCATTGAAAAAATACTCCAAGCCCTGGCTGGTTTGGCTCAGCAGTTAGAGTGTTGTTCCATGAACCAAAAAGTCATGGGTTTGATTCCTAGTCAAAGGCAAGTGCCTTGGTTTTGGGTTTGATCCCTAAATCCATTTGGAGTTGTGTGGGAGGCAACCAATCAATGTGTCTCTCTCACATCAATCTCTTTCTTTTTCTCTTTCTCTCTCTCTCTCCCTCCCTTCCACTCTATCAAAAAAAAAAAAAATTAATGAAAAAATATCCTCAAGTGAAGATTTAAAATAAAAGAAAAAATACTCCAATTCTTAATCATCAGTAATTTTAGTATCGGGAGAAACAAGGAATAGCATTCCACTTTCAGGAATTACAGAAACACAAAAGCAGTTTTAAAAGAGTGTTCTAGAGATTCCAAAATGGCAGCAGAGTGAATGGAAGCTACACAGACCATCTCCTCACACCAAACTGGAATTACAACTAAAATAAAGACAAATCGTCAGGAAAAAGCAACAGAAAAGCAGCTGGAGAGGACCCAAATAACCAGAGACAGGAAAAAAGGACACTGAATTGAGCCTGGTAGGCCTGTGGAGGTGCAAGAGGGCAGGCTGGGAGCTCATGTACAGCAGCTGTTTCACCTGTGAGCAGCTCCCTTGGGGTTAAAATTTCAAGCTGGTTCCACAGCACAGAGGGCCAGGACAGAGCACTAAATTAGCTATAGCCACTCACCTTGGACTCTGGGAGAGCAAGGGCAAACTGGACTGGAACTTTGTGGGGACACTTGGGATTTGGAGGGCACTGAGAGTTTTTGCTGAGTTGCACCCTCACAGGACAGTGGCCATCTTGCTCAGGAAGCCCCTTCCCAGAGCTCTGGGGAGAAGCAACAGCCCCTCCCTCAGAAATTTAACACCACCCTGCTGGGCCTGAGTAATGCAAATTGAGGCTCATTAACAACCAGCATCTGCCCCACCCTCTGAAAATCCTCTTACCCTGAACACCTGAGGTTGTTTTTTTTTGTTTTGTTTTGTTTTTATTAAGCTGAGGGCTACAACCCAAGGCTCATCAAGTAACTGAGACTAATAGCCTCCAGGCCAAAAGCTAGAGGATAACTGAACTTTTCCTGGGCTTGCAAATCTACCCAGGAAAGTAAGACTTGACAGTGGTGTTTAACGTGGGTCCTCCTACACTCATCCAAACCCAGTAGAGGAAGCCACAAACAGTAGAACACCAACACCCACAGGGAAAATTACGCAGGCTCCAAAACCCACTGAGATAGCCAAAATGGTGAAACAAAGAAACAAATCCCAAATAAAAGAACAAGAGAACTCTACTGAAGATGAGATAAATGAAATGCAGTTCAGCAAATTATCAGAGTTAGAGTTCAGAGAGATAATCTTGAGGAAGCTCAACAGCATGAATAAGGAGTTCAATACCATGAGTAAAGATATAGAAACATTGAAAACCAACCAAGTGGAAATGAAGAATGACATAGCAGAAATACAGAACACACTGGAAGAAATAACCAGCATAGTAGAGGAAGCTGAGAACTGGATCAGTGAATTAGAAGACAGGGTAGAGAAAATCAGCCAATCAGAAAACCAAAAGGAAAAGAGTGTTCTATTTGCCATTTCTATTGCTTAATGATTTTATAATGTCAGTCCTTCCTTACTGTCAATTTATCTGCCCCTGTCCCTTTCCATGCTGCTATTTTTAGTCCATGAAAAGTTGAAATTACAATGATCCGTAATAACCTCATTTTCTGTCTTCATTAACACCTCATTTGAGAAATACGTTCAAAGGGATATTTTATTGTACAGTACATCTTGGCAACATCTGAAAATTTGGACATCTTTCCAGAGTTTTGGAATAGAACGCTCATGGTCTGAATCACATTTTGAGCATATACTAATATTCTTAAAATAGTCAACAAACAATAAGAAATGTATTCATGGCAGCTTTTTTCCTTCACATTTGTTGTTCTTCTCAACCTTGCCCTTCCTTGGAGATTGATTTCTCATCATTGTGTTTAATATACATTCATCTCTTCTAGCCTCATAAGTGGCATTGATCACATAATATCTTTTTCCAAACAGAGCTGGACAGAGCCCAGTGCTCCCTTTTAGGTTTATTAACTATTTTAGACTATTTGACATCTATTTGTACAATTTCTACTTGAAGGTTATTAGGGCAATATTTTAGTGCTTGATGTATTTCAGCGAGTGCTAAAGGTAGCCTGAAGATACTCCAAAGTATCTGCACATCTTTCTAAAGCAGTTCAAAGAAATGTCCTCCTTTGAATGTTTGCTTCTTTCTCTATTTCTTGACTTTCTCCACAAGTCTGACTCCTTGTTTTCTGTAGCATTTTCCATATGTGCCACTGGCATAGGACATACACACATGCCTGGTCCAGGAGTTGGCTTGAATGTGCAACATCAGGACTATCGCCCTCATCATCTGTGAAGCCAAACTAAAATGATGTCCTGTAACTCTGAGTCTATGAGTTGTGTTAGAACAAATTGTATCGCTCTACCAGCAATGACTGCAAATTGTTTTGTAATTGTATTTATGTTTGCACCTGAGCTTGTGGGGGAGCCTTAGGGGTTCGGGGGATGTGAGGAGTTCCAAGAGTAGGGCTGTCCATGAAGCTGGAATATGCCGGCATGAAATTCACTGCGAGACCTCCACAGCAAGCTGACATGAGTCTTCCAGGGTGGCAAGGTGCTGGTACTCCTGCACTACCACCCCTTTTACCCGCCTCCCCCCAATGCATTCCTCTCGATAAATCTTGTGCATGTAAAAGCCTGTGTTAGTGACTGCATCCAATGGAGATGCAAGATGTATGGACAATACCATTTATCAGAATCTTTACTTTTCTATAATATTACAATGTATCAAAATCAAAATGCACAATGACACAATAGGATTTCAAGAATGCAAGAAATCTACCAATGTAATCCATTTCAGCAACAGAGAGTTCCCATATACTCACATCAATAGATGCTGGAAATGCATTTGATAAAACTTTGAAGCCATTTCTAATAAAGATAAGGAATCAAAAGAGGTTACATAAATATAATAGTGTCTAGTTACTCAAACACAACAGCAAATATTATTCTAAATAGCAAAGCACTGAGAGAAATTCTATTAAAAATATAAACTACCCATGGATGACTATTATGACTATTAATATCTGTGTGGTTGAAAGAAGCTATCTACAGGAGTAACTCAGTGATATAATGTATACACACTCTTGGTATGACATGGTAATTGTGTAGGTTTTCATCATCCTCTTCTTCTTCTTGAAATCATGTCAAGTATTAATAAAAATAAAGAGAAATGCATTCTCCATGTTCACTGAAATTGGAGGCAGATGTGATTTTCAGATTCTAGTGTGTAAAGGTTGTTAAATCCATGACTCTGTGCAGATGTCATGAAAGGATAAATGTGAAGTTTATTTAGTTGGCCCAGAGCTGGCAGATCCCAAGATGTACAGCAAAAATCTACTTCCAAAGATAAAGAAATCACCCTGGGGGGTAAACACTGTATCTCTTATTTCTAATAACCAGATGTGTAACTTTAATGGCTTGTGACCAGATAGAATACCATCCTGTAGAGATGAAGAGGAGAGGCATGGGGAGAGAAGAGTATCGAGGGACCTCTGCAGATAAGGATTCCCAATGTCAGAAGAGTGCACATGCTGAATTTAACATGCTTACCATGGACTGAAGAATTCTATTTGGAAATGGTTTTTGATAAAACTGAGAAGTTCAGCGTTGTCTGCAAAATCTTCTGGTTTCCCTTTGTACAAGGAAACACCTGGAATGAATATCAAAGAACACACAGAGACATTTATCTGTAGGAAGCTGTCCTGAGGTCAGAAGAATAATTAAGAGCTTGGACCTCTCCATTCCCAACAGAAAATCACTACAAACAAATAGTCTAATAAAAACCAATATATTCCATAATTAGCAATAGTATAGAAAATGTTAGACCATTGTTATTATACTATTATTAGAATGATTTAGAGAAGCTAAACAAAACCTGACTATTGCCAAATAATTATTTAAATTGAAAAGGCTTTTCAGAGCAAGTGGTAAGCAAATATTCTGTCATGGATTAATAAACATACACACTACAGTTTGCAATCACTTATATGAAGCAAGATCTCAAAGCAGAAGTTAAAAGGTCAGGAGAAGACACGAATCATGAACTTGTAAGAAATAAAGCCATCAGACAAACGAATATGAAATTATAATAGATACCAGGGGAGCCCAGCCAGGTGGCTTGGTTGTTTGGAGTGTCTTCCAACCAAAAATGTTGCAGATTTCATGCCCAGTCTGGTGGGTACAGGGAGAGGGGGACTGATCGATGTTTCTCTCTCACATCAACGTTTCTCCCTCTCTCCCTCAATCTCTCTCTCTCTCCCCTTTTCTGTTTCTCTAAATCAATAAAACATAGAGTTGGGTGAGGAGGAGGAGGAGTAAGAGGAGGGGGGGAGGAGGAGGAGGAAAAGGAAAAGGGAAGAAGGGGAAGGAAAAGAAGAGGCGATATCAAAAGACACCCATCAAAGGAAATGTAGTAGTGACTGGGAGACTGAATAAAGTGGCTCAAACACACTTGAAGTTAATTCAGAAATAAATTTAAATGGAAATACATTTTTAAGAGGCATGGAAGAAAGCACATTTTATATTTTGTTAGTCAGAGCTCACATTGATACAATACCTATTGAGAGCAATATCATATATATATATAATGTCTAATACGGCCCAAAGGAATTAGATTTTAACTAAAAAGTTTTGCTTCAGAGAATTTATCATACAGATTTACTTGCATGAGTGCTATACTCTACAACCTTGTTTGTAATGATAAAGTAGTGAGACTTAAAATAGTAAATGGATTAAGTACATTTTTATACATCCAAACGGTGGAAAGATTTATAGTTCTCAAAAGATTGGTGATTGTCTTTATGGCTTGAAATGGAAATACTTTTACTATGGCTCAGTGGATTGAGCATCAACCCATGGATTGAGAGGTCCTGGTTCAATTCCTGGTTAGGGCACATGCCAGGTTGTGGGCTCAATCCCCAGTGAGGGGCATGCAGGAGGTGACCAATTGGTATTTCTCCCTTACATCAATGTTTCTATCTCTCTCCCTTCCTCTCTCTCTAAGAAAATCAATAAAAACATATATTTTTTTTCTTTATTGATTTTAGAGAGAAAGGAAGGAAGAGGGAGAAAGAGAAATAGAAACATTGATGAGAGAGAACATCAATTGGCCGCCTCCCGCATACCCTCTATTGGGGATCAGGCCCACAACCTGGGCATGTACCCTGTCTGGGAATCGATCCGGTGACCTCTTGGTGTATGAGTTGATGCTCAACCACTGAGTTACACTGGCTGTGCGAATCATAAAAATATATTTAAAAAAATAAATAAAAATAAAAAAATAAAAGAAGCTAACAAACTACAAGGCTAATAAATAAAATACAACAGTGGCAGTTTAAGCAATGGGATGACATAATCTGAATTATGATACAAATTGATTTTATGGGGATAATGAATCTGAAATAAAGTGGATGAGTTTGGGATAAATCTTGAGTGAAAAGCTAAAGAAATTTTTGATGACTTCATCCGTATATTCCTTTAACAAATATTTTCAGAGTACTTGATACATGTCAAGCCTATTTAGGGCCCTGGCCAGGTAGACTGTCGAAGTGCCAAGGTTGTGGGTTCAATCGCTGATCACAGCGTAAGCAGGGAACAACCAAAGAATACATAGATGGGTGGAACAATTGATCAGTTTCTCTCTCTCTTAAAATCAATAAATAAAATTTTTTAAAAAGACTATTTAAAGGCACTGGTCATTAAATGTTTGTTGTAATGTGGAAAGGCAAAAAAATCAAGGGTGACTTTGAAGACATTAACATTAAAGTAGACTTGAAACAAATGGAAGTCCCACATGATGTTGGTATAAGAAGAACTGTGAGGAAGGAGTTCCCACTTGAATACTTACTTTAGTGATGTCTTTTGGCATTTCGGTGGAAATGTTAAGTGAAGAGTTGTATATATTAGTAAGTGATTATTTTTTCATGGTTTTTACCTGTTTGAATTATCAGATACTTGTCTCCAAAAACATGGCGCAACATACAATGTTTCTCTATGGGAAGCCGTGGTATTTTTAAATGATAGCTCCACTCCTAATTGAACTACATGTTTAATTCAACCCTAATTAAAATCCTAGAGCATTTTTCCAGTGGAAATTGAAAAGTTTATTCTAAACCTAATATATATTTTAAAAATGTGTCAAAATGGCCAAGGAATTCTAAAACAATAAACTTAGAATTCTTATCATAAGAGATCCTCTGATGTTATAAAACTGTACTTCTTAGTCCGCCAAGACAGATTGCACTCTGAGACTGGTCCAGACACGTAAGAAAGTGTGGCATTGTAACCTCAGTTCACAGGCCTTAGTCACAGAGCCTGGGTTTGGAGAGAATGAGGCTGGGAACCGAGTGGGCGATCCACCTGCTCTGGGAAACCATCTCTTCCTCGCCGTCCGGTGAAACTGCCTTCTCCCTTCTCCGGGAAAAGCCCCATCAGACCCAGCTTCTGGCAGATCTCAGGGCAAGAGCTGCTGGTGTTGGACACGAGTTCGGAAACCCCACGGAGCTGCCGCCCCCAAGTACTGGCGATGGACACCACGGAAGTGCTCCAAACGCGGAGACATCACCTCTTCCCTCCAGACTGTACCTTCAGCTGGGAAGGCACAAGTAACCTGGCCAACTTGCCTCGCTCATCATTTGGTCCTTTCTGCAGTACATTTTATTTTCCAGAAATTCCTGAAGAATTGTGATCTGTGCATGCAATTCTTTAGTAAACTACAGGCTAGTTGTAAATATATGTTCTCACTGATTTTATTTTTAGAGAGAGAAGAAGGGAGAGATAGAAACATGGATCGGCTGCCTCCTGCATGCCCCCCACTGGGGATGGAGCCCGCAACCCAGGCCTGCGCCCTGACCAGGAATCAAACTGAGACCTCTCAGTCCAAGGAGACCATGGTCCATCCACTGAGCCATACGAGCTGGGTTAGATTATTTTTAATATCAGATTAACTAATTTTAAATTATTTTTCAGGAGACATCTGAGTTCACACTACCTTGTCAATGGTATTTTTCCTTTATATCTTAAAAAAAAAAAACCACCCTAGCCCAGTTGGTGTGGCTCAGTGGTTGAGTGTTGGCCCATGCACCAAGAGGTCGCTGGTTTGACTCCTGGTCCTGACACCTGCCCAGGTTGTGGGCCTGATGCCCAGTGGGGGGCACGCAGGAGGCAGCCAATCAATGTTCTCTCTCATTGATGTCTCTCTCTCTCCCTCTAAAAATCAATAAAGAAAAAAAATTTTTTAAACCCTAAATTGAAAAAAAATGAAAATATAAAAACCCATACAAACAACCAAATCTTATCATTTTCTCTGATTTTTATTATGCTACTTTGATTCCTTTGAAATAAGGTACTCAACAACTTACATAGATAAATAAATTGTCTTTGATATTAGTTTTTCATAAATAATAGAACTCTTCAAATGAAATGTTTATTTTATTTTGAATCATAACATGTGCATAGAAATATATATAAATTTAATGAGCATATTAGAAATTATAAATTACACATCTTTTCCACAGCTTACAATCTAGATTGCACTGTGATCCTCAAGTTCCTCCCAACTTTTTCTTGGATTTTATTATAAATACTTTCTGCCTATATTTATACTGTTATCATCTCCCTAAGTATCTCTAGTTATGGTTTTGGGGACCAGTTTTGAACTTTGTATCAGTGAATGTATACGTTACATTTCTTGTCATGTGAATCTGCTGATGAATCCTCTGGACTTTGCATTATCTGGAAAATATGTTTAATTTGTCTCTTTTGTTTTTAGGTATATTCTTCCATGTTACTCAATTTTAAATTCTCTTTTTTTTCATTGTTCGGTTGAGAGCAAAATTCCTTGCCGGTTTCTATATCCGAAGCAGAAGGCGGTCCTCTCTGCGACTTTGGATATTTTGGTGGCGAAAGCAGCCCTTCCCCCACCAGGCCAGGGAAGGAGCCCCGAGGAGCTCCGGATCCACGGACACATCGCCCAGCCAAACGCCCTGTTTGCAGAGCGGGGAGATTTCTCCCGGTTTCGCAGGATAATTGCGAGGCTTTGGGCTCCCTCCTGTCTCGTGCCGCCACAGGACCTCTTCTGGCCTTCAGATCCCTGGGCTTTCGGGGCAGGACACCTCTCAGCCCTCCCCCCTACTCTCAGTTTGCTTTGCTTTTCTGAAGGCCTGGACTTCCTTGCCAGATTTTCTCAGCTCTGCTGTTCTGCCCAGATGCCTTGAGACGAGCTACCCCGCGCGATGGCTGGAGTCTCTAGGAGGGGCCACTCACAGCCTCCTTTTCTGCCCCCCTTTTGCTTTGTTTTCACTGATGCTTTGGGAACATCTTTGAAAAACAGGCAGCAGGTGGCTCTGGATTCACTCTGCGCCTGAGACTCTTTGGGATTTGAATCTGTACGCCACCCAGGAGTAGATGTTAAAAGTTCCTTAAAACTTCCTCTGCTCTCACCTCCCGTCACCACAGTGGCCTTGAGTAATCCGACCATTGTTCCACCATCGGAAGCTCCTGCATGAAGACCTTGTCACTTTCTGGAATATATTCCATTTAGATTTTGTTGTGTCGTCAAATTTCTCCTCATTATGAAGAAAACGACAGTTGTCTAGCTCACTCAGATTGCTTTGTTTGTCAGCATGGACACACTGTCTTTTGCAAATGTCCACAGTCACACTGGAAGCAGAACACGTCCTCGGTTATCTTAAATTTAGTTGTTGTTATGTGTGCATTTTTACAATGTCTTTAGAATTCACTAGACAGAGTCAACTCTAAGTGAACTACGGGTATTCATAGCAGTTTTCAGTGGGAGCACCTACATTGAAGTGCTGTTCCCAACACTAACGTCTCGGGGGTATTTTTGTTGCAAACAATTTAGCAAAGCGAAGAGTGGGAGAAGTGGGCTGCCTTCCCTGCCAAACTCCTCCATCACCGTGCTCTTTCCAACCACAGACACATGTATTTGGGGAGAGAGATTCTCTCTAGATGGAGTCCCAAGAAGGCATCTGCGTGCACGTTTGGGATCATACAGCAGAGGTAAGGATTTCACTCTACAGCTCTGTCTCCACAGGATACGTTAGGCCACTTAATCTTTTATTATCCCATCTTAATCTCTAATCTGCCACACCTAGATCATTTTATTAACCCCCTTCCTAAACTCTCTTGTTCCACAGATATTAACATACATAAACATACAGAAGAATCAGGGTATTTTATTATAGTAGTATAATATTATAGTACCACAGCATTACAATATGCTATATATTCTAGTGTACTATTATAGTATTCTAGAACAATAAAAAAAAATCAAGGAGAATATGCCAATATGTGAAAACACTTCATTAATCAAAAGGAATCAGTATTAGGAAGATCACTGAATACATTGGCTCCAATTACAAGTGACTTGTCTATTTTATAAAGGCATTCGGTGAAAACCTCCAACTTAAAGATTGAAACTGTCTTTCAATTTGAAGCATCTGTTGCTATAAAATCAACGTTGTGTAAATTAGCTTTAATTAACTGTAAAGTTCTCCTGTTATGAGTCAAAATGTTTAAAGCTCATGTCACATTTGCTACATGCACACGGAAATTTGCAATTGAAAATTATGAAAATTTAGAAAAATAGTCATTTGATTAAAATAAAAACTCCCATTAAAGTTACATATGAATGCAGTTTCTGCAGTGACATGGTTTAAATGATCACCTAGGGACACACTTCAATACTTTTCAAGTAAATACTGATTTTTTTTAAAGAAAACTTACTTTCTGATTCTCATGTGATCATCGGTGGCATCATAAAATCAGCAGACACTTTGGTACAGTGCATGGGGATGAACCAAGTACTTAAATTTTTCTTAAATATTTATGCTATTTTTTGTACAATCATTTGCATTCAAACAATTTATTGGAAAAATGTTAGAAAGCAAGTTTTAAAATTAATAAATTATTGCAGATGTCCACTGTAAAATAAATTAAAAAACAACTATAGCAAGATATTCTGAGGTTGGAGTCCTTAGTCTCTCTCCTCTGCACAGATTTCCTGTAGAGACTATCTATAAATTCCCACTTTTCACACTGGTCCCGCCGGCTAGCCACCTAGAGGCTCCATGCATATGTTGGCCATGCATCAGCCACAGCATGACTAGCTGGTACATCCTGACTGGGGGACCACAGCGTTATCCCATCTCTGTGACACATGAAGGGGCTGCTAGCCCTCCTCCCCATACCGCTCAGCACACTGCCCTGGGCTTAGAAGTGAAGTGTTTGTTCTATTGTCTCAGGAAAGAACAGAGTGAAAAAGAACTGGGTATGTCTTCCAAATCAACAGAATTTGTTCACCGCACACACATAATACACACTATAAGAAAAAAAGGGAACTGGGAGCCCAAGTTGTAGGTCGATAAAGTTCTTACATATTTGAATTATTACATGGACTAATAATGATACTCTGTTACAAAACTGAAAATCTAGTACCAGTGGTAATGAGACCTGATGCTAGAAAATCAAGTGTCAATCACAACCATATCAGGCAAAGCAGGTGTGTGTGTGTGTGTGTGTGTGTGTGCATGTCCATCTGTGTCAAGACTGTTTAAATTGATTGGACCACACAGTTGGGACAGGATGTTCACCCTATTTAATTCCTGTAGGGTAGTGGTTCTTAACTGAATACAATTTTGCCCTGCAGGGGACAACTGGTAATGTTTGCAGTCATTTTTGAATGGCAGCAATGAGGGGTTGTTACTGACCTCTAGGGGTAAGGGCAGAGGATGCTGCTAAACCTCCCGCAGTGTGAAAGACAGCCACCCAGAACAAAGTGTCACAGGGCCAGTAGGCCGGCCGTGCGAAGGCTGATGGCCTTCTCCGGACAGATGACAGAGGCCTTTGGCAAACTATTGGCTCCAAAAACTAACATGAGAAGTGTGAAATTTTGAATTTTTAGAAAACAACATTATTTTCCCAAAGAATGTTCAGTTAAAATAGACCTATAAAACACTGCAGAAATATTAATATTTTAATTACTGCTATATTGTAACTGTTGTTCAACAATTAGGTCTCTCTTAGTGATAACTGGTCAACATGAAAATTAAAAAAAATATTTTGTAAATCAGATTTTGAATGTACATTGTGAAAATAAAACACATAGTCTAGAACAGAAAGGTAGGTATATATATATATATATATATATATATATATATATATATAATAACCTTTTGTCCGGCCGGTGTGGCTCAGTGGTTGAGCATTGACCCCTGCTCCAGGAGGTCACCAATTTGATTCCCAGTCCCAACACATGCCCAGGTTGTGGGCCAATCCCCTGTGGGGGGCACACAGGAGGCAGCCCATGGATGTTCTCTCATTGATGTTTCTATCTCTCTCTCCCTCTCCCTTCCTCTCTCTCTAAAATAAATAAAGAAAATAAAAACCTTTCAAGAAACTCATTCTTAGAAATTACCTCATTAGTTCTCACCCTACACCCACAAGGTAGGCAATAATAATTATCATATCTGTTTTACAGATGAGCGAACTTGGTCACACAGAGGTTAATTACTTACACTAGTTGAATTGAGACTGGAATTTTTTTTTATCCTCACCTGAGGACATTTTTGCATTTATCTTCAGATAGAGCGGGCGGGAGTGAGGGAGGAAGAGAGAGAGAGAGACATCAACGTGAGAAAGACACATCGACTGGCTGCCACCCACTCGATGCCTGCCGAGGCCGGGGACAAACTGCAACCGAGGTACGTGCCCTTAGTGAGAACCAAACCTGGGTCTCTCTGGTCCATAGGCCGACGATCTAACCACTGAGCAACCGGCCAGGGCAAGACCGGGTTTAATGTGCCAATCTTATAGCATCAAACTATATAACAGGCCTAGTTCACATCTTGTATTTTTTATTTTTAAGTTAGCAATCAGGTGATAAAAAGCTTAATGTCAGGCCCTTACATTACAATATAAAAACTCATTGTCAGGCACTTTACCCTATAGAAAATCTAAATTTTATAGCTAGACTACAATATTTTTTTAAACAATTGAAATTGTTACCGAAAATCTTAAATCACATTGAATGGCATTTTATTCTTTCCATTTAAGAGACACAAATTAACCAGATCAATACACCTAGGCATCAATTTATTTTGGGGTTTTCCATCATTTCAGTCGGTTCGGGCTGCCATCCAGAGTGCCCAGACTGAGCGGCTTGTACACAACAGACAGCTGTTTCTCACTGTTCTGGGGGCTGGAAGGTCAAGGTCAGGATGTCAGCAAGGTGGGGCTGTGGCGAGAGCTTCTCCCGGGCAACAAACTGCTGTCCTCTTGCAGTGTCACAAAAAGGATGAGAGGTCTCTGTGGGGTCCACTTTACAAGGAAATTAATCCTACTTCTGAGGGCCCCACCTCATGGCCTCGTTATACCTACAGGCTTCATTTCCTAAAACCCACCTGTTTGAGTTAGAATTTCAATATATGTATTTTGCCGGGAACAAAACATTCAGTTTATAATACTCATATTCTTCCATATTTTCAAATCTAAACACATTTGGCCATTGAGAAAGTTTTGTTCTCTCTGAGAGAAAATCCATGAACAAAGAGGTATATATTGTAAAGTTCATGTTTAAGTAGCTTGCTCCGCAGATGTGCTATGCAGAGGTGACCTTTTAGCTAGTTGTGTTTATTAAAGTGGTCGTGTGTCACTGTAACAGTCATTTTCCATGTAACAACTTCTGTGAAGTAATCCTTTCCTGCCTTTGAAACTTGAAAATCTTCAGCCCCAGTATTATGTGTTCATTTCCCCCCAAATTTGAGATAATGCAAAGGTCACCTCTTCTGAAAGCTCACAATATTGAGATTCTCTTTCACTAGGTCTAATAAAACTGAGAGAGCGAGCACGAGGCAGTCTTCCTAACTTGCACACTGGGCAAGGACAGGTGTAAAGACAAGTCCACCCAAAGGCAAAGTGTCTCTAAATACCTCTGTTGAGTGATGCACGTCAGGTGAAACAAATCGGAGCCAATGACAACAAAGAGCACGTGACATGATGTGAGAAAGGAGAAGGGAGTGGTGTTAGGGCAGTTTTATCTGTCTCTTAAGGTTACTATGCGACAATTCCAGCATTGTACACTTGGAGATGGGTATTTTCAGGTAATATGAAAATTCGAGTGTGACATAAAAGAGTTCAGCTTTACAAACATCATTCTGTTTTCAGTGTGGAGAGTGACAGAGTGAGCCAAAGATGGATTGGTGTGGGTCGATTAGGCTCATCCAAGGTCACAGCTACGATATAAAACAAGATGCTTTAGGACTGTGATGACTGAAATGGAGAAACTGAAAAGGAATTTGGAGAATTAGGAACACTGTGTGTCCAGGTGAAGAACTGAATATGTAGAAGAAACGACAACTATAGAGAATGAATTTTAGGTTTCCGATTTCAATTATGTGAGTACATCAGCATTAGTAGAAGAGTGCGTTTGGAGAGCACTAGCAGAGATGTTAAGGTCTGGTAGAACATTCGGGAAGACTTCTCACTTACGAAGTTGGATGCAGGGGTGTAGACTTAGGAGGAGAAGTTTGAATGGCAGCTAACAGACCTGTGATTCCTGTATGTGCAGGTGGTTATTGGAATCACAGACTTGATGAACATCGTCAACAAGGAAGACAGAACGAAAAGAGGAAGACGACCAGTAAACCTTTAGAAGCATGGACATTTATCTGACGGACAAAATAAGCCGAAAGAGGCAGCCGAGAAGGAGGATGGATACAGGGGGCGGGAGGGAACTCACATGACTGCTTTGTGGCAGAAAACAAGGAAAGGGGATCGTTCTGAAATAAAGCACCGACCAAGAGTGTTGACTGATGCTGAGAAATGTAATAGGAACCTAACAGAAAATCTCATAAGATCTTCTTATTTGAACACAACTGCTAACTTTAGAGAGCTCTTTTATGAGCGCTTTTAAAATTAAATTCAGATTGCCATGGCATATCCACACAGGAAAGTTTAAATAGGAGAAGGAAGAGATGGGAGAAGAGGTAGGAAATGGCATCATTAAATTATTATTTTTTTGGTCATGAACTAGCCAAAGCATTACTCTGTTTATTAAAATGATCTTATAAAGTTCAGGTAAATATTCTATTAGAAAATAGTGCAAGGTTCTCAGGTCATTGAAATTATTTTTGTTTGATGTCATATTTGATATTAAAGTGTGGTATATTGTAAACCACTCCATATTTATTAAATGAATGTGGGAGACTGTTTGCATGGCATCCATTTTGCTAAAATCTGCTCTGCCATCGCCTGCCCCAAGGCAGGATATCTCTGCGTTCTGCATTTCTTTATCTCTGTATTTTGCATTTCTCTAAGTAACCATTTACTCATCAGCCAGTGTTTACTGACCTTTTGTTCCTTTTGTAGTATTTCCTAGAATTGCTTCGGGCAAGCCTGGTGCTTGGCAACAGGTGCTTCTTGCCCTATATATTGTGTGAATTACCCCTGAATAAATGAGACTTGATCAGAGCCCTGTCTTGTCTCCATTTCTCGTGTCTCTTGTCCCTCCTCATCCTCACTCCCCCTCTAGAGTCCTCGTTGCTCGACCTGTGGGACGGGTCAAATGAAGAGTTATATAAACTGCATTCCTAATGATATATAGGTAATTTTATAAGTATATTCTATTATATATATATGTATATATATATATGTATATATATATATATACATATATATATATATAACAACAATTCTGTTATTAGGCTAAATTATAATACCAGTGTTTTAAATGTGATAATAAAAAAGTAACTAAATTCTAATGCATCAGAATTTGAAGGAAAAAAATTACCCCAAAAATAACTTTACTCTTTTATTTTAGTTAACTACCACATTGAACATTACAGGGGGAAAAAAATGAGTTAATATAGTAATATTATCTACACTTTAAAAGAACTGTCAAATAAAGTAAATCCCTTATAAATCTTTTTTAATATACTTTTTGGTTGAGTCTTTTTAGACAGACTATAAATGAAAAAGTATTATAAATATGGTTTTAAAAATCTGCCACCTGGTGGAAGTTACTTGGAACTACAGGAACATTTTTTTTTTTTTCTTCTTTTCTTCCTGGATGTTTTTCTCTCTTCCCAGAAGTCATAAATTGAAGATGGAAGGATAGGGATTTGCTTATTTGTTAACCTCACACTTACTTAAAAATTACTTTGTACAAATTATACAACTTCCTAAGCAAATAATGGGATAATATAGTTTAATTTCTTAAAAACATTAAGTGGTATAAAAATATTATAATGTAATGCAGTGCATTTTATGAGAAAAGTACTTATACTTTGATGGTAGATGCCAAAAATACAACTGCCACATTTTTATCATTATTTTTATTATTATTAATAGATAATAATAGTCTTAACTATAAAACAAATGCAACTACCAGGCAATCACTTTGGAACACATTTCCTCTCTCACCCAGTTCCCAAGGGCAGAAGAAGAAACATTTCTGAATAGAATATTTTATATATAACAGTGTCCCTTTTCCAGGATATTTAATTCTTGGCCTACGTTTTTTTTTTTTAAATTTTTTTTCTTTACTGATTTTTAGAGAGAGAGGAAGGGAGAGGGTGAGAGAGAAACATCAATGAGAGAGAACATCGATTGGCTGCCTCCTGCATGCCCCCCACTGGGTATTGGGCCCACAACCTGGGCATGTGTCCTGACTGGGAATTGAACTGGTAACCTCTTGGTGCATGGGTCGATGCTAAACCACTGAGCCACACCAGCCGGGCGGCCTATATCTTTTGATTTAGTTTTATTTATAATGGCAAAAAAACACCCAGATAGCTGATTTAGCTGTATTTCTCAACATTTCATATTGAATTTCATTCCCACACTTCTGGTAATTTATATTCTGTTCCCCTTATTTAGTTCAAACAATGGAAAAAAAGTCATGTAATGCATTTCTTAAACTAAAAATGTATTTATTCATTGCACAGTGCTGTACATATAGATAGCAAAAATAACCATTTATTACATTCAGTATTATTACTTATGTGAAGCAAATAGTGGATGAATAATGGTTTAAAGCTCACAACAATAATCCAAACCTTTTTGAAGGAAAAGGTTCTAAAGATTTTTTAAACCCAAAGTAAAATTTCCCTGCTTGTATAATACCTCGATTTTGGTGTCTGTCATGGATATCCTGCTTTTAGATAGACTCACTAACCTAAAGTAATGTTATATTTACTTAAAGATCCATAGTCTTCCTAAATTGAGGTAATTGAGATATACATCCTAGAGTGGAGAAAAGGGAGAAATAACATTTTATAGAAAGTGCACATAAGAAAAAGAGATATTGATGTACATTCCTGAATACCAAAGAAATGTAATCTCTCATCTAACCCTCTCTTGACTGGGATTGCTATGCAGTTGGGTGAAGAGATTTATCCTAGAACTTGGGTTAATCTATAAAGAAGAAAAGTTTTAAAGACATCAGCTATCAATTTGGGGGGAGAATAATAGCAATAGTACATGATAATGAATAAGAAAAAATGAAATGTTAATATGAAAATATCAGTGATGTTGACCCCATTATAAGTTATGTTAGGAAATATAGGAATTTATTTTAAAGTAAAAATCAAAATAAAAGATTAGGAATTTAGGCTAATCAGTTGATGGGTTTGCCCAAAGTAAGGTTATCTTTAAAATTTTTTATAAATAGACACGTAATCAGAAACAAAACTGAAATGTTTTATTTGGATATGTGTAGATATCTTTACGTCCTGTAGCTGCAAAGAAACAGATAACTGTGGGGAAAGAAGCTAGAAAAGTTGCAGAACTGGCTATGAGAATTAGTATCTCTGAGCAAAGAACAAATCTTTGAACAAAGACCTAAGTATAGAAGACAAGAAAACAACATTAAGTTTTCCAGCCAGTATTTATGTCATGGAGATGCCATGAACGTATTCAAACATGGACAAAAAAAGAGGGAAATTATGGGCTGAGTCCAGGCAATCAGAATTACATGTTGCTGCAGCTGTGTGCTACCCTCCTGCTCAATGTCCACCAACACACACTCACACTCACTAGATCCATTCTTGCTGACATATTAATTTGTTGCTACAGATTTAGGAATTTCACACTGATGCAAGCTCTTTGAGCTTACTACCCACACTAGTTTATCTTGTTAAATTAATTATTTTCGTTGAGTTTCTGCTTTTTTTCTAAAATTGTGGCTACTGTGAATAGGGATTACATTATACATCTTACTTTATCACTATCTACTTCAGAATTACACTAGCCTATCTGGAAAATTATTGATACCTTGTGAGTGTGTGTGTGTGTGTGTGTGTGTGTGTGTGTTATAAATATGTTAAAACTTTAGCCAATCTTATTCCTTTAAAAAGCTGAGAATAAAAGAGAGGATTCATATTTATAAGGACGTTAATATTTACCCAAAAGGACGCTTTCTTTTCTTCCCCTGTGAATCAGAGTTAAATGCTCATGTTAGTCCCTTTCGGTCTGAAAGACAACCAGGAGTGTTTGTATAAGGCAGGTCTGCTAGCAGCAACTTCCTTCGCTGGTCATTTCCTCACTTGAAAATGCTATTCTTCTTCTTTCATTCTCAAAGGCTAGTTTTCCTGGATATAAAATCGTTGTTTGCCTTTGTTATTAAAGTTCCTTAATTATTTTTATCTGAATTAAATCTTCTTTGGACGGGGTTCTACCTATTTCCATCCTTCATAGCAACATATAATGGGTCCTATTTACAGTGAGTATGAAACTTTTGCTTGGTTTCTTGAATCTCTAATCAAAATGTGTCCTTGAACTCTTATTTTCCTCAGCCTCTTTACCTTTGCATAAATAAGGTAATATTGTTATTATTTTTTGCACAAATAAGTTAATATTGTCTTTGTTTGTAGTATTTTCCTATTACAAATTACCCCAAACTGGGTGACTGAAAACTCTGGAATTGTGTTCTCGTACAGCCATGGAGGCTAGAAGCCCCAAATCAAGGTATCAGCAGGCCAGACCCCCTCTAAGGTGCTGAGTAGACTCCAGCACTGCCTCTTCCCAGCTCCTGATGGTGGCCATGAATCCTGGACATCCCGTGGCTGGTGGCTCCCTCACTCTAGCCTTTGCTTCTGTGCTCACATGATACTGTCCTTGTATGATTGTATCCACATGGCATTTTCTTCTTCTTATAAAGACACCGTCATCTCGAATTAGATTCCACTCTACTGCAGTATAAACTCGTCCTAACTAATTACATTTAAAACTATTTCATTCCTCAATAAATTCACATTCAGGGGTACTGGCAGTTAGGACTTCCAGATATTTTTTATAGAGACATGTTTGAATCATATTATTGTTTTTGCACAAAATGTTACAGGTAGTATTTAAAAGATCTTTTCTCTCGGTGAGACTGGCCCAACCCACTCACAACTGAACAATTAACAGGGGGAAGTCCAAAATACCTCCTGCTCAATCTCAGCCCACACTTTATTTTAGTCTCCCTTATCAAAGCTCCAACTCAAGAGCTTCTGATCTAGTTTAAATGTTCAATTTAAAGATGATGAAAGTTAGGCGAAAAGAAGCTTTGTGACTTATTAAGAGCATAATCGTGAACAGAGCTGGGATTCGAATTCAGAAATTTTGAATTTAGCAAAGTTAGAATCAAAATCCACCACAGTGAATCCACAGTGGAGTGGGGAACTCAAGGTTTAATCTGTATTTGTTCTGGTACACGAGAATCAGGGAAACGGGACGCAGCATCAAGAAAAATGTTGGCTATGGCCCTCCCCCCAAATCATCTCCTTTGATTCGAGAAGGAGCCAGCATCCTAAATCTGTATTGTTTTCCTAATTCATGCATGGACCTGGTCATGTGTTGTCATTTATTTCAGTTTAGAAGTAAAAAGACCTGGAGGGAAAACCAGGAAAGTGAGTCCGAATGCCATCTAAATTGAGGAACATAGCCACGGTTACGGGAGATGTCCGGACTGAAATAGATCTCCAGTTTCTGTGCTTTCAGTTGTCCCTGCATTTGGAAAAGGGATCGAGGTCTATTTATTTTATTTAGGAACAATTAGAAGAGATAAGGACTGGAAAGTGAAATCGCCCATCTTTCCAGGTTTCTGGTTTAGGAATCCTTTGTTGCTTTAATGCCTAACACTCACCAACTCCTCCCTTTATGTATAATTTTTTGAATTTATAATCCTTATCGCTGGTTTTCCTCAATATTTGACAACTTTAAGAAACCAAACTATAAGCTCCATGCTAGGTAATAACCCCCAGGAATAGTTCCAGAGTCCTGTCACTTTCAGTAACAGTGATTTTATTCCCTGGACCCGACCAAGAGTTTTCAAGACACACAGAGCAACACAAGAACTGTCCGAAGGTATTTTCCACCTGACTACCTTTCTGAAGCCTTGTTATTCCTGGTTTTACAGCCTGATGTGTGGCTTCTTCTCGGTGTCATATTTTAGCTCTTCTCCTCCAATTTTGCATAGTGCCCTTTGGTCTTGACTAATGGCCTGGCTTGGCTTTTGAGAGTAATTTTCCTTTTGACTCTTACACCATCCCTGTCACATGAACCGCTCTTCTCATTACTGACACGACTTGCCCCTGCAGTAACTGCCCTTGTTTGAAAGTTGTCTGAGGGGTACCTTTTGCTCAGCCAGCCACCTACTCCTGCTCTGTTATCCTTGGCTTCACTCCTCTCGCAGTAGCTCATCAGTGCAGTTAACTTCTCAATTTTTTTTGTTTTCATTCTTACCTACTTGTCTTAGTTCCCGACTCGTATTTACTGATTTATCCATTCCTTCAAAACATATTTATAGAGTACTGACAATTTGCCAGATACAGAGAGAGTATGAGGATGAAAAGTTGTACAAAATCATGTTCTTTCTTGGCCCTTATTGATCTTACACTATGATGGGGAAGATAGGCATTAATCAAATAAAAACTTGCTTATCATTGACATTTCCTTCTTGGATCATTGTTATGTGTGTTCCCTGAATTGCCAGAATATCATTACCAGGGCTTTTTTTTAATCTAACAATATTAAAATGATTAACTTTTTTTAAAATTTTATTTTTGTTACAGATGTTTCTCATTTTTTACCTTATTGACACCCTCCTCCCCATCCCCCCCCATGCCGTCCCCGGCTTTGTTGCCATGTCCATTTGTCCACTGGTTATGCGTACAGGCATATAAGTTCTGTGGTTTATCTCTTCCTTCCTTCACCACCTGGTCTTCTGAAGGTTGTCAGTCTAAACAGAGTGTTTTCTTATCTCTGCAGAAGAGTTCCCCATACCATCTTGGGTAGACAGTAATGTTTGCTTTATAAGTTGATATGATTCATCAGTTTTTAAAAACTGATTTATCTTAGGAGTGGTTATGTATATCTCTTATAAACTGGGTTCCATACTCTATATATCAGGGTAAGAATCCTCAGGATTTCTGAGCAAAGAAATTCAGCCTGGAGACAGAAAAGTTAGTAATGAGTTGTAATAGTCTACGTGGGAAATAACAAAGGCCTGTGTAAGGGCTAAACGAGAGATATTGCAGAGATGGATAGAAACTCTCCAGACGGGCTGGGTACAGTTGCTGAAAAAGGATTGTAGATCTCAAGCTAAATGTAGGGAATGAGGAGGAAGATGATGTGTCCTTTATGGACATGCGCTTCGGGGCCTTCTGTCGGCTATGTGGAAATGTCAGGGCTGCAGTTAGAAGGACCAGGTTCCAGAGAACTGCCCCATTCCAGACAGACCAAGAAGAGGCAGAAGAGAAGGTCTGTTTGAGTGTCAGGATGACCAAGGAACAGAGTATTCCAAGGAGACAATGTTGGAGGACGGTGTCTTTGGGGGAAAAGGAGAAACGTCGGTAACAAAAATAAATAAAAACATTTTTTTAAAAAGAAAAAAATAAAAATAATTAATTTTTAATAAGCTCTCTTATTTATTTTTTTATCCTTTCATTTGTTCACTCGACATTGATATACGAAACCACCATGCATCAGGCTCCAAGCACTGATGATACCACATGAGAGCAAGTGATCTCTAGCATGAAGTCCAGCATCAAGTCTAGCAGATAGATCACCATTAAAATAAGGAACATACATTTATTTAGAAGAAATGGACAGTGAACCAGGAATGTGGGGGAGGAAACACTTGAAGCAAGTACGATGTATTTAATTTTTGATGTATGGTTTTCCTATAATGAGAAAATTGTGACGAAATTTCCACTCGTTGTTTGCACATGCTAATATTTCCATCTTTACCTTCGTGTGTTTGTATGTATATGCTTTTGGGAGAGAGTTGTATATATACACTGCTTAACTTGTATAACTTTCTTAGATAGTTTGGATGGTAAGAAAATTATATAGAGAATTATTTTTTATGTTAGGCAAATTTTCTATTAAAATAGCCTTTAATATACTGAGTTGAAAATGTTGGCAATTTGATTTAAAAAGTATTAAATGTTAAAAATAGTGTAGGTTCTATTGCAGACACTTTCAGGGGCAAGCAGTCCATTGAAAAACGCTATGTAGAGACACTTCTTTATCTTTTACAGAAAAGGAAAATGATGACCAGACACGTTCAAGGGATTTGCTTAAGACTTCAGACCCCAAAAGTGGCAGAGATGACCTTTCAGCTCGGAGCTCCTCCTCCCGTTGCACCGGAAAATGGAGACGATGGTGATGCTCCTTTAACACGCCATCGGGTTTATGCCGACAAAGAGCTCTTTGAATCACCTTTAAAATTATGCAACATTTCAATGATGCAACGTCTCCCTTCTTTCCTGTTACTAACCTATATTGAATCAAATCTTATTCCTCCCTGGGTGGTCTATATTCAATCAGGGATCGATTCTGGGCAATTCGAGTTCAAGCTGGAACAAGTGTGAAGCACCACCCTGGTTCCATACCTCGCCGTGGGTGTGGCAGGGCCACCCAGACCTGCACTGCTGTGTGACTCCTCCCTCTGCCAACCTCTGCTTCTCTCCCACAGGCGTGGCTGGATCCCGGGAAGGACACTCAGTAGACATGCAGCACACTCAGCTTCATCTCAGTCGAGTCTGGGCATCAGATCGATGACAGTGGTGGCAGATGTGGTCCAAGACAGGAGATACAGTATATTTCAATCCTGGAATTCCTGTTCTGGAAAACCCACCAGGCGACATGAAATACGGCCCATGTTTAATGCGGCCCAGAGCAGAAGAGGTGTCTGAACTGTATCCAGACTGTGGTTATAGCAATTCTGTCTCTTGAGGAACGGCCATCACATCTGTGGCAGGAAACCATATGCCCCCCTAAATATAACTCCTGGAGTTCTAGGGGGGCATCCTAGAGAGCAAGCGCCCGCATTATGACTCAATCATCTCACGTACTAATGAATCTGTATTTTATTTTCTCAGTAATTACCTGTCCATCCTCCCATCTAGGATCCAATCCAAATTTACCTATTGTCTTAGGTTGTAATTTCCTTTTGTTTCTTTAAATATACAGTATATATGTATACATATGTGTGCACATATACAGTATCTACATATATGTTTTTTGTTGGTTTTTCATGACCTTACCTTGGAGCATCTAGACCAGGCATCTTTGATGACCTGACCCCTGTCTTTTTCCTCCAAATGATTTTTGCCCTTTAAAATAGTTTCGGTGTTAGAAATAGACTTATGCACACACTATTTCCCATGTTTGTTATCATTAATAAAAGATTTATTATTCTCAAGTCAGGTTTTTCTTTGGAGACAGGTATTGAAGCCTCCCACTTGCTTTGACACATACAGCCCTTTTTCTGACCAGAAGCTTCTATGCCTGTGTACCACACATAAAGCCCCTTTATTGGGGAGGAACTAAAATATTTTTCTGTTTGTCCCCTAGAAAATGGGAACTCAGGTGTTATTAAGAGTTTTTGTTCCAAAGGGTAGAGATCAGCATAAGAATATTTTTCTTCCATGTAAACACTGCTCTCTTTTTATTCTGTTACCTCAAAGAAGAAAGAAATATATAGGACAGTATTAGCAACTCAGTCAGATACCAAAATAATATTGTCGGGTCTGGCGTACTGTGTCCAAAGATGGCTTTATTCTTTTGCATCTCTCTAACGTGCTCTTGTATCCCTGGCATTTCTGGTTCAACTTCACACATACAGTCAGCACCCGTCACTGGTCACGTGTAATTTCAGTGACTTTTCTAGCCTTAGGGACTATATTTAAAATTAGGGACCATATAAAAACACACAAAAGATAGCTATGTAGAGGGTGTGTTTTTTTTCACATCACTAGATGTCAGATATTTAGAGATGTGCAATTAGTATGTGGTTAACTATTCACATACATATACGTTTGTTCCCATGGACAGAATTTTGTATTTTTTTTATATGTAATTGTTGGCAATTTCTCCCTAAGCTAAATTGCTGTTTTATAAATTTCATAGATTTAGATTTAACATTCCCTTATTTGTAGTATCCAATGAGGAAGTTTTTAAGGCACAAACAAAAGAAGATGGGAACTCTAGGATTTAGAATACGTATCAGTTTCTGTAAATTAGTTAAAAACCAGTTAAACTTTCAAATTTTTGTATTTTGTGATAATTGTATCGCACATCTATGCCTGGTCCTATGTATTTTTGTCTTTTGGATGTGGAATATTTAAAACTAAATTTGGAGTGAATGTGCTTTCTATGGTCAAATGGCACAATTTCACTTTTGTACATGACTTTTGTTCAACTCTCCTGTTTAACCATGTAGAAGCTGCTGGAGTAAAGAGGGGGTGTCAAAGAAGTTCAACAGAAGTATAAATATAAATGGACATAAGTATGCTTTAATAAAACCAAAACTCATACTTTTCCGGGAGTAAAAATTTATTCACCACTTCATTGCATCATCTAACTGAAGAGAAAATTTATAATACACAAATCACATTTTTGTCTTCATCTTGACATTATTGAAGTTTAAAAGCGAAACTTTTTTTTATAAATT
Source organism: Molossus molossus (assembly GCF_014108415.1). Taxonomy (NCBI): domain Eukaryota; kingdom Metazoa; phylum Chordata; class Mammalia; order Chiroptera; family Molossidae; genus Molossus; species Molossus molossus. The sequence continues at coordinate 118,374,358 of NW_023425377.1, read as the reverse complement.
AATTTTGTTACAGATGTTTCTCTCCCCTCTCCCCCCAGACCTCCTCCTCCTAATCCTGCTCCCCCCACCCCAAGCATTGTTGCCTATGTCCACTGGTTACGCACATATGCATATAAGTTCTTTGGTTTATCTTATCCCTCCCCCCACACACACACCACTCCTCTGAGGTTTGTCAGTCTGAACCATACTCCTTTCTGTCTCTGGGTCTATTTTGTTCATCAGCTGACTTTGTTCATTATATTCCACAAATAAGTGAGATCATGTGATACTTGTCTTTCTCTGATTGGCTCATTTTGCTTAGCATAATACTCTCCAGGTCCCTCCATGTCATCTCAAAGTATAAGAGATCTTCCTTCCTTACAGCTGCATAATGTTTCATTGTGTATATATACTATAGCTTTTTTATACACTTATCTATTGGTGGACACTTGAGCTGTTTCTAGATCTTAGCAATTGTAAATAGTGCTGCTATGAACATGGGGGTGCATATATTCTTTCTGATTGGTGTTTCAGATATCTTAGGATATATTCCTAGAAGTGGGATCACTGGGTCAAATGGCAGTTCCCTTTTTAATGTTTTGAGGAAACACCATAATGTTTTCCATAGTGGCTGCACCAGTCTGCATTCCCACCAGCAGTGTACTAGAGTCCCCTTTTCTCCACACCCTCGCCAGCACTTGTTGTTTGATGATTTGTTGATGGCGGCCATTCTGACAGGTGTGAGGTGATAACTCATAGTTGTTTTAATTTGCATCTGTCTGACGATTAGTGACATTGAGGATTTAAAAGAGACACTTTAAACTGTTACAATAGTCTTTTCTCATTTGTTTGGTAAAAAAAAAAAAAAAGCACCATTTAGCCAAGATGTTTTGTCTCATACAGAATTTTGACACCATGTCAAGATGAAGTAGACAGTGGACAGTTGCTCTAATACAGTTCCGGTTGGCACAGTGGTTTGGTGGTGTGAAAAGGAGAGTTACAAACTCTGGCTTAAATAGAAGCAATTAAAGGAGAAAGTGCTGTGTATTTTTATAGTGACACTAAAATATTTGGGGTTGGAAATAATTAATTGTTTGTCTTTACAAAACAACAGGAGTTCACTTAGACAAATAACCACCATTTACAAGTACTTATAAAAAATTAAGTAAGATAAACTTACCAGCAATGACTAATCTGACAACAAAGACTATAATAGTAGCTGTAAAAAAGTCTTTATTTTCAGACATGCTTTCACTAAAATGTTTACTTCTCTACAGGAAGAAGTAAAGAAGCTTTGGTTAAATGTTAACTTCTGTAAAAACAAGTACAAAGAAGTACTTTAAATTAGAAAATGTGCTTTACCCTATTTTCAAATATATAATACTTAAAATTTGAAAATATCTGTCTTAATAATATATGACTACAATATGCACATGATATACCATAGATATTCTACAATCGGGTAAACCCTTTTGCACAGGGAAGCATGTTTGGGTTTCCATATTAAAGTGGCAAATAGTTCAGTAATATGTTAGGATTTGGTTTTACTACCTCTCAAACAAAGCATTTCAGTATCATTTTAAAATATTTATATAACAGTCTAGGACTTAAGCCGAACATTAGTTGAGATTGAATTGGGAAATTTATTTGCATTCCGGCTCGTCCCCATTTAGGAGTGTATATATACTTACAGGAACGGCCCGGCTCATTGGCAGGCCATCGAGAGGAAATAGTTCGGTTGAACGTGGCTTCAATGTTTTCAAGTTAATGTTCACCCACAATTTCTCATTCCCGATAATAACCCAAATATACGTCCTTCTCTAGTGATGTCTTAAGCAATTAGAATGTATTTTACTTCTGTTGTTTTACCACTGTAAAGTCATATTTCTCTTGGATTTCAATTCACCAGAAGAATTTTATATGCCTGAATAGTTGCACTTAGAAGTTTTATTCTAAGCCACACGTGTAATGAAGTGTCGCATGGTCTGCAGAAGCAGCAGTTAGGCAGTAAAAATGGTTCACTGTTGAATGTTGGTAGGAAAGGTTCTGGGACTCTCACCTATGTTTAAATGATGGGAAACATTTCATCCAGGCAAATGTAAAATAGTTCTTAGGAGTTTTAGAGAAGGTGAGCAGGCTGGTTCCCAGGTCGGAAGAACCCAGGGGCTGGAGGGGCTCTGAGGAGGGTGATGACTGCAGTATCTCTAGTCCAGTCCTTGAGGAGACACAGGAACTCCGAGTTAGTCTGTCCCGGTCACCTCCTTGTCTGGAAGACCTCTGGGATCTGGGCCTACTGAGCTAGTGGGGATGAAAGGAGAGGCTAGGTCCTGGGCTCTGTAGCACAGTAGGAAACCAGCTGCCTTGTAATTTAATTTTTTTTTTTTTCCTCTATTGACTGTAGAGAGAGGAAGGGAGAGCGAGAGAGAGAGAAACATCGATGAGAGAGAACATCGATTGGCCGCCTCCTGCCTGCCCCCCACTGGGGATCAGAACCACAACCTGGGCCTGGGCCCTGACCAGGAATGAACCGCTGACCTCTTGGTGTAGGGTCCAGGCTCAACCACTGAGCCACACCGGCCGGACTGCCTTGTAGCTTAATAGCAGCAAAGATGATCCCTGACTTAGGATGGCTTCACTTGGAGCTTTTCCACTTGACCTCCGTGGGAAAGTGATCACGATTGCAGTGGAAACTGAACTTCGGGTTTTGAATTTTAATCTTTCCCCGGGCTGTCGATGTGCAGCAGGATGCTTTCGGGTGGGTGACGCCGGGCAGCGGGCGGGCTGCAGCCCCCGTCAGCCACACGGCCGCGGGGACACAGCTGGAAGGCCGCGGGGACACAGCTGGAAGGCCGCGGGGACACAGCTGGAAGGCCACGCGGACACAGCTGGAAGGCCGAGGGGACACAGCTGGAAGGCCGAGGGGACACAGCTGGAAGGCCACAGGGACACAGCTGGAAGGTCACGCGGACACAGCTGGAAGGCTGCGGGGACACAGCTGGAAGGCCGCGGGGACACAGCTGGAAGGCCACGGGGACACAGCTGGAAGGTCACGCGGACACAGCTGGAAGGCTGCGGGGACACAGCTGGAAGGCCGCGGGGACACAGCTGGAAGGCCACGGGGACACAGCTGGAAGGCCACGGGGACAGGTGGCACATTGGCTGGATATTGTCTTCTGAGCACGTTTCAGGCGGCGGGGCTAAGCCGCACAGTCCAGCAGGTTCCGAGATGAGCCGAATGGCGTTCATTCGGCCCAGCGCGCCTTGCTCGCGTCATCAGTGTGAGTGCAGAGAGAGAGTCACGCTTTGTGGAGTCCGCTTTACTATTGGTTTCATTGCTTCGGTTCTCGAACAATTCGGTTCTCGACCGTCCTCCTGGAACGAATTATGTTCGAGAACCGAGGTATCACTGTATTAAGTACATTTCCAGTTTGCGACGTTCTCAACTTTCTTTGGGTTTTTCGGGACATACCCCTACTGGAACTCGAGGAGCATCTGTATTGCTATGTCCCCGAGAGCTCAAAAGTCCTATTTGTTGAAAGTTTATTTTTCCTATAATCAAAATATTGCTCAGCTATATCTGCTAGGAAAAGCTGACCCCTGCTGTCCAGATACATGTGTCAAGTGAAGTTCAAGTCCTGCCTCAGCAGCCAGAGCCCTGTGAGTCGTCTGAGGCTCCCGCGGAAGCCTGTGCTTTTGCTGAGGGGCCTGGGGCTGAAAATGGTGGGCACCGTCTGTTGTTTACCCCGATAGACAGGAAAACGTTCACAGAATCCAGTCTCTCCAGCACCGAGATTGTCCTAAGACCGAAGAATCTTCCCCGAGCCCCACCATCACTGTGACCTGTGCACCTTCGTTTCAGGTCATCATAGCTCAGTTACCATTTGCATGTTACCACGGTAGTCTTCCCTTCCTAGAAGGGCCCTTTAAATGAGAACAAGGCCACTAGGGATTATAGTCCCCCTCTCAACTGTGCTGCGTCCCCAGCTGATAAGTCCTGCACATCTGTAGAATCCCAGCTCCTCAAAGGTTAGCTGCTATCAACCACCCAGGCAAAACCTTCTTTCCTGTGCATGGAATTCAAAGGCCACATGGCCTGGACCTACTTAAAGCTTCTCCATGTGTCTCACTTGTTCCCCTAAAGTCCATTCATATCAAAATGTGTCAAGACTATATACCAAACATTGGGGTCGCTAAGGGCTTTCTAAAGAGCACGCCTCTTCCTTGTCTTACTTCTGGTAGAGAATGGGAATTAAGACTGTCCTATGGAAACAAGGCTGTCACCATGGTTACTATAAAGGCTAACCCAGGTGAAACCACTGCTTGTCAGAAAGGCAGATCTGCTCATCTAGTATGCACGCTAGACTTGGCAGAACTCTCCCTGGTAAGACTTGTCCATAAAAGATCAATGACAGGCATTTGGCAAAAACTCCTCTTCCCGGGGGGCATGACTGGGTTCTGAAAAAGGTTTTGGTAAATTTTCCCAGTATATATGTCCAGTTGATCAATTAAATGATCAGTCCCACCTTGCTGATAGTTACTGTCATTATTATGATCATCTTCCGTGTGACCATTATTTTCCAGTACTGTAAAAAGGGAAGGATGAAAAGCAATAGTTTTTTATGTGTTTTCTAATACAATAAAAATGTATGAGTTTTTTATGAAAACTTCCAAACAATTGAGTCAAAAAAAAAAATTCTCAATTTCTAGGAGTTCTACCAACATAAGAAGTTTCAGAATGGGCTCAAACCCCAAGTGGTACTGGCCTTTTAAGATCTGGTGATAACATACAGGAAATGGGGCTCATTTGTAGCAAAGTCAAGTGTATCGCCTGCCTGACGTTCACCAAGCTGTAGGAGTCAAGTGACACCCTAATCTGAGCCAGACTTCATGGACACTCCTCAGATTTTATGGACCTCCAATGCATTGTAAAATCTCAGCAGCTCCACCTTTCCCCCACTGCAAGCAGAGGTGGAGGTTTTCAGTGTCTGTTACGTCTCAGTGTGTCATCTCTTTATTGCCCTTGGATATCCCATACAAACATTTGTGACTTACATACCAGGTGGGGAAACACATATATTCCCATCTTTCTCATTCTCTACTCTTGCTGCCAAATAGGCGTCTAGATTCGCAGCTGGAGATTTCCCAAGTCATTACCTGTGAAGAAAAGGACCAACAGTGGAGCCTTTATTCCAAGATAATGAATATACATTCAAATCTATTGTTTTGAAGAGCTAATATCAGAAACTCTTTGAAGAAAGGTGAGATGAGTTGAATAATGTTGTTCTGTTTTCTTACATATAGATTACCGTATGATAAATAATAGGTTTCTGTTGTGTTAGTTATTTGCAATCTTAATTTGTGCTAATACACCTTAGAACACTGTCGTGCTTCTTATCTGTTATTTAATAAAACTTGTGATAACATGCGCAGTAAATTTTTACTAAAATTTGTGTGGCGCATTAATCATACCAACTACTAATGAAAATATCAGCTTGAGCTGATAATCCTGAGCAAATATATCCAAGTTAAAAAATCAAGCAAAGAATGAATTCAAACCCTCCTTTTCCAAGGTGTGTTTTGAATAATAGGTGAGTTCGTCTAGCTGTCATCCTCCTGGCTGGAAGTGTTCAGGACTGTCTAGATTCACATAACCTGTTCCCTTTGCTCATTATTCCCTCTTGGCTAATTGCCTCCTTTGCTTCATTTGTACTAATTAGGCTACATTTTGTTTGGCACATTAGCTTGAATTGTGTCACGAAGGTAAAGCAGCCTTAATAAAGCCTCGCTATGCACCCGCGCTACCATTATTGATTACAAATATGCCCGCAAAAATAAATTCAAGTAAAAGGTAATTAAATCGTGCAGAAAGACGTTTTTGAATATTTCAGTTATCCATTTTATTTTCATATCTTTTCTCTACCTCTTTAAAAATGTTCTGTGACATCTGTGACGAAGACAGGCGACCCACATTTCCTGGGCGTGGGAAATTTCTTGTGCTCTTGAAAACTTGACGGAATTATTTTTCACTCTCTCTTATATTTCTTATTAGTACTCTTGGTCCCAAGGTCATCAGCAATTATAATAGACTTGGATGAGATTGCGGCCATTTGGTGGCCAGATTGCTTCAAAAATTATAGGAGACCGCGATCCAGTAAGTGCCCTTGTTCCACAATCTTTCTAGCTGATGGTGCGGATGGGTTTGTGACCATATGCAGAGTCTCCACCAGGAGCAAAGAGGGAGTTTTGCCTCCAGCAACGAAGTTGAAACTTACTGAGCGTGTCTCCTCTGCCTGAAGTAACCATTTTAGTAATTCCAGAGGGTAAGAGAAGAGTCCAATTCCATTATCTGTTGCTATCATGATATTACCCATGTCCTGAGAGACAGTTGTTGGGAAGTAGCCATTCAGTGAGAACAGATGGTGACAACAAGCCCAAGAGAATGTGGACAGCTTCCAGGTTTCGGATAACTGGAATCATGAGCTGAGCTTTGAAAAGAACTTAAGGGAACAATTACCTGACAGGGGAGGTGAAACTTATTCAGTGGCTCAACGAACAATGAAAAGACTATGTAGAACATGGCCCAGTGATGGGTTATCGCCATCTTCTCAGGAGAAAGCCCTCAGGGTTCTGGAGCTGCTATAGGAAAAGCCCAATGGTAAGTGTTAAATTTGGAAGCACCTGAAGGGACTTTGTGGATAAAAATAAGTAAAAATGGTAAATTAAGAAAACCAGAGCAGTACTCCCACAGTGGAAGAATTATTTTGAAGAGGAATGCTTTAAATGAAATCTATTAAAAGAAAATAGATTAATCCATAACTCATATTCTTAAATGAATAACAGCAAATACTCGTTAAAGAAGTTACAGAAAGGAAGAGATCCCAGAAAATATGCTTAAAACAGCATTCTATACAGAACGTAGATAACTAAATAAGAATCGGTCTGGTTTCTACCAATTTATAAGCCATTTTCGATGCTATAATAAAGAATAAGAATTACAAGTTTGGAGTCTCTAAATTCCACCAGTCAGAAGAGAAAAGGGTGATTATTTTATGTTTGTTTTATTTATCAACTAATATACAAAGTTCAGCTCTAGCAATGAGTGAAGCAAACCACAACATCTGACTTACACAGGATCAGAAGAATGCAATGGAACACTATCTTGTTCACCTCGGTCTCCCAGGGGATGGGTCAAATAACTCAAGAAACTTGACAGCTAACAGGCCATGTCCCATTGTTGCCGTCTAGAGAGATACTGTGTAGATATCTGGGTAGATATCTAATGATATGTATTTCATAAGTTTCTCACAGTACATATATATTTAATGAATCTTGGCTCTGGCTCTATCTTAGACTACAACACCACTTGTACAGCTTGCAATAAAGTCAATCAGATTATTTATATTTCCTTCTTTTTAACTTTCTGTTGCAGTGTGGTCATAGAAAAGTCTTGTGATTAAGTTTATCCTTCAACAAAATGCCAATCATGACTTCTCAGCTAACTTTTAACACGTCCCATCATCACTTACAAAAATACCTCAGAAGATGTCATTTCTGCATCCACAATATACCCCAGCTTCATCCATTTCACTGCATCTTCATTTCACCACCATTGTCTAAACCACTTTCTTCTCCAAATCGACTGATTTTTATTTGACATCACTGGCTCTCCACAATTGATTCTCTACAAAGCAATGTGATCTAACTTACAGTTCAGTTCATGCCATGCTCCCGTTTGAAATTCTCTAAGGACTTTCTAGTTCACTTGGATGCAAATCTAAAGGTCTAATTGTAGCTTATAAGATGCTATATAATCAGATTCTTCTGACCTTATCTCATAACAGACTCATCAATTAAGCCCCATTCACAAAACTTCTGAATTTTTCTTAACTACACTAAGTTAATTTTCATCTCAGGACTTTGTGTCATTGCTCCTTTTTCTATTGATAACTCTCTTTGCCAGAACATCACTTGGTTGGCATCTTCTAAGCTCTCAATTTTTTAGAAAATATTCACTAAGAATATTATTTAAATGAGATGGCTTCAACAACACATGGACAGAGTAAATACATTTTATTTTGTGTACACTTTTACCTTTATGGCACGAATCACCATTTGAAATTATTTTGTTTACATAATTTTTTGTATTTGTTTCTTCCTCCACTATGATATTAGCTCAATAAGAACAGATACTTTGCCTCTGTTATTCACTCTTGTATCCACTGAGATATGAACAGCACATACTCAGAATAAGTTCCCAATAAATAAATGTCAAATAAATGAATGAAGGTATATATTGGCAAGTAATCTGTATGCCCAAATTAAGTAATGAATGAACGAACCACAGTTTCATTGTCAGAATTCTAATGTGTTTCCAAACTCATTTAATCTAAAAAGGAAGCATAATATGATTTCAAAAAATACAATGGCTAAGGGACAGCTAACCAATTTTAAACTAAATGAAAAAAATTTGTTACATCTCCATCACAGTATTTTTACAAAGATAATTTTTATGAGAAGTGTTGAGTATATTTAAAATGTTAGTTCCTCAGAATCTCATTGCTGCAAATGGTGTCCCAGAGATGTGATTGCAACAACTTTGAAAATGTCTATAGACTAAGTGTGTTTTATTCTACATCCCATCCTTATTTAACATGACTGATAATCTAATGTTCTCATTCTACGTCCCTCCCCCGTCTCTTTTCCCTTTTCCCTACTATCCCATTCCCTTCCCTTCTTCCCACCCCCTTTTTTTGTTTGATTATAGACTAACCCAGATCTTAAAGTTTCTAAATGATTTCTCAATCTTGCTAAACTTTATCCTACCTACATGGTCCATTATGTTACTCCAACGTACCAAAATCTTTTTGGGATTCTAAATAATTCATCAAAAATATCTATTATTTTGTGACTCTTTATCCTAAAAGTCGTTGCCAATATTATCCAAGTTACAAACTGTGTATGTTAGCAGAATTATATTATGATAAACATCTCTCAAGTTTGAAATTAACACATCGTTTTATACATATTTTCAGGAACACATTATGTATGGCATGAGAATTATGCAAATAGATATAATGTACTATGATTCAATTGCATCAAGTAAAATATAGCAAACGTTTTCTGGACTCAGTCAGACTCAGTTCACTGTTAGCGATGAAAACCTTTACTCTTAACTGTAATCTCTTGTGGTAAAAACCAAACACAGCTCCTACAACCACCCACCGGTTACCCTGTCACCAGAGAAAGGACATTTAAGTAATTCCGCTCCTCCCGGACTCAAAGCCTCCTCTGCTATATAGAAAATCCAAGGCACAGAGTCAGGGAGATTCCAACTCCAACTTCTGCTCTGCGGAGTTAAGTGGCTGGAAAGAACTGAAATGTATAACTTTCTCTCCAACATAGCCGACCTACATCCAACCAGCATGGTCCTTGATCAGTTGTCCCTGCACTTGACAGCAGTGACATGCTAATCCTGTTCACAGCCGGGTCCCTCCTATCACAGCTCTCTTGCCTACTTCACACAGGAATCAACTAGAGAAAAACAGATAGCTGGAGGAAAGAGATAACAGGACCGGAGGATTGTTTCTAAAACAGTGATTGTATGTGACAGAAGTTGTAAACCCTGGATGGCAAGGAGACACCAAATAATTGTAAGAAGGTAGTTGACAACTTTTTTAGTCTGTACGGTTTGTAAATACTTTTTTTCCCTTTTAAATTATTTCTTCTATTTCTTCTCCTCCTTCTCCTCCTCTCTTTGCCTTCTTTTCAGTGACTTGATATTTTTTATAATTTTACCAGCAACTTGCAGGCTGCAACATCATGCAGATTTTTTTTTTAAATCATTGTATATCAGCTGATATTTGAAAATAATTTTTCATCTATACAATGCATAATATTAATCTTCTGGCCAAGAGGCCAGAATATTAAATTTAAGCAGGACTTATGACCTATTGCTTAATATCAGCACATATTAGGGTACATATCAAGTTGTTGCTCATCAATGAAGCTCATTTCTGGTTACAAGTGTTCACGAGGAAATTATATCTCTGATCATCAATGCCTTTCAGTTTCTTTAAAATCTATTTTATTGATCATTTGTCCTTGTTTGCAATGGAAACTATTTCAGCCTTCAACTGCTATTACTGGGAATTAGTGTAAGTTAAAATTTGACTATTTCATCTAGATCCCTAAGACTTATGTATTCAAACTTATAGGAAACCTCTTTGTGTCTCTGACCACAAATTCTCATCATTTTAGTCAGGGCTCACCCTCAACCATGGAATCACATTTGTTAGTATGAAGTTTTCACACCATACCTTGCAAAAGTCTCTACCTCTGGTCTGCCCAATTCTCTCTGGCCATTAGAAATTCTAGAATGACAGATGATTTTTGGCTAAGTTCTACAATAGTTCCTTGGTTAAGAATAAACTCTTTAGAAAATAACGAACCTCACAATTATTTCTTCTTCTTTCTACTGAATGAAGAACTAAAAACCTATAAATGCTCTGATAATATCATTGACCTTTCGGGCTCAGCTTTTTCAGGCCGTGTGCTTGAGGCTCTGATCGTAGTCTTCATCTTGGCTTTGGAAGTTGATTCTATTCTGTCTCTCCAAGATTACTTCTTGTGGAATATTCCTGCTGCAACCCAGGTGATGGTCCTCAAGTTTCCTGCCTTGTGTTGCTAACTTTACAAACACATTTTACTGACCCCTTCTGGCCACGATGATACACTTGACTGATTAATCATAATATGAAAACAAAATAAATCTTTAAAAAATTTCCACAGTGTCAGCCAGATTGCCAGTTTTAATGAATTAATTTAACTTTTAATGCATTTACTTTGAAATCAGATTATGTAATTTTTTTTTCAGAGCTATCCACATTATTAATTTTCAGCATCACTCTTCCTTTGGTTAATAGGTTTTGTTTTAGAGCAAAACTATCTCATTTCAGATCCTTGTTCCAATATTTGCTAGCTTTGACTTCAGGGAGTTACTCAGCTATTTTTGTGCCTCTACTTCCTCATTTGTAAGAGAATGACTAATACCCATCTCATAATGTTATTTTAAGAATAATTACTTAATCCTTATAATTTTATGGAAACAATAGATGAAGACAGTAAGCCTTGAAGCGTTAGTTAGCTCTTATTGTGATTGTGATTTTAGTAAAAATTTATTATAAATAATTTTATTTTTAGTACATATTGAACAATTATGCAAAAGTTACCATGAATTTGTGCTCCTTATCTATTATGTTAGTAATTATATTCATGTTATAACTAAAAAGACATGTTCCCCATTTTCTTCAAAATACTTTGCTAAATAATAGTATCTTCTGGATTAGTTATTAAATATGAATGAATAATTACAGTCTATGTTTGATATTGTGTACCAGTAGATTTTTCTTATTTTTATTTTAGACTATTTATCAATGTATTAAATGCCATGCATATTTTTCTTAATATAGATTGTGACAAAAATCTTTTAAAGTTTTTATTTGTTTTATCTAAGGTGCAATTTCTTGTCAATGATAGTAAAATGTAACTCAATTTTAAAACCATGAATTGCCATTATCTTATATCAGCGCCTTCTATATTAATCCTGATATTTTGAAATAATACAACTGTAGGAAAAAAAATAATAGGGATGTGGATGGATAAAATTATATGCACCTTGGATATGGACACAAGCCAAGGACCCAGGTAGCAAGAACACATGGATACACTAAGTAGTGTGAATCTGTTCGTGCAAAGTCATCAGTAAAGTCATTTTTGCTGATGAAATTGACAAAGCTGATGCCACACAAACAAACATGGGCATGAGTATGTTGTAATTTTGTAAGAACAAACCCATCTTGAAAATAGTAATTATTTTTTATCCTCACCTGAGGATAATTTTCCATTGATTTTTTGATAGGGAGGGAGTAGGAGGGAGAGAGAGAGAAGAGAGAAACATCATTGTGAGAGAGACACATCCATTGGTTGTCTCCTGCATGACCCCAACTGGGGCAGGGATCAAGCCTGCAACTGAGGTACGTGCCCTTGACTGGGAATCAAACCCGTGACTCTTTGGTCCAAGGGCCAACACTCTAACTCCTGAGTCAAACCGACCAGGGTGAAAATAGTATTTTTCATCAAACAAAAACATTCTTAAAAATGGTTTTAAACTAAAAACATAGTCAGGATATTTCTTTTTTCCAAAAGTAATCATTGTCTGAAAAAAAATCACTGCTTATTAAATTCATCTAAAACATGATTATAGGATTTTTACTGTGCTGTTTTAAAGGAAGCTTTAGAAATTTAATAAAATGACTATGAAAGAATAAAAACAAATTACTACTTATGAAGGTTACTATACTTTTAAGCTGTACAGCAAGCTGCAGCCTTACTGATAGCTTTGGAATTTAATAATTGTGGTAAGCAACGTTCCTTGATTGAAATTGAAATCGAAAAGTATTCATCATCCATTATTCTCCATCCTTAGAGTTTACAACTACAGAAAATCCACTAGCAACTGTTGTTGTTTCTATATAATGTAAAAAAAAAAAAAATGAGGCTCGTGGATCATTTTTGATGTGGTCCATTTTCAAAGGTCAGAATATCCAATCATTTTAGAATATTAAATTCAAATAATATCTTTTAGAAAATTGTCCACAGAGTTAACATTTATAATACAGTACAGATAATTCACATTAAGACAGATTACTAAAAATTAAGCATTTTTAAATGGGGAAATACAGACCATTAATGAAAGAACATACAGCCTGGGGCAAAAGTAGGTTCACAGTTGTTCATGTGGAAAATAACACAATAATTAATAAATAATAATACAAGAGTAAACTCTGTATTTCACATACTCACAATGGTAAAACTACTTTTGCCCCACCCTGTATATCTGACAGCACGATCATCAAGCTGTCATCAAGGTCATGGGGCCATTCTGCTAAATCTAATGGGCAGTTGTGAGCCCTAATCATCCTAACCCAGCAGGGGTGTTTGCTCGGTCACTCTGGCCTCCCCCTTAATCAGTTTTCTTCCTTTTGCTTGCAGAACAACACGTTCTCTGTAAGTTTCCTTCCTACCTCAATCCCTGCTTTAAGGTCTTCTCTGATGCTTGTTCGTTTTTATCCTTGGAGTTATCTAGTGCTCAGTGTTTGAAAAGCTTTTTTACTTCATTACTGACACCTTTAGTGAACCGGTGACCTCTCGGTGCATGGGTCGACGCTCCACCACTGAGCCACGCCGGCTGGGCCAGTCTCATGGCTTTTAAATGCCATCTATACACTGGCAATTCTCAATTTATATATTCCAATTGCTTACTGAATATTTCCTCTTGGTGACTAATTAATACCTGAACTTATCCAAAAGTGAACTTCTAATTTCACCCATGAAATTTTCTTCTGTAGCAATCTTCTCATTTTTAATTTATGATAACTCTATCTTGGAAATGCTTTAACTCCAAATTTTAGAGTTATTCTTAACTTATCTTTTCCATAGAAATTTCATAATGTACCCACCCAGTGTGGCTCAGTGGACTGAGTATTTCCCATGGACTGAGAGGTCGGGCTCCATTCCTGGTCAAGACACATGCCTGGGTTGCCCGTGTGGGGTTCGCAGGAGGCAGTCTATCTATGTGTCTTTCTCCATCTATGTTTCTCTCTCTCTCTCTAAAAAAATCAATTAAAAAATATTAAAAAATAACTTTTGTATTCCATCATCAGCCAGTCATTTTGATACACTATATATCTAAAGTCCTTTAATTCACCATGATCTATGTCTGGTCTAGGGCTTTATCATCTTTTGGCTGTGTTACCATTGGAAATTCTGTTTTCTACACAGAAACCTAAGTGATCTTCTTAAACATATTTCAATTCTACGATTCTTCTTCTCAAAATCTCTAGTCGCTCCCCATTTCATTCAGAGCCAAAGCTATTAACATCCTCACAATGGCGTACAATTAACTGCCTCCCATTGCTCCTTGGACTCACTTCCTACGTCTCTCCCTCTTGCGTATTATTCTCTAGCGACTGACCTCTTTGCTGGTTCTTAAACTTCTCAAGTGTGCTCCTTGTCAGGAGCTCTGCACCTGTTCCACCAACTTCCCGAGACATTCCCTCGGCTCATTTCTTCTCTTTGCTCAAAACTTCTTTTCTCAGTTTTGCATCCCCAATGGTTGTATATTACAATTGCATTTTTCTTTCACCTTTCTCGCTTGCTATCTTCTTTTTGGAGTTTCTTTTTTTTCTTTTTTTCCATACGAGTATGTATCACCTGCTAAATTGCAACATAAGTAATTATTTAGCTTGCTTTTTTGTTTTTCAAGAAGGCTGAGATGTTTGTTTACAGTGTGGACTGCTGCATCCCTGTGATGTAGATTGTTCTTTGGCAAATAATAATCAACAAATAAATATTTTTGAGAAAATTAATATGTGGTCCATAGATTTTATTGGTATTTATGATTATGTTTTTAAGATTATAAATAAAATACTATTGAAATGGCACAAATAAACAGGAAAAAGTTAAAAAGAATGGAGGAAAAGGTCATGTTAATATTCAGTGTCTGGGAATATAGAACATTGTTACATATAGAGCACACACAGATAGAGAGGGAGGGCATCAGAAAGGAGGACCATTCTCCCATTTTAATAAGAAAATGATAAAAGGGATGTTTATGGATAGATAGGTTTACAGATTTAGTGACTAGATGTTGAAGCAATTTTTCACTTAGAAGTGTTTTGTTATTTTTGTTCTCTCTTTACTTTTACAATGTAGTCATACCTGTAAAATAAGCTGAGAATGGGAAAATCAAATTTTAAAATAAAGTGTAAAATAATTAAAACAGTTGTAGGGAACTGAGAAGAGCTGAATATGCAGAAGTAGAGTTATCGAAAAGTATACATCGAGGTGCATTATATATGGCGGATTAATATGCATTGTAATGAAATCAATCTACCACTTTCATTGATCCTCCATAAAAATATTGAGCAGTCTGGAATTCTAGCTTATTTATAGTAGGATTTGGTTTGGGAGATATTAATAAGAATGGATGAAAATATCAGTAGAATGATAGATGTCTCAGTAAAATGATAGTCAATGGACTCACCAGAGACTTCAAATTACAGAGAAAGGAATGTCAAGCCAAAAGCAGGCAGACAGGTGGTAAAAAAAAAATGTAATGGCATAAAAACAAGAATTATTGAAATTTTTAAAAGATTAGCAGTTTGGAATGATGACTGTGGGCATGGTAGGTAAGTGCAGAGTAGAAGACATGAGCAGATGAAGGAGATAATTCCTGTTTTAGGATGGGTCTCATAGATCAGGTTCATGATTTGGGGGTGAAGAGAAAGACATCTTTAATTAACGTTATTAGTAGAGCTTCAAAGAGTTTATTAATGGTAGATGAAATATTTTTTAAAAGTAAGAGTAGCACAACTAAATGACATGCATTCAAAACAATAGTTTTGCTTGATTCTGTGTTTGATTTTCTTTCTAAAGAAAATAGTAATCAAATTAATTGACGGGGTCTTGGGGTGAGGGTGAGAGTGTGTGAAGGACAAAGAACTCATCACAAAATCTGGGACGCATTCGTGTGGTGAACTTGAACTATTTTTGGTGTGATTAAAGGGCAGCCTCCTATTGTGGAGACCGTGGGGAGACAGTCTTTATGAAAACTAGATTTCATCTCGAGAAAGGAAAGGTTAAAGAAATAGGTGATTTTATGCTTCATTAATAAAGAACTTAAGAGCTCATCATGGAACAAAAGGGAGACCAAAGATTTTGGTTAGTGAAAACAAAAGAACACAGTAATTAGAGATGACGGGAGAGAGTATAAAATGACCAGAGTAGAGAGCAGGGCTTGAAATTTGTTTAGAGACTAAGCAAATGACAAGAGAGTCTTGACATATTTACTTGTTTGTCAGGCTAACGCATGTCAGCGTCCACTGGATGGTATAGCTGTCAGGCTACTCGGAAGACAGCTGTAGCTGAAATCTCTTTTCCCCTTGATCCTCGGGGATGGAGGCCAGCAGGGTATGAAGAGCCGGCTGGTGGAGGCCAGCCAGTCAGGACTGATGAGGTTTGGAATTTTGCTCTGTGCTCTGCCTTGTTTAGGTGATGCATTTTTGTAACTATATAAGGAGTCTTATTTAGCAGTTTGATACAGGGAACAGACTGAGGTCAGAGGGGAGGGGAACAGGGAACTGGATGAAAGAAGGTGAAGAGATTAGCCAAAGAACATACATGCATAGCCTGTGGATGCAGACAACAGTGTGATGATGGCCAGAGGGGGCAGGGGCTGGGAGCTGGTGGGTAAATGGGGGAAAAAATGGGAGACATTTGTAATAGTGTCAACAATAAATTAAAAAAAAAAAAAACAAAAAACAAACTTACATTGTTTCCAAAGTGTTGGAGTGGAGATAAAGTCCTGTTTACCTGGTCTGAGTTTTTTACCTGTGTCTGGTAAATGGCTTTAAACTCACACACAAAAAGGATAATCTAGATGCAAAGCACAAAATCTAAAGGCATGAACAATTTTTACTTTACCTTTTTATTTTACAGGGGCAATATTAAAGGACATTGTTGGGGAAGAATTGTATGCATAGATATACTAGGTCCTTTGCTTATGTTGCAACCACAAAAGCATCTGTTGGTCTATAGATAATTACATTTGAAAAATGCTCATCATAGTGGTCATAAAATAAACCCCCATATATACATATACATATACATGTACATGTACAAGTATTTGTACTTGTACATCTCAACCATTATGCTAATCAAAATAGTATCAAATAGTTTCTAATCCTTTCATTTGTAATAGCTTTTATATGCTAAGGGAAAGGCTCCAATTTATTCACATTTAACTGGCAAAAGTGTCTTTGTCTATTGATGTTCAGAAATCCAGAAGAGTCTTTTATTACCAAGCTTTCTTTTCTTTTCTTCTTTCTTTCATTCTTTCTTTCTTTTCATTAAATTTATTGGGGTAGGTTAGTCAATAAGATCATATAGGTTTCAAGTGTAAAATTCTATGATACATGATCTGTGTGTTGCATTGTGTGCTCACCACCCAAAGTCAAATTACCTTCTCTCACCATATATTTGGCCCCCTTTACCCTTTACTAACCCCTCACCCACTTCTTGAATTTTCCCAGAAAGGAAGTTACATTTGCCAAGGAAAAGAGAAATTCTAGTCCTAAAAGATTGGACCTCAGTTTTAGACATGGAGGCCATCTTGTTTTGATGAGCTCAAGTCTTAGCAATCTAGCTTCTTGGTGAGAATACATCCTTTGTGTGCTTTTATTTTCTTGTAAGTCACCACATCAGTAACTCTCAAGTCAAAACATTAGAGAATCAAAGTATGAAAAATTCCTGATACAATAATTGTTTTATAATAATAATTAGGAAGGATGCATCTATAGAATTTTAGTGAAAAATTTATGAATGTACTACTTTTAAACTCTTGATTATTTTTGTTTCTGAAATATAATAAAAGTTTAAATAATTGAAATCCAGACAGTCTAAATTACAAACTAAGTTTAAAATGTAGCTATGTCATTCTGTTCTCATTTGTGCAGAGGCAAACACATATCACTTTAGCCAAATGTCTCCTTATATCATTTTGCTTATTGTCTCACAGTGCTTCTCCTCTGGAATAACTCATTTGATATTTCTCAGCAGTAAGAGATAGAAGTACATCAGTAGTTATTATTACATAAACATATATGTTATTTAAAATATGAATAGTAATAATAGCATCCATATTTACTTGGTATGTACCATTGGCCGGGTCTTGAGCTAAACTCTTTAAATGTGTTCATTTATTGGATTCTCACCATGATCCTATTAAGGGAATACAATTATTACTTTCCCATCACAAATATGTGAAATGAGTCTAAGAAAGCTTAAAATTGTCCCAAATTGTACAAGAAAATTTTAGAATTGAGATGTAAACTCAGATACTTTTACTTCATATTATAAATTCATAAACATTACTCCTTTATCTTAAGTAGGCCAGTAATGTGACATACTAAAGTGATACATTTCTTAAGTAATGTCTTTCATCACATTGTGAAGCATTTTTTAATTCCTCATGGCTCATTTTACTATCCACTGGTGATTTCAGTAGTTACATAAGGCAAAATGTTCACAAAGTGTTCAGGTCAGACATTAGTCCTTTCTGACATTCCCCAGTCTTTCTGAGCTGAAATCTCTCTTTTTTTTAACTTTGGAAAATAATGTTGACATTATAATTATAGAGGATGAAATTGAACAATATAGGAAAATATAATCACCTATAATTATATATACATATTGATTATTACCATTAAGTACTCAATCTATAAGACCATTGCAGTCCAAGTTATTTGAAAGAAATAGAAAGATAGCCAACTGTATATAAATTTATAAACTTTTTTAGAATTTCCTGACTCATCTCTTCACTTTTAATATTTCTTTGCCCTTATTCCATAAACTTCCATCAAGAATCAATTAAAATCTCCCTGGCCGGTTTGGCTCAGCAGTTAGAACATTGGCCTGTCGACCAGAAAGTCCCGGGTTTGGTTCCCACTAAAGGCATGTACCTTGGTTGCAGATTGTACCCGGCCCTGGTTGGGGTCATATGGGTGGCAACTACTCGATGTGTCTCTCTCACGTCGATGTTTCTCTCTCTCTTCTTCCCTCTCTCCCTCCCACTCTATCTGAAGATAAATGCAAAAATGTCCTCGGGTGAGGATAAAAAAAAAAATCAATTAAAATCATGATTTTAACCTTCTTTCTCTTACTCTCTTTCACCCTAACTTTATAAATTTGGAATATCTCAAATTATTTGATAGCAGATTGCCAAAACTTTGCCTCATCTCCCTAAATAATTGAGTCATTATTTTCTACAAATAAGGATTATTTTTCACATAATCACAACAAAGTCATCAAATATGGGAAATTAGCACTAATACATTATCACCATTTAATCTTCAGACTCCATTTAAATATTGCCAAATGTCCCAATAATATCTTTATACAAAATGATTCAGTTCAGAATTAAATCATTCCTCTAATCATCTTTAACCTCCTTCCTATCAGAAATATTTCCTCAATCCTTTGTAAATTTCATGACCTTGACATTTAATTAATAGTACCTGACAATTATTTTAAAGAATTTCAGTCAATATGGATTTGTTTGATGTTTTCTCATCATCGGATTCAGGTTATTCATCTTTGTAAGGAACACCGAGGTTATGCGTTATTCTTATTTCACCCTACAAGATAGTGTTCAGTGTTGTCTTATTCCACTAAAGATGATATTCATTTTTATCACTTGGCCAGGCTACTACACTGTGAGGTTATTCTTTTCCCCATTGTAATTAATAAGCACCTTGTGGGGTGGCACTTTGAAACTACATAAATATTCTGTTCTTCATCAATCCTTCAATTTATATACTTAATACATTACTTGAGAAGAGTCTCACAGTGCCCTACATTGTTAAAAAAATTTTAATTCATTACTATTGTTATTTATTTTTATATTCAAAATGTCCCATGTTTGACCAGTGTGAGCACCTTCAAGCTGGCTTCTGTGTCCTTCTAACCTGTTCTCTTTCCTTCCTTGATTTCTTGCAATTTTTTCCAAAAACATTTTATACTTCTTGCTCCTTCCCTGGAATTTTCCATTTCTTCAAGATAATGGAGAAATGGTCCTAGTTCCCTTTAGTGGAGAATGTTACTTAGGAGCTCAAATCTGGGAATTAAGTGGGCACGTTATTATAGAGGGTTTCTGTTTGAAGCCCTTGTAATAATTAGAATGAAGAAGTAGATGTGCACACACACGCGCAAGCGCCCGAGCATTTACACACTAATTTAAATCTATGTTTCTTGTATCTATTTATATATCGATACTGATTTCTTACAACACTAGAGTGTTTATTCTTATTTTCTCTCTCCACATATTTGAAACTCTCTTCCCCAGCAGGACACCAGACTGTTTTATTTAATTTGAATATAGCTCAGTCATTTAAATATAATTACTTATTTGACCAAACTCTGTATGAAACAAATCTCATTATCATTGCATGGCTCTATCCCTGCAGGAGTGTCCCCTGAAACACACGTGGGTTTTGATGACTCACGTCTACAGTTGCTCTACATATAGATGCTCTCTTTGGGCTCTGAAAGCCTGCCCACACCTAGATGCCCTTTCCACCTCGTCGGGCATTGACTTCCCCTGAGACCAATCTCGTCAGTACCTGTGCTCTGCACACTGTCCAGGCTCTAACAGCCAAGCTCGCTGCCCCATATACATGGTTCTGAACCAGCTTCTTCTTTGATTTCTCACCCTGACAGCCCTCCTCTGTGTGGATATCTCCTTATCTTGCCAGAGCTCTGATGGACCACTTTGGGCAATAGCATGTTCCTGCACACCCCCACATATAAGCCTACCTTGTATTGTCCCAAATCTAGCGATTTTAGAACTTTATTGTTCAAAAAGAGAAAAAGATGTAAAAGATGAAAAAGAAGAAAAATATCTCTCTACATGAAATAAATAGAATCTAGTGTTTATATCGACAGGAGATGATACATTCATTCACACTAAAACATGCTTGACTGACAACTCAATATATTTTGCATATTCCTGAGATATATGCATTTTATCTGAAAAGAAAAACCTTTATAAATGGATACCTAATATTAAACTGTAGGAACTGATAAATTAACAAAATAACTTTTCTTCCAACTAACATATTTCTTTTGAAGGGAGAGTTGTTAGATATTACCTAGCGGTGACTTTCAGATTTCCTTGACATAAAATGCTTAAGGCAGCCCTCTGTTCTTACCTAAAATACAGTTCCGAATAGAAGCCACGTGTAAGACTGAGGACTTTGGTGAAATAGGAATTACATATATAAAAGAAGTAAAACACAAATTTAAACTACAATCATCTATAGTATCCTGACTTATGGGCACTGTTCTGAATAGTTTACATATACCAACTAATCTAATCTGTATAACAATACTAGTAGATAGGTTATACAAGTGAGGTTACTGGGGCAGAGATGTTATAGAAAATTGCTCTCAAAAGCTGTACACCTAGTGGGTGGCAGAGTTGGATTTCAAGCCTAATCACCCTTCATGGGTAACCCACAATATAACACAGCTTTTTGTTAATGCAGCAAATATAGTTATTGTCTCTTGCTGGATCAAAAACCTCTCTGATATCCCAGCAACTTTTTATATTAGCAAAGCAAGTCCCAGAAACCTATTGGAATTGCCATATATGGTAGTTTTTGTTATCCAACTTTAGAGTTTTCACCCTTGAATCATCAAAAGTGCACTTATCTGTGAACAGAGAAAATAGACCTTTACTCTTATCTGTCCTTTTAAGGCAAAAATGCGATAAGATTTCTCTTCGCTTGGGCAGCTTGCTTATTTCTCACTTTTTTTTTTATAGAATGAGTTAAAACTTGGCAGTTTTTTTTCCCACTGACAACATAGCTAATTCTACTACTTTCTCTTCGGTGGAAAGGTGTATAAATAACAGTGTGTCAATACACAATTTCTTTCCAGATGAAATTCTTTGTTTAACTTACTTTGGGCTATTTTAGTCTCCAAAAGTTTTAATTCTGAGTTAATCACATTTTCTGAACTTAAGTAAGAAATATTTATTACCATTAAAATATAAAAGAGAATGATAATTGATGTTTTCACAAGACTGATTTTTTTTCCTTTAAATGCTCTCCATGATCTCAAATTTGTGTTAAATAATATTTGAATAGAAAATGTATGTAAACAACAAGGATGTATTTTTATTTTTATTTGATATATTATAGCATTCTTGAGAATTTTTAACATCTCCCTCTGTCTTTATGGAATATAATGCCTATCATCACCACCAAAGTGCATTATGAAACCCCACTTCTGTGCAGTGCTGGTGTTTAAGAGAGTGTGATAACATCTCTTAAAAGGATAATACATCTTTTTCCATAGTGCATCTCGTCAGAGTATCTTAAAGCAATTAAAAATAAATGGAAAAATACTGTTCTCAGGAAAATTTGTTTCACAGTTAGAAACTGTTAAATCCATTTCACAGTTGGAAATATTGGCAACAGAATGAGATTAGATAAGTTCTTAAAAGTTGACATTTCTCCAAGAATAGTTCGTGTATGCTGTAGATGTCTACATGTTCTAATCACTAAGTAATTCATCCTTTCTTTTTGTATAATTCCATCAATGAACTGATGTTTTCACACACTATTTTACAGTGAAGTTCAGGTTTAGGAATGCCAGTGGAGGTAGTATACTGGACAAAATCTTGGACCGAGATTTGAGAGAACGAGTTTCTAATCTTTACGATTTCTTTAGTCATGTAACTCTACACAAGCATTTTGCATTTTGAATTCTTGATTTGAAATAATAAGCAAATTATTGATTTGACTGCCCTGTTTAAAGGCTTTGAGGAAAACAAAGAAAATAAAAAGAACCCAGAGTATACCACCCCTTTCTCATATGCAATCTATGATGAATATTACAAATATGATGAGGATGAAGAAAGCAACATATTTTTATAATAACTGATAAACTATCTTGAAAAAATAACTATTAAAATGTGTTTTACCATTTGTGGCTATTTCATTAAAGTTCAATGAACCATTGTAGATAGCTTTCTGTCAAATATGTGATGATTCATTCTTGGAAATCTATATGCATAATTTAAAAAATGGTTCCTTTAGTCCTTTTTATTGTGTACAATAAAACACTTTTGATAAACTCTTTCTTAGATATCTAATATTTCTAAGAACAGTTCCTTGAAATAAAAATGAAAATGTATTATTTATTTGTATATGAATTTGCATTTTTACTATCAATTTTAAGGTTTCCCAAAATTGCTCTCGGAGTTAGCTGGAGTGGAACCAGCCGAGTCGATGCAGCGCGTGGGAGCCGGTAGCACCGCAGAGCAGGTTCTTGTGAGGTTATCCCAAGTGCAGTTTTCACAGCCTAACTAAGGCATGCCTAGCTCTGTTCCCAGAAATGTCTGAAAACACATTGAGCCAAGTTAAAAGAAAGAAAAGGAAGAAAGGTCAGTTGTGTAATTTTAGGACGATAACTTATGCATGGCAAGAATGAAAGATTGGGAGGAAAAACAATTCTCTGAAATGTTCTCACTAACATACCTTTCATCAGTGTACTAATATAGTGAGTCATCAAAAACAAGGTAACGCCAATGATGTCCCTATTTTAAGCAGGAAACTCCAAAAGGCAGCCCATCCAGGAGAGCAAAGATCTGGCAGAACTGTTAGAATCGACACCATCAAAGCCCTAGAAACTAATCAAAAGCTTGCCACAACCTGGGGATCATTTCCTCGGGAGGAAAAAAAACACTAATTTCATTAAGAACAGCAAGCTCTGTGGTGTTTTCACTTACTTTCATCCATGCTGTGATCCCCAGCTCAGTGGTAGCCTTGAAAACAACACTTCATGTTCCCAGGGCTGGTACGAAGGAAAGGAGTGGAACTCATTCACAAACTGTTCTTAATTGATCTGTCTAGTGGCTGCCTGGAGACCTCTGCGAAGGCTTTTCTGCATTTCACTTGACTAAAATTTGCTTTTTGCCAAAGCTCCGAGCCAGGAACACTGGTTTAAAATGCTTCTAGACAAATGTCTTAGTCACTGCTGCTTAGGCAATGGTTAATAGTTGTGGCAAATAATAAACTAGCCAAAAAGGTTGGAAGGGAAGGATGGAGAGTAGATGCTTTGGGGAATGAAGTCTCTGAAAAGCTTTGACATCCTCCTGGGAAACTAGGACTGCACAGTTAAGAAAGCTCTAACCTCTGGCACTGGATGACCTTGAGATTCTGAACAAGCAGAAAGTAAAAACTAAGGTAAAGTTGTAAACTTCTTGGCGCAGTTTTAAAGGTATACCCTAACATACACAGAATCCCTCTGCAAACCTACACATAGAAAAAAAGATTTTTTTTTGGCTCCAAGAATTTATTTATTTTATTTTATTTTTTAAATCCTCACCCAAGGATATTTTTTCTATTTATCTTCAGGTAGAGAGAGAGGGAGAAACAGGTAGAGAGAGAGAGAGAAAAATCAATGTGAGAGAGTTCATCGACTGGTTGCCTCCTGCACGACCTGGACCAGGGCCGGGGATGAACAGCAATCGAGGTACGTGCCCTTGGCTGGAATCGAACCCGTGACTCATTGGTCCATGGGATGATGCTCTACCACTGAACCAAACCAACCAGGACTTTTGGCTCCAAGTATTTGAAGAAAACTCTTTCCAATCATTGGATAAGAAGAGAACAGAAAAAGACTTTAGTGGGAACACATGAGAAAACATATACACTTACAGAATTAATCCAGAGAATTAATCAAACTAACAAGAAATACAAGTAGCACAATAAAGTCTTCAGAGGAGAGAAAATATAATTTCCAGATTTGCCATGCTATAATATTTAAAATGTCCAGAATTCAACAAATAATTATGAGATACACAAAGGAACTAAGAAGTATAGCCCAGACACAAGAAAAGTGTGCTCAACTCAATTTGAAGAACCACAGACATTAGATTTATTAGACAAACACATTATGTCATTTATTTCAAAAACTAAAGGAAACCTTTTTTAAAGTACTAAAGAAAGTATTAAAATGTTGTCTCTCCAAATATGGAATATAAATAAGAGAAAAAAAAAACTATGAAGAGAAGCCAAACAGAAATTATGGAGTTGAAAATACAATCTAAATTTTAAAAATCCACTAGAAGGGCTCAACCTCATGTGTGAGTTTGCAGAAGAAAGAGTCATTGCATTTGAAGGTAGGTCAATTGAGATTATCCTGTCTGAGAAAAATAGGAAAAAAAAAAAAAAGAATAGAGAAAAATGGACAGATCTCAAAAAACTGTGGGACACAATCAAGCATATTAGTAGAGATAATGGGAGTCCCTGAAGGAGTTCAGAGATAAAAATGAGGAGAGAGAAACAATTTGAAAAAAATGATGGCAAAAACCCTTCAGAACTAGATGAAAGACATTTGTTGACTGATACATTGAAGAAGCTCTACAAACTCCAAGTAGAAAAAGCTCAAAAAAGCTATGCCTAAACACATTATAATTAAACTTTTGAAAGCTCAAAACAATGGAATTCTGAAAGCCACAAGGAATAAATGGCCTCTCATATACAATGGACCCACAGTAAGATTTACATTTGATATCTCATAATAAATTATGGAGGCCAGCTGCCCATGAATGCTCTAATCTATTCAAACTGTTTAAGAAAAAGTAAAATCTGTAAAACATAAATTCTCTATTTTTTGAAATGATCTTTCAAAGATGAAGATATGAAGACATTTTAGAATGAACAAGTGAAGCAGAGGCCATTGGTACTTTGAAGGCTCCTCTGTTGACTGAAAGGCCCATATGAACCATGAGATTATCAATGAAGATGGTGATGGTGGGTGCTTCTTGGAGATTCTAGGTAACTGCAGGAGCTTCTAGAAAGACCTTGTAAACTACTCTTTTCAATGCTTCAGGCTGAGATCTTCAGTGTCAACTCCTCACACCATCAGATCCAATTTTGAAATACTATGAGAATTGTAAGCATAATAGTCCAAAGCTATATTCTTTGCAAAAAAGTAACACATTCTCCTTTGTAAATATTTCCAAGTACCTCCAGTTAGACCTTCTTGTTCCTCTTGAATTCCTGCCTTTCCATCACATCTCCTGACATATACTTCTACAAGTTTTACTGCTTCTAACTCTGAAATTTGTTTTCAATCAGTCCACTTGCCTCCATCTCTACCTAAACCACCTTAGTTGATGGAGAGTAACTTGAGCTAGACTAACTTCCTCATTTCCTATACCCTATTCTTAAATATATTTTTTTAAATGCTTCATAATTACTTTATTTCCAGATGGTTATTTCTTTCTATTATGTCAGAAGTTTTTTATACAACCATTTGTCAATATTGAATACAATGAATTGAATAAATTTTAGTGTAATAAACCTTTTATTCATATCATTTAATTAGTTAATACACTTCTCGTAAAATCAGAGTTTTCTAAAAAAAATCATGTGTCATTTCTCACCAAATCTTTTTTTCAGAGTGATTTTATTTATTTTATTTTTTTATATTTGTTTTATTTTTTTTTAATCTTTATTGTTGAATGTATTACAGATGTTCCTCATTTTCCCCCCATTGACCTCCTCCTCCCCACTCCCACCTACCTCCCACCTTTTCCCGCACCATTGTCTGTGTCCATTGGTTATGCATATAAGTTCTTTGGTTTATTTCTTCCAACAACACCCCCCCCACCCCCCCCCAACAGTCCAGCAATGAATTTGTACTTCTTAATCCCTTCAACTTTTTCACCCATTTCCCCAACCCCCCTCCCATCTGGCAACCAACAAAATGTTCTCTGTATCTATGAGAATGTTTCTGTTCTGCCTGTTCATTTTGTTTGTAGATTACATTGTTGATAGATATGTATTCACTGCCATTTTGTTTGTTCATACATTTTATCTTTTTCTTCAAAAAGACCTTTTATCATTTCATATAATAATGGTTTGGCGGTGATGAACTCCTTTAACTTTTTCTTGTCTGGGAAACTCTTTACATGGCCATCATTTCTAAATGAAAGCTTTGCAGGATAGAGTAATTTTGGTTGTAGGTTCTTGCTTTTCATCACTCAATATTTCTCGCCACTCCCTTCTGGTCTGCAAAGTTTCTTTTGAGAAATCAGCTGACAGCCTTATGGGAACTCCCTTGTAGGTAACTAACTGCTTTTCTCTTGCTGCTTTTAAGATTCTCTCTTCTCTTGAACCTTTTGCATTTTGATGATGATGTGTCTTGTTGTGGGCTTCTTGGGGTTCATCTTGTTTGGGACTCTCTGTATTTCCTGGACTTGTATGTCTGTTTCCTTCACCAAGTTAGGAAAGTTTTCTGCCATTATTGTTTCAAACAGGTCTTCAATTTCTTGTTCTCCCTCTTCTCCTTCTGGCACCCCCAAGTTGCACATGTTGGCATGCTTGAAATTGTCCCAGAGGCTCCTTACACTATCCTCATTTTTTTTGGATTCTTTTTTCTTTTTGCTGTTCTAATTGGGCATTTTTTGTTTCCTTATATTCCAAATCAATGGTTTGCTTCTCAGATTTATGTACTCTACTATTGAATTTGTGTAAATTATTCTTTATTTCAGTTAATGCCTCCTTCATTTCTGACTGTGCATCCATCATTTCTGACTGGTCCTTTTTTATGCTCTTGAGGCCCTCACTAAGTTCATTGAGCATCCTTATAAGCAGTATTGTGAATTCAGCATCTGTTAGATTGCTTATCTCCATTTCGCTTAGTTCTTTTCTTGGGGTTTTGTTCTGTTCTTTCATTTGGGACCTGTTTCTTTGTCTCCTCATTTTGGCTGCCTCCCTGTGTTTGTTTCTGTGTATTACTTAACGAGAGGTATGGGGCTATCTGAGACCAGATGCTACTTGTTTGAAAGAATTTAGGAAAACCTGAAGCAGGATCCAAGACAGGTGAATCCTATGATAAAGCAACTGGCAAAAGCTTGGGTGGGCCTGAAAGCTGGGTGGGGCGGGGCCTCAGGGAGTCAGCAGGGCGGGGCTACCAGTGTGAGCCAGGTTTCTGGAGGCCCAGATATGGGGACTGTCTGCCTCCCCAGGGAAGGGCTCACCAAAGGAACAAAGGCCTCTGACAGCACGTTTGTGCTGGAGAAATCCCCCTCTCCAGCCCTCGCTCCAGTGCCAAACAGCTCAGTTCTTCCCTGTGTGTCTCTGGTGCCCCTCGAGCTGCCTCCCCTCCGAGCTCAGAGGGAAAGAGTCCGATAAGTCCGTGCGCGGGCCCTTTAGGGAGCTGCCTGGGGCTCCAGCCGCCTCAGCCTCCCTGAGCCTCAGTTCCCGCTGGTTTTCCAGCCAGAAGTGATGGGGACTCTCTTCCTGGCACTGGAACCCTGAGCGGGGCACCTGGTGTGGGACGGGGACCCCTCAGTCCTCAGGAAGGACCTTCCCAGCCGAGGTGTCCTCCTGATTTTTATCCCCACACGTGGGTGTGGGCCCAGCCCGTCCCCTCCGCCTCCTACCAGTCTCGTGTGGCTGCTGCTCTGATGTCGCAGCTGTAGGACTGTGTCCAGCTCCGTGTCAGGCGGTTCTGAGTGATGGTTGTGCTGTAGTTTAGTTGTAACTTTGATGTGGTTGTGGGAGGAGGTAGGGCCGCGTTTACCTCCCCGCCATCTTGACCGGAAGTCAGTTCTCACCAAATCTTACTTCAAATTCTCTTATCTAGTTTATCCAAGCAGGCTTTCCTTCTCATAATCCCACTGAAAATTCTCATACCAAACTCCCCAGTGCTCATGACTTACTTTCATGTGCATCTAACTCAGCCTTTCATTAATTTTGGTGTGGTTGAAACTTTATATTATTATTTTCCTACATTTCCTCCCTGCTATAGTTGACTTGTTCCATGAATTAATATACGAGTTTTATACATACTCACTCTGGAATCTCTCTTTTTAACACAGATATTGACTAGGGTATCTGACTTACGAACCACAGTCCATGTGAAATCTCCATTTGTGGTTCCAAAAGACATCACAAACTTAACATGATATATAAACAGAAATATTGATTTTTATATCCCACCCCCAAATTTACTTTACCCAATTTCTCCTCATATAATTAAATGTTAG
This sequence comes from Molossus molossus, assembly GCF_014108415.1. NCBI lineage: Eukaryota > Metazoa > Chordata > Mammalia > Chiroptera > Molossidae > Molossus > Molossus molossus. The sequence continues at coordinate 118,345,695 of NW_023425377.1, read as the reverse complement.
ATTCATCTCCCCAGCTATTTAGGCTTAGGAATCACACTTGTCAGCCTATCAAATAAATCCTATGAAATGAACCTGAAAGATCTCTCTCTTGTTTTTTTACTTAAATATCTCCCTCAGTAGAGGCCCTCTTACTACTGCATTGCTACAATCTTACTTCAAGCCACCGTGACCATTCACGTTGGCTATGTTCTGCAGAATATACCCACCTCTACTCTTTCTATCCTACAGTTTGTAAAAAAAAACCCATGTTTACAATGAATTAGAATTTTCACTAACTGATAACCTTTAAAGACAGCATCTCTGAGCTGATGTAACTAGGAAATTAATTTCAAATGGTTGCAGCTCTGTGTCACAGAGGCCACAGGGTCCTAACAAAGGTTAGGAGATGCAGACGGTGACCCCCAGCATGACCATGACTTTTCTTGCACAGTAAACATGTAAAAACGTAGATACCCAGTCAAGCACATGTTGTTTATTTCTGTTTTATTATATATCCTTCTATGAACAAGCTGGGCGCCTGGGAGTATCTGCCTCATTGCGCTGTTGAACATTTTTTGTCACTTCAATATTGCCTTTGGTATTGTTGTCTAATACACTTCATTATCTCAAAAAAAATTATGCCATATTATTCTTATAATTACGACCCTCTAGTGCCATTCCATTGCTATGATATCAACTGAATTAAAGGATAATGTAAGACGAGAGGGAAAAGCACTCTTTTGATAACCCTTTCTTGTATTTGACGGTCAGGCATTTCACAAATCTTTAAATTTTCTCACTGCTTTCATTTCCATGATAACCACACACAACATCAGGAATACATTTAACTACGGAGACCATCTTAGTGTAACACTGTGGTGACAGGAAGACTGTTAGGCACCAATACATGTCAAAGATTATTTGCCAGGCCTATCAACTTGTTACTTCAATGTGACCAGCAACTTTAGCAGGCAACTGGCTTAGTGTTAACGGGGTTCCTGGTACTAACGAATGTGCCTGATGAGCAATAGAAAATATGTAAAAAATTGTCCTGTAAGTATTTTTCAACATGTAACAAGACAAATTATACTTTGACATTTTTAGGAGTCCTCTGGTAAAATGGAAATATTCAAAATATTGTAATAATTGCAGTCACACTAACCTAGCAGGACCATGGTAAGGGAGATGTTTGAAAGGCAGACATCGCCTTCGCGTGGGGCCGTGCTGGAGGCAGAGCGAGGGGCCTTGGCGTGGTCCCAGTGTCTCCGGGAAAGGAGCAGATGAGACAGGTGGACAAGGTCACCAGGAAGAGCCCTGTAACCTCTTGAACCTTGAAAGGAAACACACTCGCTCTCAAATTCGTTTGGCGATTCAAGTCACTTTCCTCTGCCTACTTGACATCGCCAAATCAGATATATCTTTCTGGGACTGAATTTTCTCAGAATAAAATTGGGGGAGTATACTTATTTTAACTCAAATAACACAAAAGTAAATTCTAGGACTCAAAGATTGCGAGGCACACGCCGCTGGGCAATGCCTGACTCCGCCTCCACTGTGCACGGTGGAGGCCCTCACCTCCCTGACCCCCGGCCTGTCCTTCGGCTGCACACCATGGCAAGGTGAAAAATCTTTCTATTTACTTCTATTTATTTACTTATTTTATAACAATATATCATCTGTATATTGTATTGTGTGTTCACCACCCCAAGTCAAGTCTCCCTCTGCCATTATTCATCACCTTTTACCCTCCCCCAGTCCGTTTTCCCCTGGTAATCACCCTACTGTTGTCTGTGTCTACGAGGCTCTTTTTTTTCTTTTTTTAAGAATTTTTTTTTAATCTCTTCATCTATTTCACCCAGTTCCCCAACCACCTTCCCCTCTGACAGCTGTCAGTCTATTCTCTATCTGTAAGTCTGTGTGTGTATATATTTGTGTGTGTGTGTGTGTGTGTGTGTGTGTGTGTTTATTGATTTTTTAGAGAGAGGGGAAGGGTGAGAGATAGAAACATCCATGTGAAAGAGAAACATCGGTTAGCTGTCTCCTGCACACTCCCCACTGGGGATCGAGCCAGCAACCCAGGCATGGGCCCTGACTGGGAACTGAATGGATACCTTTCAGTCCATGGGATGATGCTCAATCCACTGAGCCACACTGGCCATGCTATGCGTCTGTTTTTATTTTGTTTCTTACATTCCACATATAAGTGAAGTAATATGGTACTTGTCTTTCTCTGACTGGCTTATTTCTTAGTATAATGCTCTCCAGGTCCATCCATGCTGTTGTAAAAGGTAATATTTCTTTCTTTTTCATGGCTGAGTAACATTCCATTGTGTAAATGTACTACAGCTTTTTTATTCACTCATCTATTAATGAACAATTGGGTTGCTACAAATCTTGGCTACTGTAAATAACTCTGCAATGAACATAGAAGTGCAAAGAGTCTTTTAAATTAGTGTTTCAAGTTTCTTTGGATAATTCCAGAAGGGGAATTGCTGAGTCATAGGCAGTGCTATTTTTAATTTTTTGAGGTAACTCCATACTTCTTTCAAGAGTGGCTGCACTGAATTATATTCCCACCAACAGTGCACAAGGGTTACCTTTTCTCCACATCCTTCCCAGCACTTGTTGTCTGTTGATTTATAGATGACAGCCATTCTGACAGGTGTAAGGTGACATCTCATTGTGGTTCTAATTTGTAATTCTCTAATGATTAGTGACACTGAACATCCTTTAATACCTCTGTTAGCCATCTGTATGTTGTCTTTGGAGAAGAGTCTGTTCACATCCTTTTCCCACTTTTTATTTGGATTGTTTGTTTTTTATTGTTGAGTTGTCTGAGTTCCTTATAAATTTAGATATTAATCCCTTATCAACTGTATCATTGGTAAAATGTTCTCCCATTCGGTGGGTTGTCTTTCCATTTTGTTTTTCCATATTTATTTTGTTTCTTACATTCCACATATAAGTGAAGTAATATGGTACTTGTTGATGGTTTCCTTTTATGTGCAAAATCTTTTTAATTTGATCTAATCCCATTTGTTTATTTTTTCTATTGTTTCCCTTGTCCAAGGAGAGATAGCAGAAAATATTGCTATGAGAAATGTGCAAGATTTTACTACTTATGTTTTCTTCTAGAAGTTTTATGGTTTCAAGTCTCACATAGAAGTTCTTAATCCATTTGAGTTTATTCTTGTTTATGGTGTAAGAAGGTGGTCTAGCTTCACTTTTTGCACATATCTGTCCAATTTTCCCAACACTATTTTTTGTATAGGCTCTCTACACCTCATTATATGTTCTTGCCTCCTTTGTCTTATATTAATTGACCATAAAAGTATGGGTTTATTTATGGACTCTCTATTCTGTTCCATTGATCTATATGCCTTTTCTTATGCCAATACCATGGCCTTATAGTACAGTCTGATATCAGTTAGCATGATTCCTCTAATTGTGTTTTTCTTTCCCAAGTTTTCTGCGGCTATTTGGGGTCTTTTACAGTTCCATATAAATTTTTGAAATACTTGTCCTAGTTTTGTTAAATACCTCATTGTTATTTTGCTAGGAGTTGCATTGAATCTATAGGTTGCTCTGGGTAGTGTGGGCATTTTAATGATATTAATTATTTCCATCCAGAACATGGTATATGTTTCCATTTACTTGCATCTTCTTCAGTTTCTTTCTTCAGTATCTTATTATTTCCAAGTACAGCTATTTTACACATTGGTTAAATTTATTTCTTGGTATTTTATTTTTTGATGCAATTGTAAATGGGAATTATTTTCTTAGTTTTTCTTTCTGATAGTTCACTGTAAAATGAAAACTCACCTTTAAAAATACCATTTTTAAAATTTTTATTCATTGATTTGAGAGAGGAGAGACAGAGAGAGAAACACTAATTTGTTGTTCCACTTGTTTATGCACTCATTGGTTGTTTCTTGTATGTGACCTGACTCAGGATCACACTTTAAACCACTGAGCTACCTGGCCAGGCCTTAAAAAATACTCTTTGCTTTTCTCTTGTTCATTCCTATGATTCCAACATTTATATTAAGTTGCAGAGCTATTCCAAGTCACAGGCCAAGAGAACTTTAGTACCACTTTAGGTTCTATGGTTATAGCAGATACCCCTAATTTTTTCTTGTTCTTTTACACAATGAATTTTAGAGAAAAGAGAAAGCTGATTATGAAATCAACTGTGGGGTAAGCTTTTGTTTAAATAACCAGATTTCTCAGTTCACTTTTCAAAATGTATGTTTTATCCTATGTATCAGTTTTTATGTACTTTTGGTATAGCTTTTATAGGAAAATCATCTTTTTATAGTTTATGGTAATGTAACTCTCTGGCCTCAGAAAATTTAAAAAGTATGTTTTACTAAAGTACAAAAAATAAAGATATCATTTTACTTGATACTATGTATAGCCACTGGGCTAGAATAAAAATTTTAATTCTCTTATATACTATAAACTATTTTTCTAGTTTTTATTAACACTACACAGCATGTTCTTTGATCAAGAACTAAATCACTAATTGCAATGACATTAAGAAAAAGTTTTGTGTATGCATGTATACATGTGTATTTATGTAGAGATATGCATATGTGTGTATAACTACATATATCTATATGTATATACATTTATCTATGTCTATCTATCTGTCATCTGTATATCCATAGAAAGAGGATTTAAAGATGGTGCAATATTAGGTTAGGCTAATTGATGACTTCATGGTTCTTGAGTTAGTATAGGATGACAAAACACACTCAGTTACAATAAGAAACTAACATGTATTATATAGTGCAATTAGAACTGGAAGATTAATTTAAAATTCAATTTTCTGTAGCTAAGTTTTTTAATACAACATTCTATTTAAAGCATATATTAATACCTATATATTATTTTATTTTAATAAGTTGAAGGAAGAGAAAACAATTCTATAAATGTAAGTAGTTATTTGTTTTTCTTTGAGGAAGGTATAATTTTCTAAGATGTAAGCATTCTAATTTAAAAATAGGAATAAAAAGCATTCTCTAATTTAGAAAGTGTTCCATTCTATTAATTATATTTGTTGCACGTAATTATGAAGATAGTAGTAAAATCTTTTATTTTCTCTGTATTTTTTTGGAGCTACATTATATTTGTGATTGTTAAACTCATAAAGTATTAGGGAACTGTAAACCACATTTCTCTCTTTTCTCCCAATAGAAAGTCCATTAAACTCAGTTAATTATACTTGTTTGCATACATTTAATTTACACTGCCTTGTAATTTTTAAAAGGTATTGTCTTCCGTATCAATGATCCAAAGTAGAAGTATAAGCCAACAAATATTCACTTAGCAGGTTTTGATTCTGAGATGTATTTTTGTAAGTTTTTTAATGCTTTCCAAAATAGCTAATATATTAGCATATTGATGAGAACATTTTGAATTAATACATTGAAGGTTCTAAGGCAATTTTCATGATTTCCAGCTAGTTAATAGAATCTAAATAAATATACACTGAAAAAATTAGATTTAGATTATAATGGTATAAGTGTCATAAATACTGTGTACATGCTGCCCAGATTCTATCAACATCTTTGTTTTTTAGGTTAATGATTGGCATTTGAATTTTGCCAAAAAAGATCTTACCAAGTTTAGTAAAACATTATTTTCCTTTAATAACAACCTTTGATGAACATTTGATCCCTACATACCAAAAGCAAAAATCCTGACCTCATTTGCAAATAAGGAAATAAGAAATAAATATTAATAACAATAACAGAGTTTCTTACTCCGGAAAAATCCACATTTCGATATAAGAAACAAGCCAGTAAGCAAGCAATTTTCGCCGTGTGCAGGGCTAGGAAAGCTTCCAAACGGAAAGGAGCACAACCAGGAGAGCACCTAAGACATTCGTAGTAATAATGAGTTGCTTCCCAGGCCGCTTCCAGTCTGCTCTTGCCCTCGTCCTAACAAACCCAGATTCCAGATTGTCTTTGGCCAAATTACCCATTAATCATTACACAGCATTTCTGAATTTTCTGTGGTGTTGATCTTACACTCGTGTCCAGCAATGGAGTCTGATTAGCAAAGGTTAATTAGTGCTGATTCATCCAACCAAAGCGGTTGGTCCAGCTTTTTCCAACCAGACGTTTGGTCTAATCATTGATTTAAAATCTAACTTTAAAATGTAGGGCTTGAAAGCCAAATGTAATCATACATATATTTGTTTTTCAACTTTTATTTTATTCCCTGAGTGTCCTCATCCTCCCTCTTCACTTATTTATTTCATTCTTTATGTCTAACTTCATTCATTACTCGGTGAGAGATGCCCTCTTATCCTGCCTACGTCAGTCTCTTACAGCACCATTAGCATTTTTTTTAAATCTGTGGTGAGTGCAATTTTACATAAATTAGTGTGCTTATTTGATTAATGTCACTCACCCACAAAGGTTACCATCTCTTAGTCTGGGAATTATTTCTTAAGATTTTTACTATGTCCCTGTTATGTAATCCAGCACTATAAAAAGCTGATATGTAAACAAATATAAACATTCAGTACATTTAATTTTCTATAGGTGGTGTATGTACATGTTTTTCTGTTGAATTTGTGTCATTGTCTTCAGTTAAGCAGATAAACCATTACAGCTTTTAAATGTGGTGCAGGTCACAGCATTCTCGAATCCTTTCTGTTTGAAAAGATTGGGCCAGTGATAGCGACAAACATCTATTTTTCAAACCGCAGGTACCATCTGCTATTCCAAACCCTTCTAATTGAGAGCATAGCTTCAATTCTTCCTGGCAAAAATCTCCATTATGTAAGATTACATGCTTAAGCAGAGCTGACATGGAAACCTGCATATTTTGTAAATACAGTTGCTCATTTGAAAATCCGAATGTATTTGTAGAAAGCAGTCCCTTCGCACTCCCTCTCTAAGAAGGAATGTGATGGTAACAGGAAGCCACAGCTAACCCGCCTTGATTATGTTCAGCTACCTTCTCTCATTATCTGAATGAAAAGCTTATTTTCATCTGAAGAAATTTTTAATATTATGAAGAAATATTTGAGCGTACCTAAAAGGTATTCTAAATGTTTCCCAAACCTGATGGCAACAGAGTGAAAGAATTCCATTCCTACCCCTTTGAAAATAATTTAACACATTCAAAAGAACAGGTTTTGGAGAGTGAGACAGAGTCTTGAACACACACAATGAAATGAATCTTCCTCATATAACTCTATGTTCAGGAAATAGTTTTCCATATGCAGCATTTTTAGGAAAAGGCACTGTCTATATTTTACCCTTTCTGGTGACCAGTATGTGAGTTTGGATTATTTATGCCAATAACAGCACATTTACAGATTTAATTGCCTTAGTTTCACCAGTGATGGCACTGTTAGTTGTCAACCAGGAGTCTTTTTCTGAGTGTTCTAGGTAGGTAGTCATCAAACTATAATTCCACTTCCTAAGTTCTGGGGCCATTTAAGTTCTACCCAGTAGGAGTGAGATTTTGAAATGATGTGTTGCTTCATGATCATGGACTTAAAGGAATGTCGATGTTCTCCATTTCTGTTGTCACACTGCTTCAGTGACCACTGTGGCCGGCACCTCGTAGCCACAGGTAGAATCCAGCTGCTCATCAGCTGTGTCCAGGCTCTCAGACTCACTGTTCCGTGAGAGACAGAGATTAACTTCTCTCTCTGTACGTCACTACATTCTGGCGTCTTCTTTTCCTAGTTAACACAATTTAGACAGTACTCTAATTAGTAAAACAAAACCCTCATACTATTTCTGACCTAGTAGTGTAGAGCTGACAGTAGAGGATCATGAATGTTTACATTTTTGCATTAGAAATATTAAGTGAGTCATTTAAAAAATAAGTTATTTGTTTTATCATATGATTTTTGAAAATAAAACTTTACAATTTTAAATTTCATAATGGTTTTCATGATGGTTATGTTTTATAGTTATCCTCATTTTATATCAAGTCATATTGCTTTTCCTTTCAGGATGGTGACGTAAAATTTTCATACTTAGATTTTCTTGGAAAAATTGGGTTAAGCGAAATAACATCATTGAATAAATAACCATGTAGATTTTACATGGGTATGGTGAAAATAAGGAAGATGGCATGAAAAAAAGCACTTAAAGTATTAATACCTTCACCCGGCCGGTGTGGTCTGTGGTTTAGTGTCGACCCTGCACCAAGAGGTTGCGATTTGACTCCCAGTCAGGGCACATGCCCAGGTTGTGGGCCAGATCCCCAGTGGGGGTCATGCAGGAGGCTGCCAATCCATGTTCTCTTTCATCGATGTTTCTATCTCTCTCTCCCTCTCCCTTCCTCTTTCTCTAAAATCAATAAAGAAAAAAAATTTTTTTAAATGTTAACTTCTTCTCACAAGTAGTTTGAAAGCATAAGATCCATATTCTCTGCCAAGACTGTGTGACTCGGGGCAGTTTAGCAATTTACTTAGACTCTATCTCTCAGTTTACTCTGCGGATAATATTCTTTAATTATTGTGCGGTGGGTAAGTGTAACAATCACTCCAATCCAATAGGATTGTAATGTGGATATGATTAGATGTTGCTTTGATGTTGCAAAAAATAATTTGAGTGAGTATTCATACAGCATGGCATACAATGATGTATTCTGATGAGTGAAATTTCCCATAAATTCAGATGCTATTATTTATCTACTAAAGCCACCTATAACAAGAAATTTTCCTAAATAGAGAGCCCTAAAAGTATAAAATCATTTTTCATTTGTACATCAATTATCAATAAATCATCTCTATAAACATAGTCCTTTACAACTGTGTTTAGTTAGAAAATTATAAAGCGCAACAACTTCAGTGGATTTTGAAAAATAACTATAAAATTACAAACTTGTAACTTGCTGTTTATTACTTCTAGACAGAATAAAGTTGTAGAGAGAGCTATAAACTTTCCCCAACATTTAATTAAGAAATGCAAAAAAAGGGAATTCAATAGAAAGGACAAAACTGGCTTTAATATATAATCAAGATCATTCTGAAGCTGAATGTTGGCATTTGAGCATAGGTGTTAAAACAGTGAGAATCAAAGGACTAAAATAGTTTTAGAATTTTGGTGCACTAAAATAAAAAGAAAAATCCTTGTGTAGTTCTTAAGAAATTATAGATAAGCAGGTGGATGTAATTGTTACCTTAGCTGACCTGTATTGTTGAAAAAGATACCCTAACTCTAACTATAATTTTCTTACCATTTGATCTTGATTAATTACTTAGATTATGTGACTTCATGAGCACATACCTTTTACTTTAATAGTTGAGACAAAGTTAATAAGGTGCTGATTTGTGGGACTTCTGAGAGGCCTACAATTGTCCTCACTCATGCTTAGGACCTCTGGTTGTATGGCAACAACAGTTACGGGATAGATCCTTGCTTGGACAGGTATTGGTTAAGTCCGGCATCATTGCACATCAGAAGGCAATTGCACCTTTCATAAAAAGTTAATATTTTTACATTTCTAAATTTCTTCATTTCGTTGACTGAGTTTTCCAATTCTGCCTACTGTTTTATTTAACAACTTAATGAAACATGTGAGCTTTTTCCTTTGGAGAGGCTCTAGGGAATCATTTCTTTGTTCCATTTCCTAAGGAAGAGCTTTATGATCCAATAAGAATTATTGCGAAACTTCGTTCATTCTTCAGGGAAAGAGCATACACTTGGTTTAATATGGAATTTAATTATTGCTGGCATGAATATGTGATGACCGCTAAGAGAATAAATGGCTGGGAAAAACAACAAGAGAGGAATACTTTGTTCACCTTAAAGTGAAGTGGCTGCCTAGGCGCAGTTTCTGTGCCTTTTTTTCTTTCTTTTTATCCCCTTTGGATAATGCTGATTTTTTTTCTCCTTTTTTGCACCCATCCTCACATGCTTCAGCTTTATCTTATTATTTCCGAGACCAATTTCCCCAGTCCTTTTCTTACACCTTGAAAACATGTCTTTGAGAATTCAAACTCTAGTGTGATGTAGCATTTAGGTCACTATTCTAAGTTATATTGAATTAAATCACAAGGTCACTTGAACCAAGTAGCTTTGCTGTTTCTAATCTACTAACTGCACATTTTCTCTGAGATTGGATAGGACCAGTCCTGTTAGGATTTCTGACACTGAAGGTCAATAATTCTTCATTTCATCCATAATTTTATATTTTATTGTCCTACACCTCTCAAAAGTTTCACAGTTTTTGTGAGGAAAATGAAAAACCCTATCGTTAAACTAGATTGATATTTTTTGTATCTTTTTTATGTTATGGCACTTACTATTCTTTTCTCCTCAATTTCTGGCTTTCCACTTGGATAGTTGTTTTTACGTTTATATCTCTGACACATGTATATTAATATTATACATACAAGGCACATTCATTTCTATGCAGTTATATTTTTTAAAATTTGAAACAATGTAATTTAATTAAGTTGAATTTGGTTTTAAATAAAATAAGGTAAGATTATAAACAATTTGCCTAGTGTGTTTTTGTTACATCTTTTTAATCTTTTTAAAGGAATAATCAATGTTATTATATATTTTAGGTAATTTCTTTGAAAATATGAGTAAACTTAAAAAATGACATATTTTTTAAGGTTACATATTGAATAACTAAAAGCATTTAATTTCTAAAATATCTCTAGAACAAATACAGAGGTACTTCATAATTTTAATTTTAATTATTGATTTTAACAGTAAAAGTTAGAAAGGCAAAGCTCCATATTTTAGGCTAGACTCAGCCATTATTTTGTGTGATGTGGGGCAAATTGTTAGGTTTACTAGTAATTGATAATATATGCAGAGCATTTTATAGTTTATAAACTCTTTCAAACATTATATTAGCTCCCTGCAATATACCAGTGAGAAAAGAGTAAATTTAGACTTTAGACATTAAATGATATACATAAACAATATAAAACATTTTATTAGCAAAACATTCGGTAGAACTTGGCTGGTTTCTCATAATATGTATTTTCAAGTACAAAATGTTGTTTCTTGTAGATAAAGTCAGTGACTATTTCCAAATATATAAAAAAAATTGCTGTTACTAAAAGTAACCAACTACCTCATAGTGTTTTGATAAAAAAATAAGAAATATAAAACTGATTATAAAATTATAGAACAGTCAAATCTTTTTATTTTTAATGTTTGGATATTTTTATTTTATTTTTAAACTTTTTTTTTCTTCCTTTATTGATTTTCGAGAGAGAGGAAGTGAGAGGGAGAGAGAGATAGAAACATCGATGAAAGAGAACATCGATTGGCTGCCTCCTGCATGCCCCCCCACTGGGGATTGGGCCCACAACCTGGGCATGTGCCCTGACCGGGAATCAAACCAGCAACCTCTTGGTGCATGTGTCGACGCTCAACCACTGAACCACACTGGCCAGATTGCTTCGTTATTTTTAAAGCAAATTGTTTAAATATATAAAGATAATATTCCCAAAGAATTAAACACACAACTCAACTATATGTCATGCACAAGCAACATCCTTCAAATATAATGGTATAACCAAGTTGAAACTAAAGGGATGGGAAAAAAATACCATATAAACAATGATAAAAGGAAAACAGGAGTGGTTGTATTGGTATCAGATAAACTAGATACAGAACAAATAGAACCCCAGAGAAAGAAATGGATATTATATAATGATAAAAGGAGAAATCCATGAAGAAAACCTGGAAAGCTTAAATGATTATGAACCAAACACAGTACTGTAAACTATGTGAAGCAAAAACTGATTGAGCTGAAAATAGACATGACAAACACATTATCAAAATTGTAGACATCAACACAACTTCTGTAATAGTTCATTAAACAGCTAGACAGAAAATCAACAATAGCATATAAGCCCATCAAACTAAGAAGACCTAACTGATGTGAACAAATACTAATTGACATTTGAAGAACATTTCAATGAATAGTAAAACATATTCATTTTGAGTACCTATGGGGCATGGTTCAACATAGACTGTATTCTGGACCATGGAAGGAACCTCAACACAAGTAAAACACAAAATTGAATAAAATCATGCAGTGTGTGCCATCCCACCAGCATGGAAATAAAGAAATCTGTTATTATAGATAACAAGAAAGTATTGAAACACATGGAAACTAAAGAACACATATCTAGATGACCTATGAATCAAAGAGAAAGTCTCAGGAATATCAGATAATTCACTGAACTGAATAAAAATGAGAATACAACAAAACAAATTTGTGGAACATAGCTTAACAAGTGCTGACAGGGAAATGTATAGCACTAAATGCCTACATTAGAAAAGAATCAAATCAGTAATTGAAGCTCCCACCGCAACAAAAGAGGAGCACAATGAACCCAAATCAAGCAGAAAGAAGATAATAAAGATTAGAACTGTAATTCCAAACAGAAATATAATAGACAAAGCCAATAAAACAAAGAGTTGTATTTTTGAAAATATAAAATTGAGAAACCTCTAGAAAGAATGACAAAGAAAAACAGAGGGAAGATAAATTCCCACTGTCAGGAATGAAGTGGTGCATTACTACACACTTTGCATACATGACAAAGGATGTGGAAATACTACAAACAACACTACACCCATGAATTCTACAAATGAGACAAAATGGGACAATTCCTTGCACAACGTCAACACCATAATTCACTCAATACAAAATGGATACTATGAGTAGCCCTACAACTTTTAAATGAATGGAGTCTTTAATTAAAACCCTGCAAAAGAGTAATCTCAAGGCTCATCTGGTTTTGCAAGAGACATGAACAAACATTTAAAGAAGAATTAACACTGATTTTACACAATGTCTTCCAGAACATAGATGAGGAGGAAGTATTCCCCACTTTCTTTTCTTTCTTTTAATCCTCGTCTGAGGATATGCTTATTGATTTTAGAAAGAGGGGATAGGAGAGAGACAGAGGAAAAAAACATTGATTGGTTGCCTTCCTTAGGCACCCAGACTGGGATCAAACCCACAGCCTCTTGGTATATGGGATGATGCTCCAACCAACTGAGCCACACTGGCCAGGGCTACTTCTCACTTTATATTTGATGCTAACACAACTCTGATACAAAACAAAACAAAGCAACTGCAAAAATCAACCCAAAAAACTTACATTTCAAAATTAAAGTAGAAACCAGCAGCCAATATTTTAAAGTCTCCAAATATTTGAAAGTTTAAAAACACATGTCTAAAAACTGTCTCTAGTGTCTCTTTATGATGGTGTATGCAGAACATTCAAATAAATTTATAGTAATTATACTAAAAACAATAAGTCCATTTTGTAATTATACAAGATTTGTGGTCAAAATAGATAAATCAACTGTAGTTCATATCAAAACAAAAAAAAAGAATGAAATTAAAACATTCATAATAGCATCATTAAATATAAAATTCGTATGAATAATTTAATGAAAAATGAAAACACCCTCTCCACTGAAAACCAGATTTTTCTAACAGAATAAAACTTACATTTACCCTATGATCTGATTATTTCAGTCTAGTGTATTTACCTGAGGAATATAACACAAAATAAACACACCACCATCACCACCACAAAAACAAAACAAAGAAACATTTGCAAATATATAACAACTCAAAGACTTCTCACAAAATCTACTGGGAGATGAAAGTCAGAAACAAGAAATTAATTAAAGCAAAATTGTGTGATAAGAAAATTGTAGCGGAACCGACCACTGATGGCCACTCAATCAATGTAACAATATAATTAGATAAGAGTGCCAAACGGTATTTTAGGCCAAAACATCATCTGAGTTTTAACATATTTAGAAACAAAATCCACTCTGTAAAAGATTAACACCTTTTTCTAATGCTATTTCAATTTTCAAAGTGAATATTTTATATGCTATGTACTATAGAAAACCAAACACGAATGGACATTTTTTGGAGAAAATACTCAACATCAATCTAACACTTCCCAACCCTTTATTTTTCACTTTATATTTTTACTTATTTTCTTACTAGTTGTTCCTGGGTTTACTATGCACATCTTTTAAAAACAAAAACATGTTTTTATTGATTTTTGTTGTTGTTGTTTATTAAAGAGAGAGAGAAACATCGATGTGAGACAGAAACATCAATTGGCTGCTCCTGCACACCCCCTCCTGGGGATTGAGCTCACAACCTGGGCATGTGCCCTGCTGGGAATTGAACCAGGACCTCTCAGTCCATGGGGCCATGCTCAATCCACTGAACCACATGGGGTGGGCTACTATGCACATCTTTTTTTTTTTTTTTTTATCCTCACCCGACGACATTTTTGATATTTTGTTCAGATAGAGTGGGAGGGAGAGAGAGAGAGAAACATCAACGTGAAAGGGACACATCGAGTAGTTGCCTCCTGCACAACCCAACCAGGGCCAGGGACAAACTGCAACCGAGGTACGTGCCCTCAGCGGGAACAGAACTTGGGTCTTTTGGGACCACAGACCGATACTCTATTCGCTGAGCCAAGGCATATGCACATCTTAATTGATCATAATCTACTTCAGAGTTATACCAGCTCAATTCCGGTGAGATGTAGAAACGTTGTTCTACTCCTATAGAGTCTTGTCCTTGATTCTCCCTTTCTGTGCCTTTTGAGTGTATCTATCACACACCTAATTACATTATATGTAAAATAACACATACGCCAAGACTACTGGGAACTCAACTGCTCTCTCGGCCGGCCCATATGGTGACTGTCTGCACCTGGAGAAGCAGGAAGGGGAAGTCCAAGAGGAACAGAGGTTCCTCCGGGCCCAGACAAGAAGCCATGAAACAAGAGAGCCCTGACGCTCCAAAGAACTGACCTCATTTGAAAGAGTGTGGAAAGCGCCATCTGAGGGCATTCCAGAACGCAGAACTCCTTTTCATTAGGAGCAACGGGTTAAACCATAGGCCACTAGTTCATCAGAAAAAAAATTCAAAAGAGACAGTAAAGAGGAGCCTTCTTTGAGTCAAAACTTCAAAGATTTGCCTCAAAACCTACTCTTGCCAAAATATAATTGAATTGACTACTGAGCTATTTATGTCAATAGTGCCATCAGCAGTAATCAGTGGAGTCTAAGGGACAGAGGTGTAATACAAAATAACTTACCAGAGAGATCAGAAAAAAAGACAATCAAAAACTTCCTGTTAAAAGAGCTGTCATTTCTGTGTGGCCTTAAGTACACCCAGGATCACTTTCTCTAAGAAGCAACATCAGAGTCTTCATACTACAGGGGAAATAGACTACGGTAAAATAGCCTAAAAAGCAAGCAAACAACAACAGAGGGGAAATCAGTATCCAGAGTTGCTATATTTCCTAAAATACCCAGTTTTCAGCAAAAAAAAAAAAATATATATATATATATATATATGGCATGCAAAGAAGCATCAATGTGACAAAAACCCAAAACAAGACCAAACGAATGAACAAACAAAAAAAACCAGGCAATAGAAATTGCCAGGAAGAGACCAGATGTCAGATTTAACAAAGATTTCAAAATAGTCACTACAAATGTGTTCTAATTGAAATGCAATTATGTGGAAATTTTGGAGTGAAAAGTACAATAATTGACTTGAAACTTTATTAAAGAGACTAACCATACATTGAACTGGCAGAAGAATAAGTGAATTGGGAAAGACAGATCAATAGAAAGTATACAATCTGAACAGAGAGCAAATAGAATGAAGAAAAATACATAGAGCCTCAGAGGAATGTGGGATATCTTTATGTGCACCAACATGCACAAAATGGGAGTGTCAGAAGAAAAAGACCAAAAAAAAAAAAAAAAAAGATATTAAAAAAATAATCACTGCAGAAAAACCTTAGTTTAATTAGTTTACACCTCCAACAAATTTTATGAGGTTTAAATAGGATAAATGCAAAATGTTTCACACTCAAATGCATCATAGTAAAAAGGCTAAAAGCCAAAACCAAAAAGAACATCTTGAAAATAGCAAGAGAAAAAATGGCTTGTCATCAATGAGGGAAGCCCAGGAAGGTTGAAACCTGACTTCTCATCAGAAACCATAAGGCCAGAAGGCAGTGGGCTGACAAAGTGAACGTACTGGGAAAAAAAAAAAAAAAATGTCAACCAGAAACCTTATAGACAACAAAATACCTTTCAAACAGAAATTCAGAATAAATACATTCACAGATTAAAAACAGAGAACTGGGTGCTTTTATACGTTCCTTACCAAAAGGACTAAAACTTCTTCAGACCATTAGCAAAGTATATCCAGATGGAAACTCAAATCTACATAAAATCAAAGAACACTTTTAAAGCTAATTGAGTAGTTATGAAGACAGTTTGAATGCATATTTTTGTTCTTTCTTTTCTTAACTGACTTGAACAGGAGTTGTATAAGCATATGTATAGAATTCTATTGTTAGATAAATGTGATATATTTGACAACAGGAGCACAAAGGCGGTTACTGGGAGCAGAATTGCAATTGCAGTAAAGAAATGATACCAGATGATATTCTGAACCCAGAGAAACTAATACATAGAATCAGAAATGGCATACATGGTACACATACCAAAATCTATAACTATAGACTTGATTTCCTTTCTTTCCTCAATTTCTTTAATAGACATAAATATATAAGTAGTAATTTATAACCATGTATTGTAGGATTTGTAATGTATAGATGTAATGTAAAATATAATATTATGTATATAATATTATATATGTGATAGAGCGAAGCTGCGGAAGTCGAAGAGCAAAGTGGCGAGGGACGATTGTAGTTGTTTCCACTTTGCTTGTTTTCTTGGGGAATGGTTCTGTGGAGCTGCTGACATTGTCATACTGAAAATGGAATTCAACTTTCAACTCTTTTTAAAAATCCTCCAATCCGTGACAAAGCTGAGACTCAAAACAACAGTCTATATTACTTGTAACACAATGTCATGGAGCACCATACATTTTCAAAGTCTCTAAAAGCACACTCAATAAGAGCATTACTGACAGGGGCAACCTTCCAAACTGCTTCCTTGGTGGAATGGGAATGCTTCTTTCCCTAACCGCAGTCTGTCTTCATGTTCACTAAGTGGCGTTTCTGCGTATTCTAATGTGCACAAACTCCTTTCATCCTGTTTGCTGAAATGCTTTACCTATTATTCACAACTAATTGAATCCTGCTCCACAGCAGGTCATGAGAACATTCCCACTTGGCATTCCATGTCAAAATCATTGTCATATAGGTAAGTTTCTTGGTTTAAAAAAGAATTGTACACATTGATAAATAACTTGATAGCACAGCTCTGAAGTGGCCTTAGGCATATACATGAGGTAGTTATCAGTTGAGAACTGCCTTGCCTCCCAATAGTATATAAATAAAATAATAATTAATGTATTAAAATTGAAAATGTATACTAGTCTGAAAAATTAGGGACCTCATATATTAAGGAGGAGGGAAGGTGTGGCTAAGCATTTTATAAAACTAGAAAACATAAACAATATAAAATAGTTCCATTAGAACATCTAAAATCTGTTAAACAAACAATACTCTGTATAACATTTGAAAAAAATCATTTGAGAAAAATATATATACTATAGTCAATGGTTTAATAACTCTACTAAATCACAGAACTAGTAGAGATTTGAGAAATTCTAATTTAGAAATAGATGAAGATGAAAATATAAACTTCATAGGAATATTATTAAATTTGATAAAGCTGAAGACAATTGGAAATCTTACTCTCAAATATGAACCTTGGGATCTATATGTGGGACAAAAAGATCTCACTTCTTCTTAGAAAACCAACAGCTCTATTGGATTAGGGCCTCACCCTTATGATCTTATTTAACATTAATTACCTGTTAAATCCTATGTCCAAATACAATCACATTGAGGGTTAGGACTTCAATATGTGAATTTGGGGTGTGACACAATTCAGTCCTAGTTTCAGCCCCTGATCCCCCCAAATCCATGTTCTTATCTCATACAAGATGTTAATTCCATTCCAACAGTCAGAAGTCTTAACTCATTCCAGCATCAACTTTAATATGCAAGTTCTTTCTAAATAACATCTAAATCAAGTATTGGTGAGACCCGAGGTATAATTTATCCTGAGGCAAAACTTGTCTCCAGCTGTAAACCTATGAAGTCAGATATGTTATGTGCTTCCAAAATAAAATGATAGGAAAGGTATTAGATTGACATTTCCACTCTACAAGGATGAAATTGTAATGAAGAAAGGGATGATACTCCGTCCCTGCAAGTCCAAAACAGTCCAAACAAATCCAATTGGCCCTTAGAGGTGGGAAATAATCCTGTGTGATTAGATGCTCTGCCTTGCTGACCCAATGGTGTTAATAAAATAAATTTATATTTTAAAATTTTCTGTTGGCCATGTGTACTTATTTTTCTATAAAATGCCTGACTATATATCTTTTCATTGTATAGAAAATTATTATTATTCAAGAAATTGACCTCATATTCTTATACTACTCATGATTTGCCATTTCTTTCTTAAATAGACCAATAATATTTTCAGTTATTTGTATTAGTTCAAACCAGTTCTATTAAAAGTAGCTTTTATCTCATTCCAGTAATTGTGCAAAAGTGTAGCCTAATTTTTCACATTTTATAAAACCCATTAGTGGTTTCTTTTAGCCTATATGAATGAGAAGAATTTTAGATATTAATTACAGATAATCATAATAAACCCAGTGAAGAATTATTACATTTTAATAAACTCTAAAAGAATAAAAAATAACTTCAGAATTCATATTAATTCATATAAAGAGAAAACTTTGGTAGTCCTAAACAAACAAACAACAAATCAATAGAGATCCACAGCACTGGGGTAAAAAATACCCTGGAATCTCCTAACTTAGTGTCTCAATATTGCTATTATTAGTCTTTCTCTCACAGAGAAATTTTGAATAAATGCCTTCACTAGGCATTTCTGCCAATAAAATGGACAAGATTGGTGCAAAAGAGTTTCCAAATCTATTGCAAAAACAATTTATATTCCGCTTACACTCATGTCCAGGTAAAGACTAACACAGGGATTTAGCTTCTACAAAGTAGTTTTGGACTGAATTTCACTATCATTGATTTAGTCAGTACAATAAAAGCATAGCCTCTTCATTTCTTTCCTCAAATGTAGTACATACTTTACAGCAAGAATGGAAAAAAAAAATCTGTACCTTTTCTACAGAACTCCTTTGGATAATATGTAAATTTACTTACAAAAATAAGATCCCAATCTAAAGCTATACAATTAGTCCACTAGTTTATTCCCATTGATATGCACTGTGAACGCTTACCGCACACTTGATTTAAGCTACAACAGCGGAATCCAGGCTCTCTCACTTCTATAAAGAATATTTTGTTTTTCTTTTTTGAATATTACTGTTCTCTTGGGAAAAGCTCAAGTCACTGCGTCCATGTTGTCTCCAGTTACCTTCTAAAATACAAGAAATGGCTCCCACCTTACTCTGGATATCAAAGCTGAAGCTGATGGGTAAGAAGCATTCCTTCAGTCTTTACAGTTAACAGGAAATTGTTAACCCATCCTCATTTGTAGTTAATTGAAGTTAATTTGAAGATGCTGGGAGAGGGATGGTGAAAGGGGATGAAGGACTTGAGTTCAAATCATCTATTTTATATGAAAATAAAATTTATATTATGTTTTAGCCTGTGATACGTAGTAATTTATAAGAAACGTGGATAACGATGATAATTGAAATGCATACATTCAACATTATGTTTCCACATTTAATGTGTATAACTTCTGTATCAGTCAGGATTCTCCAGAAAAACAGCAACAAAAGAACAGAACCGGTAATGATATACGTACAAATGTTGATTTATTTCATCTCTAAAATACATTATTTTAAGAACTGGCTCACCTAAATGTGGTTACTGGCAGGTCTGAAATTTGTAGGACAGGTCAGAAACATGCCAAGTTAGTCTTGAGTCTTGAGTCTGCAATCTGTAGAGTGGGCAGTCAGGTTGGAAATTCAAGCCAGAATTCTTTCTTTCTTTCTTTCTTTCTTTCTTTCTTTCTTTCTTTCTTTCTTTCTTTCTTTCTTTCTTTCTTTCTTTCTTTCTTTCTTTCTTTCTTTCTTTCTCGTTCTTTCTTTCAAAATAAAAGTGCATTTTATTTATTTTTAAAATTAAACTTGCGGGGTAACATTGGTTAATAAAATCATATAGATTTCAAGTGTACAACTCTATCATACTTCATCTTTATATCTCAGGGTGTTCACCACCCAAGCCAAGTCTCAGGCCGGATTTCTATGATACAGTCTTAAGGAAGAATTCCTTGTCAGAGAAACTTCAGTTTTTGCTATAAGATCTTAAATTGGGTGAGGCCCACCCACATTGTTAAGGATAATCTTCTTTACTTAAATTGATTGTAGATGTTAATTCCATCTACAAAATATCCCCACAGCGCAACATCTAGTTTTTGACCAAACAACTAGGCACCAAAGCCTAGCCAACGTGACACATAAAATTTCCCATCACCACTTTAATATATGATACTCACAAGTGGTTCTCAACCTTCCTAGTGCTGCGACCCTTTAATACAGTTCCTCGTGTTGTATGTGGGCGTATCTGCATGTGGGCGTATCTGCATGTGGGCGGACCCGCCTGGAGACGGACAGAGGAGCGGGGTCTCGGTTCCTAAGACCATCGGAAATATGTGTTTTCCCATGGTCTTAGGCGACCCCTGTGAAGGAGTCGTTTGACCCCCAAAGGGGTCGCGACCCACAGGTTGAAAACCACTGTATAAAGCAGTAATTCTGTATTGAATATAATGATTTCTTAAGCATCATATATTTTAGATGTATTTGAGTGTTTGAATGTATATAAGGCAAATAAAAACAAGAAAGGTCTAAATTGTGGACAAAAAAAACGGAGCTCTGTGATAAATCTAACTGAAAGTAACTTCACCTGGTGATCTGATCATAAATTCCTAACCAGGCAGGTCATGGTGGGAAGTCATGCCTCTGGCCTATAACTTCCCTAGTAAGGCCCTTTTTGCTTAAGGAGCTATGTCCATTGTTTTCGTCCATCCTGGTTAACTCACCTTTCAAATGCCTTTTTGGACCTCTGGAAAGCTCAAGGGCCGGCCCTCAAGAGACCACATAATCTTGTTAACTCTGCTCTAATCCAATCCTCGACTTACTTTTTAGCAGCTTCATGTAATTTTCCTTAATTCCAAATGTATTAATTAAAAAACAAAAAAACACTGTCATTCTCTAAAGCATTTGAGGTCTTGTGTCCCAGTAATGTTATCAGTTTGGCTCAAATAAACTCTCATAAAAATTCCCTACAGGTTTGGATGTTTTCTGTATCCGTAAAATTATGAAATAATTGGAAAATATAAGAAAAAGATAAAATTTCAATAAAGTGGAGGTACAGAGAACATTTTTAATTAATGTTTTCTCAGACTACAAAATAAGTTTTAGTTGAGAAGCCATATAACAATTTGAAAAACTTAAAGATACAGCAATAAAGAGGAGCTAGCTAATATATGTTTCATAACTATAATAATGAGTACAATTAAAGGGATCCTATAAAGTGAAGAATTATAAATCTTTTCCATGAAGTACATGCTTAAAATTCAAATCAACAATGTATCAATTATTTAGATTATTTTGTTTTTGAAATTAAAGTAAATAAAGTGTTTATTCTCTAACCTGAGTTTAAAAATTAAAAACACAAAAAGGGAGAACCATGAATTGAAAAGTGAGTGACAGTAATATCTTTATAGTTTGATCTAATGTCTTGACAAAAAGAATTAATGTTACATATAGTTTTATCTTATTATATATAGTTTTTCATGCCACAATTTGTATTCCCATGCTAAATTGTCAGAAGACATGATTCATTTTTTAAAAATATTTCTTTATTGATTTGAGAGAAAGAGGTAGGGAGAAGGAGAGAGATTTTATTTAAAAAGTGTTCAAACAGCTTGGCCATTGTAACTCACTGGTTGAGCATACACCCATGCACCAAGAGGTCGCCAGTTTGATTTCTGGTCAGGGCATATGCCCAGGTTGTGGGCCAAATCCCCAGTGGGGGGCATGCAGGATGTGGCCAATCGATGTTCTCTCTCATTGATGTTTCTATCTCTCTCTCCCTCTCCCTATAAAATCAATAAAGGAAAAAAAATAAAATAAAAGTGTTCTCCAAATTTTAAATGGAATTGATTAAGACAATACAAATGTATTTTACAGAATTTAGGGGCCATCTTGCACACTTCCTTATGGGAAAACTGTGAGCTGGAAAAAATGATAATGTTTTCAATAGAAACATAAGATTGCACTTACTTTTCAAGGACAAGTTGAATCCATTTATGAGAACCTTTAAGAACCTGACAAGTTTGAGTTATCAAATACTTATCACTGTGAGACAGTGATTATGATTATTTTCTTTGAGGGGAAGAATTCCTTCACTATTTTTTCTGAGGCATCTTCATCAAACCAGAATGCAACATTCATTTTTCTGTTTCTATTGTTGGTCAGAAATAGTTTAGGCTGATACTGAGATTACTTCAGGGACATGAAGGCATTTCAAATGGCATTAAAACAGGATTATCTTTCAAAAGAACTTAAAAGTATGCTTTATGAATTATTTAAATGTGATTACAGTTTTAAATTAGATATAATACTATAATATTTTCATGAGTGACCACCAAAATCATATCAAAATAAATTAAAACTAGATAAACATAAACTACACTGTGTTTAGATACAAACCCTTGAGATTTTTGCTTTTGCTGTTGCTGTAGTTGTGTTTGTATTATCAGCTTTGTCCTGAGCTTCAGTTTAAATGAAAACCATAATGAAGAGATCTCTTACCATTGTACTTACTGCCATGATTTTAAACACGTTACTTCTTCTTGATAATTTAAAAATTACTCCAAAAGAAAGGGAATGTCTACAAAAATGTGTGTGCTTTCAAATTTGTTTTTTAAATATGTTTTTATTGATTTTTTTAGAGAGGGAAGGTGGGAGAGAGAGAGAGAAACATCAATAGGCTGCCTCATGCACGCCCCCCACTGGGGATCCAGCCTGCAACCCAGGCATGTGCCTTGACTGGGAATCCTACCAGGACCTCTCAGTCCATGGGACAATACTCAATCACTGAGCCACATAAGCTGGGCTCAAATTTGTCTTAATGTAACAAGATAAAACATGCAGTAAAGCAAATTGGCAGTGGCTGTTTTATTCATTCAACCATATTTTTTAAAACTTTTAATACTGGCTAGTGTATTTAATGGGTATGTGAATATTTGAATATACTTTATTTTAACTCTATGTTATAAAATATATCCTTCTTTGTAGTTCTATATAAATGGTTGCATTCATTTATTTGATTTCAATAATGAAACAACGATACATTTATTGACTCATAAATTGACATTTTTCCCCCAGGAAAACTTCTACTTTTATTGTATAGTTTGACTTCTTAAAGCTAAACATCATTTGAATTCAAGTGCAAACTGTGTCTTATATTTTCATTTTAACATAATTATTTGAAAATAAAATTAACCATCACCAGAAAGCATAACATGAATATACTAAAATAATGTATGAACTTGTTTTTAAAAGCTTAATATTTTGTTTTAACACTAGTCCATTTTTGAGTTACTAACACCATTGTACTGAGTGACATTAAATGGAGTTAAAAATAAAATTTGTAGTAAATCAATTGAATTTAGTTACATTTTCATACTTTCATTCTTCATCTCAAATTATTCTGAGGTCAACATAGGACAAGTTGGCACCGAGTTTTATGGGAATAACCTCCCAGGTCCTTAGCTTTTATATATACTTTTCTTTGCGACTGAGACTGTGCACAGGGTTCATTAGGTTTCCTTTCCTACCTGGCCCATTCCTTGTTCTTCCCCATCACCCTTTCTAGTTAAACCATAAAGGCACCCCTCTTGTACACAGTGTGCCTGTGGGGCATACAGGGTACAAAAATGCTGGGTGCTAAACCAAGAACAATGAACAATAAAAACAGTAGTCGACTTTTCTTTCATCTAACCACCACAAAGGTATGTCTTTCTCCCTTAATAGATACTGTATTAAGGGCAAAAAAACAGCATATTTTCTTCTTGTAGAGATACTATATTTCAAAATATGATGGGAGTGATGACAGGTTATATCTAATGGCCTCGCCTCTTCTGTCCCCTGATAACCACACCTGAGCAGCGGCCCATAGAGAAGGCAAAGAGAACGGGTAAGATACTGAAGGCAACAGCATCTTATTCCATCCAGGTAACAAAGGCCCATTAGCATGATTTTTTGAACTGAAATAAAAAGTAGGCAGACTTTTTGGATAGAAACTCAGTCTGATTTGGTGGATAAATTTGACATTCAATTCTGACTTTGGCTCTTAGGTTCCATGGGACATATTTTCTCTAAAATAACACCAGTTAAATCTCACATCTAAACTTTTGAGCAAAATATATTTAAATATATTGTTTTGAAATTAAAAATATTTTAATTTCCCCAGTCTTAGAGCATCACAATGCTTTAATGTTACAATGAAACTTTCTGAACCAGGTTCCCCGTATATAAATGGCTTTTTTGAGATCTTCCTGGTGATAATAATCACCATAACTGTATTTTCTTTCTGAAATAAAATACATGTAAAAAGACTTTAGTTGAGCCAGGCTGGTGTGGCTCAGTGGTTGAGTGTCAACCCATGTACCAGGAGGTTGCTGGTTTGATTCCCGGTCAGGGCACATGCCCAGGTTGTGCACCAAATCCCCAGTGGTGGCAAATCTATGTTCTCTCTCATTGATGTTTCTATCTCTGTCTCCTTCTCCCTTCCTCTCTCTCTCTCTAAAATCAATAAAGAAAAAAAAAAACATAAAAACTTTACATGGCCAAAATTTTACAGTAACATATGAGAAGAAAAATAAATAAAACCTCAGCATGTAAAACTATCTACATTTAAAAAGCCCTGCCATTTATATGTAATATTTACATATATCTCATTTTAACTTCAATTTTGAACTCGTACTATTATTATTCTCACTTTACAAAGAGAACCCTAATTTTAATAGCAAAAGGTCTTTTCCCCCCACAAGTCCTGCCCACTCAGTCATTTATCCTCATCCGCTTCATACACCAAGGAGAGCGTCTACAGTCTAATGATGATGTGCAGTGCAGAGTCATGGAAACATACTCACTTTAGTTCATGTCAGAGATAGTTTGGAGGTATATTATTTTCTTGAAAGGCCCTGTGTCTAGAATATGATGCAAAAAACCCCCATAAACATTCTCAATATTGCAGAG
Organism: Molossus molossus; assembly: GCF_014108415.1. Taxonomy (NCBI): domain Eukaryota; kingdom Metazoa; phylum Chordata; class Mammalia; order Chiroptera; family Molossidae; genus Molossus; species Molossus molossus. Next base: position 118,320,450 of record NW_023425377.1, on the reverse strand, counting down.
CAATCGAATGAGACATGGGTTGAGCCCAGCATCCATATAAGACAAAGCCTCCATCCCATCGTCAGGGATCTGTGTGGTCACTCAGACACACACTTCACAGTGAGAGAGTGATGGAGGCAGCAGACAGTGGTGTGGAGAGTGTAGAGTTGTGAAATCAGAGGGCCTAGATATTAATCCTAGCATTTTAACATACTAGCTCTATGGCCTTGAGCATAGTATTCAGAATTCTAAACTTCAGCCTCCCTGCGGGGGTTTGTAAATCCTTGTAAAGGCATTGTTTTGAGAGTTAAACAAGGTAATCCATTGGAAGCACTTAGTTTAGTGATTGTATTGTAGTAAGTACAGCCAAAAATGGGAGCTGTTGCCTGGTTATTAACTGAGACATTTTGGATATATTATTTCTAGTGATCTGAATTAGGGGAATTGTTTTAATTAGTTAGCACTGTGTCTCAAATATTTAAATGACAGGTCATGCTATCTAGTTTTTATTCACAGCAAAAAGAAAAGCTGTTTAAGGGAACTGGTTGAAACTTTTGGCTTCTTTCAAACATTTTCTACAACTTTTTTTTATTGGTGTGACATCTATAGACAATTATGGCTAATCAAGAAATACCTAGCCCTGGCCGGTTTGGCTCAGCGGTTGGTTGTCAGTCTGCGGACCAGAGTCCCCAGTTTGGTTCCCGCTAGGGCCACATACCAAAAAAAAAAAATCAACATTTTTTACTAAATCGTCACTATTTTAAAATTAATACCTAAGACAAAAAGTAGCAATCTTACAATTGAAAATGTTTTCTTTAATTCTCTCATTGGAAATGTACATAGATCACATTTGTTTATTAAATCAGCCCTCCCACCTGTCTACCACATACTTTAAATTTCATTTTTTGTAGACTGACGTTTGCTCTAAATGCAGCCATCTCTCATTAGAAAGCTTCTTAGTTAATGTTTTATATTTTCTAAAACCCACACTACATGTAGGCTACATGCCTCATTTGGCAAGAGTTACATTCTGTATTCTTAGAATGGGGCTGTATGCTATCCAGATAAATTTATTTTTATTTTTAGAGAAAACAAATGCATTTCATTACATAATATTTTGTTGTGTGAAATTTTGCAGTCTTGTTTTGTAAGAAACAGGCGTATATCTACCTTTTAAAATGCATGTTTGATTCATCAGTAAAATAACTCCATTTCAATAAAATCATTGGGACTATAGCATAACTATTTAAGTCTGTACTCATTGCTTTAGTACTTACCTACCAAAGAAAAGCATGCATCACTTTCATTACCAATTAATCAAACACACATATGAAAGTGCACTGTATTTTCTTTCAAACTTTTAAAATGTAATTACTATGCAAGTATATACTGTTCATCTACTAACATTATAAACCCACTCACAGTTATCTGTTTAAACACACTCTAATATTACCTTAATAGATACAGTTTTGGAATAAAAAGTTATTTTCATGAAAGAAAGTACAAATCAAAGAGTAAGTCAAATTCTTACTGAAATAATTTAATTATCTATTTGCCTTATATTTTAATTCTCATTTTTATCTATAAAAAACTTTAAATATAAAGTACATTGGTTCTTCTCATACAACTTAAATGGTTTTTAATTAAATTAATTTTCACCTGATACACAAATACCTCCTTCCCAGAATTTGTTATGCTCACATTCTGTGGCCTTCCTAATTAGCTCTTTTTTCCTGCACTTGGCCCCTTCTTCACCCAAAATCTGGCTTGTTTTTATTCTTTTTTCATCTGGCTTGTTTTCATTTTTTTCTCATGGTGAAGATTATATTACAACAGACTTTGTTATTCATTCAAAATAGCTTGCTTCTGAATCTTCAAACTTCATGTATATAAATGGAATGCTCTTCGAGGTAAATGATTGAAATAACTCTTTTCTAAAACAATACACCTCCGCATGCAAACTCTCCGTAATGTAGGCCAATGATGTGTCCCAGCCTCCGATGGAACAGCTCTTCTTTTCTAACCGAGAAAAAGGTGGCAGACTGTTCTGAACTTAGAAATTTTGTTTCCTTAGGATAATACTAGTTTCCAACATTTCACATTATTCTATCTATTAAGAAATCTTCGCCCTGGCCCATTTGGCTCAGCGGTTAGAGCATCAGCCTGCGGACCAGAGAGTCTCAGGTTTGGTCCCCACTAAGGGCATGTACCTCCGTTGCAGTTTGTCCCCGGCCCCAGTTGGAGTCATGTGGGTGACAACCACTCAATGTGTGTCTCTCACATCGATGTTTCTCTATCTCTCTCATTAAAAAAATAAATAAAAATAAAAAGCAAAAACAAAGAAATCTTCTCCATTTTTCTTCTCATAATTATTTTTTTCTCTCCTTGTTAAATAAATAAATAATTTGCTAATTTCAAAACCTTCTCTAATCTTTTATTCTTTCACAAGGTAGGTTTTTATTTCTATCTTCAGGCAGAGTTAATAGTGCCTACTTTCTACATGTTTGTTAAGTAAATTAACAAGGCCACCTTTAAAATACTTGAATGCCTTTTCTCCACCTGTGATCTTTCCATATTACTTTTTTGTTTTTATCTTCTTCCTCTTCTGCTTTTCCTATCATTTTTCCTAACGTTTGTGAAACTTAGTTCTGTATTCTATTTGTGTTATTCTACAAATTTCATATTTTATCTCTTTTATGACATTTATTTATCCTTGACTACTTTTTTCATCTTCTCTTCCAACAAGCTGAAATAGCATTTTTCTTAGATAAGCTTTTGGCAATACTTTGCTAAAGTTGATTTAATATGATACCCTGGACTTATTTCTTCACTTTTTATAGTTAATAAATAAAACATTTTGAGTACTTATTAGTGTTACAATAAAACCTTTTAAATATAAAGTGTTAAAATATCAGAAATCTTTATAGAATATGATAGATTTATTCTGGACTTTTGTTTTTATCAAATTATGAATCATGTGAATAACTAGCTCCTATTTTCAGATTCTTCTAATTGACCACGCATCATATTTTTCATTTTCCTAAATCAACAAAGACCTACCTAATAACACTCTTTACTAGTCTCTATAAAGATAAATTTGTTCCTTTTTTTTTTAGTCACAAACTTTATAGTATTTCAAACATTACAGGGCTTGATCATTTGTACCTACAAAGTATAAAGCATAAAATATCTGATAGTGATCATTTAAAATCCCAACAACTTTATACTGATAATATGGATTGATACCCTTAATACCTACTGTGATCCCTTTCAAAGACATCTTCTAGTAGAGGAGCAGAATACAGAATATGCAAGGTAAAAACTACATGCTTAGACCGTTCTCTAGTTAAGACTGTAATCTTGACATCGAGCCAAGCATTGGGTTTTGAGAAAGAACTGTGTTCTAGGTAGAAGAGGTGCCATTTTGAAAGGGCAGATTTCCTGGAAGAGAACGTGTGTTTTGGATCCAGCAGCTATTGTACTGATGTTCTGATGGTAGAGCCTGCTTCAAATCCGGCAGCTCTCTGTTCTTGTGGGAGGAGAACTGGTTCTACAAACCGTACTTCATAGGTATGCAACTTCCTGCTGGCAAGCCAGTGAGTGACCCTCCTCGTGGTCCAGCTATGCAGTATGGATTCGTGGTTGCTCCCAGTATCTCTTAAGGTAGTTGCAATTGTACGTAGCTAAGGTGCTCTTGCTAACACCTAAAAGCATTAAATAATTGAGTGATTGGTATCAATAACAGCGATTGGCCACGGACTCTCAAGAAAATGGGAAGCTAGAACTTGCTTCTTAGCTTTGAAGGCATTCAGTGAGGGAAAAGTTAGTCCATTAAACCCTGTATTTAGTAACTTGGATTATCCTGGATAAGCACCTAAAATTAAGTAAAACAAGGTGTTGAAGGCAAATCTTGGTGATCAAATCTTTGCTGCAAAAAAAAGTCCTTGTACAAGGACTGAAAAGACTTTTGGAAGTCTGGGCTCATTCAATCAGGAAGATCATACAATGTAGAAATGAAGGTGCCAGCATTTAAATTCTTCTCTCATAGCAAAGTCAGAAGAGCTGAGGGCTTCCATGACTCATGTAGAGTCGTTCTCATGTCTCTTATAACAACAGGGTGGCTGTATCTGAAACTGAGACTCCAAGTCTCATTTTGTGGGTTGGTAAATTATAATATAGGTTAATTTGCAGATATCTTTAGTGAAAGTTAGAAAATTTAACAAGCTAGGTGGTCCCAAAATTGAAAATGGCATTAGGAAAGGTGAATGACTCAGAGAACTTGAAATACCAACCCCACACCAAAGTTCTCTTGCTGGAATAAACCAGCCTTCCTCTCTGACTGATGAGTCACCCAAGATGCTCTCTTGCAAGAGTAAGTTGGGTCTTCCCATACCTCCCTTCATTTCTTCCAGAATCAAATTAGAGGCCAGAAATCAACATAGTACAGAGGGCTAATTATTAAGTTGTATCTTGCATGAAAGAATCACCCAAAAAAGAGTTACAAGATTTCATCATTTATAAGGGGAATAAACAGAAAAATGTATATGGGAACAAATTTTTGAGGCTCTGAGAACAGGAAGTGAAAAACAGTTTTAAAGCAGAATAAATTCATTGATATTAATATATGTACTAAACATCTCATATAAAAAATGCTACCTTGATTTTCTGAAAGTAGTCCTAATTATTGAAGTCCTAGGTGAAAGACACAGTCAATGTTGGCCTAAGCCAAATGAGATTGAAAGTCCTGAAATTCGTTCACATAAAATGGCTACAAATAACATTTGGTCCCATTTAAAGGCAGCCCTGAATGGCAAGTGGGGGAAGGACTTCAAGGAGTGTATTTGGGTGTCCTTATTACCACGAAAGAAGGAATACGACTGAACATTTATATTGACAGTGCTTTTTGGATGTTGATTAATTGCTTTCATGAATGATCAGAGATTTTTATAAACCAGTAAGAAGAAATGTAGACAGAAATGTAAGGATAAGCATCGCAAAATGCATATTACTACCCATGGAAAAATAACAGGGGGGAAGGCATTTGTAACGGCAGGGGTCATTTTCAGGCCCGATGGTCTCAGCCTGTGGCTGCTGGGAGTACAGGTAGCTTGCTGACATTCTAGTCTCCTGGCTACGGAAGAGGTGGTGTGCAGAGGTGGTGTGCAGAGGTGTGTGCATGCAGTGCAGCTGGGAGGTTTTATTTTGTAATTGTAGAATTACACATTTACTTGGACAATAAAGAGCTATCTGTCTCCGAAATTAATTATGGACTTCTCCCGTTTCAATTGCTTTTGAAATTCAATGCAATAATTCCTTGTTAAAACTGCAGGAACCTAACATAACTATCACAGGTGTCAAAAGCCAGAAATAAAAAGTATTTATCACAGCCTAAAGGCAACTCTAGTGAAATAAGTAGAAGCATTAGTCTGGCTCTCGTGGGAATATATTCATGTCTTCTTATGTCAGGCAGGTGAAGGATTGCAATTGCTCTAAGCTTTAGGAATACTTTGAAATAAAGCATGCCATGGGGGCATAAATAAAATAAATTATGTGAAATTCAAATTCAGAAATCATTTCAAAATGGAAAGCAACCTAGTAAAAATAAATTCTACAGATATATAGTGTCAAGATATTGTGGGTTTTCCTTATTTATCTGTGCAGGCAGTAATAAAATAACTCTATTTTAGAACTACATTTAACACTGCAAAACACTGATTCTTTACTAGAAAGCACAAAGGGCCTTCTATAGTATCCGACTGTGTGATGTTTGAAACAGCGCCCCAGTAATCGCGACTTCAGCGAGCCTTGGTTGGTTGCTGAGTGATGTCCTCTGTGCACGGCCAGCGATGTCCCACGTAGGTCCTAGTGTGTTACCGCAGGCTGCCTGGGATACCATCCCTACCTCATCCTTCAGACCATTTCATGGGACCCCTCCCCCTTTGATACCTCTAATCATACAGCCACCTCTGAAAAGACTTCACTTCCTCGGGAAAACTGAGTTGCATCATTCCCTGAGCTTTGGAATGCATTTTTATATTTGTACGCATTTCATATACTCAGTACAGTAATTGTCGGCTGGTTTGTTTTTACCACTGAACTGTCATATCTAATGAGCCTTTTGGAAATCTCTTTACCTCTAATCTAGGACAGACTCCAGCACAGGACTGGTGTCTACTGTGTTCCCCGATTTAGTAAAGTGATGAATATTGACTGCATACATCTTTTCATCAGTACCTTGCCTGAAAACGCAGCGACAGCTTCTGTCACCTGAGAACTACTGTTCAGTTTTTGCTTTCAAATACTCGTTTATGCCTGGTGCTAAAGATCGATTTGTTTGGGTTATAGAGCTTCTCCTTGTGAAATGTGACACCATATCGTAACTTATGTTGCTTTAATTGGCTCAACATAGTCATGACGAAGCTCAGTGACAGAAGAATTTGGTTAGAGGAAGTAGAAGAAAAAGAATGAAGGTAGAAATGGACCTGGGAGAAGCGACGTGGCATTTTGCAGAGTGATCCAGCTCTGGAAGTGGGACCTCTGACGGCAATCCGGTCCCTGAGGGTGCTGGACAGGAGTTTGCACAGGCACCGTGTCAGAGTCCATCCAGCCTGCTGTGACAAAATGAACGAGACCCCGTGGCTGACAAACAACAGACATTTATTTCCCACAGTTCTGGAGCCTAGAAGTCAGATGATATTGGGATGCCTGCATGGTGGGGTGAGGGCCCTCGTTTGGGTTTCAGAATTCATGTCATAGCATCACATAATGGAAGTCCTGTAGAGTCCTTTTTATAGTAGGAATAATCCCACTCATGAGGGCCCCACTTCAAGACCTAAGCACCTCCCAAAGGCCCCTCCTCATACCATCACATTGGGTGTTAGGATTTCACCATATGAATTCTGGGAGGACACAAACATTCAAATCAGAAGAGGCATCCATACTGAGTTGACTTAAACCTTCAGTTGCGTTACAGTAACGGGGGGAAAAATAGAATTTCAGACAGTACTCCAAAGCCAGAAAGATAAAAATATTTTTCCAAGAGAGCTGTCCACATATAGCAGACTTAGTCAAAAAATGGTAAATGTGACAAGCTAGGTTTTAAGAAGACATGTGACCAAACAAAATAAATAGATCGTCAATGACTTATCCAAGTTGATTTGTTGACTGTCATTTCTTCTTGGAACACAGCATTGAATAAACAGAATATAAGCAGATAAAACAAATCAGGAACTCCCTTTTTAGGAAAAGGAAGAGTTAGTTTGAATTATCAGCATACAGTTCTGATAAAGCTGTTAGTCTATCTTCTGTCTTACTGTGATTGGTTTAGAAAAATAAGGTGATTATAATATTGCAAATGAACATGATCAATAGTTCAAGAGAGAATAGAGAATTTTTTAAAACAAGCAAAAAGAGACAAGGCTTACATACTGGCTACTATCCACAACTTTGTCTTTAACCTGATAATCTTTAATGTTAGTGTAACACATGTATCGCATAATTTTACATTGGAAATACTTCAGTAATTATTTAAAATGATTAAATATGGGTCTTTATTTTTATTAGCAAATGTGCTGCTTATATATAAGGTAATAGTGCTAGTAGTCTTCAAAGTAATATTTCTCAAATTCAGTTAAACTTGAATCACATACATGAAATTGAGATAAACCTGCCCAAGCCAAAATAATTGATAATTTGTGAGAGATTTGAGTATATATTGGTATCAAAGCTATGTTTATACATTCAAAAAAGATTTAAGTGATATAAACTCTTGAGTTAAAGGAGATTTATAAAACTAATGTCTAAAGTAATATAAGAAATTAAAAGCACATTTTCTCATATCCCAGAATTATTTTGGAGAACTGTGAATCCTTTCACTTTGCAAATTTTGCCCATATAACTTAAAAATTAAAAAAAAAAAAATTTACCTTATTAAGGTCTTATCTGGGGATTTGACTTTGGTTTACTGAATTACCCACAGAGACATTCTTACCTCTTTTGTCATGGATGCACTTTGCCCGAGGTAGTTCTTTTAATCCTATGTGTATATACACACATACATGGGATGAAGAATTTAAGCTTTTAGTTTTATTTATGACTTTGCCTCTAAACAGCTACTTAAACCTAATAAAAATTACTTCACATCTGAAGGACAATCTATCATCTGTAAAATAAGGAAAATGAATTTATAAGTTTTTCTACTTCTAAAATTTTAGAGTTATATAAATTATATTACTGGATAGTCTTAGAAATCTTACTTCAACCTTAATGATGGCATGAAAACTTTAATTATGGTGTCCTTTTATTTCATAAATATATAATCCATAAGTAGAAAATATAAATAACTAAAATATTATTAATACTGGAATGCATGCTAAGTATCTGTCCCTATAATATTATAATACATATTATATATATTTAAATAAAATAATCATATACAAATATATATGATATGTAAAACTATAAATATATAATAACACACATAATATTATACAATTGCTGGGTAATATAATAAAGTATGTTTGATTTTGGAAGAAACAGCCAAACTTTCTTCCAAAGGGCTATACCATTTTGCATTCTCACCAACAATGAATGAACATTTCTGTTGCTATACATATCCACCATCATTTGGTTTTACCAGAGTTCTGGGTTTGGCCATTCAATGAGGTGTGTAGTAGTATCATACTGTTGTTTTAATTTGTATTTCACTGATGACATTAGATGTGAGGTATCTTTTCATATGCTTATCTGCTATCTGTGTATCTTCTTTAGTTATTACCATTTTGAAAATAAAGGACATGAGCTTCAAAGATTGTAAGTCGCTGTCAAGTAGATGAGCTATCTTATTTCTACCATAGTAGAGTGTCCTATAGTCCACCCTAGCTACAATATTCTACTATTTAGAGATACTATGTATTTCAATGTTCTTTTTTGAGTTATAGTAAAGGAATGAACTTGTTTTTCTGTCATTTGTCAAAGAATACTATGTGAAATATATTTTCTTATTTGTGAGACTTTTCTTATGTTCCGATATTGGTGGTACCCCTTAGACTCCTTCCGATACATGATTGATCTAGATATTCTTTCATCTCCCTTCTTACAGAGATTATCCCTAAACAACAGAAACTATTTTGAGATTAATAACTCAAGATCATTAGAAATATCTCTCATTGAATCATCATTTAGTTATTAAATAAGTATTAATTAGACATGAACTGCTCAAACATCTTTGAAATACAGAGGAGACAATGAGATCAAATATAGTAACATAAATTGTGGAGGTGGGAATCTGGGAAACTCTAGGAAGGAATCCTTAGTCTTGGCAAAAAGAACTAGTAACTTGGGCTTGAAGGAGGAATCATGTAGTAAGCTCCAGTGTCCACTGGCTTTATAAAATCAGTTTATCTCATCTGAGATCTGTGATTCCAAGATTCTGGTAGTTTGGTTTTTTTTTCCCCCCTGCGGAAACTTACAAGAGGATGGTTCATAAAATGAACCATAATCTCTACCACTGCAACCAGTCTCGAAATGACAACTAACACACACAACCTCCTTTCTCTACTGACCTCTAAACCCTTTGCCCTAAACTAGCACTTTTGATGATGTAGAGGACTTACCTTATTTGTTCTTCTAGGTCCTTATTCCTGAGGGTTTTGTGGTCCTGATCACCATACCCTTCCCAGCAGCGGCTGCTGCATTTGTCCATTTACCATTATAACCAGGCAAGGCGTTCCAAAAGATGATTCAAGGAATCACAAAGATGCCAAACATATTCTCACAGATTTCACGGTGAGAATGCAATCTCACAATGTCCCTCTTGATGATCACGATCCGTTTTCCCTACTACAACAATGTATAGCTTCATTGCCTGCTGGTCTCTTCATATAATTGCTGGTCCTACCTCAAAGTTTAAAGAAGCCTGAAGTTTGGGCTGTGTTTGAGAGCAGGGGTCTTGAACCAGTCAGTTTCCTCTAAGAACTTGAGAAGATTGAGGAGGGGGCGGGGATTGGTTGGTTGATGTTTGACTATTGGTTTGATGGTTTAGCTGGTTGTTTTCTTGCTAAGATGCAGTGGTAGAAAACAGAGACAAGTGAAGATTGTGATATCAAGAAAGAGAGACACATAGCTATATGGTGAGAGAGCATAGCACTGAGCCTATTCTCAAGAACAGGTATGTCTAATATTCAGCTTCATATGTAGCTGATAAGCTATAGATTTCATTTGTGTATCCACTTAAGCCATCTTCAGAGGTATGTGCCTTTTATGAATATGATTTATTTAAGAAGTAAGTAAATGTGTGTGCTATTTTTAAAAAGTATGCTATTTTATGACTCTTCCCACTTAAAAAAAAGTGCTATTCTCCGTATGGGCAATGGAGAATATAAAAGTAATAATGCATGTGGAATAATAAGAATAGCCTTAAATTAAAACTAATTCAACAGAGGCAAGAGGTCCCTTCTAGGTGAGACTCTGGTAATGTTACCCCTTAAAATCTTTTAGAAATGTCTGGGAAGGCATGTGACTTTCAGTAATGCATTAATGGAAATTAAGTTTTATGTATATCTTAAAGAGCAGAGTGACTCTGGCTGATATGTGAATTATACTGTTTAAGATTCTTCCTATTCATTCACGTATTAATTTATGGGATGAATCATTGTTAAGCCCATGTTATTGTTCAGGTAACATAGAAGTTACTGGGTATCAACAGTCAACAGGACAGTCACAGTCTTTGTTTTCAGGAAATATAATCTACAGTAGAGTGCAGGCAAATTAACCACCAAAAAAGAAACAAAATTTATAGTGTGATGTGTGTTACAAAGGGAGTGGTGTGATTGATGAGTCAGAGCAATTTCATTTTTAGGAACAAGGAAATGCACTCCAAGAAGAAACAAAGGCCCAAAAGATCAAAAGAAACTAGAAAAGCAACTTTCAGGCATAGTAACTGAAAAGTGGAATTGTCCTGAGACAGGAAAGAGGTTGGTGTGTTTTAGTCAGTGTCAGAAGTCTATCTGTTATGGTTCAGTCTGGAAAACTGAAGCCACTCCATGCATTCTGAAGATAAAGGATTAAATACAGAACTGGGGACGGGAGATTGGCAGGCACGTAGCAAGTACCGCAGCAGCATGAGATTGAGAGACTGATTCGCCTGTTTCGAACACAATAAACCTTTCCCAGAAAGCACTTCAGCCTACTCACACTGGCTTTCTGCAGCCAGAAACTCACTGGTAAAGGAAAATGAATCTATAAAAAGATTGCCATTCTAATTAATCCCTACTTCTTCCAGCTGGTGGACCCCTTCCTGACACGTGGCGGAAAGAAGGCAATGGAATTTGCAGCAAAACTTGTCCTCCAACAAGGAGAAATGGGCAATAGGATAGATCTACATAGACAAACAGCCATGACCTCCACTGGGAAAAAAAAACACAAAACTTAATATATATTAAAATATCTGTTAATTTTGTTCTTTAAGTCTTTTAAACATTTTGAATTTTTTTTAGGTTTGTTTGAACAGTCAGTTTTGTTGGGAGAATGAGAATGCAATTTTTTACTATGATTATAGATTTCATTCATTTCTTCTTAGTATTCTACGTGTTTTGCACTATTTAATTTTCTTAGAACCATAAATCATAATAGTAATTCTACTTGATGGATTATTATTTTTTTTAGAAATATACCAGCATATTAATCTTTTTTTTGTTTGTTTGTTTGTTTGCTCAGACTTTTGTAAATGACTGTTCTAGTTAGTCACATGTGTCTATATTTTCTGGGAAGGTAGAGAGATAATATAAAGAAACAATCAATATTAAATTGTTTGACTTGTAAAATGCTTTTTTAAAAAAAAATCAAAAGAGTAGGTCTGGAATAATCAAAACATGGAATTTAGGGGGAGAAATGAAAGCAAATATTGAAATGGCTCCTTTCTCCAAAATAAAATGACTTGGACAGATATATGGAGAAAAGTGAGAAGAAAATGATATTTTAGGTAGGTGTCAGAAGAATCAATGGATGCAAAGTGCAAAGGCTCCTAATGTAAAACAAAATGAAAAATATTCTTCAACAATGTTTGCCCTGGTTCTGGTTACCACCAGATAATGACTGTCATTAGCATTACTTAATTTGAAAAAAAAAATTGGTATTATCCGGGTATGTGCTGATTTAATATCTCCAGGACTGTCCTCCCAGTAACTTAAAATGTAAAATATATTTGCATGACATTCTTTTAAAGGAAGATGTTATAGTTGAAAGAAATTACTTTTTTCATCGAGGATTAACTAGCACAAGAATTGCCCCTCTACCATTAATGTGTAGAAGACAACAGCTGCTTTCAGAATGAACAAGGTGTAGCAGAGAATGGTTATTCTTGAACAGGGACACTGCTCTGAGGCAAACAGCCTGAGGAGTTGAAAGCCATATAGCTCTACAGTCTCTCTGAATTGAAGAGACAAAGATCATATTCTTGATAAAGACTAAAAATGAGAATATTCTATGCACAGCACCAGAAATAGGACAGTTAAACAGAGAATGAGCTTCAGAGATATGCAGAGGAGTCTGTTTGACTCAGACAGGGAACTATCCTGGGCATAAAACTAGGGCTTGAAATTCTCCAAGATTTAGGAAAACACCACCAGTAAATAGCAGGTCAAACCATTCTCAGAGTTCATAGAGCTGTTAAGAATCCTCCAGCCCAAATCAAGAAACCTCACAAGAACAAGGCATTGAGTAGAGATCTCCAAATGGTCTTGCGCTAGTGCTAGGGTTAGATTAGCTCTAAAGAGTATTCTAGACACTTCTAAAAGTGGCCCTAAAAGGTAAAATTGATTGTAACTAGTTTACATGTGTACAAGAACAAAGTTATATAGTCTTTAAATATTAGCACTTAAGACACAAAATCCAAGATGTACAGCTTCCAAACAAAAACAATCAACATGTAAAAAAGCAGGAAAACATAAAATATAAACAGAAGAAAAATAAATTATAGCAATTACTGAGAAGATGATAAAGGCAGAAGACCTTAAAATGTATATTGTAAATATTATTACTATGCTCTAGGATGTAAAGAAAAACTTGAACATAAGGAGAAAAATGAAAGATAAGAAAAGGTGTGAATGTCATAAGTAAAGAATATGTGGGTCTTTATAAGACATGGTGTTCCTTATTTAGTATCTTTAAAAGATAACTGACTCTATTGTGGGTGTTATAGCACAAGTTTAAGTAAAATGAAGCCAAAAATAGCACAAAAGATAAGAGGGGCAAATGGAAGTATACCATTACAAGATCTTTAACCATGCCAAAGTATAATGTTGTTTAAGTAAGTTCTTATAAGGTAAAGAATATTTTATAAATGCAAAAGCAGCCACTAAAAAAAAATTCTAGCTAATAATTCAATAGTGGACATAGAGTGGAATCATAACAACATTTAATGTAAAATAAGAAAGAAAAAGAGAAAAGTACAAAGTAAAAAAGAGCTACACCAAAATAGAAAACAAAAACAAGATGGTAGATTGAAAATCATTTGCCTAAATGTAAGTGACCTAAACCCAAACTATCTGATATAAATATAATTGGAGCCATTAACATAATTCAAATATTTCTATCTACATTAAGAAATTTTTTTAAAAAGTCCATTTAATTTTAACTTGATATTATATTTTTAAAAAAATTGTAAGATATTATTTCAACATATAATCGGTATAAAACATATTAATGACATATTTTACATTTTCTTCTACAATATTGAAATCCAGAGTGTATTTTATACTTGCAGAATGCTTCTCAGATAACAATTCAGCCACATTTCAAAGCTCAACAGCAACATATAGCTGGTGTCAACCACACTGAAGAGTGGTCTGATTAAAAGACAGATATTGTCATAGTGAAAAAATATTTTTTGAAAAGACCAAACTATGTGCCATTCCAAGAATGTAATTTAAAAATATACAGATATAGATAGAATAAAAGTAAAAGATGGAAAATACTTACCAGGAAAATACTACCTAAGAATGCTGGAGTTGATATATTAATGCCAGGTAAACTAGATGTCAGAACAAGAGATATTACTAAGGATAAAGTGGAACACTTCAAAATTTTTTTTAAAAATTCAATTCATCCAGGATACCTAGTGAACTAATTTGTCTAAGAATCTAATAACAGAGTCTCAAATAGATGATGAAGAAAAAACCCAGAGGAAACTTCTGCAGCACTGCACACTTACATTGAAAGATATTTGTGTGTACATTCACACATAGAGAAAAAAGGTTAATTTTTAAAAATCTTAATGTATTAATACATATGCATAGTCAATAGAACAAGAATATTTATTCCACACGTAAAGGCACAGTTCATCTGAATATCACTTATTCTATGCATTGAAGTTAATAGTGCATGTACAGTTGACGATTTTAATAATGCACAGTTTAGTGCTTTTCTGTGTCTAAACTCTCTGTCCTGCATGCCAAAATATTCTAGCGGAACATGCTTTCTACATTCTCATGCATGCATTTTTTGTTTTTCTTTTTTTTATGTTCTCTTCATAGATAAGAACAGCCATTGATATAGATTTTTTTTATTATCTTTATTGTTGAGAGTATTATAGATGTCCCCCGTTTTCCCTCCATTGCCCTCTCCACCTGGTTTACGCCTCATTCCAGACCTTCACCGCACTATTATATATAGATTTTAATGAATAGACCAATCTATATTGCACCAAGTAACCATTACATTTCAATTTTCCCCATGGAGGCTATTTCTTTCAATATGTTATTTTGACCAAAATAGCTGGAAGAATAAAAAAAAAACAGAACAAAACTATAATGCAAGCTTCTATTATCAGAAACTGCAAATAGCCATTTGACAAGAAAATAAATTATAGCCTTGGAGTTTTCTAAACATTCACTCAAAAATAAATAATAAAATACATATATAATTATTATAATGAGACAATAATAAAAGAGTGAAAAACTGAAAATTGTTAAAAGTTTGAAGACACTAAAATTATGATTCTTAGAATTTACACAACACACCCAGATATGACTACAAGCATAAAAATTGGTGTGTGCATTATATGTGGGAATTGATCACCTCTCATTGTCTAAGACGTTTTGAGCATGATTCATATCGACAGTGGAAGAACAACCTTCTCAAGCAGCCTTTTAGTCACAGATGTAGCAGGTGGACTAAAGCCTCACATCAATAACTTAAATGAAAATCACCAGTCCTTGATAACTTACAAGTACGGCATAAATATATGACTTCAAATTTACTGCACTCCATTTTCCCTAAGATTATAAGACCGTTTCTAAATTATAACTCATAGGTGTTATTAAATTATCCACCTCTTTACCCATTTATGCTATATAGAAGTGAAATAACAATTTCACCGACAGCCCTCGTCTGACCATTTATAGCTGTCTTATAAGTATGTTATAACTATAAATTATGTGTATTTTGAGCACTATAATGTAAAATAGTTATAAAACATCAATTACAACTCTGCACCATTGAAATATTTAATATCTGAATTGAAAACCTAAAATAGCCAGTATATTTTAATGAAATGCAGGCATAAATTGGTTGGAAGAAAATTATATTAGAATACAGAAATACTCTGTGGCAACCCCTGGGCTCAGTGCTATAATAAATTGTCTTACTCTTGAAGGATCCGTCAATGCTCATTTTACACACGAGTACACGATGCTGAGAGAGTTTAGGACGCTTGCCCAAAATCACACTTATTTTCTCGAGAGTAATTCTCATATATTTTAAGTCTACTTTGTTATCTTCAGTCAGGACAGAAGGAAGCTCAGGAGGGTCCATCTCTCGGGCACTTCTGCAGGTATATTTAACAACAGATCAGGAGCTTGGGCCACAGTGGCTTGGCCTGGGTGAAACCTTAAGCTCAGATGCCTGGTAGAGGACTACAGTGTCTATGCTAGAAATTCCCTTACAAGTTTGACCTTTCTGGGTAACAGTGATAAAGGAAGGGGAACATTTTTCTTTTCTCTTTGGTTTCAGAAGCAATATCTTATACTCTATGAAATAGAATGGATAGTTTTTTAGATCCCTCTATTGTGTATACATTAACTCTTCCAGTATTTGTCCCCATCTTATTATCTTAAAAGCACAAAAATCTATATCATTAAGTACAAATTGCTTATGTTAGGTGGGAAAACATATATAAAAAGCAGCCTTCACCTACTAAATGTTTCCACTTCATTCTGTCCTGTGCTATCACCTTGGCTTGGAGTGCTCCGGGCTGTTGTGTAGCAGAAAGAGAGACTTCAGAGCCTGCCAGTTCAGCCTCAAGGTGTCCTGGTAATTCTAGAGGACTGAGCTTCATGGTTGCATCTGAGGAATCGGGTGAGAATGAATTCTACAGGCAGGTGTAAAATCTGATCGAAAAATGGTTGTGATTGTCTATCCCTCCCTACTCCTTCACTCTGTGCCACAGTTCTAAATTGTTGCAAGAAGACACATGCTCGGACATATACATCTGGACCAATCCTTTGAAAAAATGACAATCCAAACACTGTAGCTTGTTGCTGCTCTAACAGGGTCAACAAAGAATGGCCTTTGGAGTCTGAAGCATCATCTTTCAAATCCCTTTTTTGTTGTATAAAGTATGTGGCCTCTAGCATGTTAGTCTCCTTTCTAGAGCAAGCTCACTCACATGTAAAAGGGAAAATGTATTATGTCTGATGTATTGGTTTCTCTGGAAATTAAGTAAAATACGTAAAAATCTTGGTTCCAAAAAAAGGGTTCAAAAATAAATTTTAATTTTTTTCTTTCCTCTACAGTTTGAATTACTAATTAAATATATCACAAGTACCCTAAATGAAATAATATATACCCCTGAAGTCCAAAAACTTAAAAATATAACTTTAGTTCCATCTTGACCATAAACTAGACAGAAATGAATGAGTGGTGAGTTTAAAACTTTGCATCAGTGTAAAGAATATAGTTCTTTCTATGGAGATCTCTCTCTGTTTTGCAATAATATTTATAGGTGTCTTTTGCTAAAAGATCCATATTGACCTTTCTAAGTGAAAAACATGATAGCTCACTTACATGTGATTTTGTTCAAGATACAAAATTTATACATAATGTGTTGAATATTTAGAAACTGTAAAATATTAGGAAACTTTGAATAACACTTTTTCTATTGTGCTTAACTCATCATTTAATTATAACACACAATCTTAAATATAGTCATAGTTGACTCTGTATTCTAAAACACTTAAATTGTCCCTGGTAAAATGGTTTCTCCCTGGTAAAATGATTTATGTGTCACTATGATGCCTAGAACAGGGTTCTGTTTAGTTGTGCAAATAGCATCCCTTGAGCTGATGTCTCAGGCAGAGGTGTTGGCCCCTAACAGCTAGGTGTTTAGTTCCTGCCTGGTCAAAAACAAACAAACATATAAAATCTACCAATGGACCAAGTGTGTGGAATGACAGCAATATTTACATAACTGAAATTCATTCAGTACATATACAGCAGAAATGGTCATTAATATTACATACCTTCCAATGTTACCTTTAAAGACATTATTTATGGAGCCTGATGGTATTTGAAAATAATTATTTCAGAGTTTCTTTTTAAAAAGGCAGCCTAAGATTGGGTTTCACAGTGTAGGTGCAAGGTGTATCGACTATCTTCTTAATTCCTCAAGTCCAATTCATTTCAAATAATAGGTTCTACTGATGGAAACTCATTTTCTTATTTCATACATGTGAAATGTAATAACACCTGAAGCCAAGTTCTGGCACACATAAATCAATATTTTCAACTCTAAATGTCATTTTCCCCACAGGTTTTGCTATCTTTGATTTAAGAATCATCATGGTTCAAAGTACAGGTTTATTCCTTAGAGAAGCAAGTTATTAGCGGCAATATCATCACCCAAATAGCTGTTATTGAACAACTGCCCTGTTAGGTCGGCTGTATGTTAAATAGAGATCTATAAAATATCTCCATAAAGAAGTGCTTATTTACCAGGGCATAACTAAAGCCATTAAAGAGAACAATGAATTTAATTCAAGGCATCAAGTGACCAAAATACTCTACAGAGGGGCCAGAATGTTAATGTTATGATAATGTTATGCTATGTTAAGAACAGTTAATCCTGCATTTCCAAGGATATGAAGCATGGTACAGGTTTTTCTTGAGTGCCCACTTTCCATGTTTTCAATTCCCTTCACTCCAAGACATTACACAAAAGTAAAGTAGCAACAATTTATAAATGAATTAGGTAGTTATTCGCTTCATCTTCTTAGTGAACAACTTATCTTGGCCACGGAGTCTCATTAAAATGTTAAAACATTTGATTAGACCGTATGGAGACCATTTGATAATGAAGCAAGTTGATCACTGCCCTGACAGTCCTATTTCAATTTCCAGTGCATCTAATTACATTACTGGATGTGTACCTGTGTCTTGACAGGTAGTTGCCCATAGTTTCTATAGTCATAAACCTTGTTCTTTGGAGGAAACTTGAGATTGCACAGGTAAGCAGTAAACTCCATTACTATTCTGACCATTTTTTCAGACTATCCCAATTCATTAAAAAAAAAATCCCGGTTTTTCCCAGCACTGAGAGAGCTCCCGGGGCACGGGGTGATCCACACTAAGCCAGGACAAGTCTCAGAGACACATGAGCTAGTGACCCTCCTTTCCCTGATCTTACTCACTTGTGTTGGATGAGACAGAAGATGTAAGCCTGAGGGCATCCACTCTCTGTTTTCTTGTCAATGATAACATAGTAAACAATAGTTGTGGATGGTATGATTTATTTTCTCTAGGGTCCAGAGACTAGCCCTTGAAACTTTACAGTTCTACATATCAAGATAGACTCATGTTGCTGCCTTATGCCATCAGTTACCTGCTCTCCACTTGAGTGACGCATTCAATAATGCCTCTAAAATAAAGTATTTGTGTTTTTAAGTAAGTTTCTGCTTAAATAGAAAAAAG
Source organism: Molossus molossus (assembly GCF_014108415.1). Classification (NCBI taxonomy): domain Eukaryota; kingdom Metazoa; phylum Chordata; class Mammalia; order Chiroptera; family Molossidae; genus Molossus; species Molossus molossus. The sequence goes on along the minus strand of NW_023425377.1, from coordinate 118,301,508 downwards.
TGATTCTAAAGTGGGCAGGTGGAGCAGTGTGGAGGGTCCTTTAAATCAGAGACTATACACTCTAGCAATAGATAGACTATTGTTTGCCTAAGAAACCCGCTACTCTTGCACATAAATGTCTTCCGAGATTAAAATAATAAGGAACCTGTGGGATATATTCCTGTGATGACACATGTATGCTTCACAGTTTATTTGCAACGACAAAGTAAATATAAAGATAACCCTCAGAACATAGGTTCTGGAGCTAACCTAAATGAATTAAAATGTGGGCTATGTACCTTACCTTCTATATGACCTTGAACTATCCAACGGCTTCTTTGTGTCTTAGTTTTCTCATGAGTAAAAGAGAGATAATGAATGCATGCTTTGTAAGTTGGATATAGGTTAGGTAATGTACAGTTGTCCCTTAACAACATGGGTTTGGACTGTGCGGGCCCACTTATATGCAAATTTTTTTCAATAAAAGAAATCTAATGGCCTCATTTAATTAATTTAACAAATGTACTTGAAAAATTGCTAAACCTACAGATAACAGTATGGTGATAGCCAGAGGGAAGCGGGGCAGGACTGGGTGGAGGTGAGCAAAGGCGGCGTGGACTGGGGACCTCTGCAATACTGTTAACAATAAAAATAACATTTTCAAAAAATAAAGTATTAAATAAATAAAATACATTTCTAAACCTCACTGCTTGGAAGATCAAATATAGCAGTTTGAATCTAATGGTTATAATTTATGATTCTATGCTGTCTCTCTAAACCTTGCTTTAGCTGCATCTAACATTTATATGTTGAATTTAATTTTTATTCACTCAATTATTTTTTCATTTTTTAATTAAATTTATTGGGGCGACATTGGTTAATAAAATTATATGTTTCGCCTGGCTGGGGTGGCGTAGTGGTTGGGCATTAACCCACGCGCCAAGAGATCGCCAGTTAGATTCCCGGTCAGGGCACGTGCCCGGGTTGGGGGTCATATACCTAGTGGGGGGCATGCAGGAGGTGGCCAATAGATGTTCTCTCTCATCAATGTTTCTCTCTCTCTCTCCCTGTCCCTTTCTCTCTCTCTAAAATCAATAAAGGAAAACATTTTTTAAAAATTATAAGTTTCAAGCGTATAATTCTATGATACATAACCTGTATATTGTATTGTGTACCCATCGACCAAAGTCAAATAATCTTCCATCACCGTATAGTTGACTCCCTTTACCCTTTACTACCTGACACTACCCTTCCCTCTGGTAAACACCTACTAATTTTCCTTGAAGCTTACTTTTTGACCCAATTTTTAAAATTATATTTTATTTTCAAATATTTGCAACATTTCCAGATATCTTTTTGATATTGATTTCTAGTTGAACTCCTTTGCAGCCTGACTGTAGCTCTAAATACCATGTGCTGCTTCATGCCGCTCCTCCAGAGAGCTGACCCTCCCCTTCCTGAAATCCCTGCCATAAAGGATATTTTCTCAGAAGTTTCCCAATAATTTCTGTAAACTCCCAGGGAGGCTCTGCAACTAAAAACCTGGGAGGGACCAGGGACTTTTCCTAGGTTTGCAACCCCCAGAGACTTCGGTCACTTTTGCTAGTGCGCATTTAACTAGTTGTTCACTAACTAGTTGTTTACCAGTTCACCGCTCACCCTGGTTGAATCCCTAATGCTTCTTCCTAGGAGCCCAAGTGAGTCTGTGCTTGTCTTCCTGAATCTCCATATTTTATCCATCAGTTGCTCAGCCCATGACCACAACAAACTACTGAGTTTAACACACACACAAAAAAGAAGGGGGCGTTTTCTGTTTGGCTGAATATTTTTGTTGGCTGGTTTGTTTCAGTTTGGGACTGAAACCTTTTTAATCTCATTGCATGCTGAGCAGAAGCTGGCGCAGCCTTTAACAAATTCCTGTCCTGTTCACTTACGTGTCTTTCCCATATGAATCTTGGCAAATATAGTCCTTGGGGGCAAAATACATGCTTCTTAAATGCAGAAAATAAAATTTATTTTGACATGAGAAATTATATACTAGTTTTAAATTTTAGAATGATCAGATAAAGTCTTCTGATAATAGGATGGGTACAGAAACTTCAAATGTTTATATATATAAAAAGAAGAGTAACTAAGTAGTATGAGTTTGGCTTAAATGTGAATTAAAATTTATAGTGTAAAGCAAGGCTATAAGCAATTATATGGAGAATAAGGAAAGTATCAGATTTCATTCGAGAAATTGGTAAGTGAAAACAAGCAACTTATGTTGGCATATATTAAATATTCTGAACAATTCAATTGTTACAGAATATTTAAGAAAATATTCAGGAGAAAATTAGGGAAATGCTTGGGGAAAAGTTATATTCACAATGTTGAAGCTCATCACAAGGGTATAGTCTTGAGTGGATTACTAAATGCATAAAATAACTCATTGTTCAATACTTCATTATTATGTTTAATTCACATAGCAATTCTGGTTGATATTATTCTAATTTCATAAACAAGAAAAGCACAATTAGGTACTGGACTGAAGCAATTTGTTATAGCATTTGGGCCTGCACTAACTAGTTCTGGTGAACTTATTTTGGTATATAGTTAACATTTTGTGTTATTTATTTAGGTTCATTAAACAAATAACATGTCACAGGTGCTGCCAATAAATAATGCAGGTCAAAACAGAGTCTGGACAAATGATGCTGCACTGCATAATGACTTGATATACATATATTTTGAAAAGATTATCGTAACTTCAGTTAGCATCCATCTCCTCCTATAGTTACAAAATATATATTTTTCTTATGATGATAACTTTTAGGATATACTCATTTAGCTACTTTCAAATGCACCATACAAAGCAGAGTTAACTTATCAGAAATAAAAGGGATAAAATAAATTGTTAGATTTTGTGTGTGTGATGCAATACAGATACATAGTCATGAAAGAATGGGTGATATTAGGAATAAGAAGTTGTACATGGTTATTACATGGTTAATGATTGTAGGAATCAATTTGTGGCTTTATATGAAGATTTCAACCTAGTTATGTTACTCTGGTTCAGTAAGTTCAACCAAATCTCTTTCTGACTCATAATAATAGTTTCTGTGAAATCTTGATGCTTCCACAAAGTGGGAATCAATATTTACCACTATGAGTTGTGGTTATACTAAATAGCAATGGTTATTATGAGTTGTGGTCTATTAATAATATAGGATTTTTCATATCAAGAATATTAAACAAATAATATGTTGAAATTCAGAACATAGTGAAGAAAATCAAGAACAGGAATGATTAAGATCTAAGTACATGACAGTTCCCGGAAGCAGAACAGCCTGCTAAGTGTCTGGGACCAGACGAAGAGGACAGCGCAGGTGACAAGCAATATGAGGTTCAGAAAACACCAGGAAGGTAGAGTCTGCTGCCCAGAACAGTTGGATGCGTTGTTATTATTACTATAATAATTATTATTATCATTATTATTATCTTTTTAATCCTCATTGGAGGACATTTTTTCCAATGATTTTCAGATAGAGTAGAAGGGAGGGAAATAGATGACAGATAGATAGATGATAGATGATGGATAGATAGATGATGATAGATAGATAGATAGATAGATAGATAGATAGATAGATAGATAGATGATAGATAAAGAAAGAAAGAAAGAAAAGAAAGAAAGAAAGAAAGAAAGAAAGAAAGAAAGAAAGAAAGAAAGAAAGAAGGGAGGGAGGGAGGGAGGGAGGGAGGGAGGGGAGGGAGGGAGGGAGGAAGGAAGGAAGGAAGGAAGGAAGGAAGGAAGGAAGGAAGGAAGAAAGAAAGAAAGAAAGAAAGAAAGAAAGAAAGAAAGAAAGAAAGAAGAAAGAAGAAAGAAGAAGAAAGAAAGAAAGAAAGAAAGAAGAAAGAAAAAGAGACAATTGGTTGCCTCCTGCGCAACCCCAGCCAGGGCCTGGGACGAACCAGAACTGAGATTCCTGCCCTTGACCAGAATCAACCGGCAACTCTTTGGTCCTCGGGCCAATGCTCTAATCACTGAGCCAAATCAGCCATGGTCAGTTGGATGAATTATAATATTAGAGGCAGAAGTACACAAAAAATATAGAATCACTGCCTAAAGTTTGAAAGGCAGCATCCAAATAGGATTCTAGACACAGATCTGATCATAAATACTAAGTAAGTAGAAGCTTGTCTACAAAGATGTTTTTAATGGATTTGTGGTGTAATTTTGCAGCATAAATTGTACTAAGGTTGGGCTATAGCAGAATATGTACAAGTAAATCATAATGGTAGTAATGTCTCCATTTATACAAAGAATGTGAGTTAGGGTTTATAGTTAGAACACAAGAGATTATGGCAATAGACTGAATTGTGTTCCCTTGAACATTCACATGTTGAAGACCTAACCTTTAAGGTGGTTGTGTTTGGAGATGGGGTCATGCGTGGTAATTAAAATTAGATAAGGGTTCAAGGTGGGGCTCTCATGATGGGAGTAGTGGCTTTATAAGAAGAGAGAGAGAAGGCAAAGATGGGAAAGAGGGTTCTCACTAGGAACAGAACTGGCTGACACCTTATCTTGGACTTTCCAGCCTCTATACTGTGTCTGTTACTTAAGCCACCCAGGTTTTGTTATAACAGCCTAATCAGACTAAAATCGTTATAAGTATAGTTTAGAAACTCTATTAACATAATTTTGTTTAAATTTTAGGATTTAAAACTCAATAACCATAGTCAACCATTGAGCAAATATTCACATGTCTGACTTAATCCAAACAAGATTGGTGATGGAGATATTTTTCTTCCTATGTTTCTTTCCTTTTAAAAGAAGAGGAAGGGGAAAATGTAGTTATCAAACTACTCTTCTACAGCACAGGCGATCACCAACCTACTTTTCTCTTCCCCTGTAATTTTTCATTCTCTGTATTTTCTTATCACCAGAAGGTTGTAACATCACAAGGAAATTCAAGTTCCTGGTTTGTTTTTTTTCCAAATTCTGCCAATTCACTTCATAAGGTAATGAAAAAGTCTTTTGATTGTTTTCAGAGTCATAATGAAATGTTATCTAGCTCATTTTCTGTTCTTATTCTTTGTGTGTGTATGTGTCTTAACATTTGCTGAGCATTTTCTGCCACGGGACCCTGTATCCAGGTGATATGTGGTAGGCTGGAACCCAAATAAAGAGATTATTCTTGGTCTTTTTGTTGGATTCGGTTGCACTCATGTATATCCATAATTGTGATTAAAAGACAACTTTTTGTTAAGCATTATATCATAGTGATGATGACTAAGTTTACAACTAAAAATAAGATGTATTGTTTTCTCAAATCTATTGGTACATATATAAAACACCAGTATTGTGTCTGTGTGATTTAATTTCAGATCAAAGTATTTATTTTCATCACTTAAAGGATGAGAACAGAAATTTTGAGAGGAAAAAAAAGACAGATTATCTTTTAACCACCTGATATTAAACAATGTTAAAATAAAATTCTATAAACAAATTGAAAAATTCAAATTAAAAGTTATTTTTATTTTCTGGTATATAGCTTCTTTGTTTGTTTTTTTCACGTAAGGATTGGACCTATTGAGTAATTATGGCCATCAATGATTGTTCTTTTGTGCAAAAGCTTCTATTTTCAGGAAAATATTCATTATTTTAGTATTTTTGAATATCTTATAGAAATTTTATAATAAGGATGTATTTTTATTGTATCCATGAAGAAATCCTACCATCTTGATTCCATTATGATTTAATTTTGATATTTTTTTATGATTGTTTGGTGTTTGTATGTACAGACAAAACTAAAAGAGATTGTATTTGGCATGTCATTCTTTTATCATACACCTTATTTTTTTTTTTATTTTATTTTGCTTACATTTTTACCACCTGGATAAATAAACACCTGATTCAAGGAGGGTGGAGTTATCTCATTTTTTTATTTCTCTTGCTTCCCCCCACATCAACATTTTGTTTCCTGTACTTTTGTGGATGCTCTTGTAACATGTTTATGGTGCCAGACTTTAGCTGGCCTTGCACCAGATTGACATAGACCATGCTCATTAAAATGAGCTTCTATGACTAGATGAACTGGAGGCCCCTGCATAGTGTATTTTCTTTCCATTAGATATGGACATTGACTTATGGGTGACTCCATTGAAACTACTTTAGCAATTGAATGTGCTGCCTCACAGGAGAGTCTTGTGTATCAGTAAACGAGAACAGTCTACCTTGAACAGGTTGATGTTTTATTTATGTTGCACTCTCTCAGCTTCTCTAGAGAGTCTGTTTCTCAGTTCTGTTTTTCAATTATTCCATTGATTTTGGCAGGACCAAGACACTCAGCCTAAAAATAGATCATATGTATGACTTGCTTTTTAAAAATATCTTTGCACCAATCAGGAGTTGATAACTCTTATGTTTTGGACACAAAATCAGGTGATATTACAGAAGCATGTCATGGAGCAGTGATATTTAAACTTTGTATATATAGAGTCACCCATGGGGGTTGTTAAAACATGTTCCATCTTCAGAGATTATGATTCAGACTGTTTTAGTAAGGGAGAAGAATACATATTTTTAACACAGATTATCAGGGTATTTTGATACAAGTTCTTGGTCAGTACCTTATGGAAAGCAAGCACCCTGGTGTAAGCATGTTGATGTTGGGGTAATTAAACCCAGGGATAATGTTAGATGGAGAAATGCCTAATATTGTAGAATTGCTGAGAGTACTTAAAACATAGCATGACTGTTTAATAAATGTTATTTTCCTTTCATTAGTTAGTATTTTTTGTTTAGCCCAAGAAACATACGTTAATCTAGATTGCATTGAGCTCTTTCCACTTAAATAATTTCATGGACTCTACTAACTGAAGGGTTCCTCATTCATATATATGTGTGTGTGTGTGTGTATATATACACACACACATATATGTATATAAATGTATATATGTATATATATATGTATGTATATGTATTCATATATATATTCATATATATGTATATATTTTTCATTGAGTTAATGGGGTGACACTGTTTAACAAAACCATGCAGGTTTCAAGTGTACAAGTCAACAAAATACCATCTGCATACTGCATCGTGTGCCCATCACCCAAAGCAGTTTCTCCGCATCTCCATTTATCCTCTTTATCCCTGTTTACCCTCTTCGAGCTTCTCCTCTATCCCCCAAACCTCTTTCCCTCTGGCGCTGTCAGTCTGTTCTATGTAGCTATACTTCTGTTTCTATTTTGTTTGTTAAATTACTTTGCTCATTAGATTCCACACAGAAGTGAGATCATATGGTATTTGCCTTTCTTTGACTAGCTTATTTCACTTAGCATAATATTCTCCAGGTCCATCCATACTGTTGCAAAAGCTTCCCTTCTTTTTATGGCCAAGCAGTATTTCATTAGGTAAATGTGACACAGCTTTTTTATCCACTGATCTACTGATGGGCATTTGGGTTGTTTCTAGATCTTGGCTATTGTAAATAATGCTGCTATGAACATAGGGATGCATATATTCTTTTGAATTAGTGTTTTGGATTTCTTAGGATATATTCCCAGAAGTGGAATCACTGGGTCAAAAGACAGTTCCATTTTTAATTTTTTGAGGAAAACTCCATGCTGTTTTCCACAGTGGCTGCACCAGTCTGCATTTCCATCAACAGTGTACCAGGGTTTCCTTTTCTCCACTTCCTTACCAATACTTGTTTGTTGATTTATCGATGGTAGACATTTTGAAAGATGTGAGGTGATATCTCATTGTGGTTTTCATTTGGAACTTTCTGATAATTAGTGACATTTAGCATTTTTTCATATGTCTATTGGTCATCTGTATGTCCTCTTTGGAGAAGTGTCCATTTTTAAATTGAATTGTTTATTTTTTCTTGGTGCTCAGTTGTATAAGTTGTTTATATATTTTGAATATGGACTGCTTTTTGGATGTCTGAAGAAAAAAATTGAGGCAGATACAAATAAGTAGAAATATATACCATGTTAATGGATAGAAAGAATTAACACCATTAAAAGGTCCATACTACCCAAAACAATCTATAGATTCAACACAATTCCTATTAAAATACCAATGACATATCTCACAGATCTAGAACAATATTCCAAGGATGTATATGGAACCACAAAAGACCCCAAATAGCCTCAGCAAAGTTGGAGGTGTCACACTACCTGATATCAAACTGTACAACAAGGCCACAGTAACCAAAACAGCGTGGAACTGGCAGAAGAGCAAGAAGGCAGATAAATGGAACAGAATAGAGAGCTCAGAAATAAACCCATACCTTTGTAGTCAATACTTGATAAAGAAGGCAAAAATATACAATGGGAGGCAAGAAAATACAATGGGGTAAAGAAAGTCTCTTCAATAAATGGTGTTAGGAAAAAATAGATAAATACATGAACAAAAATCAAACTAGACCACTAGCTTACATTATACACAAGAATAAACTAAAATGGATTAAAGACTTAAATGTAAGTCATAAAAATCCTAGAAAATAAACATAGGAAGTAAAATCTTAGACATTTCTTGTAGTAATATTTTTGCCAATATATCTGCTTGGACAAGGGAAACAAAATAAAAATAAATAAATAAACAAATGAATGGGACTACATAAAACTAAAAAACTTGTCCAGCAAAAAAAAAAAAAAAATCAACAAAAGGAAAAGACAGCCCACTAAATGGGAGAACATATCCTCCAATGTATTTTAAATAATTTATTCTTTTTGAAGAAAAGCAGTTTTACTTAAATTATATTTGTTCCTCAACACAACACACACTCTATATTGATATTTTCAGCTTTGCAATTTGTGCCAATTCATTGAAGTTTTATTTTAAATATGTCATCCTACATATTTTGTTTACACAGGGTTTAAGTATTTTAATTTTCTTGTCACCTTTGAAGCAATACATAAAATAATTTTTAAAATTTAGAATACACACAAAACAGATACAACTCTATCTTTTGATTGACATACATTTGACTTGTTATGAAGAGCAAACTAAACCATCTTTTTAACAGCTCGATTTAGAAGGATATAATAGTGATGTTATAGTTCCTACCATTAAGCAAAAATGATATGGTCACAAGAATAGGGAAATATAATGGGAAGATGAGAAGAGGATATGATTCCTAAAGTCTTCTGAAAAAAATCCTCACCAATCTGAAGCTCTCAAAACTTCTTAATTGTATTGTGATGAATGCTGTTTGTCTGTTACAGAGAATTATCAGCTTAAGTACAGAGCCAGCTGTCAAAGCTGAAATTCCTTGCAGAGGAAAACTACACAATTTCAGACCCCCAAAAGATAAAATAACCTTGAAGATTAAACTAAGAAAAGTTTCAGAACACAATTGCACATTTTCTAAAGAAATGACAAAGTTGTTTCCATTCAAGACAGCATTTTTTACAAAGTTCCATATCTGAGGTTAATGACAGTGTCTTAAGGGCACAAGTTTTCCAGGAGAGTAGAAATGGTTCAGAAAATTGAAGAAAAATAAGAGAAGGAAAAAAATATGTATGGATAAGATAACACAATACAGGGCAGTAAATAAATATAAAAGTGAAAAGAAGTAATCAGAAATACAAGTTACTCTAAAATTCAAATAAGATACATATCAACATCAAAATAAGCTGTAAAAACATGTAAATGTATACCACTAATTTTTTTTCAGGTTGTGTCCAAATAACCATTCCAATAATAACAATAAAAAGAAATGTCAAACTTCTCCAAGCTGAACAATAATAATGAGTTTGCTCCTAGATGAAAATATTATTATTTATTGGTTTCCTAAGCAGTCACTTTTGGAATTTAGCACAAATTTATGAAGGATGAAAGTGATTTGTATACTCCAAATAAATAAATGAGCAATAATAGTAGGAGGAAAGACTTCTCACTTCTCATTCCTTTTTATTAATGAATAATTCTCCACGCCTCATCTAAAAAAGGAAATTTTTGTGCTTAGCTCTTTAGTCAGTTGACAAGTTGACATCATCATAATGTCCTTATAATTAATCATAATCAAAATCACAATGAAGCATGGACTATACTCAAAAGATATTAAAAAAACTTGAAGATTAGAAATTAGTAGAATACTCTGTCAGTGTTACTTCTAGAGTGTTCTGGTACACTGCCAATTATGAAGCAATCATTTAAGTTCTCTCTATATGCCACAAGCAGAATTAGGCTCTTCTAAGAACTGAAGCTACACTTGAGTTAACACTAGAGCTTAAAAATTAAAAAATCATGCTCACATATATCATTTGATAAATATTTACAAAGTATCATATGAAAGAGATGATCTAACAAAGTCTTGGTATAAAAGAGTTGAGGAAATAAAAGATAATGCAATGGGCAGGAATTATTTTTAAAAGTAAAGCATGTTGATTTGGGTGTTTAATAGATATAAATCTATACAAAGAAGAAAGGAGTGGTATAGTTTTGACAGTGAGTCTGAAAATAAGCAAATTTTTCAGTTTTCTAAGGTGTTGGTTGTGTATTTGGTAGTGGTTAGATGAAAGGGAAAGAGGAAGGAAGGAAGGAAGGAAGGAAGGAAGGAAGGAAGGAAGGAAGGAAGGAAGGAAGGAAGGAAGGAAGGGAGGGAGGGAGGGAGGGAGGGAGGGAGGGAGGGAGGGAGGGAGGGAGGGAGAGGGAGGGAGGGAGGGAGGGAGGATGAGGGAGGGAGGGAGGATGAGGGAGGGAGGGAGGGGAAGGTTTTGAGTAGAATTACTGTGTAATGTGTAATGACATTATTTAAAGAAGATCTGTCACTTGCAAGAAGAACTAAAAGGACTAGAGACTAAAGAAAAATGGGAGACCTATTAAAGAGATATCCAAATATGCAAAATAATGGTTACAGTAAGGGTGCAATAATAGTTACATCCCATCCATAATTTCACCTTCATGATTTCAATAACTTATCTTTCCAGCTTCCTTCTTGTATCCTGACTCCAATGATCCAGTTCCACTAGGACTTACATTGCATTTGTACTGATCAATTTTTCACTGTTATTTACCCCTTTGATACTCTAGCTCTCTAACTTGCGAAGTTTACGTCATTTTCTTTTAGATACCATTTCTTTCCTTACCTTTGGACTCCCTGTCCCTCTCTTACTGTGTAGAATCACTTGAAAAGAAAAACCCAAACTATCATTTGAGTCCAAATCTTCCCCTGCTCTGAACTTGTATCAGCGCAGTAAAGTGTGGCCAGAGGAAACATGCTACACCAATCATTGGTATCACTTAAAAACAAAAATTACAAACATCAAAAGAGTAAAAAACACTAACATGAATCATACTACTTCAATAGTCATCTGACTCCACTACCTTTCACATTTTCTTTACCCTTCATCCCCAATAACTCCTCCATCCCTCATTCTTTTCCAACAATCTTGTTTTTGAATTCTCCGAGAAAACTGATGTAATCAGAAGGTCTTTTCCTCAACCTGGCAACCTACATGCTTTGCCTTTCTGACTCGCATTTAAAGTGATGTGTAGTAGATTTTATACCTTTTCTTCTGTCAGGGATATTATTCCAGTGAAATCAATTGTTTTTTTGGTTTTTTTTTTTACCTGTGTTTTCTTTTCTTTTCACACTCTATGTATAATTCTATTCAGCATAAAATAATAATAATAATAATAATTTCTCCTGTCTAAGAAAAACCTTCCTATTTCCATGATTCCACCAGGCTATACGCCATTTATTGGTGTGTCATTGCGGCAATATTTCTCAAAAAGAGGTATATTGCTCTCTCCTGTTCCTATTACTAGAAATAAACAAGTTTTAGAAAAATTTATATAATAAATTAACATTAAGATTCAGTTAAAAACATGCAAAGCCACATACATATACACACAATAAGCACCAAGTTCGGGAAGCTGCTTACTGTGTTGTAGAAAGAGGAGATAATGTCTGTGAGGACCATGGGACTTCACTGGTATTCTCAGTATTTGGTTAGTATGCAAAAGTTAATTATATACCTTTATATATCTTGAAATATTTAAATATGTAGATGTCTGGATAGCACTGAAGCAAATGTGGAAGCAACTATAGAGGAGGAATCTAGTGAGAGATGCATTTTCCATCATGTGCTCCAAACTAGCCAACTCTTGTTTTCTTGCCTCAGGACATATATGCCCCCCCTCCTTTTTTTTAACAAATATATCTAAAGGTTTCCCTTAGCATTTGTAACTGCCCAAGAACACTAGAAAGATAAAAACAGTCATCCATAGTGATTTACCCACCAACCTGAGGTAGGGACAGACATCAACCGGTTCCATGGAATCTGACTGTGGTGCCCTCTAGTGTGGAGAGGCTTGACCTGCAGGGTTAAAAAGGGGTGGGATTGGCTAATGGGATTTTATCTTGAGCTCAGCCTCTCTGAGCCAGTGCAAAAGTTTCCATTAGGTTTCCCACAGTTGGCCAGGGTCTGAACTTCAACAAATGCAGTCAACTTTAATCACAGTCATTTTGTAGTAATAGAATGAATAGAGAACACTGTGAATATTTACTGAAATTAACCTTCCCCTCAGGGTATTTGAGAGAGCCTCGGGACTTAATTTTATTTCAATACTAAGGATGTTTTCTCCCCAACATCCAAACTTATGGACTAAAATTCAAAAATATCAACTTTTTATTTACCCCAAATAACAAAAAACATAACCTGTGATTTCTGAGTTATTCATGCTGTTTTCCGTGACCTCCTACTACATACCTGCTAAAGATGTCATTTAGTGGTAACTGTGCATTTTATTTCAGGTGTCTCTATGCTAGCTAAAAATATGTTGACTAGTCTTTGTTTTTGTATTACACAAAAGACTAGTTTAGAAGGTAAAGTCATTGCTGACACATTTGTAAGATCTCTATGTCAAAGGAACGGTTGCCATATTTAGGGACAGGGATTCATTTCAGTCTTTCACGAAGCCTTAAGGGGCCAAGTCGTCTGGGCTGTGTCTTCCTGCCAGCCCCGCCCCTTTCTGCTTCATATCTCAAGGGCATCAGCAGGCTTTGCAAAATTCTAAAAGCACAATTGAGTTACTGTTCTAAATAATCTCTTCTCTTCGAAATAACTTACTTATTAATGCCAAAATAAAAATGTGCCTTTTGTATAATTTATGTGATTATATTAAAAATGGACATAAATTAATTCTCATATTCTAGGCTCTAAAAATATGGCCAAAGCATTAAAAAGAAACATTTTATTAACCTTCATTAATTTAGTAGTTCTGTCAGTAATAAGTAAAAATGTAATCCTGAGGAAATTTGAGCTAAAAGAGCTGTGTGAGAGAGTGTATATGTGCATGTGTAATTACACATACAAATTAGAGTTCTGAATAATAGTATCATTACTTTGAGAGACTACTGAGAAAAATAAATGGAGCCTGTTTTCTACTTATCAGCTGCTGAGTGTCCTAGACATTTATCAAGACACACTTACTAATTTTGGAGTTAAATTGAACAATCTTTTCAAATTACCATGAACTTTAAAAATCCATAGAAGTAATTCTTCTCTATTTAATCAAACTGAAAGGATTCAAGATTCCTGGGAACATCGTAAGAGAAACCATGATTCAATTAATAACTATGGGAAAGTATGTGACATCTTAATAGAAGTACTTTATTAAAATCTTCATGAATAATAACATATAAATCGCACACACAAACATACAAATCTAATACAAACTTTAGAAGGCTTGATTTCTTGCCAGTGTCTTTTTTTCACTTCTGATATTGCTAAATGCCTTTTTACAATTTATAGCTTTAGTTTTATACAATTTTTCTAATTAGTCTGTCTCTCAATACCAGTGATTTGTTTCTTTATTTTTCTCCCTGCTTTCGTCATTAGTGGATTATTAACCTTGAGGCTTATCAGATCAAAAGTGGAGTCATACAATATATTGCTTAAACTCCACACTTTTGCAATTGAAAGCCTCTGTAAAAGTCTAATTTGTCAAATTTATATTCTGTGTAAAAGGTAGAAATAGCTGTAGCCAGACACAGTTAAAGGCAATTTTTAAGATTGTGTATCTTAATTTATGATTTAAAAAATCTGCAGAATAATTATTCCTACTATACTTTATACAAGGGTGGGCACAAGTAGGCTTACAGTTCATATGGAAAAAGACATGCAGTTTATAATTATTACAGTAGCTTTATTAACTCAAAAAGAATGTTACAATGGCACAGTAAACATACTTGCGCTTATCCTTGTATATGTTTATGGTGAAAATATAATTGATCGTTCAATAGGGGCCTTGTTGAGAGTGCAACAGAATATTACAAAACACTTGTGAATTACAACCCTGTCATGACAATTCAGTACATATGGTCAATCTACAAATTTCAGTTTTTATCCTCATCTGCCTCTAACAGTTTATCACTATTGCTGGTGTTTTTCTAAAGATTTTTTATACCAAATTGATCTATTTTATTATTTTTTTATAAAATTAGCAGCATTTTCCCTATATATTTAAAGTTAATATATTTGGAATTGTTGACCTCTTTATATGACTATCCTCTATAGATCTAACATTTTAAAATGAAAAATATTGTCTCTAGAGGCTCCGAGGAAACTGGTGTGGTTACATACAAATCGGTTTAATACAGGATATTCCCAAATCTAGTTTTCTTGTTAAAATATACAAATATTTAAACCCAAATAATTTCATATGTAGTTTTGTTTTTATTTATCACTATTCCTATAAATATAAATGAAAAAACTCACCAAATGTCTTGTTTCTTTTTTATTTTTATTTTATTTTTTTTAGTGCTTCCTCAAAATTAGATGCTACACAATTATAGGTTTTCCCATTTTCATTTCATTTCAGAAAGGAATATATAAATATCCTATTTAAATAAGAATGACATCCAAAATTTTCTAACTCAATTGGAGATATTCCAAGCATAATTCTATAATTTTAAAGTTAAATTCAATATATAAGCTCTTCTGATTGAATTATTTAGTTCCTAACCTGTTAGCTAAATTTTAGTTCCTACCTTACTTTTGGTTAGGATGCTACTGTCCATTGATTTACAAGCTTTATTTTAAATAACTTTGAAGTTGAAGTTATTGCAGATTCACATACTAAATTATTTGGTAAAATATTTCTGAGGCCTGATTTTAACATGTAACAAAATTTAGAAAACTCATTAACAAAAAATTGTGTAGAAAAATTAGACTGACTTACCAAGTAATTGTTCAAGTTCTCAAATATTTCTCAAGCCAAATGACCACAACATAGCAAAAAGAGATATTTTATACTGTTAGTGTATTATAAAAATAAATATCAGTATTTTTAAAATGTTAACTTGGTACCTAAACTGTGCTGATAAAAATAATTGTGAAGGACAACCTGTATTTCAATTTGTATAATATTGCCACTTTTTTTTTTACTTGCAGTAGTGCATTACGTATATGACATGACAACTTCTAAGTGCATTTATTCATTACAAGTTTCTTAATGTGTTAGGAGCATTACTTTTCTTATAATAGTGTGTTCCACCTAAATTGATTCACGATTTGAAGCATCCGATAACATTAAAATAATGGAACTGGGAAGTTTTCCTTTAATAATGAGCCAATATATTATCAGATATCACTGCATGTTTTGTACATTCACAGAAATATTGGAAAACAATAATAATCAAATTCATTTAGGAGAGCAATCCTTGGATGTAAATTATAGTCATCTCTCTGGTTTCACCTTCAAATGACAGAGTCAGAAATCAAGAGTCTATAATTAATACATCCATCTCAAATTTGGCTTTGTGAGTCCTCAAATTGCACTTTCTCCTAAAAAAATATTTGCTCAGCAACTTTGAGTCCTTTATATTTTTCAGTGCTTAACTCTTGCACCATTATCTTGGATATTTGTTTGCATGTTTATATCATCCTTTCCTCTCAAGACCATCAACATCTTCTGAAAATGACTCAGAAACCAACTTCAATGGAGACCTCTTTATAGTTCTCTGATGTAGGTAGAGAAGAAATTTCCATCAGGTTCTGGAACTCTTGGATGGCAACAGACTTGTATTTTTATAGTCTAAGTTAAATATAAACATGTAATTATCTAGATCCAGAAAGTTATTTGCATTTTATTTCAGTGAGTTAGATTTGGCTGTCTTATGTCTCAAGAGACTAGAGCGGCACCAGTGTGTAGGTAGTGGTTCGAAGCTGGCCAGTTCTCTGTAGAAACACAATACCTGTCTGTGAGAGAGAAGGCTGAACTAGGAATTGTCACGTAACTAGAATATCCATCTATGGAATGACGGTATGGTGTTCCCAGCCTCAAGAGTAAAAATACCCTGGGCCAGTGTTCTAAGCATCTTCTCATTAGTTAGCATTCTCACTCCAAGAAGTTGTTAAGATCACCAAAATTTGAGCATGATTTCATGAGCAATCAAGACTTTATTAGAATTCTGTAACTACCCATTACTACTTTTTATCTTATATATTCGTTGCATTCCCTATTTGTTGTTTCAATAATAACCCAAGTCCAAAGCACTTTGGATCAAGTTCAACTGGTCACTTCACTAGTCCTTACATACAGGCCAGACTTTTCTATGCCTGACTGACTATGACTTGAAAGTTTTGAACTCAGAAGAGATATGTATTACTGAGCTTGTTAGACTTGTCTTTAGTGGGACAATTGCCTATTTCTGCAACTGGAGAGTGGTTAATATCAGGTACTTGAAGTCATTACTGTTTTAAATCCCTTTTGTTTTATTAACTGTGTAACTTTAGGTAATCCTGCCCTGATCTTCCTTATTAAAGGTTTAATTTTTCCCTCCTTAGCTGGGGCCAATTTTGGGTTCTTTTTAAAATAAAATTTTAAGTAATGTATATATACATATAGAACATTCATAAATCATAAATGTACAGATGGATGACTTTCATAAAGTGTAACAAACCTCCAGACTACAAATAATTAGCAGCATTGTCCAGCCAGTGTGGCTCAGCGGTTGAGCGTCGACCAATCACCAAGAGGTCACTGGTTTGATTCCTGGTCAGGGCACATGCCCAGCTTGTGGGCTGAACCCCAGTGGGGGGCATGCAGGAGGCAGCCAATTGATGTTCTCTCTCATCAATGTTCTATTTCTCTCCCTCTCCCTTCCTTTCTCTCTAAAATCAATAAAGAAAAAAAATTTTTTTAATTAAAAGCATTGCAAAAGTCTCCCTTTCTTCATCTCCCAGATATTTTTGCCCCAAATGTTACCAGTTGCTCTTCTGACTTTTAACATGAAAATGCTTGTCCTGATTAAGAACATTATAAATAGATTCATGTATACTCTTTCCAGATAAAAGAGATAATGAAGAGGCTTTTATGCAGGAATACAGTTATTGTATTTAGAAAAGGAGAAAAAGTCTGTAAACAGAAAGCCACCCACAAACACAAGAGCACTCTAATGGCAGTAGGACTGACCTAATTAAATACAATAGGCTTGTACATAAAGTGAGGGGATATTTGGTTCCACAGCATCTGATTACATAAAGAAGATAAAAGGAGATAGAAATTGATGTAATTTATTAGATAATCTTATAGAGATGAAACATATCATTCACCTTATTTTTATGTTTTCCTTTTAAATAAGTCATTCATTATTATGGTAATAACATTTTCCAAATTTCCCACAGAACTTAGAAAGAAACTACACAGACGGTTTATATATTACTTACAGTTTTTCAAAAGGTCTTCATAAGACCTAGAGGTATTAAATCTAGTTTCAGAAAGTCTTATTTTGGAAATTATAAAGCAAAAATCACAGTATTGACATTGAAAATGACTTTTAAAGGGCAGAAAACTTAATACCCCTCTTAGATAAGAGACTACAGTTCACATTCCAAAACATCAAGAAAATGACCAAATTAACCTTGGCTTTCAAGGTCTCTTTGTTTGTTTGTTTTATTTTCCCATCTACTTTTATATACTTGTAGTTCAAATAATGAGTTTCAGAACAACATGATAGTGTACATATCCTCAATTTAGTACATGTAGAACTCATTACTAACAGTTTTTTTCCTTGTTCTGAAAATATTGAAATAACTCCAAAAGCTTTAAGGTTATAAAGATCACTTACTTTTCTATGTCTCAATTTGTTTGATTATAAGGTGAGAACAATGCATCCCATCTACTTTGGTCTTTGAGATTTTAAGGCTTAATGAGTGCAAAAAAGCTTCTAAAGACTTTACAAGAAAGTAGGCACATAAATAACATTAATGACATGTCTGCTAGATAGCAATAGGAAATGTGTGAACATTATTTCCAAAGATCAAAAATGTCAAAACATACACTTTTATCAGCTCTTAGTCCTAACCTCTAAGAAGATCAAAGACCCTTCTCTTTTGTGTAATAATTTCTGGGAGCTATTTAGCTCAAATTTTTAAAAAGAACATACACAAATGATGAGAAAAGGTTCATAGCATATAAAAGATTAGTATAGACCCATGGAAACTATGTCAGATAACATGGTAAACAATGCTTTCCAAAAAAAAACAAAACCTTTTTTGAAAATGAAATAGATGCATCTGTCATCTATGAGAACTGTCGTCATTTGAGAAGTGGAGAAAGTAGCTGAAAAGGACCCAAATGATCTTTCGTTCTACCTTCTTTAGGAAGGAGTGTGATCTTCAAAATGGAAAGAGCAAACAAAAATACACAGTGCATAGGACAGGTCAAAAAATCATGTTGCCCTTAATGAATTATTATTATTATTTTTTGAAATATGTTTTTATTGATTTTTTACAGAAAGAGGAAGGGAGAGAGAAAAAGAAACATTGATGTGAGAGAGATACATAGATCAGCTGCCTCCCACACGCCCCCTACTGGGGATAGAGCCCACAACCTGGGCAGGTGCCCTGACCAGGAATCTAAAGAGGACCTTTCAGTCATGGACAACGCTCAGTCCACTGAGCCACACTGGCTGGGCTGCCCTGAATGAATTCAAATCTACAGACCCAAGGAAATTAGAGGTGCCAATGGCAGATACTCTCAAACCAGATTTGATAGTCTTCATGCAATAACAAGAAAAGGAAGACTTTTCAGAAAACTATATGAGCAAATGCTTCAAATTGTGAAGAATATTCTAATATTGTCCTAGATAGAACACCAGAGGGTGATTTTTTATTTCTTGAAAGAGAATGAAACTCTAAAGAAGTTATAGGCCTTGTGGAATTGAAATATATCCTAGAGTTCACCTGTTTAACATAATTATTTTCCAGATTATAAAATCAAAGTACAAAAATTTTAGCAATTTTTCTATAGTCTTTGCTACATGACATTACCTTATTGTTTGAAAACTAAGCAAATCATGTAACCTTCCTGTGCCTCAGTGTCCCCATATATAAAATGGGACTAAATAAGGAGGTCATTTAAAATGTCTGGCTCCACATCCAAAATTTATGCATTCTAGTACAAAATTTTAGATTCTCTTTATACCCCAAAAAACTAAAACTGTGTCTATATGACTCAAAGATCATACATCTGTTTATCATGTCATTTTTCACTATTCTATATGCACATAGGGCAACTGTAGATTTTATTCTGTAGCCCGTGTGCATTCTTATCACTTTCCATCTTAAAACATGAATCCTTTTACATTTCTTGTCCCCGAGGCAATGATATCCCCACAGTGTTTGTTCTTCCACCCAACACTTACTTTGCTAACTTTTCACCTCCTCTATAAGCTGCCAATTCCCCACCCAGAGTCCCTTCCCAGTTGTCTTTGCTTGAATTTTTATCCCTTGTTGTGCTCATCGGTGTGGTGTTCTTGACAGCATCTTTTAAAAAAAAATCTGTTAAAAGAGTTGTAAGTGGCCACCATTGATATTTATGTAGAGTGTCTCACAGTAATTCAGCCAAGTATCAAAGGTTTACAAAGTCTTGGATTGGAGAGGAACACAATTTCTTTCCAGCAAGCAAACTAACAGGAATAATCTCTCAGTTCTAACCTCCTAGCTTACTTGAACTTCAGCAGAAAATCTCAAAAATAATTATAACTGAAGAAAAACATCAAACTGATGAGATACAACACACTTTCTCAACAATATTGCTAGTTTTTCAGAACTGTAAAAAGACAATGCATTGTTGTGAATAGAATATTTCATTGTAAAATGAAAATGCTAGTAATGCTTTTTATTTAGTTGCTTCTCCAGTTAAGTTACCATTTTCTGTTTGTGAATAAACATCTCTTCTATATTGATATTTAAACCATTGCCTGAAATGATGTTGACAATATTAATGAAATGTTTTAAAAATCCTCCATGACGTATTCTTAGACTTGGATTTTTAATATCTGCCAATTTTCTTCTAATCTTCCTTTCAATAATACCAATAAGAAATAAAACTTAAATGGGTATTGTAGCATAATGCATTCTTGAGTTGACAAAAAATAAAATGTCAAATGATCTTAATTTTTCAGTCTCTCACATAACTCAATATTTTTATTGGAGTATGTAATTGTGACTCTGCATGCATGTATTAAGCGTGGCGAAATAGCTTGTGCTACTGATTTTTCTCTTTTAATCTTTAGACTAGAGGTTTTAAGCAGAAGAGTAATACCATGTGCAAATTTAGTGACCACAGTGGAAATGGTCTTCGTGGGGAGGGCGAGAAGCAATTGAGAGTTGAAAATTTCTCTTTGAACATAAATCTGTGTCTGTGCTCTGGATGGGGTGTTTTAAAAGCCTACTTAAATACGAGTTGTCCCAGTGTGCTTCTCTTCAGTTGACAATGTCCTGTGTATTTTCACCGCCAGAGTGTTCTCACCCTGGTCGACTGGAGAGCTCTCCCGAATCAGATCCGCTGACATTCTTCATCTGGCTCTACCTCCAGGAACCGTTTTCTTCATAACTTCAGTTCTCATGTATGTGGATATGACTGATTCACATTCACATCACTATTTCTTTCTTTTTTTAATCCTCACCTAAGGACATTTTTACATTTATCTTCAGAGAGAGCAGAGGGAGGGAGGGAGGAAGACAGAGAGACAGAAAATGGATGTGAGAGACACACATGGAGTGGCTGCCTCCTGCACAACCCGACCAGGACTGGGAACAAACTGCAAGGAGGCCCGTGCCCTTGATGGGAACCTCGCCCGGGACTCGTTGCTTCGCGCCGATGCTGTGCTGCGGGGCCACGTTGGCCAGGCCTACAACAAGTTCTTAATTGCTTTTCTCAGTCCTGTTTAGAAAAGTCCAATAAATAGTATTTATTTATTCAAATACAAGAAGAGAATGGCATCATCTTCACTGAAAAGATTGGCTACCAAACTGAAATTGGGTATATACATGAATTCCATTTTATGAACTTTTCACTTAATAAAATTCAAATTAGACTTCCGGTCAAGATGGCAGTAGGTAAACAGGGTCTTGTGTCTTCCCACAACCACATCAGAGTTACAACTAAACCACTGCACAACCATCACTCAGAACCACCTGACACTGAGCTGGACGCAGTCCTACAACTGTGACATCAGAGCAGCAGCCACACGAGACTGGTAGGAGGCGGAGGGGACGGGCGGGGCCCACACCCACGTGTGGGGATAAAAATCAGGGGACACCTCGGCTGGGAAGGTCCTCCCTGAGGACTGAGGGGTCCCCGTCCCACACCAGGTGCCCCGCTCAGGGTTCCAGTGCCAGGAAGAGAATCCCCATCACTTCTGGCTGGAAAACCAGCGGGAACTGAGGCTCAGGGAGGCTGAGGCGGCGGGAGCCACAGGCAGCTCCTTAAAGGGCCCGCGCACGGACTTATCGGACTCTCTCCCTCTGAGCTTGGAGGGGAGGCAGCTTGAGGGGCACCAGAGACACACGGGGAAGAACTGAGCTGTTTGGCCTCAGGACGAGGGATGGAGAAGCGCTTTCTCCTGGACAGACGTGCTGTCAGTGGCTGATGTTCCTTTGGTGAGCCCTTCCCTGTGCAGCAGACAGCGCCATATCTGGGCCTCCAGCAACCTGGCTCACACTAGTAGCCCCGCCCTGGTGATTCCCTGAAGCCCCGCCTCACTCAACTTTCCGGCCACCCAAGCTGTTTCCAAAGGCTTTACCATAGAATTGGCCTGTCTTGATCCTGCTTCAGTTTCCTAAAATCTTTCAAACAAGCAACATCTGGTCTCAGTGAGCCCCATACCTCTCGTTAAGTGGCCCCAAGCCTGGCACTAGAAGCGTTCACAACTTGGCTTTTCCTGGGCATCTCCAAGCCCAGCACAAGAAGAAGCCACCAGCAGATCACTTTGTAGCTTTGACCCCGTGGCCCCAGATAGAACACAGGCAGTGGCTGACCTTGTCCCAGAGCCAGCTTCAGACCACATCAAAACACCATCACCCAACCACCTCCACAAGTGACACACTCGAGTGGACTTGTTGGGTAGCAGAACCCTGATGAAGTAAGTCTTGCTCTGTGTGGCGGGCCCTGCACAGCTGATCCTCCAAGGTAGTCAGAGGCCAGTGGTCAGTGGGCACAGCCAGTCCTTGCAGCTGATCAGCCTGAATAAATCCCTCCCATTGATGTGCCAACAGCAATCAAGACTCAATTACAACAGAAGGGTGCACAGTCCACACTAGAGGTGCACCTTGAGGGCCCACCTGTGGTGATTAGGGAAGCTGTACCACTGAATCTTAGAGGACACATACAACAATAGGCCACCCTACGAAGCCTAGGAGACAAAGCAACTCTACTAATACATAGATTCAATCACAGGGAAGTAATCAAAATGAAGAGACAAAGAAACATGACCTAAATTAAGGAAAAGAACGGAACTCCAGGAAAAGAATTAACCAAAATGGAGATAAGCAATCAATCAGATGCAGAGTTCAAAACACAGGTTATAAAGTTGCTCAAGGAACTTGTGGAGACAATCAAGGAAGTTAGTGACAACTCCAAGGAACTTAGTGAGAACATCAACAACATAAAAAAGAGCCAGTCAGAAATAAAGAAAGCACTAACTAAAATAAAGAATAAGTCACAGGGAATCAATAGTAGAGTAGGTAAATCCAAGGAGCAAACCATCGATTTGGAATATAAGGAAGCAAAAAATGCCCAATCAGAACAGCAAAAAGAGACTTCCGGTCAAGATGGTGGCATAGGTAAACGTGGTACTGCGTCCTCCCACAACCACATCAAAGTTACAACTAAACTACAGAACAACCATCATTCAGAACTGCCTGAAATCAAGCTGAATGGAAGTCCTACAACTATGGAATTACAGCAGCAGCCTCATCGAGACTGGTAGGAGGGGCGGCAGCGCAAGGGGTGGCGGTGGCGGTGGCGGTGGAGGCGGCGGCTCGACGGGCTGGTCCCACACCCACGAGTGGCGGATAAAAATCAGGAGGACACCTCGACTGGGAAGGTCCTTCCTGAGGACTGAGGGGTCCCCGTCCAACACCAGGTGCCCCGCTCAGGGTTCCAGTGCCAGGAGGAGAATCCCCATCACTTCTGGCTGGAAAACCAGCAGGAACTGAGGCTGAGAGAGGCTGAGGCTGCGGGAGCCCCAGGCAGCTCCTTAAAGGACCCGCGCAGGGACTTATCGGACTCCCTCCCTCTAAGCTCGGAGGGGAGGCAGCTCGAGGGGCACCAGAGACATACAGGGAAGAACTGAGCTATTTGGCACTGGAGCGAGGGCTGGAGAGGGGACTTTCTCCTGGACAGATGTGCTGTCAGAGGCCTTTGTTCCTTTGGTGAGCCCTTCCCTGAGGCGGCAGACAGTCGCCATATCTGGGACTCCAGCAACCTGGCTCACACTGGTAGCCCCGCCTTGGTGTCTCCCTGAGGCCCCGCCCCACCCCACCCCACCCAACTTTCAGGCCCACCCAACTTTCAGGCCCACCCAAGCTGTTGCCACTTGCTTAACCATAGGATTGGCCTGTCTTGGATCCTGCTTCAGGTTTTTCCTAAATTCTTTCAAACGAGCAGCATTTGGTCTCAGTGAGCCCCATATCTCTCATTAAGTAATACACTGAAACAAACACAGGGAGGCAGCCAAAATGAGGAGACAAAGAAACAGGTCCCAAATGAAAGAACAGAACAAAACCCCAAGAAAAGAACTAAGCAAAATGGAGATAAGCAACCTAACAGAGGCTGAGTTCAAAATACTGCTTATAAGGATGCTCAATGAACTTAGTGAGAACCTCAGTGAACTTAGTGAGGGCCTCAAGAGCATAAAAAAGGACCAGTTAGAAATCATGGATGCACAGTTAGAATTGAAGGAGGCATTAACTGAAATATAAAATAATTTCCACAGCTTCCATAATAGAGTATGTAAATCCAAGGAGCAAACCATTGATTTGGAATATAAGGGAGCAAAAAATGCCCAATCAGAACAGCAAAAATAAAAAAGAATCCAAAAAAGTGAGGATAGTGTAAGGAGCCTCTGGGACAACTTCAAGCGTGCCAACATTAGCATCTTGGGGGGGGCCAGAAGGATAAGAGAGAGAACAAGAAATCGAAAACCTGTTTGAAACAATAATGGCAGAAAACTTTCCTAACTTGGTGAAGGAAACAGACATACAAGACCAGGAAGCACAGAGAGTCCCAAACAAGATGAACCCCAAGAGGTCCACACCAAGACACATCATCATCAAAATGCAAAAGTTTCAAGACAGAGAGAATCTTAAAAGCAGCAAGAGAAAGGCAGCTAGTTACCTACAAGGGAGTTCCCATTAGGCTGTCAGCTGATTTCTGAAAAGAAACTTTGCAGGCTAGAAGAGAGTGGCAAGAAATATTTAGAGTGATGAAAAGCAAGAACCTACAACCAAAATTACTCTATCCTGCAAAACTGTCATTTAGAATTGATGGCCATATAAAAACTTTCTCAGACAAGAAAAAGTTAAAGGAGTTCATCACCACCAAACCATTATTATATGAAATGATGAAGGGTCGTTTTGAAGAAAAAGATAAAATATATGAACAAACAAAATGGCAATGAATACATATCTATCAACAATGGAATCTACAAACAAAATGAACAGGTAGAACAGAAACATTCTCATAGATACAGAGAACATTTTGTTGGTTGTCAGTTGGGAGGGGGGTTGGGGGAATGGGTGAAAAAGGTGAAGAGATTAAGAAGTACAAATTCATTGCTAGACTGACAAACCTCAAAGGGAAAGGGGTTGGGGGGGTTGGGAAGAAATAAACCAAAGAACTTATATACATAACCAATGGACACAGACAATAGTGTGCAAAAAGGTGGGAGGGGGGCAGGAGTGGGGAGGAGGGAGTCAATGGGGGAAAAATGTGGAACATCTGTAATATATTTTACATCCAACAATAAAGAGTAAAAAAACAAACAAACAAACAAAAAACAGCAAAAAGAAAAAAAGAATAAAAAAACTGAAGATAATGTAAGGAGCCTTTGTGACAAAATCACTCATGCCAACATTCGCATCATAGGGGTGCCAGAAGGAGAAGAGAGAGAACAAGAAACTGAAAACCTATTTCAAACAATAATGACAGACAACTTCCCTAACTTGGTGAAGGACATGGACATACAAGTCACCCAGACACATTGACATCAAAATGCCAAAAGTTAAATACAAAGAGCAAATCTTAACAGCAGCAAGAGAAAAGCAGTTTCTTACCTACAAAGGAGCTCCCATAAAACTGTCAGCTGATTTCTCAAAAGAATCTGCTGGCCAGAAAGAAGTGGCAAGAGATATTCAAAGTGATGAAAAGCAAGGACCTACAACCAAGATTACTCTATCCTGCAAAGCTATCATTTAGAATCGATGGACATAGCAAGAGTTTCCCAGACAAGAAAAAGCTAAAAGAGTTCATCACCACCAAAGCAGTATTATATAAAATGTTGAAGGATCTTCTTTAAGGAGAAGAAATAAAAAATATGAACAATAAAATGACAATTAATATATATCTATCAATAATTGACTTTATAAACAAAATGAGCAAACAGAACAGAAACAGACTCATAGATACAGAGAATATTTTGTTGCTTGATGGATGAGTGGGGACTGGAGGGATGGGTGAAAAAGATGAAGGAATTAATAAGTACAAATTGGTTGTTAGACTGATGAACCTCAAAGGGAAGGGGGGAAGAAGGGCGGGATGAGATAAACCGAAGAACTTATATGCATACATGCATAACCAGTGGACACCAACAATAATTGGGGGAAGACAGAGGGCAGGAATAGAAAGAAGGGGGTTAATGGAAAAAAGGGGGGACATCTGTAATACATTCAACAATAAAGATGAGTTAAAAATAAATAAATAAATAAATAAATAAATAAATAAATAAATAAATAAATAAATTTTTAAAAAATTCAAAGTATCAATAGCCACAAAATTATTCATTGGCAGAAATTTGAAAAGTGTTTTACTTAAGAGAATCATATGTTATAAGATATTTATAAAAATATGTTTCTCTGTGCATAGAAACATCTTTGGAAAACTTGTCTATGTTGTGCTTCCAGCCTGTATTACTTTTCTAATTCCACTGTAGTTTTTGCTAAAGCTTATAGAATTGCAAGAAACTATAAATCATATACATCTTAAAACAGATTATTTGATGTTATTCAATGATCTCATCTTTATTGTTTTACATTGCCACCTATTTTTATCCCCATCTAATCAAAAGCAACTGAACATTTTTAAATGATCACTCATATATTTTTGAAATGCATGAAATATTAGATAGAGCTCAATAAAAAATATTGCTGTCTAGAAACAAGAGGACAAGATTTGTGAGAAAATAAGCTTTAAACCACTGCATTTTTAGTTATACAGTGTGGGAGACTGAAGCAACTGAGTAATAAAAGGCCAAACAATTGAGTCTCCTAGGGTGTTAAATTAAGAATTTATAGTCTGAACGATGTCTCTGTATTCTCATTCAATTTTCTATTATTGCAAATCTTAAACAATTATAAACACAAATGACATAGCAATTTTGCTTGTAAATCTTCAAAGGTGATAAATATAACATGCAAAATTCATTTTAGTAGTCATGTTAATTGGTCTAATGTTCACTAAACAAAGAAAAATAATGATATTTAAAGAAAGCAACATTTTAAGCAAATGAAACTGGCTAGAAGAGCTATTATGATAGATTTTTATTTTAAAACAGATGGTGCATTTACTATTTTAAAATGTTTTGTAACTGCAGATGGCATTCACATAAATAAACACAAGTATTCTAAGAAATAGAGAATGTTTCTGGAGTTAAAAAATAAGTAACTATAAAACAAAAGGGAATAGAATTTAATATTTGTAAAATAATGTATAGTAAAAAATTTTTAATGAAAAATATACTAACCCTTGACATATGGGTGATTCAATTGTTACCTACCAAAAGAACTTGAGGGTTGCTTTCCCCCCCTTAAAATCTGCCCTGAAATCTATTTAAAATTATTCTATAGTAAGGGGCTGCAGTAATATGTCTAGGTCATATAAGGCAGTGATGATTACCTAGGTAAATTTTTTTGTTCCAAGCAGTGTACACTTTTTTATCCAACCAATAAATAAATTCAGCTTCAACTGATACACTACCTCAGTTTATACAACTGATACATTATACCGGCTTACAGAGTCAGAGAAATTTTGGAGAAATAATTTGCTCCTTGAGATAGATTAGTCCAATAGTCTTTAGTCGCTTTCTTCAGTTTTGATTATATTTAGAAGTAAGGCGCCTTTTGATTTTTAATGGAACTCTGAACAAAACCCCAGCACTATTTGTATTAAAATGTGCCCTACTTTCTAATATGGAATATCAGACTCTTAATATGAGAAATTACAGTACATGAAAACACATTGCACTTTTGTTAGTAGGCTTTACTGAGAAATTAATATAGGTTTTAAAGGGATTAAAATCATAGGTATTTTTAGTTCATTTTCATGGTATTCTTTTGGTAAATAATTTTGACAATATTATGTAGTATTTTTTTTTTCCTAATGTTGTTTGATATATTTGTCTGGTATTTATTTCTGAGGATACCAATTAAATATAAAGTGAAACCTTGGATATAAAAAATGGAAATGCCTAAATTAAAAGTAAGATATTTTAATGATTCAACTGGAATTTAAATTGAATTGGAATAATTAGAATGCTTTTGTATACATTATTTGCATTATCTTAAAACTAAAATACAACTCGTTTTTCCAAATTCAAGTATGGAGTCTAGATTATAACTTAGCATCTGTACTATTAAATACATTTTTCTACAACTATAATATATCAGATGCATCTTAATTTTAACAAGTAAAAATTTAGCAACATCATATTTTTTAAGGATGGCAAGTAGATATACAAAATAAAACATTTAAAAATTTTTCTTTAGTAAGTTATTTATTATTGTACACAAGTAATAATGTTAGTAAAATTAATAAATTTAATTCTCTTTAAAAACCTTGTTTTTCTTT
The DNA here is from genome assembly GCF_014108415.1 of Molossus molossus. Lineage (NCBI taxonomy): Eukaryota > Metazoa > Chordata > Mammalia > Chiroptera > Molossidae > Molossus > Molossus molossus. The sequence goes on along the minus strand of NW_023425377.1, from coordinate 118,273,169 downwards.
CTTTTTTTTTTTTTAGAGAGACAGAACAAGGGAGAGGGAGAGAGAGATAGAAACATCAATGAGAGAGGACATCAACCAGTTGCCTCCTGCATGCCTCCCACTGGGGAGTGAGCCCACAACCTGGGTATGTGTCCTAACCAGGAATCAAAACAGTGACCTCTTGGTGCATGGGTCGGTCCTCAACCACTTAGTCACACCGGCCGGGCAAATTCTCTTTTAAGTCACACTATTTAGTAAATTATTTATAAAATACAAATAGCATAGTAAATAAAAGAGCTATGTTGAATATATGTTTATCAGAAGAAAATAATTCTTATCATTAAATAACTTTTAAAAGGGAAGGAATAGAGTTTATTAGAAATTTTCAGGTTAGCCGTGTCAGGTTTTTATTTCACTTTTACATCTTTACAGCTACCTAGGAATAAGCCATTCTTGATGCCCAGACAGCTGTGCAGTTGAGCAGATTAAACCTGATTCCTGAGTTCTGTTTCCCAGCTATCCTCTAGCTTTGTTAATACATGTTCAGAGCTGCTGCTACACAACTTAGTTCTAGTACTTGGCGGAGAATCATTCAGGTCCTTTCAGAAAGAAAGGGGATTTATAATCCTGAATTTATCATCCAAGACTTTGGTGAAGGGAAAGAGACTTGACTTGGGGTGGTAAACACACAATACAATACATAGATGATGTATTACAGAATTGTATACCTGAAACCTGTATAATTTTACTAACCAATGTTACCCCCAAAAAGTGAATTAAAAATAAATAAATACATGCATACATAAATGGTAAGACCAAAAAATACTTCGATGTTGACAAATAAATTTTTTAAAAATGAGGTAAGCTTCTCTCAATTAGAATATTGACTAACAGTTAGTTGCTCCTGTAAATTTGACTATTTACTGATAATATACTCTAAAGTATTTCTTCCTGAATTCTGTTTACTTTTATTCTCAAAAAAAAAAAAAAGAAAAAAGAAAAAGAACCTACATATTTCTGGAGTAAAAAAAAAAATCTATGTTTTTCCCTGGTCAGTGTGGCTCAGTTGCTGGGCATCATCCTTTGCAGCAAAGGTGACCGGTTTGACACCTGGTCATGTCACAAGCTTAGGTTGCCCCTGGATCTCCAGTAGGAGGTGAGCAGGGGGCAGCTGATTTGATGTTTGACTCTCACATTGATGTTTCTCTCTCCCTCTCCCTCTCTCTTCCTCTCTCTCTAAAAGTCAATAAAGTATTTTTTTAACTATATGTTTTACTTAATTCTACTGAAACACCTTAAAGAGGAATATCTTTTTGAAATATACAAAATTAACATGTTCAAGCTGCTACTTTCGTATATGATTTTTTAGGCCAGTAGTAGTAATAGTAATATCTTTTTTTCTTAAATAAAAATTCAATATTTTCTACTGTAAAAAAAAAGGCAAATGAATTTTAGGCAAAGAAGCAGGTTAGTTCAAAGATTATGGTGGGAATGATTCTAAATTTGTCAGTCAGCTTTGAGTTAACTAATATGTAGATTATATAAAAATATTGTTAAGAACAAATGAGAGATGATGTGAAAGTTTTCAGGCAGAATGGGATAAAATTATGAAGAATTTTTTTATTCTATTCATCAGAATAAAATTGCCATTCTTCTTCTTTCTTTTTTATAATAGCTGTTCTTCTGCATTTTTATTGTTATTGTTTTTATAACATATATGATCTGGCCTTTATTCTCACAAGGCTAAAATTCAAAATCCAGGCTATTTATCTATAATATGTTTAAAGTTATGATTCTGGTGAAATTTTTAGAAAGGAGACTGAGTGATAAGATTCTTTCTCCAAAAAAAGTAGGACACAAAATACATAATTTGAAATAGAGAGAACAAGTTGCACTTTGTATTATGGAAGCAGTTTCAGTATCTTACCATATACATACTCTGCTAAACTTATAGTTACAAGTCTTATTAAAGTTAGGAAAAGATCTAAATCAACTTAATGAACTCTACTTCTGCTGTCATACTCAGAAAAGATAGTGTAAATTGCAAGATGTTATTCTCACGTGGAACTGAAAAATGTAACTAAAGCTGGAATTCAAACATGTCATTTAAAACAGATCTTCATGATGTCCCTGTTTACTACACAGATTTCAAGGGTTTATTTGCATGATGTTTTATGCCAACAAATATGTACTTACTACAAAGATTCAAATTAAACTCTTTTGTAAACAGTTTGTTTAATCTGCTTATATTTCCTCCATTAATGAATAATCTCATCAAGGCGCATTGTTTAGTTTTCTATATCCACTATAAAGATATGTAGGATTTGTATACAAAAAGCAAATGTCACTGGACACCAGCAAGGGCAGTTCAGCTACAGTTACTAATACAACGGTGAACACTGCAGCCTTGTGGATTTTCCATGGGAGAATTCCCACCCCCTGCAGGCTCTTCTCCAGCCTTCAGCAGGCACCCGCATAATTGACTGGGAAAGCCCTGGGAAAGGGTCCCTGTGACAAAGGGACTTCCCCAACATTCCCTCAAAAAAAAGACATGAGGATGCTCCCAGATGTTTCTCTTCACCTTCTTTTAAGTAGTGAAAGCCTTATCATACTAGGAAACAAAAATAAATAAATACTGTTTTCCACAAGGAATTCGGGATTAGCCATTGCAGCGGCAGGAAGGAAACACGTGCGACCTGCTGAAATGATCTAAAAAGTGTGGGGAAGACCCAACCCGCGGTGCAAGGAAAAGAGAAGACAGTGCTGGTTGTGAGAGACTAAGGAATCTGCCAGTACCAGAGGCCGAGCACCCAGAGCTCCTGCACATCGAATGGTACAACCACGTGTGAAAGCAGTTGGATGGTTTCTTATGTAGATAAATATGGGCTTATTGTATGTCATTAGCAAGGTAATGACACTTGCCCCCAGCCCCCCGAATAATGTCAATTGCTTAATTCCTGGAACCAGTGATTACATTAGAGGGGGGATTGTGGTGGCAGATGTAACTTTTTGTTGACCAGTAGACCTTAAGATAAGATTATGCTGGGCTGCCAAGGTTCCTACTAAGTGGCAGATAGAGGCAGACGGCAGGTCCGAGTCGGGGGGATCGGAAGACGCTGCGGTGCTGCTTCTGGAGGATGAGGAAAGGGCAATGAGACGAGGCAGCAAGAACATGACCTTCCCTGGAGCCTCCTGCTGACATTTTCACGTCAGCCAGTGCTCCTTGTTTTGGACCATCTGACCTTCAACAATGTGAAATAACACATTCGGGGGCGTATCTGGACAAGGAAATATTACTCAGAAAAACAAGAGAAGCAAACTCTTGAGATGTAATAAACCTCATTAAATGCCAACTGCATTTTGATAAGTGGGTTACATTTGACAAAAAATACTGTGTAAGTTTCTATAGGCGACATGCTGAAATGAGTAAAACTACAGAGGTGAAGGAAAGGCGATGGCTTCAGTTAGGCAAAAATAAATAAAATGTGGGAAAAAATAGACAGTAACTGGAGCGATATAATTGTATGTGCACTTTTAAAACCAAAAACAATAATCTAACAAACTCTTTGAAACAGTAAGAAAACATTTTTATGTCTTTATAAAATTATTCACTAAATTTATATTTTCAAAATATGTATACATGTATTAAAGCCTGATGACATTGCATGCTAATTGAACCTATTAAAAACAGAATTTCAAATTATTTTCAGACAAACAGGTTAGTGGAAGTTTTTAAGAATTTGAATTCTGAAAACAAAGCTTACAGAAGTCAATTTTGAATGTGCAAAACTGTAAAATTATTCGAAAAATATGTCTGAACTTACTCATAATCATAGTGATTGAAACTTTTTTTTCTTTCTTGGTAGGGTATAAATATCAAAAGCCAAAAGGAATAGGTTAATTTCATTTATAAAATATTTAAATGTCTGCCCTAACTGGGTGGCGTATATGGGAGGCAACCATCAAAGTTTCTCTCCCACATTGACGTTTCTCTCCCCTTCCTCTGTCTCTAATAACCAATAAAAACATATCCTCAGCGGAGGTTCATTTTTTTAAATTTCTGCTTAACAAAATTTGTTATAAATGTAAAAAAAAAGAATTTAATTTTAGGTACTTTTTAAGTAGATCACAGTAAGCTAATTAATTAAAATGGAAACACTTAACACATGAATAAAGGAATGAAGAGCCAAACAGCAGAGTGTATGTCCAGCTAATCACATAAAAAGAAGTAAAACTAACCACCAAATCTACGCAAGCAGGCTCACCCTCAAAAATAATTAAAGTAAAACAAGTCAAACAACAAAGGGAATTTTTTTCTCCTCAAAATAAGGGTAAAGGTTAAAATGTTTGATAATACTTAGCATTTGCAAGTTTGTAGAATGAAATATTCACCTCTTCTACTTTTTAGAGCTAATGCTTACCAATATGGTAGTCATTAGCCATGTGGGACTCTTTAAAAGTAAATTTAAATAAAATTTAAAAATCAGTTCCTCAGCTATACTAGCCGTATTTCAAGCCACAAATGAAGAGAGTTTATCTTATCATACAACATAGATTTGTAGAACATTTTCATCAGCACGCGGAGTTCTTTTGGACAACATTATTTTAGAGAATAATTTACTATATTAAAATTTAAAATACACACAGCCAGAGACATACAGAGAGCACATGCAGATGCAGACACACACATAGACTTTACTTAAGCAAATTCACTACTGATTACTTTCTCTATAGATACACTCTAAAAATTACATTAAGCTCTATGAAATAATCTTTAGCATTATTTCACAATAACATTTATAATAATAAAACATAAAAATCAATTCAAAGAGCATTACTGAGGAAGTAGTTAAATAAAATGCAGTATTCCAAAACAATAGGATATTTTTAAATTATTAAAAAGAATATGTTTATGATAACTAGAAAATAGTATACTTGGGAGAAGGTCTTTGTGTTGAGGTGAATTATATTTTTAATTTTACACTTTTCTGTGCAGTTTCAAATTTTTATTTTATGTGCATACTACTTTTATGTAAATAGATTGATGGTGAAAAATAATTACATAAGTCTGAAAATACATAAATAAAACAATATTGATCCAGCCAAAGGGATTACTGAATTGATAGAGAAACTTTCACATTAAATCTTAAATAATGTGATTATAAATTGTAAGACTAAATTATTCAAATTATTGATCATAAGGTATCCTTCTGCTTGTTAATAGGATATATATGTTATTGGATATTGGTCTTAAGTTCATACCAAATTCATACATATAGCTGTGAACTCAAATATTTTATTTCTCATTGAAAATTTGATCTCAACTTTCCATCAAACACATTGATTACTTTAATGACATTGCTGAGAACTATAGAAATAGAGTTTGAGCAGAACTACCATAGCCAGCCTCTGAGAACTGTGTTTATAGAAATTTGAAGCCATAATAATACCATTCTCAAGGGAAAAGGGGGGGAAGGGTACTATACACAAACCTCAAGTAAATGCCCTCAATATACTTAAATAAAGCAATTTTCTTTCTTCAAACACTGATAAAAAATGCATAGTTGTCAATGGCTAGTTTGACTGATTTTTAAAAAATATATAAAGGATTTACTTATTCTTTTAGAGCTGAAGCTTTGGATCTTTTAAGTTTAGGGAAAAGGAAAGAGGGGTGATACATTGGGGACTCTTGATCAATATCCCTATTACTTTCTCCTCAAAGAGAAAGAAAATTGACAATTAGATTTGAAAAGAAACCTATTCCAGTGATACAATTTTATGCATTCCCAGATCCAACTAAACTTTTCATTGCTCTTCTGTCACTGAAAATCATTTTAAACCGAGAAATAATTTCATTGATATTTCTGAATCATGAAATATGGGATACAATACTGTGGTAAATGTATTACTCTAGAGATTTGCAAGCCTGGAGAAGGCGACATTATTTTACTTCGTTCTGACTGTCGAAAAGTCCTTTTTTTTTAGTGAAACTGACATTTAATGTTGAAATTTTATATCTAATCAATGAAACTTTTATTTATATCAAGGGCTTTCATGATGAGAAAATAAAAGTTATAATTTACGACGTCTCCTCTCTTATTAGGAGATATTTCCCAAGATTGACTTGCCATATCAATTCAACTTAAAAGTTTACTATATCAGCCCGGCTGGTGCGGCTCCGTGGATTGAGCATTTTCCCATGGATTGAGAGGTCTCGGTTTGATCCCGGTCAGGGCACATGCCTGGGTTGTGGGCTCGGTCCCCAGTGGAGGGCGTGCAGGAGGCAGCTGAAACATGTTTCTCTCTCACATCGACGTTTCTATTTCTTTTTCCTTTTCTCTCCCTCTAAAACATTAATAAAAACATATTTAAAAAAATAAAAATGTTTACTGTTTCAAAAAATAATAATAAATAAATAAATAGTCCTAGTTCTTCAAACTTCTTAGGTTGGCTACAAAGCAAAGCTGTCCGAATCAATTCCGACCACTTCAGCAATACTATCCTTGCTGGATTTGGTCTCATCTTGCAAAATCCATTAAACCATTTAGTTCTCACTTTACCTAAATCATTCAAACACCATTATGTAAAGGTGACATTTTTCTTAATTTTTGAAATTTTGCCTTCTTTGGCTTCATCATATTACATATTTATCTATTTGTCTTTTTTAGATCCTCTGTGAAATGACTGACATGTAAATACCTGTGTAAGTCCAAGACTTGTACCAAAAATTCCCCTTCCCATTTTTCTTCAAATTCACTTTCTCTCTCTCATAATTTTAAATGTCATCATTATGCTAATTGAACTCAGTGAATATCCACATCAAAATACTTTTCTGAAATCCAAAATCATAGATCCAACTCATCCCTTTGCATCTGTACTGAGATTTCACCTAACCACTTCTAACTACACATCTTCAGAAATGAAATTTACATTTTTCCTTTGGAAAACGTCCTCCCCTATTAATCCTAAAGGTTTTCAATGTACATCAATATGCTCATGTGCTCTAGGTGAAAAACTTGGAACCATCCTAGTAACCTATGGTTCGAATCACACAGCTCTGCGCATTCCACACTTCTAACATGCCCTGTTTCATCTTCACTACCTTTAGCCCAACACAAGCACATCAACTCTTACCTAGATTTCAAAAATTGCTCCTAAAAACCTCGTTGCTGAATTCAATTTCTCTTTATAGTTCCCAATAAAAGTAAAGATCACTTTAAAATTTTTAATCCTTATCTGAGGATATGTTTTCATTGATTTTTAGAGAGAGGAAGAAAGAGAGAGAAAAATCAATATGAGAGAGAAACATCTGTTTGTTGCCTACCATACATGCCCCAACCAGGGATCAACCCACAACCCAGGTATATGCACGGACCAGGAATCAAACCCACAACCTTTAGATATATGGGACAATGCTCCAACCAACTGAGCTATGTGACAAGTGCCAATTAGATTTTTTAACCATTATAACTCGAGGACCTATTCTAATGCTTAATATTAGGCACCCGTTAAATGTTTTTGATCAGTGAATGAACTCATCTAATTAAAACATTGCATAAAATTTTGTGACAAAAAAATCAGTTGTATCAGTTAGCATAAGTCAGTTTATACATTTACTTTTATATTTCCTGCTGACATTATAATTTTCACTATATAGTGTTTCTTTCAAAGTGATAGGAATACCCTTGCACCTTACTTTGGAAGAAAGATGCTATCCTTCTGGGAGTTTGATGAGTTGGAAGATAAAATTCTTCCATTCCTTGGCTGCACAAACAAGCTAAGCAGTTTATTTGTACTGCCTCGTCACGAAGTAAGTGGGAAGAGGCAGGAGGAGAAAGGACTGCATAGTCTCTGTGGTGGATTCAGTCCTATGAGCCACCCTTATTTCCCCCTGGTAGGAGTCTTCTACGTGCTCACTGGAGCAAGAGCACACGCCCTTGCCCCTGGATATCACGTGTGGCTTCTGTTATCTGTCATGAGAAGAACATTGTTTTGCTGGCTGAACTGGCTGTTGAATAGAGCAGATCTCATATGTAATGTGAAGAAAAGAAAATTGTGTACAAAATTTTGCAAATCAATTCACATAGCTTAATTTCTCTTGGTCTTGCCCACAACCACCTACATTTCACCAGATTATCCACAATGTGGTGATAAGTCATTTTAGTTTAGTTTTGTCTATTTATAGAATAGCTGCACGTTTGGTAAACCACGAGCAGCATGAATGACACAGTATGTGTAAAAAAATAAGTTATGCTAATTAGTCAGTTGTCTGATTTATTTATTTTGCTCTATTATGACTTTTATTTGTGCAGTTTATTACTGTTGGAACTGATCGTATTAAAGACCAGTAATCGAACTGTGATAAGTATGGCTTTTGTGGAGAATTATTCTCAATGCCATGTACTATCAAGCTATCAGATTGATTAATGTGAACTACTTTTTAACATACACATGAAAGCACATTATATGGAGTCTAAAATGTTTTGGAAACAATTACATAAGGGATACAAAGTTTTATGACCTCACTGTCCCCTGCACTGACCGTCAGGATATTAAAATTTGTGATTTTGCTGCATCCTGTCTTGGGTACTGCCTCTTTCTTTTCCACACCCGAAAGGATGCTGAGAAAAAGTCTGCATTTTTTTCTATCTTTTAAATTTAGTTTTTACTCCTGGGTATGGCAACTAAGGCTTATACAGGAAGGGTGGGCTTGGCTCTGATGAAGAATTTTAAACTAGGACAATGAGATAGTAATGAGGTTTGTTATGGGAAGCAAAGGGAAAATGAGAACAGGAAGAAGGCCGTAGTAGAACTTGGCTCTAAGCGTGAGACCACTGTACGTTCAAACGAGGTCTGTGAGGTGGTTACTCTCCGATCTGACCCGGAGAGAGACTTCGGGGAGAAGGTGCGTGGAGAGGAAACACCACGTGTGCACACTGTGCCCGCGCAGGCACCTGGTGCCCAGAGGAGAGGCCTCGCCAGAAGCCAGCCCTGCAGACACCTTGCATCATGGACTTCGAGCCTGCAGGCCTGTGAGACAATGAATTTCCACTGTTCAATCCCTCCGCTCTGTGCTGCTTTGTTTTGATAGCCTTAGCAAACTAATACAAGTACTACTCAGCAAATGAAACATCAGAAACCTACAGAAAATATCATTTTCTAGCGCCTGTCTAAATTGCTGACTTCAGAGCACAGGCAAATGGGAGCAATTTGCAATATTTTTATGAGTTAATAGCACATGAAATAAAGAGAACAAAAGGTTTTATCTATGAACGAGTATGTTACAGAGCTCTTGTACAAAGAATATATTTGTCATTAAAAGAAAATGTATAATTCAGCCCTGGCCGGTTTGGCTCAGCGGTTGGAGCATTGGCCTGCGGACCAGAGAGTCCTGGGTTCGGTTCCCGCTAGGGGCATGTAACAACAACAACAACAACAAAAAAAAATAGAAAAAGAAAATGTATAATTCAGGGAAGATTCGTTACACGTAATAATTTATATGATTGTTCAGATAATCTATTAAATTTCCCTAAACAAAATTAAACCACGTTCTCTTTTCACAGTGATATTTGCTACTTATAGCTACATTACCAAGGTCATTGTGCAACATGAGAAGAAAAAGAACATATTATTGATAAAATTATCTGGCAGGGTCCTAAGGAACATCGCTATGAGGTTACAGTCTTCAGCTCTCATGGACATTTCTGGTTACAGTCACCTTCTTTTATTATAATATTAATTTGTGTATTCATTGATTTTTAATTGAACCCTTTTCACAGAGAGCAGGATAAGTACTAAGGAAATATCCAGGATTAAGACATGAACCCTTTTTTGAGAGATCACAGTTAACTTGCGTTTGAAAGAGAGGGGAAGGACCAAGAGCAAATAAGTTTTACAGTTGCTAAGTTACGTTGAGGATAAAGGTACTGAGAAGCAAGAGGTCAATTCTGATAGAATTAGGCAATCAACTATGATAGTTTGACTTGAAAATTAGCTAGGACATCTAAAAATGCACTTCCTCTGTATTGGGAATAAGACAACTTGAATCAAGAATGAATACTTAAATATAGCCCCAGAAATGGAACTAGCTATTAGTTGAATTCTGACAATGGTTTGAACAGTGCAATTCAGATCTGGGAACCCTTTCTACAGACAAATCTGTTTCAGCAGATGTTTTGAGGAGGGGAGGAGAGGATTTTTTTCTTTGATCAATGGTGGAAAAATATTTACAGTTACTATAGAAATAATTCCTAGAAAATGTAATACAAGGCAAAAAATAGTGTCATGTAACTTGCACAATTTTGTTTACTGTTCCAAAATCATGAGTTTATAAACTCACAGCAATTATGATTTTGTATGTGGAGATAGAACAAAAAGTAAGAACTAGAATAAGACCAATGTAAATACAAATATATATATTTGGCCTTCCCCACCAGGAATAAGTACAGAATATTTCAACAAATGTATCTTGAAATATTCAGATTTAAAGTGTTAGAGATGCAAATATTTATGTGGTGATTAAATGAAAGAATACATTTAATTAATAGGAATTTTGTTAATAGGTGCTATTTGTCCTGAATATGATCATTTACAAAGAAAAATAAAATAATGAATAAAAAAAAAACAAAAACACTCATTTGTTACATTTTTGATCATTTATTCTTTAACTTTTATCTTTCACATAATAGGTAAAATTTTCATAGAAATGCTTTATAATGAAAAATATTATATATTAGCTGCCTGGCCAGGTGGCTCATGTGCCTGGAGTGTTGTCCTGATGCCAAAATGTTGCAGTTTCAGCCTTGGTCCAAGCATGGTCCGTGCACGTTTAGGAAGAAACTGATAGTTCTCTCTCTCTCTCTCTCTCTCTCTCTCTCTCTCTCGTATTGATAGTTCTCGCTCTCTCTCTCTCTCTCTCTCTCTCTCTCTCCTTTCCTCTCTTTCTTTTTTATTTCTCTTAATTTTTTTATTTTTGGTATGTGCCCCTAGCAGGAACCGAACCAGGGACTCTCTGGTCCACAGGCCGACGCTCCAACCGCTGAGCCAAACCGGCCAGGGCCCCTTCCTCTCTTTCTAAAAATCAATTCAAGAAACATATCCTTGGCTGAGTATTAAAAAATATATATATTATACATTACAATATGTGGAATACAGGTAAAGCATTATTTAAGAGGAAATATATAGACTTTAAAAATTATATAAAATAAAAGAAGTTATAAATACACAGAGAAAAATTAACAAGAAAGGAAGTAACTAAGGAAGATGAAAAGCGAAAATTAATAAATTCAGTATAGAAACACAAAAGTTTCTTTCTTTCTTTAAAAATGCAATAAATTAGACAAACACTGAAAGCAATGTAAATTTATAAGAGATAAACTGCAAATTTCATTACGGATTAAAGAAAGATGTAGTAAATAAGCTGTTATATATGTTTATTTATATTATACATACATAATAAACTAAAATCATTATGTTAGATAGCTCTAACATTGTCTCTAACTACTCCCTTACTGTTCATGTTCATATAATTTCTTCTCTTTAAGTATGGACTGGACCTAGCAAAGAGCATCTAAAACATGCACTCCAGCAGATGTGATGGGATGTCATTTCTGAGATTAGGGTCCACAGAAGTGTCCAGCTCGCTGTCCCTGTCTTGCTGTCTTCTTGTTGGCTATGTTGGAAAGCCGCCTGCCATGCACTGAGATGTACTGTACAGAGGCTAATTTGGCAGGGAATGGAAGGGGCTGATCAATAATCACTGAAAAACGAGGCCCTCAGTCCAACAAAAGAAACAGAGAAACTGAATCTTGCCAAGAACTACAAGAGTGAACTCGTTAGAGGATCAAGCCTCGGGGGAGACCCTGTGCAAGAGGCACCCAGCAACCAAACCATACCCGTCCCTGACTCTCAGGAACTGTAAGTTCATCTTTCTGTTCTGAATCACTAAATCTTAGGGTAATTCATTACATAGCAACAGATTTTAAAGATGCAGGCATTAAAAAAAAAATTAGAGAAAGAAAAGTGCAGGAAATCTCAAAAGTGTTACATGTAATAGCACATAGATGCAATAGTGCTAAACACAATAGTGAATGATAACAGTAATTGTGTAGAAAAGATATTACTGCATGATCAAAGTTACATGTCTCACATTAGAAAATTGAGCATCATTATTTACCATAAAATAATTAAAAAGAAAAAAAAAATCACTACAACATATTCATAAGTGTCTAATAAAACCAACATCTGCTAAAGATAGAGACCAGAAACTACTAATAAGTATTATTAAATTAACAGAGGCATTTTTTAATATCTTAAAGCAAACATTATACTGAATGGTGAAAGTACTTATATTAAGTATTTCAAAGTATTTAGTTTAAGATCACAAATAAAACAAGGATGTCAGTTCTCTAGTCAAGATTTTACTTGAGGGTCCAGCCAGCAAAGTAAATTATTTTACTTAAAAGTAATATGATTAGTAAAGGACTAAAAGTAAGAAATGTAACTGTGATTTTTTTCTAATTGCAAGAGAAAAGATTGTTTTATTAAACTACACTGAACAATGAGTGAAAATGCTTGAAGTCACAAACTGGAGATATATGCAACACATAATTAGCAAAAAGTTAGTATGGATGATATGGAGATTCAACGCAATAATAAAAAAAAAGATCAGAAAGAAAATTGGCAAGATATATAAAGTACTTTGCAAAGGAAGACATACAAATGGCGCATAAACATGTACATTACCACTCAACTCACTGTTAATCAGAGAAATCAAAACTAAACTCACAATAGCAAGTCATTTCACACCAAGCAGATTTACAAAAATTAAAAGTCAGACGATATCTTGGGTTGTCGATCAAGCGAAGTAATGAGATCTCCAAACTATGACTGTGAACTAGCACAGCAATTTTAGAGAATAAATTAGCAATACTGCTAAAGTCGACAAACACAGCAGTTTTACTCCACAGCACGAGGAAACAAACACAAGAATATCCTCAGAGCATCCTTCTCCATATGAGAATCAACCTATATGATTCCAAACACTAGTATGGATGCAATTATTATACACACAAAATACAACATTCCACTCTAATCAAAAGGAATACTGTGAGATGCATTGGATGGATATCCTCATCATGCAATTGATTGAAAGACTAAAATCACAGATGAATTCCTTCAGTAAATTTTGTTGACATAAAATTCAGAAACGGAAAAAACTAAGTACTGTATACTTATGGGCACAATAGAGAAGATTATTGGTAAAAATGAGAATAATGAATTTTAGGGTTAAGAAAAAGGTTTGTGCTGAGAGGCACACTTGGAGCTCCGAAAAAAAGTAGTAATATGTTTTGTCTCTTATTCTAATAATGTGCGTAAGGGTAGATATTACTATTATTTATCTTTTGTGTATATATTTTAGTATGTACATTTCACAATAAAATTTTACAACTTTTAAATAAGTTTTTAAATTTAAGAAGTCTTGAAAATATTTACCTCATTTTTATTAAAAGTTATTTGTTGTCAGGTTCCAAAATAGTATTTTCTAGCAAAAACATCTTCTTCCTAATTGCTGCTTTGTAATGAGTAACATCTCTACTGTCTCTGAAAAAAAAATCAACCCTGAGATTTTATTGAAGGCATTCGTTACCATATGAGAAATGTCACATAGTATCTTTGAAGCTATTTTAGAATTTTTGTGTGTGAACTCATTACTTCAAATAAGATCATTCTCTATTTTTTACAGGATCCAAAGAGACTTGGATTTATGCTTTGTTAAAAAGGAAAATACAGGTATTCACATCAGGTTAATATCACAAATATAAAAATACAGACTCAGAGAAGCAAGATGCAATTTCTTTGAGATTTCAACCTACCCCTCTGAAAGTCATGCCAAAATGATTTGCTACCAACTAAAATGTGTGTCTATGTGTCTGTGTGTAAATGTGACAGTGTGTGTGTTGTATACGTGTATAAAGCTGATACCTAGAAACTATTCTAGTGCTATCTAAATGCTAACTCAGGAATTATGGAAACAATTGCAATTATTTAGAAATTTTTAGAACCAATGTATCTGACTAAATTAGTTTTGCCTAAAGTATTAGTAAAAGAGTCTATGTAAAAGCAGAAATACAGGAACTTTGGGTGAGTCCATTTAAATCACTTTATTCCAAAATGTGAATGCCATCACAGAATCCAAAATTATGTTTCCCCCTTTTTCAGCTGAAGAACAGTATTTTGAGCTTAGTTATAAACATTTAGATGGGCCTTCAAAAGTTTACATCAATTATTTTCTTTAAAATAATTCTTAATATGGATGGCATTCATTCAAATTTCTGCTCAAGTTCTGTTAAATCATAGTAAATTGCAAAGGATGTGGTTATGCCAATATGATTCTGAGTGATATATAGTAGACTAATAGGTGGTTGTTAATTGTTTTAAAAATGTACTTGAGAAGTATTTAATTTTGTTACAATGCCTTGCAAGAATTAAAATAACAAACAAACAAACAAAGAGAAAGGTATGCGTCAACATCTAAGTTGAGATGAGAAGTGTTTGCATCACTTTTGAGAACTTAACAAAATACTTATTATTTATAAGTGTCTTGCCTGGATCTTTACACACTCTGGTTAATTACAAATGTACTGATCTGACTGAGTGTGTTCAGTTGGTTGGCATATGGTGTTAGAGAGTCATCCTTTTAACTCCATAAGCACATTATTTTGTTCTTTACACTATTCTTTATACATATGGTGAAAACAACAACAAAATTATATATATATGAAATCAAGAGTACAAGTAATCAAGTTCTAATGTTTCAGTGTTCCTTATGACAATTACAAAAAAAAGATTGAATTATAAATTGTACCTGAAAATGCACAAATCCATTGTGGGGATTGGATTGGTGGGCATGTGCTAAAAGATTTTATGTATATAAATTAATGATAAACTGCTAAAGAAGTCTATAATGTTGTTCTTAAATATATGTAAAATATAAGATTTATGTTTGGGCTTTAATATTGAGCTAATCCCAATTTCTCAACCACTTATTTATATAAAAATATGGAGAAAATGATGACTATATTTATCACCATGAACCTAATAGTAAAAGATGATTTTATACTATGGTTTGATAAGAAATATCTATTAACAGAGAGGCAAATGCATCAGAATCAAGAAAAACTTTAAATGCTTTACCACATGAAAGAGTCGAGTTTAACATTATTTAAAATACTCGGTTCTGGACTGGCCATGTTTCTAAATACGTCCAGAAATACATTTTGAGGCAATAGCCTATCATCCCTCCTCCTATCACCGATCTACCGCTCTTCAGTCTACTCAGGGATAAGACAGCTCAAAATAACTGGAGGAGAAATAATGAGTAAAATTGTCATAGTGTATCCTTACTTTATTTTTCACTGCAAATTTATGAAGAAGGTACTAATTAATCAACGAAAAAGTTAGAGCACAGAGAAGGACAGAAGTTGTCCAAGTATTCACACAGGTGTGAAATAAGAGACATGCAGTCTGTCTCTAGCAAGACCAAAATATTTTCCAACGAAGGGCATTAGAAATGTATTTTTCTAAAATAGAGATAAAAAAATATTCTAGTTCACACCAGTACAGTTGCTTTACACACCAATTGTTTCCCTTAAGCTCCTGGCATTTTAGAAGCATTGATCAAACACCTGTGGTGCTTTAAACAATTATGAGATATACAACTCTGATATGGACACACCTAATTGCTTTTGGCAAGTCTCTGTTCAACATAAATATACATTTAAGAATACAACACCAGTAAAATTAATGAGTATAATCTAGAATCAGAATTAAGTAGAGAATTACTACTGGATATTCAACAGAAACAGGAAAAGGAAAAGGCCCTCATCTTTCTGGAATCTTGTCACCACCTGTCAAAAACAGAAGGTGTGGAAGCTTTGATGAGGTCCAGTTAGTGCAATGGATGGATCGAAGCGTCACACTGATAGGATCAAAGGCTACAGAACGAAGTGGTCATGTTGTGCGCCAGATTTGAAACCGCGGCACTGATGAGAGGTTCTGCAGGCTGGAACAGGGAAGCTTTGATTAGGGCACCTTGTTTGTAGGGCGCAGGCATCAAAGTGGCAAATGCGCCTGGATCAAATGGGGCAGAAGGCAATGGGTAATGGAGCAATCAGCGCTCACTGGAATTTAAGCAGAAAGGTTGGTGATGTGCTGGAAGCCAATGTTCACATCCCCATCTGGCAGCTGGGAAGAAGAGAAGAAAAGAAAGAGGAGAAACAGAAGAAATTGTGATCCCTGGAAAGCCAGCTGATTATGACACAGCCAAAGGATCAAATCGCATTTCGTGGGATTTGAAAACGAACGCATTTTGAGCTGAGCAGTATCACCGATTATGTGCCGGAACTGTGCTTGATGTATTCTTGTTCTTTCTTAGTAGTTCTGTTGTGATTTTTAATACAAGTAGATTATGTTTGAATTTGCACCCATGCCAACCTGTATTTGTGAGAGATGTTTTTGTGTTGTGTTACCTTTTTGGAGGACATTACAGGAATAAGATTCATTTTTAGTTAAATCTCACTTACTGCGTTTCGAGGGATTTCACACTCCCTGGAAATCAATTGCACTGGAACGTTAAGTCTGCGGGCATCTGTCGAACTCCTTCGACTCCATTCCCTGTTTTACCTCATTCAGGAGTTACTGTGCTTGTAACTAACAAATAAGCATACTGTATCATTGAAATATGTAAGTAAAAGATTCCTTAACATAGCATACTGATGCTTCAGATAAAAATATAGAAATAGGTTTCATTGTATTATTACAATTACATTAACTATCCTGTTTATCATTATAACTAATGTTAGTAGAACCAGAACACAATTCTTTTTTCCAAGGACCTGTGCTAGTTGCTTTATATCTATTTGCATTCATCCTCACTACAGCTTTAGAAATGGGTATTGCCACAATGGGCTAAGATCTGATGATGTGAGGGGGAATGTACTTTGCAAATCGAAGGGAAGTTAGTCCTTGTGAACAAGAGGCAGAGACATATTGCTGGCTTACAGTTTCTCCTTTGTTCCTCACCTTTGCTCTGGCCACCCCTTCCTCAGAGGAGTCAACTCTCCTCCTCCCTGACTGAGCACCTGGTCCTCTGACTTGCGTTAGCAAATGGAATAGGCAGAGACGTGACCAAAGTAGAGATGCTAAGTGCGTTCATGGTGTTTGGCTTTCATTCTTGCTTTTTGCCCATCATTTTGAGAACACACCCTAAAGAGCTACTGCTCTGAGCCAATCAGCGGATAGGTAGATCAGACAGGAATCAACTGCAAAGTCAAGTCCAGCTGAGCTGTAAACTGAGCACAGGAGAACCATGACTTACGCGCTAAATAATGAGCAACACAAATTTGGTATAAATCATTATGCAGCATTATGCGTATCTGTATGTACACAGAGAGGTCACCGATCAAGTATTTACAGTTCTTTGACTGAATACATTTCTCCTTTTAAGCAGAGATTATGGTTGTTACTCGGTTACTGTTACTTCCTGTGGTATTATTCTGCTCTCCTATTTTCCCCACAAGGGCTTTGCATGGGTTACTAACTTGGCAAATCTCTGCAGAATGCATTTAGAGATTTGTTCTCACAAGAGCAACAGGGGGTGGAGAAACCTACCTCCGGTGCCTCTGGAGCACAGAGTGATGCTGATTATACATCTGTTGTCAGGGCTTCAGGAGAGCAGCGTCTTTTTAGAAATCTGAGATTTGTTTATTGCACTATTATTTTAGATCACTTTAAAAGGCAAGTTTGCATTTTAGAACAAACCTATTTTTTCATCGACTGTGTGGAGCTCCAATGTGGGCATGTTAATTAAGAGGCGGATTTATGTTTTAAAGGTACTATTGATATGCTTCTAGACATGAGAGAAATCTCTGCTAATGGTGAAGGTATTGGGTGTTAAAACCTTGCCCCCCAAAATAGTTACTCATTGCAACAAAACTCTTTGTTCAGTAATTAAAATGGATATTTTGGAAATATGAAGGGAATTGAAAAAAAAATTGTTTTTTTCAACAATGAAGTGAATAGAAGATTTAATAAAAATTAGAAATCATAGGTATATAAACATTATAGCATAAAACCAAAGTAGTAAATGTGGAGGTCAAGAATGAAGAAATTCTGTTCATTCTTTCGGATATTGTTTTAATCTCATGACCATAAATTACAAGGTAACTGAACTGATTTTTTTTTTTTTAATTATGGAATTCAAATGCTTGGGGAAAAATTTGCACTGTATTAGAATTTATTTGTTAATAAGGGTGAGGAAATATCTTTTAACAAAAGGTAACACTATAAACATAACACTTCAATTGATGATTTATCAACACAAATTAATAACCTCTTCCAAATATGTTTACTGATATTTTGATTCACACACATAACAATGTCGGGAAGTCTGCAAAAGACCTAATCACACAAAAAAGATCAGCAGTTAGTAAAGATTCTTTCAAGTAAGGTACCTTATAGCCCATAATATTAGATTATAACATTGATTAATTTAGTCAATTTTGTACTAATTGTGAAAAGCATTAGGCATTTTACTAGTAAAAAGACAGCTCATTTTACAAAAATTGAGACATAGCATGATAATTTAGACATAGTAATTATATTTTCCATATCCAATTGAATGAATATATATTCAGTAATTTAAGATGATATTCTAGTATTACATAAAATTTATAATTCCCACTCCATAAAATCACAGTTACATGTTTAGTGTATTTCAATTTTCAAGTGTTGTTTTTTTGTTTGTTTTTTTACTAAATGATTGAAAATCAATATGCAACTCACCCTCAACATTAGAAGCCTAGGTCATGATTAAAATTGACAAAATTGATCAGAAAACTTCAATAATGAATGTGTTAATCAGATTCCAATACATTAGATTTATGCTCAAATATAAAAAAAAGTTAAGATTGTATTTAAAGACTGTTATTTTTTCTTGCCTGTACCAAGGTAATTAAAATTGTGTCATAATTTACATAGTTTATGACATGAAATGACACATATCTTACATACTTTGGTGCTATAAATATGACTTCAAATGTAAATATTTGCAATAAAACATATGTTTTTTTTTATTTATTTATTTATTTTTATCCTCACCCGAGGATATTTTTCCTTTTTTTTTTTTGTACAGATAGAGTGGGAGGGAGAGGGAGGAAGGGAGAGAGAGAGAAAAACATCGACGTGAAGGGACACATCGAGTGGCTGCCACCCGCACGACCAACCAGGGCCGGGGACAAACTGCAACCGAAGTACGTGCCCCTAGCGGGAACCGAACCCGGGTCTCCCCGGACCGCAGGCCGACGCTCTAACCGCTGAGCCAAACTGGCCAGGGCACATACGTTTTTATTTAAAAAATAGCCTTGTGATGTAAAACAAGAAATATTTGCTATGATTCATAATAAGGTATAAAAAATAACTTTATTTTCTTATCTCTATGTTTTTATTATTAGAGAGAGGAAGGGAAAGAGAGATAGAAACATCAATGTGAGAAACATCAATCGTCTGCTTCCTGCACGTCCCCTACTGGAGAGCAAGCCCAACACCCGGACATGTGCCCTGACCAGGAATCGAACTGGGACCTCTCAGCCCATGGGACGATGCTCCATTCACTAAGCCACACCAGCCAGACATTTTATTTTATTTATATTCTTATTATTTCTTATCATAAACAGGAATTTTGAAATGACTATATTTGATTTGAGAAGGCTAATATGCTACCTAAAATTATTGGAATTAAGTTATTTTCTAAAAATGTTATTATAGTTGATTTAATTAAAACTACTGAAACGAATGCTTTAATTTTGAAGTTGATAGATATTATTTCATACAAATTACTTTAACAGCAGTCTTAGACATGTCTTTTTAAACTGCAAGAAATATATAAAAATTAAATAATACCCTAGTGAATTTCTACACCCATTCCTCCATTCATTTACTCTTTCCCTTTCATTAGATTCTTATTGAGTGCCTATAATTAGATGTACGGCTGTGAAATAAAAAGAACATTTATACAAAGTCAGATGCTTTCCATTTGCCCCCCAGTTTGAACATCTGCAACATGGGAAATGTGAGACCTGACCCTGTCTTTCCTTTAAAGATGAGATGAGTTATATCAAAGGATCAAGCGCAGTGCAAGGCATGTGGTAGGCATCTGTGGGAATTTAGTAACTATTAATAATTTTCATTTGTCTGTACAAGGCCCCATTATTTGATATAGCCTAGTGGGCTTGCTTTTCCATTCATACAATGTGTAGAAAATGGCTTAATATTGGTAGCCTAGATTCCTGTGAAAATGTAAAGTCGTAGGCATTGGGCTTGATTGAACTGGTCATGTGAACCCAAATCAAAGGAACCACTATTAAATTCAGAAAAGTCTATGTTTGCCATTGAAGCTATTAAAACCTTTAGATATTCCAGGGCAACTTGTCTCAAACTATCGAGATTAATGTGGGGGTTATGTTTTGTTTGTTTAGAGACTGAGTAGTGTCATCTACCATATTCACCACCAACACCATCAACTAATGCAATAATGTATGTAAAATATATCTCAATAAAACCTGGGGAAAAGTAAAAAGTAAAAATTTTTATAAAGAAGAAGAGAAAAACAACCCACTTGATTCCAGATGTGATCTGGAATAATAAATCTTACACCATATATTTATTTAGCTGATTGTGGCTGATGCATCAACTCAACAAACACTTACGCTGTAGGAAATTATACTTTGTTGGTTATCCACAGTCCTGTTACTTGGATTGTAGTACTTGGAGGTTTGAAATTAGTGTTTCCTTCATTTGTGTGTGATTATAAATATAAACCAGGCAGCCTTGATATTAAAAGCAAAATATTAAATCTAGTCTTCATCTACTTTGAAATTTACAATGAAAATATTTTGGAGAGCAGAGAGCTTACTTTTCTTATTAATCCTTCAAAACTGAGCAGCATCTATGTCTAGTAAATGCTTTTCATCATATATCTTTAAAATATCACACCTGCATGTTACAACTTTGAGGGTTCAATGACTTGGCCAAAGCAATCGTTTTGTTTTACATCTGCCGTAGCTTTTCAGTGTGGAAAGTTTCCGGTATTTGTGGAAGAAGCTGTTTATTAGAATGAACATCAAACTGTTGCTTTTCCAGGATAAATTTTCTTTGTAATTGCTACTGGCATTAACAGTCTTCTTTGAAACTGCGCGTAGAAAACTGACTGATGGATTGATATGCAGAATAATCAAAAGAGCTACTGGAGATAATGACATTTCTTTATAAGAAACTGCATGAGGAAGATTTTCCCTTTGAGCAAGATGATGACTAACTACGGCTAGAAAGTTTCGAAAGGGTCTTCCTTCCCCTTTTCCGCCTAAGGCAGAATTATGAGCTCAAATGGGCTTTGTCCCTTGCAAGATATTTGCTTTCCTGAGCAATTCTTCGTTTAATGGGCATCACAAGAACTGAATTCTATCGTGGGAAACAGCAGCTCAGCATTTGCTCACGTTCTGACTGCTCTGGAAAACAATCAGATGTTCTTGCACACAACAGTCACAGCATTTCCTTTCACTGAGTATGTCGGTCGGCGTTTTACAGGCTGATGAAAGTGATGGGATTGGAATGGTGGTTTTTGCACGCACTGTCCTCCATTCATTTTTACACGTTCCTGCGAGTGTAACGTGGCAGTAAAAATAAACCCACGTTCTTACTGCGACAGTGTGTGAGCTTAAATAGCTCCTGGCACTACCTTTTTCTCACGTTATTAGCATTGTCTTTGTAGGCATTTATTTAGGTTTCAGGTCTAATCTGATGAAGAAATAGGTCAAAAAAATATATGACTTACTCAAACAGCGAACACCCATATTGATTAGCATTCTTTCTTACCACTTGCAAACAGATTTTTCCCTTCATTTCTTCTTTCTTATACCTTTCGGTGACCTGTTCCCTCCCTGGGTTATCCCCAACATCCATCTCTTTTATCCCTGTATTTACCTTCCCAGGCAGAATCAGAGTTTAGGATGGTAAAACTGATGTTGATTAGAGGAAAAAGATGATCTGATGCTATAGATTAATGCTATCGTCAGTTTTTTCTCAAGTACTTGTTGGTTTTTTCCTAAACACACACACACACACACACACACACACACACACACACACACACAAGTGCACAAGACTCCAACTAGCCTTCTCGAATGGTCCTGACCAATAGACACATGAGACACAAGCCACACATCTCATTTTAACATTGCTAGCGATCACATTAAAAAATAAAAAGTAAAAAAACAGGTAAAATTAATTTTAATGATATACTATTTAAACCAATAACTTCAAAATATTATCCTTTCAACATGTAACCAAGACAAACCATTAGCGTGATATTTTTACATTGTGGTTTTTTTTTTCTGTCCTGGGTCCTTAAACCCAGTTATTTTACACTGGCGGTATTACAGGGCAAGTGTGCGGGAGGCCCGGCGGGCAGTACTGACTTTGCCAGGGGGCGTCTGAAGAGCAGCCATTCCGGGCCCTGTGCATTTTCCGAGTCCATTTGTCCAGCACACCTCTCAGCTCTGTGAACCACTTCCTATCAAGCCAATACACGTTTTTTCTTCTTAATTTTTTTGTTTGTTTGTTTTATTTAGCATTGTTTTGCAACTGGGAACCCTGATTGATATGAACTTGTATCTCTTTCAACTCGTTTTTTCCTGCATACATTTAAAGCATCCTTAATGAACAAAACTATTATTAGTTTGTTCTAAATAAATTGTAGTCAGCCATGCTTATCAAATTAACAGCCCAATTAGCTAGATATACTGCTGCATGCATAATACACGGTTGAGCTGAAATGCAATGATAAGACTCTAGCTTTAACCTTACCCTTTATTTCTTTCCTTAGCAGATTTCTTGATGCTACCACATAAGTTTTGCTCTTTTCCAGGCTCTTCTCTTTTTTACACTTAATTTGACTTGATTTTCGTGTGCATAATGGTAAAAAGGCACTCTTAATAACTCTTTCCAAGATATTCTTTAAACAATGCTGGGGATTTATCTGCAAAGTAAAAAGTTGTTTATGGATCCACCTTGTCTAAAATTCTTTCAAAGCCCACATCCTCCTGGCCTTATAAATGTTCGGGTAATATCCAAACTCCTCGGAGTGAGTCTGCGGCTTTTCAATTTGGGACCTTACCTTCATATCCAGAATCATGTCTAAGTGCCCCTCATTTCAAAAATGACAGTCATATGAATTTTCTGTGACACATTCTTGTCACAGAGCAAGACACACGTCTCACATTCTTACAGCTCAGGTAAGCACTTAATTTAAAAACTTCCACAATACCTTTATCACAGTATTTCAGTATTTATTATATGGTACTATAATTCTTGATTCATTTTTATGTCCTCCCTTATATATATTAAAATTTCTGGAAAATAAACTCAGTAACTGTTTATTGAATAAACTGAAAGGTAAATAGGCAAATCAGCAAGAAAACAAATGTAACAAAGATATACATATCTGTTTTAAAGTTCATCATAACTGATGAGATCATTGTTCCACTCTGTGGCATTCGTTGGAGAAAAATCACTTGCACTTTGAAATTGGACCTGAGTCAGAATAATTGTTCTGTCACTTAGGAGTCTTATGATTTCAGGGATGTTTCATGACCTCTCCGAGGCCAAATTCCATGATCTCTGCCATGGAGATAAAATTAGGAGAGACATAACAAAATAGTATATAGCATGCTCAATGTAACACTTAACTTTAGTCAATTTGACTTTGTGTCCATTTTAATATTTGTTAAGAATATTTAATATTTTGATTATGTAATAAATCTTAGTTCATAATAAATATGAGTTCTTAATGACAACTTTTTGTTTGATCATTGTAAATTCTGTGAAACAAGGTGTCAATACCTAAATTTGCATTTATTTTCTATATATCCACTTGTCTAGAAGCAGTAAGGCCCGATTTGCTCATTTGCACTAAATTTGGTATTTTGATCTTTTCAATAACTCTTTCCACTTAGGCATCTAATATCTTTGTTCAATTTTTGTCTGTTTTCATATATGTATATGTGTGTGTGTGTTTGTCTAATGTAAATAAATCCACTTTCCTTTCTCATTGTTTAGTATTGTTACCTTTCATTTACTTAAGTAAGTGCTAAGAATGTATCTCTAGAAGCACTTATTTGAATAAAGAATAAAATGCCATGACCTTTGGTCTTAATGACATTTTCTGGCACAATGAGAATCACACTATCTCCTAGAGTTAGACGAATTTTTAAAACTTTGTATGAACATGTGTATGTTCATTTAGATGCTAATTGGTAGTGGCCAGGAGGGCCTAATCACTTAGTTCCACTCCTAATTTCCGGACTTCTTTGATAAATCTCTCTAAATTCTTAATGTCTTTAAAGCAAACAAAAAGATGTTTAATATTCTAATTAGATGCTTTCCTGGTGGTTCAAAGAGGAACTGTCCTGATTGAATTCCTTTTATTTGCTAAGATTTTAGTCATTTTCAGAGTATGTTTTCTATTATTCATGCATAAATGAATTTGAAATATTTTTCCAACTATGACTTTAGTATTAAGATCACGCTGTGTTGTTATTATACATTATCATGGCTTCACCACTGCACCTGCTCTATCTCGCAAGTAGTCATGAGTACAGCCATGATCTGACATTCAATTTACTGGGTAAAAAGGGTAAATTTTGGGTTGTTCTTTCTCTCATGTTTGTTGTATAAAATCATATATGTGAGATTAAACATGTTTGATTTTAAAAATACTGAACATGTTGGTAATTGAATAATAAATTATGCCTGATTATAAAGAAGTAGATGGATTGTCAAAATATTCATTCCTTATAGGTGCTATGTGTGTTTCAATATCATCATATGTTACAACTTTAATTCTTATTAAATTTTATAAAATATATTGACTTTAATGTCATTTCAAGAATGAGTTCCTATGAGGGGACATTGATGGCAAGTAATGTCACAGAACTGACCAAGTGCAATTGCCAGGTATTGACATTTTACTGAAAGTAGCAACTTTTATGACAATAGTAATGTAATTTACAAAAAAACAAGTACCTGAGTTAATTTAACTGAGTAATATTCTGTGCACAATGAAAGAGGAAAATAAATTCCATTATATTCATGGACTTCTGAACATGTTATGACATAAGATAATTGCATTTCTTGAAACAGTCACTTCAGTTTTATCCATTACCTATAAAACCAAAGTCTATTGCTTCTTAGCATTTTGTCATATAGTTAACTTACAGAGGTGACCTTGAAATTGAAGAAATATAAGAACTACAGGTATAAAATTCAGTTTTTCAGCAATTTCTTAAAATTGAGGACTCATATTAATATTATTGTTCTGAATATTACTATTGTACATTTAAAAAATCCATGAGTAACACCACATGAATTAGGATCATATTTTCATTCAGAAATATGAAAAAAAAAGACTATTTGGGTTAATTAAAAATCAAACAATGATCTATTGTCTTTCGGCATAGGACACAGAGGCCTTAAATCAAATCTCTCTGAGACAATACTTCTTTCTCCTATATTTTCAAATTAAACACTGTTAAAGCCCAAGTCTTTCTTTTTTCCCTGTTATTATTACTCCTCATGCTAAAACTCTTATTAAATGAGTAATCACTAAAACAATAACATGTTCACAAGCAGAATTCATGCTAGGGTAGAAATAAGGGGCTTGGAAAGTGGAAAACAGAGGTGCGTGACCCAAGCTTACCCCGAGAAACCTCTTCTACGCTGAAATGGGAAGATGCGTACATGTCCACTAGGTGATGAGGGAGGATCGAAACATAACAAACATGGAACATGCCTGTGTGGAGGGAAGCGGATGGGGGCACAGACCAAGGACAAAGTCGAGAGTGGTGGGAGAGACAGCTGGAGGGGGGCAGGGAGCAGACCCTGGAACCGCGGGTCCACCATGTCTAAGACTGCACATTTTATCCAAGGACAAATGGGGACCTATTGAATGCTTTGACTTTTTAAAAAGTAGTGGGGGTTTCCCAGGGTATATTTGAATTTTAAAAACCACTTTCACTGCAAAATAGGGAAGTATGAGAGAGGAGGTTAAGAGGAGACCCACCGTTCTCCTATCTTCCATGGATTTATCTAGTTTCACCTGTATTCCTATTCCCTAGACTGTCTTCCTTCTAAAAGGTTCTTGGAATAAAATGTAGCACTGATATAATATTTATCTTTGCATAATGTTTTTTATGCTAGGCATGGAGAGAGCACATATGAATCTATTGTCTTACTTCCAGTATGTAAAAAGTGGGTAGATTTATCTGGGGACATTTTCTGGAGTTCATAGGTAGATGCTATTGATTCCAAGTTGCCAAAGACTATAGAAACCATATAAAGTTACCAAATGCCCAAAGTGTGCAATTATTTCGGATTTGAGAGGTAAGGTCATATCTTCAGGCTTTACTGTCTAAAATATTTACATATTTCAATATTTCTTGTCATAAGGGATGGATTATGATGTTGGGAAACTGCAAGCACTGACCCTTGTTATTTATTTATTTTATCCTCACCCGAGGACATTTTGCATTCATCCTCAGATAGAGAGGGAGGGAGAGAGGGAGGGAGAGAGAGAGAGAAACATCCATGGGAAAGAGACACATTGACTGGTTGCCACCCACAGGACCCCAACCGGGCTGGGGACAAACTGCAACTGAGGTACGTGCCCTTAGCGGGAACTGAACCCAGGACTCTCTGGTTTGCAGGCTGACGCTCTAACCACTGAGCCAAACCGGCCAGGTTGCAAGCACTGACCCTTTTTAAATGTTTTTATAAATGTATTCATCAACTGGCCTTGTGTCTCTACATGCCTGTCACCTTCCCCCAATACTGGAATTTCCAGTCAAGCCAGATTTTCTTTGCCCATTTTACATACTTACAGTGAAACTCAGGACACCAGAACTACAGAAGAGAAGCTGTATCACCTTTGAAAATCACTGATGAATTGCAGCTTCCTAAATATCATCAAGACACATAGATATTCCTTCTTTTCCTCTAAAAAATAAAATTCAATCAATATGCATTCTGTTTGAAAACTGAGTCCCAGGTGTGTGTGCATATGTGTTTTATCTAACTATATATTTTTTCTGTTAGAAAGTTAATACTCATTAATGTAAACAAAAACATAAAATTATTTAAAAATACTGAAACAAGATAGAGGAAAGAATTCTGATCAAATTAACGCTTTAAAGAGCAATTCAAATAATTTTGTTGAAAAGCCAATAAAAAAAGTTTGGCATGCAGCAAGTTAACAAGGTAGAAAGAGGACCAGCAGGGAGTATCAAAAAACACAAAGAAATACATTTTCATGGAAAGGGAAATTATTTTATTTAACTGTATACCAAATCATGAAAAGAAGAGAGAGAGAAGGAGAGAAAAATTTTATTTATTTTTTCTATTTTAGAATATAGATTTTGATCTGTCCTTTGGAGTGGGCATTGATACTTCCAGAGAACTCAGGGAAGGAAATTATTTCAACTGCTCCCTTCGAGGCTAAACCATCCATTGTGTTTCAAAAGACAAAAGCTCTCTTTTCAGTAGGATAAAGCCTTCTTGTGTTGTTAAGAACTGGGGCTGATTCTTTCCCTCAGAATCTTTATTGTGTAGGCTATGTTTTAATTGATAAAGTCCCTGTTTTTATAAAAGTTAGAGATTACTAATCACAGAAGTAGGAATAAAATTCCAACTATGGTAAATTCCATAAAAAGAAGTACACAGTAAATTAAAATGTTTCAATTCTGTTATGAAAAGTTATAGAAAGTATAGATAAGAAAGTATAGACTGAGCTGAGAGATGAAAGATGAGAGAGGTCAGATCATTCTGTTATCAGCAATTAGACATGGACGATGAGCCTGGTACAGAAACTCACCAGGATAGAAAGCCCCGAAGTCTAACAAGGGGTAAAACTGGAAAAGCAAGAACTCTGCCCCCAGGGTAAGCTATCCTCCTCTAGCATATCACTAGTCATGCAGTTGGCCATTCGGTTTAGACTCCCCTGACTTTTACTCCATAAATATAACATCTAGGCCTGAGTTGTAGTTCATCTCCAGGCCAGAAAAGCAGCAAAAACAGACAAGGACCAGCTGCACTGACTAATGATACCCTGCCCTGGCTCCAACACCCTTCTTCAATCCACTGTCTTAAGTGTGTTTTTGTTGCGGCCGATAAATTCTTGCTTGCTTTGCTGCTACACTTGTTTCTTGATTGAAATCTTTCCTTCAAGAAGACAAGAACCAAGATCTCGTCATCTTGCCAGTAATATATGTGGTGCCATGGCCCATATTATTCTTACTGTGATGCGTGTTTTTCATCACTGGTAAGCTGGTTGTCCTTGCCACCTTAGCTTGAAGGACCTAATTAACTGTTTCCTTCTTCCCTGCAACCTGTCATTTGTCCATGAGGTTTTCTCTCTCTCTCTCTGAGGATTGCCACACTCTGCAGGCACACCATGAGCATGAGCATTTAAAAGCCTCAAGGGCTGTCACCACTGGAAGATTCCCATGACAGAATGAGTTGGTCATGGACCAGGGAAGTTTGCACTAGGCACCCTGCCAACTGCAAGACAATGTCCATGCACCCAGGAATACTGTACAGTCACACAAAGTCCTTCCCTGTGGCTTTTCCCTGTCAGGTTACTAGTTTCAATGGGGAGAGAGAGATCCTTGCCCTTTGGCTGGAAGGATGTTCTTTTCTTCCCTTTCTCTTCCTTTGTGTTTGGAATTAAATTCAGGCTGACTTTCTTTGAGCTTTTTTCAAAATCCTCCAGGTGGAGCTAAGGATTAAGGGTTGAGAAGAACCTAGGCTATAGATAAGGCTCAAGATAACTAAGGACAGAGACAAAAGGGGGATTGCTGGTTTTTAACTTTTGCTTTTCAATTGGAATTGCTTTCTGAGGGTCTGAACAAAACATTTTTCTACATAAATGAGAGCTGAACTTGTTCACTCCAAAGATGAGGGGCACATCCCCCCTCTAGCCTGAATCTCAGGTACTTGTAGGCAACTAAGAATCCCTGTGGAGGTGTCAGAAGGTGTGCCTTACCATGTGCAGGAGCCCTGTAGAGAGTCCCAACTCAACTATAATCAATTATTTGACTTGTCTGAGGAGTGCCCATAAAGGTTGGTTTCCTAGCGCACTGAGTCCTCATGGCTGCATTAGACAGCCAGGGAGAGAAACTGAGGCATGTCAGAAGGTTTGAGATGAATCAGCATATAAAAGCTCCTTGGAGCTCAACCCACAATATCCCCAGAAATTTGTGCATACCCTGCAGATCCCCAAATAAAACTAAAATCAACATGGGAAATTGTGCCTTTGGGGCTAGAAACTCTGAGACCCCACCCCTATTAATACTTACAATTAACAGAAAGACGTATTTGCAAGTACTGAAATGAGAAAAATTAACTATAAGTGATTTCAACTTAAGATGGTCAAAATGTAGCTCTTTTGAAACCTAAATTAATTTTTGCACAATTTAGAAATAAAAGCCTGTTCTCAAACTGAAACTGGATGAACGAAAAGCTTATCTCGACGGGAAGTTAGAGGCTTCTAGAAGAGGCACAGATAAATTGCACTTAGGTTAGAAGAACCAGAAAGACTGGTTTTAAGTGAGAGGGGAAACAGACATTGTATACATTTCCCTTGTGTTAGAACAGAGTTAAGCAATCTGCCAAAAGACTTCCCTGACTTGCTCTGGGGTCCCAATGGAATTGCGAAGAAATTTAATTTAACTGTTAAGTGAATATGGTCCTGGCTTTTCTGACCTATTTCAATTAATCTACCTACTGGTTTCTAGGAGCAAACAACAGAATTCCTAGATGGGCCTGCTGGGAAACCCCTGCAGGAGAAGTCTGTTTTCACTGGAGAGCCAGGTCACCTAAAGAAGGGCTATGGAAAACTGAAAAGGGACGAAAGAGAGCCCTGGGCAGACTCCTTCTGCGCACTTAGTCATCCCCAGTGGGGCCTCCACTTTTTCTGGGAATTTCAGAAATTAACAAGAGGACAACAGTGAGTCACGTCCTTGTCAAGCACTGCCTTACTAGGTCTCTTTATGCATCTGAGGAAGGGAAAGATAAGAGACGCACTGGCAAGCTCAGTTGCTCAAGATTAGGTTGTGCACCCAAACCCCAGCAACAAGGGGTCGGAGAGGAAGGAGATCCCATCGGTGAGTTGAGAGACATGATCTCTCACATGAGACTGGGGTGGGTTACAGAGTAAGGCCAGCTGAGTCTGGAAACCCAGGCACGAAGCAGGGGACACTCTCCTTTGAGCCCACTATAGGCAGAGGGGGAAGACAGGGATGCCTGTTTCTTCTATACTCTCCGCTATTCTTTTCCAGATAGGAAACCAATCCTCCATTCATAACTCTCTCCTGGAATGCATCCTCAAGAATTGGTTAAAATTTGACCACCTAACCTTAAAGAAAAAGAGATTAGTCTTCTTTTGTAATTCAACATGGCCCCAGTACAAGCTGGGGAACAGATGGCTGGGCCAAAGAATGAAGCTTTAATTTTCACACCATTGTCCAGCTAGATCTTTTCTGCCATCATCAGGGCAATGGACTGAAGTCCTATACGTTCAAGCCTTATAGCCTTAAGGGACAACCCAGACATTTGTAAGACTGTGTGGCAGTCCCAGGGAAATGGACAGAGGTCCCATATACCCAAGTCTTTATGGCTCTCAAGGATGACCCTAAGCTATATACTACCGGTAAACTACACCTCTCTGCAATTGCTACAGAGCCTCAAAGAGAAATGTACCCAGATGGGAAAAAGAAACATCCAAAATGAGCAAATAAAAGTGTCAATTCTTTGCCAGCAGTTGGGTGGCAACTCACATCTCGAAATATTAAAAACTACTATCCTTGTTTTACAAATAAAGACTTTTCAGGACTAGAGGTATGGTTCCAGAAACAATTCAAAGCCCACCAAATCTTATCTGGACCATCTTTTAAAACACAAGTTTTTGGAAAGTAATCCCTATTGTAAAGGAAAAGAACAACAATAAAGCCATCTGAGCAGATCAAATTAACTTATTTCAGCTAAAAAACATTAATCGCTGCACAAATTTTAAGTTCACCTGCCAAATTTCCAGGTAACTTGTATTAGATTAACATGCTGGGATTTCATGTCCTAACATTTCACATCACCTGATCACCTTATGATGAGGAAACCTTCTCCTCTATACCCGAGTTACTCACAGTCATTAACATAGGGTGAGGAGAAGCTCTTATAGCTGGAATCTGAGGCTAAATTAAAGCACATTAAAAACAAACAAATTAGGAACAGTGAGGAATGACAATTCTATTAAGATAATATTAGCTACTGTTTGTTTAATGTGTATCTAAGTTACACACTTTGATAAAACTTGTACATACCCTAATTTTATTCTCAGAATAGCCATATTTAGATATCACCACTATATTTTGGATGTTAGAGGTTATAGAATTCGATCAAGTTCATTTAGCTATATTATGTGGGTTCTCAAAATTCACATCTGATATACTTATCAACAGTGTTGAGTGATAAAAGCAGGTTGAAAAGATGCCATGGAATTTGACATTTGGATGCCTTCTAAGGCCACTGTTCACACAGTGGTGGGAGAGGAAGTCACGTGCTGAGGGACAAGAAGTGGGAGAAAGGCGAGAAAGTGAGCAGTAAACACTTGTTTTATTCATAAGAAAGTGCATTGCAAGGAAAATGGTGGAGATTGAGGTCAAGACAAAGGAAATTATTTTATCCTGAAGAGATTGAGTAATGCATTTGAAGGTAAAGAAGTAATGACAAGAAGTAGATTGAAGAATCCAGAGACAGAAGATATAAGTAATGTCAGAATTTTTTAGAGGCGGCAGGCAGCGCTGTGATTGATAACGGCCTGGCGGAGTGATTCGCCTGAGACAGGAGAATGATAGCTCTTCCTTTGATGCAGAGGGGGGACGGAAGACCCGCTGAAAACAAACATCCAAGCAAATAACTGCCAAAGCTCCTGTTTTCCTTCAGAACAACATAAACATTCCTTATTCTGAAATCCAAGCTCTCCATTAATTGGTGTTAATTCTCACTTACCTCTCATCATTTCACAAAATGATCCTTTGTACAGGCTAAACCACTGTATCTACTGCTACTGCAGTCTCTCGGTACAGCTCCTGTTTTTCTCATTTCAGTGTTTCTTTCTTTCATATTAAACAGCATCAGCATTAAATATAAAATATTCTTTATGAAATTTGTAAGTTTCTGTATGAATCAATTCAATTCAGATTCAAAGTAGGTAAATTCAGATTCAAAGTATATAAAGTGTATTACTTGGAAAGCAGAATTTAGCTTTCTGGGCAAAAAACACATGTTTGAATGTATAATTGTTTTAATAATCAATAGAAATGTAGCTTTGTTCAATTATGTTCAATTAAGCAAACATTTGAGTACAAGACACATGTGAAGCACTGAGTATATAGATATAAATGAGGCACAGAAAATTTTCCTTCAGGAACTATGTTAGATTTGTATTGAATACTTTAGTTAACACACTCATTTTTATTCTCTTAGATTAAAAATATAAACTCATGCTAAAAAATGAAACTAGACCATCAACTTACACCCTACACAAGAATAAACTCAAAATGGATAAAAGACTTAAATGTGACTCATGAATCCATAAAAATCCTAGAAGAAACTGTCGGCAACAAAATTTCAGACATCATACGCAGCAGAATTTTCACTGATACATCACCTAAGGCAATAGAAACAAAGGAGAAAATGAACACATGGGACTACATCAAACTCAAAAGCTTCTGCACAGAGAAAGATACAATCATCAAAATGGAAAGGCAACCCACTGTATGGGAGAGCATAATTGCCAATGATATATCAGATAAGGGGTTAATTTCCAATACATATAGAGTGCTCATACAACTCCACAAAAGGAAGACAAAAAACCCAATTAAAAAATGGGCAGAGGAACTAAATAGACACTTCTCCAAACAGGACATACGAATGGCTAAGAGACATATGAAGAAATGCTCATCATCACTAATCATCAGAGAGATGCAAATTAAAACAACAATGAGGTATCACCTCACACCTGTCAGAATGGCCGCCATCAACAAATCATCAAACAAGAAGTGTTGGCGAGGGTGTGGAGAAAAGGGGACTCTAGCACACTGCTGGTGGGAATGCAGACTGGTGCAGCCACTATGGAAAACAGTATGGTGTTTCCTCAAAAAATTAAAAATTGAACTTCCATTTTACCCAGTCATCCCACTTCTAAGAATATACCCTAAGAAGCCTGAAACACCAATCAGAAAGAATATATGTACCCCCATGTTTGTAGCAGCACTATTTACAATAGCTAAGATCTGGAAACAGCCCAAGTGTCCGTCAATAGACGAAGGGATAAAAAAGCTGTGGTACATGAACACAATGGAATACTATGCAGCTATAAGAAAGAAAGATCTCTTATCCTTTGAGACTATATGGAGGGACCTGGAAAATATCATCCTAAGTGAAACAAGCCAAACAGAGAAAGACAAGTATCATATGATCTTACTTATTTGTGGAATATAATGACAATAACAGTCTGAGGGATGGGGTTGTCCCAGAGATGTAGAAGTGGGGTACAAACTGACAATCCCCAGAAGAGGGGGTGGTGGGGGAGAGATAAACCACAGAACTTATATGCATGTATGCATGAACAGTGGACATGGACAACAAACTGGGGACAGGGCAGGGAGGGAGGGGGAGGGGGGAATCAGTGGGGGGAAAAGGAGAAACATCTGTAACAAAAATTAATAAAGAAATAAATAAATTAAAATAAATAAAAATATAAACTCATCTTACATGTGAATAAGTATCAGGAGAAGATATGAAAATCATCATAAGGATAACAACACTTTTGAAAGTAGCTATGTGCTCTGGCCAGTTTGGCTCATCAGTTAGAGCATCAGCCCGCAGACCAGAGAGTCCCAGGTTTTGTTCTCACTAAGGGCATGTTTCTAGGTTGCAATTTGTCCCTGGCCCCAGTTGGGGTCATGTGGGTGGCAACCAATTGATGTGTCTCTCTCACATTGATGTTTCTCTCTCTCTCTTTCTCCCTCTCTCCCTTCAGCTCTATTTGAAGATAAATGCAAAAATGTCCTCAGATGAGGATAAAAAAAAAGTAGCTATGTGCCAGGCACTGTGGCAAACCCTTAGATCAATTACTTATTCACTCCTCACAATCACACCATAAGGTTTTACATCCTTAGAATACCCATCCTTTCATCACTAGCAAAGTGAAAAATTAGAGAACATAAATTATTTGTACAGCACAAAACTAGAAAGTATATTGGAATCCAGCTTGTCCTGATATAAGGACCAAAAATGTGTCTTAAATCTGTAAAAAAAAAAAAAGCCCATATGAATAAACAATATATTTATATAGGTCCTGATGTGGAATTATGCAAAAGCTTGTGGATAAAAAAAAAAGAAATGGTGTTTATAAAGAGTAAGAAATCTCTGTCTTTGCACTATACAGTTAAAAAAAAACAGTTGAACCTAAACACTAGATAAGATTTTATATATTACTATGTATAAATTTAAGAATGAGCATGTATGATAATATAAATGGGATATGAAAGACTTTTTTGACATGGAATTCAAGTTTTCCTTTAAGAAATCGATAAGACTGAAATGTCTTTGAAGTGGAATGTCTGAACTTCCCCATCAGCCTGCTTTTCACATGGGGTACAAGCTGCTTTTCATGATGTTCCTTATTCACAACACACGAACTGAATTTGACTACATCCTCTTCTCATTTCCCTTTTCTGTTTTGCAAAAAGTGTTTTCGTCTTTGCCTGGATCTGAAACGCTGAAATTTCCATCTTAATCACTCTTCCTCGGCAAGGCTGTTACCATCAAACACTGAAAGTACTGTTTGACTGTTTTACGTATTTTTCCATAGTAATTTCCTTTTGATTGCTTTGCCCTGAATTATTGTTTTCTTTGTATATCTATCAACATCTACCATGTTAGATACTCAACAGTCAGACTAAGTTCAGGATACAAGGAAAGAGAGAGGGTTAGCCATGCCCGCTCACACACACACACACACACACACACACACACACACTCATACACATTTTTCTAAGTAAATTATAAATAAGGTGCTCCTAGCATCTCTAAATATAGATAGCATTTTCACTTTTTTTACAGCTGACTATCATCTCTGATGATATTTTATATAATGATTGGTATTATCAGACTTTATTGAATCTATACACATATTTTCACACAGACATTCACACACATACACACAAGCATGCTCTGGGGTAAATCAAAACACTGGTGAACCTTCCTAAACTTACTTAATGATTGGGTTTATTTTTCATTCTATATAAAGAGGATGTTTCATCATTTGTAGTGTAAAAAACCCATACGGATCCATATTAAACATGAAAACAAACCCACTTTGGTCAATGACCGTGACAGACATGCTATTTTCCACATAATAGACATATCTTCCATTGCTTACCCAACAAGATGTAGAACGTGGGAGTGTGGTGAAGCCAGCGAAGGTTGAGCCTTCCAGAAAAAAGGGCCATTGAAGGCTTCGGATAACAGATGACATATAAGTTGGATTGTGAAAGGCAAGTAAGACATGAAAGCATAAACGTTTTGGGTAGAACTAATATTGTGAGAAAAGCTCACTGATATCAAAATCAAAGGAAATAGCACATTTTGTAGCCTATCATTTCCTTGAACGGTATCTATAAACTATTTTCACAAAGCTGACTCCTCCTTGTCACTCAGTTCTCAGCTTAAATGTCACCCTGCTTGCAACCAAGCCGTATCCCCTCACAGACTGAGTAGGTCTTTATCTCAGCAACCAGTTCTAGTATTTTCTTCTTACACAGATCACTACCTGATGAGGATGGATAGGGAATCCCTCCAAAAAAGCATCATTTGAGCAGAGACCTAAGTGAGGAGAAAACCACATAGTGACAATGGAGAGGAACGTTGCATCAGAGAAAACAAAGGCACACAATAGCTTGATATGCTCA
The DNA here is from genome assembly GCF_014108415.1 of Molossus molossus. Taxonomy (NCBI): domain Eukaryota; kingdom Metazoa; phylum Chordata; class Mammalia; order Chiroptera; family Molossidae; genus Molossus; species Molossus molossus. The sequence continues at coordinate 118,237,053 of NW_023425377.1, read as the reverse complement.
TGAACCACAACAAAGACAATTTGGCCCCCGTGGCAGAGGAAATGAGGCAGAAAGTGGCAGGACATGGGGTCCATGGTTGGGTAATGAAAGATTTATAAATCATCAAAAGCAGTTAGGATTATAATCTGAATATCATAAAACACCATGGAAGGGATGTTAATAAAAGAAACAATATATCATTTATGTACATTTTTCAACATGTGATGTATGGGAAAATGACTGTAAGGTTGGTAAGGCAGATTTAGTTCAGCACACAGAAGAAGATACATATCTATATACATTTGCAAGCTGTTGGGAATGGTAAGGAGAGTATTGATAAATGTATTTCCAAATATGTTCCAGCCATGCATGTTCATCCAATGAAGAGATCGGTGTCCTGGCTGCTTCAGGAAGCAGGATGATCCATGATAGGATATCACAGTAATCCAGGTGAGAGATCATGAAACTGTGGTCTGTCAGCTCAGGGTGAGAGAAGGAACCCTTAGTGGTCTTAAGGAAGATATGGCTGGAAGCTCTTCCAGAGAAATGAATATACTGTACTCTCAGCTGTGTTTTTAGTTCAAAAGCCTCGTCTCTTAACTTAGTAATAAAGATTGGGTGAATCTTCAGAGCCATGACAAAAGAAATATCAGCAGAACTAAAAGATTTGAATGACATATGCAACAAAGTTGACCTAATCAACACGTTGTAGAACATGTACCCAACAAATGGTGAAACTCATTCTCTCCAAGCATACATAAAACATTTAGCAAACCGACCACATATTGGACCATAAATCAATCTGAACCAATTTCACATGATGAAATAGAAAAGAATACAATCTGCAATCATAGAAGAATGAGTAAAAAACTCAATCACCGAAAGATAAACAGAAAAATCCCCAAATGTTTTCAAATTAAGCGATGCACTCTAAAAACAAACAAATGAACAAAAATACCAATGAGCTAAAGAAGAAATCACAATTAAAATCAGATGGTGTTTTGGGATAAATGATTATGGAAATACAGCATATCAAAATTTGTAAAATGCAGCTAAAAAAAGGCCTTAGGAAAAACAGGTGTCACAACTTCAGGTCCTGTAAAAATTAAAGAGAGAACAGTGGATTTAATCAAGTCTACTCCAAAATTACATTGAAATCCTAATCCTCAGTGACTGTATTTGGAAATGGGGTCTTTGAAAGTGTAATTATGTTAAATTTAGGTCATACTTGATTAGGGTGAGCCTTAATCCAATATAATGGTGGCCTTATAAAGAAAAATTTGACAACACAGATGAGAGAAACAGAAAAGAAAGCCATGAGACAGTGGGGACAGAGACTGCAGCGACAAGCCAAAGAATTCTAAGGATTGACAGAAATTACCAGAAGGTAGAAAGAAATCAGGAAGCATGGTCCTGCTGACACACCTTGATTTCAGACTTCTAATCTCCAGAACAATGATAGAATAAATTTCTGTTTTTTCATGCAAAAATATTCTCAAAATAAAGATTTTTCAGATTTCTGGAAATTAACCAAAGCTTTGCAACTATCTTATGAACACTTGTTCATAAAAATGTCAGAAACTTTATGAAAACAGTGAAGCTTACGGCATTTTAATTTGCCCTGTCTCCATCCCCAACTTCTCGGTTCTGTGGTATCCTCAAAAATCAGCTACCTTACAACCACAGTAACTGAGTAATAGCCAATGGAGTGGGAAGAATGACGTTAAGTCTCCCCCAAGAAGCCCTATTATCAGTGAACTTTCACTCTGACATATCTGTCAGCTCCATTGAAACACCCCTTTTGCCAAATTTATCATCATTAGTTTAGCCTGCCTCCGATCTCATTCCATGGGAAAAGCTTTATTTAACCACAGGGCATTTGTGAAAAACATTGAGTAGCGATTGTTAAAATCACATCTGCCTGAAGTGGCAAAACTGGTTGTGACAAAAGAGGTTGCCAAGAACCATAGATAAAATCTGGCACATCAGTTGTCCCTAGAGGGCTGTTAAAAGCTCTAACATACTCCTGGGGCAACTAGGAGGCCATACGCATGTATGCATGTGCCGGCTGTGCACACGTCCAGGAAACACCTGGATCTCTCAATTCTGGCTGATGCCAAAGTCATTGCAAGAACTAAAGGCTAAGACAGAGTTGCAAACTGCTAGAGGATGCAGGCAGGGACCAGGACCAGCTCATACACAGAGCCCCACAGTGGGGGGGAATGTGGAAGATCATTGGATCAGGACTGAGCAGAGTTTTGAGTGCCCGTATATGAAGAGGAAGACACTTGGGAGAATTAATCCAGCAAGGTCACTAATCAAACTAGTAGAGATAATTAGTGTTTAACTTATTTTATTTATTCCTTTCCAAAGGAGTATAAGCTTTTTCTCAACTAGTAGATTTTACAAAGAAGTGGAAAAAAAGTAGAAGTTAGGTAGATGAGGAACAATCAGAGAAGAGACAGAGAGAGGCAGCCAGGGAGGGAAGAGCAGAGCTCCATGTGAGCTCTCTTGGAAACCAGTAGAAGAAAGGGCCACCGGGAGAAGGGGTTATCCAACGTGGCAGATACAACTGACAAGCCAACAGCAGAGGAGTGGGACACGAGCCCAGGAAAGGGAAATCGGGTGGCCTGGGAACCCTGAACTTCTGCAAATGCCTGGAGTCACACAGGAGCATGTCAGTAATGTCAAGACTTCACTGGGAAGAGCATCGAATAAATGGATATCTACTTCTTAATAAATAGTGTGCATAATTAAATTCATTTTAATCTTGACAATAGATCGTTCCTAGAGTTCCATGCATCCTATAATGCTTTTTCATGCTAACTTTAATATAGAATATAAAACAAATTGAATTTTAAAGAGGACTTTTTAAAAGTTGTATAGAAGTACGTCCAGCGTTTCTACATAGCATGTCTAGTCAGGACAATGAAAATCACATAAGGAATTTCAACGAAGAGAAATTAATAGAGAGAATTAGTTACATAGATGTTGGAGAGCTTAGAGAACAAAAATGTAAATGGAACCACCACAGAGATAATAACTGGAGGAAACAGCACCCGCCCGTCGGGCACCGAGAACACAGGGCGTAGGCTCAGTTAGTCACACCTGGGAGGAGACCTACGAGTGGGTGTTGAAACACTGAGAAGGAGCTTCTCAAACCAAACCGTGGCATGACCCAGCTCCTTCTAGGAGAGATGAAAGAGCTATGGGCCAGGAGTAATGGCTTCTGTGGAAATAAGAGGCAGTGCTAAACCAAACTGACAGAAACCATAAATAAAATAGGAGGAAGGAAATCCTTTCTCCCATGCTTCTGAAAAATCAGAGCTTAATAAGCTCTACTAGGTGAGCTTAATGACTTATATTTAATATTATTATATACATATTAACATAACTATTAATTTGTAAATAATAAAATAATTTTCATCAGGTAAGGGTATATAAACAACAAAAGTTACATTTATGGCATTTATTATAAAATATTATAAAAGTTAGTATAGAAATTTTAGTAAGCACTCATTTATCCAAAAATAATCAGAAAATCGGGTCTTCTGGGTAATTGAACATTCTTGTTAATTGACATTTGTCAACTATATCATACATGGATTAACAGTGTTCAAAGAACTAGAATAAAATCACACACATTTGACATACCTCAGAGTTATAAGTCTAAGGCTCTTCCTAGCTAAATATTTCTCTCTTTAGAATGTAAAAGTACTCAGATATTAATTAAAGTGTCATTGATTCAAATTAATCAACAACTAATTACAGTTGTATAACATTTAGGAATAGAATTTGAAGCTAATAAAATGGAATTGTTATTGACTCTTGGACACAGCATGGAGTTTAATTATATATTGCTGAAGTAAAATTAAACCGAGCTACAAAATCTTATGGGGTAAAAAATAATTTTATATTTTTAGTTGTTGGTTTTCTGGGTTAATGGATGCATAGGCCATCATATTTTAATATGATGACAGGGACCTCACTCAGGGAGATACATGTTTTAATATAATTATTGCTTTTCTTTACATCTACATACTTTAGTATTACATTTTTATTTCTATTTGAATTTATCTGTTAGTAATGTTTTAGAATGTAAAGAAAGTAAGCAAGCAGGAGTTCCACACTTGTGCCATGAGAACCACTTTATGGTAAACTAGTTAAAGAGAGAGCATGTCATTCTTTCTTTTCTATCGATTATCGCTAACCTACCAACTAGTTCGGAGGATTTACACAAATAAAACAGCTAATTAATGTTTGTTTTAAGCTTTTAATCAAGACATTTCTACTGTGGAGATTTCATTATATGCTAACTGCTGGGTACACACAATCTCACTTAATAATCAGCAAACCTAAAAATTAGATATTGTCATTCCATTTTTTACAAATGAGGAAACTGAGCTCCTGTGTCAATAGTTAATAAATTGTAAGCTGGTATCTGTCACCAATTCTATCCAGATAAAAAAATGTAATCTTTCTAGTCTGGTCCCACTGCTACCCTGAATACGTGAGCACATTGGTTCAGAGTGATTATATTTATGCTATTGAGAAGAATAGCTCTCATTTCAAGGACAGTTCATGAAAATCCTCTTGCTAAAAAACATATGACCAACACTGTTCAATTTTGATTCAGTAGAGTAGCAATCTCTGTTTGTGTAGAAACTTGGCATAAGTATGAAGTGGTTTTTCTGCCCACTTTTGTTGTAAAAGATGCAATATTAGTGTTTTAGCCAAAATGGAAGTTTATTGCTCTCACGCAAACATTCGAAGAAAGGAAATTCAGGTCTGCAATGGAGGCTTTGCTCTGTGACCCCCTCAGGGACTCAGACTACTTCCACTGTGGTGCCTATTCCTGTGCTAATTCCCATTTTAGCTTAACCTCATCGTCCAAGACAGGGTCCAGCCCCAGCCCCAGCCACATTCTCTACATTTCATATGGTGGGAAAGAGCAAAACACTAGTGAGAAGAGACAGGAGCCTTTCATCCTTACAGGTGTATGGAAGCAACCACAGCACAGTATCTGATTACAGCATGGGCCACCCCAAAGTATGAGAAGAGATGAGAAGTGTAAACTATTTGGGGAGGTTAGCCACATGTATACTCATTTATTCTACTACCAGTAAGAATGTTAAAACAAATAATAGGAAAAAATCAGGAGTTTGTTCAAATTGTTCCAAAATAGCAGCATGTACAGACAAAATTATATATACTAAAATTATATTATTAAAGGCTAATTGGTGAAAAGTATTGAGATGATAAACCACTAATTAGGCAAGCAAATTTTGAAATAATATATAATTGTTTTATCATAGACACAGAAAACAAAGATAAGAATTTAATAATGTACATAATATTAAAATAAATTATTTCAAAGTAATAAAATTCTGGGAATGAAGGGGCACTATAATGTAGCAATGAAAAATTCTGGCTTCTGAGGCAAACTTCCTGTGTTTGGAGTGTGACTTTAACACTCATTGGCTGTATATCTCTGTACATCTTATTTAACCTCTTCGGGCCTCATTCCTCTCATATGCACAAAGGACATAGTAATATTATTTACTTAATGAGGTTGTTATGAGCATTAAATAAGTTAATATATGTAAACATCTTAAAATCATACGTGGCGCAAAATTCAATAAATGTTGGTTATCTTTACATCTGAGTAGTTTAATTAATTCTTACTTTGTTAGCTAGCATTTTATTTTATTTTATTCTATTGATAGATTTTAGAGACAGAGAGGAAAGAAGAGAGAGAGAAAGAGAGAAAAAATTATTCAATTTGTTGTTCTACTTATTTATGCATTCATTGGTTGATTTTTGTATGTGCCCTGACTTGGCATCGAACTAACCATCATTTTAAATATGTTACACTTAATGTTTTATTTTAATAAAACTTACATATAAAATATGTACATGTATATATATACGTGTGTGTGTGTGTGTGTGTGTGTGTGTGACAAGTAAAAGGATTATAAGCTCCAGGACAAAGGCAGCTCTATATGGTTAATGATCATATAATCCTCCATCACTTCTGTGGTTTATGTTTTTCCACCAGACAGAAAAATAATATAATAGTAACCCATGATCCATCTGCCTTTCATCACAATCATGTAATAATTTTTTTTATAGATTCAAATATGATCTTAATGTTATCTCTGTTTAAAATTATAATTTCAGGTAAAAGATTTTCTCTCCCTCCCTGTTTGGCTAATATAGAGTAAAATTATGCTTTAACAACCAAGATCTAACATAAACTATTTTAATTGGCAAAAAGGAGGATTTCAAATTAACTGTGTAGATCTATAAATAGAAATAGAGGGTTGCTATTGACCGTAGGGGTGTAAATGAAGGATAAATATGGCCAAATAAACATCAGCTCCCCTCAGTGATCAGAGAAATTTAACCTGAAACCATTTTTTGCCCTGAACTAGTCAGAGAACTTCAGCTCTCTAAAGCAGTTACAGATATGCTCCCAAAATAACTCCTTCAGAACATCATAATTTGAGAACTACCCCACACAAATTGAACTCTGCAACTGTGTCCTTAATTCAGACTGCGAAGTCAACCAATGTAAATCGTCTCTCCTCATTTCTTCTTTTGCTGAGTAGAAATTTTCTTCTTGTCTCCTAAATGAGCCAAACTCTATAATTCCTAGTTTTCAAATTGTTTAATAAAGGCTTTTAACAAGGAAGTTGCCTCAAACTGGTAGGCCATGAATGTTGAAGAGCTGACATGTTGATACTGCCTTCTCTGTTACTTGCCAGTGCTATATTTTGAGCAAATAATTGGATAACACCGTTCTTTCCTCCAAAAAGTCTCAGGATTTTACAGTGACATTCCCAGTCAACAGTGGCTTTGTCAACAGTTACGTAAAATGTGAAGATGCCACCAGGAAGTTCTGTTTCACACTTCAGAGTTGATGGGCATGTAGGTGTGGAAAACTAAGTTTTGTACTGTAGCAAAATTTGTAAAGGAATTTTTTTTTATTTTTTTGAAAGCAAAAAATAGGATTCCCAGAATATCATCTGTAGGCAGTGAACAACCTAGTGATTCTGAACACTTCTGAGAAAGGTTTGTTTTTGCATCTGTTTCAGGCAAAAGAATTCTTCTGCTACTAATGTGCAATATTTGCAATGGAGAAAACAAAATCATTTTGCGCATGGTAGATGACCTAATGTCAATTCCAGTCTTCCCGTGCCTCACATGTAGAAATTTCAGCTATATAAAGTTGAAAGTGTCCCAGGATTCTTTAAGGAACCACTCTCAGCCAGAAGCAATGTAAATGGCCTAAAGTACACCAAAAATAAAATTTAAAAATTTCCGTGAACTTTGGACAAATGAGCAAAGAAAATATGAGTATTCTTGACTTAAAATGTAATTTTGACTTAAAACAATGAGCATGACAATACTATCTTTCTTTCCATTACAATCAAACACAACAGTGTCATTTGATGTAGACTGTCAAATAAGACACAATCTTAATTATGTTCCAAGTGCAGGTTTTTGGCATATAATTTTGTCAGTTTCCAGAAAAATCTCTTCCTAAACTGTTGGATATAAGATAGTTTTATGTTACTCAATCCACACAGGGAAAAAAAGAAGTATTCTCCATAAAACATTGGTGGCATAAGAAGATGGCTCCTGTCTCTCAAACTACCATCTTACTGAATATTGGCTTTCATTTTCAAAGTTTAAATCATAGATAAAATTATTATTTAGAACTTCCTTTTTTTCTCTAATAGGATATGTTAATAATCCTGGGTCAAAATCAAACATATATAAAAAAAAAAATTAGACATTATTAACATTAAAAATACCCTGCTCATAAAGATATCCTATTAAGAAATGAAAAGTAAACCAATAACTGCAAAAAACATATTCCCTGACAAAGAACTTTTATATAATAAATATAAAAAACTTTTAGTAATAACTGTTAAAGGGCAAATGTTGAAATTCTAAAATAAGCAAACACCTTGGCTGACACTTCACAAAATGTGTGTGACTCTTCCATGAAGAAATGAAGCATTTACTCATCAGGAAAGTGCAAATTAAAACCACAGTGAAACCCTATGTCACACTCACTTTGCTAGTTAAAATAAAGAGCCATAAATATTAGTTAGGATGTGCAGTAATTGAACTCTAATATATTACTGGTGGGTGTGTAAAATGATTCAAGCACTTTGAAACACTATTTATTACAAAGTAAAACTACACCTAACTGTAACCCAGCATTTCCTTTTTCATGAATCTATCCAAAAGATTTAAAACTCTTTATCTATAAAACCATGTATACAATTACTGTTAATTTTATCTTTATTCATTTAACCAAAGAGACTGGAATAATGTCTATAAACAATTAAGTGGATAAATGAATTCCGATAAACTCATTTACTGAAAAATAATCAACAATAAAAGGAATTATTTATTAGTTCATAAAACAAATGAATCAGCATCAATCACATGATTTTGAATAAAAAGAAGACTAACACAAAATGGTACATACTGTATATTTTCATTTGGTTGATGATATTATAGCTCTACTAACTTAATTTATGAAAATGAAAATCAGAAGGACGGTTGTGCCTGCGTGGTGAGGGGAGTTGGACTGCAGAACATGAAAAAACTTTCTGAGATGATCAAAATATTCTAAATCTTGATTTGGGTATTAGTTACACAAAGAAACAGATTTTTATAACTTATTGAACTCCATGCAATATGTATACTTTATATAAATTTTAGCCTAATTAAAAAAAGTTTGGAGGGAAGAAAGAACTGGCAAATAATGCACTGAATACTTACCATATGACTCAGCAATCCCATTTTTAGTAATTTCCCATATGAATTGGAAACTTATGTTGACACAAAATCTGTACACAATAGTTTATACCAGTTTTATTTAAAATCACTAAAACCTGGAGACAACCCAAATATCCTTCAAAGGATGAATGGATAAACACACTGGATAACATCCACATAATTGAATGCTACTCAGCAGTAAAAGAGAATAAACTATTGATTCATGCAACAAAAGGAATAAATCTTAAATACATTTTGTTAAGTAAAAGAAGCCAGCTCCCCAAGGCTACATATTGTATGATTTCATTTTTATGACATTCTGAAATAAGCAAAACAACAGGGATAGAAAATAGATCAATGGTTGTGAAGAGGAAAGAGTAGAGGGAAAGGTTCTCAGGTAGAAACATTTGGGGATGATAGAATTATTGTGTATAATAATGTGTGGTGAATAACTGACTGTGCATTTGGCAAAACTCATAAAATTAAATGCATGGAGCAAATTTTCTAACATTCACATTTGAAAACAAAAACATGTCACAGGGATCCCAGAACAGAATAAAGACTGTATAAGAATTAACTTAGTTATATTACAAATAAATGATACCATCACCTTGAAGGAAGGAAGTAAAGGAGCTGACATACATACTTTGGAAAACAGTCTTTTGACTGAATATTGCAAACATAACAGTGGGGAATTATAACCCACCCACCATTCTTGACATTGTCTCTGTAAACGCTGACTCTGACTAATGTGTAGGTTGTAGAGAAACAGCATGTTTGTATAAGAACCCAGGAGCTAACTTCAGAAGATACAGACTCCAACCTTCAGTTGTCCCAGATCTAGGAGAATTGCTGACCTTCAACTGTAAAACCAGGATGATGTAAAACCAGAATGACACATACCAAACCATCACTTCACCAGTTTCAAGGTCCTTATCAGAATGGACTGTGCTGGTCTTCATGTAGAGAACTTTTCAATCCCCTCCCCTTGATCTCTTTGTTCTGCTTTCCCTCTCCATCCTTACAAAATCTCTTGCCTGCACTGAGATGCTGAGATGGGCCTTGCAACAAGAGTTCCTCATTCTCACAGGTGGCTGACACTTGAATAAACCTCCTTCCTTTTTCACCAGCACCTGTTCCATGAGCTTGGCTTTTGTGACAACAGGCAGCAAAACCTTGGTTTTGGATACACAAATTTAAGGACAAAAACAACCACAGAGAAATACTACACTCTAGTTAGTAAATTTCTTCCACTTAGGGATATGGATTAGCAATTCTGAAAGTAAATGTGTACTGACTGTGGTTGACCAAATAAGTAAATACATTGTAGATCATCAGAACAAATTTTTATACAGTTTAAGAAAGAAATTTCAAAGAGGCATGGAGGAATGATTGAATAGTAACAGTAGTCAGATATATTAGTATGAATTCATGTTTTATTTCATTTTGGGTGTGTATGTGTTTATTATATATTTTTCATTTGTATATTATACACACACACAGAGAGATTGGTATTAAAACAAATATGGAAATATATGCATTGATGAGTTAGTACCTATATATTTCTCAGCTCTATTAACCGAGTAGGCCCAGAAGTGATGACACCCCTGTAATAATGAGTATTTATAGCACCAAGATTATAGTAACTAAGTACCACTCTCCAATAGCAAAAACAAAAGATTCTTGGAAAAGTAGTTGGCAACTGATTCCAAGTCTAGAGAAGGTAAAATACAATGAGTCTGGAACAACTTCAGAAAGAAGATAAAGAGGTGCTAACAATAACAACAAAAAGATTAAACTAGTTTTAAAGAATCACATAAGAGACCATCTGAAATTTCTCTCAAGGGCAAAGCTCAAACAGTTTGAAGAAAAATATAAGTAATAATAGTACTGGCTTTAGACTAAAGCATAAAAAATATCTATGAGTTTTTACTAATAAAAATAATTGGTTGAATCAATACCTGTGTGAGGAGAAAAACTCCTACAGTTTAAATCCCATTTAAAACTGTGAAATAAGTGACGAAATAGAAAACAAGCCTTAGAGCACTACAGCATCATAACTGCAGCATCCACTGATGAATGTTTATGTTAGTGGCTCAGAATTTCAGTTAAAACCGAATATTTACAAAGTTTTAATGTAGTTCCTCATAATATTTATGAATTATAAATGGAGAGGGATTTACAATGTAGAAACCTGGCAGGCATCACCTTATCCAAGTGATCAAGGTTAACATTACCAGTAGAAAGCCATGATATCATGTTTCCCTTGACATGAGGCAATAAAAAAATCAGTTCATCTCTGTGGTAATCTTTCCTCAAATTCACCACCTCAGTGAAATGAGAAAACTTCAAAATAACCAAAGTTGTAAAACATTCTACAAAATTCTTTAAAATTCCTGAAAAGCAATCTTGAGTTCCTAAATCATGAAAGACAAGGAAAGACTGACAAACCATCACAGATTGCAGGTGTCAAGGAATCATGGAAATTGAACACAATGTGGGACCCTGGATTGAATTATGGACCAAAAACAATATTAGTGAACAACCTGGTGAAATCCAAATAAAGCCTATTGTTTAGGTAACATTTATATAGCGATATTAATCTCTTAGTTTTGACAAATGTGTTGTGGTTATACAAAATGTAAATGTTAGGAGAAACTGAATGAAAAGTATGCAAAGATTATACTAGCTTAGGTACTCTTTTGTAAATCTAAAATTATTTCAAAATTAAAAGTTGAAAAAATATATTTAAAAATGTTGATTCTTTGTTTCAGAAATGTGAAAAGATTATGGGGATTATCTATTCATACTTACGTTATAACTATGTATCTATGGCATTTCTCCCCAAATTAGAAGGTTATATTAATGGCGGAAAGAACTGTGTTTCATCATTGTATTCATAAACTTTAATACAGATTAGATGCTAAAATACACATTCATCACATTATATAATTCTATGTTTCTGTACCCTTTAGAGAAACACCTACTAGAATTTTAAGTGTAAAAATCTTTAATTTTAGGCAGTATTATTAGAAAAATAAAACTACTGTTTGTTATGATTCAAGAGGTCTATGAAATAATATGAATGTCTTTTTAACTAAAAGCTAATGGTGTGTGTATTTAATTATTTTGGTTAATCAAAAATAACATTCTTAAAAATGTGAGTTCAGTGCTTCTACTTTTGAAAAGCTTTCATCATTTAATAAAATTACTGATTTCCAAATATAGTTGGTGTTAATTTTTGTTCTCTATATTGCTTTATAGTATAATTATTTGTTATTCATCATTGATTAAGAACTTTACATGTGAAATTATTTGAGAATAGATATATTTCAGTACATGTTATTACCATAATTATTATAAATGAATAATTATAACTATTAAAACTACTAATTATTTGGTAACATATATCCTAGGCACTCTGCTAAGTACTTTATAATATATAGTATCTCAATTGATTTTTACCAGAAACCTATTAAATAGGCTTGATTACTCCATTTCATTGATTGTTAGTATCCTAAAACTCAGAAAAGGAAGTTGAGAGGAACAGAAATGGCTAAATGCTTAAAATGGAATATAAGTCAAGTCATTTGACCTTCTACCAAATTACCAAGTGAACATCTGTTTGTTGTGACAATTACCAGGCACGGGGGTTCACATTATTTGTATTCTACCATATAATAAAATAATTCTAAGTCAATAACTTACTTTTTTTTGTAGTCATTTACAATTTTCAATATGCTTTGACAAATGTTACCACTTAACAACCTTGAGCAAATTAAGGCATATTTCTGCTATGACTTGATATGATTAGTCAAGGTCACAAGAAAACCCATTTGTTGGGACTGGTAGACAGTGGGTGTTCTCCTTCTGGCCTCCCTGTTTCTTTAGAAAACAGTAAGTTTGTTCTGTCTTTGTGGCATTAACACTTAGTTTCTCTGTGAGAAATTAGTTTATTCTACATATTTTCATGGCAAACTTTCCTTTCTCTTTGTCATCAGGTCTCCGTGAATCAACCCCCTTCCAATATATCTACTGGTATTGATCACACCTATAATCTTACTCTTCATATAAATTTTCTTCATAGAGGTTGTGGGGAGAATCAAAATATTTTCTACTCACAATGTTCTTCTGGCTGGTCTAATAACCAAATAGGCATGAAACAGATTACTAAGAGAAAATATCCAAATTTAATAAATACCTATATATATGTATCTGAAACCCACATACATGAGAGAATCAGAGACCAGATGTGCAGGAGATAAAGGCGGTTCAGAGATAGAAAGGGAATATGAGTATATGAGACATCCTGAACCAAGGATGAGATAAGGACTTTGAAGGCTTCAACAGGTCATTACAGCATTTCAAAAGCATAACTTTGGTAAATAGATATTTGCATTGTCTTGCATCTATGTTTCTCTCTCCCTCCCTCCTCCCTCTCTCCCACTTTATCTGAAGATAAAGGGAAAATATCCTTGGATAAGGATTAAAAAAAAATAGCCTGGTAATTATTTTGTTTGTTCTTTTGTGTTGAAAAAAATTAAAATAGCAAAGAAAAAATAATAAAGTCCATCTCAATAGACTCCTAGTACCCTTATAAGACTTACAGAAACTATTTCCTGGAAAATGTTATTTTTGTTTCTGTCTTCACAGATTAAGCAATAGATATCTACATTGCACTGAGATAAGCAAGTGCTTTTTAAAATTATTTGTCAGTGAAATTTACTATGCAACTTAATTTTATTTATAAACTTTAAATTTTATGCTAGCTGACGGCCTCACTGTGAATTATGTGATATCTCATTTATACTAATAAGGCACTGTCAATTTATCATTGACAGTATTTTCCAAGGGAAAAAAAGGACAATAGAATAGATTGGTTATACTGTGTCATCATCAACACTATCACTCACAAATCCATGTGTTATGGGCTTATTTGCACATGGTGTTTTGGAAGGCACCTCCTCAAACACCTTATTCAGTGAGTAAATCATGAGTTAGATGACAGAGTCTTCCCGAAAACAATCAACTTTAAAACAAATGTTGAAATATATGGTTATACCAGAAAAATGCTTGCCTTAAAATTCAGGACATTATGGGAAGTCAATGTAGATATTCAAGATTAAGTTCAACATAAAAGCATGCACTATATTTTGAGAGTGATGCTTATCAGAGAGCTCTTACTCTTCTAAAATGCTTTTGCATTCACTTGAAACAAATTAGAGCAGAGTGATAACTTTTTTCAAAGTATTTCATTCATTAAACTCATTTATACAGAGCCATTGATTTGGCGAGAGTTCAACACAAAGCTTTAAAGTAACATGTCCGTTTTTAAAGCTCTAGGGTTTATTTTCAGTCTTTCCTCAAACCAGTTCCTTTTTTGCTATCTCCGTGTATCAAATAGAAAAACTTAAGAGAGAAGGGAAATATCATGGATTTGTCCTGGCACTAAACACCAGCCCTGATTTCATTTTCCTTGATCTTAGTGGGGGATAAATCATCTGAGTGATTGAAGTACAATATTTTGTCTAGTTAGCCATAAATCAGTGCCAGATTTAATCAGACCCTTTTAAAACACATCTCCTTATTTTTTTTTAACCCAGGTAATTATTCATATTGTATAGGCTCATTATTTTTTCTAAGAATTGCACAAAACCAAACACTATACAATTAAAAAGCAAATCTTGTCAACTGTTTATTATCGATAACATTTTTACTCCACAAGTATCAATCCAAATCATGATGCACATTTCCCAAGCAGCTGTGAAACGGATGTCGTTTGGTCATCAAGGTAATCAAACCTAACACAACTTTCCTACATCAAGGGGACTTATTTTCATCTGTGATTTTGAAATCGTTCACTAGCTACAGAAGTCTGAAAGCTGACATTCCTGCATCTCCAGTTTCCAAGATCACCAGCACACACAGTGCAAAAAGGGGCCTCTCTCCTTCTACCCCTATTTCTATAAGGACTCAAAACCATGGCCTTCTTGTGATGGAGGGTGACAGCCATTGTTTGTCCCTACCCAGCAAAAAAAGTTTTTCTCCTCTTTCTTCCTTATCAGGAGATTCCTCTGCAGCCTCTCTTCTAGCTGGAGGTGTACAACAGTACAGAAAGGATAATGATTTTCTTTCTGATAAAAAAAAATAATAAAAGAAGAGGTTGGAGAAGTTCTCCCTCGCCATTTGTTTTCAGTGTTCATTCAGTGAAGACAAACAGTAATTGAAGTTGCTGCACCATCTTGTGACTATTTGGGATGGGAAGCCATCTAAAATCTAAGGAAAAAAAATATATATAGTGCTTATATAAAGTATAACCTAACACAGACTGATAAGCTAATGGGTGTTCAAATAAAATACAAAGATAAGTAAGGTAAACGCTGAGTTGTACCCCTTTTCCCTAGAATTAGTTATGTGTGCACTCTGTATAAATTATTTCCACAAATCCAAGTAAGAGAGAATTGTTTGGACCAAATTACAACGTTAGTGCTACAACTCCATTTCCACAACCTATGTAATAATTTATTTTATAATTTTATGAATGTGGTTTTCACTTTAAAACTGTTTGTCCAAAAGACTCAGCTGGCATAAATGACTTTTGACTAAACAGTAGAGCATCTCATGGTAAGACATGAATTAGGGTTGACTAAAAGTAAAGTGAGAGATTAATTTTATTAATTTTACATCACTGAACATTAATTTCATGTCACAATATAAATCATTCTCTAGCTTTCTATGTATTTCTGATAATATTTTAATAAATAATCAGATTAATTCAAATTAATTAATTAACAAAAATAATGGATTGCATGCCTGCCAAAATATTTCAATTGAAATGAGATTATATGATTATTAATATTTACATCAAATTGTTATTTCCAAATATTCTTCATTGCTGAAGAACATTTTGAAAAGGAGAAACTTACGGTCCAGCTTATCGTTATTATTATTTTAGGAAATAGTTTCAGTGCAAAGAACATTTAACTTGTTCCTTTCCTTTTCCCATTTTTCTTATGACTGTTTTCAAATGGCAGGAAAATTGCCATCATGACTAGCGTTAACCAGTTTAAATGTACCAAGATATATCAGATGGTTTTGAAAGGGAAAGTCAGTGCGCTGTGTTGAGAGATCGGGCTGATGTTCTCACGACGACGTTTGGACAGATGATTATAGCTGTTCAGTCAATGCATGAGTCACATCACTGCCAAGACTTCCTCCCTCCAGTCACGGATTAGTGACCTTTGGGCAGCTGCCTATACAAGAACGAGAAGATGCATGTGTCTCTGTCTGAATCCTCTGTCGTGATTCTAATTGACTGCAGTGATATCTCCTGGTGACAGCAGAGAAAGCTGACAGCTGCAGGCCGTGTTGTTGCAGCCAAAAAGCCACTCTGGTGGAGATCTTCGATGAGTATATTAAGTACTTTTACTAGCTCAGCTGGTGAAGTTACTTTAGCTCATTTGGCATGAGCACCGGCCCGAGAATAGTAAATCAGCTCTTAAAAGTACTTCTTGTCATCTGAATTGTAAATGTTCAGTGAGCTAATACTAATCCTCCTTTATAAATAGCGCTGACCCTTTAGTACTGTAGTGTCATCAAGAAACTTTTTTGTTTCATTTTGCTAACTTTCCTTTTCCTTTGCTTAACCCCGTTTGCCCTTCTGGGTGCGGCAAGTGGAGATCTTAGAACAGCTCAAGATGAGATAGCAGAAAGAAGACCACACGTGAGCAAGCCAATACATTAGTGTGCTGGGCTTGCACAGTAAAATACAGTCAGGAACTAAGACTTTACATTGTGTATAGAGAAGAGAGTAGAGACAGTGGCTGTCAGAAAACAGAGCAAAGGAAACACACTGTTGGGTAACCCACAAAATGCTACTGTTTTGAAAATAACATATTGTCAAACTTTTCTCCAAATTAATCT
Organism: Molossus molossus; assembly: GCF_014108415.1. Lineage (NCBI taxonomy): Eukaryota > Metazoa > Chordata > Mammalia > Chiroptera > Molossidae > Molossus > Molossus molossus. Next base: position 118,220,352 of record NW_023425377.1, on the reverse strand, counting down.
GGTTGTTCATAGCACTCTATCTGAGATGAGTTAAAGAAATAATAAAAGTTAGTCATTTTTTATATACTTTAATTCATCGCTGGTACAAACTGATCCACCAGATTATAATGATTTAGTCCTGCTTTAGGTATAACTGAATCTATGTTTACATATTTCCTCAACCTAACAATACACAGAATACTCCTCCAAATATAATCACAGACATCCAGAGATCTGAACGCTCTATCTAAAGTCCGGCGTTTTTTATAGACAAGTAGTGAAATTGCAAGTTCTCCAGCCAAGAAAGCATGCAATTAATATCAAAGCTAACTGAATTTTTTCTTACCTGAAATATTTGACAGAATGGGCAATGTTTTCATGCCTTTTATATAGCCAGTGCCTTGAACATAGGACCACAGAAATAGTAGATACTTAATAATTCATTGCCACATTGAAAAAGTGAATAAATGACATTTATAAGCAGCAACACATTCTTACCATTTCTGAACTTAGTTAGAAAGCAAAATTGGCAAAATCAAATTTGGATGGTGCATTGGAATCTACAAAAAGAAGATAATGTATCTCTCCTTCCTAGGATGCCCATGTAAGTGAATTTAATTACTTGTTTTACCGAATTAGAAAATCTCTAAATATCCCAAAGATTATTAAGCTTCCCTCGTTCATCACATTTTAATATCATCAAAGTGCTATAAATTACATAGTTTAAGCATTTTTACTAACATAGTTTTATTTCATATAAGCATGATTTTCTTATTAAAACTGTTTGTAATTGCTCCCAAAAACTATGAATCCCATTTTTTCAGATGGAAATCTTGTTATTTGGCTTAATTTAACATTGATATGCTTTATCATACTTTATCTTTATAGGAAAAGCAGAGTACGTCACTTTATGCACTGATGTAGGCTTACAAAAGAATAAACCAAATCCCTGAAAGCCATACGGTTATAAACAATAACACCCCAAAGAAATAACCTGGTCTTTAAACTGGGTTTCAGTAGAGTGTTCCCCAAACCAGTGCCACAGAGGTGTTCATTATTTTTCATGTTTAAATATGCTATTTTAAAATATTTTAAGTATTGCTCACTTTAAAATGCTCAGTTAATTTGCCAAGCTCAAGGCCCTGGGGAGCACCTTACGCTGCCCATGCTGCAGATCAAAAACAGTTTAATTAGGATAAAAATAATCAACAGCGGCTACAAGGTCTTCTCCTGAGCTCGGGTTCCCTCACATACCCCACACGCCATCTATGTCCCAGACCATTCTCAATAATAAAGCAAACAAACCAGAAATGTCTATAGATCATAACATGACATGTTTAATAACTATTTGGTTTGGGCTCCGGATCTGCTGAATTGCTTAATTACTCAGGTTCAACTCTCCTGAGTGATTTCTTATTATCTTGGCTTATAATGACACTAAAATAGAAGTTAAAATGCAGAAATATATTCAAGCACTAAACTGAATAAAAATGAAATAATATGTATGGACAATTCATGTGCTTTTTGGAATCATGGCTACAGCTTGCATCTCGTCTACCCTATTATTTGCTTAGTGTTTCTAATTAGCAACAAAAGTTCACAGTTGACAGGTTAGGTGAAAATTATGTTAACTATACAGTCCCCACCAATTTATTTTTCATTTTCTAACATCATAATGATGTGTAGCTAATCCAAACATGTAGATTATTTTTCTTAAAAGTGACACGGGGTGTGGTGTTTAGAGCTTCCGTTTTCTCCTCCGAGACCCAGCTTGAAGACAGGGTTCTACTAGTTACCTTTTTCACTTGCTAAAACTTCAATCTGTACCCACCTACAAATAGAGAAAATACCTTTAACTGCATGTTTTAACAATATTTTACATTAATAACATATACATTTAAAAATAACATTAATAAAGCATTTATGCTTATTTTATGTGAAAACCTGTTTTGGATTTAATAAAGGAAATCAGTGCTAAAGCTGAGGTCTACAGAGTATTTTATATATTTATTTCTTTATTGATTTTAGAGAGAGAGGAGAGGAGAGGGAGAGAGATAGAAACATCAATGAGCAAGAACATCAATTGGCTGCCTCCTGCACGCCCCCTACTGGGGATTTGGCCCACAACCTGGGCATGTGCCCTGACTGGGAATAGAACCGGCGACCTCTTGGTGCCGATGCTCAAACACTGAGCCACACTAGTGGGGCGAGAGTATTTTATCAATGTTTCACTTCATCATTTAGGAAAGATACGGTTAAAATATTGTGAGACGATTTGTATTGTTGAATTCGCACAACCTAAGAAACCCGTCCTCCAGCAATCCACAATAACATGCGAACTCTAGAACATGAGGCATTTGCGCTAGTGCATTTTCAGTAGGCAGCACCAAGGAGGCGTGCACACCACTCTTTAGGGGCAATTTTGGCAGTGTCACTATCTTTCTGCTGGAGGATCTGTTTCATGGTCATGAAACAGAGACTATTTCTCATTTCACATTTTACCATGAATTTACTAACAGATTTCAAAAAGTCCCTCAGTAAAAAACTTGACTGATTATAAAATACCTTTGAGTGATGCACCAATAAACCTACAGAAATGCTGCTTTATAGACATGGAAGAAGCAGAAATAAAATTAAGAAAAACAGTGGAAACAAAGACTATTATAAAATTAACTGATATCTGAAGAAATTAAATTTATTTGAAAAAAAAAGCATATGTTTCTTTGAGCTCCAACTTTCATAGGTGTATTAGAGTGATTAGATTGGCCCAAATGAATGAAAATCTGAGTAATCATATCAATGATTATATTAAAAAGATATTTAAGGATGTAATGGAGCATGACTTCAAATTGTGAAAAACAAAATACTTGTTAAAAGGACACCTTTGAATACATTAGCCCATATGTCATAAACCCAATTTTATATAATTTTTTAAAAACTTTTTAATTTTATTAATTTATTTTAGTTACAAATGTTTCTCCTTTTCCCCCCATTGACCCTCTTCTCCTGATCCTGCCCCCACACCCGTCCCCAGCATTGTTGTCCATGTCTATGGTTATGCATACCTGCATATAAGTTCTGTTTCATCTCTTCCCTTCTCTCCCCCCCACTTCTGAGGTTTGTCAGTCTGTACCCTACTACTATGTCTCTGAGTCTATTTTGTTCATCAGTTTGTTTTGTTCATTATATTCTACAAATAAGTGAGATCGTGTGATATTTGTCTTTCTCTGATTATCTTGTTTCACTTAGGATAATAGCACCTATTGATACGATCATATGGTTTTTATCTTTCATTTTGTTTATGTGGTGTATCACATTTATTAATTTGCAAATATTGTACCAGCCTTGCATCCCTGGGATGAATTCTACTTTATATATTTAATTTTTTATTGTTTAAAGAAACAAAAATGGTGGAATTCAATCTTTATTGACAGCACAGTGCAAGATATGAAATTCCACACAGAAATAAGAAACCTACTGAGAGGAGAAGCTTCATGCATATGTACAGTTTGGAACTATTCAAGTGTAGTTTCTCTGTAAAAAGTGCTACAATAACAAACCACATTTAAAAAGAGTTCTTAGTAGAGAAACAGTAGGACAAACTTATACCAAACATAGTACATAACCAACAAATTGATGCCTCAGCTGTACAACCTAAAAGTTAAAGTTCCCAGGAGTGCCATCCTGAACTTGGAACACAGAGCCTCCAGGAGAAGTTTCTGGCACAACATTTTGATCTTCCTCTACAGAGAAATACTTCTCAATCAATTGTAGTGAAGCTTTGTACACAGACTAACTTTCATGGTTTTGCAGAGCTTCAGTTTTGTCCGAATCTCCACATTCTTCAATCATTACACTAAGTTTCTCAGTTTCACCTAGTTTTTCTGCAGCCTGAAAGATATTTGAAATGACATCCAGAAAAACCAGAATAAGTTTGCTATCTTTCTCAGTTAAGAGATTCATCGGTGGTTCTCTTATACCACAGTGAACGAGGTATACAATCTTTTCAACTGTTCCACCACTTGTATAGTTAGTCACAGGCTATACAGCTTCGTTTTGTGTCTTAAAATATGTCTTAGAGAGAACAACAATGAGGAAAGGTACTAATCCATGATTCACAACTTGCTGGATCTGGTCCTGGTGGCCAGCTGTGATGTCCGGCATTTTCCACGTACCTTCCTTCTGAAGACTAGCTTTGGCGTTCTTGGCAAGTGCTCTCATATCTATTACAACCTGAGTCTGTCCATCTGTCCCAGTTACAATATTTCCAATGGCTCTTAGCCCAGGAGCCAGGAGCCACAATTGGCAATTCAGTAGCTCCTAGCAGTTTCACAAGTTGAGGTACATAAACCCAATTTTAAAGGGCTCTAAAAATTAGCAACTGCAACCAAAGTCTGTGTATTGGAGCCCTTGTTTGTTAATATTTTATACATTGGTTTTATTGTTAAATTATAAGGGAAAATAGTATATATCGAGACTATTGTCATCTTTAAATATAAAAAACAGTTAACTGGAAAGAGAAGAAATTTGACGAGGGAAAACTCAAACCCGAGAAGACAGCGGAAAGTAGTAAAATGACAAAAAAAATAAGCAGGCAGACTACCACACTCAGTAGTGTTCAAACTCAAGGGATCCAGGAAAACAGTCTGTTACCTACAATACAACGCACATCAGGAGCATCTGTATGGTACCACAGGGTTTTCTGAGCCAAAGTCCCAAAGGGAGACACATGGGCCCAGATGGAGACTCTATTTAGGGTGGATTGTGCCACTTCAAAGAAGCCTAGGTTCCTGGGCTCAGCACTTTTTGTAAAAAGCAGCAAGTAAGCCAGTCCTTTGCCCTGGGGAGCAAGGAGTTGCCTAGTAGCCACATGTGGTTTCCTTGATCTACTTAAGTGTCTATGTGACTAGTTAGTGAAACTGTTTTTATCAGAATGTAGACCTCGTTGTTTGATACACAGCAAAGATGGACAAGGACACCCAGAAACCATGGCAGCCTGCTCTCTCCACAACAGCAAACATGTCTGCATCAAACTAATATACAGGAATTAGACTCTGTAACATATCTACAGCAATTTAAAAAGCAGGTTACTATGATAATTGGTAATCACATGAGACTAATTGTTAACTAATAGAGTTAACTGTTTTACCCTTCGAAGTAGCATGCTCTTAATTTATTTTTCCATTTTTGGATTTTAGGAAAATGATTTCACCTGTTTAGATATAATCTAATTTACAGACTAAATTATAAAATATAAACATTCTTTCATTAAAATACTTGCATAACTTGATGCATCACTATAAGAATTCTGCAGCAGGAAGCTCTGCCTGGTTCTAATTCAGGTAAGTGTGTCTGAAAGTTTGGTGATGGCCCCATTACTTCCCAGATGATAGGGTGGGTCAAGGCATTATAAATTGAAATTTCATCTATTGGCAAAGTTTTATAAATGTTATACTATGAGAAGGTCAGATATTATGGAAATGCTAAGAGTGATATCAAAAATAAAATCAGTCCTTATAACCATGCATGTACCAAAAAAATTAAAAACAAGCAATATTTGAGAGTTTTCGTTTTATTATATTATAAAATGTCCTTTTACTCTTCATAGTCTGATGAGGGATACATACATCTGCACGCATTTGTGATGAAGTGCAAGAACTATCTATGTATGTACAGAGTGCTAAGAGACCACAGAGAACACATAAAACACAACCCGTGGTTGTGATGGATGGTGACACTGAAATTATTCCTGGAAAGGGTGTTATATTAGCACTCTGTAAGAGAAGGCATTACTGAGTTAACAAAGGAAATAAGGACACTTCAAAGCAAAAGAACAATGTGATAAATATCAATGTTGAACCAGCTGAATTGTAGCATGAAAACTCGGACTAGAGCACTAAGCCAGGTCCCTGTCATAAAGGCCCCTGGAGGTCATTAGTTTTGACTTCAAGACTTTATCCATAAAGGCCTAAGAACCATACAAAAAAGTTAAGTTGAAGAATGATATCCCATCATATGTTTTTTTGAAATAACATTTCAAAAGAATTTAAGGAACATCTTAAGTCAAGTCAATTTAGGAAGGAAACAGTGGTAATTACTCAAATGACAAATGATATGATGGCTAGAACTTCACAGCCAAGGTGGTTGCAATCAGATAAAGAGATCATGGAGGACATTTGAAAAGATGGCATCATGGAAATATTTGATGGTCAAGTAGTTGTGTTTGGTAGGAATAAACAGGAGTTCAGGAGAATTACTAATTTTAATATTAGGTGGTCAAAAACATGATGAACAAGAGGGTAATTTATGGAAAAGATCAAGTTGAAGACATTAAATTAATACTGTCCACTTTTCACCCTTTTTTTTTTTCTGTAATAAGGTCATGCATTCTGACTAGTTGTTATGTCCCTTTCCCTGGGGGAGGAAAATAAGACCAATTTTATTAACTTTAAGCATACTCAAATGGCAAGTTTTGGTCAAGACAATGTGAGTGGACATGATGTTTACCATGACTTTATCCAGGCAAATTTTAAATGTTACAGTGATATATGACTTGTGTCCTGCATAACTAATCTTTACAATGAGAACACCCCGGATAGTGGTCCCAGAATTTGAATATGCAGATTCCAGTCAATTTTAGCAGAGACACGATCTACCTATGGCCCTCATGTAATGTAAACAAGATATGTTAGTTACCATAATCCAATGTGAACATAGTGGTGTTTGTTATCACAACACAACTTAACTAATTAGCAAATGTGTTTGCTTCAGTTTAACATGTTAGGTTTGAGTTAGTTACTGAGAAATCTATGAAAAAGTGTCAAATAGAAGTCATTAAGTACAGAAGGTACAGAAAAAATAAAATCAGAGGCAGAAAATAAAGATTCAAAAGAGGAAAATGTACCTCCCAAACGGTTTTGTCAGTAGTGAAGATGATTATTAAGTGAGTGCTTTTGTTTCTAGGCAGTATTGGCAGCAGATAAGAAGCCATCTGCAACACCTCTCTGAGGAGCAGTCATACATAGTACAGCTCTACATTTCGGTTCCCAAAGTGAGAAACCTTGGCTCCAAGAAAACAAAGAGCAAGGGTGCATGTGGTTGAGATGATGAGTAGATTGTGTTCAGAGAATCAGCTTTGTACAATAATGACTTCTGGAAATCCCACTTATCATTATACCTACTGTCTCTCTAGAATTATCAGCGCACTGGAATTGTTTTGTATTTTTTTTATTAACTTTGAAGAGTAATCTAGGAGTAACATCAGAAAAGTAGTTGACTCTGTTTTATTAATGACATATAAAGTATTAAGCTATTTGATTTTTAAGAAATATTGACTTTCATTGTATTTTAATCAGTTGGGGCTTTAGGCATTAGGCAGATGATAGCAGCCCTCTGGAATTTTTCTGTGTGAGTTCACAACATTAACGTGTTCTGGTGTCTCATTATTAAGGAGGTTAAGCTCTTATTTTATCAGTAATGTGGATTCATTTTATCTTTTCCCAACCCTCTGACCTTCTAGGATTAATTCAGCTGTAAGACAGTGAAGTATTTATGGAATGATAACCTTACCAAAAGTAAAGTTCATCTTGGTTCCTGGGTTATTCATGTGAATAATTTTCTTCTATTGTAAATATCCAATTAAATAGGCAATTTCTAGAGGTCACATGGCCTATCTTTATTATAAAAGTCACATCTCTGATCATACACTATTTACACCCAAACACTTAAGGAATCAGAAAAAATGAAAATAAAATACTTGAGTTCATTTTTTAGCATTTTCATGAAAGAACAATGCCTTCTTTGTTTCTGTATCTCCAGTATCTAACCCACTCATGGTTTATACTAAGCATCATGAAATCATTAAAGAATACCTTTCTCAGCCAAGGCAGTTCAATAATTTTCAATGATGTATATAACACCATGTAAGAAGTACATGAGGATAAATAACAAAGGTTCGATTTAGCCAGTACCATTAATGAGTTGATTAATTAAAATAAGTTAGATAGTACAAAATTTTAAGATTTAAACTATTTTGAGTCTAGCACCAGGAATATGTGGAAGGATATATTCAAGCTATTCAGGCTAAGCAATGCTGTGCAGAAAATCAACTTATCCTAGAGAGATTAGGGAAAACGCTTATTTCACAATCTGAGCTGCAGGTCAATTTTCAGAAGTGCAAACCAGAAAAAAAATAAATAACCAAGAAGACATTTCAATTTTTTAGCATGGATACGATTTTGATACTCAATCTGTGTTTAAGTATACAGGGAAAAAATAGTTATGTAGGACTGTCTCAAAATTAAGAATGGTAGCCATTTCTTGGGAGAAATGTGTTCAGGTCCTCTGCCCATTCTATAACGAGATTATTTTTAGTGTTAAATTGTATAAATACTTTATATATTTTAGCCCCTTGTCAGAGCTATTGTTTGCAAATATCTTCTCCCTTTAGGTCTGGTGCCTTTTTTGTTTTTGTTTCTAACTTCACTTGTATAGTATGAGACTCTTACAGATGTCCCCATTTTCTCTTCTGCATCTGGCCATCACCACACTGTTGTCTGTGTCTATGGATTCTGCATGGTTGTCTTTTTGTTGTATTAGCTGTTTCTTTTATTGTGCAGAAGACTTTTAGCGTGATATAGTCCCATTCATTTAATTTTGCTTTTATTACCCTTGCCTTTGAGGTCAAATTAATAAAATCCTCTCTGGGATCAAGGTTCATGAGTTTGGTACCTGTAGTTTCTTCATTATAATATATTGTGTAAGGGCTTATATTTAATTTTTTAATACATTTTGAGTTAATTTTTGCATATTGGATAAACAGTAGTCTAGTTTTATTCTTTTGCATGTAGTTTTCAATTTTACCAGCACACTTATTAAAGAGGGCAACAGATATCTGAAAAGATGCTCAACTTAATTAGCTATTAGGAAAATACACATCAAAACTATAATGAAATACCAACTCACATCTGCTAGAATGACTATTATCAACAAGACAAGTAATAACAAGTATTGGAGACATTGGAGAGAAAAAGGAACCCTCATACACTGATGGTGGGAATGTAAAATGGTCCAACCACTATGGAAAACAGTATGAACGTTCCTCAAAAAATTAACAGTACAGTTACCATATGACTCAGTAACTCTTATTCTGGGTACCTACAATGAAAATTTGAAAACATTTACTTGGAAAGATATATGCACCCCTATGTTCACTGCAGCACTATTCACAATGACCAAAACAAAACAAGAGTGTTTTTCAACAGATTATTGGAAAAAGAGATGTGGTACATACCTACGATGGAATAGTATTCAGCCATAAGAAAAGATGAAATACTGCCATTTGCAACAGCATGGATACATCTTGAAAATATCATACTAAATGAAAGAAGTTGGACAGAAAATGTCAAGAACCATATCATGTTACGTACATGTGGAATATAAAACTGAAAGTAACAAGCGAACAAACAAGTCAAAACTCACAGACACAGACAACAGATGGTATGGTGGTTCCCAGAGGGAAGGGGGTTGTGCATAGTACAGGGTATAGGGGTTACAAATAGGGTGACAGAAGAAGATTGGATTTAGGGTGGTGAGCCCACAATGCAATACACAGATAATGTATCATAGAATTTTATACTTGAAACCTCTATAATTTTATTTACCAATGTCATTCCAATAAATTTTAAAAGAATGATGAACAGGATTAAAAAAAAAAGACTAGAATTCTTGTAGTGCTCTTTTTATATCAACCGTCCAATGTGTCTGCCTCCCAGAACAAGGTGGGTTTTGGTAGATGTCAGCTGTGGCGGAAGAGGGACAGGTCATCTGAAGAGATCTCAAGAGTCTTCCACTAAAATTAGGGAGAAAATCTCTGCAATTTAGTTCCTCTATGATTCTCTCTCCAATTCTGTTTAAGAATATGAATATTGTGTGGGCAGGTGTTTTATGTGGTGACAAAATAAGCCAATATTTTAAATTTAATTTAAAATTTTATTTAAAAAAATTAAGGTTTAAACTTAGTTTGTCAGAGCTATTTTTTTTGGAAATAGACATTAATACAAATAAACAAATATGTATAATTGTATAATCTGCATACATGTAAATGTAGCCCAGTTTACCAAATGTTCCATACTTTGTCTTTATTTTGAAGGTGATAAGCAACATAATTTGTGGAGATAAAAATGTGAAAGGTAGCAGAGAAGAAAAATCACTGGCTTAGATGACAGATAGAATACAAAATTCTGCAGATTGTATGCTCTGCCACATCAAAAACTATAATTCTTTAGATAAAAGAGGAAGAAAGCTGAATTAATTGACATACTGTTATTTATGTCATATATGCTGTTCTATTTAATGATTGTAACGATTCTTTATACTTTTTAAAATTTATTGTTGAGAGCATTACAGATGTACCCACATTTTCCCCTCATTACCCCCTTCACCCTGCTTCTGTCCCATCCCTGGCCCTCACCACACTATTGTCTGTGTTTATGGGCTATGCATATGTGCATATTAATTCTTCGGTTAATTTCTTCCCACTTTCCCTCTGCCATTGCCTGTGAAATTCATCAGTCTGTTCCATGCTTCCATGTCTCTGCATCTATTTTGTTCATTCGTTTATTTTGTTCATTAGGTTCCACATATATGTGAGATCATGTGATACTTGTCTTTCTGTGCCTGGTTTATTTTGCTTAGCATAATAATCTCCATGTCCCTCAATGTTGTCTCAAAGTGTGAGTGATCCTTCTTTTTTATCGCTACATAATATTCCATTGTGTAAATATACCACAGCTTTTTTATCCACTCATCTACTGATGGGCACTTGTTCTGTCTTCATATCTTAGCTATTATAAATAACACTGCTATGAATAGGGGTGCATATATTCTTTCCAATTGGTGTTTGGGATTCGTAGGATATATTCCTAGAAGTGGGATCACTAATTAGAATGCTATTTCTATTTTTAATTTTTTGAGGAAACTCCATACTAATATTTTAGATTTGTAGACAGTGAAACTGAGGATCAGAATTCTCAAGGAAATTGTGAAAGATCAAACAAGAGTTTTGATACAGCCCTGGCCGGTTTGGCTCAGCGGTTGGAATGCCTGCCTGAGGACCAATGAGTCACAGATTTGATTCCGGTCTAGGGCATGTGTCTCGGTGGCGGTTCACTCCCGCCTCGTCGGGTCATGTGTGAGAGGCAACCAATCAACATGGCTCTGTCACGTCGATGTTTCTCTCTCTCTGTCTGTCTGTCTCTCTCCCTCCCACTCTGTCTGATGATAAATGGAAAAATATCCTTGGGTGAGGAATAAAAAAATAAATAAAAAAGAATTTTGATACGAACTTACCCGGTTTACCATTTTATTCATGCAGCAAACAGTTAAAATAGTCAAAAGCAGGCCAGGAACTGTTCTAGGTAAACTATGGATTCCTGGGGTTTTTTTTAGTTAAATTATTTAACCTTTCTGAGCATCAGTTTCCCCATTTATTAAATACAGATAATTCTGCTATCTCCCATATTGTTAAAATAGCATATATTAGCCCTGGCCGGTTTGGCTCAGCGGTTAGAGCATCAGCCTGCGGTCCCGAGAGACCCGGGTTCGGTTCCCGCTAAGGGCATGTACCTTGGTTGCAGTTTGTCCCTGGCCCTGGTTGGTCGTGCGGGTGGCAGCCACTCGATGTGTCCCTTTCACATCGATGTTTCTCTCTCTCTCTCCCTCCTACTCTATCTGAACAAAAAATGTCCTCGGGTGAGGATAAAAAAAAAAAAAAAATAGCATATATTAAATTGTTTTATAAATTATAAAACTATTCAAATATTAGTTTTAAAGTAAATAATTACTTTTATTTATTTTTTTTTGCATTAGTATAGCTGTACCTGCAATAAAGAATAGGATTTAGAAAAAACATTCAACAGTTGCATCCAATTGTCTTAGTTTGTGAGACTGTTGTAACAAAATACTACGACTGGGTGCCTTATAAATAACCAAAATTGATTTCTCACAGTTTTGGAGGCTGGAGGGGCCAAGCTCAACATATTGGCAGATTCAGTGCATGAAGAGAGCCGCTTCCGTGTCCATAGACAAGGATTTTTCAGCTTTGTTTTGCTTTTGCTGTGTCCTCTCATGATGGAAGTGACTAGGGATCTCTGCAGAATCTATTTTGCCTTTTTTAAGGGCACTAATCACAGTCATAGGTACTCTGCCCTCAGGACCTCATCACCTTCCCAATGCCCCACCTCCCACAATCATTGCTCTAAGCAATGGGTTTTCAACGTACAAATTTTAGGTAGACACAATCACTCATACCATAGCACCAATTATATTATATAAAGCACCTCTATGGGTGTAGCACTTAGAGAAAACAAAAAATAAAATTATTTGAAAGACACACTATTAATTTAAATCAGAAGGGTTTTCAAAGTTAGAAGTATGTATTTTTCTGGAGATATGAGTAGATGTGTAATTTTAATGATAAAAATGTTGACATCATCATGAAGTATTGCTGGTCTCTATTTTGCAGCGATTTGTAATGGTGGGAAATTAATCTTGACGGTTCATTGAAGTGGGCAAGGCATTAGGCAACAAGAGAGGGTACTAACATGAAAACAACAGAGAAAAAGAAAACACAATGATGGAGAAAAAGAGAGATGGAAACAGAAGGAAGGAGTAGAAACAAAGAGAAAGAAGTGAAAATGAGACATAGAAAACACATCCAGTGGAGATCTTAGCATCACATACACCATTTTGATTTGCTGTTTAGGCAATTTCTTCATATATGAATATTGACATTGGTCAGACAATATATAAAATAAGAAAGTACAAATCCATCATAAGAAATAATTAATACCGTGCACAATTCAATTGAGATTAATATAAGCACCAGGAATTAAGATATAGCCCTGGCCAGTGTGGCTCAGTTGGTTGGGCATCATCCGGTGCACTGAAAGGTTGCTGGTTTGATTCCCAGTCAAGGCACATACCCAGGTTGTGGGCTCAGTCCCCAGGAGGGGGCGTGCAGGAGGCAGATGATCAATGTTTCTTTCTCACATCGATGTTTCTATCTCTCTCTCTCTATCTGTCCCTTGTTCTCTAAAAAATCAATAAAAATATATTTTTAAAAATAATTAAGATATAAATTAATACATTGACTTTTTTTGGTAGCCTTTTATGTAAGTTCACATAATGTCTTCAATTTTTATATTTTTGATGTTGTAATTTTTTCAGAAAATAAATTAGTATATTAACCAAGTAAACAATAAAAGTTATCAAAACTCAACAGACTATAATCATTTTTATGATTATAATTTAGACATCAAATTAAAGAGTCATTGGAATTATTTTGTATCATGAAGCCAAAGTTATAAGGCATTTTTACAGAGTAAGAAAAACCCATAATTGTTTTTATGGGCAGGGTGGGTAAAGAGGGAGGAAGCAAATATTTATAGTGAATGAATCCACACATTAATAATTTAGGCTGACTATAAGGAATTGGTCTTTGTTTTGCTATTTATGTATACTGGACTTCTTAAAATATTTATTTTATACTATAAGCAATTAATTATATATTAATGACATGCTACAAAAAGTGAAAACATAAATTATAGGTAATTGGAAGGGACACAAAAATTATATATTCTAGTGGCATTAACTTTTATAGCATCAACACTATTTATTCAGATAATGTCAGATGTGAAAAACTGATTAGCTAAAACAAAATGCTGGGTAAAATAATTTAATATGCTCTCATACATATATAGGTCTGAAGAAAATTAACAGAGACCTGAAAAAAAAATGGAGTGTGGTTCTAGAAATGTTATTCAGCAATAAACTTGCCAGATACCATTAGGGAATAAACAGACCCAGGTACTAGTTCTCTTTCTTAGAAAGATTAGAAGCTTGGGAAGGTGGGGAGATGAGTTGAAGAATACCACACACAAAGCTCACTTTAGGGTTAGAGAAAAAACCACGAAAGAGTGAGAAAAAATAAATTTGCACCAAAGAAAAGCAGATCACAAAGACAATTTTAAACCTGTTTTGTTATTTGGTGAGGGTAAATAAAATAAAATAAGTAAATAAGCCCTTTTGAGATATAGTGGACACTTGAATGATGAGTTAGTAACAAAGTCTTGGTTTATAGTACAAGGAACTGAGCTTGTGCTGCCACCAAAAACCTGAGGATCCAAAATCAAGCACAAAATATACTCAAGAGTCACCACAGATAAAAATTACAATGATGATTACAATAAAAAAAATTATAAAACACAAGAAAAAAGCTTCAAGAGTCAGAGTCATCTGAAACAACCAATAAAAGAACCCACCCTACAGGTTCTTCCATAGTTAAATATATTACTTTAAAAATGTAAAATAATCATGTTTTTATGTTGAAAGAAATAAAATGAGAAAAAAAAAAATTGAAAGCCCTAAACTGTTGTAAATGGTTAGACAGACTTGGCACTTAGCCAAATAGAAATTTGAAAAACAATGCACAAAAGCACATATATACAAAGATGTTTAAGTAATAGTGGTGTTAAATAGCATATTAGACAGAGTTGAAAATATAATTAATAAAATTGAAAATGGAAATAAAAAAAGAATACAGAATGGAGCACAAAGAAATAAATGTATGAAAAATACATAATAGAAAATATGAGATATATTGAAAAAATTAGAGGATCCAAGGTCTATGCCATAGTTTCTAAGCGCAGAGTTTTTTAAATTTTTTATTTATTTATTTTAAATCAAATTTATTGGGGTGACATAGGTTAATAAGATTATATTGCATTGAAGTGTACAATTCTATGGCACATCATCTGCATATTGCATTGTGTGCCCACCACCCAAAGTCAAAGAAGATTTTTTAAAATAGTAGAGTCAGTTAATGAGTCACCATTCTTCAGATTCAGAGTCTAAACAACCTTAAGCATTTTAAACAATTAGAAGAAAAATTTGATGAAGGAAAGGAAAACTTTTCTCAGTTCTAAAGAAAGCTGGAAAAAAATGAAGTGAGGGAAAAAAAGTAAAGTGTTAAAGTCTTTCAAATTAAGATATCTCATCCTTATTTAATTCTTTTTTTTTTTTTCTAAAAGAAAACTAGCAGAAACAGCGTCTTCTTCCCCATAGAGAAAGGTATATGTGGTTGACAAACTATAACTCCAGACCCTTTCTCAACGCCCAACACAGAGGAAAGCCATCTCTATTTTTCAGAAAACAGATTGTGAAATTGATACTAAGATACCACTAAAAATTTCCAACATCAAGAAAAATGTCTTACTGAGGGGGAAAAAACTACAAATGTTCACTACTAGAAAATGATGTAAAGAGATTTTTAAAACTAAGTAAATAATTATCTATGGGGTATCTTATTCTTTCAAAATGTAAGTAGGAACTGTCAGTTAACTCCCATAACAAAAGCCATGTAACCTGAAGATTTATGTAATTAAAATGAAAGAAAATAAAATATATGGAATTATGCATGTTGAAATTTAAAATGGGAATGTACAGTAAAAGTAAAATTTAATCAAAATCTATTCATATTTCTCCAAATTAATATACTATAGCTATAGCTAAGAATCAATGATTACTAACATTAAAAAAATTTAATTTAAATTAATAATTTCTTTATACTATAAGTAAATTAAAAAATGTAGATCATGTGCTTTTCACAACACTACTTAAAGATACACAAATGTTTTTATTTATCAGGTTTTAGATATTCACTATGATCTCTTGTAGAACAAGAAGATGGAAAAACAAATTACAGTTAAAATTTTATTGTGCATTGTTATAAATAGTTAATATTGTGGAAATTGTTTTTACATAAAAGTAAATTATTAAATCACTTAATAATTTAAACAAGAGAAAAATCACCTTATTTAAAATATTTGGCATGTTAAATAAGCTTAATTAATTAATACAGGAACGAACAGGCATGTATATTCATTCATCTTTCAAGTATAATTTGAATCCCATGTTTCAGTTTAAAAATTGCTTTATCTAAGTACATAAAAGTACATTTTTAGTGGTTAATGTAAGGACTTAAAAAGCTATAACTGGGTAACGTGTTTAAGGTATGATCTACATTTAAATGATAACCAAAATAACACAAACACTACCACATACAAACTTGCTATAAAAAAATAGTCAAACTTCTAGCTTTCCTATCATTTCAAAGTTTGATATTCTTCCATAACAGTAATCAGTACCACAACAAAAACAGCAGCATTTAATGGCACTATTAACTCAAGAACCTAAAACAGCATCTACATTAATTATATTCATTATACTTAATTGAACATAATCATGTAACCTAACAATTCCTTGTGCACTAATTAATAAAACAGCATGTCTTCTAAATCAGAAATATAAAAATAATCTTTCTTTAGTAGATCATTTTTGGTAAAAATGTGTACACCACAATTTAGTGTATACAGAAGATACTGAATTATATTTCATTTTAATATTATCATTTTAATGTACCTTAATGTTACATTTTTAGTGAAAATGACTTAAGAATATGGTGCCATGTTTTAAGCAATGGAAGCAAATGTTTTCTGATAATTATTTGAAGATTTTTACTGCACATTAGCATGTGATCTGGGGGAGTCCTTACCTTCGATAGTTATTCCAAATGTCGTCTATTTAATCAAATGCCCTAACCAAACCCTTTCAACAAATACGTGATAATGCGTCTCATCTAGGAAAATACATCAACTTTTCCTCTACAAATAAGCTATTCTAAATGTGCTTATATTATTATATGTTTTACATCTCTCTGAATGAAAAATGTGTCCCTCCAACTCCAAATCTCTATCCCCAGTGAAACAATTCTTGACAAAGTTAATAATGACTGCCATTATTATGATATCCCACTGATTGCTTTCTATTTCTTTTTTTATCTTTACAACAACTGACTGCAATTTTCTTCTCAAACTCCTTTCTCTTGCTTAGCCTCCAAATTTACAACTTCTCCTGCATGAGAGCTCTCATACTCAGCATCAACTTCACCACCACCATTTATGTGCCTCCTTGGATAACTGTCTTCACTTCCATTATGTAATTTTCCCTCGGTTTTTACATTATAGTTCTTCAAATCCATAGATTTAAAAAACTACGCGCCAATATCTCCCTTAAATAATATTTTTTCTTCCAGTAAAGAGACCACATGTAATAATGATCATAATTACAGACTTTACAAATGCCAACTAAGGGGAAAACCCTATATAATCCATAATGTTTACCACAACCCAATATTTTGGTATTAATAGTCTTGTTGAATGGGAATATCGAGGATCACAGAATTTAAGTTGCTTAAGTTTTCACAGCTTGTAAACTGCAAAACCATGACTGAAATCATGATTACAAATACATGCTTTTCTATCAAGGCAGGTTGCTTCTCTGCTTTTAAAAGACAAAAGAATGTCTTTGATGTCTAACAGGAAACTCAAACCAATTCCAAAAATGATTCCATCATTTCTATTCCTCTACCTTCTCAAATAAGAGCAAACCTCCTCCTGCCTTCTCCATCACAGTGAGTGGTGCTGCATTTCACCCACTCATTCACACCAAAAATCAGTGGATCATATGGGCTCCTTCATATATAACCTTTCACCCAATCATTCACACCAAAAATCAGTGGATCATACGGGCTCCTTCATATATAACCTTTCACCCAATCATTCACACCAAAAATCAGTGGATCATATGGGCTCCTTTATATATAACCTTTCATCCACTCATTCACACCAAAAATCAGTGGATCATACGGACTCCTTCATATATAACCTTTCACCCACTCATTCACACCAAAAATCAGTGGATCATATGGGCTCTTTCATATATAACCTTTCACCCAATCATTCACACCAAAAATCAGTGGATCATATGGGTTCCTTCATATATTATCTTTCACCCAATCATTCACACCAAAAATCAGTGGATCATATATGCTCCTTCATATATAACCTTTCACCCACTCATTCACACCAAAAATCAGTGGATCATATGGGCTCCTTCATGTAAAAACTTTCACCCACTCATTCACACCAAAAATCAGTGGATCATATGGGCTCCGTCATATATAATCTGTACACAATTCCTATGGCTTCCCTTTGATTTTTTTTTAAACCTAATCTTTCCTCTTTTAAGAAGAGGACCATTGATAGTACTTTATTTTGGGCCAGTAGCAGCCCAAAGACTAGTATCTCTGTTTCCAAATTTTCTCCTCTGCAATCTATTTCTCACATAAGAGTGTTTTGTTGTTGTTTTTTAACATAAGTTAGATCTGGATACTTGTCTCCCTGAAACAATCTGTTGCAAGTGGAATCAAAATTAAATGTCTTAAGCCACTCTACAAAGGACTGAATGAAGTGGTCCTTGAACACCTCTCGTTCTTACTCTGGCCCCCTGCTCTCTGCATTCCAGCTTCCTGGCCCTCTGTGTAATCCTCTAGTGCAACAATCAGCTTCAGGGCTTCCTACTTGATTTAAGATATTCACTTCATTGGCTGCTTTTAGCCATTTAGCTCACAAATTACATATTTACCCAATCTATGCTAGACTCTTCCTCTAGTAATTTTCTATGAAAATGCCCTGATAAATTTTCTTTCAGGCACCTCTTACTATATAAAAATAATGGTTACATATGTGTTCATTTATTGTATCCTTCCAATAGAATATAAAGTTTATGAGAACATGAATCATATTCATCACATATTTTAGATTCTTAAAACAGTATCTGGAGCAATTCAAATATTTATTGAATAGTAACAACATTGTGAACTTACCTGTTTGCACAAGCTTTCTTCTCCACACGAGTTTTATTTTACTGCTCTGCATAGTCTTTGACCATCACAAGTTAAGGAATAGTCTCATCTTCTGCAATACCTTACCCCTGCATCAGACATTTAAAAGCAGAGTAGTATAACCATAGCGTCTGAGACATGTCAAATGGACTGTTGAACATCTCTATCATGCAATGACCTCTTACTACATGGTGGTTATGTTCCCTTTATTTTAACATCTCCTGAAATAACCATGTGGCAGTAAGCCAATAATTCTAAAATGTCTCTCTAATTTTTCATACATACGGATGTTTTCTTACAGACCGTGTGTATTCCTTTGTCAGTGGGTTTGCTTTTTAAGAAAAATGCATGTACTTGATTGTTTTTCCCATGGCTGTAAGCCACCTCCAGTGTTCACAAACTATCTGATAATGTCTTTCTTTTCATAAGTAGAACCAGATACAAAAAAAAAAAAAAAATTAACTAAGTTAAATTATTTATTTAATTTATTTACAAACGTATACTGGTCATTCACTATGTCCCTAGCTTTGAGCTTGTTGCTTTTGATGCAACTATTAAAAGGAAAGACAAGATTTCTTGTCCAATTCATAGTCAAGTAAGTAGACAAACATTGAATCTGTGACAGGTGTTTTGATGAAGACGTACATGGTACCATGAGGGCAAATAACAGTTCCTAACCAGTCTAAGACTCCAAGAAATGATTCCCAAAAGGATACAAGATATCATTGAAGAATAAGTAACAGTTAGGTGTTGAAGAGAGTCTAATGACATGGAAACAACATAGAGAAAATCTCTAAGCAAAACAGCAGCCAGCTTGCTGAGGAAATACAGGAAACTCTAGCATATGTGGAGCACAGATTGAGAGAGGAAGAAATCAAACTGCACACAAAGTCTTAAGCCAGATGATGTAGGACTTTGCCGGCCAAGTTAATGTCTTAAAGTTTAAGGTTAAGCATAATGAAATCTTTGAATCATTTTGATTCCATAAGAAGGATATGATCAGTTTGTATTTTCCAAGATCATTTGAGTTTAATGTCATAAATCAATTGGAAAATAGATATATTAGAGACAGATGACTAGTTATGAAACTACCATAATGGTCAAGTTAAGATATGGGTGTTGGCATAAATTGGAATCAATACAGGGCTACTCTACAATGAGAATAAATTAGATTTGGCTAATTAGAGGTATGGTTGAGAAAGAAGGATGAAACCAACTTAGATTTTAAAGAAATGGATTAGCTTTGGATAAGACATGATTCCTCGTCTACTCTTAGCAAAAGAGGATGGAGGTAGTAGAGGAGGAAATTTAAGCCTGCAAGCAATAAGTTTAATGAATTAGTTAATTTTTCATTTTTCCAAGGAAGTAGGGGAAGGGCAGTGTGGCAGGTAGGAGTCATTAAATATAAAGACAATGATAAAGAAAGTTAACTCTTTACTATAGAAACCAAGAAGAGAGTCATTGATACAAATAATATAGGATTCTCAAATAGTGTTGAGAAAAAAACTATGAGTTTATAGTGGTTCTACTTTAACCAGCCGAGAGATTTTCTCCAGTGGATTAGGTCTCATGGTTGTACCAAGCTGTAGAACAAGAGCAAAGATGGTTAATATAAGGGCTACAATAATTGAGTAACATAATCACTGGCCTGGTTTTGCTGAGACTGTCCTAGTTTTAGCTATGAAAGTCCTGTGTCCACAGGAACCCTTCAATTCAGAGTAAACTGTGATGGTTGATCATCTCCAAT
The DNA here is from genome assembly GCF_014108415.1 of Molossus molossus. Classification (NCBI taxonomy): domain Eukaryota; kingdom Metazoa; phylum Chordata; class Mammalia; order Chiroptera; family Molossidae; genus Molossus; species Molossus molossus. Next base: position 118,199,824 of record NW_023425377.1, on the reverse strand, counting down.
GTTAAAAAAAAATCTATCCTAGCAGAGTGCGGAGAACGAGGTGAAATTAGAGGCATAAGATGAACTTGAGGACCCAATGTGGTATAGGAAAATATACTAGGGGAGGTAAATAAGTGAGGAAGTTGTGAAGAATATTTTTGCTGAAAGAGGAATGTCCAGTTTTATTAGTTTATTAGTCCTGCAGTTGCAGGTGCTAATTTCTAGGGGGTAAGTAACTGGTTGAAATTTTGAGAGATAAATTGTTATTCTGGCAGCTCTGCTGGGACAGCAAGTAAGATTTCTCCCAGGTAAGTACCAGAGATCCCGCTGGCTTCCTGAACTGGGAGTTCCCAAGGCTGAAACTGGGACTCATTTTTACTTGCTGTGGTGCCAGGAATTTTCCCAAAGGGTTCTACTTTTTGTCCTGGCAAGCCCCAACATTTCACTTAAGTTGAATAGAGAGATTCTTTGTATGGATACAGGAAGGATTGCTGCCTCCCATCTGGGTTAAGCCTGATCCGCTCTGGATTGCAAGAGACCACCCACAGTCCTTGCCTAGTCTCTAAACCCAACCAGCTCTGGGTCAAGACATTGCTCTGCTTCAGTGGTTTCTTAACGCAAGGCATTCTGTTGGATTCTATGGCAATACAGATAAGGAAGCACAGTAAGCTGTAAAACTCTTGTTTGTCTGTTGTGTGCATCTGTTAATATTGTACATAAGAGTGTCTCTGTTGATTGTTGTTTTGTGTCTCTTAGATGCTTGGTTTAATTTTTTTGAAGATGGAGGCATATCTCACTTAGCTGGCGGCCACAGCTGCTTGTGGAGGGCTGCATCCATGGCAGGGAGCAGGAGTTTCTGAGTAGCTGCTGAGGGTCTGTTATCTTAGGGACCCTCCCTGATCTCCCTCTTAAGGCATTAACCACCTGAACCGCTTAGCTAGTGAAAGAAAACAGTTCTATGGGGAGTCAATGGGCTACAAGTCTGACTGGGTAAATCAAACCAGTGTGCATGCTGGGAGTCCTCTATCACTACCGGCTGGGTTTTTGAACCATCTGGGACTTGGCAGTTAGTCATCTATGGTATTGTTTGGGCAGGGGATAAGACTGTGGCTTTAATCCCAGGTCTTCCATGGGAGGAGGTCAGCTTCAGTTTGAGAGATCTCGTCTGTCTGAAATGAAACTTTGTTACAGTTGTTCTTCACTTGCTTTTTTATTTGCGGCAGTGGGGGAGGTGGTGGTGGTCAGGGGACTTGGTGTGCCCTTTGCTGTCTTAGGAACACAAGAAATTCTCTGTTTCTACCGTTTGGGCTTTGTGCCATTTAGACCTCGCGAAGGTCATTTTCTGTGCCCGTTAGTGTGAGACAAGATTCTAGGACTAGTGTCCCAGTCTTTCCACTTGAAAGTGTTCATTTGTTTGCTTTAGATGTTGTTTTGTTTCCTTTAGATGTTGTTTTTGTTTCTATTTTGAAATGGGATAAGATCTCTCATGTACAAGCTTTCATGTTGTTATACCATAAGAATTTTACTCAGAAAGAAAAATATGGGGAAATACATCTTTTAAACACTCCGCGTCTTCCTTCTGGAAGGCCAGAGCTGCAGAAGTGTCCTTACTCAGGCTGCGAAGGCAGCCGTGGGGGGTGGGGAGCACTGCCCTCTGTAAAGAGAAAAAAAAAAAAAATGGTATTTTTACACTGAAGCCACTGGAGGCCCGGGGATTGCTGCAGTCCTAGGACGATCTGCAGGACACGGTATCTCCCTCCTTCCCCCGCGCCCTCCTCTCTAGCCCCCTATGAACTGTCAAGGTTATGTGTCTCTCTTATGCCTCTTAAAAATGTAAATATATATATATATACACATATATATATCTTTTAAAATTATTTTTCTTTATTGATGTTAGAGAGAGAGATAAAAACATGGATGAGAGAGCACATCGATTGGCTGCCTCCTGCGTGCCCGCGCTGGGGATCAGGCCCACAACCTGGGCATGTGCCCTGACCGGGAATAGAACTGGTGACCTCTTGGTACATGGGTCGATGCTCAACCACTGAGCCACCCTGACCAGGCTGTAAGTATATTTTTCAATGAAAAAAAAAAAAAAAGCCTGTTCTGGGAGTTATAAAATGCGTTCATAAATTTGCCAAACTAAAGAATGCCAATTGCTTGCTTGTTGTTACTGAAAATTAAGATTTCTAAGAACTAAAAAAAGGTGAAATGAAATACTCAAGAAGGGAACAGAAAGGGGGAAAGGAGAAAAAGGTTTTTCCTGTATCTGCCTAGCAAGCAAAAGTTCTGTATATTATTGAAATAGATATGTTATATTATGATAACCAAGTACTTGATTTCTTAAAAACCCCTCTTCTTAATCTTAGGTATAGAAGTTTTGCTATCCTGTGTTTGTGTTTGATCCCTTTTGGTGTCACTTTGGGTGAATAAATAATTTAATATTGTTTCATAATATTAACATATGTTATTTTGGTCAAATATGTTTGACAGTCTTCCCAGGGTTTGAATTTTAAAAGACCTCTTTTTTAAACCTAGAACTGGCTTTGGGTTATTCCAATAGTCCCCTGGAGTGCCTCAGGGATTTGTTCTCTTTCCTTGTAAAGAATATAGTTTAAACAAATTAGGCCTATTTAATATACTTTAAATATCTAAGGAGCTTTGTCAAACAAGGAAATAATAACTATATTTTATTTGTATACACATTATTAAAATAGATGTTCTGGAGATTATTTAAAAGTCTCCAAAAGTCTACAGATTCTCATATACTTGCATTTATAATTCTAATTGTTATTCTGGAATGTTGTGTTTTGCAAAGAGGACAGGGTTCTGTGTCAATTACATTATAATTAAATCTATAACCATGTCATTTAAGTTTCTTTTTTTTTTTTTTTTGGCATTTACAGAGAGTCATTGTTTTACACTGATACATTTGCAAAAATTATTACATCTTCTGAAAGACGCATGGAAAGGATTCTGATTTATTTTAAATTACATATCTCTGAAATAAACTTTCAGATCATCCTTTTGAAATGGACAAAAATTACTAGAACTCTACACGGTATCTAGATTTATAGAAATAGTAGCAAGAAAAATCCAGAGAAACAAAAATCAACTATGGGATTAAATGAACTAAAGATAATTATAATTGCTATCACCTTTTATTGAAGTATTCTTAGTTTTTTTATCTTTTGTTTTCCAGACATAAGAAAACTTAATTTTGAAGCAGTTTGGTAAATTATACCTTAATAAGCAATATTGAGGCATTTGTCTTTTTCTTCCTACCTAATCCCTCCGGAATTTGGAAACTCTTAATAAATAAGTATTATTTTTCTCATGGCAATATATTCATTTGCATATATCCAATAAGAATTTGATTTCTTTATACCAGGACATAAATCCAATTTCCAATTGTGGTTTTATTAACCAAGACTTTGACTAGAATGTCCTGTGTAGGAATGACATGCCGGGACTCTAGATGTCCCCCGGAGGCTATGGGGAGGGAAGACGGTCTTTGCAGCTGATAAAGGCCCATGGAGAAATGGCCTGGTACCTTCCTTGTTCATGTGGCTCACGGCATTCTTTCCGGTCAGGAGTGAAGGCTGCTCTGCTAGGAGATGGTAAAAAAGAAACTTTCGACATTTTGGGGGCCTCAAGAATTTGAGGCATCCACCCAAGCCTATAGGTTTTATAAGCAAAGCCAAATGGCAACTGTGTGGCTTGGCTTCTATGCCCTGAGGGGCTTCAAAGCTCAATCTGCAGATTCCTTGTGAAGGTCCAGCAAAGCAAATTTATAGAGCCTATGTGATCAATTTGACCATTACCATTCTTATTCTGTTTATGCAAATAATCAGGCCAAATTAAAACAGGACTTGATGCAATCTCTTTGAAAATGAGGATAATCTTGGTGAGAAAAATTGTGTTTCAATAAAAATCACCATGTCCATTTGTAAAATATTGGACTCCAACGCAGTGAACTGTCTTCCAGGTTTTGTTTTAAGACTGTGTCTGTGTATGCCACACACACCTCAGCACCTGATGACATCACGAAAAATATTCCAACTGCAGAAAATCTATCAAATTGTCACTGTGTGATTTCATTCCAGCAGAAGTCTTACATCTGGAAAGCTTCTCAACTGGTTTATGATTTGTTGTATACATTAACCTTTATATTTTATTTTCTTGATTCTGTTTTCATATATAGAATATATGTTTGTGTCCTCATTTACCTGATAAGCTGCTCACACAATAAAGGCCTCACTTTAAAAACCATCTGCATCACTGTCTCCCAAAAAAAGAGACTCAGTAGTTTAGACTTATGATTAAAAGTCAATGACACAGGTGGGACACACCTGCCTCCAGGGATTCAGTTCCTCCCTGGAACACTGTTAAAAGAGTCTTTCCCTTTCTCACATGAGTTTTTACCTCTCACTAGACTTTGTGTTGCTGTAAGTCTACTCACTTTCGAATTTTACCTTTTAACCTTCTTGTCAAGTTTGTCATTTCTAGAATATAACTAAGATGCCAACTTGTTCAATACACCATCCTCCTGGATATTGCCTATATCACCTCCAAGGGAAACCAGATTGACCTAAACTTTGCAAAGTCCCACTTTCCGGCATAAAGACTCCCCTTCCCCTTTTGGCTCCCTCCTTCTTTTTCAGGGAAAATCTCGAGACTCTGCCCCTCATCAGGACAAAGCAGTTACAGAAGAGACCTGGTACCCTTTCCCCAAAAGGATTCAGAGCCAAATCCATAAGGGAAAAATATAATAGGCCAGGAACAATACAGTTCAGCAGCAGACACTTTCCGTATAAAACTAATCTCATAAATATAAGATTTAAAACTAACAGGGGGAAATGATAGGAAGGGGGCAAATGATAAGAATAGAACCACAGTCGTTTAATAATTATTCACCTTACTACCTGTATATAAGAGGCTTCCCTACAGACCCTGGCAAACTGGAGGATGTGTTGCAAGAAGAAAAACAGAGATGTGAAAAGATAAGACAGCTTCAGAGCCCGGATGGCTCCATTACTCAGAAAAGAACATACATTTTGAGAGCAGACCAAGGACAAAACCTGCTTTGACTTGGTTGCTGGTCCTGAACCCTGACCCCTCCAGGAGTGTGCCTTAGGAATTCTGACCATTCTCAGGCCCCAGGAATGGGTTGAGCTGTTTTTAACATAAAAGAAGAGTAATTACTTTGTTAAAGGACTTTAAGATCTCGGAAGGAGTTACTCAGACCACGTTCCCTGCAGCCCTCGCCCTGCCCTGGTCCCCTTGCACACGGCCCTTCTTCCGTATTTCTCTATAATCAGCCGGCTGGTAGGAGACGGGAGAGCAGGATTTTCAGGATGACCTGCTGCTCCCTGCATACTGCTGGCATCACTGGCATAAATATTCTTCTGTGATTCAACCTTGTCTCTGCTTAATTTGGCTCAAGTGGTGACAAGCGGCCTCAGACCCATTGTGAGGTAAGAAATTCAAGTCACTGAGAAATTGTATTGTTGGATTGGTTGGCAAATGCAGTATTAATACTGCGCCCCATGGGATACCATTTTCAATAAACTGTAGCTACTATTGGTGCTTAGGGGTAAAACATAGTTTAACCTAATGGCACGAGCGTTGAATGGCAACGGTTTATGAAAGATTGGCAAGGAAGCTGCTAAGGAAATGACATCATTCACCATACCCTGGACACGATGTACCCCGAGTATGAAAGGACGAGCAGCTCGGCCTAGGACGAAGGCAGGGGAGAAGTCTCCTCAGGAGAGTGTGAGGCTTGTGTTAATACAAGACGTATGAGAAATGTTAGTTGAAGAGATTGAACAGATAAGAGCCTTCATTAAACCTGAAAAGTGACTTCTAGAAGCAAATAAAAATGCTATCCAACTTTGTAAGGGGGACCATGAATTTTTCTTTAGCATTTTTTCCATGATTACCAAAGAAAACTAAATTTCATCAGGAGGAATAGAATGCTTCAAGCCTCATTTTCAGTTTCTTCATTTTTCTAAGTGCCTAGCCCAGTGAAAAATTGGACCAAGTATATAGAATGATCTGTATATGTTATTTAACAATTGGATTATGCCCATATAATTATAACTATACTCAGGGCATCAAGACTTTTTGATGAAGAAAAACCCTATAAATTTTGTTGTTTTGTTTTCCAAATAAAAATAAAATTCCAAGGTAACCACTACATAATAATGTGTGAAAAGTCAGTTTCTATGGCAAAGTATCATAAATTATAAAATGTATAGTTGTCACAAATATTAAAAGAAGATAATTATCTACCTTATATTTGGGTCTTTAGGATATTACAAAATAAACTTCCTAATAAATTTCATAACCTCCCTATGAATAGCATAGTTAAATTGCATAATATTTTATTTTAAAAGTATAAATTTTCAAATAAATATTTAAAATAAGTCAAAATTTTTGAAAACTTATTTGATACATATTTTCAGTTTTCTGAAATGTAAATAAAGTCACTGGGAACAGCCTTACTCCAACCAGTTTCTTAACCAATCATATAAAGTGGTATAAAATTGACTCTTAATTACGGTTGGAATCAACTCATCTTAAAAACAAAAACAAAAAACAGTTGACCAATAAGACACCTCACAATTGGTTTGCATGATTGTTATCAGGGAATTGAAAAGCTTCTGGTAGATTTCCTTGGTATAACTTCTATGCAACTCTGGAAATTAAGTATAAATTAGAAGTTAATTAAAGTAAGTGGTATGCTATTATTTAAAAGCAAATACATAATTTCAGGTGTATAGATATATATGTCAACTACTTTTATACATTAATGTTCAGATAAAAATCTTTTGAGTTTTAATTTCTAAAGCTCAATAAATGAGAAAATAAATGTTTTACAACTTTACCAAATAAATCAGTTACATGGAATGCATGGTAACATGATTCATCAGCCATGGCACATCATATTTTATTTCTATTGGGTGCATTTATTCAACATAGAGATCAAGCAGGGAGAATAAATGACAAATACTTCTTCAGACACCATTTGACCCAGCAAGTGTTAGCCTCTGCTGGTAAATCACAGTGCTTGAATAATGGGGTTAATTGTAGGCTTTTTCTGCTTCAAAAACTCAGTTGTGCTCATCAAGAGAAAAAAAGAAGTTCAACAGTGATATTATATTAACAAGTAATCTCACTGTTGTTCATTATTACTGTTGTTTATGAAAACTAAAGCCTGCTGCTAGGAGAAAAATACTTCTAGTTTTGAAATGAGGGCCAAAGGAATCAATCTAAAGAGAAATATTTAGAATAGAGTAATTGGATATCCTAACCCCCTGGTTTCAAATACTGGTCAGATATAAGAATAATTTTTAAAATTGAAGTTCCCAGGTCACATCAACACCTTAAATAAATGAGACTCTTTGGAGGTAGATCCTAGGTTTCTGTATTTTTCTAAAATACCTTCAGATGATTCTTCTGTGTATCAGGTTGACAACCAATGGTCTGTAATACCCTCTTCTTTCCTAAAATAATCTGATAGAGATCTATGAAGCTGTGTGGTCAGTAAAATGTTATTAATATTTTCTTTATTACGAATCACTCTGCTAGATCTGTTCTTAGTCAAAACAGCCTAATAGTCTGTTGAAGGTGCATACCAAGCCCATGATGAAACGCAGATGTCCATGAAAGATAAGAACTTCTAGCATGCACAAGTTTATTATTTTGAGCTGTCATGTGTCTTGAAGGCTCCTCTTTCAAAAGATAACAATGTGCTGTCTTCCCATGGAGTGTTATTGACGAACTCCTAATTATTTTACTCCATGAGCGTTCACAAAAGGTATCCTTCTCAAAGGATGACAACACAGTACTGAAACAAAAGTTGGTACCAACCAGCAATGGTGAAGAACATTAGTGTTCATCTCCTAACCAGTGTATGTTATGCATTGGTCGTAAGTGCACAGGGGACAAAGCCCAGATACAAGAGTATGACTCTCTGGCCCAGACTTCTGTTATGGCCCTCACTTTAGGGACTGGCCTGCTGAGCAGGCTTTTGTAAAATCAGGAAAAAATTTGACATCTATAAAGAAAAGAGAGATATCTAATTAAGGAGAAGAAAGTTATAAAAAGTGGAAACTTACACACCCTACAAAATGAACATAAAAATTCAGTGGCATATACAATGCTGCTAAGAATAAGACATCTTATAAAATAAAACAGAAATTTATCAGAAAGCCATTTCCAAGCTAGGCTGCCCGAATGTGCTAACATACCCAACACCATTGATATGCTTTGCCTTTCCTACTGTTTTGAATCATCCTACAAAAAGGTATAAAGAAACCATTTTGCAATCTGAGTCTCTCTAGTAAGCAAAAAAAACAGAGTAAATATGGCTCATTTTTCTAAAATATGTTTTTATTAATTTTCTAGAGTGAGAGAGAGAGAAACGTTAATGAGAGAGAACATCGATTGGCCGCCTCCTGCATGCCCCCCACCAGGGATCAAGCCAGTAACCCGGCTATGAGCCCTGACTGGGAATGGAACTGGGACCTCTCAGTCCATGGGACTCTACTCAACCCACTGAACCGCACTGGCTGGGCTGGCTCATATTTTGATGACTAAATGTCTAAATTTTTACTTCAAGTAGAAAATATCAAGATGGTGTCACATTTTCAAAGATAAGATGTGGGTAAAAAATAAGGTAACTGTGTGTAAGAGAAAAAGGGCTAAATTTAAAAAAACAATAATTTTGTTACTCATGCAAGGAATTCCGATATTGGTTTTGATATACTCTAAAATAATACTGTTTTATTACACTTATTTTTTTAATAACCCAAAGCAATTCTCTCCTATGGAAGTCTGTAGATAAACTGAGATGAGTGTGATAGTAGGTTCTGACAATTAGTAAACAGAACCTTAACAATATGAGCAAACACTTTATATATGGACAATTTTCACAGTGCTCAAATCTTTTTACATATCAGTCAGACTCTTGTAAGACTCACCGAGTAATATATTATCTTACTTTTCAAATGACACAGGACGATTGAGGAACTGCCCAACGTCACATAGCTAAGTAACAGGATTCAAACTCAAGCATCTCAAATCATGAAGATATTGCAGAGCATGTTTGCAAATAGTTTTGACCTCAAAATCCCTTTTCTGTTTTTGGTGCCGTTATTTGTCCGTGAAAGTCAAACTGGGAAAAGAAACAGTAAAGACAAACTCCTTGACATCTTTGAAGCATACAGAGGAAGTCACTGTCATTTTACTTGCCTGCTTGCCTCTTCCGGTCCCCAAACCTGATTATTAGATATGTAGTCACTTTGCTCTGGACAGATCTCTAATTATCACAAGGAGTTTCATAGAATTCTAAAATAACAGTAATTATCATTTTAAACACTTAAAATAATTATATGTCATACAGCATTTGGGGACAGAAAGGGATTTCAGGCTATTAACTGTAAAGTTGAAGGTTTCAGCCCATCCGAAATGCCAGAAATAATTATTACTCAATTTCAAGCTGAAAATAACCAAGAACAACACATTCTCTCTTAGAATCCGTAGACGATTTGAAGGAGTCATATCTAGGTTTCTATTTAGTGTATGAATCTTGCATTAAACATTTTTAATACAAGAAGTGATTATAACGGAATCAAAGTCCCTCGGCAAGATGCTTAAACGAAGTGCACTGTTTAAGTCAGCTCCCTCACTGTGATGGGAGCTTTATTTGATATGCACTTTGCCAATCACTTGGAAATTACAAATATGAAAATGGAGAATTTGCCATGTATGACAATATTCAAAGAATATTTATGACTTTCTGCTAATAACAAGATATCTTAAAAGGACAGAAACTAACTTCCCTCAAATGCCTTATAAAATGTAGTCCTAATCTAGTGTTAACTCTTATATGGTTAGAGAATATTGTGTAGGTTCGAAATATTGTCATTTTTAATGATCTCTTCGGCTTTACTTTCTTCTTCGATTATACCTGCGGACTGAAACACAGGTTTTCCCCACTATCTGAAAGTAGAACATTCTTATGACACCTTTCATAAGCTACAATGGTGTAAACCAAAGAAGCAATTTTCATAAATTCATATGGAAATTATTTTTTGCATTCTTAGACCCCAAAAGTAACCTACTGAATCATACCAAATAACACATAAAACCTAAAATAACACCAACATAGCAAAACTAGTGCCACTCTCGCTGCAATACAAACACTAAATGTTTATTTGCTTTTTGCCTTTTTTCCTAAAACTGAAAACCTCTTTGGGTTTCCTTTACTGAGTGAAAACAGGAACTAATGTAAGTCTTTCGCAAGAGCAAAATGGCATAATGTGAACTCTCAAAAACCAGGGGATATCTGTACATCAAAGTAAAGCTAAAAGATCGAAATAATCATATTATAGGACTTCTGACTTTAATGCTGACATGTAAAAGCTTGGGATTTGTCACTCCTGCCCTTACCACCACCACCACAGATGAAGATACTAGAAAATAATGCCTTTTGTTGGACACATCAGAGAACTGAGGAAGCAGTCAGAGAGGGGGTGGAGGGGACTGGATGAAAGAAGGTGAAGAGAATAGCCCATGGGCACAGACGACAGTACGGTGAAGGCCAGAGTGAGGGGGGCAGGGGTGTGTGGAGGCGGGCAAAGGTGGGGGAAATTAGGAGGCATCTTTAAAAGAAATTCCTATGAATTATGTAATGAATACCTATGGCTTAAGATGTCATAAAGATCCATTGTTTTAAAAGATTATAAAAAATAATAGTAAAAAACCATTACTGGTTTTCAAGCTGGGCAATAGCAGGATAATAGGCAAATTTTTTTTATATTTTTTTATCCTCACCTGAGGACATTTTTCTATTTTTTGTTCAGGTAGAGTGGGAGGGGGAGAGAGGAAGAGAGAGAGAAACATCGACGTGAAGGGACACATCCAGTGGCTGCCACCCGCACGACCAACCAGGGCCGGGGACAAACGGCAACCGAGGTACATGCCCTTAGCGGGAACCGAACCCGGGTCTCTCGGGACCGCAGGCCGACGCTCTAACCGCTGAGCCAAACCGGCCAGGGTGATAATAGGCAAATTTTAAGAACATTCAAACCGCAGTATTTAGGATGGATGTCTGTCAATAACCTGAGAGTTGATATTCCCATTAAGCCACTGCTAAAAGCTACTGGAGATAATGTGTTACAACGGGGTAATGCAGAATGTGTTTTCAACCAGTCTGCTTACATTTTCCAATGCCTTCAATGAGAGCTTACAATGCTTTTTATTTCTTTTTTTGGGTGTGTGTTTGCTTGTATATTGCCTTTTGTTTCTGTTTTTTAAATCAAACTTTCCTCAACACTGCTCTACTTAATGTGTTGGTTAAATTATTTGCCTTTTTTCATGTTTTATATAGCCAGATGGGTTATATTTGACTCAATTTATAGTTCAATTATTCATAGGAGACAAATCTTTGTCCACAAACTAAATGCATTTTCCAATTAGTCAATAGATTTTTAAATTTGGCTTAATACACAGGCCATTCATTCTAATGCAGCAGTTATGTTCACAGATGATATGCATGTGTTTTCTAATCATGTTGGAGGGTGCTTTTATTTTCTTATAAAAGGGATAAAGGTTGGACGTTGGTGGTAGATAGGGAGTATGTTTGAGATGGAGTAACATTAGAATCCCAAAATGAATTAAGAAGTGATTATGATTTCTAGGCATCGGTGAGTAAAATATATATTCAAAATGAATATATATAAGAAATGGTGACTTTGGTTAAGCAAGAAATTCATGGTAAATATTAGAAGAAAATGAAGTAGTAAAAAATTCAATGAAAATGTCAAAGTAAATTTTTAAAATCACACATTGAATAGAAAATAATATGATGCTCCAATTATGCCATTAAGTTTCAAGTAGTTTCAAGTATTTTTTTTTTTATCTCAGTTTACTTTGGAGTGGGGGGATTAGCTGTTTTGCAGAATGAGTGTGAAGAGGGCTCATTAAATGAACACTAAGTACTAATTAGAAACAGGTCAAATAAATACTTAATAAACCAAAGGTGCTGCTCCTCATCACAAGGTGGAATGAGCTAGGAATTTTTTTTCTAGTTTAATTTTTTTTTAACTTGACTCCAGAGAAAGGCATGAAATCATCTGCCTGTGCTGATAAATGGCCAAACCTGAATCAGAAAAGGAGCAGTTGGGGTTTTGTTTAATAGAATTAGTCCATTTGGTTTGGATTCCATCTTTAACTGTATGTAAAACTTTGCTTGATATTATTTTCTAAATCCAAATATTTTGAGACATCCAGTTTGTGAAGTCAACAGCTGCTACAATTCCAAACATAAGACATGAAAAGAATCAATCAAATACCTTTCTTTCTTCTTACAAGATCTTAAACATCATATATTAAAAACTGAAATCTCTTCTATCTACAGAACAAAGATTCTAGTTCCAGGCAACGTGGATATACCTTTCTGCCTGAGGCAAATAAACACACTTAAAAGAGAGAAGAGAAAAAGAAACAGCATTTTTTAGACATTGAACCTTGGGTAAAAAAAAAAGACGGTGATCGCTGAGAGTGAGAAAACAAGCAAGGACCCTCCGGCTGCCTGGTTGGAGAGAGTTTCCAGGCGGAGTGCAGGCGAGCCCAGCAGTCTCCGAGTCGAGGAGATGGAGACAGGGATCCATAGATTCTGCTCGTTTTCAGGACTATCCGTGAGAAAAGAGGTGCACAGATTGAGAGCTTGGGCAATTTGTCAACAAAATCCTCCTTGGACTATAACTGAGTACTGGCCAGCAAATTCCGATGAGGAAACTACCCAAGACTGGAGAATGAACCCCACAAAAAAAAACCAGAGAGAACAATTCTGAGAGCTTACACAGGGTCAAAAACACTCACGTTCCCACCAACCAGAGTTGGCATCAGGCAGAGTACTCAGAAATGAATGTCTCAGTGTGGGTGAAAATAATCTTGAGACAAATGGGTATTCTAATTTCATCTAACAAAGCTTAGAGGAAGTTTCAGACAAATCAAAATATTTCTAAATAACTGCACTACAGAATAAAGCAGAAGACTACAATACAGCAATTCAAAAGTCCTGTACACAGTTCCCAAACAGGTAAAATGTGCAATGTCTGGGACCCAATAAGAAATTACCAGACACTGTCCAGCAGGTGTGGCTCAGTGGTTGAGCGTCCACCCATGCACCAAGAGGTCGCCAGTTTGATTCCTGGTCATGGCACATGCCCAGGTTGTGGGCCCGATCCCCAGTGGGGGGCATGCAGGAGGCGGCCAATCGATGTTCTCTCTCATCAATATTTCTACATCTCTCTCTCTCTCTCTCTCTCTCTCTCTCTAAAATTAATTTAAAAAAATTTTTTTTAATTACCAGACACTCAAGAAGAAGGCAAATATGAATTAGTAATTCACAGAAACAAATGCAGAAATGACACAGATGATTGAATTAGTAGTGAAAGATATTAAAACTGTGTTCCATAAGCTCACAAAAAGAGGGAAGATTAATCATATTAAGTAAAAATGAGAAAAATGTATCCAGTTTGAATACATGACATGGAAAATATGATGTCTGCCATAAAAATGCAATGCATAGGATCAACAACAGATTTATATAATACAGAAGAAAAGATTAATAAACTTAAAGATGTACTTGTAGAGACTATCCAAAATGAAATTCAGGGAGATAAAAGACTGAAAGAAAAGATGTATAAAGCATCACTGAACTAAGAAACAGTTTCAAGCAGCATGATGTACACGTAATTAGAGTCTTTGAAGAGGGAAGCACAAAAACATTTGAAGAAATAATATCCACGTCGTTTTTAACTTTAGTGAAAGGTATAAGCTCATAGTTTCAAAATGTTCAAAGAACCTCAAGCACAGCAAACATGAAGAAATATATATCAAGGCACATGGAGATGATAATGCTAATGACCACGGTAATTAGAATACCTTAAATGCAACCAGAGAAAAGGACACATTAGGTACAGTAAAACAAATATTAAAAATGACAGTTACCATCTCATTAGAAAAAATGCAAGCTGTAAGACAGTAAAGTTGTATATCTAAAGTACAGAGAGGATAGGAAAATATTAAACTGTCACTAGGAATTTTATCCCTATCAAAAGTATGCTTCAAAAATCATGGTGAAATAAAGATCTTTTAGACATACAAAAGCTGAAAGAATTCTTCCCAGCAGACCTGCACAATAAGAAATGTGAAAGGAAATCTCCATGCACAAGAAAAATTATGTATATGAAAATCTGAATCTTAACAAAAAAAAAAGTTAAGAACACTGAAAATAGTGACTATATAAATACATACACTTCGTTTTCTAAATTTTTATTGATATATAACAACATTTTAAGCAAAAATAATAGATAGATTATGGGGTTTATAACATATGCAGATATAATTTATATGATAATGGCACAAAAATATGGGATAGAGAAGAAAAGTCACTCAAAAGAACAGACTATAGTTCACTTAGAATATTTACTAGCAGTGAGTATATTTTAGGCCATAAAACAAGCCTCAATAATTTTTAAAAATATTTAAATCTTACACAGCATTTTTTCTCACTATAATGAAATTAGATTTCAAATCAATAACAGAAAGATCACTGCAAAATGTTCAAATAGTTAAATGGAACATATTTCTAAAAAATCAAGAGGGAAGTATTTTTACGGAATCGAATCAGGAGACTGCCACTAAAGCAGTACTTTGGGGGAAATTACATTTAAATGCCTATAGAAAAAAAGAAAGGTTTTGAATCAGTGTTCTCAGCTTCCACCTTAAGAAACTATAAATAGAAGAGCTAATTAAGCCCAAAGTAAGCAGAAAATACAACATAAAGATCAATGAATAAATAGAGAAGAAAACAAAAAAATAACACTCGAGAGAGTAACTCTAATCAAAATCTGATTCTTTGAGAACATTAATAAAATCACTAAACCTCTAGCCAAAATTTAGCAGAAAAAGTGACAGAAGACACAAATTATTATTATTAGAAATGAGAAATGTAACATCACTATAGATTCTACAGATGCTAAAAGAATAAACAAGAAAGTATTATAAATACTCTTGTCCTGTTTAATTCAACAACTTAAATTATGTGGAAAAATTCCTTGAAAGATATACACTACCAAGGCTCATTCAAGAAAAGATAAATAAAATGGATTGATCTGTATTTATTAAACAGAATTTGTTGTTGTAGTTAAAAGTTTGAATTTGTAGTTAAAAATCTTCCCACACGGAAAAGCCCAGGCCCAGATAGCTTCACTAGCAAATTCTACCAAATATTTGAAAAGAAATAATACCCATTGAACACTCTCACACAATTATAAGAAGAGATCAATGGAACACACATAGCCTTTAAATAAACCTACATATATCGTCAATTGCTTTTTGAAAAAGGTGTAAGGATAATTCAAAAATTAAAAATTAATCTTTGCATCACTTTTTCCTGACAAAAGCTTGCATCCATACCTACCATCATATATAAAATTAAATTAAAATAGATTTTATCCCTAAATGTAAAACCTAAAACTCTAAAATGTCTGGAAGAAAACAATGGAGAAAATATTTGTGAGTTAAAGTTAGTTACACCAACATTTCTTGATTATGACATTAAAAACATGATCCACAAAAGAAAAAAATTATAATATTTACTTTATCAAAATTTTAAAAATTGCTTTTCATAAGACCTTATTAAGATAAGGAAAAGACAAGCTATAGTATGGGGGGGGGACATTTGCAATAATATAGATAATAAAAGACTTGTGTCTAAAATATATAAACAACTTATATTAATAAGAAAGCAAACAATGCAAAAATTAATGGGCAAAATATTTGAATGGACACTTTGCCAAAAAAAATATAAGTACAGTGATACCTCGGTTCTCGAACATAATTCGTTCCAGGAGGACGGTCGAGAACCGAATTGTTCGAGAACCGAAGCAATGAAACCCAATAGGAAAGCGGACTCCACAAAGCGTGACTCTCTCTCTGCGCTCACACTGAGGACGCGAGCAAGGCGCGCTGGGCCGAATGAACGCCATTCGGCTCAACTCGGCTCATCTCGGAAGTTCGAGTTCCAAATATTTGTTCGGATTCCGAGACAAAAGTTTCTCGAATCCTGATTTGGTCGAAAACCGAGGCGTTCGAGAACCGAGGTATCACTGTATGGCAAATAAAGGTATGAAACAATGTTAATGCAACTAGGAAAAGTGAACATTAAAGCCACAGAGATATCACTGCACATCCATTAGAGAGTCTAACATTACAGACTGACCATTCCAAGTGCTGGTGAGGATGTGGCGCAACCGGACCTCTCACGCACCGGTCCATGGCAATGGGAAATGGCGCAACCACTTTGGAAAGTTGGACAGTTTCTGGAGAAGTTTAAAGGCTTCCCATATGACCTGTCTATACTAATCCCAGTTCTTTCCCAAGGCAAAAACAAGCATGTGATATTTATAGCAGGTATCCAATAGTCCCAAAGTAGAAATGGCCAATATGTTCAACAACTGGTAAATGCAAAAATAAATTGTGGTGTATTCATATACTGGGATACTATTCAGAAATAAATGGAATAAATTTTTGATATATGCAAAAACAGCTTTCGAAATAGTTATGCCAGATTAATAGGCCAGATAAAAAATATTAACATACTGTATCTTTTCATTCATATAAAATGTTAGAATATGAAAAACTAAGTATGAGTGACAGAAAGCAAGTAGGTAGTTGTCTTGAGATGGGCTGAAGGGTTGGTGGACAGGAATAAGATACTACAAAGGGGCAGCATAAGGAATTTTGAGAGCTGAGGGCTTAATTTATTATGTTAAGAGTGATGATTTCACAAAGGTATCCATGTTTCAAAACTTGTCAAATAATACGCTTTAAATATGTGCAGTTTATTTTGAGTTAGTTACACCTCTATTGAGCTTTTAAAAATACTTTGACATGGCATCTTTTTTTAGCTATAAATCTAATCGTCTTATCCTCTTCATCAGATTGGTATCTTGGAAGAGTCGTTCTCTCCTGCCTGTGTTTCTTTCCTCACCTTGCATTCACCCTGTGGTCCATGCCAATCTGGCTTCGGCCCCAAGCTTCTGTCAAAATCGTGCCAAATAAGTCACCAATGCCTCTGCATTATTCCACCAAATTACTCTTTTCCTGTCCCACTTGCCTCCTCAGTGGCATCCAACACTGTTAACCACTTCCTTGTTTCTTCAGGCACTCTTTCTGTTTTGCTACTAAAAAATCATTTCCATCCCACATTTTGGCCAATCTCATTCTCCAGTGTTGGCCCAGTCATCTTAACCTGTTCATTAAATGTTGGTGTTCCTATGAATTAGACATATCCCCCCGCATTTCTGATCCTAATCTCCACTCCTTTTATTTCAATAAGCTCCTTTCATCTCTATACTCCAAACTGTTTCAAGCACTTGTTCATAGCCTACCACTCTTCTCTGATCAAGTCCTGTCCATCCATATGTCTACTTAGATATATAAAAATACCTCAAGCTTCAGAATCATGTTTTTATCCCCTTCATTTTCTGCGATGGAGCCAGCACTGAGTTTGAAAAATGCAAATCTCAGTTGCTGATGACTCTTGAAAACACATCAATGGCTTCCCAGTGATTTCAGATTAGAATTTAAATATTTAGCACGATCTGTAACATAGTCTTGCCCTGACCTTCTTATGGACTATCTTATACACCCTGCTCCTAATTCCTTGAATTCTGGATATACTGACCTCATTGAAATGACTTAACATTGCTCTCTCTCCGGACCGCAGGCGGACGCTCTAACCGCTGAGCCAAACCGGCCAGGGCACATTGCTCTCTCTCAAACCAGGCTGCACTCTTCTTTCTCATTGGCTGGCACTCATCCCATTCTGCTTTTCATCTTCTCACGTTTTCTTCCTCAGATCTCAGCTCAAGTACATTTTCATTAGGAAAGGCTTTCAATTTCCTGTTACCTGGTCTATTTCTTTTCCTTTACAAATTATGATTAAGAAGAGATATGCTTGCTTAGTGGCTATATACACCACTAACCTAAAAACCCCATGAGGCCACCACCATAATCATATCTATTTTGCTAATAACTGATTCTTCCTTGCCATGATCAGTGCCTGACATATAGAAAGTATGCAAAGACATAAATCAATATTGTGTGTGCTACAGAAAGAATTATCGCAGTTAAGTCTTTTAATAACTCATATAGGACACAAAATTATAGTCTCAAAAGGATATGCTTAGAGACAAGAAGTTAGAAAATCAAATTTACCTTCCATTGTTTCTTAGACATGTGATTTCAGATAATCTATTTAACTTTCTAGGCCTAAAGGACCCCATTTTTGTAATGAGTATAATTAATAATGGCTTTTCCTTGAGGTTTTTATATATAATAAATTAAGTGATCAATATAAAACTCTCCATAGAGATCCTATAAAACAATATGATCAATATGTTTTAAATATTATTACACATATTTAAAAAGTGTAAATGGAAGCTGTAGGCAATCAACTTTTGCATAAATTTTAAATTAGAGTTAAATAAAAACTGGTCATGTCTCAATATGGTAGACTTTCAAAGATAATGTTTAGTTTAAGAATTTGAATGCAGTAAGGTGAGCTTCAGAAATCACTAGCCCATATTTTAACAGCACGCTTACATAACACCCATTTGATTA
Organism: Molossus molossus; assembly: GCF_014108415.1. Taxonomy (NCBI): domain Eukaryota; kingdom Metazoa; phylum Chordata; class Mammalia; order Chiroptera; family Molossidae; genus Molossus; species Molossus molossus. The sequence continues at coordinate 118,181,137 of NW_023425377.1, read as the reverse complement.
TTCTAAACTCTACTGAGCTCCCTTTTTATTCTCCTATCATTTTTTTCCATAATACTTTTTTTCATAATACTAAAATCAAAGGTATGACTTTTTTCCATATTGGTTACAATTATATATAACTCTAAAGCTTTATATCACATCATTCATCATCTAAAAAGTACATTAGCTTCCAATTTTATTGGCCTGCTTTCAGTGATTTAAGAGCAATATTATGAAGTAGGAGTCATAAATAATAATATATAATAATTAAATGATAATTAAAGTCATAAAGAAATATGTGGATTAAGGTCTTCTCTTAGTTTCAGGGTTACTAAATAACTGGTCATGTACATTTTTGGCCATTATTTATGGTGCTTTTGATGGATATAATCAGACAACTGTGTGAAATAAAATGTGGTCAATTTTTTTCTTTTTCATGGAAAGGTAATCAAACTATCACTTTCTTGGCAATGGAATAAAAGCTGTGTGAAACTTCAATTGCCAAAGACTCCAAAAATATAAAAATTGTTAGTGAGAAAAAAAGTGGCTTAACGTATATAACATAGATTAGAAAAGTAATACTAAAAATTAATAATATGATGACACAAAATATTTTTAAATATCTCTATTTTTTCCAATAACCAATATGTTTCAGTCGGTAAGTCAACAAAAATCCTATTAAATACAGTCATGAAAAGTTTAGCTAATATAACGATATATACTGTTTGTGATTCAAATAGCACAGGAAGACTATAATTTAATATTTTAAAATATATCTATAAGGGAATTTTAACTTTATTATACTAAAATATAAATAATGAATTCACTTTTATTGATATCACCATGACCTACCGTACAATAAATTAATAGCATGTTCGATTAAACTAGTCACATAATTTTGGCCACATCTCCAAAAGTACATGGAGTCTATTTCTCTTCCCCTGGCTTCTGGGCTGGACTCATAACTTCCCCTGGCCCCCAGAACACAACAGAAGTGACACTATAACTTATGACACCGGTCCTATAGCAACCTGCAGCTCTTGCTTTCACATGTTTGAAAGGCTCCTCTGGGACCCACCCTCTCCACAGGAGGATGCAGGGCAGGCAGGGAGGCTATGCGGAGGACAGTCCAGGTGCTCCTATCGGCACCCTCGACTGCATGCCCGGCCAGCAGCCAGCACCACCCCCGCCATGTGGAGCCTCCAGAACACGGCAGTCCCAGCGGGCACCACGCGAGCAGAAGCTCTACCCGGTGAGTCCAGCTGTCTTCGTCTGTTCAGGCAACTGTCAGAACAACAGCCTGCGTGGCTGAGAAGCAATGGGAATCTCTTTCAGTGGAAATCTGGAGGCCAGGAGGCCAGGATCAAGCAGGGCAGATTTGGGGTCTGGGGAGAGTCCTGCTTCACAGAAGGCCATCTCGCCATGCCCCCCCCCCCCACACACACACAGAATAAACCAGCAAGGCAGCCCCCTGGGCTCCCTTTCAGAAGGGCACTATCCCATGCATGAGCACCCCATCCTCATGACCTCCACCTCCTCAGATCCACAGCCTAATACCACCACATCTTGGATGAGGTTCTAACATATGAATTTTAGGGGCACACGAACATTTAGTCCGTAGCACCGGTCAACCCACACCAAGATAAATAATCAATTGTATTGCTCTCTAGAACCACTAAGTGCAGGGGTGGTTTGCTGCGCAGACGTACAAACTGAAGCAAAGGGGGCAAGCTCAGCTCTGATTGGAGATGAACAGCGGTTCGGGAGTCAGACTCCCAGCTTCCGGGCCTTTGGTTTGACAGCAGTTGTATGAACTCGGTCAGTTCACACTTCACTCCATTTGTCTGCGTCGCAGTTTCAAGGGAAAGCACTTTGTGACACTGCTGTGAGAAGTGAAGAGTTACTGTAAAGCACTTACATGGTGACGGGACCTCCGTAAAAGGTTCAGTAAATGTTGGCTGTTGCTGTGTTGTTGCTGTTGGTGGTGATGTTGACCTGGTCTGTCTGAAATATTCTGTAAGAGGCTTCACTCTGCTGGAGTCTGGCGATGTGAGCGGGCAGGAGGAGTAGAGCAGCGTAGAGTCAGAGAGCTGATGTTCAGTACGCTTATTGCAAAGGATCTATATATCATGGTAAGTTGTTATTTTAAATAACAGCAATATTATTGAATGGAAGGTAATTTTTGACATTGCATAAATAAAGCAATGATCTGTTTTTCATTAATTATTGTTTTACACAACAAATACATTATCCTTTGCCTCCTTCTCTAGAAATATTCAAATGGGTGCATTTATTATGATGTACAATGAAGCTTAGACACCTGATGTTAGTTGACTATCTATAGTTTGGCATAATGATAGCATTGATGTTATTGCTCTTCTAATAATAATAATTAATTTGATTTTTTTAACATGAAACTGAAGGTGTCACATCCCAGAAATAGGCCATGCACATATCTCAATAATATTTCATTACGTGCTCCATTTTTTCTCTATTTATCTGATTAAATGTTAGTTTCTGACAAGAACTCTAATTTATATTCAGAATGCAGAAAATTATTTTTCTTTATATTTATATTTTTAAAATTTCCCAGCCGTATTCTCTAATTTAGCTCTCAATTTTGATGTCACATTTAGAACGGTTTTCCTTTGTCCTCAAAAGAAAATTAACATTAGATTGATACTAATAACTAGTATCTATTTGTGTTACCCAAATAACAAGTATTTTTATCGTTATGTTTGACCAAGTGCACATTGTAAACCACTGATTTCACTTGCAAAGAGTCAAACGCTTAATTTCCTCTGCATTTACCCTTTCCAGCTCAGCAGGACGTGTCTCTTCTCTCAAGCCTCCAATGAAGCCTTGATTTACTCAATAGAGAAGGGCAATCATTCTGATACATGGTTACGAAAATCTCTGCTACTGCTCCCTACTGATCTGTCCACCACACACCATGGACCTCTCACTTTAACTGTGTTCCTTTAAATTAGAGTTTTCTTATGCTTGATTGGCTTCTACAGGTTTATAAAATTAACATCAGTCTACAGGTTCTAACAGATCATAGGAGAAATGCAAAAGGGAAGTAAATTAACGAAACATTTCCGAAGAGAATGCAATTACATTTACAAAATTGGCTAAAGAAAATACATATATATTAAAATTATCCAGCAATTTCTAATGCCTCCATTTTATTTAGTGTAGATTTAAGGTAGCTACTCAGGCCAAGTCAGCCCAGCTTGGTTAGCTGCTTGTTTAGTTTGTTTGTTCTATTATTCAGAGTTTTTCTTACTCAGAAATGTCTTGATCAATATGAAAGCTTCCTTCAAATTGCTATTTTCTTCAATTACCCAAATCAAGAGAAAAACATAACAGTGAAAATCACAGAACATGCCCAATGTTTTTTTCAATGATCAAACAGAAAATCCTGACTGAGCCAGAAGAAAGATGAGAAAACTTACTTTAATGATGAGGATATAGGGTCAAGTTAATTGGCCAATGTCAACTAGCAAATTAATAACTAAAGCAGAACTTACACTTAGTCCTCATTACCTGGTGCTAATTCTACAATGGATATCTCTACTAAAATACAATACTACACATGCAAGGAAGAATCATGATACATGTAACTTTGATGTCAGAGCAAAGCCACATCCTTATGACAAATAGTTTTAATTTAATTATTAGTTCATGGCTTCCTCGTTCAGGAGAGACTCAACCAGGACTGTGTGAGCTTAGCTATCCATAGCAACTAGGTGTCACTGGATTCACCTGCTGTAAAGGTAGGCATCACCAACAATGCTCCGACAGCAAGTGAAGTACTCTCTACAGAACAGAAGCCAAGCATGCTGTGTGGGCACAGCTAAGTTGTGGAGGAGCTGGCTCACACTCTCAGCTCCATCCACACCTGCTGCACAGCCATCTCATCCTCAAATCACAACTCTGGCCCCACAAGTCCCCAAACTCAAAACCAGTTTACAGAGGGGCCACATGTAAACTGTGACAGCAGTACCACCGTGTTCCATGGCTCTAAAGGGCAGTGAAGAAGGAAAATCCTCCCTGTGGGAGAATTTTAAACAATGCAATTGTTTGGCATTTCACCTGAAGGAGACAAGGACAGAGGTACAAATGTAAAGAGGTCAGATATTTCTTCTCCCCTGTCCTTGGTACACAGAGTGTCTTTGACCCATGGGAAGGACCGCTCAGATTCTTCTGACTGAGGCTCTGAAATGTGAAGTCTGGGAAATTTATGCAGAGATACAGAGTCGAATCAGAGAGTGTGTCAACTGTGGTGGAGTCAAGTGTCCAAGAGCAGCAGCAGCAACGTGAGTCCATTAAAAATAGAAGCAGTGACGTTCTAACCAGGCAATGTCACTGGCTCTCCATGCCGATGTTGATCTTTGTTCACGCTAAATTCTACAGCACTCCCTGAAATTCCATGATCTAACAAACTAAAAGACACTTTTCTAAGAATTACCATTTTAGCCCAGCCAGTGTGGCTCAGTGGTTGAGCGTCGACCCAAGAGGTCACACACCAAGAGGTCACCGATTCGATTCCCAGGCAGGGAATGCCCAGGTTGTGGGCCCAGTCTTCAGTGGGGGGCATGCAGGAGGCGGTCAATCGATGTTCTCTCTCCAAGATGTTTCTATCTCTTTCTCCCTTCCTCTCTCTCTCAAAATCAGTAAAGAAAATAAATAAATAAATATTACCATTTTATTCAAGGTAACCAGAATCACTTTGCTTTTGAAATCAAGAACTCTGTCAAATACAATGTCATCTGTCTCTACATATGAAGATCATGTAAAATATTTTATTCACCAAGAAATATGTTTTATGAGTTTTGCACCGGTCTATTTGACAAAGAAAATTACCTTCCTTCTAACATATGCACCTTTGTCTGTAGAGATTTGTGTTGCAGAGCTACACTGACATTCTAGGACTGTGTTTCACAGATAAGATATCCATAGCTAATGACAGATCTCATGAACGTCAATGCACAAAAATAGTATTTGAATGATTTTTCTAATAATATAAAGTGGAAAAAAAAAGTGATATGTGATTAAAAAAATTCTAAAGTGCTGAAAACATTATACACTAATTAGTATTTTGTAGCTGAGATTAATGTTTTATTTTAAAGGGAAATATGAAGATTGTTCAGAACATTATTGCAGTTGAAATAGAATGGAAATTCAAATTTAATCCACACATTTTAATTGGTTTTAATGTGAGAACTAGTCTAAATATACTAATGTGACAAGACTGTGAAAAAAATCAGCAAGCAATAAAATAAGTTTTTAAAATATGCATAATTGGAAAGCAATAATAAATAATGTTTACTTTGTTTTGAATTACCCATAAACTATAATTACTGCTTCTGTTTATTTGAGTCTGGTTCAAAACATAAATCAACTTAAGGCCAACTTTGCTGTTGTTTTCTTCTTTTGATCTTGTGTGTGTGTGTGTGTGTGTGTGTGTGTGTGTGTGTGTGTGTTTAGAGAGAGAGGAAGGGAAAGAGAAATAGAAGCATCAATGTGAGAAACACTGGTTGGCTGTCTCCTGCACGCCCCCTACTGGGGATCAAGCCCACAACCCAGGCATGTACCCCATCCAGGAATGTAACTGGGACCTCTTAGTCCATGGGACGATGCTTAGTCCACTGAGCCACACCAGCTGGGCAATCTTTTGTTTCTTTAAAAAATATTTGCAGGGGGCAGATATCTACTTTCTTCTTAAGCTGGGAGAAGATCCTGCTGAACTCAAAATAGAAAAGTTAATTTAAAATTTAACAGCATCATTTACCACATGAATTAATATAATGTAGCATGTTAAGTGGGCCATGGCTCCAATGTCTGTGTTCAAAATACTTGAATATAAATACTGAAGATGTTGTTCTTCTTGAACCAATAAAAAAAGAAAGTGTCATCAAAAGGAGTAAGTGACTAAACTAATTGTGGTCACTACAAATAGCAATGGAGCCGAAATAGTCCTTCAAAAATCAGCTGTGTTGCCTGTGAATTCAAAGGGCAAAGTTTATGAGTCATTGATATAATCAAAATAATAGTTGAATGGGCTGCTAATCAATCAATAATATAAACTAGAATATTCCAACATTTTAGTTCATTTGGACATATGTAATTTAGAAGACCACATTCCATGTATGAAGAGATATCACATTTATTTTACCCAAAACATTTGTTTTTCTACCTTTTTGAAAGAGAAAGTAAAAGTGATCTAGAGTCATAGTCTGAACTTCACTGTCTACTTAAAGCATTAGAAATAATAAAGAACATTTTTCTTTTCCAATCTCCAGGCACACATTTAATCGGAATAATGTAACTGATGGATGTCCTCCACAAAAACATGTAGAGGTGATGGACCATGCCCAAGTTGCTCATAAGGCACTTAATAAATGAGAGCAAGCAAGAGACAGAGACAGAATAATCAAGTATTTCAGAGGAGTACGCTGTAGGCTTTTCCAGGTAGAGAGACATAAAAATGTCAAAACTATTTTAACAGTTTGATACATAAATATGTAATAATGCCTTGGTATTTTGAAAATGCAACTTGCAAACACTCTAAGGTCAGAATTTATGTACTAATTTTATCTCATTTAGAACCCGAATTAAAACAAGCCTTGACTCTGATTACATACAGATGCAAATTTGTTTGCCGGCGTCATGAGAAAAGATACACTTTGATCAAGTTAATTCCTACATGAAGCCCCACACAATGGAGGCTGCCCCGTGGCAGGGCCCACATCACAAGTCTAAAGCTAAGTCAGCCTGAACTCTTAGGAAACACCTGTCAAGAAAATCTAACTCACACGATCACAATCCTCCAGCTCAGCTTTAGTCACCTTACCGACCCCACGGGCCTGCTGCCTTGAGAAGAACTCCTGGCCTCCTAGCCAGCCGCGCCCTACATCCACCCGCTTCTCCCAAAGCTCTGTAAAACGTGCTCTTGCCCCAAATCCACGGGGCAGGGGGAGCCCTGCACATGAGGCGCTGCCTCCCCCAGCACGTGGGTTATTTCTGCTTCTGAATAAAGGACAGCAAACTTGTTACTAAATGGTTTTGGTTTTGTCAATTGACAGTTTACAGCAAGCCGCAGTCACATATTGAAGCTACTTAACATGCCACGTCAATAGGCATTGTGTGAAACACTGAATTCAAAATTAAACTCATAGCCCTGGCCAGTTTGGCTCAGCGGTTGAGTGTCGCCTGTGGACCAGAGAGTCCCAGGTTCGGTTCCCATTAGGGGCACGTACCACCAAAAAAAAAAAAAAATTAAACTTATAATAAGGAGATAGTCTTTGACAGTCTCCCCCAGATACCCACTAAAATACCAATGGAGGAGAGAAAAAAGATTTGCTCCTTTTTGAAAACAAAAAAACAAAAAAAACCTACTATATAAGTAGTTTCCCTACATTATAACATCTAGGAATGTCATTAAGAAAACAATATCTGTAAAGGGGGCCAAATGTGTGATGATGGAAGATGATTTGACTGTGAGTGGTGGTCACACAGTGCAATATACAAATCATGTCTCATAGAAATGTACAGTTGGAATCTATATGATCTTACTAACCAATGTCACCCCTATAAATTTTATAAAAAATAAAAAATAAAAAAAGGAAAACAATATCAAATCCCTCTTTCATGTCTAAAATGGACCAACTTTATAAAACACAAAAGAAGGTGCTTTATCCTCCTTCACTGCCTATGCACAAACCAGAGACTGCATCAACCACACTCGAGAGGCGGCAGTGTCCTATTACTGCAGGTTGTCAGTTTTAAGAAAGATATTACTCAACTCTTACAAATCACCGTTAATTTTCTATGTGATAAACGTATCAAACTACTCTGAAATTTGGGGATTGGCAATGTAGTATTTTCTTATGGCTGCTATAACAAATTGTCACAATGTAATGCCCTAAAAGAACACAGATGTACTATCTTGCAGTTCCGGAGGACAGGAGTCTGACATGGGTCTCACTGGACTGAAATCAAGACATTGACAGGTCTGAGTTCCTTTCTGGAGGCTCTAGGGAGACAACCCACTTCTTAACTTCTTCAGCTTCTAGAAGTGGCGTGCATTCCTGCATCACGGCCGTGTTCTTTCTTTAAAGTCAGGATTGGCAGACTGAATATTTGCCTAACATCGCTCCAGCCTTGCTTCTTTGATCACATCCTCTTTTCTGGCTCCTCTTCCTCCCTCTTCCACATTTAAACAACCCTAATGATCTCATAAGGCCCATCAGAATAATCAGGACAATCGTATTTTAAGGTCAACTGATTAGCAACCTTAATTTCATCTGCAATTTTCATTCCCCTTTGCCACATAACCTAACATATCCAGAGTTTCCAGGGATTTGGACATAGACATCTTGGCGGCTGGGGCGGGGGTGGGGGTGCATTATTTCGCCTACCACAAGCAGTATAGCATTGCTTTCTGGAAACTATTACAAAATTCAGTAATGGACTTAATGCTGGAAGGAGTTATTTGTGCAGACTGTATTTTTTTTTTTTTTATCCTCACCCGAGGATATTTTTCCATTTTTTGTACAGATAGAGTGGGAGGGAGAGAGAGGAAGGGAGAGAGAGAGACAGAAAGATCGACGTGAAGGGACACATCGAGTGACTGCCACCCGCATGACCAACCAGGGCCGACCAACCAGGGCCGGGGACAAACTGCAACCGAGGTACGCGCCCTTAGCGGGAACCGAACCCGGGTCTCTCGGGACCACAGGCCGACGCTCTAACCACTGAGCCAAACTGGGCCAAGGCCAGACTGTATTTTTTATGCCCTCTAACTGTGTTGTAGAAGTAGTATAGCTGAAGTACAAGGAACCTACCTCAGGCCTGCAAAGCCACATGATGCCAAATAACTACTGAAATGAAATTGTACATGAGACTTCCATCAACATGGTATACTGAACTAACCGGAAAAGCCCCTTCCCCAGACCCCCGCAATCTAAATGCAGATATTCTGAATAAAATTTGATATGAAATGTTTTAAAATACATAGGTAAATTAGGGGGAGGGGGAAGGAAAAAGAAAAACAAAAAACACAATTAAAGGATAAAAATTACAAAGAAATAAATTAGCAAGGGTCCAAGTAGGGGGCTCTTCAAAGCATCTACAGTGAGAAGGAACTGACCCCATGGTTGCTAAGGAAGACTTGACTTCACCTAGAAGCCTTAGGAGACACTGAATTGTGCTTTAATTGTTCAGAAAGATGGAGACAGTATCTAGAACAGCCATGAGGCTGCAAACTGAATCTGAAAGATTTACACAAAGGCAATAGTGATGTTCTCCCTATTTAAAAAACAAAATAAAAAACTACTCAGTGCCCTCTTTTGGCTTCTACATAGGCCAGTAGGTATTTAAAAAATATCTGAGTAAAAGTGAGATAAGTCTTGACCCATGCACAAATGTGAGGTCTGCATTTCAATATACTTTGAAGCTAAAATATTAATTCATAAAATTAACATAAAATGGGTCTGGGAAAGGGAGAAACCAAGAACATTGGCAATAAATATAATGCTTTTTACCAAAGGTCTTAGTATCCAAATAAAGTATGTACGACCAGAAACAAGACCCCAAATGAAAAGCATACAAAGAAATCATCAATATTCACTTAAGAAAAATAATTACTCTAAGTATCATTAGACATACCCATCAGTTTATTTAGAAATCTCATAATTGTAAATAAAGAATATGAGACTTGCCCTGGCTTGTTTGGTTCAGCGGTTAGAGCATCAGCCCGCAGACCAGTGAGACCCGGGTTCGGTTCCCGCTAAGGGCGTGTACCTCGGTTGCAGTTTGTCCCCCGCTTTGGTTGGGGTTGTGTGGGTGGCAGCCACTCCTCTCACATCAATGTTTCTCTCTCTTTCTTCCTCCCTCTCTCCCTCCTGCTCTATCTAAAGATAAATGCAAAAATATCTTCAGGTGAGGATAAAAAAAAGAAGAATATGAGACTTTACAAAAAGTAGGTTTTTAGTGATTGGAGAATAAGAAATGAATACCTTATTTTTAAAAAATATATAATTTCTAAAAATAAAAAATAGATTTTGTATTAAAAATATAGCCCAGTCCTGGCCAGTTTGGTTCAGCCGTTAGAGCATCAGCCCATGGCCAATGAGTTGCGGGTCAGATTCCAATCAAGGGCACGTATCTCGGTTACAATAGGACCCCGGACCTGGCTGGGTCATGTGGGAGGCAGCCACTCGATGTGTCCCTTTCACATCAGTGTTTCTCTCCCTCTCCCTCCCACTCTATCTGAACTAAAAAATATATATATATATACACACACACACACACACACATATCTACACACACACACACACACACACACACCCCTCAATAAATAAGTAAAATAAGTTTAACTGTATAAAAGAAAAAAATTGAAGAACTGGTGCTTCCAAAATGATATAATCACCCAGAATGAATTGGGGAAGATTAGGTAGCGTTGAGGAGACAAAGATTTAATGTTAGGGCTCACCAAGAAAAAGGTCCCAAGGAACATTCCAGACGGTTGAAATCCCTGGCTAGGTCCACCCAAGGAGAATGGATGAACAAAGATAAGAAAGCTTTACAAAAACTTCAACCTTGCCTCGAGCCAGCTCCGTCCCTGATACGCTCAAGGCAATGTTTCTTAAAGGGTGTACTACATAGGTGGAAAAGTTTTTCACAGTAACACTCAAGTGCCATCTATTTTTTGCATTGTGTCAGCATTTGCTCCGTGGTGCAAAGGCACGGGTAGTTAGGAGCGTGGGCGCCTCAGCTCCAGTAGGGCAGTAGCGGCCCCAGCACCCATCACACCGCAGTCATTGTCCCCTCGCAGCTTGCCTTCGCCATTAAAATGCAATCACAATTCTTAATTGACATTTTTATTTATGATGAAGCAGTAAAAAGTCATAGAGTTATTAATTGACCCTTAAAACCACATTTCTTTGTGATAATAACATAACTATTCAAAAAGCAATTCTGCTCTCTTTTAAAATATATTAACTCGAGGACAGAAAAACAGCTATGTGATTTGTTTTTCAGTTGTAAGTTGAACGGGCTGATTTTTTCATGGGAAGTCATTTTTAATGGAATCACAAAAATGGAGAGCAGAGAGAAAATGAGAAGCAGCAACGTCGAAAGGAATGATGGCCAAAAATTTTTCAAGACGAATGCAAAAAATAATATAACACTAGAATGCTAATACAGAGAAAATGAATTATTTTAAAAATGCAATTAATCCAAAGAAAGAAATTGAAAAATTTCATAAAAGTAGAATAAGCAAACAACATTTAGTAAAATGATAAATATACACCTAATTATATCACTTCTTACATTTAATATAAAGGGAATAAGAGTTTAAATATTATTTTCAAACAGGGATTAAAAAATCCCATATATGGGATGCTTGAAAAAGACATGATTTATAAGGACACAGAAAGATTGAAGGTAAAATTATCCAATTTATATAACATGCTAAGAAGAGTGTGGTTTTGTATCTTCAGTTTTGGGTCTCCTAATGAAGTTCTTCCTTCTGTACCTGATGTATCCCTTAACTCAGCACCATGTCTATTATTCTTCATGAAAATTTTCATAATTTCTCATTGTTTTCTCTCTCTCCTCTCTCTCTCTCTCTCTCTCTCTCTCTCTCTCTCTCTCTCTCTCTTTCATTCCTTCCTTTTTCTCTCAATTTATTCAAAAACACCAATTTCCTGCACCAGGCTATAATCTATAATCTAAGAATAGGTGTCTGTCTGTCTTTCTTGATTCTCTGAACCCAATTTGGCACATCGTATCAATTAGTAACTTCATGTATGTATATAATGAACTTTTTTATTGTGTTTACTCTGCATGCCAGACACAATTTTTAGTGTTTTAAGAAAAAAATTTTTTTAAAATAACTTCTCTCATTACAACCTAATGATGTTGTATGATTTTTATCCCCATTTTACAGTTGAAGAAATTGAAGCAAAGAGAAATAAAGTAACTTGATCAAAGTCACAGGTAGTAGCCACAGAATTATAAACCTGGGCTATGTGGCTGGAAAAAACCTGCTCGTTTTTGTTTTTTTAATTTAATTTAATTTAATTTAATTTATTTATTTTTGTTACAGATGTTTCTCCTTTTTCCCCCACTGACACCACTGTGCTTCCATTTCTTGCAAACAGATTAACTTCCCAGAACTACTTTGACAGAAACTGTCATTTCAGGAGAGGCTTCTACTTGCTATTTGCTTAATTTAAAGGCTTACTTAAAAGATTTCAGAGAGAGAGAGAGAAGAGTAATTAAGATTGTCCACCATGGTACTTTTACATAGCTACCTGTAGAAAAAATATTTGCTGTGCCTGGTCGGTGTGGCTCAGTGGTTGAGCATCGGTCCATGCACCAAGAGGTCGCTGGTTCGATTCCTGGTCAGGACACATGCCCAGGTTGTGGGCCTGATCCCCAGTGAGGGGTATGCAGGAGGCAGCCAATTGCTGTTCTCTCTATCGATGTTTCTATCTCTCTCTCCCTTTCCCTTCCTCTCTCTCTCTCAAATCAATAAGAAAAATATTTGCTGATTTAAAATGGAAACACATAACGGCAGCCATCTTCTGGACTTGAGGTTTTAAAAATGATTGCTGTTTTCATAGAGCTGAAGACAGTGTAACACAGCTCTAATTGCATTAATTAATGGGAATTTTAATGACTAGCTCACTACACTTTCTGAATATAACATTTATATCTTGAAAAATTTTTACTTGCTAGTGAAATATTTTTCATTCGGAGTAGTTGAGAGACCTGTCTTTTGAATAATAGTAAACACAGCTCACATTTATTTTAGAATGTCAGAAAACAGTCCAGTTGACAATATTAATAGAGTGGAAAATCCATGATCATCAAAGCCTTCCTGTCAAATATGACAACCTTCTAAATTACTTGTCAGAGTTGACCTGCACACAGCTGAGATGCACTAAGTTAGGCAAGTTAACCATGAGCGTGAAAGTGATAAATCTCAGAATCTCAGTGATATCACTGAGCAAATCTGGGAATTGAATAGAGAAAGTAGAGGACAAACTTACCTCCTTTCTTGAACCATCTAAGAATAAAAAGTATATTTATACCAAGTGCAGAAAAAGGAGACTTTTACCACATGTTTAATGTAACCACGCAAACAAAATCAATAGAAATTTATTTTGATTTATCATCAAATGAAAGAAATTGTTAATAAGGATGTCAAATGAATAATGTTATGGTAATATCAAGCTATAAAGATGGCATTTACAATTAGGAATATTGACTTCTTTTCTAAATTCACACTTTAATTTCTGATATCTTGGACTAAAAATAAGTGAGGAGTATCTTCATGAGATAATCCATAATTTTCCAGCACATTTCTAGATACAAGATGAAAGTAATTCTTAAAACTTAAATAATATTTCATACAAGGTATAAGAATACATTCTGAAGAGAGACATAAGAAGTTAATTTATTGTTATGACTAATATTCCATGAACACTTACAATCCGATAGGCATTCTTTGGTCATTTTATATGAATTAGTCACTTTTTAATCACAGTCAATCCATGAAAAGGTCCTATTCCAATTCCGTTTTTTCAGATGTGGAGATGGGGAAATGTAGGAATTTGCTCACATTGTCAAATGTAGAGCAAAGATTAAAATAGAGAAGTTAAATACCACATTCCAAGGCACCAAGGAAGCTTCTCATGGTAAGGATTTTATATTATTGGACTTCTGATTTGACACAATTTTCCAAACATATTCCCGGTCTACAAATCCACCTAATGCCTACAGAAGTTTTATAGTGAATTGTAAATTTCTCTTAAGTCCTTTCTAAAATGTTTATTAAAAAGGTCAGTGCAATTCTCCTTTCATTACATAATGAAGACTAATTTTTAAGCTCTGTTGACGTAAGAAACATCCAAACCTATAGGGTTTGAGCCAAACTGATGACAATTGCTAGGGATGAAAATCTCAACGAATTGAGAAAATGCTCCAGAAAATGGCAGTTTAGCACCTTATTTTATACATTAGAATTAAAATAGAATAAGGGGGTTACATGAAATTCACTGGTGCTGATAAGATTAGGGAGGCGGGAGAAAGTGAAGCAGGAAATGTCTGAGGTTGGATAAAAAGTAAACAGAGAGATATATGCTCCTTTTACACTGGTGAGTACAGGAGAGTTAACAACTAACATTTCCAGCACAGAGAGATGGTATTGGGGAACAAGACTGTGTTCTGAGGCAGATTGTGCCCTGAGGGGTCTGGAAAAGGGGGATTCCTCTGACATTACCAAGGTGTGTTATTGCAGATGCCACAAACGGACAATAGACAGACTGAGTTAAGGTAACCACTGACCTTGTCAAGGAAGAAACTGGCCTAGGGCATGACTACCCGCCACGACCCGTCTTTACTTAGGAAGTTTTCATTTGAGACCATCCTGTGCGGTTCTTTGGGTCTCTGAGCTTGCAAGGCCGCCGTGCAGGCCCCTCGTGAGCATTAGTACCGTGCTCCTGTTCACTGCTGGATAAGATCGTATGCTCTTTGTGAGAATGTACTTTAAGACACTGAGGATCGTGTGTCAAGGGAACACATGCTTCAGGTTTATCAACACTCAGCAAAACTGAGCATGAAATAAATCACAGGAAAAGAAAGAAGTCAGAAAATACATTTCAAATTACTGGTATATTGCGATTTCTCCCCATTGTCTCCTATGAAGCACATTTCTAAGACGTTAGAGAATCATTCTGGCCCTTCATTTTCTGCTACTATAGTAGTTACTTCACTATGCATATGAATTAAGAAAGAAAATTCTAGACTCCCTCTCAGTGCAAAAATAATTCATCGGCAGAAGAAGAAACTCATATTCCTGATCACTGCACGGTAGCTGTGCTGGAGACCCACTAGGTTCTAGTTAGAGAAAAATGAAAAACCAAACAAATACCTGCCATTTACGGAGCAGCACCTAACATCTATGACATAATACACTTGTTGTTTTGTTGTTTTTTTTTGTTTGTTTGTTTTTCTTTATTGATTTTAGAGAGAGAAGAAGGGAGAGGGAGAGAGAGAGAGACACACCAATGAGAGAGAACATTGACTGGCCGCCTCCTGCATGCCCCTCACTGGGGATCGGACCCACAACCTGGGCCTGTGTCCTGACCGAGAATCGAAATGGACCCTGGTGTGTGGGTCTGCGCTCAACCACTGAGCCACACGAACCGGGCAGTACTAGCTGTTTTAAAACATCATTTCATGCAGTGCTCACAGAGCTTCCTGCAGACAAGCAGGTCAGTGTGTGCACTTCAGTGTACTCGATGGCCATTGTCTTCCAGCACTGGAAAGGACATTTTAGTTTAGAAACAATTCTGGGTCATAAGACATATCGTCCAGTTACCGCGCCCTTCCATTCAGTGCATCGGATGGAGTTTTGCATGGCACTGATGTTCAGTAAATATTCTCAGTATACTAGGAACTTGTTTTAGTATTGTAATACCCAAAGAGGGGTTTTGATATTTTACCTGTGGTCTCTTAAAACTGACTCAACAAATACACTTAAATTCCTTATGACCATAAATACATTCATTCATATCATAATTGAAGTAAACATAGCGATCAATTGTTCAAATAATTGTATCATAATAAAAATCTTTCCAGAAAGAAAACTGCAGACTTGGATTTCTTTACGAAAGATTTTTGTTAAAACTTCCCTTTAAGATTGGAAGCAAGGGACGGGAACCCTAAGATGACTTCTAATAGACACTGTACTGGAATCTGCTATCAGTGTAGCAAGGAAAGAAGGAGTAAATTTATACAAATTTTAAACAAGATGATATGATTGCATTAAAAGAAAATGCCCAATAATTGACAGTTTATTTGAATTAACAAGAACTTAGAATTTTGAATCAGCAAGAAAGTCATTTTTAATGTCATTCATATGAGAATAAAATACTGTCAAATTCCTAGTACACCGAAACTGTGTGCAAGAACTTCAAAATATTTATTGCTACATGAAAAAAGTAAGTATATCCAGGCATAGAGTAATTTCATGGACTAGACAAAAACAATACTGTATACATGTCAATTCTTCCCCAAATATGTAAACAAATTTAATGTAATACGAAAACAAAATTTTTTCAAGTGTATGTATGTGTGGAATCTGACAAATTAATTCAAATATTTATGTGGAAATCAAAGAGCCAAGATATTTTAAGATAATAAAAAGATTGTGCCGGCCAGTTTGGCTCAGCGGTTAGAGTGTCGGCCTGAGGACCAGAGAGACCCGGGTTCGGTTCCCGCTAAGGGCACGTACCTCGGTTGCGGTTTGTTCCCGGTCCTTGTTGAGGTCATGTGGATGGCAGCCAGGCAATGTGTCTCTCTCAAGTCAATATTTCTCTCTTTCTCTCTTCCTTCCTCTCTCCCTCCCACTCTATCTGAAGATGAATGCAAAAATAAAAATAAAAATGTCCTCAGGTGAGGATTAAAAAAAAAGGTTGAGCAATTTCTCTACCAGATATTAAGGTGTATAAGAAAGCCACACTAATTAAGACAGTTTGGTTCTGGCAAAGAAATAGACAAGGACTGGAAACAGAATGGAGAGCCCAGAAATAGACCCATGCATAGATGAATATTTTACTTATGTAAAAGACTCATTGTGGATTTGTGGGAAAGGATTATAGAGAAACATCAGACTTTTCAAGAAATAGGATAACTAGGTATCTACATGGGAAAAAAAAAATGGACCATACTTACCACACTAGGTAAACTATAACACTAGGTAGATTATAGACATATGTTAAAACAAAACAAATCACACACACACACAAACTACAAAGCATTAAGAAATTAATGTAGTAACCTAAAAGAGTATCTTTACTATCTTAGAAAATACTTTAAACACACACACACACACACACACACACACACACACACACACAAAACCACTACCCCTAAAGGAAAAATAAGCTCATCCATTAAAAGTGGTCATCAAAGACAACGTGGAGAAAGTGAAGGGGCATTAAAGAATAGTAAAGGCTTTTGCAATATGTACAACTGATAAAGGGCTTATATGTAGAATATAAAATAAACCCGATATGTCAATAAGAAAACCACAGCCAATACAATTTTTAAAAATGGTCAAAACACATCACAGACACTTCACAGCAGAGAAAATGCAAATGGCCTATAAATACACAGTGTTCAAACTCATTAGGAAGGAACACCAAACTGAAATCACAATGCCACTAGACAGCTGTAAGTTCTACAACAATCATAGAGTGTGGAACTATCACCTAGCTCTGCTGTGTGGGCAACCAGAATCATCCTAACTAGTGATGGACGTGTACATTTCTGCAAAAACTTTTTAAATGTGTTTTCCTTTACCGATGTTAGAGAGAAAGGGAGAGAGAGAGAGATAGAAAACACCGATTAGAGAGAACATGGGTTGGCCGCCTCCTGCTGGCCCCGCACTGAAAATCAGGCCCACAACCTGGGCATGTGCCCTGACTGGGTTGACGCTCATCCACTGAGCCACACTGGCCGGGCAGCAATCACTTTTGAATGATGCACTGTGACTCAGCAATCGAACTTCTGTGAATACACAGTGGAGAATAGTTTGCAAATGTGCCCTAGAAGACCCTGGGAGAGAGGACCAAGCAACACTGCTACAACCTCCACCCAGCAACTGTCAAACTAAAAATCTTTAACTTCCATGACTAAAGTTTTGTGGTTTTTTAATTAAGATTTTACTGAACCAAAATGCTAGCCAAAAAACTGGTATTGGGGTATGGAGTCTAAATCCCCAGTAGCATGGCGAGGTAAAAGACAGCATGCCCATTGTCCCAGAGTTTGCAAGCATTTTTATACGTCAAGTAGGGGTCAGGGGACAATGCAATGTACAGATCATGTATCATGGAAATGTACACTTGAAACCTATACGATCTTATTAACCAATGTCACCCCAATAAATTTAACAAAAAATACAATAAAAATAAATAAATACATACACTTAAAAAATGTAGGGGAACGAGGTAGTCTGAAAGAATTTACTTGAGCTCTGGGCAAAGGGGTGGGAGAAGATAAGGTGAGGCCAGCTCTGTTATAGCAGAGTCCCCCTACAGAGTGTCCCCAGCTGTGGACTGGTTGAGGGCAACAGTGGGAAAGCCCTCATGGAGAGTGGAGCCCCCTGAAGTTAGGTGGCCCCTGGCTAACATAATCTGCGGAAATAGCTACTTGGAAATTAATCTGATGTTGCAAAGGCAAACAGGGATGTGAGAAGTCCTTTGTTAGCCTTGTCCCTACGTCTGCAGGGCTACAAGTCCACCAGCCGACATGGACGCAGGGCCTGATACGTGGTGTTTAGTTCATAGAAAAAAGTCATGTCCCTTTGCTGTCGTCAACCCGGAACAAGGCCCACAGCTCAGTCTGGGAACCTTCATATTAATCTCCCTTTCCTTATGCTCACATGTATCATTTATTGTTTGCAGGGGTAACCGTTTGCCTGCTTCACCAGTGGGAAGTTTATGTTTCGTGACGTATGGACTGAATGCTGATTTGAAAGCTCAAAAAATTGACTCTTCAAAAATAAAAGAAAAATTACCCTGAAAATAACCTTGTAAATGCACTTCAAACCTTTCTTTTAGTTGACAAACAAAACAAAACAGAATGTATTTTTCTTTCTTCCTCTGTACTCAGTCAGATCATAGAAAAAAATAAATATAGCAAGGAAAGAAAAATTACCAAAAGTGATATTTTTCTTTTTTGGCAGCTAAGAAAATCGGAAGTCTCTAGGTGTTTCTCTCCTCTCTCTCCTTGGTTGCTTCTGTCATATTTTATAATAAAATATGTCACAAAAGTGGAAAAAAAAATACATCCTGTTTCTTCTGAATTTTGAGAAAAGAAATACCTAAACAAGGTGATGCTTCAAGAGTTACTTAGCATATATAATTTAATTGCTATTTAAAGAAAATCTGGTACAAGACTACACTGAATAGAGATGGTTCATAATTGCAGAGATTTTGACTTAATTTGATTTTACATTTTGTTCAAGGATGCTTAGTAACCAAGAAAAACCTACCAATCACCAGGAGTAAAGGCTTTGACCCCAAAAACAAAAGTCTCAAAGGCTGCGTTACATCTTCTTTCTTGCTATTCAATGTAGTTAGATTGTCTATTTGAACTCCTTGATTTTCCTGTATTTACACAAGATCTTCCCACTTTGTTTTCCCTTTGAAAACATTATTTTTTATTTCCATTTGCCTTCATTTCACATGGGGAGCATTTGTGGAAAAAAAAAAAAAAGAATCTGAAAAACCAAAGATTAGGACTCAAAAAGCATTCAAGCATTTTTCCTTTATTTTTTTATATGAAAACTAAAGTACTTCTTTAAAAGCACTACTTTGACACACAATTGATTTTTCTTTCCTTATAATAATATATGCTTGTCCATAAATTTCATTATATGAAAACTCATTCCAAAATTGACCTTTAATTTTGGCATTCTGTTGGTAAACCTACACTTGCAAAAAATGAGTATTTTCCTGTTGGTTGAACTCTATGTGTTTTAATACACTCTTTAGCCACACTGTTTTTTTAGAGCTTAATAGTATACTCAGGCTTGCCATGAGAGTACCATTAGCCTGAGAATGGCAGAAAAAATACATGATGCAAAATTTAGGACAATCCAAACACATGTCATTTGTGGGCAAAACTGTTCTAGAATATTTTCCTTGATAGAAATAATGCACACATTTTTGATGAAATACTATTTTTTATGACCATGTGTATTCAATTACTTGTGTAAATTTCCTTTAAAATATTGAAAGTGCTTATTATTCTGTATCTTCAAGTATAGTAAATAGTCTACATATATTCCATTGGCTTAAGGATATACTACAATTAAGGGATAAAGACTAAACTAATCAGACACAGTTCACATCCAAAAAGAAACCATAAAGGGCACATTTTGGAACCACAAAATGCATTTTAAATGCTTGGACAGAATGTTTTATTTCCAAAAGAATTATTTTATTCATTTAAGATATTTAATCACGGACATGTTAAAGAGGAGTGGGTGTCTATTATATGGGAAGGGTGTCCACAAAAGAAAGCTCTCTTGATTTAACAAGAAAATAATCTCTGTCCCCAAAATTATAGAGCAAATCCTATAATCTGATATATATTCTCAGTAGCTACAGTTCCATGTTCGAATTCACTGTTTTTAAAATTAGCAAAGATGCACCTTATGAGCTGACTGCATTGACAATGTAGTAAGTGTGACAAAATTATATTACTAAGCTACTAAACTGGAGGAATGTGCCACAAAGGTTGCATTCCATATAGGAGAGGATCCTTAGCCCTTACCTACCAAAGATGAGTGGAAGACTTCTAATCCCTTAGGGATGATCTAGAAAATGTACTATTAAACCACCCTCAGTGTAAATGCTTACAGCCATTCCTCAGGATTTCATTGGGAAAATAAAGCCATAATGCAATTAAAATGATTTCATGCTATTTTGCAACAGACAAAAAGACATTAGGGGGTTTGTGTATGTGTGTGTGATGTCACAATGCTGAAAATACATTTTACAGTATCAGGAAACTAAAATTTAGAAGATATCTACATGTAGAAATCATTGCAAATAAGTTTCTGAATGATAAATCAGATAGATTCTGCAAATGTAAAGAGAAAAACAAATGGTTCATTTAAAACATCAACGAAATTCCGAACAAAGGTAGAATAAATGCAATAGGTTTTTAAAAATTCTTAAGAGTTTCAAGACTTCCTCATTTGAATCTCTTCCAGTAGGTCCTCACTTAACATGGTCAATAAGTTCTGCAACTTCACGTAAACCAACATATAGGAAACCAATTTTAGCACAATCTAATTAATATAAACAAGAGTTAAGTTCCTATGGCACCTCATGAACATTATAGCAAAACAGTGTTGAATGAAACATTTTGAGAGGACCTGCTGTACTAAGAAAAATCAGTCCGAAATAGGACAACAGTAAAAGCCAGAAAACCAGGGTTCTACTTGCCATTTTTACCACTGATTCACTTTGTCGCTTCAAACAAATCAGTTAACCTCTCTACATCTTACCTACCTCCTCCTTAAAATTGGCAAATAGATGAGATGATTTCTATAGTAGCCTCTAGCTCTGTGATTCTGATCACATTCTGGCTGGAGACCAAAAATCTTTAGAGCAAGATAAGATCTACCACTTAAAGACACTGTGAGCTTTATAAATGATATTCCCACAGATGGAAGAGGGCCAAAGCTTAAAGGCAGTAGAATGAAAGGCTCTACCTCCCCACAGAGCTGCACGGTTCATGTCCTCACTTCGGTCAGGGCTCTGTGAAATATCCCCTCATCAATAAGACCTTTCCTGGAACAATCCCTGTAACCACTCACTCATCTCTCTCTGCACGTTATGATTTAAATTTTTTCCCTAGGACTCTTGCCACCAAATATTTTAAATTTTTTAAATATTTTGGATGTTTATCAACCCCCCCATGAATATTAACTCCATTAACAGCAGTCTTGCCTTGTTTTAATTCATGGAAGTGCTTCCAACAGAATGGAGCCTGCATCCAGAAGGAGCTCAGTGCAAGGCTGTTGACTGAACGACCCATGCTTTTGACAAGTCGGTCCCGTGACGGGACCACAGAGGTGTGTTGACACTGTGTAGAAGAAAATGAGGCTAGAAAAGTCAGCAGGAACGTGGTCGTGGAAGGGTTGCTGTAGCATTCGAGGTAGAGTTGTCCAATAGAACTTTCTGTGATGATGGATATATGCTTGATTGGTACCGTCCAATTTTGTAGGCAGGCACTAGCCTTAGAATGAGGCTGTGATTGAGGAACCCGATTTTTTTTATTTACTTTTAATTAATTTTATATGTAAGTGTAAAGGGCCTCATATGGCTAGTGGCTGCTGTATTTAGTTGTGTAGTGTTTAAGGAATTTGAAATGTATTCCAAAAACAAGAAGCCATGGAATTTTTGTTGCCAAAAATAAATAAATAAATAAATACATAAATACATAAATAAATAAATAAAGACATAAAAACTATATTTTTTTTAAATGATGCTGCAAGTAATTTTTAGAATGAATTGGAGTAGAGAAAATCCAGAAAGCAAAATGGCTAGATAGAAGCTTATAAGAACTTAGATATTCGGAACTGAGGGCCTTACTGAAGACAGTGACAGTCTGGCTGGAAGGAGGAGAAATCATTGGGAAACATCAGAGGCAAAATCCACGGGATTTTGATGTTTTTAACTGTGAACGACCCCACGTTTGCGGCTGTAGATGGTTTGATAGATATTACCGTGGCTCACCAAAGGCCCAGGTGGTGGAGGAAAGGCACACTCCTGTTAACATTCACTGATAAAAATTCAGCTCATTTGGAATACTTTTTAAATCCAGATACCTAAATCCCGAGTATGATCCAAAAAACAAATGCACATATTTAAAAAAACAAAAACAAAAACACTTCACTTACTTTCCTAGTTGGTTCAAACACAAGTACAAAGAGCGTTTGTATTCAATTGCAAGTCGACATTAAATTGAGACTTTTAACATTGGATATACATATGTGTGTGTGTGTGTGTGTGTGTGTGTGTGTGTAAAAGCATGCACATATATCGTTTGAAAAATAGTTTAAGATTTCAGATGTTATCTAATGAATCCCCTCTCCTCATCTCTCACACCAAGCCCCCGGGACAGGCAGGCACGTGTTTGTTTTGTTTTTTAATGGAGGAATACATATTTATTTTAAGTCCACTTCTAAACAGTGAAACCCTTTCTATCACAACACAAGGAAGACTTCTCCCATACTGGCAACTGTTTTTATATAGTTGGCAGGTTTCCATGGGTCTGAACATGAATAAAATCTAGCTACTCCACTGGATGAAAAGCTCACAAACTTCCTCTTTTAAAGATGCAGTAGAAAATAACTGTCAAATGTAAGAAAGCCAAAGAGTGATTTAATATTTCATCAACAAAGAAGCCTTGACCCTTATTTGCACCATTGAAATCTTAATATAACAAAGTCATATAATGGGACAGTCAGAATTTAGAAGCAAATAAAATTCCTTGGCAGACTAGGGACTTTTGCCATCTGTATCTCAAAGCAGATGGAAACATTCTCTGCGTTCAGACTCCAGAATAAGCATATTAAAGTCAAAGGTGTGTTTATATACCCCAAGCTAAGTAAAAATGAAAAGAAATGTTTGCAGGGCTCATGTCCTGAATAAAACTATCTTTTGAGAAACTCCACTCCCTATGGACTTCTAATGATTACAACAGCAGGAACTGCAGACAGACTCAAAATGAATGGAAAAGCATGATTTTTAAGGGAATCTCCCAACACCCAATAAAATAATAACATAGTTTACACAGATGTTAATGTATATCAACTTGTAGGACTTCCATTTAAACAATAGTGACAAGAAAGAATATAATTCATCTGACAGACTGGCACATAATAGCCACCTTTTCTATTCTTCTTCTGAAAGAGATAGGATTATAACTACAAAGCATGTGAAATTATTTAAGAGAAGTATGTATATTTAGAATTTCAAATTTAAGAACTACTGAAAATTTTCAAAATGAGAAATAATACCAAGAGGCAACCATAGGTCGCAGCCTGTTGCAGACGACGGGTTCTAGTCTGATACGTTCAGTCTTATTTTGAGTAACTAAATTTTCATTACAATTCAGTATTATATGGATAATATTACGATTTCTAAGAATTAATTGAACAATAAATTGTTCATAGCCTTAAGCTAGAAGGTAGATGGGGATCAGAAAAATCTCACAACTGTAGGCTTAGGTATCGGACACTACTATATTAGTCTACACATTAAAGTTTTTAAATTTTCCTCAAAATTTATCAGTTCATTACTACATGTTCCTCTCTTTCTGCAAATAGAATCAAAAGGTCCATGTTGCCACTTTTCCCCCACTTCCCTTGCCCATACCACGGCCTCAGAGATATAGCCTTCATCATTGGTTTGGATTTAGTAGAAGTGTTTGGAACAACCAAGTCTGTTTTTAAAGACTAATTCCTGAGATATAAGATTGGAAGCTATCCCATTATAAACATATACATCTGAATCTCAAGGTTTTAAAGCAATAAAACTTAATGTATTCTAAAACTGTATTAGCTTCACGGAAAATAAATATCTTCTTAGGAATGAATTCTCAAAAGGGCAACCATGGTCTAATCTGTTGCAGACAAATGGTGAATGAACTTCCTCAACTAGATCTTTTTTCTTGTCTTGCTCCTATTGCCCTCTTCTCACTCAAAGACCAAGTTTCAAAACAAACAAGGGAGAAAGTCCACTTGTCCAAGCAATTTGTCCTCCAAAGATCCTGGTGCTGTACCCGAAAGTTCCACAAAGGGACAGAAAATACATTACATTTAACTAACATGTAAAACAACAGGAATAACTTTAGAAAGGATAATAAATGTAAATAATTTTATTTGAATATGAATAAGGCAAGAATACTCATAGGAAGAAATTTAGAATTAGTGTAAAAGAGAGGAGAGCTATTTCACTTATTTTTAAATTGGTACTATCATTGAAAAGAAGTGAATTTGTAACTTGAAAGTCTGAAATTGCATTTAAGGAAAGACATCAAAGGAATATGAAAAAAAATGCTTGAGTACCTATTTTAACTTTTAACTTCCTAGCTTATCCCTGAGCACATTATTTAATGCCCCTGAATCTCATAAGCTTCATCAATAAAATGATCATAGTGATATCTGTATTTATAGCTTTTATGACATACTTGTACTGTCATATGTAAAGTATTTGGTAAAGAGTAAATTTTTCATGTAGTCAGATACCTAACTAATAGAAAGTATGACCAACATTGAATAATTGGAGAGATTCTTCATCCAAAGCATTCAGAGTAAAACTAATTTCAAAGAGAACCCTCTTTTGTCCATATTGTTGGATAGCTAAGACCCAGCATAAATAAATTTCCCAAGAAGATGAAAATGAGACAAATTAAGATTGGTCTGCAAGTTAACCTGGGGGAAAAAAAAAAGAGGGATATTTAAGTAAAAACTACCATAGAATTTGACTGCACACCTATGAAATGATCAGATAACTAAAATTTCAACCAAGTGTGATGAAATATGTGAAAGCAATGGGACCCATAAACTTCTGATGAGAGGTGCATTGCTACAATCATTTTGGAAAACTGTCATCATCTAGCAAGCGTATATCTCACATAAAACTGCAGAGTTATACTCGCATAAATATACAAAAATGCTCATAGCAACAGTGTTTGTAATAGCCAATAAAAAAAGAGTATAACAAACACATGCAATAAAAGGAAAATTTATAACTAGGTTGTAAAGAAAACAAATTAACTACAGCCAACCTCAATGAAATATAAGAATCTTATAAATATAATATTTATTTTAAAAACCATAACAAAATAAAATACATAATAATGTTTAATTTATATGAAATTCAAAAACATGTAAATTTGCATTCTTCTGCTACATGAGTAGCAAATTTTTAAAGAAAAGTAATTCCCCCATAAAGTCAGGATAATTCTAGTGAACAGGGATAGGGGGATGATCATTAATGAAAATGATGCATTTTCAGAATGCCGAGGA
Organism: Molossus molossus; assembly: GCF_014108415.1. Classification (NCBI taxonomy): domain Eukaryota; kingdom Metazoa; phylum Chordata; class Mammalia; order Chiroptera; family Molossidae; genus Molossus; species Molossus molossus. The sequence continues at coordinate 118,155,522 of NW_023425377.1, read as the reverse complement.
TGCCTTGATATGGGTGGTGATTACTCAGGTGATCATTTTATAATTATGAACACTACTATACATTATGTATAATGTATTTTCATTACTTTTGTTATATTTCACAGTTTTAACATGTTTTTAAAAATGTGGTTATGCCTATTGCAGTGGGGTGGGTCCTCCCAAAAGATTTGTCCACCCAGAACCTCAGAATGTGAACTTATTTGGAATAAGGGTTTTGCAAATGTAATTAAGATAAGGATCTCTAGAGACCATACTAGATTAAGGCAGCTTCAACTCCAGTGACAAGTTTCTTTATAAGGAGAAGTGACACAGAAGCACAGGGCACAAAGCCATGAGTAGATGGAGGTGGCAGACTGGGGTTATGTTGGCATATGCCAAGAAAAACCATGATAGGCAAGGAAGGATTCTTCCCTTAGAACCTTGGACAGATATCTGATTTTGAACATCTGGTCTCCACGGCTGTGAGAGAACAAATGTATGTTGTTTAAAGCCACCAAGTTTGTGGTGGTTGTTACAGCAGCACTAAGACTCTAATACACACTCCATAGACAATAGTATACAGAGTATATTTTGGGTTGAGGAATTGGCCTTGGTTACAATTCTCACTCAACCCTTTACAAGCCTTGGGTGATGCATAATACTTTTTAATATCAGTTTTCTCATGTGTGGAATGAGAATAATGATATCAACCTGAAAATGTTGCAGTAAAATATAAATAAAAGCATTCAAAGACTGCAATACACTAGTATACGTATATTAAGGGCCTAGAGAATTACACACCTTTATACTTTCTTCTCACAAATGAACTACAAATAACAAACCATTGTTCAGGTAAGACCATCATATACAGAGATAAAGACATTAAATAATTTCAGGGATACTGTAAAATAAAAATAAATTAACTTGCTTTGGTCTCATTTCAGGAATACCAAGAAATTGGACCCCGCAGGGGCTTAACTACATGAAGTAAAGAGACTTCGCTAGTCACACAGGTCTTTACAACTCTGGTATCTGTTAGTTATAATTGTATTTAAACGCATTCTGCTACAACATGTCTTACATTGTTGGTCAATGAGAAATGATACCAGAGAAACAGAAATAATGTCAATATAGTCAAAGAATCAGATTCTTAAAGGAAACTCTGGACCATAATAAAATCCACTTAAATAAAAATGTTGGGGGGGGAACAATCTATTGACTTTTCACCAAGAAGAAATCATATCCTTTTTTCTACTCTTATTTGAACATCTAGTATAATAGCGTGGGTTTAAAAAATTAAATTACCTAAAAATGTAGTCACCAGCTACACAGAAGTCCATGATATCTTTTCCATATAAACAAAATTAACTCTAATTAAAACATATAGTCCTGTCCAGCTGGTGTAGCTCAGTGGTGGAGCATAAACCCATGCATCAAGAGGTCACCAGCTCAATTCCTGGTCAGGACATATGCCCAGGTTGTGGGACCGATCCCCCGTGTGGGGCATGCAGGAAGCGGCCAGTCGATATTCTCTTTCATCAATGTTTCTATCTCTCTCTCTCTCTCTCCCTATCACTTTCTCTTTCTCTAAAATCAATAAAGAAAAAAAATATATATATATCTAGTCCTTACAGTTGTACTTTAGTTAGAGAGAACAAACAAAACTGAAAAGAATAAAATGTAAGACCTAAACACCAATTCCCTCTTTTTTTATTTTAAGCAATATTTATATTTAATGAAGATTAGTAGTATTAATTTTACTTAACATGTGATGATCAGCTTCTGCTTTGGAAACGATTAGAATATGTACCTTAGGCATCTGATCCAGTTTTCCGGTGAAGTTGTTTTGAAATTTTTTATTACTAAAAAGTTCTTTTTTCCACTGAATGCTTACTCACATATTGTTCGTCCTGACTAAAACCTTGCATTCACTTTCAGTGAGATCCTTAAATTCCTAACTAAAAAAGGTAATAAATCGAATGGTCATTAAGAGTTGTGAGTCTTCCTAATTAAGAAGGCCAACAGATATATGAAAAGATGCTCAACTTGCTGGCGGTTTTTGAATGGTTATTATCAACAAGATAAGTATAACAAGTGTTGGCAAGGTTGCAGAGAAAAAGGACTCTCATTTGCTGCTGGTAGGAATGTAAACTGGTACGGCCACTATGAAAAACAGTATGGTGGTTCCTCAAAAAATTAAGAATGTAGTTACCACATGACCCAGCAACCCCTCTTGTGGGTACCTACATGAAAAATGTAAAACATTTATTCACAATGATGTACACACCACTATGTTTCTTGCAGCATTATTCACGGTGGCCAAGACATGAAAAGAACTGAAGTATCCTTCAGTAGATGAGTGGATAGAGATGTGGTACATGTATATAATGGAATACTCCTCAGCCATAAAAAAGATGGCATACTGCCCTTTGCCACAACATGGCTGGATCTTGAGAAAATTATACTAAACAAAATGAGTCAGACAGAAAAAGTCAAAAACCATATGATTTCACTCATGTGTGGGATATAAAACTGAAAGCAACAAATGAACAAGCAAGACAAACAATAAAAAACTCACAGACACAGACAACAGTTATGGTGGTTACCAGAGGGCAGGGAGGTAGGGGTGTAGTAAAGGGGACAGGGGGTCTAATATATGATCATGATGGAAGATTTGACTTTGGGCAGTGAACACACAATACAATATACAAAGCATGTATCATACAACTGTACATTGAAACCTACATAATTTTATTAACCAATGTCACCCCAATAAATTTAATTTTTTAAAAAGAAGAGATAATAAAGTAGATTGTTCAGTTGGCATATGGGTTTAGGGTGAAAGTCTCAGCTCTAATACTTAGCAACTTTGTGTCTCCATTTAAGTTACACGCTTAAGTTTATTCAATTATAAAACAAAGCTAATACCTGCATCAAAGGGTTAGTGCATATAAAATCATTCAGTACAGCATCAATAGATAGTTTCGCAATAAATATTTATTGGTCATCAGCCTTATCATGTCCTCCTTTTTGACTCAACTTTTTCTGAAAAAATTCACTTTACTCTCTCATAAGTGCTACACTTTTGGACTACTGCCCAATCTCTCTCATCTTTCATCAGTGTTTCTTAACTGGTTTCCATTTCTCTTTCATTCCTTGGTTAATTTCATTAACCATTCATTGCTCAATACACAAAAATATGACTAAAATATAAGGATTTTAATAGGCATGTTATGATTCACACACATACACTTTTCAAAATATAACCTGCATGTATATCTGTCTGCCACAGTACCATACAGAACAAAGACCACACTCCCAGGGCTGGACTGTGGTGGACAGTTTACTCCAGAAATTCTGGAGTTTTCTACCCCAGGAAGGAGTGCCATACCTTCAAATGGCAGGGTGGAAATCTAGAAGGAGCTAGAAAAAGTCTGCAGTGCTCACTTCACAGAGCTGCCTTCCACCATGCTTCTTCCACAAGAGTGAAATATTTTCTATCTTGTTTGAGCACCTGTGATATGGAAGTATTTTTGTTCTGTGTAGTTAAGTTAACCTATCACTTCTGTATATTTGACCAGACCTGTCTGATGAGCTACAGGTTTATAGTACAGGTTGCTATTTAATATTTCAAAAGAGCCTTCACGTGAATGTATCCAAAACCAAATTCAATGTTTGTCTCTCCCAAACTTCTTTGCTATGTTTTATATCTCAATTAACCATGTCGGTCCACTTACTCAAAACCTACCTTTTCTTAGATGCTTCCTCTCTCATTTGTAATATAAAATATTCAACACTACTACCACCAAATAGCTCTTGGGTTCATCTCCTCCTTGAATTGCAACTGTATTTTCTTTATATCTCTACTTCAATTAGATAAATTTATTATGTATTAATATCATTACTTTGTTCTAAGACATTAATAGATACATATAGTCTAAAATTGAGAGATCAAGAAATAGAAATACCAAACATTTATTTAGATATATAGGTACAAATACTAAAAGAAAGAGCTTACAAAGTTCAGATCCTATACCTGGGCCCAGTGATGAGATATTTTGGAAGACGAGGCTAAGAGCAGAAGATCTCTGTATTTTACACATTGTACTATTTGCTGAAAATGTATGCTAATTTTATTACATTGAAAAAAAGTAAAAATAGTTATTTTTAAGAAACTATAATCATCTAAAAGATGTTGAGATCTGAAACAACCAAGTATTTCATAGGGAGAGATTCCAAAATGGCGGCAGAGTGAACGGAGCTGCACAGACCATCTCCCAGGACCCAACCGGAATTACAACTAAAATAGAGACAAATCACTGGGAAAAAGCAACAGAAAGCAGCTCACGAGGACCATATAACGAGGGACACTGACTCGATCCCGGTGGGCTTGAGAAGGCGCGAGACGGGGGCTGGGAGCCCACGGTCGGCAGCTCGGCAGCGGCCTCAGCTGGGAGCAGCGCCCTCGGGTCACACTCCCAGGCGGCTCCACAGCGCAGCCGGGACAGAGGCTGGAACAGCCACAGCCACTCACCTTGGGCTCCGGCGGAGGGAGGGCGGACTGGACTGGAGCTGTGTCGGGACACTCGGGGTTTAGAGGGTCTCAGAGCTTTGGCTGAGTGCAGCCACGCAGGACGGTGGCCACATTGCTCCTTCCCAGGGCTCTGAGAAGAGGCATCGGCCCCTCCCTCGGAGATTCAGCCCCACCAGGTGGGCCATTAAAATGCAAATTGAGGCTCATTAACAACCAGCATCTGCCCCCCCTTCGGGAAATCCTCTTATGCAGAACACCTGAGGGAGTTTTTCATTCAACTGAGAACCCAAGCCTCTTCAAGTACAGTAACTGAGATCAATAGCTTCCAGGCAAAAAGCTAGAGGATAACTGAACCATTCCTGAGCTTGCAACTCTGCCCAGGAAAGTAAAACTTGACAGTGGTGTTTAACGTGGTTCCTCCCTCACTCATCCAAACCCAGGAGAGGGAGCCACAAACCGCAAAACACCAACACCCACAGGGAAAATTTGGCAGGCTCCAAAACCCACGGAGATAGCCAAAATGGTGAAACAAAGAAACAAATCCCAAATGAAAGAACAAGACACCTCTACCGAAGATGATAAATGAAATGCAGTTAAGCAAGTTAACAGAACTAGAATTCAGAGCCATGATCTTAAGGAAGCTCAACAGCATGAGTAAGAACATCAACACCATGAGTAAAGACATAGAAACATTGAAAATCAACCAATTGGAAATGAAAAACCACCAAGAAGAAATGAAGAATGACATAGCAGAAATAAAGAACACACTGCAAGGACTAATCAGCAGAGTAGACGAACCTCAGGACCAGATCAGTGAATTAGAAGACAGGGAAGAAAAAATATCAACCAATCATGAAATAAAAATGAAAACACAATTAAAAAACAGGATGACAGCTTAAGAGAACTGTGGGACAACTGGAAACATAATAACATTCACATCATAGGAGTCCCCAAAGAGGAAGAAAATGAACAAGTGTTAGAGAATATATCTGAAGAAATAGTGACAGAGAGCCTCCCTAATTTGGTGAAGGAAGAAGGCATTCAAGTTCAGGAAGCACAGAGAGCTCCAAGGAAGAAGAACCCAAACAGGCCCACACCAAGACACATTGTAATTAAAATGCCAAAAGTTAAAGACAAAGAGAGAATCCTAAAGGCAGCAAGAAATAAGCAACAGGTTACCTACAAAGGAACCCCCATATGGCTATCAGCCTACTTCTCAACAGAAACACTACAGGCCACAAGGGAATGGCATGAAGTAATCAAGGTCATGAAAAACAAGGATCTGAATCCAAGACTACTCTACCCAGCACGGTTATCATTCAAAACAGACGGTCAAATAAAGAGCTTCCCAGACAAAAAAAAAAAAAAGCTAAGGGAATACATAGCACCAAACCAGCACTGCAAGAAATGTTAAAATGACTGCTGTAATTAGTAGAAGAAATAATAAGAAAAATATAGCCATACTTAATAAAAATGGCAATAAATAAGTTCATATTGCCCTGGCCGGTTTGGCTCAGCAGTTGGAGCGTTGGCCTGCAGATCGGAGAGTCCCGGGTTCAGTTTCCACTAAAGGCATGTACCAAAAAAAAAAAAAGTACATATCAATAATCACCTTAAATATAAATGTTTTGAATGCTATGATAAAAAGACACAGAATAGCTGATTAGATAAGAAAACATGAGTCGCCCTGGCCTGTTTGGCTCAGCGGTTGAAGCATCGACCTGCGGTACAGAGAGACCCAGGTTTGGTTCCCTCTAAGTTTGTCCCCGGCCCTGGTTGGTCGTGCGGGTGGCAGCCACTCGATGTGTCCCTTCACATCGATGTTTCTCTCTCTCTCTCTTCCTCTCTCTCCCTCCCACACTATCTGAACAAAAAATGGAAAAATGTCCTCGGGTGAGGATTAAAAAAAAAAAGAAAACATGAGTCATATATATGTTGTTTACAAGAGACCCACCTCACAACAAAAGACTCACATAGGTTGAAAGTGAAGGGATGGAAAAAAATCTTCCAAGCAAACGGAAAGGAAAAAAAAGAGCTGGGGTAGCAATACTCATATCTGATAAAATAGATTTCAAAATGAAGGCCATAAAGAAGAAACAAGGAAGGTCACTACTTAATATTGAAAGGATCTAACCAACAGGAAGATATAACGTTGGTAAACATATATGCACCCAATAGAGGAGCACCAAAATATATCAAATATTTCTTAGAAAGATAAATGCTATAATCAATAAATGAGTTGAAGCTGTGATTGAAAAATAATGCTTTGAAAATTTTCAACTATTTAGAAAATTTTGAACACTGCTTGACCTGTAAGTATGTATAATTTTCCATCTATTTTTTACAATATTTATTTGTTTGCATACTCTCTTTTTCAGTGTCAAAAAGTTTAATAACAAGACTCAACTTTTCAGAAATTCTAAATTAATCCACTGTAAATTAATGTATGCTAGACATTACTATACAATTTGCTAGATAAATCCCAAATGCTGGCGTAAATTCTGCCTTTGAGTCAACCTCAACTAGAAAGCAACAAAACAGAAAATAATCTCCATAAAAGTCTAATATTTTGCATCATAAAAAATATCACTAGTAAGGGAAAGAAAGAAAAACAGCTTCATTATCTGTCTGAGGTTGAGGTAGGACCTACATAAACCAACTGTTCTCCCATTCCATTGCTTGTACGTTATCAGAAGACGACAGTTCTTCAAGTTATACCCCCTGTGGCATGTGAATTTTAAGAACATTTACTCTGCTTTGTTACTGAAGTGAGAGGGAAACGAAAACGTTGCTGGCACTGGCCTGGTATAATGCATTTGTAAAGGTGAGACCTTCAAGTGAAATCAAATGGGGCACAGGAAATCAAATGAGCTTAATGATTTAACTATAACCAGGGAATAAAAGGTTATTCAATTTTGCAAAATCACAACGGTCTCTGAGGAGTCTAATTAAGGAATAAAATTCTTGTTTCTTTTACAATAGACCTTTAAACTATTTCTACTCAGCAGTCTCAAAATGATTTCACTAGGAGGTACCGGAGTTACTGAGCCGAAATGGCAGCTGCTGTTTTTCTTAGTTTCCCTGATTCCGTGGCAGCATCGGTAACTTACATTTGCCTTCAGAATGCTCCTCCACTGGCAACTCCCCTCTGCTCTGTTTCTCCCCAAAACGGGTAATCTAATTTAGAGTATTCGAAAGGGAAAGAATCAGGTTCTTCTTAAAAAGTAATTAAAAGCACGATGCCTTTTATTCAGTCGCTTCTAAATTAGGAATGCCCTTTCAAAGAAATATTAAGCTGAAACAGAGAAAGTTCATCTTAGTAAATACTACAATTATCTGGGGAAGGAAGGATCTATATGGAAGTCAAGCTCTCCATGCCTGTGGTTTAGCAATATCCACAGGAAAGGGAGATTAAGCAGATCTCAAACTGCACTTTGAACTGTTCAATCGATGTCAACATAATAAATCCCTTGCTCTTAAAGATCAATGAGACATTTTCATATTTGAATAGTTTTTTATCATAAAAATATATTCAGTGCCTTCCTGGTAACAAAACAGGATTGATATTGACCGTAGACTTACAGGCTTTAACAAAATATTACCTAGACCAAAGTACATAGTTGGGAGTTTTTTTAGTGAGTTATTTTAGAGTGAACAAAATTAAGGCAAATGAGGGAGTGGGAAGAAATATAAAAAGATGAAGAATCCTTTTATTCAACTAACTGAGGACAAGCTTTCTTGGACTTTTTTTTTTTTTTTTTTATCCTCATCCGAGGATATTTTTCCATTTATCTTCAAATACAGTGGGAGGGAGGGGGAGGGAGATGGAGAGAGAGAGCAAGAGAGTCAATGTTGAGAGAGACACACTGACTGGTTGCCTCTCGCACGACCCCAACCAGGGCTGAGGATGAATCGCAACCACCGCAACTGTACGTGCCTTTGACCAGAATCAAACCCGTGACTCTTTGGTCTGTGGGCCGATGCTCTAACCACTGAACCAAACCGTTCAGGGCCTTAGACTTTTTTAACTAACGATTCTTCTGAGGATACAAGTAGGCTAATTAAATAGGCATTTTGTGCTTCTTAATTACTCTATTTTTTTTCCAGAAAGATATGATATGAATATGAAATTTAGCAATCATTCTATAGAAGCTAAGATATAAAACTAAAAAAATAAAGCAAAACATACTTCCAACTTTATGTGATAAAATTAACATAGAAAAAAGACATCCACTGGTAAATACACATAAGATAATTTTATATATATTATACTAAAGTGGAGCTCATTGTATGTGGGTGGGAGAATGGTTGAAATATGATTTTTAAACATTTAGAAAGATTATAAATATATTTATTAATTATACTGCAAATCTATAAAGTACAGGAAATTCTGCCCTGGCCAGTTTGGTTCAGCGGTTAGAACGTCCACCCATGAACCAATGAGTCATGGGTTCGATTCCAGTCAAATGTATGTACCTCTGTTGTGGTTTGTTTCCAACCCTCTTTCTTTCCTTCTGTCTCGCTCCTTCCCACTCTATCTGAAGATAAATAGAAAAATATCCTTGGGTGAGGATTAAAAATAATAATAATAAAAAAGTATAAGAAATTCTTTACAGAAAAAACAGATTTGCAGCACATTGGGCGTAGCAAATCAGTAAGCTGAATATATATGGAGCAATTTAAAAAATAGATTGAGTCCAATCTGCAGTGGTGTCATTTATCCATTGAATACTAAAAATAAGCCCAACAAAATAGTTTTCATACAACAACTTTAAAAATAACTAATCAAGAAATTCACGAACTTCTTAAATACAGGGTGAGGCAAAAGTAGGTGTACAGTTATAATACTCAAAACAGTTTATTCTTGTATTATTATTCAAATGTCGTCGTAGGAAACACCAAACCTGTAAGAATTTCTATGAGTTTATTTGAGCCAAATTTGACAAAAATTGCCGGGAAGCCAAATCTCAGTGGATTGAGAAAATGACATTTCCAGAGAATGGCAGTTTTGCGCCTTATTTTATAACATTACAATCCAAGGTGGAACCCTAAGGGGGTGACATGAAACCCACTAGTGATAGATTAGGGAGGCAGGAGAAAGCAAGGGGGGGAATCTCTGAGACTGGGTAAAGAGTGAAACAGAGAGACACATACTTCTTTCACATTGGTGGGCAGTGAACAGTGAACATGTACAGCACATAGAGATGGTACGTGCGGAACCAGATAACAACAGGGGTGGTGTCTCCTGGTGTTCTGGTGGGAGATTGTGCCCTGAGGGGTCTGGAAGAGAAATGACCCTGACTTTTCAAAGATACGTTAGGGTAGATGCAAAAAGACAGCAGAAGGCTCAGTTAGAGCCAAGACTGATCTTTGTCAAGAAAGATACCTGTCTAGGACAAGACTAACAACCATGACTTGTGTTTAGCTAGACGTTTTCATTTCAAACCATCCTGTTGTGGTTCCTGCACTCTGAGTGTGTGAGCCTGGCCATGCAGGGCTTCCCTGAGCTTGTCAGGTTTAGTCTGTACCCTCCTTTTGTCCACAAAGTCATTGTATTATTTTCCATACCAACAACTGTAAACCTACTTTTGCCATACCCTGTATATAAATGTAAAGAGTTATTATCGTTAAAGTAATTTATTAACTTTATATAAATGTGGACTACTCTGTTGAAATAATTCTGAAATGTACTTAAATGTCTCTAAGTTTAGGCAACCACATACAACCTTTCCTCTGCCGTTGTGAGTATCACATGCACAGCAGGTAGCGGAAGTCACCAAGATTTCTCTGCCTCCAAACCTAGTGAACCTTCTACCTACGTCCTCACTATCATCCACCGCTCTGTTTCTACTCTGTGTGTGACCATAACCTAAGAAGTAGATCATGATTCTCAAACTGGGTACTGAGACTAGCCCTATCACCTTATCCCTTTTCATATGCCAACTTTCCATCCAGAAAAACTTTCTCTAAGTCCCTACCACAATGTTCCAAACATGTAAGAGTTCATTTCGTCATTTCAATCAGTGAATAAACAAATGTGTGAAGCTACTAACCAGATTAATAAATGAGCTTGGGAGATGGGCATGCTGGTAAAAGAAAACAATACCGTTTTAGCAGGAGAAAATCTTCCAGAGCACACGAGTGAGCTTTTGTAATGACAGATTTTACAGGCAGAGAGGACCCGACTGGAAAACCACTGCTTGTCTAATTATATAACTAAATGAGTTGAGAAAAGTCATATAAAGTCTGTGTGGGCTACCCATCTATACTATTGGCTGATAACACATTCCGGAAGTGCCCATCACATTGGCGTTTAGAATGTTGAAGCATCATCATTACAACTTGAATACAAACTACATTGTTTCAAGGCCAACGGAGGCAGGCTCTTAGGGTAGGAGATTTGACTGAGACCTCCGTCGTCAGTGTCCATGTGCAAATAACGGGAACTTAAATACATTTTTCTTTGCTTTTCATTTTTTTTTAATCGTTTAGCTCTTTCCCATGAAAGATAAAGGTTCTGTTAAAGCAAACAAGACATTCCTCTGAAGTCTGCTGAGGAATTCAACGTCCTAAACCAGAGTTTTGCCTCCGCTGATGGATTCTTAAACACGACCTTATGTTCCTGCACCCCTCCCCAAAGACAACTATCAAAACATGAAAAAACTACTCTCCATTCAGACACCCCTTTACTTTAAAAACCTTGCCATTGGAATGACAGTTATTTTAGTGGTTCTCCCACTAATTTAGTGTTTGGGGGCAAATTTCCTAATGGGAAAACATTCCATGTAGTGGCTAATGAGAAAATCTACTTTAAAGCAATTCCTGAAGGAAAAGTTAAGAAAGAACAGCTAAAGTGGTGTTTGTTTTCTCTTCCCGTAGCAAAACAAGCACAGTCATTAATAACTGACTCCACCTGCGCCTGAGTTCCAAACCCTCACAGGTTCAGAGGGGAGCAGGTATTTAATTTTCAATTAAGCAAGTCTCGCAACCTGTGCCTCCTCTCCTATGCTCCACAGTACTGTCACCTTCGGACAGATTAGATTATTTTTTATTTAAGACATTCATTTGTTGCTCTCTGTACACACATAACACTAAAGCAAAGGTGAGGACGTTTGTCGATTTTATTCATTAGCATATCCCAAGTTCCTTGGCACGTGTTAGGGGCTCAGCATGTATTTCTTGAATTAATCAACCAAAACCTCTTGCCATTTTTTTATTTCAAATGGAAGTTACATAGGGCATTAACAAGTTATTAGCTTCTGGAGGCCCTATATTTAATAAATGTGAGTTTATAACAGTAAAGGGTCTGAAATCGAGATTATCCTATAGGTCCATGCAAGCACTGCCTAAATAAAGTATTTTTCCCCTAGGCGATAGCCAAATTTGCAAAATAAGTCAGCCATTCTTATATTGAAATATCCACATATTGAAGATGTTTATTTGTTATTAAACTGAAGCATCAGTAGTGGAAAGAACTGAGATTTCAACTAACGTATTTTTAATTTTTTTTTTTTTTAGAGAAACATATCCAGTGGGAATTAGGTCACCGTTAGCATAATAACTATTTCAGGTTAAAGCATACTCATTCTTAACTTGCTATTGGACTCAGAAGCTATCCAGGAGAGTAAATTATTCAAAAATAGGAGGATTCAACCTGGGGTCCATTGCATTATTCCAACCCAAACAGGAGATTTGGGGCTAGTCTCCCATTTTAACAGATTTCCATGGCTTCACTGTACATTTAGTTAATGCCTCCTTTGCTTTCTCCGGGTTTATGCCTATTTTAAACTCCCAGTGCTTAAAGGTGTTCAGGCTTCTGGATGCTGGAGAACTGTATCATATCAAAAAACAATACAATGTATTGGAAAATACTTAAGAAACATTCAAGTTTAGAGAGCTAATATTCCTGACCTTGGAAAAGAGCAGAACAAACTTCTCTGAAGAAGTAGTTTCTCTCTAAATTTCTTTGCCTGCTTATTTCCTTTCAGAATTAATAACGCTTATATATCAGCTTCAGTGAATCAAACGGTCCTAAAACAATTGGCCAGAGGTAGTGTGAGCATTTACAAGCAAGAAGATCTATTTGAAAATTAGAGGCTACCTATGGACCAAGAATTGAAAAGTAATTGAATGCATTAAAATGAATCAACAAATTATGGTGATGAACAGGACAAGCAAAGCAAACAAATTAAAAAAAAAACCCACACTGGAGAAAACAGAATACAAAGGACGTACTGCTTAATGATCAGTGGTTGTATTCTGTAACGTCAGCCCTGCCCTGGTAATTATTGACTTGACCCTGGGAAAGTGTCTGCATCTGCTCAGTTCTCAATTTCTGCTTTATGCGTGAGGAATTTGGATCAGATACAAGCATTTCAGGTTAAAAGCTCAATATGTAAAATAAAACAACAGGAAAGCTGTAGGGCACCAGAGTGGAACCTACTTACCTTTTCTTTTTATAAATACTTATTTTATTGGTTGATTTTAGAGAGAGAGGAAAGGAGAGGGAGAGAAAGAGATAGAAACATCAATAAGAGAGAACATGGATTGGCCGCCCCCTGCCAGGCCTCCACTGGGGATTTGGCCCACAACCTGGGCGTGTGCCCCAGTGGGAATCAAACCAGTGACCTCTTGCTGCGTGGGTCGACGCTCAACCACTGAGCCACACCAGCCGGGCCTACTTGCCTTTTTGACTCTTGCTTCTACTGTCCCTGACCCCCAGCCCCTGCTCCCTCATGGGTTTCTCTGAGTAACCCTTCAACAAAATGCACTTAGTGAACGTCTCTGGGAGGACTGGTGTCACTGGACCGCCAACATGCCTAATGTTCTCCTTCTCCACGACATGTCACGGGAAGGCTATCGAGCGTCAGTTTAAGGTTTATTCTGTTCTCTGCATCATTTATAATTCTATTAGCATGCTTTCACAGTGGATATTAGGCATAAAGAATAGCAATTTTGTACTTAACATTCTTTAAGACAGATATCACCCCTCAGGATAGTAAATCAGGAATGTACTGCAGTTTTACAACCTAGCAACCAAAGCACATTTGCTTGTAACTTTTAAAAAAGAAAATCTAAACAGACAAAATAAAAAATTCTCTGTCACTGGCTTGCGATGTAGTTCTAAGAATCCTTTTAGCTTTACAATTCTGATTTTAATATTAAATCAGCTGTTTGGTCAATATTATAGTCTTTCCAAGGCATCTTTATTTTAAAATACTTAAATATCTTTCAGAATAAACCTGAGATTCAAACTACTTCCCAAGAAAACTCTCTTACCTGAGGGAGTTTATTTGATGTTTTTAGATTAAAAATTAAGAGGAGGGGTTAGTTTAGGATTGAGGGTGTAGAATGACAAAAAGCTTAAATGTGAAAATGTTAACCAATTGAAATATCTTCTTTATACCTGTAATAAAACATGGAATTAGCTGTGTACACTGCCACCTATAATTCACAGTAATATAACATATTCTTCTCAGGTAAAAGAAAAAATTCACAAAGTTCCCAAACATGACAAAAATTCAGCGGAAACTTTGTGACCACCAACAACTGAAGACAATAGCACCATATTTTTTAATATGTCCTTAAATTCTATAATTTAATTTTTTTCTTTATCCATTTTATTCATAATTATTAGAGTTCAAATAAAACCCTAACACCAGTAACATTTCTGCCTGTGTATCTAACACTCTTGTTCATATGTAGGTCAAATTTAAGAGCAGAGAAATGAATAGAGGAGTTGGTGTTACCATCTCCGATCTGTGAATCAGGTCTCATGCTCCATGCATGTCCTTACTTTCAACAAAAAATATTACATAAATTATGACAGTCCTAGCTACACCTAAACTACTAGCTTTAAAAGGGAAGAAGAGAACATTTTTTTTAAAAGGTCATTCATTTTACAATTGTAAACAAAATTTCCTTCTCACCTGAATTCTGACATACCATTAGAAGAATCAAGATAAAAATCAATACGTGGTAGGCAGTTAGACATGAGCAGAGCAAGGGTGATGGGCCAGGTACAGGTCACGGGGCGGGGGGGCGGGGGAGGGCAGGTGCCTAGCAAAGGACAATTGTCGGGTGGTATCTGGTCCCCAAGGGACCCTTCCTCCCCTAGCATATGGCAGGTCATGTGGTTTGGACCCCTGACCTTTCCTCCTTAGAGATAACATCTAGGCCTCAGCTGTGTTTCAGCTCCAGGCCCAGAGAAGAAGCAAAACCCCGACCAAGGCTGACCTCAAGACCAGCTGCATTGCCTAATGACCCCTGCCCTGGTACCAACCAATCTATCAATGGAGACCCAATTCTGAAAGGACACACCTGGACAGCTGCTGAATATTCTACTGAGATCTTCCCCTGAGAGCTCCCCTAAAATCTATACCCTGAAAACCCAAAGAATGGGGGTCCCAGCCTGTTCTCCCTCCTGGGAGCATGCCCACACCTTTCCCTTCCTCCACCTCCTCCCCATCACCCCAGGACCCCACCTTACCCTCCTCACTTCTAAGCTCCAAGGGCCCTTCCTTTAACTCTATAACTTGTTTCCTCATCCCATTTCTTCAACAAATACTTCTACTGTTGTGATATTCTAAATAAACATCCCCTTATAGTTTGAGTCTTGGCTCTGAATTCTTTCCTAGCCAGAACTCAAGTACTGAGGCTGCTGAACGCAGTTAGTTCTGACCCCACTGGTCTAACCCCTGGTGCTGTTCCTGCTCCCCCCAACAAATAGATTCTTAAAATAAATAAATCATGTGCCCTAGATTGAAATCTACTCATTTTTTGCCTTTCATAGGTAAATACAATCTTTTATATTTTAATTCTAGAGAAAAATTTAGTTACTCAGATAAGGGGAAATATACCAAAACAGAAATAAATGATGAAACAAAAAACTTAAAAAAAAATTCTGCTGAAAAACTTGAATAGACGAATAACAAATAAGAAAATTGAAGATGAAATCAAGACTCTCCCAACAAACAAAAGCCCAGGCCTGGGTGGCTTCATGAGGGAGATTTACCAAACATCCAAACAAGAACTAACACCCATTCTCCTCAAGCTATTTCAAAAAATTCAAGAAGAAGGAAGACTTCCAAACTCATTTCATGAGGCCAGCATAATTCTAATTCCAAAACCAGAAAAAAAAAAACAAAAAAAAACACTACAAAGAAAGAAAACTACAGGCCAATACCTCTGATGAATATAGATGCCAAAATCTTAACAAAATACTAGCAAATCGGATCCAGCAATACATCAAAAAAATTATTCACCATGACCAAGTGGGATTCATCCCAGGGATGCAAGGCTGGTACAATATTTGCAAGTCAACAAATGTGATACACCACGTAATCAAAATGAAAGATAAAAACCACATGATCATATCAATAGATGCTGAAAAACATTCAACAGAATTCAGCACCCATTTCTAATAAAAATGCTCAGCAATGTGGGAATAGAGGGATCATATCTCAACATAATAAAGGCCATATATGAAAGACCTACAGCCAACATCATACTCAGTGGACAAAAACTCAAAGCATTTCCCTTAAGAACAGGGATGTCCACTTTTGCCACTCATATTTAACATAGTACTGGAAGTCTTAGCCACAGCAATTAGACATAAAGAAAAAATAAAAGGGATCCAAATTGGAAAGGAGGAAGTGAAACTGTCATTATTTGCAGATGACATGATATTATACATAGAAAACCCTAAAGACTTCAGCAAAAATCTACTAGACTTAATAAATGAATTTGGCAAAGTAGCAGGATACAAAATTAATGTCAAGAAATCGACGACATTCTTTTTTTTTTTTTTTTTTTTTTTGGTGGTACATGCCCCTAGCGGAACTGAAGCCAGGACTCTCTGGTCTGCAGGCTGACACTCAACCACTGAGCCAAACTGGCCAGGGCTTGACAGTATTCTTATACACCAATGATGGACTCACAGAAAGAGAAACTTAAAAAATCCCATTTACCATTGTGGCAAAAAAATTAAGATACCTAGGAATAAACTTAACCAAAGAAGTAAAAAACCTATTTGCAGAAAACTACAGGACATTGAAAAAAGAAATAGAAAAAGATATAAAAAAGTGAAACCACAGCCCTGGCCAGTGTGGCTCAGAGGTTGGAGCGTCTGCCTGCAGACCAGAGAGTCCCAGGTTTGGTTCCCGCTAGGGGCAATTACAAAAAAAAAAGTTAAAGCACATACCTTGTTCATGAATTGGAAGAATTAACATCATTAAAATGTCCATATTACCCAAAGCACTCAATAGATTCAATGCAATCCCCATCAAAATACCAATGACATACTTCACAGAACTAGAACAAATACTTCAAACGTTCATATAGAACCAAAAAAGACCCCAAATAGCCACAACAATCTTGAAAAAGAAGGACAAAGTAGGTGGGATCACAATACCAGATATCAGGTTATACTACAAAGATACTGTAATCAAAACAGCCTGGTACTGGCACAAGAACAGGCATATAGACAACTGAAACAGAATAGAGAACCCAGAAACGGACCCAAGGCAATATGCTCAATTAATATTTGACAAAGGGGGCAAGAGCATACAGTGGAGTAAAGACAGCCTCTTTAATAAATGGTGTTGGGAAAATTGGACAGCTACATGCAAAACAATAAAATTAGACCATCAACTTACACCATACACAAAAATAAACTCAAAATGGATAAAAGACTTAAATGTGACCTGTGAATCCATAAAAATCCTAGAAGAAAATGTAGGCAACAAAATTTCGGATATCATACGCAGCAGAATTTTCACTGATACATCACCTAAGGCAACAGAAACAAACAAACAAAATGAACACATGGGACTACATCAAACTCAAAAGCTTCTGCACAGAAAAAGAAATAACCATCAAAATGGAAAGGTAACCCACTGTATGGGAGAGCATAATTGCCAATGATACATCAGATAAGAGGTTAATGTCCAAAATATATAGAGTACTCATATAACTCAAGAAAAGGAAGACAAATAACCCAATTTAAAAAAATGGGCAGAGGAGCTAAATAGACACCTCTCCAAACAGGACATACAAATGGCCAAGAGACATATAAAGAAATGCTCAACATCACTAATCATCAGAGAGATGCAAAGTAAAACAACAATGAGAAATCACCTCACACCTGTCAGAATGGCCGCCATCAACAAATCATCAAATAACAAGTGTTGGCAAGGGTGTGGAGAAAAGGGGACTCTAGTACACTGCTGGTGGGGATGCAGATTGGTGCAGCCACTATGGAAAACACTATAGTGTTACCTCAAAAAATTAAAAATTGAACTTCCATTTGACCCAGTAATCCCACTTCTAGGAATATACCCTAAGAAGCCTGAAACACCAATCAGAAAGAATATATGTACCCCCATGTTCGTAGCAGCACTATTTACAATAGCTAAGATGTGGAAACAGCCCAAGTGTCCATCAGTAGATGAGTGGATTAAAAAGCCGTGGTACATATACACAGTGGAGTACTACGCAGCTGTAAGAAAAAAAGATTTCTTATCCTTTGCAACAACATGGAGAGACCTGGAGAGTATTATCCTAAGCGAAACAAGCCAAGCAGAGAAAGACAAATATCACATGATCTCACTTATTTGTGGAATAAAATGAACATAACAGTCTGAGGAACAGGGTAGACCCAGAGACCTGGAAGTAGGGTACAGACTGACAACCCTAAGAAGAGGGAGTTGGGGTGGAAGGAAGAGATAAACCATAGAACATACATGCATGTACGCATAACTGATGGACATGGACAACAAAGCTGGTGATGGGGGGGAAGGGGAGGAGGATGTCAATGGGGAAAAAAGGAGAAACATCTATAACAAAAAAAAATTAATAAAAAAAAAATTTGAAAGTACTTGTTTTAAACAATATGATTCAATTTTTATTTAAAACAATACATGGCAACTATCCATTGTCCCATGTGTGTTTGCTCTACATATTTTTCAAACTAAGAACTTAGAAGGCTTTATACTCAAACATGTACCTATGGGTTGGCTCCAGATCTGTCCCCCTAATTAGATTTGAGAAAGTCACTTCTGGGATTGGCCCATCTCCCTCAATGATCTGGAAAAATTCACACACACAAAAAAAATTCTACTGAAAATTTTAGTAAGAAATAAATAACCATAAAACAACCAGCAACCGAGTTTTCCAATCAAAAGAGATTGCATAGCTATCCATGCATGTTAGATATAAATCTCATTATTCCAAAAAACACTCCAATTCAAATCTGAAAAACAGGTTACTATTTAAGGACTCTCCAACTAAAATAAGTCTCTTCCTAGAGGTTCTGGGATCTCAACACCAAAAATTGGATTTTTAAAAATCCAGTTAATGAGTATATGGAAAGGCTAACCATCTTAATTGTACCTTTTTCCTTTGTCAAAGAGGACAAAATGGTAAAACTTTAGGCCTCGTTTTCCCCTTCCAGAATCTCTGTTGTCATCACCAGAGGTTTTGGTTGACATGGGCTACTGAGGAGTAGTCCCATGAGCAGGTACCTGTGTCATGGGAAGAGCTTGCCAGTTCTCCTGTTCCTCCAACACTTGTTTGGAGTTGCTCCTGTTGTGGTTGTTTTTCCCAGCCTTGGGAATACACCCAACAGCACGATGTTAAGCCCTTTTAAGAAATATACCTGGAATGACAAAATATTGGATACATAAAAGGATCTCAATCTAAAATAAAACCAGAGGCTAAGAAATGAAGACTCTCCCACATTTGCCCTCAGGAAAACAACGGAGAGGTTGATTTCCCTCAGTTGCCTGATTTGGGGATGATGGGAAGTTTTCTCCTGACCGATGAACATCGGCCAAGAACCTCTCCCCGTTCTCAAGACAATGAAATTATGCTAGGACTCTGGCTGGACTCCCCCCTTTTTGCACTCATTGCCCAGTAAACACAGCCCACCCCAAACTCTCAATAGACTCACCTGTAGCTTGCTTCAGTTTGCATTTCTGAATTGCAAGTCCTCTCTCTATTGCATCTGTGGATTTTGGTATCTGTGGGGGTCCTGCAACCACGCCCTCATGGATCCACAGGGACAACTGTGCTCACTTTATTTGTATTTATGCAGTCAACAGAGTATACATGATAAAAAATAAAAATTAGGAAACAAAATCATGAGATCATTGATCGCTATTGAGTATGTAGAGAGAGAAGGGATGCATTTCATTAGTTGTAAGAGATAAAGTGTTTTTTAACACATTTGTAATGTACGGTGAATTTTCTGTCTTAGGTAAGGTTTCTTTGAAATAACCAACTTAAAAAGATCTTTTCTCAAATACAGATTACTAAAAACATAGCTTGTGGAATGGACTATAATAGAAATAACTTTTCAGATGAATAACAGTAGAAAGTTAAAAAGGTCAAGCATTCATTCATTTAGTCAGTACATCTTTGTTAAGCACGGGTTATACAGCCAACAAATTCATCAGAAATGTGACCATTCAGCTGACTGTTCATTAGATTCTTTGTGCTTAAGCAATACTTCTCCCTCTAATCCTATCCGGCAGAATAAAACTATGTTCTTGTTAAATTATATACTTGTCTAGGTGTCTGACTAGACCAAGTTAAAAAGAAAATGTTTTGAGAAAATCAGCGATCAGAATTCCACCATTAAATTAGCAGCCGCAGCCAAGGTTCTCAAATAGATATGCTAATGAATAGGCCATAATATCAGGTTTTATCATAATTCTAAGGCTGGATATTGGCTACTACCCAAGCCATAGCAAAAGCATTACTCAGGTGTGAAGGCTGAATGAGGACCTCACCCATCTGAGCTGACCTTCAATTTGGCCACATTCTTGTGGGTGGGCATGGGGAGATACAAATTAAATGAAACAAATTTGAGTCCACCTGGCATCACAGATTTAAGAAAATGGATCCAAAGTCAGTATATTGGCCCATAATTGAAAAGATAAATTTGCTGTTTTTATGATCCCTGTTTGATAGCCTTTTGTGATCATTGTCTTAACTTCTTTACTGGACAATTCCCTCTGACCTGGTTCACACATTTCCTTCGACTAATCTGTGTCTGTGTTGCCTTTGAAGTCATCATAGAAACGGCCCTTCTCCAGAAATTAATTAATTAATTAATGTTATTCTGGTCTCTACTCCCCATGCACTTTCAGAGTCACTATGTTTTGTCATTTTTTCACACTGCTTAATGAAGTTCTTTAAACGTTTCTATGCACAGTCTTTATCAGTCTGACTGTGAATCTTTGGAAGCAATGCATGGTTTGCATTGACCCTCCTTTCTCCGGGGATGCCGGCGCGAGCTCCATCACGCAGCACCAAGGCATGCCTTTTCTTCTAAAATTCCGTTACTGGTCTGACCGGTGTGGCTCAGTGGTTGAGCATCGACCCCTGCACCAAGAGGTCGCCGGTTTGATTCCCGGTTAGGACACATGCCTAGGTTGTGGGCCCGATCCCCAGTGGGGGCATGCAGGAGGCGGCCAATCACTGTTCTCTCTCACTGATGTTTCTCTCTCTCCCTCTTACTTCCTCTCTCTCTAAAAGCAAGAAAGGGAAAATTTTAAAAAAATAAATAAATAAATAAAATTCCGTTACTGAACAGCATGTTTACGAACAGCAATGTTAGGCGGGAAAATGGCACGGTGGGAGTGCTGGAGAGAAAAGCTCCGATTGGTCATTGTAATAAATTCATTTTATTGTAAGTGGCTGATTTTTACCGATTTGCTTTTCATTTTGAGAATTTTAGTACGCATTTGCATGAATCGATACTAGGTGTTAAGACTTTCATCACGGAATTAAAATAAATATAAGTGAATCTATCAAATAAGAATTCTTTAATCCTGAAGTTTTCAGATGGAAATAGGAAAAACAGTATTTTACAATGAAAGAGCCATGTTCTTAGGAAAATGATCTCTTAAATCTATCTACATATCGGTATATTCATATTAATTTAAACTCATTTGGATGAAAGCAAATAAAAGTGTAAAAATAAAACATGAAAGCTTAATATAAATTTAGTTTAGTCGTCATCTACATTTATTATTTGCACCTTGTCTTCAAAATTTTAATTTCCTGTAAAACAGAAACAACATAAAATATTTTTTTTTGCACCTCAACCTAAATACTTTAGTTTGTGTTTCATAAAGAAAACAAAACCAGCAGGAAAATTGAAGTCAGTGATTCTCTATATATATCTTATTGAAGGGCTACCTCATTCAAATGCTATAGTAATAGTTAACATCTACTAAAAGTCTTCTATGAACCAAGAATTTCACATACATTATGTCCGTTTAAGTTCCACAATGACTCAACAAGGTCAATATATCATGATACTTATCAGATACTTGGAATGCTTGACCAACTTTGACAGTTTCAAAGGAGTTCAATAATTCGGCCAAGTTCAAATATTTGAAGAAGCAGGGATTTGAACCTGATTTGCTGTTCTTTTTCTGTATCATTGCCTGAACAATAGGTTGCCCTTGGAAAGAAATGAGATATAGAACCTACCCTAGAGGACCACATTACACATACTCTGAATTGATGGGTAAACTATACCAATAAAAGAAATATGATGTTTTTCTTTTGTTAATACTAATTACCAAAATAATAATACATATTTTACTTACATTGGTAATAAGATTACATAATCATCTTTCTTTGACTATTTCTTTGCATATTTAAAATTATTTTTAAGTTGTTTCTTTCCATTTTCTCCTGGCACAAGATTGTCAAGTAAATTTAACTGTTTAATTTTCACAGACATTTCTAATTACAACAAAAGTTTCTGAGCAACATTGAAGAAATTAGCATAGAGTCATAGCTGAAATGTTCTTTGACAAAATTCAGCTTCCCTTTTAAATTAAAGGCCAGTTCAGAAATATATCCAAAATAAACACTAATATTCGCACTGTGTAAAATGGGTACACTTCTTGATTTTTCCTAGCTTTTAACCTCTGGTAAACTAAGCAAACAAGCAATCCTGCCAGGAACACTGATCAACATGGTGTTTTTGTGAATGGATGAAGCAGAGAGAGGCACCTTCCTTTGGGACATGTTTGTTTTATCAGTTTCCATTTTCAGTCATTAAAATCGATGATTGCCGTGTCGGGCACTTCTGCTCGAGAGAGAGATAGCTGCTATAATCTTATTCACTTATAAGCGGACAGATTCAGCCTTGGTTTCCTGACAAAACCTAAAACAAACAAACAAAAGCACACGTCCAATGTATTTATGAGTTTCTTCATGGTTCAACTCAGTGATGTTTTGACCAGGATAAAATCAGAACTCTTGTCAGTCCATAAGCTAGATGAAACCTATCTCTAAATTAAATTTTTTTTTAATCCTCACCTGAGGATATTTTTCCATTCATTTTCAGATAGAGTGGGAGGGAGGGGTAGAGAGAAAAAGAGAGAAACACCAATGTGAGAGAGACGCACCAATTAGTTATCTCCCACACGACCCTGACCAGGGCCAGGGACGAACTGCAATCAAGGTACGTGCCCATGACTGGAATCGAACCTGTGACTCTTTGGTCCACAGGCCAATGCTCTAACTGCTAAGCCAAACCGGCCAGGGCTAAATTAATTATTTTTCATTGTTGCTGTTTTACCTCCTAAGTAAATCCAACTCTGACTAGTTAAACATCACAGTGTAGTACACTGAGCTTCAGCATGAGCATCAAAATGCCTGGATTTGAATTTTTCATTAATTTGGTGAGTTATTTAAATTCTGAAAAACCTTAGTGTGTATCCTTATCTATAATGTTGGGATGATAATGCCTATAAAATATAGGAGAAAATATTATAACTTATGTAAAAATGCTTGGGGTACACTGGCTATTTAGAAAACATTAGTCACATTTTCCTTAAAAATCAACCAACAAACAAAAAATTTAAATAAAATAAATATTTTACAGTATAGAATTTTCAAGTCATTTTAATAAGGCATGAAAATCAAGTTTCTTATACAAAGAGTTATATTAACCAGGCAGTCAAACTTAGAGAACACTAGCATTATGCTAATACTAGTAAGAAACATATCCACTATCAAGTAAGAAACAAACCCACTGGGGATGAAAAAAGAGAGTTTTAGACACCTTTTCTCTTACTTGTATAAACTTAATCAGGGCTTACAATTAATTTTTGTAATTTTTCTATATGAACTTCAATGTTTAAAGCTTCATTTCTATCTCATCATTAAATGCCACACATCATCCCTGTTAGCAAAGCCACTGTCTTTTTTTTTTTTTTTTTTTTTAATGTGATGTCTGGTAGTTCTTATATACAGTCCTAATCACATCATTGATTTCAGTAAACTTTCAGTAAGAATAATTATTAATGCTGTTAAAAGCAGAATCTGGCATTCAATATTCTTTCTTTCTTTCTTTCTTTTTTAAATAAACCTGGATACTTAAGATTAAGCCTAATAGTGTGACTCAAGGGGCCTCTAGGTAATTAGAAGTTTCCTGTGGTTTAGTATTAATACAGTAAAGACACTGTCTTCACTTAAAATTCTACACACACCCCAAAATACTTATACAAGCCACAAATGGTTAAATAAAAGTGCTAGAAGTATTCACTCATCCTAACACAGAGGTAAGTAGATATTTTTAATTGTTCAGACTGTAAAAACAACCATATAAAATTGTATCTGATTGATTTTTTTTTCTGTAATTTAACAGCCGTAAGATATATTTTGTCTACAAAGGTCAAAAAAAGTAAGGCTATCACCTTTCTACTAACTCAGGTGTGTCTTTAATACACTAAAAAATTGAACAATGTGCTAGAAAAAAAAAGCAGGATACAACAATTATGAAAAAGATGAAGACATCTTGAAGAAATCAAGATATTTCAATATCCAAAGCAATGAAAGAAAAGGGTAAGATGAGATAATGCATTTTGATATACAGAAAAAGAGGTCATGATGTAATAAAGACTCATTCTTAATCAGATCTGTTTATTTGACTCTGAAGGAAGGCGTGGAACAAGACATAAATCCAAAGGACTATTTATTTATCACTCAAAGACAATATGTGAAGGAGCTCACAAGAATGTTAGTATGATCCCTGTTCACCTCCACCACCTACCCATTCTCAAGAAAAATTTGGAAGCAGTATCAAACACCATTGCCTAATTTCAAAATATTCCTGGACCTCTTATTGATCAATATCTCTTAGAGAAAGAATGAGAGTATAGCATCTGAACTGCAACAGTACTATTAGAAAATGATACCGTGAGCATTAAGATATATAATTCATGTAGCTTTCATTTGCTCAGACCATTGTAAAAATCCATAAATCATTTTCTTGTTCATGTATTGCTTAAGTGCAATTTGTCATTTTGCATTAGAGGGCTGCTTCAGCTCATCAGTGCTTTTAATTCACTGTTTAGAGTTTAACAAAATGCTGGCCCTGTCTGATCACTTGAAATGTGAAGCCACACCAATGTTAACTAGGTTAAACAAAATAGAGAACATTTCTACCTTGAATAGCAAGTAAAACTTAATGGAATATCTAGCATTTTCCCCAAAAAGCATGCATTGGTTTGGGTTCAAAGCATTAGAACACACTAAAGAATTACCTGAATGCTTATTAATAGCATAGTCTATATCCCCCCCTCCCCCCCCCCCCCCCCATCGCCAGCCCACATTCACTCTTTACTGTGGATGAACAAAAGCTAACACAGTGCCGGTGGCATTGGCTCCAAAGCCTTGCCTTCTCACCTCTTAAGTTAGGTTACAGCGCTACAAATAAACCTCTTGCTTGGTTACCCTTCAGAGTTGCAATGCAGTCCAGGTCCTTTGCGTTTGCTCTCTGCACTCTCTTTGCTGGAAATGCCCTGGGCCATCTGGCTCAATTCTGGACGAACCTGACGTTTGAAAGACTCCTTATCGACAATTTTAATGTTTTGTCTTCCATTTCTTTAAAAAAAAAAAAGTCTTCTCTCAAAGCTCTGGGTACACTGCAATAACAAGAGGATTTAGAAACAAATTGCTTTCGAGTCAAGTTAAATCACTGCAAACACTCATTTATCCAAACACTGGTTAACAAACGCGTTTCCCTCCCGCCTTTTCTAGAAAAGGGTAGGGAAGAAAGCAACCCGGTTACCTAGTTTCAGAGTTTGGAACTACAAATATAAAACGCATTTGTGGGAGCCTTGGCGCCCCCTATTTCTGCTGCACTTCGCGCCCAATGTACACTGTCATTCTCATTCACCGACCAAGACTTTCATGAGTTGATTTTGATAACCTCCCTCCAAAAAATAACTACTTCCCCCTTCCGTTTCAGCCTGCAATTTGGCCCAGATGGTTGACACTTCTGAAGGGGACTTGGAGATTGGGGGGCAGGGTTATGTTAGCCAGGGATTGTTTTCCCTTGTCTCCCAGTGATGGGGTGTTCAGGGTTACAGTATTACATGAGATCCTGCATTTCAAAGAGGTCCTCAACCCACCACCGAGGCTATTTATATACCGGCCTCGCTGAATTCTCGTTCCACCAAAGGGAAAGTGAGAAAGAAAAAGGAAAAAGGGGGGGGGGGGCGTGCTTAATGGACACAGCAAGGGAGAAAATAAACCAGTTACACTGAAGAGACATTTCAAAGGGCAAATTTAAAGTGTTGTTTTGTTTTGTGGGTGACAGGGTAAGGCTGTTTCATGGTTTCAGGTTTAGGAGGCAGAGAAGACTATCAATGCCACTATCTGAATCTTGGTCCCTAGCAAAATGCTCTTGCAATTGCCCTTGGCTGGGTTACCCAGAGGGAGGCGGTTGGCCCCGACAGAAGACCTCGTCGTCACCCCGCCGGTTCCCGGGCGCCTCAGAGACTGTAAGTCAGAGAGGCGAGACCTCTAGAGGACCCCAGCCGGCGTCGCCGGCTCGGACACAGGCCTTTGCGACCCAAGAAATCCGGCAGAGCCCCCAACAGGCGAGCCCTGTCTAGAGAGAGCTCCGAGCAAATTTCTCTGGCTTGCCTTATGCTGCTTTTGCCGCTAGGAGGCGCTTGTAACCCACGTTTGCAGAGAGAGAGAGCCGGTTCAAACACAACTGCTACCGAAAAAAAAAAAAAAAAAAGAGCAGCTCAAGCGTTACAGTGGATGTAGTGATTATTTACAGGCAAATCTGGCCATCTCTCCACGTCCTCATCTCCACCTCTGGAAGCTCTCTGCCTCTCAGCGAACGCCCCAAATCTGCTCAAACTTCATCTGCATCTTGAGAACAAAAACCTCTTCCCCCGTTTCTGAATCTGCATTGTCATTCAGCCGCATGGCTCTCACACGCCAACACGCACGCACACGCGCGCACACACACAAGTGTTTTCATACGTGCAAATGAAAACATTAGAAAATTACCGTCACTTAAAAATAAATGCTCCTGGATTCTGATGAGTCAGCTTGAAGAGCTCAAAATATGTCATTTCAATCCTGCAGATCTAAAGAAAACGAAGGGGAGGGTGGGTAAAAGTACGGATGCACTGCCGTAATAATATTCAGATAAACTATAATCTCCTTTTCATTGATCCACAGGTCCTTTTGTAAAGTGCCGCTCCGTTCTCGGTCGCAAGACCTGACGCTAAAACCGTTTTAACTGCAGCGGTTTTCGCTTGGCTTTGGTCGGTCATCAATTTACTGCAGCTGGAAAAGGATTAGCCATTTTTGCTGGCATCTTTTCCTTCTAACCGCTCAAAGGCAGAACCCATCACCGCGAAAGAGCTGGGGGCGGGGGCGGGGGCGGGGGGCAGGGCAGGAGGCACGCACCCGCGGGACTGGCAGGGGCATGGCTCAGTCTGCAATCAATCCCATGGACACTCGCCCCCCTGAATTCCCTGCCAGGAGGGAATGGCAGCGTAGCTTGGGGTTGAGGAAATGAATCTCCTTTTCCCGCAGGTCGTGGCGGTGTTACTCTGGGGTCGTTCATTACCAGGAAGCCACAAGGGACCTTCGTATCCCCGGGCTTAAGAAGGAGACTGAACAGGGGCTGCTGTAGTGAATCAACAACCCCCTACCGCCCATTAATTAATATGAAACTGTGTTTTTAAAATATTTTCTTGGAGAATTGATACACAATCCTCTCTCTAGCACGGATGAGTTCGCGCTATATTTTAACTTCACGGAAGCTGGGCGCGTAGACGCGCCGCTTTGCCCCCGCACCTGGCGAGTGGACACTCGGAGCTGGCCAAGCGCATCCTTCGGGACCCAGGGTGGGGGTGGGGGTCCGGGGGGACTCTCGCAGGGCTGTGCGCGGTGGCCAGTGAGGACGGATGCGAGCCCCGGGAATGTGCCAGCGCGTTGGCTGATACCCGCAAAGGCACACACACGGGCCCCGCGTGTTCACCGCCCTGGTCCACCTCCCGCCCCCACCCACGCCTGAGTTCGCAGCCACCCTGCTGTCCTCATCCAGCGAGCGTGCAAAAATCGCGTGGCAAGAATTGGCGCCCGGGTCTAGCACGGAGGTGGGGGGCGGGGGAATCTTCAATTGTCAGAAATAAGGCAGAAAATAAATAGCCTGTGCGCGCCGCCGCCGCGTCGCACTTGGCGGGGAGAGGCGCTGGGCTATCGCAGGCGCCTGCAGCGCTCGGCGGTGCTCGTCTCTCGGAGCCCGATGCCACCAGTCGAGCGTTCGGCGGGATGGAGGCAGAGCTCAAATGAAACAGGATCCTCAGTCATTGCTCAAGCGCTCACAGATCAAACTAGGTCCCCGGGAGAATAATTTATTTGGTAAGAATACTGTGGGTCTGCAAGGAACACGGCAAGTGGTGAGTCTATGGAGTCTGCACGTCTAGAGGAGCGGCCAGCCCCGAACCCTTGGCGTGAATCCCACCTCCGACTGACACTCAACTGCTCTCCCACTGTTCCACGCGGCCCCTGCAGACCCTCACGCTCAGTTTGACACAGGCCACATTATATCCGGTTTTTAAATGTCCTGCCATCTCCGCCAGGGCTCCCTAATTAGGTAGCCGCCGGCGATGAATGGCCCACTGCAACTTTTCCCCGTTCTCGGTGATTTATTTCCACGATCAGTAGCAAGGAAAATACCTTAAAGGAAAAAGAATGTTAGCGTCATTGGAAACCCCGCTCCGGAGAGAGGATACTGCCACTGTTGTTGCTATTACGGTTTCGCAATTGCTGATGCAAACGGGGAAACCTCGCTATTCCCTCTCCATTACCTGCAGCTGGGGACCGGGAACTTTCCGCGGCACAGTCCCCTGCAAGCGCCTCGGGACCTGCCGGGCGGTTCTCTCTCTCACACTCACACTCACCGCGACCGCCTGGGCGCGGGTTCTATCCCGCCCCGCCCGGCTGCCAGGTGACGCGCCCACTTGACGGCCAGTGCAGCCAATTAGCAGCGGCTCGGTGGGTGGTGCTCCTCAGAGATTGGTTGGCAGAATGAGGGCGCTGCGCAAAAACACAGAAGCGTTGCGCTCGGAGCTCAGAAACTGCCAGCCGAGATCACAGGCTCTAAGGCTGAGGCAGGAGGAGGAAGAACTGGAAGAGGAGACAGGTTAGAGGGAAAGAGGCTTGGGAAGGAAACAGCAGAAAAGAAACTACTCATCACTCTTACAGAGAGGCAAATGACGGTGGAGATGAGGACGGAGAGAGACAAGACCATGAAAGCCAAAAAATACAAATAGAGCGAAAGAGGGGGAAAAAAAGATGCCAAGAACATCCATCCGGAGAAATGAAGAGAATGAAAGTTTTATGCTGCAGAGCCGTTATGTGCTTTTCCGGCACAAAATTCTCTCGCTGTTTTTAAGCCCTTTTGCATTTGCCCGCCGTTGACGTTAAGAGGCATGTTCAGCGGTGCCGGCAGCATCTCCTCTTCCTTCTCCTCTTCCTCTTCATCTTCCTCCTCCTCCTTTCCCTCCTCCTTCTCCTCCCATCAGCAGGAAGACAAACCGAGGACAGTGTTGAAATATCGAAATTTCCTCCTTGGGATTTGCCAGCGTCGCGTTGCGCCAAGACTGTCGGAATAAAGGACGCTGACTATTGTATTATTATTTTATTAATTGGTCAGTGGGAAGATTACAGATGAGGAAAGGGGACGCCTGTCACCCTTCCTGCGCTAAGATTGAAAAATGAGGCTGAATTGGGGGGAGCCCTAAAATGAAGCAAAAGGAATAAGATTTTTAAGGACAGAAAGCCACAGGAGCCCCCCACAAAGAGCACTTTTATTTGTATTTAAATTTTTTCTCGTGGTGGTGGGGGAGGTGGTTGGGTGGCTGGCTGGCTGCGGGAAGCTGCTTCCTTTCCCTTTGGAGATGATTGTGCTATTATTCTTTGCCTTGCTCTGGATGGTGGAAGGAGTGTTTTCCCAGCTTCACTACACGGTGCAGGAGGAGCAGGAACATGGCACTTTCGTGGGGAATATCGCGGAAGATCTGGGCCTGGACATTACAAAACTTTCGGCTCGCAGGTTTCAGACGGTGCCCAACTCGCGGACCCCATACTTGGACCTCAACCTGGAGACCGGGGTGCTGTATGTGAACGAGAAGATCGACCGCGAGCAAATCTGCAAGCAGAGCCCCTCCTGCGTCCTGCACCTGGAGGTGTTCCTGGAGAACCCCTTGGAGCTGTTCCGGGTGGAGATCGAAGTACTGGACATTAATGACAACCCCCCCTCCTTTCCGGAGCCGGACCTGACGGTGGAGATCTCTGAGAGCGCCACGCCGGGCACCCGCTTCCCCTTGGAGAGCGCATTCGACCCAGACGTGGGCACCAACTCCTTGCGCGACTACGAGATCACCCCCAACAGCTACTTCTCCCTGGACGTGCAGACCCAGGGAGATGGCAACCGATTCGCCGAGCTGGTGCTGGAGAAGCCGCTGGACCGAGAGCAGCAAGCGGTGCACCGCTACGTGCTGACCGCGGTGGACGGGGGAGGAGGGGGAGGAGGAGGTGAAGGCGGGGGAGGCGACGGGGGAGGGGGCCTGCCCCCCCAGCAGCAGCGCACCGGCACGGCCCTACTCACCATCCGAGTATTAGACTCCAACGACAATGTGCCCGCCTTCGACCAACCTGTCTACACTGTGTCCCTACCAGAGAACTCTCCGCCGGGCACGCTGGTGATCCAGCTCAACGCCACAGACCCAGATGAGGGCCAGAACGGCGAGGTCGTGTACTCCTTCAGCAGCCACATTTCGCCCCGGGCGCGGGAGCTCTTCGGACTCTCCCCGCGCACAGGCCGGCTGGAGGTGAGCGGCGAGCTGGACTATGAAGAGAGCCCAGTGTACCAAGTGTACGTACAAGCCAAGGACCTGGGCCCCAACGCCGTGCCGGCACACTGCAAGGTGCTCGTGCGAGTGCTGGATGCTAATGACAACGCGCCAGAGATCAGCTTCAGCACCGTGAAGGAGGCGGTGAGCGAGGGCGCGGCGCCGGGCACAGTGGTGGCTCTGTTCAGCGTGACCGACCGCGACTCAGAGGAGAATGGGCAGGTGCAGTGTGAGCTGCTAGGGGACGTGCCGTTCCGCCTCAAGTCTTCCTTCAAGAACTACTACACCATCGTGACTGAGGCCCCCCTGGACCGAGAGGCGGGGGACTCCTACACCCTGACCGTGGTGGCTCGGGACCGGGGCGAACCTTCGCTCTCCACCAGTAAATCGATCCAGGTGCAAGTGTCAGATGTGAATGACAACGCACCGCGGTTCAACCAGCCGGTCTACGACGTGTATGTGACCGAGAACAACGTTCCAGGCGCCTACATCTACGCCGTGAGCGCCACGGACCGCGACGAGGGCGCCAACGCCCAGCTAGCCTACTCGATCCTCGAGTGCCAGATCCAGGGCATGAGTGTCTTCACTTACGTCTCCATCAACTCCGAGAACGGCTACTTGTACGCCCTGCGCTCCTTCGACTACGAGCAGCTCAAGGACTTCAGCTTTCAGGTGGAAGCCCGGGACGCCGGCAGCCCCCAGGCGCTGGCTGGCAACGCCACGGTCAACATCCTCATCGTGGATCAGAACGACAACGCCCCTGCCATCGTGGCGCCCCTGCCAGGGCGCAACGGGACGCCAGCGCGGGAAGTGCTGCCCCGCTCGGCAGAGCCAGGTTACTTGCTGACTCGCGTGGCCGCGGTGGACGCGGACGACGGCGAGAACGCCCGGCTCACCTACAGCATTGTGCGGGGCAACGAAATGAACCTCTTCCGCATGGACTGGCGCACCGGGGAGCTCCGCACGGCGCGCCGGGTGCCGGCCAAGCGCGACCCCCAGCGGCCTTACGAGCTGGTGATCGAGGTGCGCGACCACGGGCAGCCGCCCCTGTCCTCCACCGCCACCCTGATGGTGCAGCTAGTGGATGGCGCTGCTGAGCCCCAGGGCGGGGGCGGGGGCGGGGGCGGGGGGTCCGGGGAGCACCAGCGCCCTAGCCGCTCTGGCGGCGGGGAGACCTCGCTGGACCTAACCCTCATCCTCATCATCGCTCTGGGCTCGGTGTCCTTCATCTTCCTGCTGGCCATGATCGTGCTGGCCGTGCGTTGCCAAAAGGAGAAGAAGCTCAACATCTACACGTGTCTGGCCAGCGACTGCTGCCTCTGCTGCTGCTGCTGTGGCGGCGGGGGCTCGACCTGCTGCGGCCGCCAAGCCAGGGCGCGCAAAAAGAAACTCAGCAAGTCGGACATCATGCTGGTGCAGAGCTCCAACGTACCCAGCAACCCGGCCCAGGTGCCGGTGGAGGAGTCCGGGGGCTTTGGCTCCCACCACCACAACCAGAATTACTGCTACCAGGTCTGCCTGACCCCTGAGTCCGCCAAGACCGACCTGATGTTCCTTAAGCCCTGCAGCCCTTCTCGGAGTACGGACACTGAGCACAACCCCTGCGGGGCCATCGTCACTGGCTACACAGACCAGCAGCCCGACATCATCTCCAACGGAAGCATTTTGTCCAACGAGGTAAGACTGAAGCGAAAGGACCACCATCTCTCATCTCCTCCATCTGAGAGCCTCCTCTAGCCCGGCCCTTGACCTCTCTGGTGCACTGTGTATTTAATTTTAGGATATTAGCTTATTTGTATCTTTGTGGGAGTAAGAAGCGTGGCGAGGGTGGTCACCCTCTTCCACCTCTTTGTGTGTAACCTAAACTTCGTGTGGTCCCTTATTTTCTGCCCTCCACCTCTTCACGTTTATTTTCATTTTCTACCCTGGGTGCTTTGCCACCTTGGACTTTCTTTCTTCCCTCTGGCATCTTTGCTTTAAAATTCTAACCCCCTCTCAGTCGTTTCCCTTCTCAGAAATCTGGGAGAGAAGGGGCAAGTGGGCGGGGACAGAGGGAAACGGGGCGGAGAAACTTGCTGGCACTGGCAAAGGTCTTTCTCTCTTTGCGTTTACCGCAGGCGTTAATAAAGTTAATTGTTTTGCCCTGTTTATCGATGCTTCCAGTCGCGTGTAAAAGTAAGCTATAGATTGTTTCACTTTGCACAGCTGTCTAAACTCGAATGCATGTTGTAGTGAATGAGTTATCAGATCACTGTCCCCTGAACTCGGGTTGCAGAGAAGCCTTCCGCTCTGTTCTGGACAGCATTTACAGACGCTCTTGAAGCCCAAGGCCCACACAGTGTGAATTTGAATGAAGTTGCTTTGGCACAAACCCCTGTAAGCGTAAACTAAGCGGAAGGCTTAAACAATTGTTGTCTTAAATATATCTTTTAGCTAATAATCACCTTCTTGCCACTGTTTTTGATAAATCACTGCTGTTGGCTTTCTTCATCAAAGAATTTGGCTTGTCAATTCTCATTTCTTCATAAAAGATGGAGAATTGGCAACGTTGGAAGGAGGGAGGGGAGAGGGAGAACAGAGTTGATTGATGTAAAAGAAAGTTGGGACCATAAGAGGTGTGTGGGTGGTGGAGGTGGGAGGAGGTTGCAGAGGGCCTTTGGAAGGGGGGCGATTTTGACGGAAGGGAGGGTTATGAACTCCTTTCTTGACAGGTTCTTTTATTTATTGAGTCTTAGATATTATTAACTGACTTTCATGAATATTTGTACAGCTCATTTGTATCTTAAGCACATTTTGAAAATAAACAACAAAATAATTCCATAAAACATCCAAACTTTTGCTTATTGAGCGTGCTGTTTTTCTTGTGTCAACCAGTATGCACCTAAACACTTTTTTAGGCCACTGGAAGAAAGACCACAGAGTATAACTAGGTTGACTCAATTAGAGACAGTAGTTTATGAGCCCTAGCTATAAGGTCAATTGCATTCTCTCCCTAAAAACACCCACACATTTAAAATTGGCCTTTGATATCTGCATTTTTTTAAACCTTTACTGAAAATCTAGAATGAAGTGTCTTTTCATATCTCCCCTCCCTTACCCAGCAATTGGTCTGAGATCTTAGGACAGCATGAAAATTCATAAACCTGTACACAATTAACTTAAGCTACAATTAGTTCCTAACCTCAGAAGCAGACTACTTAACCCTTAGCATTCAAAGGCTCTTGATTTATTTATTTTTTTCCTAGACTAAACACCAGAGAGCAGAGCTCAGCTATCTAGTTGACAGACCTCGCCGAGTTAACAGGTATGGACTCCTTTTTTTTTTCCCTTAGCTTGTGTATGGACAATCTACTACCTACTACAAGTAGGAATTAGTTACATTATTCAATATTAAAATATAAAGTATTTCCAGTTAGAGCAGGGCATAAATACTACTTACGTTGGATTTCCTACATAATACATTAAAATACGGGTATATTTTATTTATATACAAGTTACTAAATATATTTGAATATTTTGTCAGTTTCTCTCCTACACTGCTTCTAATGGCCTTCCTAATTGTTCCAGATGTATATACATATATATATATATATACCTGCTGTATAAAAATGATATAAACATAAACTAAGCTCCAATCCTAGAATATTGCCTAAACCTTACGTGCCTTAAAGGGCTCAAACTGACTGCTAATGCTCAATTTTAAAGGGTTAGACTTAAGCTTATGAAAACAAGCATTTTGCAGAAATAAAGCCAACTGAGAGGTCTATGAATCTGCAGCGCCACCGGTGACCATGTGGTGGCAGAAGAATGTTTTGTGTGTACCTTCACCTTTTTTATTCTAATATTCACATTTTTGTACTTCTAGTTCTGCATTCCAGGAAGCCGACATAGTAAGCTCTAAGGACAGTGGTCATGGAGACAGTGAGCAGGGAGATAGTGATCACGATGCCACCAACCGTGGCCAGTCAGCTGGTAAGTGTGATCAAAGGGCAATCTCAATGCTGACTTTTGTAGTTTTTTTTTTTTTTTAATCTAGAAAGGATGATGTTCTAGGTAGCTTTTTTTTTGGTAAATTTAATGTTGCTACCTCTACAGTAAAAGACTGTGTCATCCTATGTTGATAACTGTATACTCAAAGAAGATGATAAAAACTCATTGTTCCTGTAAAGAGTTCAAGTGAAATATGCATTGTGAAATATGATAGAATATGAAATATTTCTTCCTTATGGAATGTGCTTTAATGGAATTATATTGCATGCAAAGCGCCATAGATCTCACCTGGCCAGTCCCCAGTCTTCCGTCAATTAAGTTATTATTAGACTTGTTTGTGGATGAGGTAACTGAAGATGAATGAAATGGATTGACCTGTACAAGGTCACAAAAGGGTGAATGGATGACTGGGGACTAGAATCCACATCTCTTGCTTTCGAGACAGTGCATTTTGAATGCCACCAAGTAAAGAATGGGAGAATGAATGGTGATTCAAAGTCACAAGTAGGTTGAAAGCAGGATTTCCAACCCTGGGTTCTTAGGCCTCAAGACATTAGCAAACATGTGATAGTGTGTATTTTCTGAGGTGCATTAGGTTTCCTCGTATTTTCAACAGGGTCCATGAATAACCTGTCAAAAAGTTGGACTCTGTATATTTACTTATATGTGGGCTTAATGGTAGTCACAGATGGGGTTATAATAAGATACATATTTTTTGTTTTTATTTCATACATTTTACTTTAGTGTTTCTATATAAATTTAGCCTTTACTTGTCATAGATCCCTGATAACTCTAATTACTAATTAGTAAAGGAAACAATTAAGAGCAATAAAATACGTCCCTTAACAGAATGAAAATAATTTCAAGAAGTTTGGTTTTCTTTCCGTTTCATATGCACTTCCACTAAAAGGGTGCTTGTTAAATTTTTTGTTGTTGCTTTTTCTAGGTTTTGTGTTTCTCTGACACATACGAAAATGAAAAGTACAGTCAACTTTTGTAACTCCTAAAAGTGTCCATCATTGGACTGTCTCTGGGTTCAACTCTTGCTGGCGATTTGAGCTTTATTTTGGTTAATGACAGAAGCATAGAGTGATAGGGTCCTGGTTTCCAAGGTCACGTTGGTCCTCGAGAGCACCCATTCCTCAACACACTTGGTGGAACTCTGAATGGGGCTGAGGCAGTGTGTCAAAGGGCATACACGCCCCATGGTCGCCTGGCAGCAGCGGTCTTTGCAAGCCTAAGACTGGGCTAATGTGTGCTGTGTCTGAGGCTGCCTGAGCCTTGGGAAACACAGGCAGGAGGAGGGGGAAAGGCTGCTCAAGGGTCTCTTTATATTGCTGCAAGTCATTAATATGCAGACCTAATGAGACTTGAGAACTGCCAAGAATCCCCGGAGGTCCTTGCCCCTTGCGGGCCTTCACGCTAAGTGAACAGAGCTTCTATTTAGTGTCTGGGAACCTGACAACAAACCAGATCTTGCCAGAAGTTTATATTAGAGTACAAAGTCCCTTTCATTTTTGGCCTATATATGGCATATGACTTATTGTTATCTTTAAGAAGCTGCACATTTAGAATTGTGCATTCCTATTCTTTTCTCTGGGTGTCTAACTTAGCAGTTGGCCTTTCGAAACTTTTAAAACAAAATCTGTAATGTACAAAACAGAGTATCTGCTGCTGCATGCTTCCTGGCATGCATTTTATTCCTGTCTCACTCTGCCACTCTGGTTTTTTAGGTGGCACTCCGATCTCAATGAACATTTCAATTAGTTTAGTCCCTCAGACATAATGAGCTATAATAACCTAACTGAAGACAGAGACATGAATAAACATCTGCAAAAAGTACTAAATTTGGAAGATGGATGGGAATATGTTCCTGCCCATGTGCCTTCCCAGTAGCTATTTTATTTCGCAGGCACTCGCTGTTGCCATTTCGGCAATGTTTCTTTCAAATTGTTTGAGATGTCAAAGCATGGAAAGGGAAATTAAAATGCTAATTTGTGTTCTGGAAAACATTTTTACAAAGTAAGGCAGTTTTTCTTTTATTTTATTTTTTTATCAAAATGGCAATTTCCACCCCACCCCCCATCATTATGCCTTTAAACTTGTCAAAGTAGTACAGAATTTATAATCGGTGCATTTCATTAGCAGTTACAGGGTAGCCCCTACATACTGGGCACAAGAATCGCTGTTTGAGAATCAGAATAGCACACTTTTATTAAGAAGTAATCGCACCTTTGTGTGCTGAATTGCAGTCAGTTTCAATATGTCTAATTTTATTGTAAGAATGATTTTGAATGTTTTCTTTTTATGTATAAAACCCTAAGTGCATAGAATTAAAATGCATTTACTTAATGCTTTTTTCCAGTCAGACTAATGTTCTGTCCTATGAATCCCACACGAAACAGCTAAAATATTTTCTAAAAGTTAAGCCCATTTCAAGTAAATATGTACACCTGTTTCCTTTCCTTGAAAAGCCAGGGATTACTGATCTCCCAAAGTTGCAATATTTAAGAAGTATTCATAGCACATTTATTTTCAGGCTTAGGATATGAACACATTTCATACTAATAAGCAAATCTCACTCAGCTGGATTTTAAGGGGAAAAGGTTAAATTAGCAGGAAAAATAACTCTGGAAAGGTATAGATTCTGAATTCTCTCCTTTAGTTGCATTCCATATTGCTTTCCATGCACTATTTGGCTTACTGCTTCGCCTGTTTGGACTTCCTTACTTTTTCTTTATCCCCACTTTATTTTTCTCTGTTAACATTATTTAGATATGCCTTCTATTTCTTGTTCGATGAATAGTTTTCCTTTTTGTTCTTTCTCCCCGCCCCCCGCTTCTTGTCCCCTTTCTACGCCATTTGCAGTCACCAATCTTGTTCATAGAAGGGCTTTAAATACGGAGGCAGCTGCGCAGAGAACCACATAAGCTTTCTCAGTGCCCACTGCACCTGGCTCCATGTGTCAACCTCTTCGGCTTGACCACTGCCCCGGGGCACTCTTCTCTATAGCCTTGTCAAGGTGCTTTCGGGCTGTTTTCAGTGCGCTGTTGATGTATGGGTTGGATATGGCCAAAGTCCAAGGAGATGTGGTAAAGTCATGCATAAATCATCACGAGAAGCAAAACTGATTAATCACAGCTGAAATAGCCAAAGAAAGTCAAGGTGGATGTTAAAATAAATGTATTTTCAATTTTGTTTATTTGATCATTCGATTAAACGATAGGCTTTTTTTTTCTTATTTAGAATACTGATGCAACATTTTTTTGTTGTGTATTCTTAAACGTTTTGATATCATTGGAGGTACATCTAAGGAGATCCATTAAGTTGTAAGAAGTTTTCTTTTCTCATTTAAAATACTTATAATGTGCATACTAGGATTAATTATAAATTTATTTTCATAGTGGCTTCTTAAAAAATATATTGAAGAAGAGAAACCTAATCAGTGATTCTGTTATTGTTACTTGTTGTAGTTTATCTCAAAACGTCAAATTGCTCTTGTTAATTTTTTCAGTTATAAGGGGATTAGCTTCTAAATGTATTTGTTTCTTAACTAATTATTGTGATATTGATACATGTTGCATAGTCAAAATTTGGCTACACATTTAAAAATAAAGTGATTTGAATTATCAATATATTCAAACCAGTAGATAAATTATATCATGAAATGTGTTAAGTCATTGAATAACAACATCAACAAGAGAATCTTTGACTTACCATAAATATAAATTTTCCTTTTCAAACTCCAAGAACTTAGACACTGGCAAAGTTTTTGTCTTTATAAGTAAAATGAATTTATACTATTGTTTGCAAAATGTAATTAAGGTTTCTGGTGAAAATCTGAGCTACGACTTAATGTGGGGAGCTTTATATTTAGAAAAACATATAAGACATAATATTACGAGAAAATAGAGAAAAACATAAACCTTCTTAAAAATAGGTAGGGAAATTATAATAGACATGTTTTGAATTTATATGATTGAGTTATGTTGATAAATATATGACTCCAAACCACATTCTCCTAAAAATTATAACAAATATTATGATTATAGTTGATATCTCTCAGTTTTCCAATGTTACGTGGTTAAAGAAAGACTGGAAATTTCCTCAAAAAATTAAGTGTTGATTTTATTTAAAATGAACTTATCATGTTTTGGAACAAAAAAAAATACATTTTTTATGAAGGTTTGGTGCATGAGAAAGAAATGTACACACAATTTTGTATTATTACATTCATCAGAAAACAGTACAAATTAAATACATAAAATATTTTTTGAAATTACAATTTGTTCTCAGTGGTAATATCACTGTCACTGATTTTAAGGGACATGTTACTTGCAAATTACAAAAGACATATTTTAAAATTTGTCTAAATATATCCGTGCATAACAGGCAGTCTATCACGTCAGCTGTCATGCCTTGTAGAACAGATTCATTCTGAGAAGTGGAGAAAATAAATAAGTAGGAGACGAAATTGCAAGTAAAAATATATATATCAAGATATTTCTTAGAAACTACCATATTTTCAAAACTGAAGTTTGTTCTGTATTTTTCTCCAATACAACTCCTACAGGTATTGTAGTAAGGGCATTTGAATGAGGACAAAAATCAAATTACATTTATTTTCTTTTGGAACTTCAATTTGAGCCATTAAAAATTTTTCAGAGCAATGTGAATTTTAATATGTCATTTTACTATGTCACATGCTAAAATACCTGGCATTCCTGTGCATCATGTAATCATTTATCATAGCAAAACTTAAATATACCTCTGTTTATTTGGTCATTAAAATATATATTTAATAGAGCTAGTGATAAATGAAAAAAGATAAAATAATGTTAGTCTTTCAATGGACCAGTAATGGGAAAATTTTACTTGGTTCTCAAACTATATATTTAAAAAACAAAAACAAAAACAAAAAAACTCATTTTCAATAAGTGTTTCATTAGTTATTTTCTATTTATTGATGTACTATTCATATTATTTAAAAATTTATATTTCCCTTATGAGAAATGTATACGCTTGCTTTATCAGTAAAATATTTTCATGCATAATTTGTGACACCTTATCTTTCCTTCTAGTTATATAAAGCTGTGTGTGATTACCATAGGAATTCCACTTTAAAGGATAAGTTCATAAATTTCTCGAGAACATTATTTAAAAGTGTTGTTTTTTTTTCCCCCTCCTGTCAAGTAACATTCTTTCAACAGAAAAACTGTATCTTATTGTACCATTTTTCTTCTGATGCATGTGCTGTATGATCTGCTCAGGTTCTCAACTCATGAGGACTTGATTATATCATCTCAGGGAATTTTCACTGGCTGCTAATAATTTAAAGCGGCAGAACACTATACACTTCAAGAGAAGAAAATGGGCACAACTGAGTAAAAACTACCCATAAAAACAAGTTCTACTAAAAGTACCTCCTAACACAATCAGATAACATCTCCCTAACAAGGTTGAAAGACTACTTTATTAAAATTCTTCTGTGTGAGATGATCATATTCATAATTATAGGAATCCCTGAGTACAGGTCCTCAAAAGATGTGAAGTGTTGTTCATAGTCTTGTGGTATATTTAAGATAATATTTTTCAGTTATGCAATAAAAATTATATTAATTCTAAATTTTGTATTAGGTGCCCATCTTTATCAGGATACAATAATACAGTTGTATCTTAATAGTTCCATCAACTTCAAATTCAATATAACTTTAAATTCAATATAACTTAAATTTTTAAAAATGCTGAAAATAATTATACTTTTAATAATAGTTTCATCTATTTTTTTTTAAATCTCCCCCCCATTATAAATAGGGAGCATTTATAGTATAGTGTGTCAAAACGCAAATTTCTCTGGTTCTCTAGCTTCTACCTACCTGGAATATCAATAGGCATCAGGGCCATTCTTTTCCTGTGTGTTTGTTGTTTTTTTCCCTCTACATAGCTCCTTGTGGAAAGAGGATAAAGAACTGACCTCTGATGTCTAGGGAAACTCTACATGTTTTACATGCGGTTCTTAGCCTGGACCTTATCCGGGCTTCAGCTCACGTTTCTGTTCCTCAACAGTTCACTGATCAGTAATTTATTTGCAGGCTTATGCATGACAACTGTCAATGGAATGTTATAATCGAAGTTAGACTTTGCATGAGACACAGTTTAATTTAAATTTAAAAAGTCATTAGAAAGTGAGATTAATACGATAAGAAGCTTGGTGTTATTTCTTTAAACATACTGTACGTAATCCATGGGTCTTAATTCATGAATAACCTAGAGGATTAGTAATTTTAAAAAATTATTATTTTATTTTATATATACAGATGTTAACATATACATGCAAACAAGTAAATCAACATGTAATAAAATGCCATCAGGAATTTAAAAACTAAAACTTGCTCAAGAGCTTGATTCACTTATGATATTTATGGAAGAAATGATCAAGTGTGTTCATTAAATAAATATTACTCTGTTGGTTAAACAAACAAGAAAAATCCCATATAGACTAAGCATGCCTTCAAATTTCTTACATACAGACCAATCCTACTTCGCTTATTTCAAATTGACTGTGTTTAAAAATGTATTCAATAAGTGTGTTACTATGTTAAATGCAATTAACATTAAAATGCAATCTTGTCTTATGACTTGTTTTTCTGCATTAGTACTAATTACCAAAAAAGAATATCAAATTTTGATAGTATATAAAAATTGTTATGCTTTGTTTAAGAAACTGAATGAGCTTTCTTGAGCCATGACCAGATAATATGTGATAGTCTTGTCAATCTATGGGACACAATGAAACTTGAAGTTGGCATTTGAAATCTTGATACAGCAAATCCTCACATCAAGTCATTGATAGGTTCTGTGACAAGAATTATGGTAAACCAGTTATAGCATAGGCCAATTGAATAAAAAAGAGTTAAGTTCTTATGACACCTCATCAACATTACCATGAAATGATGAAACATTATTCGAGGATCTGCTGTATACTAGGATTAGTAAGCAAAGAGTTTGTGCCGACTAGGACCAGTGTTTTCCAATATAGAACAAGTAATAAGGTGTTTGTCAATAGTATCTGCTGCTGACTCCCTTTGCACTTGGTTACCTAGGTTTCACTAATTACAGTCATTTGTTCTGAATTTGTCTAAGGTGGTAAGTGATAAGTGGTTTGTAGAATATGGGCGACCAGAGTGTCACTGAGAATTGCCTTTTCGGAAGTAATTTCCTAGGGACCTAGGGAAGCATGTCCTTGGCCACTCATAAAATCTTACTTCATTCCTGTTACTTACGGGTTTATCAATACGTATGCCAGTTTTCTGTTGAATTTCACTTTTTGTTTCATGTTCAGATTTCATCATCCGAACACCAACTTTAGTGCTTCGCATATTTTTTCCAATTTTTGCTTCTAAGAAAGAAAACGTCAGATGATGTATCATCATTAGAGATTATGGAGCATGAAAACTTGACACTTGAGTGTTTTCTGGGATAAACTTCACCTGAGATTTTTTTTTAAAAAGCATTCTTTTTCTACTCACCATTTTCAAATCATTTTTTTTAAAACTTGAGAGCCAATCCATTGTCCCCAGTACCCCGAAGGGTTTAGAAACATCTATCTCAGAGGCCTCTTTGCCAGAAAGTCTCATCCCGACGAAATGATACACAGGGAGTTTCGGTCGCTGGCAGGTTGAGGCAGGAAAGCTGTGAAGCTGGGGGTCCCCCTTGGGCTGCCCGGCATCTGTCGCTGCCCCGCAGCTGGCCACGCCGGGAGTCCCACGTGTGCGGTCTCTTTCCTGCTCACAGGTATGGATCTCTTCTCCAACTGCACCGAGGAATGTAAAGCCCTGGGCCACTCAGATCGGTGCTGGATGCCTTCTTTCGTCCCTGCGGATGGCCGCCAGGCTGCCGATTACCGCAGCAACCTGCACGTGCCCGGCATGGACTCGGTGCCAGACGCCGAGGTGTTTGAAACGCCCGAGGCGCAGCCCGGGGCCGAGCGCTCCTTCTCCACCTTCGGCAAAGAGAAGGCCCTGCACAGCACTTTGGAGAGGAAGGAGCTGGACGGACTGCTGTCTACTACACGAGCGCCTTACAAACCACCATATTTGAGTAAGTATTCCATAAAAGGCTGCATCAAAGTGTTCCCTTTGCGGGAATAAAGTTGGACGTGTCGTTCGCAGTAAAAACAGAGTCAGGGTGTTTTCAGAAACAAGGGTGACGGCGACTCGGGCGCAGGCGGCGCTTGGCTGTGGAGAAGGATGAATAATACACTGAACAGGAAGACAGGTTTCTGTTAGGACATGGCTGTCGCCAGCCATCGAAAACACTGCTTTTGATGTTACTGAAAACATTTTTCAAAGGCTCTCCATATTCCCTTTGAATATTGCTCTCTTGCTTGCTTGAGGCCCATGCTTTCTGAAGGGCGTAATCAAGGTAGAAAAAGATCTTTTGACTTGAGTCGCTGAGAGATCTGATTTTCTTATCGATGTCAGCATTATTGCTTAATCACCCTCTGGCCATAGAGACAGCAAACACGTCATGCTAACTTCAGCCTTTACCTTGACCACTCAACATGGTTTAATAATAGGCTGGTGTAGATTCAAGTCTGATTCGAACCAAGGAACTG
Source organism: Molossus molossus (assembly GCF_014108415.1). NCBI lineage: Eukaryota > Metazoa > Chordata > Mammalia > Chiroptera > Molossidae > Molossus > Molossus molossus. Next base: position 118,112,204 of record NW_023425377.1, on the reverse strand, counting down.
TGTAATGAAAGCCTGTCGATACAGCGCTATTTTTCATTCATTTAAAATAAGAGATTCTTCTAACGCTGCAACCTTGATAATTTCACTCATCTCTTTTCATTTGGGGACCATATTCTCTAAGTGGATTATTTGATACAAGCCCTGTGAAACATAAAAATGCTTTGAGATTCACTGTAGTATAGTTCCTCTGAGGATATTAGAAATGAAATTATAGTACTTATTGTCTACTACATAAGAATCTTTTTCCTTTTAGTTAATGGATAATTGCTACTGATAATTCAATATTTTGGTCAAACCATATAAACTAATATTTGATGAAGATAAAACTCATAACAACTCAAAAATTGATTTTTTTCTTATATAGCAAATCCATCATACATGATGTTTTTTTACTTTTATCTTCTAGTACAGAAAGAAAAAAAAACAAACAAACCTGGAGCCATAAGCTAGAAACAAAATGAGATAGATTGCAGATGAATCCTTTCTTTTATGACTTATGAAATGGGAGGAAAGTAGAAAAAGTACTTAAAGATAGAAGAACACTTATGTTAATCTTTGTGAATGTAAATGTGAAAGGAATGGATTAATGCATTGAGGACATGGCTACTACTCTGGCCGTTGATAATAAGAATAGACAAGTGTCATATAAAGGGTGGATCTGCCCTTGGTTACATACATTGTAATGGCAACAATGATCAAATCTTGGTTAATGAAGGATTAAGTTCAGCTCTTCAGATTATTTAGAAACACCATTATCCTAGCATGATAGGATTTTAGCATTTCAGAACCAAAGATTTGTGCCTTCCTATAAAAAACTTGTTTTTGATTTATTTTTTAAAGTTATAAAATATAAGGAAAACACAAATACTTAAGAAAAAGAAGTATTAAAATGTCTAACATAATAATGATGTAATTTGAATGCTAAATTCCTAAAGTTTAACTTGCACATCTACATACACCAGTGATTTAAAGTAGCCTAAAATCAAACTGAACAGACGAGGACTATGATGCAGTCTTTGCCCCTTAAACTGAATTCTAAATTTTAAATTTGTTTTGTTATCAAAAACCGAGCTTTTCCTAATTTTAAACAACATTCTCACTTTAAATTAAGAATATACATTATAGAGATACATTATCAATGATTTAAACACAAAAAGTCAAAGAGCATATGATTCAAAGTAATATAATTTCTAGTTCTAAATAAATACAAATATTTACTGTTGCTATATATGAATTGGTAAGTAAATTACATATAGTGAAAATAACCCGGTTCACTTTCTTTTACTCTTAGCACAAATTTTGAAGTTTTATTTATGTATAGAAGTGAACATTTAAACTTTTTCAAATGTCTTTCTCCACTTTCTAGTTTTTTCTTTTTAAAGTATCATAGTAGCAATTTTATTAATACAGATGTTAATGCTACATTTTTTAATGAAAATTTTTCTCATTCCTAAGAATATAGTGTTTCCATTTAGAAAGCTGATTTCAGGGATTATGAAATATGTCAGCAGTTATGTGTTTGCTACACATCATCAATGAATACATTTATTATTTTATCAAGAAAATCAGATTTGTTTGCATATTATCCAGATGTGTATTAGAATAAATTAGTTTTTAATAATTTATTTTTTCTGTTTAGCCAGTTCACATTGCTCAAAATTTAGGGTTTAGAATGAATTGTGACCTCAGTGAAAAACAAGTAAAACACTAGCTATTTTGTTTTTACTTATAGTGTCCTTGGTTTTTCCTATAGTTTTAGTCATGTCTGAATACTTGTTTAACTTCTACTGTTTCATGTCATTTTAGACTCACACAATTATCTTTAAAATTATATCATGACTCTGATGTAATAGGCATAGTCAATTTTATGGTTAACCTACTAGTGCAAACTGTGATCCAAAACCATTCCTGACCATTTTGCCTTCAAAATGCATGGTGATAGCTGTTAATAGTTGTATCATTTATCACTGGCAATGAAAATATCTTCATATTTTATATTGAAAAGCACATCCCTTATGTAATTTAAGAAGCTACAAATTAATACTACTTGCTTTTAATCAGAATGTTTAAATAATTATTGAGGTAGCAGTTTTTCTTTTGCTAAACATTCATTTAGTTATATAATGAGCATAATATATATTTTGATGTTCTGAACACTAGCTGTATATTTAGTTATTTTAGTAAAGTTCTAAAAAAAAAAAAAAAAGCCTAATGAGGCTACCACTGTCATTTATGAAATAACAGGGAAATAATGATATCCTTAATAATACAAGTGAGGTCATTGTCCATACCCCGAACTTTTCATTTCTATACCTCTGATTGCTAATGTTAAAGTGGAAAATTGCAAGAAACCAACTTTTACACAGAAGTACATGTATGCACATGTTAAAAAATTATATTTTGTGTTTTTAACAACATACCTAAATTCAGTCATTTTTTTTTTTTTTTTTTTTTAAAGAAAAGATTTATGAAGAGTATATGATACACTTAATGAAATGGAACTTATTTCCTTAATCAGGAGTAATTTTGAAACACATCTATTAATACTTCCTATGTTAGTTATGAGCTCTTTGTGATCATGCTCTGTCTTGTATTTGTTACAATGTTTTCATTTGCTAATACTCTGGTAAGGACCAAAGGACACAGAAAAACTGAGGGAAGAAACTTGAACATGTAGAATATGTTTATCATAAAATAAAATTGACACAGTGTTTAAATTTATCTTAAAATGGTAGTGAATTTTAGCTTAACCTCACCTTTCATTTTTATTAGAGTAATAAAAATACTAAAATGTTACTTTAACTTTTAGTAAAAGTTAATCATTGTTTTCAACATTTATTAAAATGAAACAAGAAAATATAGTCTCTGAAGTTTAGAAATAACCTATTTTTGTCATGATGAATTGAAGAATTTAGAATTAGTCATCTTATTTAAAATAATTTAGTCTCTCAAATGACACAGTAAGTTATGCATAAAACAATCTGGACTGTCTCCGCAAACGAAGAACAAAAATAATTAAAGAATATACTTGATAAAAGTTATTAGTATAATTTAGAAAAATCCAATAGTTAAAACAATATCTTTAATACTGTTTTTCAATCATTCTTGCTTAGGATTTTGGCTCCCATTTTGCACATAATCTCCTACGATTTTTGTCATTTAATAAGCATGTCTTTCAGTGAATAATCAGCCTAAACAATATAAAACTAAAGGTATAAGTATTGGAAAGTTGATTTTTTTTTTTTGTCAGTAAACATAGTCCCTAAGAACTGAAGACAATCATAAGATAATCAAAGAAACTTCATTTCAAATATATTTGTGAAAATCTTTCGTGTATTGAAGTCATACATTTATAAATTATCTAAAATAGAGTGAAAAGAACCCTACATTACATAATGTTAAAAATCTTAAATCCATGCCATGTCCTAGAATCACAGGACTCAGGTAACCACATATTAAAAGGCATCATGGTCCATCCTGCCTTCTTGTCATCCCCCACGTAGGCTAGTCCATGTTGGCCAAAATATCACGCCGGCTGTCTCCTGACCTAACTTTATTTCTGCCTACTTTTGAGCCTTTTTGAAATTTCAACCCTATTTATCTATGTCATAACATAAGAAAAGGTGTCAGGACTTCAAAGCATTGCATGGAAAATGGCTGACATTTCACCTAGACCCTGTTTTTAGTAAACTACATTGTGGGAAATTCATTGTGGGCATCTATATTAATCCTACAGAGCCCTTAAAGTTTTTATTTGATTGAAATTGTAGAGCACGTTTTGTGTAGTGACATCTCTTCTAATCCCTCATGATCTCAGTCGGTCTTTTGTATGTTCTTATAATATGTTAAACTCAATAGTGTGCCAAGACCCTATATATAATTCAAAATAAAACTTTCCTATTTATACACATTATCCTCATATTTAAAAACCCCTTTGTAGTGTTTTCTGTGAGATTTGTATATTCCTCTAATGTCATAAACATAACATCACTTTATCAAATATTGAAGTCCAAAAATAAGTATTTTTATACATGACCTCTTTATCATTCCTGTCTCATAGGTCCATACATCACTAAATGCTGTACATCTTATCCAGGTTTTTGTTCTTGTCCAGTAGATCCATTTATTTCTGTTCACTTGTTCTACAAGTTGTGCTACTTTTTTATAATTATCTATTTTGGAGATTTTTGTTCTCTCACTCTCCTTTATAGGTATATATCTAGATTTGTAAACTTAATTAATTTTCACTTTTTTAGTGTATCTCTTTGTGACCAATCTCTGGTCTTTGAATCACTCTAAACTTACTATTTTTCCGCTAAATTCTTTTTCTCAGGAATTAACAAATCATCTCTCATAATAAAAATAGTTTACTCTCCTCATCTCTGTAAGCAGGAACAAATAACTCAAGATCAAGAAAGTACCAACGCTAGTTCATATTTTCTCTATATCTACTGTAGAGTTTAATGTGCACTGAATTTTGATATTTTACTCTTTTGAAATAGGTAATCTTTTTACAAGGTGTACACTTACTCCAAATAATGATGCAGCAGCTGACTGGATCCTCCCTGTAACTCTAGATAAATGAGATATAACAATGTGATCTCATTTCTTATTCTTTAGTTGTTGGTTAATGGTTCACCTCAACTAATATGGTTGAAAGTGAAAGCTATAAAAATGTTCTGAGGTGCAGATATGAAACAGAAAACTCGCACATCTGGCGATTTCTGTAGGCAACTTTTTACATATTTAGACATCAGTGTTTTGTGACATCATGTGTCACTTAAAATGTGTGCCTTTGGGTGCTTTGGAGCTAGGAGTATCCCATACTCCCTTGGGGTATTGAGACTGATTACTCGGTTCTCTCTATATATTATAAATGCTAATATTAGTGATGAGAAATGAATGAACGGATACACGAGTGCTGTTAGAGCACCCACATTTTCTTCAACGCCGTCGTCACACTTGCTTAGACACACACACCTGCGTGCACACTTTGGATATGTCTAGGCAACCTTTCTTCTTTCCTCCCAATTAAAAAAAAAAATGTTTTAGTTGTATTTCTCTCTAGCTAATGCTTGGTTATTTATTTTTTTTGTGAGAGGAAATAGGTTTTGAACTTATTCAAAACATTAAAATGCACCTAATTGTGGTGTTTTGTAAAATATGAAGTTTTGCGATACTTTGAGATTTTAAATTTCTTTTGATTTGTTCTAAGAACTTACTTCATATTCTAAGGAAGGGTTAAATTTGTTCTGTATTTCTTGACTCTCTTAGAATTTTAACTACTCCTTTTCTTACATAGTCTGTGAGAATCTTTTATTCATTTTCTTACATATTTTATTTACAAGGAGCTTTCATATTTTAGCTTCTATTTTTCATTAAACTAATAAGTGTAGACTTTCCCCTGGTTTAGTCACTTACTTTTTTTATTTAATCCTCATACAGGTGTTATTTCTTTACATGTTATTAATTACATCGTTGAGTTCACATTGAGGTATTTATGGTTAAATAAACTATTGTACATTTTTAAGGGCATATATAGGAGACCATTGATAAAGGTAATTTATGTCTGTATTCAATAGTTTACACGCCTTGGTATGGGAGTCTTCATCTATTATTTACAGCAGTTTATTTTATGCATACTTTGCATATTCTTGAGTTAACATTTCACATATTAATATTATTTATATACCTCATTTTATATTACAGATCATTTCCATCCTCTTTCTTATTTTGTACATTGGAAGTAAATTCATTTATGCATTTGTCCATCATGTGAGCCTAACAAAGGAAGATTACCAATTAAAATAAAAATAGAATTATTCACTGAAAAGGAATATCTACTTGGGAATTTTTCCTGCCTCATCAAACTGAAGATTTATGGGTCTAAATTTAAATGCATTAAGTTATAAAGATATTGTAAATAGTCTGGAATATACAAATTCAATTGCTTATAAATGTCATTAAACATCATTTAATACTCAATGTGCCAGACTGTTTTTGGATGAGTATGCGTCTCCTGAAATTCTTTTAATAGGAATTAGATAGTGTCATTTAGACAAGATAGCTTGGAAACTGCTTTGGTCTGTGAGGTTTAAGATTGAACAATACCACTGAATCAAGACTAAACTTAGCATAATGAGTCAACTTAATGTTTCCCAAAGTATAATAAAAACCAGGGCAGTTTTGTATGGAGATCCAATAAGAGTCCCTAATTACTACATTAGTGATTTCTAATTATCTCCATCAGTTTAGGTAGGGAGAATAGAGGAGATTTGAAAAAAATCAAATAAAAAAATGAACCCCCAATTGTAATTACATACAAATGGATGAGGATAAAAAAGAAATTGTAAGCTAGAAAATTTTCGAATAGAAATCAGGGGTTTGTTTCTGATTCTTTAATTGGTACATTACATTCGACATAGTATCACATCATATTTATACATTATCCCTGGGCACATAACCATATGCTTTCACCTAGAATTACATTATTTAAACTCTAAGACTTGAAAAGATTATTTGTGAACTTCATTTCAGTAAAATTTCTGTAATCTGTGCATAGACTTATCTAAATTATCAGTGATAGTTCAACAAGTGATTATAAATGTTTTCTGTGTTCTACTTTTCTGATTTCATTGTATTAGATACATTTGCACATATATGCATCTTATATAGAGGCATCATACTTTTAATTTAATTTAATGTTAATTATATCTATTCATTACCAGAGAAAGGGCAGTGATTAAGTTTAACACAAGAGTAAGTTTATTGAACTAATAGCTATTTCATTATCAGAAGCAGTTAACATAACAATGTGCTTGCTGACAAACAGATAAGAGATACAATCAATTTTAATCTGCGCCTTTAATTTTTAGGGTACTGGCTGAACTTTTTCAGGACCAGTTTGTAGTGCATAGGTAGCAAAATTAACCATGGTGCTTATTAGTAATAGATTTTTAGTGTCAGTGTTTAGTATTAGGAGGAAGGCTTATTTTTACTACATGTATAAATGTTGTAATCGCTAGGGCTTTTTTCTCCTTTTAATGTTGGCATTAGTCAGAATTCTGCACTAGATCCCAGTATCACAGGCAATAGTGTTGGATATTTGATTGTATATTAAACACATACTAGAAATTTGACTTTAGTTTGTTATCACGTGTTTCAAGGCCAATGTATATACCAATATTATATTGCAGCTGAAAATTAGATAATTACTACCTTATTCCATAAAAAGAATATTTTCAAATGTTTTTGAAATATTCTAAGTACATGTCTTAAAAAAGAGAAAAGACCTTAACATAGAAGTAATACATTAATAAAATTAATATCAAACATATATTTCCTGGATTAAATTTTTAATTACCTCAATTAAAGAAACAGTCAGGGTAGAGGGAGTCTCATATCCAACTAAACACATCATTGGGTTTTGACTCAAAGTGCAGTACACAGTAGAAAGAAAATATTGAGTCAAAAACAGCAACAGTAGGCAAAGTGTATATAATAGGTTGTTTTGATGATGAACATTTGATGGTGTATGTAAGATAAAATATTTTACATGTAGGCTTAATCAAAATGGTGGTATTAATAGACATGACAGTGGCTATCATTTTATTCTTAGAAAATGTGTAAAACCTTGGAGTCTGACCTTTAAAATTAGTTTAAAATTCTTGCCCTAGCTGGTGTGGCTCAGTTGGTTGGACATCATCCCAGGCACCAAAGCGTTGCTGGTTGGATTCTCTGTCAGGGCACATGCCTGGGTTTCAATCCCCAGTAGGGGGCATGCAGGAGGCAGCCAACCCATGTTGCCCTTTCACATGGATGTTTCTCTCTCTTCTCTCCCTAAAAATCAATAAAAATATTTAAAAATAATAAAATTAGTATAAAAGTCTTATACATTTTTTTTACCATTAATAAACTTAATGCCAGAACTAATTCCTTGCTAGTCATACAAATAGTGTGATTTTAAGGTTTATTTGCCATAGAATTAATTACCCATCAAATGATTACAATGACATCATGGAATCTAGATGTGTTTGGGTAGATATAGCTTGATTTTTTACTTATCTCACCTTTTTTTTTTTTTTTAAGAACAATGGCAATATTACATACAATAATATTTAGTTCTACTCAATTACATATTTTTAAAATAATGAAAAATCTTAATTATATACAAAAACAGAGAGAATAGTGTGATGAACTCTCCATTTTCTCTAGTTTAACAGTGATCAATTTTTTGTCAAATTTGCTCCATACAAACACTAACACAATTGCCCCTTCCTGAAATTTTAAATTAAATCCAGAGATCCTACTGTTTAATTCATTAATATTTCAGCATATGTTTATTAAAGATAACGTTTAGTTTCAGCATAACCACAATAACAGTACTCTTTTTAAAATGTTAGTTTTTATTCACATTATCACTATTAGTTATTATTCACATTACAATAGTTTTCACATAAATATTATAGTTACAGTTAAGTTAATCCATGATTAAAATAACATTCATATATAGCTACTAAATTTTATTTTTAAATGTTTTGTTAAAGTAAAGTATGTATGTATGTAGAAAAGCACAAAAATATAAATGTATAACTCAAGAAATTTTCACAAAATGAGAATACCTGAATAATCAGTGACCAAAACATCAACTAGCTACGTACTGTGTTCAGTACTAGTACTGTTATTAGTATCTCATAAAGTCCAGAATTCTGCACCCTTCCAGTTACTATCACCCCAAAAATTACCACTATCCTGCCTTCTAACCAAACATAGCTCTAAGAGTTTTAAATTTTACATCATTGGAATAATGAAATACTGAGTATATTTGAGTTTCTAAAATAAAATTGATCAGCCAGTTCTTCTCTCGATCATACAAAGAAGCAATCAGCAGAGCCCAAATATACCAACATTTAAACTAAAAAGACAATTTAGTACAGATGTATTCTCTTTGGATATAATTTTTTCTTACTATCTTTGGAGTTTTCACATCTAGTCTTTTAGAAATGTTTGATACTTGTCTTTAAATCTTACTCTTTGAAACATAATCTTATCTTCAGTGTTGTTGTATAGAAACAAGTATTTCAATATGTTCACTTGAATACCAGATTATAACAAAAGAGCAGAGAAATCCAAATGTCTGTACTTCACATTTCTTTCAACCTAGATTAGAGGATTGGGCAACTTGAAGATGCTGGTGTCTAAAAGAGACTGAATAAAGTAAAGAGATTAACACTTTAGAAAAGAACTTCTCTGAAGAGAGTTTAAAAGGGTGGACAAACTGTAAATTGAAAAGCAAAGGGGGAGGGGACACAAATGTGAAGTATTTAAACAAATACTGCACAGATAAATAGTGATCAGTTCATCTGTCTTTATGGAGAGCAAAGGAAGAGAAAATGGATCTGTATGGCATCCTGAGATATTTAAATTACACATCGAAGCAAATATACTGCCCCCGCATCGGCATTGGCTCCTGAGAAATGGGGAAACATTTCCCCAGAAGTGTAGCTCGACCAGGTACAAACGGGGCACATGCCCTGTGATGTGGGGGAGTCCGCTGTGGAGCCCTGGGATGTATTTCCCGCAGGACCATCTTCGCCACCCGGGCTGATAAAGGAGTGAGGAGGCTGAGGCTGCATTTTACCAGAGGACGCAGGCAAGGCAATGGAGAAAGCCTTGTCTTCTTGTTTTGTTTTTACAGTTTGCACTCTGCACTTTTTTGGTATTGGTTTCAGGGGTGCAGCACTGTGGATAGACATTCATGTAGGTTACAAAGGGAGCCCTCGAAAATGGAAGTGCCCAGCTGGCACCACAGAGGGGGCATCCAGGCAGAGCTGACTGTAGGCTGTTCTTCACGTTGCACAAGCCTGGTTTGGAACTAACACCTAGTGCTTCTTCATTCCATCACCGAAGAAGCCTTGTTTTTGTTTTTAATATTTTCTTCCCATCTTGTTTCTACCTGGATGACTTCTTATCTTTCTCACTTTGGAATTTGGAAAATTAAAAAATGTGGGTTCTGCAGAGGATGATGTAAAATCCTGGAACAAAAATTAAGAAATCAGAGTTCTAGAACACAGTTTAGGGAAATGTGCAGAGCACAAAAGCTACGTATGAAGTCACCTATTATAAGTATAAATAACGGGTTTTGTCTGTTAAAAGCATTGATTACAAGTGGAAGGTTTAAGACTTCTTTTATATGCTAATATTTATCAAAGAAAGATAGATGATTATAGATTTAAAAAGTCTGATTTTGTTTGTCCAATATTGACTCTTCTCTTTACTGAGTTGGCTTATTTCTCTTATAATAAGAATTTTCTGCTTCTGTTATTATATTATCCTCTGTGAAATTAAAGGAGAATTTTTTTTTTTCAGTTACTGTGAAATGGCTCACAATTAAGTAAAAATGAAACAGCTTATTATTAATAATTCAAGGTTGATTTGCTTACTCTCCTTAAACCTAAAGTAATACATGCTTTCTTAATTATTTTGGAGGATACAAGAAGCATGCTATATATGATTACTATGTTTTGGTTGAAATTTTGGAGAATAAATTAAAACATAGTCCTACCTTGATAATATGGAGTTTGAATTAATTGCACAGCTAAAAATATAATGAAAGGGAAAATAATTATTTAGCTAAATCTTAATACTAAATTTAATAATAATAGCATTATACTACTGCTTGCCATTTTATAAGCATGAGAAAATAAAATAAGACATAACAAAGGCATCAATTTCATAAATACACAACCAGTGTTACAAAGTGATCATTATTCTCATCAATCAAAGATCATGAAATAAGCCCTATGAATCTCAGGCTATAGTAAATAATTGTAGAATCAGATATATTAATATTTTATGATTATATAAATATACTTAATTTTATATAGGTGAAGGGGTTGTTTAGTACTAGACCAGTAGTGAATTCTAACTTTTTTGAACTTGAATTATGCTCAGGATTTAGAAAATCTACATTTTCAAATTATGTTTAATTTATATTATGGAGTGGAGATAATTATTTCTCAAACTATAACAGCAAAATATTGTCTCTTTTTATTTTATTTTTTTCAGTGCCTAATTTGCAATAAAAAGCAAGCTAGTATATTTTAGTTCCATAAAAATCCATCATTATCAAGCACTGTGTATAGTGTTAATATAGAAGTATATTTTTAAATGCTTACCTACAAATATCTTGTTTAACTGATTCAAACATATTATCTCTTATGGAAATTGTTGGGAAAGGTAATTTTTTAAAAATCCAGGTTTACATTATAATTTTCCTTAGGAAATACCTGACATTGAAAATTTTAATTTTTGTCTCTCACACTTAAACTTGAGCTTGAATTCTGAAACAAAATCTTTGAGAACTTAAATTGTTTTCTTTGTAAGAATTCCTCATAGAATTTATGTGTCTATAATACCTATAAAATGTGTGCTAATATATCTAACATGAAGGAATATTATTTTGCCTTTAAGTAAAAACATGTAAGGTAGTTCATAAAGGGAATATTATAGTGCCTTAATGTTAGTTTTAAAATTATGTTCTTTTTTTAATCTTTAAAGTTTTACACATTTCAGTAACTTTCTAATTTTAGAAGGATATCAACAGGTCCTGTTACCGGTAGTACTATTATTTATTGCAAGCAGTGATGGCCATGTAGAACTGTAATAAGGTTTTAACCAGCTGCTTTGGCAGGTCCTCCCAAGCTGCTGATGAAAACAGTGTGATCCACATTCAGGGACACTCACTGTTGAGCATGCGCAGTGGTCTTCAGTGTCGTTTGCCTTAGAACTTGGTGATGTAAATGTTCTCAAGGCTTACTATGCAGGAAAATTATGGCTCATGGACACATCACAGACTGATGTGAAAATAAGACCAATACCTTAATTTACAATACATACAGTAACTGAATCAAATAAAATACTCCTGAGAGCTATCCACAAGAACATAAGAAATACTAGGAGAACACTGATTGAGCATATAAAGGGCATATAACAATGAGATCAACTTCACTGTTAGTGATCACCAATAGCCTCATGCATCCTCCTTTAAATGTGAGGATATTGTGCCTCCTGCAGAGATCAAAATACTCAGATCAGGCCATCTTAGTGCAATCTGCCCTGGGTCCTCATGGAAACATGCAAAAGCATTTTTAATTCTCCATACCCTCCTTCCTCAAGCCTCATGCAAACCACCAATCCTCCTTTGAGGTAATTGTGAAAATACGAATATATCACTCTCAGGCATGTTACAGTCCTAGTGAAAAGGTTCCAACTCCCTGTATGCCTGCTTCATTGGATTCTGGTGTCCTTAGCAGAGACTTGAAAAATACTCCAGTCATTATTTTCCAGATGAGTTTTTTCTAAGCATCACTCATTTTATTTATTTTGACTTTACCATAACTTGAGACTTTTAATTTCCGAAGAAAGTATCACGTACTTCCTTTTGGACTTGTAACCTTCTATAGCATTACAGGCGAGGTCCTTATTACCATCCTCATGTTGGAGAAGTGATGTGTCCGTTAGGACCTTCCCTTCGGGTGCCAGTCTGCCAGGATTGAAAACTGACCCGTTCGGTTACCAGCGTGTGACCTCGGTGGTTCTCTTAACCTTCCTGTAACTCATTTTCCTCATCTGGGGCGTACATCCTCAAAGCTCATTGTGGAGATTAAATTATTTAATGTACTTCAGCCTGTGAGTGTCAGGACCAAAGGGAGCACTCATTAAGTGCTCAAGGCAACATATATTCAGTTAAAATTGGAACAATGACATCAGGCTGATATGGAGAAAATTAAAATTCCGGGCTTAAATAGAACTAATCATACGCTCTTTTATTCCTAGAAGAAGAAAAAAAAAATCAGACTCCAAATGTTGTTTTCAAAATATATCACTATTTTACATCTGCAGGATATATTTTTTCACCTAATCCATATTCTTTAAAAGAATGGTATCTCCCTTTTCCTTTTTCGTTTGTAAATATATTGGAATGGATAGAATATAACCAAAGGTATAATGCCCAGAGAGATTGTTTCATTTCTTTTATGACGATGTCAGTCACAAAGCATGATGGTAATTTTTTAAATTTTACATTCTCATTATTTTACTTCTGCATTTAGAATGAGTTATGATATATATATTTCTTCAGATCAAAAATTTTTAAGTGATACAAATGATCATATCCAATTTGACTTAATCTATATTTTGTTAATTGTACTAGCCTCTTTGTGTCAATCCTGGCCTTAGACAGGACGTTGTTACTCCAAGAATTCTGATATCCCCAAGTACAGAATGCTGATGCCCTCAAGTCACACACAATAAATAAAAGCAGTCTGTTAGTGTAGAAAATTGGGTCTTTCTATAAGATATACCAAAGAAATCTGTCAACCATGTATCAGTATTTGAACAGAAGCTCAGGTATTTTCTTGCCTATTTTTCCTTCAGTAAAACCCTATTATCTGATAAACCTGATGGTCTCAGTCAGCCTTATATTTATATTCTTGGACCTTTGTCTTTCAAAGGCAGATAAAACTAGCAAGTGATGTCACAAGACCACTTAAGCAATGCCCCCCAAAAACTGCCAAATTGACTTTCTGTTGATATTTATTCACTAGGTTCTCTGTGCAATTCTCATGATTTTTTGATTCTGTGTGTTTTCTATTCTACCTTTCACATCAGTTGTATATATCTCACTATTTTTCTTGAAAAACAAGAGACCCAGCAACTAAGTTCCGGTGCCCAAATGCATTTAAGTGGCACATGTTCTTATTTCTGTTTATGTGTATGTCTCTTATGAAAACAAAAATTCTTATATTTTATAAAATGATAAAATATCCTGTTACTAATCATACTATTTTCCAACTATGGCAAAAATACAATTTTAAAACAGATTAGTTTTCTTATTTAACATATCTGTGAATGAAATACCAATGTATTTTTTTTTTTTTTTTAGGTTATTTTTATTGAGTCCCTATTGTATCCCAGGCATATTTTTTACATTTAATTTTCACAACAATTTTTCCAGGCAGTTATTTGTATCCCCACTTTATAGATGAGGGAATTTAGGATAAACAGCCAGAAAGTGGTGAAATTAAGATACAAACCCATTTTGTTTTTCTTCCATCAGTCTGCCTATTGCAACATAGCTATTAAAGTGGTGACTATATTATTTTATATTCTTCTATCGCAAATGAATACTGTGATAGAATTATCATTTTATTTTATTTATTATTAAATTTATTGGGGTAACATTGGCTAATAAGATTATATAGGTTTCAAATGTACACTTCTATGTACATGATCTGCATATCACATTGTGTGCCCACCGCCCACAGTCACGTCATCTTCTGTCATGGTACGTCAACTGTATGAAGCGTTTTCTCTGTTCTCAAAATATACTGCTTTTTCATGATTCCATGTTGTTTTAAGTTTCTTATCTCAGTCAGTGAACAAGATATTTATTAGAATAAACTATCTTTGCTTATCTTTGGGAGAGATCCTCTAGAGGGCAGGATTTATGGAATTCTACTTAGGAGCCAATATGGGAGCAGTACCGCATGGTTCTGGCTGACAGAGAAGACGGTACCCTGAGAGCACAGCACCGCGTGTACGAAAGTGCAGAATCAGAGACGAAAGTAACATGGAGAAGTGGATATTCTAGGCTGCCAAGTCTATAAAGCAAATCCAAGAGGGACAGTGGAACATCAGGTTTGAAAATCATGTTTTGGACAGGTTGAGACATGTTTTGGATAATAATATCAACAGTAATCATAGTTAACAACTGTTAAGAACTTGTTATAAATCTGGCAATATTTAAGAAATTGTCAGATACTGTACTAATTCATTTAAAGCTTACAATAACCAAAGGAATTAAGTATTTTTACTATCTGCATTTTATAGATTATAGAATTAAGGAAAGAAGACTTCCGTAACTTGGCCATGGTCTCATGGTGAGTGAGGGAGAGCTAGGCTTTCTATTTGAGGCCATGAGATTCTGGAGAAAGCATTCTGGACCAGTTCACTCTACTCAGATGCCAGGCTTAAGAAACCGGACCCTTCTCAGAAGGAAGTCCCTAAGAATTAGTTGTCTGGGGGTATATTTTTGTTTTTGTTTTATTAACAGAGAATTCTTGCATTTATCAAGCTTTGTGGTCATAAAGGCCTGATATAGAAATAAAATGAAAGGATTATTAGTAGAGAAATTTTGCAAAAAAATCTATGGTATTAGGATTCTAAATGTAGCATTAAAAGGTAAAAAAAAGCAGTTACTAAGAATGATTCTCAGATCTTGAGACTGGATGATTGGGAGAACATTGCTTCTAATATTATTGCTGCTACTACTACTAATAATAATAAAGTTTATGTGCTGGGAGGGAATCAGTTTTGAAAGGAAAAAATGTGCTTTCTTTTTTAAATCAAGAATGTTGGAAGTAAAAGGAAAGATAACTACAAATATTAATAGATTGAGATAACTGGATAGATAATAGGGGTTCTTTATTTTGGGATGGGAAAGTCTTGAACAAATGTACCTGACCCTTGTACACGTAAAATATGTTATTTGTTTTATTTTATTTGTTGAAATCCTCACCTGGGGATATTTTTACATTGGTTTTTAGATAGAGTGGGAGAGAGGAGAAGATGGGGGTAGAGAGAGAGAGACATCGATATGAGACAACCCGTTGCCTCCCGCTTGACCCTGATGGAGTGGACTGACCCCACAGTGAGGTTCGTGACCTTGAGCGGGGATCAAACCTGAGACTCTTTAGTCCAAGGGCCTATGGTCTAACCGCTTAGTCAGCCAGCCGGGGCTTAAAATGTGTTATTTTAAGTGCCAGCATTAAAATTGTCCCTATGTCTTAACCATTTCTGTGAGTTGCAGACCCGATGTTCCTAGGCTGAGATTTACTTGTGAGTGTCTCTCTATGAAAGAATGAACACAAAAGCAATGTTTTTTGTTTGTTTTTTTAAGTTTCAGTTTCAGTTATAAAATGAATTTAATATTAGTCTGTGATCATTATCTGCCTTATTTTTCCTTTGTTAAAATTTGCGGGGGAGCTGTCCCATGCTTTTCTCTAGGTTGCTAACGTTTATTGCTGCTGCTACTACGAGGCTTGAGATAATGGGAAATAATCACTTCCCTGAGCAGCTCATTTCTCCACTTTTTCTTCTTTCACAGTTATCCTTAGAATTGGGTTTCGGTCACAAACACCCAGGCAGTCATTGTGACTGCAAAATGTTTCATTATATTTGGGAGATTTAGGGTGATGAAATGCAAACTATTTCCAGATGTGACAAGTAGAAACCCTGGAGCCACTCCTGGGCTCTGTGACACACGGATCGTTTCTCTCATGTGCCCCTGGCCCAGTCCTTTCTGCCCAGCTCACCAAAAGGAGTGAAGACCCCTCTCCTTTGCATCGGGCTTTTCTGGCAAATAATTAGAGTGTTTATCTGTATTGATGGACATTTGACTTCACTATTCCCTTTAAAATGCTTGAGAGGTGTTCTGTTACAGCTGCAATGGTGTTTATATTTTTATTAAAGTTTTTTTTTTTTAATTAAAAATCTGCCTACAGCTTTTGCTTTATGTCACTCAGTGATGGCCAGCTTCTCGGTACACTATCTTCCCAGGCCCTCCCACTTTGACACATTCCAGCCTCCCTGGGGAATGTCTCTCCTTTACAAAACCACTCCCCACCGCATCTGCTTGGCCATCTCTCACTCATCAATCAAGACGTCAAGTCTTTTACCTTTGAGCATCCTTCCCAGACAAAGAGATTATATGCATTCTTCCAGTAACGTCTTATAGATTTTTATACAGGATTGTTGTTTTAAAATACCTTGTCAAACAGCCGTGTGTCTATTGGACTGTTAAATCTTTTAGAGCCTGCATATTCATTTTAGAGTCTCAAGTCCCAGAACTTCGTCTGGAGCAAAGTGAACACCCATAAATGCTTAGAGACAACATCAGTGAATGAGTAAATGAAACCTGAAACCAAGGAAGCAAGGGCATTTTTTTCTCTTTAGTAATTTAGGCATCTTCCTGATTTATATAAATGAATATAATTATAGTAATTGTTGAATGACACGACAAAACTCCTAACCGTTTCTGCTAACACACTCTCCCGATTTCATCATCTTTCAGCCTTCATGATTTTCACCTTCTCCTTATTCTGCCTTAGTTATACTAGTTCTTTTATTCTTTTTTTTCTAATCAATCATTCTCTCTATCACAACTCCTTAAGCCTCATGTTTCACCATCACCAACTGCTAATTTCATTAATCTAATTCTTTTCAACTGTCTGTCACATATAATTTACAAGCATATATGTAGCCCGGCCGGTGTGGCTCAGTGGCTGAGTGTCGGCCCATGTACCAAGAGGTCGCCAGTTCGATTCCCTGGCAGGACACATGCCCGGGTTGTGGGCCTGATCCCCAGTGTGGGGCATGCAGGAGGCGGCCAATAGATGTTCTCTCTCATCGATGTTTCTCTCTCCCTCTCCCTTCCTCTCTCTCTAAAATCAATAAAGAAAAAAATATATATGTAAACATTAAGTCAATATAAGGTCATCTTAACCACGAACATAAAGGGGATCCATTGCAGATACTGATTATGGGCAGGAAGTTGTTGATAAGGATACTAATGGCTAGAGGTGGTTTATCGGATTTTTCTTTAGGTCTCTGGGATTTCCATGTCACAGTTTTTAAGTGTCAGACATTTTTACTCATAATGGTTATTCAATAAGTGATTTTGAATTTTTTTTCTTAAATATTGTGTGTATGTGTTTTTGTGGCCTTATTGGCATCTAATAAGTATCTTAGATGCTTTTTAAAAAAAATAATGATATAAAATTTTGATTTTTGTTGGCGAGAACTTTATTATGAGATATGTAGGTGGGTTTGTGTTTTGTCATATGTTAATAATGATATAGACATTTTATATATCATAATACACTGCCAATCTATTTAACCAGAATCTCTTACTGGCCCCAACAAAGATTGATTAACATGATTAATACTTTTATTTTATATGTGGTTAAATATTTACATTAAATCAGATGAACCCCAATCAAACACAAAGTTTAAATTTCTGGAATGTAATAGAACTATTTAAGGACCTAATCTTGCCACTTAAATAGAACATAACTAAAATGATTTTAAACCTTAACAAGCATGACATAATCTTATTTCAATAATTTAGCATTTTTGTGATGGCATTTAAAGCCAAATTAGATTCACTGCCTATCAGTTTTCAAATCTTTAATTACCTGATGATAGATTAAATAGAAAGGATAAGAGGTCCCTAGGATATAAATAAAATTAAAATGTTTATGAAGGGTTAGATTTTAAAATAAATAATTTAAAATTATGTTTATTATGCAAAGAAAAAAGAACATTTTATCTAGTATGTTATATTTATCTCACAAAAGCAAAGATTTCACTCCAAAGTTAAAATTTTAAAAAGAATGTAAATAACAATTAAGAATGCATTTATGTGTGATAACTAAGTAATTAGTCACTGGATATAAATTTATATTTTAGATAACAATTTTATTTCTCTATCTTCTTTTGAATTCTGACATTTTATTTTAATATATATTCTTTGGTGGAAATATGTATAACATTTAGTACATGAACTATAGTGTTACAAAATAACTAGAAAATATAGTGCAATGTTTTTCTACAAAACAGTGTAACCTTTGCCTCGGTGGTACTAGCATGTCACCTGTGGTATTAGGAAACAGCTGTCTTGAGGATAGGTATGCCAGTTTTGGCAAAAATAATGCATTTGTTATTATATTGCAAGGGGCATATGTATGCTAGCAAATCATTCCTTGTTTATCTGAAATTCAAATGTAACTGGGCATCCTGTATTTTATCTGGCAACCTTTCTCTAGGTGTTACTGAAGCCTATGCAGTCCGGGCTGCAAACCTGCTTTCGTGAGGGAGTTTTTTCTCAGTACAGAAAAACAGTGGTCAGCTTTTACTTCTCAGTGAGTCAGCACATTAACTCCCCTCTGAGCCGGCAATTCCTGTTTCAAATCTGCTGTTTGTTTTGACATAGAAGTGACGGTGGTATGTTAGGGGAAATCGATCAAGTACCTTAAATAAATACCCATGCTTTTACACAGTTTCTAAATCGTGTGTGGTGTGTGTGTGTGTGTGTCTTTTTTGAAATTAAACTTATGTAACTTGTGTGATAACTATTTTATTTACCAACCAAGAAGATTTTTCCATTTGTTTTCATGGCTTTATTATTTAAGGTTTCAGTTAAATTATTTTGAAACATTATCCTTGTTTAAGTAAGCTTTTTGAAATGAGTGTCTTATATCTTTATTCTTAAGTTTTCCATCTTTGATTGCTAGGATGTATGCTTGATTTCCATATAAAAGATGAAATTGCACACACCATTAGTAGTTGGTCCAATATTGTGATTCAATGATGTCATTTGTTGAAAATAGATCTAACCAGGTGCAACATCCTTGTACTTATAGAAATAACCAGTTCTATCCATGCATCTACCATGCTTTCTGCTTTGAAAATTAATGCTGATTTCAACCTTACAGGAAGTAAAACTAATTTGGACTCTCATAATGTTGTTTTGAAGTAAACTACTTCAAACACAAGTATCTAAATGTCAGTAAATATTATCAGCTCCATAATTTTCAAAAAAGAAAAAAAACAATTTATTCTTTAAAGGAACACATGGATATCTTGTTAGAGTCTTAGATACTAACTTGAAAGTATTTTGTCATTATTAAAGAAATATATAACTAAATGAATTATCCTCAAAAGAAATTTCAAGGGTACTTCCTTGACAATGTGAATATGATTTTCAGATGGTTCTGAACCAAATCAGAGTGTCCATATTTTAGTGGATTGTGATGCAGAATCTCAGAAAAATTTTCAATATCCTAAGCATGAAAAGCAATATATAGTAGAGTTTCATTTCTTAAATATATGCCAATGTAGGATAAAAGCATCTCTGAAATTTAATCCAGTCTCCAAACTTGACTTTAAGATACCATGAGGCAAGAGGGTTTTGTTTATCAAAGAGAACCTGGTATAGTGGCCAAAGTGTTCCAGGTAAGGTTACGTCCTATTATTTATTTTCCCCCTCAGGAAAAATTGTTAAGCTTCTAAAGCATAATTTTTTAACATTTCTAGAAACATTTGGAATAGATTCCTTCAATATATAAAATTATATGAAAGTACAATATCATAATAAACTTTCTAAAACAAATATTTGAGTTTCATGTTTTCAGTATTTAAGAAAGATATTTAGGATATTGCCAATTCTTGCATCTAGATGGGAAAGTTATACATGATTACTGTGTGTTTGGAGATATTTTGCTCAAATCAATTCAGATAAAGATAATAAAGTATATTGTCTCATTAAAGGAGTTGATACACTATTACTGTTTTTCTGTTGTAGGGTTCAAAGCTCTCTTAGTCAATGTAGTTAATTAGAGAGAAAGGTTTTTAAACAGAACAAAATTGAATTACTATCATTACACTACCCTGTTAAAATATTGGTGGCAGTCGACACGGTCACGGCAACTCGGAGTAGATACCTCCTTTTGAACCAGTTGTAAATGTACTACTGCCTTTGTGGGGGCAGTTTACATTACAGATACACACACCCACAAACACACCCGATGTATGGAAATGTATAAAAGCCGGTAGGTAGATCCTCTGTTTAGAGGGAACACCATGATGTTTCTGTCTTTCAGTTTATGATCTGCTTTTACAGAGGGAACAGAGAACAGGTGTTTCTGACTTCTCCAAGGGGTAATGGGCTTAAACTCCTGTATGCCAGCCTCGCCTTCGATATAAAGGAGCGTCCTGATGTGAGCCTCATTAAAATCTGGATGAGCTCTGGAGTAGGTCACTGATCTCAGCCCCTGAAGTGTTTCGCAGTAGAGGAGAGTCTCAGTCACCTAGGATGTTTGAAGGCTGTCCTTTCTTTCAGTTGCAGCAATAGATTAGATCACTTCACAAGCTGTATTTATTACTTTAGCTTCTGCGGTTTATCCTGCCATACAGTGTAAAGGGCATTTGCTTCCTGCTATGCAAGGAGCAGAATGTGGATATTCAAATTATTAAATTGTCATTGCAGTATATTACACCAAGTTGTGTTTTACCAGGCTATTATGATGTTATTATACATGATAGAAAGAGGAAATCAGAACTGATGATTTTACAATTGTTTTTGCAACACACATGTTAACAGCATTTCTTCTTAAGTCAAGAATGTTTAAAAGTTCCCTAATTTAATATCATACCTTATAAACTATAAAAGGCAATAACAGGATTCCACAATATGAGGAAAATATGCATTATAAAACTTTCATTAAAATTATATATGTTGGATATATATATACATATATGTAATATATGTGCCCTACACACACACACACACACACACACACACACGCTAAATTATAAGAAGGTAGGTATTTGAATATCTGTTTTCCATCGAGAGTGATTTTTCTCATCTGTATTTAAGTTAGTGAGATAAATATCTTATATGTAACATTTCTGTGACTCACTAGGAGAATAGACACAGTGACTGAATAAACAGAGGCGAAACGGACTCTGCAGGCTTTTTCCTATTACTTTGGATTTGACTGCAAAGAAAGTCTTTCAGCCACGTCAAGTGAACAGTTCCCCACATATGATGATGAATAGCTAGGGGAAAAAATGCATTTGTGAAATTCTCCAAGTATGCTTTTATAATTCCAAAACACACAGAATAGATCCGAAAGCAGAGAGATTCAGTGCATTTGACCCAGTCTCTCCAGCCTGAAATGCTTCAGCAAATGCGTAGTCAGAACAGTTACTACAGTGGAATAACTCTCGTCGGCCCTGCCTCTAAAATGTAATGACATTGATTTTTTAAAAATAATCTTTGTGTGCTATTTGTCCACTATAAACTCATACAGTCTCAAAATAATAATGATTACTCTATATTTTACACTCGCACCTTAAAAGCCTTGAAACAAAATGTTTGTGACTACGACTTTAGTAATAATATAATATTTCATTTTCTCCACTTGGTCTGCCTGGGCTTCCCATTTGGCAGATCAGCTTCTGTGGTGGAGGAATCACCCTCCCATTCTAATTTGTGCTGACCTTCAAGCTCGGCTCTTATACCTGTCCTATTTAGATTTGCATTCCTGAATTAACAGAGAGGTTGGAGGAGGTCAGTTGAATAAAAGGTGATTATATTATTCAGACAACTACTGGAATAGGTGCACTTTTAATAAAAGTGGCAGCACATAGTAACCCTAGCAGTAATGAGTATACGCCCTGTAAGCTCCTGTTTATATTTAAGATACTGAGTATGATGTGCTAAACTTCTGTGTTCTTATGAGTGTGAACCACTTAACACAATTTTTTTTTTGTATTCTAAGTCAAATGAACATATAATATGAATGCTAGTAGCTTTTCTCATAAGTAATCTTTTAACCTAATAAGAAATATTTTACAGATTTAAAGATGTGTTAGGTTGACTAATTTCTGCATTAAGACATAGCTTTTCAGTATATTCATTTTCTTCTTGAGTTCCTTTTTTCTTGAACTACTAGAATGATGTTTCCTATAAATTAGTATTTTTTTACATACCATTTAAAGAAAACACTTCAACCTGTAATTAATAACTCTAACTTAAGTTGAAAAGAGTAATATTCTTTGTAGGGTGATCATATTTTTTTAGTTATCCGGGAAAGCATAGGATTATATCTTGGGTAATTATTAGGAGTGCTCATTTTCATTCACACAACTGCTCAATTTGGAGTGTAAGTTATTTGGACACTGTAATTATTTGTTCCAATTTAATTTATAAACCCGAATGTCTATGGTGGCTTACTATTCTAATTTACTGAAGAATTTTACATTCTGATTGGTATAAACAAAATATATTTGAATCATTTATAATCAAGTTTATCATAAAACGGGATAGAATTCAAAGTCAAAGAAAAATAGGATTTGATTCTTTTAAAAGATTCTCTTTAAAAAGTTTCTATTTGCTAATAGAATATTCTCTATAGCAATATGACCAGGTAAGTTATAATAGCTACCACATGGTCCCATGTTGTAGCTAACTCATTTTACAATTCATATTATATGATATAAAACAAAATCTGTTTTGATTCTTTTCGATCCTGGTTACTATACAGTATCTGCATCTCTTCATTTGCACTTTAATTTCTGGCTATGCCGGTGACTGACCCCTACAATTTTAATGCTGTGATTCTGCTAAAAGGTGAACCAGTGAAGAAATGTTTGATGGTTTGGTCAGAAACACGGTTCGTGAGTAAAAATAAATGAGAAAAGCAGACAAAAACAAATCAGGAAAAAGATACAATTAGATATTCTACTTGAAATAAGTGGAAACACCCAAGGAGAGGAATTGCTCTGATCGGCATATTATTACATGTTTTTTTTTTTTAAAAGCCAGCCCTTCACCAGATTGAAACAATTCAGTTATGCTATGTAGTTTAGCTCCCAATTTTTAATGAGATACACACCTACGTGATTTTTATCACAACTGAACAATCTTGATTTTCAACACTTTTTTTAATGTTTTTATCGATTTGAGAGAGAGAGAGAGAAACATCGATGAGAAACACGTTGATTGTTTGCCTCCCACACAATCTGAACGAGGGTGGGGATTGAACCCGCAACCTAGGTATGTGCCCTTGACTGGAATTGAACCCTCTACCCTTTGGTCTGCAGGCCAATACTCTAACCACTGAGCAAACTAGCCAGGGCAATTTTCAACATATTTTTATATACATCTATTATGTGCCCGATACCTACCTAAGGGATGCAAGTTTCTGTTCCCACTGTGCTCATGGTCAAATATTACAGACATTATGGATAGATGAAAAGAAATAGCCTTTATCATCATAAATGTATACAATATTTAAAAGCATCAAATATGAATGATTGAGTCTGGACATAATTTAATACATTTTTAAGACTAGACCAAATTTGATAGTATATTTTCCTCTCCTTTGCCTTTACCCTCATTATGAGAATACTGATTTCTCTCAGGGAATTAATTTATGTATTTAAAAAAATTGTAGACCATAAAATGGTTTAGTTTTCATATAATTTAAAAAGTGAGATACAATAAATCCAGTAACTATGAATCATTCTTCTTTAACTACATAAACACTTTCTGGTACAGTATTTTCTATTATATGTTGATTTACTATATATAATTTAGAGTTTATTAAATTAAATATATAACAAGTTGTTTATAGATATTCTAAAGACTTGTTCTAGAAAGTGAGAGCTGCACATTTTTTAATGCCCTGATTGTGTGTGAAAAGAGAAGTAGGGACTGGCTTAAACATAATTTTTAAAAATTGAGCTCACAGAATTGTTGATTGGTATATGAAGGGTACATTTCCCATGCAAAACTGATTTGCAAACATGTCAAAACTGTCATCTTCAGAAAGCCCAACAACAGAATGACCGTGACCATTAGAAACCAAGGTAACACTCACTGAACTATTTGGACACTACAGGGGTCTCTGATGGGGGGTAAAACGCGTTTCCATTGTTGTTGCATCTGTTACAATTATGTTCAATTTTAAACACCAAAAACCAGACTCATTTTCTTAGAGCATTTTTTTTTTTCTTTTTCGCAGCACGGAAAAGGATATGCTAGTCAATTCTACAGGACTTCCCCGAAGCAGCATGATTTGCACAAAGTCGACCAACAAAAGCATCAACTTTTCAACTTCATTATCTTGGCCATCCAGTTAGTTGTGTGTAACTGAGTATCAGATTGCCTCTGCAGTCATCACGGCCAAGTTAGGACCTACTTGCTCTCAGCAGGTCTGAGAAATGAGTTGAAATGTGCAGAACTGTAGAAACTTTAGGCAACTGATTTTGCCTCTTCGATCAGTGTGTGCCTGTTTACAGCACTATATATCTTACTCTTTCCAAATGTCACTGAGCCCTTTAGATGTTTATATTCACCACGAGAAGCCAGTCATAAGGATAAAGAAAATCTGTGCATTATAAATGCAATATCACTGTTTTAAACTTGACTGTTTTATATTATTTTTGTGTGATCAAGTGTTCCCCAAACTATTCCAACTTTACAAGAAAGATTGTGATTATGTTCTTTTCACCTGTGGGTTATAAAAAAAAAAAAATGTTGTATTCTGACGACCCACAAAATATCAAAGACATTCTGTAGTTTATACACCGTGTTGCAAAGTGTTTACTGTACTATTTCAAAGCTTCTAAATAAATATAAAATATATATATTATATTATATAATTTTCCTAAAATGTGGTACAACTCAGTTGGTTTTTAAATGGATTCATACAGTCCACATCATACAATAAAGTAAAAGGTAATTCAGGGTCCCAAAGATAAACTTACTAAGAAAAAAAATAAGCATTAATTGTTTCCTCCCAGTTTTCATATCTTAGTCAACCCTGTTTTTCCTTGTTTAAAAGAAAATGAAGCTCTAAGCTACAAAATTTTGTCAAGAACTTGTACTGAATTTTCAATGCCAAAGATCTAGCTGTCGATTTATCCGAGCACTGAACATGTACTATCAAAATACCTAACAATCTACATTATTTCGATTCTATTTCTATGGCTTTGAATTGAGGATCATTTAAAGCTTTTATAAAGAATCTATTCAGTCATCTGTACTTGTTGTTAGAAAAACAAACACTGGGTGTCGGTACATTTTGTGGTGTAAAATATGTAATTGAAGATTACTATTTTAAGAAGTCCTCAATCATATAACTCAGAATTTTATTTTACATAGTTTTGCATAGTTTTGTGACTTCGAATAACACATGCATATAAAATCTATTTATAACTCTATGAATATAGAGAGATATATAAATCTCTGAACTGGTAATGAATAAGTATAAGATATAAAGAATCTCTAAATTTAAAACAAATCTAATAAATTTGGAGATAGAAACATGGTACATTCTTGTTTCAGTATTACCTTATGTGTGAAAGTTTTATAGCTTAAATGTAGTCAGTGCTGTATTAATGAGGAAATTCTACATGAGTCAGCCTTGAAAACTGAAGCTTTTCTTTTACTTTATGTCAACAGGTTAATGACTAAATTCTGTAGGATGCCTTTTTTCCTTTTATATATATATCACTTTTTTCTACTGCTGTTTATTGCTTTTTGAAATACAGTTAAGAGAGAAAAATCAGAGAATGTGACATAATCTTCTAAACAAAAAATCGAATTGTCACAGATTTCCATTTAAGAAACCTCCCACAGTACAACTAAAGCTTTGCCCAATCCAAATTACAGACCTACTTTAAAACATTTCCCTTAATTTTTAACTGATATTATTTTCAATGATAGTTTGAGCTTTGCTATGCTATTAAAGTACAGGCTAAAAACACATAACAAATGTTTTCCACCTAACTTTATGTCATTGAAATGGGACTATTTTCCTTAGATTTAGCATTAAAATGCATACATATGTTCATTAGTCCTTGATGTGTATCTTTGAGTGATATCGTGGTATCTATTTGACTGTTATCGAATTAGATAGTTATATCATAATCACAATCAGTTTCTATAACAAAGTAATGTGTATAATGTTCCAGTCTTTTGGGGACCCTTGAAAAATATATCAATTTATTTCATCAACTATGACACAAAAAGCACACACATGCACTAAGTGCAGCCGTAACCATTTCTCAAACTCTTGGCATTACTACATTAATATTTTGGATGATGGACTATTTTAGTAAGAAAATGTTTCTATATAATTTAACTAGAAAATGTGTGTTTGTTGTAATTGCTTTTTAAAGAAGAAAATGATTTTCTTGTCGCATCACACTGCTTTAATTAAACCCTTTCATTCATCATTTTACAATCGTGGGGGAGACCCACATCCATCTGCCTTATTATGTGCATTGAAAATAAGGTTGTACTCACTTTATATATAACAGCTATATGAATTCATTTGACATAAAAAATTTTCTTTAATTATTTAGCCCTTTATATCATTGTATATAATCTCCCTTCTTAGATCATATATTTGTGTATTCGTTTTTTAATGTTTTGTAGTAACCAGTTATACTAATTTGCATTTTTAGCTCCTAAATTTTATTATCAATCTGCAGAAACAAAAATCAACAAAACTTTTACCTAAGTAGTGGGACAAACAGAATTATTTAAACATGAAATACTAAACAATTAGTTTTTTAAACAACGACTACATCCAGAATAAATCAGAAGCTACAGCAGAATAAGGGTATGACTTTAGTACATTGGCTAAAATGTTATATATTAATAAATTAATTAAATAGAAAATGCCGCCAACCAATAATTGAAGGTTTCCAAATAAACATTTATTAGATTCATATACAAAGAATTGTAGAATAGTTTTTCTATTTACTCTAGTCATCCTAGCGTCCAATTTTCACAGTTTTATATATATATATAAATCAAAGAAATAATATTCAAATTATAAGACAGTATTTCATCAATAAATTACCTGAGAAAAGAATAATCATGATATTTACTCCTTGTTAACATAGTTTTAGAGTAGTAAACAGTCAAAATATTTTCCTGTGGAAACAGTGTCTTAATGTTTCGAAGGTATGTCAAATGACAATTTTTAGAAATATTTCAGCCACATGTAAAATTCTAATTTTTAACTGTGAATATGATTATGTGAACTCATTTTAAGTCAAATATTTAAATATTGCAACAAAATTACTTTACAGATATAGTGATACCTGTTTCATTATAAGTGAATCACCTTTTGGGGACAGTATTAAGAAAATATATGTATTTTATTTTATGAAGATATTAAATGCAATGCCTTTATCAAACATTGCAAATTAAGTAATATAGGAGACGTAGATGTCATTTGCTTGTTTCATTTCTTAATAGTGTATAATTTGCTGTGAGATCTTTCATCATGGAGATGCTTTTCTGCTTCTCCAATAAGAGGATAAAAAACCATCCTCCCCATTCTCAACATAAACTTTGATAACTGCGCATTATATTGAGTCATTTTACCTTCCACAAGTTACTTACTGGAGTAAAGTTCATTCTCAATACAATTACTCGGTCAAAATGTTGCAAATATTAATCAGGATAAAAAAAATCATTCAAGTTACTGACTGAAAATAACACTGTCATTTGTCATTGCACGTGGTGTTCTCCTACCCCCACCCCCATTTCTATATGTGCTTTTAATACCCAAGGAACGAAAAACTACTTACAACATTGGTATACTTGATAATTTTTTCTGAAAATCATATTTTTCATATTGCAATTTCTTGGGTTCTTTACCCTTTTCAACTCTAATTTTGTAGTAGTAAAGGCTTTGCACTTAACATCCTTTTTACGTTCTTTTTTTATCAGGGAAAAACAGAAAATGACAAAATTCCGTATTTTTTATGCCATAGAGTAGCAGAATTATTTTATATATCGTTAGCACTTCAAGGACCATCCCTCTGCCGAGTCAAACAAAACCCTTCTACAGTAACCTGTGAAACTACTGTTCAGTAGAATATTCTTTTCTTTCTGAAGCTTGGGGTCCGTTTTAGACAATAGCGTTCTGTGGGAAGACAGGTAGATGGCTGCCGTCAGAGTATTGCAGGCAATAATATGATGGAATTTAATACCTTCCGTGTGCATGCTTGTATTTCTAATCATTGTCAATTTTCAGTATTTGTAAAGTTAGAAAACTGGCTTTTATTTCTTGAAAACTTGTCACATCCGTAGTTTGAAGTTTTACACTCCAGATGTTTTTGAGTTACGTGAAAATATTGCATTGATGATGCAATTTTTTAAAGAAAATTTTCACACGAGACTCAAAAGCTTCTAAATGCTAGAACTCAAACTTCCAATTCATCCATACATCCTTGAGCTGAAAGTAAGCAGGGAATTTCTGCGCGAAACACATTTTTGAGACAGTTATCTGTGAGTGAAAACAGGGTATTACAACAAAAGATAAGTTTAAATCTTAACTATAGTGTTTGTTACTGTGAATGCTATAATAATACATAAGTAAAATGAGTGTAAATGTAATATATTATTTTATACTGCTGTATACATATGAAATAAATAAAACTAGGATACATATTATGCCATTTTTCCATGCATGGATCTTCCACTGACGTCGGTGGGATCTTTGAATAAAAATCAGTGGCAAAATATGGCCAAAAGTGTAAAAACAACTTGCTGATTTAGTAATTCTAGTTTTAATAAAACAGGTCTAGGGGGACAGCTGTTCAAAACTGAAGCAGCATATGCTAGGTTTAAAGGATTTCACTATATTTATAGTTTTGAAAGTATGCATTTAGTCCCATATGGTTCTCATGATACCCACAATGAATATTTTAAACATACATGTTGCACTTGATGTTTTATTTTCTTCTTAACTCTTTTGACTTGTAGTAATGCGAAGGCTCTGCAAGGGTTGAGACAGAGGTTGCACCTAGAATATGAGTGCCTTCAAGCATTAATAGAAAGTAATTTCATGTAAAATTTTAGAAACAAATTAGTTCATACTTAGTTGATGGAAACATAAGAAAAAATAAAATTTATATGGGTATCATTTTCCAATAAAAATATAAATTAAGTATAGATTTTTTAATAATGTAAAATGTAACAATGATCTAAATGAATTTATATTAATTTACATTCTGAAATAGCTGAAGGGTGGCGGAAGGAATGTCGTGCTTCTTAATCACGTGTGGTTTGTAAAATTGATTTTCTTAAGTTCAAAGTACACATATCTAGATAGGGGTTAATTTTCTGAAGCAACAAGAGAGAGGACCAGGTATTTCTCTTGCTTTGAACATCTAATAAAGCCAACATTATGGTGGAAAAAATGATGTAAACTATTCAGGAATGGTAGTTCTCAATGAAACCCTAATAGTCATAGTTTCAAGTTGCTTCGGTTCTTCTGTTGATCTGTGTCTCTGGTCCCTTACATTGACCATTTTGGGGGACCATGTCATGAACTCTTCTAATTAACCAAGATTATGAATTTTCAGAGGTAAAATTTATCAGATTATGAATGTATTCAAGTCAGACAATGAGGGGATGCAACAATGCATGGCAATATCTTCCTTCAAGAAAATTCTAGTTTGCTTTGGGAACCAATAAAATTATAGAAAAAAATATTAAACAATCAAATGATCAAATAATTAACTGATCAAAATTTGTGGAGTCATGAGAGGAAATTAGTATATTAAGAAAATAACATAAAAGGATGTAAATAAAGTAGAAAAGTATTAAAATCTCATTTATAGTAAAAAGCAAATAGTTCTTTGTGAAGTATTTTTTCAGATTCATGTGTGAAATAGGTCACAACATGAAATACATTTTGTACTGTGAATTATTTCCTCAAATTTTTGAAAAGCACAGTACCATATGATTTCTATTTCAAATTTAAACTTATTTAATACTGTGGAAGGACAAGAACGATCTTTTCCAAAAGTCATTTCTCATCTGAATCTGAATCTTTAC
Organism: Molossus molossus; assembly: GCF_014108415.1. Classification (NCBI taxonomy): domain Eukaryota; kingdom Metazoa; phylum Chordata; class Mammalia; order Chiroptera; family Molossidae; genus Molossus; species Molossus molossus. Next base: position 118,081,708 of record NW_023425377.1, on the reverse strand, counting down.
TTTTGTAAACTATGGAGAAGTACACTTAGGTGTAGAATTTTCGTGAGAATTAGGTGAACTGGTTCATGTACAATGTGTCACACAAAGCCAACACACAATATACAATATGTGGAGTATATGATTAATATTCTTTGCTATGACTTTACTACTATTCTTCATTATTAAAAGTAGGCAGAACAGTCTACAAATAGAAAATATTATTTTTCCAAATTGCAGGCTGCTTTAGAGTTGTATTTATGCAGTGCTGATTTGAAAACCACAGACCTGACTTTGGTATTTACCCATCAGCTCGGTTCACCTTTGCCTCTCTATTTGTTGGTGGTGTGGAGTCCAGGAAATAAAACTCGCAATTACTGAGTTTTAGTCATCTCCCTCAACTACCCTCTTTTCCTACTGTTAAAAAATATACATGTATGATCACACAAGGATATGTTTATCTGATTTTTCCCTTGAGCCCAATGTGCTTTCTGAACATTTTATTCCCATACAAATAGTTTGTTGAAATTACTGCATATTTGACAGAATCATGTTTTTGCATATGACATTATATTATAAAATTGAATTTGGGCAGTAGTCTGTATCTGCTCAGTAGAACTGAATTTTTTAAATGGTTCTAATTATAGAATTCTTTAACAAAAATTTTTTTTTTCTTTATTGAGTTTAGAGAGAGAGAAGGGGAGAGGGAGAGAGATAGAAACATTGATGAGAGAGAACATGGCTGACCGCCTCCTGCATGCCCCCACTGGAGATTGGGCCCACAACCTGGGCATGTGTCGTGACCAGGAATCGAACTGGTTACCTCTTGGTGCATGGGTCGATGCTCAGTCACTGAGCCACACTGGCTGGGCCAGTTGTAGAACCCTTGAAGTTGTCCTTTATCGGCTCACCAGATTAGACCCTGTTTTCTAGAGCTGTCCCTTTGGCTGTTCAAACATTTCTAATTTTTTTCTCTTTTCTCTTGAATTCATTGAAAATTTTACTTCTTTGTCTTGAAAACAAAATTTTAATTCATTAGCTGAAATTAGGCAGTTCATATTAATCTGTGACTAGGTTAATGTTTCTAGGGAACATTTATATTTTACAGGACATTTATTAATCTATGTAAAAATGTAGAGACTATTGAGTGGATAAAGATACTTTTTGTTTTATTTCTTCTTACTTCTGTTCTTTTCTTTGAGAGCAGCTGATAGTCAATCATTAGGCAACTCCTCAACCAATCTACCTGGGAGAAAGGAACATTTAATCAGCATTGCTATCCCAGAAAATGGAACACAGTTCCTAACCCCTCCTTCCCATTGTCGGTGTGAGTGACTCCTCTCTTAATGGTGACAAAGGAAAAGAAAACAATTGATGTTTTGAAGTACATAAACCTAGAATTCTGAATTGTATTGTAAAAGAGTGAGAGTTCTCTTAGTCTTAGTTGTGTTTTCTAATTAATAATGAAGTGAATGATCGATTTCATCGTTTTCTGGCAATATATTTCTCTCAAAATTGGTATTTATGTGTGTGTGTGTGAGAGAGAGAGAGACATGGTGAGATGGTGACAGGTATTAATTGACACAAGAGAGATTCATGTGGAGAAATAATTGAAGAGAAAGAATATTCTCATAGGTAAACACATTCTGTGCCCTTCTATTAATTAGTGTTTAGAACATTAAAGCGCCTGCTTGAGAGGTAATAATATTTGATCATCAAAAAGCTGGCTTGGTCTTTTCTACACTTGGGCAGCCAATGATCAATTTCTTTCGACAATGTGTAAAAACCACCCTTATTTATTGCTGCGCTCCACAGAGTACGAAGAGACAACGTAATGGCTATAATAAAATATTCCAAGTAAAGTCAAATTAAAGAGATTAAATGAGAAAGAAGACGGAGAAAAGATAGAATACAATCATTACCGTCCTTCATTCTCCATTGCATTTTAAGAGACTGAGAAGAAGTTTTGATTTTTGAGGTCCATGTACATATATCCACGTGTATGTTAAAACAAGGAGAAAAGTAATAAAAATAATAGATTTTTGGTAATTCTTGTTAGACTATGAAAAAGAATGATGTAAAATGTTATGTACGCCCCAGGTAGGAGTAAAAAAAAGAAAAGAGATATATACACTTCATTTAAAAATATACTAAGCCCAAGCTTACTCACCTGGGATGCCTTCACAGAAATGTTCTCTGTTTCTATTATTTCTTTGAAAATGATGTATGAATCCATATGCCAGTGTTTGCAAATATTATTCATTTCCATGGTGTCTCAATAATCCTAAAATAATGTACGTGGAATTATAGGGACCAGAATGAAGGTAAATTGGCAATATCATTAATAGATCATGTGAAATCATGTAAATTGGCATAACATGTCATCAAATGTATGAAAAGGTCATAGCACCGTGATTATTGGTGAAGGGTATTGCTCCTGAGGTGGGAAGAAGTTTCCAACTGCCAATCAGGTAAATGGAGTGGAGAGAGAGAGAGGGGGAGAGAGAAACACCCATGGGAGAGAGACACATCAACTGGTTGCCTCCCTCACGATCCTGACCACGGCTGGGGACAAACAGCAACTGGAATCGAACCCATGACTCTGGTCTGTGGCCAATGTTCTAACCACTGAGCCAAACTGGCCAGGGCAATATATTTTTAATTTTAGACTTTAGCTCAGTTAATTTAAATGTAATATTTCTTTTAACACTCTTTCTAGAAGAGTCTTTTCCAATATTAGACATAATAATTTAAAGATGAAAGTACAGCCCGGCCAGTGTGGCTCAGTGGTTGAGCGATGACCCTGCACCAAGAGGTTGCTGGTTCGATTCCCAGTCAGGGCACATGCCCAGGTTGTGGGCTTAATCCCCAGTGGGGGGCATGTAGGAGGCGGCCAATCGATGTTCTCTCTCATCAATGTTTCTCTCTCTTTCTCTCTCTCTCCCTTCCTCTCTCTCTCAAATCAATAAAGAAAAAAATTAAAAAAAAAAAAAGATGAAAGTACATGTTGCAAATATCTAAGCTCTACCTAGATTTAATAAGATTTAATAAGATAACTCAGAACCTTTAAAAAAGGAGAAAAAGAGAAACTGGGATAAGGAAAGACTCCATGTTTTTGTAACTTTCTAGCTAGGCAGTAAATGAGCCCAATAAACTTAGTAGATTGGACTAGCAAAAATGGAGGGGAAGGGACAGGACTGAGAGACATTTCACTTCCTCTCTGAAAGGGAGAGAGAACTTACCGTGACTGGGATTTTTGGTTTGTGTGCATGGACTCTGTTGCCTTTAATAAGACAACATAAAAAAAGGAAAAGATTTGGGAGGACGGTAACCTTATTTGTAGAAGGGCTTGCTAATTTTCTCTTTGTCACTCAAGTTTTGCTATGCTTGCTGTCCAAGTGGGACATGAACTTCATTATACATATTTTAACATTTACAGAGAATTTTAGATTTTTTTCCCCCTGTGCTCATTGATAGCCTCTCCACTGTATTCCATTTTATTCTCTACAGTGATTGATGATTACTATTACAATTTAAGTTATACTTCAAGTAATTTTTCATCAATTATTATTTATTTGGAACTAATTTTATAAATATGTAATATGTAAATTTAAATATTTTTGAAGTTTTTTCTTCCTGTGAAACTTTTGCTAGTCTGTATGCCCAAATTGGTCTTGACTAATTTAAAAAGGACACATTAAATCAAACCCTGTGGCTCTTTCTGTGACACATACATGATACTACATAATAAATAGGAAGAAATCTAATGAAAATAAATAAAAGATATAACAGTTATAAACATTTTTATCTTCCCTTTCCAACTGAGTTCAAAATATGTTTTCAGCAAGTAATTTTGAAAATGGCCTAACACCTCATGTTGTTGGACCTGTATTTATCAACAATCATTTAAACTCTATTAACAACACACCTTATTTTTATGTTGTTGTTGTTTTGTTAAAGTAGACTCCACAGAAAAATAGAATTTTAGTACAGAACAGGGCTTTGAAAATATTCTGGTCCTAATGTCACCTACAAAGAATTAGACAAATATAGGACGACTGATGGAAGAGCCTAGACATAAACCTAATATTTACCCAAATATTTTCTCTTGACTCTGAATTCTCATCTCATTCCAGGCTCATGTTTCTACTCTCTTTGTCTTATTTTAACTTGAAATCCTAGAAGTAAGTATATTTAAAAATATACAAAGAAGTTAGAGCATCTGGAATGGAACCTTATATTTTCAAATTTCAACACTGTCTGTGTGCCACGTGCTGTCAGTAAGGATGATTCTCATGTATAAGGCATCATGAAATTTTGCCTAAGAAGCTCAAAACAACTCTGAATGTCCTTTCACAATTTTAATTTAGAGAGAAATATTGTTTTAGTATATGCATTTGTATTCCTTTTAACAACATTTTATGTTGGCAGTGAGTAAGCAAAACTAAAGTCAAACAAATATGAGCTCATCTCCAAGAGAAACCGTCTTTAACAAGCTACTGCTTCACCAAGAGTAGCAGTAACCTGACCTTACAAAAATCATCTTATCATCATCCCACCTAAAAAATTCACTGAATTTAGTTCAATGTACTCCAGCCAATTCAGTCAAATACGGAAAGGAAAATAAGAAGGTAAGTAAAGGGTTGTTTTAATTGCCAACTATTCACTGTGTCGGTGAAGTAGAGATGTCCACCCTAAGGTTATGAATGGAGGACCTCACAACATCTGACACTAGAGAGATGAAATCAACAGCAATGTACCAGCTGAATACTTTCTTTGAGAGCCCACCATTGTCTATTTTGAGAAGTGAAATGAATGCCTTGGTCACTATGAATAATTTCTGGAATTCTGATGAGGACAAGGAGTGTTCTGGTGAGGCCTTGAATTGTGGCCCTAGAAGTGATATCTGTTACTTGAACTTATATTTAAGGTTTATGTGAGGCAAGAGATTATTGTCCTTTTCCTCAAATGGGTCAAGTCTTATAGAGCATACCAAGCATTTATAAAAATGTACAAATGGGGCCATCTCCTGGCCAGGGTATCTGGTGCCAACATGACTGCCTAATGTGTGCCGACCCTTGGTTCCTGCCACATATCAGAGATATCCTGAGGAATGAAAAACAGCAACATTCCAGTGAGCTCCATCATATGTAACGGTGGCAATCAATATGGCCCATAAAGTGTATAAACTCCCATCAATGTTCAAAACTCAGTTGCTTCCAAGGGGCTCTCCAGGCTGCCGAGGGATCCGAGAGCTGGGTGACCTCCTCTAGCACTATGGCATCTGTCAAGGGACCAAGGAAAGGCAAGGCAACACCTTTGTTGCAGGTGGGATATGTCAGAAGGTCCAGGTGTAACCCCAGCCTGTAGAAAATGGGACTTGGCAACTGTGCCAAGCTTGTGGAGCATTGCTTCCATGACCCGAGGCATAGTGGCCAACTTGGGAAACAGTTACACAGAAAATGGGCTGGGTAGCTACCCTTGCTGGAACAACTCTCTGTAGGTGACTTGGGTGCCATGTTTAATTCTCTCTTGGGTTGCGATATCCTTCTTTTCCATAAACCTCACGATGAGTCATACCTGGGTTCTTCCTGAGGGTGTGTAATTGCAATAAGGTCCGTATGGCTGCCTGAAGCAGTCAGTGACAGTGTGTGCTCGTAATTAAGAACAGTGCTCTCAAATGCTGAAGGAAAGCCCTGTGCTTATTGAGTCTTTGTCTCTACAGAGATCTGCCTGGACCATTTAACTGAGAAATATTAATACGTTAATATTTATACGTTATGTATATTTATTTATTAATATGTTAGGTATATTTTTCTTTTTGGGTTAGTTAGATACCAAGATAAATATTTTGGGGTCTTCTTCCTGGAAATATAAGCCTGGGCATTTGCATTCTGAGAGCTCATTGGGGAAAGATGACTGGGAGACTCAGGATCTCAAGTTTTTCTCAGTATGTTGATGTCACAGTAGACAATGCCTGCAGTGTGCCCGTCTAGTCATGGCTGTGTTAACCTCCTTGGAAAGAACATCTCCTGTCTTCTAACCACAGAGGATAACTGATCACCTGCATGTACACAGTCAATAAGAGCAACTTGCAAGTCTAATTGCTTCTTAATGACATTTTTGATCCTTCTTTTTACTTTTGTATTTACTGCTACTTCAGAACTAATTTGTCTTATCAGGTCCCGAACCTTTGGAATTTTCTGTGGGATAAATCAGGTCTCTTCTTCACATTCTTAACTTCTATCTAAGGATTAAATATGAAGTCAGTTACAACTTATTGATCTACTTACAGACTTCTAAAATATTGTCACAGTTGTTTTCTTACTTGTTTAGTTGTCTTACAAAGGAGTTTTCCCTTTATCATTTTCTTTTCATTTTAGTGAAGTTAAGAAAAGTGAAGGTTCATATATAAATTTACCTCCTCTCTCTCTTTACTGGAAGCTTGAAATGAGCGTTGAACATAATGAGCAAAGTTTTATAAGTATAATAGAAAATGTCAAGAAGAAATATGCTCTTAGATTATTGAGAGTTTGTGGAATTCTTGCTAGTATGTGTGTGTGTGTGTGTGTGTGTGTGTGTGTGTATATATATATATATACAGCTGCTAGAGCTACATAGAAAGCACTGCTATGTTTGACATTGGGTCATATTTGGGAATTCATAATTTAAATGTAAAATATACATATTCATTTTTATTACATATAGATAAATAAAATTTCAAAAATATGATATTTAGTTTCCATTTCCTCAAGTGCTATTCAATAATTTATTCAATTTTGGCTTCTAACAACTTTATCCTTATCTTGAAATTAACAAAATTTTATTAATTTTTATTATTTTTTATTTGTTTTTTGTTAATCCTCAACTGAGGACAATTTTTCATTGATTTTCAGATAGAGTGGAAGGGAGGGAGAGAGAGAGAGAGAAACACTGATGTGAGAGAGAAACTTCAGTCGATTGCCTCCCATAGGTGCCCCATCCTGGATTAAACCCACAACTTGGGTATGTGCACTGACTGGAAATCGACCTTGCAACCTTTTGGTGTTTGGGATGATGCTCTAACCAACTAAGCCACCTGACAAGGGCAGGACTAACCAAATTTTAGATCAATGATGTTGAAATCAAATATGTGAGATGTACGTTTGTATTTCATATAGATTAGAATTGTGATTATTCAATTGTCTTAAAGGTTATTATTATAAATGAAAATATACTCTAAAACCCGACAAAGCTTTTTCCTCATCGCATTAGTTAATTCATCATAGTACTCTACTTTGAATAGTGCCTGAAATTAGTGTCCAAATAGTATCAGGCAACTTGCAAGCTTTAGTAGTTGAGGTCAATTTAATTACACTGTGCATGACAGAAACTAGGCCATTTGGGTATTGCCTTTGCCACCAGCAATTGACACCTGAGTGTTAATGAGCTGGTAATTAAGAGCTGGCACAGGCAGACAGGTTTTCCTGTTTGGGACCAGGATAACCATATGCTACATAACTTCAGTGCTAAGTATTTTGTTGGCTCCAGAATTTACACAGTTATGTTTGTGAGCCTTTTTTTTTTTAATCTCAATTTTTTATGGTAAAAAATCATAAAAAAATCTGTTAAAGGTTTAAGTAACTAGGCTCATCATGTTCACATTATGAAACTTTCTAAAACGAGTCAGATTATGTCGTTGAAGAACAAATATTTAGAAAAACAAAACTGCAGAATCTGTGTGGTGGCCATGACTTTCAGTGTAAAACCACAATTACATGACTTATCGTTTGAAAGTCTTTTGTCATATAAAAAAGGACCCAAAGCAACTTTACGTGAATGCACATGTGTGGGATAGGCACGGGCTGGGATGGCCCATAACAATTTCCATCTCCTGTTATTGACAACCTTGAGTAACCACCTTCTCGTGAAGGTAAGTGGGCGATACGGTAACCCGCCTCTCAGAAGAGAACGCATAGACGGGAGGGCATGCCACTTCTGAATTAGGTCATAAAGTTTGGTTTCCATCTTGGGGACCTTCTTGTACTTTCACTCATTCTCTCTTGGATTGCTTGCAGTCACGTGGTGGAGGCAACTCTATGGTGAGATGCGTGTGGCCAGAGATGGAGACCCATCGCCAAGCCCGAGGGAGCTTGGAAGCAGCCTGGCGCCCACAAGTCGCATCTTCAAAGCAGACCACAGCTTGGCAACAGCTTAACTGCGATCTCAGGGGAGACTGTAGTCGGAGACACCCAGTGACACTGCACTGAGAGCTGGGAACCACACACATTATGGGATAAATATTTGCGATTTTACGCTGCTATGTTTGGGGGTATTTCATTATGCAGCAATAGATAACTAACACAACGTGTAAATTCGAGTACAGCTACCGGCACCATCATAAAATCAATACGAATTAATGGGCCACGTTCAACTGATGTGGCCGTTTGCACAGACGGTGGGTAAGATGCACACACACTGTCTCTTTGCTTTCCTCTCCGATCTTTGACTCCTTTCCGCTGCTTCACCTCCCCACCTCACACAATAAAGTCCTCAAGATTTTCTGGATTAATCTCCTATTGGCTTGAAAAAATAAAACTGTCCCCATCAGATGAAACATGTATCTAATTCAGCGAGTCTTAGTTGTGGAAATTACTTCTAATTTTCTCCTTTGAAAGTTTGCTTTCCGCGGAACCCTCTGTAGGACATACAGCCTTTTATATGCAGATTCGTACAGTTACGCTTTGAAATAGCTTTGGATTCCCTGTAGCTTAAAGGGAAGCATACAAGGCCAAATGTTATATCTAACTGAAGGATATAGAAGTCTATCTCCATCAATCCAAAATGAGATATAGAAATGGACAGCTCTTTACGCAGCGATGGAGACTTGGACACGTTATTGAAGGATCTTTCTAACTATGGAGACTGCCTTGGGGGGGCACAGAAACTCTGCCTGGGGCGACCTCATCATGTGTCTGTTTTATTTTTCAATCCTAAAAGGTGATTAGATGTTAAGGGAAACAAGATAAATACTCTCCCCAGCAAAAGATTTACTGCTCTTCCCCAAAGATGACACCTGCCCCCACACTGCAGAATGTAGTGCGATCCAGCGATGGAGTCATCTACCCAGCCTGTCTGGCTAGAGAAGGCAGCCTCGGTGAGGAGGTGACATTTTAGGAAGTCACTGAAAACCCACATGGCACTCGTCACCACTAGAGGTCCCCGTGACAGACCAGGGCCTCTCCTGGACAGCAGGGGGGTTCATTGTTCCAGCAAGGGACGTGGCTACAGGATTCAAAGTGCCACATTCTTTCTTATCGACCAGCAGGAAGATAAAAGACACACAAAGGATTTTTGAATATTGACAACCTTGACATTAACACAATTTATATTTAAAAACACATTCTTGCCCTGGTCCCTTGGGCTCAGCGGTTAGAGCATCGGCCTGCGAATCAGAGAGGCCCGGGTTCGATTCCCACTAAGGGCAGGTGCTTTGGTTGTAATTTGTCCTGTCCCTGGTTGGGGTTGTGTGGGTGGCAACCGGTAGATGTGTTTCTCTCACATAGATGTTTCTCTCTCTCTCTTCCCCCCTTTCTCCTTCCCGCTCTATCTGAAGATAAATGCAAAAAATGTCCTCGGGCCCTGGCCAGTTTGGCTCAGCGGTTGGAGCATCGGCCTGCGGTCCGGAGAGACCCGGGTTCGGTTCCCGCTAAGGGCACGTACTGCGGTTGCAGTTTGTCCCCGGCCCTGGTTGGTCGTGTGGGTGGCAGCCACTAGATGTGTCCCTTTCACGTCGATGGTTCTCTCTCTCTCCCTTCCTCTCTCTCTCCTTCCCACTCTACCTGTACAAAAAATGGAAAAATATCCTCGGGTGAGGAAAAAAAATAAAAAAATAAAAAATGTCCTCGGGTGAGGATTAAAAAATAAACAAAACACATTCTTTAAAAAAGTTAACTTTATGTTGAAAGAGTAAGTATTGTTCCCTTAATAACCCAACTGCTTTGAGTTAAGTAAAAGTACATCTTAGAATTGTTCTTTTGTCTCAGCCATGAATAATGAATGTGGGTTTTTTTTCCTATTTAATGGACACATCTTTTCCTGAAATTTCCATAGAAACAAAAGAATAATATATCCACCTCATATGGGTATGTTAAGTAAAGAGAAATATGTCTTAAAATTGAAGACAACAACATCCTAAATTCTGTTGTTTCTAGAATGTGCATATATTAAGTACAACTGAAATCAGAACAAGGGGGAAGGTAAAACTTTTGGAACAAAATATACACTTTGAAACTCTCCCTGATTCAAACAGAACGGAGTAGGTGATGCACAGAATACTTTTGTATTTAATCTAGGCCAGGGAATTTTACCGTGGTTGGCACTTTGCAAAGCTTATCACTTATTAAATGTCAAAGTATATGAGGAAAAACAAAACGACAATAACAAAACAATGAAACTAAATAAATAAATACATGAAAGAAGTATATGAGGAAGGAAATGATAACTCAAGAGGTAGTTGAGGAAAACAGAATTGTTCATTAGCTCTGACACTGCAATTTAAAAATATATACAAATGTTCTGCCTTTTTCCTGAAAGAATTGTCAAGGATTTGGAACAATCGAAAGGCTGTAAACAATAACTCAGTGTATACATTAAGTTAGTACCAGTCTCCATTACCCTACATTCACATGGAATCCCCTGTTCAGGGACAGTTCTGGGTAGAAATCACAAACAAACAAACTCTACAACACTCTTAACCACCGATTAAAATGCTTCCAATTATTAGTGATGGGGAATGGTGACGCTAGGTTATACTGGCAGGTGTTACAAGTAATTTTTTCTTGATAAAGACATTGAAAGAGCAACTGTCATCGGTAACATGATTTTTCTTTATAGCTCCAAACTGTGGCAAACACCCACAGAAGCACATAGGACTCACCTTAAAATCAAAACTAAGACAGTTCAAACATTAGAGTGGAAGCTGATATTCATTGTTCCATCTGTGACAAGTCCTATGCCAGTCATCATAACATTTACAGGTCATGGCTGTGTGAAAGCATACACTTCCTTATAATTTGTCACTAAAGCTTAGACTCTAGCCCCAAATCTCTTTACTATGTCTGTCCTCTTCCTTTCCAATCCATTTAAGCTGATTGAAGCTCTCTTCACTTTTTTGCATAATTTATTGCTATATAGATATATAGATATACAGATATATATTTTTTTACTGGTTACAAAACCTTATCTCTTTCCCGTCTATTACACAAGGCATCAAAATTATCTCACAAAAGTGCATAACTCTTGCATTAGTTGCTTTACTAAATTCAGAGATTCCCAATGTTATAGAAGTGAAGCATAAACTTCCTCCAACAGAACAACACGGTCCAGGCCCATGTGGTACTGCCTCCCTCTGGACACGGTGCTCTACTCAGAGAGAACCGCTTGCCACCTCTTCATGTCTCCTTGTCACGTCCCACGTTAATTTTCCTTACCTAGAACACTGCCTTCCCACATGCACATGGAAATCTTTTCCTCTATCCTCTAGCTGTAGACAGTTCTTACTTGCCTTGTGTTGTCTCTGATGGGTTTAAGTTCTGAGACTAAACGGAAGTACAAAATAATAAAGTCCCTACCCTCGGGGAGATTGCATTCCACCCAGAGTTGCAGACAGACAATAAACAAGTGAACAAGCAAATCAATAAGGAAATCACATGGCATTATACATGCTAGAGAGTAAATAGAAAGGTTGCTACACTTGAACATAGCTGGTTGGGGAAGGAATTTTAGAGAACACACTTTATGTTTGAGCTGAGAAGGTGAGCTGGTGTTTTGTACCAGTCAGTAATGGCATTTAAAGACAGTGGAGTACTATTTGTGGAATATACTGAACATAACAGTCTGAGGAATGGGGTAGTCCCAGAGACATGGGAGTGGGGTACAGACTGACAATCCCCAGAAGAGGGGGTGGTGGGGGAGAGATAAACCACAGAACTTATATGCATGTATGCATGAACAGTGGACATGGACAACAAACTGGGGAAAGGGCAGGGAGGGAGAGGGAGGGGGGAGTCAGTGGGGGAAAAAGGAGAAACATCTGTAACAAAAATTAATGAATAAAGTAAATAAATAAATAAAAAATAAAGACAGTGACATAGAAATAGGCCTTTCTTTTTCTTTTTTTCTTTTTTCTTTTTTTGAGAATTCCAGAAGTAGGTTGCTGTTACAGAGGTTTAACTATTCCACAATAAAAGCATTGACTTCTTATCCTTAGCTGTTGGCTTTCTCCCTCAAGCTTGTTGCCTCATGGTTACACCATGGCTGCTGCATTTCCACTCATCTCACCTCTGTTCAAAGGAGAAATAGGAATAGCCACATAGGTTATCTGTTTCTAGGGAAGCAACAGATATTCCAGAAGTGTTCTACAGATATATGCTTACACTGGGTTGCCACACTGGGACATTTGTATGTGCAATAGCAAAGAGTTCAAGAAACTAAGGACTATTTTTGTTATGTTTGGCTTGGAATAAACATGCTCTCTTCTTTCATACAATGAAAGAGACAGGAGATAGGCATATCGAGTAGGACGCTGTCAGTGACGGCAAAGACTCAAAAGTTGGGAAATAGTTGGTCATATCAAGCATCTCAGGTAGAAGGAACTTCCAGTAGCAGCCCCTGAGGCGGGAAAGTCTTTTGTGTACCTGAGAACTAAAGAAAGGTTCTTGTGGTCTGATAAGAGTGAAAAAGATGTCAGATTCAGAAAAACCAAGTCTAGATTATGATGTCCGTCTCCTGCCTGGCACCCTTAATTACTCAGATTGAGAACCACTTTTTATGCATTTTTTTATTCTAGCCCTTTGCACAGTTCCGGACTCATATAAGCTTCATTTTTTTTAATGAGTGAATTTAGGGTAACACTTTATATCAAAGAGGTGTGATTTCCTTTTTTATAAATAGCTTAAACTGTATTCACAGGAACATATGTTAATAGGTCAAAATCATCTCATGACTAGTAGTCTTCATTTTCAGCATAGATTTTTCTAGCAGTCATCATACAATTTGAAACCATAAAGGCCTACTTTTCATTGCCAATGCCTCAATATCATAATTTCTTCTTACATTTTTGTTTTGTTTTGCAAAAGAAGGCATATAAAAAAACATATTGGTATACTGATGCCAATTATCAAAATAATTTCATAAATGTTCTCTTTATTTTTAACTGTGGGGTTCTGATAATATTTTATTTTTACAGCTGGGAAAGTTTTACTAATTACTTTTTTGATAGTACTTGATTAAAAAATCATATAGACTGATTTTTAAAATAAATTGGGCACTGAAATTTGGGCAAATGATCTATTTGGGCAAATGTTACATTGAATATATAATGCATTAGCCCTAATTTAGGTGGTGTACAAGTTTTATCAAATGAATTGAAAAAAAATGATTGACCTTATTATTTTCAAAAGCAATTTCAAAAGCTACATTACAACGAATGCTATGCCTACATGAAGTAATTTGCACTTTTTTTTCTTTGCAATTATTCTTTTGAATTCTTTTTAAACACAAAGCATACATTCACATGAGGAAAATATTAGCAGTAATTTCCCTTATAGTCATGAGAGAAAGCTATTGTGGACAAGTTTATAATATGCTAGAGTTGATTAAATTCAGTACTACACCGTGCGTTATAATATTCAGAAAGGTTTTTGTGACTTTTTTTTTAACAAGATCTACAAAACTACTGAATGGTTTTCATTTTCTGTTTCACTTCATTGAGACCAAAATATGTTTCAGCACAAAAACATTTTTATTAGGGCTTACATGGATATATCAAATAAAGTATATATACATATATATTAAAGTATATATATATATATTCTTGTATGATTAATAATAAATGTTTACAAAACATGGAATTTTTTTTTTCCAGGTTCTAATTTTGAAAACCAGGTTTTTGTTTCTCATGTTTCCAATCTGGTCTTCCTCTATCCTCATTCTATGATATGTTTCCAAAATAATGCTGCGAAATGGAGTGTTGATTTCTTTTAACTAAAATATATTTTCATTATTTTTGAAGTAATGAAAACATTTCTATTTTTGTTGAGTTAGCTGACAACACCTTTTTCCATTATTTTATTTTTAGCTGGCTAAGTTTAAACTTGACTGTGCCTTTTAAAATTCAAAGTGAAATAATCAGACCATTTTACTTCCATTTGCCTTCAGCTGAAGGATTAGTTACTGCAACTAGAGGACAATATAATCAATAAAGGCTAAATTTATGCCCAAGATGACCATCTTTGAAGGTATCCTTTTCCTGCTTGGAAGCATACTAAAGCCCATCATAAATTTGGCCAAGAAAAGGACCCTCAATTCCTTTTAAGTATCTATCTCTCTCCTATAGTCCACTTTTATGGAACGGACGTAAAATAATAAATCAAAAACCATGAGTCCTGAAAGGTCAATCACATTGTCTTAAAATGTACTATTTCACCACTTAAGGTCTAGAGGTTTTTATATACAACTAACAGGACTATTTCTTCTTTTTATACTAATGAGATCACAAAAAATTGCATAATAAAACTTGGAATTACCAGGATAATTTAGACTTACATTATTTTCTTGAATTACAAAAGTAATTCAGCAGGCTTATAGGTTCCTCAGGTACTAAAGTATAGTTTCAACTTAATATGCTTCCAGAGTACAGAAGTTACAGTACCTAATAAATACTAAATAATGTTTCTAATGCTTACAATACTTTCCAGGTTCAGCAGCATTTAAAGATGAAAAGCAAGATTTTACTGTGCTTACCATAGGCTAGAAGCATGAGGCTGCCTGAACAATTGATGTTTAAAGGAAATAGGAGATATAATATTACTCTCTTATAACTGGATGCAAAACCTGTGTAAACTCTACATGTTGATAGTCTGCAAACAAAAGCATGGGTATTTATTTTTTCTGAAAATTAAGCCTCTGATAATACTTCAGTAAAAGCATTATTTTCCTCATTTAAACACTGGAGTTTCCCTAGGTACCTTCATATGCATCTTTATAACTTTTCTGTCTCCCATTCAATTTCAAAAAAAAATTAAAGACACATTTGTCTTCATTAGTTACAAAATTGTTCTATTCTTCCAAACTAGAATATAGCATTTCCCAGTGAAATATTACTCTGGTTTTAACTTTGCAACTCCCAAAGGTATGACCAGAGGGGATGCTTCTTGAAGAGTCCTTCATGTAAGTGAGGGTTACTCGAAGAGCTGCAGGAAACCATTTTGTTTATAGACTGAAGATGTCTGCAAGTTTTAATCTTCTGTTGCTGTGCCAAGTCTTCCACTGTTTTAACTGTCATTTAGCCCTTCTCCAAAGGGTTTCCTCTTGAATTGAATTCTTCAAAACGCTACATTCTCCCCTGGCAAAGTGCTGACCATGGCCCATGATGACAAGAACTGAGAAGAATTGCTGTATTCTTTTCCTTCATCTGGCATCACTATGTCAAAATTTATTTAAATATTATGCTTTTTAACTTACAAGGGTCTCATCTGGCACTGTTACCTCCTCCCCTGAAAACACTCTCCTCTCTTGGTGTTCATGATGCTGCCTCCTATTGTTTCCATATGTGCATCACTGTCCACGTGCACTGTTTCCTAGTATATCTATTTATGTGTATACTCTTTCTCCTCTGTCTGCACACTTTCTTTTTGGGGGCTCTGCCTCTGGCGTTATTCTCTCTTTATTCTTGCTGGGGTATCCGTTCACACTCATGGACAAACTATCCCTGATATACCTCCGCTTTGTGGACTAAATGTCCACCTTTCCCCAGAGCACCTGTGCTATTAGACATCCCCACGTGGACGCTCCGAGCTCTCGCATCTTTCGCTCAGCACCTTCGCGTGAATGTTACCTGCCTGGAAATGTCAAAGTCTGCAGCTTGGAAGCTGCTCTTTACCTCAGTGACTGCCTCAGTTCAGGGAGTTCACTCGGATTACTCAAAGAGCTTTCTGATCCTTTTCTCTATTTTTAGCTCCCTGCCTTCTTCTCTTCCCTGCCACTCACCTGTTCCGTTTATCTTTAAAGGTATTGCCACAATATTTCTATAATATGCCAACTGGAGAGAATGCTGTTCCCCTTGCCTGGATTACTCTTTCTAACTCTCTGTTATTAGTGTCATGTAAAATAGTACAAAACATTTTCTAACTTCCAGGGAGCCTCCAGAACACCCCACCTCCTGTTTGCATTAGACGTTGTGTGATTGACGCTCTCTGGAATGCATAGTGGTGGTTGTACCCTCTGGAGAATGACTCGACCTCACGGTGGACACCTTGCCTTTCCTGGGAATGCCCTCAGTGCCTCGTGGGGTACATGGGCAGGGCAAAGACTCAGTAAGAATTTTTTAAATATATATATTTTTTAATTTGTTTTTTAGAGTATAGTTAGTATAGACTCTTATATGGGTTATATTAGTTTCAGGTGTACAATATAATGATTCAACATTTCTATACCTTACAATGTAATCATGGCACGCAATAGTTATTTTTTAATTTTTTCTTTATTGATTTTAGAGAGAGGGGAAGGGTGAGGGAGAGAGAAATATTGATAAGAGAGAACATCCATTGTCTCCCCCATCAGGGACCCAGCCCATAACCCAGACATGTGCCCTGACCGGGAATCAAACCGGCAATCTTATGGTACATGGGTTGGCATGCAACCACTGAGCCACACCGAACAGGCTACATAGGTATTTTCCAAAAATAAATGAAAAAAATGAATGAGTAAATGAAGATATAAATGAATACGAGTGTTCTTTATAAGCAGAATCTATTATGGTAAACATCTATGATGGGTAGATATAGTATCAGAAATTTAAATCTTCTAGGCTCTTCCTGAGATTTTCATGTGGTGGGTAAGTGTTAATGCTGTCTAAACTTACGTAAAATATTCCCATTTAAAAATCAATTTAATGAGCTTTCCTTTCAGAAAGTAAAATGCTCAGATTTCCTGTTTATATTATCACTTTTCTTCATATGAAGTAAGCTTGGAAGATAATTAATAATGAATGAATTAATTAGAAGATTACATGAAGATTAAAATTAAGAGTAAGGGAAGTAGATGTTCCATCCATTTCTTTGCTCAGTAAATACTTAGTGAGTGTGCATAATCAGCCAGGCACTGTGAGTGCTGGTACACAGCATGGGCAATCCAGCCCCCCAAGTTTCCCTCCAGCTACACCCTCGTCAATCAGACCACACCTGCTGAGCATTTGTATTTGGATGTTTAATATGCAACTCAAACATAACACGTCCAAAAACAAGGTCTTGACATTTCTTCCCAACCCTGTTATTATTTGTAAGTCTCTCTCATCTCAGTTAGTGAAACCAATATCTGCAGTTTCTCAGGTTGAATTTAGAGATCATCCTTTGTTTTAATTTTTCTTCATATACCAAATTCAATACAACAGTCAATCTATCAGCTCTATTTTCAAAATATATTCTTTGGGATGACTTATTTCCACTCGGTTTACTCCTAGACTTTTTTAGTAGTTCACTTATTTTTCTCCTACTAAATTTCACCCTCCTTACAGAAACTGGAAACCTCTGAGAATTTAATTTTGACCATATCACTACCTTCGAAACCTCCTCTTACTCAGCCCCACTTAAAACTCCCATTGATTTGTCCTTGTATCTAATTAAAATCAGTTTTTATTTTTGTAATCCTTACCCGAGGACATTTTTAAATTTTTTTTTGTTCAGACAGAGCAGGAGGGAAAGAGGGAGAAACATCAAAGTGAAAGGGACACATCGGCCCTGGCCGGTTTGGCTCAGCGGTTGGAGCGTCGGCCTGCGGTCTGGAGAGACCCGGGTTCGGTTCCCGCTAAGGGCATGTACCTCGGTTGCAGTTTGTCCCCGGCCCTGGTTGGTTGTGCGGGTGGCAGCCACTCGATGTGTCTCTTTCATCGATGTTCCGAGGTACGCGCCCTTAGCGGGAACCGAACCCGGGTCTCTCTGGACCGCAGGCCGACGCTCTAACCGCTGAGCCAAACCGGCCAGGGCTAAAATCAGTTTTAAGTAGTATCAACACCCTCAGTAATGCAGCCTTTGCTAACGTTTCTGATGACTTTCTGCTGCTTCACAGCGCAGCAGCTGTCTGGCCTCTAGAACATCAGGCCCGTCCCTTCCCCGGGCTTGCCCTCCTGTGACCTCTGCTTTTCTCTGGAGTCTTCACATGACTGGCTTTTTCTGTCATTCAAGTTTCCGTTCAAAATTCAGCCCAAGGAGACCTTCCTTTACCCACTTAAATTCGAATGTTTACTCACTAGTCCTTTTCTACTTATTTATTTTTTCACAGCACATCACAATCTGAGCCCATCACCTTTATTTTGTTTACCTGTTCGGTCTCTGCAGCCAACCAAGAGTATGTAAGTTCCAGGAGAGCAGAAATCCTCAGTATCTTATTTATGCTGTCTTCAGGGTGTAGAACACTCGTAAAATTTAAAATTCGGAAAAGGTTTCCCCTAAATCCTGGAGAAGACACCCTGATGTCCGTACTGTGAGACACATGGCGAACTTGTGGCTCTAGATTTCCAGGTCTGTGCTCTCCCACGAGCGCTCAGCTCCTGCTGACACCCAGTTCGCCTCTGGGCAAAATTACTTCAATTGCTTTTATAGAACTGCATCTGGTTGAATGTGCCATATATATTTGTGTATATATTTGTATATAGTATGGGTTCTCAAGTATTTTGATCAGAAATTCTTGCACACTCCTCAAAATTATTGAGGATGCTACTGAGCTTTTGTTTACATATGTTTTATCTATAGATATTTCTAATACATGTTAAAATAATTGCATTTTGAAAAATAAATTTATTTAGAAGTTAAGTTTTTTTTTCTTTATTGATTTTTTTTTTTTTTTTAAGAGAAAGAGGAAGGGAGAGGGAGGTAGAAACATTGATGAGAGAGAATATCAATTGGCCGCCTCCTGCATGCCCCCCACTGGGGATTTGGTCCACAACCTGGGCATGTGCCCTGACTAAGAATTGAACCAGAGACCCCTTGACACATGGGTTGATGCTCAACCACTGAGCCACACCATCTGGGCTATTTAGAAATTTTTAGACACTACTTCACTCATACTGCAAGAAGAAATGAGCTTTATTATATAGACAACATTTTTATGTATCACACAAGGGAAAAACCTTATCTGTCCATACTTTGGTTATCACTGCTTTCAATCCAATTTACAATGACTAGCACCAAATTTTATAATAGTTATATATCAACAAAACACTTTATGCTTCTTTTTACCTCGCATGAATTTAGATAGAAATGTTAAAGTTCTTTCATTCATAGACTGATTTTAATTTTATAAATGCTCGAGTTTATAATATTTTTTAAAATAAATATGTTCACTTTAAAATATTTCTTAAATTAAATTTATTGGGATGAAAATAGTTAATAAGATTATATGTTTCAAAAAGGTGAAGGGATTAAGAAGCACAAATTCATTGCTAGACTGACAAACCTCAAAGGGAAAGGGGTTGGGGGGTGGGAAGAAATAAACCAAAGAACTTATATGCATAACCAATGGACACAGACAATAGTGTGGGAAAAGGTGGGAGGGGGGCAGGAGTGGGGAGGAGGGGGTCAATGGGGGAAAAATGTGGAACATCTGTAATACATTTTACATCCAACAATAAAGATTTGGGGAAAAAAATTATATGTTTCAAATGTGCAACTCTATGATCCATCATCTATGTATTGCATGGTGTGCCCACAACCCACAGTGAAATCTTCTTCCATCACCCTTTCCCACCCCTCACTCCCCTTCTCTTTGATGACCACCATACTGTTGTCTGTGTCTGTGAGTTTTTGTTTGTTTGTTTTTCTTGTTCAATCATTTGTTGCTTTTAGTTTTATATCCCACATACAAATGAAATCATATGTCTGACTGATTTTGCTTAGCATGATACTCTCAAGATGCATTCATGTTGTCACAAATGGCAGTATTTCATCTTTTCTTATGGCTGAGTAGTATTCCATTATATACATTTACTACATCTTCTACATCCAGTCATCTATCAAAGGACACTGCAGTTGTTTCCATGCCTTGGCCACTTTGAATAATGCTGCAATGAACATATGGGTTCATATATTTTTGCGAATAAACATCTTTAACATTTTCAGTTAGATTCCCAGAAGAGAGGTTGCTGGGTCATATGGTAACTCTTTTCTTACTTTTTTGAGCTGCCTCCATACTGTGTTTCATAGTGCCTGCACCAGTTTACACGCAAATGGCCAACAGGTATATGAAAGGATGCTCAGCTTCACTATCTATGAAGGAAGTGCAAATCACTGTATACTATTACTACACATCGCTGTATAACATTACTACAAATCGCTCTATAACATTACTGCAAATCGCTATATAACATTACTGCAAATCGCTATATAACATTACTGCAAATCACTGTACAATATTACTGAAAATCACTGTATAGCATTACTTCAAATCACTGTATAATATTACTGCAAATCACCGTATAATATTAAATTTCATCAATTAGCTTGTGAGGTGTACTTTCTGTTAGTAGTTCTTTACTAGTGTTACTTCAGAGGGTACAGCTGTCCCCTTGACTTAGTGAAGTCTAATGTAACAGTATATTCTTTACTTCCCAGACAATGAAGCAACTTAGAACACTTGATCTACATTTAACAATGTAACTGTATATTTCCTGACATCTTTTGAGAACTTCTGGAGTGTGTATAGTGTTAGCATGTGAAGTGAACTGTGAATTTCAGAGTAGAAAACTGATAATACACTCATTAACTTTGATAATCACTCAGACAAGTGTTTTCACCAATGTAATATTTTAAGTGTTAGTTTATTAAATTTATTTCCACTATTGATTCATGCAATATTCTAAGTGTTAATTTATTAGATTTGTTTCTACAATTGATTCTATGTATTCTTGATTTCATACCCATAATACTCTATTAGGAAATTTTAAAAACAGATCAACTAAAGTACTACAACTTATTAGGAAACATAAAGAGATTTTAAAAATTTTAAATTAGCCTCAAGGTAAACTGCAACAAACTTTAAATTTTTATTCTTTTGATCAAATAAAATTATTTGTGTTAGGTCAAAAGTCAATATTATAAAATAAAAATTAATTCTTGTTAAGTGGCTTTTATTCACTTTGCAAAAAATTTTTCAATACCTGCAATATTTTTTAAAGATGGAATTAGCAAATAGCACCCTGAAGCCATTTCTAAAATTTTTTATTGAAAAATTATCTATCTGATTAGAACACTAAATTCTTGTTGTTTTTTAAGAAAACTAAATAATTCAAAGCATGGGGGTTGCTTTAATCTATTTTGATATAATGATATAAAACTAAATTTAGTATTTGAACTTGTGTTTTCTAAAAAGCCAACATACAATATAATATAAGTAGAAAAATTTAACAACAAATCCATAATTTATGAATTAATTAATTTTAATTCATAAGAATCTGACATTATTAAATATAAAATCATCAATATTAGTAGTTATATATTATGAATATTGGTTAATACTTTATAAAATGAACTTTATAATGCATCTGTTACCAAAACATTGATATGAAATACATTTGTATAGTAAAGATTCTTTTCACATAATTCCTGATACTTTTCACAAATTTTTTTCAAACACATGAATAAATGTATTTTTGATAATGAGGAAAAGAGAAAAATAACACGAAACCTTTTGAAAAGTAATAAATGTAACTGAAAGCAAAAATAACTTAGAAAATAAGTTGCCACTAGTACCTAAAAAAAATTAAAGAATGACTAGAAATTCCCAATAGAATATGAAACAGGAATATAATATCCTGCAAAGGCAAAATAATCTACCATTAAAATTAACAAGATACGTACAATTAACAAGTGTTCTGTTATGCAAAAGTGAGTCACACTTTTATATATCATTTTCAGTGATATAAATTTACTGTACAGTTACCCAAAAGAAAATGACATTGTTTTATGTGTGTGTGTGTGTCTATATATAACATGATTGCATTATATTAATATATGTATATATAAATACTATTATGTGTATCTACATATATTCCTAGTTATTAGCTAATTGTTTGATCAAGATAATCAAAGAATCTTCAGAGTACTTTATCTTCATAAGAAATTACAAATTATGTGAATTATGTATTTAAAGTTGGTGAAAAAGATCCAGCCCAAAGGGTTACCACTGGAATTTAGAGCAGAAAGTAATAACTGGGTATGGTGCCAGGTGAGTACTAAAAATATCAGGGGATCACTTTGTAATATATATGATTGTCTAACCAATGTGCTGTACACCTGACACTAATAACAAATAATTTTGAATGTAAACTATAATTGACAAAAAAGAAAATTAGAGCAGAAAAAAAGAAGAAACATAGATGCATTTGTGAATAGACTTAGGGCCATAACAATGCTCAAAGTATACGTACGGTCAGGAGTGTTTCAACAACACACACCGACCCATGCGAATCAGTGGATTGCTGCCTACTTTCCCACAGGACAAAGGAGAGAGGCAGATCCTTCAATTCACAAAGCAATTCAGAATATTTAAATTTGTTCAAATAATCTAGGTGAATAATGCCTTCCTCTTTCTGGGTAATATTTGTAGTAAAAAAGATTGGTATACAAAAGAAGAGGAACATTTTAGGAAGCTATGTAATGATCAAACTGGCAAGGTGGTATTATACAAATACTGAATTACAGGTGAGGTGACTTGCAGAAAAGGACCTCAAGCAAGCCCGGAGTCTGCTTCTTCTGCCCTGGTGAAATTGCCTTTATTTTCTTCTGAGTAAACGTGAAACGTGAACACGCATAGCACGTGCCGGAGTTTAGGGGCACTGATGTGTCCTCTGCTTCGTCTGTACAGCTTTCTTTGTACAGAAAGTTTTTAAAAAGTCTTTACATTAAAAGTATTCATAACCTTTCATTTTTGTTGTTGTTGGTTTCCTACAATCAAGTACTGTCATTCTTAAAACAAAATTGCAATAAACAAATAAAACACAATGATGACTGGCATTGCAAAGTAGGATAGACTCGTGGTAGGACAGTCAAAGGAAAGCTCTTGTGGAGAGTGTCACTGGAGCTAAGCCCGATACAGTCCATTCCCCGCACAAGGGTCAAGGGGAGAATTCCAGGGAGATTCCAGACTAAGGAGAAAGGTCAGAGATGGCAGAAAAGGGTGGGTGGAGCCAAGTGCAATGCAGATAAGGGGGAGGGAAGAAAGAGACCAGACTGTGAGCAAACTTTAAACCACAGTAAAGATCTGGGGTTTAACTTTACATACTTTGAGTTTAATGTAGTGAAATGTACCCCTCAGGGGGCCGCGTGGACAAAGCCCCGGAGGGGAATTGTGGTAGGAGTTTGAATTGACTCTCTCAAGACTGTGCTACTCTACCGTCTGTTTGCCAGGGTAGAAAAGCTAAGCTCACTTTCCTTGCAGATTTACTTGAGAGTAAGATACTGGATACAAAGAAGCTTCGGTCCACTAGACACTTGACCTGGAAGGAGGAGATGGAATGCACGCTATTCCCTGTGGCTCCTGATCGGCTCATCCAACAAATTGTGGACTTTTTGCAGAAGGTTCTCAACTTGAAGTCTTCTGAGTTTCAAGAAGAGTAAAAGCAGAGAGAACGTCCTGACCTGATATCAAATCCCTGAGTCAGAGTCCAGCGCCTGCAGCTCTGGTGTCAGAGGCTTGGGAGGGGGCAGGGCCCTTCCCAGGCCTCTAAAAGCAAAGCTGCACCCGCGTGACCTCAGCAATCCTCGCTCCAGTCGCAGGGAAGTTTAGTATCATCCTGGTGAGCTCGCGAGAGGCACAAGTTAATGTCTGCTTGCAGCGTAAACACAGTGAAAGATTGAACCGAGTCCCAGTCTCAGATAAAGTTTAATCCTGGCCTGATCCACAGAGGTAAGACTCTAGGGTATAAATCAGTTCACAGAGGTTCGCCCCGTGGAGATCAGTGGGCCAGACAGTTCTGCCTCCTCTCAGTCAGGCTTAGCTGTGGTTGCTCCTACCAGAGGGAGCTCATTCTTAGGGTCACTAATTTTGCTGTCAGAGTAGAACAGTTCTTTAGAGAAGTGGGAGACAATAGGGGGGCTATTGAATTGTTAATAGCCAAAGCTCAGAGCAACAGAGGAATAAATGTGCCAGCCAGGTAAGTTATCTGGGAACTATATCATCTACTATACACAGCAGTGTGGAGTGAATGACACAGTGTAGAATTTATACAGTAAGTTTGTTTCTATTTATATAAAGCTAAAAGTAATCATACTGGGAACACATCTGGATCAGAGGTCATCCATGACTCATACATCTGTAGAGAAAGAGGCTACTTAACCCAACATTTACATTAGTTATTACCTCTTGTTTGTTGCTAGTGAGAAGGGCAGTTCTGAAAATACTCACGTTCTTATCCTCTGTGGGGGATACAAAGATGTTTATTTTGTTATAATCCTTTAAGCTGTATAAATACTTTACATACAGGAGCCCATCCTTACTCCCCTGGACTGCAATTCAGGCCTGGCAAGTGTCAGGAGAAATCGATCCACTCTGATGTGTTGACAAATGTGACTGAGATATGAGGAGTAGAACTCATTGAACTTTCAACAGAGACACAGGGCACTAACATTCACCCCTAGGTAGGAATGCAGATTCAAAGACAAGGAATTAAGGATTTCATTCCGAGACTTAAAAGGCAACAAAACCAACGTCAACATCAAAAACGATTGCCCCAATTCCCTCAGTGAGTTGGAAGGCAGAGTGCATGTAATATTTTTTAAAGCATAGATATGATATGTAAAAATTTGTTTAAAACAAGTTGTTAGCTAGCTAGCATAGCTATAGTTGTAAACGATTTTCTGAGTGAACTGTATTTTTTGTTTATCTCATGGTCATGTATCACAGTTGTCTGTTGTGACAAATGAACGTTTCTACTTTGAATGCACATATACGTGAGGGGCTTTAAATAACTCATTTGTGTTTCTCTTTTTCCTACAGCTCCAATCACAGCTCAATATTCTCTGTTCAAATCCACATGAATTTTGATATATACAATTCAGTGAATGCTAAACCTTCAGCTTATCTTCAATAATTAGAAATGTGAAATTAATGTGTATTCCTGAAAATCAGACATTATTTCCTATTGATCTTTTAGACTGTTTCATTTAATGTTATAATTCATTGTCTTCAAAGTAAAAAAAAAACAAAAAAAAACTTTAAAAAATGCAATTTACACCGTGACCTAGGACATATAAATACATAGAGAGACACAAATAAACATAGTAGAAACACAAGCTTCATAAAGCACTTCTTGGCTTTAGTACATGAGATACACTGTGGTATTTATTAGTGCACTTTCTGTTTTATAATCTTTTATACTCAGGAAAAACTAAATTATGAACGTCAAATTTACTGTTTCTAAAACATTAATTTGCCCTGGCCAGTTTGGCTTAGCGGTTGGAGCGTCGGCCTGCGGTACAGAGAGACCCGGGTTCGGTACGAGGGCACATACCTCGGTTGCAGTTTGTTCCCGGCCCTGGTTGGTCGTGAGGGAGGCAGCCACTCGATGTGTCCCTTCACATCGATGTTTCTCTCTCTCTCTCTTCCTCTCTCTCCCTCCCGCTCTATCTGAACAAAAAATGGAAAAATGTCCTCGGGTGAGGATAAAAAAAAAATAAAATAAAATAAAACATTAATTTAATAAATACCAAAAATGAGAATATTTCTAAGTGAAATAGACTTATCAACTGTGTTCGCAGTTTTATTATCAACTGCAATTGTTCATCCAAAGGGTGGACAGATGGCTATTTCTTTGAAGAAAGAGGCCTTTGTCTTTCTTTGTAAAGCATATCATTGCCCTTCTGAGTAGGTTGACATACTGGGCCCTAATTAACGAATGGGTAATGGTTAGTCTACATACATAGTAGCAGGCTTTAGTGAAATTCCTATGTAACAGTAAACAAAGATTATACAAAAAATATTTCTTATTCCTTTCAGAATAACAAAAACAAAACGTGTCTTCTGGATCAACTTGCAGAACATAGAAGCACATTCTGTGTCATTATTTGAGAATCCTATCCTTGTCTGCAGATAGGAGCCCCTTCTACCGACCATGGTCATCTTATTTAACATGTCCAATTCTACCTTTTGCATTAATTTATACTTAACGTTAAGGATATTAAGCAAAGAAGATGGGGGCTCCCAAATGAGTTAGAAAAAATAGTTTTACAGCTGTATTAAAATAAGTGCATTATCTTTCAATGGGTTTATGAGTCATTATATTGGCTTAACTATCACACACTGATACACACCATACTCAGCATATACAAACACATTACAACAAACATTCCTTCTGATCTGTGACATCTTTGCCTTCTTACCTTAGCAACTAGACCTGTGCCTGGAATGTACCATGTACTTGATAAATAGTTTAAACAAACTGAATCACCTTATATAATCATATTTTTATAAAGTATAACATGTATTAAATGTTATATTGACCAAGAGGAAGTCGCTTTGCAAGAAAGCAAAAGTTTGAGAAAGAAGCAATGCTATTTGAATGAGTTATTGATGAATTGCTCCAAGATAGCAGAAAAGCATTTATATATTGTAGCTAGTTTAAAGACAGGTGACCTTTTAAGAGATTAGTTAACCTTTCGGCAATTTTGGAGAGTTACTGTTTGGAAAGATAAAGGTCAGAGTAGCACTCAGAATGCAGTTATTGTCTTTTGTTTGTTGCTTTGCCTTTAATTTCCAATAAATTAATTCAAACTGTAGAGTCTGTTCAGAAGTAGATTTCCCTTTTAAAATAAAAGGATGATATTGGTTGAAATTATTTTTCAGGTATTGGATATGAATAATCAAAACATTAAAACCCGAACTCATAAATTATTTGTAAATTTCACCTTTCATCTCATTCCGTGCTAAAAGTTACTAAAACCAAAATGTGGTTAAAGAAAAATGTGATATTTATTTTTTTCTCTTAAGTAAAGTTCATTTCATTTTTTATTTCTCACCCCCAATTTTTTTAGACTTGGTCATTCTAATTACCTTCCCCTAAGGCCCTGCAGTCATAAACTCAGTGTTTACATATTTCCTTGGATGTGTTAACACCTAAAGGAAAATTGAATTGAGTGTTTAGAAAACAGTAGTATAAAACAGCATTTTGTTCCAGGCTTTCAAATACTCGAAATTTGTTCAGAGGAAATAACCTAAAAATACGTTAACATTTATAGATTTTGGTCAGGTTGTGATAAGCAAAGGATCATTAACCTGACCTACATACTCTCTTTCTTCTTTGTAGTTTCCTACATTCATATTTTAAAATGCATACAAATCGCTTTTTGACCTGTTCATTTAGAAAGAAACTACCCTCTAGTTTGGAAATAAAGAAAATGGGTTTTTCTGCTAGATTTGATGATATTTACAAAGAGGTCAAGCCAATTTTATATTACCTGGACATATAACTTAGTTTCTAATGTTTTATTCATATTTGACCATGAAACAAATATAGATAATACAGTGCCCAGACTTAGGAGAACATAAAAAACAAAGGATAAAATTATATTGTAGCAACCATGGTTCTATTTGAATGAACTAGCACTATTTTGATGATGGCGGTGAATAAACAGATAGAATTTTGATTTATTAAAAAATATATCAGGCCCTGGCCGGTTTGGCTCAGCGGTTAGAGCGTCCACCTGCGGTCCGGAGAGACCCGGGTTCGGTTCCCGCTAAGGGCATGTACCTCGGTTGCAGTTTGTCCCCGGCCCTGGTTGGTCGTGCGGGTGGCAGCCACTCGATGTGTCCCTTTCACATCGATGTCTCCCTCTCTCTCTCTTCCTCTCTCTCCCTCCCACTCTGTCTGTACAAAAAATGGAAAAATGTCCTCGGATGAGGATAAAAAAAATAAAATAAAATAAAAAATATATCAGTATTTTTACAATAAATTTTACTTTAAATGATAATTATTCTCTACCAGCTCTCACCATTTCAACATCAGTATAATCTTTTTTTTTTTATCCTCATCCGAGGACATTTTTCCATTTTTTGTTCAGATAGAGTGGGAGGGGGAGAGAGAGAGAAACATCGACATGAAAGAGACATATTGCGTGACTGCCACCTGCACAACCCAACCAGGACCAGGGACAAACTGCAACCCAGGTATGTGCCCTTAGCAGGAACCGAACCCGGGTCTGTCTGGACCGCAGGCCGACGCTCTAACCGCTGAGCCAAACCGGTCAGGGCCATCAGTATAATCTTAAAAATAAAGTTTAATCTTATTAACTTTATTGCTTTGGATGGTGGAACGGCATTAGAAATATGGGCACAATCCTCATTGCTACCAAATTCTCTAAGAGGACTCTATTGAGGGCAACCACCAAATGCAAACTCTCTCTCATGCTAAAGTCAGAAGATAGCTTCCGGCTTGGCAACCAGATTCCCTCATCTCACTATTGTCCCCTTTCTGAGTGAGTGCATTTGTGCTACGGGTCAAGCTGACTGGTGGAGTTCCTGAAATGACATCACATTCTAGGCCATTGAATAGAAGAACGGACAGAGGAAAATGGCGAGTGGAGCCCACCATATACTATGCGTGTGCATTGAACTTAATTTGTTGTTTTGTTTCTGGTTTTGAATATTTCTAACTATTTGTAATGTTAAAAATATTTTATAATTTTCTTCAGAGTCTTCTGAAGAATAAAAAAACCTCTTTTTTTAAGTTTAGTATAAAATTCATTGTATCTTGCTATTACTTTATGGGTCCACTGGACCCTCTATCTTCAGATACCTTATGGGTTCATAACTTAGTTTTACTGTCTTGAAATGTTTTGCTGTTATCATAGGAATTATCTCATCATTTATCAGTTATTTCAAACCATGCTAAGAAAAGACTATAAAGATGTGAAAAAAAATGCTTACTAATATCGACAAACTTCAGTGTTCTTATTCAATTGCTCCAGGTATCACACTATTTCTAGAAGGTACAAAGGTAGCTGATAATCCGCTTTTCACTTTCACTGAACACAATTGGGAATTCAGAGGTTTTTGTTTTCCATCTATAATGACAGAGCAATGAAAGTTGGTAAGGTTAGATGTTTTGCAATTACCTGTATTTGAAGATGAATGCAAAGGAGGTGTAATTGTGCTACCGTGTCTGCTAATCATCACATGGGGCAAATGAGCATCTGAAATGGTATAATGGAAGTTGAGGATATTTTTACCCCAGAAGATGTCACTGAACAATTTATATATTTCCTTGTCCAGAACTTAGTTACATCTCCACGTGAGAGGGTTGCCCGGAATTGTGATTTTATTTTGAATTACTAGCTTAGCTAAAATACTTAAGGTTTTTATTTCTAAAGCAGGATGGGAGAGTAGATACTGGGGTAGACATACACAAGTTTCCGCCAAATGGTCTGTTCACATTTTTTCCCTTTAATTTTGGATTAGCACCTTTGACAAAAATGCTTCAATACTTATTCTTTATCGCTATGATTTAAACAGAAATCCAAAATTTAGTACTCTTATATGGGGAAGAAAAAACTGCTTTTTAGTTTTTATACATTCTCTAAATACTTACTCTAAAATACTCCCTCTTCCTCCTAGTTTTTGGAGTAGGGCATTCTTAAACTTTTCAGTTAAGGCATCTTGAGCTATGATGATTTGAGGAAGTTTTTCTCTATTTTAATTAGTCTCTATATAACCAGTCTCCTTTTTCTTTTCCCTGTCCCAGAAGGCACTTGGGTTGAGATACAGTTTCTGGAACCCCTGGATGCAGGTATAGACTCCATAATATAACAGTGTTTTTTTTGTCCTTGAGTTGGTTGGACTCAACTGCATGATTGTTGGCTTCAGTGGTCTCCAAATCACTTACACTTGTATCTGTCAAGATGACCACTGATGAAATTTTCCATCCTTCTGTTGGGTGAGCGCCCAGTGCTTCTCCCTGCCAAACCTCGTTTTAATCGCACAAACTCAGCAGATTCTTCTTGAGTTTCAGCCATGTCCTCTACCTGGATCCTGGCTTAGGCTGTTCATCCATCATCACCCTCTAAGGCAAGGTCATCTCTCCCTTGCATGATAAACCTATGGACCTCAGCTTAGCCTAAGGCATGCTGGGAATTTGAGGATCATTTTCCTGATGAATAGAATTTGCAAGAGCCTCTGAAATATTACTCTGGTCTTCTTTCAGCCTGATACACCATGCTGTCATTTTTAGTTTATTTTAACCCCTCTGTCTTATTGTGGGAATGCCTGCTTAGTGAGCACCTCCCAAAATTTCAAAAATGGATCAGGGCACAATCCCTAGCCTTTCTATTCAAATTACATAATATCTCACTTTCTAAGATTTTTGTCATAGAGGATAGGAATCAGAACACAATTGTTTTAATTATATGACTTCCCTACAACTATCCCCCCTCTCTCCCTCTCCTAGAAATAAAATTGCTCTAATTTACTTTTTCTTTGTATCTACTACAGACATTCTCTGTTCATCGTAGCCTTCTCCTTCCTCCAGTTGAATTTGTCTTTCTCATTCCTTGTAATTAAAAAAATACGTATATTGAGAGGCATGTGGTAAAACCATGACTAGAAAACTGAAATGAATACTTGAGAATACTTAAACCTCATTATGAAATTACCTATAATTTTACTCATCAGATTCCAAACAACTAAGGGAAAATAAGATTTTTATTGGAGGATCTATATTCTAAGTAATTGCTAGATGCTCTTCAATGTACAAAAGTTTAAGACACGGTCTCTGACCCCAAGTCTCAAATGGCCCAATAGTCACAGAAAGAATAAATAGGCAATCACAGATGGCATGTGGCATGTCAACTGAATTTCACAGGAGCTGAACAGAAGAGCTAATGATGTCTGACTGACAGGGAGCAGGTAGCCCAAAGATGTTGAGATTCAAAAAAAGTCTTAAATACGTGTTCATTTAGTTAAATATAGAGTAGTATCGAGGGTTATTTGGATGGGATTGTGATTGTAATGAACAACCAGTGTTTATTCTATTAAAAGTCTCTCATCAGGCACATACGAGAAAATGGTATTTAAATGATCTCATTTGGTCCTGAAGGTTTTGAGACTGGGTGACACTGGATCCTGGCTTAGGCTGTTCATCCATCATCACCCTCTAAGGCAAGGTCATCTCTCCCTTGCATGATAAACCTATGGACCTCAGCTTAGCCTAAGGCATGCTGGGAATTTGAGGATCATTTTCCTGATGAATAGAATTTGCAAGAACCTCTGAAATACTACTCTGGTCCTCTCTCAGCCTGAGACACCATGCTGTCAGTGGTTCTTCAACAGTGGTGTTGAAGAACACTGTGATGGCAGGGATCTGAAGGGTGGACGGAAATAAGGAGTGATGTGACATACACACTTAAAAGGAATATCTAAGCATGGGTAGCAAGGACTGGAATTGGAGCAGAGCAGAAGTCTCTGGATGCTGTGACTGATGAAGTGCATGGAGAAGGGTGACAGCATCCATCAAAGCTGTAACTGAAACTCATGCACTTGTTCTAGTTATCTGACCCTGGGGAATTTCTTTAATCTTTCTTTTTTTCTTCAAAAATAGAGAATCTAAATAACCAACTAACAGATCCATTGGAATGATTAAGAAATATTTAATGATGCTGTATAAGCACAGCACCAAGAAAATTACAGAATGTTTCAAGTATTGATACCATGAGGGGATTCAATGGAAATAGAAAAAGGAATAAATTTGTGGATCTAAATTGAGGCACCATGAGAAGACCAATATTATCATGAGTCATGAAGTGTAAACCAACTTTCTTTTTTTCTACTTTATTGATTTCAGAGAGAGAAAAAGGGAGAAGGAGAGAGAAACATCAAAGAGAGAACATTGATTAGCCGCCTCCTGCATGCCCCCCACTGGGGATTGGGCCCACAACCTGGGCATGTGTCCTGACCAGGAATAGAACCAGTGACCTCCTGGTGCATGGATCGACATTCAGCCACTGAGGCACACTGTCCGGGTCCAACTTCTGAGACAGAAGTGGGCACACTGACAGCCCAAATATCTATTCCTCTACTCCGGGCTAAATCCCAGAGCAGTGATGGATGAGGGAGGCACTGAGACCTGGCAAGCCTGCCACTGGCCCTCACGCTCCTCGAGAACCCCCGTGGCTGTGGGCTGTCTGACTGTGGAACTCCACCGAGTGCCAGAAGTTCAGTTCGCCCAAGGATGACAGTAGGCTGCCAGACGACGGGAGCTCGGACAGCAGGAGAGTAAGAAGAACGTAGCTTTAATAAAAAGCTTTAAGTGGATATATTGACTAATTCTACTTCATTCTAGATCACTTCACACTGAAATAGCCTTGGTTCCTCCCTGGCTATATTGACATTGTTATGCACCTTTACAAAATACCCCTAGAAAAATGTTATAAGTTTATCTTTGCCTTTATATGTTATAAGTTACTATAAAATCCAGAAACCCTTGCGAAAGGCCATCTGCAGTTTCTATTTGATAGAAACAGCACTCCCCCTGAAGCTGGAAGTTTCTCCCAAACATGTGGTTCAAACAGGAGTTTTCCTTTCTTAGAATCCTCTGTCTTGGAAGTAAGGACTTGATCTAAACTGAGGGAGTCATTATGCCCTCCCTGATCTGCATCTGACTCAAACTGGGCAAATCGGATCCCTTTCCTAGGAGAGTGGTCTGTACTCCTTTCTGGTAGCAGAGACAGGAGGTGCTGCAGCTTGTGGTGGTCAGGTCCCTGCCCTCTTGAAGAACCTGGTTTGCGTACAAAGAAGGAGCATCCAGAAATGACAGACAAAGGAGAGTAGAGAAAGGAAAAGGAGATGGAAGAGAGGGAGAGAGATGAGGAAGAGGAAGAAAGATGACCGGAGGGAGGGAGGGAGAGAGGAAAAGAGAAAATAAGAGATGGGGGATGATTCTGCAAAATTTCCGATTTGCTTAAGAATGCATCGAGTTAGTTTTATCCTACTTGTAGTTGAATCAAAGAGTTTTCACAATTACATCTCAGTTTTCCGGAATTTATATTGATATTCCCATAGTGCTCATGATGAGTTTTAAGTGGCAGTTTAGCTGTGAGAGATTTATATACCATTTTTCCTTTACAAATTAAAGTCATACTTTAGTCACAAAGAGTTACTAAGCATGGGTATCACATGTTTTTACTTTTATAAAAATTCAGTTTTGTGTGAATAAAGAACTCTTCACCTCATGTCATTGACCTGGGATCTGCATTGGAAAACAAATCGGAATAAAGATATTCCTGAGATTTTTTTCTCTTGCTTTATAAATCACAACCTATGTAGATATTTTCTAACTGTAGTTTTTACATGCTTGTGCCTTATATTCTAACTTCTCAATTGCACGTTAGCAAGGTAATTTAGCTTATGTGTTTATACAGACTATCCTCATTTCATTTCTAAGATTTTCAAATTAAACAGTGTTCTGTTCTAATGAATCATGCAGTAAAATAAAATATTAACCTGCATATCAACCACACTGAATTAGTAAATGTAACAGAAAAATTAGCACACATATTGCTTGTTGTAATATTTTGTCAGCTCTGTTCAATTAAATACTTGATTACAACACTTAAAATAACAAAGTTTTAAAATGGTAAAATGCTGCAGTATAACCAGGGAAAAGATATCAAATCAGGTGTTTCCTATTTTTCTACTATAATTGTAATTTCATCGCATGGGATGTCTTTTCTTCCAGTGACTTGTGTCTAGTTTAACACTTATTAAGAACCAACAATAGAAAAAAAGAAAAAGTGAAAACCTGCCTTTAACTTTCACATATTAAAAAATGTCATTGGTGGTGCCTCCTAGCGTGAGGAAGGTGAAAATATGTTTATTTCATCAAAAGGGATACTCTTGTTATTAAGGATGAATTAACCTTACAAATGAAGCACAAGTTGATAACTCAGCTAAGTACTTCTTGTTTGATTCAGACATCGCTTTCTTACTTCGTGCCCCAGCTACATTCCCCCTATCCTCACCCCCTCTGCTGTCTCCATCCCCTCCTCCTTCTGAGTGGTGTTGGCGGTGTCCACTCTGCAGGAGAAGGGGAAAAGTAAATAAAAAAATGCAAAACAAGGCAAGTTCTCTCATAGGAATATGGACTTGGTCCTAAGATTGCATATATTTACATATGAAATGTTCCAAATTGAGTGTCTTGGAGGTCAGCAAAGATGACCCCAAGGAATAAAATCTTAAACGGATGGGTGGTTACCGTATATCGAGAAAAGGACGTGAGGATGAGGAGAAAATATTTCCAGGAAAGAAAACAGCCTTCTCGAGGTAAAGAGGTCAGCTAGAAATCACAAGGCACTTTATTCGTACCAAAAATAATTCGGAAATGTGCATAAGCTGGTTCTTGATCATGAAACACTTGTAAATCCATGTTAAGAATTTTGACTTAAATCAGAACAATGTAAGGGTTTAAAGAAGAGATTGGTATGGTCAGACTTGACGTTTATAAAAACTCTGGCAACTAAGTAAAAGGATGGATTGAAAGTGGGTTTGAGATAACTAGTAGGTCCAGGGAGACCAGTATGGGGCTGTTGCTATAATGCAGGTGAGATAGTGACAAGAGACGCTGAGAAAATTAGATAACATCGGGAGAAATTGGAGAGGTAAAACTGATAGAAATTAATAGCTGTGCTAGGAGTTAAGCGCATAGAGACAAGCCTTCCAAATTTTATACCTTAAACAGCAACACTCTGTTCTGTCGCAAGGAACATAGGCTTTGAAGGTAAAACGATCCATAAATGAAATGTGTATGGGGACTGACAGTAGACATCTGGACATTTAGACAGAAAATAAACATTTTGTAGAGTATAGAGAAACCAAACACCCAATGTATGCATAATACTATAGGGCCGATATTAAGACAAAATAGGAGGGTTCAGAAATACCCTCACTAACGATTTCATCACATTCTGTTTCTCTCTATATATGAAAAATTTACATTGATTTGATTCTAGAGTTAAGTTTGAAATTCAATGCCTATTATTAATTCGTGTCAAGTTAACAAGTGGAATTCAAAGCCACTTTAGGACATGAGTAGGAAAACAAAGGAATTGTAGAGCTAAGCACTCAAATTGAAGTCTTATCATGGAACAAGTGAAGCAATCACTGCAGGTCTGTCTGAGTACACAATAAATCCGACCAATGGCACTGGAAAGAAATGTGGTCAGAGAATGTTCGAGTTAAAGGAGGCACGCTGGGGACTCCGTCGACCTTTCTATCCGCTCCCACAATCCCCACAGAATCCTGACAAATGGCTGGCCAGTTTGTATTCTATTTCTGGGAAATAAGATCTACTACAACCAAGACTGTCTCTTGATTGTAAAGTAGAAATCCCATCTAAAAACAAAGTGAAAGCAAATTTGGTGAAACTAGTTTTTGAGAAGCTCATGTTGACTAATGAATCAACTAGAGGGAAGCACTAAAATTACTATGAAATAGGGAAGAGAGAAAATACAAATTCCCAACACTTAATATGGACTCCTCTTGAGAATACAAATGTGGTTCCAACAATATTATTTGAGATGAATAGTGCAATACTAGATTTCATGATTACATTTAACCTAGTCCATGAAGAATTTTGAATATTTGTTATGTAATATAATATAGAGTATTAAATATTGGGTCATCATAGAACTCAATGTAATAAGTAAGAACTCCATAATATGCCTAAATTTGTGTTAATATATGCATGTTTAAATAAATTCACAAATTGGAAACTTTCAATAAACTGTTTTGGTAATTAATTTAATATAAAATGATATCATTGGACAATATTTAAGAGAATTTGCTTATTAAATTACAAAATCATTATAAAATATGCCTTCCTTAGAAGGCAATTTTTGTAACCATTAGATGGTATTATAATGCTTTTTCATAAACAAATATATGTTAGTGTAACTATTTAAAGAAAAATGATTTGACCTGTTTCCTGCTGCTATATTTTATATGCATCTGGCTTTGAGAGGGCTGGGAATATACAGTCATGCACCACATAAGGATGTTTTAGTCAACCTTGCTACATACATCCAGTGGTCCCTTAAGATTATAATGGAGTTAAAAAATTCCTACTGTCTAGTGACCTCAGAGGTGACATGAAGTCATAGCCATTGTGAAGCCATAGCTGTCCTGAATTTATGGCTGGCCTGACATGGTAGACACTGTGATGTTGTAGCCCCCGTGAAGTCATAGCCATTGTGAAGTCCTAGTTGTCCTGATGTTGCAGTCATGCTGAAGTCAGAGATGCCATTGTGATGTCATAACCCTCACGAAGCCGAAGTTGTTGTGAAGGCAGATCTGTCCTGATGTCGCAGTTGTTTTAACATCATTGTATTTCTCTCATGCGTGTGGTGATACTGGGTAAACAAACCTACTGGGCTGCCGGGAGTGAGCAAGTATAGCTCACACACTGGTGGTCAGTTGCACCATCCAGGGTTATGGAAGTGCACTCTGCGATGTTTCACCAGTGATGAAGTTGCCTAAGGACACGTTTCTCAAATGTAGCCCTGTCCAACGGTGCACCTGCTGCACAACTGAAGTGTTGAAATCCATAACTTTACATATTTTATAATGTGTTGGCCATAAACACAAAGGTTTAAAAGCCTTGCATATTTATATTAAAGTGGTAAACTGTGTAAAAACAGAAGTAGTTTTTTTTTTACAACACACATAATTTGTTCATGGTTTTCAGTTTAGATATACACTATAATTTATTGGTCACTATAAACAATACTATACATGAAAAGAAAATATAATTAAAATTTTTCACTTGCTCTACATTACCTTCTTATCTGTCTGGCATCAATATTTCAACTTCCCTTCTCACATCTAGACAATACAGACAGTAGAATACACTTGTTGGGGTGGAGAACAGGGAACTGTATGGGTTCAGTACATAATTTAAATAATGACAGTGAATAAAGCATTTTGTTCAGGTAATGCTGGAAAATGTTCAGCTATTAAAAAATTTAAACCAAAATAACTTCTCATTTTGGTAGGGAGCCATGCTTCATGGCCACTTTGGCAATGACTGTGAGTATGTCTTTAATTAGCTTTTAAAAGTTGGATCAGCAATATATAATTAAAAATTTATGGCATATGGAGGTTGTTAGAAAAATAAATTATTTTTACATATTATATATTTCATATTTAATAGAAATGAGAGCAATATCCTTAATAGGAGGCTGTCCTGCTTTTACCGTTTATATGGTTGGACTCTTATTAATCCAATAGATTTTTAGTTTTTCAGTTTTAATATACTCATAGGTTACAGAATTTTTACTTAACACATATCTATTTCCTGGCCTAGGTTAATCCACCTAGTTTAACCTTATAAAATAGATGCTACTTTTGCATCTTCATTTTACATGTGAAGGAACTAGAAATCAGAGAGTTTAAGTATTTTGTCCAAGGCCACAGAGCTATAAAATGAAACACAAGACTTCAAGCATAGTTTTTTAAAAATTTATATCCAGTACTATTTCCATAATAAGTTTACTCCTTTGGTGAGTAATCAATTTTTGTGAAAGTCATATTAAAATAAGAATGCAAAATTATTAATTTGATAAATTATAATATAAATATATTGGTAGCTAATTAGTTTTTTATTTCCCTAGTAAAGACTTGCTTTTTTTTAATAAATATAAAGACTCTGGAGTATTAAGTTTCAAGTGATGTTTCATGAGACTGTTAGTAAGGTGAATGTTCATTTATTCATTACAGTGTTGTTAGTGCCAAGTCAGGCCCATGTATTGTGCACTGTAGTAAATAAATTGCTATAATGTTTCAGGTGGCTTGAATTTCTTTTCAACTTACAATTTTTACAGTAATAATTTAAATGCATATTGGTCAAAATTCATCATTCTCTTAACCTCTGTAGAACTCTAAAACACATGGTTGAATGGTTGAGAACATTCCCCCAGTTGTGATAGTTATTTGCATGTCAACTTGATGAGCTAAGAGATGTCCCAATAGCTGGTAAAACACTATTTCCGGGTGTGTTTCTGAAGGTGTTTTCAGAAACATTATCGTTTGAATCAACAGACTGAGTAAAAGAATCACTTTACCAATGCAGGTTGACATTTTCCAATCCCTTGATGGCCTGAAAAGAACAAAAAGATAGAGGAAGGGCAAATTTTTTTTCTGGTTGACCTGGAACATTCTTCTTCTGCCCTTGGATATAGACTGCCCTGATTCTTAAGCCTTCTGATTTAGGCTGACTTTACAACACTGGTTTTCCAGTTTGCAGATGGTAAATCATGGAAGTTCTCAACCTCCATAACTGTGAGTCAATTTCTATAATAATTTTTCTATCTAGCATCTATCTATCCATCTATCTATCCATCTATCTACCTACCTACCTACCTACCTATCAATCTATCATCTATCTATCTATGAGCTACCTATCCTGTTGATTATGTTTCTCTGGAGAACCCTGGCTGATATACCAACCCTTACAATCTTGTTTTTCTTTTGTGCTTTTAAACTTCTTATTGTTCACAAAATTATTTATTGGTGCATAATACTTGATTGGGTTATTAATCTTCCATGAATTAGATTTCATTGTTTAGCTCTCCATTTTGGATTTAAAGACAATTAAAATTTCCCAAATATTTATTATATTTATAAAATATTTATTAGTAGTTATTTAATAAAGAAGTCCAAAGAGTTGCTTAAAAAATTTTGTATCCCTCTTGTAGAAACTAAATACAATCTTCATCATAATATATATTAAAATAGAGCTCAAGAATATTGAGGTTCCCTTCTTTTCTTTAATTTTACAATGTTTTATAAGTCTTAATAGTTTATAGTTAAACATTGCAGAACAAATATCCCACAAACAAAATGTTCTAAAATAATTTTTATTTAGCATGTTTTGAATATTTTGTATAGTTTCCATTATTGAAATCAGTACATTTTAAATTTTTATTTATTGATTGATTTGAGAGAGAGTGAGAGAAACATCAATGTTTTGTTCCAGTTATTTATACATTCACTGGTTGATTCTTGTATGTGCCTTGACTGGGGATCGAACCTGCAACCTTGGCGTATTGGGACAATACTCTAACCAAGTGAGCTATCCAGCCAGGGCTCAATAATATTTTGAATTAGTAAAACTTACATAGAAATTATACTAAACTTGCTAAAATATTTCATAAGAGTACATTACCTTGACATATTTTGTTTGAATATTCCAATTTGATATTATATAAAATTATATAAAATTCCTAATTAATCAGAAGTTAGATTCATTACCATTTTTAGATTCCATCATGTACTCATTAAAATCTATTCTAAATTGCATCTCCAGATCAAACATTTTCCTTGAAATCTAGACAAGAAAAAGATTAAGCAAGTACAAGTGAAAAGTCTAATTAGTGTATTTTACCTTCATCACCAAACATCAGTAGAGAAGTGATCAAAACCTTTTAATGGTCAGAAGTGGGCAAATTTGTGGGCATTAGTTTTCATCTAAAATAACTCTTTTTTGCATTATTTCTGAAGGTCAGTTTTTTGGCCTTGTTTGAAAGAGGTTCAAAACTGTTAGAGTTAAAAGGAAATTATGGAATGATATTTTTAAAGCCCTATTTTATTCATACATTTTTCATAATTTGAAGTATAAGAAATAACTTCAAAAATGGGAAAAATTCTACAAAATTATTAGAAAGAAATAATCTGAACTCAACTGCAAAATTAATCGAGAATATGTCTATATGATTATTTTTTATGTTAACACATTGTTTTTTAAAGCAGAATAATTTAAATTAATATTGATTAAAAGAGAATTCAGGCGTTTCCTTTATATAAATTTGCTCACATAATTATCATAGTACTCATATTTTTTAAATTTATAAATGAGAAAATTGAGGCAAAGTATAGTTACAGCACTGTCAACGCCAGGATTTAAACATATGTTGGTGTAAAGTCGTTCTATCACTACATTGTCAGGTGGCTACCTCATGTTGAACTTGATTGCACAGAAAAGAGAAACACTATAACAGTTACAAGGAGTGAATGAATTTATAAGATTTACTCACCATTTGTGACTGGTCAAACAAGTCTATTTCTTTGGAGTCAATAAGTACATGAAACCATTACTCTTGCACACACACACACACACACACACACTCCACATATCTACCTTTGGTCCATTAATTTATATCAGGTTTATGTTTACATGTGTGTGTGTATAAGTAAATATATATAGTTTATATATGTTTTATTTATATTTATTTACATATATATATATAGTGTGTGTGTGTGTGTGTGTAAAATTTACAAGTATAAAAAATGGTTTATACCTAGGAGTTGCTTAGGCATGTCCGAGCAGACACCTTAAAAGCATTTTCTAAAAGAATTGTACCAATTCACACTCTCACAACAGTGTATATGTTGCTTTATATGTCACCAACACTTGATATTTTTCACCTTGTTCATTTTAGTGACTTTGGTAAAGAGAGTTGTGTCATCTGTGGTTTTCACTTGTATTCCCCAAAGACTAATTTGGCTGAGTATCTCGTGTTTATTGACAGTACAGTTATCTTCTGTTATTAAGAAGCTTTTGTCCATTTATTTCTATTAGGCCTGTTCCTTTTTCATGAGTGTTTTCTTCATATTCTTTATACAAGTTTTTAAGTAAATATATAAATAGTAAATTATGGACTGATTTCTAAGTATTTTTAGGAAAAGTGCCATGAGTCTAGGTAGGTGTTCCAACTGGCACCTTAACTGTAGTGGCACAAAGCAAGCCTTTTCTTATGCTGGCAGGAATTATGTGGGTCAAGGGTCCAGGGATAGCACAGGGTGGGTAGGTAGCTTCTCTTTGCTTGCACAGCTGGGACCTGGAACATCAGTCTCATCTTCGTAAGTGAGTCATCTTCCCTAAAATGTCTAAGGCCAGGCTCAGCTTGAACAGCTGAGGGAGCAGATTCAAGGGGAAAGGTATTCAGTTTCTTCTTTTGATAGGAGAGGTACATTACAGAAAAGCATTTGAAATACAGGACATTGTTGCAATCATCTTTGTAAAAATGCAATCTTTCATAGTACAAAAATTTTTTTAATGTGTTCTGTTTAAAATGTGCTTTGAGTTGTTCTCTAAATAAGAAGACTCATGTTTTGTGTTTTGTTTTATTTTGTTTTAAATTTATTTTATTGATTCCAGAGAGGAAGGGGGGAAGAGAGAGAGAAACACTGATGTGAGAGAGATACATAGATTGGTTGCCTCCCCTATGCGCCCGACTGAGGATTGAACCCCCACCCCAGGTATGTGCCCTGACTGGGAATCAACCCCATCACCTTCCAGTGCATTGGACAATGCTCCAACCAACTGAGCCATACCAGCCAGGGCTCATGTATTTGTTTTGTTTTAATCAATTCTGGGTCATTCTCAGTTATATTTTTTAACATAGCCTCTCAAATTTCTTCTTTTTAAAATCCAATAAGGCAAATTTAGGATCCTCTCATTTTATCATTTATTATTTGGATCACCTATTATTTGTGCTTCTTGTAAAATTATGTTGCAAATCGGAGTAATTCTCTCTTCACCCATTATCTACTTGACTGTTTAACTTAGTTCTGGATTTTTATTACTAATGATTGTATTTGTCAAGAATAGAAAGCACATTTTATTCGTTATCAAATATATTTAGATTTGTTTGATAATATCTTATTCCTAAGCCATGGGTATGACCCTACTATCTGAAGAAGTCCTGTGTAGTCTTTAAAGTTTTAATATTGTGTCTCTTCAGAGAAAAGTTCTGTTTTTAGGTGCTACTAACTTAATTCCATTTTAGGTTAATTCCTCAGTTTGGGGTTTCCCATAATATACTCCTACTTTAAAGTCGAACTCCAAAGCCACAAGTTAGGTTAGAGGTTTGAGGTTTCAGGGGCTATATTTTTTTCCCATCCAGTGTCAGTACAAACAGAAGAATTTCTAGTCATACCTATATGTGGGACTATTTTTCCGATAAATCTTCTGACTCATATCTTTGTTGTGTGTGGGTCTCAGTTTTAACCTCATAATTTTTGTAGACCCAGACATTGCTTCCAGTTCTTGGAAAAGCAGTTAAACTGTAAGCCACTTGGTTCTGATATTAGAAAATGTTTCCAAGTTAGTTGTAGTTCAGTTAGCTACACTTTACTACTCTGTTTTCCACCAGTCTCTCCTTTTGAATGCCCAGATGATGTTTTGTTTTGTTTTTGTTTGTTTTTTTGTATTTTGAATCGGGATCATTTTCAAGATGTCAAATCTGCTTAATATCAGAAGTGGAAATCCATCTGAGCCACGTTTTCCTGAATCCTTTGTAATCACACAATTTACCTGCATCATCTATGTGGGATCAAGGTGGAGCGATTTTATAAATACTATTCAAATGTCAGTGGCACAAGATTTTCTTTGAAACTTAATTTTGTATGCAAACTTTACTCACTAATTTGAGCATTTTTGAGATAAAAAAATCTTTAAAATATAAGTGTTGTTTGAATTTCTCTGAGGACTGTTTAAACATACTCCAATATGAGTCATTATGTAGTTAATGATATTATTTATTAAGAAAGATGGAATTCCATTTTAATAATCTTCATGCCTCTTATGGAACTGGTACAGCTGACATGGCTTTGTTACCATGTGTGTGGCCCACCCAGGTGACCTTCAGCAGGTCCTTTCCAGGGATGATAGCTTGTATTTAAACACCCTAGCCCTGACCCTTTCATAAATGATTGATCAATATTGCCTTGTGAGCAGCCTGCAAATTTGGTTTCTGCGCACCTGAGAGGGCATTTTTGATGGTGGAGACTTGATTCCTTCTTTAATAAACCCATTGACCTTTAGACCTGGGGCAGTACTCATTCTTTTGGTCTGATATTTCTTAGCGGGAGTTCACTAGAATTTCTTCTTTCTGTAAAATTTGAATAGATATAAATAACAGCCATTCTGAACTTGTGCTTTGTATGTGTATGAAGACATCACAGTAGTATGTCTACTAAAAACCTCTAACCATTTGCTTCTCATACGTGTGAGAGGGTGTCCTAATCTTCCTACTGCCATGACCCTTTAATACAGTTCCTCATGTCGTGGTGACCCCCAACCATAAAATTATTTTTGTTGCTACTTCAAAACCGTGATTGTGCTACTGTTATGTCTTAGGCGACCCCTGTGAAAGGGTCGTTCGACCCCCAAAGGGGTCGCGACCCACAGGTTGAGAACCGGTGTTAGGAGACCGTTACCTTTTCTGAAATGATTAGGAAAAATAAGTGAAAATTATGGAGCTTACTTTGCAAGAGAAGGATCATATTTTAATAACTATGATTATTAAAAATGGAGTAAGTAGTGAGAGAATAAGATCCCTGGCATTCAGTATATTAAACATGTTTAATAACAGTTGTTCTTTGTAAATGAGATCTATGCATTTAGCCAGAGTTAGACTTAAAAATAGTTCTATTCTGAGTCAGGGCCTAACCTTGTAATATGTGGTGAGCCGGCTACCGGCCCTAACAGAAAGCCATAGTCCTTAGCCGCTGAAAACCATACGCATGCATTGTCTCACACAGAAATGTTCGCCCTTTCTCTGCTACTCTCGCACTTCCGAAAGTAAACCTTCTCTGACTTTTAACTTCATCTTATTTTTAATATTGAAATGGAATCATATAGTACGTTACTCTTTTATGTGTGTCTCTAACCATTTGAGTTATTTGCTCCCAGATTTTGCCATAATTTACATGTAACACTGGTTCATTCATTTTAATTTTAAGCAGCAATGAGTATGGGGATATACTGCAATTCATTTATTAGTTCTGTGCTGATGGACATTTGGGTTCTTTAGTTCCCATTTTACGCTATTGGAGTTGTGCTGCTTTGAATATTCTTGGACTTTTGATATACATATATATGTACAGTTT
This sequence comes from Molossus molossus, assembly GCF_014108415.1. Classification (NCBI taxonomy): domain Eukaryota; kingdom Metazoa; phylum Chordata; class Mammalia; order Chiroptera; family Molossidae; genus Molossus; species Molossus molossus. The sequence continues at coordinate 118,037,773 of NW_023425377.1, read as the reverse complement.
TTGTGTGTGCTCAGCTTTAGTATGTACCATTAAATGAAGTTTCTTATAGCTAATAATGTTTCTAATCATAAACTGCATTTTGTCTGTTATTAGTATAATGCACCACATTTTTTACTTTGATTAATGTCAGCATAATATATACTTTAAACTTCTTTTCAAGTGTTTGCATATATATACATACATATATATATACACACAAACATACATATACATATAATTTGATATATGCCCAGTACAGTCGTCCCTTGGTATTCTTGAGATATTGGTCCCAGGACCCTTAAGGATATCAAAATCCACAGATGCTCACATCTCTTATATACAATAGCATAGTATTTGCATATAACTCATACACTTCCTTCCATATAATTTAAAGCATCGATAGATTACTAATAATTCCTACTACAAATGATTTAAAATTTTTCAATTAAAAATATTAAATAATTGTATGTAGATACACATGGATTTTAAACTAAGTGTTATAGAGCAGATCCGTCTCTCTCTCTCAAACTCCTCATTTTACCGACAAAGATAATTTTTCAAATGAGACCTAGCAAATAGATTATGTTGTGTAGTATTTATCATTGATATACACAGTACTAGATTTCAGCTCATTTTTATATAAATAATTAATTATTTACACTATAAAAAAGTCAGAATTCACCCCAAGTTGTTTTCGTGCCTCAGTCGGACCCTAGGTTTCTCTGTCATAAAGTGGGGATGTTGTTACTTATCCCATTGCTTTGTTGTAAGTTAATATATGTAAAGGGACCTAGTGATTATGGAAAATGTCTAGTTAGCAATATTATTGTAACTAGTATCATTAAAATGTGTATAGATATATTCATAGAAATAGAAATACAACTCTAACTTTATAGAAATACAAAAATACAGAAATATCACTTTATAGAAATATAATAAGAGCTTTATTTTGTGTGATATAAATGCCTCAGAAGTTGTACAGAAACTTGTGAAGACTTTCAAATTTTTTATTCGGGACCTAGGTGAAGCACTCATGTAACCTAATACACTATGTTCTAATCGCCTGTCTAGTATTTGTCTTAGGAAGGCATGGCTGTGAATTTCTTTTGGAAGTACAGTAAAATATGCTACAACAACAAGAAATATCTAGTACAAACCTGAAATTATATTTGGCAGACACCACAGCTAAACCCACAAATAGAGCTCTCTGGAAGGATCAAAGGTAACAATTAACATGCATTCTATTGCCTGGGTCATATACAAAGACTTTTACAGTTAATTTGAGGTTGTGCATACTGATTTCAAAAGGGGAGAATTAGAGCTTAGTCATTTTCTTTCTGAGAGTTTGACTTTCTTGTGTGTTCCATTGCATGGGAGGGGAACCTCTCTTTTAAAAGACGTTATAATTCATGCCCATTTCCATTGTGGATTCAAAAGTAATATTTTTATGACTAAGGTTAAAAAAACCTAAGCTCTGATGTATTTTAGTATAATAGTTTATCTGGTGAGTATTCTTAATGTTTATAAAGGGCAATTTACCTGTCACTCCAACACTACACTGGCATTCAAATTACTGCCTGTAAAGAAAATATTTAAGTATAGAAACAGCAGGAAAATGAAAGAAAAGTATGTCGTTTCCAGGTATGGTGCCATTACATTTTCTTATTAAATGGACACATATTTTTCAGAGTCAAAGGGTGTCATAATATATAATATTCCTGTTTCTTGAAGTATTTACTAAAATATTTGTAGCCCATAGATGTTGAGTTCAGTGATATGGTACAGAATGCTATCCAGATGATTACATTTAAAGCAATAGTCTTTAAGTTCATGAACATAACTGAATTTTGTAAATGTTGGTGACTCATCTTCCCCTCGATTTTGCCAACTTACTAACTTTGAAATGTAAACACAAGTACAATTATATATATTCAGTCCTTCTTCCTTCCAATTCTGTACCAAGGTGCTACTCTTTTTTATACTGGTGTTATAAATGTATCCCAACTTTATTCTGAAGCCAATCTCAGTGTAGTCTAGCTACCACGCAAGTAGAAACTTAGAATAAATAGAAGACCATTTCAGGCTGCATCTAATAACTGAAAGTGCTATGTAATCACTCAGTTGTAATTACATATAGCTCTAGAACATTTCGGGTAAGATTGAAGTAAGGTTTGATTAAGACGAAACTTCTATTTCAAATGAGTTTTGCTCATTTCTTTTGTTGAGAATTCCAATAAAGTAGTAATATTTCAAAATCAAATACATTTCTACAAGAATTCATTTGTGATATATTAGGTCATTGGAAGTTGGTGGTGGACATAACTATGCATAGTATCCATATGAAGTAATAAAAAAAAAAGGACAACATCTAAATATCTAACAACCAAAATATCGAGTAGTGTTTATTTTGGTCTATTCAGTTCGTACGTGTGCATGGTACATGTAAACCATCATTCTTTTGCAATATATAGTCCAATTTACTGAAGGCATATTTTCTTTACTATATTGTATGAATTTTACAGTTGTGTTAGTTTTGGCAACAACATCTGTGTTTTCACAGGTCAACCCATGAACAACACACTGTGATCTTAATACCTCTAGGAGGGAGCTCCTTTCCCCACTGTATAATCACTAGCATTTTGGAAGGTTGAGCAGACATTCATCCAGTGTGCAGAGCTAAGCATTTCAGGAATTTACTTGCAGCTGAAACAATTACACAGTACCATGGGGAGATGTGACAATAGAAATAATCAGTCTCTCAAGGCTATAAAGCGTTCTTTGTATGCATGGTTACAAGTCAGGGCACCAGAGAGGAACACCAGGGCGAACACACAGGGCACCTGCCATTACAGACACATAAAAGGATATGGCAATGTTTCAGCGTGATCTAGTAAATGGATGGTACAGCTATTTCATCAAGTTTAAATCTAATTGCTCTAGCCTTTGTCAGACTAATGGCAACACTGTTCCTGTTATTGCTGATTTAGAAACAAGGCTGTTGTGTCCATTATGGCAGTGCCTCAATCAAAAAGGAAATCCTGGGCTTTTATAAGATGGGTATGCAAAGTGCAGCCTGTTAGAAGACACCCAGGGATCTTCCTCCCCATTTTAATGCGTATTTGAAGCCTTTAAACTCAATGCAACACACAAGCAATGTATCGAAGCAGGAAGGTAACAAACATGTCAAAGAAAATGACACTGAACATGTAGCATTATTTTGGGAAAAGTTGGTGACATTTCATTTTTAACGAATACAGCATTCTGTCTGTGGTCCTTTCTTTTTTATATCAAATAATAGGCTCTGGAGAAATGTATCGACTTAAGGAAATTAGTAAATAAGTTTCTGATTTAATAATAGTCGACTATCTATCAAAAGGAACATAGTTTTGTAATTTGTCCCCTACTCTTTTCAATTACTTATTAATTGAACCAAACATGTATGTGTCCAACATACACCTATTGAATGAAAATTCTGTGCTGGGCAATATGATAGATGCTGTGTTCATAGTTGGGGGGGTCATACTACCACCATCATTACTGCCCTTATATGGGTTGCAATTAATTAGAAATTATTGTCAACTACTTTTTTGCAAAACATGGGGCAGGGATCGCCACAAATACATCCTTTCTTTTGTAGATGTGTGTAGAAATATCAAGAACCATTTTTGTTGTGAAAATAAGTGAGTTAATATGTTACTATTGATTAGAACTGCTTAACACAAAACATGAATCTCTGTCTATTGTTGCTGGGAAAACTGATTCCTGGAATGAAAATGGGGTGGGGAGATGTATTCCTAACATTTAAATAGGATCATCAAATTTCCCTCCCCCTTCATGCTCATGGAGAGAATCTATAAATGTGTACAGGTATGATTGCATTTATACTATTAGTATTTATTGGACATTAATAAGATTTTGTGAGTTGGCATCAATATACAATCATTTCTGCAAATTTAAGCTTCCTCAGATCTAAATAACTAACTGACTCTCGCAAGGACTCTTGGGACGTAATTCCATCTTTAAGTTGAATACTATCTGCTTTATTACTAATGGTGAAATGATCCTTAAAAAATCATGAAATTTTGTGGAAGAGGATTCAACTCTTCTGTAGAAAGATTATCGGCTCCTATGCCACATCTTATGAGTGATATTTTATTAATTAATAATAAAGCAGATAATAACTTTATAGAGAACTAATAAAATGACCATAAAGAATCATATTATAATGTATTAAATTAAAAAGTAATGCAGGCATTCTGAAATAGAAAGATATCACCATCCATTTACACATAAATATATGTTTTGTGACAGATTCAATAGTCATAGATAATATTTTCTATAATAAAATATTTTTATTATATTTGAATTCTGAGTAAGGCATTATAAGGAGTGGTTTATAAATCTTCTCTTTGTTTCATTATCTGAGACTTGGTTTCAGTATAACAAAGAATTCTTTGAAAAGCTTTATTTCATAAAATATTGCTTTTCAATAATTAATTTAATATAATATATAATAAATATATTTTGAATCTCTCATTTGTGAAATGCGAATACTAACAATGGTGGTACAAAGAAGGCGGCTCAATCAGAAGTAAATCATAATTTTAAAGAATTTACAATGTACTAAATGAGAAAAGACAAAAAGTGATAAGTATTTACCTCTTACAAAATTCTAGGTATCAAATTGTCTTGTCATCTGAAGTCTCTTGATTTTATCCAAAAGTCACCATCTTGATAAACTAACACACCATGGCTTATCTCTCTGGGATTTCTCCCTTGCATCTTTGCCTTCTAGAAATTCTGCTTCTATATCCCAACTAATGATGATAATTGTCTCTCTCCACCATTCAACATACTTAAGTTCAGTTCATTTTTAACATTATTCTAGTTCTGGCCTACACTTTTCCGACCGACTGAATCCGTATGTACTCTGGTTGTACACCATCTTCTCCAAGTTGTCTCCTCTACATCCTTTATTCTAGAAACCAGTACTTTTCACTCAGGTAATTATGTCTGTTGAGACTTTGGTGACTTCACTCACATTTGATTAAAATAACCTGTCAACAATGACCTGACAAGGAGTTCCATTTTTGTCTAAAACTTTGTCCAACCTTCTTACAGTGCTTATTTCCAGTTGGGTACCTCTTGATTTCAGAATGTATTGTGACTGATAAATTATGATTATAGGTTATGAAACCAAACAAAAGGTCTAGATGATGTGATATTAGGATTCAGAGGAAGAAAAACTTCCTTCTACTTGACAGCTTATGGAGGAGTTGACATCAGTTACATCTTGAGAGATAGTGAGGTTTGAATGTGTATAATTGGAGAATATTTCTTCATATATAAAGGCAAATATTCATTTACTGCAAACAAGATTAAATAGTGCTTTCAATGGCAGTTTTGTAAAGCAGCAGAGAAGATATTCTTGATGATAAATGGATATGAACTACACAGATTTGCTTCACACACTTGAACATATAAATAGAGCATCAACTTATATTTTTCAAGCAACAGATGAGTGTCTGCCCATCAGTTTTATTTTCAGAGAACACAGTATGCTTCCTTTTGAAATTCCTTTCTTCCTATTTGCCCAAATCTTTCTGGTTTAACTATAGAGGGGGCAAGAAAACCTAACCCAGTGGTCTCTAAGCATAATACCCATAAGTTTATGTGGAATTCTTGCTAAAAATTACCAGGCCCTTCACCAGAGTCTGATTCAGCTGCCGGTTCTGATGCCGATAGCTACTGGGTCACACATGACAATATGCTGAACTCTCTGGTGCCCTACAATTGCTGTTGAAGCTCAGTCCTGCACTGTCCCAAGGAGTTTTTCACATCAGTGCCTTTATAATAATACCAGGTTCAGGTATTATCACTGAGGTGTGGGGGTTTTCTCTTGGAGTCTAAAGCATTGCTAACATGCATGTATGTACCTACATGTTCAACATATTCCCAATTACTCCTCAAAGCACTCCATAGCTGGGGTGTGAGGGGCACCCAGACATGTTCTTTCATAGAATTCCATCCTCTTGTATACCCTGAAATATTTCTCAGGGCTTCTGCTGCCTCAAATTTCAGAACACCTCACCCGGTGAAGGCCTTTTCAGGGACCCGTCTCACTCATGCAATTTCTTCCTCTTTTTACCCAGTGACCTGTTCTGTATCTTAACACAGTGAGGAGGGTTTGGGTAGATCACAGAAAACAACAATTAAATGCTAAAACTGCTGTTAACAACCATAACCACAACCACAAAGTTCGTCTTACAAACGTTCAGGCTAACAGATGCCTACTGAGCTCTATGACCCTAATGAAGAAGGTCATTCAAGTAGCTGCAGGACCAAGAACATCAGCTGCAGACTTTTTAAAACTTGAAGTGTGTGTGTGTGTGTGTGTGTACATATTAGGAATTCTTTTCTCATTAGGCTCATTTTATTCTGGGAAGAAAATAGTAGAAAAATAAGTAAGAGGGAGACTTCTTCCTTCTTTATCGCATTGTTTTTCCTGACAGAATTTTATTATAGGTATTAATGATGATTTAGGAAAACTATAAGCTTGGAATGTAATTTCTAGATATAAGGTTTTATTTTGTTTCTGATCATTACCAGTTATTTTACCATTAGAAATTATGATAGAGTAAAAATGATGCAACCAGGCCCTACCCATCCATAGAGGATGCTAGGATTCACGTGGCATCAAAGAGGGTTTTCTTCAAGCTACTGTATAGAGCTGTGTCCCTGAAATAAAGTCTGTATTACATAAAATGTAATTTTATCATCATAATTCTTATCTCATTCTGAGGGGGATAAAAGGATCCAATTTTATTCCTGAAGTACAGTGGCTGCTATACTGTAGTTTAGCTTTGTAGTGTGTAGTTCAACTGCAAATTTTTTTTTTTTTTTTATCCTCACCCGAGGACATTTTTCCATTTTTTGTACAGATAGAGTGGGAGGGAGAGAGAGGAAGAGACAGAGAGAGAGAAACATCGACGTGAAGGGACACATCGAGTGGCTGCCACTGCACGACCAACCAGGGCCGGGGACAAACTGCAATCGAAGTACGTGCCCTTAGCGGGAACCGAACTCGGGTCTCTCCGGACCGCAGGCCGATGCTCTAACTGCTGAGCCAAACCAGCCAGGGCTCAACTGCAAATTTTGAAGTGAAATTTTCAGAACATTTTGGGAGTGTTGTAGTCCTTAAGGGACAAGATGGAAGATTATGGATATTTGCGGAGGGGGTGGGTAATATTTGTGATTCACTTCTCAAATACAGTTCTTTTCATCACTTGTTTTCTAGTAAGTAAACAAGGGACTACATTTCTGTAAAAGCTTTTAAGGCAATTTCATGCTAGTTTCATGATTTTCAATAAATAAAATACCAAGTTTGGCTTTTACATGCTATAAATGATGTGTTCATTTGTGAACATATCCCATAGCTACCCTTTGGTGGAAGGTAAGTTATTTAAGAATTCAGAGTTACTTTCTCAGGAAAAGACATTCTAAAGCCCTAGTGCATTGTTTCTTTAAGAAAAACCACACTTTTATTCATGTCTAAAACAGCATCTTAGGATTTATATAGAACATATAAAAAATATATGGCTTCAAACACCAGTTGAATTTGACTCTTTTCTTTTGTCCTTGAGGAGGTTTTCTACCTTAACAAAGCGGTTGTGATCTTAAAGAATGTGGTAAAAAAGAGTCCTTTTTTCACTGCAAGTCATATATTTCATTATTTCCACTTTCATCTCTTTATTACACTCCAGAATTGAAATTGTTCTAGACCACAAGATTTTCCCCTTCTCTTCTTCTTCTCCTTCTTTTTTTTTTTGAGAAAGTATTACAACCCAAAATAAAGCAAGAAAAACCTACATTAAAAAAAATATTTTGGAAATTTAAAAAATAAAAAAAAAAACTTTATTTTTTAAAAGTTAAAGCAAGTAGATGATAATTTTCATGCAACAGCTTTACCACTTTCATTCATGATAAACATGATTAAATAATTCACTGCAAGTTCAGTAAAAACACCTTGTATCACCAGAAATTGTATTTATTCAAAATAAAATAATTACCAAGGAAAGGCAGTTGCATGAGTTCATTACCTGATCAAGTAACTATAGAACTCCGAAGTATTTATGACAGATAAACAAACATGTAATAGCATCTCTGATAGAGCTCATTGTTACCCACTGAAATATCTATCAACAACAGCAAACAAAAATATAATCCTTCGAGTAGTTCTAACAATAAAACTGATAAGAAACCCATTGAAAGATTGTCGTATGTTGCTCACTGCCTCAGAGAACAGAGTTTCTGCCGATCAAAACTTGTAGCATAACCCATGGACACAGACAACAGTGTGGTGAGAGTCTGATGTGGCAGCAGGAGCCGGATGGAGGGGGTCAATGGGGAAAAAGGAAGGACATCTGTAATACTTTAAACAATACAGATAACTTTAAAAAAATTCTAGTTACTATTCCTTTACAGTCAAGATATTGTCTTTTGAAGTACACAGAAAATAATTGAACAATTTGAAGAAACCCTCATATAATGGAATGAAGAAGCATTTGGTGAGGTCTGCATAATTAAAGCTTTGAGCGTAGAGGGGAAAAACGTTTGGAAAATAGCACATTAGACATTGTAAATTTTAGTTTATCCCTTTTTAATAATAAAAATAAACAGTGAGGAATAGGAGCAGGTCCTATGTTATTTAAGATAGACGGAATTTTTCTATGGCCATGGGCACAAGAAATCTATTAGAAAGTATAACTCAACCAGTATAGGGGGATCAATGGTGGTGGAAGGAGACTTCACTTGGGGTAGTGAACACACAATGCAGTATACAAATGATGTATTATAGAATTATATACCTGAAACCTGCATAATTGTATTAACCAAAGTCACCTCAATAAATTCAATAAAAAAGTAAAGTAAATAAAGACAGCTCAGCCCCACCCCCAGAAATTCTGCTTCAGTTGGTCTAGAGGATGGGGGCCCAAGAAATAGCATTTTAATGTTTCCATTTGTGGCTAATAGCATTGCTTCTCTAGGGAACCACTCTGTTTCATAACCCTGTTCTACAGCTCACTGACCCTCCCACTAGAAGAAGAAAGAAAGAAAGAAAGAAAGAAAGAAAGAAAGAAAGAAAGAAAGAAAGAAAGAAGGAAGGAAGGAAGGAAGGAAGGAAGGAAGGAAGGAAGGAAGGAAGGAAGGAAGGAAGGAAGGAAAGAAAGAAAGAAAGAAAGAAAGAAAGAAAGAAAGAAAGAAAGAAAGAAAGAAAGAAAGAAAGAAAGATCAACCAGTCCTCCAGTGCTAACCATGAAAAGCCATTTGTTTTGGTTTATTTTGCTTGGTTTATTTTGTATCATTTTCTCAGCACTTTCACAGAAATGAGAGAGCCCAAGGTAAAGTCTATGTCTGTTGTTAGAAAACATGGGGTCAAAAATTTTTTCAATGAGTCAAAAGCAGATAATCGTCGTGGGGAAATGTTTTCTTTCAGCATTGTCAGAGAAAACAAGGCAATATGAACTACTTAAAAACAAAACAAAAACAAGAAAAGAAGCTCAAAACACACAGAAATCAAATTCTACAAACAATACACTGAGATGAAAAATGAGCCATAGGGGGGAAAGGAAGAACTACGTTTACATTAAAATTGATAGCCATGATAATGTTAGAAAAGCATAGAAATAATTCAGGAAGATACCTTAGTCATGAGGTGAAAAAAAAAAAAAGAAATTTTCTAAAATGTAGGAGAGAAAAACAAAGGTATGGAAATGATAATAGTGGACTCTACACATTGAAGTTGGCGACAAGTCAAATCTACGAAAAGTAGAAAAGAACAGTTGAATGGAGCCAATGTTGTGTGTCCAGCCCTGTCTTAGTACCTTTACTCAAACTAGTTTAATGCTCACAAAACTCTGTGAGGTAGTTACTGAGGGCATGAAAAGAATCCGAAAAGGTTAAATAATGCAAAGCTGATTAGTTGAGTCAGAATTTTGCCCAACTTCAAGAACACCCTCCTTCAAGAACATTCTGTTGGTAAAGGTGTATTTAAAAATATTGTAGATGAGCAAGGACTAGGACAGTCACAGTAAAGGCCTGAAGAATGAATGAAACCGGTGCAATAGGAAAAATATTAAAATTCTTTCTTTCAAGGTTTCTGAGGTTTTTCATTTTCCATGTATTATTCTTAGTCAGGTGCACATATGTGTGTGTACACTTATGTATACATATGTGTACATTTGTGTGGATGTATATATGTATATGTATATATACTGCATCCTATATATGCATAATAGCACATTATATATATTGTGGCTATGCTGTGGTGGACAAATACATTTTTAATTAGGCTGATTAACTTTCAACTATGTTCTTGATTTCTTGAGGCTCAGAGCAGGGTTTTTAACTTTATACTAGTGTATATTGTTTCTATTTAGCATATTATAGTATTTTAGTATTATTTATGAGATTGATATAATTTCAGCTACTTAGATTTTTGTCACTGAACATAAATACATTAATTATAAAACTGTAGGGTCAGATTTTAAATTACTAGTACATCCATGTTGTTATACTTAAATCATTCTTTCCTCTACTTGTCTCAAATATTATAAGCAATTTGGCTAAATTTTTTTTGAAATATAATATTTCATTGGTCAAATTAGTAACCTTATTTTTAACATAATTAGAAAAAAAAGTGGGATTTGTTTTTGTGTTCATTTCTAATCATGAATTTAGTGGGAATAGGAGTCTCACAGAGTTTTAAATTTTTTTATGCCAATTTTATTAAGATTTAGTTCATGCCTCGTACAGGTCAGCCATTGAAAGTGTACAAGAAGACAGTTTTTAGAGTATTCACAGAGCTGTGCAACCATCACCATAAAGAAATTTTAGCATATTTTATTACCTACAACAAAATCCTGTTCTCATTAGCAGTCACTACACATTCATCTCCAATTGCCCGGTCCTAGGCAATCACTAACTTTTTGTTTCGTCTTAATTGATTTGCCTTTTTTAGTCATTTTATAGAAATGGGATCACATAACATATGGGTTTGTTTTGACTGATTTTGTTCACTTAGCATGCTATTTTTAAGGTTCGTCCATGCTGTAGCATTTAAGAGATGGATCCAATATCACATAAAGGATGAATTTAGGTCAATCCCAAATCCTTGTAACTTAACTTGCTCCTCTGTAGAAGAGGAGATCATGCTTATCATGGATTGCACACAGGATTTCTGTTTGCATATCAGTAAAATAATTTATGTGTTATGCACATGTTAGAAGATATAGCTATGATTCCTGAAAAGCCAGGCATGAAAGATGAAGCATTTGTCCTCAGTACGATATTGAAATGCATTTGCCCTTTCGTAGGTGGTAAGAAAATGTCAAAACATTTCTTTCTTCCTCTTCTTTTTTTATTTCTACCTCCTCTGGAAATAAATTTTTATATACAGAATAATGTTAAAGTCACTGTGATGTCTGCGTAGAAGATGAAAATAAGATACAGAAATGCAACGCAATTAAGTTCTAAGGGGAATGGAGGGAACATGATAACTATGGTTTGAAATCCTTCTCCTCCATTGTATGTTAACAACATGCTATTTAAATGTCAAATAAGGTATAGTAAAAGAGTAGAAAAGATTCACCAGTGCTGATCAATAATGATTTGGAAGCAGAGACAGTCAATACAGTACAATACAGCAATTACATAGTAAAATAAAGCAACACATGAACACTTCCCTGAGTAAAGTGTGCCCTGAAGATACACTACTAGAAAAATAGCATTAATAACACCTTGAGAGCAAGAGGAAGGCTGGCTATTGCTTTGTAGTTAAATAATAAAATGGCTTTGTAAGGGATTATTAGGTCATGAAGTAATTTATTATCATGACTGGCAACAGACGGCTCAAATTCTAAAATTCTCTGTTTTCCAAATTCTGTTTTAAATGGAAACTTAATCAATTGAATGTTTTATTTATTTTTAATTAAGTTTGTTGGGGTGACACTGGTTAATAAGATCATATAGGTTTCAAGTGCACATTTCTACGACACGTGATCTATCTGTTGTATTGTGCGCCCACCACCCAAAGTCAAATCTCCTTCCATCACTTATATTTGTTTCCCTTTACCCTTTGCTACCCCTCCCGTCACCTTTCCCTCAGGTAGGAAACCACAATAATACCATCATCTGTGTCTATGAGTGTTTTTCCCAAAGTCTTGATTTTCATGCAAAGAAGGAAGCAAAAGGAGACACATTTACATATCTTTATTTTGAAAAAAGTGAGGTGATTAGAATTTACCTGACTGGTCTATAAGGAAGTGTAGACAAGAATGTGGATCATGCTTAATAGTTCAGGCCAAAGGGCAGGTAAGCCAAATGCCGGCCACAGTCACACTGCTGTTCAGGGAGGATCATCTTACATTGGCAGAGGCATCTAACGTGATGGTTAACACACAGGGTCGGGAGTTAGAATAGATCTGAATTCTTCTTCTCCAGTTACATGTTTGGTGATATCAGTCAAGGTTCATTGTGTGTTTGATTTTCCTCCATTATTTCTAAGAGGATTGTAGATACATTTACTTAAAATTAGGTATGTAAAATGTTAAGCATGATACCAGAGTGTGTGTGTGTGTGTGTGTGTGTGTGTGTGTGTGTGTTTGTATTTCAATAAGAACATGTTATTTCTACTACTGGTTTTATTTACATTTTTCAACATTCCTGTAATGATCATTTCCTCCGAACTGTATATGATTCATGTATATTTTTAAATTGGTGCTTAAAAACTTTCTATTGAATGAATGAATGGATGCATAGATGGAACTAACTTTAAAACATATTGTCAGTGGCCCTGGCTGGTTTTGCCCAGTGGTTAGAGCATCAGCCTGCGGTCCAGAGAGACGCAGGTTCGGCTCCCAATAAGGGCACGTACCTCGGTTGCAGTTTGTCCCCGGCCCTGGTTGGTCGTGCAGGTGGCAGCCACTCGATGTGTCCCTTTCACGTCAATGTTTCTCTCTCTCTCTCTCCCCCTATCTCTTCTTCCCACTCTATCTGAACAAAAAATAAAAAAATGTCCTCGGGTGAGGATAATAAAAAACAACATTGTAAGTGGAAAAGACTGTAACATTATATATGTAAAATTAAAGTTATTGGGGTTTTTTTTTTTTAGCAATTTTCTCTCTTGTTTATAACTCCATAAATGTACTATATATTTTGCTCAGATCTTTGTTTGCTATATAGAACCCCAAACAGTTTAGGAATTGGTAAGTTTGATATTTCACAGATAGGAGGATGCCTTCCATGGGATGAAATTCACTCTATATTTGGCCTTTTATATATACATGGTACTAAATCTATGTTAGGCCTGGCCTGTGTGGCTCAGTGGTTGAGCGTCAACCCATGCACCAGGAGGTCGCCAGTTTGATTCCCGGTCGGGGCACATGCCCAGGTTGTGGGCCAAATCCCCAGTGGGGGGCATGCAGGAGGCGGCCAATCGATACTCTTTCATCGATATTTCTATCTCTCTCTCCCTCTCAACTTCCTCTCTCTCTCTAAAATCAATGAAGAAAAAAAAAACCCATAAATAAATAAATTTATGTTAGCCTTCCTTTTTTAAGTTCAGATTCTTATTATTTCAAACATGTGTCATTGTTTGTATAATCTGCAGGATTTTTCCTGAGCAATAAAAAGATGATTTATTTTGTGTTATATAAACAGTGCATTTGGAAGAAGAAGCATCAACACATGTATGTCCATTAAGTCCAGATGCTTCTCCTTCCAAACTGGCTGTTAAATAAAAGAAATTAATACAATGAAACTGAAGTAGCACATAATCTTCATGTATATATTCTCTGCAGCAGTGAAATTTGACATAATGCACCAACTTCAACATGGCATTTTCTTTGTGCACCGTATAACCTCGACTGATGCTCATTTGGATACATTTAGGCTAATGCCTCATTTTATGCAAGAGAAGTGTAAGATTAAGTAGAATAGGAACCTTGTTAATTATCATGTCTCTGATCTACACACCTGCTACTTCTTGCAAAAAGTTATTTTTAATATGTTTTTATTGATTTTAGAGGGGGGGGAGGGAGAGAGAGAGAGAAACAGTGATGAGAGAAAATTATCAACATTCACTGACTGCCTCCTGCATGCCTCCTCCTAGGGACTGAGCCTGCAACTTGGGCTGTGCCCTGACTGGGAATTGAACTGGCGACTTCTTGGTGCATGGGTCGACGCTAAACCACTGAGTCATACCAGCTGGGCATTGCAAGAAGTTTTTATCTAATATTAAAAAGTGGTCATATATTTTGGATTATTTTTATATTATCAAAATTAAGTAGAAATTTGAAAATATATATGTGCATTTAGCATTTTAGTAAATTCTTTTGGCATATATATGTGTGTGTGTATTTATATATACAGATACATATATATAGAGAGAGATATATATAAATTATATCTATATATATAATGCAAAGTTACTAATTAAATACAACGTGAAGAAACAAATTGCTAGGAAATAGTTCATATAATCTCATTCTATTCTTCCTCCTCTCCACCACAAACATATTTTCTTGTTTGTTCCCCAATCTTCCTGAGGGCTTTCTGCATGGCTACCTCCTAGGAAGACCTCCCACTGTGACCTCCAGGAAACTTGGCATGAGGATTGCTTCAAAGCAGCTCTGCCTTTGGTTTTATCTTTGTAAACAAAGTGCTTTAAAAATTACACTGAATAATAGATATTCATCTGACAGTGGGAAAGGCAGACAGATCTTAACAGCACAAAGTTCTACTTTGTTTTCTATGACAGGCAGTTTTGTTTGTTTAATTTGCCTGGAAAACAAACTCGATATTTTTTCAAACATATATTTTCTGTGAAATAAAGCACACAGAGAGAAAAGTGATTCCAACATAAATCACACCTCGGTGAGTTACTGTAAAGTGAATAGAGAAGCAAGGGCCGTGCTGTGGGTGTTGGAACTAAAGTCGTGCCCTTAGTTGACTGCTATACTGCCAATCTTAAAATTTATGATAGCTTTTGAACAACCTTTTCATTTTACACTGGGCCTCACAAATTATGTAGCCAGTCTTATACACATTTGAATAAATAGAAGGCGTCTTTGTGTTTCCCAGACCATTTAGGCCAAAATGTTTTCCATTGTGATGTCATAATGTTGCCATTGTGGTATCTCTTTGACCACTGCTACTTTAGAAGTTTACATTCAAACATGTGAATATTTCTAACTATATTTTACTGTTTTCCTGTTAACTGTACAAATGCATAATTTTAATTGTTTCTGTATTCGTTGAGACTTCTTTTTGTGCAAGTGTATGGTCAACTTTAGTAATTTTTTAGTACATACTTATAAAGAATGTATAATCTACAGTTGTTAGATGTCATTTGCTTCATGGATTAGTGTCAGATTTGTTCAACATGTGGTTACCAGAGGGAAGTGGCGGGAAGGCAGTAAAGGGGAAATAGGGTCACACGTCTGGTGATGCAAGAAGTTTTAACTTTCGGTGATGGGCACACAACGCAATACACAGATAATTGTACACTTGCACCCATATAATCTTGTTAACCAATGTCACCCCAATAAATTTAATTTTAAAATTTATACTAGTTTATATTACCAGAACTATATACATTTTCATTTTTTGGTTAATGGTTGACGTGATTCCATCTCTACCTTTTACAATCAAACTGTCTGTATTCTTACATTTTATGTGAATCGTGTAAGCATAATATAAATCGATTTTCATTTTATCTGCTCTAACAATCTTGATCTCACAAAAGAATCGAAAAGTCCATTTACTTTTAACATAGTTATACTTCTGCCTTCTACCCTCATATTATACTATTTTTCTCTATCCTTTCTCACATTGTGTTTGGTGAGTAAATTATCATCACCATCCCCCTCCGCTCAGCCTGGGAGGTACACCCTCTTTCACTCTTCTTCAGCGATTGCAGTAGTGACAAGAACATGAATTGTTACATCATCAACACCTAAGTTACTGGCATGTTGCCCCTTCATGCAATGCAGGATTTATAACCTATTGTATGCATTCCACATATTATTAATGTTAATGGGTGTACATCTACACATTTACCCTTGTCTTTTGTCTTTAGCTCTTCAAATTCGGAATTTATATTTGAAAATATTTGCTTTAAGAATGTGGTGAGAAATTTTCTCAGATACTGTCTGTCTATAAAAATATCCCATGCTATCATTTTTGAAAAATGTTTCTTTATTGTTGAAAGTCTTACAGATGTCTCTCCTTTTTTTCCCCCATTGACAGCCTCCTCCCAGCTCCTGCCCCCCTGGTCTTCCCTGCCCAGTTGTCTGTGTTCATTGGTTGTGCATATATGCATGTAAGTTCATTGGTTTACCTCTTCCCGCCCCCATCATTTTTGAAGTGTATTTAGTAGAAACAGAATTCTAACTTAGTCATTTTTTTAAACTTTGAAGATATTCTAATAATGATTTCTGATGTCCACAATTTAAATTGAGGCCAGCTGTAAGTATACTTGCTGCTCCTTTGAAAGAAATCTGTCTTTTCTGTCTGTTTTTCAGCCATTTACTTTATATTTGGCCTTTAGCTATTTTAACTTGATATGCTGTTTTATTTTTTTGCTTGAGGGTCAATGAGAAAATTAAATATTCCTCAATTTCTAATAATATTAATTTAAAACTATTTTGTATAACATAAATGAAGATACACCATTATAATTCAAGTAATAATAAAGCAGAGTTAATAATGAAGAGTCGAACATTTCATTCCCCTTTTTGAATTACTCCCTCTCATAGAGGTATTCATGGTGAACAATTTGATATTTATACTCCCCAGATGTTTTCTGTTACTTTATGTGTGTGTGTGTTTGTATTATTGATGTGTTAGATTATACGTAATGTGTCTTAATTCTTTCATTGTTTTTTATTTTATTTTATTTTTTTTTATCCTCACCTGAGGACATTTTTCCATTTTTTGTTCAGGTAGAGTGGCAGGGAGAGAGAGTGAGAAACATTGACATGAAAGGTACACTTCGAGTGGTTGCCACCCACACAACCAACCAGGACCGGGGACAAACTGCAACCGAGATACGTGCCCTTAGCGGGAACCGAACCCAGGTTTCTCTGGACCGCAGGCCGACGCTCTAACCGCTGAGTCAAACCGGCCAGGGCTATTTTTTATGTTTTAACTATTGTCTCAAACTATGACATTTTTCATTTATTTATTTATTTTATTAGAGGATCAAATTGTTACTTAAATTAAGCACATTAATTTATTTTTCAATTATAGATCTTAGTATAAAATTTTGCTTAGAAAAAAACATCTTGACTATGATTATGAAAATATTCCCTATAATTATTTTCAAATTTTATACAATGATTTTTGTTTTACTTTTTACCAAAAAAAAAAAAAAAAATTTAGAATTTACTTGTGTGCACTTGATGTTTAACATTCTCCCCACACATTACCTAGATAATGTATTTATTGAGTAAAACAGACTGATTTTCCCTGATCTAAAATATCCCTTAAAATTTAATCTCTGAAAATTATACAAATGTGCCATGAGCTATATGACTATTCCAGTCCAATATTACGTGTTGAATCCCCATCATGGGATGTAATAATTTCCTGTCTCATAGGTGGCACAAGTTCTCTCTCACCGTTTGAATTTAAATTTGAAGAGATATTATTAGTGAACATTTTCTTTTTCTCATGATAATTAAACTCATTTTACCTAGCTCTCCTAAAATTTTGATTGGGTCTGCTTTGAGTGGATACATAATCTGTCTATAATTAAAATATTGGAAAGATTTCAAAATCATCATCTGAACGTTAGTGTGTGTGCCATAGAGTCAGTTCTTGGTATGTATGACTTACAAAGTTTCTCTTTGGTTGTCATTTGCAAGTTACTTGTTAAGGTTAATTCTAGATATTTTATAGTTGTTATTGCCCTTGTAAATGTGTTCTTTTATAGTGTCTATTCCCATGTTACTGTTGACATTTGGAGAGCAAAGCATTTGGGATATTCACCTCTAATATTTCCCTAGTAGATCCTGTTCTTAAATTTAAGAGTTTAACTGTCTATTGTATTGATCTTTCCACAGGTAGAGCTTTGATTGTTAGTGATCAAATGAAAAGCTTCTTTAATCTTTTTCATTAATTTCTCTTTCTATTTTTTATTAATTCCCTTCTGTGCTTTGAAATACCTTTTTATCTTTCAATGAACTTGAGTTGAATATTTATTTTCAGTCATACTTATTTTTTAAATAATCAAAAGCTAAGGAGACAGAAGTGTTTTAAGGATTCAGTGAATCAGGCTTCATAAATTTGCTTCAATTTTAAGTGTCTGAGGATGATAGCAGTCGAGTGTGGCATGCAGTTACAAGAAATGAGATCTTTGTTTTGCTGTTTGTTTTTGTTGCCATACTAGGCAATGTTTATTGCAAATTGTTCACCCAGCAGTACTTTAATAAACATTCCCAACACTTGATAAAGTAGCAATGGTTGTGTGGAAGAGGGTCCATATCACAGTCGTTCCAACACATGAAGATACTAATCAAAGTAGCTAAGCAACTGTTATAGAAAGTGGGGTCAGGCACATGCGCCTTCATACATGCACCTTATATAGGTAACATCTTGCACATATATTACAATGTAAAAGGTGGAAAATTAATTAAATACAGTGTGCTCAGACCTAGTTTATTTTTTCAAGTAGAACGAAATCTGGTTGTACCATAATTTTGATGTTAAACTGCTTTTTCTTCCTGTTTACATTTTGCAAGAACAAGAAGCCTCAGCTGGAAAATTGGCCCATAATCACAGTCTATTAAGCTTTTACTGATATTGCAATAGAAGTAATGGGTTTTTAATGAGCTTATCCATTTTAACATTTATATAATTTATTCACTTTTTCTTTTCCATATTTTGTATATTAACTAAAATCTTGGGTTTAATAATTTTCTTACTGAACTTGTGAATCCTCAGAATTTACTAATAGCAGTATTTCAAATTATCACTGATCATTTTAAGTATACAAATAACTTAGGTGTGATTGCAGGGCAAGATATACTGTGAAGTATGATCATACTGAAGATTTACATGTCACCTGTGGCCTGTTACCTGCATTATCCGTATCTTGCATAGGAGGGATATCAACCTTCACAACAACAAAGGTAGTATTACTGTTCCAGGGAAATAAATTTAAAAGACTTCAAGTTGCATGAATTTGGCCTTGAATCCACTGGATAAGTTGTAAGGCTAAGAATCTCCTTTGGGGCACAAAGCATGACACTTTTATTAACCAATGTAACCCCCCAAAATTCAATAAAAACAAGACAGAATAGATGTTTTAACTATGCTGGTGATAAAGAAGAGAGCACAAAGGCTGTGTCATCGGGACTCCACAAGATGGAATAACTGAGGTGGGTGTCTTGAAGGTGAATGAGACAAGGTGGGACCACGGTATAGGCAGGTAAACATACCCTTTTCTACAATACATTTCATGACAGTGGATGCAACTTACTAAACTTAAAGAAACCATTAGAAAACTTTTAGGATTAGTTTACCTAGCCATTTAAGAAATAAATGATTGAACTTCCAGAAATATTTTAAAAGAGTAGTAACTAGAAAAATAATGAACATACTTGTAAATTACTTTTATTAGTGCCTTTATAAATTTCTGATTTTCTTAAAAGAAATAGCAATCATGAAACTAGTTTAATATAGACATATTTACATTTTTTTTTAATTCTTCTGTTTTTTATGTACATGGCAACCATACCTGTTGCCTTGGGGAAAAGATGTTAAAAGTTGCAGGTAATAAATGGAAAATATGTTGAATTTTGCTACAACTAATAAATTAACCCATTTTCATAGTAGTGCTTCCTTAAGAAAACACCTTTTATTTTAAATTGTCACCATAAACACTGATATAGGCATTCAAATCAGACCTATGGTGCACAGCCGGTGTGGCTCAGTGGTTGAGTGTCAACCCATACACCAAGAGGTCACTGGTTCAATTCCTGGCCAGGGCACATGCCTATGCTGTGAGCCCGATCCCCAGTGGGGGGCATGCAGGAGGCGGCCAATCAATGTTTGTATCTCTTTCTCTCTCCCTCTCCCTTCCTCTCTGTCTAAAATCAATAAAGAAAAAAAATTTTTTTTAAAAACATCAGACCTATAGTAACATGAGGAATCAGAACTCGGGGCTTCAGAGAGATATCTGTCTTCGAATCCTATGTTTTATGTCCTTTACCCACAGGGCGCACACCTGTACACAGGCATGTATTCAACAAATTTTCTATTAAAATAAATATAAAATAAGATCATGTTTGGGGTGATTCCGAACTTTTAAAATGCCACCTGAGAACATTTTCAGCAGAAACACACCCTTCCATTGAATGTCAGTTGCCCTTCTATTCATTAGGCCTCTGACACCCTTTGTTGGCGGCCGCCTTGTAGCTGGATGAGTCATTAGCACGAGCCCAGTCCAAAATTGTGTGAAGAGAGATCTGTGCCTTTGTCCCATAGAAAATCTTTTCAGTACAATCGCATTAGCTCCCTGGTGTAATTTCACAGCTTGTGCAGTAGTCATTGACAACTCACAGCACTGTTGTTATTCCAGGCCAAGCAGATGAGAGAGACATAAATGACTAACATGCAGGAAGTGATGTCTTCAAAGTAGCAGCCTAATTGCGCATCTTCATTTAGTGAATGGCTCAAAACAAATTAAAATTTCCTGACCACTGGAGGCGAGAGCAATGCCAAGCCCATCCGCTATATCAGATACTTGTAGGGCTGCAATGTTCTTAATAAACGGCCACAGAAGAAAAGAAATGAATGGGAATAATACAAATGGACTAAGATATAAAATCAAATGTCAACCTCAGTAGTAAGCAAATAATTGTAAATGTAAACAATAATAAATAGAATTTGACTTTGCCTAAAATATGGCAAAAATGAACGACTAAGATTTAGCATTAGTAAAAGTACAGGAAATGGACAATCTTGTGTACTTTAAGAGTATATTTCCCAATAACCATGTTTTTATTTCAAAAACTATAACATTTTTTGGCTCACTGACTCCAATTATCCAAAGGCAATAGGCAATGATAAAAGGTGAACACATATATTTTAATGGGATGCAAAACTGCTTGAGAGCAAGAATAATTAAGTTGTGACTTAAAAATTGTTAATATTCAAGAAACTTTTTTTCCATGCAAAGTTCCATAATGTTAACTTATGCATAACACCTGTAACACCCACCATAATCAGGACACAGAATATGTTCATCCTCCCCCAAAACTCCCCTATGTTATTCTTCTATAGTTACTACCTCCCTCTACCCATAACCTCTGCCAATAACTAATGTGTTCTCCATCACTATAATTTTGGGTCTTCCAGAATGCCATATAACCGAAATACCGAGTAAGAAATCTTTTGAGACAGCCTTCTTTCACTCAGCATAATG
This sequence comes from Molossus molossus, assembly GCF_014108415.1. Taxonomy (NCBI): domain Eukaryota; kingdom Metazoa; phylum Chordata; class Mammalia; order Chiroptera; family Molossidae; genus Molossus; species Molossus molossus. Next base: position 118,016,304 of record NW_023425377.1, on the reverse strand, counting down.
ACTGTGGAATGTATCCAAGTTATGTGTGTATGTATCCAAAGTGTGTCCCTTTTTACTGCTGAGTATTATTAAATTGTTTCAATATACTACAATGTATTAATCTATTCACTTATTGAAGGGCATTTGGGCTATTTTCAGTTTATGAACATTTTTTTCATGTAGGTTTTTGTATAGACACGTTTTTACATTTACACAAGTGTAGATGGAAAAAGTAGATAATCGGGACTGAGGCGCCTGGGTCATAAAGTAGGTGCAGGTTTAATTTTTAATGAATGAGATCCAGTTCCTCATATTGTTAGCACTTGGTATTTTGTCAGAATGTTTTAATTATTATCATTATTTATTTTAATTCTCACCAAGGATATTTTTCCATTGATTTTTCAGATAGAGTGGGAGGGAGAGAGAGAGAAACATAAATATGAGAGAGACACATCAATTGGTTGCCTCCCTCATGACCCTGCCGCAACCCAGGTATGTGCTTTTGACCAGAATCGAACCCGTGACTCGTTGGTTCACGGGCCGATCTCTAACCGCTGAGCCAAACCAGCCAGGGCAGAATGTTTTTTATTCAATCATTATGGCATGTGTGTAGTGGAAGCTTCCCTTGGCTTTAATTTTTATGGCCCAGTGGCTCATCATCTTGAACATATTTTCAGGTCTTTTTTTATATCTAGGTCTCTTCTTGGTAATGTGTTTATTCTTATCTTTTTCTCGTTGCTGTGTTGGGTAATTTGTTTTCTTATTGTGGCTTTTAAGAGTGCTTTGTGTATTATATCTACTCAGATATGTGATTTGCAAATATTTTCTCCTAATCTGTAGCTCGCCCCTTTTATTCTATTAGCAGTGCTTTTCCCAGAACAAAAGGTTTTAATTTTGTTAAGTTCAATTTATCATTTTTAATGGACCATGTTTCTAGTGCTGTGTATAAATTTTTTATAAGAATTTTTATCTCATAATTTTTTGAAGGTTTAAAACAAACTCGAATGTCTAACAGAGATTGCTTAAGGTATAGTATCCACATGTGATAAGATCATAGGCAGCCATTATAAACAACAGTTTAGAAAAATATTTAGAAACACAGAAAATGCTCATTATATAGTAAGTGAAAAATCAGTGGTAGCAAACGTTTTATATGAGAAAACCACACAAAGTTGCATATATGTGCGCAAGTAGTACATATTTGTAGAAAAACATGTACCACAATATTAATGGTCCTCTAAATGTTGAGAATAACCACCTGAATATTTTCTAATTTTTTTAGAAAAGGAAATATATTTGTTAAAATTAGCAAGCAGATTTACTTGATAGAGAATGAATATTTCATGAATCCATATTTGTACTTCAACAAATCCATACTTTGGAAAGTATTTAAATACACACTCATTCTAGTCATTACATATTTTAAACTGTGTGATTTATGTGACACATTTTGCGTGTTTGCTGTAGGTGACACATGTAGAACAGGAATGTTTTTCTGTGTGATTTATATTTCCAATAGTCTTAGATTTGATAGAGCACATGCTTTTAAATTTTACAATGAAAAATTTCCTGATCCTGTATATATAAATTTTCCTGAAAATATGTTTTTCTGTGTAGAGCAAAATGCATACTTCATGAAATAAAAATAACATAGTTTAGAAACAAAATTTTAATTAGTACATTAAGGATCATATCACATTTTCACCTAATACACATATTAGCCTTATATAATCTTTTCTCCGGTCTCACTTGAGGTTCCAGAGTTTAAAAACAACGTTTTTCAAATGCTGCAGGTAAAATGGGTGATTAAGTTATATGCAACAAATACATTCTTGTTCTTAAGTCTTCTATTTTATTTGTGAAATGTATACCACAGTTATTTTTAAATTATTCTTATATTCTTCCCTAATGTTCTACATTGATTTTAGCAGTTGTTTTAGTCCAAATGCACTTATGTTTTGCTTCTAAAACAACAGGTTCAGATCACAGTCTCAGCCCCAAAGAAAACTAGCATGTAACTAGACCTTCTTAATTGCAGACCACACCAACCATGTTATTGGCATGGCCGCCACTAGGGGGAAGAGCGACTAAGTGTTGCAGCTGAGATCCCCGGAAATGCTTGCCTTATTGTAGAGGAGGCCCTGGCATGCAATGATTTCTGTCTCCTATCCTGTTGCCTTCAAACTGTAAATCATCAGCATCCTTAGAATGAACCTCTCCTATAGAACCACTTAAGTGAATCTGTTTAATCCATCTAAGTACTTTATCAGGGCTTCTCTACTGCAGTTTGGAAGTTAGATACATAAAAATACCCTTGTGCCCAGCGGTGTGGCTCAGTGGATTGAGTGTATCCCATGCACTGAGAGGTCCTGGTCTGACCCCAGTCAGGGCACATGCCCGGGTTTCTGGCTCGATCCCCAGTAGGGGGCGTGCAGGTGGCAGCCGATCTATACATCTCTCAAATGGATGTTCCTCTCTCCCTTTCTCTCTCTCTAAAAAAATCAATTTAAATTTTTTTTTAAAATACTCTTGTATTTCCTCTCAAATTTTCATGGTTCTGAAAATTATCATCTGTAGGTTTCAGACTCTTTTGGCTCACTCCAAATCAAAAACATGTTTGATTTGTTAATTTTTAAAAGTCTTAAGCAGTTGTGGGAAGGAAATGCTATGCTCAGAGCCTTAAATTAATTGAGAACCCGACAAATTGAATAAATGCATTAAAGACCGATTGAATATTAGTTGTATACATGATGATTTACATGCATAACTCAATTTAAAACCTCATAACGTAGCTATAATGTCTGTGATTTAAAACTTGCCTACACTTACCACACAGGTGTTGAAAATACTGAGCAACACTACTTGTCTTTTGTTAAAGACAAGCCAGTTGGTCTGGAATAAAGACCAGCTAATTATATATACACAATAGATTCTCACAAAAACTCTACTTATAAATGCATTTAATCAAACCGTCAAAGTTCATAAATTATCTCTTAATACAATATTTAGAACACTGTTGAACTATCTAGGTTGGTAGAAGTTCTTTGCTGAAAGATTATTTATTGAGTTCCTTTAATGCCCTTTATTGGATTGATGACATATAAAACATAAGTACTGTTTACAAAATATTTAAAGACTGAGTAGTGGATAGTATTTTTATTTATGTATTTGATAATAAAGGGCCGGAGTTGGGATAAAGCTGACAAATATTAACAAAATTCAGAGATTGTTTATCATTTATTTAACGGATACGTCTAGAAATCATGCCTGTTCCTACACAAAGCAGGAGTAAATCACAATAAAACAAGAAAATTAGAAGACGATTTAGGAAAACAGATTATAAAACAAAATTCTGGGTAAAGGAGGAGAAGGATAATCTGAATGAATTAGAAAGATGAGGCACCAGACCACTGGTTACAGGAAGAGTAGTTGAGGTTGTATAGTCTGATCTTGAGGGCAAGCAGTTACTTCTTCCCCCGAGCGTGATTTTGAATTGTGGTGGTTGTGGGCGGGCACAAATTTTGTTAAGAAATGTTTTTCAATTTAGAAGGTCATGAAGAAAATGGCATTATTTGGTAATAAGGATCTGGTATTGATATTCAACTATTTGTCGAGTACATTTCATGGGTAAAAACGGGTGACCTATACACACGCGTGCTGTCCTGAGGTCAGTAAGAAGATCCAAGAAGAGGCCTTCAGGAGGTATTCAAGACCTGGTTTTGATCCATTTATTTCAAATTCAGATGTCAACTTAAGTCACTCTGCTGATTTAAGATTTAGATTGGCTCAGGCATCCTCACCGAGGTCATGTGGGTGATCCGGGGCCTTTTCTCAAAGTGTTGGAACCCCGAGGGTTTAATTCTGTGAGGCTTGAAGGTCCAGCTCTTGAGGACTTCCCTTTCTTCAGCAGGTCTCATGACTCGGCCTGTTACATGTTCTTAATGCCTCAGTGAGCCAGATGAGAAACCCAACCTGATCTTTGGTTTTTATTCTCCAAAGCACTCACGCAAGACATTGTACACCTGCCAGACTAATTGAAGTTTTAAGAAGCTGGAGAGCATTTACCAAGCAGCAATGCAAACAGTGTAAGAATTAAACATACTTTCCCTAAGCATTTTTATTTAGTATCTTCACCAAATTCCTCACAGATTCTGTCTCCTGCCTTGTTTCTAGGTGACACCACTCTCTCTCCCTCTTACTCTCATCCCATCTTCTCCATCCTCTTTTGTTTTTGTTTTCTTAATTAATTTTTTTGGGATGGCATTGTGTGCCCACCCCCCAGAGTCACATCTTTCTGTCGCCATATATTTGACCCCCTCTCCCTCTGGTAACCACCATACTGTTGTCTGTGTCTAGAACTTTATTAATCTTTATGAATATCTTTGTTCTCAGGTCTTCTAAAAGAGACTGTCCTGGGTGTACAGTGGATAATGGTTGTGGGCAGGAGCTCTGTCTTTCTACTTTTTTGTTTTTTGTCTCCAAATTCTGTACAAGGCCCTGTAAGTCATATGAATATAGCCAGTGGAGATCATCCTACCCCTCATTGATCAAACTCATGACATATTTTCTGCATTATTACACTTGACCTTTAACTTTGGGGTAGTCACTAGAGACAGAGACCATCCTTTCGATCTATCACTAGTTCGTGCATTGGTCAGGGTCCCAGTAAGAAACAAAGGATGTCTTTCTAACTTGTTGATCGATCTGGAGTTCTTCAGTATTTGCTTATTTTATGCTGAGTGACATTACAATTCTTAGTAATGGCCCACAGGATATGGACTAATCTGTCACAACGGCACCTTAAACTATGGCCTTTAGTTTCTAGAAAGTACCACGTTGTTTTGTTTTCTTCCCACTCTTCTAGATATTCACCTATGCCATTCCCTTTGTTCTAAACATGGTCATCACAATGCCTTTGTACAACTATGCTAAAATATGCATCATATGAAATTTAGCATCTGAATTGTTTTATGTGTACAGTTAAGTAGTGTTAAATCTGATTACAATGTTGTATAACAAATGTCCAGACCCTTGTCATCTTGTAAAACTGAAACTCTATATACATTAAAGGACAAGCCCTCATTTCCATTGTTCCCAGCATTCCTTCTGCTTTGTTTCTATGTATTTGACTACTCTGGACGCCACACGTAAGTGGAGTCATGTGGTATTTGCCCTTTTGTGACTGGTTTATTATACTTAGTATAATGTCCATCCATCTTGTACCATGTTTTAGAATTTATTTCCTTTTTAAGGTTGAATAATATACCATTGTATGTAATGTCATATTTAGTTTATTCATTCATTGTCCACGAGTTCTATGGTTGACTCCACTTTTTGGCTCTTTTAAATACTGCTGCCATAAACATGAATATACAAACATCTCGTGCAGATTCCGCTGTCAGTTCTTTTTAAATATGTGTTTGGGTACCCAAAAGTGGGATTGCTGGAGCATATGGCAATTCTATTTTTAATTTTTTGAGAAATCACCATACTATTTTCCACAGTGGCTGCACCATTCCCTCTAACAGTGCCCAAGAGTTCCAATTTCTCCATATTCGTGCCAACATATAGCCATGTTTTCTGCATGGGTGGCTCTTTAACTGTATATTCATTTAAATGTTAACACCTTAGAGAGGTCCTGATGATCTGATATAAGAGTGTTGCCTACTTTGCCCAGTTTATGTCCATCCTGTGCCTTGTTTGTTACATTCATACTGTGTGCATTTCTAAGCCATGCTATAAAAAGAATTTTCCAGCCAAGTAAGTTTCTATACCCTCTAGATTTATCCTTTCTACAATAGCTTCACCATATAAGTTAACTTATCTCCTAATGTGCATGTTCACCTCAGCATTGCTATAAATAACGATTATAATATTAATTAACTTGTGTGTGTGTGTGTATATATATATATAAATATAATACAAATGTAAATTTGTGTTTAGTTTTCCTATGAAATTGTCTACCAAGCTACTATAATGTTTGTCAGACTGGTTTAAAAAAATAATGTTAGGTAAATAGATTAATTAGAAATAAAATAGAATTATCTGATTTGGATTGATAAATATTATAGCAAAACTAAAGACATTAAACAAGTATGTTACTATTATCTGTATAACTTCATTTAAATATATAGCAAAAGCACTTATAGTTTCTATTCTGTTAAAAAGAGTTAATAAAAAAAAATAAAGCACCTATATACATATATTATGGGTAAGGACATTCTCATGAGCTGACTACATGACAATCATTTGAATGAACAGTGTAAAAAGCACAACAGAATATTAATCTCTTAAATTTTAACCAGTTTATGCAATAAAACCTTAAAATTTCAAAATATGCCTTATTATTTCCTTTTTTCTATATATAAGGTTATATAGCTTGTGCATCTTAATATTTACAAATAGTAGATTATGAAAATCAACTTATTATATGTTATACATTATATATTATACATTATTTTATGTTATTTGTTAATACAGGTTGCATATTATGTATTCATATAAAATATACCTATATATAGAACCTACATTAACAAGTTAGAAAAATATATGAATCAATGCAGTTCAAAATACACACATTCAACTTTTTCATGAGAAAAGTTTTTCTTTAAGGCATGCACTTCAATGACTCAGAGCCTGAGCTAAATATATTCATATTTCTACCACATGTTATAACTATATCCATTCTATTTTTTCACATGAGCATTTTTATATGTCTCTTTACCATGAAAATGAGGAGTATATACTTCAGAAAGGGACTGGCCCTCTGAGATGCTGGGATGTAGACCTGCAAGGAAGCCTTTAAATATGTGACTCTCGGGGGATTTCAGTATCTGAAGGCTGAGGTAATGGCATGCAAATCTCACCGACACTGACATTTTTCACTTGAGAATTAACATGTATAATACTCAATTTTTTTTTGGTTATGTGAAAGAAGTAATCTTCTCTATCTCCTAATATTATACCAGCTTTCCATCATGGCTTTGCCATTTCTATTAATGTTGAGTGTATATTGCATTTTACTAAGGAAAAAAGTATTTTTGAATAAAACTTTTATCGAGGTGTAATAAGTATGTAGAATCATGCACACCTTAAATATGTTGAGTCATTCAGATGTTTGATATGTGAATGTGCATATATTTAAATATGCAGCTTTTCAAGTTGTCAAATAGTTTTAAAATATTAGAAAAAAGAAACACTCAAAAATGATATTATGAAATAAATGTATTAATCAGGAAAGCTACGCTCCTCATAATAAGCCTACCACATATTCTTATTTCAGTTGCTGTAAATAAGTAAACAACATTTTTATAGATGAGAAGGTAGATTATGCCTTGTGATGAACAGAATTATATTTTCTGTCAATTGTAAGAATAAATTAAAGTTCTTAAAAATGTACAATTTTGCAAGGACTTTCTAATGTTCTCATTTAACAGTGATGTTGATGGAGGTAATAATACCAGCTAGCATTCACTGATGCCAATTGTGTGCCAGGCATAGGTCAATGCCCTCTGCACATGTTAGCTCTTTTAAACACAGCAACCCCATGATCTAGTTATTGACATCATCTTGATTGTACTAGATAGTAGAGGGACAAATCTAACTTCAATCTAATTCAAGAGACATTCTCTTATACTCACAACATTATACTGCCTTCTGGGTCACTGAGAAGTTTAGTGCTACTTGACAACTATGATTTTTTTATATTTTAATTGAAATTACAGAAGAGACACCAAAAGTTTAGATTATGCTCATAATGTTTTGGTTACTTCATATATATACACATATTTATTAATCTGTTTATGTATATAATGTGTATCATTTTAGTCTTTCTCAGTCAATGCTTTAGAGACTTTTTTAACCGCATCTTATTCTATAAATAGTAACCTGTGCTAATGTGAAGTCCAGAGGGGCAAACATCTCAAGCTGAGTGAATGAGCAGGGTGAGGAAGACTTTTCCTGATCTCAGCTCCAGCACCGTTTCGTGTGATGGCCACTAAGTCACTCTGACTCCTACTGCATTCACTTCTATCTGGTGTATACTATCAAGCAGCAATTTGGATCCACACAGAAAAGTTCCTAAGAAATACAGATAGCTGCTCAGATATAATTTCAGTTCTTTGAAAAAACAGAAGGTTGTGACATCACAATAATGACTACAACTTCATTGAAATTGTGGGTCTTTTTTTAAAAAAATCTTGTATTGTATCTATGGCAAGTATAAATCTTGAGTCCGTTAATGTGTTTCTTTTTTTTTTTACACATTAGAGTTGAGATCCATAAAAATATAAAGATGTTGCATAGTGTCTTAAGTCACACTGTGTAAAAAGGCTAAAGTAATTTTAAAAATCCACTTGGATTAAACTTTTGTTTATTATGTATGAGACAAACCTAGGATTCATCAAATGAAGCAAAGCATATAATAAATATCCTCCGAGTTTACTAGAACACTAAATTCAATGCCAGCTTTTACATATTGAAAAGTAAATATGCTAGCATTATACTACTTCAAGTTATAATTAACATGAAAAAGGTTGAGTAATTCTTAGCATTAAACAATAAGCTAAGCTTTAATTAGTGAGAACTCACAGAATTGCAAATCAACTATTTTGTTTTTTATCTGGGATAAGTAAAATCAAGAAAGAATTTGGGCATCATTAATACAATTCAAATATAATGTGTAGATTTTATCAAGTGTTCATGGTAAATTTGATGAGATTAAACCTTTACCTATCTTTTTTAATACTGTATTGCAAATTCCTGAAAAGGTATTGATGTATAGAAGCTACCTGAGTAATATTCATTGACCAAATGAATAAATAAACTTAGCTTTCCTCATCCTGGCGGGTTTGGCTCAGTGGTTAGAGTGTCGGCCCGCAGACCAAAGTCCCAGGTTCAGTTCCCACTGGGGGCACGTACCTTGTTGCGGTTTGTCCCAGGCCACAGTGTTGGTGGCAGCCACTCGGTGTGTCTCTCTCACATCGATGTTTTCTCTCTCTTTTCCCCTCTCTCTCCCTCCCACTCTATTTGAAGATGAGTGCAAAAAAAAATGTCCCTGGGTGAGGATTAAAAAATAAATAAACTTAGCTTCTCTCATATAAATATTTTTAAAAGAAGATAAAAAAAAAAAAAACCCCATTTACATTGCAACAAAAACTAAGTTACCTAGGAATAAACTTAACCAAAGAAATAAAAGACCTGTTTGCAGAAAACTACAGGGCATTGGAAATAAAAATAGAGAAAGATGTGAGAAAGTGAAAGCATATACCTTGTTCATGGATTGGAAGAATTAACATCATTAAAATGTCCATACTACCCAAAGAAATCTATAGATTCAATGCAATCCCCATCAAAATACCAATGACATATTTCACAGAACTAAAACAAATACTTCAAATGTTCATATGGAATCAAAAAAAGACCCTGAATAACCACAGCAATCTTGAAAAAGAAGAACAAAGTAGGAGGGATCACAATACCGGGTATCATGTTATACTACAAAGCCATTGTAATCAAACAGCCTGGTACTGGCACAAGAACAGAATTTATATCAATGGAACAGAACAGAGAACCCAGAAATTGAACCAAGACATTATGTTCAATTAATATTTGACAAATGTGGCAAGAGCATAAAATGAGTAAGACAGCCTCTTCAATAAATGGTGTTGGGAAAACTGGACAGCTACATGCAAAAAAATAAAACTAGACCACCAACTTACACCATACCCAAGAATAAACTCAAAATAGATAAAAGACTTAAATGTGATTCATGAATCCATAAAAATACTAGAAGAAAATGTAGGCAACAGAATTTCAGACATCACACACAGCAGTATTTTTACTGATACCACACCTACAGCAAGAGAAACAAAGGAAAAAACTAATACATGGGACTACTTTAAACTAAAAAGCTTCTGCACAGCCAAAGAAACTAGTATCAAAATGGAAAGGGAACTCACTATATGGGAGAGCATAATTGCCAATGATACATCAGATAAGGGGTTAATTTCCAAAACATATAAAGTACTCATACAACTCAACAAAAGGAAGACAAAGAATCCAATTTAAAAATGTGCAGAGGAGAAACATCTGTAACAAAAATAAATTAATGAGAGCTTCCAAAATGGTGGCGGAGTGAATGGAAGCTACACAGACCATCTCCCAGGACCAAATTGGAATTACAACTAAAATTAAGACAAATCGTTGGGAAAAAACAACAGAAAAGCAGCTGGAAAGCACCTACGTAACCAGGGACAGAAAAAAGGACACTGAATTGAGCCTAGTAGGTCTGTGGAGGTGTGAGACGGTGGGCTGGGAACCCACAGACAGCAGCTCTTTTAGCTGTGAGCAGTTACCTCGGGGTTAAAATCCCAAGCCAGCTCCACAGCGCAGAGGGCCAAGACAGAGCACTAAAGTAGCTACAGCCACTCACCTTGGGGTCTGAGAGAAGAAGGGCAGACTGGACTGGAACTGTGTGGGGACACTCAGGATTCGAAGGGTGATAAGAGATTTTGCTGAGTCATGGCTGCACAGGATAGTGGCCATCTTTCTCAAGGAGCTCCTTCCCGGAGCCCTGGGGAGAAGCAGCAGCCTTTCAGTCAGAGATTTAACCCCACACAGCTGGGCCAGAGAAATGCAAATTGAGGCTCATTAACAACCAGCATCTGCCCCACACCCTGGAAATCCTCTTAATGCTGAACACCTGAGGAAGTTTTTCATTCAACTGAGGCCTACAACCCAAGACTCATCAAGTAACTAAGACAAAAGGCAAAAAACTAGAGGATAACCGAACCTTGCCTGGGATTGCAAATCTACCTAGGAAAGTAAGACTTGACAGTAGTGTTTAAGGTGGGTTCTCCCGCACTCATCCAAACCCAGTAGAGGAAGACACAAACAGCAGAGCACCAACACCCACAGGAAAAATTTGGCATGCTCCAAAACCTACTGAGATAGCCAAAATGGTAAAACAAAGAAACAAATCCCAGATGAAAGAACAAGAGAACTCTACTAAAGATTAGATGAATGAAATACAGTTAAGCAAGTTATCAGAGGTAGAGTTCAGAGCCATGATCTTGAGGAAACTCAACAGAGTTAGTAAAGAGTTCAACATCATGAGTAAAGATATTGAAAACAACCAAGTGAAAATGAATAATGACATAGCAGAAATAAAGAACACATTGAAAGGAATAACCAGCAGAGTAGAGAAAGCTGAGGACCGGATCAGTGAATTAGAAGACAGGGTAGAAAAAACTCAACCAATCAGAAAACCAAAAGGAAAAAAACAATTAAAAAACAGGAAGACAGCTTTAAGAACTTTGGGACAACTGGAAACATAATAATATTCACATCATAGGAGTCCCTGAAGGGGAAGAAAACGAACAAGGGTTAGAGAATATATCTGAAGAAATAGTGACAGAAAACTTCCCTAATTTGGTGAAGGAAGAAGGCATTCAAGTTCAGGAAGAACAGAGAGCCTCAAGTAAGAAGAACCTAAACAGGCACACACCAAGACACATAATAATTAAAAATGGCAAAAATTAAAGACAAAGAGAGAATCCTAAAGGCAGCAAGAGATAAGCAACAGGTTACCTACAAAGGAACCCCCATAAGGCTATCAGCTGACTTCTCAACAGAAACACTACAGGCCAGAAGGGAATAGCATGAAGTAATTAAGGTAATAAAAATCAAGGATCTGAATCCAAGACTACTCTATCCAGCAAGGCTATCATTCAAAATAGAAGGGCAAACAAAAAGCTTCCCAGACAAAAACAAAAAAAGGCTCGTGAATCCATAAAAATCTTAGACGAAAATGTAGGCAACGATATTTCAGACATCATATGCAGCAGAATTTTCACTGATACATCACCTAAGGCAACAGAAACAAAGGAGAAAATGAACACATGGTACTACATCAAACTCAAAACCTTCTCCATAGCAAAAGAAACCACCATCAAAATGAAAAGGGAACCCACTGTATGGGAGAGCATAATTGCCAATGATACATCAGATAAGGGGTTAATTTCCAAAATATATAGAGTACTCCTACAACTCAGAAAAAGGAAGACAAAGAACCCAATTAAAAAATGGGCAGAAGACCTAAATAGACACCTCTCCAAAACGGATATACAAATGGCCAAGATACATATGAAGTAATGCTCAACATGACTAATCATAAGAAATGCAAATTAAAACAATTAAGAGGTATCACCTCACACCTGCCAGGATGGCTCCCATCAACAAATCATCAAGCAATAAGTGCTGGCGAGGGTGTGAAGAAAAGGGGACTCTAGTACACTGTTGGGAACGCAGACTGGTTTAGCCACTATGGAAAACACTATGATGTTTCCTCAAAAAATTAAAAATTGATCTGCCATTTGACCCAGTGATCCCATTTCTAGAAATATATGCTAAGAAGCCTGAAACACCAATTAGAATGAATATATATACCCCTACGTTCATAGCAGCACTATTTACAATTGCTCAGATGTGGAAACAGCCCAAGTGTCCATCAGTAGATAAGCGGATAAAAAACAAGTGGTACATATATACAATGGAATACTATGCAGCTGTAAGAAAGAAAAATTTCTTATCCTTTGAGATGACATGAAGGGACCTCGAGAGTACTATGCTAAGTGAAATAAGCCAGTAGGAGAAAGACAAGTATCACATGATCACTTATTTGTGGAATATAATAAACAAAAAAATAGACCTAGAGATATGAAAGTAGAGTTCAGACTGACAAAGTTAAGAGGAGGGGGTTGGGGAAAGGGAAGAGATAAACCACAGAACTTATGCGTATAAGCATAACCAATGGACATAGACAACCATGCTGGCGGGGTGGGATCAGGAGGAGGGTGTCAATGGGGGAAAAAAGAGAAACATCTGTAATAAATTAATTAAATAATTTTTGAAAAGAAATACACACACACACACCAAAAAAAAAAAAGATTCTGTTGAATATTTGGCCATGTAAAAGATTTTTCCCTGAATCCTGGCCAATGTGGCTCATTTGGTGGGAGCATTATCCCATACACCAGAAGGTTGCAGATTTGATTACTGGTGAGGGCACATACCTAGGTTGTAGGTTCAATTTCCATGTAGGAGACAAACAACCCATGTTTCTCTAACATCGATGTCTTTTCTCTCTCTCTCTCTCTCTCTCTCTCTCTCTCTCTCTCTTCCTCTCTTCCTCCCTCTGAGATCAATAAAATAAATAAAAATTCTAAAATTCTAGAAATGAGGCAAATGATTTTGCTGTAATTGGAGAGATTTTTGTTACCATACAAAAATATAAGCCAGCATTTTCATATTTACTATAGGCTGGGGTACTGAAATATAGCCTTAATTTGGTCATAAAACAAGTTACATAAAGCAAGTTACATTATTGAGATATATGCCTTGTACAAAAACAGATTTTTATTTAAATACATTTTTTATTTATGTTTCATTTTCTTTATTTTTTTCTTATTACAGACTAATATGAAACCAATAGGAATCCCTCACCCTGGCTGATGTGAATCAATTGGTTGAGCATCATCCTGTGAAGCAAAAGGTCACTGGTTCAATTCCTGATCAGGACACATGCCCAGGTGTGAAGGCAACAGATCAATGTTCCTCTCTCACATTGATGTTTCTCTTTCTCTCTCTCTCTCCCTCTCCATTTCTCTCTCAAAAACAATTAATAAAAACAAAACAGAGTAGCAGTCCCTTTACTTCCCAAACTATTCTCAAAAACTGATTGAAATAGGCAAAGAAATGTTAAAATAAGGAAAAATAATACATTAGCTAAGGAAACAAGCAAAAAATAAATTTCAATTGACTCACAATTAGAGAAATTATAGTAGACAAATTGCCTAAGAACCCAAATAAAGAATGACAACAGCCCAGCTGGTGTGGCTCAGTGGTTGAGTGTTGATCCATGCACCAAGCGGTCGCTGGTTCGATTCCTGGTCAGGGCACATGCCCAGGTTGTGGGCCAGTTCCCCAGTGGGGGTTATGCAGGGGGTGGTTGATCGATGTTCTCTCTCATCTATGTTTCTGTCTCTCTCTCTCCCTTCCTCTCTCTCCAAAATCAATAAAGAAAAAAAATTTAAATAAACAATGACAATAGACACTTTATGAGTTTCCCTCTTAAGAAAGAGTAGATGGAATACCACTCAGCAATAAGAAAAGATGAAACACTGCCATTTGTGAAGACATGGATGCATCTTGAGAAAATCATGCTAAGCAAAATCAGTCATATATAAAAAGATGAGAACCATAAGATTTCACTCATATGTGGGATATAACACTGAAAGTAACAAATGAACAAATAAGAAAAACAGACAAACAAAAACTCATAGACACAGACAACAGTATGATGGTTACCGGGGGGGGGGGTAGTAAAAGGTAAAGGGACCCCAATATAGGGAAATGGAAGATGATTTGACTTTGGGTGGTGGGCACACACTGCAACATACATATCATGGATCATAGAATTGTATGCTTGAAACCTACATAATCTTGTTAACCATTGTCACCTTAATAAATTTAATTGTAAAAAAGAAAGGGTAGAAAATAGCTAAGAGAAGTCCTAGAAGTATTCTAGTTATGAAAGGATAGGGGAAGAAAACTAGAGTCAAGGAAAAGACTCAGTCCTGAAGGGCTCCGCCACTCAGATGGAAGCTATTTTCCCAGTGGCGATTGATAACAAGGGGAAGAAACATTGCTGCATGTTGCAAAAGTACTAAAGAAAACGTCTGCAGGCTCTTCTACCCCTATTAGCAAAATTTAGATTATACAATTTCACAAAGCAGAAGACAGTGTGCTGCTTATTCAATTTTACATTTAATATTAATTTTATTAAAAATACATGTGGATAGCATCACAGACTCATAAGACAACAATATTTCTTGTCCTGCTTTCTATTCCCAGGAGTTGACTTCTAATTATTTGGGCTGTTTCTTAAAAAGCTTTATTATGCTTTTAAATATCTAAATGATCTTTTCAATTTTAGATATTATCTATTGATTTTTCCATTAGAAAAATACAGATTTAAGCTTTTACATTCTCCCGCCTACTCTTTCCTTTTATGATCCTGCCGACATAATTATATCAGTTTCTGTTTAAATCAATAATTACATTTACATTTCCTTCCCTGGGTTGTTAATTTACTTGTTGGCCTTCCTGGAGTGAATACCTTTCTCTGAAAATGGCAACTATTGTTTAGATTTAATATTAGTTTTTGTTTTGTCCTCTACATTGCTTTCTTTCTTTAAAATTACTTTTATAGGTCTGGTTGGTGTTCTTTCATTGAAGAGGATGTTGTCACCTCTGTAACAAGTCTGAATTTGTAGTTAAGGGTGAAGCCCTAAAGACCTGATGGGAGTGTTTCCATGGAGCAGGGATTCTCCAGGGGGTAACACGGTTTTAGGTACGAAGCAGCTCAGGCTGCAATAACAAAGGACTGCAAACTGGTGACCGAAACAGCAGGACTTTGTTTTCTCACTGCTTTGAGAGCTAGGGAAGTTGAGGATCAAAGTTCCAATTGATCGGATTTCCGGTGGGGGCTCCCTTCTCGCCTCGCAGATGGCCACCTTCTTCTTGTCTCCCGTGGCCGTTCCGCGGTGCATGTGTGCGGAGAGAAGCCTGTTGTCCCTTTCTTAGCATGACACCAATCCCATGGAAGCAGAGCTCCACTTTTATGACTTTATTTAACCTTAATTATCTCTCAGAAGACTTGTCTCCAAATATAGCAACACAAGGGTTGGGGCTTTAATATATAAATTTGGGGGGAACATAAATATCCAGTTCATAACAGAGGATCAGGCATTGATTGCATGACAATTTATTTGGAGATAGCTAAAGACCAGTTTTAAATGGATTTTTTCTTGGGAAAGATTCCTCAGAGAAAAATCATCTAATCTAATGAGAATGAATGTCTGCTTGGCTACCAGTTTCCGGAGAGCATGACGGGCTGGGCCTGGAGTGTCAGTGTAAGGCTTACAGTCCAGCGAGTGCAAAATCTTAAGACAATGGAGTATTCATTTCAGAGAACAAATTTCTTTCTCTAACTAATAATGAGATATTTTACTTTTTGTTGTTGCTTAAGAAACTAACACTCCAGCTTCGGTATTGGGTATTAGCATATAAGTCAAATAAGGGTTACAATATTGATAATCATCTTTTTAAAGGACCTTTTTAATGAAGATATATAGAATGCAATATAATCAGAGGAGTTTAAATTTGTTAAAAATCTCAGTCAACTACTGCTATTGTCCCTTCAAATAATAGAGTATACTTTATTTATTTATTTATTTATTTATTTATTTTTTATCCTGACCTGAGGACATTTTTGCATTTATCTTCAGATAGAGCAGGAGGGAGAGAAACATCGATGTGAGAGAGAGACACATCAAGTGGTTGCCACCCACACGACCCTAACTGGGGCTGGGGACAAAATGCAACTGAGGTACATGCCCTTAGCGGGAACTGAACTCAAAACTCTCCAGTGCGTTGGCCAATGCTCTAACCACTGAGCACCAGCCAGGGCAATAGAGTATATTGTAATGTCAAAAATATCATGGTAGATAATTCAAAATACTTTTTATGTGTTTCATAAAATAATGCTGCATATGACTTTATTTTTAAAAATTAAGATTAGATCTGTGAAAAACAATCACTATTTCTCTTGAAGTTTAGCATCAAATATAGTTGAAACTGTATTCACAAAAGCTTTGTGAATATTTACATTATATCAAGTGCATATAGGAAAAAAAGATATTCGTGCTATAAACCACCTAAATTTGCTGAATAGATGATAAAAGGGGGACAAATCACTAGCAAAAAAACAATGTTTTTGAGCTGAATAAATTATTATGTTTATTAATGTCAAATGCTAGGTAATGGAGTAAATTAAGTGTCAAGAAACAGACTAAGTGAATGCTTAAGACTTCTATCATTTATTTAAAAGAAAGTAGTCACTTTAGTAAGCTGTAACAGTGAATACTAACAAAACATTTTTGGACAACCAATAAGAGGTATAATGAATGGGTTTTGTTATTGGGTTTTTTTGTTTGTTTGTTTTTGGTGGTACATGCCCCTAGCGGGAACCGAACCCGGGACTCTGGTTGCAGGCCGATGCTCAACCGCTGAGCCAAACTGGCCAGGGCTGTTATTGGGTTTTGTTTTGGTTTGGTTTTTTTGCTGTTTTTATAAAGTTGTTCAAGAAACACAAAGCCTGTTTTGCAATCAAGTTTTATCTTTAGGATGTCAAATTAATTGGAATTCCTTGAAATTCTAGAATCAGTAATCATGTATGGCACTCATACAATAACTCATTCTTTTTAATTTTTTCAGTATAGGCCAATAATAAGCGTCCTTTTTAGCTAACTTCAGTCAACTGGAATTATGGTACTTGTGATTTCTTATGACATACTGCCAGTGTGGAGTTACATAAAATATATTTAGTTCCCGCTTGTGCCAGGTTGACAGGCTAACTTTGTGTCATACTTCTAATCTCTCCACGGATGTATGCGACTCTTGAACTAGACAAACTCTTAGTTCTGAAATAGCAATACAGTTTCCTTCTTACGATTAGAATCCTGCCTCAAATTCTGTGCCAGTTTGTTGGGGTCCGGCTTTGAAAACTTTTGCCAGCTCAGTGATTCCTTCAGAAAAAACTCTTCCCCTTCATTTCAAATGTTGTATTTAAAAAACTTTTAAGACAAAAAAAAAAAAAAACCCTTGAGAGAAGTTAAGGGACATCTTTCCAAAACAACTTTCTTAGCAGGTGGTGAAAGGAAGTAATTAACATTGAATGAGAATGATGGGAAACCGGGAGACAAGTCACCTTTCTGGTGGCAGTGTTTGTGGGAAATGCTACCTCTCTCTGGCTTTCTTCCTGGGCAATGCGCCTCAAACACCTCATTTCTCACCCCAGCTTTACCTTGAAATGACCTATGATATTTCATACTCATTATTCTTAAAATTACTTGTTATTCTTACTGAAAAGTTGATTCAAAGCTTTAATAACAAAAACTTCAGAATGGACAAAATAATTCAAAACTCGTCTGACATATATAAAGTGCGAATGATTCTCAGCTCATTGTCCATAAACAAGAAGTGAACTAAATTTCATCTCTCTGGTGATATTTTTTTTCTCATGACGGATTCAAAAAAACAAGTTGCTATAGAATTTGGTAAGGCAAAATCCATCAGATATAATTGAAAGAGATTCCTTTTATAACAAACATAGGTGATGATTATGTTAAGCAGATCTAGGGGAAAAGAATGACTTAGCTGGAGAATGGCTTCCTAATGCAGTTGCGGACAAAGCCACCCCTGTCTCCTTCCTCCAAAGTTTTGTTAACATTTCAGTTTCAGTAATCTCAGATTTCTCACTGGAAACGAAAGAATACTGGATTTAGATGCCAACACATAATTAAGATACCTCTCACCAATTATTATTACAGGTGTGTTAGAAATTTATTACAGAAAATAAAACAAGGAGTAGATTCATATAATAACAACGTTTGGATATTGATTTGAAATATTTTGTTGAGAAATACATGTGGAAAGCAACATATATTTGTGTATGGGAGAGGGGGGCTCAAACCAAGACTGTATTATTTAAGATTAAAACTGTTCAGAGCCTTTTTTATGCATAAATTATAAATAATGTATTGCTGCATACCAACAGTAATCAAACTTATATATTGATTGTACATTAAGTAAATAAGAGATGTGGAAGTTAAATCTATGACATTGTATAAACATACTCTGAGGTATGTTTTCATGGCATAAAAATATACAAGTGTAGATTTATTGTATTTACTTGTTAGTAAGAAAATAATCTGGATTTTGATTAATAATGTAGTGCCTTTGAATTTAATGACTTAATTTTCCATGAGGTCTCAACCTCTTTATATTAACCAGCATGCTAACATGGTTTGGTACCTTTAATTAGCTTTGTTCAGTTGTATGAACTTGTGATTAGAAGAGACTAACTGTCAGCCAATGTTGTAATTAGATCTCCTAAAAATAAGAGCTAAGAATCTAGTGCTTCTGACAGTGTCAATGCATGCCAGTGATAACAATTTCTAAGTACAAATAGACATAAGTATTTCAAACTTATAAAAAGGTATATTTGAAAGGAGCATTAGCAGTCATTTAAACATAGTGTTTTTTTGTTTCTAAACATTCAATTCTGAATTGTTGCAAAGACGCTTTTACGCAACTTGGGGGGGGGGAGAGTACCTTTTAGTATACATTAAAATTGTTCCTCACATTCAAAATGTAGTTATGTAAATAATTTTTAATGTACTATGTCTTGTTTTCATGCTGTTTTATTTAAATTAATACAACTGTTAAATATTTTTTCTAACAAGTGTACTATATTTAAAAGCTTATTTTTTGTTAATGCTACATTTTTTAAGAAATTATAATTGACTGTACTTGCAGCTTCAATAAGAAAGATTAAATTTGCCCCAAATGATTTTAATGCTAACACCAAATTTGGAAAAGATAGATATATGTGTGAACATGACTGTATACGGTGGGGCAAAAGTAGGTTTACAGTTGTGAGTATGCAAAAAAGTTTATTTTTATTTATTCATTGTATACTTTTCCATATAAACAACTGCAAACCTATATTTGCCCCAGCATATATATACATGAATATGTATATTTAGATAAACAAATATGATCAAACCTTGTGTATTTATAAAATCACGTATTTAAAATAGTCTACATAATTAATTTATGTGAAAATCTAATTTTAATATTTAAAAAAATACTTGATTAAATATCATAAAAGTGATTTTCCACTTAATTTATCTTTCTTTTGATGTAACATATATTTTATGTAACTGGGAAACTAATAGAAATATAATTAAAAAATCAACAGGGTCTAATTTATTGTATTTATTGTCCAATATAAGTATTGAATATTTTTCATGAATATAAGGATTAATTATCATTTTACTTGCGATGATAATTTTTGAAAATCAGTACCTCTTCAAATAAATATGAAAATATAGAATTTTGAAAATTTGCTACTTAATAGCAATTTATGTTATTTAATAACAATTGATATTTATGGAGATCAGCTTATTGCAACCAGTATGCAAAGTTTTTTATATTATTTCATTTAATTCCTAGACCTTTTTATGTATACTAAACAAATGAGTAAAATGAATGGTTTAGTAAGTTCCCCAAATTTTATGAGTAACATGGACCAAACTGGATTTTTAAACCTGGAAAAACTAAGATTTGTAACTCAAAATCTCAAATTTGTATTGACTTCACTATTACTATTTACCATCTCCCGTTTATTTCATCCTTTGACCTGTAAGAAAGGGAAAAGTAAGTGCCTTAGAAGAAAGATGCAGCTTGTTAATTGTAACAAGAGTGACATCGGAATTTTGCAATTATTAAAGCAGAGGCATTGTCTCTGAAAGAGGGAGTAACGTGACCGACCCAAGATGCGATGCTAAAATGACCGTCTTGCGTATGGATTGTAGAAGCACGACAAAACGTGCAAGAAGAGTTGGAGTTCATTAAATCAGTGCAAGAGAACAGGCATTTAAAAGAGAGTTAGAGAATTCAACAATGTGGAATCCTGTAAGTAGAGTGAGCAAGATATCTTAATGAACTTAAAATAACTGAGAGAAGATAATGGCCAAAAAGGCTTTAAAGTTCCCCCAGCTAAATTTTAGACAGGTTTCTTCTTGACTACAGACCCCTACCCACCTTTTTCTTATAGAATTTACTTTAGAAGGCTTGCAATGTATTGCTTTGATTTTTTTGAGACAGAAATCATCTACAACACAGAAAGGTTTTTGTCAAGGACCTGGAAGCTACACCTTTGACATGCATAAACATCAAGAAGGATACTACTCCTATTTCCCCATGTCCAGTGTTTTTGGAAAGGGAGGATCCTAACTTTGATAAATACTAATTAACAAAACACAGATGGCTTAATCATACTGACCAACTTCTCACCAACTTTAAAATACTTCTCTACTAGGTCGTCCCAGTGATTAAAAACTCTCTTGCCATTTGTTTCAGTAGAGTTGAGTTCAGTCTCTCTCCACTATTACAATAGCTTTGAATACGTCTTTCTTGTCTATAAGTTGGTCCAGTTCAGTTTTCTTTTACAATAATCAAAACCAAAACATGATGTTTTGCTTCAGGGACTGTGTGGACAGTGGTCCTTTGCATTTTGATTTTGAAGGCTGGTTGGAATAACATGAGATTTTAAAGAAAGGACATCAGTTAGAGGTGCTAAATTTGGGATGCTGATAATTTTATAGAACATGAGATTTTAAAGAAAGGACATCAGTTAGAGATGCTAAATTTGGGATGCAGATAATTTTATAAAGACAGAAATATGTATGAGTGAGTTTATGGTGAGTACTTTGTTGAAGATATATATACACGTACAAGGAAGTCCTCAGCATATAAAACCTATACAATCCACGTGAATGGATGAGGTCACTCAGGAGGGGGTAGGAGGTAAGAGAAGGGAGTCCTGCACTGATCCCTGGGACTCCCACCTTTTAGAGATAGGGCCTCGAAGTGGGAACAAGAAGAGTCCGAAAATAAAAGGCACAAACAAGAAAAACAAAAACTCATAGCCATAGACAATAGTATGGTGGTTAGCAAAGGGATGGGGGGTGAGGAGGTAGTAAAAGGTAAAGGGGGTTAAATATATGGTGATAGAAGAAGATTTGACTTTGGGCGGTGGGCACGCAATGCATATACAGATCATGTATCATAGAAATTTACACTTGAAACCTATCTAATTTTATTAACCAGTGTCACTCAGTAAATTTAATTAAAAATATGTTTAAAAAGCAAAGGTGAAGAAAGAGGGAAAGCTCATTTTTATACTATAGAATAAATAAATGCTAAAATATGTTTCAATATTTCATTCAGTAACACATAAACATGCACTTTTTAAAAGCTCAATGTGATTTTTAATGATTTTTATAAAATTCTTATGAAAAGAAAAATCAGAGTGAACACAGTGTATAAATTTTCTACATGTATTCTATCCTAGACAAAATAGAAATAGCAAAAAACAAATGGGAAAACGATAAATAATATAAGCAAAGAAGAATTAACTATGAGTAAAATAAATCTACATATAGAAAATAAAAGTTGAGAAGTGATTGCCAGAGCCCGCGGGGCAGAGGAATTATGCAGAGGCTGATAAAAGGGGACACTCTCAGCTATAAGATGAGCAAGGTCTGAGGAGCTAATACAAAGCATGGTGACTAGCACTGATAACATTAGTATATAATGGAATTTTGCTAAGAGTGTATAACTTAAATGTTCTCACTAAAAACAAGGGGGGAGGGATAAATACATGAGGTGATGGATGTATAGTAAATGCATTTGTAAGAGGGACAATAAAAATATTTAGCATTAAATGTGGACTCAACCATTCAACATGGGAAATTCTTCAGAGAAGAGACTCAACACAAATAGAGGAATTGCTGTAATGATGTGCTCTGGCTGAATGTGGGCTACTAATTTGTAAATATTTATACTTACAGGCTTAAAAAAATAGGTTATAAAAAGTGAAACATTGCCATTGTCTAAGAACTATTGTTTTTTAACTAGGAGTGTTCCAAAGTAAGGGGCTAATTTCAAAGCAGGCATTTAGTTCTCCATTTACAAGATGGTACAAAGCCAAGGCAATTCTAAGTAAAAAGACAGGCCAGAATTCAATTTCTTTTAATTAGACCACACAGGCAAAATTTATTTATAAAATCAAGCAAACCAGAAGGAAAACCAGGGTCCCACAAAGAGAAAAGTTAACTGCTTTAAAAGTTATTCTTTTCCGAGTTGAATGTAGAACTACTATTCACTTTAAAAATCAATCACAATTCCACTTCATATCATAAAGTAAACTGTTTTGCAGAATTTAATAGGATTATGCTATTGATTCCATCTATGCCCTGCTAGCTGGTGTTGCATTCCTATGAACTACAGCCTATTATGTTACTGAGCACAAGAGAGAAAGGATTAGTCTGTGAAGGAACAAGCAGATTTCATGGCTCCGTCCAATGTTCACATACCTGTTCACTCAATAGTCATTTTATGTTAGTAAATGTCAACCAATAAAATAAAACAAAATGAAAAATTATTCTGTTCTAATCCTTGAAGCAGCTGACTAAGCTTATTTGAAAAACTCAAAATGCAGGTACTCAATATGCAGCAATAGTTTTTGTTTTGTCTGTTTTCTTCACAGGGATTGAAAGTGCATTGATTTCAACTGCAGATGATTTCCGGGAGTTCTGTAGTGTCATCTTGATAATCATTTAATCACAGCAGATACTAATAGGCAGTTATTCTTTCTTATTTTCAGTTTAAATCAGGGGTACAGTGATGTTGAGTAGGAGAGGGAGGAGACTGTAATTATCAGTACAAATGCCCTCTGCTTGCAACAGTTCTGTGTATATGAAAGTAATTTACTGGATTGATTTATATATATTTAAATGATCTGGTGAACAAGGTCTATTTTAAATTGTTCGTTTGCTTCCAAAGGTCTTCTTATCTCAATTCTCAATACCATGGCTTTCATCTGCTTTACTTTTGCTTCGTAAACACCGCCAGTCATGAGAGACCTGCTTTGCACAGAATTTCAGTTAAAATACATTCACTGGTAAATATGCTCCAACAGCCTTGACTAAGTGGCAAGAACCTTATAATTGCTTTTCAAAGAATTTTCATATTTTTTATTGAACAGGATATTTTCAAAATAATCAGAAAATAGTTACAGCCACTTCTTCTGGGAGCCAACACTCTACGAATTATAACTGTTACAATATTGTCCGAATGGCAACAACATTAATACTTATTGCCCCTGAATTGCCTTTGCTCCTCCATCTGGACAGCTTAGCAGCGTGGCTGTGCTTCGTTTCCCTGTTGCATCCTTGAAAGTCACACACAAGAGCTTCAGAGGTGTAAACTATCTTCAGTCCACAGCCTTCAAATTTCCCAAACTAGATTTTCTTGGGAAAACAATGGTCTTGGCAAAATGGGATGAATAACACTCCCCATGCACACCAATATATTAACATCCTAATCCTGGAAGCACTTGAATTGTACTTTCTATGGCTAAAGAGACTTTGGAGATGTGATTGAGGAATGTGCATGGGAATTATGCTGGATTATCAGGGTTGGCTCCAGATGTAATGGCAGGTGTCCTTCTAAGAGGGAGACTGAGGTGGAAAAGGCAGTAAGTTGCAGAAACAGACACTGGAGTCCTGTGTCTGCTTTGAAGATGGAGGAACACCATTCTTAGTTTATGAGCTGAATAAAACATAGGCCTGTGCCAGACTGATCTTCAGGGTGGAGCTCTTGCATACCTGCATAATTTTCTGAAGTGCACAATGATAGAAGGTGTCTCCTCACTTCTCAAGTAGATTGATGACCTGTTCCACTCTTTCCAGTATTATGTGAGATTTTGTTTGGCTACAATAAATAAAAATATCTAAAATAAGAATGGCATAAACGAGAAATTTATTTCCCTGAGATAAACATACAAAGGCATAAGATGTAAGTCTGATCCACAAGTTCCTGAAGGATCCAGTCTCCTTCAAGCTTACTTGCTCACCCTCATTCTCTTAGGTCGAGGAAGAAGCCAGGTTCCAGGTTGACCGGTGGAGAAACAAAAATAGGAAGAAGTGGCAATATTCAGTGTATGTAGGAAATGTTCACGGAATCTTCCGTAAACACTTGTTTGTATCTGTTCGTCCGGAACTTACTAATATGGGCGTATCTAGCTGCAGGGAACACCGGTCTTATCTTGGAGAGCAGGAGGCTGAGTTAAATTTTCTATTTCTGTGATAGAAGGAAGAACACAACTGAGGAGATAACTACTAGGTCCAGCCACGATTCTCCTTATTTAAATTAGGAAGCCTACTTATGACATATAAACATCTACTCCCATGACAAAGTAAGCGTAACAAATACAAAGACGTTATTCACGTTATTTAACTTTCATTAACCTGTCAGTATATTTTAATAGTTTAGTTGACTCATCCTAAGAAATATTAGTTTGTGACCAAAAAACTCCCATAAAACTAGATTTCTCTGAGAAATATCTATATACCACAAAGCATAACTGATTAAATATATACGTATATAGATTTTGGTTATATACTCAATATTAGAACTTGCATGACCTTATTAATGAGTATTAACATATCACATTCTGAAAGGTATGTTTTAACTTGCTCATTTCTCATATTCTGCCATGATAATAGGGCCTTTTTAAAAATAGAAATTTATGAGAAGAATATTTTCAAATAGCTAATTGGTCTAAAGGATAATTTTTAATGATACATTTCCCTAGAAAAATCTCTGAAGAAAATGACTTTACTAATAGTCACTTTAACCTCAGTAGAAGAAAGAACAGGTATATAAGTTTTCCCATTTGCATTTATAAACAAGTGAAGGCTAGTGTTGCCAAGGAGAAGTTGGGATGTGAATTTTGGAAATATATATCTAACTCACCTTTCTACTGTACCTACATACATCATTTAGATTTTCTATATCTTACATTCTCCACACACACACACACACACACAAACTATTTACAATATTTACTTCTACCATACTTGGGAAATTTATATTTATATATATATATATAAATATATGAATAAATATAAATAAATATATATTCATATGAATTTTTGTGTCATCAAAAATAACATAACAAAGAATAAAATAAAGAATTAAAACTATTAACCTTGAAAATATATTTTCATAAACTCATAAACAGGTAGAAATGATCTTAGAATCATGATAAGAATAATCTGTAGTACATTCTATTAAATAAAGAATTTCTATGGAGCCTCTTCCCAACTGTATTACTTGGATATTTCCATTGTACAAACACAAGCACAACTGGTAGAGACATAATTGTTTCTATTATTACTGGACACTCATTAAAGTTGTATGTTGTACTGGGTTTGATTTCAACTTACTGAAAATACATTACATAAAATATCCTTTCCATCAAATTATTTCTAATGACAAAATCAGCACGTATCTAATTGGAGAGTGTTTCCATAAAGGCTTGATCTATGGGCGCTCCTTTGTAGGTAACAGACTGCTTTTCTCTTGCTGCTTTTAAGATTCTCTCTTTGTATTCAACCTTTGGCATTTTGATAATGATGTGTCTTGGTGTGGACCTCTTTGGGTTCAACTTGATTTGGACTCTCTGTGCTTCCTGGAC
This sequence comes from Molossus molossus, assembly GCF_014108415.1. Classification (NCBI taxonomy): domain Eukaryota; kingdom Metazoa; phylum Chordata; class Mammalia; order Chiroptera; family Molossidae; genus Molossus; species Molossus molossus. The sequence continues at coordinate 117,990,092 of NW_023425377.1, read as the reverse complement.
TTGTATGTCTGTTTCCTTCACCAAGTTAGGGAACTGTTTCAAATAGTTTTTCAATTTCTTGCTCTCTCTCTTCTCCTTCCCCTATGATGTGAATGTTGGCACGCTTGAAATTGTCCCAGAGGCTCCTTACGCTATCCTCATTTTTTTGGATTCTTTTTTTCTATTTGCTGTTCTAGCTTATTTCTCAAAAGAAACTTTGCAGGCCAGAAAGAAGTGGCAAGAAATATTCAAGGTGATGAAAATCAATGACTACAACCAAGATTACTCTATCCTGCAAAGCTATCATTTAGAATCGATGGCCATATCAAGAGTTTCCCAAACAAGAAAAAGCTCAAGGAATTCATCACCACCAAACCAGTATTATATGAAATGTTGAAGGGTCTTCTTGAAGGTGAAGAACAAAACTATGAACAATAAAATGGCAATTAATATGTATTTATAAACAATTGAATCCACAAACAAATTGAGCAAGCGGAACAGAAACAGACTCATAGACACAGAGAACTTTTTGTTGCTTGCCAGATGGGTGGGGGCTAGTGGGGGGTGAGAAAGGTGAAGAATTAAGAAGTACAAATTGGTTGTTAGACTGATGAACCTCAAAGGGAAGTGGGGAGGAAGAGTGGGATGAAATAAACCAAAGAACGTCTATGCACATATGCACCACCAACGGATACCGACAACAGTGTGGGGAAGGCAGGAGGGGGCGGGAGTGAGGAGGAGGGGGTAAATGGGGGAAAAGGGAGAAACATCTGTAATATATTCAACAATAAAGATGAGTTTTTAAAAAAAGGCTTGATCTATCTGGCATTCTTTAAATATGATTTCAAATGCATAGAAGTTAAGCTCTGTAGTTGCCCCTTCTTTGTCTCAAGTTATTTTATTTCATGAGCAAATTAATAAGCAGTGATTCTGTCCATGTTAAAAAATAATTCAGAAGTTCAGGGCAGAGAAGAAGAATAATAAGAATTGTGTGAATATTAGCTTACTGTTCTCTACAGGCAAAACCAAAGCTTGCCAAGCCCCAGTGACATGTGCCATTAAGTCACTCATTTATTTTGTTAATTATGAATTAGGTTTGAATAATCTTGTGAACTACTTCCTTGTGTACGAAGAAGCCATCCTTCTCAGCACAGACATGTGAAATCCAAATGATTCGTATTTCTAGATAAAAACCAGTGTTCCAAATATTTTGTAAAAATAGAAAAGGATAAAGAGAAGCGTAGCTAATCAATTTGCCTGACTCTTCAGTTCTTTATGACACGTACCATATGAACATTATCCGATTGTTCTATCATGGTTGTTGCTGCCAACTACAAACTATCTTGGATGTGCTGCAGAGATTATTACGGTACCTGTAAAACGTGTTCCTTTACATCTTAAAGTGACATCTTCTTGAATTTAGCATGTAGAACTGCTAACATAACTATTCCCTTGTAGAATTCTTAGAAATGCCTGAATCAATTTTATTTTACTTTCTCATCTACAAAAATAAGATGTAACTTTTTTTAAGTGACTAAGTACTTTAAAATTTTTATCACAGTAATATTATATACTTTGAAATAACATCTTCAAAGGATACAACTTTTCTTTATAAAAATACAAACACAGTTTAACATAATAGCATAGCATAAATTATATATATATATATATATATATATATATATATATATATATATATATAATAGTCTAGTAGCCACAATCAGGAATCCATTCATACTCTTTTACAGAGGGACTCAAGGAATAGCTATTTAAACTAAAGGAAGTTACATAAATATATTTTCTCTAACTGATATCAAATGGCTGACATTTATGTAACACTCTGCTTCTCACCAAATATTGGGTAAACGTTATATCCAAATTACAAATGTAATATTTAAAAAATAATAATCATTGTTGCTTCAGGATCTGATGTGAGACACTACTCCTAAGCCATCATGAAATGTGCTGCTTGGTCTGTGGTTGTTTGCCACAGTAAAAGGCATTCGCATGATTTGTAGCAGAGACGTGCACGGTGGATATTCATTGTACTGTATTATTAGAAGAGGCTTTGTTGAGCTCATGGCATTGTTTGATTAACCGCCATTGGAGACACAGTTTGCAACGGGGCTGTGTCATGGCTCTCTGTCACCATGTTTCATGAAGTTACTGGTGGGCCTTTAGGGAGGGTAAGTGTATAAACATTCACTTAGCAAGAGATGTATGGACAAGCTGTGAAAGTAATGACTAATTGACTGCCATTCAGGATTTATTTGGAAATCTTTTGACTCCAGCTCTACCTCACGTAATGATGAATGATGTTGCTTTCTCTAATAGAGGGAAACAGTGAGCTCAGGCTAAGGGCTTTCACTCTGAGATGTGACTAGAAGTCATAGTGTTTCTGTCCCTGGAAAGGAACAGATGGAGACAGTCCGTAGGATTTCCCACTTACTTTTTTGGTAGTGAAATTAATAAATTAGGTACACAAAAATATATTTCTTTGCAATCTTAAAATAGCAAATTAAATCAAAGCAACTATGGTTGAATTTCAAACATTCTAACTGTAGACGTGCTTCTTATTGGTTGTAAAAAGAAAGTACAGCTTCGGTTTCCTGCGAGGTGCAGCTGATATTTTTTTCTTTCTGCTGAAGTATGGAATGACCAAATAAATGTCTACATTTTCTTGTTCATCGTTGTGATCTTGTTAAAAGGACAAATTTTACTACAATTAATTTCCTTAATAACCATACATATCCCAACAAGGGGCCAAGGCCTCGACTTATATTTTGTTTCCCTCTCATCCGTCCAAAGAGCGAGCAGAGTAGTTGGAGAGAATAGAAAAGGGGATTGAGTAAGAATGGTTGAGATTCGTAAATAAACTATTGAGAGTTTTATAGGTTTTTAAAATATGAAATCTATTTTCTTACTTAAGCATTTATTTGGAAGTTTTAGACTATTCCTTTAAGTGGAACTATCACATGATACTAAACTTTTAGTTCACATTTAAAATTATGAGGACTCCATTGTATACACTCGGGTAAAGACGAAAGAAATAGAGCTAACGGTATGAAGCAACTGTAACACTGGCCTCATGGTCTTGCCCCCAGCCCTTGTGCTAGCATCTTAAACTTATTTTGGATACAAAAAAAGAAAGAATATAGTTTTTTAAACTCTGAGAGTTTAGATCTGTCATCTCAGCTTCCTGATTTGAGTGAAGCTGTAAGTCAGGGACATAAGCAGCAGGAAAGAGGATATTGTGCTCCTTAGTGGCTTAAATAAAGAATATTAGTTTATAATCTTCTTTTCACTCACTTCTTTGGTCTCATCAGTTTAAAGAATTCACTAGTATATTTGCCGAAATCCACACTTCAGAAAATGTCCAACATCCTTTTCAGGCTACACTGTTTTAGGTGGAACCCCGACTGGTTCCTCACCAACATTACATGGCAACATTGTAGAGCTGGCAAGAACTGAACATTTCTGGTCATTAATCGAAGACTAATACAAAGAAGGGATAAAGATGAAAGACTGTTACATGCTCTGACAAAGAAAAAAAAATAACTATAAATTGGAGAAGAATAAAGAGAGAAAGAGGAACTAGAATAAGCTCAGCAATTGTCCATAGGTAATAGTGGGAAGCAAAAGATATTTGAGATGACAACTAAATAGAAGTAATGTAAGGTGGATGAAAGGAAATAAATATGATAATGTCAAAACCTATGAAAGATATAGTATTTATCCTTCTTGCAGGGTAACCAGATAGTCTGATAGTTTGAAGAAGCTGGAGGGAGATGAGAGACCGCTGAGTGAGTGATTCCTGAGTCCAAGACAAATGGCAGGAAGAATTATGGCCCTTGGCAGAAGGGGCTTCTCATTCCATTCTTGTCCCCAGGTCCTAGTGGGTGACGTTAGGAAGCCCAGGTGAATGGTGCATATTTACCCTCTATTGTAATTGAGTCTTGGTTGTTGTTGGCAAGTCAATGGGAGGGGTTTACCCAGGCTGATCAGCTGCAAGGACTGGCTGTGCCCACTGACCACTGGCCTCTGACTACCGTGGAGGATCAGCTGTGTAGGGCCCACCACACAGAGCAAGACTTACTTCATCAGGGCTCTGGTACCCACTGAGTCCGCTCATTGAGTGTGTCACTTGTGGAGGTGGTTGGCTGGTGGTGTTTCGATGAGGTCTGAAGCTGTCCACTGGGTGTACTGGCTCTGGGGCAAGGTCAGTCACAGCCTGTGCTCTGCCCGGGGCCGCCCAGCATAAGCTACAGAGTGATCTGCAGGTGACTACATCTTGGGTTGGGCTTGGAGGTGCCAGGAAAAGCCAAGTTGTGAACCAAGGCTGGCTGCTTCTAGTGCCAGGCCTGGGGCCACTTAACAAGAGGTATGGGGATTGCTGAGACCAGATGCTGCTTGTTTGAGAAATTTTAGGAAACTCTGAAGCAGGATCCAAGACAGGCCAATCCTATGGTAAAGCCTTTGGCAACAGCTTGGGTGGGCCTGAAAGGTGGGTGGGGCGGGGCCTCAGGGAGTCACCAGGGCGGGGCCAACAGTGTGAGCCAGGTTGCTGGAGTCCCAGGTATGGGGGCTGTCTGCACCCCAGGGAAGGGCTCACCAAAGGAACAAAGGCCTCTGACAGCACGTCTGTCCCTGAGAAAGCCCCCTCTCCAGCCCAGCTCCAGTGCCAAACAGCTCAGTTCTTCCCTGTATGTCTCTGGAGCCCCTCGAGCTGCCCCCCTCCAGCTCAGAGGGAGGGAGTCCGATAAGTCTGTGCGCGGGCCCTTTAAGGAGCTGCCTGGGGCTCCAGCCGCCTCAGCCTCCCTGAGCCTCAGTTCCCGCTGGTTTTCCAGCCAGAAGTGATGGGGATTCTCTTCCTGGCACTGGGACCCTGAGCGGGGCGCCTGGTGTGGGACGGGGACCCCTCCGTCCTCAGGGAGGACCTTCCCAGCCGAGGTGTCCCCTGATTTTTATCCCCACACGTGGGTGTGGGCCCCGCCCGTCCCCTCCGCCTCCTCCCAGTCTCGTGTGGCTGCTGCTCTGATGTCGCAGCTGCAGGACTGCGTCCAGCTCGGAGTCCGGCGGATCTGCGTGAGGTCGCGCGGTGGTTTATTGTAACTGCGATGTGGTTGGGGAGGAGGGACCGCGTGGGCCTCCCGCCCTCCTGACCGAGCCTGGAAGCCCCTCTGAGAGGGCGGAGGACGCCTGCTCTCCCGCTGCGGAGACAGTGTCGGGTCACCCTGATCAGAGGACAGGCCGGTCCCTGGAAGGACGCGCCACCAGCCTTCCCGAGGTGCGAGCTCCGGCCTGGGCTCCGGGGCAGCGCTCGGGCTCTGGCGATGGGGAGGGCGCCCGCGAAGGCACCGCAGTTCCCCAAACAAAGCAAACACGTAGCAGTGAACGTGGACAAGCATGTGGCAGGGAAAGTCTTCACGAATACAACACTAAGGAAATCTGAAATAACATGGTGCAGACGTGGGCTAATCATTAAGTTATACCACTAAATGGCAGTGGGATTACTCCTCTTTTACATGGCAAACATTTTCAGAATGACTTGCAAAGGTCCTTCTGTATGTTTCTGGAAGATACAAACCTAAAAGAAAAAAATACTGAAATGAAGGACAAGGGTATACCAGGTAAATACAAGCCAAAGAGAAACAGGGATTAATATCTGAAAAGGTAAAAGTCATGGCAAAAATTTACCAAGACACTCTACAATATTTTAGTACAATTTCCATAATAAATATGTCATAAATATCCACAAACCAAACAAAATAGCAGCTCTTTTTAAAATTGACCAGACTGATAAGAAGTTAACAGAAGCATTATAAAAACAGATGACTTGAACATATTACTCTCAGCCTAAGCTAAGTCAAACTGTTAAACTCTAAGTATGAATGTATAATCTTATAGTACATGAATGACATAATCAGTAAGATAAATTCGATGGCTGTATAATGAACTTTACATCTTTTCAGATGCACATCAAAGTTCAAAAGAGGTACTAAAGTAGGAATATTGAATTATTTTATTCATGTTTTTAATTAAAATAAAATATTTTATTTAAGCAAAATACTTAAAAACTAATAACGTAATTTTGTAAGAAATATTAATAATGCACCTTCTTCCTGTCAGTGTTCTAGGCACTGCTGTAGATACATTACCAAGTTCATGTATCTTCTATTTCACTTTATATAAACCCTGTATTTCTGTATTATTTCTGTGCTCTAACCCTTCACATTCATTAACATAGTTATTATATATAGTTTTCATTCAATTGTTACCTCCAAGTTGTATATTAAAACACACACATGTACACACATGCATGTGCAAACACACAGAAAAGAAAGCAACCATATTAAAGAGTTTTTTATAATTTTTTTTCAGTTATAACTGTCCAAGCAAAAAAATAGATTGCCAAAGGATGGCTTCATATACTTTCATAATTGTATATAACTTCAGAAAAAAATGAGCATGTGGACTAAAAGGTAAAGGAAAAGTACTAAGGTAAGATTTTGGTTACAACGGAAATAAATGGCAGAATAAATAAGACAAGGAAAGCCCTATTGATTGTGCATGGAAGAGAAAAATGAGAAGGTAATGAAAGTTGATTGCCAATTGCTCCCGTTTCCGTTGTGGCCTTCTGCAATGCATCTGCATGTCTTTTTCTGCTTTATGATTTTAATTTCATTTCTATGCAGCATTGCTGAAGCAGAGGCGATATCAATACCAATGAACTATTAGTATGCCTCTTTTGAATTATGTTTTTTTCATCAAGCCTTTAAAAAATAGGAACAAGCTGAATCTTTTCAAAATTTCAAAAGAAATCTTAAGTAGTTACCAGAATGCTGTCCTTGTGCAGACTTTCAGAATTAAAGAACAAAGTACATTTTAATTCAGTTAAATAAACATCTATTCAATTAGGGTAATTTATAGGGTAAGGAAGTAGCAAGGCTAAGCAATGAAGGACATCCAGAAACAAGGCTACATTAGTAAGTATTTTATGTATTTGGGATAGAAGAAAATAAGTTGCCTGTTAATTTATAGCAATTACTATATTATTAAAAATATGCATATAACCAACAAAGCAATATAAATATCCAATTAGTTCCAGTGCAATCCTGAAATAAAATTTGGGATCAATATAATCATAGGAAGCAACAGATATTAACTTGAGAACAAGTAAGAGCGAAGTATAAGTAACTTCCTTCTCAGAAGTTTAGCTCTAATTTTTCACTTTAATTCAGAATAAGGTTCTACCCACTGATATAGCATGTGCATCTCATACTTTTATTCTCTAAATGAATTTATCCTAAATGCATATCAAAAATATTATTTAATGAAACACAACACAAAATAACATCATAGTCATTGGGATTTAATTATGGAAAACACAGATGTTTGGCTGATCAGATTCATGTATATTTGTCATGTGTTGCCCGATTCAAATTACATGGACTACGTTTCCCATTCTGCTCATGTCCTTGGTTGAAGACCATTGACCTTTACTTCAAATAAAATAGAGAAAAAAGGTCAAGATACAGGTAAACTCATCATAGAAACAGCAGTGGATTAGTGGTTTCCTGGGGTTGATGTGGGGGTATGGGGTGTGACTGCTAATAGGCAGGGTTTTTTTGGGGGGGGGTGATAAAACATTTTAAACTTACGTTGTGTGGATACACAATGCTGTGATATAACAAAAACACTGAATTGTATACTTTTATTGATGAATTTTATGGTATGTGATTTACAGACATGTAAGGGTGTTTAAAAAATATATAGTAAATAACACCACCTAGCATTTTGTGACAAGAAAAGCAAGCTACTTGGGGATAGAGGACTGCTTTTCAGCACCTGCCATGCTTATTTAAAATAAGTTTTGAGTTAGAAGGGGATTTAGAAATAGTTCTCTGTAATTCCCTCCTTTTATAAGAAGAAAGCTGAGGCCCAGAGGACTTAAGTAGCTTGCACACACTATTAAATGCAATTTAATAGCAAAACCTCTCTCACATTGTTGCTGTGTAGATCACACTTGGTAAAGGCTCTGTCAGTCTATAAAGTGCTATGTCAATATACGATATATTCATGCAGTGTTACAAATAACATTATGTCTAATACAAAATGTTATAAAACATACGATCATGATTTACTTTTGTTTATGACTTTTTAAAAATGAAGACTGCTTGTTTCACATTCATCATTTTGGAATGAGGAGCAGCATAAATATGACACCAGAATGATCTTTCATGTTTCTCTTACCCCTATTGTTCGCTTTCTATCTCTACTCTGAACTTTTTGCTGGTATTTGGAGAATTTCTTGGAAGCAACTTTGGATATAGAGTATTATTTGACTATTTTCAACTAAATTCTCCCTAGGTTTAAGATATTATAAAAATAAAAATCAATAGAGAATATATTACTCTGAGATTGGTTTTTAAAGTTCTAATATGGATCAGGGGGCTAGAGAGTGAATTGAGTCTCTTTTCCTTAATGCGCTTTCCCTTATATTATTTAAGATACTCAAAGAGAATTAATCCTTGTTGTGGAGAACATCAAAGGAATGGATCGATTTTTCCCTCAAAGGAGTTTTCAAATAATTCATACAACCTTTGCCTTTTTGATTGTTTAAAATCCGAAGATATCTAGTGTCTCTTGACATTTCTTTTTATTCTTCCTTTTCAATATTTGTGTTAGGTGTTGGTTTTTGCCTGGGGCAAGAACCTATTGGAGAAAAAATAGTAATGTTTCCAAAGCACAGAACCTAATATGCATTTTAAAAATCTAATATCTAAAGGACGATTTTGTTTTTGTTTCTTTTTCTTAAACAAAAATGAATGTAGAAAGAAAACCTGTAAAACTAAACATTGCAAAATTTAAACTTCTATAAATATTTCAAAAAATTTCCCTCTATATTTAAATCTTTATTTGGCCATAATAATCACTTTTTCTATTTCCCTGAAGACTTGTTTCCTCAATTTTGCTCTATTGAACTACAGAAACATATGGGCAGTCATAGAATTGTGCCCATATCAGGTTTCCAGCACTCATAAAAAAGATACATCTCTTCATTTAATCACCGATCTAGGTGATTTTTTCATATAAAAATTGTCCAATTGACAGAAATTTGGCCATACTATCTATCCTACTTTTAGGAAAAAAAACTATGGAATTTATTTTCAGATTTTATTCCTAATCATAATTGAAAAGGTCTTCTTAGATTGGGGTCTCAAATGTTATCTTTCCCCTCTTCTAATACTTGGTGCCCGAATCAAGAGTTTTGAGATAATCAAGTACAGTTTTGAGAAAAAATAAGAAGTCACATGGACTTAGAGATTTTGACATTTTTGAATGATTCCTTTTTTTGTTGTTAAAGACAATCTTTAAAAAGAGATGCATTTATTAGAATAACACAGCTCTTCTTTTACAAATTTACTTTTGAAATACTATATTTTTACTTTTAACAAGTCATTCAAAATCTGCTCAGATAGAAATAACAAAATTATTATACATTTTTTACTTACTCTCTAATTGTTTAGTCCCTTTTTTTTTTCTGGCATTATTATTGTATCTATACCCCAATACTTCAGGACTGCCTGACTCAAAAGTCAGATCAGACCTTTCTAAACTGTTAAATTTTCCTCTTTCTTGGCAAAACATACATAATATTTCATGGCAGACTTTTTAAGTCTTTAGGCTCTGCAGTGATGTCTCGTCTCATTCCTGATATTGGCCACTTGGCGTCTTCTTGTATTTCCTTAAACTCTTTGACCAGAGGCTAATCAGTAATATCGACTGTGTCACTGTGGGTCCTCCTAAAAGCAAACAGGGAGACGAAGATGGGGCTCGTTGTGCAACAGATTTCCTATGCAAATGCTGTGACTGATAACAAGGTGGGGAGCAGGAGTCAGCTGGGCGGAACCTCCAGACCACAGTTGAGCTCCGACAGCTGTGAAAAGAAAGAGAAGGAGACACTGGGTGGGAAGAGCCTCCAACACAGCACAGTTCTGAGAATGCTTTGACAATGACAATGAGTTTTCCCATTAGATGTTTGTGTAAACTGGGGAAGGTACAAGACTAGTGCCTGGCTGTCCCTTGCCTTTGACTGAGGGTGGTCCCTGAGTGAACACCAGTGGGGCTAAGGTGGTCAGTCGATTCAGATTCTCTTGAGAGGGATTTGAGCAGAAAACTTCCATGGACACCACAGTCTACAGCGTGCATCTAAGTGGTACACTTATCCATGCAGATTCTGGGAGTCACTCTTCCATGGATCCTGTGAGTCTCTTCCTGAGGAGAAACTGGCCAAAGTGAAGTTAGTAGGATAAATTACATCTCCTAGAGCAGTCGTGCCTCATTCTCTTCTTCCTACTGTCTTCTAATCTCAGCTCCCCCTCATTTATCACATCGGCAGGTCTTTGTGGCTTCCCTGATGGCATGACTCAGATCACTCATTCCTAAGTGATGGGAGTCCTTGGTCATCATACTACCTTCTCTGTCCATGTTGCTGTTCATGTCCTCTCACCATTATAAATAGGCAAGGGAAAACCAAGAGGTACCCAAGCAGAGAACTTGTCTTCCATATTGCTGCTGATCTCCATTGTGCAAAACTAGTGCCACCGATCTTCTTCTGTTGATGGGGACCAACTATGCCTTCTAAGACGATGACTCTTTTCTCACCTGCTGTTCTCCAAAACCTTGAAGTCCAAACTGTCCTGTAGCAGAGATCTCTTTCAGTTCAATGAAATCTCTGCAGTATTCTCTGGAAAGAGTGATCCCTCTTTGTGAATTAAAACTTTTTAACCTACAGCCCAGCCATTTGACTCAATGGATTGAGTGCCTTCCCATGGACTGAGAGGTCTCAGTTCGATTCCCAGCTAGGGCACATGCCTGGGTTGTGGGCTCGATTCCCGTTGGAGGGCGATGTTTCTCTCTCACATCAATGTTTCTCTCTCTCTCTCCCTTAAAAAAAAATCAATGAAAACATATTTTAAAAAAAGGAAAACCTTTTAAACCTACCGAGTTTGGGGACAAGAAGCAAAAAATCCCCAGTGGGTCACTGAGAGCGATGACAAGTGGGACCATACTTATTACGCACTTGATTCTGTTTTTCTTGTTGGGGAAGAAGCTCCATGTAGAAGCCTCTGATTAAAGGTACATACTGCATCCTGAGGTACGATACACGTCCTCTTAGAGCAGCGCTTCTGCTGTGCCCTCATTAGGCTATCCCAGCATCAGAGACTGACCTCCTGCGCGGAGCCCTCGGTCATGGGTCCACTTCCACACCTCCTGTCCTATGAATTCGGCTCTTTGTCAGGTGCTATGTTATATGGGATTTTACGCCTATGGATCAGGTATTTCGTAAACACCTGTTGTAGGTACTTGCTGAGGTTCTTCAGACAGATTGCAAAATCCATACTCAGAGTAAGTAACTCCTTGTGAGGAAAGCACTGAGCCTTCTAGAATGAGAGGTCCTAATGTAGTCATTTTATCACAATAGGCTCGGTTGATATTCCTGAGGAACAGAGCCGAGCATGACCCAGGACTCAGTGCAGGTCTCTGTCACTGAAAGTTTGAACATGCTGAGGCAGCAGTACCCAGAGAAGTAAGTGGATATGTAAGCTAGGTAGGTGAACCACGCTGTTCAGTCATATGTGTCATGTCCATTGTTCTCAGCTTTGTCTCCCTTCCTTTATTGCTGGCCAGGGCAACAGGAAGATCGGCACATCTTTCAGCAGAAACTATTGCTTTCTCCAAACTTCTAAGAGCAACTCTAGCAGAGAGTGCACCCTAGTCCTCACAGTCTTTGTCAGGACGTTAAGACCTGCAACTTGAGAAAGGACCCTCAAGTAACAACTTTTTAATTATCATCCAATCGTATGCCTGGACCCCTTGATCAACCACCTTCATATCCAATCCCAAGACTATATCTCGGACTCCTGTCTGTACATAGTGGCTAATTCTTGCAGCTCCTTCGAGGTGTGATTTCTTTCCTCCCTTATCAGTCTCAGCACATCCCAGTGCGTTGTCATGGGATTTAACTACTGTTATTGGCCAGGAAGCCAGGAGGGGAGATGGGAGTTTCCTGAGAAGCAGCTATTGCCATTAGAGGAGAAAGAGCGATGGTTCCAACTCTGGAGGGAAGGGCCATCTCTAGAAGCCTCAGGGTTGAAGGGAGTCTTACAAAACCCAAACTTTTGAGGCAGCTACCTAGAGGCCCCCACGGTTTCCACTTTTCCCAATCAGGACCCTGACATTAGCACAATAGACATGACCAGTCTTAGGATGTTTGTGTCTCTAATCTCTCCAGTTCCATCATATTTTCAGTATACTATTCATCTCTGTCTGCTTTTCTGCTGCCAGACAGCAGTCCCCCTTAATAAGGCCTTCTGGCTCTCACACTTAGCCTTTTATTATTTGTGTAGGGCACTCAATATGGACGGTGTCAATTATGACCCTACTGTTCTCGTAAGTTCTGTTTTCCTCATATCTTTTAAGTGTCTGAATCGCTGCATCAGCAAGAGATTCCCTTCCACCAGTGCATCTCTCCAAGTCAAAAGCAGTGAAATCAGCAGTTGGGCCATCAGTGCCAGGAACTGTCAATACTGCACATAAGGTTATGTGCAGGGTCCTCCTTGTGAGCCAGATGGAGGGCCAGTCCCTGACTTCTATCTGACTTCCTGTTTCCTTGCTGAATTAAGGCACTGACTGTGCTGGATGGGATTAGCTGTAACAGGATTTGTTGAGAGAAATGATAGTGAAAGATAAAGGGTGAGGGAGCAAGAGAACATAAAAAATGTCTTTACTGCGATACAGTCTGAGATCTATAAAAGGAGAGATTTTTGAAAGACTGGTTTCAAAGACCCTCAGACAACAACACAATTCTGAAAAAGTTTGAGCCATTCTGATGGAAGCCAGGAAGAAAGACACATGTAACGAGTCCTTCGTTGGCAATGATGGGTCGCACTTGTACCCATGACCTACTCAGATACTACATCAGTTAAAAGCAGCCCAGGGAAAGGGTTAGAACTGTGAGAAATCAGCAAAGAATCCAGAAGGTGGAAGTCAAGTAGGCTCTTCACATTAAATGTGAGTGGCTTACGTCTATAACTGCTATATTGTTCCTTAAAACACGCATACTTTGGGCATCATTGATTTTCTTTATAGATTTTTACATCCATATCATTGAATTCCATTAATTTTATTTTTAAATTTTTGTGACAGATGTTTCTCCGTTTCCTCCATTGACACCCTTCTCCCAAGCCCGCCACCCCCCCACCCCACAAGCATTGTTGTCTATGTCCATGGTTACGCATTCATGCATGGAAGTTCCATAGCATTGATTTTTTAAAAAATTTATCTTGATTATATTCTTCTTCTACTTACTTTGCATTTAATTATGTCTTTTTTAAGTTAATGAAGCCTGCGACTTACATTATTTTCTAATATAAGCATTTAAATATATAATTTTACCTCTAAGTGTTGCTTTAGCTTCATCCCACAAACTTAAATATATATGTGTGTGTGTATATATGTATATCTATATCTATATCATCTATATCTATATCTATATCTATATCTATAATCATTTGGCTTAAAAACATTCTAATTCCTTTTGTGATGTATGCTTTGGCCCATGGGTATTGTTAGAAGTGAGAATTTTGATATCCAAATATTAGGGTCCAAAAATTTTCAAATGTTGTTAGTGACTGCTGAATTAAATAAATTAAGTCAGGTAAATACTATATATTATTTTTATCTTTGAAATTTTGTGAAAACCAAATATATGTCCCCTACTTATAATATTTGA